>NC_142344.1:5000-4805000 GCF_054954075.1 Amborella trichopoda
GATTTTTCTGGGAAAACCTTTTCCAGGAAAGTATTTTCTGGGAATACTTTTCCAGGAAAGTGTTTTCTGGGAAAAACTTTTCTTGGAAATTGTTTAGGAAAATGTTTTCTTTGAAAGTGTTTTCTAGAAAATGTTTTCTAAGAAAACATTTTCCAAGAAAGTATTTTCCAAGAAAGTGTTTTCTAGGAAAATGTTTTCCAGGAAATTATTTTCCTAGGAAAGTGCTTTCTAGGAAATCCTTTTCCAATAAATTGTTTTCTAGGAAAACCTTTTCCAGGAAAGCTTTTTCTGAGAAAACCTTTTCCAGGAAAGTGTTTTCTGGGAAAACTTTTTTCAGGAAATTGTCTCGAAAAATGTTTTCCTTGAAAGTGTTTTCTAGAAAATGTTTTCTAAGAAAATGTTTTCCAGGAAAATATTTTCCTAAGAAAGTGCTTTCTAAGAAAACCTTTTCCAAGAAAGTGTTTTCTAGGAAAACCTTTTCCAAGAAAGTGTTTTTTAGGAAAACCTTTCCAAGAAATTGTCTTGAAAAACGTTTTCTTGAAAGTATTTTCTAGAAAATATTTTCTAAGAAAATGTTTTACTAGAAAATGTTTTCTACGAAAACGTTTTACAAGAAAATATTTTGTGTTTTCTAGGAAATTGCTTTCTAGGAGAACCTTTTCTAGGAAAATGTTTTCTAGGAAAATGTTTTTTCAGAAAACGTTTTCCAAAAAATATTTACTAAAGAAACTTTTTCCAGAAAATATTTTCTAGAAAATGTTTCATGTGAGAAATTATTTTCTAGATGAAAATAATTTCATATGAAAATGTTTTCTCTATAAAATGTTTTCTAGAGAAAACATTTTCTAGAAATCGTTGTCAAAAATGTTTTCCATAAAAATGTTTTCTGAGAAAGTATTTTAATAAACCCAATCACGAGGATAAATATACGGTTTAAGGAAAAAAAAATAATAGAGCATAACTTAATTCATCCACTAACTGTTGTGAGACAAGACTACTTGATACAATTAGTAACTTCGATGAACATTTCAACTAATTTAATGCTCAAGAACGTATAAATTACCTGTTCATTGGCAGCTTGTGACTGTATTGATTTAATGCCCAAGAACATACATATTACCGGTTTATTGGCAGCTTGTGACCGTCCAATTTTTAGAAGATGAGATTTAAGTGTTAGAAAACTCAAATTTCAAATTTTGTTTTTTTTTTTAAATAATCATCCAAAATTTTAGATTGAAAAAATCCTCCTTAGTAGGTCATCTGACCAAGCTAGAAGAAGTAAACTATGCTCCTGAGGGAGCATAGTATACGTGCTCTTCATTGAATCCCATTCCACCGCAATGGAGGGGCCCCATCTATAATCATACAATTTTAACCCCTCCAGCAGTGCAAAGACTCAGCTTTGTTAGAATTTGTATGGTCCAGTTCCAATCCAATAACCTCTCATGGTCCATACCTTTTTTACATGAAATAATACATTTGCCCTATAGAAATTGTGAAAACAAAACTTTTACAATGTTCATTGCTATAGAAGCAAACTGAACAACAAACAAAAAAAAATTTAAGAGACATTCCTGCACATCAATCACAAAAAAAAGTGGCATGTCTTATATCCCTTACTTTTAAAATTTATGCTACCTTCACAAAAAACTCATCCCATGTCTGTAGCACCATCATATATCCAAATAGAGGCCATAACAGCTAAAAAAAATAAACCATATTGGAATAAGAGGAAATAAATATGGCAGATTGGGCTACAAACCATTTTCCATGCATAGCCAATCCATGCTTAAATGAGAAGGATGTTAGAATTCAAATTTGATTTAGAAAAGTATTAACATGGCTACTCCATAGTTGACTGCAAACACTTCAGCTAAGCATGCATAAGAATTGTTTAGATATTGCCTGGTGTAAATGGAAATTGCCTAGGTACATTCTGCTCTTTATCATTTCTTTTTTGTTTGAGGAAGTTTATCGGAAGAGAAAGAGAAAGCAAAGAGAAAGAGAATGAATTTCGCTCAAAAAAATGCAACCATGTTAATGCAAATAAAAAATGAAGAATGCATATAATAAAAAGGAACTCCACCTTAATCCCATAGGGACTCTCCATAAAGCTCAATTTGTATGTATTTGATCGAAAGCTATGAAAAGAGCATCCTTGACCTGGTAATGGGAGGAACCCAAGATTTCCTCATTCAGCACTGCAAGAAAGAAGTTGTCAAATCCCAATTCACAAAAGCTATATTATAAATATAAATAAAAATCAATAATGATAAAAAATTGTAAGAGACACACACTTTCTACTATAATTGAGAACTAAATAAAATCTATGCCCGCAAACAATCACAACATTTGGCGTTAAAACCAACACACATTGGAATAACATAAGTCATATTGGAATAAGAGGAAATAAATATGGTAGATTGGGCCACAAACCACTATCCATGCATAACAGCTAAAAAACAGAAGCCATATAGTAATAAGAGAAAATAAATATGGCAAATTGGGCCACAAACCACTTTCCATGCATAGCCAATCCATACTTAAATGAGAAGGATGTTAGAATTCAAATTTGATTTAGAAAAGTATTAACATGGCTACTCCATAGTTGACTGCGAGCACTTCAACTAAGCATGCATAAGAATTATTTATATATTGCCTGGTGTAAATGGAAATTGCCTAGATACATTCAGCTCTTTATCTTTTCTTTTTTTTTTGAGGAAGTTTATATCGGAAGAGAAAGAGAAAACAAAGAGAAAGAAAATGAATTTCACTCAACAAAATGCAACCATGTTAAAGAATGCATATAATAGAAAGAAACTCCACCTTAATCCCAGAGGGACTCTCCATAAAGCTCAGTTTGCATGTATTTGACCGAAAGCTATGAAAAGAGCATCCTTGACCTGGTAATGGGGGGAACCCAAGATTTCCTCATTCAGCACTGCAAGAAAGAAGTTGTCAAATCCCAATTCACAAAAGCTATGTTATAAATATAAATAAAAATCAATAATGATAAAAAATTGCAAGAGACACACACTTTCAGCTATAATTGACAACTAAATAAAAGCTATGCCCCCAAACAATCACACCATTTGGCGTTAAAACCAACACACATTGGAATAACATAAGCCATATTGGAATCAGAGGAAATAAATATAGCAGATTGGGCCACAAACCACTTTCCATGATGACAGCTAAAAAACAGAAACCATATTGGAATAAGAGGAAATAAATATGGCAGATTGGGCCACAAACCACTTTCCATGCATAGTCAATCCATGCTTAAATGAGAAGGATATTAGAATTCAAATTTGATTTAGAAAAGCATTCACATGGCTACTCCATAGTTGACTGAGAGCACTTCAGCTAAGCATGTCTAAGAATTATTTAGATATTGCCTGGTGTAAATGAAAATTGCCTAGGTACATTCAGCTCTATATTTTTTTCCTTTTTTTGAGGAAGTTTATATCGAAAAAGAAGGAAAAAACAAAGACGAGAAAAAGAATGAATTTCACTCAAAAAAATTCAACCATGTTAATGCAAATAAAAACAGAAGAATGCATATAATAGAAAGAAACTCCACCTTAATCCAAGATGGACTCTCCATAAAGCTCAGTTTGTATGTGTTTGTTCGGAAGCTAAGAAAAGAGCATCCTTGGCTTGGTAATTGGGGAAGCCCAAGATTTCCTCCATCAGCACTGTAAGAAAGAAGAAGACAGAGATGGTCAAACCCCAATTCTCTAAAGCTATCTTACAAATATAAATAAAAATCAATAATGATCAAAAATGGCAAGAGACACACTATCTACAATAATTGAGAAATAAATAAAAGCTATGCCCCAAAACAGTCACAACATTTGGCGTTAAAACCAATACACATAACAGCTAAATAAAAGAAGCCACAATGGAATAAGTGGAAATAAATATGGCAAATTGGGCCACAAACCATTTTCCATGCATAGCCAATCCAGCTTAAATGAGAAGGATGTTAGAAGTCAAATTTGATTTAGAAAAGCATTCACATGGCTACTCCATAGTTGATTGAGAGCTCATCAGCTAAGCATGTCTAAGAATTGTTTAGATATTGCCTGGGGTAAATGGAACTTGCCTAGGTACATTCAGCTCTTTATCTTTCTTCTTTTTTAGAGGAAGTTTATATCGGAAGAGAAAGAGAAAACAAAGAGGAGAACAAGAATGAATTTCACTCAAAAAAATTCAACCATGTTAATGCAAATAAAAAATGAAGAATGCATATAATAGAAAGAAACTCCACCTTAATCTCAGCCGAACTCTCCATAAAGCTCAGTTTGTATGTGTTTGTTCGAAAGCTATGAAAAGAGCATCCTTGACTTGGTAATGGGGGGAACCCAAGATTTCCTTCATCAGCATTGCAAGAAAGAAGAAGACAGAGATTGTCAAACCCCAAATCTCAAAAGCTATCTTACAAGTATAAATAAAAATCAATAATGATAAAAAATTACAAGTGCCACACACTATCTACTAGAATTGAAAAATAAATAAAAGCTATGCCCCCAAACAGTCACAGCATATGGCGTTAAAACCAATGCAGATAACGGCTAAAAAAAAGAAGCCATATAGGAATAGGAGGAAATAAGTATGGCAGATTGGACCACAAACCATTTTCCATATAGGAAGTTTATATCGGAAGAGAAAGATAAAACAAAGAGGAGAAAGAGAATGAATTTCACTCAACAAAATGCAACCATGTTAATGCAAATAAAAACTGAAGAATGCATATAATAGAAAGAAACTCCACCTTAATCCCAGATGGACTCTTCATAAAGCTCAGTTTGTATGTATTTGTTCGAAAGCTATGAAAATAGCATCCTTGGCTTGGTAATTGGGGGAGCCCAAGATTTCCTCCATCAGCATTGTAAGAAAGAAGAAGACAGAGATGGTCAAACCCCAATTCTCTAAAGCCATCTTACAAATATAAATAAAAATCAATAATGATAAAAAATGGCAAGAGACACACACTATCTACTATAATTGAGAAATAAATAAAAGTTATGGTCCCAAACAGTCACAACATTTGGCGTTAAAACCAATAAGCATAACAGCTAAAAAAAAGAAGCCATATTGGAATGAGAGGAAATAAATATGGTAGATTGCGCCACAAACGAATGAGAAAAATGTTAGAATTCAAATTTGATTTAAAAAAGATTTAACATAGCTACTCCATAGTTGACTGAGAGCACTTCAGCTAAGCATGTCTAAGAATTGGTTAGATATTGCCTGGTGTAAATGGAAATTGCCTAGGTACGTTCATCTTTATATTTTTTTTCTTTTTTTGAGGAAGTTTATATCGGACAAGAAGGAGAAAACAAAGAGAAAAAAAGAATGAATTTCACTCAAAAAAATTCAACCATGTTAATGCAAATAAAAAATGAAGTACGCATATAATAGAAAGAAACTCCACCTTAATCTCAGAGGAACTCTCCATAAAGCTCAGTTTGTATGTGTTTGTTCGAAAGCTATGAAAAGAGCATCCTTGACTTGGTAATGGGGGGAACCCAAGATTTCCTTCATCAGCATTGCAAGAAAGAAGAAAACAGAGATTGTCAAACCCCAAATCTCAAAAGCTATCTTACAAATATAAATAAAAATCAATAATGATAAAAAATCACAAGAGACACACACTATCTACTATAATTGAGAAATAAATAAAAGCTAAGCCCCCAAACAGTCACAGCATATGACGTTAAAACCAATGCAGATAACGGCTAAAAAAAAGAAGCCATATTAGAATAGGAGGAAATAAATATGGCAGATTGGGCCACAAACCATTTTCCATGCATTAGCCAATCCATGCTTAAATGAGAAGGATGCTAGAATTCAAATTTGACTTAGAAAAGCATTCACATGGCTACTCCATAGTTGACTGAGAGCATTTCAACTAAGCATGACTAAGAATTGTTTAGATTGCCTGGTGTAAATGGAAATTTCCTAGGTACATTCAGCTCTTTATCTTTTTTCTTTTTTTGAGGAAGTTTATATCGGAAGAGAAAGATAAAACAACGAGGAGAAAGAGAATGAATTTCACTCAACATAATGCAACCATGTTAATGCAAATAAAAACTGAAGAATGCATATAATAGAAAGAAACTCCACCTTAATCCCAAATGGACACTCCATAAAGCTCAGTTTGTATGTGTTTGTTCGAAAGCTATGAAAAGAGCATCCTTGGCTTGGTAATTGGGGGAGCCCAAGATTTTCTCCATCAGCACTGTAAGAAAGAAGAAGACGAAGATGTTCAAACCCCAATTCTCTAAAGCTATCTTACAAATATAAATAAAAATCAATAATGATCAAAAATGGCAAGACACACACACTATCTACTATAATTGAGAAATAAATAAAAGCTATGCCCCCAAAATATCACAACATTTGGCGTTAAAACCAATACACATAACAGCTAAATAAAAAAAGAAACAAAGGAATAAGAGGAAATAAATATGGCAATTTGGGCCACAAACAATTTTCCATGCATAGCCAATCCATGCTTAAATGAGAATGTTAGAATTCAAATTTGATTTAGAAAAACATTCACATGGCTACTCCATAGTTGACTGAGAGCTCATCAGCTAAGCATGTCTAAGAATTGTTTAGATATTGCTTGGTGTAAATGGAAATTGTCTAGGTACATTCAGCTCTTTATCTTTCTTCTTTTTTAGAGGAAGTTTATATCGGAAGAGAAAGAGAAAACAAAAAGGAGAAACAAAATGAATTTCACTCAACAAAATGCAACCATGTTAATGCAAATAAAAACTGAAGAATGCATATAATAGAAAGAAACTCCACCTTAATCCCAGAAGAACTCTCCATAAAGCTCAGTTATTATGTGTTTGTTCGAAAGCTATGAAAAGAGCATCCTTGACTTGGTAATGGGGTGAACCCAAGATTTCTTCATTCAACACTGCAAGAAATAAGAATACAGAGATTGTCAAACCCCAATTCTCAAAATCAATCTTACAAATATAAATAAAAATCAATAATGATAAAAAATTATAAGAGACGCACACTATCTACTATAATTGAGAAATAAATAAAAGTTAGGCTCCCAAACAGTCACAACATTTGGCGTTAAAACCAATAAGCATAATCGCTAAAAAAAAGAAGCCATATTGGAATAAGAGGAAATAAATATGGCAGATTGAGCCAGAAACGAATGAGAAGGATGTTAGAAATCAAATTTTATTTAGAAAAGATTTAACATAGCTACTCCATAGTTGACTGAGAGCACTTCAGCTAAGCATGTCTAAGAATTGTTTAGATATTGCCTGGGGTAATTGGAAATTGCCTAGGTACATTCAGCTCTTTGTCTTTTTTTTTTTTTTGAGGAAGTTTATATCAAAAAAGAAAGAGAAAACAAATAGGAGAAAGAGAATGAATTTCACTCAAGAAAATGCAACCATGTTAATGTAAAGAAAAAAATGAAGAACGCATATAATAGAAAAAAACTCCACCTTAATCCCAGAGGGACTCACCATAAAGCTCAGTTTGTATGTGTTTGTTTGAAAGCTATGAAAAGAGTATCCTTGACCTGGTAATTGGGGGAACCCAAGATTTCCTTCATTTGCACTGCAAGAAAGAAGAAGACAGAGATTATCAAACCCCAATTCTCAAAAATTATCTTACAAATATAAATAAAAATCAATACTGATAAAAAATTACAAGAGACACACTATCTACTATAATTGAGAAATAAATAAAAGCTATGCCCCCAAACAGTCACCACATTTGGCATTAAAACCAATACACACATAACAGCTAAACTAAAAAAAGCCATATTGGAATAAGAGGAAAATAAATATGACAGATTGGGCCACAAACCATTTTCCATGCATAGCCAATTCATGCTTAAATGAGAAGGATGTTAGAATTCAAATTTGATTTAGAAAAGCATTAACATGGCTACTCCATAGTTGACTAAGAGCACTTCAGCTAAGCATGTCTAAGAATTGTTTAGATATTGCCTGGTGTAAATGGAAATTGCCCAGGTACATTCAGCTCTTTAACTTTTTCCTTTTTTTGAAGAAGTATGTATCGGAAGAGACAGAGAAAAATAAGAGAAACAGAATGAATTTTACTCAACAAAATGTAACTATGTTAATGCAAATAAAAAACGAAGAATGCATATAATTGCAAGAAACTCCACCTTAATCCCAGAGGGACTCTCCATAAAGCTCAGTTTGTATGCGTTTGTTCAAAAGCTATGAATAGAGCATTCTTGACCTGGTGGTAATTGGGGGAATCCAAGATTTCCCTCATCAGCACTGCAAGAAAGAAGAAGACAGAGATTGTCAAACGCCAATTCCGTAAAGCTATCTTACATATATAAATAAAAATCAATAATGATAAAAAATTGCAAGACACACTATCTACTATAATTGAGAAATAAATAAAAGATATGCCCCCAAACAGTCACAACATTTGGCGTTAAAAATTACAAGAGACACACGCAATCTACTATAATTGAGAAATAAATAAAAGCTATGCGCCCAAACAGTCACAACCAGCGTTTTAAAAAACGCCGAGTCGAACCGGACTCGCCCGGTTCGACTCGAAAATAGTGAAAAAGGAACCGGATCGCCCAAAAATCGGAAATCGTCCGGTTCTAGAGAGAACCGGATGATTCTGTACAGTGAATCGCCGATTCACTGTACGGAATCGGCGAGTCCGAACAGTACATCGTCGATTACGTACGGTTTTTTTTTTTTTTTTTTTTTTTTTTTTTTTTTTTTTTTTTTTTTTTTTTTTTTTTTTTTTTGGTAATCCATGATCGAATTTTTTGGTTTTTTGTAACCCATAATAGAATTTTTTGTAATCCATGATCGAAATGTTTGTTTTCTTTTCTTGTAATCCATGATCGATTTTTTTGTTTTTTTTTTTTTTTTTGTAACCCATGATAGAATTTTTTGTAATCCATGATCGAATGTTTTGTAATATATGATCGAAATGTTTGTTTTTTTTTTGTAATCCATGATCGAAATGTTTGTTTGTTTTTTTTTAATCCATGATTGAATTTTTTGTTTTTTCCTTTTTTTGTAACCCATGATAGAGTTTTTTGTAATCCATGATTGAATTTTTTGTAATCCATGATCGAACTATTTTTTTCTTTTTTTGTAATCCACGATTGAATTTTTTGTTTTTTTTGTTTGTTTTTTTTTGTAATCCATGATCGAATTTTATGTAATCCATGATCGAATTTTATGTAATCCATGATCGAATTTTATGTAATCCATGATTGAATTTTTTGAAAATTTGTGATTTTTTTTGTTTAATCCATGATCGAATTTTTTTTTGTAATCCATGATAGAATTTTTTGAAAATTTGTGATTTTTTTTTTAATCCATGATTGATTTTTTTGAAAATTTGTTTTTTTTTTTTTTTAATCCATATTATTCAAAGAGAAAACGAGAGATATGATGATTCTGAGGTCACCCTATCCCAGCCATATTATTCACATATCGAGTCCCAACAGCAACAGTGTAGGGATGAGCACGAAATACTGTAAATTAAATGCTGAATGGCGGTTCATGCAGGGAAAGAACATATCAATATTCGCATATTCATTCAAAAACATGAAAATTCTTAATGGAGTACCCTCATTTTTTATTGAATTCCTAAAAACCAATATTTATAATGAATTTTAATCATTTTTTCGGATTTTTTTGAAGCTTTATTCTGACCGATTCACCCGATTCCGATCCGGATCGCCGATTCGCCGATCCGGATCACCGATTCGCCGATCCGGATCGGTTTTTGAAAAGCCCGATCCGGGTCACTGATCCGGTTTTTAAACCATTGGTCACAACATATGGCGTTAAAATTAATACAGATAACAGCTAAAAAAAAGAAGCCATATTGGAATAGGAGGAAATAAATATGGCAGATTGGGCCACAAACATTTTCTATGCATTAGCCAATCCATGCTTAAATGAGAAGGATGTTAGAATTCAAATTTGACTTAGAAAAGCATTCACATGGCTACTCCATAATTGACTGAGCGCATTTCAGCTAAGCATGACTAAGAATTATTTAGATATTGCCTGGTGTAAATGGAAATTGCCTAGGTATATTCAGCTCTTTATCTTTTTTCTTTTTTTGAGGAAGTTTATATCGGAAGATAAAGATAAAACAAAGAGGAGAAAGAGAATGAATTTCACTCAACATAATGCAACCATGTTAATGCAAATAAAAACAAAAAGAATGCATATAATAGAAAGAAACTCCACCTTAATCCCAGAGGGACCCTCCATAAAGCTCAGTTTGTATATGTTTGTTCGAAAGCTAGGAAAAGAGCATCCTTGACCTGGTAATTGGGAGAGCCCAAGATTTCCTGCATCAGCACTGCAAGAAAGAAGAAGATAGAGATTGTCAAACGTCAATTCTCAAAAGCTATCTTACAAATATAAATAAAAATCAATAATGATAAAAAATTGCAAGAGACACACACTATCTACTATAATTGAGCAATAAATAAAAGCTATGCCCCCAAACAGTCACAACATTTGGCGTTAAAACCAATACACATAACAGCTAAAAAAAAAAAGCCACATTGAATAAGAGGAAATAAATATGGCAAATTGAGCTACAAACCATTTTCCATGCATAGCCAATCCATGCTTAAATGAGAACGATGTTAGAATTCAAATTTGATTTAGAAAAACATTCACATGGCAACTCCATAGTTGACTGAGAACTCTTTTGTTTAGATATTGCTTGGTGTAAATGGAAATTGCCTAGGTATATTCAGCTCTTTATCTTTTTTCTTTTTTAGAGGAAGTTTACATCGGAAGAGAAAGAGAAAACAAAGGGGAGAAAGAGAATGAATTTCACTCAACAAAATGCAACCATTTTAATGCAAATAAAAACTTAAGAATGCTTATAATAGAAAGAAACTCCACCTTAATCTCAGAGGGACTCTCCATAAAGCTCAGTTTGTATGTGTTTGTTCGAAAGCTATGAAAAGAACATCCTTGACTTGGTAATGAGGGGATCCCAAGATTTCCTCATTTAGCACTGCAAGAAATAAGAAGACAGAGATTGTCAAACCCCAATTCTCAAAGTCTATCTTACAAATATAAATAAAAATCAATAATGATAAAAAATTGTGAGAGACACACACTATCTACTATAATTGAGAAATAAATAAAAGCTATGCCCCCAAACAGCCACAACATTTGGCGTTAAAACCAATACACATAACTGCTAAAAAAAAGAAGCCATATTGGAATAAGAGGAAATAAATATGGCAGATTGGGCCACAAACGAAGGAGAAGGATGTTAGAATTCAAATTTGATTTAGAAAAGAATTAACATGGTTACTCCATAGTTGACTGAGAGTATTTCAGCTAAGCATGTCTAAGAATTGTTTACTTATTGCCCGGGTGTAAATGGAAATTGCCTAGGTATACATTCAGCTCTTTGTCTTTTTTCTTTTTTGGAGGAAGTTTATATCGAAAGAGACAGAGAAAACAAATAGGAGAAAGAGAATGAATTTCACTCAACAAAATGCAACCATGTTAATGCAAATAAAAAATGAAGAACGCATATAATAGAAAGAAACTCCACCTTAATCCCAGAGGGACTCTCCATAAAGCTCAGTTTGTATGTGTTTGTTCAAAAGCTATGAAAAGAGCATTCTTGACCTGGTGGTAATTGGGGGAACCCAAGATTTCCTTCATCAGCACTGCAAGAAAAAAGAAGACAAAGATTGTCAAACCCCAATTCCGTAAAGCTATCTTATAACTATAAATAAAAATCAATAATGATAAAAAATTGCAAGAGACACATACTATCTACTTTAATTGAGAAATAAATAAAAACTATGCCCCCAAATAGTCACAACATTTGGCGTTAAACCGATACACATAACAGCTAAAAAAAAGAAGCCTTATTGGAATAAGAGGAAATAAATATGGCAAATTGGGCCACAAACAATTTTCCATGCATAGCCAATCCATGCTTAAATGAGAAGGATGTTAGAATTCAAATTTGATTTAGAAAAGCATTAACATGGCTACTCCATAGTTGATTGAGGGCACTTCCGCTAAGCATGTCTAAGAATTGTTTAGATATTGCCTTGTGTAAATGGAATTTGCCTTGGTACACTTCAGCTAAGCATGTCTAAGAATTGTTTAGATATTGCCTGGTGTAAATGGAAATTGCCTAGGTACATTCAGCTCTTTATCTTTTTTCTTTTTTTGAGGAAGTTTATCTTGGAAGAGAAAGAGAAAATTAAGAGGAGAAAGAGAATGAATTTCACTCAACAATATGCAACCATGTTAATGCAAATAAAAAATGAAGAATGCATATAATAGAAAGAATCTCCACCTTAATCCTACAGGGACCCTCCATAAAGCTTAGTTTGTATGTGATTGTTCGAAAGCTATGAATAGAGCATCCTTGACCTGGTAATTGGGGGAACCCAAAATTTCCTCCGTCAGCACTGCAAGAAAGAAGAAGATAGAGATTATCAAACCCCAATTCTCAAAAGCTATCTTACAAATATAAATAAATATCAATAATGATAAAAAATTGCAAGAGACACACTATCTACTATGATTGAGAAATAAATAGCTATGCCCCCAAACAGTCACAACACTTGGCGTTAAAACCAATACACATAACATTATAATTAAACACGAACAAAATTACAAAAAGGAGATGTGTAAATTTGTATACCTCTCTCTCTCCAATCATATATTAATGTGCACATAGCAAGGTTAAGTGTATCTTAATCTCTCACCATCCATGTTATCTCCTATATAAACAATTAAAGATAAATTTTATGGGCTTTTTGAGACCAAGACATACAACTAGGTTCATCGCATCTATAGAAAAATAATGGAATTTTTTCACCCTAAAAAGGAAAACTTAGAAAGGCAGAGACACGTTGGCGGAACCTAGTTGATAAACTGGATAGACATAGAGTGAAATACAATATTGCATGACTATAAAAAATTTAACAAAATATGGTGGTGTGTTCAAATACAATATTGCATGTATGTTTTTCCATAATCCGATACTTGAAAGACCTCAAAGGAAGACTTCCATAGAGCTGCAAATCTTGAAGACTCGGTCAAAAAACTGGTTCGAGATGCTAGGGACAGGGTACTTGATTGAGGCCAATCTAATAACATTCATTGAAGCCAAAAGATATTCTACTCCCTCACGAGTATACTGTCCATTTACTCCCTCAGAAAAAACCCCACCTAAGACTAGTTTTAGGGGATATAACTCTTTAATACATAGATTAGCATCAATAGAAGAAATTTCCTAATTGAACCATCAAAGCACTTGAAAAAGAAAATGTCTCAAGCTTGAATAGAAACCGTCTAATTTTTAGAGGAAGAGATTTAAGTGTTAGAAAATTCAAATTTCAAATTTTTTTTTTTAAATAATCATCTAGTGATTCTAAGGTGGTTATCAAAATTTTAGATTGAAAAAATCCTCCTAATAGGTCATCTGACCGAGGGAGAAGAAGTAAACTATACTCCTGAGGGAGTGTAGTATACGTGTTCTTCATTGAATCCCCTTCCACCGCAAGGGAGGGCCCCATCAATAATCATACAAATTC
Organism: Amborella trichopoda; assembly: GCF_054954075.1. Taxonomy (NCBI): domain Eukaryota; kingdom Viridiplantae; phylum Streptophyta; class Magnoliopsida; order Amborellales; family Amborellaceae; genus Amborella; species Amborella trichopoda. The sequence goes on from NC_142344.1 coordinate 18,607, forward strand.
AGCCTCTCCAACAGAGCAAAGACTCAACTTTGTAGAATTTATATGGTCCAGTTCCAATCCAATAACCTCTCATGGTCCATACCTTTTGACATGAAATACATTTGACCATCTATTAAGGATCTGATACCCTTCAGAAATTGCGAAAACAAAACTTTTACAAAGTTCATTGCTATAGAAGCAAAATGAACAGTGGCACATCAAAACTAAAATTTGACAAATACCCCTATCCCTTACTTTGAAAATTTATGCCACTTCACAAAAAACTCATGCCATGTCTGTGTTTATACCTAAATAGAGGCATCCATAACAGCTAAAAAAAGAAGCCATACTACAATAAGAGGAAATAAATATGGCAGATTGGGCCAGCAAACCATCTTCCATGCATAGCCATCCATGCAAAAGCTTAAATGAGAAGCATGTTAGAATTTAAATTTGATGAAAGAAATGTGGAGAGAGAAAGTAGGAGAAGAGAGAGGTTAGGTTTTTGGTCTTACGTGACGAATCCATCTTGGTAGTGAAGAACTTGACGGAGAAAACGAGACCAAACATGAGCTTGTGATCCTGTTGTGGACTAAGGGTTTTGAAGGGACAAAGCCATTCCCTGTAAAAGAGGCAAAGGCCATTCCGATTTGATTTAGAAGGATACAAGAACATGCTAAAATACAAGAATTAAATTTTCGATAGTTTTTAATTTATATTTCAAATATATTGGACGAATTACCCTTCAACATCATCACAAGAAAAAAATCAACACCACACTTCATACATATTAAAAAAATGGGGAGCATAGAGAGAGAAGCAAACACAATTATCATACTAAGATCAAGCATAGACTAATGACAACTAAGGATTATGTTTAAGTTTTCAAGTTTCTAAGAAAGTTGAGAAGATTGCTGCCCTGCTTGTGTTAGAGTGAGAATTGGGACCATCTTGCTCTCGATGAGCTCTTCTCCTGTAAAGGCCACCAAAATAGTTTCTCCTTTTTGGGTGGCTCTCGTTGTTGAGCTCGTCATCTTCGCTTGAAGTACCCTTCACCATTTTCTTGATTGTAAAAGTAGAAGAAAAAGATTAATGGATTTCTGATCAATGACTAATGAAGCCTTATGGTCTAAACTAGAGGAAGATATTTGAAAAGATTCATGCCGGCTGGCTCTGTGATCAAGAAATGCATTGAGAGAGATGGATCGGTTTCTGATCAAGATATGCAGAGAGAGAAAAGAGAGTAGATCAGTAGATTGTTAATGGGGACGTGAATCAATGAAATATGGAATGGCCCTCACCGAGAACTTGAGTAAGGAGTAGTTTTGGGATTTATCTAGGGTAAAATTTGGGAGTGAGAACCCGTTACAGTATATACATAAGACTATGGCTACATATATATAACTATGTATGAATTAGATTATTTCAAATCAAAAATATCTATTTCTAAAAAATATCTATTTCTATTTTAATATTTATATTTTTATCACATATACATGTGTCTCTTCCATAATGTAAACCATCCGCATCTTAGACACGTTTTTTTTTTTCTCTCAATTTTTATGTGGTTTTTTTATTTTTGGGTTTTGGAGCTAGCCGATTGTGAGCTCAGCTCGGCTTATTTTGGTTGACTCGACTGTTTTTGGCTATAATCAACTCGGCTCAGCTCAGCTCCCATCCGATCGGTTCATAATAAATTCTCTAGAGCTGAGCTGAGCCGATATAAGTTGAGCCTAACCAAAATAAGCCGAGCCGAGCTAGCCAACTCTAGCCAAAATCGAGACCGACAAAAAAAACCAAAGGAAAAACAGAAAAATTTTAAAAAATCAAATAAAAAAAACACAATTAGTAAAAAATAATAAACAAATTCCAATTAAATAAAAAATCAAAAAAAAAAACAACAAATTAGCCAATTTACCGGTCAAGCAAAGAATTGGGATAAAGAAACCCTAATTAACTTCTAAAAATTTGAAGATTGTCTGTTTGTAATTTTTCGACAACAATTTGTAGCTGAAACGAAAAAAGATAGTTTAATTTGGGAATAAAAAATGATGTCTAAAATTTGCCTATGTTATAAAATTCCATAATTTTGCTATATTAAAATTTCACTGAATTTCATTAAAATTTCAAGTGAAATTTATAAAAGTTTTTTTTTTTTTTTTTTTTTCGTATTTTCACTATTTTATTTTTCTCAATACCTCGGCTCATCTTATATAGGCTTGGCTCGGCTTGTATCGGCTTGGCTCGACTTACATCGGTCATTCTTCTGTTGTCATTCGATACCTGAAGACTTTCCAATCCCCATATGTTTTCATTTAGCATGTGTCAAATTGTGTCTAAGTGTCTAATTACTTCAGGTAGTACCTGAAGATCAACGCAGGGCGCTCTATCCAACTCATTCTTTCAAGATTCTATTCTTCTGTTGTCATTCTATTTTATTCTTCTGTTGTCATTCTTCTGTTGTCAGGCTCGACTTACAGGCTCAACAGAAGAATAAAATAAGTCAAGCCTGACAACAGAAGAATGACAACAGAATAATATATTCACATAGAATGACAACAAAAGAATATATTCACATAGAATGACATATATTCACATAGAATGACATAGAATGACATATATTCACATAGAATGACATATATTCACAATATATTCACATAGAAGAATGTATTCACAATATATTCTATGTGAATATATTCACATAGAATGACAACAGAAGAATATATTCACAGAATGACAACAGAAGAATAATTCACATGTCTAACTATTTTATTCTTCTATTGTCATTCTTCTACTGTCAGGCTCGACTTACAGGCTCAACAAAACCTGATATGTTATTGCAGAAGAATATAGGCTGATTAAATTTTTCATCATGCACATAAAGCTACAAAAGGTGACACATCATAAATCATCGAGGGGATATGAACAACCAAACAGACACAGATGAGTTCATCATTATTCCTTTTTCAATGACTATTTAACTCATGATTATGATTAGGTATAATGACATATCAAACAATAGATAATATCAAAGGTTGTAACATAAGGAACTGTCAAAACATACAAACATTTTAATGGAATTACATGAAAACAGATATTCTAACTGCTGTGTGTCTTTTTTGTTTTGGCGAGGTCCACAGATGTGCATTATGAACATGGGCAACCCATCTCTTAAAAAGAGACTGAGTTACACTCCAACTAAATATATATAAAACTTAACAGTTCATATTCACTACTCAAGAAGAATTGTGAGAATTTAATTGATCCAGACATTTACTGATCACATATTCGTCGTGCACTACTGATGAAACCATGATCCATCCAAAAAATTATTCAAGTATATAGGAAGTTGCAGATCCAGAACAAGTACATCAGAAGAAAGCTCACAGAGTATATGAATCCAATTCTGCATTGATAGAGAGGAATTGGACTTTTAGCAATTCACAGTCAACATCATATATGGATCTAAAACAATTCTCGTTAAATGGGAAAACTCAAAGTAGGTGACAAAGTCCCTTCCCCAGGCTTTAATGACCTTGCAAAACTCCCTAAAGGAAACCTTTGAGTATAAGTTAGCAATAACAATTTAAATCCCAACCAAAAAACACTAAAGAACATAAGAAACAAGACTCAACTCCCGAACTTCCTATCAATGATAATTACAAAAGGGATAATTGTGAACAATCTCATATCAATGGCAGAAGCCCAGACACTACCGTAAACGCATTAAGCAGCAAAACAAAACCAATAAAAAATGTATCTAACCTGGGACACTGACCTACAACTGTTAGATAATGGTATCCAACATGGACAAGAATGACAAATTCAACTGTGAATTTTTTGAATATGAACTATCAATCTGTTAGAGGCATGATCCAAGCAAAAGGGAGAAAAAAAAAAATCACATAGTTGATATTTTAAAAAAGTAACTATGACCTAAGGGGAGGGAATTTAAATAAAAACCATACTCAATATAAAAGGAAAGGCCAGCAACCAAACTTATAAACTGCTTTACATACTTGAGGTCAACTCCCAAAATTTGTGTATTCAATGGATACCCAGTCACCTATAGAATGAATCAATGACAACATCAAAATCAAAATCAAAATTTTCTCTTTAACCAAAAATAACTAATAAGTACAACTCAAGCAACAAAAGGACTGTTTCCATGTATGTAACTCAGAAACAGCCACCATCATTAACAAATCACAGAATTTAGACAGAATATATATGGATCAGAGGCGAAGTTACTCCATCTTATCAATCCAAGAATCCCAAACATAAATATTGATGATTATTCTGGAAGCTTACGTAAGGCCACCAGCCTGCAAATACAGACTGTTGTGGCCACATAACCATGGCACCTGTTGGAACATCCATATGCATATAGAAATACAACTATGACAATCAGAGGACCACAAAAGCATTAACTTAGATAAAGCAGAATACATCATGGGATGAATTGGACTGCCACTTCGGGAGTCCACACAAAATGATTTATGATGCCCTGGCAAGAAGAAATACTCAATATGAAGTCCAAGAAAATATCACTTTTCTTCACAAGTATCTACTATCTTATACAAGATAAGATGAATTAATCTCCAATATAAGATGAATTTAGCTGCCAATATAAGATGAATAATCTCCCTCAAAATATATTTGCAGCCAATATAAGATGAATTAATCTCCCTAAAAATATACAAGTCATCTAACGCTTAAATGGCTCACCAAATGTAAGTGTTCCCTTGCCATATGTTCCATCAATCCCTTGCCATATGTTACAGTCAAAAGGTAGAAGTCAATCCCTTGCCATATGTTCCGTCAAGAAAAGGGGAATCAGTGCCATTGCAAGGGCACCAACTCTAGAGCTATGAAAAGTTTATGGGTAGAACTTTTACAAAGGGAAGTGATGAGGTCCACTATTTCACCAAGACAAAGTGCATCTGTCAGCACAAGGGAGATTCTTGAAATTTGACTTCTCGCTAGTATCTATTTTCAAGGCATACATATAGTTGACGCGAAAACTTTTGCAAGTTAGACCCAGAGAGTGCAGCCATCAAGTGGATTTTGCATGCCAAGACCATGAAGGATCAAAGTGGCGAAGATGGATTAGGTGTCCAAGTGTTTTGATGGTTGCTATCACAAAAAATGGTGCATGGAACCCCCTAAACAAGCGCTCAATTAGCAAAAAAGAATGAAAAAATAGCTAAACAACTCCTCCAAATAACCTTCCCATTATAATATACAAAAATTTTGTGAAATAAGCTATAAAGCATAGAATTGTCATGATGGTATAAGTCGATGTGTAGAAGTCAATTCCTTGCCATATGTTCCGTCAAGAAAAGGGGAATCAGTGCCATTGCGAGGGCACCAACTCTGGAGCTATGGAAAGTTTTACGGGTAGAACTTTTACCAAGGGAAGTGATGAGGTCCATTATTTCACCTAGACAAAGTGCATCTGTCAGCACAAGAGAGATTCTTGAAATTTGACTTCTCGGTCTTATCTATTTTCAAGGCATACATATAGTTGACACGAAAACTTTTGCAAGTTAGACCCAGAGAGTGCAGCCATCAAGTGGATTTTGCATGCCAAGACCATGAAGGATCAAAGTGGCGAACATGGATTAGGTGTCCAAGTGTTTTGATGGTTGCTATCACAAAAAATGGTGCATGGAACCCTTTAAACAAGCGTTCAATTAGCAAAAAAGAACGAAAAAATAACTAAACAACTCCTCCAAATAACCTTCCCGTCATAATGTGCAGAAATTTTGTGAAATAAGCTATAAAGCATTGAATTGTCATGATGGTATAAGTCAAAGTGTAGAAGTCAATCCCTTTCCATATGTTTCGTCAAGAAAAGGGGAATCAATGCCATTGCGAGGGCACCAACTCTGGAGCTATGGAAAGTTTATGGGTAGAACTTTACCAAGGGAAGTGATGAGGTCCATTATTTCACCTAGACAAAGTGCATCTGTCAGCACAAGGGAGATTCTTGAAATTTGACTTCTCGCTAGTATCTATTTTCAAGGCAAACATATAGTTGACGCGAAAACTTTTGCAAGTTAGACCCAGAGAGTGCAGCCATCAAGTGGATTTTGCATGCCAAGACCATGAAGGATCAAAGTGGCGAAGATGGATTAGGTGTCCAAATGTTTTGATGGCTGCTATCACAAAAAATGGTGCATAGAGGAACCCCCTAGACAAGCGCTCAATTAGCAAAAAAGAATGAAAAAATAGCTAAACAACTCCTCCAAATAACCTTCCCATTATAATATGCAGAAATTTTGTGAAATAAGCTATAAAGCATAGAATTGTCATGATGGTATAAGTCAAAGTGTAGAAGTCAATCCCTTGCCATATGTTCCTTCAAGAAAAGGGGAATCAGTGCCATTGCGAGGGCACCAACTCTGGAGCTATGGAAAGTTTATGGGTAGAACTTTTACCAAGGGAAGTGATGAGGTCCATTATTTCACCTAGACAAAGTGCATCTGTCAGCACAAGGGAGATTCTTGAAATTGGACTTCTCGCCAGTATCTATTTTCAAGGCATACATATAGTTGACCCGAAAACTTTTGCAAGTTAGACCCAGAGAGTGCAGCCCTTGAGTGGATTTTGCATGCCAAGACCATGAAGGATCAAAGTGGCGAAGATGGATTAGGTGTCCATGTGTTTTGATGGCTGCTAACTCAAAAAATGGTGCATGGAACCCCCTAAACAAGCGCTCAATTAGCAAAAAAAGAATGAGAAAATAGCTAAACAACTCCTCCAAATAACCTTCCCATTATAATATGCAGAAATTTTTTGAAATAAGCTATAACGCATAGAATTGTCATGATGGTATAAGTCAAAGTGTAGAAGTCAATCCCTTGCCATATGTTCCGTCAAGAAAAGAAGAATCAGTGCCACTGCGAGGGCACCAACTCTGGAGCTATGGAAAGTTTATGGGTAGAACTTTTACCAAGGGAAGTGATGAGGTCCATTATTTCACCTAGACAAAGTGCATCTGTCAGCACAAGGGAGATTCTTGAAATTGGACTTCTCGCCAGTATCTATTTTCAAGGCATACATATAGTTGACCCGAAAACTTTTGCAAGTTAGACCCAGAGAGTGCAGCCCTTGAGTGGATTTTGCATGCCAAGACCATGAAGGATCAAAGTGGCGAAGATGGATTAGGTGTCCATGTGTTTTGATGGCTGCTAACTCAAAAAATGGTGCATGGAACCCCCTAAACAAGCGCTCAATTAGCAAAAAAAGAATGAGAAAAAAGCTAAACAACTCCTCCAAATAACCTTCCCATTATAATATGCAGAAATTTTTTGAAATAAGCTATAACGCATAGAATTGTCATGATGGTATAAGTCAAAGTGTAGAAGTCAATCCCTTGCCATATGTTCTGTCAAGAAAAGAAGAATCAGTGCCATTGCGAGGGCACCAACTCTGGAGCTATGGAAAGTTTATGGGTAGAACTTTTACCAAGGGAAGTGATGAGGTCCATTATTTCACCTAGACAAAGTGCATCTGTCAGCACAAGGGAGATTCTTGAAATTTGACTACTCGCTAGTATCTATTTTCAAGGCATACATATAGTTGACCCGAAAACTTGTGCAAGTTAGACCCAGAGAGTGCAGCCATCAAGTGGATTTTGCATGCCAAGACCATGAAGGATCAAAGTGGCGAAGATGGATTAGGTGTCCAAGTGTTTTGATGGCAGCTATCTCAAAAAATGGTGCATGGAACCCCCAAACAAGCACTCAATTAGCAAAAAAGAATGAAAAATAGCTAAACAACTCCTCCAAATAATCTTCCCATTATAATATGCAGAAATTTTGTGAAATAAGCTATAAAGCATAGAATTGTCATGATGGTATAAGTCAAAGTGTAGAAGTCAATCCCTTGCGATATGTTCCGTCAAGAAAAGGGTAATCAGTGCCATTGCGAGGGCACCAACTCTGGAGCTATGGAAAGTTTATGGGTAGAACTTTTACCAAGGGAAGTGATGAGGTCCATTATTTCACCTAGACAAAGTGCATCTGTCAGCACAAGGGAGATTCTTGAAATTTGACTTCTCGCTAGTATCTATTTTCAAGGCATACATATAATTGACCCGAAAACTTTTGCAAGTTAGACCCAGAGAGTGCAGCCATCAAGTGGATTTTGCATGCCAAGACCATGAAGGATCAAAGTGACGAAGATGGAATAGATGTCCAAGTGTTTTTATGGCTGCTATCTCAAAAAATGGTGCATGGAACCCCCTAAACAAGCACTCAATTAGCAAAAAAGAATGAAAAAATAGCTAAACAACTCCTCCAAATAACCTTCCCATTATAATATGCAGAAATTTTGTGAAATAAGCTATAAAGCATAGAATTGTCATGATGGTATAAGTCAAAGTGTAGAAGTCAATCCCTTGCCATATATTCCGTCAAGAAAAGGGGAATCAATGCCATTGCGAGGGCACCAACTCTGGAGCTATGGAAAGTTTATGGGTAGAACTTTTACCAAGAGAAGTGATGAGGTCCATTATTTCACCTAGACAAAGTGCATCTGTCAGCACAAGGGAGATTCTTGAAAGTTGACTTCTCGCTAGTATCTATTTTCAAGGCATACATATAGTTGACCCGAAAACTTGTGCAAGTTAGACCCAGAGAGTGCTGCCATCATGTGGATTTTGCATGCCAAGACCATGAAGGATCAAAGTGGCGAAGATGGATTAGGTGTCCAAATGTTTTGATGGCTGCTTTCTCAAAAAGTGGTGCATGGAACCCCCAAAACAAGCGCTCAATTAGCAAAAAAGAATGAAAAAATAGCTAAACAATTCCTCCAAATAACCTTCCCATTATAATATGCAGAAATTTTGTGAAATAAGCTATAAAGCATAGAATTGTCATGGTGGTAGATACCATCCTGATTTTTACCATATTTGCAGCATCATTTGACATTGTAGAGATGAAAAACTAAGGCAGTTATAGTAGCAAAGTAGCAATAGGAGATTAATTTTTCTTTCCATCCGTCCTGCATCTACGCACAAGAATATGATTTTCAAAAGCCAATGGATTTCAACATGAAGTTGTACCTTAGTGAGCGGTGAACTTAATATCTGAATGACATCAATTATGTGATCGGACTTCACAGTTTAAAAAGAAGAAAAGGCACAAAAGCAATTTAGTGAATAACCTATAACCTAAAACCTAAACAATTCAAATCTTTTGAGCCTATGCCCAATCTACCTATAAATCTGCAATTCACCAAATACAATACAAAAAGGACAATACCCATGTCTGGTTCTTAACTCGATCAGAGACCGATGGATCCCATCCAAGGGAATCTAGCATTCTGAAACACCACGTATGCACATCAAATTAAAGTGCTATTCCATCTAGAAAATGCAACCAGATCAAAAGAACGCACTAAATCACCCTCTATCTTTCAATTATAATACGAGTATGAAATAAACATCCCACTAAGGAATTGAACTTACCAGAGGAGAATTTCTATCTTCACCAATATAACCTGAAGATGATTAAAAGAATAGTCAGAGGTTGCTCATCAGCCACTCATAAATCACAGAAATTAAATGACCGTATGCTTGAACATTTCACCTGTCAGAAAAACCAAAATCTAATGCAACATAGATCCAGATGAGTACACTCCTTTTTGGGTGGCTCTCATTGTTGAGCTCGTCATCTTCGCTTGAGTACCCTTCACCATTTTCTTGATTGCAAAAGAGGAAGAAGAAAAAGATTAATGGATTTCTGATCAATGACGAATGAAGCCTTATGGTCCAAACTGGAGGAAGACATTTGACACGATGCATGTTGGCTGGCTCTGTGATCAAGAAATCCAGAGAGAGATGGATCGGTTTCTGATCAAGATACACAGAGAGAGAGAGAAGAGAGTAGATCAGTAGATTGTTAATGGGGACGTCTACTTAGAGAGAGAGTAACCTCTGAGTGAGAGAGAGAAAGAGTTGCAGCCAGGCCTTTTGTGTTTTGCTTGAGCATGTAAAGCAAATGGAATGAATAGAGAGAAAGAGAGAGCCGTTGCCTCAGAGGGAGAGAGTCGTTGCCTTAGAGAGAGAAAGAGCCGCCATATAGGGAGAGAGAGCCGTTGCCTCAGAGAGAGAGAGAGTCGTTGCCTTAGAGAGAGAAAGAGCCGTTGCTATATAGAGAGAGCCGTTGACATATAGAAAGACCCGTTGGCTCAGAGAGAGAGAGAGAGAGAGCCGTTGCCTTAATTCGATGGTGTTATCCAAGTCCCATAGGGAAAATTGCATAAAACCCTAAAAAATAGACCGCATTTTACCCACGTTAATTTTTTTTAGCATATTTCTCTTAAAAATTAAATTTTAAAATAAATTTCTTTTTTTTCACAATTTTTATTTTAATAATTTATTCATAATTTTATCGATTTTCTTATTTTTGGGATTTTAGGCCAACTATTTATTGAACTCGGCTCTGCTTTTTTCGCGCTAAAATGTCTCGGCTTGGCTCAGCTAACATCGGCTCGACTTGGCTAACATCGGCTCGACTGGCTAATATCGGCTCGTTACGGCTAACATCGGCTCGGCTCGGCTCGACTCAGGTCAATGAAACTCAACGTTAGATTTAGCTATTATGCAAATATCATAGTTGCTAAGCCTCCGTTCAAAACATGATTTTTTAAATAAATATCTGATTTTTTTAAATCCGTTAAGAATCCTGAGTTTTTAAAAGATCTTCAAAAAATTGCTTTTTTAATAGTATTGATATAAATTCGTATTTTATCTTTTCTAAAAAATACTTATTCCTTATAACTTTATTATTTATTTATTTAATATTATTCAAAATTGGTTTAAAGAAAAGTAAAGTTACAATAACAGTAAATTTAAAATCTTGATTTAACAAAAAATACTATTAAAAGTTCTCTATCTCTATTTAGTTTTTCTCTCTAAGATTTGTTTTCTGGTTTCTGGATTTTTCAAACATTTGTTACAAGAATCTTTGGGTCGAAAGGGAGATATTGGAGAAAAACCAATTTATTCGTTGCCTTAGGATGTCGTCACACGTTAACTTACCCTGTAAGCAAAATGGCTCAATCGCCTTTGTTTCTCTTATTTTTCTGTCATCTTTGTATTAATTTACTTTGAACTTGCTCTGCATTTCTTCTGAATTCAACTGTCACAACTTGATTTCTTAGTTTTAAGAGAGGCATGGATTGTCATAACATTCCCAACTTCATGTCCCTTTCAATTTTATTTTCACCAATGATTTGACCCACTTTAGAGAGAGAGATGTTATAGGAGGCTATTGGTAATACTTCTTATTTGCAGCAGTATCCAAATCTCTTGGAGACACACTCATAGGAACTGTAACATTACGGCAAATGCACTAGCAAGGGAGGGAGCAAGTCTCAACTATGCCTAGGGGAATTTGGACCCCCCTTAGTGCTCACCTCATTTTTGGATCTATTGCAAAGATTCTCGGACCCTCAAGGCTTCCTGTATAGGGCACCTTGTTTTGGGAATTGCCTAATTTTTGTTAGTAATTATCTATACAATCAATACAAAAGTCAACTTCCTCCAGGAAAAAAAAGAAGGTTGGTTGACTAATGGAGAACAATGTTGATTTATTGCATTTGGGTTTTATGCCTAGAGGATTCAATAGAAGGTTCAAAACTTTTTAATACTAGATCTTTCTATTCGGTTTCTGTTCACTTTGAATTTGGTTAGATATTCATATTTCTACCTGTTTTTGTTAGTTTTTTATTTCTTGTGTGTTTGTTTGGTGGTGGTGGTGGTGGTGGCGGCGGTGGTGGTGGTGGCGGTGGCGATGGCGGTGGCGGTGGTGGTGGTGGTGGTGGCGGCGGTGGTGGTGGTGGTGGTGGTGGTGGTGGGGAGAGTGTGTGTGTGTGTGTGTGAGAAAGAGAGAGAGAGAGAGAGAGAGAGAGAGAGAGAGAAAGAGAGAGAGAGAGATTCATAGATGATATGAATTGCATCTCAAGACATTGATATTTTAGTTGACTTGGGATTTGATTTCTGCCCATAATATGAAGGCAAATTGCTAATAGAACATTTGTGAGTATGAAACTTTGGGATTAGTCATTATTTTGAACAGAGACCACAAAAGTATAAATAGCCATTGAATATGGAAAATGAGACTTTATGTACTGTTTGTTTGCCTTTTGCTAGTTGCATTATAGATATTTGTTGTTTGTTTTTTTAAACAAGGTGGTTTCTCAGTTATCTCTTTTATTAAATCAATGTAATTTTTTGTAGGTGGTAGAGCTGGGATTTACCCTAGCAGCACTTGCTCATGTTTGACACAATGCCATGATCGATGAAAAGAACAGTAAGTTATGCCAGCAGTGGAGGTCTGGCTATACAAGCATTTCAGGCATATTTTCAGCTTAGCAGCCTTTGCTACATGAGGCTTGTTTGCTTGCTGTACAGGTACTATTTAATATTGTTATTCTATGTTGTTGATCCCCTTAGGCTGAAGGAATATCTAAATAACTGATTAAAGCTCATATCGTGAAATTGGGGAATTCTGTGTACTGTAGTCTCTGGTGGTATTTGCCATTATAAGTAATCTTGTAACCATTTATCACCATTTCCTCATATTCTTTCCATCCTACTATGTATGTGATTAAAGCACCTATTCATTATACATTATCTCATATCTATATTTTTTTCAGCACTTTTGTCCCAACCATATCCACATTCCTAATACTACTTTGTGCAAGCCTCTGTCTCTCTCTCCCTTACACTCTGACACACACGTGCTCCTGCACATTTGCACAAACAAAATGAAAAATAACTATTGCTACCCATGAAAGAAGTATTAAGCACATTTACATGTAGAATATTTGCTTCTGGGTTTTTTTGTTAAGTATATATAAAACAATAAAAAAGTATACAAATAGACCATTTACTTTTTGTACAAGGAGGTCACAATCATTTATGTCCCTTAGATCTCAAATTGGATGGTTGTAGGAGTGTCATTAGATAAACTCAAAGTTTGAAAAAAAAATTCTCGGACTTTGTGACCCACCCTAAGCCATCAAATTTGACATCCAATGAGTAGAAGTAATTGTGACCCCTTTATACAAAAAATAAATGGTCTCTTTTACAATCCCGAGAACATTTGCTCCTTGCGTGATCAATATTGTTTGTTGATATCAATCAACAATTTGACTTGGGCATATGTGTCTCCTATTTTGTCTAAATATGCATGGGAATTTTCAAATTTTGAATACTCGTTACTCTCATGGTTAAGTGAATATATGATTATATTACCTAATTTTGATTTCTTTTTTTTCCATGTACCCCTAGCAAAATAACTAATCTTGAATTTTTTGCATTAGGAACATCGCATGCTTTGGAATTTCACCCCCATCATCATGCATGGAGGACATATCACTTTTATTGAAGTCCATCCTGAAGTATACTATAGAGGTGAACGCAATTGTAGAGTTAAAAGTTCCTAAACTGAGTGAACTGGGCTGACCTGGTTGCTGATTGGCAAGCATGGGAAGAAGTGAAGGACATGTCCATCTTTGATGCCATAAGACAAGTTGTTCATTTGCATGGAAGACGCTGAATAAAGAGAGTTGCTAGCCCCACCTGTTATTTCCTAGCGTTCGATAATAGAAGGCATCGATACATTTATCAGCGAGTCATGGAAGGACCCTCTGCTGCAACATGGAGAGCTTGCTCTTGTGCACATGTTTTGCTCGATTTGCCAAGGTTCTCATTTGAAGCTGAAAGAATTAAATAGGCATTAGCAATTGCTTTTTATAAAGCCACATTTTCATGTTCTCTTGACATTCGAAGCAAGCCAGTGGCTTTGTAGAAGCCTCTTTTTTTGTTTATTACATCTTGTATATATTTTGCCTTGATTAGATAAATAAGTTTTTGGAGAAGGATGAGGATGAAGATTTCACTGTGTGGGTGCGTTGATTGGCATGTATTTCTGCTCATTTGTTCCAGCCTGGTCTTCCTTCTGACTTTGAGATATGAATTTGGTTGCTTTGCTTTAGTATAAAATGGGCCATGAATATTCCTGTGTGTATCTTTATACACACACATCTTATTTCTGATTGGTGATTTTAGAAACCTATAATCCAAAATTTTGGACAAACTTTTGCCCTTATATTTATTACAATACATGCTTTTTACTTTCTATAAAACCAATGGAGGGCACTGAATATAATTGTGCATGCTCCAAATTATCTCGAAATGACGCAATGAGATTCTCATGTGCTTAACTAAGGTAGCATTGCAAGTGGCACACTTAGAACAATGTCTTTCCCATTTGATATTCTATCCTTGTCCAAGAACAAGAAGAGAGAGACTGTAGATTTTGTAAAGAGAAAGACACTTGAGCGCAATTTCACGTTTAGGAAGTAACCAACAAAATTGGTGCCATTATTAAAATAACTGCATAAGTGAAAAATCCTATGCCATCAACAATAGAGAAAGAAGATTGGTCTCATAGCAAACAGAGCATTTTACAAGATGAGAGAGACTTTATGGAAAGGAAGGACTTGAAAGAAGTCATACTCTCTGCCTCTATTGCAAGAGATCATATTACCTCTTCTGTCTCTCTAGAAAAAATGCATACTTAAAAAGTTACAGGGAAGAAGTTTTTTTTATAAAAAATGTAAGTATGGATATATATATATATATATATATATATATATTTAAATATGATTTTTTGAAAAAACTCAACATTCTTAAAAGATTTAAAAAATCAGAGATTTTTTTAAAACTCGTGCTTTAGATGACGACTTGCTAGCTTGGGGGTTCAAGTTTTGGCCTTGTAGGTTCGGGGTTAAGGAAATTGGGGTTTCTAATTTTCTATGATCAATATTAGAGCATCCAGGAACTGGGTTAATTTTTTATGAATAATTTTTTATGATCAATAATAGAGCATCCAAGAGGAGGAGAGAAAATTGAGGGCTTTAGAGAGAAACTGCACGAGAGCCAAGAAAAGAGTTAAAAATATTAATATATTTTTTAATAATGTAGTGGGACTCAGCTCGTATCGGCTCGGCTCAGCCAATAATGACAAATATCGGCTCGGCTCAGATAAATTCGGTTTGTTGTTGATCCCCTTAGGCTGGAGGAATATCTAAATAATTGATTAAAGCTCAGTTCGTGAAATTGGGGAATGCTCTGTGTATTATAGTCTCTGGTGGTATTTGCCATTATAAGTAATCTTGTAACCATTTATCATCATTTCCTCTAATTCTTTCCATCCTACTATGTATGTGATTAAAGCACCTATTCATTGTAGATTCTCTTATATCTATATTTTTTTCAGCACTTTTATCCCATTATTCCCCTCTCCTTATCCCCAGCAGCTAGAGCAAAACCATATCCATATTACTTTGTAATTATGCAATAGCCTTTCTCTCTCTTTCTCTCTCTCCCCCTACATGCCGACACACACGTGCACGTGCACGTGCACATTTGCACAAACAAAATGATAAATAACTATTGCTACTCATGAAAGAAGTATTAAGCACATTTAAATGTAGAACATTTGCTTTTGGGTCTTTTAGTTAAGTATATATAAAACAATAAAAAAATATACAAAGAGACCATTTACTTTTTGTACAAGGAGGTCACAATCATTTATGTCCCTTAGATGTCAAATTGGATGGTTGTAGGAGTGTCATTAGATAAACTCAAAGTTTGAAAAAAAAAATTCGCGGACTTTGTGACCCACCCTAAGCCATCAAATTTGACATCCAATTAGTAGAAATAATTGTGACCCCCTTATACAAAAAGTAAATGGTCTCTTTATATACAATCCCGAGAACATTTGCTCCTTACGTGATCAATAAGGTCAGTTGATATCAATTTACAATTTGACTTGGGCATAGGTGTCTCCTATTTTGTTTAAATATGCATAGGAATTTTCAAATTTTGTGTTTTTCATATTACCGAAGTGTTTTTCAAATTTTCAAATTTTCATATTTTGTCTAAATATGCAAGAGATAATATTACCGAAGTGTTTTTCAAATTTTCATATTACCGAAGTATTTTTTAAATTTTCAAATTTTGTCTAAATATGCAAGAGATCATATTACCGAAGTGTTTTTCATAAAAACATGAAGTACATATATATATTTTTTTTTGTTAAAAAATATAATTTTTTGAAGATCTATTGAAAAAATTCAGGGTTCTTAAAGGAATTCAAAACTCAGAGATTTTTTAAAAACTCGTGTTTTAAACGACGACTTGTGAGCTTGGGGGTTAAAGTTTTGGCCTTGTAGGTTTGGGTTTAAGGAAATTGGGGTTTTAAATTTTTTATGATCAATAATAAAGCATCCAGGAGAAGGAGATTGAAACTGAGGGTTTTATAGAGAGAAAGAGCCAAAAAAAGAGTTAAAAATTTGAGCTTACCTAAGAAAATTTATTTTTATGATATCTAAATAGTTTTCTATATTTTTATTGATAACTTTTGATGCTAAATATTAATATATATTTTTTTCTAATTTTTACCGAATTTTTAGAAATGCTTTTTGGTTTTTATAGGGCTAGTTTGGGCTTAAATATAATGGGGTTAGTTTTACTCAGCTCGTATCGGCTCGATACTGCCAAAGATGATGAATATCGGCTCGGCTCGGCTAAAATCAGCTCATCTCGGCTATATTCAGCTCGGCTCGGCTATATTAGGCTCAGCTCGGCTCAGATCGGCTCAGCTCGGCTAAATTCGGCTCGGCTCATCCGACTTCACGTTAATTTGTAAATGGAACTGAGCAGAGCCGAAAAATATAAGCCGAGCCGAGCCGATACCAGCTGAGCCGAGCTGATATCAGCCGAGCCGAGCCGATATCAGCTGAGCCGAGCCGATACAGCCGAGCCGCGTCGACCAAGCCTGCCAGTTCGTCCACAACCTTCGTTTATATTAAAAAAAAAAAAAAAAAGAGGAAGCTAAACCAATCACGATCACCTGTTTTTTCCGCTGTGCGTCGCTGTGTAAAGTGGGAGATTAGTTTGAGGATTGGGATTTTGAGAAACTTCTTCAGTTTTATGTGTCATGAGAAAATGATTGTGGTTTGTTTCTAAACCATTATGATAATAAATAAATGGAAGGGCAGCTGCTTCAATTGTTGAGAGAAAGAGAAGTCCATTTGTACCAGTTAGGGAGAGAAAGATTTGCATTCTTTTAGAGAGAGAGAGAACATAAAGAGAATGCAGAAAAACACATGGAAGAAGGAACAAGTGGAAAAGGAAAAGATGCGGTAGTTCTCTTTCTAACTGATCATCAATTAAGAGGATAAGGGGTTTGCTTTCCTTTGCCTACATCTGTGTAACTCTGATATGCAAGAGAGAGAGGGAAAAGGCCTGGCCAGAAAAGAAAGGAGCAAAAGGGCATATGCTAGCATCCTGACCTCCACCACTTCCTTGGGCTCACTCTTTAATAAAGGTGTATCTGATGCGAGAGGAATTTGAGTTGCTTGACCTCTTGTTTTCATTTCTTTCAGGTTCTTAATAAAGTTTTTGCTTTTAAATAAATACAACCACAAGAATTAAAATGAAAAGATATCCGTCATACAAAAGCAACCCTAGACAAAACCAAACTAAAGTTTGGTAATTTGGATACAATTTATGAAGAAACTGTTGATGCCCCTAGTAGCTCAGCTGGAAATATGCAGTATACACATTGCAAATAGACGGGGCAAACCAGAGATTGCCACTTCCTGTGCATTGGTTCCTGAGTCCTTTGGCAACTGTCGATGCCACTGAGAGTATAGATTTTGCCAGGAGTGGGCATTTTTTTCTGATGGGTCTTGAAGCTATGTCTGCATTATGCTCTGAAAATCCAAGTTCACCAATTTTACATGTTCCTTTGGTTTGGAAATTACATGCACTGTCCATGGTTTTCCTCAAAAGAAATGACATTCTTGAAGAGAAGCAAACCCGAGATACTTTCAAAACTTTACACGACATGTATGGGCAACGTATGGACAAACTGAGACAAGGAAGACCTGAAGTTCCTGAAAATGAAAAATCCTCTGGTGTATATAGCAGAAAAATCCTTTACTTCGTAAAAGAGGTCCATGAAAGTTATCGCTCATTTATTGAGATCCCCATTGACCAATTCAATGCTGTATCCTATTTGGCCAGCAATTAGGTGTATATCTCCACCGTACAGTAGAAGTGCCAGTCAGACTTGCTGCATAGAAAGCACTATCCAATGCCCATATTTTGGAACTTTTGCCACCTATAAATGATTGCATTGCCGAGATTGAAGGATATCTGATCCCTTTTGAGGTACTAGATTAGACTTCTGTTTGCTTCCATGCCCCGACTTTACTTCATATTGGCATCCTTTGACAAAGCTCTGTCTCTGTCTGACTTATGTGCACTGTTTTTTAGTAAGAGAAAGAGAACTACATTTGTAAATAGTTAGAGAGATAAAGGTTTGCATTCTTTTAGTGAGAGAGAGAGAGAGAACATAAAGAGATTGTAACAGAAATACAAATAGAAGAAGGAACAAGTGGAAAACGAAAGGTGCAGTGGTTCTCTCTCTCTCTCTAACTGATCATCAATCAAGAGGATAAGGGGCATATCTGTGCAAAGTTTGAATGACCATCTGTGTAACTCTGATAAGGCTACTATTTAATTTCTAGAGAACCATCGATGCACTTCAATTTTCAGCTTTTCTGCTGCTTGACTTATGTCCTTACTCATGCTGCTCGATGTAGCCACCCTTCAGCTTACTGTTATATCCCAAATAAGAAAAATAAAATTGAAAATCTGTCTTTAGGTATCTTTGTAGAGGCAGAGGGAGACGAGCTGGTCTTTGAGATGGTGATTTCTGGCTCAGGGCAGCTCTTGACCCATGTCATTCGCTTTTGTATTTTTGTGTTCTTTGATCCTTCCTATATATAGAAATTTTGTTATCCATCAAAAAAGGTACAAAGTATTTTGATGCAACACCTTAACGTGGTTGAAAGGCTTGTATTATGCTAGCGTTAGTTCAATTGCGCATTTGAATCATGAGTTTGTTTTCCCCACAGCATGTACATGTTCTTGAAATATGTTATATATATATATATATATATATATATATATATATATATATATATATATATATTCATCCATGTGATGGTGCTGTTAGGATGGGTGGGTGTCTTGCTTAATGTTTAGAGTTAGAAGCATTGGGAGCGGAAGACGATGTTGATAGCAAAGTTATTGCGCTGGATAACAGAACCTCTCCACATCATGCAGCCATCTTTGACAAACTTTAGTTGCGATCTAGGCCAAGTAGTTTTATATAGCCAATCTTGGTCCGTACCCAAGTCATAAAAACTTGATTTCTACCTAGCCAGGGGTCATGAAATCGTAGTAAAGAATTGGGGATATTGTTAATTGATGGAGCTTATTATAGTGTCTTTATTGTGTTGTGGCAACCCTAAATTAGTGAGTTTTATTATCATGGAATGAAACAACATGTTGAAGCCCTTGATAACGATCCACTTTTTGTATTTCCGGAGGGATTTGTGAATAATGTGTACATAGGTATGCTTAAGATGGTATGTAACTATGTGCATTTGATTTCATTTTAGGTGTACATTAAGAAATAATCAACATCATATGACTCTGTTTGTAGACATGAATTTTGTTTTGGTCATTTATGACCTGCTTGTTAAATTTAATCATAAACTGATGAGCAATTGGTAAGATGCATAATAGCTTTTATTTTAGTTGGAATTCTTATTTCATCTTCCCAATTCTATCTTGATAACTATTGAATTTTTCATTTGGCCCATGGGATCATTGGATCTAGAGTCATTTCATTTTGATTTGTCATATTCATGATGATATTGTGCACTCATGAGTTTGGCAGTATTTAATCTGCTCATAGAACATGTGCGTAGCTGAATGGATTGGATGAATCAAAGATGCAGTTTTTAGTCATGTTTTGGTGTGTGGCTCTACCACTATATCCGATTAATCTGTTGCTACTTCTAGCACACCAGTAGACAATCTGGTGAGGCTCACCAAGCATGTCATTTTTTGGTGACAAACATGGAGGCATTTGCTTGTTCACATCTCGAAATGTTTTTTATGTTAGTTTTTTTTATTTTACTACGACTTTAATTATGTATAGATACTTTGGTAAAAGAATAATATTTGTAATTTTAAAATTCATGTTTTATTCTTTTAAGATCTTTAAGATATTAAGAACTTTTTGTGGTAATAATACTAAACTGGAGAGTAATTTTTTGTATGTACCACCAATGATTGAGAGGAAGAAGGTTGGTTGACTGCTGAATAATGTTTTGTATGTACCACCAGTGATTGAGAGGAAGAAGGTTGGTTGACCATATTAGAGATAATTAAAAATACATAGAGAGAGTTATTCAATGAACTTGGGTCCGTCTGAGAGTGCTTTTCCTCTTCTCCCTCGCCTGGGCCCTCCTCGACCATCGCCTTCCTCCGCCCAAGCCCTGACGCCTACTCAACCACCGCCTTCCTTCGCCCAAGCTTCTTCGTCTCTAACCTCTCCCCCCTTCCTTACTATAGCTACACCAACCTCATCCATAATGGAGCTCCCTCACCCCATTCGCCATTCCAATAGGGGGGCAAAACTCTTCCCATATTGTGGTCCTCTTCGGTAGGTCGATACACCACCGCCAGGCACGACATCAAAGGTATTGAGAAATGGAATAAGGAAGTTTGGATTGTCTCAGACCTAACCTACCTGAATAATTTCTTTTCTCTTTCCCATCCGAAGTCAGCCGTATTTGTACCCTGCAGGGACACCATTCTCTGTTCGTTGGGGCATCTCTTGCCCTTTCTACCTGGAATTAGAACCTGAAAGCCATTCTGCAAACAATTTGGTTCCAGGCCACCAACATCCCCATGTAGGTGCGGCACATCGGCACTTTCAAAAAAATTGGGGACTCTTGCGATGCATTTAGCTTGGTCTACTAGCGGTCCTCAGGCACCCTTCCTCTTGGATCAATCCAACTTCTCATGGAATCGTTGGCCCCTTCCCTCATCCCAGCCTCCATCTGGTTGAAGCTGATGGCCTCTTCTTCAACATTCCCCTGGCTAGTCCTCCACGTCTCCCCCAGCGTCCCGCCATCTTAAAGACCATGATCCTCCTTTGTTTGGATCACGTTCCTCAGTACACGAGGATGGATGGACCAAGGTCTCGCATAGAGGGCGGTCGAGAAATGACCATCAGCATCCAAGTTTCGATCGTATAGCTCACAGAGTTGGTATTAAGCAAACTGGTGCCCCAAGAGCTTCACCACCTCTCAAGCATCCCATCATTAAGTTCGATGGGACGACAGATGGCTTCATAAACCCCATTTCCCAAGGCAAGTCATCCTTGGGTTTAAAGCAGGCAGCTCTTTCTTGATTGTCCCCCCATCGATCTTCCCCTAGTGTGCATCTCAACGATCTCTTGATCGCAGTTTCCTCTTTTCAGGAGATGCCACATAGCTCCTCGTTCCTTGTCCTTCGTCGAACCCTCCTTATGAGCATGTGAGCGTCGCTTCTCTTTTCAATCCCGTGACACTAGGTGTCCTCCCTCCAGGTCTCGCTCCGGTCTTAAGAAAGTAGTAAGCAACTGTAGAGCGCACATCCCTTTCCCTATTTCCACTTGTTGACCCTACTGTTTCCTCAGTTACCTTTTCTCAGCCCCACCTCTACATTGATGGTGGACAAATGCCCTCTCCTGTCGTGCCCCTTTCCCCCCATTTTCACCCATCCAATCATGTTGGTGCGAGTAGTTACATGCAAACTGCTCCTTCATCTCGTTCTTCCCAAGCTCCTATACTCTCTCTACCCTTACTCTCTTTCCCCTGTCTCTCTGCACCCTCTCTCAACGCCATCCCAGGCTTGCAACCCCTTCCTTTTACACCCCCGCTCAGTATGCCCTCCCCTAACCTCATTATTCCACCTCACCATTTTCCTCCTAATTCATCTCCTCCTTTTCTCTCCCCCCATCTCGTAACCATGGTGGCACCATTACGTCGCCTAATCAAGCGTTGATGTCGAGCCCTACTCAGCTTGTTCACCAGATGGTTTCATGCACAAGCCCTTTGTCAAGCCCATCCTTAGCCATCTATTCCACCCCTCAGGCGGTATTACTGGAGGCACGGAAGAAAATGAAGGAAAATTGGGCAATCCTCTGGCGTCACCTCCCCTAGGAGGTATTACCGGAGGCACGAAAAAGGTACTGAGCACGAGATCAGACACCCTAGAGGATTCACAAGACACTATGCTGGTGGGTCAAGCCCAACCAGGATGCGCCTCAGAAGAGCCTCCTAAGAGTGACTTTAAAAAAAAAGTAGAGTGATGAGGGGTGAAGAAAGAATAAGAGGAGTAAGCAAAGGCACTCCGAGGGGAGTCAAAGGTGATATGCCTCACGGGAGAGATTTAACCAAGAGCACAGCCCCTTCTAAGGAGTTAAACTAGATAAGAAGAGAAGAAGAGGAAAAGAAAAAGGGGAAGGCAAGAGAATTGAACAACCTCATTGCGTCACCTTCCCACATTCTAAATTTGTGTGTGCCATATGTCAAAACATGCGTCTCGATGAAACAAACCACATTTTAATATTTGGACTCAATTGGGTTCAAGATGAAGAAGTTATGCCACTGGGAAGAAATCCCATTTTTGAAAAACACAGTTTCCATTAATGGAAGCTGGTTCAGTGAAGCCTCTCATGAATAGTGTAAGGCTACCCATTTTGGGAAAGTCGGCCTTCAAGAGGTCCGAATGAGCCGAAACTTGATATTCTAAGGTTTTTGGGCCTTCTAAGTTCAATTGCGGTTGTCTGACAACCACCTGAGGCCTCAGCAGTATAGCTCCAATTATGAGGTATTTTGGGCATGTTAGAGAGCAACATTGCAAATGAAATATCATTCTGATCTGCTTTATCTTTGTCGAATCAAGACGAAACTTAGTGGGCATGTATGTGACATCAAATGCTACCTTCTCATGCTTTTTGAGGTCGATATGGCACCTTTTCTAATTCTTCCAAAATTAGGCTTATGGTCAGGGGCTCTCATAGTCCCTAGGCATTTTTGGTACCTGCGGGTCTAGGTTGCTACTGGTTCCTCCTATATTCATATCGGGGATGCAAGTGTGTCAAAAATTCCCTACAACAGGGTTCGTATGGGAGTGTTTTCTCTCCTCTCCCTTGCCCCTCCTCGACCACCGCCTTCGTCCACCTAAGCCCTGGCCCCTACTCGACCACCGCCTTCCTCCGCCCAACCCTCTTCCTCTCTAGCTACTCCCCTGCCCCCCTCCCCCCTTTACCATACCTTCTCTCACATCATCCATAATGGAGCTCCCTCCCCCCTTTTGTCGTTCCAATTGGGGGCCCACATTCTTCCTATATTAGGAAGTCTTTGAGGTCCTCTTTGGTGGGTCAATTCACCCTCCCCCCCCCACTCCCCCACGACATCAATGGTTAGAGAAATGGAATAAGGAATTTTGGGCTGTCTCAGTCCTTACCTGCCTTGAGAATTTCTTTTCACTTTCCCATATGAAGTCAGCCGTAATAGTGCCCTGTAGGGACACCATTCTCGGTTCAATGGGGCATCTCTCGCCCTTTCTGCTTGGAGAGAGAACTTGGGAGCAATTTTTCTGCTAACAATTTGGCTCCAGGCAGCCAACATACCCATGCAGGCGTGGCACATTGACACTTTCAAAAATATTGGGGACTCTTGCTGCGTGTTTAGCTCGATCCATTGGCGATCCTCAAGCACCCTTCTTTTTGGATCAATCCAACTTCTCATGGAATCGTTGGCCCCTTCCCTCATCCCACCCTTTATTTGGCTGAAGTTAATGGCCTCTTCTTCGACATTCCCCTGGCCTGGGTCCTTCTCCTCTCCTCCATCGTCCCACCATCTTAGAGACCACGATCCTCCTCTGTTTGGATCATGTTCCTCAGTACACCAGGATGGATGGACCAAGGTCTCACATAGAGGGTAGTTAAGAAATCACCATCAGCGTCCAAGTTTCGATCGTGTGGCAAACTTTGCCCCATGAGTATCACCACCTCTCGAGCTTCCCATCATTAAGGTCGATGGGACGACAGGTGCCTCCACAAACCCCATTTCCCTAGGCAATTCATCCCTGGCCTTAAAGCAGGCGGCTCTACCTCCCCATCTAGAACAGTCACGTGGCTCCTTCTCAAT
The DNA here is from genome assembly GCF_054954075.1 of Amborella trichopoda. Classification (NCBI taxonomy): domain Eukaryota; kingdom Viridiplantae; phylum Streptophyta; class Magnoliopsida; order Amborellales; family Amborellaceae; genus Amborella; species Amborella trichopoda. Next base: position 42,742 of record NC_142344.1, read on the forward strand.
CGTCCCCCATTGATTCTCATCTCAACGATCTCTTGATCACAGTTTCCTATTTTCAGGGGCTGCCACATGGCTCCTTATCCCTTGTCCTTCGTTGCACCCGTCTTAGTGAGCATGTGATCACTACTTTCCTTCCCGATCCCGTGATACCAAGTGTCCTCCCTCCGGGTCTCCCTCTGGTCTTAGGGAAGTAGGATGCAACTCTCCCTCCCACCTTCATTTCCCTCTTTCCACTTGTTGACCATGTTGTTTCCTCAGTTACCTTTTCTCAACCCCTCCTTAACATGGAAGGTGTACATGTGCCCTCTCCTCTCGTGCCCCATTCCCCCCCTTTTCACCCATCCAATCGTGTTCACATGCAGAATGCTCCTTTATCTCGTTCTGCCCAAGCTCTTGTACCCTCTATACCCTTGCTTTCTTTCCCCTCTCTCTCTCTACCCTTTCTCTATGCAATCTTAGACTTGCAACCCCTTCCTCCTACACCCCCTCTTTGTATGCCCTCCCCTAACCTCATTAGTCCACCTCACCATTTTCCTCCTAATTCATCTCCTCCTCTTCTCTCCCCCCATGTCCCAACCTTGTTGCCACCATTGCCTCGCCTAATTAAGCTTTGATGTCGAGGCCTACCCAGCCTGTTCACCAGATGCCTTCATGCACAAGCTCTCATTCAAGCCCATCCTTAGCTATCTATTCCACCCTCCCTTTTTCTAAGTGATGCATAGGAGGTGATTTTAATATCACCCGATGGTCTCATAACAGTCTTTTAGACATATTGTTGAAAGGAGAGGAGTTCGGTTGGTCTAGCCATTCGGCTAATCCAAGCCTCTCAAATTTAGATAGATTTCTAACCCCTCTCGAGTGAGATCATGAGTTCCCTAGCACCCACTCTCTGGTGCTTCCCAAGTCCGCTTCAAATCATAGACCTATTCTGCTAGATACCATGTCCCTTCCTCGAGGGCCTAAGCCTTTTCGCTTTGAGCTGTCTTGGCTTTAAGAGCCCAGTTTCCCCTCTCCTATCTGTAACCATTGGGAGTCCTTCTCCCCCCTCGTGAATGGGTGGGCCGGTTTTATCGTGTAGAAAAAGCTTCAAATGCTCAAAGTTTTCCTTAAATCATGGAGTTCACAGCTCCCTGGAAACTTCTGATACCAAAAAGACTCCCTTTTGAGGTCTATTCAAAACTGAGACTCCATTGAAGAACTTAGACCTCCCTCCACTTCAGCTGGATTCTCGATCCATCCACAAACGTGATTACCAGATAGCTAAGTGTCGAAGAAGGGAGAACTCTATTGCCCACTTCAAGGTTGGGGGCAAGATTGCTGACCATCCTAATCTCGTTGAGGCAGCAGCTGTCGACTATTTTTCGAAGGTTTTCTCTTCCCCTATTGGTCCTAGGCCAGTAATGGCGGACTTCTCCTTCTCTTCTATTTCTCCCGAATCTGCAGCCTCTTTGGAAAGCCCCTTTTAGGAGGACAAAGTACTCCAAGCCATTAAAGACCTCAATGGAGACCGGGCCTCCGACCCTGACAGCTTCCCCATAGCCCTTTTCAAAGCCATTTGGGATAACCTTAGGACTGATATCATGGCTTTCTTTTCTGAATTTCACTCTCAAGCTACTATTCATAAGGCAATGAATGACACTTTCACTGCCAAGATCCCCAAGGCCTGGCGTCCCGCCTTAAACGTGTCCTTGGTCAGGTGATCTTATCATCCCAAGGGACCTTTGTGAAGGAACGTCATATTCTCGATGGAGCTCTAATAGCACACAAGTGCATCCATTCCCGCTGTAGTGCAAAAATCCCAGGCTTGGTAATAAAAAAACTTATGATGATGAGACTTTGTCCATAATACCATTTGGCTTTTTATGGTGGAGATGGATCCAAGGGTGTATTTCAAAATCCCAATTTTTGGACCTTATTAATGACACATCTAAGGGTTACATTCATGCTTTGAGAGGGCTCCGCCAAAGGGACCCCCTTTCACCTTTCCTATTTGCCATAGTGGCTGAGGTGTTTAGTGCCTCACTATCTCGTGTGTACAGCATGGGACGCATTTAGGGTTTCCAAGTGGGTAGGTCGAGTCTCTCTATATTCCACCTCCAATATGTCGATGATACCCTCTTTTTTTGCGATGCATTTTTTTTAAAATTTAGTTGTTTAGTGCTTTTCCTCCAATGCTTCAAGTTGGCTGCAGGCTTTAGGGCGAACCTAGAAAAAAATAAGATGACAAGAATCTGCCTTGACCAAGCGATAGCCAAATGCTTCGCTGACTCCTGGGGAAGTGCTGTAGAGCCAATGCCCTCATCCCATCTTAGCCTTCCATCTTGCATTGGCCTTCATCCACTCATGGAGCCTGGTTATTGACAAAGTCAAGTGGCACTTGTCTTCATAGAAAGGGAGAGTCCTTTCACCAGGCTGATGAGTGACCCTTATCGAGGCCACAATTTCCAGCATTTCCCTTTTCTTTATGTCCTTTTTCTTTATAGTCATAGTCGCTAGACTGGAAAAACTCATGAAGGCTCTAAGGCTGCTCATTGAAGGGGCAAGTGAAGAAAGTCAAGCCCCAAGCACGAGAGCTTATGTACGTGGAAGTGTCTATCAATAGAAAATCTACTAAGGCTATGATAGACACCGGGGCTACACACAACTTTGTGGCAGATCGAGAGGCACGCCGGCTGAACCTCAGTGAAGGTAATGGATGGTCTCTCAATAAACCAAATACTTGCGGGCGTCGTTTAACCTCCTCTCAAGGGAAGGGAGGCCTGAACTTGCCACGCTTCCTCCCTCACTTGCCCCTGACAACGAAGTGAGAATTGAATCAATTACTCGTTTCAGTCAGCTTGCTCTCAAACTAGTCATACTCAAACCGACCTCATAGACACGATGAAACTCGATTCCTTGTTCGCCTCCTCCCCACCTGCTTTACTACTCCCTTGTCTGACCCGTAACCCTTCCTCTTCGGTGGCTAAAAGCATTATTGATCCACCTAATGCGAGATCTTGGAACCCAAATTTTAGGAGACTCTTAGTTGACCACAAGCTTCACCAATTTTTTAATCTCTAGGTCTTGCCCGATTCGATATTTTTTCTCCCACATGCAATGACAAAATTGTCTGATCCCCCTCTCCAACAGGTTCATTCACTGTTGCTTCATTTTACTGAAGCTTATACTCCCCTCCTTCTCCTCCCCTCTCGGCTTTTCCCTCTATAGCCACTAAGGCTTGGTGCTCCTTTTTGCCCTCAAAATCCAGCTTTTTACTTGGATAGCACTCCATCAAAGGGCTTTGACACTCGATCAACTAAGGCAAAGGGGTATCCCTTTTCCTAACAGATGCACCATGTGCCTCAAAGCTAAAGAAACCAATCAACATCTATTTCTAAATTGCGAGGTTGCCTTGGCCCTTTGGACCGACCTTCTTCTTCTATTCAAGTGGCTATGGGTCATTCCCCAATCGATCCCTCACCTCTTCTCCTTATGCCTTAGAATTCCTTGGAAAAATTCAAGAATTCTTCTATGGATAGCATCTATCTCAGCCCCTCTTTGGACCACTTGAATTGAGAGGTATAATTGGATCTTTAGTGAGGAGGGAGCCTCTACCTCAGCTGTTATTGAAAAAAGGTCACTTGTCACATTCTGGGCCCTAAACCTCCCAAGCTTCTCCATCTTCTCCTTTTCAGATCTTCACCAAAATTGGCAAGCGTTGCTGCACCTAAGTACCCACAGGATTCCTCAAGCTTCTTTATGAAGGACACCGGAACCCCGGTCCATCTGATGGCTGCTCTCTAGGCAACCAAGGCCCCTCAGGCATTGGACGCCTGTTTAGGAATTCTGAAGCCCCGATCCTCCTTTCTTATGCCCTACCTATCGGAGTCGAGGACTCGACATTCGCTGAGGCCAAGTCTGTAGTCAAAGGACTCAGAAGATTTAACCATCATTGAAGCAAAAAGGTGTAGGTAGCAGGTTTTCCAGCAACACTATCGCTTGAGCTTCTGACAATGCCCTCTGCCCTCGGTGACTAGATAACATTTTTGTCGAAATTGGCCACATTTGCAGCAGTATCCAAGTCTCTTGGAGACAGACTCATAGGATATGTAACACTGCGGCAGATGCAGTAGCAAGTGAGGGAGCAAGTCTCAACTATCCCAAGGGGAATTTGAACCCCCCTTAGCTCTCACCTCATTTTTGGATCCATTGCAAAGATTCTCGAACCCTCAAGGGTTCCTGTATAGGGCACCCTGTTTTGGGGATTGCCTAATTTTTGTTTGTAATTCTCTATACAATAAATACAAAAGTCAACTTCCTCATGGAATAAAAAGAAGGTTGGTTGACTAATGGAAAACATGTTGATTTATTGCATTTGGGTTTTATGCCTAGAGGATTCATTAGAAGGTTCATAACTTTTTAATACTAGATCTTTCTATTTGGTTTCTGTTCACCTTGAATTTGGTCTAATTTGGTTAGATGTTCATATTTCTGCCTCTTTTTGTCGATTTTTTATTTCTTGTGTGTTTGTTTGGTGTGTGGGGGGGGGGGGGGGGGAGGGTGTGTGTGTATAAGAGAGAGAGAGAGAGATTCATAGATGATAAGAATTGCATCTCAAGACGTTGATATTTTTGTTGACTTGGGATTTGATTTCTGCCCATAATATGATGGCAAACTGATGATAGAACATTTATGAGTATGAAACTTTGGGATTAGTCATTATTTTGAACAGGGACCACAAAAGTATAAATAGCCATTGAATATGGAAAATGAGACTTTATGTACTGTTTGTTTGCCTTTTGGTAGTTGCATTATAAATATTTGTTGTTTGTTTTTTTAAACAAGGTGGTTTCTCAGTTATCTCTATTATTAAATCAATTTAATTTTTTGTAGGTGGTAGAGCTGGGATTTACCCTATTAGCACTTGCTCATGTTTGACACAATGCCATGCTGGATGAAAAGAACAGTAAGTTATGCCAGCAGTGGAGGTCTGGCTATTCAAGCATATTTTCAGCGTTGCTACAGGAGGCTTAGCTGCTTGTTGTCCAGGTACTATTTAATATTGTTATTCTATGTTGTTGATCCCCTTAGGCTGGAGGAATATCTAAATAACTGATTAAAGCTCAGTTCGTGAAATTGGGGAATTCTCTGTGTATTGTAGTCTCTGGTGGTATTTGCCATTATAAGTAATCTTGTAACCATTTGTCACCATTTCCTCTTATTCTTTCCATCCTACTATGTATGTATTTAAAGCACCTATTCATTATGCATTCTCTCATATCCCAGTAGTAGAACCAAAATATATTTTTTAGATAAAATATAATGACCAAAATACCCTTTGAAACTTTCATAGGTATTTTGGTTTCTTTATTTTATCAGAAATATTTGTTTAATATTTTTCGATAGCGCGAGTTTAATAGAGGATTGGACGTTCAAAATTTGGTGTCAAAATAGTTTATAGAAAAAAACTTAAAAATAAAATAGTGTAGAGACATGAGGTTTGTAAGGTTAGATAAGGGGAAGTACATAAGTTTTATGTTGTAGGGGAAGCATAGAAAGCTTGCCATTAACATAAACCTATGTTCATATGACGCATATATGGCATTAGTAGTTATTTGGTTGGTAGCATGTAAATGTAAGAGATGTAAGAGAGAGAGAGAGAGAGAAAGGGAGAGAGTGTATGTATATTACAATCTGATTGTTTGCTTTGCCCTTGAAACGATTCTTTGTGGGTAAATAGGTTGAGTTAGACCTGACTCGACGAGGTCTAAGGGTCGACTTGGACCTGGGTCCTGGTCAACAAGAGTCGGATTATCAACTTTTTGTAAATCCAAAATGGAAGACCACACCATAACTACCACTGGGATTATGTCTTGTTTTAGTGAGTCTTGCTCTCCATTTCCTCTTCTTTTAGCAAATGTATAGAGGACTTTCCTAAATTCCAAGCAAATCACTTCGCTTCATCTCTCCCTCTCACCCGTTAATTCCTTCCAAATCACCGCGCTTCTCTCCCCCCCCCCTTATCTCTCTCTCTCTCTCTCTCTCTGAGCACAACTCCTCAAAATTAAAACAAGGAAGAAGCTCACTCCCTCCTACATGGGCTCCACTACACCGCCTTTGAGCATTTCCATGCAAGCCTGGAGACCCGACAATGCTTTCAAATCTATAGGAAGAACATTTGTTGGCATCATCATAACTTCCACATTACCTCCCCCACCCCCGCCATAGATGCTTTATTCCTTGGGGACAGCAAATGTAGAAATGCGGTCCCCACCGCATGAAACAATTTTCTTTTAGATATCATAAAAAATAAATTTTCTTTCAAATAAGTCCAAATTTTGAAACTCTTTTCTTGGCACTCAAGCAGTCAATCTCTCTAAAGCCCTCTGTTTCTCTCTGTTGGATTTCTGTGGCCATAAAGGCCTTATAAGTGCATATAATTGATATCTGATATAATGAAACAAAGAACTCTAGTGGGAGTACGGTCATGAAGGACCAAGAAAATATGGTCAAGCTAGACCATGATAAGAAAATGCTATTTGCCAATACTCAGACTTGGCTTGACGTGCTGGGCTAGTCGAGTTAGAAAACCCTATTACCTAGGCATGGAACAAAATTGATGAGGGTTTATGGGATATCTCTTGATGAGGTTGGAGTTGCCCAAGAGAGTGAGCCAATGGACTGTGACCCTTGTGTGAGATGGTCTTTAGAGACGAGGGCCAAAACCTCATCACTGATCCATCACATAGCATGTCCACCAATTCAAAAGTGAGAGGGAAGCCCAATCTAAAAGCACAACAAATTACATAATTCTAAATCTCCCAAATGGGGAGGGATCGTATCATGATCCCTTTACCTGCAAATGCATATTTCTCATCATGGTCCACTTAGGGAATGGGAAGCTGCTTCCTCAATTCAGAGAATGCGTTCATCAGCCTTTTTTATGAGACATCACGAGTGGCCATGGTGGCGGCATCATCAACTTCAACAACCAAAGAGTTGTTTGTGAGTTCATGAGGCTTCATCACATTGTGCTGCTGCTTCAAATGGACAGGGGACATAAGTGCAAGCTTTGGTGAGGAGAGATTTATGGCAACAGGAGGAAGAGAGATTTATGGCAACAGGAGGAGGAGGAGTCGACATTGGCATGCTCGAAGGTGTCCTTCCAGCTGCTGTATTTCTCTCCATCTGCATTGCATTCCATTGCAATCATAACAATACAAGTAGTTCATAAGCCAACACTTTGTTTGTTATAATAGGCATTACACAAAAACAAATTATTTAGGTGGGTACCAACCAACCTGTGCTAATCCATATCTTATATATGTCCAGAATGCCTCACTCGCATTCTGTAGCTGCGAAAATATATCAACCTGAAAGACCCAATGTTAAATGTCAATACTCAATAATATCCCTGCCTCCTTGCACACTGAAATTGTCCCCAAACCTCAGTTCTAGTGGAGCAACACCTTGTTTGCACGACAGAGAGCAAGGAGGTATCAATTCTTAAGGTTTGTCCTGTGCAATTTAAACTACCCTTAAGCCGCCTTCCCCCACTCCCGCATGCATAGAGAAGAAACAAAGTTCCATTTCAGAAGACAAAAGCCCTCATTGGAGACATACATTTATTCTTCTTTTTGTTCCTCGTGAATCAGTCACTACGGCCATGATGCAAGTACGGGTACAACTGTGTGATCCGGTAAAGCTCATACAAGCCAATGGTGCATGTCTGCTTGTCACTGATTTTCTTGAAAACCTCAGCAAGCTCTTGCTGTACTCATGTAAAGAACAAAAAGATGCTGGGTAAGGAAGATCGGAGACAAAATGACTTTTATTTCCAGTATAAGTTCCAAAGTTGAGATGGCACCTTCAATTGTGCATCTGTCGAATGTGTAGCAGGTGATGGCCCATTGTAAACAGAGTCACCCCACTGTGTTTGGCCAATAGGCCCTGATGGTGTCAGCATTCTAGCAGCTGCAAGAGTCCGTAGAAAGAAAAGAAAATCAGCTTAAAGATCCTGAATTCACATCATAGTGTTATAGCCAAAGAGGCAAGATATGGATGGTGGCGCCAATAAAGTTTATTAATAGATACAAAATCTTTACCTGGAGATTAAGGTTGATGTGTGCCAGTATAATTGGCTGAGGTTCCAAGTCTATAGAAACCATGGAGAGGTGACCCGTTATTGCAGTTCCCCGAAGCTTAACAAGCTCATGTAGAACAGTTTTAACCATGCGCACGTATGATATCGCAGTGCTACCCAGAAATAACTAACCACTTTGCTAAGCCAAATCTGTGCGTGCGTGTGTGAGAGAGAGAAGACACCCTTACAGGAGAAGCTAAAAGGTGGATATAATTTGAATAAAAAATACCTTCCATGGATATATCTTGCACTTTCATCTTCCAAATGAAAATTTAATTGTTAACTTACTATAAATGCAATTGAAGTTAAATAAACATTTAAGGAAGGTCCAAAAGTGTAGACTGTTTAGTAGGCATTGCAACAAGTAAGTGATTTTCAAGCAATATGTTATAAGGGGCATATTTTAGTCCACATAAGCCTCCCAATATCCATGATATCTTTACACATGAACCCTAACTTTGCTCTCTCTCTTCAGGTTTCATATTTGTCACAATCTTTCAACTCCTTGCTGTCCGCCATCATCACTGCCAAAATAAACAAAGAACAGGAGAAAAGATATATAAATCATTATCAAGAATAATGTAAACACCAACATTCTAAATAAATGATGGGCTACAAGACTTGGATGCATCCAAGGTTCTGGGCTCATGTAGACACTAAGAATGTGACACACATGTCTAACACTATAGAAACTAAGATACTTTAATCGCTTAAAATTCCACCTCCCCACCCCTCTAATATATCTATGAATGTGTTGTATCTAGAAGAGGCTAAGTTGCGCTTCTGACATGTATATTGGTGTATGGCACTGACACTCGTACCCATATCCTTGGAACACAGGTGATGGAGTAAAACAAATGGAAGAGCACCTTGATATTTTTCAAGAGACAGAAATATTTGTTGAGGGAAAGTAATTTATTTGGAAGAAAGCATAGACCTATATTGGGCATCTTACAAATGGTTTTGTGAAGATCTCATTGCTTAAAATAAGAACTATAGCCGCTTCATGAAACAGAGAGAAGCAACACTCTTGTAGTGATGTTCTTCAGAATCCACAGTTAACATGTTAGTCAAGTGCCATTATTTGAATTATGCAAAACAAGATAGAAAATCTAGCAGTGTAGCAGTGCTAGTATTAGGTATCCTACTCTAACAAGAAATTGTGATTGCTGTATTTCAAAAACCATGCAACAACTAGTTTTCAAATCAGGAACTATGCTCTCACAGGATATTTAGTTGTTTCAAACCCATCCTAAGAAAGCAGGGCACCTAGTCATTTTCTAAAACTACAAGTGGCAACCAAGAGTTTTTCAATAATATAAAGCAACAAATTGGAAATTTAAACTCATTTTCACGAAGAAAGAGTAACAAATTACCATGTTTTTACAAGTAAGCTCTGATCAGTTGCTTCTGAGAACTCAAATTGGTGGTCTGCATCTACTGCCCAGCTGGTGATCCATGTAATTGCATGGAAACCTTCTTTGGATATCCCCATATTGTATAGAAATCCTACATCTATATCAGAATAATGAAGAAAGTAACACTCTGAAGAAGCTTCTTCCAAAAACTGGCCATGATTCTTATTTGATGGTCACTAATTTTCTCTGAAAGCAAATGGGTACAGCTAGCAGTTGGACGAATATTGACTCCCAAAATACATATCCTTTTTCTTATATATTCCAGCCAATTGCCCAAAAGAACAGGGTTCCTAAATGAACTATCTTCACAAAATAATGCAAGAAATAAATGAATCTATTAAAAAAATATAAAAAAAAAGAAGGAAAAACCAGCCATGAAATGAAGCAATACATTCCTATAGGGAACTTAAAATTCTGGATCATTTCACATGAACTATGAACTATGCATATTTCACATTAACTGTGAACTGTGCATAATAAATTATGTATAATTTAATAGTGCTCTAAATGAACATTCAGATATTTCCATATTACATGTCCATGCATGTGCTTGTGTGAGCAATGATCCTATGATTTCATAGATTGCTAATTCTCTATGTGTGTATCTTTTACAGGATATATACAACAGATACAAGAACCAGATTGTAAAGGATCAAAGGTATTTGTATACTAACGAATAGGGGATTACTCATGTAAGATTTCCATTGGCAAAGATGATGACAGCATGTTACAAAGGAAACACCTCTCAGGTTGCAATTGCCTCCTGGTCCATTATGTTGCTGAGTGGCAGCACCTTAAGGTAAAGTCTCCTAGCACAATTTAAATATGAAATAAAGAATGCAGTGAATTACCGAAGCTAGTAATGCTGACAAAGTTATCTTCACATGCATTCCCTAGTTAATTATTGGGTGACAAACTGAATTTGCCAACCTGTGGCAGGACCACATAAATGTTTCCCAATTGCCAGGTAAGAAACACCCCTAAAAGTCTGCACAGTATTCAAGTCCAAATCATCAACTGCAATAGTTAAGTTATACATTAGATGCGCAAGGAGGATGTAAACTGATAGTATTCAATAAATACATGTATACATGTATTGCTAAATATTGTCTGCTTATCATGTTAAATGTGTTAGAAAACCAAATGAGCTCCCATTGAAAATAGCCTTCATTAGTTTAATAGTGATTATGTATGGAACTCAAGGCCCCTGCAAGGTCCCCTGAGTGTCTTCCCAACATCCAACGTGGGGGAATACACTTCACTGACATATACAAATGTATCATGTACAAAACAAAACTAGGAATCAATTGGGCTAGTAGGATTTCTATTTGCGCCTGGAGACTAAACTAGTGTTTGAATATTTTTGAGCTCACTAAATCTCTTGAGGTGTCTTCCCAACACGCATGGCATGCAGCCAATGCTATCGAGGATAGCCTCACCAAAGAGGGGGCTTCCCAAATAAATGTAACCTTGGTCTAGTGGGCAGTCCCTTTTTGTTTTTTTTTTTGTAGAATTTTGTCCCTGTTCTTTATTAATTAACTGTATAAGAGTTCTGGTTTTACACTTGTTATAAGTAATCCAAAAGAGTAAATAAAGAAAAAAAGAATTCTTTGCTTTCCTTTGGAACTTGCATAATAGCTATAGTTGACTTTATCATTTGCCTGTTGTTTATGAAAATGGGAATGGATTTTGAAATAGTATTAATTTCTGGAATTATATCTTAGGTTTTGTAAAGAAATATTGATTTTACTTCTCGGAATGATCACGGGAAAAAGAAAAGCAAAGCAAAGACCTCTAACATAGTTTGGAAGTAAAAAGATGCATTTTATCTGTTAGCAAAATGGCTAGAACTCCTTGAATATTTTGAGGCCCTCATTTCTATTAGACAAGCATTAAAATAATTAGTTTGTGTATTTTTTTTATCGGTGGATGGAGGCTGCAGTGATTATCTATATGGCCAGTAATTTCCAAGATGCTTTTTTTTTCTCTAAACAGCTTTTCTTAGATATATTTGACACTCAAGTTATCCTTGATTCCGTTATAGGTATCTATACTTTGTTAGCTATCCAACTTCATATACCTCCTTATGAAGAGTATTTTCGTTCGCTACATTTTGATATACCACAAAATTTGTGTTGTTTTCTTATCTTACAAATTATCTTTATTTGAAAATGATATTTTTCATGAGCATTGTATGCTAGAAACATATCATGTTCATATTTTGCCTCTTTCTTTTCTGCAACCTTAATCAAAATTCTTTTATGGTGTATCTATAGTGTCCTATTCAGTACTCATTCTTGGCTTTTTTCAGGGGAGAGAAAAGGCAAAAGGATAAATGAATGAAGAATTGTTTAGAGATGTACTAGTTGGAGAGTACTACATGCACTGGTACAGTGAAAGCATCCGTCAAAATAGGAAGGATAAACAAAATCACCTACGCCGCACTTGCTTTTCCTCTGGTTTATGTCTTCTCTTTTTCTTGCCTTGTAATTCTAGGTGTGATATTTTATGTTATTAAGCATTGTTAGACTGGGAGAGCTGCATATTCTTTTCTTTTCTATTCTATTTTTGTTAAAAACAATTGTGGATGTCGTGGTGAAGACTCTCTCTTTCTCTCTCTCTCTCTCTCTCTCTCTCTCTCACACACACATGGTTCAGGCCTCTGGGCATTTGGCCATCTGCTATGCCAAGCCTCCGTCAACTGCGAATCTTCATTTTCTTTCGGAAAGTGTACCCGAGTTTCTTGCTACCCTAGTTTTACCCCATTCCATTATCACCCAAGACCCCTTTGCCATCCTTCACTTGTTGCCCCAATTCACGGCTCTGGTTTTGCTCGGGTACTCATATGTTGGTAAACGTCTAGCAAAATGCAGCGCAGACAGTTTCCCCAAGCTTCAAATTCTACACCGAAGATGGAGGATTGGGGTCAGTTTTCGTCTCCTTGCTTTCCCTATGAACGAAGATGAACTGCAGTTGCAGTTAACATTTAATGTTTGGACTGAATTGATTGTTTGCATGCTTCAATATTATAATGCACTAAACATGGTATTGTTGGACCAAACCATGTGAATTATGAACGTTTGTTGTCATTGGATGTGTAGGATTATGTGCGTGCTCATGAGTGTTCCATGCTGATAGAAGTCAATATTGTGTTAGAAGGCTTATCATCTTGAAATAGGGGGTTTAAAGAAAAAATATTCAGTCCTTCGGAAGAAGATGAAACATAAAACTAGGTGATGAATGAAACTTTTCTCAATAATGCATATTTACCTTAGGAAATATTCGTTTCTATAAGTATTTTGTGGCATGGAATGAGAAACAGAACATCAACATATGAACTTATGCAAATATAGGGCTCACTGGTTCTATGTGCATATGTTATTTGCTGATATGGGAGATGGAACCTTTATTCTTCCTTGTTGCTTATCCAAATCAGACCTCATAAGGGTGATATCTATCAATTTTAGAGTAGTATTTGTTTAAGTCTCTAGGACTGACAACATCTCTGTTAATTTTCAGTGGTTGTACCTTTTAAAATTCACAAGCCTCTGCCATTTATTGGTCTTTCTTTTAATAGGGATACTAGACTATAATGAATGTTTCTCCATGGAGAAAAAAGGACTATGAACTATGGCTTCATAGAGCTATGAGCTATCCTTGGATGCGTCTGGTTCTGAGTTAGCCAATTCATTTGCCACTGTATTTATCTTCTGAAAAATTTATTTAACAAGCTATTGAGAACTGGTCTTAGTTCTGCTAATCAATGGTTTAGAAAACGGTCCGCCAGGCGCCTAGGCGGCCTGGACCAAAAATCCGCCCGCCTAGACCCAGGCAACCCTACACGGGCGGATGTACCTGCGAGGGCGCCCAGGCAAGCGCCTAGGTGAGCTAGGCGGGCTAGAAATTTTTTGTTTTTTTTTTAAATTACGAGGCGCCTGAGGTTCTGGGCGCTGGGGGCCAGGCAGGCCGCCTAAGGCTCGCCTAGCGATTTTTGAAACCTTGCTGCTAGTTCTTTAAAAACTACTTATGGCTTTCCAAATTTTCTAGATCACAGTGGTAGTATCGAACTTTATAAAACTGATGGCTCATCTGCAGTTACCCCCATCTTACCACTGTTTTTGTTGGGTTTTGTGTGTGTGTGTGCGTGCGTGTGTAGAGAGAGAGAGAGAGAGGATCTTGGTAAGGGCAATTGTTGAGAAAAGGGGAGAGAGAGAGAGAGAGAGGTACTCTATGAAGTAAAATGGGAGAGAATTTATGGATAACGATGTTTTCATAGGAGTTTGTCAAAAAAATTGCTATCTTTAGAGAGAGAATCTTGGTAGCAGCATAGATAAACTTGTGAGATGAGAGGTTCTTCTTTTGGAGTGAGGTTTAGGAAAGGGGAGATAGAATCAATGTCTAAGAGATAGAATATAGAAGAGAGTAGGTGAGACTTAGGTTGAAGCCGAGTTCTATAGGACTTTAATTATATTTAGAGATAAGAGAGAGAGAGAGAGAGAGAGAGAGAGAGAGAGAAAGAGAGAGAGAGAGAGAGAGAGAGGGGGAGAGGGAGAGGGAGGAAAGAGACAAATTGAAAGGACAAGCCCTTGGAATGTAAAATGGAGAGATTTTAGGGAAAGGGAGAAGTGATGGGTGCAATACGTTTGCTGGTTAGGAACTAAAGTCGGGTGCGGTAAGTTCAAAATTTTAGTTTACATTGGTCATCTTTTGAGAGATTTAATTTGAATGGGAATTATCCGTTGGATTTTATACATATCGAATTTAGTTGTCTTGAATTGATGGTATTAGGATAGAGGTGCACACACATTTCCAAGTTAAATAGTATCTAAGAAAAATATATTATCTATTTATTTTTTATCAAAACTCCCCTAATTGTAACATTCGTCAAACTCCAAAAGGCCTTGCAACAGACGAATGCACAAATTAAAGAGGCTTAGTACATAGTACTTGTTTTTAAAATTGACTTAGATTTATTGCTTTTTCATTTTTCTTGGTTGATGATCAGTTGTTCTTTCTTTTGTTTGTGACTAAGTAGATGATTTTCATGCATTTCAACTGGCTTAGATTATCGCCTTTTCATTTTTCCTAGTTGAGGATATATTCTTCTTTCTTTTGTTTGGGACTAAGTAGATGATTTTCATTCATTTCAATTTCATTTCTACCAGTGCTTACAATAAAATTCGCCCTTCTTGGGCATAAATGCACATCCAACTATTAAAATTATTGGATATTTATCTCATTGGCTTGATTTAGAGGGTTCTGCTATGAACTTTAATTATAAGGGGGATACTATTTTCATAAGGAAAACTTACTTTGTATCTCAATTTAATGAAAGGGTGGCCCATGATTATCATCTTTTTTGGGTTATCTATGGTATTTATTATTTTGCATGAGAATTTGGTTTAATGAATGGGGACTTGCAAAATGGGAACTAGGTTTCACGAATGCTGATTTAATTGTATGGGGAATAGGGTATAAGTGTAGGTTGGTCATTGTATTTTGTTAGAGGTATTTTGGTCAATATCAAGGGTCCACAAGGGGGTTTTAATGTACTGTACAGGCGCAGTTATTGATGTTATTTTGATTTATGGAATTGAAAGACATTCCCTCCTTCTTTGGCGTACTAGAGAAGGCCCCTACTTTGTGTAGAGGTGCAGCCCTACTTCGAGTAGTGACGTGGTTAGGGCTGGAAAGGCCCTTGTTCCTTTCCCTTTCTTGATGGTGATCTAAGATGTTTCCCTCTTGTTGATCGACAGGCATGATCGACAGGTTGTTGTTGTTGAATCGGTCTCAGATATCTCCTTTATGGGTGTTGGTTTTGCACCGCTGTGCGTTAAAATTGGGGTTTTGCAATCAACCAACAAGCACATAAACTGTTATGAGAACTACTCAAGGACATGGTCGTTGTATGTTTGATGAAGTTATTATGATATCCTCGATTCATCCACTTAAACATGCTAGAACTGCCTAATTTCAGCAATTTACACTCATTGAAATTGCCTCAGTTCAGCGGCAAGTTGCTAAGTACAATGATAATTTGATGAGATAAGGGTTTCTCTATGGTCCGTCTATTTAAGACCACAAAAAAAATTATGCTCGCACAACGAGATTACCTCTCCTCAGGTTATGAGGTGAATTATAACTACAATTGGATACAGATCCACCTTTGTCATGAACGACCAAACATCATTTAGAGCGGGTTGGCTTCACCTCATCCACCAGATCCTCAAATCTCCTTTGATTTGACCTTTTTTACATCCCTCGTACACCACTTGCTCAATTCTCATCAGATCATTTTATTCCCTCACAGATAACTTTGTCACCACCACATCCATGAACTTGACCTCGCTAACCGCCATCGAGCAAACTTGCAGCAAATGCTCATGCGCTTTGGGAACGGGTCTGCTCTAATACCAGATGGTATGGGGAAAAGAAAAAAGAGAAATAGAAAAATCAAAGATCGAATTGATTGAATAACAGGAAGCTTACAATCCAAGCTTCTAGCTCTCTGGTGAAACCAGGATTTTGAACAAAATGATATCTAAGTCTGAAAGCAAAACCCTGAATACGACCACTATTTATAATAAAAGATCTTACTTAAATTCCAAGTAATCCTAATTCTAATTGAAAAAAAAGAAGTCTTGATTACAACAAAATTTTTGATAACATTTTTACCCTTGATAAAATAAATATTTCCATAATAACTCTTAACTAGCTTAATCAAGCATTGATGTTGAGGCCTATCCAGCCTGTTCACCAATTGGCTTCATGCCCAACCCCTCAATCAAGCCTATCCTTAGCCATATATTCCACCCCTCGGCCTACCTCTTCACCCTTAATTCCACCTCAACCTCTTTTTCCCCCTGGCTATCATTTTTTCCACATTCCCCCGCTTGAAGGTCCCCTCCCCCCTCTGCTACCGTACAATCTCAGTGAAGAGCATCCTTCTCCCCCACCCACACATCTTTCCCTCCCCTTTGATAACCCCTCTTCCTCCTATTCCTCGGAATCTTGTTCACCGGTCTCTGTGGACTCTAGCTCTGTGGACGCAAAGCCCAAGGCAATCCTCACGAGATGCTTTTAGTGATGGGCTTCCTGTTCAACAACCCTCATGAAGCCTTTGAAGCCTTCATCAATACTGATAGCGAATCTAGACGCCAGTGTAAGTTGAAGAATGTCAAAGGTAAGGCTCCTGCCACCAATTCGAGAGCATCCTGGGAGCTATCCAAACTATTTCAAAGTAAGATACGAGAAAAGAGAACCTTCAGCTAAGGTCCTCCCAATTCCCTCAGCTCCTCAGCATTCTCGTCGCTCTACCAAGAGTGCCATCCGCTCCGTAGCTGTGCTATGAAGATCCTTATTTGGAATATAAGGGGTTTGGGCCACCTAGGAAAACAGCAAAATATTCGTCAATTTGTTTCACAGTATTCTCCGTCTCTTCTTGGTTTGGTGGAAACCAAGCTTTCTTCTCCCTCTCTCTCCCAAATTTAGAATATTTGGGGTTTTCCCTTACCAGTGGTTAGCTCTGGATGCAATAGGACCTTCTGACGGTATCTGGGTCCTCTAGTACCCATCTCAACATGCCTTAGTTGCCTCTCACATTGTCAAGTTCTCTATCACAGTGATCCTAGCTAGGATCACAGATTTCCTCCATTGGAAGTGCATTGTGGTCTATGGACACATCAAAGCGTGTGAGACTGGCCTGCCATGTCAATAAAAAATCCTAATTCTTTTATTCCCTCTTTCACACGCATGCACATGGACAAACAAACATTTATATTATTTGATCACATCTGCACCCACAGACTCACCATGCTTCAGATGGTAATGAAATCCAATAAACAATTTCTAATCAGACGAGGGGTGCTCCATCATGATAAATTCATGCTTGGTATCACGCTATTGAAGGTTTACTTGAGTACTTGTACTTCTTGATTCTAGAACAACTAAAACTAGCTATACTAATATATAATGTCCTCTAATGTCATTTCACATATACTTGAAACAGGCTCCGTAAGATTTGTTTCTTGTTGATCAGTTTTCTTTAGAAATCTCTACTAATGACCGAGTGCAAAAGATATGAGTAAGAGATATCTCAAAAAGATCTAAGGACATTAGATGATCTCTCCTGTTACCTTATTCTTTTCCTCACCAAATCATGGGGTAGACCCTATCTTGGCTGGAGCATTATGAAAAAGCTTGTGACTGATAGATTTATTACATGAATAATCGCTTTGTCAGACTACAGTGG
This sequence comes from Amborella trichopoda, assembly GCF_054954075.1. Taxonomy (NCBI): domain Eukaryota; kingdom Viridiplantae; phylum Streptophyta; class Magnoliopsida; order Amborellales; family Amborellaceae; genus Amborella; species Amborella trichopoda. Next base: position 60,530 of record NC_142344.1, read on the forward strand.
AGAATTATGATGCATGTGGATTTATTTCGTTTGGGTTTTATGCCTAGAGGATTCATAAGAAGATTCAAAACTTTTTGCTACATGATCCATCTATTTGGTTTCATTTCACCTAGAATTTGGTCAAATTTGGTTAGTTGTTCATATTTCTCCCTCTTCTTGTGTGTGTGCTTGTGAGAGAGATAGATAGATAGATAGACAGATAGAGAGAGAGAGAGAGAGAGAGAGAGAGAGAGAGAGATTCATAGATGATATGAATTGCATCCTAAGACACAAATAATTTTGTTGACCTGGGATTCGATTCATACCCATAATCGGATGGCAACCTGCCAATGGAACATTTGGTAGTATGAAACGTTGGGATTAGCGACCACAAAAGTATAAATAGCCATTGAATATGGAAAATGCAACTTTGTATACTATTTGTTTGCCTTTGCTGGTTGCACTATAGATATTTGTTGTTAGTGTTGTTAAACAAGATGGTTTCTCTGGCAGTTAACTTTTTCTCAAAAAAAACAAGATGGTTTCTCAGTTACCTCTATTGTTAAATCCATGTAATTTTTTGCAGGTGGTAGAGTTGGGATTTACGCTAGTAGTATTGGCTCATATTTGGGACAATTCTGTGCCGGATGAAAAGATCAGTATGTTATGCCAAGTGTGGAGGTCTTGTTGTTCAACCATTGCGTGCATGTTTTCAGATCTGCTTCAGGAAGCTTGGTTGCGTGCTGTACAGGTACTATTTTATATTGTTATTGGATATTTTTTATCCCCTTAGGCTGGAGGAATATCCAAATAACTGGTTAAAGCTCGATTTTTGAAATTGGGATATTCTCTGTGTGCTGTAGTCTTTGGTGGTATGTGCCATTATAAGTAATCTTGTAACGATTTCTCACCATTTCCTCTTAGTTTTACTGTCCTTTTATAGATTTGTTTCAAGCACCTCATTCATTATACATTCTCCTTTTTCTCCTATATATGCATAGTAATTTTCAAATTTTGAATACTTGTTACTCACATGGTTTAACGAGTGAACAGTATATATGCTTATTTTATGTAATTTTGACTCTCTTTTTTCATGTATCCCCTGCAAAATTACTAATCTTGAATTTTCTGCATCACAAACATGCATAGTTTAGTATTTCACCCCCATCATGATGCATGGAGGACATGTCCATCTACGATGCCATAAAAGAAGTTGTTCATTTGCATAGAGGGTGTAGAGTTGTCAGCCCCACCTGCACCTCTTATTTCCAAGCGTTCAATAATCGAAGGCATCGATGCATTTATCAGCGAGGCTATGGAAGGATACCATGCTGAAACATGGAGAGCTTGCTTCTGTGCACATGTTTTGCTCCATTTGCCAAGGTTCTCATTTGAAACTGAAGGAACTTCTCATTTGAAACTGAATGAACTAAGCAGGCATTAGCAATTGTTTTTCGTAAAGCTTCATTTTCACGTTCTCTTGACATTAGAAGCAAGCCAGTGGCTTTGAGGAAACCCTTTTTGCTGGTTATTGCAGCTCGTTATATATATTGCCCTGGTTATATAAAAAAGGTTTTGGAGAAGGATGAGGATGAAGGTCTCACTGTGTGGGTCTCACTGTGGAGTCAGGAGAATTTAAACTTTTCTATTTTCTTTTCATTAATGGACGTTCATGTCCTAAAAAATCTGATCTCATGTTCTATTGTGTAGACATGTGAAATGGATTGCTTGGGCAATGTAGCGTTTGGCATGTCATTGTGGCATGAACAATCGTAACCATCAATTTTGAATCAAACAGCTAAGAAGTGGGGTCACGTATAACTTCTATGTTGTTTGGGTCACACATAAAACTTTCCCTATCCATTTTCACTTGGTTTGTTGAATTAATAGAATAAATCCTTTGTGTTATTATAATAAACTTCATGCGCGGGCAATTAAATCTTCCTTTTGTTGAAAACTGACTTCCATGTTACTATGGTTTTCTTAGTTTTCTTAATGATAGCGATATCATTATTGTCTCATTATGCATTTTCCTTTGATTGCAAGAGGAACTTGTTGATATCAGTAAGCATTGGGATGACTTGGAGGAAGAGGAGGAAGAAGAGGAGGAACATATGGAAGAAGAGGAATTGGAGGCCAGTATCCAATCAGATGCCAGCCTCTCTCTCTCTCTCTCTCTCTCTCTCTCTCTCTCACTGCTGTATTAATAAATTGAGTTTTTTAAGTTCCCCACAGTACACCAACTGGTGTGAAGGCACCTGACGTCATTGATCTTCGAAAGCAATAAAGGAAAGAGCCAGGGAAGCCTCTTTACCAAGTAAGTACATCGAAAGATTTTGGGCCCTATCTTCCAGTGAGCTACATTATTAGTCATCTTTTGATTATCATTTTATTCTTGTGGAGTCCAACACTCTATTTCTCTTGTTCTAAATAAGGTACTCGAGGAGAAGGAAGAAAGGATTGCACCAGAAACCTTACTCAGAACAACGCACATGTACGTCTACACCTTAACTAGCTGCTTATCTGACTATCATTTTCATGAATTTTAGGACTTCTTTTGTGCAGTTTCTTATTTCTCATTGTGTGAGTTTTTTTTTTTCCTTTTTGAGAGAGGGTTTATCATAGGGAAACTCTTGATTAGCATTTGAGAACTTTTTTCCTTGGACAGGAATGTGCTTGGGGCAATGGATTAAACTGGTCCTAAAAGGGTAAACAGATTTATTCTTTTGTATGTTGGTGTTGCTCTTAAGCACTTAATGATTTGTTGGCTAGATTTATATATGAAATTCTTTCGACCTCTTTTCAATTATCCTCTGCATTTTGTCATACTGATTCTAGATGATCTTTACCCAGGTTGAGCTACTATTAGGACAAAGTGAATTAAAGGCTTTGGATGATGTTACTTTCGCAGCAAAGTAAGGTATTTTTTTTATAATAGGAGGCCAGATTCTTGATGTGTTGTTTGATGCATGCATACAAAGTTTTATACATAGTTATTCATTATTGGGTGACATGGTTCATGTATGAGGAAGCAAGGGAAGAAGAGAAGTCATGAAATCAACGCGAAGAACTTCAGTGACCTGGTGGCAGAGGTTTGTTCCGAGTGCATTCCAGAGTGGGTTTTCACTTTTCTTTTCTTTTTTGTTAATTTTTTGAACTCTGTGTAGGCTAAGAAAAAGAGGAAGCGCAAGATGTAGGAAAAAGGAAGGGAAGGCAAAGAAGGATTTCAAGTTTTAAACACAAAGCTATACATCAAATTCGCATAGCATGAATGCTCCCCCTCGCTCATTGGATATATTCTGTTTGGTGAATATATTGTGAACTATGAAATTCAAAGGATCTGACACATTGAAAGTTCTTATTGACATGTAAAATGTGAAGTTCTTTGGTCAATCTTGGGCCATCTTGGTTCGATTAATGAATGGACAGGGCAGGTAGTTGTACTACTGAGGTAGGAGTGATGTTTAAAAGGAATTTGATTAGTGAATCCATTTTGAGATCATCGATGAATCTTAACTGCGCCTGAACTTGGTGGAAAGTTAGAAGTGGTTTTATTTTCTTTAGGGAAGCCAGGACCTATATAAAGCATGAATTTCTCAAGGTTCACCCGTGTGATGTTCTTGTTTTTATGTTTTGCTTCTTATTTTGTGTCAACGAGCCACAAACACGACCTAAAGGAGCATTATTATCAGCATAAGAAATGTCCATTGTTGGCATGAATTTACTGGGTGCGTGCCATAATTAGCGACCCAAGGAATAATAAAATATCGGCATATCAAAATTTTGGTAATAAATCGGTTTTATTTCAAAAGGTTGGAGGAAAAAATCGGTTAAAAAATATGGATCACCAAAAAAAAAGGTCACTTGTAGAATAGTGCATATTTGGGATTGGTTAAAAAAATGTAGTGAAAAAATCAGATATGTAAAGATCATAGTTGGTAAGTCTCCCATTTAAAACACGATTTTTTCAATAAATCTCCGATTTTTTTGAATCCATTAAAAACTCTTAGTTTTTCAAAAGATCTTCAAAAAATCATTTATTTTTAATAGTGCGGATATAAATTTGCATTTTATCTTCTCTAAAAAAAAACTTAATCCCGGTAACTTTATTTATTTATTAATTTAATATTATTTAAATTTGGTGTAAAGATAAGTAAAGTAACAATGAGTAAATTAAAAATCTTGATTTAACAAAAAATACTTTTTTCATTTTGTACATATTTAAATTAATTTTTTAGTTTTAACAACTTTTATATTAATAATTTTTTAGTACAATTTTTTTAGTACAATTTTAGTACAATTTTTAGTACAATTTTTTAGTACAATTTTTTTAGTACAACTTTTATATTAAAAATTATTAATATAATTTTTTAGTTTAACAACTTTTGTACACATTTAAATAAATTTTTTAGCTTTAACAACTTTTATATTAATAATTTTTTCACAATTTTATCAATTTTCTCGAACTCGGCTCGGCTTTTAACAGCGCTAAAATGAGCTCGGCGCGGCGCGAATTATATCAGCTCGGCTCGGCTAATGTCGGCTCAGCTCGGCTAATATTGGCTCGGCTCGGCTAACATTGGCTCGGCTCGCCTCAGCAAAGTGAAACTTTATTATAAAATTTATAATGAACCTCTAATGGAGTTAAGCTGAGCTGAACCTAAGCTGAGCCGAGCTGATAGCAGCTGAGCCGAGCTGATATCAGCCGAGCCGATATCAGCTGAGTTGAGCCAAATATCAGCCGAGCCGTACCGACCAAGCTAGCCAGTCCTTCCACAACCTCCGTTTTTATTAAAAAAAAAAAAAAAGGGGAAAAACTTCTTCACCCCGTTTTTCGCTCTGTGTCCGTGTGTGAAGTGGGAGATTAGTTTGAGGATTGGGATTCTGAGAAACTTGTTCACTGCTTTAGGTTTTATGTATCATGAGAAAATGATGGTGGTTTGTTTCTTGACCACTATGAGAATAAATAAATGGAATGGCGACTGCTTCAATTGCTGAGAGAAAGAGAAGTACATTTGTACCAGTTAGAAGAGAGAAAGATTTGCATTCTTTCAAAGAGAGAGAACATAAGGAGATTGCAGAAAAACACATAGAAGAAGGAACAAGTGGAAAAGGAAAAGATGCGGTAGTTCTCTTCCTAACCGATCATCAATTAAGAGGATAAGGGGTTTGCTTTGCTTTGCCTACATATCTGTGCAAAGTTGAATGTGCATCTGTGTAACTCTGATATGCAAGAGAGAGAGGGAAAATGCTTGGCCAGAAAAGAAAGGAGCAAAAGGGCATATGCTAGCATCCTGACCTCCACCACTTCCTTGGGCTCACTCTTTAATAAAGGTGTATCTGTTGCGAGAGGAATTTGAGTTGCTTGACGTCTTGTTTTCATTTCTTTCAAGCTCTTAGTAAAGTTTTTGCTTTTAGATAAATACAACCACAAGAGTTAGAATGAAAGAAATCCATCACAAAATTTCATAAATAGAGCATACAATGCAGTGGACAACAAAAGTAACCCTAGACAAAACCAAACTAAAGTTCGGTAATTTGGATACAATTTATGAAGAAACTGTTGATGCCCCAAGTAGTTCAGTTGGAAATATGCAGTATATCGCATTGCAAATAGAGGGGGCAAACCAGAGATTGCCACTTCCTGTGCATTGGTTCCTGAGTCCTTCGGCAACTGTCAATGCCACTGAGAGTATAGATGTTGCCAGGAGTGGGCATTTCTTTCTGTTGGCTCTTGAAGCTATGTCTGCATTATGCACTGAAAATCCAAGTTCACCAATTTTACATGTTCCTTTGGTTTGGAAATTACATGCACTGGTCATGGTTTTCCTCAAAAGAAAAGACATTCTTGAAGAGAAGCAAACCAGAGATACTCTCAAAACTTTACAGGAAAAGTATGGGCAACGTCTGGACAAACTGAGACAAAGAAGACCTGAAGTCGTTCCTGAAAATGAAAAATCCTCTGGTGTATATAGCAGAGAAATCCTTTACTTCGTAAAAGAGGTCCATGAAAGTTATGGCTCATTTATTGAGATCCCCATTGAGCAATTCAGTGTTGTCTCCTATTTGGCCAGCAATTAGGTGTTATCTCCACCGTATAGTAGAAGTGCCTGTCAGACTTGCTGCATAGAAAGCACTATCCAATGCCCATATTTTGGAACTTTTTCCGCCTATAAATGATTGCATTGCTGAGATTGAAGGATATCTGATCCCTTTTGAGGTACTGGATTAGACTTCTGTTTGCTACCATGCCCCGACTTTACTTCATAATGGCATTCTTTGACAAAGCTTTGTCTCTGACTTATGTTATGCACTGTTTTTTAGTGAGAGAAAGAGAAGTACATTTGTAAATAGTTAGAGAGATAAAGGTTTGCATTCTTTCAGTGAGAGAGAGAGAACATAAAGAGATTGTAACAGAAATACAAATAGAAGAAGGAACAAGTGGAAAAGGAAATGGTGCAGTGGTTCTCTCTCTCTCTAACTGGTCATCAATCAAGAGGATAAGGGGCATATCTGTGCAAAGTTTGAATGTGCAACGGTGTAACTCTGATAAGGCCACTGTTTAATTTCTAGAGAATCATCGATGCACTTCAATTTTCAGCTTTTCTGCTGCCTGACTTATGTCCTTACTCATGCTGCTCGATGCAGCCACCCTTCAGCTTACAGTTATTTCCCAAATAAGAAAAATAAAATTGAAAATCTGTCTCTAGGTATCTTTGTGGAGGCAGAGGGAGATCAGCTGGTCTTCGAGATGATGATTTCTGGCTCAGGGAAGCTCTTGACCCATGTCATTAGCTTTTGTATTTTTGTGTTCTTTGATCCTTTTTATATATAGAAATTTTGTTATCTATCAAAAAAGGTACAAAGTATTTTGATGCAGCACCTTAATGTGGTTGAAAGGCTTGTATTATGCTAGCGTTAGTTCAATTGCACATTTGAATCATGAGTTTGTTTCCCCACAGCACGTACATGTTCTTGAAATATGTTATATATATATATATATATATATATATATATATATATAGATATATATATATCTATATATATATATATTCATCCATGTGATTGTGCTGTTAGGATGGGTGGGTGTCTTACTTAAATGTTTAGAGTTAGAAGCATTGGGAGCGGAAGATGATGTTGATAGCAGAGTTATTGCGCTGGATAACCGAACCTCTCCACATCATGCAGCCATTGAAAAGGCAGAGCTCAGGTAACCACCATGGCCATTTTTCTCTGGATATCTGTCCATCATTGGATGCTGTTTTTTTTTTTAAAAAAATATCAAAGCAGTTGAGAATTTGATTGAAAGAGGAAAGGAGAAGCGAATTAGACGAGTTGTTGCTCTGGATAACTGAACCTCTCCACTTCATGCAGCCATTGAAAAGGCTCAAGCAGTGCTCAGGTAACCACCACTGCCATTTTGTCTGGATATCTATCCATCTTTGGATGCTCTTCTTTTCTTTTCTTTTAGTATCAAAGCGATACTATGATTGAGCTACTCGCAGGCTGGAATTTGATGGAAATTATACTCAAAGAGTTAAAGGATTCCAGAATTTCAGTGAAACAACATTCATAGATGTTATTCCAAACTATGGCTTTGCAAACAAGCCCAAGTTGGCCCTTCAATCCTTTTTCAGGATAAATGAGTTTGGGATAAACAAGCCAGTTCTTTTAATACTCTTTTGAATGAAATGATTCAGACCAAAATGCTTGCTTTGGATAATTATATGTATTGTATAGGAATTGCAGGAAATTTGGGATATTTCCAATTGTTTTTACCTGTAATATTCTAATTAAGGCTTTGTGTTAAATGAATGATTTGAAATCAGCTTCTAGGTTTTGAAGGAGATGCCAAGCTAGGTTTTTTTTTCCAAATACTGTAACTCTGTAAGCTGTGACTTACAGTTATGAGCGGATTTTGTGGAGTAAAAAGGATTTTGGATGAGATTATAAGCAGAGTTTGTGTCCCTGATCCTTCAACTACACAGTCATAATTGATGGTTTATGGGAAATTAATGGAGGCTGTTAAGCTCATAGTGACATGGAGGACAATTGAGTTCTTCGAAATGATGTCACGTATGGTGTAGTTATTAAATCTTACCATAAAGAGGGTCGACCAAGCGAGGCTTTAAGCGTTTTGAATGAAATGCTTGAGAAGAAGTTTATGCCATGCCCAACCCTGTGTTTCAAATTTTTTTATCTTATATGTCAAGAAGGCAAGGTTGATGAGGCTTGTATGCTATGGAAGAAGCTTTTAAAGAGGAACTGCATCACGATAATGCTATATATAGTACACTCATATATTGGCTTTGTAAAGGTGGTAAACTTAAAGCGGCGAGGAAGCTTTTGATGAGTTTGAGAAAGGGTTTTATCCAAGTACATTGACATATAATAGAATGGGGAGTTGTGAGAGGTAGGGACATTAGGGGATGATATGCTTGGCAAAGCGTGTGTTACTAAGGTTTTTCACTTACAATAGGTTGATCAAAGGGTTTTCTAGCACTAGAAGGGCAAGGGAAGGTTTTAGCATATTTGGAGGAAATGCTACACAAAGGGTGTGAAGACAATAAGTCCACTAATGCCCAACAAAGTGTGCTCCCATGATGGGGTTACATTGTTTAGGACCATAGAGGCTAGTATGTGGTCTGGGATTGTATATGTCTTTTACGAGGACATTCATTTTTATTAACATTCTCAGTAACCAAGTCTATTTCTTTGACCCTTCGAGAATTATACTTTTCTAGTCGAAGTTGAACTTGGGTCATAGAGTTAATCTCATATTTTCGATGTAGTCCGCTACAACTCTAATCAAATTGCCTTCCATGAAGCTTAACATTATTGGCCTCCAATGTCATTGTCATGCATGCGTGCTGCATATCGTGCCATGCAGAGGCTTTTAGGCACTTGCCTTTACAAGCCACCATCTCATTGTACAATAGGGTCTTGGTTTCCTCTTGTCCCGCTTTGCTCAATAGAGTCTTGGTTTCCTCCTGGCTCAGCATCCACCACCCTGGATCCTCTTTGGCTGTGCGTATTACAAGGACTATACACGTCCGCCATCCTGGATCCTACAAGTCAATGCCTTTTCACATGCCAAGGCGAGACTCGAGAGTGATGGAGCCCCCCTACGTCCTAGATAGAATCAGCTCCAACCAGCTCTAGTAGCTTGTTTCATCCAAGTAAAGCCCTACTCTAATGGCCTTTTTCATCCAATTAGAGTACACCTTCCATGATGATCTTTTTCTTCCAAGTAGCGCATATCACATGGCCTCTTTTATCCATAGAGCCATCCTCACACAACATCTGTCACCCATGGATGTGGCACCTATTACTCTAATTGTTGCTTTCACTCAATTAGAACCACACTCCCAGAAGTGCAAAAATATGAGTACCTAAACACATATGAATATATGAGAGCCGAAATAAAAAAACCAAGCGGCAAGGCTTTTAAAAGCGATTTATTGGGCTTCCGATGCACTCATGCCATACGAGTTACACTATTCTTCATATTACATGTACATGTTTGACCTTTGCCCTGATAGAGCTTTTGTAATACTTTATATTTTGTATCTCGTTTGTTTAGTGCTTCTTATACTTGGAATATTGGATTTCTGTTCTTTTCATATATTTTAATGGAAACTGCTAAATGCCTTCTTTCTGTTGAAAATGAAATTAGTGGAATACTGATGCGAGCATCTAATGGGGAGGGAGCCTTCATTTGACCACTTTTAGTATCAGAATGTTGGTCCACTTTTTGCGCATTATGTCGTAGATTTGGTGCAGTTATTTTTTGTGCATGGTTCTTTGATACTTCAAACATGAACAAAACACCCACTTTACTCATTTAAAAAACAGATCAGAAAGGGAAAAAAAAAGACGGAACTATAAATCATGACCAAATATCTTCTTAATGCTCCTGAAATGACTGCTTCAAATAGACACAAGTATAACTTGAACTTTTTCATTAATATTAACTAATGGCTTTTCATATCTCGTTGGGCTTGCAGGACCTCACCTTGTTGTGCAGCAGCTCAAGTGATTTTGAAACTTGTGGTTCATGAAATAATGCATCAAATTTTACGGTGAAGATGGAGGATTGGGGTCAGTTCTCGTCTCCTTGTTTTCCTTGTGAAATGAAGATGAGCTGTAGTTAATGTTTAGTGTTTAAACTGAATGGATACTTTGTATGCTTCACAATATTATAATGCACTAACCATGGTATTGCTGGACCAAACCATGTGAAGTTGAACATTTGTTGCCATGGGATGTGTAGGGTTATGTGCATGCTCATCCGTGTGGCTTGCTGCAGGTCGTCAATATGTGTTAAAAGGCTTATCATCTTAAACAAGGCAGTCTAAAGTGAAAATAGTCAAGCCTTTTGAGAGAAGATGAAACATAAAGCTAGAAGATGCATGAAGCTTTTCTTAGTAATGCATATTGACCTTAGGATATATTCTCTTTTTATAATTCTTTTCTTGCATGCAATGAGAAATGGAGCATCAACATGGGAACTTGTTCAAATATAGGGCTCACTGATATTAAGAGGATATGTTATTTTCTGAGATGGGAGATGGAACCTTTATTCTTCCTTGTTTTTTGACCAAATCAGATGTAATTGTCATTCAAAATTGGATTGGTTTGGAAACATAACGGTGGTATCTATCAATTTCAGAGTAGTGTTTGTTAAGTTTCTAGACTGGCAACATATCTATGAACTTTCAGAGATTGTACCTTTTATCATTGACAAGCCTTTGCCATTAGTGTTTTTTTTTTTTTTTTTAATAAAGACACTAGACTATAAGGAATGTTTCTTCATGGAGAAAAAAGGACTACGAACTGTGGTTCCATATAGCTGTGACTTATTCTTGGATGTATTCAATTCCGAGTTAGCCAACTCATTTGCCACTGTATTTACCTTTCGAAAAATGTATTTAACAAGTTATTGAGAACTGCTCTTAGTTCTGCTTGTTCTTTAGAAACTACTGATGGATTTCCAAATTTTCTAGATAACTGTGGTAGTATCGAACTTTATAAAACTGATGGCTCATCTGCAGTTACCCCCATCTTACCACTATTTTTGTTGGGTTTTGTGTGTGCGTGTGCGTGCGTGTGTAGAGAGAGAGAGTATCTTGGTAAGGGCAATTGTAAAATGCGAGAGAATTTATGTATAACTATATTTTCATAGGAGTTTGTCAAAAAAAATGCTATCTTTAGAGAGAGAATCTTGGTAATAGCATAGATAGACCTGTGAGATGAGAGGTTCTTCTTTTGGAGTGAGGTTTAGGAAAGGGGAGATAGAATAATGTCTAAGAGAGAGAATATAGAAGAGAGTAGGTGAGACTTAGGTTGAAGCCAATTTCCATAGGACTTTAATTATATTTAGAGATAAGAGAGAAAGAGAGAGAAAAAGAGAGAGAGAGAGGGAGGGAGGAAGGAGACAAATTGAAAGGACGAGCCCTGGGGATGTAAAATGGAGAGATTTTAGGGAAAGGAAAAAGTGATGGGTGCAATACATTTGCTGGTTCGGAACTCAAGTCGAGTGCGGTAAGTTAGAAATTTTAGTTTACTTTGGTCATCTTTTGGGAGATTTAACTTGAATCAGAATTATCCTTTAGATTTTATACACATCGAATTTAGTTGTCTTGAATTGATGGTGTGAAGATAGAGGTGCACACGCATTTCCAAGTGAATTAGTATCTAAGAAAAGTATATTGTGTATTGATTTTTTTTCAAAACTCCCCTAATAGTAACACTCGTCAAAATGCAAAAGGCCTTGCAACAGACGAATGCACAAATTCAAGAGGTTTAGCATATAGTACTTGTTTTTAAAATTAACTTGGATTTATTGCCTTTTCATTTTTCCTGGTTGATGACCAGTTGTTCTTTCTTTTGTTTGTGACTAAGTAGATGATTTTCATGCATTTCAACTGGCTTGGATTTATGCCTTTTCATTTTTCCTAGTTGAGGATCAATTCTTCTTTCCTTTGTTTGTGACTAAGTAGATGATTTTCATTCATTTCAATTTCATTTCTACCGGCGCTTACAATAAAATTCGCCCTTCTTGGGCATAAATGTGCAACCAACTATAAAAATTATTGGATATTTATCATATTGGCTTGAATTAGAGAGTTTTGTTATGAACTTTATTTATATGGGGGATACTATTTTCATAAGGAAAACTGACATTGTATCTCAATTTAATGAAAGGGTGGCCCATGATTATCATCTTTTTTGGGTTATCTATGGTATTTATTATTTTGAATGAAAATTTGGTTAAATAAATGGGGACTTGCAAAATGGGAACTAGGTTTCACGTATGTTCATTTAATTGTATGGGGAATAGGGTATAAGGGTAGGTTGGTCATTGTACTATTTTGTTAAAGGTATTTTGGTTAATATCAAGGGTCCACAACTGGGTTTAAATGTACTGTACAGACGCTGTTATTGATATTATTTTGATTTATGGAATTGAAAAACATTCCCTCCTACTTTGGTGTAGTAGAGAAGGCCCCTACTTTGTGTAGAGTTGCAGCCCTACTTCGAGTACTAACGTGGTTAGGACTGGAAAGGCCCCTTGTTCCTTTCCCTTTCTTGATGGTGATCTAGGATGTTTTCCTCTTGTAGATTGACCGGCATGATCGACGGGTTGTCGTTATTGAATTGGTCTCAGATCTCTCCTTTTTGGGTGTTGGTTTTGCACCGTTGTGCCAACGAGTACGTAAACTGTTATGAGAACAACTCAAGGACATGGTCGTTGTATGTTTGATGGAGTAATTGTGATATGCTCGATTCAGCCACTTAAACATACTAGAATTGCCTAATTTCATCCATTTACACTCGTTGAAATTGCCTCAGTTCAGCGGCAAGTTGCTAAGTGCAGTGATAATTTGATGAGATAAGGGTTTCTCTATGGTTTGTCTATTTAAAACCACAAAAAAAATTATGCTCACACGATGAGGTTACCTCTTATTTGGTTATAAGGTGAATTATAACTGCAATTGGATACAGATCCGCCTTTGTCATGAACGACCAAACATCATTCAGAGCAGGTTGGCTTCACCTCATCCACCAGATCCTCAAATCTCCTCTGATTTGACTTTTTTTACATCCCTCGTACACCACTTGCTCAATTCTCATTAGATCATTTTATTCCCTCACTTATAACTTTGTCACCACCACATCCATGAACTTGACCTCTCTAACCGTCATCGAGCAAACTTGCAGCAAATGCACATGCTCTTTGGGAACGGACCTGCTCCAATACTAGATGGTATGGTGGAAAGAAAAAAGAGGAATAGAGAAATCAAAGATCGAATTGATTGAAATAATAGGAAGCTTACAATCCAAGCTTCTAGCTCTATGGTGAAGCCAAGATTTTGAACAAAATGATATCTAAGTCTGAAAGAAAAACCCTGATACGACCACTATTTATAATAAAAGATCTACTCAAATTCCAAGGAATCCTATTTCTAATTGAAAAAAAGAAGTCCTGATTAAAACAAAATTTGTGATAACTTTTTTGCCCTTGATAAAATAAATAATTCTATAGTAACTCTTAACTAGCTTAATCAAGCATTGATGTTGAGGCCTGCGAACTTTTTATTATAGTAATCATATTGACAAAGTTGGTGAAATTTTTTTTGAGATTGGCATCTAAAAGCTGCACGAGTGCCTGAATTCTCATTCTAGACGTAATTATTGCACTAGAGAAGATATTGTATCTATTTTTGTTTAAGATACCTTTTTGTAGGGATTGTATTTTCTGTTCAAATTTAGTTATCACTATCATTATTTGTGAAATTCATTTCTGGTTAGAGCTCAATTTTACTGAACTTGTATCGGAATTGAGGTTTGATATTCAAACCAACAATCCTTTCGGGAGAGGTGCAACTATATAGTGGAAGACCCTAAACAGCCTCACTATTCTTCAAGCTACCATTAAACCATTCCAGGTCAGTTATGTAACTTTTTCTGCTCTATGATGTGACTTAATATTTCTAATGGGCAATCTCAATACTGATTGTGACACACATGACTAGATTGATTTCAAGTTAATTAAACTCTGGTAACGCACATTCCATAATATTGTTTTATAGCATGTTAATCATATTTCTCTCTCGAACTCTAATTTACGTGGGGAACAAATGGTCTTCTGAATTAGGGAATGGGAGGAAGGGGCTGTGGTCAAGAATAAAGAGGAGGGTAGGTAGTGATAGTGGAGTTGACTGCATGCTTGCTTGAGAAATTTCAGGCTTGGTCATGGAGAGAGGTATTGCTTGCTTAGATTACCATGATTTGACATTCATTTGGTGAGGTCTAGAATGCATGGACGGACGGTCTGTGGGAATAGAAACATGCTCTTTTCTTTTTGGTGGTGGAGGAGGAAAGGACAGTGACACTGCAAGGGTAGCGAACCAAAAGGCTAGGTTGTGGATGGTAAGGTTGGAGAATGTTGCAGGTTGGGTGGGAGGAAAGGTTAGGTTGTGGTTGGGGAGCTTTTGAAACGCTTGCAATGGCCTTATTAATCATTTGATAAAAATGAATGACCAAAACCGATCCAATTATTAATTTGTCAGTAATTCATCAAAATCCTCATATGCATATTTTGAGAGAACCAAATGAGTTGGTCAATCATTATATCTAGCTGCTGTCTACAAGCATATATGTTGGTAACAAATATTCACCAATTTGTATTAATGTATACTTGGAGATTGGCGGCTTTGGCAAAACTTAAGGCTATTTAGTTCTCTTTTCCAACCTGAGCTTGTTTTTCAATAATGCTTTTTGTGTTTTACGATTCTAGTTTTTTCTTTGGCCTCTAGGATGATGTTATAACTTACTGATAAGAAAATATACATTGTTTATAATCTTGCTTGCTCTATTTTTTTGTGTAAGCAATTAATTGTAGTGAAGCTAGACTTGGACATTGTTCACAATCTTGCTTGCTCTATTGTTTGCTCTATATTTTTGGAGAGGGTGTTTAAAATTATTTTTGTAGGCTCTTAGTAGAATTCCAACATTTCCCTGACAGCTTCCATTCCAAATTATATATGAAAGAATAATAAGAAAAACATGGCTACCCACACTGTAACAAGTGTCCTCTTCAGATCTGTTCCTAAAATGTTGGACAATCTACGTTTGTTTTTTAAAAAAAGTATTTCAAATGTATATAAATATAAAAACAATACTTTGAAAGCATGTGATTTGAAATAATGGGGGAAAAAATGTGAAAAGAAAAGATTGAAACCTGGGATATTTGATATAAGATAAGTGATAAATGAAACTAGGACTTAGGATATCGCATTGCTACCCAAAAAAAACTAACCACTTTGCTAAGCCAAATCTGTATATGTGTGTGTATGAGAGAGAGAGAGAGAGAGAGAGAGAGAGAGAGAGAGAGAGGACACCCTTGCATGGGAAGCTAAAAGGTGGATATAATTCGAATAAAAAATACCTTCCATGGATATATTTTGCACTTTCCTCATCCAAATGAAAATTTAATTGTTAACTAACTATAAATGCAACTGAAGTTAAATAAACATTTAGGGAAGGCCCGAATGTGTAGAGTGTTTAGTAGGCTTTGCAACAAGTAAGTGATTCTCAAGCAATATGTTAATAAGGGGCATATTTTAGTCCACATAAGCCTCTCAATATCCATGATATCTTTACACATGAACCCTAACTTTGCTCTCTCTCAACAGGTTTCATGTTTGTCACAATCTTTCAACTCCTTGTTGTTCGCCATCATCACTACCAAAATAAACAAAGAACAGGAGAAAAGATATATAAATCATTATCAAGAATAATGTAAACACCACCAATCTAAATAAATGATGGGCTACAAGACTTGGATGAGCGTCCAAAGTTCTGGGCTCATGTAGACACTAAGAATGTGACACACATGTCTAACCCTATAGAAACTAAGATACTTTAATCGCTCAAAATCCCACCTCCCGACCCGTCGAATATATATATGAATGTGTTGTATCTAGAAGGGGCTAAGTTGCGTTTCTGACATGTATATTGGTGTATGACACTGACACTCGTACCCATATCCTTGTAACATAGATGATGGAGCTTTCTTGTTTCTTAAAACAAATAGAAGAGCACCTTGATATTTTACAAGAAACAGAAATATTTGTTGAGGGAAAGTAATTTATTTGGAAGAAAGCATAGACCTATCTTGGGCATCTTACAAATGGTTTTGTGAAGATCTCATTGCTTAAAGTAAGAACTATAGCCGCTTCATGAAGCAACACCCTTGCAGTAAGGTTCTTCGGAATCCACAGTTAACATGTTAGTCAAGTGCCATTATTTGAATTATGCAAAACAAGATAGAAAATCTAGGAGTGTAGCAATGCTAGTATTAGGTATCCTGCTCTAACAGGAAATTGTGGCTGCTGTATTTCAAAAAGCATGAAACAACTAGTTTTCAAATCAAGAACTATGCTCTTACAGGATATTTAGCTATTTCAAACCTCCTAAAAAAGTACGGCACCTAGTCATTTTCTGAAACTACAAGTGGCAACCAAGAGTTTTTCAATAAATATAATGCAGCAAATTGGAAATTTAAACTCATTTTCACGAAGAAAGAGTAATAAATTACCATGTTTTTACAAGTAAGCTCTGATCAGTTGCTTCTGAGAAATCAAATTGGTGGTCTGCATCTACTTCCCAGCTGGTGAACCATGTAGTTGTATGGAAACCTTCTTTGGATATTCCCATATTGTATAGAAATCCTACATCTATATCATAACAATGAAGAAAGTAACACTTTGAAGAAGGTTCTTCCAAAAACTGGTCATGATTCTTATTTGATGGTCACTAATTTTCTCTGAATGCAACCCAAAACATATATCCTTTTTCTTCTATATTCCAGCCAATTGCCGAAAAGAACGGGGTTCCTAAATGAAATATCTTCACAAAATAATGCAAGAAATAAATGAATCTTTTTTTTAAAAAAAAATAATAAAAAGAAGAAGGAGAAACCAGCCATGAAATGAAGCAATTCATTCCTACAGGGAACTTAAAATTCTGGTTCATTTCACTTGAACTATGAACTATGCATATTTCACATTAACTGTGCACAATAAATTATGTATAATTTAATAGTGCTCTAAATGCACATTCAGATATTTCCGTATTACATGTCCATGCATATGCTTATGTGAGCAATGATCCTATGATTTCATAGAATGCTAATTCTCTATCTGTGTATCTTTCACAGGATATATACAACAGATACAAGAACCAGATTATAAAGGATCAAAGGTATTTGTATACTAAAGAATAGGGGATTACTCATGTAAGATTTCCATTGGCAAAGATGATGACAACATGTTGCAAAGGCAACACCTCTCGGGCTGCAATTGTCTCTTGGTCCATTATGTTGCTAAGTATGGCAGCACCTTAAGGTAAAGTCTGCAAGCTCAATTTTAATATGAAATAAAGAATGCAGTGAATTACTGACGCCAGTAATACTGACAAAGTTATCTTCACATGCATTCCCTAGTTAATTATTGGGTGACAAACTGAATTTGCCAACCTGTGGCAGAACCACATAAATGTTTCTCAATTGCAAGGTAAGAAACACCACCTAAAGTCTACACATTATTCAAGTCCAAATCATCAACTGCAATAGTTAAGTTAGACATTAGATGCGCAAGGGGGATGTAAATTGATAGTATTCAATAAATACATCTATACATGTAATGTTAAATATTGTCTGCTTATCATGTTAAATGTGTTAGAAAATCAAATGAGCTCCCATTGACGATAGCCTTCATTAGTTTAATGGTGATTACGTATGGAACTCAAGGCCCCCTGCAAGGTCCCCTGAGCATTGGGCCCTCTAGCACTATTACAACACAATTGTTTAATGAACTTTCATCATGCAAGAGCAAGTTGAGGGTGGACCAATGCAACCCATGGAAAAAGCATTCTGCCATTACTGACCTGGTTATAGTATAAAAACTCGACATTCCTCTTAACTTGATGGTGAAGCCTTTCAACAGATTGCTATGAAAGGAAGGGTCCACAGCTAATAGATTATGGATGATTGCAGTACTTCATGAACCTACATCTTGAAAGGGACCCATGCCTCAGTAGTTGGAGCTCACTGCAAAATAAATTCTTTCACCTTTGTATATGATATTCCATCATTTCACAGAGACAATCAGGTATGTTGTCTTTTGATGAGTTCTTTTGTGTCATAGCATACTGCATAAACTTGTCAAGATGAATATTATGGTTTCTACTGTTCCAAGATGAGTTGAATCTGTAGGCTGAGGGAAACCATTATATTCTTACTAAATGTATTTACTTTGCCTTAAGCTTTCTATCATCTTCCCAGTGGCAGCTGATCAAGGTTGTCATGTCTCAGATGCAAACAAAGTTCTCTTTAGGCATGTTGTTTGATCCGAGGTTTAGAATGGAATCGCCCAATGATGAAATCCGAGACCTGATAATCCTGCTTTAACCCCTAAATCCAAATTTCCTTCCTCACCATGGCAGGGACATGATGGTGTAGGAGCCAGCTAAATCAGGGTTCATTTTGGCATAACATCTTTCTATGAGCAGCTTTGGCCAAGTGATCTTCCCCTGCCATTACCAGCGAGGTATGGCTCTCCCCAGCCCGGCCCAAAACCTAGCTTCTAGATTGGTTATTGATTAGCAAAAAAGCTCTCATGGTGGACCACATCCAGCGTGGGGGAATACACTTCACTGACATATACAATGTATCATGTACAAAACAAAACTAGGAATCAATTGGGCTAGTAGGATTTCTATTTGCGCCTGGAGACTAAACTAGTGTTTGAATATTTTTGAGCCCACTAAATCTCTTGAGGTGTCTTCCCAACACGTATGGCATGAAGCCAATGCGATCATGGATAGCCTCACCAAAGAGGGGGCTTCCCAAATAAATTTTGTAACCTTGGTCTAGTGGGCAGTCCCTTTTTGTTTCTTTTTTGTACAATTTTGTCTTTTTTCTGTATTAATTAACTGTATAAGAGGTCTGGTTTTACACTTGTTATAAGTAATCCAAAAGAGTAAATAAAGAAAAAAAGAAGTATTTGCTTTCGTTGTGGAACTTGCATAATATCTACAGTTGACTTTATCATTTGCCTGTTGTTCATGAAAATGGGAATGGATTTTGAAATAGTATTAATTTCTGGAAGTAAATCTTAGGTTTTGTAAAGAAATATTGATTTTACTTCTGGGAATAATTACAGAAAAAAAAAAACAAAGCAAAGCCTCTAACATAGTTTGGAAGTAAAAAGATGCATTTTAACTGTTAGCAAAATGGCTAGAACTCCTTGAATATTTTGAGACCCTCATTGCTAGTAGACAAGCATTCAAATAATTAGTTTGTGTATTTTCTTTATCGGTGGATGGAGGCCAGAATCTTAGTGATTATCTACGTGGCCAATAATTTTCAAGATGCTTTTTTTTTTTTTTTTTTTCTCAAAGCAACTTTTCCTAGATATATTTGACACTCAAGTTATCCTTGATTCCGTTGCAAGTATCTATACTACCAAGACTCTTGTAGCTACTTTGTTAGCTGTCCAACTTCATATACCTCCTTATGAGGAGTATTTTCGTTCACTACAGTTTTGATATACCACAACATTTGTGTTGTTTTCTTGTCTTTCAAATTATCTTTATTTGAAAATGATATTCTTTATGAGCATTGTATGCTAGAAACTTGTCATGCTCATATTTTGTCTCTTTTTTTTCTACAACCTTAATCAAAGCCCCTTTATGGTGTATCTGCAGTGTCCTATTTAGTACCCTTTCTTGGCTATTTTCAAGGGAGAGAAAAGGCAAAAGGATAAATGAATGAAGAATTATTTAGAGATGTCCTAGTTGGTGAGTACTACATGCACTGGTCCAATGAAAGCAACCGCCAAAATAGGTAGGATAAATAAAATTACATAGGCCGCACTTGCGTTTCCTATGGTTTATGCCTGCTCTTTGTTTTGCCTTGTACTTGTAGGTGTGATATTTTATGTTATTAAGCATTGTTAAATTAGGAGAGCTGCATATTCTTTTCTTTTTTATTCTATTTTTGTTAAAAATAATTGTGGATGTCATGGTGAAGACTCTCTCTCTCTCTCTCTCTCTCTCTCTCTCTCTCTCTCTCTCTCTCTCTCTCTCTCTCTCTCTCTCTCTCTCTCTCTCTCTCTCTCTCTCTCTCTCTCTCTCTCTCTCTCTCTCTCTCTCTCTCTCTCTCTCTCTCTCTCAGTGGAAGCGCAAGATGTAGGAAAAAGGAAGGGAAGGCAAAGAAGAAGGATTTCAAGTTTTAGGCACAAAGCTATACATCAAATTCGCGTAGCATAAATGCTCCCCCTCCCCCATTGGATATATTCTGTTTGGTTAATATATTGTGAACTGTGAAATTTGAAGGATCTGACACATTGAAAGTTCTTATTGACATGTAAAATGTGAAGTTCTTTTGTCGATCTTGGGCCATCTTGGTTCAATTAATGAATGGACAGGGCAGCTAGTTGTACTATTGAGGTAGGAATGATGTTTAAAGGGAATTTGATAAGTGAATCCATTATGAGATCGTCAATGAATCTTAACTGTGCCTAAACTTGGTGGAAAGTTAGAAGTGGTTTTAATTTCTTTAGGGACACCATGACCTATAAAGCATGAATTTCTCAAGGTTCGCCTATGTGATGCTCTTGTTTTTATGTTTTGTTTCTTCTTTTGTTTTCCCCTTAGTGTCAACAAGCCACGAACACCTTCTAAAGGAATAAGAAATGTCCAATGTTGGCATGAAATAACTGGGTGCATACCATAGATAGCGAGCCGTGGAATAATGAAATATCGGCCTATCAAAATTTTGGTTATAAATAGGTTTTATTTCAAAAGGTTGGAGGAAAAACTCGGTTAAAAAATATGGATCACCAAAAAAAAAAGTTAAGTTATAGAATCGTGAATATTTTGGATTTGGTTAAAAAAAATGTATTAAAAAAATCCGATATGAAAAGATCATAGTTGGTAAGTCTCCATTTAAAACAAGATTTTTTAAAGAAATCTCTGATTTTTTTAAATCCGTTAAAAACTCTGAGTTTTTTCAAAAGATCTTCAAAAAATCTCTCTTTTTAATAGTACCGAAATAAATTTGTATTTTAAAAAAACATATTCCCATTAACTTTATTTATTTATTAATTTAATATTATTGAAATTTGTTGTAAAGATAATAAGTAAAGTAACAATGAGAGTAAATTAAAA
This sequence comes from Amborella trichopoda, assembly GCF_054954075.1. Lineage (NCBI taxonomy): Eukaryota > Viridiplantae > Streptophyta > Magnoliopsida > Amborellales > Amborellaceae > Amborella > Amborella trichopoda. Next base: position 81,749 of record NC_142344.1, read on the forward strand.
ATCTTGATTTAACAAAAAAATACTTTTTTCATTTTGTACATATTTAAATATTTTTTTTATTTTTCACAACTTTTATATTAATAATTTTTTCACAATTTTATCTCAGTAAATTGAGCTCGGCGAGGTTCGAATTTGTCTCGGCTCGGCTCGGCTAATATCGGCTTAGCTCGGCTGTTATCGACTAAGCTCGGCTAATATTGGCTCGGCTCGGCTAATATTGGCTCGGCTCGGCTCAGATCAATAAAACTCTATTATATTTGAATTAAGATTAGATATGAGCCGAGCTGAGCCGAGCCGATAAAAGCTAAGCTAAGCCGATAAAAGCTTAGCCGAACAGATTTAAGCTGAGCCGAGCCGTTTTAAGCCTAGTCAAGCTAATATAAGCGGAACTCTTATGAGGGCCAGCGTAATATCCACGAAAACCGGAAAAATTTTATGTGTTTTTTTTTTAGAAGAATCAAATCTTTCTGTTTAGATTATACGTAAAACGATAAAAAAAATGGGGCTTAGCTCGAGTGGTTCGTAAGCAGTCGACGATTGTTTTGAGCTGAAGCCTGAAGTTTAGTGTAGGCTACACGGTAAAAGCCAAGCTAGAAAAGTGCTTCCATGGGCTTCTTCTGGTTTTCTGGGTTTTCAAATTGAGGGGAAGAATTGGAGAAGGGAGCGATGCCATGGCTCCGTCGACTGCGAATCTTCATTTTCTTTCGGATAGTGTGCCCGAGTCTCTTGCAACCCTAGTCTTAGCCCATTCCATTATCACCCCAAAACCCCTTTGCCATCCTTCACTCGTTGCCCCAATTCACGGCTTTGGTTTTGCTCGGATACTCATTTGTTAAACGTCTAGCAAAATGCAGCGCAGACAGCTTCCCCAAGCTTCAAATTCTACGCCGAAGATGGAGGATTGGGGTCAGTTTTCTTCTCCTTGCTTTCCATGTGAACGAAGATGAACTGCAGTTGCAGTTAATGTTTAATGTTTGGACTGAATTGATAGTTTGCATGCTTCAATATTATGATGCACCATGGTATTGTTGGACCAAACCATGTGAATTATGAACGTTTGTTGCCATTGGATGTGTTGGATTATGTGTTCCATGCTGATAGACATCAATATTGTGTTAGAAGGCTTATCATAGGGTTTAACGTAAAAATAGTCAGTCCTTTGGAAGAAGATGAAACATAAAACTAGGTGATGAATGAAAATTTTTTCAATAATGCATATTTACCTTAGGAAATGTTCCTTTCTATAAGTCTTTTGTGGCATGCAATGAGAAACAGAGCATCAACATATGAACTTATGCAAATATAGGGCCCACTGGTTCTATGTGGATATGTTATTTGCTGAGATGGGAGATGAAACCTTTATTCCTCCTTGTTGTTTATCCAAATCAGACCTCATAAGGGTGATATCTATCAATTTTAGAGTAGTGTTTGTTTAAGTCTCTAGGACTGACAACATCTCCGTGAATATTCAGTGTGTTGTACTTTCGAAAATTCACAAGCCGCTGTCATTTATTGGTCTTTCTTTTAATAGAGATACTAGACTATAATGAATGTTTCTCCATGGAGAAAAAAGGACTACGAACTATGGCTTCATAGAGCTATGAGCTATCCTTGGATGCGACTGGTTCCGAGTTAGCCAACTCATCTGCCACTGTATTTACCTTCTGAAAAATGTATTTAACAAGTTATTGAGAACTGGTCTTAGTTCTGCTAGTTCTTTAGAAACTACTGATGGCTTTCCAAATTTTCTAGATCACAGTGGTAGTATCGAACTTTATAAAACTGATGGCTCATCTGCAGTTTCCCCTATCTTACCACTTTTTTTGTTGGGTTTTGTGTGTGTGTGTGTGCGTGTGTAGAGAGAGAGAGAGAAAGGATCTTGGAAAGGGTAATTGTTGAGAAAAGGGGAGAGAGAGAGAGAGAGGTGCTATATGAAGTAGAATGGGAGAGAATTTATGTATAACTATGTTTTCATAGGAGTTTGTCAAAAAAAATGCTATCTTTAGAGAGAGAATCCTGGTAATCTTGTGAGATGAGAGGTTCTTCTTTTGGTGTGAGGTTTAGGAAAGGGGAGATAGAATCAATGTCTAAGAGACAGAATATAGAAGAGAATAGATGAGACTTAGGTTGAAGCCGATTTCTATAGGACTTTAATTATATTTAGAGATAAGAGAGAGAGAGAGAGAGAGAGAGAGACAAATTGAAAGGATGAGCCCTTGGGATGTAAAATGGAGAGATTTTAGGGAAAGGGAGAAGTGATGGGTGCAATATATTTGCTGGTTAGGAACTAAAGTCGAGTGCGGTAAGTGAAAAATTTTGGTTTACATTGGTCATCTTTTGGGAGATTTAATTTGAATCAGAATTATGCTTTGGATTTTATACATATCGAATTTAATTGTCTTGAATTGATGGTATGAGGATAGAGGTGCACATGCATTTCCAAGTTAATTAGTATCTAAGAAAAATAAATTGTGTATTTATTTTTTATCAAAACTCCCCTAATAGTAACACTCGTCAAAATGAAAAGGGCCTTGCAACAGACGAATGCCCAAATTAAAGAGGCTTAGTACATAGTACTTCTATGTTACTCTCGTGGTATATTTGTCTCCAGGTAATCATAAGTTCATAAGTCCTCTTCTTACATGGGATATTTCATCAACAATGTGGAGCAGGGGCCATTGGCAGTTAGCCAAACCAGATGCCCATGAAATAACATTGTGGGAGTCCCTTGCTATGGTGAGAGCTTGGCCCCAAGAGTTGTCAAGTAGTTTGAGGCCCTCAAGAAATATGATCTAGCATCTGTTGATTGGAAATCGGAGTGACCTATGGACTTCGAGAAAGAGGTCAAAGTGGAGCCTTTGTGGTCGCTAAAAAGACCTATACTTGATGGCCCTGGGCTGCCTATGGAACAACCATCAAGGTTGAGCTTTACGCGGCCCAACTCTGGAGGAAGCCACAAGGAGGCTCGTGAGTTACTCGTGTAGAAAAGGAGATTGTACTAGTGTAGGTGGAAGGCTGAAGGGGGGAAGCCTTTGAACCGCTTGTGTTTAGTAGCCGAAAAGATAACTGCCACTTTGATTATATCAAACAAGGATTCAATGGTAGAGAACTGTCCTCTGAAGATATGATTGTTACGTTCTATCCAAATTTCCCAAATGAGGGCTGCCATTGAAGCCTTCCACAATATGATACCTGAAGAGGCCTAGGGGTAGAGTTGGAGAGAGGAAAAGAGATTGGGAATATTTTTTGGGGTCACCCATTGTCATTTGAAGAGCTGAAGAAATGCTCCCCAGAAGGAATGGGCCAAGGGACAATATATAAAGAGGTAAGGGTTAGTTTCCTCGGCTTCTCGACACATGATACATCAATTAGGTAAAGCCAAGCCTCTCTTTTGCAGTTGGTCAATAGTTAATGTTCTTCGAAAGAGAGCAATCTAATTGATTGGCCTGTGGATGCATGTACAATGAAGGTTTCACTTTGTGGGTGTGTGGATTGGCGTGTATTTCTACTCATTCATTCTTGCTTGGTCATTCATCTGACTCTGAGATATGAGTTTGGCTGCTTTGCTTTAGTATCGAATGGGCTATGAAGATTCCTATGTGTATCGAATGGCGTATGAAGATTTCTGAATGGTAATTTTAGAAACCTATAATCCAAAATTTTAAAATACATGCGTCTTTTCCTTTCTATAAAACTGGTGGAGGGCACTAAATATAATTGTGCATGCTCCAAATTTTCAAATTTCAAGACTTCTTATTTTATTTTTACTAATCAAATCTACCTGAAATTTGGAGGGTGGGTGCGCTTAGAAAGATGCAGCTTAAGAACATTATGAAAATTACTCAAATAGTGAAAATGATCACACCCCAAGTTTTATAATACTAAAATTCCTGAGATGTGATAGTTTATTCTTAAGGAACAAAACAAATTCTAAATTTTTTTTTCTTATATATTGCTCCAAAATAAATTTTCCAGTCACAAGCTTTCAGACTTGTACAAAGCTTATTGCTTATAACAACATGAGGATTTATATATATATATATATGAGTAATGATCCTATGAGACCCTCCCACATCCATGTGTGTAGGACCCCAAAGGATCACCATTAAATTTGATACATATCTCTAGAAAAGTTATCACATGGGTGTTGGACTTGACTTTTCTAGAGATCTGTGCCAAATTTAATGGTGATCCTTTGGGGTCATACACACATGGGTGTGGGAGTATATAAAATTGACAAACCACTTTGACAAACTTCAGTTATGATCTAGGCCAAGTAGTTTTATATAGCCAATCTTGGTCCTTACCCAAGTCATACAAAAATTGATTTCTCACTTCAATCATACCTAGCCAGGGGTCATGAAATTGTAGTAAAGAATTGAGGATATTGTTAATTGATGGAGCTTTTTATAGTGTCTTTATTGTGTTGTGGCAACCCTAAATTAGTGAGTTTATTATCATGAAATGAAACAACATGTTGAAGCCCTTGATAATGATCCACTTCTTGTATTTCTGGAGGGATTTTGTGAATAATGTGTACATAGGTATGTTTAACATGGTATGTAACTATGTGCATTTGATTTCGTTTAAGATGGTATGTAACTATGTGCATTTGATTTCATTTTAGGTGTACATTAAGAAATAATCAACATCATATGACTCTGATTGTAGACATGAATTTTGTTTTGGTCATTTATGACCTGCTTGTTAGATTTAATCATAAAATGATGAGCAATTGGTAAGATGCATAATAGCTTTTATTTTAGTTGGAATTCTTATTTCCTCTTCCCAATTCTATCTTGAATAACCATTGAATTTTTCATTTGGCCCATGGGATCATTGGATCTAGAGTCATTTCATTTTGATTTGTCATATGCATGATGATATTGTGCACCTCATGAGTTTGGCAGTATTTAATCTACTCATAGAACATGGGAGTAGCTGAATGGATTAGATGAATCAAAGATGCAGTTTTTAGACATGTTTTGGTGTGTGGCTTTACTACTATATCCAATTAATCTGTTGCTGCTTCTGACACATCAGTAGACAATCTGGTGAGGCTCACCAAACACGTCATTTTTTGGCGACAAACATATCTCGAAATCTTTTTTATGTTAGTTTTTCTTATTTTTCTATTACTCTAATTATGTATAAATACTTTGGTAAAAGAATAATATTTATAATTTTAAAATTCATGTTTTATTCTTTTAAGATGTTTAAGATATTTAGAACTTTTTGTGTTAATAGTACAAAACTGAAGAGTAATTTTTTATATGTACCACCAATGATTGAGAGGAAGAAGGTTGGTTGACTGGTGAATAATTTTTGTATGTACCACCAGTGATTGAGAGGAAGAAGGTTGGTTGACCATATTAGAGATAATGAAAAATACATAGAGAGGGTTATTCAATGAACTTGGGTCCGTCTGAGAGTGCTTTCCCTCTTCTCCCTCGCTTGGGCCCTCCTCGAACATCGCCTTCCTCCGCCCAAGCCCTGACCCCTACTCGACCACCGCCTTCCATCGCCCAACCCTCTTCCTCTCTAACCTCTCCCCCCCTTCTTACCATAGCTACACCAGCCTAATCCATAATGGAGCTCCTTCGCCTAATTCGCCATTCCAATTGGGGGGCCACATCTTTCCATATTGTGAAGGCTTTGAGGTCCTCTTCAGTGGGTCGATACACCACCCCCATGCACAACATCAAAGGTATAGAGAAATGGAATAGGGAAGTTTGGGCTGTCTCAGACCTAACATGTCTGAAGAATTTCTTTTCTCTTTCCCATCCGAAGTCAGCCGTAATTGTGCCCTGCAGGGACACCATTCTCAGTTCAATGGGGCATCTCTCGCCCTTTCTGCTTGGAATTAGAACTTGGGAGCCGAGCCGAACTGTATTAGCCAATGGAAAAAAAAGGCAAATTTCCAATCACCGCTCATGGAGGACTGCCCTTTTTGCTGAAAAGCTGCTATATAGGGCAGCAAAACTTACTTCGCAAGCTGCTCTAGTGAGAGAAAAGAGGAGCTCTGATCTGGTTATGGATGTGAAACCTGGCAAGGCCATACCTGCTTCCTTGGAACTCCTCAATGAAAAATACGATGAATGTAGCAAGGTTTGAGCAGAGTATGCCATGACTTTTTTTTGTATGCCAAGACTTTTCACCTAGGTATTGCTCTCTCTCTCTCGAATTGCTCTCTCTCCCATTGGGGGGAGGCTTGGGGGTGAAGGAAGTTGGAATGGGTACTCTCTCCTCTCTCTATCCGAGAATTTCAATGGGTACTGTAAATGGGACCGGCTTTTTTAATGTGTCCCTCTTTCTAAATTAACACTTCTCTCTAAACTAAATTGTGTAGCATTATTTATACTCTCCCTGAAAAAAAACTGATTGATTAGCTACTATGCTATGAGTCTTTATGCTGTTGCTCTGTTTTTGAACTTATAATTAGCTACGTTACTCCTCCCTTCCTTTCTCTACTTCTCTTTCTCTCTCTTCTCTTTATAGTAATGTGACAAAATTTTAAGATAGAGGTGGACAGTAATGTGACAAAGTTTTAAGATAAAGGTGGACAGTCAAACATGCACAGAAAAATGCATATTCAGAATAATTTATAATTCATATATATGGAAAACTGGTAATGATTATATTCATATTTCTAAAAATATGAATATCCAGATTCTGTTTTGTCAAGCAGAAACATAAAGTTTTAAACGACAAGAAAAGAATCTCGTTTCCCTTTTTTCTGCACCATTTTTATTTAAATGAGAGATAGCAGATAGAGAAGCTCACTGTGATGAAAATGCTATGGGATATGTTATAGGGAGTACAAACTCCATGGAAATGATAAGCCGGTAAGAATGTCGGCCATAACCCTCCAATTTTTTTTTTTTGTGGGTAAGTCAGTGGGGGAGACATAACCCTCCAATTCTATTTTCGGACATGCAATTTCCGAGATATAATTACCTGTCACTTTGCATTGGTATATCTGCGATTTGGAGGTATTTGGATTGAGTCGAGGCACAAGAGAAGTTAATGGTAATCATAATCTCGGAGATTCTCATAAAAGTAACCATGATTTTCAGTTCACATAAAGTACAGAAGAGAGAGAGAGAGAAAGAGGGAGAGAGAGAAAGAGGGAGAGAATTTTTGAGGATTTTTTTGGTTAAAAATGGGAGAAATGTGATTGGTGAGTGTTTTGATTGGTTGATTATTTAATTGGTTAAAAATGGATTTCAGAAGGGGTGTCAGCGTGAAGTAGTGGAGGGAGAGAAGCCTTGTCCAATGACACATCTGTCAACTGATCATTCTAACTGTGAGTGATGTGGTAATTTCTGATTTGTGTTTCATTATATTTGTTGTGAGAGAAAATGTTCTTCCTTGGTTTTTTCTTTTCTTTTTTCTTTTATTTATCAGTATCGAGTGTTAAGCATGAGGTAGTAATGTATGTGCAGGGAACAACGCTGAATTGCTTCTACGAGATCGACCACCTTAGGCTGCTTGTAAATCCCCTATTCACCTCAAGACAATTTGTGTTGTGTGGGTATGGAAACTAACAAAACCCTATTCTATTCTCAATGACCCCTTGAGTTTTACTGTTGCCATCATATTAGATAGTTTCTCAGATATTTGGACTGTCTGGATTTGATGGTTTCATGAATTTTACATCTATTAATTCTTCTTTCTAGTTCATGGCATTGGTTCTATCATATTTTGTCCTGCCTTAGTTCCAGGGTACAAGAAGGGTACATTAAAGAACATAAAAAACATAAGAATTATATAAACTTGTGGGATCAATTTATGTATATGTAATTTGGATATGCTTTACAATGGATTGTGAGTTTTTATTGTCAAATGCCCTATTTCTATATTTTTCTTTTTGGATTTTGCTGGAATCTCCAACCGTAAACCATATTGTCTAATCCAATTTGTTATATTATTTTCAGCTTATTTGGATTCCTTACATGTTTATTTTTAGTTTTGTTTCGGGTTTAAAGTTTTTATTTTATTTATTAGCATTTTAAAGAAATCCTTTTTTTGAAGGGGCTTGGGTCATGTACGGGCCTAGTCCATTCAGCCTCACACTTGGCTGAGTTACTCAGGCTGATTCCAAGGCCCAAGCAAAGTAGAATAACACTTCTTAGTATTAACCATGAATGTCTGTTACACGCACAGACATGGCCATGGTGTAAATGCTCATACAAGAAACCATTCATTTCTTGAACATTGGGAAATTTTGGTAGTTTACTCATGAATATTATTTTTAATAGATTTTTCACATAACACAGCGTAGAAACATGTGGACAAATGAGGCATGTGATGATTTTTTCTTTTATTCTTTTCTACATACTTGCTGAACATCTATGGGGATAAAAATATTTTAAGATCCTTAACTAACTCTTTTTTTTTTTTTTTTTTTTCCTATTTTTCTTTTTTATGATGGTTCGAGTGTTTGAAAAAAGCATAAACCAATTTAGAAAGATATTCCCGTTAATGAAATATTTGTTGTAAACCTAAGACCCGCCATGAATGATGAGCTTAGGTGCATTGGCCAAAAAATGGTGATAACAAAGATGGCAGAGGTCAAGGAGGTAGGACATGAAACCTTGTGAGATCGAGGCTTTTTTCTAGAACTTGGGAAGAGCTTAAGGGAATTTCGGATCTGATTTGGTAACAGATGGAGAGCTTACGCTTGGATGGTTTCTGACCTTTGCATATGTATATCATATGTAGTCCACTCTGCCTTGTACTTGGTTGAGTTACTTGCTCAGGCAAGAATCAAGTCCAAGGCCCAAGCAAAGTGTTATAACATCGCTTAGTATTAACCATGAATGTCTGTCATATATGAACCCATTCATTTCTTTAACATTGGGAAATTGTGGTTATTTCCTCAAGAATAATATTTTTAATAGATTTTTCACATAACACAACATAGAAGCTTATGAACAAATGAGGCATGTGATGAAGTTTTTGTTTTTTTTTTTTTAACAAACTTGTTAAACATCTATGGGGATGAAAACATCTATTTGTCCCTTTCCTATTTATTTATTTATTTTTATTTTTCGGGTCGAGTGTTTGAAAAAAGTATAAACCAATTTAGAAAGATATTTGTTGTAAACCTGAGACCTGCCATGATTAATTTGGTTTGGTGCCTTGGCTGAAAACTAGTGATTATAGAGATGGTAGAAGTCAAGAAGGTAGGACACGAAACCTTGTGAGATCGAAGCGTTTTTTTTAGCACTAGAGAAGAGCTTGAGGGACTTTGGGATCTGATTTGTTAACAAATGGAGAGCCTACGCTTGGATGGTTTTTAACCTTCGCGTCTTTGTGTTTTCTCAACGCAATCTTCTTTATATCTATGCTATTATTGGTTTTCCTCATTGTTTTTGTTTGTTATCTCTTCCATTTTTTTCTATTATAATTGATTTTGTACTATGAAGCACATCATATTTTGTTATGCTTTTATGATTCACTTTATATGATCCGTTCTTGTCATGTGTTTTGTTACTTTTGTATATTGGGTCTAAAATTTCTTCAGAAGGTCCTGGGAGAAATGCTCAACAATTTATGCTCTAAACTCTTGGACTATAGAACTGAATTTACAGTTTACAAGAAAAAGTTTTAGTATGATCCATAAAACTTTCTTCTCATAGAATGTTTTTTTTTCTCTCGACAACCCAATTTTTTCCCTCTAAAACCATTTTCTATCTCTTTTGGGTTGGATGCCTTAATTGCGTTTTTCTTTTACTCCACATATGTCCCATCTATTTGAGGCTGCCTCCAAACCCTAGATTTATCACCCTAAGGTCGTCGGCATAGGACCTTTATAGATTGGTATCGATGGATGCCTTAATTCCATTTTTCTCGATTCTTCTTTTTCCTTGTTATTTTTACAATTGATAGAGGTGATATTGATGGATAAAATGAAAGTAGACGTTGTTGGTAATGGTAATGGTTTGACCTGGACACATGGTTTGAGTTACTCTTTTTTTTTTTACCTATCTGCCATCATTTCCTATTAGATAAGGGCAAGCTTTCTATGCATCCCCTACAGCATAAAGCTTATATACTGCCCCTTATCCAACCGTCCATTCTATATGGACGGTTGAGATGGCCCTAATCACAATGTCACGTTACATGTCTAAGAGAAAATATTCATAGGACCATTACAACTGTAGAAATGGCTATGATTGCAGATAAATGCCACATGAGAAGTTTATTTCTGGCAGTCAAGGATGAGAGATCCTAAAGATTCTTGCCAGAGGAATTGCAAATGCCATAAAGTCTCCAACAGGTTTCTTTGAAACAAACACCATACGCATATTTGACAGGTAGATGGTACCCTTGGCTTTAACTTTACCTCTAAGAGCTCTCATAAGAAAGACACCAACTCGCTAGGTTAGAATGCTACTATGGAATCAAAACCCGAACAAAATTGCACTTTAGTGCATCAAGCCTGCAAGTATAATGAGAAGTTTATAATAACTCTTTCCTTTTCTATTATTGTTGTTGGCGCATTGATTGCCACACTCGAAGTTCAATGAGTTCGAATTTTTTTTTTTTTTTAGGACATTACCATTGGTTGGTTATCCATGTAAAAAAACAAATTCCACAAAAAAGCATTTGCATGCCAAAAGCCAAAATCATATTTGAAGTATAGAAAAATTGAATTTCTTGTCCACCATATTCAAGCTTTATAAATATTCAATAGCGAATATGTGATGGTACAAACTAGTGGTAAACATAGCATCACAATAGGAAGAGGTCACAGGCAATCTTCATATACAACATGCTAACAAGTTTATAGTTGTTACCTAACAATTAACCACTTGTTTGAAAATTCCAACCAATTTCACAGGAGTAGGAGAAGACCACTGTTCTGGTTTCTTTGTTTTACCTACTGCAACAAGTAAAAATGATACCAAGATGGATGATTGCTTATCAAGTGAAAATGACGAAAACTTGATAATATGAAGGAACTCAACTTCCCAAAATAAATGTTCAGAAACCAGCATGATTCTGCCTCTCAAAATTAAGGGGAATGCATTGCCTTCATGTCACCTCTCGGCACTACCAAGCATTTCCACACTTACCTATATATCTCCAATGTCTCCTCCAAGCTTGCCAAGCATTTTGCACGTGCACCCCAAGATTTTTCATGCATTTCTCAGGGTAAAACATTTGAAGTATTCATCAGAGTTTTCCACAGAATTTTCAGCACACATCTAAATGCTTTCATTTTCATAAAAGATTCCCTATTATGGCATCATATTCTATGTATCTATTCCGAGCATGGGGACCATGTTTTACTAACTTTTTTTCTCTTTTTCAAGACTACACATGAAATTGCATTTCCAATGGAAATTTATCAACCGAAAGACAATACCTTTTTTCATGGTACTAAAAAGTAAATTTACAACAAATTGTTCAGTGACCAATCTGACATGATAATGAGGCAGTCTTGAGACAAAAAAAAACTATCCAGAAGTTAGACACACAATACCCCAAGCTCTCAATTTCAGTCACAAGGACCTACTGCTCTTTCCTACAATCACTTAGTGCATATCATCCGGATCCTCCATAGTAATCAGAAACTCTTTTTGTCGACGGCATTCACGCACAAGTGCCACCACAACACAAAACTTTGTCACTGCAGTGTCATTTATGCTGCCATTCCCCATACTCTCACCTCTCACTCACTGGCGTCTAAAACTCTCACCCAAGAGGCTCATAAACATGATCAATGAAAAACAAAATGTAGACCTAGCTTTACAATTCTTTGACCATGCTGCGAAATATCACCTCAATTTCTTTCATAATTCTGATACTTATCATATATAGAGAAATTAGCCATGGCTAGGGATTTGAATTCCATGGAAATTATACTCAAAGAGCTAAAGGATCCCAAAATTTCAGTGAAATAACATTCATGGATGTTATTCCAATCTATGGCTTTGCAAACAAGCCCAAGTTGGCCCTTCAGTCCTTTTTCAGGATGCATGAGTTTAGGATAAACAAGTCAGGTCTTTTAATGCAATGATTCAGATCTTTTAGTACTCTTTTGAATGCAATGATTCAGAACAAAAGGCTTGATTTGGTTAATTATATGTATTGTATAGGAATTGCAGGAAATTTGGGATATTTCCAATTGTTTTTACCTACAATATCCTAATTAAGGCCTTGTGTTAAACGAACGATTTGAAATCTGCTTTCTAGGTTTTGGGGGAGATGCCAAGCTAGGGTTTTTTTTTCCAAATACTATAACTCTATAACTCTATAACCTTTCCAAATTTGGATGAGATTATAAGCAGAGTTTGGGTCCCTGATCGTTCAACTTGCACAGTCATAATTGATGGTTTAGGGAAATTACTGGAGGCTGTTAAGCTCATAGTGACATGAAGGACAATTGAGTTCTTCGAAATGATGTCACGTATGGTGTAGTTATTAAATCTTACCATAAAGAGCGGCGACCAAGCGAGGCTTTAAGCCTTTTGAATGAAATGCTTGAGAAGAAGTTTATACCATGCCCATCCTCGTGTTGCAAATTTTTTTATTTTATATGTCAAGAAGGCAAGGTTGATGAGGCTTGTATGCTATGGAAGAAGCTCTTAAAGAGGAACTGCACCCAGATAATCCTATATATAGTACACTCATGTATTGCCTTTGTGAAGGTGGTAAACTTAAAGCGGCGAGGAAGCTTTTTGATGAGTTTGAGAAAGGGTTTTATCCAAGACATATAATAGAATGGGGAGTTGTGAGAGGCAGGGAGATTATGGGATGATATGCTCGGCAAAGCGTGTGTTACTAAGGTTTTTCACTAACAATAGGTTGATCAAAGGGTTTTCTAGCACTAGAAGGGCAAGTGAAGGTTTTAACATATTTGGAGGAAATGCTACACAAAAGGTGCAATGCCAATGAGTCCGCAAATGCCCAACACAGTGTGCTCCCATGATGGGGTTAGACTATTTAGGACAATAGAGGCTGGTATGTGGTCTGGGATTGTGTTCCCAAATGTGTCTTTTACGTGGACATTCATTTTTATGAACATGCTCGGTGACCATGTCTATTTCTTTCACCCTTCAAGAATTGTACTTTTCTTGTCCTATTTACTTTGTCATTTTCTACTTTGTCTTCTTCTAGCCATTTTTCTAATATTCTTCTTCTAGCCGTTATTGTCCTATCTACTTTGTACTCTTCTAGCCTTTACGTGGAATATTGGATTTCTGTTCGTTTCCTATATTTTAATAAAAACTGCTAAATGCCTTCTTTCTGTTGAAAATGCAATTAGTGGAATACTGAAGCGAGCTTCTAATGGGGAGGGATCCTTCAATTGGTCACTTTTAGTATCAGAATGTTGGTCCACTTTTTGGGCATTATGTCGTAGATTTGATGCGGTTATTTATGGTGCATGGTTCTTTGATACTGCCAACATGAAGAAAACACCCACTTTACTCATTTAAAAAACAGATCATAAAGGGGAAAAAAAAAGGCGGAACTATAAATCAAGACCAAATATCTTGTTAATGCTCCTGGAATGACTGCTTCAAATAGACGCAAGTATAACTTGAATTCTTTCATTAATGTTAACTAATGGCTTTTCATATCCCGCTGGGCTTGCAGGACCTCACCTTGTTGCGCAGCAGCTCAAATGACTTTGACACTTTTGGTTTATGAAATAGTTTATCAAATTTTACGGTGAAAATGGAGGATTGGGGTAAGTTCTTGTCTCCTTTCTTTCCCTGAGAAATGAAGATGAGCTGCAGTTAATATTTAGTGTTTAAACTGAATGGATACTTTGTATGCTTCAATATTCTGATGCACTAACCATGGTATTGCTGGACCAAACCATGTGAAGTTATGAACATTTGTTGCCATGGGATGTGTAGGGTTATATGCATGCTCATGAGTTTGGCTTGCTGCTGGATGTCAATATGTGTTAGAAGGCTTATCATCTTAAACATAGTCAAGTCTTTTGGAAGAAGATGAAACATAAAACCTAGGACAGGCCACCTAGTTCATGACTAGGTGTTTTTCAAAAAACGCCGCCTAGGCGGCGGCCGAATTTTCGTTCATTGATACTATGAGACCATTTACCTTTGTTGAAAGGAGGTCATAATTGTTGTGAGCCATTAAATGTCAAATTGGATGCCTCGAGATTTCACTAAGATAGAGAAACTTATCTTGAAAACTGTGAGTCTAACAAATGACACTCACAACCACTCAATTTGAAATGTGATGGACTAGTGTGATTGTTATCTCCTTGCATTAAAAGTAAGTAAAAATTACTAAAATCCCCCAAGTTGGATGTTCTTCTTGTATTGCCTCCAATTGAAAATCTCTTTCGTCCAGTATCCCAAAATATTTCTTTTTTTTCACTGGCTCCCCAAGATACTGTTTAACTTTGTTTGTGATAAAAGTGCCCTTATTAATGTTTCATATAAAAGTAAAAAAAAGAAAAAATCATATTTTTGTCTTTTTTAATTTTTAATTTTTCTCTTTCTAAGCCCACCTTCCATTCCGTCATCTCTTTTAAACTTTAAATGGTTATGTTAGTTTCTCTCTCTAAGTCTCTCTTTAGAAATGTGAATAGGTTTGTTGGTTTGTCTTTCTTTCCCATTCTCTCTAAAAGCATGAATTGATTTTTTGGTTTATCTTTCTTTCTCATTTTATCTCTCCGAGTAGAAACCTATTACATCTCTAGAGAGAGAAACTAGTCCATTTTCATTTTTAGGGAGGGATATGAATATGAATGAGACTAGTTTTGCTTTATGGGGTGGAATGTTGGGCAGACAAAAAACAATATGCCCACATAATGAGTTTAGCAGAGATGAAGATGTTGAGATGGATAAGTGGCAAGACAAGAAGGGATAGATCTCGAAATGAATCCATTTGGAAAAAATTTTGTGTAACACCATTAAGTGATAAGATGAGAGAGGCTAGAGTTTGGTGGGCTGGCCATATGTGGTGTCGACCCAGTGCATCGCCTGTTAGGAGGTGCAAGTTAGTTCAAGTGAAAGAATTGAAAAGGGTAAGGGGTGAGACCAAAAGGACGTGGTTGGAAGTAATTTAAAAAGATATGGGGACATATAGCCTCATTGAGGGTATGGCCTTTAATAGAGTAGAATGGTAGATCAGGATTCATGTAGCCGACCCCAATTAATTGAGAAGAGGCTATGATGATGATGATGATATGAATTATGAATATGAATGAGATTGCGTCTTTAGTAACTTTTTGGGCTTCCAATCACCGCCTCTTTGTAGGAATCTCTGCTACATCTTTTCTTCACGACTGGAGAAATATTATGTGCCACCGTCCCTGCAAGCCCAATCGAACCCACTAGTGGCAACTGCCTAACTTTGGTATTATTAAACTCAATTTCGATGGCTGCTCCTTTGGAAACCCAGTCCACACAGGAGCTAGGTGTGTATAGGGACCATTGTGGGGCTATCCTGTACCCCTATTCAGTATACTTAGGCATCCAAAACTCTCAATTTGTTGAAGCTATGGCCCTCCTAGGTTTGAAAAGTCTCAACTCCTCTTGGGGACAAAGGCTTAATGTGGAAGGGGACGCTAGGAACGTTATCACTGGGGAGCTTTTGAAACGCTGACAATGGCCTTATAAATCATTCGATAAAAAGTGAATGACAAAAACCCACCCAATTATTAATTGTCTGTTATTCATCAAAACTCTCATATACATATTTTGATAGAACCAAATGTGTTGGTCAATCTTTATTTCTAGCTACTGTAAACAAGCATATATGTTATAAAATTGGTAACAAATATCCACCAATTTGTATCAATGTATACTTGGAGATTTGGCAGCTTTGGCAAAACTTAAGGTCATTTAGTTAACTTTTCCAACCTGAGCTTGTTTTTTAATAATGCTTTTTGTATTTTATGATTCTAGTTTTGCCTTTGGCCGCTAGGATGGTGTTATAACTTATTGATAAAAAAATATACATTGTGTATAATCTTGCCTTCTATTGTTTTGTGTAACCAATTAACTATAGTGGAGCTAGACTGGGATATGTGGGTCCTGTAGGAGATACAAATTCTGCTATTAGAATAATATTTTATTGTTGGTTGCAACATTGGTTGAGTTTGTTTTTTTTGAAGTTGTATTGAAAAGAAAAAAAGAGAGTACAAAATAGGACCACCTGGGGGGTTTTGTACATAAAAAATGGCTGCCCTTGGGGGATGGAGCTATATACAATTCCCTAGAGACGGTAATTAAAGGAAGGAGAAAGGGGAAGGGAGCGGGAACCCTTAGAAGGGACTCTGACTGAGTATGCAAAAAATGCTTAGCCTATGGCTTGTGACGTGCCCTCTTTAGCATGAGTTTGCTTCTATGTCATACTCACGGTATATTTGTCTCCAAGTAATCATAAGTTCATAAGTCCTCTTCTTACATGGGATATTTCATCAACAATGTGGAGCAGGGGCCGTTGGCAGTTAGCCGAACCAGAGGCCCATGAAATAACATTGTGGGAGTCCCTTGCTATGGTGAGACCTTGGCCCCAAGAGTTGTCAAATAGTTTGAGGCCCTCAAGAAATATGATCTAGCATCTGCTGATTGGAAATCGGAGTGACCTATGGACTTCGAGAAAGAGGTCAAAGTGGAGCCTTTGTGGTCTCTAAAAAGACCTATACTTGATGGCCCTGGGTTGCCTATGGAACAACCATCAAGGTTGAGCTTTATGCGGCCCAACTCTGGAGGAAGCCACAAGGAGGCTCGTGAGTTACTCGTGTGGTGGTAAGAAAAGGAGATTGTACTAGTGTAGGTGGTAGATATAAATTCTTTTAATCATCTTCAGGTTATATTGGTGAAGATAGAAATTCTCCTCTGGTAAGTTCAATTCCTTAGTGGGATGTTTATTTCATACTCTTATTATAATTGAAACATAGAGGGTGATTTAGTGCGTGCTTTTGATCTAGTTGCTTTTTCTGGATGGAATAGCACTTTGATTTGATGTGCATGTGTGGTGTTTCAGAATGCTAGATTCCCTGGATTGGATCCATCGGTCTCTGATCGAGTTAAGAACCGGACATGGGTATTGTCTTTTTTGTTTTGTGACTAAGTAGATGATTTTCATGCATTTCAATTGCCTTGGATTTATCGCCTTTTCATTTTTCTTGAATGAGGATCAATTCCTCTTTCCTTTGGTGACTAAGTAGATGAATTTCGTTCATTTCAATTTCATTTCTACCAGCGCTTACAATAACATTCGCCCTTCCTGGGCATAAATGCACAACCAACTGTTAAAATTATTGGATATTTTTCACATTGGATTGATTTAGAAGGTTTTGCTACGAACTTTAGTTATATGGGGGATACTATTTTCATAAGGAAAACTGACATTGTATCTCAATTTAATGAAAGGGTAGCCCATGATTATCATCTATTTTGGGTTATCTATGGTATTTATTATTTTGCATGAGAATTTGGTTATATGAATGGGGACTTGCAAAATGGGAACTAGGTTTCACGCATGTTGATTTAATTGTATGGGGAATAGGTATAAGGGTAGGTTGGTCGTTTTACTATTTTGTTAGAGGTATTTTGGTCAATATCAAGGGTCCATAAGTGGGTTTAAATGTACTGCACATACGCAGCTATTGATGTTATTTTGTTTTATGGAATTGGAAAGCATTCCCTCCTACTTTGGTGTAGTAGAGAAAACCCCTACTTTGTGTAGAGGTGCAGCCTTACTTCGAGTAGTGACGTGGTTAGGGCTGGAAAGGCCCTTGTTCCTTTACCTTTCTTGATGGTGATCTAGGATGTTTTCCTCTTGTTGATCGTCTGGCATGATCGACGGGTTGTTGTTGTTGAATTGGTCTCGGATCCCTCCTTTCTGGGTGTCGGTTTTGCACCACTATGCATTAAAATTGGGGCTTTGTAATAAACTGACGAGCACGTAAACTGTTATGAGAACAACTCAAAGACATGGTCATTGTATGTTTGATGGAGTAATTGTGATGTGCTCGATTTAGCCACTTAAACATGCTAGAATTGCCCAATTCTAGCCGTTTACACTCGTTGAAATTGCCTCAGTTCAGCGGCAAGTTGCTAAGTGCAGTGATAATTTGATGAGATTAGGGTTTCTCTATTGTCTGTCTATTTAAGACCGCAAAAAAAATTATGCTCTCACAATGAGATTAACTCTCCTCTGGTTATGAGGTGGATTATAACTGCAATTGGATACAAACTGCCTTTGTCATTAGCGACCAAACATCATTCAGAGCGATCTCCTTTGACACTTTGGTGTAGTAGAGAAGGCCCCTACTTTGTGTAGAGGTGCAGCCCTACTTCGAGTAGTGACGTGGTTAGGGCTGGAAAGGCCCTTGTTCCTTTCCCTTTCTTGATGGTGATCTAGGATGTTTTCCTCTTGTTGATCAACGGGTTGTTATTGAATCGGTCTCAAATCTCTCCTTTCTGGGTGTTGGTTTTGCACCACTGTGCATTAAAATTGGGGCTTTGCAATCAGCCAATGAGCGCATAAACTGTTATGAGAACAACTCAAGGACATGGTCGTTGTATGTTTGATGGAGTAATTGTGATATGCTCGATTCAGCCACTCAGATATTCTAGAATTGCCTAGTTTCAGCCATTTATACTCGTTGAAATTGCCTCAGTTCAGCGGCAAGTTGCTAAGTGCAGTGATAATTTGATAAGATAAGGGTTTCTCTATGGTCTGTCTATTTAAGACCACAAAAAAAATTATGCTTGCACAGCGAGATTACCTCTTCTCTGGTTACGAGGTGAATTATAAACTGCAATTGGATACAGATCTGCCTTTGTCATGAACGACCAAACATCATTCAGAGCGGGTTGGCTTCACCTCATCTACCAGATCCTCAAATCTCCTTTGATTTGGCCTTTTTTACATCCCTCGTACACCACTTGCTCAATTCTCATTGAATCATTTTATTCCCTCACATAGAACTTTGTCACCGCTACATTCATGAACTTGACCTCTCTGACCGCCATCGAGCAAACTTGCAGCAAATGCTCATGCGCTTTGGGAACGGGCCTGCTCCAATACCAAATGGTATGGTGGAAAGACAAAAGAGGAATAGAGAAATCAAAGATCGAATTGATTGAAATAACAGGAATTACAATCCAAGCTTCTAGCTCTCTGGTGAAACCAAGATTTTGAACAAAACGATATCTATTTCTGAAAGCAAAACCCGGAATACAACCACTATTTATAATAAAAGATCTTACTTAAATTCCAAGGAATCCTAATTCTAATTGAAAAAAAAGAAGTCCCGATTAAAACAAAATTTGTGATAGCATCTTTACCATTGATAAAATAAATAATTCCATAATAACTCTTAACTAGCTTAATCAAGCATTAATGTTGAGGCCTACCCAGCCTGTTCACCAAATGGCTTTATGCCCAAGCCCTCAATCAAGCCCATCCTTAGCTATCTATTCCACCCCTCAGCCTACCTCTTCACCCTTAATTCCACCTCAACCTCCTATTCTCCCCTGGCTATCATTTTTTTCACATTCCCCCTTTTAAAGGTCCCCTACCCCCTCTGCTACCGTACAATGTTAGTGAGGAGCATCCTTCTCTTCCACCCACGCATCTTTCCCCCCCTTTGATAACCCTCTTCCTCCTATTCCTCGGAATCTTCTTCACTAGTCTCTGTGGACTCTAGCTCTGTGGACGTAATCGACCACGCCCAAGGCAATCCTCACGAGATCCTTTCAGTGATAGACTTCCTGTTCAACAGCCCACATAAAGCCTTTGAAGCCTTCATCAATGCTGTTAGCGAATCTAGACACCAGGGTAAGTTGAAGAATGTCAAAGGTAAGGCTCCTGCCACCAATTCGAGAGTATCCTGAGAGCTATCCAAACTCTTTCAAAGTAAGGTATGAGAAAAGAAAACCCTCAGCTAAGGTCCTTCCCATTCCCTCGGCTCCTCAGCATTCTCGCCGCTCGACCAAGAGTGTCATCTACCCCTTAGTTGTGCTATGAAGATCCTTATTTAGAATATAAGTGGTTTGGGCTACCCAGGAAAACGGTAAAATGTTCGTGAATTTGTTTCGCAGTATTCTCTGTCTCTTTTTGGTTTGGTGGAACCAAGCTTCGTTCTCCCTACCAGCGGTTAGCTCTGGATGCAATTGGACCTTCTGGCGGTATCTAGGTCGTCTGGTACCCATCTCAACATGCCTTAGTTGCCTCTCCCATTGTCAAGTTCCCTATCACAGTGACACTAGCTAGGATCACAGATTTCCTCCATTGGAAGTGCATTGTGGACACATCAAAGCGTGTGAGACTGGCCTGCTATGTCAATAAAAAATCCTAGTTCTTTTATTCCCTCTTTCACACATGCAAATGGACAAACAAACATTTATATTATTTAATCACATCCACACCCGCAGACTCATCATGCTTCAGATGGTAACGAAATCCTAGAAACAATTCCTAATCTGACGAGGGGTGCTCCGTCATGATAAATTCATGCTTGGTATCACGCTATTGAAGGTTTACTTGAATACTTCTACTTCTTGATGTCATTTCACAATACTTGAAACAGGCTTTGTAAGATTTGTTTCTTGTTGATCAGTTTTCTTTAGAAATCTCTACTAATGACTGAGTGCAAAAGATATGAGTAAGTGATATCTCAAAAAGATCTAAGGACATTAGATGATCTCTTCTATTACCTTATTCTTTACCTCACCAAATCATGGGGTAGACCCTATCTTGGCTGAAGCATTCTGAAAAAGCTTGTGACTAATAGATTTATCAAAATAAATGAATAATAGTTTTGTCAGACTACAGTGGAGAATTATGATGCATGTGGATTTATTTCATTTGGGTTTTATGCCAGGAGGATTCATCAGAAGATTCAAAACTTTTTACTACTAGATCCATCTATTTGGTTACATTTCACCTTGAATTTGGTCAAATTTGGTTAGCTGTTCATATTTCTCCCTCTTCTTGTGTGTGTTTGTGAGAGAGAGAGAGAGAGAGAGAGAGAGATAGATAGATAGATAGAGAGAGAGAGAGAGATTCATAGATGATATGAATTGCATCACAAGACAAATAATTTAGTTGACTTGAGCTTTGATTCATGCCCACAATCAGATGTCAACCTGCCAATGGAACATTTGGTAGTATGAAACATTGGGATTAGTCATTATCTTGAATAGGGACCACAAAAGTATAAATAGCCATTGAATATGGAAAATGCAACTTTGTATACTGTTTGTTTGCCTTTGCTGGTTGCATTATAGATATTTGTTGCTTCTTTTGTTAAACGAGATGGTTTCTCAGGCAGTTAACCTTTTCTCAAAAAAAACAAGATGGTTTCTCAGTTACCTCTATTGTTAAATCAATGTATTTTTTTGCCGGTGGTAGAGATGGGATTTACGCTAGTAGTATTGGCTCATATTTGGGACAATTCCATGCCGGATGAAAAGAACAGTATGTTATGCCAGGAGTGGAGGTCTTGCTGTTCAACCATTGCGTGCATGTTTTCAGCTCTGCTGCAGGAAGCTTGGTTGCTTGCTGTACAGGTACTATTTTATATTGTTATTGGATATTTTTTATCCCCTTAGGCTGGAGGAATATCCTAATAACTGGTTAAAGTTCGATTTGTGAAATTGGGATATTCTCTGTGTGTTGTAGCCTTTGGTGGTATGTGCTATTATAAGTAAACTTGTAACCATTTCTTACCATTTCCTCTTATTTTTTCTGTCTTTTTATAGATATGTTTCAAGCACCTCATTCATTATACATTCTCCTTTTCCTCCTATATATGCATAGTAATTTTCAAATTTTGAATACGTCTTACTCCCATGGTTTAACGAACGAACAATTTATATGATTATATTATGTAATTTTGACTCTTTTTTTTGTCATGTATCCCCGGCAAAATTACTAAACTTGAATTTTCTGCATCAGGAACATGCATAGTTTAGTATTTCACCCCCATCATGATGTATGGAGGACATGTCCATCTGATGCCATAAAAGAAGTTGTTCATTTGTATAGAGGGTGTGGAGTAATGGGAGTTGCCAGCCCCACCTGCACCTCCTATTTCCATGCCTTCAATAATTGAAGGCATCGATGCATTTATCAAAGAAGCCATGGAAGGATACCAAGCTGTAACATGGAAAGCTTGCTTCTGTGCGCATGTTTTGCTCCATTTGCCAAGGTTCTCATTTGAAACTGAAGGAACTAAGCAGGCATTAGCAATTGTTTTTTGCAAAGTTTCATTTTCACGTTCTCTTGACATTCGAAGCAAGCCAATGGCTTTGAGAAAACCTTTTTTGCTGGTTATTGCATCTCGTTACATATGTTGCCCTGGTTATATAAAAAAGGCTTTGGAGAAGGATGTGGATGAAGGTCTCACTGTGTGGGTGTGTGGAGTCAAGAGTGGTGTATATTTTTGCTCATTTGTTCCAGCCTCGTCATTCATCTGGCTCCAAGATAAAGTTGGCTGGTGAGTTTGACTGCTTTGCTTTAGTCTCAAATGGGCAATGTGTGTATCTTTACACACACACACGTCCTAATTCTGAATGGTGATTTTAGATATTTCTAATAAAAAAATTTGAGAACCATTTGCCCTTATATTGATTAAAATGTCTTTTTCTTTCTATAAAACAAATGGACGGTGCTTAATATAATTGTGCGTGCTCCAAAGTTATAAATTTCAAAACTTTTTTATTTTCATTTTACTTATCAAATTTACTTGAAATTTATAGGGTGTGTGCTGTTAGAAAGATGCACCCTAAGAACACTATAAAAATAATTCAAATAGTGAAAATGACTAAAATAGTCCTACAAATATTTCAGGGGATTTTGGATAAATGGTTTTTGATAATTTTTATTATTTCAATTTTTGGGTCTGTGATAAATAGATGGATACATGCCTCAAATTTCAAATGAAAAAAATAAAATAAATTAAAATTCACACAATCCCAATGATCCAATGAGGGAGCTTTGAAATTTGAGAGTTTGTATTCATTCATAATTACCCTCAATTCCCTCATTTGATAAAAAGGAAAACATTAAGGTAGTTTTAACTGATATAAGGGCAACCTATTGTCAAAACGTTTGGAGTAATTTCAAAAATCATCAATAAGATGGTTCATTTTAGTATGTATGTATAACAGAAGGTGCTTCAGAAGTGCTTTATCCATGCTGAAAACGAGACATAACAGGGTACCCTGGGTAAAAAATTGTGGAGCTTTACCATTGATTATCTGGGCTAAAACAGAGGTCTCAGTATTGTATGTATGGAAATCCGTTGAAATTGTAAGTAACGTTTTTTACTTCAATTACCAAAATCAAATTTTAAATTTTGTCTGCAATACAAGGATTTAGTTGTTGGTTGATGGTGTTGGCCATTATATCCTTTTAACTCACGAAGGTAAAAAATTATTTTTTTAAAAAAAATTTTGATCCAGAAGAACCAATTAGAAGAGTAGTTACTTCTGGACAATTGGTTTCGATGCTTCTATTGAGGAAGTGATGCATTGCCTTCTGAGGAAACAATTGTGAAAGAGGCACTAGCAAGCCAATGAAAAGCAATGAACAAGCCACTACCAAGTCTTTGAGAAAATAGGAATTGTTAGCTGCAACTGTGTCAGTTCAGATAGGAAAATGTGGATCGTAAAGGATGGGAATTTTATTTTTTTTCCGTGGTTTCTAAGGAAATGAATGTAGACCCCTCGAGAACCTCAAGTTTAGCAATTGGTTTAGGCAATAATGTACTTATGTCTTGGTTTAAGCACATGCCCATTCTTTAGATATATTTGATTGTGAAGGTTCTGACATATTTTCTTTATTTCAACTAAAACCTTGACATTTTGGGTGTTGAGTTGGGCAATGATTTTTTCCATCTCTTTTGAAGAGTGATGTATATGACTTCTAAACTGAAAGCCACAAGGATTGATTTTCTGATACTTATGGGTAACTGTTAAGACTTACAACCTTTTTTGGTGAAAATTTTTGTGGGATTGGCATCTAGCTGGACTCTAAAAGTTGCACGAGTGCCTGAATTCTCATTCTAGAGGTAATTATTGAACTAGAGAAGATATTGTGTCTCATTTTTGTCTAAGATGCCCTTTTGTAGGGATTGTACTTTATGTTCAAATTTAGTTAGCTCTTGTATTATTTGTGAAATTCATTTCTGTTTGGAGCTCAATTTTACTACCTGAATTGAGGTCTGATATTCAAACCAGCAATCTTTTCGGGAGAGGAGCAACTATGTAGTGGAAGACCCTAAACAGCCTCACTATTCTTCAAGCTACTATCAAACCATTCCAAGTCAGTTGTATCACTTTTTCTGTTCTATGATGTGACTTAATATTTCTAATGGGCAATCTCAATACTGATTGTGACATGCATGATGAGAGTGATTTCAAGTTAATTAAACCCTGGTAATGCACATTCCATAATATTGTTTTATAGCATGTTAATGATATTTCTATCTCGAACTCTAATTTACGTGGGGAACAAAATGTCTTCTAAATTAGGGAATGGGAGGAGGGGGCTGTGGTCAAGAATAAAGAGGAGGGTAGGTAGTGATAGTGGAGTTGACTGCATGGTTGCTTGAGAAATTTCGAGCCTGGCCATGGAGCGAGGTATTGCTTGCTTGGATCACCATGATTTGACATTCATTTGGTGAGGTCTAAAATAGATGGACGGACGGTTTGTGGGAATAGAAAGATGCTTTTTTCTTTTTGGTGGTGGAGAAGGAAGGGACAGTGACGCTGCAAGGGTAGCGAACCAAAAGACTAAGTTGTGGATGGTAAGGTTGGGTGGGAGGAAAGGTTAGGTTGTCGTTGGGGAGCTTTTGAAACGCTTGCAATGGCCTTATTAATCATTTGATAAAAAATGAATGACAAAAACCAATCCAATTATTAATTTGTCTGTTATTCATCAAAATCCTCAGATACATATTTTGATAGAACCAAATGAGTTGGTCAATCATTATATCTAGCTGTTGTCAATAAGCATATATTTTGGTAACAAATATTCACCGATTTGTATCATTGTATACTTGGAGATTTGGTGGCTTTGGCAAAACTTAAGGCTATTTAGTTCTCTTTTCCAACCTGAGCTTGCTTTTCAATAATGCTTTTTATGTTTTATGATTCTAATTTTTTCTTTGGCCTCTAGGATGGTGTTATAACTTACTGATAAGAAAATATACATTGTTTACAATCTTGTTTGCTCTATTGTTATGTGTAAGGAATTAACTGTAGTGGAGCTAGACTTGGACATTGTTTACAATCTTGTTTGCTCTACATTTTTTTTTTTTTTTTAAAGTATAACACTTCTGTTTTGTTTGTTAATTTATCATTTCGGAATTTGAGGTGGTCTTTAGATTTGTTTTTTAATCCTTCTATTGATTTGGTAATTTAACATTGGGTTTTGGAGAGGGTGTTTAAAATTGTTTTTGTAGGCTCTTAGTAGAATTCCAACATTTTCAAGACAGCTTCCATTCCAAATTATATATGAAAGAATAATAAGAACAACATGGCTACCCACACGGTAACAAGTGTCCGCTTCAGATCTATTCCTAAAATGTTGGACAGTCTACATTTGTTTTTTTTAAGGAAAGTCTGAATGTGTAGACTGTTTAGTAGGCTTTGCAACAAGTAAGTGACTCTCAAGCAATATGTTATAAGGGGCATATTTTAGTCCACATAAGCCTTCCAATATCCATGATATCTTTACACATGAACCCTAACTTTGCTCTCTCTACAGGTTTCATATTTGTCACAATCTTTGAACTCCTTGCTGTCCACCATCATCACTGCCAAAATAACGAAGAACAGGAGAAAAGATATAGAAATCATTATCAAGAATAATGTAAACACCAACGTTCTAAATAAATAATGGGCTACAAGACTTGGATGAGTGTCCAAGGTTCTGGGCTCGTGTAGACACTAAGAATGTGACACACGTCTCACACTATAGAAACTAAGATACTTAAATTACTTAAAATCCCCCCTCCCTACCCCTCCAGTATATATATCTATATATATATATATATATATATATATATATATATATATATATATATATATATAAATGTGTTGTATCTAAAAGGGGCTAAGTTGTGTTTCTGACATGTATATTGGCGTATGGCACTGACACTCGTACCCATATCCTTGTAACATAGATGATGGAGCTTTCTTATTTCTTAAAACAAATTGAAGAGCACATTGAAGAAACAGAAATATTTGTTGAGGGAAAGTAATTTATTTGGAAGAAAGCATAGATCTATATTGGGCATCTTACAAATGGTTTTGTGAAGATCTCATCGCTTAAAATAAGAACTATAGCCGCTTCATGAAACAGAGAGAAGCAACACTTCAGAATCCACAGTTAACATGTTAGTCAAGTGCCATTATTTGAATTATGCAAAACAAGATAGAAAATCTAGGAGTGTAGCAATGCTAGTA
Organism: Amborella trichopoda; assembly: GCF_054954075.1. Lineage (NCBI taxonomy): Eukaryota > Viridiplantae > Streptophyta > Magnoliopsida > Amborellales > Amborellaceae > Amborella > Amborella trichopoda. The sequence continues at coordinate 108,178 of NC_142344.1, forward strand.
TTAGGTATCCTGCTCTAACAGAAAATTGTGACTGTTGTATTTCAAAAACCATGCAACAACTAGTTTTCAAATCAGGAACTATGCCCGCACAGGATATTTAGTTGCTTCAAGCCCATCCTAAGAAAGCAGGGCACCTAGTCATTTTCTAAAAATACAAGTGGCAACCAAGATTTTTTCGATAATATAAAGCAACAAATTGGAAATTTAAACTCATTTTCACGAAGAAAGAGTAATATATTACCATGTTTTTACAAGTTAACTCTCATCAATTGCTTCTGCGAAATCAAATGGGCCGTCTACATCTACTGCCCGGCTGGTGAACCATGTAATTGCATGGAAACCTTCTTTGGATATCCCCATATTGTATAGAAATCCTACATCTATATCAGAACAATGAAGAAAGTAACACTTTGAAGAAGCTTCTTTCAAAAACTGCTCATGACTCTTATTTGATGGTCACTAATTTCTCTGAAAGCAAATGCATACAGCTAGCTGCTGGACGAAGATTGACTCCCAAAACACATATCCCTTTTCTTATATATTCCAGCCAATTGCCCGAAAGAACAGGGTTCCTAAATGAACTATCTTCACAAAATAACGCAAGAAATAAATGAATCTATAAACAAAATTAAAACGAAGAAGGGAAATCCAGCCATGAAATGAAGCAATTCATTCCTACAGGGAACTTAAAATTCTGGATCATTTAACATGAACTATGAACTATGCATATTTCACATTAACTGTGAACTGTGTGCAATATATTATGTATAATTTAATAGTGCTCTAAATGAACATTCAGATATTTCCATATTACATGTCCATGCATGTGCTTGTGTGAGCAATGATCCTATGATTTCATAGAATGCTAATTCTCTACGTGTGTCTCTTTCACAGGATATATACAACAGATACAAGAACTAGATTATAAAGGATGAAAGGTATTTGTATACTAAAGAATAGGGGATTACTCATATAAGATTTCCATTGGCAAAGATGATGACAGCATGTTGCAAAGGCAACACCTCTCAAGCTGCAATTGTCTCCAAGTCCATTATGTTGCTGAGTGAGGAAGCACCTTAAGGTAAAGTCTGTAAGCACAATTTAAATATGAAATAAAGAATGCAGTGAATTACCGAAGCCAGTAATGCTGACAAAGTTATCTTCACATGCATTCCCTAGTTAATTATTGGGTGACAAACTGAATTTCCCAACCTGTGGCAAGACCACATAAATGTTTCCCAATTTCCAGGTAAGAAACACCCCCTAAAAGTCAACACATTATTCAAGTCCAAATCATCAACTGCAATAGTTAAGTTGGACATTAGATGCGCAAGGGGGATGTAAACTGACAGTATTCAATAAATACATATATACATGTAATACTAAATATTGTTTGCTTATCTTGTTAAATGTGTTAAGAAAACCAAATGAGCTCCCATTGAAAATAGCCCTCATTAGTTTAATAGTGATTATGTATGGAACTCAAGGCCTCTGCAAGATCCCCTGAGTACTGGGCCCTCTAACACTATTGCAACACTATTGTTTAATGAACTTTCAACATGCAAGAGCAATTTGAGGGTGGACCAATGCAACCCATGGAAAAAGCATTCTGCCATTACTTACTTGGCTATAGTATAAAAACTCGACAATCCTCTTAACTTGATGATGAAGCCTTTCAACAGATTGCTATGAAAGATAAGGGACCATAGCTAATGGATTATGGATGATTGCAGTACTTCATGAAACCACATCTTAAAAGGGAGCCATGCCTCAGCAGTTGGAGCTCATTGCAAAAGAAATTCTTTCACCTTTGTATATGATATTCCATCATTTCACAGAGACAATCAGGTATGTTGTCTTTTGATGAGTTCTTTTGTGCTTTGAATGGATACAAGTTGTATCATAGCATACTGCCTAAACTTTTCAAGATGAATATTATAGTTTCTACTGTTCCAAGATGAGTTGAATCTAGAGACTGAGAGAAACCATTATATTCTTACTAAATGTATTTACTTTGCCTTAAGATTTCTATCATCTTCCCAGTGGCAGCTGACCAAGGTTGTCATGTCTCGGCTGCAAACAAAGTTCCCTTTAGGCATGTTGTTTGATCTGAGGTTTAGAATGGAACTGTCCAATGATGAAATCCAAGACCTGATAATCCTGCTTTAACCCCTAAATCCAAATTTCCGTCCTCACCATGTCAGGGACAAGATGGTGTAGAAGACAGTTAAATCAGGGTTCTTTTTGGTAGAACATCTTTCTATGAGCAGCTTTGGCCAAGTGATCTTCCCTGCCATTGCCAGCGAGGTATGGCTCTCCCCAGCTTGGCCCAAAACATAAGTTCTCGATTGGTTATTGGTTAGCAAAAAGGCTCTCATGGTGGACCACATCCAACGTGGGGGAATACACCTCACTGACATACAAATGTATCATGTACAAAACAAAACTAGGAATCAATTGGGCTAGTAGGATTTTTATTTGCGCCTGGAGAGTAACCTAGTGTTTGAATTTTTTTACGCATGGCATGAAACCAATGCTATCGGGGATAGCCTCACCAAAGAGGGGGCTTCCCAAACAAATCTTGTAACCTTGGTCTTTATTAATTAACTATATAAGAGTTCTGGTTTTACACTTTTTATAAGTAATTCAAAAGAGTAAATAAAGAAAAAAAGAAGTCTTTGCTTTCCTTGTGGAACTTGCATAATGTCGACACTTGACTCTATCATTTGCCTGTTGTTCATGAAAATGGGAATGGATTTCGAAATAGTATTAATTTCTGGAAGTAAATCTTAGGTTTTGTAAAGAAATGTTGATTTTACTTCTAGGAATAATCACGGAAACAAAAAAAAAAGCAAAGCAAAACCTCTAGCATAGTTTGGAAGTAAAAAAATGCATTTTATCTGTTAGCAAAATGGCTAGAATTCCTTGAATATTTTGAGGCTCTCATTTCTGGTAGACGAGCATTAAAATAATTAGTTTATGTATTTTCTTTATCGGTGGATGGAAGCCAAAATCTATGCAGTGATTAGCTATGTGGCCTGTAATTTCCAAGATGCTTTTTTTTTTTTTTCAAAACCGCTTTTCCTAGATATATTTGACACTCAAGTTATCCTTGATTCTGTTGTAAGTATCTATACTATCAAGACTCTTGTAGCTACTTTGTTAGCTGTCCAACTTCATATACCTCCTTATGAAGAGTATTTTCGTTCGCTACATTTTGATATACCACAACATTTGTGTTGTTTCCTTGTCTTTCAAATTATCTTTATTTGAAAATGATATTCTTCATGAGCATTGTATGCTAGAAACATGTCATGTTCATATTTTGCCTCTCTCTTTTCTGCAACCTTAATCAAAGTCCTTTTATGGTGTATCTGCAGTGTCCTATTCAGTACCCTTTCTTGGCTATTTTCAGGGGAGAGAAAAGGCAAAAGGATAAACGAATGAAGAATTGTTTAGAGATGTATTAGTTGGAGAGTACTACATGCACTGGTCTAGTAAAAGCATCCGCCAAAATAGGAAGGATAAACAAAATCACCTACACCGCACTTGCTTTTCCTGTGGTTTATGTCTTCTCTTTTTTCGCCTTGTAATTGTAGGTGTGATATTTTATGTTATTAAGCATTGTTAAATTAGGAGAGCTGCATATTCTTTTCTTTTTTATTCTATTTTTGTTGAAAATAATTGTGGATGTCATGGTGAAGACTCTCTCTTTCTCTCTCTCTCATGGTTTAGGCCTCTAAGCATTTGGCCATCTGCTATGGTACTCATTTTGAAAGTCTTTTATATTGTGAGCTAACTTGCAAAAAAAATGTAATCTGTATATGGTATCTAAACTTTTCTATTTTCTCTTCATTAATGGATGTTCATGTCCTAAAAAATCTGATCCCATGTTGTAATGTGTAGACATGTCAAATGGATTGCTTGGGCAATGTAGCTGAAATGCGTGATATAGTTTTTCAATTGGATTTCATGGCCCGAATGCTCCTATTCCACCTGGTGCTAGCTTTGGTTATCATCCTAGAGGTTGGGGCAAGCCTCCTATTGATGAAGTAAGCTTCTTATGATTCTTGCATTCAAGCTGTCGTAGTATTTATAATACTTTGTATGGATTCTTCTTCAGTGCGATTGTTTATTCTTTTGTCACCGCTTCTGTGAAATTTTTATTATGTAGTTCGGACACCCACTATATGGTGACGTTTTTGGTGTCCAACAACAAGAACAACCTAATTATGAGGTATGGAGTTATGCATTTGGGAAACCTTTCTATGTAACCCCACCCACATATATAATATATGTGACCCTTGATCTCAGCCATCAGATCTGAGTAGATGGCTTTCTATTTTATTTAGGTTTGCCCTCGTTTATTATGGGACGCTCAAAATTTCATCCAAAAATATTTTTTATAAAAAAATGAAAAATAAAACAGCGTTTGGCATGACATTGTGGCATGAACAATCCTAGCCATCAATTTTGAATCAAACAGCTAAGAAGTGGGGTCACATATAACTTCTATGTTGTTTGGGTCACACAGAAAGCTTTCCCTAACCATTTTCACTTGGTTTGTTGAATTAATAGAATAAATCATTTGTGTTATTATAATAAACTTCATGCGCGGGCAATTAAATCTTCCTTTGTTGGAAAATGACTTTCCATGCTACTATGGTTTTCTTAATGATGGTGATATCATTGTTGTCTCATTATGCATTTCCCTTTGATTGCAAGAAGAACTTGTTGATAACAGTAAGCCTTGGGATGACTTGGAGGAAGAGGAGGAAGAAGAGGAATTGGAGGCTGGTATTCAATCAGTTGCCAGCCCCTCTCTCTCTCTCTCTCTCTCTCTCATTGATCATCAATCAAGAGGTTAAGGGGTTTGCTTTTCTTTGCCTCTATCTGTGCAAAGTTTGAATGTGCATCTGTGTAACTTTGATTTGGGCACTGTTTAATTTTTAAAGAATCATTGATGAACTTCAATTGTCAGCTTTACTGCGGCCTGACTTGTGTCCTTACACTTGTTGCTCGATGTAGCCACCCTTCAGCTTATTGTTATAACCCAAAAGAGAAAAATAAAAGTGAAAATTTGTCTCTATGTATCTTTGTGGTGGCATAGGGAGACCAGCTGGTCTTCGAGATGTTGAGGCTCTTAACCCATGTTATTTGCTTTGTTATTTTGTGCTCTTTGATCCTTTTTATATATTGAAATTTTTTTATCTATCAAACAATGTACAAAGCAGTGTTTCAAAAAGCGTTAGGCGGCACCTAAACAGTTGGGGAGGTCCAGGCCGCCCAGCGCTTAGGTGGGCGCCCAGAACCTTGGCGGCCTTGAAGAAATTTTTTGTTTTTTGGGTTTTCTCTATATAAAATAGCCTCTAATCGGTTTTAAATTTCAAATGAACCTTAAATCCACAACTTTGCCCCTTTAGTATTAAAAGGCCTGGACGGCCGCCCAGGCGGGCGCCCAGAGATATCTGCCTAGTTTGGCCTCTTAGGCCTGGGCAATGCGCCCAGAGCTTCTGGATTTCCTAGGCGGCCGCCTAGGCGCTGAGCGGTCCGTTTTTTAAAACTATGGTACAAATTGTATTGATGCAGCATCTTAACGTGGATGAAAGGCTTATATTATGCTCGCTTTAGTTTTAATTGTGCATTTGAATTATGAGTTTGTTCTCCCCATGTTCTTGAAATATGTTAACATCCATATATATATATATATATATATATATATATATATTCATCCATGTGAAGGTGATGTTAGGATGAGTGGGTGTCTCCCGTAAATATGCATAGTGATAGCAGAGTTATTGTGTTGGATAATCGAGCCTTTTCATATCGTGCAGCCATTGAAAAGTTCCAGGCAGAGCTCAGGTAACCACCACTGCCATTTCATATGGATATCTGTCCATTGGATGCATCTTTTTTTAATATCAAAGCAGTACTTTGAGAATTTGATTGAGAGAGGAAAAGAGAAGCGAGCTAGAGGAAATGGTGCACTGGATAACTGAACCTCTCCACTTCGTGCGGCCAATGAAAAGGCTCAAGCAGTGTCCAGGTAACCACCACCGCCATTTTCTATGGATATATGTCCATTTTTGTATACTCTTTCTTTCTTTTTTAATATCAAAGCACTACTTTGATTGAGCTACTCGCAGGCTGGAATTTGATGCGATATAAGAAAGGAGATGTGAACTACAGTTTCTCAAGAATGTAAGAACATGTTTGTTGTTGTTTCGCTTTAACATTCTCCTCGATACATTTGATGTGGTTGCAATGCCATTTGATAAAAAAGAATTTCCATTCTCGTGTTGCTGGTGTTGGAATTATGTCCTTTCTAGGCCTTAAATCCCTTCATTCTCAATGACTCTATACTTGAGTGTGAGTATAAGAGTGACATGACTCTAGAATCTTGACGCACTGGGACCAAGAGTCATAGAACCCCGATTCGGTCATGAGATGTTTTGGTATATAGAAGGTACCGAGAGGGTTGAGGGTTCAAGGTCGGTTGATATGATATGTACCCATGACCATATGATAAGACAAGATGATACAATGTTCATGTGAGCTTGATGATTACATGGAGCGTGAAAGAGATATTTCCCATATATGACTGTTCTCTCTACGTGACCAATTCATAGAGAGAGAAGTTCACCTTCCGTGACCTACTTGAAGCCCGTTCTTGAGGGAGGATCAAACCTGAGGATTAGTATCCAAGTGTTTAGACTCAGGTATACGGGCTGATATGCCTCTTGATATTATTTCTCCTCTTTTATATGTCTGTATGTTTTCTTCCTTATAAGCGAATGTATAGGTTTCAAGGGCTGAATCAAAAGTGTTCAACCTATTTTCATTTTTCTTTAGCTGATGTAAATTGTAATAGGGGATTAAACCTTTGAAATTGTTTCTTTCCCAGTATATGATATAAAACCTATGTTTCTATGATATGAAATACACGGGCGAATTTAGTCCCAAGTGTGATGTCCTCTGGTTATTGTTTGGAGTCTAATGCTTGTTTTAACATTTTAATCAATACAAGCATCACATCTTTTTAGAGCATCCAGGGACACGTTGACTATAATCTAGGACTTAAAGTGACTAGAAATAGAAATAAAAGATTATTATTTATTGACCAAGAGTAATATAATCTTGAAATATTAAAGAATTTTTCGTTTGGAGAATTCTAAACCAATGATTATCCAAAATGATGAGAATTGTAAATTGTCAAAGGCATTGTGTCCTATGACTAATAAAGAAACAAAAATCATACATGATTGCCTTACACTCAAATTGTAGGGTCACTTAATTACTTGATGAATTGTGTTAGACCCATTATGTAATAGGTTAGTGTCGATATATGACCAACTCCTAATATGGACCATTGGAAACTAATTAAGAGAATATTCAGATATCTTAAAGGGGTACATGATTATGGCATATGTTATGGTACCAAGGATCTAATCCCTGAGGGGTATAATGATGTTAACTTAGGAGGAGAAGTTGACGAGTATGCACCAACATCTGGATGATTATTGACCTTTGGTGGGATGTGTCTTTTGTGGTAGTAAGAAGCACAAATGTGTTCTACACTCCACTTTAGAAGTATAATTGTAGACACCTCGATCTCAACTAGAGAAATTATGGATAGGTTAAAATGTCCCAAGTAAACCATTAGGATATTTTAAACCATTCACCCCACCAAAGCTCTTTTATCGTAAACCTATCCTCTACCAAACCTTTATTACCCCAGTGGGACTAAAGGCATCAAGAGGCAGGACAAGGCAAGTTAAACTCAGAGGGACCTGACCATGAAGCATTTCAGAAGGGAAGGTTCTAGTGTTGCCCCAACGGACACTGAAGCCCTACCAAAAGTTCGATGGCAAAGTACCGAAGGCACCTCAGTCACCAAATAGGCGGCCCGAAAGACCAGAAGTCTGGCGCCATTCCCACTAGCGCCAGCGCCAATCCCACCAGCTCCCAGATCCAGACCCCCTGTGAGGTCCAAAACAAATAGAAATCTAGTGGCAGTGCCAATGCCGCAAACTCCATTCCAACTAGCGCCAAACCCGAAGACCTCCACCAAGTGGGAAACTGCCTAGCCGACATGACGCAGATGACGCACTGACATGTCAGTCTGTACGCGTCAATATGTCAGACCCGTAATGACATGTCATAAGTTAGTATGGCATGTGGTTGTCGAATTTCGATTGGTTGATGAACTGACGAGGGTACACCAAGGCGACGGGCCAGCTGGTATCTGACAGCACTCCAAATGTCGTTGGCGTTAGTCGAAATAGCTTCAAGCTCTGATTGGTCCATCAGATTCATATCAGAGTCACCAGAGCGTGACACGTATCAAAAACAGGGTTTGAAAGCAGATAGAATGTCACCAACGGCATTGCCAATAGCGTCAGACACTGATAAGGACGTATCAGATGCATTAATGAGCAATTAATAGTTGTTAACCGTCATTATTGCTGCATTAACAACATGGTGCCATTTCGACTAGCTCCAGCGCTATTCCAAGCGTCGTCAAAACTCTGATGGTCTGAAAATCGCACAAAACGACCTCCAAGTTGTCAAGGGTCCTTCTTGCTTATAAATAGCCCCTTTGCCTCAGGCTTAAGGTTTGGGATCTTGATAATTTTTTAGCCTAGGCTATGCTCAAATTTCTTGAGTATTAGTCTAAGCCCAAATCCCCCTTGATCTTAATCTCAAGCTTGAGGTTGTGAGAAAGTCCCAAGGTGAGCCCATTTGAGCTAACCCTATTCCATCCAAACCCCTTCAGTCCAAAACTAAACTACTAACTCCTTCAAACTACACTTTCAAACCGAAGGTGGTCTGGATAATCAGACGTTTAGGGCCATCTTTCTCCTATTTCTACTTGCCCCGTTAAAAACCGAGAAAGTTCGGGATTGCCTGCACAACCATACGATCTGAATTAGCACCGACTCCGGGCGTCGGGCTTGGTGGCCCAGCCTAAATCATCATTTTTTTTCCTTTTTGTTTGTTTCTTGTATCTATTCCTTTTTTAACTATTTTTATCTATTTTTCGATATTTTCGCCTATTTATGATCTTATTTCTATTCTCTTGCTTTTTCATTCAATGTAATATTTATTATGCATAGTTAGTCACATTTAATCATTTCTTCTTCTATCTTCTTTATTGCATGATCATTTTTCTTTTTGTAGGCTTACATTTATTTATTTTAATTGGTTACATTTATTTTTCTTCCTTGTCTCATTTATTTAGTAGTGTAGATCTCCTTCTCCCACCCCATTCTCTTATTTTCTTTATCTGATAAGCTATTTTCTTCTTCTTTGTAACATCCATCTCTCTTTCTCTTCTTCCTTTTATTTGTAATGTTCGCTTCTTTCCCTCCTTCACGTTCATTTTCTCTTTGATAAGATGCATTTATGTGTCCCTTTTTATTCTCTTCATTATGATCCAACCCTCTCATCTTCTCTACTTTGTATTTATTTCGCCTCTCTTTATCACCCTTAGTTATATTTACTTCTCTTTTTCCTTTTTTACAGCTCATAGAATAGATCCCTCTCTTCCTCCCCATATCTCCTTTATTACATGGTTATTCCTTTTCTCTCTTTTATTTATTTCCCTTACTTTGTTAAATCTATTTCCCTTCCTTGTTTTCCTTATTCCGTAGTATAGATTTTCTTCTCTCACCCAATCTTTCATCTCTTTCATTATATGGTTATTTTCCCTTTGTTTTGTTGCATTTATTTCTTTTAGTTTGTTATGTTTATTTCTCTGTCCCTTTTTGTTCATTTTGATGATGTAGGTCTCTCCCTCCTCTTCATCTTCTCATCAAGTATTCACTTCTTTTTCTTTACTATGGTTGTTTTTCTTAGTTATGTGTCCTCTCTCTTTTCCTATATTTCTTAGTTTAAATTTCACCGATCTCCGCTTTCTCTTTCTTTTCTTTTCTTTCTTGTATACTTATTTAGCATATTTCTCCCATGTTTTTTTCAATAGTTTATTCTCAACCCCTCTCTCATTCTCCTTTTATCTTATAGTGTAGATTTCATCTATTTTCATTTGCCCCCTCTCTCGTCTCTTCTATTTCATGCCTACTTTCTTCTCCTTGCCATGTTCTTTCATTTTAGGTAGGATACTCATTTTCCCTTTTCTTTCTTTCCCTCCATCTTGTAGCTCAAATCTCATGTCTCTCATTTCCCTACTCTCTCTTATATCTATTCTATCTATTTCTCTTATATTTTGTTCAATAGTTTAGCTTTTCTTTCATCTACTTCTTAACTCTTCCATGTTGTATTATTATTTTTATTCTCACCTTGTACTCATATCTCTTTGTCTCGTTGATAGAGACCTCTCCTCTTTTCTCCTTCATATGCACTCTCTCTTTTCTTTAATCTCCTCTATCTCTCTTTTATTTTATATTATGTATGTTTTGTTTAGACGTGCTTTTTACTTTCTTGTTCTTCATGTATTTTGTAGTTAGATTAATTACCCATGTTTACTTGTATCTCCCTAGTTTAGCTGCTTACTTGTGGTTCTCCTCCCTTGTTCTCTTTCTAAATTTATTTTCCCAAAAGACTTCCTTTTATCCCAAACTCCTTTTCGAAAGCTTTCTTGTCGAGTGCCAAGGTTTAAAATAGAAGGGAAGCCGGCTTTGCTGACGGTCCGAGATGGATAAGGTCTTAGGAACTGATTCTCCCTCGGAATGTAATTTGATGAGACCCATTCTCTATCAACTCATAGATCTGTTTGCGCACCCAAAACCAAGGTGGGGGGGGAGTCCCCTGCTAGCAATTTCAAATATAAACAATAATATATCGCATTATATCATGCTTCAAGAGAGAGAATATTCTTAAGGCAATTTGTTAATGAAATGCATAAACTACAATGATATATTGTGATAATCAAGCAGCAATAGTTATTTCAAAGCACCCAATCTATCATGGCAAGTCAAAGCATATTATGAAGAAGTATCACTCTATAATATAATTTATGAAAAATAAGGAGGTAAAAATTAGGGAAAATATCTTCTTATCTCCTATTTTTAACTTCAATATCTCATGAGACCCAAGAATTGAAAATATTATGTTTAACCAAAAGGTCTCTATCTTTTTTATCTTACAACCCCCTGGACCCATTTGACCATAACTTTTTGACCCAAACAAACACTAAAATGACACCCTATTCAAACTCCCTCACTATCGCTCTAAAACTCCATCTCTCTCTCTCTTCGCTTCTCGGTGAGTTTACCAATCAAAGGGTTTAGCTTGAGCTCAATCACGAGCACACCTTCTTATGTATGAGAGAGATATGGAGTTTTAGAAAGAGAGAGATGGAGTTTGGGTTTTAGAGAGCTGGAGTTTTATAGAGAGAGATATGGAGTTTGGGTTTTAGGGAGAGATGAAGTTTTGAGAGAGAGATGATGATGTGAGAGATATATATAGAGTTTGGGTTTTAGAGAGAGATAGAGTTTTGAGAGAGACGATGATGTGAAAGAGAGATGGAGTTTTAGAGAGAGAGAGATAGAGTCATTTCATAAGTTGTTGAGGTCAAAATGGTTTAGGGGGTTGGAAGATAGAAAAGATGGAGTCCTTTTGCTTACAAGTAATATTTTCAATTCTTGAGTCTGATGAGATATAGAAGTTAAAAATAAGGGATAATAGGATATTTTCCCTAAAAATTAATTCTCTTCCTACTCAATTGATTATTGTCGACCCATCAACTAACGTTAAGTGTTGTTGCCATGTGCCTTACATGAATTGATAGATTTTCATGATTGATGCATTTGTGGCATATTAGAGCCTTTGTGGGCTAGTTGATGAGTCTTTGTGACTATGAGATATCTACAAGTAGCCTCCGTGCCATTGTGACAGTCATCGCCTTTAATGATATTAACCGCCCTAGTGGCAGATATGGCTATGTGGTGCCAGTGATCCTTGTGGTAAATGGAGGATTTTAGTGATAGGGTGCCAATTTTTTAAACCTATTTTTAGGATTTCGAACACTGGTTGTACTTTATAGGCAGTGCCCTGCCCCACCCTTCAAAATACTTTTGAAATTACACTCTTGATCTAAACACTATATGTCACAACCCCCCCCCCTGACCCCATACCGTACGAGCCAGCAGTGACAGAATACGGGACCGCGACAGGAGGTGGCGAACGCCACTCAGGTGGGAGTGGCTCAACGCATATAACAGATGGAATCAAGAGCAAAGCACGAAATAAAACTAAAATCCATGCATCAGACATATATTAATCCAAAAGCAGAATCGTTTCCATTAATAATCATTCTCCAAAATCCTTTTACAAGCAGTTTAAGGCACTAACGGCCCACAAGGTAAAGGTAAACAACAAACAAACAAACAGTGGCGCAGCCACCCAAACACCTACTATAGCAAGCTCCAGAAAGATCTCTTCTTCAACTTCAAGCTTTAAGCGCCCCGAAAACCCAAACCGTTGCCTTCTCAACCTGGCCAAAAACTTTCACTCTGCAAGATTGAAAATGAGGGGAATTAGCTAACAGCCCAATAAGTAGATATACACCATTGCGTTTCGGTCTAACGGTAAATGACAGTATTTCTATGCACACAGCTATCATGAAAATTTTCATTATTCAAGCCCATTCAGTACTTTAACAGTATAAGGGTATACACAGTCTAATTGTCAGAATAACATACAGTGTAAAAGCCATTAGTCATTTAATCTCTAGCCGATCAGTAAAACAGACATATCACAATCTTACACAGTAGAAGCTAGAGAAGCCTACTCTTGAAGTAGATGAAATTATTAGAAGATGCAGTAGAGTGGCACCCAACTCTGCCCCTTAGTGACGAGGTGGAAACAATTTCATGTACAAGGGTGGAGCCTCAACTTTTTCAGTGGATCCGAATGGCACAAAAAGAAGATCCTCAACTCATGAAATTCTCGAAGAAATGAAATTAGAAAGAAAAGGAGGATTTCACTGTGAGCAGTGATGAATTGTTGAGATTTAGGGGTCGGATATGTGTTCCCAATGACGAGAATGTAAAAGGGCTATCTTGGAAGAAGCACACCACTCCTGTTACATGGTGCATCCAGGGAGTACGAAATGTATTAGGACCTGAAGAGGGTCTTCTGGTGGAGTAATATGAAGAGAGAAGTGATGCAGTTTATTTCCAAGTGCTTGACCTGTCAGCAAGTGAAAGTTGAACACCAGAAACCTGCTGGACAGTTACAACCCTTACCCGGGCCAGAGTAGAAGTGGGAACACATTATCATGGACTTTGTGTATGGCCTGCCTAGATTAGGTAGTAGACACAATAGTATTTGGGTCATTGTGGACCGATTAACTAAAGCTGCTCAGTTCTTACTGGTTTGCACAACATATACTCTGGATATATTGACCCATCTATACATCAAAGAGATAGTAAGGCTGCATGGAGTACTTGTTAGTATTGTGTCTAGCACGGACCCTAGCTTTACTTCAAGATTTTGGTATAATCTGCAGTTAGCTTTGGGGACCAAACTCACTTTCAATACTGCTTTCTACCCTCAGACTGATCGACAGTCGGAAAGGATTATTCAGACTCTAGAAGATATGTTGAGGGCCTGTATTACTGATTTCAAAGGAAACTGGGATGATCATCTGCCTCTGATAAAGTTTGCTTATAATAACAGTTTGCAGGCCAGTATCCAGATGGCACATTTTGAGGCACTGTATGGGAGGAACTGCAGATCACCCATATGTTGGGATGAAGTCGGTGAGAGGAGACTGTTAGGACCAGAGATTGTTCAAATAACATCAGAAAAGATTGCTTTAATTCGTAAAAGGCTCAAAACAACTCAGAGTCGGCAGAAGAGTTATGCCGATAATCGGAGAAGAGATCTCGAATTGAAGTGGGCGATCAGGTCTTTTAGAAGGTATCGCCAACTACGGGCATTATGAGATTTGGCAAGAAGGGGAAACTGAGTCCACGATTTATTGGACCCTTTGAAATTTTAGAAAAAATTGGAGTCGTGGCATATCGACTGGCCCTGCCACCCGAGTTGACCAACATTCATGATGTTTTTCATGTGTCACTGTTGAGGAAGTATTACCCTGACCCATCCCATATTTTGAAGTATGAATCGATCCCGATTAGGGAAGATTTGACTTATGTCGGACAACCAATTGAAATACTGGACTAGAGACTGCAGATTTTGCGTAATAAAAGAATTCCCTTGGTCCAGGTTTTATGGCAGTATCATTCACGAGAAGAATCGACATGGGGACGAGAAGTTGAAATCCTGGATAAGTACCCCCATCTATTTGATTGATTGACGATTTTGAGAACAAAATCTTTTTAAGTGGGGGATGATGTAAGGACCAAGATTTCTCGACCATGGAAACACACACGACGGCAGGAGTTTATTAGAGAAAAAGAAGCGTGCGCGGTAGTAAGGGAGAAAGCATACAACCATGCGTGTCAGAGGAGCACCGTCTGTGAAGAGAGAGGAGCAACGCCGTCTGTGAAGAGAGAGAAGAGTAGTGTCGCCTGTGTAACGCCGTGTGTGAAAAAGGAAAGAAAGAGGCAGTGCCGTGAGTGTAAGACGAAGAAGAAAACATGCGCGACAGTGAGATGGAACTAAACGGGCTACCGCCATGTGTGTAGCGTCGTGCATGAACAAGACCGCCACCCGGCCTAATGCATGCCACCACACATGCCACTTGTACTGATGCATGTGTGTTGCTTGCCACCTATCCAGTCTTGGACTGCCACCCCAGCCAGGATACTTAAGCTCTCTCCCTCCCTCCCTCACGTCCACTCAACACTTATAACCCCTTTGTGAGCTCACTGTTACTGCACTGTTGGATCCTTGTGAGGAGCTTGAAGGGGACGGTGACAGAGGATTTTCGAGGCAACCTTTCTCATTAGGTAAGTGGATCAACCACCATTGCACCAAGGTTATGAGAAGGCATGAAACTAAATATCTACAAGAGTGAATGTATTGTAGCCCTTTCTACGCCTTGTTTTACTGAAGGCGCCTTTGTTGAAAAATCCATTGGAAAATATTGTTTTAATGTTGAAAAACCCTCTAATTGATCATCTCGACATCGAGATGCATGAATATTAAAAAAAAAAAGATTTTGAGTCCTAGAAGTAGTGCATCTTGTAGCATATTATCTAGACCATCTATTTCCGAGATTTTCATATGTTTATAGATCTACTTGATTTTAACCATTTTTAGAGTTTAAAATTTTATAATTAGACATGAAAATAGATTTCCAGACAATCTTACAAATTTTTAACACAAAAAATACATTTTATGATAAAGTTTGGAGGTGCACCTTAATAATTAGATTGTTTAAGGTTGCAACCTTATAGAAACCGCAACCATATATATATATATATATATATATATATATATATATATATATATATATATATAATGGAATAGCTATTATGATATTATTCAATGAGAAATGAAAGTTATGAAGCATGTTAAGTGTCGCTGTGAAATTCTAGAAACATATATGTTTTTGTAATAGGCTTTGAACAGTCACAGGAGGTCTGAATGACCTAAAATTACTGCCATTAGAAAGATATGTGAGTCTATTAATGTTCATGTTTGCTCATTGTTTAAATTCTTTATAAATGGGAAGTTATATTCCAATATGTATGAGCATGTCACTGTTGACTGTTTTTCCTGTATATTTAACTGTCACTGCTGTTGCCATAGGTTTTCACAAACCAAACGAAGCCCAATCGCCCTTAAACCACTGCCATTTGAAAGATCTATGAGTGGGCTTAAAATTGCATATTGACAGAATTTTCTAAATTCCTCCTAGATTGAAAGTTCTGAATGAATTACTGAGCATATGTTATTGTTGGCAGAATTTTACCAAATCTCAGAACTTTTACTTCTGTTGTCACAAACTTTTAAATGACCAAATGAAGTCCAAATGCTTTCAAATTACTCTTTTGGGAAAGATATGTGTTTTCCCTTTAACTTTTATTTTGAAATCATCTCAAAAGGTCTTATGGATTGAAATTTATAACTATGCGAAATATGACATGTCGCTGTCTCAACTGTACATCAGATTTCAGATAGTATGCCTCCATTGTTTCGAGCTTTTGTCTGGTCAAACGGGGTCCAAATGCTTTCAAGCCACTCCCATTGGAAATATATACGAGTCTATTGTAAAATTTGTTTTGGAATCGTCTCCTGAATTCTTAATAGATTAAAAGTTACGTTCCGGTTTGTGACGGGACATCACTGTCAAAATTGTAGGAAATTGAAACAATGATACTATGAATATGATACTGTGATACTGGATACTGTAATACCATGATATTGATACTGTGATATTAGATACTGTAATACTGTGATATTGATACTGTGATACTGGATACTGTAATACTGTGATATTGATATTGTGATACTGGATACTGTGATATTATGATACTATGACATTGATACTATGATACTGGATACTGTGATACTACTATATTGTGATAAGTCGTGAGATTTGACCACTACGCAATGGGGCACCTATTGGTAGTAGGCACTGTTATACTGAGAAATAATGTGATACTGATATACTGTGACATATTAAGATATTGACCACCACGCAATGGGACACCCATTGGTGGTTGGATACTGTTTTTGCCGGCAACAGTTGATTGTACCGCGACCCCAATGAAAGGACTGGGGTCGGGAAGGGAAACTGTGTAACAGGGAGGGTCGCACCCCTCAATTGTTATGGGCACTACGCATTGGGATACCCAATGGTAGTGTAATGCCCTCTCGCCAAAAGGGTACAAGGAGAGAGTCGTGTATTGCAAGGCCACTGCCTATCAAATACCCCAAAGCATGCTGGGGATGTGTCTGTGTGTGAGGACATTATGAAGTGGGACACCCACTTATCATTGTCCTCTCTCTTGAACGAGGGTAGAGGTTCCAAGCTACAGGATTGGCTTAGCCTGATCAATTATGTGAGCCACTGATACCACGAGTATCCTACTCAAGGCATCTGCCACGACGTTTGTCTTATCCGAATGGTAGTTGATGGTACAGTCATAATCATTTAACAAGTCCATCCATCTCCTTTGCCTCATGTTCAATTCTTTTTTAGAAAATAAGTATTTAAGGCTCTTATGGTCAGTAAACACTTTAAATTGGGTCCCATATAGATAGTGCCTCCAAATTTTCAAGGCGAAAACCACATCTGCCAACTTCAAATCATGGGTGGGATAGTTTTGCTCATATGGCTTCAACTGACTGGAGGCATAAGCTATGACCTTTCCCCACTGCATCAATACACATCCTAGCCCTTTGGGCGAGGCATCAGTGTAAACTACAAAATCTTCATTCCCCTCAACCAAGGTCAGTATCGGGGCTGTAGTCAGTCTGTTCTTCAGTTCCAAAAAACTTCTCTCGCAGTTACCATACAAACCTTACTTCCTTCTGAGTTAGGCGAGTCAGGGGAAGTGCTATCTTTGATAAACCTTCCACCAAACGTCTATAGTACCCCGCTAGTCCCAAGAAATTGCGGACTTCTGATACATTTGTTGGTCTTCCCCATTTAAGCACAGCCTCAATCTTGCTAGGGTCAACTACAACCCTGTCCTTGGAAACAATATGCCCTAGGAAAGCCACGTTCGAAAGTCAGAAGTCACTCTTACTTACTATGGCATACAGTTTTTCAAACTTTAAGGTCTAGAGGACCATTCTGAAATGTTGTTCATGCTCCTTCATACTCTTCGAATACACCAGAATGTCATCAATAAAAACCACCACAAAATCATGCAGGAATTAAAAACTCGGTTCATCAAATCCATAAAAACAGTTGGTGCATTGGTTAACCCAAACAGCATCACTAGAAATTCGTAATGATCATACCGGGTCCTGAAAGCGGTCTAAGGAACAGCCTCTTCCTTAACCCGCAGTTGATGATAACCCCATAGGAGGTCAATCTTAGAAAATACTTTGGACCGTTTAAGTTGATCAAACAAGTCATCAATTCTAGGCAAGGGGTACTTATTATTTACCGTAACCTGATTCAGCTGTCTATAATCAATGCATTGCCTCAAGGACCCATCCTTCTTCTTTACCAACAAAACCGGTGCGCTCCATGTTGGCTGTGGCATTTCAAGTCCTTAAAGTCAATAGTCTTATGCTCAGTGGGAGTTAGAGAGAGACTGAATCTAGGTGCTTGGCGCACTGGGGCCCAGATTCATATACCTCGAGTATTTGAGGCATTGAGAGTATACGTTTTAAGAGTGTAAACTCTCGGGGAGGTATGAGGGTCACCTCCCAGTCATGACTATATTGATTACAATGCCTCATAGTTGATGTGATAAGCTAGGGCTTGGAAAATCCAATCGAGAATAATAGAACCTGGGTATTTAAAAGAGTATTTGGCTTGTATTGAATGATCGGGTCATCGGATATGAGCCCGTATCCTGACACGAAACCGTTCCATGGCAAATGCACCCACAGTCGTATGGGGAAGCCACTCTTCTATTGTATTATCCGACATAGAAGAGCTAGTATGCATGTGCTTTGAGAAGACCCCTGTATTTGAGCAAGAACATATCCCCCATGGGTGCACTAGTAATCCATTGAACCCCTGGTGACGGGAAGCTCTGGCTCAGGTGACTTTGATGTAACAAATTATGTGTCTCTGTCATAGACTGTGGAGCATAGATCAATTGGGTCGGATTGAGACACCGGTGGAACGTCATTGAGGTTAGCCCAATGGAAGACTCTGACTAGTGTTATAACTCTAAAGATCTCATTTACCTTTGGCCCATATTAATAAAAAATTGATGAGAAAATATTTTATATTGATGAAAAATTGTGTAATAATATTGAGAAATTATTTAGAGAATTTTTAGGAATTTTGGAGATTTTTTCAGTTTTTTTTTAAACAATAAAATATGATTTTCAAATTTGTTTGACATAAATACCAAACAAAGACATTCTATGGGGATGCCACATGGATCCCAAGTGGCCATAGGGATGCCACTTGGCACCCCCACCTCCCCACTCGTGGATGACATCATGCTGATGTCATATCTATGTGGGGCCTATTTGTCATTAATTCTTTTGTTGGTATTACGTTATAACATGTTATCTTGTTATTTAAAGTGTTATATATTGTTATGACTTAAGTTTGATTTAAGTCACATGTTTTTTTTTGTGAATATGTACCATATTTGGCATGTGTGAAGTCACGAAATTTTGAGAATTAATTTAATTCATATTATTATCCACATATGATTTTGTAGTATGTGAGTATATCTTATGTAGCACCACCTTATGGACTTGACCCATATGAAACTTTAGTATTGTTAAAATCCTATTGGTGGTGTCATAGGATATTTTATTCACATGTATGGATGTCTCATATTACTTTTATTCATGTCCTTGTATTTTATTGACTCTCACAAATTATTCAAAAACCATGTGCATAAGTGTAAACATGAATTTGGACTTAATGGGAAATAAAACATTGAGCTAAGGGCTTCAAGGTAAAATGACTATAAACCTAGGTTTTAAGGAGTGAAATGTGTCAAAAGCTCATCCATTGATCTTGGTGATAAGATATAGATGAGTGGCTTGGATAAAAACCTCTCATTTGCTATTGATCTAATACATCAAGGATCAAGGTCAAATCCATCTTTATGATCTAACTATAAAAGTAACTTATGGGATTAATTATAAGCTTAACTTGAGTATTCACTTCAAAGAGGAAGAGAGAGAGAGCCATTAACAAAAATATGGTCACCCATGAGACTATCTTCTTCATTGAGCTTTCATTTAAAACTCTTCCATGGAGTAGTCCATCATTTATGTGATCAAGCCCATACTATTGCTTCATTAATGTATTGATTTTTCTTCTCATATTTTTAATTCCTACCTCATTTCCATTATCAAAGTTTGTTGTAATTCTTAATTTACAGTAGCTTTATTCATTTTTTGTCATGAAAACTTGATATTTGAAGAGTCTCAAAGCAATAGTGTAGTCCATCCACATAGTATGTATAGACTATCTTGCTTACTTTATGATCTTGAGTAGTTTCAACTTGATTTCTTGATCTTATTTTTCTGAAATTTTTACTGAGAATATACAACTGATGAGAGGTTTATTTCATCGTATTTGAGCATAAGAAATAGTCCATTGAGTTCCCCTTTAATATTGAAAAGTTTGTGTGGTCCATTATAGACTACATGGTTTAGTTTCACCATAACTTCATTATTTTGTATAGTATCTCTCTCAAACTTTGAAGGGCTATTTTGATACATGTCTCTCTCATAATTTGATCCCCATTAAGTGAAATAAATGTGATCATTTGCTTTCCATTGGATTGATCTCCTTGAGTTATTATTATCACCCGTGCCTTAGACAATGGTACAAAATTAAGTCCTGAAAAAGCCCTTTCGTGGCCCAGGCACAAGAGGTTCGAATTATAGTTTCTCCATGTATATTTGCATGTTAATTTGATGTATTTACAGTTATTAAATGGATTCATGATTGGTTAAATTGAGTATGCTATGTCAATATTGAGATTGTTTTTTTAATCTTGTGATATGAGCTTTAATGCTATGCATTATTGTTTATGTGAATTGACATCTTATTGTATTATTATGATAAAGTGTATGATGTGTATGAGATATTATGAAATATGATGAGGATGAAGAATGAAGATGAAAATATCATATAATTTTAATATAATGAGGAATTGCGAGTGCAAGTCATGCGATATGTTGTAGAGATGTACAATGTGAATATTTGAATATTGTATTCAGTTTAATTGAATTTTTGAGTTAGGGGATTTGTAAGGAACCTATTAGGGTTGAATTTTATTATTCAAATGTGTATAAACTATGTTTGTAGGCTGGAATATATGTATTATGGTTCTGTATTGAGATATTTATGCATTTAAACCCTTGAGTTTTTATACAATGGAAATTTTTTAAAAGATTGCATTTCTAGCCCATTGGTCTTATACCACCAATAAATGGTATCAGAGCAGGGCTCTAATATGGTCCCTTAGTCTTCCTATATTGTGTATAATTTAATTTTTAAATTGTATAAACACTTGATCATGATTGCCATGATATATATGCTTTGAATTTGAGAATTGATAGTGTCAATGGCATGAGAACTGTGAATGAATATTTTTCAGAACTGTTGTATATTTTGTGAGAGAATGGTAGGGCATTCAATGCTTTATATAAGAGAATAATATTCTGTAGTATTTTGTGTTATTGAGTGTATTTTCATATGGAAAAAGTCTCATGATTATATTTTGTATATTTTTGAAGTTATTGACCATTTGTTAAAGTGTGACAGATCTGAGAAAGACATTTCCAAGAACTTTATACCTTTTTCAATAGGGGTTTTGATCAATCAAAACTTATGAAAATGAATTAGGACCACTTTATAGAATCGAGTCTAGTTTAAATGTACATTTGGGCTCATAAGAAAATTCTCTATATTTGGAAAATTATAGTTGTTTTACTTGAGAGGTATCATACTGTAATTTCTGCTACACAAAGCAGAAATTGACCCTATGAGAATCATGTTATTTAGTCCATTTCGGCCCCTTATTCAATGCTTTTTTCTAAATGAAAGTTGTCTAATTTTAAGTTTATTTTATCTGAGAATAAGTTTCATGATTAAATGATGTGTAAATTTAAAGTTATGTCCATTGAATTGTACCATACTCATCCTGAAAAACGAGAAAAACATTATTTCATATATTCAATGTGTGAGAAAGGCGTTGATACTTTATATTTTTGTAATCCCTCTATGAAGTATAGTTGTTGAAAGTCCTTGTGAGTTCTTAAGGTATTTTAGATCAGTGGGAGAGTTATATAAACCCCACCGAATCGTGAGTGTTAAGTTTTAATACCTGATACTCGAGTCTTGGTCTAGATCCGGACTAGTCCCGGATAGTGTGTGATGAAGTTGACAACAAGACTAAAGACACATGTGGATGGATGAGACAATGATCATAGTTACAAAAGAGAGAAATAAAGGATGAAACCAAATCACAAAGACAAAGGTATTGGCACATTAGGACTTGGTCACTTTAAAACTATAAGGTACGACTTCTTTCTACTTATGAGCATGCTTTTAATATATTGATAATTCATTTCTTAGAGAACAACCATTTTGGTTTTATGATATCATGTGAGCAATTATTGGTAGAATATCTTGGTGAATTATATAAGTTTAATAATTGGAAGGCTTGGACTCGTCACATAAGCTATAAACTTGAATTAGGCCGATACTTATATATTGAGATTTTGAATGCTTGTGTCCACTCTTATATAACATGCTTAGTAATTTGACTCTAGATCTATGATCTATGATTCAAATTACCGATCCTATGGATATAGCTAATTCAATATATATGGCATGTGTAAGGATTGCACTTGTGATTGCTTGAGAATTATGAGACATGAAAAATGTTTATTATTTGTGAGTTGCTTCATGATTTGAAAACTCATGAGATGTATCATGAATATGACATTGACTAATCCTTATGGTGCCTCAAGCTATTTATGCTTCATTATTTTGAGCATTCCTCAATGATGAGATAATGTGTTGTATTATATTATCATATTGTGAGTACTTAGTGATGCATGATCCTGCCATAATTCTTATGTGAATAAGTGAATGTGGTATTATGTTATGAATGTCATAGGGGGATTATTACATGGCACGTTAGGCTCAATGGTCATAAAAAAGGATTTTCATGTATGAAATAACATTTTCCTTTATAGTAGCATATTTTACACTGTTTTGGAAATTGAAATCAATCGAACCAAAATGTATCTTAAGTATGGATTGTAATAATTAAGAAAATGTGATGAAAGAGATTTTATCTTAAACACTTGTTCTTCTGAACGAGGATTTCTATAGTTAAAATTTTTTAGCACAACAGGATGTTAAAAACCATAAAAGGGATTCCACCCCATTTTGTGTATTACTACTTTGTATTGTCTTTCTATTAAAGAGTTATGACTATGCTAAACTTCATGCTTCTTCCATTTTGAAAGATCACCCTTCAAGAGGTTCTTTTAACATTATAGTATGACCACAAAACCGTTTGTCATAATATTTTGGAGTAACTCATAGTCATCAATCTTTGAATAAAGTCTTTTTTGAAACCTTTGAATTTTTACTTAAAAGTAAAATGTTTTCTAAGACATAAATTCAAGTTATTTTGAAAGGAAACTTTGTCGGTTTCAGTGGGAGCATCTTTAGTAAGTCTCCATATTATATTTGTAGCAGTTTCCCTCTAGGAATTCTCCATATTATATTTGTTTTTCCACATCAATAAAAGGAAATTTTGGAGTTGTGTAATCTTCCCATATTAAACAAAATTCGCTATTGGAGTTATCTTTTTATACTTATTAATAAAGGAAAATGAGGTTCTTGTTTTGTTATGAGTTTTTAAACCATTTCATGGCTGGCAGGTTTGTCAGTGCGAGTCATACGGGTGAAGGGATATTTTCGAGAATTCCTTGTGACTTCTCATTGTTTGTTTCTTATTTTTTAGGCTTTTATATTTTGATATTGTATCGCAGTGTGGAGGATTACATCAATGTGTATGAGGAGTCCCAATTTTTGTTTTGATTTTTTTATTTGCATGGAGGAGATGGAGGAACAGGGAATGAGGATGGGATTTTCACTTTTTGTTTTTTTTGTTTTTTCTTTTTGGTTGAAAGATTTGTACAGGAGGGCCTATGAAGCAAAAGAAAATGTGGATGAGGTGTGCGTGTTTCTCCTTTTTTTTAAGATGTTTTTCCCACTTTATTGAATGGTTGTTGTTCCTTATATGTTTGAAATTTGAGGGATGTTAGCAAAGTGTTGCAAGCACTGATTGGGAAGCTGATAGGTGTGGCATCCGTGTGGATGTTTCGGTCGTTCATTGATAGAATGTGGACCTATGAATAGATAAATGTTGCCATCAGGTAAAGCTTTTTGCTTCCGCTATATATTATTTATGTTAAATGGCTTGCTCCATTGATCTTTTGTCTTTCAAACCCCCCCCCTCCCCCCCCCCCCTTCCCCTCCTGGTCCCTTCTCTTCTCCGTCTCTCTCTCTCAAGTAAGGATAACCTATTAATGGTGATGAATTTTTATTTGCAGTGACCCGCTTGAGGGCATGCAAAAAGGGGCTACACACAGAATAATGCTGACCAACTTTGTTGGCCGGTGGCAGGTATTTAACTTTAGTCTCAACCTAGTTTATTCCTCTACTATGGGTTAGTAGTGACCTGAGAATGAGCATTGACTATCTTTGATTTTTGTAGTTTCGATAGGGCAAGGGAATATATGAAAGTTTGACTTTCTACGATATTTATCTTTTTGATGAGAACTCTATTTTTTTTGGTATTCAAAAAATTCAAAAGGTTTAGAACATTATTGTTTTAGAGCATGTATAGTCTTTGCTATTGTACCATGGTAATTTTTTATAAATTTGAGTTAGAAAACAATATACTGTAGGGCAACAACGATTTGTTCACAAGTTCTTTTTCTGACATCTATTGCATATACATCATTAGTAGGATAGTAACAAACAAAATAAGGCCTAGAAAACTTTTTTGAACCATACAAGTTGCAACACAAAATAAGTCCAAGCCGAGATGACAAATTCCCCCACCATGCCCATTATTAAAATTCAATGAGTTAGGCCATGTTATGGTCCAATGCACCGTCTAAAATAGGACCTGATCCGTGAGGTGAGGTGGTTCATCCTTTACCGTCACGGTTTATATTTCACCTGAACATCCAACATACCCAAGTAAGAGAGATTGCTCTCACTGAGAAAACACGACCACTTCTTAATGATAAAATTCAAATGGATTCATAAAAATGGAGATTTCTCAAAGTTTGTTTTTCTCAAATTTACTTGACACCATTGTAATTATCTATAGTTGGCTTTCATTCCTCTCGTCTCGTAGCGTAGATATTTAATTTGTTGAGTTTGAAAGAATGTCATATCTCCAAATATATTGAGCTCTTTTAGTCTCAAAATTTAATTTAGAATTTATTTATTAGAGTATATGTAATTCAATGCTTGTTACTTCTTTTTTGTAGGTATGGTTTCTCTTTCTCTTTCTCTTTCTCTTTCTCTCTCTCGCTCTAAATCCATTGAGACCTTGTTTTGGGCATCGAAATCATGGTTGAGTTTGATGTTGGATTAGTTGATTGCATCTATGAACTCACTCTTGTTATGTATCTCATAATCAATGTGGAAATGAGTAGGGTTAAGTTAGTATTTTGCTAAGTTTAGGAACCGCACAAACTGTGAGTTCCATTTCTCTTCTATAAGTTTCCAAGAAGGACCGTACTTTGCTTCATCATCACCTAATATTTTTTTGATTTCATCATTGGCAATACGATTGCTTTATAAATATGACCCATTTTCCAATTCCTTCTCTCTATGAACCAACCACAATCCCTTCACTAACGAGCTAGAAATACCTAATGCATATTGAACCCCATTCCAAAATTGTTAGTCCAAAACAATATTAACCACTGCTTTCCTATTTTTCCTCTTAGCCCACTTGCTCTTTGTCAACCCTAAAGCCTTTGCATATATTTATCAATTAGAGTTCCCTCGTGTTGTGTATCACATCTCATCCCGGTGTGCCTTCTATTTTTAGGGGCTTTGATTGACGTCCTTTCGAGTCCAAGTGAAAAAATTGTCTTTTCACTTTCTTGTGTGGTGGACTGGTGTTGTTCAATCTTTAAACTGTTTGTATTCGTCAAACTGTTTGAGCACTATATCTGTAGCTGTAGGGAGCTGTCTATCCTCAAATTTCCATAATTCGTTCTCTAATACTAATTGTTAGGAAGAAATCGTGTGTAATGAGAGATTGGGATACATTTGACTTTGTTATGTGCACATGAGAGGGAGAGTGAACACATGCATGCTTGTTCTTTTATTAGTAATCCAAGATAGTTCTCTAAGAATTTGTACAAGTATGTTATTAATCATTTTTCTAAGTAAAGTTTCTCTTGAAAATTGCCATACTAGTTTTTACGGATTTATACCTTCAGTACAGACAAGTGATGGAGCTGAATTTTTGAACATTGGCATGTTCTTCTTTAGTTGTAGCTGTCTCCCTTTATGAATTCTCCATACTATATTTGTTTTTCCACATCAATAAAAGGAAAATTTGGAATTGTGTAATCTTCCCATATTAAACAAAATTCGCTATTGGAGTTCTCTTTTTAAAACTAATCAATAAAGGAAAAGGAGGTTCATATTTTGTTATGAGTTTTTGAACCATTTCATGGTTGGCAGGTTTGTCAGTGCGAGTTGAACGAGTGAAGGGATATTTTTGAGGATTCCTTGATACATCTCATTGTTTGTTTCTTACTTTTGAGGCTTTTATATTTTGATATTGTATCGCAGTGTAGAAGATTACATCAATGTGTATGAGGAGTGTCGTTTTTTTTTTTTTTTTTTTTATTTGTATGGAGGAGATGGAGGAACAGGGAATGAGGATGGGCTTTTCGCTTTTTTTTTTTTTTGGTTTGAAAGATTTGTATAGGGACCTATGAAGCAAAAAAAAATGTGGATAAGGCGTGCGTGTGTTTTTCTTTCTTTTTTTAAGATTTTTTTTCCACTTTATTGAATGGTTGTTGTTCCTTATATGTCTTTAAATCCCCCTCGCCCTTTCGACTCTTCTCTGTCTCTCTCTCTCTCCGTGAAGGATAACCTATTAATGGTGGAGCTACACAAAGGATGATGTTGACCGACTTTGTTGTCGGTTGCAGGTATGTAGCTTTAGTCTCAGCCTAGTTTATTCCTCCGCTATGGGTTAGTAGGGACTTAAGAATCAGCATTGATTGAGTGGGACTATCTTTGATTTTTAAGTTTCGATAGGGCAAAGGATTTTATAAAGGTTTGACTCTCTACGAAATTTATCTTTTTGATGAGAACTGTATATTTTTTTACATTCAAAAAATGCAAAAGGTCTAGAACATTATTGTTTGTGAGCTTGTATAGTCTTTGTTATTGTACCATGGAAATTTTTTGTAAATTTGAGTTAGAAAATATTAGTAAATGCATATTCTAAATTAACATAATATACTGTTGGGCAACAATGGTCAATTCACAAGGTTTTTTTCTTACATCTGTTGCATATACATCTTTTAAATGGGAAATGGCATATTTCCCATTTTCCTTAGGGCACCAATCATAAACAATCAAAGTAAGCGCACCTAGGAATCGGGCTTGGACTTGAGTGGTTAGCCGTTGACGTCAATCAACACCACGTGCCTCCAACACTATTGGAAGATGTAGATATGATATCATCAATCCCTATGATAGTCTCAAAATCTATTTCCAATACTAATTATGAAATTTACTCTCCCCCCACCCCCCAAAAAAAAGAAAAACCAAAGAAAAAAAAGTAAGGCGTGCCTCCAAAACTACTAGAAGATGCAGTTACGATGCCATCAATCTCTATGATAGTCTCAAATCTATTTTTCAACACTAGTTATGAAATTTAAAGCTCCAAACATGTGTAGATAGTATTAAAAGTAGATGGCCTGTCTTGTAAAATGCAGTATTTGTAAGACTTAAATCATTTTTTCTTCATATCTATACACTTGTTATTTAGCTCTTTTAGGAATTTGACTAGTACTAGGAGCGGTTTTGTTGTAAGATATAACCTCTAAAACTTGATGTAATTTCTATAGGAATTTGATTAGTACTAGGAGTGTTCTGGAGTTTTTCTACTGACTCTGAATAGGGGGAGGTGTTGCCAAAGTTTTGGGAATAAAGTGATAGGCAAAACCATAGAAAACATATATTTCATATCAGTTTTTCTTTGAGAAAGCACAATGCGGCTAATTATTTTTTAAAATGTTTCAAAAAACTGTATTTTGTTTTAAGTGGTGGTATAGAGGGTGTTAGTAATGGTGGTCATGGGTGGTGGTAGTGGATGAGTGATGGTTGTGGTGATGTTGGCTAGCCGGTGGTAGTGGTACTGGAGGACGAAGTAGTGGTTGCCAGGTGTTGATGATGAAGCTAGTTGTGGTGCGTTGGTGGCAATCGTGAGAGGGAGACTATTTGAATTTTTTTGCCAAAAAGTTGTAGGTTTAGATAAAAAAATCCAATTTTGGTCTGATTGCAATTGAGAATCAAATCAATTTTAAAATTCAAAAACCCTTTGAGGTTGAATTGCTTATGACAATTTCAAATTGGGCCAAATTGCAATTTGGCCTAGAAATCAAATGATGCGAAAGGTACTTAGTTAATTTAGCTTACAAAATTATCAAAATAAATGTGTTTGTTTAGTATTTCAAACCCATAAAAATAACTACTAACATAAAAGTAAAAAACATACAGGCTGAATTTAAAATTTGTGGGGTTGATAGTGTTTTTCGATTGGGTCACATTAGTAAAATAACACAAATGGTGTATTTGTATGAGACGCACCTTCAAACCTTTGCCAAAAGATACAATTTTAATGTCTAAAATTCTTTTTCACCTTTAGTTATAACATTTGAAGTTAAAAAATGGTACAGATCATGCAAAAATATGATCATTTAAAAACCTTAGAAATAGACAGTCTACATAATGTATTATAAGATGTACTATTTTGAAGACTTAAAATTCTTTATTTGTCATATGCATACATCTCAACTTCAGATGATCAATTTGAGACTTTTCCAACATCGAAACAACTTTTTCCATTAGGTTAGTGTTTCTTGCTGTTATAATATAAAATAGATACCTTGTATGAATTTTTTTCTAACATAAATAGCACTGCATTTTCCAAGTCCCAAATGAAATTTTACCGATAAATGATGTTCTGGTTTTGGAACTTTCAACAGGATATCAATTACTTGGGCTAATCGGTTGCAAAATGGGTGGCCCAACGGATCCAAGAAATGGTCCAAATGACCATCTCCCGATTTCAACTGCTTTGATTTGTCTATGCACGTATACACCTAGCTCATACCATACTCTTTTGCACACTGACGGCCTAAAATGTGAAAATTTTCCAATATCTTTTGTTTGTTCAAGATTCCAAATCCATGCTATTTTAATAATGTAACTGTCACGATCCCGCCCCCTGATCCCTACCGTCCCATACCGGAGGGCGACAAAGTACAGAATTACGACCGAAAGTTGCGTACATCACTCAAAAAGGAGTCGCATCAACATGTGTTAAAAATGCGGATCAAAACAAACCACGAGAAAAAAATAAATAGATTCCATCAAGCAATCCTGAACTTGTCTAAATTCCAAATGCCTGTTGTCATCGATCTACTGCACACCACTCACAATGAGGCACTCTGTCGCCCTTTGGTATGGGACGGTAGAGATCAGGGGGCGGAGTCGTGACAGTTAAGTAATAATGACTTTCAAGTAATGGTTTTTTTTGTATAAGCTATCAATCTTAAACAATCAAAGTAAAGCACCTCCAAATTTTATAGAAAAATATAAGTTTGGTATAAAAAATTCCAAGGGTGGCAAGAAAATCCACTTTGAGCACTACACATGAAATTTCATACTCTAAAAATAATACAGATCGAACATATTTATAGATACTTTAAAATCTTAAAAACGAACCGTCTCAATAATGTGTTACAAAATGCACTATTATAAATATTGAAATCTAAGTTTTTCCATATATTCACAATTTTGATGAGCTTTTTTGGTGCGCCTCAACTCTACAGTATAAGGTTGATATTTTCTATAAACTTTTTCTCTATCAGAGACTCTATTTATTTGTACATAAAAGTCAATAGTTAAACTATTCTAATGATATTTCATCTTGATTGGAGGCTATTTTCGTAATGGTACATAACTTTGAAAGTTATTTTCGTCAATGGCAAATAACATTAGGCACGAATTTACTGATCGACACCTATAAATAACTCTCGCTTCACTCAAACTTTACTTACATTGCAACTCAGAAAACCATTTTCCCTGTTTAAAATCCATTTAAAAAAGGCAGGAAAGAAAAGAGAGAAAAGGCTTTGGGCATGGAATGTTGAAAAAATTCGTTGGGGGAGGGTTACACCACACGAAAAGGGGAAGCAGGTATCACAGTGATCTCTACTTCCAACCCCTCCCACACCACCCACCCCTGAACACACCCATCCACCCCCCACCACACCCAAAAAAAAAAAAACAGGAAGTTGACAAACAAGGAACTGGTACAGTGCCCAGGAATTTTTTATTTCCTAAGTAGAGAATGCCCATTACCAAATGCCCCACCAAAGAAAAGGTCAAAAACAACTCAACCAAGTACTTGATTGTAGCACACGCGTGAGAGCAAGCGAGCTGCTGCAGCTGGGTAAATAACCAAGAGCATGGTAAAGCTCCAAACCCTCTCAATCAAATTAATGATTTTTCGTAAGTGACAAGAACTGAGAATGATAACATCAAAACTATGCCAGATTCCCCATCCAAACATTCAAAGTAATCAGAAATGCCTTATTTTTTTTTTGTGGTATTTTTTTTTTTGTGGTCAAGTATAAAACTTCAATACTGTTGGCACTTGAATTGAATATGAAAGCTGCGATGCTCAAGGAATGAGCAAGTATAAGCACCTCAAAGATAAACTAGTCACCACATTTCACATCGTCATATACTTCTGAGGAACAGTGTCAAATTCATCAATTTCGAACCTCGGTCGTTCTCTTCCAACCTGAGGGAAAATAGGAACACCATCAGTATCAATCTGCAGTGAGCACAGACCAACAACCAATTCCATTTGGCTCACCTTGGACAAGTATGCAGCATCACACGATATATGTTCATCCACGGCACTTAGCTTCTTCGAGAGCAACATAATTCTAGAACAACAAGGAACAGCAATGAAGCTTGTTTCAAGAAATAGTACATGAACAATAAACATACACATTAACGAGTACACCGGCTTTGCAACTCCCAATAGTACATACGACAAATTCACAGTAGTTCTCTGTGAAAGTGACATTCTTCACATCAAAATACTGCAAATGTCTAGAAAAGAAAATGGGACATTCCTAACTTCCAGATCATTACAAACATATATTTTAACCTCCTTTTTCCCCCCCTGGGAATGGTAACATAGGAACTTGGTATGAAAGAAAGTCTTGATGTCATGTTGTGGCAACCAGCCACCCTGAGAAATGAATAGCCCCAAAAAAGAGAGCAAATGGAATAGACAACCAGCTATCTTAATGGATTAGATTAAAGGAACCAATACATATATGCACAAATTAATATCAAAAAAAAAAAGAGAGACAAATAACAGTATACACCTGTGTCGGTTTTAGTACGTCTCTCAGATATCTAGTACTTCAGCTTAAAACCCAGTACTGCCCCAACAAGAAATTTTTTATATATAAAATATAATTTAAAAATAATAGACAAATTCTAAAAGAATTTTAAATTATAAATAGAATTAAAAACAAGAATTAGGTTAAAATAAAGCCAAGGCTTTGTGGAAAAAGTAAAGCCTCAACTCAAAACTGATCAAAAATTATAGTTCCAGTATCAAAAACCTTCAAATCGATTATCTCGACCTTGATCATTATTGTTGTGAAACAAAATTAGAATTTCAAGACCTTAAAATAGCATATATTGTGGTGAAGCATTAGCGGCCAAAAGGAGCTTCTTGGCACAGAAAGAGAACACACAAGAAGATTGATTGCGAACCACTATATTCACACCTCATGCACAATTGGAGGAAGGGTTTTGTACCATGGTTATTGATAGTGGCCGTTACAAAAATGTGGCATCAATTGAGGCCATGACAAAGCTACATTTGAGTGTGAAAGACCATCCACATCCCTACAAATTATCTTGATTCAAAAATGGCAATGAGGTAACAGTCTCTAAACGTTGCCTAGTTTCTTTTTCCAATGGCCAGCGCTATAATGACAATGTGTGCTGTGTTGTTGACAATGGATGTGTGCCATATCTTGTTGGGAGGCCTTGGTAGTATGATAGACATGCCATACATGATGGGTGCAAGAATAATAATATGTTTTGAAAGGATAACCTAAAAATAATTCTAGCCCATAGACTTTTCTTTCTTTGGCCAGATTTACAGAGGAAATGAAGGAATCTGGGGTTGTGTTTGCATCTTGTGGGGAAGAAGCTGTTGAGTAATCTTGTCCCTAAGGTGGTTAGACCACTTTTGGACAAGTTTTGTGATGTTCTCCTCGAGGAGCTACCCCCAGGATTGCCCCCCATGTATGCTAAGCAGCACCACATTGATTGCTGCCAGGTGCTAGCTTCCTAGCAAACCACACTGTCGAATGCGCCCACAAGAGCATGCAGAGCTTTGCAGATAAGTAAAAGAGTTATTGACCAACGGTTATATCAGAGAGAGTATGAGTCCTTGTGTTGTCCCAGCACTTCTTACTTCTAATAAAAAGGACAACAGCTGGAGGATGTGTTCAACAGGGCCATAAACAGCCGGAGGATGTGTTGTCCTATACCCCGGCTTGATGACATGTTGGGCCAGCTTACGGATGCTCAGATGTTCTCGAAGATAGACGGTTATCATCAAATTCGGATCAGACCTAGAGATGATTGGAAGACAACCTTCAAGACTAGAGAAGGGTTTTACGAATGGTAGCACATTCATGCGAGTCGTGGATCATGTGCTCAAGCCGTTTATTGGCAGATTTGTAGTAGTATATTTTGATGATATTTTAATTTACAGCACTTCTACTAACTTGCAATTGCAGCATTTGCAGGGGGTTTTGCCTACTTGCACAGGGATAAATAATATGCCAACATGAAGAAGGGCCGTTTAATGGCTGACCTGTGATTTTCATGGGTTATGAAGTTCTGGAGAAGGTGTTAAGAGCTGATGAATCCAAGGTACGAGCAATTGTAGATTTGGCCGATGCCGAAGCAATCCATGATGTGTGTAGTTCATGCTTTGGGCTCATTTTATCAGCGCTTCAGACATCATTTCAGCGCAAATATGGCACCTTTCACATATTGTGTGAAGAACAAAGTCTTTCAATGGGCACCACAAGTAGAAAAAAGCTTCATGTAGATCAAGTTGAGGCTATCAGCACCACCAGTCCTAGTGCTTCCAAACTTTGAAAAAGTCTTTGAAGCAATTGTGATGCTTCTAAGGTCGTTATTGGTCCAGTGTTAAGTCAGGATGGTAAACCTGTAGCTTATTTCAGTCAGAAATTATGCTATTTATGCCATTTGAGAGACTACTTGATCCAGTGGAAAGTCATTCTTTATTTTTATCATGAGTTAAAGCACATTAATGGCTAGCATAAGTTGAATCATTCACATACCAAGTGGGTGGCATACCTCCAGGAGTTCACTTTTATCCTAAAGCATAAATCTGGTGCACAAAATAAGGTAGCGGATGCACTAAGTAGGAGAGCCTCTTTGCTTGCTACTATGCAGGCTAAAGTGTTGGGATTTGACACTTTCTGAGACTTTTTCCCAATATACATACTCTGGGAGACTTCTTCAGGAGGTTGATTTTGGCCAACATGATGATTATGTTGAGTATGATGGGGTTCTTTATCAAAGGGAATTGTCTGTGTGTTCCTAAGTGTTCTTTAAGACAGCAAATTATCCAAAGAGTCACATGGCAAGGGACACTTATGGAAGGATAAGACTGGCTTAGGTTAGTGCTGATCATCATTGGCCAAAGTTAAAGCCAGACGTGAGTAGATATAAGGGGACTGCTACTAATGCTGGCCTATACATGCCATGACCCATTCCGAAGTCACTGTGGACAGATGTGAGCATGGATTTTGTCCTAGGTTTGCCATGTACACAACGAGGTATGGACTCGGTCTTTGCTATGTATGGTTGATCGATTTTCTGAGATGGCTCATTCTCTAGCTTGTAGAAAGACAATGGATTCCTCGCATATTGCACATTGTTCTTTAAGGAGATTGTCAGATTTCATGGTGTGCCTAAATCTATCACTTCTGATTGTGATCAGATTTTGGAAGAAGCTTGGCACTTCACTGAATTTTAGCACTGTGTATCATCCACAAACAAATGGTCAGATTGAAGGGGTGAATCGGAGCTTGGGTAATTTGATTCATAGTCTGGTGGGCACCAATCTTAAGCAGTGGGATCAAACCTTATCTCAGGCTGAGTTTGCTTTTAACAGGTCCCAGGATCGGTCCACATGTTTTAGTCCTTTTGAAATTTGTTTATGGACAGAACCCAAGGAGTGCCCTCAATTTAGCACCAGTTCCACATACGGGCCGAGTTAGTGGCAAGGCGAAAGACTTGATCGAACATATGAAATTTGTTCATGACAAGGTTCGGCAGCAGCTAGAAGAGTCAAATGCCAAATATAAGGCAAGCATCGTCGGCATATGATTTTTAATATTGGAGATTTTGTGTAGGCAATTTTGACTAAGGATAGATTTCCAGCAGGGAAATAGCACAAGTTGAGCCGGTGCAAGATTGGGCCATGTGGAGTGGTGCAGAAGATTAATGAGAATGCCTGCAAATTAAAGCTTCCTAGCCATATTCTCAGTTCAGATGTTTTTAATGTCAAGCATCTCAATTTCATATCATGGTGATACCACTGACAACAAGCAGCCGAATTCAAGGGCGAATTCTTTTGAGGCAGGGGGGGTCTAATGCAGCCCAAAATGCTGCTCTTCAATATCAAGATAAGAGAGACAAGCTTAAAGTTTACAAGAGGGACCACAGAGGCGAAATAGCCATTGAATCTGTCTTTTTATGTCTTTTTTTTATTTCTTGATTCATTTTATTCACTTAGGGGCATAAGTAGTAATTTCTAAGGACTTTTATGTCTTTCTATTCACTTAAAGTCTTTTATAATGAATGGCTATGATTAGATTTGATGGATGGTCAGGATTAAGTCTTCTTAGGATTTTCTTATATAACGGATGCACTCAAGTATAATGAAGCATCTTGTTATGGACTTATTCAAAACCATAGAGAAGCTAATGCTCCTTTTATCTCTCGTTTTGCATTATTAATCTAATTTTGGATCTTCCTTATCTTTTTCTTTGCTAAACCCTAGTTCCAACCTACTAGATCTACACCATTCCACTTTGGATTTTAGAACTTCGGAATGTGTTGAACTTTAACTTTTGAACTTTGAAGAAATGTTTGAAATGCTAATGGATGTAAACCATGAATTTTTTATTTTGGCTTAATTGGCTATTGAATGTAAAAGTTTGGGCAATTTCAAAGTTTCGGCACCACACATGGCCAGCCCACCTAACTCTACTCTCTCTTATTTTTTTCGCCTATTGGTGCCAAGCCTAAATTTTCTCGAATAGATTCATTTCGAAATCTATCTCTTCTTGACTTGCCACTCATCCATCTCAACATCATCATCTCCGCTACACCCATTCTATGGGTATAGTATATTGTTTTTTGTCTACCCAACATTCCACCCTATAGAGCAAAGCTGGTCTCACCGATGTCCTATAGAACTTTCCCTTCAACCTCATTGCGATGCGGCAATCACATAAAATTCCAGTTGCACATCACCACTTCGCCCTCCTAGCTTTAATTCTGTGTGTGACATCTTTCTCAATCTCTCCATTTTCTTGGATTATCGACCCAAGATATCGAAAATGCGGTCTACTTTGTACTTCTTGGCCATCAATCTTAACTACTTCCTCATCTCTACTCCTATTATTACTAAACTTGCACTCCATATACTCTGTATTAGTCTGATTAACTTTAAAACCTTTGGATTCTAAAGCATCCCTCCAAAGTTCTAACTTTGTGTTGATGCCGTCTCGGATCTCATCAATCAAAAATATTTCATCTGCGAACAACATGCACCACGGTACCTCATCCTGTAGGTGCCTAGTTCAGTCGCCCATAACTAAGACAAAGAGGTACGGCCTCAATGCTGACCCTTGGTATAGACATATTGTCACTGAAAACTCACTTGTCTCTCCACTAGATGTTTGTATATTAGTTAGCGCTCCATCGTACATATCTATCACCAAGTAGATGTAGTGTCTAAAGACACCTTTCTTTTCCAACACTAGCCAAATCAAATCTCGATGTACTCTATCATAAGCTTTTTCTAGATCAATAAAGACCATGTGGAGGTCTTTTCCTTTCACCTTAAACTTCTCAATCAATTGCCTAAGTAGGAAAATAGCCTCAATTGTTGACCTTCTTGGCATAAAACCAAATTGATTTTCAGATACACTCATTTCATACCTTAGTCGTTGCTCAATGACTCTCTCCCAGAGCTCCATAGTATGGCAGCTCATAAACTTGCCCCCTCGATAGTTTGCACAATTTTGTATGTCTCCTTTGTTCTTGTAGATAGGTACCACAGTATTTTTCCTCCATTCGTCTGGCATTTTCTTTGTTCTCAACACCTTGTTGAAGAGCTTTGTCAGCCAGTCAATGCCAATTTCCCCCATACACTTCCAAACTTCTATTGGGATACCAACTAGTCCTAAAGCCTTTCATATCTTCATCCTTTCAAAAGCTTCTTTCACTTTCGACATCCTAATCCTATGAATGTATTTATGACCTCCGCCATCACTTGTACCAAGAGCCCCTTCTACCATCATGTTCCCATTGTGTTCGTCATTTAATAATTTGCATCACTAGTCCTATATACAATCAAATTTAGAGGGTAGAGAACGACAATATCCATCTAAAAGTAAAGCATTATGCAAGTTTTCAAGTAAAAAATCAAGGGAAATTTATCAAGAGTACACCTTACTTTTCAACTATTTAACCTTTGACCCATATGCTTTCATTTAATTTCAAAATGCCCATCAAAATACACATGATTTTGAATTGGAATACTAGATTTCATTTAATTTCAAAATGCACATCAAAATACACATGATTTTGAGTTGGAATACTAGAAAAATGGTAAAATGTTAAATAGTTAATAGTCTACGTATGTTGATAAATTTCCCAAAAATAAAAATAAAACATAATAAAAAAAAAGAAATGTGTTAAAAAGTGAAATTATAAAATTAAAAAAAAAAAATCCTTTTACCCATTGCTTTCATTTAATTTCAAAATGCCCATCAAAATACACATGATTTTGAATTGGAATACTAGCTTTCATTTAATTTCAAAATGCACATCAAAATACACATGATTTTGAGTTGGAATACTAGAAAAATGGTAAAGTTTTAAATAGTTAATATTCTAGGTATGTTGATAAATTTCCCAAAAATAAAAATAGAACA
The DNA here is from genome assembly GCF_054954075.1 of Amborella trichopoda. Classification (NCBI taxonomy): domain Eukaryota; kingdom Viridiplantae; phylum Streptophyta; class Magnoliopsida; order Amborellales; family Amborellaceae; genus Amborella; species Amborella trichopoda. The sequence goes on from NC_142344.1 coordinate 145,330, forward strand.
TAATAAAAAAAAGAAATGTGTTAAAAAGTGAAATTATAAAAAATTTTAAAAAAAAATTGTATTTCCAACAAAAATCTTAGAGCAACTATCAGTTGACTCGCATTTGTAAACTGATGGCACAACAAAAACATAAGGCATACCTCCGAATTGATGAGTCAATATGCTCGATCATCTCAGAAGTCTTATACTGCTCAGGGTCTTCATGAAAGCTCACCATCCCATCCTTCTGGTTGATTGATGCGAAAATCTCCCCACCATGAATCTAGAAAAAATATCCAGAGAAAAGATTGTTGTTTGTTTTAGGGTACACAAGTTTTGTGGGACACTTTTGCCAAAGATGTTTCCCATATGAAAGCCCCGTCACATGGGAAACCACTTTCATCCAAAATAGTTATGACAGCGCTTCCCCCGGTCTTTACATTGACAAAGCGCTCTTGGAACACCACTTTCTCAAGGTGTTACCACTTTCTCATGAAACAAACATAAGTTGATTTCTAAAGATTCTAATGCTCCTCTCAAGTAGTGAAGATACCATTTGAAGCACATGCAATTCAGCTTGCTTGGATGTCTCCAATTGCACTGTGCTGGCAATATCTTGGAGGGATAAAGTCAAGTAAGTTTGTGTCAACCGTTGAATATTACGCTTGTATAGAGACAATACAACTTGCTTTACTAATCCGAGATTGACATCCTGAAAAAACATTGAGGTGCATATCAAAGATATGACCACATAAATCTTCATATATAGAAATGCAAAAGGCATTAATTCAAGAAGTGAATCAAGACCTTACAAGTTTAAACTTATCCACGTGAGTCTCAAGACATTTCTCCACTTCTGAAATCTTTCCAGTTGCATAGCTATTGGCTAAGTCAATGTATGCCTGCCAACATAGAAAATAGCTTTGCAATAAACTTTATATGAAGTACTTCAAAGGACTTAAAAGAACAATATAGCCAAAATAATGTGATAATGAGTAACGGAATGGTTGAATCTCCATATCTCAAACAACTGGGGGTCACATCCATATTCTGCATTAAATGGGTGCATCAAAACAATGTGGCCCCAACAGATAAATGATGTCACACATCCTTCATACTATACTATGCAAAGTGAGAAGGAAATGACAAACCACACCCATCAGTCAGTTGAAGAACGTAAAGCACATGCATGCTTTAGAGTACCAGCAACCAGCAAAACCCAAAGAAAAATGTCCCTTTCCAATGAGTACATGCAGATCAGAGTTCATTATCTCCAAATCTCCCTAGTTGGCAGGGCACAAACAACTTGGAAATCCAAAGATATCATCTGCAGACAGATTACTAGCTGAGACTGGTGTTCAAAAACGCAGAGGCGGCGCCTAGGAGGCTAGAAGTCCTGACGCCTAAGGGGGTCGGCTAGCTGCCTAGGCAGGCGCCCATATAGCTGGGTGGCCCTAAGGGAATGAAAAACCACAATTCACAACCCTACAAAATACAAAGGCCAATATTGGAACGAGTTATGACGGGTGGATTTACTGACTATGTGGTTTCGTTTTTAAAAAAAGTTACTTTTTGTCATCTTCATCAAGCAAGGGTGTATTTGTAAATATCACTAAAAGGGAACGGGTACTATCACATCTTTATAAGTGGTAAAGTTGAAATTTTTACTAAAAGGCAAGGGTATTCTAAAACCAAATTCCAGGACACTAACTTCCAAAATATCATTGCACTTTCATAAAACGTTCAAATTTACCCTTAATGACTAAGTTACCTATTAAAATAAATTTTAAAACAGAAATTAAGATTTTTTTTGATAAATACACCCATCACAACTATTTTAACATTAACTTTTGCATTTTGAGACGTTGTTAACTCTAGATGAGTGATTTTATGTAGTGCTTCTATAATAATAAAATGATGAAACAATATTAAAAAACTATGCTAGCCCGTTTGTTTGACCCTAATTTGTAAACTAATACTCTTTTCATTTTCATAAATAACCAAAAAATATGAAAATGCACCCTCACGAATGCTTTTTTAACCCACTTAACATAGGGCGTCCATTTGGTGAGATGCTTACAGCTAAGCCTTAGAAGAAACTCTTGAATTTTGTAGATGGTTGTGTTACCATTAGATGAATAATGTTAAAAAACATTCACTCAAAAAATATAATGTTAAAACGCAAAAAAAAACTGATTTTGAGTTCCTAAAGGCCTAGATCTTAAAATTCACCAAATAGACAGGATTCATTGTTCGAGGGGGGCTCATGTTGACCATATGTAAGGTACAAATCGAATTTTCATTTTTTTAGGACTAATTGTTTCGATGAAGAGATTGCCTATACAAAGTTTGGGTGACACAAATGCCACAAACATGGTTTTCTAGAAGTGTAGTTTAATATCATGAAAATGAATGGAAGAATTCATTTCAATTCTTTCTTCTTTATATTTCTTTGATTCTTATTCATCAATTCAATCTTTGTGGATGAATTAGATGTGCTTAGATACCACTTTTTTTCTTTTCATGTCCAAGATCAAAGAGTAATTAGTACACCTTTAGTATACCCAATCAAGTAAATTGACGAAAGCAAAGTCAAAATAAATAGATATATATCATGCATGACTATGGGACTAAAAACTCCAACCTAACTCATTCTACAAGTCGAATCCCTCCCTCCCTCCCTCCCTCTCTCTCTCTCTCTCTCTCTCTCTCTCTCTCTCTCTCTCTCTCTCTCACACACACACACACACACACACACATTATGGGGATCATGAATAGCTTGATAAATGACATTTTTTAGGAGCATGCTCAAGAGGCCTCAAGACTTGCTCGCTACACCAAGAAGCTCGTCAAGAACAAGCGCCATTAAAACATAGAACTAGAAGACCAAAGAATCATGGCATGAGAGAGCCTCTCTAATGGTGGCACACATGTACCCTGTCAAAACTCCTTCCCCACTCATTCCCAATATCCAGCCTTGCACCCATTCCCATTTTGAAATCTCCATCTCTGTACAACCCCAAATCAAGCCTCCATCTCTCCAAAAACCCACCTCAACTCTTAGGGATGAGAATGGGTCAAATCGGATCAGGATATGCTTGGATAAAGATCCAGATCTGAATAGTATGGGATGATCCGAATCCGGATCCACTGAGATCCAAAATGTTCAAACCCAATCCGGATCCAAAACTATACATGGGATCCGGATCGGATCAGATCCACTTGGTTTCATCTTTCACAGCAACAGTTGATGAGTCACAATAGGGGGAAAAAAAAAAATTGAGAGAGAGATCTCAAATTTGGTGGATTTTACAGGTTCTTAAGAGGTCCCTCTATTAAGCCATCACAATGCGCAGATTTGAGCAACAAAACCAAAGATAATTTATTCTATAGGGGATTTGAAGAGCTGCAACAAGTGTCAAAAATCAGAAAAAATAACTAAGATGAGAGAGAAATCTAGTTTTGATAAAAAAAAAAATTATGCTCACAAGGACCCTAAAAACATTGATAACAATAAAGAAAATTAGAGAACGGAGTAGGCATACCAGTTTGGAGCAACTGTAATTCAATGGCGAGAATTTGGTCACTCACCTTTTCCTTCAGACTGTGTTTCAAGGCATAACTGTTTGGGACTTTGCTGTCAACACAGCTCCCCTCTCTGTCAAAAAGATAACGGCAACCTCAAAAAGATAACGGCAACCTCCGATACCCCACCTCTCTCTCTCTCTTTCTCTGTGTGTGTGTGTGTGTGTGTGTGCGCGCATGATAAAGAGAGGTCCTCTGGCTCCTAGTCTCCAACAAGAACAGGGGGAAAGAGAGAGGAGATAAGAGAGGGACACTTGCCTCTATGTAACACCTTCCCCTTCATCTTCCTCTTCTACAAACCCAAACCATATATCATCTCATTGCTCTTGCAAATCCAAGGAGAAGAAGAGGGGAAACTAAAGCTACAAGGAGAGAGAGAAAGAGGCTTTCTTTTTGCTTCTTTGAAACACCAATTGCCCCACCATGCTCCATACCACTATTTACAGGCAAAACCATCACAATACTCCCCGTTCCATGATCAAGAAACGCAAGGTCTACTCTTGGAAAACCGACATTGCCAACTCCCTAAAATGTTCGTGGATATGGAGGCTGAGCAGCCATTAAACCACCTTTGAAACCTAGCCTAACCATTTGGTGCACCAAAATTTGGATCAAAAGCTTGAGTCACCATCAAATTTGGTGGCGTAGGTGGCAGAGAGAGGTTTTGGCCAAACCCCATTCCACCGCCAATAACATTGGCAATAGAGGCTAGGCGCAGAGCAATGGCATGGGTTTACAAAGAAACCCTAATCTAATTCGTGAGTTTCGTGTTTAGGGAGAGAAAGAGGCAAGGATCCAATCCCCACCGTTCATCTTCCATAAACGTATGGTGGGGATTATATCTTCTAAAAGTTAAATTATATCTTCAGTTTGTACCAGATCCGAATAGGATCCAAAATTCAGGTTTCGGATCCGGACTAGGTAAATTCACAGCCCTATCAACTCTGCTACCTCCAAACTCCCAATTCAAATCCTCCATCTATCCAAGTACCCATCTCAAGATCCCCACCCTACCTATAAAAACCTTCATATCTTCATTTCTCATGGGTTTTAAGAGAGATAAAGACAGAGATAGGGAGGGGTTTTTTTGTTTTTAGAGAGAGAGAGAGAGGCTCTCATGGTTTAGAACGAGAGAGAGGGCAGACTCTTACGGTTTAGAGAGAGGGGCTTAGGTGCGTTCTCAGAGAGAGGGGCTAAGTTACCTTTTATGATTTCAGGCATTTGGGCCATCTACAAGCCATTGAATTCAAACCCGACTCGGCCTGGAAATAGACCAGGGCCCAAGGCCCGAATTCTAGAACCAACCCGAAAGCCTGTGGCATGGCCCAAACCATTGGCCACCCTAAACTCAGGATGTGCCTGCTACTTTTGTTATATAATTTTTTTTATAGTTTTGACACGCGACATATTCTAATGCAATAAGAACATGGTTTAGAAATAGTGAAACATTGGATTCCAATCCCATGCTCTGAATCCCATTAAAAACACTTCATTACTTTTTGAAGTTCTCCCACAAAATTTGAAAAGTCCAAGTTCTTCAAAGTTGACGGTTTACGTCAATTGCTAACTCGATTTTCATGGTGACTGAGACAACTGCCAGAGTTTGAGTTCCTAAACAATGATATACATCCCAATAGCACGAAAGCTGAACAGTTTGAATTTCTAACATAAACATAGGGATCATAGTTTGTCTCAATTAACGGATCATAGTTTGTCTCAATTAACAATAAGGTTCAGAGTTATGTCCACCCTGTTGATAAGGTACACTAAATTTGCTGAAAGATTAGGACCCAAGTATCACTTTCTAAATTACAATGAATGTCTACTATAAAAACAATGTCCTCTTAAAAAGCCAATGATATTGAATGGGAGGGTATGCTTACATGCTTTGGAATGGTTATAGAAGATACCTGAGCGTAGGTCTTCAGAGACCTTTGTGCGACAGAAGAAGTGTACTTCGGGAAAGGCAGAACCTATTAACCGAGATCAGCCAAATTTCATAAGAACGTATATATGAATAATTACAAAAGGAAGCATCTAACTAATTCAATTAAATATAATATTAAAAACTAAAAATGCTAAGACAATTACAAATTCAATCCAAGTTTTTCCTTGTCCATTACAATTCAGTCCATGCTTTACAAATCAAGTGAACTAATTTGTAACAATGATTTGCGTAGAACTTGGTATATCCATGATTTAACTAGACAGCCTGTTAACAATGAAAGGATTTATTATTCGGCTTCGATTATGCATTAATGTGTAAAAACATGAGAGCTTTGAGGAGTTGCAGTGGATGTTCATGGAAATGTTGGGTGAAGATGGGGGTGTCAAGCTCTATGCTACAAGGGTTATAGTGATAGGCCCCATAGCCTTGGGGTACATCAATTTAGAGAGGGAGAGCTCAATAAGAAGCTATGGAGTTCCTTAATTTACAGAAGTTTTTAAGACCTGGTTTATGTTGTAAAAGACTGTTTTTTTTCTCTCTAAATGACTCTTGCTCCATTTTAGGGGTCTTGTGCAAAACATGTAAATATGGGAAGAAAGATAGCAAGAAGCCATTCTTGATTAAAATGAAGCGGAAGAAAGTTGTCCCTAATCCCACTTGTTTCCTTTGCAAAGACTTGTATTTGGGCTTCTTCTTGCTGGAGGGGATGTGTTTCCCATCTTTGTAAAAACACTATTTCTAGTTTATCTGACATTGGGAAATTAGAAGACACTACATCCTAAACGATGAACACCTGGTAATAAGGCCTCTCATGGAAATTATCCCCATCCATTTCCTCCACTTTGGAAACTCTTTTCTTCATCTATACCTCTTCATAATTCAAGAATTCAAGTTCTTTTGACCATACACATGCATATCCAGTGCCCATAAATTATTCTCTACCTTACATATTTCAAAATCAAATTACAGTATAAATAACAAATTTCCTGCCCTTCAAAAGATTTTTCACCTTTTACTATTCAATTATATGGTACATGTGAGATCTCAAAGACCTAGGGCTGTATGTAATACGGAATATCTTGAGAAGTTACATATCTACTTAATCAGGACCGTTAACACATACATGCATCACATGTTTCATGCAGGTCACTTCTACATACAATACCTTTCCAAATGTAGTTGTATAAAGGAATAAGGGGCATAGGATAACTTCTGAGGGAATGTGATGAAAAAAAAAATAGAAAGGAAGTGACAACATGTGATAACTATCAATTGAAGAAACCAGAAGCAAATTGTTAGCACAATGGACCATATAAGTTTCTGGTATTAAATGTGATAGAGAGAGAGAGAGACCTCATAAGTGTGTGAGTGTTCATTCCATGAAACTCAATAAGAAGAGATTGATCAGTTCGGAGAACTTGAGAGAACAAGGGATAGTTGACGTTTCGTGGTTTACTGCTCAAATGTTTGAAACATGATGTACCTGTTAGAATGCCTAGTGTACTTCAACTATCAAGTACATCTCTCTCAAAGATTGCCGAAGCATTCTCCTCCTCCACTACATCTTAGACCAATATGCTCGTCTAGATGTCTGGCCTCATCCTCTAATAGCTCCAAATAAAGCTATTCATTTGGAATGTTGGATGATTAGGTGAACCCTCAAGAAGAGGGTGGTACCTTCTTTCTCGCACCAAACCTCACATGAGGTCTTGGCTATTGAAACTAAATCTCCCTCCCTGCGCTCTCTGATATTCGCAGAGGTTGGGGGCAGGTGCCCTATCAGTGAACCTCTCTTAAGACTTAGGCTCTGTTTGACAAAATTGAACCTAAATATTCAAATCTATGGAAATCTGAATAAAGCCTATGCCAAATATGAATTATATATTTTATTGATATGTGCTTTTCTGTGCATGTTTGATTATATTTTATAAAGAGAAATAGGGCGCAAGCAATATGCATCACATGACTCCATGTCTTTCTCTCTCTACTTTCTCTTTGCAACCCTAACCAGCAACCCCTCTCTATATACCACTAAGTAACAAACCTTTTCTCTCTCTAATGGTAACCAGTAACTAGGGTTTGCCCTTTACTCTCAACTCCTAGACATTGACTCCTCTCTTTCTCTCTCTTAAAAGGTGCCATTGAGAGGCTCCACTGGCTCCATTTCTCTCACCCGACTAATCCAAAAACCTAAAGTTTCCTATTCAATTCTCTTCAAACCGCATTTGGTGGTGGCGGGCGCAATCCTCTCTCCAAAAGGAGCCATCGACAATCTCTCTAGCCCTACTCAGAAGACTAGGGTTCATGCCACCTCTCTGTCTCACCCTTCGTAGTGATTTTGTAGGATAATTTCAAGATTTAAATTATATTTTTGATTGAACTATTTACCATGAAAACAAAAATGAATTGGGCGTGCATATCTTTTTGTACTTATGCTTGACATGACCTGACCGTCAACAAGGACATCCCTTGTTAACATCTGATGCTTGGCATGATAACAACCAATTATGGCAAACTTAACCATTAATCCAAAGAAAAAGGACTGAATTGGGTCTAGGTAGCCTCTACTTGGTGCCAGGTAATTTGGAGGGGCAGAAAAAAAATAGAGTTGCTCGACCAATGACTATCCTTTTTTGTAGCACAAATTTTAGATATTCTGATTTAATAAGGTTATGGAATTTGAGGTTTGATGTTGGTTAGAAATTCAAGGTTCCTTTTTATTTTCCATTTATTTATATTCTGAAGACCACTGGTTTTCCAAGAACACTCGCTTTAATTTCCAGTAAATTCATGTTTTTTGGGTGGGTAAAATTAGGGGTAGTTAAGTTGCAAGAAATTGAGGATTTTTTGCGAGAGAATTCGCTTCAAAAATGTTTGCAATCAGGGGTCCATAACCCCAGAAAAAGAAACAATGGAGCGTTTCCACTACATACTAAGATTTGCCATGTTTCAATCCATGGAGTTTGTAAAGTAAGCATTTTTGACAAATTGAGGTTTTCCACAGTTTTTTACCAGGATTTTGTAGATTGTAGAGGAGGGATTTCACAGGGTGCGGAGAGAGAAAGATTTGAAGACTAGAGAGAGTCATATAGAGCAGAGAGAGAGTTTCCTCTGAGAGAGAGAGGGCCATTATCGAGATAGAGCGAGAGAGGGTTGGGGTCACCGCTGATAGAGAGGGGGCCTCTACCAGATACTAGAGAGGGAGAGAGATGAAAGAGGGAGATAATGGCGAGAGACAAAATTTTGACAGAGAAACCCGCAAAATCCAAATAAGAATTGAATTCTTGAGGATTCAGATATTTGTGAGTTCTTTTTTTTTTTTTGAGTGAATTTAACTTTTGAATTGTTGTAAGAGTATCATGAGACAGAAAAGGGGCCCGAGAGCACCCACAGGCCGGTCTCTCGATCAAAAAATAGGTCAGTATACAAAGACCCTATACAAAAAAGTGGGGCTTATAGACTCGCCCTATTACAAGCAATGTACTGAAGTAAAACAAAACGTGAATTGCCCCTGGTGGTCCAGAGCAAAAAAGGAGATGGACCGGCGACTGCTATTGAACAACAGCAACCCAAAAAATCTCGATTAGGCGAGGGCATCTGCTAGGGCCCTAGCTCCATCCTTCACCAGAAGATCAGCAAACTCATTGGACGTCCTCCAGATATGCTTCCAGTAGACGACCATATCCCTGCACATGTAAGCAATCTCGTCAAACATTGAGGATAGGTACCACAGGGGTGGTGAGAACCCAGCTTCCCAAGAAATGATATTTTGGGCATCCCCCTCCACAAACAGGTGTGATCCCCAAGAAAGGTTGAAGCTTTTTAGGCCCAATAGCAGAGCCATGGCTTCGACGAACTGAGAGTATTCATGGCCTAGGTGAGCAGGACGTTGCCTTGATGGTAACGATAAACTCCACCAGCTCCAGCTGGGCCAGGGTTCCCCAAAGAGCAACCGTCGAAGTTTAGCTAGATCGAGCCAACTGGAGGAGGCAACCAGTTGTTATGTCTTAGAACCCTATGAGGTTGGAGGTTGAGGATGTTTTCCCATTGGCTGAGAAAAGTGTTTGCTGCTATCCCAAAGAAGGCCACGTGGTTAGAGGCCCAAAAAATTAGTATGGAAGTAACTTTGTGAAAGAGTGTTGGAACTTCATTTTTGCTGCAGTGAAAAATCATGGAGTACCTTTCCAACCAAATAACCAAGATAGTGGCTGCAATAGCAGCCTTCCACAAGGTTCTCCCAGCTTTCGGCCAATGAGAGACTAGAGACGAGGAGATCAGAATTGGGACCGAAGGTGAGGTGACCCATTGGAGGCCGAACAGCTGAATTAAGAGACTCCACAGGTCGTTTGCTAGGCTACAGTGGATGAAATGACGTGGGTTTGATTCCTCCTTGCACAGACACAGTGCGCACCTGTTGGGGATTGGGATCCCTTTGTTTTGAAGCTGGTCAACTGTGAAAGCCCTTTGGAAGCAGGCAATCCAATTGAGAGCCTGAACTTTAGGTGGGGCGATGGTGGACCAGACCTTTGAAAGGACCAAGGTAGGGTTGAGTGGAAAAGTGGGAGGTTGGATAAGTTTTTTGTAAAAGGAAGCCACCGAAAAGGTTCCTGAGGGGGAAAGGGTCCAAATAAGAGAATCCCTCCCAGAGAAAACAATGAAGTTGGAGTGGAGAGAAGCCGAGAGAGAAATGAAGTGGCATGTTTCTTCCTCTGTGAGATTTCTTCTGAAGGAGGGGTTCCAGACTCTGCGATCCCCGAAAAGAACCATTTCCTCAGCTATGGTGGAAGCATTGTTGGAGGCAAGAGAGTAAAGGGAAAGGGGAAGAGGTCCCTTAGAGGAGTGTGGCCTAGCTAGAGATCTGACCAGAAGCTAACTCTAGTGCCTGCTCTAGAATGGAGGCGAATATATATTTTGAACAAGGAGAGGGAAGAAGCAAAGGACTTCTACGCTCCTGAGGCCCTATTCGAAGTTCTCCCCTCGGGCACCCAAACATCTTCCGGGATCCTATATTTGTTGCGGAGAACCTGTGCCCAGAGGGAGTCGGTCTGAGTAGCCAATCTCCACCACCATTTCCCTAATAGAGCTAGGTTGTATTTTCTGAGGATTCTAATCCCCAGCCCCTCCTTGAAGTTTACAAAGGCAGACCTTGTCCCATGAGATGAGGTGAAATTTAGTTTTCTCGGCTTGACCAGACCGGAGGAAATTCCTCATCAGTTGGTCGAGGTGATTGGCCACCGAGGCAGGCATGTGAAATAGGGACATAAGGTAGACTAGAGAGTTTGCCAGGGTTGCTTTAACTAGCATGGTACGGTCTGTGAGAGAAAGGTATCTTCCTTTCCATCCTACCAAACGCATGTCTACTTTGTCGATCACGTGGGACGATTGTCTCTTTTTTGGTTTCCCAAGCCCAAGGGTAGACCAAGGTAGGCAGTGGGGAAGTCCTCCACTTTACATTCCCAATTTGGAGTTAAAGCTCTGGTTCCAACATTTGTGAGGGCTACCCCCATCATCTTTGATTTGTCTATGTTGACTTTGAAGCCCGTTGCATGCTCAAAGCATTTTAGGAAAAGCCTCAGGTTTTCTATTTCATCTGGTTTAGCATCAAGGAACACCAGCGTGTCATCTGCATACTGCAGATGAGACACAGTTGGGCCTTAAGAACTGCATTTGAAGCCTGTGAGAAGGCCTTCCTGGTACAAATGATTGAGTGATTGAAGACTTCGGCCGTGATGTCAAAAAAGAAAGAGGAGAGGGGGTCCCCCTGGAGACCTCGAGGAAAGGAAAAAACCTTTTGGAGCCCAGTTAATGAGGATTGAGAAGTGAGGATTAGAGTAGCAACCCCTCATCCACTTCCTCCAAAGGTCCCGAAACCTTATTCTAGACATAGTTTCATCCAGTGTTAACCAATCAACATGGTCATACGCCTTCTCCCAATGTATCTTGAAGATAAGGCGGGGTTTCTTGGAAAGGTGCCTGGAGTGTAGACACTCATGTGCCACTAAGGCCCGATTTAGGATTTGCCCATCCTTTATGAACGCGGACTATGATGGCAGTATGATAAGGGGGGGGAGGACTTGTTTCAGTCTTGATGTCAGAACCTTGCCCAGGATTTTGTAGGAGTTGACTAGACTGATTGGATGGAATTTCTTGAGTTCCTTTGACCCTTCGATCTTAGGAACAAGAGCGATGAATGTAGCGTTGATAGCTCTGTGAAGAATTCCACATTGGAAGAATTCATCAAAGAAGCTCTTGAAGTCTGCTTGGAAAGTTTCCCAAAAGATCTTGAAAGGGCAAATGGGGAAGCCGTCAAGGCCAGGGGCTTTGTCTTTGGCTAAGTCATCGATAGCCTCCGAAATCTCAATATCAAAGAAAGGATGCTCTAGCCAAAGAGACCAATCATCCAGAAGGGTTAAGAAATCGAGATCAGCCACCCTTGGCCTGGGGCCCGAAGGAGCCGAGTAGAGATTTTGAAAGAAAGCAAGGATGGCTAACTCGATTTCCACAGGCTTGTCTAGGTTGCGATTGCCAACCTTAATAGTAGAGATAACATTGTCTCTTCTACGACAATTGGCAATCCGGTGAAAGAAGCCCATGTTTTTTTCCCCCGCTTTCAGCCAATTTACTCTGGATCGTTGGAACCAATATAATTCTTCCTTTTTGAGAGCGGAAATATATTCCATCTTGGTTGGGGTCCTGAGGTTGGATTCGGTAGCTGACAGGGACCTGGATTCCTCTATTCGATCTAGGTCTCGAATGGTATTCAACAGGGAGGACTTGGTTTGAGACTAGTTCCCCAGGATGGAACTACTCCAGGTTTTGAGTGAGGCTTTGTGGAGTTGAATTTTGGTTTGGAGCCTATAGCTTGCTCTACCCGAAACCAAGGGAAAAAGAGTTCCACCAAATTGGAATAAGAGTGGAAAGCGAGTCTTCTTCAAGTCAGGCTAATTCAAACCAAAAGGAGTGGAGGAATCTATCCAACCTAGAAAGAGAGGGTTGGGTAGAGTGGTTCGACCAAGTGAAACGGTTGTCTTGAAGGGGAATGTCTCGGAGTTCGTTACAAGAGATGAAATCTGAGAAGTCCATCATTCCCGAAGAGATGCTGGAGTTGGAATTTCTCTCATGAGACCATCTTGTGATGTTGAAATCCCCTCCCAGGCACTAAGCATGATGGGGAAGGGATGCTACCAAGTCCAGTTCAGCCCAAAAACGAGGTCTAAGAGAAGCGGAGTTGGGGTCGTAGATTGCGAGAATTTCCAGAGGAAACCGTCAGAAATACCAGAAAGAAGAACTGTGACCGAGTATTCTCCAATGTGGGAAGAAAGGTGGAGGTGTTCTGATGGGTTCCAAACAACCCATATTCCACTTGATGCCCCTACCGTGGGAAGGGAAGCCCACTGGCATGGCCTCCTTCCCAAGACGAGGCAGAAAAATTGAACGGTCCGGTTGTTTGGTCTCTGTGAGGGCTAGAATAAAGGGAAGGTGTTTTGCTGTCATGTCCTTGACAGCATCCCGTTTAAGTGATTGTCCCAAGCCTCTTACATTCCACATCAGAATTCTCATGGGTTTAATGTGGACGCAGAGGAGGAGGTCAGTCTAGGAGACCTCCTTGGAGAAGAATCCTAGGGGGGGGAGATGGGGTTGTCAATGGGGGCCCTTCTAAAGCAGGTCCATCATAATTGATCGAGGAGAATAGGTTGAGGAGCTCCCTGTGTCTACTGAAGCTCACCTTCAGTCAGCTCTGAGCGTCCGAGATGAAGAATTGGCGTGCTAGGCCTTCGGGGCCGTCATGGTGGAATCCCACGATTCTGTAGTTTTCCTTCATCCTGTTGAGTTCTTTGTTGTCCGCATCCTTATGGACCCCCTCAGCGCTTGCTTCGTCCGAGGGGGGAGAGATGGGAGGGGTAGGTGACCTAGGGTTCCCCCTGGTAGGCGAGGAAGGCAAAGAGAAAGGGTTAGAGGGGTAAAGGTCAGAACGCAAAGTAGGTAGAGGCTCAAGGAAGGAAAGCGACGGCAAGACAGGGGGGTTAACAAGGCCTGGGGAATCAAAAGAGGGGAGGGCGCAAACAGCAGGTGGAGGGGTGGTTGGAGGGCTAGGAGCCACCTCTAAGGATGGTGCAGCAATTGAGGATGGGGCAGAGGTTTGATTACCTTGAGGAGGGGTAGGAAAGGTAGGGGGGAACCTGGTAGAGATGGGCTGCAATTTGCAAGGCGTAAAGGGTAGGGCTAAAAGAGAGGGCAGGCCTTGGATAGAGAAAGGAAGGGTGGTAGGTTAGGAAGTGGTGAGGCTGAGGAGGTACGAAGAAGGGTAAGACCGGGGATGATAGGGGTCAAAAGTTTAAGGATAATTAAAATGGAAGGTTCATACCTGGCATATGTGAACCAAGTGAGGGGTGAACGAAAAATGGGGTGCTAGAAGATATGATTTGATCCTATCAAATAGGGCATACAAACTTACATAATCCAAATTATAGAAGATTCTATATTACTTAGAAATATTAGGATATTAGGGTGCTAACAAACATATCCTTACGTGTATAGGGTGGCATCTGGGTGATCTGGAAACCCCTCCATCTCTGATACCATTGGAAACTACTCAATTTCCATTGCCATATCTAAATCTCGGGCAACTTCCTATGGAAATTCACCATTGTCTATGGCCTCAATAGACCTAGTCTTAGGACGACTTCTAGAGAACGCTCAATGACATTGCCACCCACACACACCAAGCCCATGAGTCAAAGGAGGGAACTTTAACACTATCAAATGAGTCCATGAAACCAACTCCCGACTATAATTAACGCTAGCATGACGGATTTCTCCAGCTTCATCTGTCTTAATAACCTCACTGAAATTCCTCTTAATAGCTTTGCATACACTTCCTCTAACCATTCCTCCAATCACCAAACTAGATCGTTTCTTGATAACCCATGAGTGGTAAGAGACATTTTCTACTTCCCGCTCCCTCACTGTCACAAAACCCAATTCCAAGAACAAACCCATCCTACTTAATACCATACCATCTTTGTCTGGACCAACACCTTTTCGATTTGAAATCATATCGGTTTTGAAGAATTTTTCGATTCAAACTCTATTGGTTTTGAAGAACCATACTTTAACAACCTCTTTAGGTCCTTGTGGGCCTCCTTCTCTACCCATGGGTGGGTAGGCTTCAAACTTTAAAAAATCTCTACATCCTTAAGTTGGCTATCAAGCCATGGTGCCGCAACATTCCTAGGAACTTTAGTGCTGCCAAGTTTGCCTTGCTGACTGCAAGTAATGACCTAGACACCCTCAAAGAGTCAAGGGCTCCTAATCCCTCGAATCTTCCAGACAACATGAGGTTCAAACAAGCTACTACGAAGTTCTCAAAAAAAGAAGTAACCTTTTGGTTGTAAAGATCTACAGTCAAATGGCACTCGATAGGCGACTGGAATAATGCTTTCTTCTAGAAGATTGCTAGTTGCGTAAATCAAGCTAATGCAACAAACCTTCAAGTACCCATGCCACTTGCAATAACATCAGCCTTTATCTCCTCCTCCCAGAACCTTTTCCACAAAATCAAACTCACGGCCTTTCACATCAACTCTCTCCTTTCTTTTCATCACATGGGATAGCGCCAATTTGTTCAAATGACTATTAAAGCCAAATGAAATCTCTCAAGCAATCTCTAACCTTGGAAAAGACAAAATTCCTAGACCAAAGGGTTTCCCAATAGCCATAGTTTTCAAATTTTCTAACCCTTCTCCCCTAATATTCTCACCTTGAACGAATTCTTTGATAGAGGCATCCTTAGCAAAGAAATGATTGCCACGTTCATAGCTTTAATCTGCAAAGTTGAAGGAGCAAGCGACTTTAAAGACTTCAGACCTATTAATCTCATGAATTCTACTTACAAAATCTTAAGGTTCTCGCAACGAAACCCCGGTCTTTCTTTGAATAAGTGATTTCTCCTAATCAAAGTGGAATTGTTCACAATCATCAAATTTCGATGGGGTATTATGTCACTCATGAAGCAAATCACTTCAGACATCTATAGTAAATTCCAGGTCTAATTCTTAAACTGGACTAGCAAAAAGCTTACAATCATGTTAAGTGATCCATCTTGGATGAAGTTCTTTGTAAATTGCCTTTGATCTCAAATGGAGAAAATGGAATTCTGGTTGTATCTCATTTTCCCCCTTATCCATTCTTATCAACGGTACTCCTAAAGGCTACTTCAACACTACAAGACGTCTCCAACAAGGAGACCCCATCTCGCCTTTCCTATTAACCATGATTGCCGAGGTCTTTAGTAGGTCTCTCTTTAGACATAGACGTCTACACTCTGCATTCAAACCTTTGAGAAAGATAATGAGATAAGCCATCTCCCATATCCAAATGGCATTTTGGGATGCGGCAATACTTATAAATGTAGAAGTAGAAAGGCTTTGGCTCTTCCATAGGCTACTCAAATTGACCACAGGTATGAAAATCAACATGGCCACATCGAAACTCACGGGTATTGCAGTTCCCCTAAACACTTTGTCTGCCTTTCCTACTATAATGGGTTGTGGGACAGATAGTCTACCAACCAGCCAAGTGCCCCAGGCTACCCTTGTGCTTTCGTAAGCGACACAAGAATTTTTGGGACCCAATTGTGGAGAGACTCTAAAAATGCCTGGCCTTATATAAAGGCAGATTCCTCTACCTCGGCGATCGTATCACTCTTTTAAAATCCACCCTGTTAAGCATCCTATTTTTTTTATGTCTCTTTACCGTATGCCTACATGTATCATCAAAACCTTAGAACGTCTCATGAGGTCCTTTCTCTGGTAGGGTCATACATCATCATCATTATCCGAGCCTTATAACAATTATTTAGAGTCGGCTAAACGAATCATGTTCTGCCATTCTGCTCTATCAGGGGCAATACCTATAGTCAAACCATAAATCACCATATTACCTCTCACTACTTCTATCTATGTATTTTTGAACCTTCTCCTTGTCCTTTTAGAGCCTTCCACTTATACCAAATCGTCCCTCCTAACAGTTGCTGTATTAGGTCTACAGTGCACATGGCAGCTCACCTAACTCTACTCTCCCTCATATTATCGCCTAGTAGTATCTTCTCGCCTAGAAGCATCTTAGCTTGTTGACATTTGTTCATTTCTTTCATAAGACACAAAGTCAATAGGTGAGACAGAGTCTCTTTCTGGAAAGAGACTTAGAACCCCCCATTGTGGCACAATCTTTTGAAATTTTGTAAGGTAAAGTTATTTGGATCCTAACTTTCAGAAGACCCCTTTCAAACTTTGAAATCAAAGTCTTATTACATCTGCTTCGTCCTTTACATCCACTTTTCATGACAAACTCTTGCAATGACAAGATTATTTGAGCCAATTCTTAATGTGACATTTTTAGTGTCTATTCCTTCTACCAAGCTCTCACCCATGTTTCCTCATCTTCCTTCACTCTGTGTAAAGCTTGGATAACACCAATCCCACCCAAAGTGCAAGCTTTTACCTGATTAGTTATTTCTAACCAAAACCTAACTGCTGACCAGCACAAAGAAGAGGTTTCTCTTTTTCTAATCAATGATGCATGTGCCTGGAAGCTGAAGAAACACATAGCCACCTTTCCCCTCACTAAGTGTTGCTTCCACTCTCTAGGCACAAATTTTGAGAGATTTTAATTGGCAATGGGTAACCCCACCCTCAACTGACCACCTTTTCTCTTCCTTTTTCTCCCCTTCATTACCCCAAACCAGGATTATTCCTTTCGAGAGCATCTTTCACAAACCATCCCATGGAAAATCTGGGGAGAACATGACTAAAGAAGTTTAGGACAAAGAAGAGACCAATGCTGGTCATTGCTGAATATGCAAGAAGCCTTTGGGCATTAAACTTTCAGGATCCCAAACACTTCTCTAGGTCTGACTTCGCATGCAATTGGTCCAAAATCATAAGGTGAAGATCTCCCAAACTTCCCCGGTCAGCTATGTGGACCCCTCCAAAGCTGAATATTAATGGCTGCTCACTAGGCAACCCCCGGCCTTGCATCTTCGGGGGTATCTTCCCTAACTCAGAATACATTTGGTATAAGTGACTCTTACCAGGGTTGAAGCCAATGATCTCTTGGAAGGCTTAAAGAGGTTCAATCAAACACCCATGGAGACTCTCCAATACATTTGATCAGGTCTTTCATTTATGCATCTACAAATCGCCTTCCCTTATAATTGGCAGGAAGCCAATGGGGCAATAGATGATCTGGCAAAAGAAGGGGCTGCTAAGGATGATGCATCAAGCACTACATGAAGGCATTCCTCTGCCTATGAACACATATATATCACCTTCTTCATTTTGCTTTTTTCTCCCTACTTTTCTCTCCATTTCCATGCGCAAAAGCCTCATCATCCCTGTACTTCCACCTTAACACCTTCCCTATCTCTATCTTTGTTGCCTTTTTCCTTTTTCCTCCTCTCCCTCTACTCAATGCCTGAAAATCTTGTTTCTTAATGTGTCTCATCTGTCATGACACCAAACTTCAACAGAAGCAGAACCGTCAAAACTGCAATTGTGGAAACTGCCTCAGCTCATAAGGAAAAAAAACCAGCAAACCAGAAATTTAAGAATTTCTTATGACAAGTGCAGATCCAATCCCACTCATTGGCGATCATGCTCTAGTGACAAAAGTACCATCCCAGACATGTTGTTTTGCTCTGGGCATAAATAGCCACATTTTAGAGCCAAAACCAATACAACCAAAATTCTAGCATATTAGTATTCATTTTAAGAAAAAAGAATTGCATATGCCAACATTTGGCTATTGAGCGTGAGGGATGGAAATAGGCTACTAATTTTGCAACGACATACATGAGAATCACAATCAATAAGGCAATAAAATGAACTACGAGAGATGGAGGACTAATCATTGTACCCAAACTGAAGTTTTTATATTATGTAGTGAGAAAATTATTCAATTTGAATTAATGAGAACCAATGCTCACAAAATCGGCCACCGGCATAAACAGCTAGGAGGCCTCACTACCCACCCTGGGCTATACAGCCCAGAGCATGGTGTTTGGGTGGAAATTGCCCCCGCCAAGAGGGCATTTTCGTAATTCAAAACCTAGTGAGAGAGATTTCCCTCCCAAAAACACTTTTTTTAGCTTGAATCAAAACAATTTCGAAAATCGATTTCAAACTCAAGGTTTTCGATTTATTGTGTAATCGAAAGTCATTCGACTCGGGTGTTTTTGCCAACCAAAGAGGTTGGAGAAGAGAAGTTTTGGGCATCCAAAAGTATCCGACTGAACCCTACTTTTGATTGGGTTTGGAAAGGTTTTTAGATTTAACGGTTTATGTTTAGGGTTTCTTTTTACTCTGAGTATTGTCTTATGTTATGTTTTTTTAAGTTAATTTTCTTGTGTTTATATTTGCAGTTTGGCATGACATTTATGATGGAATTTCTTGAGTGCTTTTTGTTTTTAATATCCGCTTGCACTTTTGTGATTATATCATATTTTGGGGTATGTTTGGCTATTTTTCTACTCGATAGTGCAAGATCAAAATTTTATAATATATTGTGTGGATATGTTTGGCTTTGTTTCTAGCTTTTAATGCAAGAGTGAAAATTCATAATGTACTTTTGTCTATCTTTGGATTTATTTCCATTGTATGATGTAAATTTATTTATAATATATTTTTTGTCCATGGTAAACTTTCTAAAAATATATATATATTTTTGTCCATATTTTTTGGCTATGTTCATAATTTATAATGTAAAATCAAATATTCATAATAAATGGTTAGCTACTTTTTTGCATTTGTTTATATTTTATAATGCAAAATTGAAAATATTACTATATGTTTAGCTATGTTTTCAATTTGTAATACCAAATTGGAGAATATTACTCAATGTTTGACTATGTTTCTATTTGATAAATTTAGCTAAACTGAAAATTCATAGAAAATTCATATTTCAAAATATATGCAATTGGCTAATTTTGACTATATCGAGTTTTTATATACTTTCAAGCTATACTGAGTGTTGATTCTTGAGTTATCGCATACTCATATATTCACACTGTCTTCTTCTGGTTCTACTGGGAAACAAACTGTCCGAGGTGGAAGCATGGGACATGCCCAAATCCATTGGACAAACAAAAGATCCAATGCAATTACTGTAAGAAGGTCTATTCATATGCAATTAATAGATTCAAGAAGAATCTGGCAGGGATAAAAGAGGATGTTGCACCTTGTACACAAGTCACAATAGAAGTAAGGAATGAAATATAGGGGCTTCTAGAAGGGTTCAAGAAGAGAAGAAGAGGCAAAAAAAAAATAAGTGGATGTAATTACGTAATCAGTAGATATTTGGAATCAAAGACAAGAAGAAGAGTAGTATGAAAGTAGTGCTAAGCTTGTCATAGACGTGGAGATTGGGAATAGTAGGCCATGTAGTTGTAGGGCCTATAGAGACTCACTCACCCCCCACCCCCCGTGATCCTACTGTTGCAGCTCGAGGATAGCCATCAAAAAAATGATCAAAAAGAAAGAGTAGATCAGTATGTGGCCAGGTGGATTTTCGAAGCAGGCATCTCTTTCAATGCCACTACTTTGAAGGGCTTACAGGCCATAGTCGAAGCAGTGGGCCAATTTGGGTCCAGATATATAGTTCCTACACCATACGAGCTCAAGGGCCCTCTACTTAAAAAAGTGCTAGAACTGACCAATGAGCATCTTAAGACTCGAAGGGATGCATGGAGCTGGTTTGGGGTAACCATAATGACTGATGAATGGCCTGACCAGAGGCCTAGGAGTGTAATGAATTTGATGGTAAATTGTCCATAAGGGACAATGTTTTTTCGCTCATTTGATGCATCTGATAAAGAATATGATGCTTCATTCATTCTGGAGCTGGTTGAGAAATGCATAGAGGAGGTGGGGGAGCATCATGTAGGTGGTTACTGATATGGCTGACCATAATATAGCAACAGGTAGGGAGCTTGAGAAAAGTAAGCCTCACATTTTTTAAACCCCACGCGCGGCACATTGCATTGACAGCATGCTCAAGACATTGATAGGAAAGCATGGTGACACGTTTCATTTACAACCACACATGTGTCTTGGTTTTGATTTAAATGAAACGGACTTGGGTCAAGACGGTAGAGGCTAGGTTTTTATAGCCCAATGTCTCAAGTTCCATTCCTATGTAACATTGTCAAAAAAAAAAGGGGGACTAGATTTGCCACCTCTTATATGTGCTTGAAGTTGCTTCAAAGTGAAAAAGATAATTTAAGCAAATGTTCGTTTCTAACGAGTGGAACCAATTGAAGTGGTCTATTCATGCAAAGGGGAGGAAGGTTGTTATATTATCATATCAAGAAGCTTTTGGGAAAAGGTTGATCGGTCCATTAAAGCCTTCAAGCCACTTGTTAAAGTTTTGCGCTTAGTAAATAGCGAGAAGAAGCCACCTACCGGTCATATTTACAAGGTTATGGAAGTTTCCAAGGAGGAAATCAAGCAAAATTTTAATCACAATGGTAAGTAATATGGGCCTATTTTGGATATTGCAGAACGTAGGTGGGACTCAAAGCTTGAGAGGCCCCTTCACTTGACAGGCTACTATTTGAACCCTGCTTATTTTGTGACAATCCATAGATTGAGACCCAGGGTTCTTTTATGGATGTCATCAATACATGCATGGTCAGACTCATCCCCATTGTACAAAACTCTCAAGGCAGGTAAGCTAAATTTATCTTCCTCGTTTAGAGTTTAAGACAAGTCTATTCTATTCTTTATTACTCAATTTTTATAAAATCTAACATTGTGATGTAGGTACATGGTGGACCAACCATGGGTCAACTCCTAAGCAGTTACAAAGGACGGCTACATGGATACTCAATTTAACATGTAGCTCATCAAGATGCGAGCGCAATCTTAGTATTTTTGAGATGGTAATGTCTTATACCTATCTAATTTTTGAGATGGTAATGTCTTATACTCAATTTAACATGTTGCTCATCGGTACCAAGGGTGCACACCAAGGCTTAAGCCGCCCTCCCTAGGTGCCAGTACCTAGGCGCCTACCCAGTGGCCTAGGCGGGTGGCTAGGAGGGGGCCCAGTCCTAGGTGACTGCCTAGGGCCTGCGCCCATTTTTTAGAACAAAGCGCCCCTAGGGGGGGGGCCTTTGGGTCATTGTTTATCCACGCTTTTTCATAAAAGGTCTTCAAGGATATTCTAAACCCCAAAGTCAAAACATATTGAAATCTAAGCCCCAAATCTATTGATTTTGAGATCTCTGCGAATCAAAAAAGAAATCTAAGATTTTTTTAAGTTTTTTCATTAAATTGAAAAAAACAAATCTTAAGATTTATCCAGATCCCAAATCCATGGACTTTTTTAAGTTTTTCACTAAATTGAAAAAAACAAATCTTAAGTTTTATCCAGGCCCAAAATCCATGGACTTTTTTAAGTTTTTCACTAAATTTTCTATGATTTGAAGCGTTGTACATGTTTATTCTTAACATGCGATATGTTAGGTTATTTACAATACATGTAAATGCAAAAAATTGCAAAGTTAACATAAATATATGCATATATGTGCATTTGGACAGTACATAGATGTATATTTCTACATAATTTTCACTATAGGGGTCAGGGCACTTACCTAGGCACTGGGAGTTGGGCACCAGGCCAGCCGCCTAGCATTTTCTAACCTTGAATGTAATTTTGTTTTAGATTATAAGTCAGTTATGCAATATGCGTTATGATTTATGAAACAAATACACACCAAAAAGAGAAACAAACTTGAGCAAAAATGACTAAACAATCTCATGTACGTTCAGTACGATCAGAAATTGAGGGACTGCCATGGATCAAGATTCCATTGATCCTATTAACATTAAAGAGTTAGATGATTCATGTGAGTGGTTGATCAAGTCCGAAGATGGAGATTTCGTACATGCTGGAGAGGGCTTCATATGAAGTCAAGTGAGGCAAGCTATGGGAACCCAGTCGTAACCCATGAGGACCACAAGCTCCCAATCTCAAAGGAGGGGGGGTTCTCAGTCTCAAAGGAAGGGTCCTGATCTCTTAGCAAGGGGTCCAAGCACATGGAGAAAAGACAACCTAAAAGAGTGAGGGAGGAGGAAGAGGAGCCAGAGCTACAAGACTTAGAAAAGACCGATGAAAAAGACCGATATGTATCAGAGGGAGATAATTCTGATAATGATGGCATGGTACCATCATCATTTGAGAGTGTTGGTGGGAGAGACGAGATGATATTGTTGGAATGATGATGGAATCCAATTGGGCCCTTTGTAAGTTCATGATCATTTAATTCTTTTTAGTGCCCTGTACTCATGTTTGTATGTTTGGAACTTTGGATTTTCGAACCCTACAATGTGTTGTAATTTTTTTGGGTAGTCGAATGCTTTGAAGTTGAACTTCAAAACTTTCAAGTTCAAAGTAATGTTTGAAATGCTTATGGATATACATTTATGTCAAAATTTGGACAATTTTATAATTTATAAGTTATATGACTTTGTCTTTTCGCTTAAATTGCTAATGGATGTCAAAATTTGGGTAATTTTACAGCTTTATATTTTCAATCATGTAAATTTCAGTTTATAAGAAATTAGATTCCATAATTGAAAACCCTACAACCCCCCCCTCTAGTCCCTTACATTGGCTCTCCAACCGCCTGGGCGGCCATTTCCATCTTCTTGAACATTGACAAGGTGTTGAGGACAAAGGCATCAGTGGTAACCAAATACACAGGAGCAAATTGAAGAATATGCTAGCTACTACTATAGAGTGAAGATGCCGATAACATCAAACTTGTCAACTAAAATTATTCATTTTCATGAGGCAAAATATAATATATTATTACAGCCTAGATCACGGTGAGTTCAAGAGAATTGAATCGGACCTGACCGGTGTGGATAAGTGAAACCAGAATGTACTTCTTGTACGCTTCAACAGCTACTGTGTTTAACACTGTCATTGGAGCAGTAATCGCCTGGAAAACACAGTAATTTAATTACCAATACAGACAAGTATGAAGACTAACAAAAGGCAGCTAAGCTCAAGTGCCACATACATGGTGCAAATATTCCAAGGCTTTTCTGAAACGCTTTTGCCCAATATTTAATATTCCCCTGCATCATATATTAAAGAGATCAGTATCATGCATGCCGCAGGAATCAAGCACATCACACCTAAGGCATTAGCGAGACAAATCCACAACCACATAACAAAACTCCAAGAAGGTAGAAGTCTCCTTTAATGTAGAAAACCATTCAAAGGCATAATCCAGTACTGCCAATTTAAGAAACCAAGTGTACGAGAAAGATCCTCTATCAGAAGAAAGATGCATATGCTCCTTTCGTGTATTATAAATTCAGGTCATTCTTCAGATATATTGATGACCATGCTAGAACCAAAATTCATTCAAGTAATCAAATCTCAAATAATTAAAGAAAATATATGCACATAAACGCACACGAGCACACACACGCACACACACGCATCACAAAACAATGACAGGCAAATAAATGCAGGTTCTAGCACTACAACCTAGTAATGTGACGGATAGCATCTGGTTCCTATGTTTCACACTCAAATCTGATGCCCTATATTAGAAAACAATGACAAGAAAAAAAGAACACTGTATAAATTCCATCTCTGAAGAGAGAGGTCTACATAAAAGCAATACCAAAAATCACCACGTGTGGGCTAAACGCTCATAATATGGTCGCCCCTGAATCAACTGAAGCAAAAGAGAAATGCTATGAACTTGAACATTAGTTTGAGTGTTGGGAATTGGGTTGTCTGGTTGGTGTTGATGATTTGATGCGGCAAATATCAAGAGAGAATAGAGAGGACAAAGACCAGAAAATTTCAACAACGAACATCCAAAACAAAAACAAACCACAAGATTGAAACAAGAGAGAGAGAGAGAGAGAATTTTTCTTTGATGGAAAAAAGTCTACATTTTCAGCCCCTCACGTGAAGACCGCTTATCCCCTTAAACCTAAAAATAAATAAATAAATAAATAAACAAACAAATAACGATAAGCCCCTTCCTTGAACTAGTAAACTTTCCCACAAAGGCTTGCAATCCTCAAGGAATCATAAGCCTAATCAAATTTCGACCTTTTTCCTATCCTAGTAACTCATCAAAATCCCACAATTCTAAAGGAAATATAAAACTCAGTAAATACCACGATTAGATCATGACTCCATCTAAGTAATAAATGAGAAGTAACAAAAGAGTAAATTATATATGGGGGGTGTGTGTGTATGTATCAAATTTGAGGCGCCCATAGAACAACTTCTGAAATCCACGTACTCCCTGAATGAAGTTTTCCCACCCATGCAACAAGATCTTCTGATATTCACCTCCATAGGTCATGCTGACATCAACATCAAGGACTTGCTGCGCTTTAATAGTAGGACCTTCTGGATATTGTTGTTGCCAATCATCTCTCAGGCCTTCACTGCCGTAGTCACCATGATACTCATAAAGATCTGCCACATTAGAAATGGGAGATATATTAAAGTCCTCTGGAAGTTCAATTTCATAAGCATAGGTTCCCATCTTCTTTAGCTACATGGACCTCATCTTATGATAGGTCCCAGTTGAAATTCTTCCTTTTCACAAAAAAACCAGAACAAGATCACCAACTTGACATTCTTTGAAACTTCCATGGGAATTGGCCTCCATCTTATATTTGATATTACTATTTTTTTTTAAAGTTTTTAACATTGCGTTCTTCTATTTTCTCATCTGCTTATGTAATTCATGCCCACACTCGTCAATACGCTTGGGATCCTTACTAGCCTAGCTTCAATTGATAAAGGCACCAAATCAAGAACCTCACTAGATTTTTCCCATAAGCTGCTGCCTCAAATGGATAGTTTAATTTTAGGAGTTGTCATAAGTGAACGCTACTTGTCGTAGCACCGAATCTCATTGCTTGATCAGCACCCCACCATACTTCTAAACCACTTTCCCAACCTTCTATTTAACACTTCGTCTGCACATCAGTTTGTGGATGATATGCACCGCTAAATTGAAGCACTCCATGAAGACACATGATCACCTTGAAGAATAGGTGTGCAAAATGGGTTGCATCATGGTCTACTTGCAAAGAAAAATGAGCCATCTTTGAGAAGCGATCGACTACAACAAGCATAGAATCATTACCTCATTGAGTTTCAGGAAGAACCAAAACAAAATCCATACTATGATGCTCCCAAAGCGTTCTAGGTACAACTAATTGCATTTACAAAGCTTGATCCTTAGTCAACTGACAAATAGTGCATCTCTTGACATATAGTACCCAACATCTCTTATTCGCAAATGACATAGTTTTGATCAATGAGACCCGAAATGGTGTCAACACAAAGAACTTTGGAGGGGTGCTCTAGAATCTAAAGATTTTAAAATTTGTCAGACTAATACAGAGTATATGGAATGCAAGCTTAGTAATAATATGAGTAGAGATGACAAAGTAGGTAAGATTGATGGCCAGGAAATACCAAAAGAGTGCACTTCTGATACCTTGGGTCGATAATCAAGGAAAATGAAGAGATTGAGGAAGATGTCTCACATAAGATTAGAGCGGGGTGGGTGAAGTGGAGATGTGCAACCGGAATTTTATGTGATCACCACATACCAATGAAGCTGAAAGGCAAATTCTATACTACAGCTGCGAGACTAGCTTTGATCTATGGGGCAGAATGTTGACCAGTTAAAAACAATATGCCTATAGAGAGAGTGCAGTAGAGATGAGGATGTTGAGATTAATCAGTAGCAAGACAATAAGGGATAGAATTCGAAATGAATACAAGCTTCATGGGAAAAGGCTTTGATGATGATGATAATTCTTTTGAGAATTTCACATACCTCAAGCTTCATAGTCTGAATGAAGAACAAGCTCCATTGGGATCAAGTAATGACGTCAACGATGCAAAGCTTGGAGAATAGCATAGAATTCAACAACATTTAGCCTCACTCAACTTCTTACTAAAGTATGCGATTTGCCTCTGAATGAAGAACAATCTCCCTTAGGATCAAGTAATGACACCAATGACGAAAAGCTTGGAGAGTGGCATAGAATTCAACAACATTTAGCCTCACTCAACTTTTTGCTGAAGTATGCGATTGGCCTTCCTTCCTAGCTAGCTACAGTGCAAAGCTATGGAAATAGTATAGAATTCAACAACATTTAACCTCACTCAACTTCTTAATGAAGTATGTGATTGGCCTCCCTTCCTAGCTAGCTACAGTGCCAATCCCCATGTGGGATGCGGCACATTTCACCTCAAATACCTTTTCGGAATTTGGCAAAGACAACACTAGTGCTTTAGCCATCTTTGGCATTACTAGATTAAAGTTATTCTCTGCAGCCTTAGACCACAAAGACTTCCCTTGCTTCATATAGTCAGCTATAGGAGCAATAAGATTGCTAAAATTGAAAATAAAACCCAAATAAAAGGTAGTGAGACCATGGAAGCTTCTCACATCTCCCTCTGATTGTGGTTAGGCCACTCAACAATGGCCTTAATCAATTCTTTGACAAATACCACAAACCCAAGGAAAACAAGGTTACTCTATAAGAAAGCACACTTCTTTAGGTTCACATATAAGTTTTCTTGATGAGGAACCTTGACGCAAATGCCATGTGTTCATGTTAGTATTATAAACCAGAACATCTACAAAATAACCAACCACAACTTTTCCAATAACCCAACATCACCAAATAACCAACCAAGTACCTGAGTCACGACCAGTATAAAAGTGCATGGTGCTTAGCTGGCAATGGGCCAAACGAACCAAACTGCCTCGCCGGCGAAGCCCTATAAACTAGGGCTTGGGCCTTAAAATGTGGCTCGAGGGCCGGACTAGATGAGTATGGGCCATGGCAATGATAAGGCTAACCTGGTTCGGCCCTATTTTCCCCTTTTTTTCATTATTTTCCTCATTTGTATTCTGCCCGATTCGGTCTGGATGGGGCCAGAACCAGGCCTGGGCTAGGACTGGGCCGAGCTGGGCTTAAGCCGCCCCTATAGGGGCTGGGGGTGGTCAGGCCCAAGCCCAACTCTTCGCCAGCCGTACTAGGTGCATTGGATAACCAAAGGGCATAACATGCCATTCATAAAGCCCATCACAAATCTAAAAGCCATCTTCTACTCATGGCCCAGCCCTGTCATGATTCGATGGTACCAACTGTGCAAGTCAATCATGAAAGAGACTCAAGAACCGAATAGCATATCCAACATACCATCGGGTCTATATTCGAAAAACCTATACTTAACAATTATTTTATTGAGGATGAGGTTGCCCACATATATCACCCATGACCCATCCTACTTGAGCATAAGAAGTGCTGGCATAGCACATGGGTCATCCTCTCACAAATCAGCTCCTTCTCAAACAAGAATACAAGTTTGAAACAAGGGAGGGAACCATCAAATTATAAACATTTCCTTCAAGGGAACCATGATTTTTTTGTCCCTCTTCAATGAAAAAAGTTCAAAATTTTCAGCTCTTCAAGTGAAGGTCCCTATCCCCTTTGTGCATAAAAAAATGAATAAACAAACAAATAGCTAAAGATAAGCCCCTTTCCTAAACTTCTGAACATCCCTACAAAGACTCCCGTGTCTCAAGGAATCACAAGCCTAAGCTAATATTCACTTTATCCTATCCTAGGATGTAAATCCCTCATCAAAATCCCACAACTCTATTAACCAAATAAATAAACTAAAAACCAAATTCAAGGGGCGGTTACTCCTTGACAGTGTCACGGATACTAGCCTACATTCTAGGGTGGAATCCCCCACTAACCTCCCAAAAAAAAAAAACACAGCATTAGTCTGAGGAAATCAATTTACCTCCACAATTTTCAATTATTTAATCATTTGAGACTAACAGACAGCAAGTTCATCTAGAGATTCTTTAAATACTCTTTAAGGGACTACTTTCGACTCTCGTTGCATCCCTGACCTCCCTCAAGTTACACCCACCTAGAGGGCCAAGAAGACAAGATGAGCATTGAAAACTTAGAAGAAGGAATGGACAACCACATGTAATCCCATGAAATACCTCCAACTAGAAAAAAATATGGATCCTCAAATGAACCACTATCAAAGACTCAAAATTAGAATACCACAAGGGATTGTTTCCATCATGGACCAAATATGCCATGAATCTATTATAGCATGTTAGCTCAAGCCACTACATGATGACGATTTTGATTACTGTAGATTTATTGGTTCACTATAGTATCACAATTTTAATCGACAAAAGTCACTTATGCTCTCAAACTTCGCTACCTAATCATGCATAAGCACATTTGTCTCTATTTATGGCCATGACATGTTTTCTTCAATACACGAACGACATAGTTACTCAGGAGCTGCTTCTAACCTCAATCTGCAATCCTATACAGGATGCTCATCAAGCACACAGTCCTACATATAAAGTTCAACTTCAACGGCCTCACTCTGCATTATTGAATCCGATGTCAGACTCATGGCATGCTATAAAACATCTGAGAATTGCTTAATCTAGTGAAGAAGCAGACTCTGGGTCTACAGCATCCATGGCAGCAATAGCTTACCAAGTTGACATTTCCTTTATGCGATACCAATGTTTACTTGCATAGTCAATAAAATTGTTTGTGATAGTAGAGACCTTGTTTTTCATTCCCACACCAATTACACTGAAATATATGATTGCTTCCTCTATGAGAAGTTCATCTAGCGCACTATACGTCCAGTTCATATCAGCATCATAATCAGTTCATGCTAGTTTCACTAAAGTTCATCACAAGAAGTGTTAAGTGAGCAACCTAAGCATCCATCATATTTCATCACCCTCTTTGAGGGGTAGGCTGAAGTAGTACATCAAATATGGTGACATAAAGTTGTTTGTACTTGTTATTGCGATTGTTGTACTCTTTTTCTTCTTTTATATCCAAGGAATTTTCTGCAAATTTCACCAAAGGTATTTCTACAAATATCACATGCACTCCTTTATAAACATCAACAGCATACGCAATCCCTCTCCTTCTGAGAGTGGATATCCGCACTTCTCAATATCATCATAGCTCAAGATTCCGCAATGATCACCCTTAATTTGAGACTTTGAGTGTCCCCATATGAGATGGAGGTCTTAACATTGTTAAGAAATAAATTTTTCATTTATCAAAGGGACCATGGGCTAGCTACGATTAATGCCAATCATTGGAAAGGCTGCCTCTTATTCACGGCTGAAAGGAAGCACTTCAGTCAATCACATTAAATTCCCTTTCAATGGACGATAAGATGAGATAAAGTAGACTTAGGTTGGCTAGCAATGTGTAGAGCAGACCCAGTACGGCACGTGTTAAGAGGTGCTAGTTGGCTCAAGTGGAAGGCTCAAAAGGGATAAGGGGTACGCTCAAAACGAACAGGTTGGAAGTAATGAGAAAAGATATTGGGACTTATGGCCTCACTAAGAGTATGGCCCTCGATAGAACAAAATGGTGGACCAAAATTCATGTAGCGACTCCAAATAGTTGGAAAAAGGTTCCAATGATGATGATGACATTAAATTCCCTTTCAACATGAGCAACTTGTCCACCATCACAGAAGAAATAGTCATCCCTGGGGATCGCAGAGTCTAGAATCCTTCTTTCAGATGACATCTAACAGAGGAAGAAACAGACCAATTCATTACTCTCAGCTTCTCTTCATTCCATCTTCATAGCTCTCTCTGGGAGGAATACTCTTGCGTGGATTCTCTCCCCTTCTGGCTCATTTTCGATGGCCTCCTTCTATAAAAAAACTTATTCAGCCAACCACATTCCCACTCAACCCTATCTCGGTCCTTTCAAAGGTCTAATCCACCAACGCTCCGCTTAAAGTGCAAGCATTCAACTGGATTGCTTGATCCCAAAGAGCTCTCACAATAGACCAGCTTCAAAGGAAAGGGATCCCGATCCCCAACAGCGGCGCACTATGTCTTTGTGAGGAGGAATCAAACCCACACCTGTTCATTCATTATGGCCGAGCCCAAGAACTATGAAGCCTTTTAATCCAGCTGTTTGGCCTCAAATGGGTCACTCCACCCTCTGTCCCGGCTCTCATCTCTT
This sequence comes from Amborella trichopoda, assembly GCF_054954075.1. Taxonomy (NCBI): domain Eukaryota; kingdom Viridiplantae; phylum Streptophyta; class Magnoliopsida; order Amborellales; family Amborellaceae; genus Amborella; species Amborella trichopoda. The sequence goes on from NC_142344.1 coordinate 175,969, forward strand.
CGTCTCTCGTCTCTCATTGGCCAAAGGCCGGAAGAATCCCATGGAAGGCTTCTATTGCAGCCACTATATGGTTTATGTGGCTTGAAAGAAACTCTAGGATTTTTCAAGGCCTCAAGAACGAAGTTCCAGTTCTCTTCAATAAGGTTACTTCCTAAGTACTCTTTTGAGCCTCCAATCACAGGGCCTTTACCGGGATATCGGCTAACACTTTCCTATGCGAATGGGAAAACATCCTTATGCTCCAATCACATAGGGTATCAAGACCCGACAATTGGTTGCCACCACCAGAAGGCACCATCAAGCTTAACTTCGATGGATGCCCCCTGGGGAACCCTGGCCTAGCTGGAGCCAGAGGAGTATACCGAGACCACTGCGGCAATGTTCCGACCACCTATTCTGAGTATTTAGGCCATGCAAATTCTCAATACGCTGAATCCATGGCTTTACTCTTGCGACTTAAAAGATTTGACTTTTCTCGAGGTGCACAGTTATTGGTTGAGGGGGATGCCCAAAATATCATATCCTGGACTGCTGGGAATTCACCACCTCCATGGTACCTATCCTCTATATTTGATGAGATTGCATACACTTGCAGGGATATGGTCGTCTACTGGAAGCATATCTGGAGGACGCCTAACGAGTTCGCAAATCTTCTGACTAAGGATGGAGCTAGGGCCCAAGCAGATGCCCCCGCATAATGGCGACTTTTTGGGTTGCTGTGTTGTTCTAAATTCAATCGTCGGCCCACCTCCTTTTTTGCTTTGGACCATTGTGGTTGCATTCTATTTTGCTTTTCGTGTGTACATTGCTTGTAATCGGGCGAGTCTATACGCCCCAATTTTTTGTATAGGGCCACTGTGTAGTAATCTATTTTTTGTCCGAGAGACCCTGCCTATGGGTGCTCTCGGGTCCCACTCTTGTTTTCTAACACTCTTCCAGTAAAACAAGAAAGGGTGGCTAACATTATGAACTGATTTGGCAACTCCAATCCCACAATCTCTCAAGGAATGAGGGACCTCTCGGACTTCGTTTTCCTTAAGGAACTCCTAGACATCCCTCTTCCAGGAAACCGTTTTACTTGGTCCAATCACTCACCCCAACCATCCCTCTCAAAACTAGACAGATTCCTTCTTTCTTTGAATTGGGAGGAACACTTTCCGGGCTCTCATGCCGTGACCTTACCTAAGCCCACCTCTGACCACTGCCCCGTCCTCCTAGATACCCTAGCAGTTAGGAGAGGACCAAAACCCTTTAGATTCAAATTAGCCTGGCTTCAAGAGGAGTCTCTCCCCACCTTGATTCCAATTTGGTAGAACTCCTTTTCCGGCCAGATTTCGGGCATATTTCAAGAAGAGCAGGTTATAGGCTCCAAACCAAAATACAACTCCTCAAAGCCTCCCTCAAAACCTGGAGTAAGTCCATCCCCGGTAAGTACTCCCAAACCAAGTCCTATTTACTAAATTCCATCCAAGACCTAGATCGTACTGAGGAGTCCAGACCTCTAACAGACACATAATCAAACCTCGTAACCAAAACAAAATTGGAATACTTCTCTATCCTCAAAAAATAATTGTACTGGTACCAGAGGTCAAAAGTTAAATGGCTGAAAGCAGGGGACCAAAATACGGGCTTCTTTCACCGGATAGCTAATTGTCGCAAAAGAGACGATACTATTTCGATAATCAAAGTGGACAATCGCTATTTCGTACACCCTGAGGAAATAGAGTTGGCCATCCTTGATTTCTTCCATACCCTATATGCTGCCTCCTCGGGCCCAAGACCGACCGAGGATGATGACTCTTGATTTCCTACCCCTTCCTGAAGACTGACTGGGCACTCTGGCTAGAGCGACCTTTCTCGAAAGAAGAAATCTTAAAGGCTAGCCAAAGACAAAGCCCCCGGTCCAGATGGGTTTCCCATAGCACCTTTTAAAAAATTTGGGGAAACGTTCAGTTCAGACTTCTTAAGGTTTTTCATTGAATTCTTCCATTGGGGAATCCTCCACAAAGCCATCAACGCCACTTTCATAGCCTTAGTCCCCAAGGTCGAAGGGGCAGAGGAACTAAAGGACTTTCGTCCAGTCAGCCTACTCAATTCCACTTACAAAATTCTGGCCAAGGTTCTAGCCTCAAGGCTACAACAAGTCCTTCCTTTAATCATATCACTGTCATAGACAGCTTTCATCAAAGATAGGCAAATCCTAGACGGAACCTTAGTAGCACCCGAGTGCCTTCACTCAAGGCACATGTCCAAGAAGCCTGGTCTTATCTTTGAGATAGACTAGGAGAAAGCATACGACCATGTTGACTGGTCAATTCTGGACGAGTCAATAGCTAGAATGGGATTTCGGGACTTTGGAGAAAGTGGATGAGAGGTTGCTACTGTCATCCTCACGTCTCAATTCTCATCAATGGAACCCCAAAAGGTTTCTTCCCATCCTCGAGGGGGCTATGCCTAGGGGATCCACTCTCCCCTTTCATGTTCACCATTACAGCAGAAGTCTTCAGCCGTTCAATCTCCCTTTTGCACCCAGAAGGTCTCCCCACTAGATTCAAGAGCAATGCCCAAGGCCTAACAGTGTCCCATCTTCAATATGCAGATGACACTTTGATGTTCATTGATGCCTCGCCAGAAGAAATTGATAATCTGAGGCTTTATCTCAAATGCTTCCAAGTGGTTACAGGGTTCAAAGTTAACATGAACAAATCAAAGATGATGGGAGTGGCACGCACGAATGCTGAAATCAGGGTGCTTATCCCAAATTGGGAATGTAAAGTGGAGGAACTTACCACAACATACCTTGGTCTACCCTTGGGATTGGAAAAACCAAAAAAGAGACAGCGGTCCCATGTGATAGACAAGATTTACGGGCGTCTGGCAGGGTGGAAAGGGAGATACCTCTCTATGGCTGGCCGTACCACCTTGATAAAAGCAAACTTGGCAAATGCTCCAGTCTACCTCATGTCTCTTTTCCACTTGCCAACCTCAGTGGCCAACCACCTTAACCAGCTTATGAGGAATTTCCTCTGGTCAAGACAAGCCGAGAGAACCAAATACCGTGGGACAAGATCTTCTTACCCAAACACCAGGGAGGGCTAGGGATTAGGACTCTCAGAAAACATAGCCTGACCCTTCTAGCGAAATGGTGGTGGAGCCTAGCCACTCATACACACTCCCTCTGGGATAAGGTCGTACGTAGCAAATATAGGATTTCGGAAGGAGTTTGGGTGCCTGAGAGGAAGCAGCAGAGTAGAGCTTCAGGAGCGTGGAAGTCGTTCACCTCCTCCCTCTCACAATTCAAAAAATTCATCAGATTCCATCCAAGAGAAGGAACAAGAGTGCGCTCCTAAGGGACCTTTTTCCCTCCCTTTACTCTCTTGCCTCAAACAAACACTCTACCATCGCAGAGGAAATGGTACTGTCAGGAGGCCGAAGACTCCCTCGTTCAGAAGAAATATCTCAGACAAGGAAACCAACCACTTCAGGTCACTCTCGACAGCTTTACATTCTATCTTCATCTCTACACAAGGGAGGGACTCCATGGTATGTACTATAACCCCCTGTGGTACTTTCTCGGTGGCCTCGTTTTATAAAAGGCTCATCCAACCCCCCACCTTTCTTCTTAATCGTACCTTGGTCCATCTAAGGTCCCCTCCCAAATATCAGACTTTCAACTAGATTGCTTGTTCTCAACAGGCACTCACAGTGGACCAGCTTCAAAAGAGAGGGATTCCAATCCCCAACAGATGTGCCATGTGTTTGAGCAAGGAGGATTCGAATCCACAAATCTTCATCCACTGCAAGCTAGCTCACAACCTTTGGAGTCAATTATTGCAGTTGTTTGGTTTCCAATGGGTTATTCCACTGATGGTTAGGGCCCTAATTTCCTTAAAACATGCGTCACATTGGCCGAAGGCCGGCAGAACCTTATTGGGAGCCCACCATCATCGCTTCCATATGGGTGATCTGGGTAGAAAGGAATAACAGAATATGCCAAGGTCACAAACTCCCAAGTATCAGCACTTTTCCACAAGGTTACTTCTCTAGTAACATTCTGGGCATCCAACCACAAGGGTTTCTAGGGCATTTCAGCGAACACCTTTCTCAGCCAATGGGAAAACATACTCTACCACCAACCACGAAAGGTGCAAAGACCAAACACCTGGCTGCCACCTCCAGAGGGCACCATCAAGCTCAATTTCAATGGTTGCTTTCTAGGGAACCCCAGCCATGCAGGAGCCGGAGGTGTCTTTAGACCATCATTGCAATATTCTCTTCACCTATTCTGAGCATCTAGGCCATAAAGATTCTCAATACGCTGAAGCCATGGCCCTATTGTTAGGTCTCAAAAGCTTCAACCAGTCCTAGGGACCACACCTGTTATAGTGGAAGGAGGCGCACACAATATCATCTCTTGAGCAACCAGGACAACACCACCTCCATGGTACCTATCTTCGATTTTTGATGAAATTGCTTACACTTGCAAGGATATAGTCGTCTCATGGAAGCATCTCTGGAGGACATCCAACAAGTTCGCCAATCTTCTAGCAAAAGACGGGGCTAGGACCCAAGAAGAAGACCACGCCTCGGCCCATCTCCTTCTTTGCTCTGGACCATAGAGGGCACACAACGTAGAACATCTCATTGTAATTGGGCAATTCTATAAGCCCAATTTTTTGTGAACCTACTGTAATTCCTTTGTAATCGGGCAGGTATATAAGCCCATTTTGTATATAAGGTCTGCTGACGTATTATTTACTGAGAGACCTGCTTAGAGGGCTCTTTCGGACTACCACACATCTGTAATCTAACTTCTCTTAGCAATACAAAAGTTAACTTTACTCAAAAAAAAAATGGTGGATAAACTATCGTTTGCAAACCATAGAGATGAAGTCACTTCCATTCATTACATGTAGCTAGTGAGACATTTAAGAGAAAAATGTATCTCACTGGCTTTAGCTTACTAACTAAAAAGTATTATAACCAATGACCTGGATAAGAAGTTCTATTAGAATAACTCGCACATATCGCACCAAAATTAGAGCAAAATGCATGTATGCCATCATTGCTAACTGATGAATTTTGCACATGCACAAACACAAGCATATGCGCACGCACATAAGTATATATTCTGTGAGCCGCCCAACAATATGTTAGATTGCTTCAATCTGGGCTATATGACACTTGCACGCATGTGTGTGTGCACACACACACACACACACACACAAGGGAGAGATATCTACACATTACCACATTTCTATGAGCTGCCCGGCAGATGGAACAATATAGGTCAAATGGCCCAAACTGAAGCACACATCGGGATCTAGATGGCTAGTGTTCACCCTATATGAGGACACATTTTGGCCATTTTACTAGCGAAATATTTTCTTTTTCTTGGAGCACCTAGGTCAAGCACAAGAAGGAGTAAATGTGCAGTGTAGAAAGAGAGGGTAGGTGCTGTAATAAATTTGCATCATCTATGCAGAAAATTAGTGTAACCATGCTAGCTAAAGAGGTTTGCACTCTATATTCTCTTGCATGCAACATATACCAGCTTTTTTATGTTTTTTCATAGTATTTATTAGAATTAAGTGCACATGGAACTCACATCTATCCAATAAAATGCAATTCCGCGCTTTATAACATAGTAAGTCGAGTAGGACCTTGCCAAGTCAACTCGCGTCATAACGTGCCCTAATCTTGGAAGTGGATACTAAAACTTGATTGATTCCATTATTTTGTATTTGTTTCTATAAGACTCCAACAAGTTTATTCGAGACTCACCCCAGGCCGAGTCTCTCCAAGACTTGTCTGAGTCTTTTCAAATGAATAGGGATAAAGAAACTAATGAGTCGGGATTCCTGACCCAAATCTGCATTTTTAAACCTTAATTCAAACAATCAAAGACTCAACAAAAGAGGTGAATTTCTAACCCGTAATAACAATACAGGAAGAAGTCCTTTGGCTGGTCAACTTCGAAGATATCATCCTCCATAATGCTTAGACCAGCTTTGTAGCACTTTGCAACTATGCATAAAAGAAGGAAATCTGAATGTAGAGAAGTTAAATGCTCAGCTGAAGATTGAAGTTTACGAATAGCAGTCCGCATGGGTGCAATCCCTTGCATAGGTGCTTGCAACTGCAAAACTTGATCTTTGAACCTTTTACAAAGAGAAATAACTGAAAATAACGATAAAAAAAAAAAGTTTAGACAAATGACAGCATCACCAACATTATCATTGTGCAGAAATTCGTAATGAAAAAATAAGCACAGAAGAATTCAATTATTCAAAATTATTTAATAAAAAAAGGCTTCTTGAGTATAGATGAATGGCATTTTAAAAGACAAAAAAGTGCATACATTTATCAGGTGCCAAGCGTATCTGCTCTACAGAGCATGAAGTGATAAAAGTTGCAACAGTCTGTAAGAACCAATTAGCTTGCTCTTTTGGGACCGAGCCAGATGTATAATCCTCCCTGCCCAATCACAAATACTTATCAAACTACCATACATAACAATGCAGATATAGAACATAGGTTCCACACAAATAACACAGGGCAAAGAGAAAAGAATGAAAATCTCAGACATGGGACCCACACAAATAGCAGGGTAAATAAAAGAATGGATACCCCAGAATTGAACGTATCAGGACATAAGAACAACACTCGTTTTTTGCATACTACCAGGATAGCATTCCATTAACCACAAAGAGTGTCAATACCATTTCTAAGTAATTATACCATCTGATTGTTTAGTACTTCAGATTAAACTGATTATCAAAAGAAATACATGACTACTTAAAAGAGGAAGACTGGTTCAACACATGGGCCACTAAAGCATCCAATAAAGAAATACAAACTGAGAGCAACATCCAAGAAGATAGTATGGAATAAAATGGAAAAAGGACACTTCAAAGACCTTGGAGAGATGATAAACTAGCAATCAATCATGGGAATATCAACATGGCCAAGGAAAGAGAAATCCATTGAGAAAACAAAATAATAGCACCAAATCAACACAACACAACTATCACTGTACTTCAGTAGGAATATATGTTCCAGGGGATGATTACAAGAGATGGGCAACTACTAGGGGATTTAACAAGACAAACCTCTAATGTGAAGATTTCTCCAATGCCAAGTCCACAGTACGATGAGTCATCAGAGAACTACAATGATTGTGCTCAAGAATTGAAAGGCGAAGGTGTTGCGAAAACATGAAACAACAAAATTGAAAACAAGGGTTCTTCACCGTGTCTCCAGGAAGGCTCTCGATGCATCTCTTAGGGCAGAAAATAGGAAAATTGGGCAACCAAGCAGTCAACACCTGGGCTAGAGCATCCATAAAATTCATATGTACCATTCTAGGGTCTAGGTATGCAGTGCAATATGGGAGGCCTTCAGCAGAAAAATGAAAATTGCAGAGACAGCAAAAATGGATTGGAGGCCAAACATTCACACTGCAATTCTATCAAGGATGGGTGTCATAGGTTTTTTTCTTATGGGTGTCATAGGTTGTAGGAAGAGAGTGAATGATCTCCGAATTATGGTCAAACAGCGCAAGAAGGAACCCAGGATCAGGGCCTACAACTCTACATGATTTATGGCTCATTTGGGTCCATAATTTAAATAGCCCAGGCTTTGAATCAAATCCTTATTATGCCAAACCTTGGTTATGTTAAAACCCGATTACTGAAACAAGACTGTTTCGATAGCTTTAAAGGTACCCAGGTTCAAGTTTGGATGATCTTTTTGTATAACCTGGTTTGCTAGTAGGGATCGTTTGGTACATGTGAAAGTTCGACATGAAAATAATTACTGGGAAAAGTATTTACATATGCAAACAGTTTTTTACATAAAAAAATTACTTAAGCATGATATTTTTCATTTTTGGTAAAAACTCAATTGGAAAGGCACAAAGAGAGAGAACACATCAAACTAAAAATTTTGAGATAGTTTATCTGTAGAAAAATTTTGAAATAGTTTTCTTTCTAAAATTTAAAATTTGATATAATTTTTCTCTAAAAATTTTGAGACAATTTCTCTGAGAATTTCTCACTCTAAAAATTATGAAACAATTTCTCTCTCTAAAATTTGATATAGTTTCACTTTTTAAAATTTTAAGATAGTTTCTTTCTCTAAAACTTAGTATCTTTCTCTAAGATACTTTTGTTCTTAAATAACTAGGACTCTCTTTTGGCTCTCTCAAACCCAATTTTTGTTATCCGAGTAAACTAGACCCCCCCCCCCCCCCTCCCCCCTTCCCCCTTGGCATGGGTACTTCAAGTTCAACAAAGATGGATCCTCTTTAAAGAACCCTAGTCCTTCGGGATAGGAGGCGCAGCAGCAACTCAGAAGGCATCTTCATATCTTTCTCAAGATACACTGGAATCGTTGATTCCACATAAGCTAAAGCCCTGGAGTTAAGGGAAGCTCTAAAACAAATTCAGCTCCTTCAATCTCTACCCCAAGGTCTCATCGTTGAATCCAATTCTAGCAATATTGTTTCCTGGGCTACTCGAACTTCTCAGCCCCATGGCGCCTACACCACATCTTTGAGCATATATTTTTCTCTGCAGTTTAGATCTCCTTCAAGCACATTCCCTGAGAAGCCAACTGTGAAGTAGACCGATTGGCCAAAGTAGGCACTCAAAATTCCTCAGGTGCACCTTCCCTTCTTTAAGCTTCTTAACCCTCTCTCTCACTTCTTCTTCCCCTCACTCTCTTCTCCCCCTCCCCTTCTCCTCCCTCTAACAGGAAAAGGGGGGAAAAAAGAAAAAAAAAAACGAGGAAAAAAAATTGATGAAAGTAAGAGAAGGAAAAAAAAGCGGGGGAGGGGGGGGAGAAATGTATTTTGATTCCTTCTGAATCTTCTAGTGTAACTCCTCTGCAGTGCTTCAAAAAGCGCTAGGCGGGTCCTAGGCGGTCTAGGGGGTCCTAGGCGATATGGGGCCCAGGCAAGCGCCCAAACCTGGACAGCCCAGTCGAATCCAAAAAAGATGCCCAGTCAAAGATGCTTCTAAGGACTCAAAATGTTCTAAAAAACCCCCCAATATATTTATAAAACATCAAAAATTAAATTTAATATCAATGGGTGATGTTTTGATCAATTTTTGTCAACTTTGAAAAAAAAAAAATTTCGGCTTTGGGCAGGGCGCCCGCCTAGGCTGGTTCCATACCGTCTAGGCGACGCACAGGCCCTAGGCGGCCGCCCTAGCTGGGCACCCACCTAAACGAGTTCCGTACCACCTAGGCGGCCGCCCAAGGACTGCCGCCTAGGCCAGGGCGATGCGCCCAGGCCTTCTGGGCCGCCTAGGCGGTCCGCTTTTTGAATCACTGCTCCTCTCCTATCTTCCCCCCACTCTTTCTAACCCTCTCGATCCTCCTTCACCACCACCCAACCCCCCCCCCCCCCCCCCCCCCCCCCCCCCCCCCCAATTCTCGTTTCCTATATCCTCCTGTACCCCTCCTATCTTCTTTACCCTCTCAACATCTCCATCCACCTCCTTTGTCTTGCATCCTCACCCCTCTTCATCTCACCATCTTTCTCTCCCCCCTATTCACCCCTCTTCCTCACCAACTCCCCTTCATCTCCATCCTCATCCTCACACCTCTTCTTCTCACCCTCTTTCTAGTTTCTCTTCTTCCCAACACCCCCATCTCTTCTCCCCCTTCCCTGCTCACGTGCTCTTTATTCTCACATCTTAATGGAAGTGCCTCGATGAAAGCCTGCTTGGTCTCAATTACTGCCCCAACTAGACAATGGGCCGCCTTATATCGCAAGAAGACCCTGCTTCGCCCAAGTTGCTGCCATTTTCAATAAGCATGCCTTTGACTATCTTTTTCTTTACGTATTCCAGTTTCTGGTTATTTTAATTTCACTTTATGTTGCTCTCCTCCCCCCGCCCACCAAATCCTCTTACCCTTTTTTAACCCATGTTACCTTTTCTCTCATCATCTCTCTTCTCATTGTGGACTCTGAGCACCCAATTTGTGGGCTACCTCAAGTTGTCTCTTCATCCATATGTTCCTACTCCATCAATGTTCTATTCCACAGGATCTCAGATAACCTTCTTTTTAAAACTACCTTTGTTTACGGACCTAACTGCCCAATGGCTCGCCAAGATCTTTGTCCTAAACTCCAATAGGAAATGCTTCCCCCCCCCCCCCCCAATACCCCATTGCTTTAGGGAGGAGATTTCAATGTTGTTAGATGGGTTAAAGATGTCCAAGCTCAACTAAATACTTTCTTAGAATGGGGAGTCGTTGCCTAGGTTTTCCCAAGAACAGATCTGAGTCTGCGCAGAGAGAAGGAGGTGGTGGAGCCTTGGGTAGGATCATCTCTCATAGGTCCTATAGTAGAGATCTACACGAAAGGAACCTTACGGTTTCTTCTCCTTTTTTCAATTGGGAGGTAATTTATAACCTTTACCCTCGGCCTCCACTCCCCCGCTTTGATCGTCGCCCATCCTCTGCAACTTACCTTAAGAGGTTGCCTATAGATTCTTATGCACAGGTCGTTGCATCCAAAACCCCTACCAACCCTGCTCCTTCTCCCCCACCCCCCGTCAGAGGTCCCGATAGCCTCATCCTTCCCTGCTCACCCTCTGATTATAAAAACTTTGAAATCAGTCTCTCGCCCTCTCTCAAACCATTTAGAAGCTGCGCTTATTATTTACTTCGTTCCTCAGCGTAATGACATTAGGGGCATTGAAAAATGGGCACAGAAACTATGGGGGGGAACTTAATATTACCTGCAGAACCATCTCTAGGGGAGGTATCCTTTTCTCCTTCCCATCTCCGAACTTGGCCCAGGAAGTAGTCAGCAGCAACTCCAAATTTACCTTCAAAAGGGCAAAGTTGTTCCTGCGTACTTAGTCCCCCAAGGAAGGGTCTGCGACACCTCTAAATATTGGGTTACTTTTAACGACATCCCTCTTCATACTTGGTCTCTTGTCATCTTCAAGAAACTAGCCCAAGCGCGTGGCCAACTGATATCCATTAACTGAAATCACTGGAGGTCCTTCCCATGGGGTCGATGTAAGTGTTGCTCGAGACCACTAACCCTTCCTTCATTCCTCCTACGATCTGGATCAAGGTAGATGATTCCTTCTTTCCTATTACTGTTAGATGGTCATTGGCTTCGTGGAAGCGTCCTACAACAAAGAAGAAGGCCTTGCCGGAACAGTGGATTAAGGTCACCAAGAAATCCAAGTCCCGGTCATCTTTACCGAACCCCTCCAAGAGAACGCGTGTTCCTCAAGCAAGATATGTGTGGCTAGACGATGAAAACAACACATGTGCCCAAATAGGTGTACCACTAGTTTCAGCTTCATCTGTGGATACACTTATACAGGAGTCGGATACCCATGTCAAAGCCGCCTCTTTTAAGGATCTTCCTCAAGATACTGACATAAATGTCGCCACCCGCTCCCCCAAATCCCAAGACTCCTTGGCCACGCGTCCTAGCAACAAGCTCCTCACCGTTTTATCTGCCTTCGGGTACGATAACCCAGTTGCCCCAGCCGCCTGAGCCACCATCAACAGTCAGACACGTGTGCCCCCTAGCCTCCACTCGCTGCCATCGGGACTGCCTTCCGTCTCGAGTCCCCCTCTTCTTCCCCCGAGTGACAACCCCCTCGATCTCCCCTCTGTCCTTGGCCCAGAGAGGTCCTGTAACCCTAGCGGTCTTGTCTCCCCCATCTAACACAGAGACGGTACTCATGACAGGAGAGTGCTCTCTTTTAGTTCCCAATCTTCCCTCTCCCCAAGAGCCGTTGAAGCATTCCTCTCATCCCGTCCCCTCTGCGACTGTAACATCAGTGGTGAATCCAAGCAATAAGGTGCTACCTTTCGAGACCATCTCAACAGGAAAATTTAGGTACGAGACTCTGTCTGAGGATCACCCCATTTTATTGGAATTCCCCCCCCCCCCCCAGCAAACCCACTCTCGATTTGCTAGCCTGCTCCTTGCACCTTCCTACTTTTCCCCTTGCCTTCTTCTCCCCCACCCTCCCAAACATGGACTGGTCCCACTACCCACTTGGCATTCTAATGGCCCCCACTTTTACTCCCTCGACGCTGGACCTGGAGGCTATTGCCGCGCTCTTAGCCCATTACCTCCCTCTTTATCCTGCTCTCACTCATATCTGTCGGGTCAGCACTTCGCTCCTCTCTTTCTTCCGTACTCATGGACACCCCCTCATTCCTCGCACAACTTTTCCCCATTTCGAACTGCCTCTACCACAAATCCACATTGTTCTCAACCCCTCCTTCATAGTGGGCCATCTCATAGAAACAGGGGCCTTCGCGTCCAATGATCCACTACCTCTCTACCTTCCCCTACACCCTTCTAACCTTACACCACCTCACCCTTCTCCTAATGATCCCGGTATTATCTTCGTCTTCAATATCTCCCAATCCAACTACCAGGGACCCCCGTTCCACCCCCCTTCCCTGCATAGTCCTCCTGCCCCTCCACCGTTTGGATTGCCCATGTGCCTCCCTGCTTCCTTTCAGCTTCGCTTCCCTCAGCCAGGTTTTGAAGGCCACACCCGTTAGGCCATTCTTCCTGTGTCAGAGAACTTGCAGGAGGCTTCATCGTCGAGAGAGGAGTTGTCTAAACAAGGCAGCCATGTCGAGCACAACCCAAATCTCATCAAAGAAAAAGTTAAGTATTTCTTCAGACTTATGGGATTTCAATTGGAGGACACAGACCATCAACTTCTCCTTTCTCTTGATTCTACCACGGGGTATACATCGCAGCGAAGGAAAAAAAGTTATACAGAGCTACTTAACCTCTTTTCCTCTATTAACCCTAGACAATTCTACCCCTCGGATTTGTCGACTGAGCCCCCTTGTCCATTCGAAGGTCCTCGGCCAAGAGGTCCTCCAGATTGGCTGCAACAACCTCCTCCTCTATTCCAAGATAAGATCATTATCATATCATGGAATATAAGGGGCCTTGGACAACCTCTAAATAGAAAGCCGTTAGAGAGCTCTGTGCCAAGTTCAAACCTTCCATATTGGTGCTCTTAGAAACCAAAAGACCGAAGCTTGACCTACTCTCTATCAGAAGTGTTTGGGGTAGATCCCCCTGTCAATGGATCTCTCGCCTAGCATTAGGGGCCTCTGGAGGAATATGGGTAGTTTGGAACCCTACTAAACACTCTCTAATCTCCTATCATATCAGTGATTTCACGGTCACCGCCATCCTGTCCAGAAACTCAGATAACCTAGAATGGAAGTTCACTGCTGTCTATGGTCCTAACCGGTCTTCTTTGAGACCTAGCTTATGGGAAGAACTTGACGACATAGCTATCCTACCTCATCCGATTTGGTGCTTGGGTGAAGATTTCAATGTTACCAAATGGTCTTTTGAAAGAAACTCCTCGAATACTATTTCCAAGAGCATGATAGAGTTCTCAGATCTCATATCCAAACACGAGCTGATTGAGATCCCTCTCCTAAGGAATCAATTCACGTGATCGGATCAAGGGGCCCAACCCAGTCTATCTAAATTGGACCACTTCCTGGTCTCTCCTACTTGGGAAGAATCCTTACCAAGGTTGCATACCTTAACTCTCCCAAAACCCACCTCAGACCACTGCCCAATTTTACTTAATACCCAGCCTGTCCCTAGGGGACCCAAACCTTTTCGATTTGAACTAGCCTGGATTTAGGAGGAGGACCTCGCTTCCCTCATCCCTTTATGGTGGCAATCATCCTCTAACCAAGTCACAAGAAGGTCTGGGTTCAGACTACAATCCTGAAGTCGTCTCTTAAATCTTGGAGCTCTTCACTACAAGGTAACTTCACAACCTCCAAAAAAACACAACAGGATATCATACAGAACCTTGACAGGTTGAGGAGTCCAGACCCCACTCACCTGCAAAGGCCGACCTCCGACAATCAACTAAACTGGAGTACCTTTCCACACTCAAAAAGGAAGAGCTTTATTGCTATCAAAGGTCCAAAGTCTCTTGGCTTAAGTCAGGGGACCTAAATACCAAGTTCTCCCATAGAGTTGCGAATAGAAGACGCCGTGCTAACTTGATTCAGACCATCAAAGTTGGCGAATCGTTATTTGATTCTGCTCCAGCAGTTGAAGATGCCATCATTTCCCACTTCAAGAACCTTTACTCAGCTCAAAACCTACCTAGACACACCATGGGAGACTTAGTATTCAAAACCCTCCCCACCCATAGAGCAGACTAGCTAGAACGATCTTTTTCTGAGGAAGAAATTGAGAAGGCGGTGAAAGACCTGGCCTCATACAAGGTGCCTGGTCCAGACGGTTTCCCCATGGCATTCTTCAAAACATTCTGGACCACCTTAAGGAAGATTTCAATCTGTTCTTTGAGGAATTCCATAGGCGTGGAAAACTTAATAAGGCCTTGAATGCAACCTTCTTAGTGATGGTGCCAAAGTTAGAAGGAGCACAAGATATTAAAGGCTTTCGTCATATCAGCCTCCTCAATTCGTCATACAAGATCCTTTCCAAAGTCATGGCTTTCACGATCAAAAAGGTCCTCAATTTGGTCATATCCCCATCTCAGTCAGCGTTCATAAAGAACAAACAAATACTGGATGGAGTCCTCGTAACTCACGAATGTATTCACTCCCGCTTTACACAAAAAAAGCAAGGACTTATCTTCAAATCGACTGGGAAAAGGCGCATGACCACGTCGATTTTACAATTCTAGAACAAACCCTATCCAGAATGGGATTCGGCGATGAGAGGTTGCTACTCTACTCCTTATATCTTTGTCTTAGTTAACGGTTCTTCTAAGGGCTTCTTCCCTTCGTACAGGGGTCTAAGACAAGGAGACCCCCTCTCCCCTTTCCTTTTGACCATAGTGGGAGAGGTCTTCAGCTAATCAATCTCAAGGATATTCCAGGCTGGTTTACTTTCTGGATTCAAAACAAGTAGAACAAGCCCAAGTGTGTCACACTTGCAATATGCAGATGACACCTTGGAATTCCTTGATGCAAATAAGATCAAAGTCCAGAACCTAAAAATCTTCCTTCCTTGCTTTGAGTTGGCCACCGGCCTTAACGTCAATATGGCAAAATCTAAAATGATTGGAGTTGGTCTTAATCCCTCCCTAACCAGGAACTTTATCCCGGATTGGGAGTGCGCAGTGGAAGAAATCCCAACCTTCTACCTATGGCTGCCCCTCGATCTTGGAAAACCCAATAAGCAGTTGTGGGCCCATGTCATTGATAAAATAGACAGAACACTGGCAGGTTGGAAAGGCCAGTATTTGTCTATGGCTGGCAGAAGTACTCTCATCAAAGCTTCCCTTGACAATACCCCGACTTACTTCATGTCGCTCTTTCAAATTCCAACTTCAGTCTCTAGAAGGATAGAACAGCTTATGAGGAATTTCTCATGGTCGGGTACAGCAGAAACATAAAAATTCCACTTAGTATCTAGGAACAAGATCTGCACACATAAGAAGGGAGGTTTGCGTATAAGAGACCTAAGGAATCAGAATTGGGCACTTTTGGGGAAATAGTGGTAGAGGCTAGCAAATATGAGAACCAACTTTGGACGCTCCTCACAAATGTGGCTACCAGAGACCAACTACTACTCCACAAGATCAGGTATCTGGAAAACTCTAGTATCCATCCTCCCCCGGTTCAGATCTAATATTCGCTTTCATGCAAGAGGAGGAAATAGAGTGAGATTTTGGGAGGATTTGTGGATTTGCTGTTCACCACTAAAAGATAGATTCCCCCTCCTTTTTGCCATCTCCAACTGTAAAGAGTCAATGATAGTGAACGAAATGACTCTCTCTAGCAACAGTAGGACGTGGAACCCATCTTTTAGAAGGTCTCTGTCTGATGAAGAACTCCTTCAATTTGCTACACTCAGCTCTGAACTCCATGGAGTTTTCTTACCACAGTCAAGGACGGACTCCATGATTTGGACCCCATCACCCTCAAGGAGGTTCACAATAGCCTCCTTCTATAGGGTCTTGGTAGATGGGACAAACATAGTTGACCTATCAAATAGAGCATGGGAGTCTATAGCCCCACCCAGGACTCAGCTCTTTCAGTGGTTAGCGACTCTGGGTAGGCCCCTAACCATAAACAGCCTTCAGAAAAGAGGACTTCAATTCCCTGACAGATGAATAATGTGCCTTAAAGAAGAAGAAACAGTATCACATCTATTATTACACCGCGACTTCGCATACTCAATTTGGAGTCTACTCATTCAATTATTTAGACTTTCGTGGGTTCTTCCACCTTCAATCCAAGCTTTGTTAACACAGACCTTTGAGGACAGGTTTAGGAAATCGGGGAAAATTCTATGGAAAGCCTCTGTTGTTGCTACCCTTTGGCACATATGGGGGGAAATGAACTCTAGGATCTGTCGAGGAGTTAAGAATACTTTCCAGACCACGTTCCAAAAAATAACGTCCTCTGTTATTTTTTGGGCATCCCACCATAAACTTTTTGTGGGTATCTCTACCTCTTCCTTTATGCGTGAATGGGAAAATCTCCTTAACTTCAGTCATCGCAAGAGTCTAAGTACCCCTCAATGGACTCCTCCTTCAGAGGATCAATTAAAGCTCAACTTCGATGGAAGCTCTCTGGGAAGCCCTGGTTCGGCAGGCGTAGGGGGGGTGTATAGAAATCATGAAGGACGAGTCCTTCTCACCTATTCAGAATACATAGGAATTAACGACTCACATACAGCAGAAGCCAAAGCCCTACTAATTGGAATCAAGTATTTTAACCACTCTTGGGGAAAAATACTACAGATTGAAGGAGATGCCAAAAACATTATTAACTAGGGTTCTGGGATAAGTGATCCACCTTGGTATTTGAGACATATTTTTGATGAAATTGGACACTTATGCAGGGACTTGGAAGTCACCTGGAAGCACACTCGAAGGACC
Source organism: Amborella trichopoda (assembly GCF_054954075.1). Taxonomy (NCBI): domain Eukaryota; kingdom Viridiplantae; phylum Streptophyta; class Magnoliopsida; order Amborellales; family Amborellaceae; genus Amborella; species Amborella trichopoda. Next base: position 192,879 of record NC_142344.1, read on the forward strand.
GCAAATGCACTCGCTAAAGAAGCTGCCCGGCAACACACCTAAATGGAAGCAGTCAGTATGGGTGAAAGGGCAAAATTATAAGCCACCACGCACTTCTCTTTCGTCTGATTCGTAATAGTTCGTGTAAAGGGCAAATACTATAAGCCCTACTTGGTTGTCCTTTTGTCTGCTTTTGTAACTGAGATTCTATGATTTCCTTTTATCCGCTTTTGTAACTGGGCATATCTATAAGCCCCTCTCAGTGGTTGTGTCTGTCCAGTCTGGTCCTCCACTCAGGGACCATGACAAAGATGAGGTTCACGCGTGGTGGACCTCACTGTACCGATGTAACTCCTTTTATTTAATATTAAGTCAACTTCTATCAAAAAAAAAATGTGGGCTGCCTCTATAATTTTCCTACTTTTATGAAGTTAACATTTTCTAAAAAAAAATCTACATTTAATAAAGATTCAAAATTTCTATTTTATTTATTCATTCTAGAAACTCCAAGAAAGTAGTTAAAGGGACCTCGAACTTGTTTTCATTAGTTGTGTGGAGAATTGCATTAAAGGGCGATAGACCGAGTCCATTGTTAGAGGAGGGTTGTCCAAAACAACCACTCGAATAATATAGGAGACCTAGATAATTGTACACAATAGATGGAGTCCAAAATTCAAGTTTGCAAATAATGTAAAAATTTAAATCTTTTAACACTTATCAATTTTGGCATGGACCTGAGGGATTGGTGCACAATTCTTGAAAGGTAGGAATCTTGATTCCAAATCAATGAAACAACGATTTTAACAATATAGGAATCACGATTCTAGCTTTGTCAGATAGCGATTCTAGTTGGCATTCATCGGGTGGATAATGTGCGATTCCAAAAAGGTAGGAAACTCGATTCCACAATGATGGCATACCAATTCCAACACAATAGAAAACACAATTGCTATTTTATTGGGTCATGTTACTGATATGGTGGAATCACACTATAGGTGGTTTGCATTATACGGACGATGATTCCAAACATAGGAATCATCTGACACCCACGATTCTGTGATTCTGAATCAATCCTAGAATGATTCAGAATCACAGGCATTTCCAACAACTATATTCCCGCATATTTGGTGGAGGAAGAACCAGGATGCTAATCGGCTCGCATGCAAGGGGCCCAAACTTCTACAACCCACACATAACAATGAAGAACACCCTTTCCACTCTTTTCTTTGTCTCTAACTCTTACTATCCTCACACTTTATGCTCTCTCTCTCTCTCTCTCTCTCTCTCTCTCTCTCTCTCTCTCTCTCTCTCTCTCCATATTACTTAGTTATCTAAAGTTTGCCTTCACGTCCTCTTGTCTTTTATGTGATCACTTTTTGTTTGAGCACCCTACTTGTGGGATGCCAAAACTCACATCTTGTGATATTTGTAGAACTTCGGTTATTATTAATATAAAATCTCACTTTCTCTAAAGTCTGCCTTTACATCCTCGTGTCTTTTATGTGATTGCAACCTTTGCACAAGCCCAACTTGTGGGATGCCGAAACTCACATCTCGTGAAATTTTGTAAAACTTATATTATTATGAATAAATAATGTCGACAAACACATCATTAGATATGCACAATCCAACAAATAAAGCAGGAACATGGCCAAGAGAAGAGCTTTCTTAGGTAAAGTTTCACAAAATAATAATTTATAATGAAGAGTGTTGCTGGGTAAAGTGGCTCTCCTCGTACATATGACGACTGAAATTCCATCTATTCTCTCTTAATTTAGTTTCACTTTAACCTAAAATTGGGCATTCATGTAGCTCCAATCGCAATCAAGTCCCTGCATTGTGATCAGATGAACCAGAAAGACCATCCTAAGACCATAAAAGACTAAGAAGCTAAGAAACTCCACTTCGTTCATAAAGCAAAATTTTCTCAGATACTTACAGTTGAAGCAGCACATCTTCAATGCTATCAAGAGGAGGAAATTGAGTTCTAATGTCTTCTTCATTAGCCGATGCATTAGCTCTCCCCTCTTGGTGCTCCCTGGATTCATAATCTGGATTCGCAGCACCACTGCCCATGGTTGCAGATTAATAGAAATAGAAGCCCTGAAGAGAAAGTGTGCAAGAGCGCAAAGCTTGAGTGAGTACCAAAATAAGAAAAACTGTCACAGAGAAAACGAGTATGAAAACATTAAGTGGACTTTTATAGTTTGAAAAAGATAACCCAATACCCCGAAATAACAAAAATGCTATTCAAATTGTGTTAACACAAACAGCACAAAAACACAACGCCACGACATCCCTAATTTGTCTTGTCAGGGAACAATCTGAAACATTGAATGTCAATCCATATCACCGTATCTAAAAACCCTAAAATCTGTATCCATCAATCTCCAATACTGCACTCAGTTCACATGGTATAGTAACCATGGATCACGTACCTACTGGTGAGAGGAGAAGGTAGTGAGAGAACCTTGGGTGTCTTTGAATATTGGCCAAATACATAGTCTAAACTGGATTACCAGACCGATTCACCGATCATGCTAGTATGCAAAATTAAAAAAATAACAAAAATATCTAAAAAATAAAGAAAAAGGGCTGAAAAATGAAAATTATGCAAAATATGAAAAAATCAAGCACATGAATAAAATGTGAGCCTATTATTCACAATATCTTTTAGTATATTTAAATTTTTAAATCTCTTTCATGGTGGGATTTTACTATTTTAAAAAATCAGCATAACAAGTTACATAAAAAATTTAAAAAGAAAATATCCCTGATATCAGAGGCCACATCCAACTATCCCTAAATCAAAAATATCCCTACTATAAAGTAATAGAGTAATGATCCTATGATACCCTCCCACACCCATGTGAGTAAGACCCCAAAAGATCACCAATAAATTTGGCACAGATCTCTAGAAAAGTTATCACATGGATGTGGGACTTAAATTTTCTAAAGATATGTGCCAAATTTAATGGTGATCATTTGGGATCCTACACACATGGGTGTGTGAGGGTCTCATAGGATCATTACTCAAAGTAATAATACAAACCTCAAAGTTCATTCAATCATTTAAAAGAACAAAGGCTAACAGAAAGTCTTGCTCAGAGGAAATGGTAATGACTTTTTGATAGAGAGACTACAAAAAAGAAGAACATATAAAAACTTAATTAACCCGCAAATAAAGGCATGTAAAAACCTAAGAAAAGCATTTTCACGTGGAAATAACTATGAAAAGGCACTTCCATATAATGGATACCGGATAGAGATTCAATGATCACAAATCAAGAGATTCAAGGCTCTTCAAAATATTTCTTGCAAAACCAAAAAAAAAAATTGAATCTTCATTTTTTCTTTTTTTCTTTTTTTCTTTTTGTAACAATAAATCAAGCAATCAAAAAGCGGTTGAATACACTTACCTAGGCTTCAAATGATGACGGGTTCATGGCTGGATTCACTGAAGAAAAGTGCCGGAGAAAAGCCCTAGGGACTGTGGAGTTTTGGTAGAGAGAGAAAATTCCAAGTGCTCTCCATCTCTCTTTCTCTCTCTAAATAACGTTTTTAAAATAAAAGTTTTGCAAGGTCAAAGGGCCGTCCATCTTAAAGATCGACATCGTGTAAAGCGTCCCGGATAAAAATTCCATACGGACGGTAACATAAAACTCCCTATGCATGAAAAATCCACAGTTTCTATGAGGGAAATTTGTTTCATGCAGCGGGGACAGCATTTCTACATTTGCAGATCATGAGGTATAAAGCACCCATCATAAAGATGAGGGCAAATAGGTGGTCCATCTAAAAAATATTGAAACTAACGGTCCAAAAGTTTTCTTAATAGAATTATTATTCCTAATTTTCAAAAATTATTTATTTTTTCATATTTGTGATCTCCATGTTAGAGATTACATGTCCTTAAGATGGCGTTTGATAGCTTTCACTGTAGTCTCCCTAGGAATCACCCCTGCTGCTGACTTTCTTGGATTATGGGATCCAGGTGAAATTGGTAGGTGAAAGCTGAAAACCCTATTTGATAAATTGTGGTGCTGATAATTTCAAATGTTTGGCAATAGGAAGGCTGGAAACTGCCTATATTTCTGTCTATTTTGTATTTCATTGATATGATGTGCGAAATGCAATTTTTTAATAACATGTTGTAATTAAATAAGGTTCCTTTCATTCATCCAATATAATACCAAACATGTATATAGATTCAAAGAATATTTTATTGTGCTTGAAGATTTCATAAAAGTGTGAACAAGTATTTCGATCCAAAAAAACATATTTACAAAACTTGTAGGAGGCCCAAAAATGAACAATTCAGGACAAATTTCATAGAGAATGGATGAGAAAAAGAGAGTTGGGGACAAGTTTCAGAGAAAATGGAGTGAAAGACATTGCATAGAAAATGGAGGGACCGGGGGAGGGTGGGAGGGAGTGAATTGGATGAGTGAGCGAGTGAATTGGATGAGTGAGTGAGTGATAGGAACAAATTTCATAGAAAATGGAATGAGACAAATTTCAGGGAAGGAGGCAGGAAGTGACAGATACCATTGCACTTCAAAATTAGATAAGACACATTTCTGCATTTCTTTCTTATTTTCTTTCTAGTCTAGCTTATAAGCCCAAATTCATGCCACATAAAACCATCAACTCCAATCAAAGCAGCCTCTGATGCATAACAGCAAGAAGAAACAAACAACAATCTAATTGCAACACATAACACCAATGTAGAGCAATAAATATCAAGAGAATATCATAAACCAATTTACAAACTTGTAAAGTAATTACATGCTCAAATTACACAAGAAATCTAAGGTGCTCCTTTTATAGACAAAAACCATTTCAAGCATTTGTTTTATAGCAAAACAAATGAACAAATATGACCCAAACATAGTGGTAATATGCTAGAAATAACCAGCAGAAGATAAAAGACTCCTTCCAATTGCATCGCATTAACAAAGACAACCAATCTCTCACTGTCTTTTATATCACCCACACTTGGACCACTTCTCTCTGTCTCTTATCTCCTTTTATTGACTCGCAATTACACAACTCCTTTACTAAACCCAACAACAAATCTTCTGCAACTACAGAGAGAGGTGAGCCATGACTCTTTCTCTAGCCTCAACTCTTACATGAAAGCCCTTTCTTAAACACTTCGAGTCTTTGAGAATTGATCATCACATATTTGCTCCCTCAATTTACCGTGACCAAAAGATCAGCAGCCAACAAGTGAACAATAAATAGGCTCATTTTTTAAATTCTCACCAAAAGTCGTCAAAAATTACTAAATTCTAAGAATGAGTTATTATTCTAAGAGTAAGTTATTTTTCATACTGTTGAGTTCATCAAAGGCTACCAACCCAAAAAAGGGCAACAGAACTGTAAGTTAATACAAACTAATCCCATTAGAAATCCATCAGTTGAGATCAAAAGATAGCATCTTGAGCTTTAAACTAGCATTGTATACTGCATAGAACCTTGAATGAACAATACTAATTTCTACATAAATACAAAGATATAAGGCTGAAAAAAAAAATTATTTTTTCTTTGCAACTAATCAGTGATTTAAAAACATTATTTTTATAGTTTGACAATCCATTTGCCATTATTTTGATAAATCAAAGTGAACAAGACTGATTTAAAACTGCAATCAAAGAAAAAAATTAATTTTCACTCACCACTCTAGGGTTTCCATAAATTTCAGGTACTAAATGCTCACTTTGATTGACCTTTATTTTGATAATTCATGAAACAAAAACATTTATTTTATAATTTTCCATAAATTAACCTGATTCGTTTTAATATTTTTGTATAGGAGAATCAAAATTTCGAGGCATAATTTTATTCACAATTTTGTTGAAATAAAATTTTATTTACCTTTTAAAAACTGTAAATCAGGTTAGGGTTTGTAGCAAATCAATCAGAGTGAAAAATATGCCAAAACAGGGTTAAGGTTTGCAGCAGATTAATCAAAGTGAACCCTTTTTAAAAACAGTAAATCAAAGAAAAAAAAATTGATGCTCACTCACCACTCTAGCGTTCCAATAGATTTCTGTGAGCTCCTGGCTAGCGTGGTTCCCCTTTCTTGAGATAGAAAACGAAGAAGCCTCTCGGGTTTTGATGGGCTAAAGTCGGAACGAAATTATGGGAGGAAGTTGCCGCTTAGTTATCAAAGGTAGAAACGAGTCACCTTAAAAATTATTTTTTAAATGGGTGCCTTATTTCTAGATGAGTCACTATTTTAAAATCTATTTTTGGTAATCCAAAAATCCATTTTAGAAATAGATTTTTAAGAGGTGATTCATTTCTACATGGACTTGTAGAAACGGTATTCTTCAATGAGTTGATGGACTCAGATGTAGAAATACAAAACCGTTAATAATTTATTTTTGGAATATAATTTATTTTAACTTTTAATGAAATATATAATTTTTAACTTGGACATTATTATTCTATACAAAAAAACTATAAATAATATTTTTTGAATAAAATATTTCAACAAGTTGATTTTCTTTAGAGGACTTAAACCCGGTATTGGTGGACAGTGTAGATCTCCAAACCCGCATAGTAATTCAAATTTCCTTTTTAAAACCTTCTCCTCTTTAATTCAATTCAACATAAATGCCTTCGGAAAATTAAAAAATGACAAAATAAATTATTCTTAAAAGTGAGTAGTAAAGGGCATAATAGGTAAACATTGGACTGGCCATTTGGAATTGGACAAAATAGACTGCCTGGTTCAATATGTGAAACCGAAACCGAAACCGAAACTGAAACTGAAACTGGCTTCCAATTCAAACTAGCAGATCCAATATGATTCTTACAATATTAGAATGACATGAGAGGTTCCCCAACGAAAAACACGAGTGGTATTATGCCAAAGTATTTTCCCGTAACAAGCATAAGATTGTTTTTAAGGGTTTTGAAATTTACGAAACCTAGCTATGGAATTTAAGAATGACCCAACGAAATTTAACCCCTAAGTCCTCTGAGACAAAAAAAAAAATTACTAGTTTAATTAAAAAGCAAATAAATACAACATAAACTTAACGAAGACGAAACAACCATTAACGAGAATAGCAATATTTATATACACATTGATTTGGAAAAATTTGTCTACAACAAAAAACCTAAAAAATCTAAATTTTAATATTTTATATTTAAAACAAAAAAGACAATAAAATGGTATAATAGACTTGCGGCTTCAAATTGGGCAATATGATGGCCAAAATCATCTCCGAAAGTTGCCCAAAAACTATGGCTAGGGTTGAGGTATTTTTCAATAGAGGGAGAGGGTAAGAAAATTGCCAATAGTTTTTTTCTCACTCTAAAAAATGGTTTCTAAAGTCCCATACCCTATCCATTTTAAACAAAATAATAAGATACCCTATGAAATGAAAATGACAAGGAAAAACACCCAAAAAGTGATACCAAAAAATAAAAAATAAAAAATAAAAAAATAAGGGAATGTAGTTTTTCTTAACATCATTGGACCGAATAGTTTGGCCAATAACCAGTGGACCGGTCTCTCTCTCTCTCTCCCTCTCCCTCCCTCACTCTCATATTAATAGATCCAGAGAAGATGTTTTTACAAAAGAAGCTTCTATGACAACAATTTCCAGATATTGTCCAAACAGCATACACCCATCTTCCTGCCAATTCTAAGATGTGTCTATTCCAAGAGATCATCACCCTAGCACAAAGCGATCATATAATATGACTTAAAAAAAATGACAAATACTGGTTTTTTATTTTATTTTTATATTTATTTGTTTGAATGCTTCAATTTCAATACAATATAGAGTATGGAAACTTGACAGACATTATTATTAGGAAAAATATATCCATATCTCTTATTTTTAAGTTTCATATCTCCATAGATCTAATATTTCAAAACATATATTAGGCCATAGAAATCCTAGGTTTTATATATTATAACCTCTTAAACTAACTTTTACCACTTTAATTCTATTTTTCTAACCAAAACAATTTATAAAATGATAAACATTTTAAACATGTCATCTCTCTCTTCCCCAAACGTATCCATCTTTCTCTGTAACCTATCATTTATCTCTCATCCCCGCCACAAACTTTTATTTCTCTCCTCTGTATATTACCCCAACACTCTCTCTCTCTTTGTATTTCCTCTCTCTCATTGTTTGATGCTATGTGAAATCCTAGTTTACTAAGTTTTTATAGGAAGGTTGGATAGGATTTAAAAGGTTCAATGATGAATTGATGATTGATTGAGGTTTGAAGGTTCAGCCATACAGAATTAGAAGTTCGGTTAATAAATATTGTCAAGATCATTCAAAAATTTCATGCTTTGTGAAGCCCAATAGGATTTTAGTATCTATTGAAAAATAAATAAAAAAATAAAAAATAAAAATAGTAGGATTTAAAGTTTATCAATGGAATGTCAAAACCTAAATTTGGTGGAACATAGAAAATTGCAAGGCCCCTAAGAATGTAGATCCCAATGTTATTCCTCAAAACATAAGGTCCGCATTGGCAAAAGGGGACTGTATGGGTACAATACATTTCACAACTTAATATAGACACAAAGGGAAATATGGAGAGAGAGAGAGGGGTTATGGGGAGAGAGAGTGATAAAGAGGGATTGGAAGAGAGAGAGTGAGAGAGGGGTTAGGGGAGAGAGTGAGAGAGAGAGGGGTTGGAGGATAGAGAGTGAGAGAGCGAGGGGTTGGGAGGGGGAGAAAGAGGGGGCAGAGAGAGAGAGAGGAGTTTGGAAAGAAAGTGAGAGACATAGAGAGATAAAGAGGGGGTAATATGAAGAGAGAGGGGGCCATATAGACACAGAGAGAGGGCCATATAGAGAGAGAAAGAGAGAGAAGGGGTTTAGGGAGTGATGGGAGAGATAGAGAAAGAGAGAAGAGAGAGAGAGAGGGGTAATACAAAGGAAGTGGAGGGATTTGGGTAATACATGAAGGAGATAGAGAAGGGACTTGGGAAGAGAAAGAGGGAGAAGTTTGGGGATGAGAGAAAAAATATAGGTTTATGAATATTTGTTATTTTATAATTTGTTTGAGTTAAAAAAATAAAATCAAAGTATTAAAACTTGTATAGGGGTTAAAAGATATAAAACCTAGAATTTCTATGGCCTAATATATGTTTTGAAATATTCGGTGATATATAAAATTTAAAAATGGGCCATATGAAGATATTTTCCCTTATTATTATTCTTATTATTTTATTCCTTTAGATTTTGTGACTGGTTTAATTGGTTAACCGGTTGGTACTGATTGGTCCAATCGGACCTATGCCCTCGTCTGTTTGGCAAACGGTCTGGTCCTTAAAATAATGATTTAAAGACTTATTTTCATGTCCCTATGGAAACAGTTTCAACAATTCCACCTACACCGATAGAAGCACAATTCCCTTGAAAAGTATTTCTACATTTTCTCCATTTGAAATAACATGATAAAACAGTTTTCCTCTTTTTATTTGAAACAAAAACTTTGAGATGAGGGTTGGAACCCATTACCTCTTGAAAATGAGTGTTCTAAAAAAACACGCGCCCTCGTAAAAGAGTTATTCTCCATGGAGTAGAGTGGTGGATAAGCTAAAAAAACACATTAAAGTTATATTTTTAACAATGAATTTCAGATTTTTTAATCACAAGTTTCAAAATACTTTAAAAATCATTTGCATGACCTTAAAAATTTATATTTCAAATTTTTGAATTTGTTTCCAAAAAAGTTCATGAATATCACATTCAAGGTTATCAGGTTGTCTTCTAATTTCTCAATTTAAACTATATAATTTTCTACTCAACTAGAAATATCTACAACTAACTTTACATTTTTTTTATCACAAATTTTCAAAATTTTGAAATAATTATGTTGTCTCAACCATAAAAAAGGAAACCATATCTTATTGTTGTTGTTTTTGTTATAATAATTGTCATATTAATTTTATTTGAAAATTATAATTGTCATATTAATGTTTGTTACTATAAAACCACATTTCATTTAATTTTATTGTTATCAATAGATAATTACAAATTTATTATCTAAAGATGAACTATCAAGTACATATTGGTAAATCTCTTTAATTTCTCAAGCAATGCCTTCCTAAAATACTTTTTCTGCATTAGTTTACGTGGCCTTGCATACCCATGTCCTCCAATGATTCATAACGAGACACAAGTCTCCACCATTGGATCCCATCACCAAAGGTGAAGATGAACCGTTTGTGGTTGGCTCGTGCGATTGAGATAGGAATCTACTGCACAACAAAATTCGGCCCAGGAAACTGAAACAAAAGAATTTATAAAAAAAAAAAAAAAGAAAAAAGGAAAAGAAAAAAGGGTTACGAGCTGTGAAATACTTCGAATTTCGAGGCTACACTTGACTCTCCATTTTCCTAAGAATTTAGGGGCATTTCCGTGGTACCCATCAATCAAGTGGGTGGGCTCACGTATCACGAAATCGCTCTTTTTAAGAGGGGGGGCCAACGACCATAGCCAATTGTATTGAAGCAGCTCTCGATTCGTTCGGTCTGAAATCATAGCACCACCCCTCTCGACCTAGGGTTTCTCTGTCCAGCTCGTTCAACCTCAAAATAACCAGGTACGTCTTTTCTGTGTCTCATACCCTCTCTCTCCTTTTCGTTGACAAGCCTGTCTCATGCTTTTTCTCCCTCTTTCCAAAATGTAGTTTTCAAGCTTGGACTGATTAAGTTCTCAAAAAAAGAAAAAAGGCTTTGGCTGACTAAATTGTGGCATTGATTTGTGGTTTTCTGTGGTTGGAGACTTAATCGCAATAAGGAAAAATTATTCAGATTTGTTCCGGAGAAGAAAAAAGTCATTTTGGTGGAGTTGAAATGGAGGGGATTGGATTTAGGTTTAGTAGTAGGGCCACATATAGGTGCTTTTGGGATGAGGTGTTTCCTGTTGTTTTCTTTCGAGAGAGGGAATCTGGCATAATTTGCCCTAGAAAAAAGCTCTGTCTAATTTTATCACCATTTAACCCAAGAAAAACTGTCTTGTCTCTCACTCTCGAGTCACTCTCTCTCTCTCTCTCTCTCTCTCCTTGTTGGTTTAAAAGTTCAATAACCATGAAAGTATGTATGTTATGCTCTTTCTCTAACCTCTTTTCATTCTAATAATGAAGGTAAGGTATGTATGTTGGTTTTGCACCTAAAGCCTTGTATCATTTAAGGTTTTGCCATTTTTCCGGGGATTTTTCTATCACATTTCTTCGTTGTTATGTTCTCTCCAACAATGGTGGTTTTATATGCAGATCAATGATAGATTGAATGGTTTCCTGCCGCAGCATACGACAACACTTTCTATTCCTTGTTTACACCAAGAGAGCTGAAGGATCTCTTTTTTTGAACTAAACCAAGAGGGAGACTTCATGATTCGCCAATTTAGTGCAGAGCGGGTTAGTATTATTTAATATTATTTGTTATCAGAACCAAATTGAACCAGCTGGTCCAACTAGTTGGATGGTCAAGCAGACTCTAAACTGATATGTTCCCTTAAAAACCAGATCTTGAATTAAATCATCTTTGTAATGTAGTTTTGGATTTATTTTATGGTTTTGAGCATTTTTAATTGGTTCAACCAATTCAACTACCTTGGGAACCTCTAATTGAACCTGACTGATCACTTCACCAATTTAATGTTTGGTCTTGTTATGATAACACTCTTTACTCGCAATCAATCTCCTCCAATAGTTTGTTACTTATTAAAGTTATGCGACTGCATTTCATTTGAGAATTTATGTTGTTCATGGTGTATATTAGTACTGGTAATCGATCCTCCATTAGTTTGTTACTTATTAAAGTTATGCAACTGCATCTCATTTAAGGAATTATGTTGTTCATGATGATCCATGTACTTCTCAACGTGTAGCCCTCTTGTCTTTTTGATGTACTATGCACTCAAGTGTGCTATAATATTTGTTTATATTGGGGAATTTACAGAAAATCCCATTATTTTTTGGCATTCAAAAGAGTCCCACATAGTTTGTATTTGGCGCTCAAGTCATCATCATCATCATTTTAGCCTTTTCGCAATTAATTTGGGTCGGCTACATGAATCTTGATTCTCCATTCTGCTCTATTAAGGGCATATCCTCAGTGAGGCCATAAGTCTCCATATCTTTTCGGACAACTTTCAACCACATCCTTTTGGGCTTACCCTTTGCCCTTTTTCAGTTCTTCCATTTGAACTAATTTGCATATCCTAACAGTAGTTGTACTCGGTCGGCGCCACACAAGGCCAGCCCACTTAAGTTTACTCTTGTCACACCCCAAGAATTTACAATACTGTTATTCCTGAGATGTGACAGACAAAACATATATACATTTATGATAGGACAAATTTACAGTGGCGAGGTCTTACAACGTAACAAAAGAAAGCTAACACAACAACAATATCTTCCAAGGTTGATCTTGACTAGCACTCAAAATGAATCCGCAGTTATCCTGAAAAAATGTTTACCATAGTTTGATGAGTTTGGCTACTCAGTAAGTGATCATCATAATCCTAAAAATAATCATGATTGAAAGATATCAATATTTTTCAAAATGAGATCTATTAACAGAAATGCATCAACAGTTTCACTTTCAATAAATGCATAATTAAGTACAATCCGAGTAATTGAAATGCTTATAACACTTTTAACGGCAGTGCATAATTCAAAGGATTTCACAAAATACCCTACTAGCGTCCCAAGTAGGTCACCTATATACCCCATCAGCGTCCTAATGGGTCCACTTAATCCCTATCGGCGTCCCAGATAGGTCCACTTAATCCCTGCAGGTCCACGTATACCTCACCGGCGTACCGGATGAGTCCACTTAATCCCTACCGGCGTCCCAGATAGGTCCACTTATACCTCACCGACGAACCGGATGAGTCCACTTGCATACTTAAATTATTTCTAAATCTCTTTAAACATTCGAAAGCAGCAATATCATGTACTCAACATATCACTGAAATTATTAATATGAATTTCACTTAAACCATTAATAACAGTCACTCTCTATAACATTTCAAAAATAATCAATCAAATATTTTGGGCTTAAATTTAGAAAGGTAGCAGTTTGTAAAGGCATTCTAGCATAATTGCCAATTTAATATGTATAGAAAAACTCTTATAGAAATTCAAGAATACAGAATTATCACAATTTATGGGATATCAATCCACAAATAAACATTTCACAACAATACTATAATCAATTGCAAAAATGTCAATTTTTAAATAATAAGGCAGTCATTTGCACATGAATTTTACAATGTTTAAATATTCAAAACAGTAGAAAGAAATATCACAATTTTACTAAAAGCTAAAATATCACATTTATTTCTAACAATAGACAAGAAAAATAAATAAATTTATTTTTCTAATTTACAGCATTCAAAATTTTTAACATAGATAAAATATCACAATTTTTATTAAAAAGATTATTTTTCAAGATAATGAGGTCACGTGCGCATAAAATTTATCGCGCCTAAAATTCATGATAATAAGCAGAAATAATTATTTTATTTTATTTTTAAAAATAATGGATTATTTTTCGAGACAATGAGGTCACTTACACACAAAACTTATAAAATAAAGATCCTAGACGGAAATATCACTATTTATTAAAAACAAACTATTTTTCAGGAAGACGATGTCACTTACCCACAAATATTTGAGAGGGAGCTTCCGATAAAAAATTCGGTTCGAGAGAGGAGTTCACTGTGTTTCAACCACAGAGAGAGAGAGATTTCAAAATTTTCTAGGGTGGGAGTGCTCACCTCCCCTATTTAAATTCTTATAACGTATTATTATATTATTTTATTAGGCTCTACCTCATACCTGAGGTGTCGCGTTAAGAGTCTGTTTTTAACATATGAAAACCACGTCCACTAAAGGACGTGGCAAGCAGCAAGCAAAAGTTTAAACCAAGTAAAAACTTTTGAAACTAGTGATGGTCCCCAAGGACCATCATACTCAAACAGACCATCACCTATTTAAAAGTATCTTTTCTCTTTTTTTTTTTTTTTTCTTCTTTTTTTTTCTTTTTTTGAAATTTTAGGATTGTTACAACTCTCTCTCATTTTATCGCCTATTGGTGCCACGCCTAAACTCTCTCGAATAGATTCATTGTGAATGCTGTGCTTTCTTGTCTTGCCACTCATCCATCTCAACATCCTCATCTTCGCTACACTCTATCTGTGGTTATATTGTTTTTTTTTCGCCTAACATTCCGCCCTTCAGCCTCATTGATATGCAACGATCACATAAAATTGCAGTTGCACATCTTTACTTCGCCCACCTAGCTCTAATTATGTGTACGATATCTTCCTCAATCTCTCAATTTTATTGGATTCTCGACCCAAGTTATCGAAAGTGCAGTATTTTTTGTAGTTCTTGATCGTCAATATTAACTACTTTCTTGTCTCTATTCCTATTATTACTAAATTTGCACTTTATATACTCTGTCTTTGTTTGACTAATTTTAAAACCTGTAGATTCTAGAGCATCCTTCCAAAGTTCTAACTTTGTGTTGACGCTGTTTTGGGTCTCATCAATCAAAACTATATCATCTACGAACAACATGCACCACGGTACCTCATCCTGTAGGAGCCTAGTTAAGTCATCCATAACTAAGACAGAGGTACGGGCTCAATGCTGACCCTTGTTGTAGACTTATTGTCACTGAAATTCACTCGTTTCTCCACTAATTGTTTGCACACTAGTAACTGCTCCATCGTACATATCTCTCACCACGTCGATGTAGTGTCTAGAAATACCTTTTTTTTCCAACACTCGCCAAATCAAATCTCGAGATACTCTATCGTAAGCTTTCTCTAGATCAATAAAGATCATGTGGAGGTCTTTTCCCTTCACCCTAAACTTCTCAATCAGATGTCTAAGTTGTTGACCTTCTTGGCATAAAACCAAATTGGTTTTCAGATACACTTGTTTCATGCCTTAGTCGTTGCTCGATGACTCTTTCTCAAAGTTTCATAGTATGGCTCATAAGCTTGATCCCTCGATAGTTTGCCCAATTCTGTGTCACTTTTGTTCTTGTAAATAGGTATCACATTAATTTTTCTCCATTCGTTTGGTATTTTCATTGTTCTCAACACCTTGTTGAACAACTTTGTCAACCAGTCAATGCCAATTTCCCCCATATACTTTCAAACCTCTATCGGTATACCATCTGGTCCTAAAGCCTTTCCTATCTTCATCATTTTCAAAGCTTCTTACACATTTGACATCCTAATCCTATGATTGTATTTATGACTTCCGCTGTCACTTGTACCAACAGTCCTTCTACCACTATGTTCCCATTTTGTTCATCATTTTTGAAAATAGATTATCCACCTTTCGTTGACCTCATCATCCTTTACCAATACCCTTTAATCTTCACTTTTAATGCATTTAATATGGTTTAGATACCTACACTTTTTCTCTCTTATTTTTGCTAATTTGAAGATATCTTTTTTCATTTTTCTTTTTATACCCAAATTAGCCCTAATTCGTACATTCAATGTCCAAGCTGGGTATGTCTATTTTTTTAATTGAAGAATAGTTTGGACGTTGGATGTCCGAACTAATTTTATTTGTGATTGGGCTGGTTCAGATATCTAATGTGTGCACTGATGTTTACTCAAAAAAATTTACTAGTGGGTGGGTTTGGACATTGAATATCTGAATGTGTCCCCTTGGTCTTCTTCCTTAGTGAAAGACGTGGTCACTGGATGTCCAAACCCACGCAATTACAAAAGTTTGGTTTTGAAATCCAATGTCCGAACTGATCTTTAACTGAGAAAAAGAAAGAAAAGAAAAAAAAGATCCATGTTTGGACATTGAATATTTGAACCTTGGGTAATTTGGGAAGCAAAAAACATAAAAGTTGGGACTTGAGCGTAAAATAGAAAATATATGGGACTATTTTTAACTATCTAAAATTAAATAGGAGTTTCCTGTAAATTTCCCCTTTTTTCGAGGGGGAGGGTGGAGGAGTTTGACTAATCCTCTTATGACCTGCCCCCTAGGTCTACCATCGCTCTCATGTTCTCATTTTCCTTTCTGGTAGTTGGCTTGTTTGGGATGCACATACCTCAGATTTTCACTACATAAAGATTGAGGTTTAACAATTTTTTCCCTGTTAATTTTAATTTCACAGCTTCTGATATGTAAGAACTGGGCAACATGTAAGTCTCTAAATATTTTAGACAGATGGTCAATTGGTCATATGTACTTTCTGAGAGGCAAATAAGTATTGATTATTCTACTTATAATCTTTTTTTTGGAAATTTTTTATTAAATCATTTCTGCCCCCTGACAAAGGACTTTCTGCCAATACAGGATAACACTGTGCACTTCTGTTCCTAAATGTAACTTAATTGTGATGTGTTTCTGAAATGCATTATGCGGGATGCAAACCCTCTGTCCATCATGTATTCATTTCAAAAAGAAGAACAAAAAGAACTATTCTGGTCAAGCATATCAACAAGCTAAAAATCTCCCCCATACATCTTTGTGTGACAATCCCTCAACTTCCATCCTATTTGCGTTCTCAATCTGATAAATTGTTAAGGTGCAAAATTATACAAATTCATATGTCACTGGCATGACTTCTCCCTTTGCATGGGTTTAGGGTTTTCCACCTTGAGCTCATACTGCCTAAATAGCTTATATCAGCTTCAACATTTAAACATGAGGTAGTCTTGGTTATTCCCATTTGCTTTAAACATTGAACCCCAAAGACAATAACTGCATCTTCTTAGTGGCTTGTCATGGCCCCAAGCATTCGACCTCATCTCTGCCCACTCTATGGCCCTCCTTTGCCTAGTCTCCACTAGCGTCCTCATCTTTCTCTTATATATATATATTCTTCATGGATAAGCACTGCACTTATCCCGCATCTATGCTTATGATGAACTCTCTCATCTACTCTATGATGTCTCTTTTAGCGAGTATGGTGCTAGTCACCCTCGTCTCCTTCTAATCCTCCCTTTTCTCCACTTGGCATTGTCTTCCTTTCTTCATCGGCATTATAAAATGTTTATAAATATACACATCTAAACATATAGATTTGAATATACATATCACCTGCATATATCTATGTATGTGCATGTTTATGTGACAACGGGTGTTCATATGTATGCATGTACTTAGGCGTATGCATCATGGAGTTTGTTCTGTCTATTGCTTAAACTCTATTGAAATTAATATACTTTGGCACTGTAAATTTGTATCTCCAGTACTTCCTAGAGGAATATATTTTGGCAAAGTCATATCTTGGACACAACTTTGAAATGAAGTACTATTGGGTCCAAGTCATTATTCATGAGTAATTTCAGGGCTATATCTCAATATCCACAGTGCTTACATGCTAAACTGTAATGAAAAACTCAAGGATGTTCAGACAAGCCAAGCTTTGAGGGTATCATTAGAGAAGCGTGAGTTAGAATTCTAATGCTCTATGCAGGCCCTCTAGGAGTTCAAAACACTTGTGGGCCAAGTTTGTGTAGCATTTGAAGAAGTGAGGATCTTATAGGACTCTTTTGGACCCTTAGGGTTTGGGAGGGCCATCTTCAAATTTTATTTGTTAACTGAGTGAGCGGTCTGTTTCCACATCGACCTTATGTGGATTTTATGTTTACAGAAATTTTTGACTTGTAAAATTATATCATGTGTCTAGATTCCAAAGTAATGTGGGGAATTGGTTGGTGAATTTGGGCATCCAAGAAGCGCTTCAGGCTGTGGGATTATATGCTACTGTAGGAGCCATTTTCCCTGTGGGGCTCTTTTGTGATTATCTCTGTTATGACTCGAGTATTATTTAACCAAAAAAAGAAGAAGAAATTTTTGCAATGACATTGTTGATCTTCGCCATGGTTGGATTATCTGTGTTGTAACAACCCTTTTGGTGTTGCATCAATCCAATGAAAACACCAAAAGCATTTGGCTGTGTTTTCCTTATCCTTCTGGAGTATATATTTTCTTAGCTGTAAAAAGGAGGAACGTTTCAAGGTTTTAAAAAACCGCCTGCCCGTCCGCCTAGATGCCCACGTGTCCATTGGCCGCCTCACCTAGGCCTGGGCAGGCCCTCCCAGGCGGGAACTACCTAAGAAATGATCGAGAAAGACTCTTTGTGGGGGCCATTTTGGGTCATCTTGACTCATGAACAGGGGGACAGAGTTATTCTAACATTCCCAAAGTGAGAAAACTCTTCCTATACCCTAGAGACAGCTAAAATCGATCGATTTTGCGATTTTCTTTATTTGAAGCAAGGAAAATCTAAAGAAGTTTGTAGAATCATCTGAAACCTTGTCATATCTTATTGGAATCATTTTTTGGGTCTAAGTGAGGTTAATAAAAGACTTTTAGGGTCCAAGTGTATCATTTTTCAATAATTTGAACGTGTTTCAACGTTCTTGCACTGTTGCACATATATTTGAATACAAAAGAATAGTTAAATACATATGAATGCATAAATATACAAATTTGACACATATCTGCATATATGTGCATTTGGACATCACATATATGCATATGTGTATATCTAGTGCTCTAGAGTGCTTGAGGTTTTGGGTAGCCACCTAGGAGCTGGGCACCCTAGAACCCCAGGGCAACTAGGAGCGGCCAACATTTTTTGGAACCTTGGAACCACTCCATGCGGGTAAAGAAAGCACCATCATATACTTCTTCTAGTATAGTTTAGGCCTTCCATACCTGATAGCAGATGTTTGTTCACACTTTTTTATTCGGGCACCACCATCGATGTATATGATTTGTCATGTATTTCAGGTATTTTTAGGCTTCATTTTCAAACAATATGTTGACTTCTCTGGGACATGGAAATTGTTCTTCTTGTTGTCCCAAATCCTTATCTCCACGTGTTCTCATTTTTTCGTCTTAATGGTGCAACTTCTCGTGCATTCTACTTTGTCGAAATTACTTTGCTTTTTGGATGGAATTAAGAAAATTAAGAATTTGACAACTCATTTCCATTTTCTTAATTCCTACTTTCTTCCTGCAACTAATTTTTTTCTTCAACAAGCTACAATATCAATCCTAGTAAATCTGTTGGTTAAATGGACTTATTGCGGTGCTTTGTAAATATTCATGATTATGGAAGTGCTATGGCTTATCTGTTTTACTTTTGTTACTTCTAATGGGAACCTATGGTTACAGTCCACCATCAGTGGCTCAACTTCAAATCTTCCAGATTCTTCAAGTGCAGGCCGACCTTTTACGTCTTCGTTTTCTGCTCAGTCAGGTTCAGCTCCTGTTTTCCATCATTCTGGTGAGGAACATTCTAGTGTTTTAGAAATTGAAATTTGCTTGCTTGAATGGGATTCTTGTGTAAGAAGAAGTGCTTGTTAATAGGAACCATACAAGGACTGCACAACATTCACGGGAACTTCAACCTGCCAAACGTTCCAGGCTCACTGACTTCCCGCAACTCAGCTCTAGGTGGTGTTCCGGCAAATGGTGTTCAGCAGCCTTCAGGAGGCCTTTCTAGTGGTCGATTTACATCAAACAGCGTTCCTGTAGCACTGTCTCAGGTATTTCCTGATAATATGGCGTTGTTGAATAACGAATGTCTTAATGGTTTATTGTAACTGTTTGTTGGCGTAATTATTATCTGAAAACTACTTCAAAGTCGCCTCCATTGTAAGTTCTTTTAAGTTGCATGTGCAGCTTTCACATGGCGGTTTGCATGGACATTCCGGAGTTACGAGTAGGGGAGGTATTATTGTTATTGCAATTTTGTTTTTTTGGTAATCACAGTTTTTTAGAACTTGGTAACTTGGGCTTGGACTTGCCTGAATCACTCAGACCTAGCAGGGTGGTGCGTCTAGTTTGAAACCTAAGGACTCGCCTATGTCTCACCTGTTCATGTACCCTATTGTGTTACTCTTACCGAGGCTGTGCTGAATCAGACCACTGACTCGGGTTCGGGACGCTAGCGAGTCCAAGCCGGAGTCCATGTTTCTAATAGTGACGCAAATAGTGTCGATGGTGCTGTTACTTGGGTTTTCCCAACATCTACCACCGTTGCTAACGGAAGTGCTTTTCCTTGGGTTAGGTATCTCCCCAATTTTGGGTAATGCAGGTCCCAGAATATCCAGCTCAGGAGGCAACATTATTGGTGGGGGAAACATCGGGAGGGGCATAAGCGCTGGTAATGGGTTAGCTTTGCCTGCTCTAGCATCACGTGTGAACTTAGCTGCTAACAATGGATCAGGGAGTCTAAATGCTCAAGGAGCAAGCAGACTGATGACTGGTGTTCTCCAACAAGGTTCTAGCTTCTCTCTTTAAACTTCCCTTGTTGTAAGAATAGTATTTTTCTTTTGGTTGAATGTTTACTTGTGGTCTCGGTAGGATTGGAACCCTGCACCCAGGCCAAGAGACCATTCCTTTGTTATAAGAATTTTCTTAGATATATAAATATTGATCTGCTGTTTCATTTCATTGTTTGAGAGTGAAGTGTATTCTTGTTGGCTAGTTGTGAAAGAGGCCTTGATCAAGTAAATTTATGTTGCTTATTTTCAATAGACAAGGGATGAACCATGAAAACTTTTTCCTAGTCTTGATGTGATATAAATTGTCTGCTTCTTCTAAACAAAAATTTCTGGGTCCAGTGCAGCGATTGGCTCGTGATTTGGTGTGCTATCACACAAATTACATCATTCAAAGAAGCCTATCAAAGTTGCATAGAACAATGTTTTAAATAGTGGTACATGGATAAGTCAAGTTATGCCAGCTATATTAATCAAACCATTTATGGGAATGGGGATTATATATTGCCAAGGTTTAAAAACTTGGGCCTCAGATCAGTTGGGGCCACATATGTAAAATATAAATGTAAGCGCAAACACAAACTACAAATATATAAAGTATAACGTGCTGGCTGTGCTGTATCGGGCCAACTTTAATATGGCATGTTCTTACCATGAAAAAACAGTAAGTGGAAGGACTAGAAGCCTGCATTTTTGGAGTTTTTTTGGCCGTAAGTCCCTTCTCACCTGGTCAAAATTAGGAAGACTTTGTTATGATAATGTTCAATGAATTTATCAGTTCGGGATACTCGTGGTTTTGCTGCCTGATGTTTAGCCAAGAGCTCTCTCCAAAGGTGGTTCTGATTATTACTTGATAATGTGAGATATAAAATCCTGTGGGATGAGGTTTCATGCCTTTCTCGCTTGAAATATGTAGTTGATTTACCTTTGGCTGAAGAGAAAATGAAGTCATTGTGTGCCTGAGGGATAGACATGCTTTAGGGGGAGGGCAAATTCAACCAATGAGAGGAAATTAAAAGTTCAAATTGCCTTTGGTCATAAAGGAGATAGGAAAGCAGAAGTGCTTCAATTAGATGATAGGCATAGACATAAGTGCTTCAATTAGATGATAGGCATAGACATGATAGGCCTTTTCAAAAAAAATAAATATGGAGGAGGCCAATTCTTGGGTTTGGAAAATTTTTGCAGACCTGATATTAGGACACGATATTGTGATGTCAAAGGCAAGATCAATGTTCATAAAGGTGGAGGTGGCCACCTAGGCGGTGCCTTGCCCACCCCAAAGAAGGGGTGGCTAGTATATAACATGCACACACGCACGTGCGCGCTCGCACACTCAGACACTTAACATGTGTATGTATTATATAATATCACAATCATCATCCTAGCTTTACTTTTTCAAAAACAATCATCATTCTATGATTTCCCCAACCATTTGGGGTTGGCTACATGAATCTTACTCTACCATTTTGCTCTATCAAAAGCCATACCTTAGTCAGACCATAAGTCATTATATCTCTTCTCACTAGTTTCATTCATGTCCTTTTAGGCCTTCTCCTTTCCCTTTTAGAGCCTTCTACTTGAACCGAATCATCCCTTCTAGCCGGTGTTGTTCTAGGTCAATGCTGCACATGCTCAGACCACCTAAGTCTACTTTCCCTTATTTTATCACCTATTGGCTAATTTCCCTTGAATGTATTCATTTCGAATTCTATCCTTTCTTGTTTTGCCACTCATCCATCTAAACATCATCTTCTCAATTACACTCATTCTATAGATATATTGTTTCTTTGACCCCCCAAAATTCTCCCATAAAGCATGACTGGTCTTACAGCTGTTCTGTAGAACTTCCCATTTAGTTTCATTGGTATGTGATGATCACATAAGACTCTAGAAGCACATCTTTATTTCGTCCGCCTAGCTCTAATTTTATGTGCAACATCTTCCTCAATCTCTCCATTCTTATGGATTACCGATCTAAGACATAAAAATAATCTCTTTTAGGTACTTCTTAGTCGTCAATCTTAACAATTTCCTCGTTTCTACTCCTATTTTTAGGAAACTTGCATTTCATATATTGTCTTAGTCCGGCTAATTTTAAAACCTTTAGATTTTAAAGCTTCCCTCCAAAATTCTAACTTTGCATCCCTCCAAAATTCTATCTTTGCATTGATGACATCCCTAGTCTCATCAATCAAAGCTATATCATGCGCTAAAAACCTACACGACAGTACCTTGTCCTATAGATGTCTAGTTAACTTATCTATAACCATAGCAAAGACATATACCCTATTATGTATAATATAGAGAGTAAGTGTCTAAAGGCCTTATATTGATATGAAGGGTTGGTTGCTTTATCTATGTCCCGCGTCGTGGTCCTACACGACGCACTCCCGTGATTGCCTTTTTTCATGGCTAGGATTCGTCTACCCCTCACTCTATCTCTCTCTATATAATATGCAGTATAGTATAATGTAATATAATAAATTCTATCCTTAAAAAAATATAATAAAGACTAATACGTATAGTACTATAATATAGTAATATAACAAGACTATTGTACTATAAATATACAAATAATGTTAGACTACTATAGTACTGTTAAAAGACTTGTTTTATGTATATTCTTCTTGTTTTGTGCATATTGTTTAAATTTGCTTGTATTTGGAAATATGCATTTGTACAAGGGTATTTTCATAAAGCTGTTGCCTTAATGTAACACTACTCATTTAATATAAGGATTCATTATCCTAGGTGTGTTACTATAACCCATTTTTATTCACGCCAAAGCCTAGCATGCCTCATTGTCTTGTCTCTTTTGTCTTCCTCATGTTGTGTTCCAGGTGCAAGATTTTGTCAATATATGTAAAATTAACACGGTATCAGAGCACGTTGAATATGCTCTTACCGTGATCAACTCTAATCTACGTAATATCGCTTCTTCATCTAAACCCTAATATTCTTTCTTCATCTTTATCCTCGTTCATTATTCTCATCCGTCCTTCCTAAACCCTAATCTTTCTTTTTCATATTTCCTCCATATTAGGGGCACCTACTGTTCATGTTATAGTATTGTTCATGCTATTGTTCTTTCTTTCAACGCCTCATATTTCGGCCACAAAAATCCTGGTTCTCTCTTCATTCAATATAAAGCCCTAGATCTCATTTGAAATCTATAGTATTGCTCTTGCCTTTCTCCTTTTCGGTTCTTAAAATCTAGTCCAAAACCACCCTAATTGCTTTTCTCTCCCTTGCTTTATTTCTTGCTATCCATGCCAACCCCCTTCCATACTTTCTTTTAGTCTATCTCTAGGTTCTCTTATTCTCTATGGACCTCCTCTTATTCTTTTTTTTTTTTTTCGTATGTGGTGCAATGATAATGAGTCCATTTTCCTCATCATGGCACGATCATCGAGTTCTCTTTCCTTTTCATTCTTAAATCCCCTATATGTATCCGTCAAACTTAAATCTGATAATTTTATTGTCGGGAAAGGAATTGTTTTTTCCCTCTATGGCCATTAGGATGGATCCACTCGGCCACCACCACAATACATTGTTTTAGAAAGAACACATTTAGATAAAAAGAAAGAGACTGCTAAAGTGGTCAATCCAGCCAATGAAGAATAGCTTGCTAAATATCAAAATCTTACAGGCTGGATTAATTCAACCTTGTCTAAAGAAATTTTGGCACAAGTGGTGAATCTACCTGCAACATATGATCTTTGGATAACCCGCAATGAGTCCTACTCTCAAGAATTGGAGGCTCGTGCCATGCAATTAAAATCTGAACTTCAAGATTGTAAGAAGGGGAAGATGTCTGTATCTAAATCTTATACCAAGATAAAGGGAATATGCGATCTACTTGTGATTATTCAGCAGTTAGTTGAAGATATAGACAAGTTGCAATATATACTACGAAGTTAGGATGAAGTCTATAGAACTTTTGTCAATTCCTTGATGACAAGGGATTATCTCTCTTCTTTTGCCAACCTTCAACCGATGCTGCTACAACATGGATCATTGTTCTCTCGGAGAGAGGCACAAACTGTGTTTCCCAGCAATATTGCACAAAATTCTAATAATTTCAGGGAAATAACAACATAGGTCGTGGGGGTCGAGGTGGCAGGAATGGACGTGGTGGCATAAACTTCTATGGTGCTAGTTGAGGTCTCTTACGCACTCTTAATAGAAATGGAAATAGAGTCATTTGTCAAATATGTAGAAGAGGACATTCAATCAGTAACTATTTCCTACAAGGTTTTCATTAAAGTTTTAGTTTCTCCCCTCCAAAAGGTTCTTAGCAATTTAGTTTCCCCAACCCAATCTGCCTTTGTTGCTAATAGGCAAACGGGCTCTCACGGCCCATGAAGCCATCCACTCTAGGTCTCTATCTGGCTATGAGGGCCTCATTATCAAACTGGATTGGGAGAAGGCTTATGACCGGGTGGACTGGGATCTTTTAGACCTTATCCAGACTCGAATGGGATTTGGAACCAGATGAAGGTCATGGATTTAAGCTTGCATCTCCAATCCCTCCTTTTCTATCCTCCTCAGTGTTACCTTAGTAGGATTTTTCCCTGCTGCCAGAGGGCTGAGACAGGGAAGCCCGCTATCTCCTTTCCTCTTCACCCTTATTGGTGAACTATTTTCCAAAACCCTCACTAGACTTTTTGATAGATAGTTACTTTCGGATTTCAGGGCCTCCAATGAAGACCTGATCCTTTCCCATCTCCTCTATGCTGATAATGCTCTCATCTTCTGTGAGGCCCATCCTTTTCAGGTTGACAACCTCTGGCTCTTCCATAGGAACTTTGAACTCTTGATAGGAATGAAAGTTAATCCGTCCAAGACCAAAATGTTGGGCATTCTGATGAATAATAGTGAACTTGAGCAACTTGCCCAACACTTGGGCTGTGCAACGGAAAGCCTCCCCACCTCCTATCGGGGTGTTCCCCTTTATGTAGGCAAACCTAGAAAGCACCTTTGGGATAAACTCGTTAAGAAGTTCAATTGGAAATTTGTTGGCTGGAAAGGTAGGTATCTTTCCTTTGCAGGAAGAATTACCCCTATCAAATCCACTCTAGCAAACACCCCCATTTACCACATGTCCCTCTTCCAAATCCGTTGTTCTGGCCTTCAACGCCTAGAGAAACTCATGCGAGATTTCTTGTGGTTTGGGTCCGTTGAAAGTAAAAAATTTACAATGTTAGCTTTTATCAAAAAACGAAAGTAAAAAATTTCATCTAGTTGCCTGGACAGAGTATGTTTCCCCAAAAAATTTGGAGGTTTGGGCGTAAAAAAAACTCAAAACTATGAACCTCGCTCTACTAGGCTAATGGTGGTGTAAATTTACATCCCCCCACTCACTGTTGTGGAAACAAGTCATCCATGCCAAGTACAGACTTGGAGAAGACGGGTGGATGCCTCGAAGTGCATTACTTCTAGCAAATATGCTTTCCTCAACTGCATTAGGTTTAGATTAGGAAATAGTCAAAGAATCAAATTTTGGATAGATAAGTGGATAGGGGACCAACCCCCTTCCCTTCTCTCTTCCTCTTGGTCCAAAATCAAGCAGCTTTAGTAGCTGGGTATGTAGAGCTTAGAGGGCCTGACCTAGTATGGATGCCTATTTTTAGGCGAAATCTCTCTGACCAAGAGTACCTTCCACTTAGATCCATTCTCCTTTTGCTTGTTCCTCATTTCAGTCCTCTCCTTTGTCATGACACTATTATCTGGTCCCTTAACCCCTTTGTAGTCTTCGTCTCCTCTTTCTATTCCTCTTTACTTCCAAATGTCTCCCCTGCACCCCTTCTCAATAAAATCTGGTCCTTGCTAGTTTCTCACAAAATTCAAGCCTTTCTATGGGTGCTTCTGCACGGAAAGACCCTTACTTTGGACCAACTACAGCTAAGGGGCCTATCCCTACCCAACCATGTTGTATCATGTGCCTCCGAGAAGAGGAGACCATTCCCCACCTCTTCATTCTGTGTAAGCTCTCCTATGCCCTCTGGTCGTCTTTCCTAAAACTCTTTTGCCTCTACTGGGTAACTCCCCCTTCACTTGATAACTTTTTCAATGCTTTCCTTTCCCCTCCTTTCACCAATAACGAAAGGAAACTCTGGCAAATGTCTATAGTCGCAATCCGTTGGAGCATCTGGCTCGAGAGGAATTCTAGAACCTTTACGAGCTCTTCGAAGGCTCAATGCTCCATTTTTTATTCCTGCATTGCTCCAATCTCCCTTTGGGCAAAAGCTCGTCCCAATATTTGTTCACTTAACCATCTCCCACTTCCTAACTAATTGGGAAGCCCTCTTGAACCTTTGAGCCCCATCTACCAACTCCAGAGTCCAATGGAACCCCCTTCCGCCAGGCTTCTCAAACTTAATACGGATGGCTCATCACTAGGTAACCCAGGGCCTTTAGGCATAAGTGGTACCTTGGCAAACTCAGATGGCATCTTCCTCTCCTCGGAACATATTGGGATCTCGGATTCCACCACAGCGGAAGCCTTGCATATTAGGTCTTAAGCGAGCATCCCTTGCTAGGTCCAGCCAGCAGGGCCTTCTCATTGGATCTGACTCCAGCAATTCAATCCATAGGGCTACTCATCAGCGTCACCCGCCATGGCGATTATTTCATATATTTGAGCAAAGCACTTTCCTATGCAGCTTCGTTCCACAGGTCACATTCAAGCATACCCCTCAAGAGGCCAATACTGAATTAGACATGCTGGCAAAGGAAGGAGCACGCCAACCCATAGCTTCATCCCATAGTTAAAGGGCAAGCGTCCATTGAAAGTTTCCCCTGGTCAAAGCCTCATCTTCTAGCCTAAGACTCAAGTCACTGGTGCACCCCCAGTAACTAGTTACCTCATTCCCTTTACCTGCTCCCCTTCTCCCCCTCCTCCTTTCTTTTCCCCCCGCTTCTACTCATTAAAAAAAAAAAAAAAAAGAGAGAAAAAAGAAAAAAGGAAAAAAAAATGCTTCTCCCTATCCCTTTAAGTCTAACTTCCCTCTTTCTCTAATCTCTCTCTAAAAAGCCTCTTCACTCTTTCCCGACTCTCCCTCTCTTCGTCTCTCCCCTGTTTGCTCCTACTCTTAACCTTGTAATGAGGGTGTTGTACCTGCAAATGTGAAGGATCTTAGTTGATTTATTTGTTATGGATGTCAGTTGGGCATAAGTTCTGAACTTCCCTTTTTCTTTTAGTAATAAAGGAGCTTCTTCTTTAAGTTAATTCATTATGATGTGTGCGGTCTTTCACCTGTTTGTTCTCCTTTTCGTTCTTATTATTGTGTTACATCCATTGATGATTACTCGCATTATACATGGTTATTTTTTATTTTTTCCAAAACAACTCTGATGTAATTGGGGTATTCATGAAGTTCAAGTCCTTTATTAAAAAACATTATCAAAAACCAATTTCATTTTTTGTAGTGATGGAGGGGGAGACTTCTCATCCCATGCTTTGCAAAACTGCTTAAAGGATCATGGGATAGAACAACAAATCTCTTGTCCACACACTCCAGTCGAAAATATAGTTTTGAGAGAAAGAATTGGCAGATTAATGAAGTACCACTATTTTTTTTTTGGTGAATAATAAGTTAGCATTGTCTGACATGGTTGGAAGTAGTGAGAAAATATGTGCGAACTTATTACCTCAGTTAGGGTATGGTCATTGATAGAATAGAATGGCAGACCAAGATTGGTGTAGCCGACCCCAAATAGTTGGGAAAAGGCTCTGATGATGATGAATGAGTTAGCATTGTCGCTTATGTTTTCTGTTGGTGTGGCCAAGTACTTATGGACTGAGGCATTTCTCACAGCTGGATACCTCATAAATTTGCTGCCATCAAGTGCTCTTAATGGGATTAATCCCTATAGAGTGCTTTTTGGTAAGCATCCTAATTATTCTATGTTGAAGTCCTTTGGAAGCTATGCATATGTGCATATAGATAAGAAATAAGCCCTCCCCAAAGGCTGAAGTGTGCATATTTGTTGGTTATGTTGACGAGTTTAAAGGATATAGAAATAAGCCCTCCCCAAAGTAAGAAGAGAAACAATGCAACACATATTGGGAATGATGCTGAAGTAAAAAGGGCAGATGGAGACATTAGTGACTCAAATCAAGAAGGTGAAATGATATTAATTCCAGGCATGTTTTTTATAAAAGGTGCTTATTATATCCTTTAAAGGAGATTTTTACAAGGGGAAAAGTTTATATAAGGTTGCAACCTTAAAATGTAGAACTACAGATGCACCTCAAAAATCCATTGGAAAAGGTTGTTTTAATGTTGAAAAACCCTGTAATTGATCATCTCGACATCGAGATGTATGAATATGAAAAAAAAAAAAGATTTTGAGTCCCAGAAATAGTGCATCTTGCAACACATTATGTAGATCGTCTATTTTCAATATTCTCATATGTTTACAGATCTACTTGATTTTAACCATTTTTATAGTTTAAAATTTTATAATTAGATATGAAAATAGATTTTCAAATAATCTTACGAATTTTTAACACAAAAAATACATGTTATGATAAAGTTTGGAGGTGCACCTTAATTGGATTGTTTAAGGTTGCAACCTTATAGAAACCACACCTTTTTACAAGTGATGCAGGTTTGAAAGGAAATAAAATTCAATATGACACAGCTCATCGCCAGTTTATGATAGTTGGAAAATATGCAAACTCTGCAGAAAAACTGCAAAGTAAGAAGAGAAACGATGTGGAACATATTGGAAATGATGCTGAAATAAAAAGGGCAGATGGAGACATTACTGAGTCAAATCAAGAAGGTAGCAGCCATATTGAAGAAAGTTTCCATAAATAGGCACTGTATGACTTAAGAGAAGATTTTTGACCCTTCTTTGATACCAACATTGAAGTGCAAAATAAGTTAACTTCCATCAAAAAAAAAAAAAAGAGAACAATGAAGTGCAAAATAAACAAATCAGCGAAGATGTAATTGTAAATTAAAGAAGGTCAAAGATTGCAAAGCAACATCATAATTTACAGCCAACTTTACAAGATTTCCAGAAGCCCTTAGATATAGAACAACACAAGAATGAGCAACAAGATGAAGTCAGTTTGAGAAGATTACCATGAGCAAAACTTCTTATCAATAGATGGGTCAGCAATGGAAGTTTCACACATAATTTTAGGGTGTTTCTGTGTGAAATGATGAACATAAAAGAACCCAGAAATTTCTTTGAACCCCAAAGAGTGAGAGGTGGATTATGGCCATGGAAGAAGAGATACGAGCCATGTATGTTAACTGTACTTAGTGCATTGTATGAAGGCCGTGAGAAATAAATGTGGCGAGTGCCATGTATGTTAGCTGTCCTTAGTGCATTGTACGAAGGCCGTGAGGAATAAATGTGGTGAGTTCTAAATGGGTATAAAAAGTGAAATATAAAACTGATTGGAGAGGTTTAAGGCATGACTTGTAGCATGACGATTTAACCAACGGCATGGCTTGGACTATGAGGAAACCTTTAGTCCAATTGTTAATTTTTTTATGGTAAGGGTTGTTATATCCTTTCTTTCATGCACGAATGGCCTCTTTATCAATTGGATGTTAAAATGCTTTCTTGCATGG
The DNA here is from genome assembly GCF_054954075.1 of Amborella trichopoda. Classification (NCBI taxonomy): domain Eukaryota; kingdom Viridiplantae; phylum Streptophyta; class Magnoliopsida; order Amborellales; family Amborellaceae; genus Amborella; species Amborella trichopoda. The sequence continues at coordinate 222,747 of NC_142344.1, forward strand.
AGAATAAAGGAGGAAGTATATATTGAACAACCACATGGGTTTAATGAGGCAAATGTAGTTGAATATGTCTATAAATTAAAGAAGTCTATATATGGGCTGTGAAGCATGCATCCCAAACTTGGTTCCATAGTTTTTATGATACATTAGAGGGGAGAGGTTTTATTCGATTAGCCAATGATAATTCTGTATTCTTTTGAAAGGTGAGGAAGCCAATGATATATCAATGACATTATTGTTCAAGAAAGCAATATGAAGATGATATATGAAGTAAATGAGTTCCTCAATGAAAGGTTTCAAATGAAGGGCCTAGGAGAATTGAGGTATTTCCTAGCAATTGAAGTGGATCTTTCTTGTAACGTGATTGGCCTTTCAGAGCAAAAATATGCTTTATTTATGCTAGAAAAGGTCAACATGTTGAATTGTAAAAAGTAGTCGCACTCCAATAGCTTTAAATAAAATACTATGTGCTGATCAAGGTGTTGTTAGAGCCAGAAAATTACGAAGGTATGTCGGGGGCGGTACAGTATTTGCCTCTTGTCAAGATATTTCACATGCTTTTAATCAGATATGTTAATACATGCATGTGCCACCACTGTACACATGGAGCCATTGAAAAGGATTGAGGTTTGTAAAAGGTTCCATTGGCATTGGTTTGTTGTATAAGAAAAATAAACTAGTGGCTATGGCTTTGGGTATGTATTTGGATATTCAGGTGTGGATTGGTTAGGAGATCTTGATTCTAGAAAATTAGTTTTAGGTTATTGTATTTTTCAAGGACCTAATTTAGTATCTTGGAAGACCAGAAAACAAAAAATGGTTGTCAGATCAAGCATTGAAGAGGAATATAGGGCTCTTGCTGGCATGATGGCAGAGATTACATGGGTTCGTTGTCTCATATCTTGGTTGGGTTATAAAGTTGGCAGATTGGTGATCTACGACGACAATCAAAGTGTTTTAGCAATTGCTGCAAGCCCAATATTTCATGAAAGAACAAAACACTTTGAGATTGATTATCGTTTTATTCGAGAAAAGTTAGGGGCTGAAGAGGTTGAAGCATAATTTATTGCTACATGAAATCAAATCATCATCGTCAAAGCCTTTTTCCAATTAATTGGGATTGGTTACACGAATCCTGGTCCCTTATTCTGCTCAATTAGGGGTCATACCCTCAGTGAGGCCATAAGTTCCCATATCTTTTCTCACAACTTCCAACCATGTCCTTTTGGGCCTACTCCTTGCTCTTTTTGAGCCTACCCCTTGCCCTTTTTGAGCTTTCCACTTGAACTAACTCACACGTCCTAACAGGTGTTGTACTAGGTCTGCGCCACACGTGGCCAGCCCACCTAATTCTACTCTGTCTCATCAAATCATGGATGTATTATAAAAAGTTTATTAATGGATAGGCATGATTACCTAGAAGCAAGTTGCACATGGTTAAACACAATGTACAACTTGAGGGTGAGTGTTGGAAGACTTTTCATATTCTTTAAATTGCCTGTATTTGGAAATATGTATTTGTGCATGGGCATTTTCGTAAGGCTGTTGCCCTAATGTAATACCTCTTATTTAACATAAGGCTCATTATCCTTGGTGTGCTACTATAGCTAAATTTTGTTCACTCCAAAGCCTAGCGTGCCTCTTTGTCTTCTCTCCTTTGTCTTCATCTTTTTGTGTTTTAGGTGCAAGATTCTATCAGCACAAGTAAAATTAACAAGTGCTATACAATATTTAATTAAATTTTTTCTATAATATTGTATAGTACTTTTATAATCAATATTGTATAGTACTGTTACTATATTTAGTAATAATATATAGAATAAATATATGTAGGAACATAAGAAGCGGTGGTCAAGGTGCCCACCTAGGTGGCTCCTTGGTTGTTGAAGTGGGCACCTAGAGACATCTCCACCCTAGGCAGCCATCTACCTCTATGTGATTCACTAGGGCCTTGGCTCATCTAGGCGCCAAGGTGGCCACCTTTTTTAATGCTGGGTAGGATAGCATGAGTTGGCAGCTTAAATCAAGGATGAAGTGGATCAAGGGGCTCATTACATCTGCTTCTTTTGCAAAATCACCATTGTGAGAAGGTTTTGAGGAGGATGGTACTAGAAGTGTGGTTTTTAACTTTGAGGGAGTTATGGCTTCGATATTTGATGTATCGTCTATGGCCGCTTCCATGAATATTTGGTTATCATGGAAGGGTCCAACTTCGATGAATATGCCATGTCTTTAGCAAGGGTGACTGCTTGGGAGTTAGGTTTATCCTAGAATGTTGGAAAGAAACGTGTACGGAACGACATATCTCAAAAATCTGAATGAAGATGGAATCCAATGTCCATGGGCAAGTAGATTTTTGCTCACCTGGCCATCCATGGGTACCAGTCCATTGTAAATTTTCATAAAAGGGTATTTCCAAAATTTTTAAAATATTGCTTCTACTGTAAATTTTCATAAAAGAGTATTTCTAAAATTTTTAAAATATTGCTTCTACTGTAAATTTTCATAAAAGGGTATTTCTAAAAATTTTAAAATATTGCTTCTACTGTAAATTTTCATAAAAGGGTATTTCTAAAAATTTTAAAATATTCCTTCTACTGTAAATTTTCATAAAAGGGTATTTCTAAAAATTTTAAAATATTGCTTCTACTTTAAATTTTCATAAAAGGGTATTTCTAAAAATTTTAGAATTTTTAAAATAACACATGTGGGAGCAAGGATCCAGCCCCACATGTGGCACTCGTGCACCTTAGGGACCACACCCTATGTTTGTACAACACTATATGGCATACCCTGTTTTATTACTGAAAGGGGGTGTCATGCCACATATTCTTATGGGGGGGGGGGGGGAGGGGGACACTTTTTTTTATGGGAGAAAGGGGGGGGGGGAAGGGGGGCACGCCACTTTTTGTGGTACGATCCCCCCACGCCTCTTTTTTTGGGAAAGGGTGGCATGCCTAAATATGGAGGCACGCCACTTTTTGTGGAATAGGCATATCCCATTCAATTTGATTTGTTTCAAATTTAAACTTGCTAAATTTGAAATCTATTGATTTGTTTCAAATTTAAACATGCTAAATTTGAAATCTATTGAGATATGGTTTCCCAATATTTTTTGGGAAATCTAAATAATATTTATCTAGAGAATATTTAAGTTTGATTTCAAATTTATGTAAATAAAGTTTAAATTTGATTGGATTTATATTTTAAATAGGAGTGGATTGGGTCAAAGTGTCGGGGCATAATGTTCCTAATCTATCCACCCAAAATCAGGATGGTTCATTTTGGGATGGATGCCTCTGATTAATCTCTCACCCCACAAATTTCCTATTTATCTTAATAACATGTAGCTGGAAATTCGATAAGGCAAATGCCATTCAAACTAGGATATAGATTTCTTCTAGTTTCTCTTCTATTTAAAAATGTTTGAACCTATTTGAAAACATACGAGATCTTCTCTTTTACCATGGATTTTTTTTTCTCCCAAGATCTCTTCTCTCTCTCATGCAGCAACTTTGGGGATCTCTTCTCTCTCTCACATCTCTCTTTTAACCAAAAAGGAGAGTCTCTCTCTCTTTCACTCTCCTCTACATTTTGTCTTGAAAGAAAATCTTCGGTTGATTTGTCAAGTCTGGGGCAGAAAACCTTGCTAGTGGTTGTCCCTACCTACAGTAGGGGCCCTAGGGGGCATATGGGTCATCTGAAACCCTTGTGAGCACTATCTTCTCTCTTCCCACGTTGGGGAATTCTCAGTTACAGGGCTCCTATCCAGAATTTCCGATGGCTTTCCTTAGAAATTGTTCGCTATCTACAGTCCTAACTCGGTGCAGCTTTGAAGCCTTCTTTGGGCAGAACTAGATCAACCGGCTACCCTTCCACACGCATCTTGGTGCTTGGGCAGGGACTTCAACATTATTAGATAGTCCTTCAAGAGAAACTCCAACTCCAACATTTCCCAAGGAATGTTGGACTTCTCGGATGTCATCTCTTGTAATGAATTAATAGATATTCCTCTCCAAGGAACGTCTTCATGTGGTCTGACCACTCATCTCAACCGACCCTCTCTAAATTGGACAGGTTCCTGATATCCTCCTCCCAGGAAGAGAATTTCCTGGTCACACGCCCTTGCTTTACCTAAACCGACCTCTGACCATTATCCCATCCTCTTGGGCACTCTAGTGGTCCCTAGGGACCCTAAACCTTTTAGGTTTGAACTTGCATGGCACGAAGAAGATGCCCTGTCTTCGCTTTATACCCGCATGGTGGGATTCCTTCTAATTCCAAGTTTAGGGCAGAGCTGGTTAAAGGCTGCAAAAAAAGATTCAATTACTTAAAGCCTCTCTTAAAACTTGGAGTAGATCTATCCCAAGGAACTTCTCTCAAATTTAGCAAACCCAGTTGAATGCTGTTCAAGCCTTAGAACTAACTGAGGAATCTAGGCCGTTATCTTCTTCAGAGACCGGCCTTAGATCTCAAACGAAGTTGGAGTACTTCTCAACTTTGATAAAAGAAGAGTTGTACTGGTACCAGAGGTCTAGAGTTATCTGGCTCAAATCTGGGGACCATAATACCAGGTTTTTCCACAGAATTGCAAACTGCCGAAGAAGAGATAACTCCATTTCCACCATTAAGGAGGGCAGTACGATCTTGCACTGAGGCCCAGACATCGAATCAGCCATACTCACCTTCTTTCAGAATCTTTACTCCACCCCTTGGTCCCTAGACCTAGTATGGGCAATCTTCCATTCTAAATGGTTCCCACTCATTGGGTCTATTGGTTGGAACGCCCCTTTTTTGAACTTGAGATTGTCGAAGCTATTGAGGACTTGGGCAAAGACAAAGCCCCGCTTCTTGATTGCCCTTTTTAAGATCTTTTGGGATGCCTTCAAGACAAACTTCCTACTTTTCTCTGGGGAATTCTTCCACCGTGGTATCCTCTATAAAGCCATCAATGCCACCTTTATAGCGCTTGTTCCCAAGATTAAAGGGGTAGAGGAGTTGAAGGATTTCTGACCAATCAGTTCTGTCAATTCCTCTTATAAGATCCTCTCCAAAGTATTGGCCTCCAGGCTGAAACAAGTTCTTCCCTTCGTCATCTCTCCCTCACAGTCCGCCTTCATCAAAGAGAAGCAAATCCTTGACAGAGTGCTGGTGGCACATGAGTGTTTACACTCTCGACACGTCAGCAAAAGCCGGGCTTGATTTTTAAGATTGACTGACCACGTGGACTGGTCAATCCTAGACGAAACCTTGTCAAGGATGGGATTTGGTAAGCGTTGGACGAAGTGGATGAGAAGTAGCTTCTCCAACCCATCCTTCTCAGTACTCATCAACGGGTCCCCGAAAGGTTTCTTCTCGCCCTCGAAGGGCTTTTGCCAAGGAGGCCCTCTCTCACCTTTCATCTTCGCTATTGCAGCGAAAGTTTTCAGTCAGTCCATCTCTTGCTTGTATCAGGCCGGCCTCTTCTTTGGCTTCAAAAGCAATATGCATGGCTCGTGCGTGTCCCACCTGCAGTACGTAGATGACACACTACCCTTTCTAGATGCAGTTCCACAATTTGAATACTAGCACGCTTAATAACAGGACAAAATGTTTCAGAGAAATCAACTCCTACAACTTGATTATATCCTTTAGCAACTAGTTTGGCCTTAATTCTCTCTAAACTACCATCAAACTTTAATTTAGTCTTATAGACCCAAAGACAACTAACAACATTCATACTTGGAAGACCAGGAACTAACTCCCACATGGAATTAACATGTAGGGCTTCAATTTTCTATTCCATTGCACGATTCCAGCCCGGATGACCCAAGGCAAACTTGATGGACTTAGGTTTTGAAGACAAAGTTTCAAAAATAAGAGCATTTGATATTGCTGCCATGGACGATAGAATTTGAGGCTTTCGAGTACCATCTTGAGTTCTTGTGACCATTTGATGACGAGGGCATTTAGGGGCTCGTGAAAAATTAAATTGTTAGGTTTATCGGGTGACTGTATTTTCATCACCATGAGCATGTGCTACATCATCTTGGACATCTTGTATTGGTGTCATAGTGGCGGCATCTTCCTCTACCAGAGAAGTTGGAGAGCTCTCATTATTGAGAGGCAGATCAGCTGGAGAAGAAGACACATCCTGGGCATCCCTTATTGGCGGTCTATGTGAAGGTGACGAATCCGAAGAAGTCTGGATGTCAAATTCATAACACTCAGACCATTCTGCATAAGTAGTCAGCTCCCCCCTGACTACATGTTTTCATCAAATACGACATGTTTAGAGATATAGACTCACCCTGTGGGTGGATGCAGATATTTGTAAACCTTATGTTGAATACTGCAACCCAAAGCTACACATGGAAGAGAATGTGGACAAATTTAAAACATCGATACCCAAAAACCCGGAGTGAAGAATAGTCTGGTAGGTGGCCAAACAACAAAGAACATGGTGAATCCATTTGCAAATTGGCTGAGGGAATCTTGTTTATTACAAAGACTGTGGTATGAAAAGCTTCAGCCCAAAATAGTTTTCGAATTCTAGCATGAAACATCATTGTAAGACCCAATTCTACAATATTTCTGTGTTTCCTTTCAGCTATTCCATTATGTTTAGGGGTTCCCGGACATGATATCTGTTGCATTTCCATTCTCAGTAAGATGAGCAATGAATTCTTTCTTAGCAAACTCACCATCTCCATCACATTGAAAAATTCGAAGTCGCTTCTCAAATCTCCTTTCAACCATATGATGAAATTTCACAAATGCAAAGAAAAATTCAGATTTTCTTTTCAAAGGGTAAATTCAAGAAAAATGGGTGTAATCATTCACAAACACCGCATAAAAGCGATAACTCTGATTAGATAAAATTGGAGCAGGACCCCATAAATCTAAATGAATCTTATCAGTACTACTAATCTGGAGTTTACAACTTTTTCCCATTTGACAACTAGTACAAATAGAATGAGATTTATTCCATGCATCAACATTAATCTACTGTTTAGATTCTAAGTAACAAAGTACTTTATTTTGAGGATGTTTGAGTCTTTGTTGCCACACATCGTCTGTTCTCTTATTTGGATTAGAAAATTAAGCTTCCTTACATCCTCAAGTGCATAAAGTCCACCCTTTCTACTCTAGCTGGCTAGAGTTCTCTATGTGCTCTTTTCCTTAATTCGAACACCATTTGATGAGAAATACAAGGAACATCTTTTGTAAACTGGCTAACAAATAATGAATTCTTTTTCATCTCTGACACCAAAAGAACATTAGAAATATTAAATTTTCCAGACCCAACATCAGTATTTGTATCACCAACACTGAAATAGTCAATTGCTCACCATTGTCAACTATTACTGTATCTCTACCACTATAATAATGAAGGTTTTGCACTTTACTTGGGTCTCCTGTCATAGGAGTTGGGGCACCATTGTCTGGGAACCATTTCGAGTCTTGGGAATTTGTTGAGGAATGTCTTTTTCTTGGTACCTATGATTGAGTCGATGGCAACACTTTAATACAGTATGCCCAATTTTTTCGCAAATTTGACACTTTTCCTGTGGTGTCTGAGTTGATTGTTGTATCTGTGAATCTTGTTGAAATTTTGATTCACATGTTGCATAGTTTACCACCACTTTCTTGGTTTCTTCGAGGCACACCACGTCCCCAATTATTGTTCTGGCATGTTTGACCAAATCCACACCCTGAGAATTGAAAAACTATTGACTACCAAAGTTGTGTATGCCTCTACCTCTGTAATTTCTAGTACCTTTTTTAGGCCCAAAATTTCTCTGTTGTCTAGCAAGAGCCATATTGTGATTTGGATATGAGTGTGTGATTTGGATATGAGTGTTCTTTAGAGCCGTGAGGCTGATTTCTAATCTCATGGCTTTGGAGAAGTGGTATAATTTCAGAATAGGAAGGAATCAGAGGCATAAGGATAGTGGTAGCAAAACTCGTAGATTTTGGACCAAGTCCATTGAAAAGCTAAAATACCTTATTTTCATTTTGTACATGTTTGCCAATAGTAGCGAAATCATCTCAAATACTCATGAATCTGCATATGTATTATGATAAGGTCGAATTACCTTTCTTGCAGCGTTGGAGTTGCTGGGTAAGTTGGAATTTCCTAGCTTGAAAATTACATAAATAGACATTCTTCAAAACTTTACATACTTCTGCAGAAGTCTTAAGGCCAACCACAAGACTGAGACACTCTTCTGATAGTGTCCATGTGATCCAGGCTTTAAGAAGTTGGTCGGACTTTAGCCATAATTTGTAGTCTGTGTTTTCGATTTCACTCTTACCATCAGGAGAGAAAATCTTTTGACTTGGTGTAGGGCAGTCACCATTAATGAATCCTAAAAGTTCTTGACTCTCAATGAGAGAGAGCATTTGAGTTTCTCATAATCGATAGTTTTTCTGTGTCAATTTAGTAGATACAAAGTTTCCCACATTGGGGCTGGAGGGATAAGGATACTTGGACATTGAGGATGAAACATCCATTGGAGCGATTGAGGTATTTGAGGATATGTGGATGGGTTGTGTCTTGTTGTTTTTATTGTTTGTTGGCAAAGAGTGCTTAAATGGAAGATGGTGTGAGGGCGTGAGAGTTGGTTGTAGAAGAGGACGCGATTACAAAACTTGGATGATAAGATTTTGCGAGTGGAAATTTGTGAAGGGAGAGAAACGTGTGAAGTATGAGCCTTGATGGTGAGACTTGTAAGGCTTAAGACTTTGCAAGTGGAAATATGAGAAGAAGATATAAGTGTATGGAAAAAAAAATGGTTTTGATGGCTGGTAAAAAGTTTTTTTAAAAAAAGGAACGCATGCACCATATAGAAAGGAAAAGGACTTACTTCGGATAGAGAGTTTGGTATGTAGAGAGAGAGACTTGCTTCGGATAGAGGAACAAACTTAACGTAGGAAGCTGGGATTGGGATCGATGATGCTCTGATACTATATAGAATTCTAGAGAGAGAAAGAAACTCTTTGAGAAAATAATTGTGCCCTACACAACCACTTGGGTTGTGTCATGTTCTTGTGGGATTTACTCTCTATCCATAACTATCCATCCTTTTGGATGGACAATAGTGATGAATTGGACCATTCCTTCTCTTTGATCATATCCATCGTAGTATACTTGTCCATGTTAAAATGCTTATGCATTGCACTTGAAGATATTCATGCTTGTAGCTGAGCGATACAAAGTTATTGTTACTTTCAAAGTATTCGCAAGTCACAAACTTGTGAATGAGTTCCACATACTTCTGAAAATAACCCTGAAAAAAAGCCTTGCTATTGTGGTATTAAGGAGTTTGTTGCAGCCATGATTTTTTGGGAGTCTTCATGGAACTTGCTATTATAAAGGGTGTCTCTTTTTTCTTTTTACTGCTTTCCAAGTCCTGAAATAATATATATATGCAAGCCTATGTTTGAGCTTTTGAATATATTTTAATACTGTTCATCTATTTGGTGCCTAGCATTGTTTCCTTATCCCATCCGAGTCTGATGTATTGGTTACTTAAATCAATTTGAGCCGAGAGAAACAAAAGGTGCTTGTGCATCTTCGTTCCTTCTTTTCTGGTAAAGCACTTTTCCTTGATCATTGTCGAAATTTTCTTTCATTTGCATGTGGACGAATATACTCCCATTTGGGATATTTGTTTGAGATCCCAGTCACTAATGCATGCATCCTCATGTATGTAACACGTGCAACTGGTGCCACGAATGAATATTCTATTACATCGCTATTTTATAACATAACCTGTTTTAGCTGTTGCCCAATATAAAATTGATCTTTCTGCCCACCAATTGTTTAAATGTCAATTTATCTTCATAAAATAAGTACATAACATCTTGTTGATTATGGTTTTCATTATGTTTTCAGGTATATTCTGTGCTATGATTTCTTTGACTTCATGATTAATGCAAGTGGAATCTTTTTCTTTTTTTTTTATCATTTAGTTAAAAGTGCATATCCACTTGTTGAAAAGTATTTGTTTTTGTAGTTATGTTGTTCATTGCATCCATATTGTGTGTATAACTTTTTCTCTCGGATTTGCCAGCTCCACAAGTGATTCCCATGATAGGAAATTCTTATCCAACTTCTGGAGGCCCAATGGCTCAGAGCCAAGTTCAAGCAGTGAATAATTCTTTAAGCTCTGTAGGATTGCCAAATGATGTGAATTCCAATGAAAGTTCCCCTTTCGACATGAATGATTTTCCGCAGTTAAGTGGTCGTCCGAGTTCTGCAGGAGGGCCACAAGGACAGCTAGGTAAAGGAGTTCTCCCATGGTAGCATCCTATTTTGTCGTGCTATTATGAATACTAAATTTTAAATCAATTTTTCTCCCAGCTTCTCTGAGAAAGCAAGGTGGTGGTGTTAGTTCTATTGTTCAACAAAACCAAGAATTCAGCATTCAAAATGAAGACTTCCCAGCTTTACCTGGGTTTAAAGGTTATCTACTCTGCACTGAACTGAGTAGTTTTTCTATGATTCTAAAAGATTATTTTTATGGTTTTAGAGGTTCCTGGTCTTGCTTCTTACAGTAAAATGCCTACTTGACCTGTACTTTCATTCTCTCAATGTACAAGAATCCTTCAATACTGTAATTAAATTGTGCCTCTGCCTGAGAAGCTCCAGTTGTGCAGTTATATGAGTATGCAATTTTGAAGTTGCACCTCCAGTAACAGATTATGTTTAATGAAGAGAAATATTTATGGCCCTGTTAACCTTTCTTAATTATGACCTGTTAACCTTTTTTTCTCTTTTATAGAGAAGGGCGCACGCACGATCTTGTAGTGTTGCACTTATGAATTTAGGTTTTCTTTTTCTTCCTTTTTTTCAAAAAAAAATAGAATGAACTGCATTATAAATGTAAATCGTTGAAGCAATTGTTATGCTTTAAAGCTCGCCATACACTTGGTACTGCATAACTGTTTTTCTTTTTGAAATTATATAGATTATAGTTTTAGGTTGCCAAGGTTGCTGTTTGAGTTTCTCATGCATGTGATGATGCCACTCACATGGTTGGATCTTGCACTTGAGTAGAACAGGAATGAATGGGAGATCGGTCTTGCACACTAATAGAAAGGGAATGAGTGGGCGATCGAATGACATTATGGAGAGTGCTATAATTAGGCATTTAGACTTGGTTGGTGACTCATAACACTCGATATGACAAACAGGAATGCTTTTTTTTATCATGATAAGAAGAAGCAGAGGAGCAGGGTGGTAAATAGGTTCATACGTAGGTCCGTTGCCTATGCCATGTGATGTGCAATGTCTTGATTGGAAGTTACTTCAATAAGCAATGAAATGGGGTTTCTCTGTCTTGAGAGTGTTGGTCCTGGGTAATCAGTGAGGGATGTCATGGAGTGTCCATGCTGTCTGGTAGTCATCTGTAGTGAAATCTGTCCACTATTTCCGAATGTTGGTTTTGAGTGGTAATCTTTGTTGCTAGCCTAATGGTGCTTCTGGCATCCATGGCCCCATGCATTGCGAGGCCATATACTTTGGAGGATGTGCCCTTGACATATCTTCAGTGGGATATGGCAGGGAGGGATAGCTTCATCTGTGCAGTTTGGTTTTTGGTCTTTGACATGGTCATGGGTAGAGACGGCCTGCAATGCTTCTATTAACTGGGCATGCCCTTTGCAAAGTTCCTTACAATTGGAGCAACAAACTGTGTTTTTGAATGGATAAAGGTGGACTATTAGAGTGTGCCTCAACCTCTGCAAGCTCAACAGCACCTTCAACTAGGAGTTCGGAACTTAAGTTTCACCAAATCTCTGTTGGTGACATTGGGCTGATCGATTTTGGGGGTGACAGTTGAAACAGTTTGTGATTCATTCAGAATGTGATCTTTTGGGTGTGGGTGATTCATTAGAGGTAGGTTTGGTTGTTGACACTCCTGAGGTAGAGGGTCCAGTGGAGCCTTCATGCTAATTGAAGAAAGTTTTACGATCCCTGGTTGATCTATGTTTTCCATTTCTTCTTGGTCACTTTTTCCTTCATCTTTCATTTTCCAGTCTTAGATTTGTATTCCTGTCTATCTGCATGTGTTGCAATTTATGTCAATTATCCAAAAAGACATGGGGAATCAACTTTCTTATGTACTCTTTAAATAGAAATGACTGATGCACTCATCACAGAACGCATTCATGTAAATGAATGAATGACTGAAATGCCCTTGAGAGGACTTGGTCCAAACCATATATTTAAGTTTACATGAAGAGGTGGGGGATGGATAAACCAAGGTGGGGGTGGGGGTTTAGGGGATCTAATGGTGGCCTTTTCCATTTAGCACAGTAGGAAGTAGTATGTAAGCACCCTCTCCCAGTTTTATGTGCTTATGCAGCTTGTAATGCATGTTACTGGTGTCCCCTGCAATATAGGTCTTCTATGCATAAATTCTAGGGTTTCAAAAAAGTAATCTACTTTTGCAAGTCAACAAACTTATTATTTAGTTCTTCATGTGTCTTACCTTCAATTGGTGATATGTTTTACGTTATATATATGCGTGTATATATCCTTTTCTTGCGGACTAATCATTAGTCCTGTATTTGGAACTTTTATAGGTGGCAATGCTGATTTTACAATGGATTTGCATCAGAAAGAACATCATCATGACAATGCCATGCCAATGATTCAGGGGCAACATTTTCCTGTACGTGTAATATGGCCTTTGAAGTCTTGGTCATGTCATTCATGCAGAATTTTGTCTGAGACACATTTTAACCTGCTTGTAGTTTTCCTCAGATGGGAAGATCAGGAGGATTCGGCTTAACTGGAAGTTATGCATCTCATCGTCAGCAACAACAGCAGCAACTTGCTTCACCAGTTGGTAGTACTGGAGCCTCGTTTGCTCCATCTAATTCTGCAGATCTTCTCCACCTACATGGCTCTGAATTATTCCCATCGTCACATGGGATATCTGCCTCTTATCATTTACAGGTACTTGAATTCTCAACAATTTACAGGTGCTTCAGAAATTAAAGGGTCTTAATTTCAGGTTTTTACTTGTTAAGTAATCTGAAATTCTTACGTTGTCTTAGGTTCAAACGAGTGGAACTCCAAGTATGGGATTAAGACCAGTAAACACTTCGATTACAGCTTCTAATTTGGCATCATATGACCATCTTATTCAGCAATATCCACAACATCAAAACCAATCCCAATTTCGTATGCAACAGATTTCGGCTCTTGCTCAGCCCAGAGATCAGAATCTTAAGTCCTTGCATGGGGTGCAAGCCTCTCCTGATCGATTTGCGCTGGCAGGTTTATTGAGTATTATAAGGTCCTGTGATGTGGATCTGCAATCTTTAGCTTTGGGAACGGATCTTACTACATTAGGGTTAAACTTGAACTCCAGGGAGGATCTTCATAGAACTTTTGGCTCCCCCTGGTCTGATCAACCTGCTAAAGGCGATCCTGAGTATAGTTTGCCTCAATGCTACATTCAGCCAGCACCCAGGCTACAAGTAAGTTACCCGAGAATTTGAATGCCCCATGTCATTTGCTAAGGGGATTATGTTCTAACTCTTACCTTGGATGTAGCGAGGCTATTTTTCGAAGTACCATCTGGGGACTCTGTTCTATGCATTCTACAGGTATGTTACTTATCAAGTGCAGTTTTGTTTATGGGCTTCACGGTCATATTTTAGTATCTCAAGATCCAAAATTAACTTTTGCATGGTTTTGCTTCATATGCAGTATGCCCAATGATGAAGCACAGTTGTATGCAGCCGATGAACTGTATGCTCCCCCCCTCCCCGCTTCTCTCTCTCTCTCTCTCACTCTCTCTCTCTCTCTCTATGATATACTTCGGAGGTACTCATGCACTACATATGCAGATGCGTGCAGCCACAGCTCTCAAGTTCAATTGTATTTATTTTCTAGAAAAAGTAAAATTGTACTTACATGCATGAATGTTGTCTTGATTTCCCCCCCCCCCCCCCTCTCTCTCTGTCTCTATGATATACATCGAAGGTACTCATGCACACACATACCTGCATGCACTCTACGTATGCCGATGCGTGCAGCTACAGATCTCAAGTACAGTTGTATTTTTTTTTTATAGAAAAAGTAAAATTGTATTTACATGCATGAATGTTGCCTTGATGTCCAATGTTTACTATTTTCCGTTGTCATTTGAAGTATGACCTTTTGCTGGCATTTCAGTTTTGTTATGAATGAGAAATCTGTTCTGCAAAATGATCTTGAAAGAAAAGAAATAGATGCGCTTTCCATACATCAATTGCCTCCCAACGACAGGCTATAACCTATACCCATCTGAATGAATGTCTCCAAATGCAATAGATATAGTGATCCAAACTCTCATGTATGGACTGATGTGCATGTTCTCACAGAAACAAAATAGATGCAAGTGCATGAATTGTCAGTGCATACTCACACTCTGAGGTTTGCTTTGAGTCACAGATGTTGATCTGATTTCTTGGGTGTGGAGTGCAGGTATAGACAGGGGTGGTTCTATCACAGGGAGCTTCGATTGTGGTTCATAAGGGTTGGAAATGCGGAGCCTGTTGTCAAGACAAAAACATACGAGAGGGGTTCCTATCATTGCTTTGATCCTAACACATGGGAAACTGTTAGAAAGGTATGAAAAAAGTTGTATCTTTCTTTTCTTTAATAGATTAGAGCAGTTAAATTAAAAAAAAAAAAGGTATGAACAAAGTTAACATCAAAGGGACTGCAATAGAATCTCAGTGTGTACTTGTGCTGTCTTGTGTTTTAATTTGGAGTCGCTGCAAATTGCAGGATAATTTTGTCATCTCTTATGATATGCTCGAGAGCCGATCCCAAATAGATGGGATAAGACTCGGATGATGATGAGGATTACGATATGCTTGAGGGACCATCTCTACCTCAACACTAACCGTTAACACATGGCATTGAGGGTTTTGCTGCATTCTAGTCACGGCTGTAAATTCTGCTCGTCTTCTTCTGTGAGTGATTGTTTCCCAAAGAAGTGCATAGTCTCAACTCAATAGAATACATACCCAGAGTATGTTCGCCCTGGCCAGGTGATACACATTGTGTTGTTGGAAAGCTAGTTACAACCTGGCAGAAGGAAAATCAAGAAACTGCCTTATGGATTGCGGGTTAGAAACACTAACAAATGTCAACAGCTGCCAAAAGCTATCTGACTGATTACATCTTTGTGCCTCTTGATGTCTACTTTCTTTTGCTTTCCAGAATTTTTAAGCTTAAGCCTTGATATTTGATCAGTGCCCATTAGATTTTAGTAGTAAAGATTTGTTGTTCAGTTTGCTATATCTTCTTTCCCCTAACCTCATGTGTTGATGTTAGACAAAGCCTAACCTGCTGAGGCAGTGGTGTGGCATGCTCCACGACAAGGTGGGCATGCAGACTGCACGACAAACGAATGCGAGAGAGAGAAGGGGTCGGGGGAGGCCATTATATCCTACTAGCGTTGAAGAGAGAGGCGGTTGTATCCTTATAACATCGTCTTGAGGGCGTTGTTTGTTCATGCATGGGCATTAGATAGATGAACCCATTTGTTGTGGCATCCATTGTCCTTTTTCAGCGGTAGGTGGTGGGAATGATCTGTGCAGCCTGGGCCATTCTCTGCAGTTTATCATGGGGTGGTTAAGATGAACACAGGCAATTGAAGCAACATGCTTGGTAATTATTCTGTCGTATTTATTTCTGGAGGGGGTGGGGGGCGAAGGGGGTGGTGTTGGGTTTCTACACAAGTGCACCAAGAAGTTCACTTTAAGAATCCTTCTTTCTTATTGATTAATGATCTAAAACCATTCCAAGGATTTCCCAATCTATTTCTCACCAGAAAGTTGATGGATTTGGAGCTAAAATGGTCCAAATCCATTTTTTTCTCAATAAATTGCTTTTAGAGGGTAAAATGCTGGATGTGTGGAGGGTAAAATTTCTCCCTTTTTGTGTAATTTCTTTTTTTGTTTGTGGATTTTTTTGAAGTACTTTTATTAGTACCATGGGAAATAACAATAAAGAGTCTTTTTCACATAGAAACGTGCATAACGGCCAAACCCCAAAACAAAGTAAAAGAAAAAAAAAGAAAATTTATAGATACCCCATCATATTTTGTAGGGCAAGCTTTCTATATCTCCTATAGCACAAAACACCCTCTATCCAATTGTCCATTCTGAATGAACGGTTGAGATGGTTTCAACCACAATGTTATGTCTCTACATTATTTTATTTTTAATTTTTTTTACAAAATATATTGACACCAAATTTTTGGCGTCCACTCTCTTAAATTTGCACTTGTGAAAATTATAAAAATAATATTTATAATAAAATAAAATGATCAAAATACCTTTGAAAGTTTCAAGGGGTATTTTGGTCATTTTATTTTATAAAAAAATTATTGTCATATTGTTTTTAGGTGCGTCCTATTGAGAAGATGGCACGTATTAAATTTCATATTCATACAATTTGTAGAAAAAAAAAAAACTAAAAATAAAATACTCTTTAAGGTGTTAGATCTATATCAAACAGGGAGTGGTGCACTTGACCTAAATCGAACGGCTGTATTGGGGTAAGTATATATCTTCCTGGGAAAGTATAACAACCTTTTCCTATTTTTTATATCACATCATTAATCCTAAAACTATTTATTCTTGTATCTACCTTTTTAAGTAAAAAAGCTTTTTGAATTGAAATATTGTTGGGTTTGGTGATAGATAAATCACTATACTTATATTATTTTTTAAGTGTATTATGGTAAAAAAGAATGGGTTTTCTTGGGAAGCAAAAATCTGATAGCTATTTTAGGGAGTTAAGGAAGATATAATACTCATTCTTCTCTTTGGAGGTTATGGGAAGGGATCTCCAAGATGGAGACGGGTCTCCAAGAGAGAGAGAAAGACATGGCTTTTAAGAGAGACGCAGTGGAATTTTGGATTAGTTAACTTTTCGCTTTTAAAGAGGGAGTCTATTAGTTGCTCTTTCTAGTAGCAATATAACAGTGGGAAAGAAGATGTTGAATGGCATTGTTGCTTGGTCGGGAGAGTGGGTTTAGAAAGGAAGTTAGGAGAGGGTTTTTTTACCAATGTTTAGAGATGTATTATTTCTTGTAATAAAAAATTGTATTCTTCATTGAGATAATGGATTTCTATTTGATGAGGTTATGGATGTAGCTCTACAAAGTGAACGACGTAAATCTTATGTTATTGTAACGTGATTATGTTTATTATTTTATTTCTTGCATTCGATTTACAATTTTATTCACCCATTTTACATTTAGCCAACTATATACATGATTTTGGGTGGGATCTCGGTATTTGGGATTCAGCAAGGGGTTCTCGAGGATGCTACAATTGATATTAAAGCACAAGGTATGTATAAGGCTAAGGCTTATATTTTTCAATGAAGAAAACGATAGATAACGACAGATAGGGAAGTTAGATGAATGCAAGATTTGAGATAGAGAAATATTAAGGCAAAGTGTTTGTGAAAATTTTATAATGGAGCAAGCGAGAATATAATAATTCAACGATGATAGACAAGGCAATTAAGGTGATTTTACTATCAAAGCGGGAATTGTTGGATTTGATAATTACCACATTACCATAGCTATATTTTATTCTCAAGATTAAGGGGATTATGGTAAAAAAGAAAATATGCTTTCTTAGGAAGCAAAAAAGTGATATCTATATAGGGTCACCCCTTGAGGGGTTATATGAAGAAATTTCCAAGACAGATAGATCTTTAGGAGAGAGAGAACGAGAGATAGAGAAAGTGGAGCGTTATTTAGAGAAAGGCATTATTTTTTGTAACCCAAAATTCTAATTTCATTAAGATAGTGGATTTTTACTTATCGAGATCATGGATGCCCTACGGGGTGAATCATGTAGATCTTTTGTTATTGTGGTGTGATTATTTTTATTGTTTTATTTATTGTACTTGATTTTTTGTTGTATTCACTTATTTCGCATTTGGCCAACTATGTAGATTTTGAGTGGGATCTTGGTATTTGAGATTCCTAATTTCGCGCGAGGGGTTCCTGAAGATGTCGCAAATACCCCCCATTTAAACCCATGTTTCTCTCCCAACATATGATGCTCAACATGTATGTGCCTTCTCTTCCAATATATGATGCCCAACATGTCTGTGGCTCTTGATCTTTGCTGTCCGGGACAAATTCACTGGACGGACCAATGAGGGTGGGACACATTTTATACACCGAAACGGCTTTTGCTATTAAAATTATGTTTGCGGGTGAAATTGTATGGGTTCGTCTTCTATATTCTGTTAGAGAGAGATTGCCTAGGGCTTTAATCATTCTTTTATTCTTTATCCTTTAGGGTAAATCTGTTCATTGTATATATAAATATACTACATATGTAAACAGATGACATATGAATTGAATCGTGGTGTTCTCTTCACTCTCTCTAGAGTTTCATAAGTTCAACATGGTATCAGAGCCTCTAACGAGTTTCACACTCACTACTCTTAGCAACACCATCACCATCTGTAAGTGCATCCTTCCTCTTCTTTTTCCTGTATTGCTGAATCTATTAGCTTGTAGAGACCTTTCTTCTTAAGCAGTTTCTTCTCTCTTGCTTGAAAATCGTTTCTCTTCTCTATCTTTAAGTTGTTAAGTACTCTCTCTCTCCTATCTTGCTAACATGTCAACTCTCAATCTCCTTCCCAAAAGTTTGTCCTCTCCAGTGCTTGATTCTTGCAAAGTTTGACCTCTCTAGTATTTGATTATTGCAAAAGTTTGTCCTCTCTAGGGCTTGAATCCTGGAAAAAAGACTTGTTGGTGTTTGTCATCTTGTGAAAAAAAAAGTGCTTGTTGGTGTTTCTCTTGAGAAAGGGTCGGTGTTTGTACCCTTGTAGGAAAAATAACTTCGGTAACTAACATGCCAAAGTAACCTATGTTCTTGTGGTTTATTTGTTTAACTTCAGTACTTCTGAAGTAGATCCTGGTTTGTTTAACTTCAGTACCCTATCTACCGAAGTTGGTCCTGCTTTGTTTCTTAAATTCAAAAACTGTGGTACCGAAGTACTCCATGTTATCTCTCACAATTTGTTCTCTTCAGGTGAAGACCTTATTTCCAAAATCTCAAGTGAAGTAACTTTCTTTATTATGGCCTCGCTGAGTTTCCCATCTTTCATTTCTATAAAACTTGGTTGAGACAACTACCTCAAATGAAAGGCCTAAGTTTTAAATTGTATTGAAGGTTCGAATCTCGAAAGTCACCTTGATGGGTCTAGTTGCCCTTCAAATGAATTTATCTTTGAGAAACCACAAGAAAATCAAGGCAGCAATCTAGAATTATCAAAGGATCCCACTAAGAGAGAGTTTGACCCTAAATTTCTAGAATGGCAACTGAAGGATAAAACATTATTGAGCCGGTTGTTCTCTAATCTCTCTGATGACTTGCTTACTGAAGTGATGCACCTAAAAACAGCTCAAGAAGTGTGATAGACACTTTACAATATATATCAAAGGGAAACTTTTGCCAATGTTCTCCAACTTAAAATTGAATTGATCAATTTATAAAAAGGTCCTCAATCGGTGACTGAATATCTGAAAAAGTTCAAAACTATATGTGAACATCTTGCAGGAATTAGTAGTCTAGTAAGTGATCAAGATGTGGTCATCTATACTCTCAAAGGTCTTGGTTCAGAGTTTAAGTCATTTGAGACTTCTCTTGTGACCAAACCTCCATTTCCGTCCTTTTTAGCACTTCAATCCTCTCTTATCACATATGAAACTCGATTTGTATCTTCATCGGTCATTGAGAGTAATCCTCAAGCTTTGGTGAACACATCTTAAGGGCACAAAGGTGGAGATGGCCGAGGAAGTGGTCGTTATGGAGGTAGAGGTCGCAACCAAAATCAGTAAGGCATCCTGGGAGTCAACCCATCTTACCACCAACCTCCTCAACTGAGAATGGGTATGCTACCTCGTGTAACCGGTTAGTACTATGGACAACATAGACATATTGCTAAAAACTACTGGGACATTAAAAATGCTTCATCATCTCACAATGCACTAGTGCATGATTTTAGCAACCTATTGGCCACTACCCCAACCAATCAATCATGGGTTAGGGACTCTAGTGCAACTGCTCATATGACATATGACAACTTTCAACTTTGAGGTATGATTCCTTACCATGGTCCCTCTATGGTTTTCATTGGAGATGGTACTGCCTTACTTATAACCCACATTGGATATGTGACTGTTTCTACTACCCTTAGTTATTTAAATATCCCCAATGTTTTACTTGTTCCCAAACTAAAGAAACAACTTATCTGCTGATGGGGTGCTAAGAGAAAGCTTATATGTGCTCTAAAATGATCAACTCTGTGGTCTTGCTACAACTATCTCTAAAGTTAGAGGAAGTACTTCTATTTTGTGACATGAATGCCTAGGTTATCCTAATTTCTGTATTGTTAGTCGTTTTGGAAGGGAGTTACCTCGACCTGATTTTGTTGATGACATGCCTTCTGGTTTATTATATTCATCTTGTCAGTTAGGAAAACATTATGAGTCTAAAATCTAATGCTCCTCTTTATTTAATTCACAATGATGTTTGGGGTCCAGCCCCAGTTACTTCTTTGTTTGGTTCTAGATTTTATGTTATTTTTGTGGATGATTACACTCGAAATACTTGAATATATTTCTTGAAACAAAAATCTAATGTGTTTGATTGTTTTATTAAATTTCATACCTATGTTGAACGTCAATTTGCTTGCAAACTCAAGGCCTTTAGGACTGATGGTGGAAGTGAATTCACCTCTCATACTTTCAAATAATATTTGAGTCAGCATGGCATTCATCATTAATATTCATGTCCATACACTCCAGTACAAAATGGTGTTACTGAGCGCAAGCACCGTCACATTATTGAGAATAGTCTTTCCATGATGTATGCAAGTAGTCTACCACAATTCCTTTGGGCAGAAGCTTTTTCCACAACAATGTATTTGATTAATAGATTGCCAAGCTCTACATTATCTTTCATATCTCCATTCCAAAAGGTTTTTGGTACCAAACCATATTACTCATTTCTTCTGGTCTTTGGTTGTGTGTGTTTCCCACATATTCATTATTCTCAAAGAAACAAATTTTCTCCTAAAGCTTATGAGTGTGGGTTTGTTGGGTACAACTTAGAACATAAATGTTATCGATGTTATGACAAGGTGTCAGATCGCTTCTTTATTGGAAGACATGTAACTTTTGGTGAAACTAGGTTCTATTTTAAGGATCAGTGTTCCCAAATTAATAGAAGTGATGCTATGTCAAATAATGTGTTTGTACCTATTTCAATGCCTTCTCAATTGCAAAGAAAAGCTCAATCACAAGCTCCTATCTCAGATAGGTTTACAAATGAACCATCTCAGCAACATCACACTCATCAGTCATCACCTCATTCTGACATGTCTGATCTACAACCTCCTTCTTTAATAGATTGCTCACCACCATTGTCTATCTCTCTTACTTCAAATTAGATTCATCACCCACAATGCAACATGGTTTACCTGAAGAACCCATAGAAGTCTCACCTATACCCCTACCTCCATCCTCTCGCTCAATACGACCTCTTAAACATTTGTCTGACCACCAGGTTTACTCTGCAACCATTCCCTCTCTGAACTCCACCTCTAAACCCATAAGAACAAAACATCCTATTGAAAATTTTACCTCAGGAGAGAGATTGTCTTCAGCTCATAAGGCATTTGTAACACAAATTTTTTCAAATTCAAGAACCAACCACCTATGAAGAAGCTGCCTTTGATACTGGGTGGCAAGTCTCAATGAAAGAGGAGATAGACGCACTCAAAAGGAATTATACTTGGGAATTAGTGTCATTGCCTCTAGTTAAAAATATGGTGGGCTCAAAGTGGGTGTACAAAGTTAAGGTTAGATCAGATGGTTCAGTTAAAAAGTCAAAGTCCATACTAGTGGCCAAAGGGGTTTATTCAAGAATATGGTATTGATTATGATGAAACTTTCAGTCCAGTTGTGAAGACACCCACCATTCGATGCATTCTGGCCTTATCATCTATGTTGAATTGGAAACTTCATCAATTTGATGGGAAAAATACATTTCTTCATGGTGATTTGAAAGTAGAAGGGTACATGCAGCAACCTAAAGGATTTGAAGATCCCTTACGGCCACACCATATTTGCAAACTAAAAAAAGGCAATTTACAAACTCAAGCAAGATCCTCGGGCATAGTTTGAGAAATTCAGTCGTCTATTTCATAGCATTGGTTTTGAAATGAGCAAGGTTGACTACTCCCTATTTCAAAAAAGATTATCCTCAGGTATTATCCTTCTTCTAATTTATGTGGATGACATCATTGTTATTGGAAGTGATATTAAGGGCGTTGAATATATTAAGAAAGCATTGATGCTCAACTTTGAGATGAAGGATATTGGAGAATTGAAATATTTTTTGGGTAATGAAATTCATCGGTAAGAAAAAGACATTGTTCGATTTACTTTCTAAAACCAGGATGTTGGGGTGCAAACCTATTTCCACCCCGGCTGAAATGAATACGAAGTTAAGGAATGAAGAAGGGGAGTTATTACATAATCCTACCTTGTACAGAAGTGTCATTGACAGTCTAAAATATCTCACATTTACACGTCCTGATATTGCTTATACAGTGAATACAATGTGTCAATTTACGCAAACTCTTAGACAACCTCATTGGGAAGCCACCAAAAGAATTTTGAGGTATTTAAAGGGTATTATACGTGATGACATGTTCTATACTTCTTCAAACTCACCTGATCCCAAAGCATATTCTGATGCTGATGGGCGGGGTGCCCTAATGATCGTCGGTTCATTACATGATTTTGTATCTTCTTGGGAAAGAGTTTAATTTCCTGAAGAAGCAAAAAACGATATCAAAATCTAGTACAGAGTCAGAATATCAAGCAATGAGTATTGTAGCTCTATACTTCTTCAAACTCGCCTGATCCCAAAGCATATTCTGATGCTGATTGGGCGGGGTGCCCTAATGATCGTCGGTTCATTACAGGATTTTGTATCTTCTTGGGAAATAGTTTAATTTCCTAGAGAAGCAAAAAACGATATCAAAATCTAGTGCAGAGTCGGAATATCAAGCAATGAGTATTGTAGCAGCAGAAATCACTTGGCTACGCATGCTTCTTAAAGAAATTGGAGTTGCCACAATTAAGCCAATCATTCTAAGTTGTGATAATCGAAGTGCCATGCGATTAGCCATCAATCATGTCTTTCATGCTCGCACCAAACACATAAAAGTTGATTATCATTTCATTAAAGAGAAGGTAGTATCATGACATTTGTTCTTTCATCAATTTGTAGGCATATTTACTAAGGCACTTACAAGATCAAGACACGAAAAGTCCATAGCTAAGCTCTGAATGCACAAGATGCATGCTTGGCTTTAAGGGGTTGTTAGAGAGAGACTTGTCTTTTGAAATATTGTATAGGGCTTTAATCATTCTTTTATTCTTTATCTTTAAGGGTAAATATGTCCATTGTATACATAAGTATACTACATACTTAATCTAAAGAGGTATGAAATGGATGGTGGTGTCCTCTTCAATATCTCTCTTTAGGGTTTCATAAGTTTAACATACTATAATATTCCCAAAATAAAGGAAAAAAAAAAAATTCCAGGTGGAAGCCCATCTACCTCTCTTTCAATTTGTTAACGTAATAAGAAGTTAAGAGAGAGAGAGAGAGAGAGAGAGAGAGAGAATTGGTGGTGGTGGTGGTGGTGTGGGTGGTGTTATAAAGGTTGGGAGGGAAGCGGCGGAGAAGGAGAAGGGGA
This sequence comes from Amborella trichopoda, assembly GCF_054954075.1. Classification (NCBI taxonomy): domain Eukaryota; kingdom Viridiplantae; phylum Streptophyta; class Magnoliopsida; order Amborellales; family Amborellaceae; genus Amborella; species Amborella trichopoda. The sequence continues at coordinate 246,550 of NC_142344.1, forward strand.
AAGGGATGGAGGCGATAGTGGAAGAATGTTTCTGCAACAAGGAAGAAACCCTACTAACGGTGCTAAAGACTTCGGTGTTCTTTGCAGGAGATGGATTCGCGGTGTATGACCCCATGGGACAGCTATTGTTCCGAGTTGATAGCTATGGGGGGCCCGATAACAAAGACGACAGGAATGAGCTCTTCCTTATGGATGCCTCTGGCAAATGCTTGCTCACCGTCCGCCGTAAGGTGCCTTACTTTACCTTCCACACAGATCACGTTTTTTTTTTTTTTTCCTCTTCTTCTGGCCCATATTTGGAGGGGCCGCATTATTTTACCCCGATAGCTTTATTGTGATCTTTAGCTGAAAAAACAAGCAAACAAACCATTATTGTTACCATAGTCTCAGTGAATTTATGTTGCAGGATATTGAATAAAAAAATTTATGAGGCCAAAGGGTTTTTGTGTTCAAAGTTTTATTACTTGAGAAAACTTTCCTGAGATTAAACGCGCCTGCCTGTACTACTTGTTAAGAACTATTGTTGGGGTTTTAAAATCCTAGATCTGCCAAGGCCGGCCATGTAATGAAGTGAGAGGGACAAATGATGTTCATGAAAATCCTACCTCTAATGAATAATCTCACCCACCCAGGTGATGCGTTCTGAATGAATCAAAGACTGTTCCACTTCCAACATCAATCAGCCCATCTGCCCTGCCATTCCCTTCCCTTCCCTTCCCTTCCCTTCCGAGTCTGGGATCATTTTGACCTCACGGAATCGAGACTTTTGGACTCAGATACTATTATTTTGACATGGGTCTCCCAGAACCACGGGATTTTTTCCCATGAGATAAATAAAAATCAATTTTTGGCCGTCAAATTTCGGGTGGGGTCGGGCCGGACCAAAAAGATCTTTAGCGCATTGTTGCTATTATTATTATTTATCATTTTCGATTTCTTTATCCCTATCCACGCTCAACCCAAACAAAATTTGGGAACCTCATCACCAGGGTACGCCACATTTCCAAAGGAAAAGGGCGTGGACTCATGAAATCCATCAAACAAACAAGCAAATAAAAACAATTTCATTGCATTCGACGAATTAATCCTAACCTTCAACAAGTATCCATCACGCCGGTCCTCCTTGGCCCTAGCGCGCCCTGTTTACCGTAAGGCGGGCCCACGCCTGCCTCTGACCAGGTTAAAGGGGCCTTGCCCCGGGCCAGATAGAATTACAAAATCAAAGAAAAATAGGGTCAGGTTGATCCTGGCCGGCCTTCTTGTGCCCTGGTACTTGGCCCATTGTGGCTCGGTCCTGGCCTGAACTCAGGCCACATTCCCTAAGTTTTTAGGGTCGAGCTGGACCGACCTACCAATACCCATAAATAAAGATCTTTTGAGCCGGGATGGTGCAGCCCGGGTCCGGCACAAAAATATTTTTGGCCTGCCTAACCTCTCCCATGCAGCCCAAACCCTGGTCGAAACTTGGCCCAGACCGGGAACATGCAGGCCAGCCTTGCAAACAAGGTGCCTCAAAAGAACTAGCCATAGAACATTAAGTCAAATTATAAATTGATTATTCAATTATCATATTGTACGTTAATATGAGCTGTTTTTTAAAACGCAAATCATATGATCAAATAATTTTGTTATTAAAAAATCATATTCATCAATTATAACTAAAATAAAAAAAAATCAAAGAAGTTGAGATAAATTGGAGATTTATTAGAACTCTACTTTGCAAGGATAGATTGTTTTTTCATGTCCATTATTTTAAATTTACTATTTTTTAAGCAAATATATTTCATAGTTACCTTAAAGAACTAATAAATTATCATGGTTCTTATTTTCAAATGCCAAATTGTGTCGAAAGATGCCATTTTGGTGCCAAAAAGCTCTGCAATGGCCTTAAACTCTAGTTTAATCCATAATTATAAATTTATTTAAAAATTAGAAAATATAATTATTTTTACGATAAATTTATCCTAATACCCATAAGAGATGAACTATTTAATAGTTTACCTAATTGCAACTATTCCATCTCATGATCACGTTTCTTTTGATAAGTGTTTTGAAATTAAATAAAAAGATATGGGTAATTATAAAATTTAATTAAAATTATAAAAATATAATTATTTCTATGATTTATCCAAATACCCATAAGGAGTGAACTATTTAATAGTTTACCTAATGGCAATTATTCCAACTCATGATCATGTGTCAGTATTTTGAAATTAAATAAAAAGATAGGGGTAGAATATCAAATAATTCATCTCTCATAGACCATTGAATGAATTTCTTACTTTTATTTTGAAAATAAAATTAAAATTTGAAAAAAATTAAAGTCTAACATCTATTTTATTTATTTATCCATGAAACCTTAGAGATTCCTGCTATTTATATCCCATATAAAAAAGACGTCACAGTCAATTTAGTAATATGGTGAGGGGTTGTTCCCCTAAATGTCGCATATAATTCATTATTGTGCGGTGCGCAATAATGGTGTTGTTTGAGCGATTGTGACAGAGGCCGAGCCTTCACAATCGATGGGAAGGGTTTATTGGAGAGAAAGAGGAGGGTGATAAGCCAATATTCAGTGTGAGGAGGTCATCCATCATCGGAAGCTCAAGTGTGACCGTAGAGGTGTACAATAAGCGCAATGAGTGTGAGTACCTGCTGATAGAGGGCTCCTTCTCCCGGCGCTGCTGCACTGTGTACAAGAGTGCTTCCAGAGAAGCAGTTGCAGAGATCAAACGCAAAGTCGCAACAAGTTCTATTGATGATCATGATCATGTGATGCTTGGGAAGGATGTCTTTTGCCTCTGTCTAATGCCCCGCTTTGATTCTGCATTTGCTATGGGTCTTGTATTGGTTCTCGATCAAATTGCGGGAGAACCACCTTTTGGAGATGGAGAAGAACAACTCCTCCCCACATCTCCTACCTCGTGATTTTGTTGTTGTGGTTGTTGGTGGTGGTGCTATTTCCCCCTCTCTCTATTTTTATTTATTTGCTTATCCTGAAGCTGGAATGTGCTGCTGGTTCGATTTTGCCAAGCTTTACGGCATGCAATGTTTCTTTAACTCCATTTTCTTTTTTCTCCACATTGTTTTGCTTGTAGGTTAGTTATAAAATTGTGATGCTCGTCACATTGACCATGAAACGAGTGCTCAAATCATCGATTATACAAGGACATTTTGCAATTTTTGTGTATGCTACTGAGAGGTGGAATGACTTGGGGCACTGCTTGTAAATTTCTCTGCAGTTTTAGGAAGGGGTAAATTTGTTTGCCCACAGATCAACAAAAAAAAGGGATTACATAGAACAATTGCTATGAAAAAGCAAATTGATGGAGATTCTAAAATATCATTATAAATTCCCTATAGCAAGGGACATAGAAAGTTTTTCCTGTACATAAATGGGGGAGAAGGGACGTAGTAATTTGCTATAGCAAGTCTGAATAATTCAATTTTGAACTCTTTGCTGCAATGAAATACATCTGACCATGGAGGCAACAATCTGAGGTTCTCTTTTTCATGTCTTTTTACTGCTCCTGATTTAGCGTCACATTTCACCAGAAAATGGATGGGAGGCCGTGTGACTCCTAACGCTTTCTGCATTCCCATTAGCTCTCTCCTCGAGGGCAATATGCTGGGGCTTTTTAGCAGATTCAGAGCAAATTTTTTAAATTTAAGGGCAGTTTACTAGCAACAACTTATCCCTCTCTCTTTGAGTTTTTTTTTTTTTTTCATTTTTAGATTGAGGAGGGCAGAGTGGGGTTTGGGTTAGGCTTCAGAATGATAAATCAGGCAACTAGTGTTCCATGAGAAGAAGCATATCAAGGAGGACCAATGGAGTTGTTAGTCAAGAAAAAAAAGGGCGACCGATTGAGTGATCAAAAATTTTCTTTTGAAAGTTTTTAATGTAATTTATTTGGGACCATTTATCTTTTGTTACACGGAGGTCATGGACAACTCTAGCCATCCAATTTCAAATTGGATAGTTTGCTCAATGTGACAAAGTCTAATAAATCCTTTTTGAATTTTGAATCGCGTCAATGGCACATTCAAAACCACTCTCAAGAAATTGAGAGAACAATATTCGTGTAAAATTCTTGACACCTATAGAGAGGGATGCGTGTTCTATTTGTAATTGTTATGTACTCATTTTTTATTGGCCCAATCAAATATGTGATTACAATAAATCTGTACAAATAAAAAAGAGATTATCATACGAAGAGATTACAATAGATCATCTTCATCCTTATTATGATCGTATCTTTCTAGATCATTATCATCATTCTTAATACTCCCCCTCAAACTATTGTCAATGTGGAACATAAACGCCTTGTTTGCTATCGAATGATATTTTGAAGTTGGAAGACCTTTTGTAAAAATATCAGCAAGTTGCTCTGTAGTTGAAACATAATCAAGAGTAATCTCTCCATTTTAAGCCTTTTCTCGGATAAAATGATGATCCAGTTCAATGTGCTTGGTCTGTGCATGAAGAACTGGATTAAAGGCAAACTTAATTGCACTGGTTATCACAACGTAGAATTGCATATTGAATTTTTATACCCAATTATGATAGAATGTGGTGGTACGAAGTGATTTCAGCAGCTACTGATGTCTTGGCAGCATTCCGAGTAACTCCTCAACCTGGAGTTCCACCTGAGGAAGCAGGAGCTGCCGAATCTTCCACTGGTACATGGACAACTGTGTGGACCGATGGACTTACCAGCCTTGATCGTTACAAAGGTCGATGCTACCACATCGAACCTGTTGTTAGGGAATAAAATCAATATATTGTTTCTGTAGTAGAAGACATTGTTCGATATTCTGCTTCTGAACTTGAACGTAAAACGATCATTTGCTTTTTGCTACTCCAAGACACTAGAGATCCTGCAAAGAAAGTACAAAAATCCAGATATTGACATTCTTGTATTGGGATCTCCAGCCCAGTCTGCATTAGAATAGGCGATAAGGTTAACCTTTATTCTATCAATGGGAAAGAAAAGACCATCATAGAGGGTACCCTTCACATATCGAAGAATCCTTTTAGCCGCTATGATGTGCATCTCATTGAGTGAATATAAGGTAATGTAGACCATCAACAAGACTTCTATATTTTTCTGAATCTTGAACATGATCAGGATACTAGTAGATAGTTTCTTTGTTGTGACCATTGGCATTGGTAATGACTTACAGTTACTCATTCCAAGTTTTTCTAACAAATCCAATGCATATTTGTGTTGTGGGAATTTCATACATTATCTCATGCGCTCAACTTCCACACCTAGAAAATATTTTAGATTTTCAAGATCCTTCATAACAAATTGTGCTCTGAACATTATCTTTAGCTGCTTTATTTCATCAACATAATTCCTTGTTACAATGATATCATCGACATAGAGAAGCACCATCACCAGCTTTTGTTTTTTCTTTTTGAAAAATAGGGAGTTGTCTGCAACACTTCGAGAGTAACCCTCTATAAGGAGAGCTTTGCAGAAGCTTGCAAACCAAGCTCGTTGGCTTGTTTGAGACTATATATTGCCTTCTTTAATCTACACACAAGATCAGACCCTTTGGATTCTGTATGCCCGGGTGGTTGGTCCATGTAGACTTCTACTTGGAGATCACCATGCAAGAATGCATTTTTGACATCTAACTGATGTAATCTCCAACCACATACATTAGCCATTGCTAATGCTAGTCTAACAGTTCTCATCTTCACAACTGGACTAAAGCTTTCTTCATAGTCCAACCCATACTTTAAATTATACCTTTTAGCTACCAATCTTGCTTTATATCTTTCAATAGGGTCATCAACCTTGTACTTGATCTTATCAACCGAAAAGACAGTGCAAAAAGAAGAAGGGAGAAACTAATGAGGTTGAAGATTGGATTTTGGTATCCAAAAAAAAGTTATGAGGGATGAAGAGAACTTCTTATAGGGAGAATTGAATTTTTTTTTTGTAGAGAGGGAGATACGAAATTACTCTTACTATTAATATACATGGTTGAAGCTTATTCCAAAGGAAGTTAAGTTTGATCGTCATTTTCACAAATGCAAGAAACTTTATGGCACTGGTGATCTATTCACACTAAGATTGCCATCAGTTTGGACAACTTTTCTGGATCGTTATGTTCATGAAGTTGTTTTAATCTCACCAAAGCAATGTGAAGTTACCAACGTACTTCGGATTTGAACTGTGCTAAGGCTGAAGTGACGAATATAATGTATCGATTTCATAAAGTAACCTACGATTTAAAAGAGCAATGATCCAATTCAACCGTTATATCATGGTATAATGCAACGACATTTCTAGAAAATCATATTTGTTGTATTTGTATGATCTCAAATTTTGCACACACACTCTTCATCTCAATATTCAATTCCCCCCTAAAAAAAAAGTTTAATTTGAAGTCTATATATGGTCAAAATGAGTCACTTACAAAAGCAAATAAAAACCATTCATTTTGTGAATTTCAAGATCTTAGCCTTTATAAACTCAAAATCATTTTTTTCTTTTTTAACATTGTTTATCTAATGATAATAAAACCATCCAAAAAAATTAGAAATGAAAAAAAATCCTTCTAAAGCCTAGATCTAAACATCTTACCAAAATAAACGGCCTATGTTAATTGGGCTAAAAAAATACCTTCTAAGTTATATTTTCAATTTTTTCTTTTTTTATGATTGTTCATTAGAATGAAATAAGTGTATATTTTAAAATTTGAATCAAACAAATGGTCATAAGATAGTTTTTTAAAATTATTGCATCATATTATTATACAAAAGTTGTATAAAATCATTGCTCGATTTTAAAAAAGGAACTAGAGGAAAAACCTACCACACCCTAATTACCACAATGTAGTTTCTATTCCCACACACCACCTCACCGACACTAGAACTAGTCAAAAATTAAAGCACCCGCCGTTATAGCACGTCACAGTATAGGAGATATTTACGCAAAAAATAAGGCATCCGCCATTACAGCACGTCACAGTAAAGGAGATATTTACGCAAAAAATAAGGCATCCGCCATTACAGCACGTCACAGTAAAGGAGATATTTCATCAAAATTGAAGTATTAAAATATGTTATCATTGGCAACAATTAGAGACAGCAATAACTAAAGGAAACACTTTCTAGAGACGGCAACAACTAAAGGAAACACTTTCTATAGAGGCGAGGCTCTAAACAATCAAATTAGAGCCCACTAAAAATTTTTACTAAAAGAGGTTGTTTGATGCTTAAATATCCTCAAATTGACCATCCTGTCCGCAAGATACATGGGCAAGAGAAACAAATGGATTTCAAGTTTCGGAATAGTGCATCTTGTAGCGCATTTTTGGACCGTCAATTTTCAAGTTTTCGTAGATATGTTCGAACTACACTACTTTGAAGCTTTAAATTTTACAATTAAATATAAAAATATATTTTAAGGCGATCACAAAGATTTCCAATATTGAAACCACATTTCTTGAAGCTATTTGAAGGTGAGCTTTACTTTGACTGTTTAGAACCTCGGCTTTATACAAACCACACCCATAACTAAACAAATAATATTGAATTCGTGAACATGGCCTTAAGTCAAGAAACAACTTAAGGATGCCTGTTGAGAAGGTAATTGAATTCTTATTGAGAAAAAAAAAAACCAGTGATTAGTTGTGCAAAACAACCTCGCCCTCCATCAGCTATGAATTCCAAGCTTTTGTGAAGTTATTAACATACTTCTCACTTGAGGAGATGCCAGGCTACAAAAGCAACCCACTTAATGCATGAAAATCATCAATGAATTTCATGATTTAAAGCAAGAGTAGATAATTGAGAACATTGCTTAACATGCTATCAAATACAACAATATAAATTATCGAGATTGTATCATCCAATTGCTAGAGGTGTGGTTATGTGGGAATTATGAAAAAAGTGAAATAGGAGAACCTTTGATAGAGTTGGTCTTTCTATTGACAGAGTGATTGATAAAATGATGCATTCTATTTGCTGTTGGTTGTCAATTACCAAAAAAAAGATGGGGAATCTCAGAAGTGGACATAAGGGTTAACATACATAATCTGTTTTAGATAGGGTGGTTAGGGGTAGGCCTAGACGTTCATAGACTCTACTTGTGGAGAGAGTCTTTAAAATGAATTTTAATGGCAGTTCTTTGGAAACCTGATGTAGTCAGGTTTTGGAGGGGTGGTGAGAGACTCAAAAGGTGTTGTATTGTTCTCCTATGCTGGACAGCTTGAGATTAAGACGACCAATTATGCTGAACTCTTCACTCTACTTTATGAATTTTTCATTCAAAAAAAATTCTGAGTAAGTTGTACGGTTGGAGGTGACTCTCTAAATGTCATCAATTGGTTAACGGGAGAGCTTCTTGCTCGGGGTGGAGCTTCTTTATCTTCTATCTTGGTTTGCAACAACGTAATCTCTTTTTCGTCACTGATTAATAGAAGTAGATAAATTTTGTCTAAAAAAAATCATTTAAACGTGTCACTGAAATAACAGATAGCAACTATTTGGGTAATCCCTAAAGCAAAATAAAAGTTACTTTATAAGAAAGGGTGCGGTTTGTATAGAGCCTAGCCCCGAAACAATCAAAGTAAAGCCTACCTTCAATAATATCAAGAAATGTGATTTCAATAATGGAAATGTTTGTGATAGCCTTAAAATATATTTATATTTTTAATTATAAAATGTTAACTATTTAAAAATAATGTAGATAGAGCATATCTATGAAAACTTTAAAATCTTGAGAATTGACAGTCAAAAAACGCGTTACAAGATGTACTATTTCTAAAACTCGAAATCTATTTTTTTCTCATGTCCATACATCTTGATGCCGAGATGATCAATTTGACCATATTTGATTATCAAAACAACCTCTTCTACTAAAATGTTTAAGGTGGGTTCTAATTAGATTATTTAGAGCCTCGGCTCTATATAAACTTTTTCCTATAAGAAAATAGGGATTGGTAGATGAAAAGACTTATCTTTTCTCCTGGGGTGTTCATCATGTCCACGAATTGGACCCAAAAACTAACATACAATAAAATGGAAGTATTTTTATCCTATGACATGCATAGGCAAATTAAAAATAAGAGAAAATTATGCATATATCCATTGTTTTTACCGTTAACACCTAAAATTTGTACTTCTTACACTAATTTTTTATATTACATGTATACCCCTTCTTGGGAACCCCAATGTTTTTTCAAAATTCCCCTTATTGTGGATCATCACGACCCGAAATACAAAATTTAGACCTTCAATGCAATATGAAAATCTGATTGTAAATTTCGGATTTTGAAAATCCGAAGATCATAGTTTTTGGATTTTGCAAATTTCAGATTTTTATTGGATTTTGCAATAGTTTGGATTTTGAGAAGCCAAAAATTGTAATTCTTAGATTTTGAAAATTTTAATATTTGGATTATCAAATTACCGATTTTCAAAATTCAAATATGTTGGGGGACTCTAAAAAGGAGCTTTTTGGGATGTCGAACGTTCAAAAAGTTTTAAAATAAAATTTGAAAATGATAAATTTTTGGATATTGAGAAACGAAAAAGTTTTGACGCTATTTGTAGGCCCGCCCCAATTTTAAATTTATTTTTGGGGCCTTTTTTTTTTATCTTCTTAATTCCCCTACATCCGATAAGATGAATAAAGCTGACTAGAAACAAGTGCACAATTTGCTCTCTCAGGAGCAACAAATAAATTTCCCTCCCGCCCTTATGAGTCCCCACCGTTCCTGCTCAATCATCATCTTCTTCCCTCTTCGGAGCGCGGGACGGGGTCATCTGCTCCATCTCCACCTCTAACTCAAGCTTGGAAAATTGGTCTCTCAATTCACATTGGCATCTGCAGTGAGGAGTTGTAAGTGGTAAAATACCGTCAGCTTCTTAGCTTACCGACTATTTCCCGGAGTATTTCTTTATCTATTATCGTCATTCTCTCCATCAAAAAATAAACATTTTACAAACCATAAACATTTTTGCGATTTTATGTCCCTAACCAGGATCAGATTCGTAATGTTTTTCTTTATTCAAAATGCTAATTATCCAAATAAAAACCGCAGTCGGATTCTTTTTACTTTTCTTGTATATCGTTCATGATATCTGCCGATTCATTTCATGGATGTCTTTGGGAATTGATTCTTCTCCTCTGCTGTGCATGTTGATGATAATTATCATTGCTGAATTTTTCTGCCATCTCTATTTGGAATTTGGAGTACGCTGAAACAAGTGGACAGCATTGAAACTTACTAAGATCACTTAACTCGCCCAAAAAATTAAACATTCCTGTTCTTTACCCCAATTCTTTACTTGCCGGTATCATTTATTGGTTGTCTGCTTTTGGTGCAATCTTATGTACTTTTTTTCCTCCTCAGATTTGTTGCAGTCCATTGGTGTCTTTTACTCTACTTCTATGCTCTAATATATTATTTTTGGTTATCTTCCTTTGGTGATATAACTTCAGTTATCTCGTCGCAAAATCTGTCTTGGCTCGTTCTAATTTGATGTTTTGGTGCTTGGTGTTTCTTCCAGGTAGGAAATGGCTCGAATAGTTGCATTGAGCTCCCCCTCCTCCAATTGGTCCTTCCAATTTCATGGAGGTGCTCTCATGAATAATAGATTATTAAAGGTTGAACATGCGAGGTATTCAACTCCATTTTTTCCTAATTCTCAGGAAGGGCATTTAAAGCAATGTAGAAAAAGGAATACACGTCTTAGGGTGGAAGGTTCAAGAGCATATGGTGATAATATAGATTCAGATGATTCAGAAGATGACGACGATGGTGATGATGACGATGGTCAAGATGAGCAACCTACTCAGAGTAATGTTGATCATGTATGCCCTACTTGGTTTCTGCAATCTAGTATTTTTAGATCAATTAATAACTTTATTTTTTTTCATTTAGGATTATTACTTGAGTAGATACTTGCTTCAAATTTGTGACCTTAACTTTTTTTTCTCGTTTAAGTTTCGCTACCACTTCTTTCATATGATTTTTCTCTAGGTATCTCAATTTAGATCTAGTTATTGCATGTCATAAAAAAATTAGTTGTTTTCTTCCGGTATCGATAGTTTGTGCCTGATGAAATTTCTAGCTAGAGTGTATGCTTTCTATATGCACGAATCAATGCAAGGTAAAGGTCTTTCTTAGTGTGGGACAAGGATGTCGTTAGTGCTTGAGGAGTTTGGGCACATTAATGGTTGGAAGAAGCATACATTTGAGGAAGATGAAGAGAAAAGATAATTGTTCTTTAGGTTGGATATTAAGATCTTCTTAAGCACTTGATATATTTCAGGCATAAACTGCATTTACTTTGATAAATCCAGTTTTTTGATGGGATTGAACAACCTCTTCTGTTTTGGTCACTTTGGAGGGGTTGAGGGTTTGTATATCTTCAAATGAATGGATCTAAATTCTTCATGTGGTAGTTATGTCTGTCTTTGCTCAATGAATGGGTAATGGATCCTCATTTGCTATGAAGAAGCGATAAAAGCTTGTTGAGTAGCTTGTCTTGGATAATATGATAGTGCACCTCACTCCAGTCTTCCTATTGAACACATGATCAGAAACATTGTTGATCACAATGTTATACCATGTTAAGGGGTGGGAAATGAACACCTCTTATCATCTATTAATGCCCAGTGGCACACTATCTTAATGCATATATGGATTTCATCCTCTTCTCGACCTTTGCACTAGGATCTTTTTAGTGCAGAAAGAAACATGGGAATCTCTAAGAGATGTACAAGAGCCAAGTGTAGATTTTCTCGTTCGAGACAATCTCCCAGTTTGAATTTGCATGTACCCTTAGCTCAAGATTTGGCTGGAAATGTAGAGCTCTTCATGACCTTATATTTATTTGGTGTGTCTATTAATACAATGTGCAAAGGTCATGTGAAGTTTGCTGGAGGACAGTGTGAAACATAACTTACTGATGGACCACTCCGGTTGCATGAATGTTTAGTTGGTTTTCAGATATAAAATCCGCTCATTAAGTACTTATATGCAGTTGGCTTGAAAGAGCACCTCAAGTATCTATAGATAGCTTTAGTATCAGCAAAATGGGCATGATAAATACCCTCTATATGTTAACTTATTGGGCAACAATGATGCCTTTCATTTTTCTTTTGTTTCTCATGAGGGCATTCCCCGTTTTTTAGGGAACATATGGTGAGTTGAAGAGAAAGAAAGACACTCCTTCAATGTTGCCAAGCATATATATCCTAAAAACATTCTTGTTGACTGATTAGCATCTTCAGGGATTGTTGAAACCATAAAATAGGAAATGCTATATCAGTTTTCTATGGAACTTTTTCTTGGACATCTAAAAGTCTACTTTGGTGATGCTCCTTTGGCCGAGCACCTTGGAGTGTTGCACCTTGGTTGCAGTCTGTAGAAGTTGAGCTTTCCTGATATTATCTGGGGCATCTTGAATGAGCATAATGCGAGGATTTTCCCCATGAACAGCCAAATGGTGAGATGGTTGAAGAGGTACACAATGTTTCAACGATTTGTGAGGTTTGGCTGTTCTAGGATTTAGAGCTCAGGGCTTCTTGTGAGGCTAGAGGTAATGGGCTTATAGGGTGCTGATGCCCATGCGATGAAGAGTTATGTGGGAGTCCTCATCACATCGAGTTCTCAAGCTCAAGTTCAATGATGGCTCTTTTAGGAGCTGTTGGGATCAGAAGCATAGCTGGAGACAGAGAACTGGTAAAGCATGACTTTTTCAGGTCTGTTTGGCATCTTTAACTTGATGGTGGCATGGGGCTTCTTCTTTTCAGTGGCCCAAAATTCTTCTTGTCCTTGCTTTCAGACCGTTTGATGGGGGACTGTCTTAATGTCGTTGTATAAGCTAAACAAGAGGCAACTTACCCTTGGAGGATTGCTGGCAAGTTGGAGCCTGCAGAAGTTTCTCTGCATCAGCCTTGAGTAATTCTTATTTCAACATTTACTGGGAGAAGCCACTGATGATACTGATATTTAACCCAAGCATGGGGCGAATCTTGAGTCCCTTATTAGGGGGTGAAGATCTTTTTGTTAACTTCTTGCTAGCGATCTGTGTTTGTTGTTGTTTTGTCTTTCTCCTTCTTTTTTCTTCTTTTTCCTCTTCTGTTCTCCTTAATTTGTCTTTATTCTTCTCCTCTTCTAGATTCTGCTGTTCTTTTGATTATACATCATCATTTGCATGCACTCTGATGTAAAACTTGATTGATTCTGTTTCTCTTCAAACCAATGAGTGATAAGTGATAACTATAATAAAATGAATTGTTTTGATCAGCAGCACCTAAATTAGGCTTTTTCTTTTCTTTGAAGTTTCTCAAAATATATTCCGATTAAAAAAACTAAATTTTATTTTCTAATAGCTCTCTAAGTTGCCATTGTGAGGCCAATAGAGAATAACCCACTAAAAACTTTCCATTTATTTTTCATTTTGTTCATTAGCAATTTCCCCTATTATTTAAGTGGGGTATGACATTGATGCTGTTGTCTTCCCTTTGTCATGCACCTTGCTAGCTGGGTAAGGTGATCTTTGTTTTCACAATGTTTCCACTATATTTCACTTGCAGGTGAAGGAGGACTCATTTCGTGAGGATCTTGAGAAAATTGTTGGCAAAGATGATTCAACTTTTACTGGCATTGATCTTGCAACTCTCATAAGAAACAAATACGGGCGGTCTTATGATGTCCAACTTATAAAGAAGGTAGCTGTTTTTCTTGGTTGCGTGATGTTTAGGGGTCATTGGTTCCTGTAAAATTATTAGAGTTGGAAATCTAGAGTGTCTTCTTGAAGCCAAACCATTCTTAAGAATCACTGAATTGCATTTGAATACCAGGGCCCCGTTTGGATGGCCAACATCTAATAAGCGGGGGCCAGAAAGGGTCCATATCCTTGAATGGCAGAGCTGGCCAAACTGTTTCCTTTTTACACCCATAAATGGGCGTGGGAGTAAAGGGGCTTATTTGTTAATATGGTTCATCCAAACGGTGGCTAGTATTTTCTTAAGTTATATTGTTTCCTTTACATTGGTATGTAATGTTTGCAAGTTGCCTAGTAAATGATGATGTTCACTTGTTTGCTTAAGTTTAGATATTTTTATGTTACTTGAACAAAAGTAACTCTTTTCCTTTTCTTCATGGCACGACTAGAATCGAGTCATTTGATAATTGTCTCATGTATCAGGCCTTTGCCTTAAAATAGGCTTTTGATGCGAATTGCTTTCCTATAGCTGGATTGGAGTAATCTTTTGAAATCTTTTGCTCACAGAAATCTGGTGGTGGGCATCACTCAAGTCATTTTTCCAGATGGTCCTATATTGGATACGAATGGCGTGTACCAATTGTTTTGGTAGAATTGGTTTACCATTTTTGAAGTTTAGGGCAAGTATGCCACAGGGTGCATTTCTCAGTGCTGCCTTCCAAGAGGTTTGGGATAACTTCTTAGTGAGATATAAGGGGTTGCATGTCTCATTGAGGCACGTGTTTCCAAATGATGCCAGATTGAGCCATTACTAGGTGGACTGCCCTTTATGGAATGATGAACATAAAACCATGATTGCATTGGGGGCAAATATGCAATAATGAAAGAGACTCATCCCATATTATTTCAAATCGTTGTTCCATGCCATACTAGTGTGTCTCTAAATCTACATGCTCCACTTCTTAAGTTGTCTATTTGTCATAATGGCATGTTAGCCAAACATTCATTTACATGTGCACATTTGCATGATATTCTAAACACACGTATATAGTTTGTACACCTGTGGGGCCTAGTGCCATACATTACATGTACATTGGATATGTATAAACAGATACCAAGAGAGGTCAAGGATCTATCCTTTAAATAGAGATTAGCTTTTGTTATTGGGACCCCCTAACATGGGTGGCGACGCTGCTCTGGGAACGCGATCTTGTGCTCCTAGAGCAGGATCATAATCCATCCACGAGCCCGTGTGATCCCAAGCCACTACGAATCTGTCAACTTAACGCACCAATATTTTTTATATTGATAGGAGAAGAAGCAATAGATGCATTTTAATTAATAAAAGAAAGCAATAACTGCATATCCATAAACAAAGAGAAAGTAATAATTATATATTACTAAAAAGGAAACCAATAATTATTGAAATTCTTGTTCCATAAATTATTCAACGTAAAAGAGATTTCTAAAACCACATTAATCACAAAGAGAATGTTTTAAATCTAATGCTTCTAGACAATGGCACGTCCATTTTTTGTCACAAGTGTTTCTGAGATTCTGATTCTCACGTCTTTTAAAAATGTGTACAAGAGAGAAAATAATCCCTTTCTCCATCTCTCTCTCTCTATATTTCTATATCTATATGCTCCATGTACCTCATGCTTTTTTTTTCTTAAGTTGAAGGGAAGGGGAATTTATGAATAAAAGGGCAGCAATTGTACATAGTTTGATCGAAATTGTATCCTGTACTATATATTTACAATGTACAAATAAATATTTTTAGTACATTATTCTGAAGGACTTATACATGGAAGACTGAAGTAGGTAAGTATGAGTGTTACTCTGCAATTTCATTTGAGTAAATTTATTGAAAATATTCTAATCTATTAATTTTAGATCTATTTTTTTTTGAAATTTCTTCAATTTATGCTTGGGGAATGATTTTATGTTACCATGTCATTGTAATATAATGAAACCACACTTCTAGAAAACCATATTTATGACATTTATATGAGCCCAAATTTTACACACATACTCTCTTCATCCCAATAATAAAAACCAAAAAATTAAACTTAATTTGCATCCTAGTTATGGTAAAAATGACTACCCTGCAACAATGAATCTCGACCATCGATTTGGTGAATTTCAAGATCGAGGACTTTACGAATTCAAAATGAATTTCTTCTTTTTTAACATTATTAATCTAATAATAATAAAGCTATGTAAAAAGTTTGGAAAGGAAATAATCTCTCTAAGGCCTAGATCTAAGCATGTCACTAAAATGGACGGCCTATGTCAATTGGTCTTAAAAAACACTTTCTATGGTGTTTTTTCAGATTTTGCTTTTTTGTGATTGTTCATTAGAATAAAAAGAGCGTATATTTGAAAATTGGCATCAATCAAATAGCCGTAACATGGTTTTTGAAGATTGTTTCATTATATTACTATAGAATCGTTGCATGAAATCACTCCCGTATTAAAAAATACTATTATATTAATTTTGCATCCATTTGCACCCTCATATGTGGTTCTATAAGCTTGACCATAAGTCAAATCTGAAACTCAAAGAAATGGGCTCAGACGGGCCTGTAACTGCATAGGCAATTGGAAAATTATACTTCCAATATCTGTATGTCAAATTCCATCAAAATTGACAATGTGGTTATGCCCAATTATTGTCACTGTTAGTCAAACATGCCCCTAGAAAGCTTGATCATCAGTCACTTGAAAACTTCACAGATCTACATTTAAGGCATTATAAGCCTATTATTCAAATTTCATAATACTCGTATATCGTTCAATATATCTTTGAAACCATTGCAGGTCAGAGCATGCCTCTATGGCTTTATTGCCTGTCCGAAATCTTATCATCTTGGATCAATATGAAACTTTGTATAGTTGTAATCTAAGAGATTTCTCTCAATTCCTGGGTATGTTTCTCATGAAAATTAATGGATATGTTCCTCATACAATGCTCACAATCAAAATAAAGGATAAGAGCTGATAAATTTCTGTTTTAAAAGCGGTAAGGATCATATTTCAGCAGACTGCATTTTGACTGCCAGTCTCTACTTCAAATTGAGATTTTCTCCTAATCCATGAATAGTTTTCTCATGAAATTTGATGGAGACATTCTTCATTGGATTCTCTACCAAGCTAGCAAAGGATTGAGATCAATAAACTCTTGATTTGAATGTGATCTAAGGAAGAAATCCTCATGTTGCAGCAGTGTGACAAAACTGTTATAGGGTAGTTTCAATAAACCATCTCACTCATATTTGATGCTTTTGGTTCAAGATTTATGCCATTGGATTTGTCTTTGAGATGCTCTGTAAGCGTATGAAATGATTAGGGCACAAATATTTATGGTTTGTTGGGATTCGATGAGAAGTAGGGACTGCTCTTCCCTATGGTTTTGAGTCTTTTGACTGTCAGTCGTGGCAGGTAACTTCCAACCTGAAATTTTCTCGGAAGAGATCCTTAAATTCCGAGCTTGGAGATATCTAAACTTATTTGATGTTCATCCTCGCATGTTCCTATGAGAGAGAGGACCTAACTACGTGGATACTGGATAAGTATGGATGTCCAATTCTTACCCTCGCTATCAACTGTTATATAGGATCTTCATTGACTATCAAGAAGAGAGATTATTTTGAGGGTCCTTAGTATGGATGTCAAGTCATACTTTTGCTCTCAACTGCTATATAGTATCTTCATTAACTATCAAGAAGAGAGATTATTTTGAGGGACGTTAGGGTGAGATATGAGACCCTGGAAGAGCGGAGTACTGCACAAAGCATCCCATGTTAACTCCAGGGAGTTCACAGATCATTTCTAGAGAGAATACTTGAGATCGAGGCCTGATTTAGGCAAGGGATTAAAGAATGAAGGCAGCTTGACGTTCGTGCATTCATAGCCATGTATATGACGTGTCATTTAAGCCTTAAAATCTCGATGTCTATTGTCTTCTTTATTTCTTTGAGTCTGTAGTAGTCTTGAAACCCAAATCAAGGGTGTTCAACCTTATACAAAATGAAGTTGTTGTAAATGAAACATGAAACGTAAGGGTTCCTGAAACTCCTCCCGATTCATCAATACAAACAAAAGCCTGATCATAACAATATCTTGGTGAAGTTGTCTTCCTTTTTGTGTTCATTTTCATTTCCCTGGTTGATTAATCATACTAGGAGTCATATGGTTTTATAAAAATGCATTTTGAGCGAATAATTTATTACATGCACCCTCATGAACTCCTGCAAAGTAATGAACCCCACCCCCTCTCCTTCATTCAATGTATGTAGCAGTTAGCAGATGCCAAATATTTTATGGGGTTTTCCAAATGTGCAAGGGCAACCAAGGTATGTGGCTAGAGTTTCTCACCCTTTTGGCACATCCTATTAGTTAGAACTTAGGAGGGATGCTTTAGATTTAAAGGTTTTAAAATTAGCCTGACTAAGACAAAGTATATAAAATGCAAATTTAGTAATAATAGGAGTAGAGATGAGGAAGTAGTTAAGATTGACGGTCAAGAAATACCAAAAGAGCGCACTTTCGATATCTTGGGTTGATAATCCAGAAAAATGGAGACATTGAGTGTTACTCTTCAATTTCATTTGAGTAAATTTATTGAAAATATTCTAATCTATTAATTTTAGATCTATTTTTTTTTGAAATTTCTTCAATTTATGCTTGGGGAATGATTTTATGTTACCATGTCATTGTAATATAATGAAACCACACTTCTAGAAAACCATATTTATGACATTTATATGAGCCCAAATTTTACACACATACTCTCTTCATCCCAATAATAAAAACCAAAAAATTAAACTTAATTTGCATCCTAGTTATGGTAAAAATGACTACCCTGCAACAATGAATCTCGACCATCGATTTGGTGAATTTCAAGATCGAGGACTTTACGAATTCAAAATGAATTTCTTCTTTTTTAACATTATTAATCTAATAATAATAAAGCTATGTAAAAAGTTTGGAAAGGAAATAATCTCTCTAAGGCCTAGATCTAAGCATGTCACTAAAATGGACGGCCTATGTCAATTGGTCTTAAAAAACACTTTCTATGGTGTTTTTTCAGATTTTGCTTTTTTGTGATTGTTCATTAGAATAAAAAGAGCGTATATTTGAAAATTGGCATCAATCAAATAGCCGTAACATGGTTTTTGAAGATTGTTTCATTATATTACTATAGAATCGTTGCATGAAATCACTCCCGTATTAAAAAATACTATTATATTAATTTTGCATCCATTTGCACCCTCATATGTGGTTCTATAAACTTTGCACCCTCATGAACTCCTGCAAAGTAATGAACCCCACCCCCTCTCCTTCATTCAATGTATGTAGCAGTTAGCAGATGCCAAATATTTTATGGGGTTTTTCAAATGTGCAAGGGCAACCAAGGTATGTGGCTAGAGTTTCTCACCCTTTTGGCACATCCTATTAGTTAGAACTTAGGAGGGATGCTTTAGATTTAAAGGTTTTAAAATTAGCCTGACTAAGACAAAGTATATAAAATGCAAATTTAGTAATAATAGGAGTAGAGATGAGGAAGTAGTTAAGATTGACGGTCAAGAAATACCAAAAGAGCGCACTTTCGATATCTTGGGTTGATAATCCAGAAAAATGGAGACATTGAGGAAGGTGTCGCGTATAGAATTAAAGCTGGGTGGGCAAAGTGGGGATGTGCAACCGAAGTATTATGTGATCGCCGCATACCAATGAAGCTGAAGGGGAAGTTCTATTGGAGCACTACAAGATTATCTTTGCTTTATGGTGCGGAATGTTGGGCAGTTAAGAAACAACATACTCATAGGATGGGTGTAGCTGAGATGGGGATGTTGAGATGGATGAGTGGTAAGACAAGAAGGGAAAGAGCTCAAAATGGATACATTCTGTAGAACTTAGGTGGCTCTAATAGGCGATAAGATATGAGAAAGAAACTTAAGTGGACTGGCCATGTGTTGCGCAGTCCCAGTACGACACTTGTTAAGAGGTGCTCATTGGTTGGAGTAGAAGGCTCAAAAAGGGTAAGGGGTAGGCCCTAAAGGACATGGTTGGAAGTAGTAAGAAAAGATGTGGGGACTTATGGCCTCACTGAGGGCATGGCCATTGATATAGCAGAATGGCAGGCTAAGATTCTTGAAACCGACCCCAAGTAGTTGGGAAAAGGTTTTGATGATGATGCTGAGAAACTATTAGGCTCACAATTTGTACCAAAGATAAAAATCTTACCAATGTTAATTCTCAACCCTGGTATAACCCTAGAAGCATCTCGAAATCCTCATCAAGTGAGTGTGCCAAACTGGTTTAGGCCAAGGTTCATGGTCTTAGCAATCAGCTGATTCAAAGACTCATGAATAGTGGCAAATGGAAAATGTAGCCTTAGAGATGCACTCCGTTCTCCATCTATGTTATCAATCTTCCACATTTATGTGAAAGGTAGTCCAAGAAGCCCCAATCATCATGATCACATGCCATCTATGTGAGTCTATCTCTACTTTAACAATAATCCTTTTCCTTAGTGACAAGTAGAGCCACATTAAGAATATCCCCAATCTTGGAGAAAGCATCTTCAAGTGACATGCACAACCCTAAATCTAAAAGCATGGACTTTGCAAACAATCATTTGCCTACTTCCCACGTTTGAAATCCTTTTATATCCTTCTCTTTTTCTCCTTTGGCTTTCAGAGTTTAAGTAATGGAGACTTTAAGACTAGGGAGTTTGTTTTTTCATGGAATTTGTGACAAAACTCCATTGTTCCTTCCTTAATAGTCTCCTTCATATCTCAAAAGGTCTGGAGCAATATTTCTACCAAATGCAGAAACAGCAGCCTGGACCTCCCCTTAAATCTAGGCTCCAGCCAAAAGACCATTCCTTCAGGGATGCAGTTGCAGGCAGGCTGTTCAGTAGAGGTCTTTGCTTCTTTAGCTTGTAACAATGTTTGGCTTTTATTGTCTATTATAGTAAAATGTATCTCTACATATGTTTCTCTTGATGTTTTTGTTTTCCCTTTGCTTCTGTCATTCTCAAAGACTTCTAAATGCAGCTCTGATACCAATTGGCGCAAATTGATGCAGAGAAATAATAACACCATAAAAATAAAAAAGAAAAGTAAAGGTTTGAGAGAATATACCCTCTCTCAAAGTCTGCAAGGGAATCCACCCCAAAAATCTCTTCACGAACCAAATTTTATTAACTCATTCGCCCCTTCTACAATGAAGGGAAACGTCCCTTTAAATAGACTAAAAAAAGAAAAGAAGAAAAACACCTCACTTTTCCATTTTATCTCCCTAAACTTATTTTCTCCATCATCCATATCTTCTCTCTTTAACCAAGACGTACCAAAAAGATAAGCTTTTCTCTCTTAATCATCACGTACCAAAAAGATAAGCATCACGTTTTACCCCATGTTTTATCCAAAACCTCCTCCTTATTGTTGAAGGGATAAAACCTCCCTAGATTTAACCTTATCTTATTTATATTCCTAAACTAACTAACCCAATCCATAAATATCAACTCACACACAAACTCAATGCCCACAAATATCCCTATGCACCTCTTCTCCTATTCCTGAAGAGATAAACTAAAGAATAATAAAAAATTAAAATAACCCTAATATTATTTGCATCAACTTCTAACAATGCAAATTTAGTCGCACTTGTAGAAAGATTAAGGGAATCAAAATCTTCTGAAATTGGAAATTTGCTCCTCTTGCTTATTATTTTGCGAAAGTAATAGATCGAAAGACGTATAGATAAAACAATAGCAGATGATAAGTTTTGCAGATTGAAGGCTCAGATTTGCTCGACTGGAGATTCTGTGATATAAGGAAAATCATATACAGCGAAACATCATTGACTTAATACCCCAGGCATAATAACGTTGATGATCTAGTCTCTGTTAGAATTACAAAGATCCAGGACTCATGGTGATTCAAAATCTGGCTTATATGATGTTTTCTTGTATAATTGGCATTAGTCATGGAAGGAATCATAAATTCTGTGGCCACTGTAAATCAGTGAAGTTATTCTTGTGATTTATTAGCTTAGCATTTTTAGAATTTCTGAAACTAGGGAATGATTTTATTGCTATTAGATTGGGTTTAGCCTGGATTAAGTGGATAAATTATGGAACTTATAATATTCAAATAAGAATGGTTGAGGCAAGTCATTTTCTGGAAGCCTTCTTGAGCATTTCTTATATCCCAATGACATACTTTGTGAAAATAAAGTTTGGGCTCGTTTGCTATTGAAGCATGACTAAATGCTTATCTGTTTTTTTTCCTGGATATAGGAGTTCATGGGAAGGAACCTTCTTGCAATGAATGTCATGTGGAAGTTTAGGGAGCAGGTACGACGCTGCTGAGTGTCTCATATAATTTTGATCAATAGATGTGTTCTTGAGTGTTAAAATACTACAGATAGTCTTGAAGTTGTGTGGTCTTGAATGTAAATCTTTTGCGCAGCTTGCTTGAAGGATGGAGCTTCCCCAAAGATTGGATACATGTGCATGCATGCATGCATGTGGGAGAGATGGTTGAATCGTGTCAGAGAAACATGAGAGAAATGAGATTTCACATATGGAATAGACACTTGCTTACTAGCAACTTTCTCTTGGATAAAATGATAGTCTAATACGATATACTTGTCCTTTCATAAAACACCAGATTTCTGGTTATATATGTGGTAGCTTTATTATCGTAATACCTCTTCTAGGTTCAGCAATAATAAACCCCATTTCCTGCATTAGTGTTTTCAGCCACATCAATTCACATGTAGTAGGTGCCATAGCCTTATATTTAGCCTCTGCACTAGATCTAGCCACAACATTTTGATTCTTTCTTCTCCATGGTACCAATTGTCGACCAATAGATGTACAATAACCCGTGGTAGATCGCCTGTCAGACGGTGAACCTGTCGAATCAGCATTTGAGTAACCTTCAATGGCTAAATGATTATTTGGCTTCTAAATCAAACCTTGAGATACCCTAAAATTCTATGAACAAAATCGTAGTGAGGAGTCCTTGGAGCATGCATAAATCGACTCACGACACTTACTGCAAAAGCAATGTCGAGGCCTGTGATAGTCAGACAAATCATCCTGCCTACCAATCTTTTGTACCTTGCTGGATCCTAAAACAACTCCCCTTGATTAGGCAATAATTTTGGATCATATCGTCAAAAAATAAGTCACATATTTTCTTAAAGACAAACTAATGCCGTGCTTTGATCTGGCTACATGAATTTTGAGAAAATATATTAACTGACCTAAATCCTTTGTCTGAACATATTGTTTTAGATGTCTCTTCAAATGACTGATTCTGTCATTGCCAACAACAACAATATCATCAACATTGACAACCAAAACAATTGTTCTGGAGTCCTATTTCTAAATAAAGACTTAGTACCAGTTTGGATGTACCCAAAATTGCAATATTTTTGGATTGCAATTCAAAAATCTTGTGAAACAGATTTGAACCATTTGGACAACCTCAACATTTTGTTAGATTTTTAGATTGAAATAAAAAAATACTGTAGTGTCAAGGCAAAAGTTACTGTAAAAAAAAATTTAAGTCAGACTTGAATTTTTTTTTGATGAAATTGCAGCTCTCTCACCCCCGTGCAAACCTCAATCCATGATCCAATAACTCTGTGAAACCTCAGGAACCCCAAATCTACTCTCTCTGAATAAACATAGCTTTTTCATTTTCTCTCTCTAAAAAGACCACAGAAGCTCAAGGCCCATCCATGGCAGCCCTAAGCGGCGTCTTTGTAAAGCCAACCCTTTCTCTCTCTACAAAAGGCGAGCCTTTTCTCTCATACCACACCTATGGGAAACCCCTTCTCTTCACGAATAAGGAGAAGCTCGGGTTACAAAAAACCAGAGAAGCACAAGCCCCATCTATGGCAGCCCTAGGCGGCGTCTTTGTAAAGCTAAGGCCCTTTCTTTCTCTACAAAAGGCTAGCCTTGTCACTCATACCACATCCATGGGCTCGGGTTGTAAAAAACCAAAGAAGCTCAAGCCCCATCCATGGCAGCCCTAGGCGGCGTCTTGTAAAGCCAAGGCCCTTGCTCTCTGTACAAAAGGCAAGTTTTTTCTCTCGTACCACACCCATGGGAAGCCCCTTCTCTTCATGAATAAGTAGAAGCTCGGGTTGCAAAAAACCAGAGAAGCTCAAGCCCCATCCATGGCAGCCTTAGGCGGCGTTTTTGTAAGGCCAAGGCCTTTTCTCTCTCTACAAAAGATGAGCCTTTTCTCTCATACCACACCCATGGGAAACCCCTTCTCTTCATGAATAAGGAGAAGCTCTGGTTGCAAGTTTGCTTATTGTATGGAAGCAAATTGTTTACTGCTGCGAGAGATACAGGAAAATCTTTTGGATTGGTAAGAGAATTTTGGAAGGGTAGAATGCGACTTTTCTTTTAGTATGTTAACTCCATCCAAACAGTCCAGCATGATAATAATAAAAGATGGTAATGTTTCTTAATTAAGGATGAAGAAGCTTATGATTTTTTTCAATGTGAAGGTTTTTTTATTTGACATCCAACCCTTAATGATCTGACTCGCCCTGAGCAACGAACCCAAGTGGTTGCTCCATGCAAAGTTCTTTTAAATCACCATGGAGAAAAGCATTCTTGACATTTGCCACAACAGCCGTCTATTGTTAGCCGCCACAGTAAACCAATTGAATTGAATTAAGTATAACCACATGGGCAAATATTTCACAGTAGTCAATGCCAAATGTTTGTTTGTACCCCTTAGCTACCAATTTGGCTTTTAATCTTTCTATAGTGCCGTTAGGTTGATATTTGACTGCATAAGCCCATCGACACTCAACATCCCTTTTTCCAATTGGTAACTCATTGAGTTCCCATGTATCATTTCAATGACGTGCATCCATATCTTCGTCGCTCTCTTCCACATAGTATGAGAAAGTGCTTCTTGATAGGTCTTAAGAAAATAAATAGATGCAAAGGCTAAAGTGAAATTTGTAAAGGTAGCAAAATGTGCAATTAGATGTTGAGAACAAGACCTGATGCCTTTATGGATGGCAATAGGTTCATGGTCATTACAAGAAGGAGGTGGATCAATAGACGAAGATGATAATTGAGTGGTTGGCTGAGTTGGTGGGGGATGTCCACCTTATATTTGTCTTCTAGTGTAAACCTTTCTGGGCTGCTCCTGAGAAACATCATGACGTGTAGATGTGCTAGATTCAGTGGAGTTAGGCAAATGGGGTGAAGAAGTATCAATAGGAATAGCAAGAGGAATCAAAGAAGGCGAGGACTTTGAGGTTCTTCAGAACATGATAAAAAATCTTTGTATCAAGCACGTGACTCTCTTTTAGAAAAATGAGAATTATTTTTAAAAAAGTTACATCGGCACAAACAAATTTCGATCGTGAAGTAGGATGATGACAATGATAACCTTTTTGGGATCGTGAATACTTGAGAAAGGCACATTTGACAGCCCGGGGATCTAGCTTATCATTACCGGCACCTAACATATGAACAAAGCTAACACACCTAAGCACTCGAGGAGGAACAACAATCGGTGGAGCATTAGGAAATAGAACCGTATGTGGTATTTTTCCGTATAAGACTGAAGATTGCATACGATTGATTAAATAACATGAGGTCAGCAAGGCATCTCCCTAATAAACCTTAGGAACACACATATTAATAAGCAAAGAACATGCGATACTTCAAGTGTTGATTTTTCCCTTCAGCAACCCCCTTTTGTTGAGGTGTATGCACACAAGAAGTTTGTCATGAAATCCCATTTTGAGCATAATAATTCTAAAATTCTCTCTAGAAAGATTCTCTTATGCATTATTAGAATATAAAATCCACACATTTTTATTGAGTTGAGTTTGGATCTCTTTGTGAAACAATTTAAAAATGGAGAACAATCGCAGATCTCTCTTTTATTAAATATAACCATGTCATTTACGAATAATCATCCTCGAAAGTTACAAAATATCTATGACAAGACAACCTTTGTACTTTAACTGGACCCCATATATCCGAATGACCACTATAAATGGAACAAGTCTCTGTTTGTCAACTCTAGGATGAAATGACACCCTTTGATGCTTTCCTAACTAACAATATTTACACTCTAAAGCAGATATAAACTCCAAAGATGGAACTAATATCTTCAAGTTATTGAGAGAACGATGACCCGACTAACAATGCCATAAGAAAGGAGAATCAATAGAGTGAAGAGCAACACCAATCGGGTTGTGATCCAAGTAGTACATGCTGCCTGATTTACACCCGCCACCTATTGTCCTCTTTGTCTTTAGATCCTGAACGACACAAGAAGAAGGATAAAGGGTTATAAAGCAATGAAGATATTTGGTTAATTTGCTCATAGATAATAAACTAAAAGGGAACTTTGGAACATACAGTACAGATGACAGCAAAAGGGAAGGAGTAGGCATAATTGTACCCTGCCCTAACATACTGGACAACAAGTCATCCGCTAGCGTAACAAAGGAATTAGGAGTACACTTATTTAGAGATGCAAAAATAGAGGATTCACTAGTCATGTGATCAAAGACCCCTGACCTGAATCAATAACCCATGGAGCAGGTTTCCTGGAGGCAAGAAGCACAAAAGTACCTGATTTGGCAAGGGTGGCAGTAGAAGAGGAAGAGGGAACCTTATACTGCTGTCCGTAAGGGGTCTTTCAGGGCGGCAATGAGTTTATGGTAAAAGGAGGAATCAGTGAACACTCCGGAGGGAGCGGGAGACCGGATAATTTTGTCCTCCTTTTGGGAAGGGAGGTAGAGGGAGTGGAGTGGAGAATTGAGGAGAGTTCCAGGAAGGCAAGGATCTCGTTATCATGGAGATTTTTGCGGAAATTGGGATTCCAAGCCTTGGAGTTCCTTTCGGAACGAAGAGATCTGCAATTGAGGCATCTGGGTTTCTGGCAAGGCGAAAGAGGTCAAGGAAGCGAACCATGAGGGGGTTATGACCAATCCAAAGGTCTAACCAGAACTTGATTCGAGTCCCAGTTCTGGGGTGCTAACAGATGTGAGACTTGAAAGGGTGGAGGCTACGAAGAATAGATCTCCAAACCCCGAGGAGGAGTTGAAGACCATACGGAGCATCCAGGGAAAAGAGTTAAGACGATATTTGTAGCATAGCACTTGTTGCCACAGATGACCTTCCTGGGTAGTTAGCCGTCACTAACAGTTGCCGAGAAGGTTAGGATCTCGTTATCGTGGGGATTTCTGTGGAAATTGGGATTTCTGGCCTTGGAGTTCCCTTTGGGAACGAAGAGATCTTCAATTGAGGCATCTGGGTTTCTGACAAGGTGAAAGAGGTCAGGGAAGCGAACCATGAGGGGGGTATGGCCAATCCAAAGGTCTGACCAGAACTTGATTCTAGTCCCAGTTCTGGGGTGCTAACGGATGCGAGACTTGAAAGGGTGGAGGCTACGAAAAATAGATCTCCAAACCCCCTGACCACCCACAGACCAGGTGCCGTATATGGTAAATCCACTCAGGGGCACTATACAAGAGAATAAAAGCCGTCAGCAGGCTTATACAAAATGGCAAAAACAACCAAGTAGACGACTCATAGTAAATTGTGGGGTAAGATCCTGAGGTCTCAGCAAGGTGAGCATCATCTTTGGAGAGAGTATTAGCTCTAGGATTTGCTTCCCGCCATATGTGCATCCAAGAGATGAGAAGCTCGCTGGAAATGTGAAAAATTTCACCGAAAATATGTGCCAGTCTCCAAAGACTGGTCGATGAGCCTGAGGCCCAGTTGATGATGTTGCTGCTATCTCCTTCTATGATAAGGACACGATCCCAGGAGCTGACAAAGTTACCGAGGCCTTCCAAGGAGAGCAATTGCTTCAGAAGTGGTAGAGTCAGCCTATCCTATGGACTTGGAGAAGGAGAAGAGGGTTCTACGTTCATGGTCCAAGTAGATACCCCCAATCCCGGCTGGGCCCGAGTTGCCTAAGGAGCAGCTGTCGAAATTGAGTTTAATTTGCCCTGGTCAGGCAGTTTCCAAAGGGAAGCCCTGGAAACGCGAGGGGGAATGAGGTGCAGCACGGCTTGCCAATTGAGATGAAAGCCCGTGTGTGAGAAAAGTTTGAAGGCTGAGTTGTTCCTGGCCCAGAAAATGATGGATTCCTTTCTCTTCCGTTGCAAGACCGAGGGTGTGGAAGAAACACCCCTAAAGATTCTGTTGTTGCACTTGGTCCAAAGGACCCACAGTGTAGCAGCCACTGATGCTTGCCAGAGTAAAATCCCAGATTTACTCCAAGGGAGGGAGTAAAAGGAGCTAAGTAACCTGGGTCGGGGTTCACCCAACACCATTTGAAGAGCTGTAGTAGGTGCCCCCACAGTTCCATTGCCACCTTGCAATGAATGAAGTGGTGCGCATTGGTCTCTTTGTCCTCCATACACAAGATTTATCTATTGGGAATGGGGAGACCCCTGATTTGGAGTTGGTCGACAGTTAAGGCTCTTTGGGCAAGGACCATCCAGTTGAACACCTGAATTTTAGGTGGAATGAATGGGAAACTGGCCCTAAGAGGTGATAGAGTGGGGAAGGGTAGGAAAGGTAGGGCCCAAGAGGAGTTTCCGGTGGAAGGGCTTGACAGAGAAGAGACCAGAGGCAGTAAGAGACCAGATGGTGCCGTCGGCACCTTGAGAAGGGAGAAATACTGAGTGGAGAAGGGTGGACATGTCAAGGAAAGCTTCCAGCTCATTATCTGTTAGGGCCCTCTGGAACCTGGAGTTCCAAATTCTAGCGGGACCCAGGGAATCGGAATGATCAGCCACTGATCCTTGACCCAGGCAAGCTATATTGAACAGGTTTGGGTAGTGCTCCCGGAGGTTGGAATTGCCAAGCCAGAGGTCTAACCAGAATCTCATGCGTCCACCTTCCCTAGGATGAAATCTGATGTTGGTTTTGAAATGGGGCAGGCTGTGGAGGATTGATCTCTACGCCCCTGAAGCACGACCAGAAGCCCTGCAAGATGGTGACAATTTGCCAGAAGGGCAAGATTGTTCAATTTAAGGTGGCGAATACCCAGCCCTCCGAAGTTTGTAAGTAAGCAAACTCTCTCCCAAAAAATAAGATGGAACTTTTTGTGTTCTTGTCACCTGACCACAGGAAGTTGCACATGAGCTGTTCAAGGTGGTGGGCCACAGAGGAAGGCATATGGAATAGCGACATCTGAAATATGGGAATGTCTGAGAGAGTGCCTTTGATTAGAGTGATTCTCCGTGTGGGTGAGAGGAACCTGCCTTTCCAGCTAGTGAGTCATCTCTCAAACTTGTCAATAAAGTGGCTCCATTGGCTGATTTTGGGCTGGCCAATGCACAGAGGTAGCCCCAAATAGGTGGAGGGCAGGGCCTGAACCTCACAACCCCTGCGGTCAGCCAGGTCCTGGATTGTTGCGGCTTCAGAAGACACCCCAATCATCTTGGTCTTGTTCATGTTCACCCTGAAACCAGTGGCAAACTCGAAGCACTTGAGGCACAGCAGCATTGATTTTGTCATTTGTTATCTAAGTCTTTAACTCTTTTTGTTATACATATCTTATCTACTTGTTGGTTGCTGAATGAGAAATTTGCATTTCATCTCTAAAACCTATTCGAGTGAGCCTAACGCATGTGCTTATGAATATACACGTGTGCTTATGAGTATCATAGTATGTCTGGCTCAATATTTGGTGTTTTCTATATTACTTTATTCTTATAGATTTCTTTCAGTTAAAAACAAATATGCTCGTTTGCTGAAGGGCATTTCGTGGTCTCCAGAGATCATTTCCACTTACTGAAGAAGAGTACCTCATGAGGCTTGATGATGTAGCAAATGTGTTGAAATGTTGGGGTGCTGTTTCTCACGTCCGAAACAGTCTTGAAAGAATGAAGGAAAGGCCTCGTATAGGCAAGGTGAAAAGCCCCACAATGCCCCGAAAGTGAATATTTGCTAAGAAGTAGTTCTTTCTTGTGACTCTGTCATGTGGTTCTAAATTTGTTATTCTGCTTTCAGTCTTACCTTCGTACATGGTCGTAATGACATTCTCTATGATTTCACCATATGTTCGCAAAATAGTCAGATGCCATTCTTGCTTTGGCAGTGAGTAAGTGGGCTACCTAGTAAAATTAGGACTTCCTCCCTAGAGCAGTGTTTTTGCTATCTAGGCACCTCACCCTGTAAGAAATACAGTTTCTCAACAAAAAAGAACTAAAGAGCTACCTTAACCTCTTTCCAAGGGCACGCTTCATCTCTTTGAGGGGATCTGCATTTTGAACTTAAATCTATTAGAATTATATGGTTTACGAAAAAGATAAGGTTATTGCATCTCCTACTAACATCTTTTCGTGAAATCATGAGAATGTGATTGCATGTGTCGTCCATTGATGCAGGCAGTCAGCATTTTCATTGACATGGATGAGTCTGGAGGCCGTGCTGATGAGTGGATTTACAAGTAATGTGATATGAGTTGAACCACAAAATTGAAAGAGCATTCTTTCAAGATGCGTATGTGTCATCAGCAAATGGTTTGTATGGAATTCACTTGAGTCTCACCTTTTGCATGTGAAATCTTGTCTGTTGAATCCCGAAATTGTGGACAGTCCATTTTCGTTGCAATTTCCTCAGTTCTTGGGGTGCCTTGCTTGCATCCAAATGTATCAGTGCTCATCTTGTAAAAAGTGTTTGTGTACTAGGTTTTGTACATGTTCTATTTGCAGAGTGCCCACCCCTTCAGTGACTGAATATCAGAGCAGGGTTCCACTAAAAAATGAGCACTTGATATAGAAATGGCCCGTGATCAAGGACATAATGCTCCAGCCCTTTACATGAGCAATTCACCGTCTCTGAAGAGAAATGTGGCTGCTTGAGACTTGAATGCATTATGCAATTATTATTATTATTTTGGTTGTTAGCGTGAATGTATGCATGATGACATTTTAGGAGAACCCCACACCATGAGCACAAACAAGCAACTTGAGCTAAGCCTTAGTTCTGTGCAGTATACTTTTTTAATTTTTTGGTTTAAGGTGTTCAGCAGAGCCGAACCTTGGTGACTCTTGCGATGGGGTTTTAACTGCCTTAACCATTGATCAAAAGAAGAGGTGAGAACGTGTTGGGTATGGTCAGTTAGACCCAACCCGGACTCAATGTGGTAGGGTCCTGACATGACCCAGACTAGGACCTGGCAAGGTCCAAATTCGTCTGACCTAGATCCAACCTGCCGAGGTCCGGCGTTGGCCTGCACCTGCACCCACGTTTTGGAAATGGGCTATGTCGGCTTTGAATCTGTTGCACCCATACTCGAACCGCGGGGTCTATTCTAAGGGTCTAGACCAGACCTGGGTTGGGTAGACCCAGAGGTTTGCCAGGTTGATGCAATCTATTAAAAGCCCGAATCTAGCAAACCTTCTTTACAATTGGGAATAATCTGAAGTGTGAGTGGAAAATGAAGGTTTCAACCCTGGGATTGCTTATCCAATCATGCTCGCATAACCAATGGAGGTGTGTAGGTAATGCTCTCACCATATGATACCATAGTGTGACGTGGTCGTCTCTTCTAAATCTCGTCTCCTTTCCTTCCATCCTCTCTTCTATAGCTACATTTGTTGAGAGTCTTTAGACCATCATCTCTTGCCTATATTTTATCACATATCTATTTCTGTCTCCGTTGTTCAAGTGAAAATAATGTGGAGTCTTATCTTGATTGGAAATAATTTAGTTTTTAAATAGCATTTCTATTATCCTTTTTATTTCCTCTTGCTCCAAGTTCTTGCTTGTGTGTCGCACGCGATGCAATCTAGTTCTCAGTTTATGATGCCAATGCGAGCATCATGTCCTTCAAAGTTTGTTAAAAGTTTTGAACTTTGGAAACAAAAGATAGAAAAATTCTTAAATGAGATATTTCAACTTTGGGAGTTCACAATTTGTATTTCATTGTTTTCCACCCATGTGTTTGAGATCTGATAGCCTAAAGCTCTTGGAAATATTTTTAAAGTTTTTGGATTTTCTTTCCTCATAATGCCAAATGATTTCGCGTTAGTTTGAAAAGTAGACTGTTGGGAGATGCAGTTCTCTATTTGCCTCCCCTAAGGTATCAAATATCCATTTTTAATATGGATGCAAAGTTGTGGTCTCTCCTAAAAGTAAAATTTAATGGTTAAAAATTTTTATCCAATCTTTTTTTTTTTAGCTTTAAAAATTTGTTTATTTTTACATATTAATGATCTCCATGTTAGAGATTATAGACATCTAAAGAATTAGGTCCAAAAACCATCTTAAAATTAAATCAGAAAGAGGAGACATATGACTCGTAAACTATAAAATTATTATGTTCAATAGGGATCTGCTATATAACAAATAATTTTGGAAACATTTAGTTTACTCTAAGGGAAAAGTTTATATAGGGTTGCAACCTTAAAATGTAGAATTACATGTGCACCTTAAAAAATCTATTGGAAATGTTGTTTTAATTTTGAAAAAACCCTCTAATCGATCATCTCGAAATCGAGATGGATGAATATGAAAAAAAAACTTTTGATGTCTTGAAAATAGTACATCTTGCAATATATTATCTAGAGTGTCTATTTTTAAGATTTTCATATATTTATAGATCTATTTGATTTTAACTATTTTTGGAATTTAAAAATTTCTAATTAGGTATGATTTTAAGATGATACTAAGTACTTTTTACAACAAAATTACATGTTATAATAAAATTTTAAGGTGCGCCTTAATTGGATTGTTTAAGGTTGTAACCTTATAGAAACCGCACCCTCTACCTAATTCTATCTCCTTTAATAAAAATCACTAGGAAACCGTTCAAATTGTGTAGCAATCCGTGGTTAACTTCCAATGACAAGAAAATGGGAGGGAAAAAGTTTCGTGCCAGATTTTGGCGTCAAAACACAATTCAAACCCGAAACCCTAAATTAATAGTTAATAAAGTAATATTGTGAAAGAAAAACAGTTTTTTTGGCGCCTCCTGCAATGCTCCCGCCCATCTTTGAGCTCTCCCGCCTTTTTGGCAGCGAGTTAATAATAGTAATAACATGACTGAAAAATGGCGCCAATTGCTCCCGCCAAATTCATCTATCTCCTTTGCACTCTTGTCTAGAGATATATATAAAACCCTTAGTTGGCAAGGACCAGAGGCCAAGATCTCTCTTTCTTTCTCGTGTTGTTGCGGAGTGGAGGTACGATAAGCTCAGGAGAAGGAAATGGTGGTACGTGTTGGGCCAAGCAAATTCTATGGCAGTGGGCTTCCTAGGCCACGGATCTACAACAACATAGAGGGTAATGAGAGGGTTGATCCCCCATTACCAGTCATGGCTCCTCTTCTCCAATGGGCAAATGAAGCCCACTGGTCAAGGGGGGGCCTCAGTTTCAAGCGTCGTTCAAGAATGCAGGGCAAGCTTGAGGGCAATATAAGGAAGCTCAGAGCTCAAATAGATGATGATGATGACGACGATGTTGTCGTGACGATGATGATGAAGAGAAAGGAGAAAAAAGAAGTCCAAGAAAAGGGTGTCTCTCCTACTGAGACTGCTGCAAAGAATGCCCTTCCTGAAGAAGAAGCCCCTTCTCCTGGGACTTACAATCGTTCAAAGCGAGTGAGGAAGAGGCTACTCGAGGATGGTGATGATGATCATGAGTTCAAGAGCACTCAGAGGGATACTCTGCCAGTACAAAGGTCCTCAAGAAAGGTGAGATCTGAATTGATGGTGGAAGCTGAGGAGCTGGGACCAACAGCTATGGATGAAGATGCCAACCTTAACAAGGCTGCCCCTAGTAGTACTAGGGGCAAAACAAAGAAACTGTTTGAGGTGGAGGAGGAAGAGGGGAAGAGCAAGAAGAGGCGGTCTAAACAGCGCTCCTCAAAGTGAGATGCATCGACAGCAGTGGTCATTTTAATTCCTCTTGGCCACATGTTCGTGGCCTTCCATCCTGTCTATATTATGATACTGTCGTTTTTCTTTTCTGTTATCTTCATTTTGGAGAAATCGTAATGTGAATCCCTTCTTAAATTATGATACTGTCGCGCCTTCCATCCTGTCTATATTATGATACTGTCGTTTTTCTTTTCTGTTATCTTCATTTTGGAGAAATCGTAATATGAATCCCTTCTTAAATTATGATACTGTCGCGCCTTCCATCCTGTCTATATTATGATACTGTCGTTTTTCTTTTCTGTTATCTTCATTTTGGAGAAATCGTAATATGAATCCCTTCTTAAATTATGATACTGTCGTTTTCATTACTGTTATCTTCATTTTGGAGAAATCGTAATGTGAATCCCTTCTTAAATGATGGCTCGGTGGTTGTCCTCCAACAAGTCATTGGAATTTCAGGAAATGCCGTAGCCATGGTTTCTGACACCCTTTGTTTTTTGGTGCTTATACTGGATAAAGAAGGGGGAACACTTCCTTGTCTTCTTCTCTCTGCCAGTGAGGGTCATGAAATATTGAAGTTTTCTCCCAACTTCTAAATGATGACTGTTCAGGAAAATAAATTGCTAGATCTCAAATGTCTTTAGCTTTTGATGCATCTCAAATTGTTGCAGGTTTTGAATGCTGTATTGCTTTATATCCCCTTTGCTGCAAGGTCCCCATTTTTCGTCACATTATGATTCATCCCCTTTGCTTCTGTTTCAATTGAAGCATGAAATTTCAAATTGGTGTTTAGGTAGCTTCAAAGTTGGTCTGTGTCCTTGTGCAAAGTATTATGTGAGGTTTGAAAGTGTAATTTCCAACTTTCAAATGACCTTTTAGATTAATGGGGTTAGTGCTACAGTATTTAAACCCCCCCCCCCCGGTACAAATTTGCTATGTTCGTGACCGTTCATTGAACAGACCAACAATGGATGACATACTGTCTATCGTGGTTCTATGTGAATTTTGATTGTCACGGACTCGGTATGTTCATGGTGGTATGGACATGCCATGAACAGACCAACAATGGATGACATACTGTCTATCGTGGTTCTATGTAAATTTTGATTGTCAAGGACTTAGTATGTTCATGGTGGTATGGACATGCCATGTCTATCGTGGTTCTATGTGAATTTTGATTGTCAAGGACTTAGTATGTTCATGGTGGTATGGACATGCCAAGTCGGCGACGGTCGAAAAATGCATGCCATCTGATTTTTTGGTTTGGACGGTAACGAGCCTATAGGTGACAGTACTATTCATTTTTCGCCCAAAATAGAAGTGCCCTGTTTTATTCTCTGGGAAGGAATCGGTGTTTGTTGAATTCCTTTAGGCGAAATAGAAGTGTCCTCATTTATTCTGTGGGAATGGGTGTTTGTTGAATTCCTTTTTACTGTGGAGATGCTAGCTCCTCGACCACAGCAGTTAATTGAAGTAAATTGAAATTCGACATGAATAGGACCACAGCAGTTAATTGAAATTCGACATGAATATTCTCCGGTTTAAGTAACAAATGAGAAACAATGGGTCTTCAAATCGTTGGAAAATTTCAGCTTTCAAGCTTCCTGAACCAAATTCTACACGAGGCATCAAACTATATGTTTTCAAACTACATGTTTTCAAGAAGTTCGACACAAGGCATCAAACCATCCAAATATTATACCCTTCAAGGGTGTGTAGATTTGCATTAACCTCAGGAATCGTGTGAGTGGCTTTCTTTACAAATTACCGGTCTCCACTTGACTATGGTAAGAGTTTCGTTAAGCAATCAAGTAACTACGAATTTGAATAAATGTTTGGTTAAGCACTCAAGCAACAAGGAATTTGAATAAATTTATTGTTCACTTGTTGTGTAACCATGAATTTCTAAGCTGCAGCGATGCAGCTTCACCAAAGCACTTGGCTTTGGCTAAACAAAAATGAGTACAGAAGCCCACCGTTGAGCAGATTCGAGTGGTTTTCAAAATGTAACAGCAAGAGGAGGAACAGGAATCATCAGCCCCTCTCCCTTGAATCAATAAACCCCATAATTTAGTACTAGTAGAACAGGCCCCCTCCACTGGACCTTGGGCATCATCATCGTCTTGTTTATTGAGGAGCTCCTCCACTAGAATGATGCCATCAGGGCCCCTCTCATTCAGAGATCTTCGAATTTCATTCCAAGAATCCACGCCTACTATCTCCTGCCATCTCCTCCCCTCCCCATCCATTGGGGAATAGACATATATCAAGAAGGGAACTTTCCCTATGTTCCGGACAATCTATGAGACACAGATACGTTTTTAGCCAAGCCAAGCCAAGCCAAGCCAGCCACAAGAGAAGTGAGAGATTCAGAAATTTAAAAACAAAATAACAAGGGTTATGCAGAAAGGAAAAGCACGGCGTACCCACCTCTGGTATGGAGTCAACCATCCACTGATCCAGGTCTTCGTAAGAGACAGGGACTTGATTTTTGTGCTTCCTGTTATCGGTAGTATTGGTGGTAAGAGAAAGAGGAAAAGGGCTTCCTCCTCCTCCATTGCGTTGCTGTTGTTGTTTAGTGATGAATCCCGGACACACCTTTTTTGTCAAAGGGCCAGCCCGAACAGTAATAGGACCACCACTCTGCCGAAGCCGCCGGTTGTTGTTGATGCCGTGGTGGTTGAGCGGTCCAATAATAATAGGAGGATGGTTGATGTTTTGGATGTTGGGGAATGATGATGCCCGGCCGCTGCTGCTCGACGCCCCTAACACAAAACCACCAGCACCGGCGGCAGCCATGGGGGCTTTTCTCCTCAAACCACCTTCCTCTCTCTCTACACCTCTATTGCAAATGATTATTTCCTCCTAAAACCACCTCTATTGCAAATAATTCTTGCACATGGATCTCGCGCGTTTATTGTAAAGATGATCCCCCGCTCTGTCCCTCCCTTGTTACCGGACAAGGGAGAGGAAGCAGGCGAATCAAAGCGAAGGGAAGAGAAAAATGAGAACCTTCCCTTTTAAATCAAATAAAAATGGGGATTCATCTGTGAGTGAGTATGGAAGATGGACGTTCACCGCAAATAAACACGTGGTTTTCACATTGAATATATCAGTTGCCACGTTCTCGGACGCCCTCCCCTCCATGACTCGGCCCGCCTTGGCATGCCATCACCGTCCAGTCACGATCCACGTGGATAATGTGCAGTCCACATCGACAATCGCAACGCACGTCCCAATAGTAAGCCTAAAATCTTGAAAATTGATGCTGAAGGTAATATGTTGTAAAATGTATTATTTTTTAATTTTAAAATTTTGTTATTTTTTATAGCCATTAATCAAAAGGTTTTTCAACATTAAAACTACCTTTTCCAATAAATTTTGAGGAGCATATGTAGTTTTACATTATATATATAATTTTTTTCCTTCTTTTATATCTATATCTTCTATACAAGATTAAAAAAGAAAAATTATCATAAATGTACTTTAATTTTCGTCTATTTAAAAAAAAAATCTCAACTTTTATAAACCTTGTCCACACTTTTTTTTTTTTCTTCGATTTTAATTGTTTTGTGATAAAATAACCTTCACGGTAATACGACTATCGTAATAATTTGAATCGACATTACAATACTTTAAATATCATAAAACCTCAGCCATATTATACGGTACAGTAAAACCTAAGCCATTGTCACACCCCAAGAATTTACAATACTGTTATTCCTGAGATGTGACAGACAAAACATATATACATCTATTGATAGGACAAATTTACAGTGGCGAAGTCTTACAAAGTAAATAAAGAAAGCTAGTACAACAACAGTATCTTCCAAGGTTGATCTTGACTATCACTCAAAATGAATCCGCAGTTATCTTGAAAAAATGTTTACCATAGTTTGATGAGTTTGGCTACTCAGTAAGTGATCATCATAATCCTAAAAATAATCATGATTGAAAGATATCAATATTTTCCAAAATGAGATCTATTAACAGAAATGCATCAACAGTTTCACTTTCAATAAATGCATAATTAAGTCTAATCCGAGTAATTGAAATGCTTATAACACTTTTAACGGCAGTACATAATTCAAAGGATTTCACAAAATACCCTACTGGCGTCCCAAGTAGGTCACCTATATACCCCATCAGCGTCCTGATGGGTCCACTTAATCCCTATCGGCGTCCCAGATAGGTCCACTTAATCCCTGCAGGTCCACTTATACCTCACCGGCGTACCGGATGCGTCCACTTAAACCCTACCGGCGTCCCAGATAGGTCCACTTATACCTCACCGGCGAACCGGATGAGTCCACTTGCATACTTAAATTATTTCTAAATCTCTTTAAACATTCGAAAGCAGCAACATCATGCACTCAACATATCACTGAAACCATTAATATGAATTTCACTTAAACCATTAATAACAGCCACTCTCAATAACATTTCAAAAATAACCAATCAAATATTTTGGGCTCAAATTTAGAAAGGTAGCAGTTTGTAAAGGCATTCTAGCATAATTGCCAATTTAATATGTATAGAAAAACTCTTATAAAAATTCAAGAATACGGAATTATCACAATTTATGGAATATCAATTCACAAATAAGCATTTCACAACAATACTATAATCAATTGCAAAAATGTCAATTTTTAAATAATAAGGCAGCCATTTGCACATGAATTTTACAATGTCTAAATATTCAAAACAGTAGAAAGAAATATCACAATTTTACTAAAAGCAGAAATGTCACATTTATTTCTAACAATAGACAAGAAAAATAAATAAATTTATTTTTCTAATTCACAGCATTCAAAATTTCTAACATAGATAAAATATCACAATTTTTATTAAAAAGATTATTTTTCAAGATAATGAAGTCACGTGCGCATAAATTTATCGCGCTTAAAATTCATGATAATAAGCAGAAATAATTATTTCATTTTATTTTTAAAAAGAATGGATTATTTTTCGAGACAATGAGGTCACTTACACATAAAACTGATAAAATAAAGATCCTAGACAGAAATATCACTATTTATTAAAAATAGACTATTTTTCAGAAAGACGATGTCACTTACCCACAATTATTTGAGAAGGAGCTTCCGATAAAAAAATTCGGTTCGAGAGAGAAGTTCACTGTGTTTCGACCAGAGAGAGAGATCTCAAAATTTTGTTTTAGGGAGGGAGTGCTCATATCCCCTATTTAAATTCTTATAATGTATTATTATATTATTTTATTACGCTCTACCTCATACCTGAGGTGTCGCGTTAAAAGTCTGCTTTTAACGTACGAAAACCACGTCCGCTAAAGGACGTTGCCAGCTGCAAGCAGAAAGCAAAAGCAAACAAGCAAAACAGGCAAGCAAAAGTTAAACGAAGTAAAAGTTTTTTAAAATAGTGATGGTCCCCAAGGACCATCATACTCAAACAGACCATCACCTAGTTAAAAGCATCTTTTCTCCTTTTTTTTTAATTTTAGGATTGTTACATTCTTCCCCCCTTAAAGAAATTTAGTCCTCTAAATTTGTGTACCTGATTACTGAAAAAGATGGGGGTATTTTTATCTGATTTCGTCTTCTCGTTCCCAAGTCGACTCTTCTCTTGAATGGTACTGCCATAATACACGGACTAAAGGAATCTCCTTGTTACGCAACACTTGCACCCTTCTATCCAGTATCAAAATTGGCTGCTCAATGAAGGATATGTCCTTCCTGATCGGTAAAGGTTCATATTTTAAGATATGGGATGGGTCGGGCTGATATTTTCGTAGTGAAGATACATGAAAGACATTATGGACATTTGCCAATTCGGGTGGTAAGGCAAGTCTATAAGCGACACCTCCAATTCTTTCCAGGATTTCAAATGGTCCGATGTAACGTGGGCTCAACTTTCATTTCTTGCCGAATCTCATAATACCCTTTATTGGTGAGATTTTTAGGAAAACTCGATCACCTTCTTCAAATTCAAGATCTCTCCTTCGGTTATCGGCATAACTCTTTTGCCGACACTGAGCTGTCTTGAGCCTTTCACGAATTAATGTTATTTTATCTGTGGTTACCTGGACAATTTCGGGCCCCAAAAGCTTTCTTTCACCAACCTCATCCCAACATATGGGTGACCTGCATTTCCTTCCATACAGGGCTTCATATGGTGCCATCTGAATACTGGCTTGGAAGCTATTATTATAAGCAAACTCAATTAGGGGTAAATGGTCATCCCAGCTTCCTGTAAGGTCAATAACACAGGCCCTCAGCATATCTTCCAAGGTTTGGATGGTCCTCTCCGATTGTCCATCAGTTTGGGGGTGAAAGGCAGTACTAAAGGCGAGTCTCGTCCCCATGGCTGACTGTAGTGTAGCCCAAAATTTAGAAATAAACCGAGTATCCCTGTCCGATACAATACTGGCAGGAACTCCATGCAACCGCACTATTTCCTTAATGTACAGCTGAGCCAGTCGATCCAAAGTGTACATCGTGCGAATCGGTAGAAAGTGGGCAGCTTTGGTTAACCGGTCCACAATGACCCAAATGCTATCATGTCCTGAATTTGTTCTAGGCAAGCCAGAGACAAAATCCATAGAGATGTGCTCCCATTTCCATTCTGGCACCGGTAAATGCTGCAACAACCCAGCGGGCCTTTGATGTTCAGCTTTTACTTGCTGGCATGTTAGGCATTTAGACACAAATAGTGCTACCTCTTTTTTCATATTATTCCACCAAAAGGTTTTCTTCAGGTCCTGATACATTTTAATACTTCCGGGATGTATTGTATAACGAGAATGATGTGCTTCTTCTAAGATAGCTTTCTTTATACTCTCATCATTCGGGACACAAATCCGACCTTTGAATCTTAGCAAATCCTCACTACATATAAAGAATTCATCTCTCTTTCCTTGCTTCATCTCTTCTATAATTGTTATAAGCTGATGGTCTTTCTTTTGTGCCAATCGAATCTATTGGATTAATTGGGGTTCCGCCTTAATATTGGCAATCATACTTACCACACCATTAATGGACGGAGTTGGATGCCAATCCACTATTTCCTCTAACAATCGCATTTCTTGGATCATTAGATGAGCTAAGACTCCCGTAGATTTTCTACTTAGAGCGTCGGCCACAACGTTAGCTTTTCTTGAATGATAATGGATTGTACAATCATAATCTTTTAAGAAATCCATCCATCTTATCTGCCGCATATTTAAATCTTTCTGAGAGAAAAGGTATTTCAAACTCTTATGATCCGTGTATATTACGAATTGCTCACCATATAGATAATGCCTCCATATTTTCAAAGCGAATACTATTGCAGCTAGCTCCAAATCATGAATTGGATATTTTTTCTCATATTCTTTCAACT
The DNA here is from genome assembly GCF_054954075.1 of Amborella trichopoda. Taxonomy (NCBI): domain Eukaryota; kingdom Viridiplantae; phylum Streptophyta; class Magnoliopsida; order Amborellales; family Amborellaceae; genus Amborella; species Amborella trichopoda. The sequence continues at coordinate 287,531 of NC_142344.1, forward strand.
GTCTGGATGCATATGCCACTACTTTCCCATATTGCATTAATACACAGCCCAAACCTTTATGTGAAGCATCACTATAAATCACAAATCCCCCACTCCCTTCAGGAATAGTTAAAATAGGTGCTGAAGTTAATCGAACTTTTAGTTCTTGAAAACTCTCCTCACATTCACTTGTCCACTCAAATTTGACATTTTTTTGTGTCAATCGAGTCAATGGGATTGCGATTCGAGAAAATCCTTCTACAAATTTTCTGTAATATCCTGCCAATCCCAAAAAGCTTCGAACTTTAGTCACATTATTTGGTTGTTTCCAATTAACAACGGCTTCAACCTTTGAAGGATCAACTGATAGACCTTCTTTTAATATGACATGTCCTAAAAATGTCACTTGTTCAAGCCAAAATTCACATTTACTAAGTTTGGCATACAATTTATTTTCTCTTAATATTTGCAATACCATTCTTACATGCTGCTCATGTTCCTTCTGATTCTTGGAATAAATTAAAATATCATCGATGAATACCACAATAAATTTATCCAAAAAGGGCCTAAAGATTCGATTCATCAAATCCATAAATGCAGCCGGCGCATTAGTTAATCCAAAAGGCATAACTAAAAATTCATAATGGCCATACCTTGTTTTGAAAGCTGTCTTGAGTACATCTTCACCTTTAATCTTAAGCTGATGGTATCCAGATCTAAGATCAATTTTTGAAAACACTTGTGATCCTTGTAATTGATCAAATAAATCATCAATTCTAGGTAATGGATACTTATTTTTCACTGTCACTTGGTTCAACTGTCTATAATCAATACACAATCTCATAATCCCATCTCTCTTTTTGACAAACAGTACTGGAGCACCCCAAGATGACATACTGGGCCTAATAAAACCTTTATCTAATAATTCTTCCAATGATTGTTTCAGTTCTCTAAGTTCTGCAGGAGCCATTCTGTAAGGTGCCTTAGAAATTGGTGCTACCCCTGGCAATAATTCAATGGAGAATTCAATTTCCCTGTCAGGCGGTAATCCTGGCAATTCTTCAAGAAAAACGTCGGGAAATTCTTGGATAACTGGAGTGGTATCCAAATTTATTTCTTCCTTCCTATTTTCTTTGATATAGGCAAGAAAGCCTTGACACACTTTTCGAAGGAGGCGATTAGCTCGAATACAAGATATTAAATATGATGGGGAGTCATCTTTGACACCATTGAAGTAAAATACTGGTTGATTCGGAATACTAAAGGTAACAATTTTCTTAAAATAATCAATACTTGCATGGTATGCAGAAAGCCAATCCATGCCTAAGATTACATCAAAATCTTGAATTTCCAGGAGTATTAAATCAACCAACAGTTCCTTTTCTTCTATCTTTATTACACATGATTTGTACACTATATTGGTGTTAATTGAATCTCTCATCGGTGTGGCTACCTCTAGAATGTATTCTAATTGTTCTGGTTCTACCTTTAAGTGGCATGCAAAGTGTTGTGACACAAATGAATGAGTAGATCCAGGATCAATCAAAACATGAGCGACTTTTTGGAAGATAGTAAGAGTACCTTGGATCACTGATTTTGAGGCCTGAGCGTCTTGCTCGGTAATCGCAAATACTCTTCCCTTCATCTGAGGCTTTGGAGCTATCTCTCCCTGCTTTGGAAGCTGTTGTGTCTGTAAGCTAGGACATTGTTTAATCTGGTGTCCCAATTTTTCACATTTAAAACAGGCTCCGGTATTCCAATAACAAGGGCTTAATCCATGATTTTTCCCACATTTTCTACATGTTTATATTGGGCTTTGAAATGGCGAGGGCCTTGGCTTCTTGTTTGGCCTTTCAAACTGTTGTCGATTAGATGATGTAGGTCTAACATGACTGTTCTGATTTTTTGTCTTTTGGTAATCTTCAAAATCTTTTTCGACAATTCGGGCACGATTCACTATTTCAGCATAAGTTCTTAATTTCAAGACTGATATTCTGCGTCTAATGGCTGGCCTGAGACCCCTTTCAAATTTCTTTACCTTTCTTGCCTCATTGTTAATCATATGTGGTGCAAACCTGGCCAATTCAGTAAACTTGGCCTCGTACTGTGCTACTGTCCTATTTCCTTGGATTAATTCTAGAAATTCCATTTCTTTTTTGTCTCGAATAAAATCTGGGAAATACTTTTCATTAAATGCTTCTAGAAATACTTCCCAAGTCAAGGTTTTATTTTCTTTGACCAATACTCCTTTTGCCATTCGCCACCAGTGTTGTGCCTCACCTTCTAACATAAAAACTGCCAAGGCCACCTTCCTATCATCAGGACATTCCATAACCTCGAATATTTTTTCCAATTGCATAATCCATCCCTCGGATTCCAATGGGTTTACAGCACCCTTAAAAGAATGTGGGTTTAATTTCTTAAATTGTTCGATATTACTCCCACCATTTCCTGTAACTGACTACCTGGGTGGATTGTTGTTTTCCATCTGATGTTGCATTAGTGGCTTTGTGAATTCCTTCCATATTGGCTTCAGCCATTCTGGATCTTGACTTTATCCCGGCCTGAACACACAATAAATGTGATTTTAAGTACATTCTTTTTAAATTTCCTAAGGATCTTAAACCTATTGCTCTGATACCATAATTGTCACACCCCAAGAATTTACAATACTGTTATTCCTGAGATGTGACAGACAAAACATATATACATCTATTGATAGGACAAATTTACAGTGGCGAGGTCTTACAAAGTAAATAAAGAAAGCTAGTACAACAACAGTGTCTTCCAAGGTTGATCTTGACTATCACTCAAAATGAATCCGCAGTTATCTTGAAAAAATGTTTACCATAGTTTGATGAGTTTGGCTACTCAGTAAGTGATCATCATAATCCTAAAAATAATCATGATTGAAAGATATCAATATTTTCCAAAATGAGATCTATTAACAGAAATGCATCAACAGTTTCACTTTCAATAAACGCATAATTAAGTCTAATCCGAGTAATTGAAATGCTTATAACACTTTTAACGGCAGTACATAATTCAAAGGATTTCACAAAATACCCTACTGTCGTCCCAAGTAGGTCACCTATATACCCTATCAGCGTCCTGATGGGTCCACTTAATCCCTATCGGCGTCCCAGATAGGTCCATTTAATCCCTGCAGGTCCACTTATACCTCACCGGCGTACCGGATGAGTCCACTTAAACCCTACCGGCGTCCCAGATAGGTCCACTTATACCTCACCGGCGAACCGGATGAGTCCACTTGCATACTTAAATTATTTCTAAATCTCTTTAAACATTCGAAAGCAGCAATATCATGTACTCAACATATCACTGAAACCATTAATATGAATTTCACTTAAACCAATAATAACAGTCACTCTCTATAACATTTCAAAAATAACCAATCAAATATTTTGGGCTCAAATTTAGAAAGGTAGCAGTTTGTAAAGGCATTCTAGCATAATTGCCAATTTAATATGTATAGAAAAACTCTTATAAAAATTCAAGAATACGGAATTATCACAATTTATGGAATATCAATTCACAAATAAGCATTTCACAACAATACTATAATCAATTGCAAAAATGTCAATTTTTAAATAATAAGGCAGTCATTTGCACATGAATTTTACAATGTCTAAATATTCAAAACAGTAGAAAGAAATATCACAATTTTACTAAAAGCAGAAATGTCACATTTATTTCTAACAATAGACAAGAAAAATAAATAAATTTATTTTTCTAATTTACAGCATTCAAAATTTCTAACATAGATAAAATATCACAATTTTTATTAAAAAGATTATTTTTCAAGATAATGAGGTCACGTGCGCATAAAATTTATCGCGCCTAAAATTCATGATAATAAGCAGAAATAATTATTTCATTTTATTTTTAAAAAGAATGGGTTATTTTTCGAGACAATGAGGTCACTTACACATAAAACTGATAAAATAAAGATCCTAGACGGAAATATCACTATTTATTAAAAATAGACTATTTTTCCGAAAGACGATGTCACTTACCCACAATTATTTGAGAGGGAGCTTCCGATAAAAAAATTCGGTTCGAGAGAGAAGTTCACTGTGTTTCGACCAGAGAGAGAGATCTCAAAATTTTGTTTTAGGGTGGGAGTGCTCACATCCCCTATTTAAATTCTTATAACGTATTATTATATTATTTTATTACGCTCTACCTCATACCTGAGGTGTCGCGTTAAAAGTCTGCTTTTAACGTACGAAAACCACGTCCGCTAAAAGACGTTGCCAGCTGCAAGCAGGAAGCAAAAGCAAGCAAGCAAAACAGGCAAGCAAAAGTTAAACGAAGTAAAAGTTTTTGAAAATAGTGATGGTCCCCAAGGACCATCATACTCAAACAGACCATCACCTATTTAAAAGCATCTTTTCTCCTTTTTTTGTTTTTTTTTTAATTTTAGGATTGTTATAGCCATATTATATAGTATTTTAACTACCGTATAAAATGCCTAGTATCATCGTATTTAGGTGGTATCTATCATGTTTACATATGGATATCCACATCGATGTGTCTATCCATGGTATTTATCTGTAACTATTTGTGATAAATACATCAGATAAATACCAAGTCTTATCACAATATATGAACACCAATCTATAATTGATAGTATTTATCCTTAATGTTACTGGCGGATAAATACATCAGATAAACATAATCAAGAGATATGAACACTAATAACTTTATCAATATATATCTCTACCGATAGATATCCATATCGATATGTATCTAATGTATATCCATACGGTAGTTAAAATGCCGTATAATATGGCTTGGGCTTACTTTCAATACCGTATAATATGGCTTAGGTAGTCGTATTACCGTGAACCACAAAACGACCAAAATTGAAAAAAAATGGTGTGAGTGGGGTTTATTAAAGTTAGGGTTTTTTTCTAAATAGAAAAAAATTAAAGTATATTTGTGATAATTTCATTTTTTTTGTATATTTGTGATAATTTCCCTTTAAAAAAAAGGGTGCAGTTTTTATAAGGTTGCAACCTTAAACAATCCGCCAAAGGTTATCATAACATAGAGTATTGGTGTAAAAAATTCTTAGGATTATTTGATAATCTATTTTCATTTTTAATTATAAAATTTTAAAATCTAAAAATGGTTGAAATCAAGTAGATCTATAAATATATGAAAATATTGAAAATGGACGGTTTAGATAATGTGTTAGAAGATGTATTATTTTTATGACTCAATTTTTTTTATTTTTCCATATTCATACATCTTAATGTTGAGATGATCGTTTGCTACCTTAAAACAACATTTTCTTATGGATTTTTTATGTGCATCTGTAATTCTACATTTTAAGGTTGCAACCTCATATAAACTTTTTCCAAAAAAAAAAAAAAGAGTGCGGTTTGTATATAATGGAGGCTTTAAACAGTCAAATTAAAGCGCACCTTCAAATACTATAAAAAGTTGATTTCAATACTGAAAATCTTTTTGGTAGCCTTAAAATATAATTTTTTTAATTACAAAATTTTAAGCTTAAAAAATAGAGTAGATCGATGAGATCTATGAAAATTTGAAATTCTTGAAAATTGATCGTCCAAAAATGTATTATTTTCAAAACTTGAAATCCATTTTTTTTCTCATGTCTATACATCTGAAGATGATCAATTTGAAAATATTCGGGCTTCAAAACTGATATTTGTGAGGTGGGCTCTAATTTGATTGTTTAGAGCCCTGACTTCCTATAAACTTTTCCTTAAATAATTAATTGGTGACGTGTATCTGCTCTCCCCAAAATTGTGTAGGATTGATAGGTAGGTGACTCGGAGAATTGGTCGGATCAGCGTTCTAAACATCGAACGGGCCTCATAAACTACCATGTGTAGGTTCGGAGTAATCGGTAAACCAGATAGTTAGACCGGTCTAACTGGATATGTCTGGACCGGTAAAAAATACAAAATTAAATAAATATAAAAAATTAATAAACTAGGAAAAATATATTTAAAAAGTTATAAAACAAAGCACAACCAAATAAAGTTGAAAAATAGTGAAAAAATGGATTTTAAAACATTGATTTGTGTCCAAAGATATTTTTGAAATTTTTAAAAAAGAGAAAATGTAAAAATAAATATTTATGGCCACAATACTTTCAAATATTTTCCAAAATGATAAAAAGTATATCTAAAAATGTATTCCAAACAAATATTTTATTTTTTGGGATTTTATATAATTGTTTTCGATTTTTTTTTTTTTTTAAATACTCGGTTGGATCACTCAAATTGTCCAAAATTAGAACTGATTAATGGCCGATTTTGATCTAACCGGCTAGTTCCGATTTGAAGCGGTTGATATGGCATTCACTAGGTTGGATCGATACGCCTCAGCCTAAATAATTCAAAAACTAACTACAAATCCTTTAAAATAATATCGAGATGTCGTTTCTTTGTCTGGATATCTGCATAATTGTTAATTATAATATAATACTATGGGAATTCCTCTTATGCTGCGTCATGAACAATCCTATATTTTTACGCATTTGGAACTCATTGGCTTCCCAAAAGGGGGATGAAGGTGAAAGATATTAAAAGAAGAATCTTGGATGACTTATGGAATTTGTTCTCTGTTCCAAAAAGAAGGCTTTGGAGTTTCAAAAGAGGATGTATGGTGAATCTAAACCATATTGTAATTAATGCTTCCTGGTGCATTACAGTAAGGGTTAGATGGCATCTGCTTAGGCTGTTTAAAACTGAATTTTGATGAGACTTTTTTGGGGAATCGAGATCGGGTCAGTTGTGGTGGGGTGGTGTGGGATTCTAATTGTGATATTCTTCTTTCCTATGCAAGCCCTTGTGGTTTCACCATATAAGCCACGTTGAATTATCTTGTTTGTTATTTGGATTTATTTGAGGGATAGATATCCAAATTCATGTTGTACAATGGAAAGTGATTCACTGAATGTGGTTCATTGTACCAAGCGAAGTAGACCACCATGGCATGTCTTGCCGATATGGTTAATGGTATGTGAGATCTTGAAGGTCTCGTTTTCAAGACGTTGATCATGATGCCAGCTCTATAGCTGATGACATTGCTAAGTTTGGTGCGAACCTTGAGATGCTGCTAGTTTCTAATGATTTGATTAATTTGTAATTTTTCATTTCATTAATGAAATAAAGTAACATTGTAAGTTAAAAAAAAGAAAAAAACGACTCGCCTTGATGAAGGGAGGGAACATAATTGCAGTAGTTGAAAGACAGAGAAAGTTGATTCGAGGCGACCCAGACCTCCAAACTTAACAAGAAACTTTAATTTATGGATAAGTTAGGAAAATATATACAATGAGACTATTTATTTGTCATATAAGGAGGTTACAATTATTATTGAATGTTGGATGTGAAGTTGGGCGGTTGAAGATGTGTCATTGATAAGGCACAATATCCAAAATAAAATTTCACAAATGTTGTGACACACTTCAATCTATTAAATTTCACATTCAATGGTTCAAAATAATTATGACGTCCTTGTAACAAAAGTAAATAGTCTTATACTATAAATCCCATAAGATACGACGTGCTACAACCTTCTCCATGGAATATCCTTCCCTAAACCAAATTAAGAAACTAACAAATATTAAAGTTTGTCCAGTTTTACAATAAATTGGAACTCCTGGCTTTTGGAAATGAAAGTTCCACTTATCAAACGTGCCCTATAAGTTTTGTTGAATAATAGTACCTTGCTGTGTGTGGTGCTATAAGAGGTTTATAAGTTTACACAAACAACTAAAGTTGGTTGGCACGTTGAGGTGGAGATGATTTGGTGCAACTCTAATTTTCTTTTTTTTTTTTGTGGTCGAGTATATGATGGAAAAAGTTTATATAAGAGCGAGGCCGTAAACAATTAAATTAAGGCACACATCAAAAAAATTTCATCAGAAGAGGTTGTTTCGATGCTCAAAAATCCTCAAATTGATTATCTAAGCCTCAAAATGCATGTATATTGAGAAAAAATGGATTTTAGGTCTGGGAAATAGTGCGTGTTGTAATGCGTTTCAGACCGTCAATTTTCGAGATTTTCAAGTGTTCAGATCTGGTTTATCTATAATATTTTTGAAGCTTTAAATTTTATAATTAGAGATAAAAATAAAATTCCAATATTGAAATAATATCTTTCGACAATATTTGAAGTTGCATCTTCCTTTGATTGTTTAAAGGCTCGGCCTTATATGAATAATGTAAATGCCAAAAAAGTTGTAAAGGTGAGTCACACCAGGTTCATTGAGAATGGTTAGGTTAAGTGCATCTTTTTAGTTGAGTCGGAAACGCATTATGCATTTGTGTGCGTATATAATGATGAGTGGTCCTCTTCTTTACCACCACAACAACAACAACAACAACAACAACCTTATGTTGAAGGACCATTCTTCTTAGGTATTCTTCTTTTGTTTGATAAAAACTTTGAGGGGCAGTATGAACAGTAGTTGGGTGGTCGGTTTTATGGTTGTGGTTGCAGCCATTCTATGGACGTCGACCATAAGTGAAGCTAGAAGGGACAAAGAATCGATGGTGATGGAGCATCGCGTTCTAGGGACCACAAAAAATGGGTTATGGGGTAATGGAGGGGGTCTGAGTATGGGAATGGGAAAGGGATGGATGTCTAAATTCATGGGGAAATCGATCAACAAAGGAGAACAATTCTCCATAAAGAAAAAGGTGTGCATGAATCCAGGCCCATGTTACAAGAAAAAGCTCATTTGTCCAAAGAAGTGTCGCAGTGGAGCTAGAATTCAGAAACACCATATCCCATTCCCAGGAAGGACATCTTCTTCATGCACTTTCAATTGCAATAAGTGTGTCGCTCACTGTTAGGACTGCTTTTTTATATCTTCTTCAACTTCCCATTACAAACCTCTCTTTCTTCGTTATCCTCCACCTCTTCTTCTTTTTCCTGAGCAAAACTACTCAATAAAAGTGTACTAGTGTCTCCAATGAATAAATGTTAGTTCCTTTCCAGGCTTTTATTGATCACATCATTCTTTCTTTACAGACAAATTAACAAGTGTGCCCAACAATCTGGCCATAAACTAAACATTGTGCATTTGATTGGGAAATTGGACCCAGGCTCGAGTCCAATAGAGATCGAGGTCATATGTTAAGTGGATGCAAGGGGTTCATTGACTCCATCCCACCGGGGTCCTATCACAAACCTGGCTGGTTGAATACGGATATGGTCTGCGTCAAACTCAACTGGACTGGGCCAGGCCCTAACCCAACAAGCCATGGTTACATGTTTGAATAATGTAGGGACCAACCAACTAAAACGGAGGCATCTTCTCTTAATATCGCATGCTCGAAAGTATGTAAATCAGCATCAACTTCGAGTCCTTGGGAAACCTTGAAAATTCGGGCTGCAAAGAGAACAATATGGGTCTTGCATTGTCAAAACTCAATAGCATGGCTTAGATGAACACTGTAATGGAAATTGGTCCCACCCATCATGATGATATATAAGAGTCCTAAAGTGAACAAGTGTAAGGCACCAACCCATAAACAAATAAGAGCACGTTAAAAGATAACAGCCGTTATGTAAGAATTAGTGGGTGTGATGGCTGTTACGATGAAATTGGGATAAAGTTTAAATGATGATGCTGCTGATAATGGCTGTCATGTCGAGCTCTGAAAAGTTAAAAGGAAACATGTGTATTATATGTTCTAAAGCATGTTATGTCAAAATAATGGTGGCGTTATTTTGCAGCAATGAGCATTTCATCAATAAAAATAAAATGTTCGTTATATCCAATCCAAGGTTTAGATGTTAGTATATTTTTCGATTCCATAATCATGGCCATCATAAGTTGAGTATTACTTTATTTTTTCTGCTTCATGTGCTTACAATCATATGAGTAACACCACCAATGTTGTCACAATCGCTTTTGAGCCTTTTTCGATTTTGTGAGAAAAATGAAGTAATTTGGTGTTTCGGCCGATTTGGAAAGAAGACTTCGGACTTTTTTTTTAATTTAATATAAATAAATTAGATATTTATATATAAAAATAGTAAAAAATTAAAAATAAAAATATCAAAAAATATTTTTATGTAGATATCTCTTTGCTTAAGCCAAAACTTCAACCGAGTCGGCTCGATGCATACCCCAATCTAACCAAAGCAGCCCAAAGTAGACCGAATCTAACCAAAGCGGCAGTACTAAGCTTCACTTCGCTTCGATCCGTTAGAAACTTTATTTCTGTATATTTTGGCCTTAAGCCCCTGTGGGAAACGTATTATTGAGTTTATCGAAGATGTGAACGAGAACCCCAAGTTATAGGGTTACAAAGTTGTGGTCGACTAAAAAAACTAATATATGTAATGAATTAACTTCCTAATATGGGTACGCATAAAATGAATGAAAATATTGATCTAAAAAATAAGTGTAGGTTTCTATATTTCCACACTCCCCCTCATATTCAAGATGCGTTAAGAGATAGCAACTTGAGTTTGGACATCTTAAGGCAGACATTAGTAACAAAACATGAACAGAAAAAACTTTAGAAGCTGCAAATTAGCGATCTTCAGAAACCGACATCTCGAACAGAGCAGTCTCGCATAACAATAAATCAACATGCATATGGAATAGATAAGATCAAGTAAACTTGATCATCACTCAGGATGGAGTAACAAAAAACTTCATCATCCAATAAGATTGAACAACAGAAAACTCAATGATTAAAAATGATCAAGTAACGGAAAACTTGATCATCAACCAAGATCGAGAAATTCGATCATCAAACAGGAGGCACTTGGAAGAGCCAACAGAAATTAGCGACGAATCAATAAGCACAGTTGGACCTTAGATTCAGAATTGAAAACAATAAGATCCAAAACAAATAAGAGAATCTAAAACATGTCTCGGTAGCTATTTTGCAATGGTGCAGATCGGCGGTTTTCATATGCTGATTCCAGAGATGGATTTAGAGGCAGGTTTCAGATCTGGCTCACCAAGAGTCAGACATCAAAGGGGAGCATGACAACAATGGTTTACCTAAAGCAATAAGCAATGGCAGATGGCTTACAAATCACATAGATTATATATTTTTTTCATTATGAACAAAATGGTATAACAATGATTGATACCAACAACCAAAGCACAGAGATTATACTTTTTTTCCATTATGAACAAAATGGTATAACAATGATTGATACCAACAACCAAAGTACATATGGTACACATATGGTATAAGTAAATAGTATGGTCTTTCAAAGTCAGAACAAATAAACTAAATGGTCCACAAGGGCACAATGGACGACAAAACTCAACCCTCCTATTTGCTTTTGTAAGTTGTCCGTCCTTGACACGATATATATATATATATATATACTATTATATATATATTTTTTTTTATTTTTTTTTTAATATGAGAGAACTTTGGGTTGCAAACAAACGGCCAAACGCGAAATCTGTTTTCGGGGTTTGTATTGCTAACAGAAATAGCAAGGGACGGGAGAACCGAGGGTTGACTGTGGAGAAGGTCATGATTCTACCAGAAAAACCAACGACGTCAAAAAATACAGTGGCTCCTTAGGGTATTTGATTTATGCGAGAAATAAATGACGGGAAAGGAAAATCAAAGAGAAATAAATGATGGGGGCTTAGGTTTGGGTTTACAGGGAGAGGAGTTGAATGTTCCTAGGCCAAGCCTCGCAGGTGAGAGCGACACAACCGGTTCTGCATATCTCTCTATTCGAGTCTCTTCTCCTACTGTATCTTAAAATGGCTCTTCATACACATTACAAGGGCATAGATGTTTCCGAGAAAGATCAAAGCCCCCCATAAAAAATATGTTATTGAGCTTATCGAATATGTGAACAAGAACCTCAATTTATAATATTATAAAGTTAATACTACTAAAAAAATTAACATATATAATGAACCACATTCTTAATATACTTACACATAAAAAAGAAGAAAAATATTGTTCTAAACTATATTTCCACGCCATCTAAGTCTAAAATCTGAAGGCTCATCTTCTGCTAAAGCAAATCGAATTTGACAATGATCGCAACCCAAAATGTCCCAAAGCAGCTGGGTTCCCGGTACGTCGGTCAAAACTCAAATGGTTGCGGCACATGGAAAAGCCCAAGATCGCTGCCCCTCCCTTTCTTTCTTTCTTTCTTTTCTAGTACAATGCATAGGCCGGCGGCCATACTAATTCTTTCAAGCAATTGAAGTCTTGTCTTAAAACGAGGAACAAACCCCAAATTTGTCATTTAATTATCTATGAGTGTTATTGGACCAAACCTGGCTACATATACTTCCCATTCCATGTGCAATGTCAGATCCTTTGCATGCTTCTTAAAAGACCACAGCGTAAAATAGAAAAAAGACATTTATTTAAGAATTAAATGAGATTGCACAATTCTTTATTGCCCTTCGTTTTTGGTAAGGTGGACTCGATGTGTCATTTTTTAAGACAAAAGTAGATTATAGGGATGTACGGTTATTGTTTTTTCTTATTTAATTAATGAAAAATGAGTAGGGGCTTCTCCCCCACTAAATTACCAAAAAATAGATTATATTCAAAGTATACAATGATACCTATCTTTAAAAACAGGAAAAAAATATATATAACGATGCAACCTTATAATATAGAACTACGGATGCACCTCAAAAATCCATCGAAAATGTCGTTTTAATCCTAAAAAACCCTTTGATTGATCATCTCGACATCGAGATATATGACCATGAAAAATAAAAAGATTTTAAGTATAAAAAATAGTGTATTTTACAACATATTATCTACACCATCCATTTTCAAGATTTTTATATGTTTATAGATCTACTTGATTTTAACCATTTTTTAAATTTAAAATTTTATAATTAGATATAAAAATAAATTTTGAGATAATCCTAAAAAATATTTTATATCAAAATTATATACCATGATAAAATTTGAAGGTGCACCTTACCTCTACAGCTAAGGATGCATCCGTATGCCAACTGCACCCTTAAGAAAGAAGAGGTCTTCCATTTCTTTTTAATGTTTATTTGTACTTTCTCTATTGTATCCTCAAAATTATTGGTCCCAAAATATGCAAGGAAAAAGTTTATATAAGTGCAATGCTCTAAACAATCAAATTAGGGCGCACTTAAAAAAACTAGAAGAGGTTGTTTTGATGCCAAAATATCCTCAAATTAATCATCTCGACCTCAAGATGCATGAACTTGAGAAAAAAAATAGATTTCAAAATTTAAAAATAGTACATCTTGTAATACATTTTGGGACCGTAAAGTTTTCAATATTTTCAAGTTTTCATAGATATGCTCGATCTACACTATTTTTTAAGCTTTAAATTTTATAATTAGTGATGAAAATATATTTTAAGGCTATCACAAAGATTTCCAGCATTGAAACCACATTTCTTGACACTATTTGAAGGTGCACTTTACTTTGACTGTTTAAACCATGGCTCTATACAAGCCGCACCCGTTATTCGAAGGTCCTCCCTCCCCCATTTTTTTATTTTTTCAAGTTTGCTCCCAGTTCAATGTTTTAAACATCCGATGCAATGCATCCGAGTATTTTATTTTTTCAAGTTTGTTTATCTATATGCAATGTGTCTGAGTATTTTATTTTTAATTTTTTTTAAAAAATTGTATGAATAAGAAATTTGGTACGTGTCATCTTCTCAATGGGACGCATCTAAAATAAATATTAAAAAGAATTTTTTGATAAAATATACTAATCCAAATACCCCTTAAAATTTTCAGAGATACTTTGGTTATTTTATTCTATTGAAAATATTTTTTTTTAATATATTTTTTACAACTGTGAGTTTAAGAGAGGAGTGGATGCCTAAAATTTGGAATCAAAATATTTTGTATAAAAATATTAAAAATAAAATAGTGTAGAGATGTGACATTATGATTGGAGCCATGTCAGCCATCCATTCATAATAGATGGCTAGATAGAGGGAAGTATATAAGTTTTACGTAGTAAGGAAAACATAGAAAGCTTGCCCTTTAAAAACACAGCTTGTGCCTCTCTAATTATGATATGGAAACAATGTTTGAGATAATGATGGATAGGGAAATCATCATTCACATATAGAAAGAATGTTGATCTTTCTTTCTCTTTCAATTTAAGATATGAAAACAATGTGGAGATAATCATCGATATAGAATTCTGTCTCTCTCTAAGATATGGAAACACAATCTTAGATATGGTATGTATATCTTTCTCTCTCTTGAATTTTATTTTTTCTATATATATTATTTATTAATAAGATATGTTAATTTTTATTTCTCCTATATATATATATATAATTTTATATATTTATTTATTAGTTTTATCGCTTCTATATATATTACTATAATCAAATAAGTTAAATTTTTATATTTTTCAAATTTTAAGTTGTCAATAATTTCTCTTTCTCGCTATTGGCACAATAGGGGTTAAGTTGGGGATATGTACCCATTTTAGGAGGTTTGAACCTAAAAATAGGAGGAGGGGGGAGGGGGGAAATTGGGGATGACTTGCATGCACAACTTTTAGGAAAAGGTAGGATAAAAAAAAATAAGAAGCAAGATTTAATTGTTCTATCTTTAAGAGGTTTTAAATAATAGGAAGAAATAATGTTGAAATAAGGAGGATATGTAAATCTTTATCTCTTGTGCCTCTCTAATTAAGATATGGACACAATGTGGAGATAATCATCGATATGAAAATCTCTCTCTATCTCTCTCTAATTAAGATATGAAAACATAATCTTAAATATGATATAGATAATTTACTCTCTCTTGAATTTTATTTGTCTTATATATATTATTATATGATAAGATAGGTTAATTTTTATTTCTCAATATATATATATATATATATATATATATTACTATAATCAAATAGGTTAAATTTTCATGTTCTTCAAATTTTAGATTGTCGGTAATTTCTCTTTCTTGTGACTAGTTGGGATTAAAAAAAGAAAAAGCAAGATCTAATTGTTACCAACTTTAGGAGGTTTTAAAAAAATAGGGACAAACAATGTTGAGATAGGGAAGATAAGGAAATCCTTCTCTCTTGTACCTCTATAGTTAAAAAAACAACGTTGAGGTAAAGATGCATATGTAAATCTCTCATTAAAATATGGAAAGAATGTTGATTTATCTCTCTCTCAAATTTAGTTATCTCATAAAATGGGTTTGGATTGGTCTCTCTCTTGTGTACTCACTGTCTCTCATATGCGCTCTCTTTCTCATTTAGCTATCCTAAAATAACTGTATATTATATGTCTCTTTCCTTAAAGTTGGGAATGGGTCCTACAAAGTAGTGACCTAGGATCACGTCCGTTTAAAACACGATTTTTTCAAAAAATATCAGAATTTTTAAAATCC
The DNA here is from genome assembly GCF_054954075.1 of Amborella trichopoda. Taxonomy (NCBI): domain Eukaryota; kingdom Viridiplantae; phylum Streptophyta; class Magnoliopsida; order Amborellales; family Amborellaceae; genus Amborella; species Amborella trichopoda. The sequence goes on from NC_142344.1 coordinate 302,895, forward strand.
GTTTAGAACCCTAACTTTTCAAAAGATCTTCAAAAAAAGTAGGGCGTTTTTTATGGAACCGATGTAAACCCGCATTTTATCTTTTTTTTCAAAAAATCTTCTTCCTTATAACTTTATTTCTTCATTAATTAAGTATTATTAAATTATTATTTAAAGATAAGCAAATTAATAGTCAGAGTAAATTAAGAATCTTGATTTAAAGTAAAATTCTATAAAACGTTTCGCCAATAATTTTCCTTAAAAATAGTTTACAAAAAATTACAAATAATATATCCCCTAAAAAACAAGATATAAGAACAATCGTATATCTCACAATAACAGGTAGAAATAGCAAACTAACCCAATGAAAAATGTTTTCTTTCTTTCTTTCTTTTCTTTAAACCCAGTGCATCCTTATAAAAGAGCATTTTGTGTGAGATTAAAATTTGCTTAAAGATTTTGTATGCTAAATATTTAAGCAACTAGGAATTCAACATTATATTTTAATTTTCTTAAACATTTTGTTGCTTTCTTTATATAAAGAGAAGTTTGATTAATTGTATTTTTTTATTTTTTATTTCATTGGTGTATATAACTTTGCATTTTGGATGGACTACTATTTTACATATTTGGGTATGTATTTTGTTTTAGTTAATTGTAATCCTCTATTGAAGGTCTTTTTTGTGTTTTTTTTCTTCTTCAAACAATCATCATGTATCTTAGTTTACAGTTCTTGTTATCTACATATAGTTCTTGTGTTAAGTATTATTTATATGTCATTTTATGCTCCAAATAAATTTATGATATATTTCATGTTGTGACAACAGAGTAAGTACTGTCGTTGGACTTATTAAAAGTTTGGACAATAATTGTCAAGTATCACTCTATTGACACTAGATAAGGCTATAAAATTATTGTTCAAAGGCTTTAATGTATCTATACAATAATTGCAAATCATAATCCTATATTATATCATCTTTGCATATCCGATTTTTTCACTCCGTTTTTTAGGCAAAGCCAAATTATCCATGACTTTATAACACCTCATTTTTTTGGCGATCTGTTTTATCGGATTTTTTCTACCGACTTTTTGAAATAAAATCGATTCATTACCGATATTTTGACTTGCCAACTTTTTATTATTCCCTAACTTACTAACTATGCCCCCAGACTAGTGTCCTTGTGACAGAAATCTAAGGTCCTAGGCCTCTGGTATTGTTATGGCCTAAGGCCATAAACAGAGTGGTCCTAGGTCTAGGACCTCGGACTAGCATCATTGTTCAAGGGGAAAAAAAAAAGTAAAGTAAAAACCGCTCCAATATTTGTAATATCAGAGTCAGAGGCAAACTTGAAAAACTAAAAAAGACTATAGTGTGACTGACCTTCAGTGTAATTTTTAAGAAAAAATAGCTCTTTCTGTGTTTTCCTATTTGTTTTAGTGCACGTGAGTAAATTATCCATTAAACAAAGCACAAAGGAAAGAAACAAGGGGAAGTATAAGGGAACAAGTAGTGGTTTTGCATGTATGCTTGTTTTTATGGCTTGGGACCTCCATTTTTAAAATTATTAAATTTTGTTATAAAATTTTATAATGTAGTTCATTAGTATTATTAAAGGGTTATGTTAGGATGTTCCTATTATATAATATTTATAATTGTACTCAATAAATTTTGAATTTTTATATACACTTGTTTTGTAATACATTTTTTTTTGAGAAAATATCTCCATATCCCCGAGTTTTAGGTTTCGTATATTGATAAACCCAAAGTTTCAAAAGATATCTTCTAACATCTTGGCTACTTTAAACCTATTTTTTAACTTAAACAAATGTGAAAAAGACATGCTATTTCTAAACCCAATCATTTCTCTCTCTTCACTTATATACTCCAAACATCTAACTTTCTCTCTTTTCATGTGTCTCTTTCATTCTATCTCCTCCTGTGTTTCTCCAAACACCTCTCTCTCTCTCCTCCCAATAACCTTTGACCTACATGAACCACTTCTTTCTCTAAAAGTTTGGGATGATGGCTTTTAGAAAAGGAAAAATATCTTATTATCTTCTATTTTTAACTTCCATATCTCATGAAACCCAAAAATTAAAAATATTACTTGTAAGTAAAATGTCTCTATCTTTTTTATCTTACAACGCCCTAGACTCCTTTGACCGTAAATTTTTTACCAAAACAAACACTAAAATAACACCCTATTCAAACTCTATCTCCCTCTCTCTCTCTAAAACTCCATCTCTCTCTCTTCACTTCTTGGTGAGTTTACCAGCCAAAAGGTTTAGCTTGAGCTTGAACTCAAGCACACCTTCTTAAGTGTGAGAGAGAGATGGAGTTTGGGTTTTAGAAAGAGATGGAGTTTGAGTTTTAGGGAGAGAGATGGAGTTTTGAGAGAGAGAGAGAGAGACGATGATATGATAGAGAGATAGAGTTTGGGTTTTAGAGAGAAATGGAGTTTTGAGAGAGAGATGATGTTTTAGAGAGATAGAGAGAAATAGAGTCATTTAATAAGTTGTTAAGGTCAATAATATATAGTCAAAAGGGTTTAGTGGGATGGAAGATAGAAAATATAGTTTTTTTTTTTTTACAGGTAATATTTTCAATTCTTGGGTCTGATGAGATATAGAAGTTAAAAATAGAAAATAATAGGATATTTTTCCTTTAGAAAATGCATGTCTTTTTAGATTTGTTTGGTCTAAAAAAACAAGTTTAAATTAGCTCAAGGGGTTAGAAGAAATAAAATCTACAATTTTTATGCCTCAAGATATCTTTTAAAACCTTGGGTCTATTGTGAAATGAAACCTAAAAATATTAGGTATGAAGATATTTTTCCCTTTTTAGTATAGGTATTGTTGGTCATTAAGAGGGTGTAACATCACTCCCATGGAGCATTAAAAGCCACTAATGTGTTCTATGTGTGAAATGTAATACTCCATGTAGACGATATCACATCGTTTCTAATTAGTAAAAATAGGGATTGTACACAAAGAGTATTTATCTTTTGTACATGGAAGTCATAATTATTCTCACTCATCCGATGTCAAATTGGATAATTTGGGGTGAGTCAAGAAGTCCGAGAATTTGGTGTCTGTTCAATGACATTCTTACAACCGCCCATTTTGAAATTTAAAGGACAAAAATGATTTTGAGCTCCATATACAACAGATAAATTATCTCTTTGTAGGCAATCCCTAAAAAATATCATCATTAAAAAAAAAAAAAAAAAAAAAAGATCCATATACAAAACAAGAGTATATAACTGTTCAAAATTTGTTTATTACAATTATAAAATGCTCTATAGTATGAGGATCGTAACATAACCCTTTTTAAAATTAAAAAATTTTGCACCTTAAATTTTGGAATCGAGTTGATTAATATTTCAAAAATAAAATATGGATCTTAATATTTAAAAAAATGAAATATGGATGTTGAATGTGAAACATTGAAATTGGACGATCTAAAATTGGGATAATGGGACATTGTTTCTCCTAAAATTTGAGGTTGGTCCCCAGCTCGCTCAAGTTGCATCCCACATATTTAGATAACTGAAAGTATGCTTTCAGACGAGGTTTTCCCGTGAATAAATTATATGCCCCCGCAGGAGCACATAATCTTTTGGCTTCCCAAAACCCGGCCACAACTCAAGATGGGAAGGTTAATGAAATCGAGCAGTACCTTTTCTAACCCACTAACAAAAACAAAAATTTTATATATGGATGAGGTTCTAAACCATTAAGACGCACCTAAAAAATTGACCAAAAGAGGCTGTTTGGATGCCTAAAAATCTTTAAATTGAATATGAAAATTAGAACAAATAGATTTCAAATATTGAAAATAGTGCATCTTATAATGCACTTTTGGACCGTCAATTTTCAAGTGGTCAAAAATCTACTCAATCTGCATTAAATCTAAAATTTAAAATTTTACAATTAGATATAAAAATGAATTTTGATGGTGTAACCAAGATTTGGAGTATGGAACATCTTCCAATAGTATTTGATGGTGTAACCAAGATTTGGAGTATGGAAATAACATCTTCCAATAGTATTTGATGGTGAGCTTATTTTGATTGTTTAGAACCGCAAACGGACACCTAATAATAATAATAATAATACACCTTCATTGATTGATATTATTATTAATTGGAAAGACGGGTGGTAAATAGCGATGTGGAGGTCTGAAATATCTCCCCCTACTCGACTTACAAATTATCCGGATGCGTTTTCCTGATGTGTAATGATGCCCCAATTACTGCATTCCTTTGTTTTAAAATGGAATGGAGATATAAAGTTAGGGACCTGGACCCTAATTACTTTTAGTTTTCTATCCATGTTAATCTTCCCGTACCAAAGCAACAATAGAAGGACGAGTAACATATAGACTACTTCCCTTTTGTACAGAATTACTTATAGCCGAAATGAAGAATTTTGTTTTTAGAAATTAGAATAAGGAAAAAGTTTATATAAGTTTGCAACCTTAAAATGTAGAATTATAAGTGCCATATGTTTCAATATTGAAAAATCATCTAATCTAATTGATCACCTCGACATCATGATGTATGAATATGAACAAAAAAAAAAATTATGAGCCGTGTAGAAACAATGCACGTTGCAACACATTATCTAGACCGTCAACTTTCAAGATTTTCGTATAGTTATAGATTTTAATCATATTTGGATTTTAAAATTTGATAATTAAATAGATTTTCAAAAAATATGAAGAATATTTTAGAGCGTAATTGGATTGTTTAGAGGGACATGGGGCGAGTTGGAGGATAAAAGAAGGTGTCGTTCCCCATCTCTCAATCAATTTAATTGTAATCGAAATGTAATGCCGTCCTTCGAGTCGTTCCGTGAGTCACAAAGGAAAGGGTCGAGTTGAAGCTGCTGGCAGTAATGAGGACGAAATGAAATGGATGAATAAATGCGGCCACCAACACCCACCCCTTCTCATTAAGGAGGGTGAGGGCACACGTTCCGTTGTTGGGTATAATATACAGCGAGGGGCGGCGTCTAGTCAGTTAGTTTAGCGGTGGTCTTCCTTGGACAGTTAGTAGCACCACTTCACACTAAAAGCGCGTGAGTGTGAGAGTGCGAATCACGTTGCTCTTCCTCCTCTGCTTCTCTAACAGCAACAACAACTACTACTAAACCACCACCCACCATAACACAACTCTCTCTCCGAATGGCAAGCCGGCCAGCACCAGAGCATGTGGTCATGGAGATCGAATCCTCCTCCTCCACCACCACCACCACCACCACCACCACCACCAGGCCTGCCCCTGGTCTCAGCCCTCTCAGCGAGAGCCTCTGGAAAGAGGCGGATGTTACCGGGGACATCTCTGCCAGGCTCACTTGGAAGGACCTCACCGTGACAGTGGCTCTTCCAAAAGGAGGAGGGTCTCACAAGGTGCTGGACGGCCTCACGGGGTATGCAGAGCCAGGCAGCCTCATGGCCCTCATGGGCCCTTCCGGCTCTGGCAAGTCCACCCTGCTCGATGCCCTCTCCGGTCGCCTGGCTTCCAACGCATTCCTGTCCGGCACTGTCCTGCTCAACGGCCGCAAGAGGAACCTCTCCTTCGGCACTGCTGTCTGTCTCCCTTCTCTACCTCTATCATCATCGTGCATATCCTCTCGTCTCCACTACACACACTGCTTCTCAGTTGAGTTCCTGCAACAATATACTCTAAACTAAAACCGCTCACGGCTGTTTTTGTAGGCATATGTAACTCAGGATGACAATCTTATAGGCACACTGACGGTGAGGGAGACAATAATGTACTCAGCTCGCCTCCGACTCCCGAACAGGATGCCCTGGTCGGATAAGCAGGCCCTCGTGGAGAGCACCATAATTGAGATGGGTCTCCAGGACTGCGCCAACACTGTGATCGGGAACTGGCATTTGCGTGGGATCAGCGGAGGAGAGAAGAGGAGAGTGAGCATAGCGCTTGAGATCCTCATGAGGCCTAGATTGCTCTTCCTTGATGAACCCACTAGCGGCCTCGACAGGTAACTGTAACTGCTACTGCTCCAACGATCCTTGGATTGGCTTCTCTCTCTCTCTCTCTCTCTCTCTCTCTCTTTCACACACGCATTATCTATAATGGTTTTGTTTGATTGATGGCAGTGCCTCAGCCTTCTTCGTCACCCAGACACTGCGCAGCTTGGCGAGGGATGGACGCACGGTGTTGACGTCCATTCACCAGCCCAGCAGTGAGGTCTTTGAGCTCTTTGATCGTCTCTGCTTGCTCTCTGGAGGCAAGACTCTTTACTTTGGGCAAGTCCCAGAAGCATGTGAGGTGAACCAGTTACTCTTATCTCCCTCATATTGTTTTTGTTGTGGGTGAGTGACAAATTCCCCTTTAATGTTGTTTTTTGCTTTCAGTTTTTTGCACAAGCAGGGTTCCCTTGCCCATCTCTGAGAAACCCATCCGATCACTTCCTGAGGTGCATAAACTCTGATTTTGATAAGGTGAAGGCAACTCTCAAGGGATCCATGAAACTTAGGGTATGTTACTTACATCAATCCCCATTATTTTTTCATCACTCTTGCCGGATGAATCCAGCAACATTGGCTGATCACCGTCTCTTACTTTCAGTTGGAAAGGTCAGATGATCCTCTAGAGAAAATAACCACAATCGAGGCCATCAGGGTTTTGCTCGATCATTACAATTCTTCGCAACAGTATTATGGAACAAATCAGCGAGTGGAACAGATATCAAAAGTCGTAAGTAGCAGTGCACTGCACCACACATGTTTTAGGACGGTTGCTTCCATTGCATCGGCCTTCTTTTGATGAAAAGAATAATTGGGGTTTTGAACTATACTTGCAGAAAGGGACTGTGTTGGAATCCGGAGGCAGCCAGGCTAGTTTTCTAAGGCAAACTGCCGTTTTGACAAAGCGATCATTCGTAAATATGTCGAGGGATTTTGGTTATTACTGGCTGAGACTTGTTATCTATATTGTAGTCACTATATGCATAGGAACCATCTACTTGAATGTGGGCACCAGTTACACTTCCATTCTGGTGAGCTTCTTTTCTTTTTCTAATCGCTCAAACCGACTGAAGGGTCCATTGCTTTCACCACTCCCAAAGTGTAGGCAATGGTAATAACTTTACGTAATTTGTTTGCAACAGGCCAGAGGTGCATGTGCTTCTTTTGTTTTTGGCTTCGTGACCTTCATGTCAATTGGGGGATTCCCTTCTTTTGTTGAAGATATGAAGGTTTGAGACCTGACGCTTCTGTGTATGCTACTCTTGTCTTTCCATGAATTAGTTAACAAATGCATCTTAAAATTGCATCGGAATGGAATGCTGCAGGTGTTTCAGAGAGAGAGGCTGAACGGACACTATGGGGTGGTTGCATTTGTCATAAGCAACACCCTCTCTGCAATGCCATTCCTGATCATGATCACCTTCATATCCGGAACCATTTGCTACTTCATGGTCCGGCTTCATCCTGGTTTCATCCATTACGTCTTCTTTGTTATGTGTCTTTATGCTAGTGTCACAGTGGTTGAAAGCTTGATGATGGCTATAGCAAGTGTGATACCCAATTTCCTTATGGGTATCATTATTGGAGCCGGAATACAGGTATCACAGAGCAAACTGGTTTTAATCTTGCACACTAGCAGTGACCTTTTTCTGTGCCAGAATTTATTGATAATCTTGTTACATAGAAGTTGGATTTCTTGTACAGATTGTGATGAGTTAGATGTTGTCCTATGAGGAGATTAATGGGAATGTTGTTTGAAATGTGGATCAGGGAATTTTTATGCTGGTCTCTGGTTACTTCAGGCTTCCAAATGACATCCCAAAGCCATTCTGGAGATATCCCATGTCTTATATCAGTTTTCATTACTGGGCACTTCAGGTAGGTCTCTGCACTTGGGTAATCCATATTATTTATCAATTGGGGGTATTGTTTCGATGTTGAAATCGGTTACTTCAATTCCTAACAGGGCCAATATCAGAATGATCTGAGGGGTCTGTACTTTGACAATCAGTCGCCTGATCTCCCAAAGATCAGTGGGGAGTACATATTAGAGTATGTGTTTCAGATAAATGTGAATAGGTCCAAGTGGATCGATCTTAGTGTGCTCTTCAGCATGATCATCATATACCGAATCATATTTTTCATTATGATAAAGATCAGTGAGGATGTGACTCCATGGGTCCGAGGGTTCATAGCAAGAAGGAGACTGCAGCAGAAGACCACCAAAGGCAATAGCACTACCACAGTGAATCCAGATCGTCTTTATCAGTCTCCATCTCTCAAGTCCTATGCAACCACCGCCCATCTAGGCCACGGGCAATAGGAAAGAAACAACGACCCAAGGGGCAGTTTTCATGGAGAGAGAGGGTTTTCACCCTTCTGAAGGAAGGTGTTAATTGAATTACATACATGGTCAGAGTCATGGAGCCGAGCATTGGGGTGCCACCACACACTCTCTGCAATTACACCCCCCCATATATATATATAAACGTTTACATTGTTATATTGATTGATATATGGAAAGACATTGATATATACCCATCATTGAGAGGAGGCCAGCCAGCTGCCGCTGGCCTCTCCTACCATATTTGTCTATTTGTTTTGGCCCGTTTTTAATGCGTAGGCCCAGTAAATGGACATGAAATGAACCACCACCTCCCCATTCATCACTTTTCTCATATTTACTGCTTGTGAGAGTGGAATACTTCCAAGTTTTTCTCATCTCTCTCTCTCTCTCTCTCTCTCTCTGTGGTGTGAAGAGTAGAAAAACTGCAAGCTTCATCTCTCTCTGTCTCTCATTATGTGGTTTGGCTTTGGGTGCTAAACTATCCCGACAGACTTTTCTTTCCTTTCCTTTTACCCCATCCTCTTCTCCCGCGCACAATCAACCATCGATTTATTATTTATTTATGGGTGCGGTTGGCACAGGGATGCATCCGTAGCTGTAGAGGTAAGGTGCATCTTCAAATTTTATCATGATATATAATTTTGATTTAAACTGTTCTTAGGATTATCTCAAAATCTATTTTTATATCTAATTATAAAATTGTGAATTTCAAAAATGATTTAAATCAAATAGATCTATAAACAAATGAAAATCTTGAAAATAGATGGTGTAGATAATATGTTGTAAAATGCACTATTTCCGAGACTTTAAAATCTTTTTATTTTTCATGGTCATATATCCCAGATGATCAATCAAATGGTTTTTCAAAAATTAAAACTACCTTTTCCGATATAAATTTTCTCTTTTATTTATTGAACGAAAAAGACGTCTACCCCACCCCAAATCTAGATTCTAGACCAAGGTTTAAAAATATGGGGCCCAACCAGAAAATAGAATTGGATTGGTAGTCGGGCCAATAAAAAAATAGAGGACTAAAAAATTTAAAAATGTTAAGAAATAAAAATGGGACGGACCGAGACCCAATATATTGGGAGAATCAGAGGAGTTCCTGACCTACTGGTTGGTTCTAGCTTTTTTAAAACGTTGCTCTAGACCAAGCAAAGCCGACCGTGGATAAAATTTGTAAGATGAGAAGGAAGTGGCATGTAATAACACCATTTATGACCGAATGGAAGAGATGGGAGCATTCAAAATTCACGAATACTTTTGTGAAAAGTGGTAAGATTGGTGCCTTTTGTCCCTTACCCAGTAAAACACAAAGGAAAAAGCTCGCTCCCAAAATAACAAGGTCTTTCCGGCCTCTTTCCTTATCTTGGAAATTGCAATTAACTCTCTCCATCTAACTCTCCTTTCTTGGTGGTTTTATTTAGAGCGGGTGGGACCACATATGTGCACCCAATTGAAAGTGAGATGAGGATCCTTGATAAATTTGAATTGGAGAGAGATAGATATAGGTTCCCATGTAATGTAATGTAATGTAATCTCTTAGAGGTGATGGTGAGCGATGGACGGACCACGGTCACTCTTTCTTGTGTAGCTGAAAAGAATAGGGCAACCACTTCCCATGTTCTTCATTAAAAACCATACCCAACTAAATGTCACATGCTGCAATAAAGGAAAGGGCATGACTCCAATGCTTCCCCGCCCCACCAAATGTCTTTTCCACACACATCACATTTTCTTTTCTTCCCCCCTAAATTCATTTCTCCTTTGTTGGACATTTTCCCTTTCTTTTTCGTGGTTGCGTCTCTCTCTCGCTCTTCTTGTATCATTTCTTTATTTTCCTTCATATTTTCGTTTTTTTTCTTAAATTAACTCAATCGATCTCTTATGACAATGAATCTTTTCACAGACGCTCATGCCAGAAATAACTAATTTGTTTGCTCTTATACTTTCCCTACAACATAGAAGATCTATGCTTCCCCTACCATTCAACCATCCAAATTTGATTAAAAGAACCACTCACCGTTTCATCTTAGATATGACATCTCAAAGTATTTTATTTTTACTGTTTTTTATATAAATTGTATGAATATGAAATTTGATAGGTACCATCTACTCATTGAGACGCACCTATAAAAAAAATTTAAAAAATAAATTTTCAATAAAATATAATGATCAAAATACCCCTTGAATTTTTCAAGGGTATTTTGGCCATTTTATTTTATTGAAAATATGTTTTTTACATTTTTCTCTAGTACGAGTTTAATAGAAGATTGGAAATCCAAAATTTGGTATCAAAATAGTTTATAAAAAATAAATTAAAAAATAAAATAGTATAGAGACGTGATTTGTGATTGAGGCAATCTTAGCCCCTCCATTCAGAATGGAGGCCTGGATAAAAGGAAATATATAAATTTTATGTTGTAAGAGAACCATAGAAAGCTTGCCCTATACTTAAATTTGCTAAAAACATTACATTCTTCAGCAAAAAGAACAGCTGATAACATCTTATCTAAGAAGATGAATTAGACAGGGAAAATGCTACTTGGATCATCAAAATAATTGATCCCTTGACATACTCATAGGGCTTAAAGCATCCCACACTTCCTTGTAATGGATTCTTTTTAGATGATATCATATGCCCGTTTGTGCCATCTATCCCTTGCTAACCAACAAACCAAATGCTTCCATTAGTTTAAACCATCCCATTCTACAAAAGAGAGAAGTTTATGATGACAGCTTCATAAAATCACAAAGCAAAAATACAGACGCCTATAAGATACCCCTTGGGTTGAAGTAAGGGACGGCCGTATTCATAGCCAAAGTAGATGTAGAATTGGATGAAAACCATATGATACTTTCAAAGTACGTATGTTGCATTGCTTCTTTTAATATTTTCAAACAAACAAACAAACAAACAAAAAGAAATCAGAGTCCCGTTTAAACCTCTCATTAGTAACAAATGGGAGGCTACTTTTACATCATCGACGACACAAGGATTTACCCCGAGGCCCTGGTTACAAAAATCTTACACAGCCCAAGGAAACTCCCAAGATGTCTACCTACCCGCAGGGTTTGTTCTTATATTTCTCAAAGAGTCCGAGCAAAATCCCAATGCAATGTGCAGTGCCTCACAAGCACCTGCAAAATTTTGATCAAGAAAATATCAGACATAACGTGTCTTGGGCAAGGAGCGGTGTGGAATTGCCTTGGCTGCTGATGGCTATACATAACAATTGACCCGCCTCGCTTCCTTGTTCTATCTGGTGTGGCCCCTCTCACTGAAAGAATCAATTAATAAATGATTGAAAGTGGAAGAAGACAAGATTTATGTGTTTGCCCCCTTCTTGTGTTTGTATGGATCAGCCCATTCCTTATCATCCCTTACAGCTCGATCCCACCGTTTGCGGAATATCTCAAGCTCTGCTGTGGACTGCCTTCTGATCTGCAGCAGCATCAAGTGAGAAGTAAGTCAAAGGACACATGTAGACAACGTCCTCGCATATTTGTTGTAACATGAGTATCATCTTGTCAAATGAGTTTAAGAAAAATTCACCTGAGATCTTAAATCTATGACCCTTTCACCCTGTACCTGTACAAGAGGAGAAATCAAAATTCAAATGATGCGGGTACATGTATGCACAAGGTTTTAAAAATGGGTGATCGGCATCGGGAATCGGTCGGGCCGATCCGAATCCCATAAAATATCGAGAATTAGCCAGTTCGGATCCTGTCAAAGAAATGGTCCCAATATATTTTTCACTATTTTTAAAAAAATTTCCTCATTTCTCTAATTTTTATTCACCGGGCAGATCGCCCGGTTCCCCTTTTATAGTTTTATTTATTTTAATTTTTTATATAAATTTTTAATGGAATGGGGTAGGATGGCCCACCCCTCTCTAGAATTGAGTGCCACAAGCCACATGTTTGGACTTCCCACAACCACCAGTCCTCAAACCAGCATCTTCCCTTTTATAGAGAGAGGGCATATTTTAGAGAGTATTTTCCTATATTTTTGGAATGCAAAGCATATTTTAGGGTTTTGAATATGGAGTTGCTATCCCTTTTGGATAAATTCTAAAAGCAGGTCATTATCTTTATACAAATTTATCTCTTGGTTTTATCTTTTTTTAAGCATGAATTGGGTTGAACGTCTATTACGTACCTAATATCATTTACAAAATGGGTAGCATATTTTCGCATAAATTTGTGTTCAAGCCCATTTCAACTAGCTACGGTCCTATAGTATTTTTTTTTTTATAGAAGTCAATAGACACTCAGGCAGGCAGGAGAGGAAATGGTGTTTCAATATTCACATATTTCGTAAAATAATGAAATTCTATAATGCACTGCCCCCAATTGCTTTTGGAAACCCAAAAAACAATGTCTATAACAGTTTCCAATATTTCTTTGAATTTTTCTCGATGGTCAGATAGGGCCGATTCCACCAATCCAACCAATCTAGACCACCAATCTGGACTGGTTTTTGGGATTGACCCGATCCAGGTCACCAATCCATTTTTTTAACAATTGTGTGAATTGTAAAATTCACACTTTATATTGGCATTTAGCAGCAGTTGAATGCTCAAGGGAAAAATTAGCAAGAATGAGATCGTTTTAAAAGAATCACCTTTGTGACCATAGACTGGTCAGCAGGGCCAGCAGCCTCATTACTCTCACTCGAAAGTTGCTGTAAACATTAAAAATGGGAGACGTAAGACAAGGAAAAAAACATGCTGTACAGAAGGAATAATTCTATGGGCTTCGTAAATCAAGTATTGCAACTCGGATATGAAAACCAATCAAAGACATCTAAATATATATTCAAGCTTGACGAAAAAAAAACGCCACAAGAAGCAAAAAGTCCAAGAACGTACACAAACCGATAAGAACTAGCAACACATTTACATCATTTAAGCAAAGATTTTTTCTTTTCTTTTGGAAGGCATAGGTATTTTTTAATGGTGTAGTTTGCATAAGGTTGCAACCTTAATCAAAGTAAGATGTGCCCCCAAACTTTGTCATAAGATGAAATTTTGGAGTAAAAAATTCTTAGAATGGCCCGAAAATCCATTTTCATCTCTAATTATAATTTTTCCCTTTTTTGACAAGGTTATAGTGTTGGCGTTACGTGGCCATTTAAAGGCCTTACACGAGTATGTAAAACTATGACCCTACTGATATGATAACTCTAGTGGGAGGATGGTCCAGAGGGACAGAAGGATTTTGGTACAGAGGAACCAAAGATGGCAATTTTGATGCCAAAACTCAAATAAGGCTTAACAAGCTAGGCAGGGTTGAATTTAAAACCCTTTATCTCAGTGCATGAGGAACATCCGTGGAGGGGTTAGGGTTAGCCCTTCATGAGGTTGGAGAGATGCCTAAAGTGGTTAGCCAAGGGAGTGTGTGGGCTTGAAGGGACAAGGGCCAAATTTGCATCATGATCATTGCAGAACATGTACATATGATAGTCGTATTAGGAAGCGGACACTATTTAGGGTGTGACATGTAAATATTCAAGAGATGAACCCCATGCAGCAATTGCAATATGTGTGCCCAGGTCAGTACGACCTAGGCTTGTCCTTAAAGGGGAACTTGTAATCCATATACTAGGATTATATTCTCATCACCTAGTGGCTGGCTTTTGGAAGTCCAATCATGAACGCCTGTAACAGATTGTGGGTCATGGGAGCTACTTGGTCAATTTGATAAAGTTAGTACAGGACATAGTTACTAGTAGAGATGGAGAGCCTCAGTATTTTTGCATTTTCCTCAACAAAGTTGGATCCAATTCCCATCAAATAAATTTAAAATGTTTAATTTTATGTTAAATGATTCTTAAAATATTAATATGAATTTTTAGAAGTCCCTGGATATTTCATCTTATCAAAATTAACTTTTAAATTAGCTAAAACTAAATTATTATTATTTTTTTGATAAATAGCTAAAACTAAATTTTCAGGTATTTAAATATTCAGAAAGAAAAATAAAATACTTATGTATTTCTAAAAATCATTTTGTCCCCTTCACACATGTGTGAAGATATTTTTAAATTTCAAATTCAAAAAAACAATATCAATTTTGAATTCAATATTCATATTAATTTAATTGGACCTCACACAAGCCAACTAAGACACTTGTGTGAATCAAATAGACGTGACAAAAATCTACCTTCAAGTTATAACATAATAACAACTCATATAACAAAATATAACAAGGTCTTAAATCAAAACAATAAGGCAAATCCCATATACACATCCCCCCAACTAAGGATTAGCGCCCAGCTAGGCGGTGATCTTATGGTGGGGCCTGGGGTGCCATGTGGCCACCTATGGCCACTCGGATGCCATGTGGCACTTCTAGGGCAGTCCTCAAATGGAATTAGCCACAAACAATTTACAAAAGCACATTTTTGGCAATTAAAAGATTTCGAAAAATTCTCCAAACTTCACAATAAATATTTGAAGTATTTATGACCATTTGTTCATAATTTCTCCTCATAATTAAATTGGACAAAGAGTATGGTGAGATCTCAAGCTATAACTGTAGGTATCAGAGTACTCCATTGTGCTAGTCCCGAATGATGTTCCGCCGAATCTCAGATCGACCCAATGGACCTATGCTCCACAGTCTAAAGCATGAACACATAATTGGTTCACATCAAATCCATTGAGCCAAAACTTCCCATCCAGCGCTCAATGGATTACAGGTGCCCTCCTATGAGACATGTTCTAACTCAATTACAAGGGTCCTCTCAAAGCACATGTACATTGGCTCTTTCAAACCCGAATAACGCATTTGAAAGAATGGCTTCCCATGTGAAATGAAAATGCAAATGTCATGGAATGGTCTTGTGTATGGATACGGACTTATGGCCCATAAGTCATGATACAGGGCCAGTTCTCAATAAATACTAGGGTTCTATATTTTATTTTTGGTTTCTCCAAGCCCTGGCTTATCGCAATCAAACATGAGGATAACCTATATGAAATCCTGACTAGGAAGTGACCCTCACACCACTTCGAAAAATTGCTTTCTCAAGACGATAACTCACAATGCCTCATGCACTCGGGGTATTAGAATCTCAGGCCCATTTCGCTTGGTGCCCAGATATCTATCTCTCAATTGTTCCCACTGAATGAGAGACTACAAGAATTTAGGCCTTGAAAGGCCATATTTCCAACAAAATAGCCCCATCTCTCGGTCAACTTCTAGGTGATGTGATGGTCAAGGGATATCCCATCATCATGGTCTTGTCCATATTCACCCTGAATCCAGTTGCCCACTCAAAAGGGTATCGACTTCTTGGGAATCGGAGAAGACAACAGTGTCATCTGCGTATTGCAAATGGGAGATGGTAGGTCCTTGAGATCTAATTGCAAAGCCATGTAGCCACCAGCTTGGAAAAGATGGTGAATACAACAACTAAATACTTCTGCCATATTGGCAAATAGGAAAAGTGAAAGGTGGTCTCCCTGGCGCAAACCTCCGACGGAGGGAAAGTAGCCCTTGGGGACCTGTTGATGAGAACGGAGAAGTGGGGATTGGAGGTACAGCCGTGCATCCAGTGTGCCATCGTGGACCAAAGCCCATATGTGCAAGAGTTTCATCAAGGACTGACTGATCTACATGGTTGTAAGCCTTCTCCCAATTGAGCTTGATGACCAAGCCCAAAAGTTTGGAAAGATGCCTGGAGTGGATGCACTCATGAGCGACTAAGCCACCGTCAAATATTTGACGACCCTTGACAAAGGCCCCTTGATGGGAGGAGTTGACTAGCCCTAACACTTCTCTGAGGCGAGAGGCTAACGCTTTGGCGAGGATCTTGTGAATGCTGTTGATGAGGCTAATGGGCCAGAAATCTTTAAGTTCCTCAGCCCCCTCCCTATTTGGGACCAAGGCAATGAAAGTAGCATTGAGAGCCTTGTGGAGCACCCCTCTTTCATAGAATTCAGCAAAGTAGTCCATAAAATCTGGCTTCAAGGAAGGCCAAAAGGACTTGGAGAAGGCAATGGGAAAGCCTTCGGGGCCTGGGCCCAGTCTCGACCAAGATCATGAATTGCCCTTAGAATCTCTTCCTCTAAGAATGGTCGTTCAAGCCAAACTGCCGTTTTGTGAGGGAGGGAGAGGAAGGATACGTCCCCCAAAGTGGGTTTGGGGCTGGAAGGGGCTGTGAAAAGGTTCTTGAAGAATTCAATAATTGCTCCTTCCACCTCAGAACGTTGTTCTAAGTAGCTGTCTTCGATTTTGATGCGAGATATTGTGTTGTCTCGCCTCCCATATTTGGATATCCTGTAAAAGAAGGTATGAAGATCCCCGAACTTGAGTCACCTAACTCGAGATCGTTGATACTAGTAAATCTCCTCTTGCTTAGGATGGCTTTTGGTAGTCGATCTTGAGTTATGCTCTCCAAATCAGTAAGTGGACCAAGCTCTTCGAGTGAGTCCCATCCCTGGAAAGCTTCCAAAACAAAGTAAGCAAACACTCTTCTTTTCTCTAACAAACTCGGTTCAAACTATAACCAACATGTCATGAAGGTCCAGACCAAGAGGCATCCGGCCATCTAACTGGCCGCCACCTCTGGAGGGTTGTATCAAACTTAGTTTTGACAGACTCTCGTTGGGGGATCCTGGCCGAGCAGGAATAGGTTGGGACTTTGCAATCACTTAGGGGACATTACCTGGGACCAAAGGGACTTTTAAGTCGGGCAGAAAATTGTGTGCTTGTAATTGGCATTCGCTTCCTATTTCTGGAACGGACTGTAGTGGTGGTGCAAGAAGATTCGAAAAATGTTATAGGTTGGGCTAAGAAAGAAGCTCAAAACCTTTAGAGATTTATCCACAATCTCTCATGATATCTTTGGGAGAAGTAACAAGTCAGATGGTTTTTCTGTCATATTTAGAGACAGTCATACACGGTGGAATATTACCTGGCAAAAGAAGAAGACTTAAGGAAAGAGATGCTCATGACTTATAGTGATCAACCACACTGAACAGGCAAAGTCTTGTAACCATTTAAGCTTTAATTCTATTGCAAGTTTAACAACTTTAGCATACAGACAACACTATAAAAGAAAATAAAAGAATAGCAAATGCTTAAAAAACGTTTCCAACTAAGGGTTTGATCCTTTGACACCTGTCCATTATAAGATATTTTTTCTGGTCAATTTCGTTTAAGCATAACAAGAGAGGACAGAACTAATATCTTCCATTTGGACAGTATCAAGGCTCTAGTGATACAAATTGCACAGTGTCTCAGCCTCAGATATTGGCATGCATTCACAATCCATAGCCTAGAGCGTAGAGCCAAACGAGCCAAGACCACAAAGGTGGAACCCTCCTATTGTAGGTGTGGTGAAAATGAAGTTCGATAGAAGTTCAAAAGGACACCCAAGCACAACAAGGATAGAAGAGTGCAGAAACAAAGAGGTGTTGTTATTTTGTCTTTTTCAGGACCAGCTGGAATGTAATGCAAGCAAAGTGTGAGCCATGGCACCACTCACTAGAATTCAAATATGCTCATCGACAGAGGAGGCATGACAGTGGAAGACCACACAGCTAATGTCATCTCATGGCCAACAAGGTATCTCTGTTCCTATTGCATTTGGCAAACGTTTTAATACATGTGGAGGGAGCTCAGTGAGTTTGCAGATTAACTTGGAAGGGAAGGACTCCTTCGATCCTCACTTCTGCTTTCCCCATCCGCTTGACCACTGGAAGCTATGGGTTTCCCAACTCCAATTTTGTAAATCTCATCGCTTGTAAAATTTTGTAAACACATTATGCATGTACACGTAACACAGCAATGAAATTTTATCCACAATTGAAAAGCAAAGATATCTTATATTTAATACCCAAGTTTGAATCCTACAGCTGAAGTGCCCAAAAAAAAGGTCTGGTGACTGATAGATTAACATTCTTTTGATCTTACTAGAGAAAGAAACGATTTATAGAGTTACTAGTGGACTTGATTTTGACCTGGACTTATCTCTGGCAAAGTTTTAACTTTAAAAGCTCCAATTACAACTACATGAGTGAGCAAATAAGATAGATGCCAGATTCACTCCCAACAGAAAATGATTTTTAGAATGCAGAAGAAAGCTGATTAGCAGTGTTTGAATACCACATAAACATTAGATGGCCAAAGATCTACTCGCCTTCATAAGCATGCCAAGACAAATAAATCAGACACATGGAAATAAAATAAAAAATAATCCTCAGTATCTGAAAGAAGTCAAGCTTCATATACATGCACATCATCCACGACCAAAGGACCACAGAAGCTTCATAACTAACAAAATTTCATCACTCTCATATTGTGACCTGTGGTCAAATAGAGTGTCACCCAGCTTGCATTAGGACAAGAATCCAAAGCTTGTAGCGCATACAATCAACTTCATATAAATCAAATAATAAATGACAGAAGTACCCTTGCGAACTCACAGTGGACTAGATTATCCTTGTGATCAGATAGAATAAAAGAGTCAAAAAATACATAACACACCCCTTATTGATATAGTTATCATCTAACATGCAGTTAATAATAAAAATGTCTATAGATCATTTAACATACGATAAGCATTCAGTGGCCACACATCAACAAAATGATACTATTTTTTGGGTATATATCTTCAAACCTTATTTGCAGATGATCCTCCCAAGGATGGTATTCCCAGATGAATGATAAATTCACTGTCAATCACACCAACATTCTTTGTTCGATCCCCCTGAAATGCAGAAACTAACAAAATATCGGCACATGCATGTACACTCTAAATAAGTCACACAACATACATTACTTTAGACATCTCCATTTGAGAAAAATATAGTTCCCATAATCAAAATTTATTATGATTTTCCACCATTAAACTTGAAGTGAAACAATTTCTAGACATAAAATGCATGTAGAGATGAGTGTCTCAAGAATAAAACAGATTAAGAAGGTTTGGAACCGAAGATAAATACTAACTCAATTCCTTAAATAACTCAATTCGTTAAACATATAGAGCTACAGATGCTCCATTATAGGCATCTATCTGCATGAAAGACCATTTTAATTATATACAAACAAAATTAGACGCAACAAAATTAATTTTAAACGAAAGATCATTGAGTTTATTTAATTCTAAGCATGAAATGACAAGATAGCGATCTTTGATAGATTTCATATAGCAATGGAGTTATATGGAAATGAACAAATTCCTAAGGCATCTTTCCATAACACATTTTGACAACTAAAAAGTGGAATATAGTAATCATTTGTTTATTTACTACTTACTTACTTTGGTCTAAGCAGGGTATGGACACTAAACTTTCCCTCAACCCGTCCCAAGTCCAAGTAAAGGAGGTGGGTTGTGCTAAGTAGACAGCCAACGTAAAACTTTCCATGAATCCAGAATCTATGTTATCTGCTTATGCTAGGGCGTTCCCCATAAGCGATGCATTGTACTAGAAATATATTCGGGAGAACTAAGGGGTGAAGATGAGAGAAAGTAGACTTAGGTGGGCCAGGTCATTTGCAGTGCAAACCTAGTATGGCAACTATTAAGAGGTGCAGGTTGATTCGAGTGGAATGCTCAAAAAGGGTAAAAGGTAGGCCCAAATGGATATGGTTAGAAGTAGTAAGAAAAGATATAGGGACTTAAGGCCTCATTGAGGGTATCGCCCTTGATAGGGCAGAGTGGCGGACCAAGATTCTTGTAGCCAACCCCAAATAGTAGGGAAAAGGCGATGATGGTATTAGATCTCACATTTTGTATTAGAGAGACTATACTAGAGAATAACTTCTTAGAAAAGAAGGTTCTAATTTTCTTGTCTTTTGATAATTGTATTCTAAAGACGCAAAACATCCGCATAATTACACAATAGAGGCCACAAGGTGATGTAAGGTAAGAATTTCAAATCTGTTCTCCCTCCCACACTGTTTTTCAAACAAGCCGAATCCTTCATGCTGCATCCAGTTTTTTGGATGTTCCCCCATGGAGAGGTAGATGGAAAAAAGTAAATTCAGTACAAATGGTGTAGAGGTAGATGGAAAAAGATAAATCCAGGACAAATGGTGCATAAGCTGACACCACCTTGTGAAAATTTCAAGCTCATCAAATGAGGGCTTATATTAAGGATTATCTGACCTGAGAACAATATCCGAGTTTCATATCGAGACCCCAGCCATGAATGAGATCATTCTGTGCAAAAAGAAAGGAGCACATAGTAAGACAACTATATTTTAATCTATGAACGCAAATCAAGTCCAAAGTAACACAACCATATTTTAATCCATTGAAGACAACTCTTCAATGGGCAATGAGCCCATCAAAGTCCAAAGAACACAGAGAAGTGAATTAGGCTCTACAATTAAGACACAAATAAGTGGGTACTCAATGAGGATCAAATTTTTCATGTTAAATACCTTCATTGCATAATAAAACCTGTATATCGGCCAGAGAACAGAGATTCATAAGCAGAATACTTGCAGAAACTGAGAGCTAATAATGCAAAATCAAAAAACACAGTGACACTGATTTACAGCATGAGCTAGACAACTCTTCACTAAATGGCAGTTGGTAAACTTCCATTACATGTTCCAACATATCTCTTTAGGCTTAAGAAAGGACAAACATGAATTGAATCTTTCTTTTTTGTACATAAGATTTTTTTTTATTTTTTTATTTTTTTTGGGGGGGGGGGGGGGGTGCGGTGTTAACTATTATAAGCTGGGTTTGAACCTAGAAATCAAAGGAAACAACATTAATTGCATCCAGTTGAGATATGGGCTAGAAAACTTAGTAACAAACATTGTTACCAGGACATTATCAGTGGGGAAATTTATTGTAATATTATTGATTAGTTTTCTTTTAAAGGGAATTTATCAGGAATTTAGGACTTCAAATAATTAACTTCTATAAAATAAACATCTTATTTAAGACTGTCAACACATGAATTTTCAATTAAGTAAAATCGATAGTTATCCCAACAAAATACAAAGGTGAAAACATAAACATGTTAATAAATGTGAAGAGGATAAATATGATAAATTATATTGTCTACATCAACGTTATTAGAAATGGATCAGCCAGGGTTTAGTCCAATGAAAATTGATCCAACCGGCGGGTTTTAAAAAATAAAGAAAAAATAGGAAGAGTAAGTATATGAAATATATTGCAAAAGAAGTTGCCCAACCTTCTTTAAAGTACAACCAGCTGAAATGGGCTGATTTGACAGGCTAAAAACAGTTAAGCATAACGTTTTTGGAAAAAAAAAAAGGGTTGAACATTAGTTTTTTATCGGTGTTTTACCAAACCCAAGTTTTGCTTTGGACTAGACTGGCCATAGCACAAGTTGGACCAGCCGATCTGATCCGGTCCTAATAACAATAGTCTTTATTTTAAAGCCATAAATTTGAGAACTTGATTGTCCAACGAAATAGGCTATGGAAGGAAAATTCTACTTTTATATATATATGCAATTAATAAACAGAGGTCAAATCCTTTCCTTAAACATTTCTGATATAATCACCATGATTTCTAATATGGTAACAGGGACCATAGAAAACCATGATAATTTTGAAGTTCCAAGACTAAACCTGAGTATTTAATAGTAATACATATTATTGCTATAAATACCCACTATAATAAAATTAAACAGCCGTTATTTGCTACGAAGCTAGAAACCAACATGAAATGCATCTCGCTGCAAAGATGTTACAAGGGAATACTCCTTAAGCACTGAGGATGAGACTTTCACACATCAGTATATCACTGTTGTGCTAGAAAGTGCTAGGAGGTACCTAGGCAGCAAGAAGTCCTGGTGCTAAGGTGTTCAATGCAGCTAGAGCTCAAGGCACCCAAGAATACAAAGTTTAAAATTTAAAAATACATACATATGTTTTATAATTTTTTTTAAATAGACCATTACTATTAACTTTTGCGTGCATACATTATGTACATATGCTGATTTGGTAACCTAAATAACCTTGTTCAATTGAAGCATCAGAAGACACTGTGAAATCAAGTGGGATTTGGGAGGGAAGTTGATGCAGCCTAGAACATTGCTCTCGAGTATCTAGATAAGAGAGACACCCTTAAGTTTACAAGAGGAACCACAAAAGGGCACAATAGTCATTGAGTCATTTTATTCTCTTAGGCACATAAATAGTAATTTCTAGAGTATTTTATGTCTTTTTAGTCACTTAAAATCTTTTATTATAAATAGCCATGATTAAACTAATTGGATAACCAGGATTAAGTCTTGTTTAGGGTTTTCTTATATAAGAGATGTACTAAAGCATAATGATGGATCTTGTTCTGGACTTTATTTAAAACCCTAGAGCAGCCAGTGCTCATGCTTTTATCTCTGGTTTTTCATCTTGTTCTAATTTTAGATCTTCCATATGTTCATTTTTGTTAAACCCTAGCTCCAAGCTACTAGGTCTATGCCAGGTTGGTATCTGAGCCCAAGATTCTATATGGTACTGTAGCACAGTATTGCAACAATTTACAGACGGTATTGTGGCATTGTACAATACTATGGCATAGTATTGTAGCAATCTACAAATGGCATTGTAGCACTGTACGAAAGGTACTGCAGCGTCGATTTTTCTGCCCTAGATCAACAATCATGCCTCCACGCAGAGGAGGAAATGCAATGCTCAATCTTACAAGTCATAGAGGTGAGATTTCCTACAAAGTTATTTTGAATGGATATCTTCGAGGATCTATAATTAGAAGTGATTCAAGAACCTTCCCTCCTATGCTTGTTCATGGTTCTAAACCAAGTTGTTCTGAATATCATAAGTTGAGCCAGCGCAAGATTGGATGGTGTGAAGTGTTGTAGAAGACTAATGACAATGCCTACAAATTGAAGCTTCCTAGCCATATTCGCACTTCCAATATTTTTAATGTCAATCATCTTATTCCATATCGTGGTGATACCTTTGACAACAAGCCACTGAACTCGAGGGCGAATTCTTGAAGATGGGGGGAATTGATGCAACCCAGAATACTGCTCTCGAGTATCAAATAAGAGAGACAAGCTTAAAGTTCACAAGAGGAGCCGCAAAAGGGCACAATAGTCATTTAGTTTGTCTTTTTATGTCTTATTTATTTATTGAGTCATTTTATTTAATTAGGGGCATAAATAGTAATTTTTTGAGTCTTTTGCCTTTTTATTCACTTCAAGTCTTTTATAATAAATGGCTATGATTAGATTAGTCGGATAACCAGGATTAAGCCTTATTTAGGGTTTTCTTATATAAGAGATGTACTCAAGTATAGGATCTCGTTATGGACTTTATTCAAAACTCTAGAGCAGCTAGTGCTCATTCTTTTATCTCTGGTTTTTGCATCTTTCTCTAATTTTCGATCTTCTGTATCTTCTTCTTTGCTAAACCCTAGCTCCAAGCTACTAGGTTTGCATCAGAAGTACTCTTTGTGTGATCAGATTCCGAACATTTGCAAACCCCTTACATATCCGAGGACACCTCTTCTAAGCTCCCATGACATACAATCGAATACCAATTCACTTTTGCCTAGATTTTTCTTTCCCAAAAAATTAAAAAGGAAAAAAGAAGCCAAATCGAACCTTCAATCTGAGGTTTTGTGCCCAAGAAAAAGGATAAGAGACAACATGAAGGGTAATGAATACCCTCCCTACCCCTTGTTCCACCTTAAAAGGGGAGAAAAGACCAAAAATTACAGTGACCAGGGCTATTTCTGCCCTCAGGTCTATCCAGGGCCTAGATGGTTCAGACAACCGCTTGGAGCTAACTTGGTCCAGGAAGGCTACCTCGCATAGGCTGGGAGGATTCCACTGCCCAGCATCAGGTTTGCTTTCTGGCATACTAGAATTAACAAAGAAAAAAACTAAGATTGTTTTTCTCAGAAAGAAAAAACAGAATAAATGCTGGTGAATAGTTTAAAGACTGATCGGCACCAATCCACAAACAACAGAGTGAAAAGATGAAGAATGATGCAGTCTCAAGGAGATTCAGCAAAGCCCCAACAAGACGAAAGCACACCTGAATGAGATGCCATGTGCAATGCCAGGAAGCTCTTGAAAATACAGGTGCCATCCCTTCAACCCATCTGAAGAACATTAAAAGATCATCACAAACAACCCTCAAGTCTTAATGATTAGCTTGATGAGAGGATAAATTATGACATGTTCCGAATACTCAATACACTTAAAAATCGCAACAAGAAACCATCACAGAACAATCCTGCAACATAGCATTTCGAAATAGACAAAATTGACAACAAAACTAGGAAAAGGATGAAACAAAAAAGAGATCTGAAACACAGTTAAATACTATCATGTGAGAAACCAAATAGTGAATCTGTAATATGGACAACAAATGGGAAACAACAGCCAAAACTCAGATTATTACAAAACGCAGTTATTTTCTGTCTAGGTGATACCATTAGCTTTTCTTAGTTTTTCAAACCATAAAAAAAATTAAGATGTAATGGGTAAACTCATCCTAGCAATTTACAAACAAGAGGGAAATATTGCTTAGTTCATCACATGTAGTCTAAAACTGCATGTATAACAGAGTGTTATTGTGAGTTCAACCTGCTTGAAGGGGAGAATCCAGAAACACCTGAATATACATGAGGAGACACAAGCACCTGTTCAAAAAGTATAATTATCATGACATTGTCACCCTTGAGCAATCACTGCCCTGTTGCATAGATATGTTTCTTATGTAGTAAACTATAAACATACTCTTTTAAAGTGTCGTAGGTGTCTTTACATTACCATTCAAACAATCATGCACCCTAGCATCTCATGTAAGCAAATCATAGTAAGCTTGTTTTTGTTTTTATTTCAAAAGGTATTCACTCAGAGCAAGTCAGGCAACGATTCTGTCATCACTTCATGATTCAGCCTGGTATCAACTCTATCACTTGAGCCAAGCAGATCAAAAGCTTTCTTATGACAGTAGGTTTTAATCGTAGGCCAAAAAGAATTCAAGAAACCTTAGGGTATGATTTCAAACTTCAATGGGTATATACCATTCCAAACTTGGAAAATAAAGAGAATAGAAGCGTCGAAAACTAATTTCACTCAAAATAATATGCGTATGCATTTCACTCAGAATAATATTTCACATATGACTGTTGGCTATCTCAAGCTTTGATCAATTTGTAACTGAAAATATGCATGGAAAGCTAAGAAACATCCAGAACATAGCGTCCAGATAACATCCTAGGAAGAACTTACCCAGTGCATGGAGGCCCCATGCTAGCATCTGAACAATTCAAACTACCTCGAGAAGCATACATCCGCCTGACTTACATCCAAATGGTAGTGTTAGCAAATGCCAACGACTGTGTGGCAATTTATTAAAAAACCCGGCACATGGAGAAATGTTTTCATTGTACTTACCTATGGACTTTCCCTGTTTTGTTTCGAATTGTAATACGATGATGTATTTCTGATTGATTTGGGTCTAGAGCTGGTTGTGAAATCTCCAATCCTTCTGCCTTCATTATGCGCAGGTACCTTCACATGGTACATTTTTAGAAGTTAGAGAGAACAAAAGCACTCAATTTAGTAAGGCATTGCTTTCTTTTCTTTTGATGGTTGACATGCATTAAGGTACAGTTGTAATAAAAAAATTAAAAAAATAGAAGGACTTGAATTTTCAGGTACCATCTACATTAAAGAAGGAACTGCTTGAAAAGCAGTAGTATGGGAAGAAACAAGGAAGGAGATATCGCAGTGTACTCATTCCCTAGGAGCGAATTGTGGGCAATAGAAGCATGGAGTCTACAATATAATTCACAAGAGAATTTGCATGCATACCTTCCAGGATGAAAATTTTCAACTCCCAAGTCCTCATCCCAAAGAAAGATGTAATCATAAATTGATACAACATCAGGATGCAAAAAGCGCTTTGCAAACCACCTGCCACAAGTCCAAACCTCATTCTAAGAGAAGCCCATACTTTCAGTGTCTAGGACTACCTATTCATGTAAGACCGGTAATCTTCAAAGAAGACTCTTTTAAGCATAACAAAATACTGAAAAAGGTACTTATTTCACATACACATGAATATGGATTGGTACAAATGTGAAAGCCACAACAAATACCATTTTGTTTGATTATGAGCAAGTATGTGTATCGCCCTATCACTCCAACCAAGATCATGCCACCCATCCACATTGCCATCATAATGAAACAATATAATTGAAAAATTTTCTGCAAGAAACTGAACCAACAGTGTATTAGATGAATAAACGAGAATCTACCCTTAGCAACTTGTACTCTAGAAGGCGACAGTTTTTCTGAACTATGAGAGAGTTCACTACCTTTTGGACCATGGCATTCACATTCTTCTTTTGCTTAATTCCAACGGGGATTGCCAAAAGAGCCTTATGATTCTGATTTTTATCCTGGAAAAAAAAAAAGATACATAGAGATCATCATTCAAGATGCTATCATAATTACAAATACCTATTCAAAAACCCCTTTTTGCATCTTTCATACGGCACTAATAAAAGCTCTCACGAACTGTCCATCAACTTGCAGGAGATCTATATCCACATAATATTAAACAATTTCTTCAAGTACGATTGCATGATGGGCTTTTGTCTAGCTAAAGTGATCAACTGATGCTGCAGCCAGAGTTTAAGAAGCTTATTTCCATAAATGTAAGAAGAATGATGTAGCCAGCAGGCCATAGAGTCATCAGGACGAACACAATATGCAAATGCATAGTTTTAAATAATCAGAAATCTATAAACTAAATGGCTCACATCAAAGTTCAGGAAATTAGACACAGAGAAAATAAGGAAAAATTTGAATATACATGCGCAATGTATCCATAGAAAAGGAATACAATGTGAGACCAGCCAATCAACCACATTTTAACGAGGGATATAAAAAAAAGAGTAGCACAGGAAACAAACAATTGTAGGGAAGCATGAGTGTAAATTGACAAAACAGGCATTACTGTTAAGGTTGAGGTCTCCCAGAGGGGCTTCAGCTCCATATCAGATGTTGACTCCACTATGCCACGGGGCAAAGAGTGAATATGGTCAAAATGGGTCATCATTATTTGAGGACGCTGCTGAAATGAAAAGAGATGAGACCCACCCCATTCCAATTGACATCAATTTGGAGGGAATGGAGAGGAGGCAGGCAGTCAGTAAGTCGGCTTTTTGTTTGATGTTAGCTCATCGTCATTATTTGATGTGATAGCCAAAACAAGGTAAGCGAGTGCAAGAGCTTTCCTGATGAATTGTATACAAGAACAATTACCTTGGTTGAGGCAAAGGGATACCAAGTGTTGTCCATCTGGCAAACAACATTAGAAAGAAGAAACAAATTTCACACATGAAAAAATTACAAATAAACATTAACATATAAGAGGAGGAAAGGAAACAAGGACAGGGATACATACCTTGATATGCTCGTATTGATGTTTCATGGTGATGAGTATGAGAAAGAGCATAAAGAGGAGGATGAAGCAGCCAAATGATGTAAAGGACTTGGAGCTGAATCTCCTGCTCCCCTGTGTATTAGCAAACACCCATTGTCAAGGAAAGGGAATTTTCTCATTCACTTAATTCTAAAACCTGCAGGAGAGAGAGAGGGATGGATTTACAGCGGCATCAAGGAAGGGATTCTTGGATAGGGAGGGCGATCTCCAAGATCTGACGCCTTTCATTATTCCTTATTAAAGAATTATAACTAATTATTATCATCAATGAAGGTGGGGAGGTCCATGACCATGATCCCCAACATCACAATGCTTTCCCTTTGCATTCTGAGGAAACAAACGATCTCATATTGCATGGAGGAAAAATGCCCACTGAGATGGATGGCGGGAGAGAGTAGAAATGAGGAATGAAAAAGCAAATTCAAGGATCTGAGTGATTGGGTTTTGGGGTTTGAGGTGGGAGCAATGGCGCCTTCCCCCACTCACGACTGACTGCTATCTTTTCCAAATCTCCCTCTCTCTCTCTCAATCTTTTCCTTATTCCCACTTTTAAACGGAGAGCGAGAGGAAAGGAACGTTGTGTCTCAGATTTATGATGCCTCCTTTGGGAGTCCGAGGATAAGACACAAAAACGACACTGCAAGAAAAATGGGACCAAAAATAAAATTAAAAAAAGTCAGATGATTCCCGCAATCAGGGGCAATCGCACAGGTGGCACTTTTTCAACATACCCACTCCGACCCTGACAATTACTTTCCCTTTCATCTAAAACTATACCGAGTAGGCGTGGTGAGATGTATTCGACCCTGTCACAAACCATATAAAAATCTATTCTTGCCTTCGATTGTAAAATTTAAAATTTTAGAAATAGTGATGATGAAGTTAATCTATGAACGCTTCCGGATAATGTATTAGAAGATGAATAATTTTAGTACTAAAGATCTTCTTTTTTTCATGCCCGTAAATCTTGAAGCGGAGATGATTGATTTGAGGGTTTTCCAACAAAAAAAACACTTTTACTAGTGGGTTTTTGAGGTCACCTTACCCGTACAGTATAAAGACCTTATATAAAGTTTTAATTGTTTTTAATTCACTAGTGGGTTTTTGAAGTTACCTTACCCGTACAGTATAAGGACCTTTATATAAAGTTTTAATTGTTTTTAATTTTAGGCACGCACCAACAGGCAGTTTCTTAGTTGCCATTTGTAGTATACAATACAATAAATGATGGACAACACGGGGAGCGATGCACGCGATTTAAGGAAGTAAGCATATGTGCGACGAAATTTAGTAATGCTAACCCAAGGCACTCATGCTTGGCAGCTGGAGAAATGCTGGCTCCTTCAAATTTTCAATCTTAAAGTATAAGGTTCTATATACCTCTATTTTATCATCGTCTACTTTCTCTCGCATCATTTATATTTATTTATTTATTTTGACAAGCTCATGTATATTTACTTTGTTCTACTGATGTCTCTTCGTTCCCTTTGAAAAAAAAATTTTCTCTTTGTGTACCTTTATTTTCACTCTCTAAAAAAAAAATTTCTCTTTGTGTATCTTTATTTTCACTCTCTAAATATAGATATTTAAATGACTTCAAAGGTGCACTTTGGTGTTTTTTCTGTTTTACATTGTGACGTTTACTTATTGAAATTTTCGTTTTTTTAGTTTTATTTCTCAATTTTTTCCTTGTACAAAAAGATGTGAAACTTAATATCAGAGACTTTTGCCAACTATGGTTGGCAAAATGCAGATCTTAGTATACTTACAAACAAATGCCACTCGGCAAGAGGAACATGGTATTTTCAAATGAAAAAATATAAGATAAAACCGTATATTTCTTTTGGTATCAGGCGGTCACAAATCATTAAATGCGAAATTAGATGGCCGTGATTATCCCATAACCTAAAATCTAAATGCAAAAGAAAATTTTCTAAACTCTATGAAAGTGAAGGATGATTGTAATCTTCTTTTACCGAAGGCAAGTGGTCTCATAGTATGTTGGTATAATCCTCTGGTACCTAAGCAAATGGTCTCATAATGTACATTCTCTTTTCAAGATGCTTGGCGGCTGAAAGTTCACTTGTACAGTTAAGAAAAGAGATTGACCTAGTCACCTTTTATGCTACTAAAGCCAATAAGAACGAAAGGAAACGGCATTGTCCCTGCGATGGAGATGGGATAGGGAAATTTTTTTCATTTCTCCACTTTATTACCATCTCTCTTGCATTGATAAAATGACATGCATAGAATTTTTTTTTTTTAAAAAAAAAAACAAAAGGGGAAATGACATGACCCCCTAGGCCAACAATGTGAATCATCCCAAGGGGTGAAAACAACTCATATCCAGCCCAATCTAGCCCAAAACTCCATCCCATACCTGCCCCGCACCTAAGTAAAACATAAAACTACTTGTTTCTTTCGTATTGGCCTTTTTCTTCTCTCTCATGAACCCCAACTTCATTTCTCATAGATGTTCTCAGCTTTAGAGTTATTGCAGGGTGCACTGAGCCTATCTGGTGGTCTCCTGACCCCACGCAGTCATTTACAGTGTCTAAATTAGTCTTAAACATATTTTCATATATGACAACGTTGGCATTTCAATGGGCATCATCAAATTTTCATATGAAGAAGGTGGCATTAATTTAGTAACTGATCATCTAATGAACAAAGGCACCTACATTAAATGACAAAAGCCCCAAGTTGATCTCTTAATGCAGTACAATAGAAGCTAATCGCTCAAAATATCTGGTTGTTTTCCTGCTAAAGGAAATTACAATGATATATACACAAATTAAGACCAACCTACCCAACATGACTACATCAAAGACCGCAAAATACCCATGTCATGAACTTTTCCAGAGTGCCCCAAGAAAGGCCAAGAATTGCAATCAAGCTTAGGAGGCGACAAGTTCACCACAAAGGCACTTCTACACTGCCAAAAAAACAGGCTAGTGCGAGGTAATAATATTTGTCTCTGGCAAATGAACATAATCAAATCCTGCAGGAGTAACACAGCTGCCACTGCAATTGCTCATCAGAAACATACAGGGCTTGGCAACCAGCCATTACAAATTAACTTGCTGAAAGCACAAGACCATGACATCTATATGAGGTTTCCACGTGACAATAAATTTTTGGACAATAATTATCGTAATTCCCCTTGGTAGTCAGCTGGGATGGTTACATATTCAACTCCAACATGTACAGGGTTAGTAAAGAGAAGTGGAAAAAGATTGAAGGCTGCAAAGGGCTATAATACTCAACATAAGCACCAAACTGCAACCAAAAAATTTTCATTTTACAGGGAGCAAAAAAGGTAGTTATATCAAGAGTTACCAGGAAAATGGTTCTCGCCGCCCAAGTGCCAAGTGTTTCCCACACTTTGTTGGTCATACTGTTTCTTGCATTGATGTAAATCTCCTCATGCTGCCTTCTGCTGTTGTGCATCTGTTTCGCAGTCCAAAACTAAGATTCTACACCTTAATATCGTCACAATACATCCTGAAGAGTCAGATTCAACTCCTGTGCAAATTTGGCAACTGACCCTCCTTTCCTGATCAAAGGATAACAAATGACAATGAGAACCATTCCAAATTCATGAGTTCCAAATTTCACCAATTACATAATTTAGCCCACCCAATACTAACACTTACTTGGCAAGGGATGGAATAGCATGCTTAACCTTCTCCAACTCAATAAAACACAAATTGCACCGTTCCAACCTGGAACCATAAAATTTAAATGGGAAATATAAGTATGTTTGGCATATATAGCAGGCATAAAGCTATAAAATGGAGTGGAAGGGGCAACAAACTATACCTCTGTTCCGCTTGAAGATCCACACCGACAGATGAAGAGGCCGACAATGTCGAGTGGATCACAGGACCAAAAACTCTCACAAGCTTCAATAATGCCTCTAGGGAAATGCCTATATGCCTGTATTTAAATTTATTGGTAAGACGACATCATGGATCATACATTGCTAGCCAAACTATTATTTATGCCAAAAGCCGGGACCATGAGATTTGATCACAGGCCACAACCTCTGGGTGATGGCAAAAGCCAATGACATCTCCTTCGCCCATATTCCCTTGGCGTCAAGGAACAACAGCACACAATGAGGCCTGAGAGGTTCACGCTATTTTTCATGTATCTCCCTATCCATGAGATTCCACTTTAACTCAATGATATTAGGTAGACCCCAGGCCAAATGTCTAATGGTGGTACAGATCTTTGTCTAAATCTTTATATGAACCACTAAAACGTGAACTATGCATGTACAACAAAACTGCATAGCAGTCTCAGTAATAGTTCAATTCATTATCTTCAGGCGATTTAGACAAGGTCCATCTACCATTCTTCATTTTTTGTGCCTAATTTTTGGATTCAGATTTTACATAGAAGCAGTTATTGCTCATCTGTAATGTGGGTTACTTAAGAGACAAGGCACAGAACCTTTTTTTAATTTCTTTACAATTATTCCATTTTAAATCAATGGACAAAGACCATCATGGCTGAGTGCTCAGGTTTGTTTATAATAGCATCATTTCTATTACATGTTAAATATTTTCCTCAAAAGCACAATGACTTGTACCGACAGAAAAGATACCTGTCCATTTTGCTATCAAGCAAGCTTGAGAGGAGCGGTAGGAGGCAAGTACAAATTTCTAGAGTAATACTATCACTCTTTTCCATCAGAATGCTGATTACATCAGCAAATACCTGCAACTCCGAAGGCAGATGAAGTGAGAATCAAACTAATTGTGGCAGTGGGATTGATTTTGCAGAAGTGAAGAAAACAACAGCAGCCAAGACTTCAAGACAATACTTACAGAATGATCAGACATTTTTTGCATTGCGTTGATAGCACCTTTGACATCATTCCTTTCCCAGAACCTGCGAACTACCTGAAAACTTCCACAGCATCTCTACATTAGAAGTGATATTGCAGTTTGGCCACAGTTAACAAATTGAATTGGAAGGAATCGGGCTTCGGTCAAGGCGGTAGCAGCTGGGTTTTTATAGCACTACGTCTCACGTTCCATTCCTATGCAACTTTGTCAAAAAGAAAATGGAACTGAAATAACATATTCAGAACCTATACATGTATAAATTATGTACAGACACAGCAAGGGCACAGAGATGTCTCTAGATAGAGTTTATATGTGGTGCCTGCATATACCACATACTATACAGAAATGAGGTATTCATCATGACAAATGCATGGATATCATAGCAACTATATACTTACAATGCACTATATTTCTGGGCATCATCTAATTCATTTGTAATATCATTTCCCGGTTAGTCTGGAAAAGGATAATAAGAAGGAAGTTGCCCATTCACCTTTGGTGCCTCAAAAGGCCATAGTGATATACCTCCAGCTACCCATTATCAGCTTAAGTGGCAAAATTAGAAACACTTAGAGGCCAAAGAACATCCAAGGGGTTATATATTAGGTGAATACCTTAGAACAGTTGAGATTCCCTTTTATGGCTTGTACATGAACATTGACATGGATTATAAGATCCATAAACAATCTTGGAGTTATTTCATACCTAAGTGGACCCTTGTTAATTGGTTTAACTGCTTAAATGTGAATGTCAAAGAAAAATAAGGTTTTAGAAAGGAAGAACGTCTAAACCATAACAGCAGCTGTAATGTAGTGATCAACAACATCCATTCTTCATGATGATCATTCAAATGCAGTTCCTGGCCTTCAAACATTGTTTGGGGAACATTTTCAACCAAACAAAAAACACATATTTATATCAGACTAGACTTGATATGACTAATGCAAGTTTGCAACTGAAGATATCCTGCACATGTTGGACAAAATTATTCTAAATCTAAATTGCACTGAATCCATAAGTGGCATTTCCAGGTTACTCAAACAAAGTTTGGGGAACATTTTCAACCAAACAAAAATCACATATTTATCAGCAGGGTGGACTTGGTATTGACTAATTGCAACTCAAGATATTCCGCACATATTGGTTGCAATTATTCTAAATCTAAAAAGGTTACACTAAATTCATGAGTGGCAACATAATAATGAAAATCTTTCATAAGTTGCATCTAAAGTATACAAATATCCTAGAAATCAGACTATGAAATGAACATAATTCTGCATATGATGACATTTCACTGCCAACTGCACCTGTAATTTTGTTAAGCGAGACTGCATGGAACTCATGAATTGATCCCGCTGTCTGATTACATCATCAATAACACTTTCATCACTGGGAGGAGCCATTTCTCTTTCAACAGACTGCGAATGTCCTCTCTGCAGGTCCATACAATGAAATGGATCAGTGTTCAGCAGTTGATGTCCAACCAAATGCATCAAAAAAACCTATAAGCTCAAACATGAGATATTATGGGGAAAAATATTGGAGGTAAAGGGGAACAACTTCCACCAATGCCATCAGTGCACATGCTGAAAATTATTAAAAACTAGAAGTAATCTTATGCTCCCTATGAAAATTCAGGATGCATCTAAAGGGCAGGTTTCAGACCTATGATGCCCAATAACCGGAAATTATTTCCAAAGTCTGATTTAAGATGTGTCAAATGATCAACATGAAGCTATTTGATCCAGGATTCATCTCCTTCATCACCGAGATGATACTAGCTTCCATATTTTTCTGCGCAACATAGACGCAATTCGTGCAATATATACCCACATGAGGCTTCGTCGCAACATAAGGAGCATTATATGTTAGTATCGAACACTCTATTTTTATATATACAACTCAAGAAAATACAAAGAAGATACCAGAGCTTGGTCAAAGTGACTTCAAAACTTGAGAGGTGATCCAATGATTTCTGGATGAAGCATCTCTTTCAGCTAAGCATGTGTATACAGAACAGGTGTGAACAGTTTCACTTTTTCGTGATGTTACAAAAAAATAGCCCACCTAGTGCCTAGGCGGCTGCACTGAACTGCCCCGCCTTGGCCACCTAGGTGCCCCGCCTAGGCAGGCCTCCTTGACAACATTGCCAAAGGCAGACACTTCATGCCTCAGCTGAGGAATCTGCCTCAGTTTTCCCTTGCCCGAGGCCAAGAATTGCCTTCAGGCAAGGACTTTTTTAGTCCTTTTTACTCCTAATATAAGGGAAAAAAGGATGTGGTGGTAGTTTGGTGGTGTGGCTGGGTATCCTAAACATCTCCCCCCACCCCCCAACAAAAAATAAAATAAAAATTTTAGGGTTCTTCAAATCCAAAAAGCCTCAAAATTCAGGATTCCTCGAACTTTTTTGAGAAAATAAAACTCGACATGAAGGCTAAATTGTTTACAAAGAAGCCGAAGATTAAGAAGAAGATAAATATTATTTTTTATTATCAACAAATAAATTTTATTTCTAAAATAAATTTCCAAAGAAAATCAAAAACATAAAACAAAGGTCAAGAGATGCCATGACAGCATCTCAGGACCACAACAAAGAACTTGCATCTACATAGAGTGGTTCACAAAGAACCCATTCATTGGCTAGGGTATCAGCCTCTTCGTTAGCTCCCCTAAGAATGTGCACAAAAGTCACATTCTTAGTGTCACAAATGTCAAAGATCTCACCAAACATCATAGCCAACCTCCATGGAATAAACGACTCTTTACAGGCCCTTATTATGAGGTAAGACAATACCCTTTTAGTACCAATCAACTCCATAAATGGAAAGGACGGATCAATAAACATGTAAGCAACGCACAAGCCTCGATTATTATAAAATCACATATCCCCAGTGGTCCCTAATTAAGGATGGAAATGGGCTGATCTGGGGTGCCCCAAGCCTAGCACAAGATCCTAGAGGGCCGCCAGGGCCTAGCCTAGCCCTGACAGGGCCAAAGAGGCCCTAGCCTACACTGGGCCCTACTCTTGAGCTACGTTGCCCAGCATGGCCCTGCTAATGGAGTCCGGCAAGACAAGGCCTGGCCGTGCTATTAGAATAATTAGATATTATTTTTTTTTGTAAATTTATATAAATACAGTGGTGGGGTCGAGCCAAATATCACTGATCAAACCCACCCTGTCCCAAACTTGGACCGACAATTTCAGGACCTGGCCCACCCTAGGGCCAAATTTAGTTGTTCTTCCGGACAAGCCCAATTCCCACCCTACGTTCTTCATCTTTAAAAACCGTACCCAAAACTCTTGGTCCAGGATTACCCTGTGAGCATCCATCAATATTTAGCTCTATCCATAGGAGCAACCCAAACAGCACGGTCTGAATGAAGCAGGGTTTGGATCCAATGGGGCCAAAAACTTCCAACCCTTGACGAAGTCACTGGCTTGGAAGCAGTGAAATTATGGTCAAAGCAAAGTCCCCGAACCACCATATTCCTAGCCCTCTTCCAAAGAACCATCTCATGAAACCTTTGATCCCCCAAAAAATACAACCATTTTGCTCTATCCAAATGCACCAAGTAATCCAGCGAGCCCCTAGGTGGAATTGGCAAAGAGACAAACCGCATTATAAGGTCCTTTACAAAAGCTGGGGTCAACCATTGCATGCCTAAGAGGTTAAGAAAATAGCCTCACATGGTCATAGCATACCTACAGTGAATGAGAAGGTACCTAGTCATTTCCTCCTTTGCTTGACAGAAAATACACCTACTGGAATCTGCATACCCGCTTTTGAAAGCAGTTAATCGTTAATATAATCCCATGGCATGCCAACCATCAAAAAGCTGAAGCTCAGAGTGGAGCATGGGGACCCTCAAAACAACCGCAAAAGCTATCCCCACGCTAAATGCCCAGCCCAAACCACACGAATACTCCACCCCCAATCACAAATCTAATGTCTGAAAAAACCAGTGTACACTTAACTTATACCCCACCAAATCGCCGAAACTCTAGCGTGTCTACTTGGAATCCTCTGATCCCAGCCCAGCTCAGATAAATCATACTTGCATCAAATAATCTCCCTCTGTAATCTTTTGCTCTCCTCTCCTAATCACCAAAGGCACTTCGCCAAAAGGGCCACCCTCTCAAGTCTTCTGTGTACCCAATCCCCCACATCGCATCGGTCTACATACCTCTTCCAACAAACAAGGTGAAACTTATGCCCCAGACAAGTCCACCTTCAAAGGAATCTCTGTTGCAATCTCTCCAACCCATCAACCACGTTGGCCAGTATACGAGACAGAGACATAATACTCGTAGGTTTGCCAACATGGCTTTAAGAAGTGTGCTCATCCTGACCACGGATAGTCAACTTGCCTTTCCACATTGCCAAATCTCCTCTCCATTCTCTCCACACTACCCACCACAAGATAGCATAAACTCTTCTTCGGTTGTCCAATAAAGACTAAATATTTGTGAGGATGAGATGAAACCTGGCACCCAAATCCATCAGCCAAAGATCACATGTCCTCATCCCTTATGCAAACCCCCACCATATAACTTCTTTTATGAAATATTAACTTTGGACCTGATAGGAATGGAACTCAATACGTCACGTTGTGGCATCCCTCCACCCTAACTAGCTATACTTTGAGCCCCTTCCTCCCACATCATTGAACCCTTGTAAAAATTAATTTTCATACCAGTCACCATCTCATTATATCACAATGCAAACCATGATTTAGCTAAATGATTTAAATATGCATCACAAAATATAATTGCATCAACTGCAAACTGTAAGTGTGACATGCAGCTCACCACATCCAACACGAAAACCCATAATGGCCCCACATTCCGCACTCCTAAGAAGCAACCTATTGAAAACCACTGCAACCATCATAAGAGAGAGAAGGGAAAAAAAAAGCGATGCAGGATCACCTTGCTTGAGACCTCTACATGCTCGAAAGTATGCTCGTAACGACCCATTCACCATCATTGAAAACCAAGGATGGGTCACATATGCAGAAATCCACCTCCTCCACCTTTCCCCAAACCCCATTCTGCTAATCATACAAATCTTAAAAGCCCCAATCAACATGATTGTAGGATTTGTCCATGTCAACCTTAGATACAATCCCCGCGCCTCATCGTTGTGCCTCAAGACAATTCACTCATGGGCAACAAAAGCGCTATTGAAAGTCTGTTGACCCCTCATGAAAGCTCCATGTTCTAGAGAGATCACATGACCCAGATGCTCCCTCAATCTAAATGCCAACAACTTGGCAAGAATCTTGTAAAGGCTTCCTAATGAGCTAATGAGCCGACAATCTTTGATATCCACTGGGCCTGCAACATTAGGAGTCAAAGTTGTGAAGTGACTGCATTCCTCCATGAAATATGGCTCTCACATGAAACTCATTGAACATAAGAACCAAATCTCCATCACCAACTCCCAAAAAAAAATATTTAAAATTAACTCCCAAAAATATTGAAAGAAAATCATAGTAAAACCATTTGGACCCAGTGCCCTGTCATGTCCAATGGCAGTCTACTGCCTTTATCTCATCCTCAGTAAAAGGAGTCTCTAAACCATCTGCTACCCCCTCCAGTAAATGATCAAAAAAAGAAGATGGAGATTGACTACTAAGCTGTCTCTTTTGTTTCTTTTGGTGGAGATTGACTACTAAGCTGTCTCTTTTGTTTCTTTTGTATCCTTTATCCTTCTGATTTTCACTATATCGTGAATTGGACTGTTTAGGGAGTCCATGGTCTATGGACTTGCATTTTAGTATTACTTTATGTGGTATTGGACACGATATAAAGCCATAAGCTAGTATATTTAGCCATATCACGTTGGTATTTCTATTTTGGATATTTTATTGCTACTATCTTTTACTGTTTACAACTGTGAAATGTGATTCAATGATCTCAATGTGTTCTAGCCAAATATATGAGTGTGTGTGTGTGTGTGTGCGCGCACAAGTGCGCATGTTTGGAGAGCACATATAGGTATAGATGTGTGTCTGCAGCACCTCAGTTGACACCAGAGCCCCATGTTTGCCTAGGCACCACCTACCTTTTTTAAGCATTGCTTTTAGGAACCCAGAATACAAAAAATTTCTGATATAAATAAAATATATTAAATGCTTACTAAAGTGGCAATACACAAGTCATAAATTCCGATCTAAATCAATATTTAACAAATTGGGTAAAGGAGTCAACCCAATTGGGTACTGGTGAATCATAGCAATTCCTAGTTGTTAAGCTTATTAATTAATAACAAAAGAAAGGCCAAATTACTCATAGCAATTCCTATTTGTTTAGCTTATTAATTAATAACAAAAGATAGGCCAAACCATACCAAGTCCTACCAAATTGACTCTGCCTGGGACCAGGCCTAATCCTTGAGCCAAAACTAAGTTTCACTCCACACTCCAAGGAAAATGATATACGAAAGAATTTAACAGCAGGACTAAATTGTTTCTTTAGATTTCTCGAAAGAAAAACATAAAAGATAAATCTTTTAAAAGGTTAAGAAAAGGGTTTCTTAGAATTTAGAGAACTTCACTGTCAGTGAAATACTATTATCTTACATGCCCATATTAAATGAAGTGCCAACAACATACCAAGTTAAGTGAAGGCACATGACCTTCAGGCATTGTCTCAGAGGAGTAACTGGTGGTTGATGCATCAAAGCTTGGAGATGTTTCTCTCCTTTCCCAACTAGCAACAAGAGAACGGGTTCTCCCTGGACCAATTACAGAATAAGAATTACATCACTGCAAGACTAAATATCCTACCATCCAAAAATTGTTCTGCCAGACCCAAAAAGCTACCTCCAGGAACTTCAATAGAGCTTGTTTCCCTCGTAGTTTGAAGCAGCCTACCGTCAACTGAAAAGAAAGCAACAGTGCAAACCACATCTGTTTCTTTAGATAAAAGGGAACTTCATGTTGCATTCAAATATGAATAGATTCTAAACAACAAAAGTGTTTGTATGTTAAAAGGAAAATTTAACCACAATCTCAAGAATTAAGGAAGAAGATAAAAGTCAGAGCAACACATCAGAAGCCCTAGAAAAATATTTGGGATGATATACAGGCTCAAAAAATATGGAAAGGTATCAGTTAAATTGCAAAAGGGAACCAGGGCGAACAGATGCATTTAGAGTCTCAAGAACTATGAAATTTCGAAGTGATTCCATAGAAGAATTCAACTGTAGAATGAACTATAAGACTGCAAAACTTAAAAACGAATCCTTGAAAGGGCACGATCAGAAAACAACACAATCTAAAAAAAAAGTCAATCTCACTCCTCCCACACCAGAAATTCAGAAAAAGTTATCTGGGAGCAGTGAAGAAAAGAGACTAGATGGTTTTCCATGAAAGGATCATCAAAGACCAGGAATGCCACCCAAGCATGAGGTTCTCACAACTATGCATAGTCAACATATACAATCGATTGAACGATCCAATGCAACTCGTCATTTTTTTTCCTTCTAATTTCCAGTGCATATCTCGTCAAAGGAAAAAGTTTCTTTCCATTTCTACAGCTGCACAAATTATAGTCCAGATAAAATGAACTGAACGGATCATATAAACAAAGTAGAGCAACCAACATATGTATAGGCTTTC
The DNA here is from genome assembly GCF_054954075.1 of Amborella trichopoda. NCBI lineage: Eukaryota > Viridiplantae > Streptophyta > Magnoliopsida > Amborellales > Amborellaceae > Amborella > Amborella trichopoda. The sequence continues at coordinate 343,151 of NC_142344.1, forward strand.
GAGTATGAATATTAATAATTTCATTTGGGACTTACATGATTGCTTTAAGTATTTGTTACATGTACAGATACCATTATGGTGTGATTCTGGCAACAAGAAACACATGGTTCTGCCGAATAGATCATGAATCAGGAACAAATTATTCATGGTCTGTTGGATAGAGAAAGTCAACTGTCCAAACCAGTAAAAACCAAGAATGTCAAAACTCCTCGTCAAGATAAGGACTATCGGCAGGTACCTTAGGGGAAGGTATCTACATAATAATTGCCACAGCTCTAATGGATGGGGTTAAGCCTATGGAAATAAGAGTAACACAACAAATAATCTCAACAGAAAATGCTATGGAGACAAAAATCAACCAGCACAGAAAAACAGAAGCCAGACCACATGCCATTAAGAAGACAAAAGCATCTAACTGGATCAGCCATGATTGAAAAGTAAATGGTTCAGAAGTTAAAGCATACAATTTCTACGAGAATAGTTTGCAGGAGGCTCCAGGTTCATATCTAATCGGTGCTTCCCTGCACCCATGTATCTGATATCTCCCCTGTTCCCTTCAGGTGCTGTTGTTGGTCCACACGTATTATCAAACCCAGAGAGAAAATTTTGGTCCGTTCCTTCATTCATTTCAGTGCTTTTATGACCCATGGGTCCAGATTGCCCAGCAACATTCACTTTCTCAGGATCGTCTCTGCTGACTGATAGCTTCCGTGGTTCAGTTAACTTTGCTTGTATTGAATATGGAATCGTTCTCCCAACAACACTACTTTCTTTCCTGGAATCTAAACTCTGACTCTGATCCACTCTGGCACTACTTCTAGGCACAATCACAGGTACAATTTCAGGCTTGTTAATCATCTGAAGATTAGATGCTGGTTGGACTTTTGCTCCTACACTTCTCTTCAACGATGATGCACTAGATGCTGATGTGGAACTTGGAGGAAGTACCTTGGGACCATTGTTTAATCCAAGCCTCTGAGGAGTACCTGGAACACTTCCACTTGCTACACATTAAGCAAAACGCCAACAGCATGAAGAACAAATTAGGTCCTCCTCATGAAATGGACAAGCCATACCACAAAAAGGAAATCCAAGGGGCCACCATGTTAGCCTTACGACCAACAAAAGAGAGTTAAGAGAATACACCTACCAGACATGGGTAAAGAATTCTTGGGTTCTTTCACAACAGTATCTGAATTTTGTGAGATTGATAGTCTTCCAATATTAACCTTTACAGTAGTACTCTCTGATTGGTGTACAATCTGGTTCCCCGAGGGACCAGACTTTGATTCTGAATGGCCATTTGACCTGGGCAAGCTAGTTGCTGCATATGGCCCTACCCGCTGGATATGATAAAGATAAGTATCATGTCATAGGCATAACAATTCTACGCTAATTGCAAACATAATACAGTAAGCCAATAAGATAAAAGGAGACATATTCTATACCGATATGTCTACAACCCATACTCCAACACAACTTTGATTATAAGAGCATCCAAGGAGTTTGCCTTCATGAATGTTCAGATCTGCCAATCTAGACCACCCCACATCAACAGCATCATGACATCTTATAGGTTCCCATGAGAAAACCTGCAAAGTATCATCTCAAATCACGTGCTTGAAATGAAGCCACGGTAAACGAATATCTTGAATGAAATACAGCATTATGGAATTGTAGGTGAAGAATTATCTTACCTTTAGGCTTTCATGTAATCCACAGAGCAGGGTTCTCCCATCGGGATTGAAGGTCATTGAACGCACTCCTGAAGCCTGCAAAAACAGAAAAAGGTTGTTCTGTGCTCCTAAAGATAATCAAGATGCAAATGACATCTACGTACACAACGCAAATTATCAAATGACAAGTAAATTGAAGAACTCTGGGCATTTCCAGTATAAATGGACATGCTCAACCTCTACATTTCCACAATGTATTGTTTTAAACCACAATGAGTGTTAACAACAAAAGAAATGCACCAAGTTGCATGTATATACATACACTCAATTAATACGTTGAAGGGAGATCATCAGGTGAGCATTTTGCCCCTAGAAAATGGCTGTTTCCCATCCCACGATTGGTCTGATAGCAAGGAATCCCCACTATGCAATGAGTAATTGACAGTGGTGCTTGATGACAAATGGAGATCCCATAAAAACACATCCAACAGTGGGCAAGGTGGCTTCCCACTAGTTCCTAAGCGCATACTCTAGAATATTGTTTGAATACTATAAAATACTTCCGAGGAGTCCCACACAAACAAGGTACCAAGCTTTGAAGCATGTAACATACACAAATAGACACACAAACACACGTTGGGTCTGTATCTATCTAACAAAGTGTATACACACATAAATACCTGTATAAATATATGTAAATACCTCTCTGTGTGTGTGTGCATAAGCTGCCAAAACCAACAGGTAAAGTTCAGAACGTGCTAATATCAACATGGTACCAGTCCTCCAATGCGTCTCCCATCCATGTTGCCATTTAGTCTCGTAAACTAACTCCCATGTTCAAGGATCCCAGGTTTCTAATGGAGCACTATATATGTTCATCATCCAATGTAGCACCAGCCCATCACCCCATAAAGAGTTGTGAACAGGAACTATCATCCAGTTGCTATTTTGGTTATGTGCGCTACATTAATGTTAATAAGACCGGACCCACCATTGAACTGATGGAAACACCAGTCTGATCAGACAGGTTCACATGTCATAGGCATCAAATTTCAAAATACTAAACAATATAATACAAATAAAATGAAAACAATTCAAAGAAACAGAAGGAAACATGAAAAATGACAAATTTTCTAAAAAGAACAGACAATTCATATAAACAATAAGAAAATTGGAGCTAAGAAGCCAACCAATTGTACATAGACCATTGGCACATTAAGTATTGAAGGAAATCAAACTAGTAATGCAGATCCCATATGACATCAATTGTCAAGGACTAAGTTTTAGTCACAAAGTCCTATGGTCCCACCCTAATGAGAAATTAACTAAAAATCACAAATTTATCATAGAAAGTCAACTACAAAAATCACATATTAGACATAACACTCCACCCAAACTACCAAACAATAACCCTCCACCCAAACTACCAAACATTATCCCTCCACCCAAAATAACAAATTCAAATTACCAGAAATCGATTACAAATTTACAACATAAAAAGGGTAACAAGTAAGCCAAAAAATTAAAGTTTTACAAACTTCAGAAGTTCAGATTGTTTACTGTTTTCCAAAACACAAAAACCACTTGTCCCAAGATTTGAATGACCTAACAAGAAAATCTAAAACCAAAACTTACTTGTGAGATATACACGCTCCAAATAAAATAGATCGGGTTGCTAGAATTGCCTAACATTCACTGGAAAACACTTGCAAATTAGTTAAGGTTTAGGAGAGACTGGTAGAGAGAGAGGCCATGTATAATTGTCTCCACCAAAATTTATTTGGGACCAAAACACACGGAAAAACTCTGAATTGATTGAAATGAGGGTCCAAATGACCAGAAAACTAAATACTTTCAACTTCCACTGTTCTTATAGCAGCGGCTACACTGGACCAAACCAGATATTCTGCAGTTTCATTTGGTTGCAGGCCCACACCGGTCCAACTGGTGTGTGCACCTGTTCCTGGTCCAGCTGGCTGATCTGGTCCAGTCTTAATTGCACAACTCTAAATCCCTTTATATTTGAGGGACAAAGACCAAGGGGTCATGGAATTTCTTGCCACCTTGCCAAGAAAATCAACCCCTCTAGCAAATCCTCCAAAGCTAATGCTGCTTCTCTCAATCCAAATTTTCCAGAAGACAGCAGCAGGTACATTCTCCCATGAAAATTATACATCAAAATCTAAGTCGGTGAGGCTAGAAACCACTTGGACAACTGCGTGGACATCATCAACAAATTGATAATTTAGAATCAATCGGACCAGCATCTCCTTGAAAAGGAGGCACAAATTCAAGAATGGAATCACAGGATGCCAACACATATTCAAGAATAGAATCCCAAGAAGCCGGAGGTGATCACCTGTAAGAGCCTCATTGGAAAAAAGCAGTCATTGAGAAACCTACACTCTTGCCCCCCCATCGAAGTTTTCATGCATTTCTAAATGAGAATAAGAATAACCATGCAAAACTGAATATTTTCATGTAAAGAAAATGGACTTAGAACTCTAACATATGTCCTTCGGAATAAATTTGGTTTCAATGCTATCCCAACAAAGCAGTTAACTAACAGTTCATTTCGGTAAACTAACAGCATAAAGTTGCTCCAAAGGGTGTCAAGCCACAAGATCAAATGCATTGTAAGCAAGCATGAAGACTGTTTCATTTTGTTCTATAATTTAACTTTTTCTTTCTTTGATAATAGAACTATAGAAGATGAAAATCATGCCAAGTTGCATGAAACATACAACTGAGATGCGCAACCGCAAGAAAGGATCAAAAAATAAATGATAGAGATGGGAAAAAAACCCAAGAATAGAGATCAAAAGGAACAGATATGTTCCCATATAAGACCATAACCTGAAGCAATTTTTTTAGCAAGCACATCCACCTCGTGATTAGCTTATCTGAGAAACTGGGAGGAGATAACCAAACTGTTACTTAACACTGAACTGATCCTCTGTTATATTAGCTAATCCAAACATAATCCCCAGAGTGTACAGCAAGCCAATATGATGATGTTATCATGAGAGTAATTTTCCGTTCCGAGCACCCAATCTGCTCCGCATGCCCTCAATAACTGGGTCCTCTAAACTTTTTATTAGGTTTACAGTTATAAATAGACAACCCAAGATATTCCCTGATAAAGGCGAAACTTGAAAATCAATCCTTCTTGTTGAAGCAAGCACCTTGACATCCTATCCTTTAACTACGGTGTCATATCAACCAATAGTTAAATATGCTGATGTTTAGTTCAGGTTTCTGAATTTAAAATTCATGTGCGGTTATATAAGTCATATATTTGTAGAATTGATAGACCAAGCATTAGCAATGATAAATCAATATGCTGATAGAATAAGATAAAACTGTTTTTTTTCCAGTTACATCTTCTTTTCTTTTTCTTTTTCTTTTTCTTGAAATGTTAACCTGTGACATATTTTTTCCTTGCAATATTCTTTTTATATTTTCCTAAGAGTTAAGATAGTTTTTGGAACTACAACTCATATGCCTTTACGGCTCAACTTTAGATCTCTCCACTCATTTCAACAGTTCACCTCGATGCATCACCTTTAACAACCCAATTTGAAACTCAAAACAAAAATCAGCAGCATGTAATAATTGTCCACTCATTTCAACAGTTCACCTCGACACCTCACCTTTAACAACCCAATTTGAAACTCAAAATAAAAATCAGCAGAATGTAATAACTGCCCTGAAATAACACAACCACACAACTTTCCACATTGGCTGATGGCACCCTTAAAAAAGACTATCATGTATACCCCATTAAGAGAAATAGATGAATCACTAGGCCCAAGTTATAATTCTAAGAAATCAAAATAAAAATATACCACAAACAGGGGGGAACAACACAGAAATGAGCAGGCAATGGTTTTTTATAAATGCTTAGCGAGAACATCAGATACGAGGCAGACATAACATACCTCGGGTCCAGCTGACCCAATTAGCTCAAAGGTTTCAAGGTCCCAGAATTTTACAGTTTTATCCGCTGAACCTATGCAAAAAATTGTCATTGGACACAGATACGGTTGTTTAAAGAGACAAAAAGAAGGAATTCAGTGATGAAGTACAAAACTTTATCAAATAAAGCATATACAACAATTAGACAAACATCCAAAATGCAAATTGGATACTAAATCTTGGGTACAATAGTGCAATCAGAAAGCAAATGAATGTACCAAACACTCACATAGTAACGTCAAAGCACCTTGGTAAAAATTAAAGCATAAAATGCATGCAAAGAAACTTCACTCCTGGGTAGTTACCGATTTTTCCAGCATGGAGCATGGTTTCTAAAAGTGTCATGAGAAGAAGCAAAAGCAACTAATATAGCAAAATAAAAGAAACCCCAAGTGTTTTAATTTTATATAATTGCATACCATCTATAAAAAAAAAATTAATGCATGCAAAAATCAAATGCATCTGACATTTTGTGACTGTTGTCAACTGCCCCTATGATCAAGTACTAGACAAGCTAAACTTTACAACATCGTATGTAGTTAGCACACAGATCAGAATACATTTCTAGTACATTCAACAAGTTTTTAAATATCAGAATAGATGCTAAATAATATATTAAATCAATATAATATCGAGAAACTGATTTTGAAATTTACCGATATAAAGAACTCATATGCCTTAATTCACAAGGACTGCTAAAGCACTACCAACTCAAACCCCACTACAAGCTTAAGAAAGGAAGTAATCTAGAAATTGCATCTCTGTTTAACCAAAAAAAAGGTCCCAAAGATGAAGCCGCCAACTGCACAACAGCATTATGCTTGGTAAAAACAGCACCACGTGCCTACAAAATCTAGGTCATGGAGCAACACAAATGTCAAGAAATTCCCTTTAATTCAAATTTAATATCTGGGAATTCCTAAGCATAACTCCCTCAATCATTCAAAATAGCAAGCAAATAATTCATATGTGATGCGTGCAGTATTCTGATGGTAATTGAAGTGAAGACAGAAATCTTGCGAGTTTTACCTCTACCAGAACTTCCACTAGACAATGACATCTCACGTTGAAGACGCAAGGTTTCATTTCTCTACAGCTGCTGTCTAGCATTATTCTCCGGCAAAGGCTTCTAATTACTATTCCTTCAGGTATAGGTGCCAATTCTTCAAACACATACCTCTCATAGATCTCAGGGACAGTGATAAGCAATCATCAGAAACCTTTTGTGAAAGAAATTTTCTGATGGATCTAGTAAGCTTTATTCAAGAGACAAGCATGTCTCTTTCCAAATAAAAAATTAACATTTTCTCTAAACCAACATCATTCTAGGTTTTTTTGGGTTGTTCAAACATCACTTTAGTTCTGTATTAGAACACCCAATATGGCATCGCACCAGTTTTGTTGAAGTATGGAGTACAAAACTAGACTATAGTGCCGCCATCATATCCCAACAACATGGGATCAAAACCAAGGGGTGGAGGTGGACATCAGAATCCATCACTTGACAAACCCTTAAAAGGTAGGGAATACGATGGCATCCAAAAGATGGCAGTCCACCAACTATAGAAGCACAAGGCTGACCAGTCAAACAGGCACACGATACCATATACACTGGAACTGCCAGAATCTGCAGGAGACCATCTAACAGTCTCAAATCAAGGTCAAATTTGGGGGACCCTTTCAATAGATGAAGTAGGACCACCAGGGTAAAAATCATGAATTTGAGACATTGGGGAACAGCTAAACCCCAACTGGATGGGCTCAAATGGCCACCAATTTGGACCTGAAGGTTAATCTAAGAGGTGTGCAAGACACCCTCCAAAAATCAATATATTCTAATATCAGATGAACAAGATATAGGGTATTAGATTCGGAGGTCACTTACGGAGCACCGTTCACATCCTAAAAGTGGGTCAATTTACCAAGCAACCATCAGCAAATGGCATCCAATGAAGCCGAAATTGGTAGGATGATAGAATGATCCCTAAACAGCTCATATTCAAAATTTCAGGTCAATTAGATACCATTTGATACCATTTTCAAAGAGATGTTTGCAGGGACACCAAGGGTGATTTTACTATTCATTAGTCATTCACAGTGTACCCATGAACAAACATGGCTCGTGCACCATTTGTAGACCCCAAACAGGCACTAGACAGGATGGCCTCCATCAAAGGTGGGCATTGTAGAATAGTGCAGCATATAAATTCAAAAATTTGTCTTTTTCTTTATTATGCCCGCAACTTCGCCATGACCAGTCCCAAGCCGGTGGCCAGTCCCAAGCCGGCAGTGTTCCAAAAAATGCCGGGCGGCACCTAGGCCGTCATGGGGGTCCTGGCTGCCCAGTGGCTAGGTGGACGCCTAGATTTATGGGAAGCCTAGACCTATGTTGAAGAAAAAGGTCAGGGAGCAGGGAAATATGAGTATACATCATAAAATATTAAAAATCCCGTAATTCAAATTTCCAAACCATTGTAAATTTGTAATCGATAGACTACTAGCACAACCAAAAATAAAATATAATAGTAATTAGTAAATTAGTAATATAGGCATAATCCATAATCTATACTCTATAGACCATACTTCATGCTCCATAGTTCATACCATCCCATAATTCATAGTTCCATACAATGATACAACCATATATGCATACAGCCATTGGTGCCCCATGCGGGCCCACATATTTTAATTGCCCCAAATAATTTTATAAATATCAAAAATGCCATAAAACTATTTTATAAAATAAAATGAATTTTTGATGGCTGAAAATATTTTAATTGAATTAAAAAATTCACATAGTATAAATAGAATTAGGAAAAATATTTTTTAGTGTCTGATAAACGCTTCTAGAAGAGGATTGATACCACAAAATCAAGAATATGAGATCTCTAGGGCACTCCACCTATGTTAAAAGTCCATGACCCACAGACTATCTTCTCAAACTAACCCAATCGGATCAATAAACCACAATCAGACGCAAGGGCTCATGATTGGCTCATCAAAGCTAGCTAATAAATAGTGGGAAACAAATCTAGTTTGTGGATTATAGGTTACCCCCAAGTGTCCATGTCATGCGATCGTTGTTAAGGATTTGGCCCTTGCCCTTACAAGCCTCCAACTGCATACAAGAGACCACCAACCTCCTTGGTCATATACATCATCTCGAGGAATCTCTCTGACCTCAACAAAGGATGACCCTACAATAGAACCTTCTCTGGTAGTGCCATATGCCCAGGGGTAAGGGTTATGGACTCGGTTCCAGGTCTAGATCGCCCAATCCAAGTGAGTCAACCAACATGTCATGAAATACCATATTGGTCCTACACGGACCACACTCCCACTGGAGTACATATCCACCATAGTCATGAGTTTTACATGCTCTCAAGGCCATTAAAGGCCAAAAAATTCCTAATTTTCTGGTCACTTTTTGGGCAGTGTCTCTCAAACCCCACAGCGAAATTAGCTGAAATTTTGATGGATTGTTTCTTAAACCAACGCTCTTTCCATCCATATATATGTCAATAGGTTTATTTTTGTGGATTGATACCAGAATTTGATATCAAAGTAGAGGATCGAATGGGTCAGTGACTACTGGCTACAGGCTCCATGACCTCCACCCGCCTTTTGATCAATTTCTCCCAAACCGGACAGCATTTGGAGCTGAAAATTTGCAGATACGCTCCTCAATCAATCCCCAAAACATCAATAAAACCAATTGCATAGCTATTTACAAGATTGAAGCTGGATTGAAGCCCAAATGCAGCCCAAAATTGATATTGCTGCGTAATGACCTAGGTCCATTAAATCATCATAGCTTCATGAATATGACAAGTTTTCAAATGAAACTTGAGACAAAATGACCTCACACAAATTTATGGAGAGAAAATGGCCATCCATCAAAATTTCGCTGAAATAACAAGGAAAGTGACGACAAATGATGAACCAAAGTTCCAAAGAGCAAAACATAGATATTTTTGCCCAAACAACCATAATTAACTTGTGCTTTGATCAAAAAATGGGGCAAAAAGTTAGTTTTCCACCCACATATGATTTGAGTTTGAACATCTAGTTTCCCACCCATGTATGTCTAGGGTTGATTAATACCCCATGCCTTGTTCGTTTTGAGGGTTAGAAGGTTGGGGGTGCAGAATTCTAGGGAAAGAAAAATGGTGAAAGCTTGAGGCCTAGTTTTCCTTGTCAGACAAGTTCCTAGAGACAAAAAGCCTAAGCCTAACCTTCTCTATCCTATTTACAACCAATCAAACCAATTCTAACCCAACCCCTTGCAAATTTTTTGGATCAAACCCTACTCCACAAAGCATTTTGGCTTGTGTGGAGTGAAGACCACTCCCATCCCAAGCTTATATCCTTGGAAGCAACAAGGGTGAAGCTCATAACCTAAGGAGATCATTGTGATCTCTTCACTTCACCACTCCAACTTACTTTTTGGAGTGCTTAGGGGCATCATGTCGGTAACATATAATCCTGGGATCTAAGAGGGTCTGCCATATTCAGATCCAGCTTAACTCTCGAACCCAAACTTGGTAACATTACGATGCTTTAAATCGATAGTGTAATGGAATCAATCAAAAAAAGAGATAAACCAAATAAAGAAAAAGAAAATCAAAGAATATTATTTGACAATTGATAAAATAAAAGCACCCATATAGCTTAGATAACCTAATACATGGGAAGCTTGACAAACTTGCTATCTGAATGTTAATAAACTTAATGCTTATTATTTTTATTGATGGATGATGGCAAGACAAGAAGGGATAAAATTCAAAATGAATCCATTCGGGATAATTTAGGTGTGGCACCAATAGGCAATAACATGAGAGAAAGCAAACTTTGGTGAGCTGGCCATGTATAGCGCCGACCCAATACAACACCTGTTAAGAGGTGCGAGTTAGTTCAAGTGGAAGGATTGACAAGCGCTAGGGGTAAGCCCAAAAGGACGTGGTTGGAAGGAGTCCAAAACGATATGGGAACTTTTGGGCTCACTGAAGGTATGGCCTTTAATAGAGTAGAATGGCGAACCACAAGTCATGGAGCCGACACCAATTAATTGGAAAAAGGCTATGATGATGATGATGATGATGACTTTTATTGATCCTGCCGCTATAAATAACTTAAGCATGTCATTCACTAATTTAAAAATCGTATGCATGGTGTCCTGTTCGACAAAAAGTGGAGTTGATTTTTTGAATATTTTGTTTTTAGGTGGACTTCATGACTTGAAATTTATGAAAACAAGAGAAAACACACACACACACACACTCTCAAGGAACAAGGTTTAAAGAAATACCACATTTATAATATCGATTTGGGGACTAGCTTAAGCTTCTTATGAGTACCACATTGATTTAGGAGCACTCACTTTTTGGTGAGTGATCCACCTAATATTGGCACTCCAAACGACTACAAAATTAAGGAAAATTGAGGTAGAACGACACAAAATGACATGACCCGATGAATTATATGATTTTGCTTACCTTGTGTATATGATAAGAGGGGACCCGTCCTTGCGCCATGTTCTTCTCCCAAATTCTGCAATCTCTTGAAAAGGAGTCGAAATTTTGATCTCCATTCAGTTGAATTTGATCTTAGAAACCGTTTAGTCCTCTTATGAGTTCAAACCTTGAAGTTTGGTCTTCTCTCGCTTCACTCAAGTTCTCTCTTTTTAGTACCCTCTATAGAGCTCTCTCCTTAGTTCATTTTTCTAGTTCATAGTTAGTTCTCCTCTCTTTTTTCGTTCTCGCTTCACTCAAGTGTGGGATATTTATGGGCCACAAAAGGTCAAATTAGGGCTGGCCCATGTTTTATTACCAAAAGGGTTAGTTAGGCAAAATAGACCCAAATTGCAAGTTTTTCCCGGGGTTCTTAAGGCTTTATTCCAACTGTTGATTCAGCATCTTTTGCTTAGTGAACTGACTGATTTCGTGCTTACTTTTGCCAGGTCTTGAGCTAGATTTCTTCCATAGATTGGTGGAGAATTGAATTGAGCCGTGAGCATCATATGGCTCAAACCCCATATAAAAACTCTTTGAATTTATAAAATTTTGGATCAAACATTGCTCACTGGTCACTCTGTAGTAGACGCATTGTTCTCCCAATTTGATATTTGATTAGCTCTTAAATTTGATTAAATGGGTCAAAGTTTTTTTTTTTCCCTGAGAAGTTCACGTTATATGTATATATATGTATATAAAGCGTACAAAATTCTCACAGAGTGTGAGTTTGAGGCAGCCCACGGAGGGAATTGAAAGAGGACCATACACTATGCCTCATTTTTCTCGTGATTCTTCCCCAAATCTTGAAGTGATTGGTTCATTGATTCAAAAAGCGGACCGCCCAGTGCCTAGGCGGTCCAGAAGGCCTGGGCGATGGCAGCCAAACTAGGCGGGTGCCCAAGGCCCGCACCTCGTCCAGGGGCGGAAATGGATTTTTTTTATGGTCCTTTTGGGGTTTTTTTGAAAAAACAATGTTTTTAAAGGTGGGTTTCAGGTTCATTTGAAGCCTAAACCCACAATAACCCATTTTTTAGAGAAAGAAACCTCAAAAAAAACTAGATTTTGTGATTTTCATTAGATCTAAGTATTTCTCAAAGTTACGAGAAATGGATCCAAACATCACCCATCAAGATTAGATTTAGTTTTGGAGTTTTTCTACTCCAATTAGAGGTTGTTTTTTAATATTTTAGCACCAGAAAACATCTCAGAGGTGGAAGTTTGGAGTTCAAGCAATCAAAGTAACTGCAAAACTTCATTTTTTAGATTGCTTGTATTATTTTGAGATGTCTGCTTCAGGATCTAGTCGAAGTGGTAATCCGGGTTGAAAATATGATATAACCCAAATCCAAATGACAAAATTGCATACGATGCAATTATTGTGAAAAGGATACAAAACGGGGACATGAACCGGTTTAAGAAACATCTTTCCGATATTAAGGGGAATGTTGCCCCCTGTAAAAATGTTCCTGAAGCTATCAGAGAGGAGATTAACTAATATATGAGTTCAGTAAAACATAAACAGGAACAAAATCCTTGTCATTTGGATAGTTCTATTTCTGGTTTTGCTAGAAGAAATGACTTGGGTTGGAAGTATCGTCATAACCCGAAACCAAACAATAAAAATTGTACAAGGTATAATTTTTGTGAAAAATATACCAATAGGAGTATTAACCGCTTCAAGAAACACCTTGTCAGTATTAAAGGGAATGTTGCTTCTTGTAAAGAGGTTCTTGAAGCTATTTGGGATGAGATGAGATAATATCTAAATTTAGTAGAACCAAAAAATGATGAAAATGAGTCTTGTTCTATCGAAATATCTTCTTCAGGTTCTTCTAGAAGTGGTGATCCGAGTTGGAAGTATGGTCATAACTCGAATACGAATGACAAAAATCGTATTAATGTAATTATTGTAGAAAAGATACTAATGGGGGTATTTACCGGTTCAAAAAACACCTTACCGGTATTAAAGGGGATGTTGCCCATTGTAAAAATGTTCCTCAGACTACCAAGGAGGAGATTATACAATATTTGAGTTCAAGGAAGCACAAAAAGATAGAAACTGGTAAAGCAGCCAAGACTCCTAAGGCTACATCTGCACAGAGTAAAGAGGGAGGTAAAAGAAGAGGAGGAAGAGGTAGATTCAGAAGAAACAGAGGAGGACGAGCATTATGTTGAAGACGGAGATGATTCTGATGATGATGGCCTTGAATTTGATGCATATGATGAACCTTACCCTCCTTCTGATGATGATGATGATGATGATGACTGAAGAATGAAGAGTTGAAGACGTTTTTGGTGTTGAATATTGAGTCTAAGGCTGTATATTTTTTGAATTTTTGTATATTTTTTTTTTCTTATTTTTAGTTTCTGGTTTCTACTATCTAACTTTTGTGTGTATCAGTGTATGCTGGTATGCTTTTAGCATTGTATGAATATGGATTATAGACTATCAAATTCTCTTCATTCATGAAAATATCAAATATGGATTATGGATAGAATATCAAAATTCTAATATTTGTGGTCAGAATATCAAAATTCTCCTAATTTATGGTTAGAATATCAAAATTCTAGCATTTTTCTTTCTACTTGGCCGCCCAGGTTCTAGGCGCCCGCCTAGGCACTAGGTGGCCTGGACCCCCACAGCCAGGCGCCGCCTAGCGCTTTTTGAAACACTGGACTGGTTTTAATGATTTAATGAGTTTAAAGGGTATTGAAAGAGGATGATACATACCAAATTTCAGCTCAAAAATACCCAATAGTTTGGAAGATTGTAAGAGGACTATACACTATGTCCCATTTTTCTCCTTGCTTCGCTCCCAGATCTTGAAGTGATTGGTTCTAATGATTTAATGAGTTTTTTTAAAAAAAAATCAATGATTTAATGAGTTGATAGGATATTGAAAGAGGATGATACATATCAAATTTAAGCTCAAAAATACCCAATAGTTTAGAAGAAAATATTCAATGTTGGTATAGGTGTCAATGGGTTATCATGAAAATAAGGTGCCCTATGTTCCACCATTGGCTAGACTAGTACTTTTGATCTTTGGCATTTCGAAAATAGGGTCAATGATTGTTCAAATGATCTCAAATTTGCAGAGTGAGCTTGACACGGCTTAGGTCAAAAGCTCACAAGTTTCATCTCAATCTAAGATCATTTGACAGGAGTTGCTTTGTTAATTGGACCCCTTTTTTGATGCAGTCTATATGAATAGTGCCACCACTGGCTGGAATGGTGACCTTCAACTCAAGAGACTTGAAAATGAGCTGAAATGGTGTCTCAATGAGCTGAAATTGGGAAGGTTGGTTTGGAACACTAATAAATTAAAATTCCACCAATTTTCACTCCATTCTGAACCTTTGACCAAGGTTTTGACTGGCCCCTATTTCCGCTGTGGGCCTAACAATTCAATATCATCCAAAGGTCCAAAACCCATGATTTTTGGTGGAGAGGTCTCTTTTTATATATCTTGGAGAACTTCCAAATTTCGTCCCATTCTGAGACAGTTTAAGGAGCCTACGGAGGGTCCTCTCATATGACTGCCAATCCAACTTATATCAGACATTGCAGGGTTGTCCGATTGGTGATCCGGCTTTTGCTGATGGTGGACCACCCACAGTTGAGCTCTTGTAACAATCTCTGCCTTTTGGGGCTTCTTGGAGTGCAGAAGAGCTGTGATGTCCCTCCATGGGCTTTGTGTCCCTGTAGTCGGGTGGAAATAGTCGCTTGCATCCAGTTCGATACTTTATGATATATTTGAGCTGGTTTCATGCCAGTTTGAGGTCCTTTGCGAACCGCACTAATCCAAAATACAGCCAAACAGGTACATTTGACCAAGAAAGTGGCAATTGCATGAGCATGATAGAGTTTGAACGACCAACTCTTCTCTTATCACACCTGTTAACCCAGGGAGTCAAAGACCACATTGGCCTCCGCCTCCCCGAGGACATGAAGGAAGGACCAAAACAAGCAACACAAATCTCTCCAATCTGCAAACTATCATCAAAGAGAAAGGAGCCAACATCATCCCCCAGAATATTACATAAGACAGCCGCCCTTTCTCGTAGTTGGAGGCATGCAGAAAGGTGCTAGAAAACATTTTTGGCTTTGCATTACTTCAAAAAAAAAACAATTCTCGACTTCATTGGGACTGCCCCTTCCACCTCAGTATAATCACAGTCTTCAGGAGGTTATTTAAAAGAATTTTTTCTATCCTATGCCCCCACAAAAGCTATAAGCAACAATCATTTGCAATTAGCAAACAAATCCACCACCTTAGACAAGACAGGTTCCCAAAGGAACTACCATCAAACTATCAAAGTTATCTCTCTCTTACATATAATTGTTGGCATAGTTAAATACTAAGTTTCAAGTCCTTAGACTGTAAAGCTTTGTAATTGGATTGATTTGATTTCGTTTATTTAATCACTACACAGTAAGACCCCATATGGACAGACCAAATTTTAGCAATAGAGGTACTTTTTCCCTCCACGCATTTAGGAGTGAAAGACGGCATGCTTTCGTCAGCCACTAAATTCATTGGATATAGACTTTTGGAAGCCTGCTCCCTTGTCAAAAGGCACCAAAACACCCATAGCACCACAAAAAAAATTAAAAAAAACTTCCTTCATTAAGGAATAACTCTATTCCTTTAATAGGCTTGTTGGGAATCCTAAATTATTTATGGACCACAAGCAGTCAAATTCAATGTGAGCTCCAAAAGAAACTTGGGACCAAGCAGATTTGCAAGGTTATCAATGATGAGCAATTTGAGATCAGCATACGTTATAAGGACTTTTAGCAACCTAAGATTTAGGCACTTTTGGCAGGTTCTGCATCATTGTCAAGGCTTATTTAGTTAATATACTGGCAGACTAATAGTCAAGTCATTCTGCCAAACAAACAAGGTGGATGATAAAGAAATAATGTGTCATGAAGGTTGCATTATCTGTTCACAGGAATCCAGTGATTTTTGTCCAATATAATGGTTGTTGATGTCAGTCATGAGCCTGCACAGGTAATCTCTTGCAGATAGCACAGCCAACTTAGTGCTCAATCAAGAGGGTTTACATAATGCGATTTTACATCATGCTTTAAGTTGCTTACTCCTTAAATTATTAAGTTATCATTCATCAAAAGAACGCCATATATCATTCATAAGAATAATGTACACGTCGTAAAAGATTAGTTCATGGTGGCACGAGCAGATAAAATATCAGAGTCATGGTTTTCAGAAGAAAAGGTTAAGTACGGAAGCATTCTAACCTGTTGCAAGAAGAAACTCGTGGGGATGAAAGTCTATGCATTGAATCTGGCCCTCGTGGCACTTAAAATCATGCAAAAGCTTTCCAGCAGTCAAATCCCAGAGCTGTCATAATAGAGAGTGTGGCGATTAGTATAAAGAAAACTCGCCTATGGTAGAGTGATCAGAAAAGGAAAAGAAAGAAGAAAGTCCTATTCTACCATCTCAAAGTCAAACTTACAAAAGATTAACCGGTCATAAAATGTATGAACAAATAAAGGCATGCACATATCATTCAAAATACATTGAGTAACTCAATAATAATAATGCCCATAACAGAAGATATAATTTGTATGAGGTCACCTTCACTACATTGTCTTCACCACCAGAGACAACCCAACGACCATCTGGAGTGAACCTAATTGCATTAACACCTCGGGTGTGGCCTTTATACGTGTGAATGCAACCTTTCCTCCTAATATCCCAAATCTTCAGATTGGTATCCAAAGAACCAGATGCGAAGAACTCCCCAAAAGGATGGAAATCCACAGATATGCAATTTGATCTGTGTCCAGTAAGCGTACGGACAACTGCAGATAAATGAAATAACCAATCAACCGCATATCTTTCCTGAAATTCAACAAAAACTCAGGGAAAGAGAAATCACCAAAAAACATAAACAAATAGAGTTAAAATGCATCACACTAATTCAATGAAGTATCATCATGTCAAATCCACCTACTCTTTGCCTCTTCAAGGTCCCAGAGCTTTATTGTGCCACTGGCTGCTCCTGCAGCAACTAGGACCTCGGCAGAATCAAAGCTCACAGACTCAACGGCACTTGTATGACCCGACAGGCTCTGCACATAATACAAACCCCATTCAATAGACAATGCATTATAGAAAAAAATGTCAGAGGAAACACCAGTATTAACTTCAAAACAAAAAAATAATAATAATATTAATAATCAACTGGGATGGCCATTCCATTCAAATAGCAGCAACAGAAGGTGTGCAAAATAGCTAGATTACTAAGCATTTGTAATACACATATCAAAAGCAGACAATCACTGTTAAAACCATTAAGAGATCGTTGAACAAGAAAAGGGTAAACAAAAGAAAAAAAGATATCTAAAAACTGACCAGTATAGCATTAGGTTTTCCAATGGCCCAGAGATTCACTTTGTGATCTTCACCCCCGGTAACCAGAACCCTGGAGGATTTCTTCCCAATCTTGAGGCAGTTGACATTGGACGAATGAGCCACAAATTCTTCTGAATTTGTGCAGTCAAGACAATCAAATTCACTCGACAAAATGAAATCAAATCTCATCCCATATATATACAACCAAATAACCAACCAAACAGAGGATAAAGATCTAGGTTACATAGACATAAAAGAATATGCTTCCAAACAAAAAAAGAAAAGTGTGTGCAGAAAAAGTTCCAAGAGACGGTTGCCATGGGGAGTAGAAGACCAGCATTACAGCATCAGACCGAATGGGTGGCCTGGCCCCAATGGCGTGATAAATGATTTGCTTCTTCAATATTAAGAGACTGAATCAAATTCCCAAATTTGCTCTATTTAGGAAGAGAGTTCGATAAAAGAAGGATACGTAGCTTGTAAGCGCGTTTCATTTTGGTGGCAGAGCTCAGTTGTAGATTATGCGGCGCCCAAAACAAATATAAGGGAGTGGGAATGGGCTCATCCTCTTCTTCTTCGGAAATAATGGAGAGCGGATCCACTCTCTGCAAAAACTTGGGTTTTTAGGGATCTCATAAAACAGAAGCCCTTTCTGTTGGCGACGGATTTATTTATTGTATCTTCTGAGAAGAAGAAGAAGAGGGTGAGGAGCAGACAAACATTCTCTTCAATTTATTTGAGTTTGCTTCGCCACTTTACACTGCAAATGCAGCTCTCTCTCTCTCTCCCAACTTCCTTTCGGAATTTCCAGGACCTCAAAAAAGTCAATTTTTTAGAGAATGACAAACCCCTCTCTCCCCCTTTCTGCCCCCTGCCTTCTTACCCTTTCCAGATTTTAAAATCTCTCCCTCTTCACCCATTTTGATTTGTTTCCCTCATCCCCCGCTTTTATTTTTATTATTATTACCCCCCATAATTCGCATGCGGCTCCCGCAAAATTTTGATATCTATACTTTTACCTTTTTCTTTTTTTCTTTTTTTCTTTTTTTTTTTGTTTATTAGGCACCTCTACTAATACTTTTTTATTTCTTTTTTTTTTGTTTATTAGGCACCTCAACTGATACTTTTTTATCTATAATATGTATGAATATGGAAAAAATCTTAAAAATGGACGGTGTAGATAATGTGTTTCAAGATGCATTATTTATGGGACTCAAAATCTTTTTTTTCTTTGTTTCTTTTTTTCATATTCATACATCTCGATGTAGAGTTGCTCGATTTGAGGGTTTTTCAACATTAAAACGACCATTTTTTATGGATTAATTAGTTCACTAATTGGCTTATTAGTCCGCCGATTAGTGCACTGAAAATGAATTCTTGCATACTTGCTTGGAATCGGGCTAGATCGGTGCCGATCCCGAAGTTAATCAGCCGATCTTTTAAACATTGATTTCAAGTAAGGGCCTATATGGTTCTTTGAGGCCGTGAACAATTCAACTAGGGGTCTATATAGTTAGCCCCTGAAATATTAAAGTAGGGTGTGGTTTTCTATAATGTTGCAACCTTAAACAATCCAATTAAGGCGCACATTAAAAATTTATCATGTAATTTTGTTGTAAAATAACTTTTAGTATTATCTTAAAATATATTTTTATACCTAATTAGAAAATTTTAAATTTAAAAAATGGTTAAAATCAAGTAGATCTATAAATATATGAAAATCTTGAAAATTGATAGTCTAGATAATGTGTTGCAAGATGTACTATTATGGGACTCAAAAACTTTTTTTTTTTCATATTCATACATCTAGATATCGAGATGATCAATTAGAGTGTTTTTTCACATTAAAACAACATTTCCGATAGATTTTTGAGGTGCATCTATGATTCTACATATTAAGGTTGCAAACTTATATAAACTTTTCCCATTAAAGTAAGCGCACCTCTAAATAGTATCAAAATATGATTTTTCAAAAATAAAAATATTTGTGATGGCCTAAAAATATATTTTCAACACTAATTATAAAATTTGAAACTTTACAAATAACGTAGATGGAATAGATCTATAAACACTTTAAAATATTAAAAATTAACGGCTCAGATTCTGCATTACAATATGCATTATTTTCCAAACATGAAATTTATATATTTTTTCATGTTTATACATATTGAAGTCGAAATGATTGATTTGAAGGTTTTTCAACCTAAAAACAACTTCTTATAATGAATTTTTGAGGTGCGTCTTAATTTGATTGTTTAGAGCGTCAGCTTTGAGTCACACACGGGATGGCTAGGTGTTTGCGTCACGCATTTAGGAAACACCCTAAGTTAGGCTCTCCAATTAAACACTAAAACAAAAAAGATCGGTTTTTCTCGTTAGGTGGCCTAGCCTTAAAAAGAAAAAACAATTATTGGGGGGACATTTCAAATATGAAGATTTAATATGATCTTGGTACTCCTAAACAATCCCCAAGAATAATAAAATAAGGGTGTGGGGTTTCTATGGGTATGCGTACTTGTGTATTCATTTGCGTTCCCTCCTCTAATATTCATTTTAAAGATGGAATTTGGATCCAATTTATAGTAACCCATAATCTAAACAGTGGTGATTGTGACTACAAAAAAATGAATTATAAAAAAGGATCCCATGTGCTTTTCTTTGCATAAATTGACAACATGGATATCGATATATCAACTAAAGTATAAAAAAATTATGTAGAACGGGGTTTTGGTGGAGAGCACACATGACCATTTTCATTTGATGGTAGGGTACTACATAAGATACAATGTTCTCACAATGATTGTGGTGCAAATTTGAGTAGGTCATGGAAAGGGGGGGGGGATCATTTGACGGTTGTGGAGTCACTGTCGATTATTAGGAGTGGGCAAGGCCACCTTCCAACCACTTCCTTCCCCCAGATGTAACGCTCATCTTATGCTTTTTTTCTCCGTCTCTTATTTCGCTACAATAGTAAGTTGGCTTACTAAATTTTCAGTATGGATCAGGTGATTCAGAATGATTGTCTCTGGTCCAAACAAATAAAAAATTTAAAATATTAAGAAAAGACAAAAATAAAAAATGTAGGAACTAGGCGATCGTGCCGGTTTAGAATGCATGGTTCCCCGATAAAATAGCCTAGTTCCCTAACGGAACAGGCGAGTCCAAGGGAACCGTATCGATTCTAGTTCTGACAAAAAACCATGTTGGTCTAGACTGATTCATGCTATGGATTGGCGATTCCCAAACAAGATCGCTCGTTTTTTTTAAACACCAGTTTTGCATTATAACTCTTTCTATTCCATGAATTCCAAATTGATGTGCATAATCGATGGAAAATTATACAATAACATAAAGGTAGCAATAACTTACGAGTGTTAGATTTAAAATTAAGTCTAATGTTAGATTTGATACCAAAGGACACAAATATAAATGATCTTATGCGTCCAATCTCGTAATAGATCCAGATCGTAAACTCTAATGATTTACTATCCAGTTGTGACTTGTGAGTACTAGCAATGCTTAATTGTATGGACAACCCAATGTTTGACTCACAATAGAGGGGCAAAAAAGCACATTATGAGGGGATTGTCTACGGAAAAAAGCATTTTATATTTTGTATATGGAAGTCACAATTATTATTAACTATCAAATTATAAAAGTGTTTTTGAATATAAACACAAAGTTTTAAGAAAAAAAAAATATCGAACGCCGCCCAAGTCATCCAATTTGGTATTTAATGAGTGAAAAACAGTATTTTTCTCTCTCCTCTCGTACATTGGCATACAATCTCTTCTCGTGAACAAGCATACATTCCCATTCATTCATAAAAGGCGGCAGCGATAGAGGTGAAGATGGGGCCGCTTCATGCTTTTCTCGAGAGTGCTTTGAAGAGGAGGCATGAACCTTGTTGGATAACATTTCTTGGCTTCTAAAAATATTGGAGTGAAAGGTAGGAAAAGACCCTCTCTCTCTCTCTCTCCACATTAATCATGCCTAATTACTTAATGGGAGGAAGCAACGTGGGGTACACCACTATGGATCTCAATGAATGCTGACCCACCCCCATAAATTAAAGTTTTGAGTTTGAACAATAATAACAAATGTTAAGTAACAAGAGACACATATGCAACCCTCTCCCCTTTAGCAAGGAGACGTTTGGACGACCCAATTCACATCTGTCAAAACCTTACTTCGACTCTAGATGCCATTTTGTCTTAATGGATACATGATATACTTATTTATGACAAGGCATTGCATTTGTATTCCAGCCTATTGCCTTTGTTTGCTAACTTATAACTAATGTCCAGTCTCAACAACACAGTGTTGTCCCTTAAATCCATCAATTCCTTATTGCTTTTGTCCCTTAATCCAACCCCCCATTTCCAAGGGACTCAAGTTCAACGTATTGTTGCTGCTCTTCATCTTGTACAAGGAGGTTAAAAAAAAGAAAAAAAGAAGAAGACAAGCACCTGCACCTTTTTTTTTATATAGATTAGGGAGAGAGTTTTTTTGAAGAGTAAGTGGGTGGTGTCAGCAGGATTGAAAATCACAATGGGTAACTAGGTACGAGGTTATTACCACCACCACCCAGCCTCTTTCCTACATCAGGATGTCATGTCATGAAGAAAGTTTTACATGTGGCTTCACATGCTTATAAAGCATATGAGACCCTTGCTCTCAGCCGTTTGATATGAATCGATGACTAGAATGGCTTTATTCACAATCTCACAAGTTGGATCTTGAGCATTAGATCTTGACTTGATCACTCATAATATTATATTTTTAGTTTTTACTGTATGAATAATTTTGCAACAAAATTTAGAGCATGAAGGGAGCACATGATAAAAATAATAAATAATAAATAATATTTTATGCGATGGAAAATTATCAAAATACCTCTGAAAATTTCAAGGGCATTTTCATCATTTATTTTCATGAGAAATATTTATTTTTAGGTGCTTCCCAAAAAGAAGATGAGACACCCCAAATTTCACTAAAAAAATATTTTGTAGAAAAAACTAAAAAACAAAGAGTATTTAGCATGACATTGTGACATGAGCAATCCTAGCCATCCATTCAGATTGAATGGCTGAGAAGTGGGATCACATATGATCTATATACCTGTGAGGTCACAAAGATGAAAATATATTTTAAGGCTATCACAAAGATTTCCAATATTGAAACCATATTTCTTGACACTATTTGAAGGTAGGCTCTAATTTGATTGTTTAGAGCCTAGGCTCTATGCAAACCGCACCCTTTTTTTTTTTTTGTTGATTGTTTGAGTGCATTTTAGCTAGTTTGATTCTCTTTTAATCTGAAACTTCCTAGATTTTTTTTTTTTTTTGGGGGGGGTGGGGTGATTTATGGATCAACTAGGATGAGATGAACAATGTGTGCAAAATTTGGGGTCGTACAAATTCCCTAGCTTGTAATTGGTACTCTGATGGGCTAAGTTACAGTATAAGCTCACAAGCTTATACAATCTCACTCTGTGGAGTTCATAATAAGCATATCAGTTGCGCAATTTGTCATTGGATAAGTTTTTTGTGTTGCCAAAAACCAATATCTAACATCATCCACAATTTTTTTCTAGGATGCGGTCTCAAAAAAGTTCAGTTTTGTTTTGGACCCAAATCCATTACACGTTTGCTTTCCATCCCAATGGGTAAGTTTAGATCCTGCCCTGAGGTGATTGTAGATTTGGGGTATTCTTGGAGCTCCAAACCAAAATACTTGTTGGATGAGAATGTTTTTACAGTGAACAGAACTGATTCTGGAGCTTGTTTCAGTCTCCGGCAGTATAAGAACGTTTCTAGGCAACACAGAGTTATTTTCCTTTTGTGACTAGTAGTTGTTTTAGAAATAGCATATTGAAAGGGATATGACATTCAATATTTTGAAAATATCAAACATGACAGGCTCTGTTGCAACCTCCTTTCTAACCGATTAGCCTAAGAGTCCAATAGCGTGATGAATTGTTGAAGCAGGATAGATATGCCTAAAAAATAATTTGCACCAGCAAAAATTATGCACCAAGCTCACCCGAACTTGAAATCATTTTCTCAAACTATATATACCAAGGTCACGAAGCAGCCGAAAAGAATCATCTTCTTTGATGATTACATTCTGTGACGCGCACACTTACTAGGGAACCAATTGACAGATTGTGAACTACCACTTTAAAGGAGGAGAAGAGTTGAGGGTATGATTTGATTTATAAAGGGTTCCAAAACGACGGGGTAAGGAACTGGGCTTGGGCTACACTTCTTCCCAAGTTCGAACCCTACTAGATATGCAATGGACTTGACCATTGTTTCTAGGAGAATAAAGTCCTACTAAGCCTTCTTTTATTGTTGAATAAAGTACCAGCCACTAGCTTGCCCAGGTATCAGAGATGCAATAAATTTCATGCTATGTATTACCAGAAGATCGGGTGCAGATCCACCTCATGCGAATAACCTCGAGAGGGGGGGTTGGTTAAGTTGAACCTAAATGAAATCCTTGGCATGAGTGTTTAAAGAGAAGAGGGATTCCATCTTTCCCCTCAATGCTTAAAAAATGCTTATTTAGGATGTTCCTCTTAAAATGTTGGGTATCATCTTCCTCACTCTACTAAAATTCTGCTTCTCATTGGCAGCAGATGCATCCCTCTTGAGAAATCCAACCTCTGATATATCACAACTATTATCAAAGACAAATGAAACATTGGTAAAAACAAAGGCAAGCAATTCTCATTACATATAATCATTAATTAATCGCATCTTTCTCCTTTTTGCAACATATATGCTTGCAGGGGTGTTCGAAAATGTAACCAGATTGTTAAGTTGAAAGTCCAATGCAGGATGAGGCAATGGACACAATTAAGTGTCTATAAATGGGTTTTGAAGGGGGTCCCTCATCTGTTCCCTGACATCAAAATTCGAAATTACAAATTGACATAAAAGTGGGTTCTCCACGGAGCTAGTGGACAGCTGCCGCACTCAACATTGTGGTAGTAGGAGCAGGAGGCATGACTTTGAGGCGGCCGTCACTACCATCATCATATTCCTTCTTGAGCTCTCTCAACTTGCTGCTCAGGGTGATGACAGGTAAGAGGTTTTTGGGAAGGCTCGATCCTCTTAGACCTATTAATGCTGCTGCTCTCTCCTCAGCTGCTGCTGCCGAGATGGCTTCTTCATCCCCATCGTCATCGTCATCATCCTCTGTTGTGGAGTGAGTGTGGGTGCGAGAGCGGGATGAGAAGCAGACGGAAGAAGAAGAGTAATCGTCTCCAGTGCCCCACTTGAAGTGATCGTTGGTGGGTTCACTGAAGAGGAAGGTGTTGCTGCCGGCGGACTCTTGGTCGGTCTCCCTCACTGACACGTACTTGTGGAGGCTGGGCTCTGTCAGAAGGTCATGGCTCATCTCAGATTCCACAAAGGAGTTGAGTTGTTGACTAGAAGAGTTGTTGAGATCAGCCACGGCTTCGAGGATGGAGCATGCCTTGGAAACAGAGGGGGGGAGAGGAAACGAGTAGTCTCCTTCTTCATTACTTCCCAGGTGATCCAAATTAGGGAAGTGCTCCCTTGACGACCTTCGTGATGATTTGCTCCTTGTCATCTTATTGCCATTGCTGTTGTTGTTTCCATTGTGCGCAGGTAGTGGAAGGAGCCCATGTTCATTAATCTTGCCATAGCAAAAACCCATGGCAGGAACCGCTTCTTCACCGTGTAGTTCTTTGGCAGCTGTATCTGAAAGGGATTGTTGTTGTGGGAGCCTGCAAGAAAGCAGCTGGTCTCTCATGGCTCTGTTGCTTTCATTCCTTTGGCTCCCTGCCATCATCATCTCCTTGCTACTACCTCTCTCCTCCAACCTTGGCTTGCACCCCATTCCTTTTCCCTCTATCATCTTCAAGCAAGAAAAATTGCAACCCATCAATAGAAATCAATTAAATAAATTAAAGATTTTCTTCCTGTGCATTCTGATGTATATTTCAAGTGCATTGTTCATTACAAGCGGGAGAGTATCACACAAATGCACAGTTTGGAAGATTATAAAAGCAGAGGAGCTGGAAGACATATAGAAATAGAACACGATTGGAGCGGCAAATAAAATAAGCATTTGTACCTGTGATTGCTGATGCTGAGAAGCTCTTTTAAGTCTCTCGTCTCCTTCTCTGTGGCGAATTCTGTTGCCGTTTTTTGCAGCATCTGTTTTGGGAGGGCACTCCTCTTCATTCCTCCTACTGTACGGTGAATGCTCCCTTCTTTTGGAAGAGTTGCGACTGAGTTGGCCACCACCATCAACAGCAGTGACAGAGGCAACCCTATTAGTATGAGTAGATGGAGAACGAGAACGAGGGGAGCCACTGCCCCTTGTCATCATAAGCAGCTCATTTGGATTCCCGACGGTGCGCTTAATGACACCTCCTCCTCTTTTCATGCTACCATGAGATGTCATTGGTCCTACTTCTGCACTGCTGCTGCTGTTGTTGGAACCTGCTCTTCCTCTTGGATTGGGAGAGGGACTGGACCTTCTCCCTGCAGCAGCACTGCAGCCGCCACTGTTTGAGCGCCTGTGTTGCACACTATCTCTGCTCGGTGTTCTCCTGTGATGAGGAGGAGCAGGAGAAGATCGCCTCGAGTTGAGGCGGCGATGCCTTTGCTGCTCATCATCTTCAATGCCGACAATGTCGATGTCTTGTTCTTCTTGATCTTGCTGTTGTTGGTAGTCGTACTGGCGCTTGGAGCCACAGTACCGGTGAGGGTTGCTGTCTTTACCTGAGGAGCTCCTGCTGAGCCTACCACACTGAATGAGGATGGCATCCACTTCTTCCTTTGCGCAGCTTGACGATCTAACCGCACCCCCGCTGCTACTGTTTACAGCCTCCTCATCATCCTTCTTCTTCTTCTTACTCCCACTCTTACTATTACTAGTGTTGCTAATTTCTGCTTCCATTCCTCGTCCTCCGTGGTCGCCACCACTGTCAACATGTTTCTGCGGCGGTGGTGGGGGAGATGCATCTGCCTTGGCCTCCTGCTTTGCCACAGACTTGGTGTCTCCTTGGAGTGTGGATCTGGATTGTGGTTGGGAGGGGGCATTCTCATTCTCTTTCTCTTTCATTTCAATGTTGGTGCCATTAAAAGCATCCTTCGTATTTGCAGAGGGGAAAGATGGAGGAGGAGGAGGAGGCTCCGCCTCCTTGTTCTTCATCTTCTTGCTCACACAACTCCCCATCTCCAATCCGATACCCAAAGTTCAAAAAGGAATGAATACGATTTAGGGAAAGAAGAGAATAGCAGAGTAAGAAATCCCAATCCAATTTTTAACGCCCACAAAGAGCACAATAGGTGTGAGATATGTGTCACTGTTTCTTCATGGGAGAGGGAGAGGGAGAGGGAGAGGGAGGGGTTTATCTATCTCCACCGCTGTCTATTTTAGAGAGAAAGAGAGAGATGGCACGATGATCGAGGGCAACGGTTGTCCCCCAAATTCAAATTCAAAACCCTGATCCCATTTTTTCAAATTTTATTAGCCGTTTAAACAGCAGCACAGGGACAAAGCTCTTTCTCTTTTCTGCCGGCGTCTCTATCATTATTAATTTCTTATTTTATTATTATACATGTGCCTACTCAAACTTCATATTCTCTTCCCCTCTTATTTCTTCCCTCTTCTATCCGCTTTCAATTTTTTATCATTGAGGATACGCATATGTACAAATTACATGCATCCGAACATGGAGCAACGGTTAGATGCAGCTGACACCACTAGGACCGTTGGAAGTTGTCCTCATTTGCGATTAGTTCATATCATAGTTTTAAAACTAAGATCTTCCCGGCCATCGGGAAACCGCTACATATCAATGAATCATCAATCTGGATCGACGATATGGCTGATTATAAACGGCCAGTAAAAAATAAGAAATATATAAAAAATAGAATATGTGAGAACTGAACGATCCAGATCAACAAGCTCTTTGATAGAACTGACCGATTCCCTAACAAAACCAACAAATTCAACATGGACTAGACAGATTCCCAATTACTATCAAGAATTCGGTCGGTCAACATAATCTGAATGGACAATTGGAATAAGAAATACCAACTTTTAAAACCTTGGTTCAAATGAAGGTTCAACGTACAACCGCAACTCAAACCCTATAAGAAAATGCAATCCTAATATTGAAATTCATCTGATGGCCTTAAAATCTATTTTAGCCTCATTAATTAATGTAGATCCGATATATCTGCAAGCACTTAAAAAATAGAATGTCCCATAATAAAATACATTATTTTTAAGGCTTAATATTCATTTTTTTCAACTCGTATCAAATTTGAGATTATCAATTGTTGCTTCCCTAGGTTCCAAAACAATAATTTCATACGAGATTTGAGACATGTATTTAAAAAGGAATAGATTTCGAAATTAATATATTAGTGGGTTAGCCATTTGAAACGTATACCCAATACAACACCTGTTAAGATGTGCCAGTTGGTTTAAGTAGAATGCTAAAAAAAAGCAAAGAGTATGCACAAAAGGATATGGTTGGAAGTACTGATAACAGATATGGGGACTTATAGCCTCACTTAGGGTATGCTCATTGATAAAGATATAGAGAC
Source organism: Amborella trichopoda (assembly GCF_054954075.1). Classification (NCBI taxonomy): domain Eukaryota; kingdom Viridiplantae; phylum Streptophyta; class Magnoliopsida; order Amborellales; family Amborellaceae; genus Amborella; species Amborella trichopoda. The sequence continues at coordinate 371,305 of NC_142344.1, forward strand.
TCCTTGATAGAACAGAATGATAGACCAGGATTTGCATAACTGACACCAAACAGTTGGGAAAGAGCTATAATGATGATACTATGAGACCATTTACCATTGTTCTAAGGAGGTCACAATCACTCTTAGTAATTAGATGTTACATTGGAAGGGTTAGGATGTGTCATGACGTACGCGATTTTTTTTTTGAACTTTGAATATAGTCAACAACATATTTATAATTACATAATTTAAAATTGAAATATTGTTTCATGCGGGGTGGATCGCATTTCTATATATGCGGTCTAGAAAATGTAAAACATCCATCTTAAATATGGATGCAAGTAGGTGTTTTATTACTATAATCAATATTTATAGTTTTTAAAATTCATTTACTTTTTTATATTCACAATTTCCATGTTAGAGATTACATGTCATTGAAAACTAAAATCCATCTCAAAAATAGATTTATTAAGAGGCCCGCATTTCTACGTATGAGGGCTTGGCCACATAGAAACCGGGTCCGTTAAAATTTGATGGACAAAAGTGATTATGACTTTGTATTAAAAATAAAAAAAATATTTGTATATTTTTGCAATTAAAAAAACCAGGGCTTCACGCAAACCTTTTCCTCAAATCAATTGTGAAAAGTTTTGGAATGGGAGTGGGGTTGGATGCCCTTCCACCATTCGCAAAGGCTTTCAACATTGGCATACTTTTTTTTTGTTTGGTTCTTCCTCCCTTTGTACTTTGTTCCAATATTTCAATTATTTTGTTTTTATTTTTATTTTTTAGACCATCTTTTTGTACTTTTTATAACATTATTAAAGCTCCGAGACGATGACGATGATGATTTTTTAGAGCATTATATGGTTGAAAAGGAACCAAAGTGTTGCTCTAGAGGCTTTGTTACTTATGTTTGCCCATTATTCAAATCAACAAATTAAATTGTAAAACAAGCTGTTGGAAAAAATACGGTCCAATGACCGAAGCGGAAGCAAAATAAAATAATTGGGAACCGGGTATCTTACCTGAGTGCTCGCACACCAATTTTGATAAAACGTTTGTGGAGAGGATTGATCAACTCTTGTAGGCATGTTTGACAACTACTGGAGCTATCGAAATCTATTCGACATCGTTGATCCTGATCGGGTGGAAGCTCACGAACACTCACAAAATGCCATAGAAGTAGTTCTAGGTCGACTCTCATACACAACTCTATCTCTTAGGATTGGTTCTTTCATTAGAACTCGAATGGGAGAGGGATTTTACTCACTCTCTCTCATACTTTCTCTCTCAAAATAGGAGGTCTCACACCTTTCTCGTGTGTGTGTTGTGGTGTCTATAAAGACCTCCCTCCCTCTCCCTTTTATAATAAGATAAATGACCCTCTCATTTATGAGGGAGTAACCTCCTCATGAATAGGCACCCTTATAGTGCATGGTGCATGCCATTCATGAGAGGGTCACCCCCTCATGAAGAGGTGCAACCTCTCCCCATCTCCCTTCATGTTGTAACATAAGTCAAACATAAAGGTAGTGCGGTCCACTTGGGTGTTCCCTCACACTAGGGATGCACCCTCATGTCTACATCTCCCACTCGTCCTGTATGTGGGAGGGGTTACATGCTCAAATAAGAGTTGTCGTTCATTATCGCATCGTGAGTATTCTTTTTTATAAAGGGAAAATGCGGTGTACGACCTACAAGAACGAACATTCTGTTAGAGAGAACCATACAAAATTTCCAACCAACTGGCATGAAACACCTCATCTCCCCAATACCTGCAAAACAAAAAACTGCTCAACTTGCCCTAGGCCCGATTTGATTACACCAGGCTAAGTTCTCAACGAATCCCTCGTGAGCCCAACTCAGAAGATTACTTGGCTCATTCGTACATAATTACTTTCAATACACACGTAACGTGTATTGTTTTCTTGTGGTACCAAAACAGAGTGTGATAACAAATGGTCTTCCCTTACAACATATATTATTCTACTCTGACCCCGCCATTGTCTTAGCAATGTTTCAGACGAGTCTCATACTTGAACCTAAGGAGTACATGCTAAAGTGAATGATCAAAGTAAAGTTTTCTAATTCAGTCTAAGGTTTACAAGGGCATCATGGGTCACCTACTTATTAGCCTCGCACAATAGCAAAAAGAAACATGATCATCTTTTTCCACACAAGTTGGTGTTTGGTCACTAATATAACATGTATGGTATGAATCACACGTCATGGTAGATCACATTAAATGTGCGTCATAATCCACACCATGCAGGTTATAGTCTTTTCATAGGCATGCAAACGGCCACCATCTAGCACTCCACAATCACATCCATGCGTCAACCTGAACATCCCTGACGTTCATCCCTGACTACTTGCAGGCCACATGATATTCGGGACGTCAATTTAAATAGATCATGTCAATTCCCTTATGGAATCTCAGCTCGAACCCTTGGTCGAAGCGATAAATGCACCATGTGTATATCTCAGATATTGAGCGTAGCTCATACGAGTAATGAGCTTTAGCCTGCCGATGAATTAAATGATAATATCTGTTGTGTTTGAATTAATGTGCACAAACAATCCATCATAACACAAAATAACATCCATATTTTTTATAATAGTATACCGAGATCCTCTAAACTCATAGGATCCTGAGGCTCATAGTTCTTACATGAGTTTGATGTGCAGCCCTGACAATTGCCTTAGTCAAGGAATCCGCCACCATTTCAGTTCTAGGAATATGAGTTAATATCACCCGTTTGTGTGCAATAATGTCTCAAATATAGTGATATATAGCTTTAATATGTTTTGACTTTCCATAGTGCTTTGGGTCTTTTGTAAAAACAAGTATCATTGTATTATCACAAAATACAGTGACAGACTCATTATCAGTCGCGACAACACCCAAGTTCTTTAATAATCTTCTCAACCATACGCCTTCTTGTACTGCTCCACTACAAGCAATGTATTCAGACTCAATAGTGGAGAGAGCGACACGTGACTGCTTCTTGCTACACCATGAGACCGTACCGCCTCCTAGCAAGAAGACATAACCTGAAGTCGATTTACGCTCATCTAGGTCTGCTGCCCAATCAGCATCACTGTATCCTCGAAACCACAAATCAGTTATTTAGAAACATAGCATTTGACTTGAGGTTCTTCGAAGGTATCAAAAAATCCTCTTCACTGCTTGCCAATGATCTTGTCTTGGATTACTTTAGTATTGGCTAACGAGACCCACTGCATAGGCAATATCTGGAGGCGTGCAGAGCATCGCGTACATCAAATTACCAATTGCACTTGTATATGGAACACGAGATATTTTGTTTCTCTCAGCTTCTATCTGCGGACACATGTCAAGACTTATAATATGTTATTTCTCAACTGGTATCTGTGGGTTTCGAGTCTTGCGTACATAATTGCTTAAGAATCATTTGGATATATGTTTCTTGTGACATAGTAATAAACCTTTGAGAGCTATTTCGATGTATCTTAACACCGAGTATGTAATTCGCCTCACCCATATCCTTCATCTCAAATTTGGAGGACAACCACTCATTCGTGGCATCAAAATCATTCCCAGCTAATAAAATATCATCAACATATAAAGACAACTAAATGTTTTTCTTATACTTCTTAATGTATATACAATGGTCTTATTGAAATATGTCAAAACCATAAGTCATTATAGCGATATGAAATTTGATATACCACTGTCTTGATGACTGTTTGAGACCATATATGGACTTCTTGAGCGTGCATACTTTGCTCTCAAGGCCAGAGGCTACAAAACGTTTAGGTTGCTCCATATAGATCTCTTCCATCAAGTCACCATTCAGAAAAGCAGTCTTCACATCCATTTGGAAGAGTTTCAGGTTCATATGTGTAACGATTGCTAGGATTAAGCAAATCAAGGTCATTATCACCACTGGGGAGAATGTCTCATCGTAGTCCACTCCCTCAATTTGCCTGAACCCTTTCGCCACTAAGTGGGCTTTATACTTATCTATAGTTATATCTGCCTTCCTCTTGATTTTCAATACCCACTTGTTTCCAATTGATCTTCTATTAAGCGGCAGATCTATAAGTTCCTAGACTTGATTCTGCTCCATAAAACTAAGCTTGTCTTTCATAACAGACATCCACTAGTCCACAACAGGAGAATTCAAAGCCTCTTGAAATGAGCTAGGCTCATCAGTATCAAGTGAAATGCATGTGAGACCCTCTACTTCGAAGTGTTCACGAGGAACTTTCCCACGTTGACTCCTTCGAAGTTCGACATGTGATTCACTCTCAATAGGTGTCTCTAGCATTATCGGTGACTCAATATGATTCATATGCTCATTATCAATTAATGACTCACTCTCACTATCATTGATAATCATGGGAAAACTCCCACTATTATCCTCAATTGAAGAAACCATCTCAATATCTGTCTGAAATTCAGGCTCTTTATAGAGCTCGTCCGACATACGAGACCACTTCCTGTTAAGGAATTTCATCTCTATAAAATCTACATCATAAAATTTTATTTCCTTCATCTCGCCACTATCACGTTCTAAACATAACACATATCTCTTTAAGTACTCAGAATATCTGACAAAACTGCACTCAAGAGACCGCCTGTCTAGTTTCCCTATCAATTGAGAAGGGATGTGAACATGTGCTGCTGACCCTCAAGGACGTAAATTAGAAAGATTTGGCTTTTTATCTGTCCATAACTCATAAGGGGTATTGGGAATAGATTTTAATGCCATTTTGTTTAGGACCTCCATCGTAGTAAGGACTGCATCTCCCCAAAATGATATTGAGAGGTTGACGTGAGCCATCATAGACGTCACATGTCCAACATAGTACGATTCATTCTTTATGCAACATTATTTTGTTGCGGAGTGTAGGACATCGTCTCTTGTCTTCGGATTCCCTTATTCTCACAAAGCTTCTTAAATTGATTAGATAAGTATTCTCGCTCTCCATCAGTATGAAGAACTTTAATTCTTTTATTCAAATGATTTTCAACTTTTAGCATAAAACGGCGAAAGCCATCTATTGCTTGCGATTTATGCGATATTAGGTATACATAATCGTAGCGAGAATAATCATCAATAAATGTGATAAAATAACGGAAACCGTTACAGGGCCATCTCATTAAATGGACCACAAATGTCAGAATGTATTATATCTAGAAGACCAGTTGCTCTTTTTCCTTTAAAAAATGACTTTCTAGTTGATTTTCCAGCTATACATCACAAATAAGCAAGTCTATTTTCGATAAACGCAACAATCCTTATTTGGCTTATCGGATCATTCTATCTTTTCATATATGGGCAAGCTTAACATGCCACATTAAATAGTTGTATGTAATTGAAGAGGTGAAAAACGATGATGATATCATATAGGTAGAAGGAATGGAGAAATTAACATAATCATTATCCAAAATAAACAAGTCATTAAAAATCTGGCCATAACAGTGGAAACTATCTGAAAATGTAAATGTAGTATAATTAAGCATGAAACTGATACAACAACCGTCTCTAACAAGACATATAACTGAAAGCAATATTTTTCTCATTCCAGGAGCATAGAGGACGTCATGGAGAAGTCGAAATCAGAGTTGTTAAGTTCCAACCCCTAGTACATCCTCTGATGCACAGATCCCCATGAAGATCTTCGAACTTCCAACTGGAAGTCAAAGTTTGAAGCTCAACAAACCCTTCTCGATCCCTTGCTATATTCTTTGTCGTTCCTGAATCCACAATCCACCAAATAAATTGTGAATGAGCAACAAGCACCTGAGTACAAACATTTGTATAACTAGAGAAATCAATTTGTACCTTTTTAGGTTCATGACATTCACGTGCATAATGACCCTTCTTCTCACAATTGTAATAAGTTATTTCAGATTTGTCCCTTGTGCGCCTCCTGCGTCTATGCCTGACCTTTTTTTTTTCCTCATCCTCTTGCTTAGGTTGCTAATTTCTTTGAGGTGCCCCATTCCTAAACTTACCTCAAGATTTACGGCCTCGAGGCCGGCTTAATTGAGCAACTAGAGCGGTTCCAGCTCTATAAGATGAGCAAAACTCAGCCTCTATCTCAAGGTGACGAGAAAGTTGAGAAAAAATTGTTACAACTTCATTATGCAGCACCAATGGTTTTATATTTTTCCAATATTCTGGAAGAGACTTAAGCATCCGAGCATAAGGATTTGGTACTACAAAGGATTTGGTACTACAAAGGACCAAATAAATAGGCACATCCTACTTAGAGTTATTTTTAAAAATTTTCTACGGGAAAGAATTTAGTGAGGACGCGGTTGGCTTTTTGAGGCGGTACCTCGAACAAGCCTCCTTGTGGCATTGAGGCTTTTTGGAGATGGATTGAGGGCTAAAAGCACCTCCTTGTGGCATGTAATTCCATTCACCACCGAAGGCAGAATTTGGAGCTCCAAATATGGTTTAAATTTTGTAGTTTGAAAAACATTTGTAGAGCTAGCTTTGAGTTTTGAAATTCATTTTTCAGATCCATAATCATTGAAGTGGGGGCGACAAATTTGCAGAATTTTTGGGGCCTAATCTACTTTTCCTGGCGTGTTTTGAGGTGCCACTGCATGCAACAATGGCCAGGCCAAAACTTTACCAATTCTTAATTTATATATTAGGAAAATTTTCAAACTACACACAAGAGATTTAACTTTTTAACATTTAACCCATTTGCAAATATTTCATGTCATGATCATGCTTCTTTTGATGGCTATTTTTAAATTAAACCAACGACATGGCTAAAATGTTAAATAAGTAATAGATTATGGTTATTTTGACAACTTTTCCTTATTTATTTGATTACCGGACACAATGTACATTTGCTCCGTCAGTTTGAACTCAAAGTCTTCTCTCAGTTTTGGTCATCTCAGAGATCCAAAGGAAAAAAAAGAAAAAAATAGATCTAGAAAAATGCTCCAAATCAACTCATGCCCCCAAGAGTGACTCTCACTGTCCATTCAATAGACAATGGGAACTCAAAATCAATGGCTTTTCTGAATTGATAACTAGGTGAATGATTTCAAAAACTTTAAATCGTAGAGAACTCCCGCGTTTTGCACACGGGATCAAATGTACAATATGACTCCCGACAACCACCAAAATAAAAAACATTATCCAATATAATACTAATTTGAAGTTGAAGAAGTGTATTCTTGGCTTAAGTATGCACCTAGGAAAGATCTTGTCAGCTTATAGTATCAGCCAAAGGTCCAAATTGAATTTGGACCGATCAGACGGTCACGACTTCATATTGTGTTTGAATTTTTATTTTTTTTTCTACAAATCCAAATCACTTAAAATTTGAAACATCTATTTTACAAAAATAGGAGAGTATAATAAAAAAATATTTACAAAAGATAAATTAATTTCGAGTGTATTTTGATCAATTTATATTTTGTTAATTATTTATTTTATATTTTTATTAGGTGCGCCTTGATGAGAAGAATGAATCGTTAAAATTTAAATTGATTTGGATTTGTAAAAAAAAAACATGAAAATTCAAATACGAAATGAGATTGTAACCGTCAAATCAATTTAGATTTAATCTGTATCATTAGCTAACACTATAGCAATGGGCAGACAGAATCCACTCCCTTGTTGATGAATAAGTGTCGTGATCACGTATTCTTTGCTTAAGTATGCACCTGGCATTTGCCTGAAGCTTGTTAACATACAAAGCACGCATAGGTGCCGGTGTAAGTAAGCGAATGTCTATAATGCCAGCATTTAGAATTGCTACAGTAGGCTAGCACCTTAGTACGCCGTTAAGGTCCCTCAAAAAGATGGATGGAATTTGCACCAAACCATCCATTACTGATATCAGACAGCTGGGACAGTGCTAATGAAATGTTGACAGCTGGTAGCATACAATAAAAATGAATTTCTAACTTCCATCTATTGAACATTCTTTAGGTAAGAATAGCAGAAGAATATTTTCATCCTTTTTGCTGAAAACATATTTCAGAATAAAGCAACTCCTAAAACCAATATTATTGTTTTCTTTTTCAAAGACCTTACTAGAGATGCATCAGGACAAAGGCATTCCTTGGAAATCTATATAAATAATTATTGCAAAAAGAATGTTGATGTTTGAAGCACAAATTTCCAGCCCTTCTCCTAATCTATTGCTAGAGACATTGATTTTGATTGGGACTTTCCTAGAGAAGAGTAGTGCAGAAACATCAGCCATGTTCCGAACACTGATAGTTTCTGTCGATGGAGTTAAAAGTACCAGGCTAAGAGTTATGAGGGGAATGAACGTCCAAAGCTTGTCATTGGAAACGGCAGGTGGATGCCCATGGAGTATCATATGACACACACCACTTTCGAATGGTACAATTTATTTTCCCTATTTTGTTTGCTACACTTATAACTTGATTGATGTCAAATAATGGTTAGTGATTGGACACCCAAAAGCGTGAATGCAAGCTTCTTCCATAAATTGAATCATCCCTCTAGGAATGCAAATGCACTTAACAAAGCGAAAGTAAACTACAATCCAGTAGACATGAAAAACACCTTAGTCCATAGTGTCACCGTTGTCCATTGAAATGACGGGCTGTGATCTGTTTCACCCACCTATTTCCAACAATTTTATAGGACGAAAAGAAGAGGATAAACACCTATTTCCAACAATTTTATAGCACGAAAGGAAGAGGATAAAACCCCACCTATTTCCAACAATTTTATAAAACCCGGTCTGCTCATTGCACTTCCATCTGGTGCGATGCATAGAACTCATCTCCAACAACAACATAAGAATAGACATGTTGCCAATACGAGGGAGGACATTAACAGCTGACTAGTTCCTTCTATGTCTCATTTGTGAGGACTGAGAATACTGAGCCAGCTCCATTTTCAAGGCACTTCAAACAAATTAGTATCACGTATCAGATGCAAGCATATGAGGGTCCATGCCATTCCTCCATGCATCATGGCGCAAATAATGCTTAGCAAGATTTAATCATAAGGGCAAATTATCTTGTCAGCAATTGTAGAAGCATGCACTCCTAAAGCATGCAACTTCAATGCCCAACAAATACTTCAGGGTCCTGAGATCTTTGATGTCCAAAAATTATTCATATATCCTTCTGAGTTCTTGAGTGTGCATAAGATCATGACCCGTGATGATGAAGCCATCAACAGAGCTGTGATATGATTTTTTTCTCTTCTCTTTATAAACATGAGATATCCATCATAACTACCAATCGATCCAAGCGCCATCATTACTTGGTTAAACCTTTCAAAACAAACTGATAGGAATTGCCTAAGCCCATATATGACCTCTATATGACCTCATTCAATGCCTAAAAACCAGTGATGAAATGTCACTGAAAGACCTGTGGTATAGCCAGAGATGGTAGGTGGACACATCTTCCTAAGGCAGGGCCTCTTAGGGATATAAGCCAAAGAGAGCAACGCGCCAAGAGGAGGTGCACCAATTGCAGTCCTCAGCCTCCCCAACAAGCATAAGTCCAGGAGCTAGAAACCATAATGTTAAGGTTGATATGCAAGAAGGGCATTGCCAATAGCAACAAGCTGATTGAATTGTTCAAAACATTCATCTGAACTTCATCTCACTTCTGATCCAGGGTAAACTATTTTCGAAACAAAGACTTCCATCGGTAGTCATCGGAAGAAAGTCTCAAATATGGTCTATCGTAAATTGAGGATAACTAGCCTAACAGCAACAAAAGCATGTCAAAAGGAAAATCTCATCAACGACTGAGTTATATGGAGTTTAATATCCAGTATCTTTTAATAGAAAATTTTCATGGCACCATAAAATTACATAAAATTATGGCATTTATTCTCACTAACCCTCAATTATGGTGAAAAGAGTAATATATAGTGCGAGTAGGGAAAATTACCAAAACTGGCCATAACATAACACAAATCTAACTACATCTATTAGAAGTACGTGAATTGGATCATCCTCAAACAACATATAAGCATGAATTGTTTACAATCCTCATTAAACTGATGCTTTTAGTCTTTACAAACATGATGGTTATTTGAGCATTCAAATATATGTGAGGCAAACATTCCTCAGCATATTTTCCCTTATCAAGTGCCAATCAATCTTAATAATTAATATTTGAAAAAGAAAAAGAATATTTGGTTGTATTCATGTACAATAGCCAATTAGTGTAGAGGCCTGATATCTGAAAGAAGAATGCACAACAACACTATCTCGCTGGAGGATGTCGATGAAGCATTCTTTACCTCTTATGCAAAAGACTTTATCATTAAATTAATTTGCTGATAAATCAATATGTAACATGCAAAAATTCTCCTTTTGTGTTTATTTTCTTTGCTTCTCTTAGTGTTTTGAGCTTATATTACTTAATTTTTTTTTTACTTTTTGGGATTTATCCAATTTCTTATGAGTTCTCCATAGTTTCCACATTTCTCTACATGTATTGAATATGTTGTGTGTTTATAATTTCTCTACTAGTCATGCCCTTCCAAACTTAACAAGTGCATTCACCAAAAGTGAAAAGATAACTTCAATTGTTGGCTCCGTGATGGTATCCAGGTCAGAAGCCAATAAACTACGACGTAAATCCCCACCTCCTATCTTACACACGTACTGTGTGTGCTCTCTTTCTGATCCTAACAATTAAAAATTTAACCCAGACATCCATGGTCTTATCACAAGAAAGTAAGAAAACCTACATCCTCCACTTAGGCTAGGCGCACGGCGCATCTAATAGCTAACAAAAAAAATTGAACCACAGTCGTTAGACCCCAGACCAAATCTCCCTTGGTCATAGATAACAACAGTCAATAGCCTTCCTCCCCATGCATGAAGTAGAACTCATCTGTATGAATGCATAAACATAAACTGATGCCGGAAGACCCATGGATTGGCCATAATATCAATTTTAATACCAAAATGGGTAAACGAATACTGAATTTTAGGGCAAGTTTGGTACGTGTGAAAATACTTCCATGAAAAAGCTCCACTCGTGCGATTAGATGTGGGAGTTTTTTCACATTAGTTGGCTACCAATTGGTGTGAAAAAATGCGTTGGCAAAAATTTGTGTGGAAAAACTTCCACACCAAATCACATGAGTGAAGATTTTTTCACATAAAAATATTTCACGGAAGTATTTTCACGCGTACCAAACTTGCCCTAAAATTCAAGATTCAATAACCAAACGTGCCTTTAGTGTCTACGGTACAATTTGATCATTCACCCTTTCAATATTAATTAAAAAAAAAAGGTTCTAGACATAGTGCACTAAATGCATCCAATATTCCCACAAAAGCTGCTCCTCGAAGGGTATATAAAGAATAAGAAACAAATAGTTAGTCTTCAACATCCCACACTTGGGCTTTTAGAAAAAAAAAAGAATCCCATACATGGTCCAAAGTACTCACTCCCAAGAGATAACCATAACTACATCGGAACTTACTATCCCACTCCATCCCTACGAGATCTCACAGCAAATGAGAATCTAGTGAAAGTAGTGACAAGGCCCCACATGTCAATCACTAATCAAACACAAATTGAAACAGATAGGAAAATTTTCAATTGTCTAAGCCCCTACAAGGAGGAAGCATAACATGATCTCATAAGCTGATTCTGAAACTATGAACCGGCATTACTAAAGGAGGCAGGGTTTACAAGGAGGCAGGGTAAAAGTTCGAATACATTAAAGAAACTCAAAATATAAGGACTGAAGCATATCACAAGAAGAGAAACCGATCCACAAGTAAAAAGCCTGTCCGGAGTGACAGTTTCTTGTTCACAACGACCAAGTAGATAAAAAAATATCAAACTACCAACAACAATAATTAATCTGGGAATTTCAGATCACTTGTCACTTGACAAAAGCTACAATTTGCATTGGCACATGAGAGACAATAATTACATTCATACCTGGAGTCCCTTGTGTCGCATGTGCTTTCTGTTTGTACTCTTGTTCACAGGGTACTATGAATGAAGAATTTGGAGAATAAATCCCGGAACCACACTGAGGGTGCATATATCAAGATCTCGAAGTGAATTGAGAAACACAATACATTTACACATGAATTATTTAACAACAAGCTTGGATGGTTGTAGGCTCAGATTAATCAGCTGATTAGCACATTGCCTCATACTAACACTGTGCTTTTTAAAAAATTGGCAAGATTTTGGGGCTACCTTTGGGCTTTTGCTCTCCTCATTTAAACATATAGGAATAAGGTTAATGAAAGGACCAAAGCATTACAGTGGATGGCAAAGTCAGGAAGGTAAGTTACATGCCAACCTTATTCAGCATCAATTACCTACAGTTCCATCAACTTGAACTCAAATTAAGTATGAGCAGTGAGAGATAGCTACCTCTCATTACTTCTTTTCTCCTCTAACCAGCCATGTCAAAAGAGAAGCTGCAGTAATAGAAAGAAAAGGACCAAAAAAAAACAAAGGAAACGTATACAATGAGACCATCTATTTTTTATACAAGGGGGTTACAATCATTATTAACCGTTACACTTGAAATCGGGTGGTTGAGGATGTGTCATTGTTTAGGCACAAAGTCCAAAACAAAATTTCTCGAATGTTGTAACATACATTCATCTATTGGATTTTGCATCTAATGGCTAAAAATGATCGTGACCTCCATACACCATAAATAAATCGTCTGATAGTATGCAATCCCAAAAAAGGCGCAAAAGGGCATACCAGAAATTCCAAGAAAAATAGTAGCATGATTAAGAGCATTGAAAATGGACAAAACCTTTCCAAGATGAAAGAAATAGCTATATTCCATCAATGGCAGGGACTTCCAAATGTTCTTCTCTTCAGTAAGCCCACAAAAAAAGGACTTATTTTCCCACAATTCTCCCGCCCCTCTTCCTTTTGGTGTTTACCGGCGACAAATCCAATCCACAGTGCATACACATGACAAAAAGTAAGAATTTGAAAGTTTTCTAAGACCCAAGGCACGTTGAAGGCCACGAGCTTTGAAGACTAACAACTATTGAATTATGCAAAGAGACTTGAGGAATGGGCTCGGTGCCCACACAAATTACTTATATTCATTTCAAGCCCTTTACCAGGTTTGCCAGAAAAACAAACAGATGAGAGACACGAATAACTCAATGAATTCGCAGTCAGAGATGAAGAAATAGGCAGAGAAGTATTAATTCAAAAACAATATTATGGAGTGATATGGGAAAAGTGAGTCAGTGACAGAAGATATATGCTGAATTTGAGAGCCCCTTTCATCGACAAGTTTCAGATCATCAAAACAATAAAAGGAAAAACCGAAAGATAAACCTTTGGCCAGTTTTGTGTTCCTTGAGATATCGAAGCGCTTTCAGACACAGGGCTCTAGCTAACTGCTTTATGGAAGATACAAATTACGCTGCACACACACCACGATGAATGAGTGAGTGGGATGGATGGCTGGCGCTCCTTGACAAAGAGGGATGGGATGAGGGAAGGAGGAGGAAGCCATATTTCTCGGAAATAAAGCATTGAAACATGAGGAAAGATGGAAACAGTAACCATTCATTTGGCGGCGATGCGGTCGAACTCATCTTCCCTGAGATGTGCAAAGAATTTGATGGGCTTGCTGATGCCTCCTTGTTCTTGTTGTTGGGAAGGGGAAAGGGCGAATTGGACTTTGTAAGGTAGGTTTGCAGAGATGCGATTCCCCTTCCAGAGGGCGACATAATCGGTAATCTCCCCTTCCATCCCGAGGAGATCTAGGTCGGGGATCTTGGGAACATGGTACACCTTAACAGGAACCTTCACCCTCACCTTGGCTCCTATCATCTTCTTCTTCTCTTCATCCTCCAACACCACCTCATCATCAGTTAAAGTAGCTGCTGTTGTAGTTGTTCGATGGGAGGAAGAGGAGGAGAAAAGGGGCCTCAGCCGCCTCCTCAAGTCCTGATGCAGGAGAGGCCCTGCAACTCCACAGCTTGTGGTGGTGGTGGTGGTGGAAGAAGAAGAAGAAGAAGGAATGAGTGATAGAGTCCTCTCACCTGCCCACAATACTGGGGCAGCACAGGACCAACAAACGCTCGCCATAACTCTCTGCTGTCCTGAGATATCTTACAATCAACGAATTTCGCTTTGATTTTTTAGTCTGTGTTTTGGTTGATGCAGCGCAGGGACGCCTCAATGTGCCTTTCTTCCCTTGGATAAGGAACCCACCTCCTCCCCGTATGTATATGTGGATCACATTTTTTTCACCGCTTTCTATGCGGCCAAACAGGCCTCTCTTAATAAATTTGGATTTTAAGATTTAATTTTTAAAGGTGAATATGAAAAAACAAATATATTTTAAAAACTATAAATAATAATTTTAATAAGAAAAAATTTGAACCGTTATTTTTCTTGGTTTCTAGGTGGATCACCTAGATGTGAAATGCCCGTCTAGCCGCATGAAACATTTTTCATATATATATATATAAAAGTGTCCAACAATTATTCTCACAACATTGTCTACCAAGGTCTATAATGTGTGGTTGCAGTTGCAGTCGCCATCGACTGTCCCATCTTTGTATGTTGTTATACGAGGAACCCACTTTTCACAAATTTAATTGCATTTATCTGAATGCACTGACCATTTCACTCAAATATCCTATTGATTGGACAATTGTAAGATGCACCTCCACTCTTTATCATCGCATCGATGTATATCTTTCAAAAATCTAGATCCACTGAATTGATGCTAAATCAATTGAAAAATAAAACCTTTTAGAGCTAGACCATGGTGGCAAGTTTAGCTTGTCAATGGTGTAGTAAACGTGGTGCAAATCACAATTTCAACCATAACTACGACCACAGTTAGACTGCAAAGGTGTAAGAATACATGAATAGAATAGTTCATAAACATTCCAGTTTTTTCATTCAAAAGCCAATCGAGATCACAAGAGGTTGAGGATAGCCAAAGGTATAAGAATCGTTCATAAACACTAGGGGTTGAGGATAGCAGTTTTTTTTAAAATCGATTAGGAGTTAACTTTTTTAAGATATTAATGTAGTGGCGTTAGTGGTGGGAATACAAACAATAATGTGGTGCTTAGGATATGGGTTGCTACCACCACACTACCACCACAACCGCAACCCCTTTCTTGATTGAGGATAAATTTGCAACAACAACATTGCACAATGAAAATTCTAAGATACCAATATTAGCTACAAATTATAATGGAAATTTATACATTGCGACTATTTATTTTTTATTTAAAGAGGTCACATCCCTATTGTAGGGTTGTAAAATAATATAAATAATTTTTTTTATTTTTTATTAATGTAAAATCGGTATAGGGCCTTCTTCCTCGTTGATTTACCCAAAAAAAATAATACAAAGAAGTCGTAGTCATCATTGACCATTATATTTGAAATTGGACGGTTGAGAATGTGTCATTGATTGAGTACAAAGTCAGCAATGCACTTTCATCTATTGGATTTCAAAACTTTATGGCCTCCTTGTACTAACAATAATTGGTCTCATAAAATACAATCCCAATTAAAATAGAAAAAATATAGTTATCTCATTCTACATGACCTAAAGATAATGCATATCCAGAAGTGCACCCATAAATAAACACCTAAACCAAGAGACGATGTATCAATACCATGGAAACATTTCAAAAAAATTGAAAACTTGAGATCAACCCACTCGTTGGCAACTACAGTAAATGCACAATGGCTCAAATTGAATATTTGCTGATTCACGATTGTATTTCATATTTAAATTTTAATCTTTTTTCTACAAATACAATTTATTTAAAAAAATGAGTGTCTACTATTGAAAAATAGTTGAACCAAAAATATTAAATAAATAGATTTCAAAAACTAAATTGATCAAAATGGCCCTAAAAATTAGTGGGTATGTTGATCAATTTTTTTTTATTTAAAATTTTTTAAATATTTTTAGTGGGTGCGCCTTAATGGAGGAGTGATGGACACTCTAAATTCCAAGTGATTTAATTTTTTATAAAAATATGAAATATAAGCGTGCTTGTCTGATTGGTCATCATAGAGGAATAAAAATATGAAATTTTTATAAAAATAATAGATATATATATAAACTAACAAAACAAAATGATAAACAAGGATCACGGTCTTTTTATGTGATCCTTCTCTATCAACTTCAGTTGAAACTCTTGATTTGCTTGCGATGCTAATGAACAAAATGTAGGCTTAAAATTATTTGAATAAAAACAAGGGTGCGGTTTGTATAGAGCCGAGGCTGTAAACGATCAAATTAGAGCCCATATTCAAATAGTGTCGAGAATTATAGTTTCAATATTGAAAAGTTTTATTATAGCCTTAAATTATATTTTCATATTTAGTTATAAATTTTAAAGCTTAAAAAATAGTATAGATCGACCATATATATGAAAATCTTGAAAATTGACTGTTCATAAATGCTTTACAAGATGCAATATTTCCAAAACTCGAAATCTATTTTTTTTTCATGTCCATACATCTTGATGTCGAGATGATCAATTTAATGATATTTGGGCATCAAAACAACTTCTTCTAGTAAAGTTTGGAGGTAGGCTCTAATTTGATTGTTTAGAGCCCAGGCTCTATATGAACTTTTCCCTAAAAATAAGGGAACGGTTTCTATACTTCCCCTACAACATAGATGATCTATGCTTCCCCTACCATCCAGCCGTCCAATTTTGATCAAGTGAGTCACTCACCATTTGATCTTAGATTCGATGTCTCAGAGTATTTTAGTTTTATTTTTTTTATAAATATGAAATTTGGTACGTACCATCTTCTCATTGGGGCGCACCTACAAAAATATTAAAAATAATTTTTCGATAAAATATAATGACCAAAATAAACCCTTTGAATATTTCAGGGATATTTTGGTCATTTTATTTTATAGAAAATATTTCCTTTATATTTTTAAAAATGTGATTTTAATAGAGGATTGGACCCCCAAATTTTGGTTTCAAAATATTTTATATAAAAAAAATTAAAAATATAATAGTGTAGAGATGTGACATTATGATTAGGGCAATCTTAACCCTCCATTCAAAATTGACGGTTGGATAAAGGGAAGCATATACGTTTTATGTTGTAGAGGAAGCATAGAAAGCTTGTCATAACTAACAAGAGGAGAAACGAGGATCACATAGTGGTCCTTTTATGTGATCCTTCTCTATCAACTTCAGTCGAAACTCTTGATTTGCTCGCGACGCTCATGAGCAAAATGTAGGTTTAAATTATTTGAATAAATACAAGGGTTCAATTACATTCAAATAATATCGAGAAATATGGTTTTAATACTGGAAAGTTTTGTTATAGCCTTAAATTATAGGAAAAAGTTTATATAAGGTTGCAATCTTCAAATGTAGAAATACTGATGCACCTCAAGAATCCATCAGAAAATGTTATTTTAATGTTGAAAAACCCTCTAATTGATCATCTCGATATCCAGAAATATTATTCGAAAAAAAAAAAATTTTGCATATCAGAAATAGTGCATCTTGCAACACAATATGTAGACCGTCTATTTTCAAGATTTTCATATGTTTACATATTTACTTGATTTTAATCATTTTTGGATTTTAAATGTTTATAGTAAGATATGAAAATAGATTTTGAGATAATCCTAACAATTTTGTACACCAAAATTAGATGTTATGATAAAGTTTGGAGATGCGCTGTAATTGGATTGTTTAAGGTCGCAACTTTATAGAAACCACACTGTAAATTGTATTATTATATTTAGTTATAAAGTTTAAAGATTAAAAAACAGTGTAGATCGAGCATATATAAAAAAATCTTGGAACTAGACAGTTAAAAAATGCTTTACAAGAAGATGCAGTATTTTCAAAACTCAAAATTCATTTTTTTCTCATGTTCATGCATCTTGATGTTGCGATGATGAATTTGATGATATTTGGGCATCAAAACAACCTTTTATAGTAAAAGTTTTGAGGTAGGTTATAATAGAGCCAAGAAACTTTCCCCTAAAAACAATACCTTTCCCCTAAAAACAATACCTTTGTGCTTTGTAAAACTTTTGAATTTTACGTAGAAGGAGAGGAAAAAAGGAGACCTAAAAGTATAAGGTTGACACCTTATACAAACTTCAACCTAACAAGAAAGTAGGTTAATTTACGAATTACGACAGAAACAAGTTTACGATGCGAGTTGGGACCCGTGGGATATATAATTATACCATTTACCGCACTTGAACATCGCACGGCACGCCCAGCTATTTCCATGGTCTTCGCTTTATTACCTCAATGGCAATTGCGCTCTCTCTCTTTCCAAGTTGTCACTCCTCCCCCACCCCCGCTTTCCCTCTTTCATCAATGTTATTCCCTCCCTCTTTCTCGCATTTTATACAGCCGACAGCTATTAGTAGCAGGGCAGGGTTTAGGGTTTAGGATTCGATTGTTTTTCATCAGACGTAAAATGGCGTCCCTTTATTCCTCTGGCCATGAAGGTGTTGATTCCATGGCGGAGACATACACCGAATACCAGGGTAACGTTCCTTTCTCACCTTTGATGTCATCCCGTTAATTCATGGCTGTTACTCCTCTTGCATTTGTTCTTCTGGTTATAACCATGCGTGCCTAGTGCATCCTTTCTTGAGTATTGTCGTGGGCTTCCATATACTGAAATTTACGTTGATTGGGCGGGTCCAGTGTGATGTGATTATCAACCTCCAGAGAACTGAGTGCTCACTATCCATCATTTTGCTCTTTCTTAACACCATGAACACTCTGCACTTCTAGAGCATGGAAAAATTGTGACAATTATTACCTGCCTTCATTTGTTGATACTTAGACAAATATGCATTTGTATAGTTTTAATGGAAGCATTGGGGTCTTCACAGCGGAGGCATTAGGGAATTGTGCAGATCGCCCCCTGGTTATCGAGTTCACAATCAGAAAGGAAATTTTCTAGCAAAATTTTAATCCATTGTTAGAAGATGGCCTTGGACCTTAGCTGATGCAAGGTATCCTAACTCGGCCGATTCCTGTAGAGGGCCATAAAGCCCTTGAATTAGAAAAAACTCACAAAAAAAATATTAAAAGTAAAGTAAAACTAAAAGCAACCTCAAGTCCAAATGTGCTTAAAATTTTTTAGCAAACATGGATTTTAAAATATTGTTTTGTCTTTTGTAGTTTGGGACAATTAACAATAAAAATAAAAATAGGGATTATGGCAAAAAAGTCACTCACCAATCTATGCCAAAAACGTCAAAATCACCAACAAAATGTTATATAATATACCCATTTTTTTACAACTTTTTTTATTTTTTTATTTTTTATATTTTTTCAGGTACCCCTAGTGTCCATAATGCTGCTTTAATCTATTGGCTCTACTATCCAGTCAATTTTAAAATTCTGTTGTGTATGTATGGAAATTATTATGATTAACTCTGATAGTTGCAAATAGTTTTAGTCATACAAAACTTAGCTGCATTTTGTTTACATTTCTGATATTTGAATCCTGCATTTCTTATTCAGATTCTTTTTGCACTTTGAATTGCTTGTTGATTATTCTTATTTTTTTTATAAAACAATTAACATATCAGAAACAGAGTCATGGATCACTGGAAAACGTCCTAAATAGTGGATTAGAATGAGAAGACATTGTGGTACAACTGTACAAGGCTCTTTGTTTCATTCATGTGCCTTATGATTAAAATCTGATTCTTTAAACCATCCTACTGAGAAAAGGAATCTTTGGTATTGTGGCAATGATTTATATAAAACCATTTTAACCCTTTCTCTTTCATGTTTCAGTTAAACACCCCTGTTCATGCTCTTGCTAGTGTCAGAAAAATCTGTTATAAATTTAATTTAATTTTTGAGCAGAAATTATATCTTTGAGTGATTCTCCTGGAAAGATGAAGGCATCATTGGCCGCTCTTTCAGCTAATGCTTATTCTCAAGGTCTCACTGGGTATGTTTGTCCTAATCATTTGGTTTAATTAAATTCTGGTTATGCCTTATCTCAGAGTTTGGGGAGTCACCTTCTGCTCTTCATATGGAGTTCATTCTGATTTATTTAGGAGTTGCGTAAGTTGCAATTTTTGTACTTGTTTTTGTTACCTAGTTAGCCAATGGTACTTGCAAACTTCTGGGAAACTGTGCAACGGGAGATATTTGTTTTTCCTTTATTCTTATGGCCATGATTTAAAAACATGAAGCTCAATTCGAACTACATTTTGTCACACCATTTTCACCGAAAGAATTGAAGTCCAAATAATAATACACACATGTGGAATACATGCATGGACAAATTCAGTATAACATTATAAATTATTAATAATAAGCAGTAAAATAGAGTTTTTGCTGCCCACTGAGCTCTCTTTCAAACACACTTGGCTGAAGCCAATGGGCAGCAGACTCTCTAGCCGAAGAAGGGGTCTCTTGCCCAAACTTTATAATTATTACGCAGCAACATTCTCCACTGAATTTTCTGATTTTCTTTTTCTGTTTCGGCATTGAACGCATGTTGGTGCGTATATATGTAACTGGTCAATTTCATATGAAAAAAAAAAAGCAGTAAATATTATGTTATATATGGCATTGTCCAATAAGGCTATAACTTAATAGACATGCTCACACGCTTGAATGCACATAGTGAAGATGTATTACCGTGCTACTCAAATTATTGGGAAATCTTATAACTTGCTCCTTTTTTTTCTTTGAAAAGATGCAAATATTCCTGTGTGCGAAAAATCAAGTAATGGAATGACATGACAATTAGATTTGACTAGTCAAGGAGTTGTACTTTGACTAGTAATGGAATTTCGTTGTTATCTTTTATTTCAAGTCCCTTATATGAATCATTCTCAATTCATTTTAATTTACTATACCATGAAATGACAAGACAATTAGATTTGACTAGTCAATGAGTTGTACTTTTATTTGCATGCTTAAAATTAACCACCTTGACTCTTATTGTGAGAAATTGGAATATTCATAAGATTATTTATGTATTGAGTTTTCCTTTTTAATTTCTAATTGCTTGTTCTTTATAGAATTACAGCTCTCGATGGACTTCACAGGCTTAAATTGTCTTTGGAATCGAAGGTGAAATCTCCACCTGGAATACCTATTTCAGAGTCTCCTTTATGTGTTTCCTTTCATTACCGGTACCTGGGATTCCTCTCTGTTCTTTTCTTTTGAGAGTATTACTCATGCTTCTATCTTTGCTTCCATTTGGTGTGACACAGTGCTGTTTTAGTGCCATGCGTGTTGCTTGCAGATGCATGTTCTGCACTTCCTATATCCTTTGTGCTTTTTTTGCTACCTGGGATTTCTCTGCTATTGCTGTAGATAGAAAGGAGGGAAGGAAATAGGGTTTGAATTAGGTGTTCTTCACTTCCTATATCCTTTGTGCTTCTTTTGCTGCATGGGAACTCTCTGCTATTGCTGTAGATAGAAAGGAGGGAGGGAAATAGGGTTTGAATTAGGTTATGAGTAGGGGACCACTGCTATAATTATAGAAAGAAGAGAGAGGTGGAGACCACCACCCTCTCCCTAGACAAGCGTAGGGGTTCAGATTCATCTACCACTCTTTACTTTTCCTCACTACTTCCTCTCTGTTGTAACAGAGATCGGAGAGATATGCTTTCTTTATTTTCTGTATGTAATATATATATATATATGGAAGATATTACAAAACACCTATAGGTGAAAATGAACAGTGATTTCGCCTACCTTAATAACCGTTCAAAGTTCATCGCACGATCACCATTGTCCAGTAGTGTTTAATTTTTCATTTTTTTTCTACAAATCGGAATGACCTGAAATTTGGAGTATGTGTTCATCAAAAATAGGTCAACCTATGAAAAATATCAAAAAAAATATTTTACATGAAAAAATTGATCAAAATACCCCTAAAAAATTACAGGGTATTTTGGTCATTTTTTTTTTCTCGAATTATTTCTTTCATATTTTTATTAGGTGTGCCTCACTAAGATGTACACACGCTCCAAATTTCACGTCATTCCGATTTGTAAAAAAAAAAATTGAAAAATGAAACACTACCGGACAATCGTGGCCGTACTATGAACTTTGGACGGTGATGAGGGTAGGCGAAATCACTGTTCATTTTCGCCTATAGGAGTTGGGAAGACTTTTCCTATATATATATATATATATCACTAAGATGTACACACGCTCCAAATTTAGGTCATTCCGATTTGTAGAAAAAAAATGAAAAATGAAACACTACCAGACAATTGTGGCCGTGCGATGAACTTTGGAAGGTGATGAGGGTAGGCGAAATCACTGTTCATTTTCGCATATAGGAAAAGTCTTTCCAACGACTATAGGCGAGTCGAAACGACTCGGTCGACTTTTTGAACTCTGTTAAAATAGCTATTAGTATTAATTTGTGTTGCATGCTAAAATAGTTCTCTAACTCAATTATGAGCATCTTATCTTTCAATGATGTTATATCTTTGGATAAAGATGCAATTATTAGTTTTAGTAAAAAGTTTCTTAAATGTGCTTCCTAACTACTCATGCTACCCTAACAATTATAGGAAGGAGATATTTTAGAAAGAGAAATATGCTTAAATAACAGAAATATTCTTAAATAAGCAAAACTATAGGAATGAGATTTTAGAGAGGAACATAAATTATAGGAAGGAAATTGTAGAGAGAGATTCAAATATCTTTCTTAAAGATCTTAAGTCCCTATATCCTGGGAATCCATCTACCCTACCAAAATTCTTCTCTTTAAAGGTTATGTAACTTATATCCTCTCCATGCATAGAATTAGCTTTATTCATTCGACACATGTCCATCTCTTAACTCTAGCTTAACAATGCAGTATAGATATAACAAATAGAATAAGACCAAATCTATTCTCATGTTCTTCCTCTTCTGCCGTTGTTGCCCCTACCGGTTTTACTTTTGGCATTGTGTTTTGTTTTGACTTTAGGATTCAAGATTTTTACAAATAACATTAGAAAAAAGAACGATTCCAGAAAATTTTGCCACATTTTCTGAATGAAAGAGAG
Organism: Amborella trichopoda; assembly: GCF_054954075.1. Taxonomy (NCBI): domain Eukaryota; kingdom Viridiplantae; phylum Streptophyta; class Magnoliopsida; order Amborellales; family Amborellaceae; genus Amborella; species Amborella trichopoda. The sequence continues at coordinate 394,302 of NC_142344.1, forward strand.
TTACTAACATTACATATTGATGTTGCAGCCATTCAATGTACAGCAGTTTTCCTGGTTCTATAGGTTTGTCTTTTTCATGTGTCGAGTAAGTGGCCAGAGGAGCATGCGTGAGTATTTAGAAGCAGATTGCTTCTCTTATTTTATTGTGTACTTCTTCCATCTTGTCATTCTTCTAGTTGTAGAAATTTGGCACACTACTTGACTGGTTTGTGCAGCATGGCTATTTTTTTCTTGAAATTGATGTAATGCTTTGTGATTTAGTAATGTTGTCCATTTCTGTGTTGTTGTCATTTTGTTACAGTCGTGAGCACTGCTGTTGAGGCCTGGAGATTGGTCTTGGCAGGAAAATTTCAACTGCTTGATCAGTGGTGTAGCTTTATAAAGGTATGCTCTATTCTAAGATCTTTGAATTATAATCATGGATTTTAGTAATGTATTCTTTCCGCATTTCACGTTAGTAGGTTAAAGAAATTATTTGGTTACAAATTATAAAAGAAGGATAGGTTAGCTTGTTTGTGTTTTTTGGTAAACTTCAAGGTTTCGGACCCTTGACCTCCCCAACCCAAATTGATATGTCTACCAATGGGCTGAAGCCTAAGAGACAAAATAGGCAAAGGTTAGCTTGTTTGGGATTTTTGAGACAAACTTCAAGAGTTTGAGCTCTTGACCTCCCTCAACCAAATTAATATATCTACCACTGAGATGCTACCATTTCTATGCTTATAATTGTTAGCATCTCATGAGAAAATGGATCTTTTTCGGTTGTAAGATTCAAGTATTTTAGTGTATTGGAGCAAAGTTTTAAATTGCTAGTATCTTTTTGAAATCTGGGTTACAGTATTTTAGCATAAAATCAACTTAGAATCACTATATGTTCACTTTTTATGTTTATTTATTTATTTATTTTTGTTGCTGTTGTTGACAAAATCCCGTTGACTGCTAATTTGGAAGATATAGCAAACAGGGGTTGGTATCTTTTTCTCCTTTCTTTTTTTCTTTTATAGCTAAAAGACGATGGGGAAAGACTACTTATTATATTAGCTTGTCACACCTAAAGAAATTTCTAGATGAAATTGAGCACCTTGTCCCCTGACGTGACCTTGAGTCAGATGTGAGTGGCTAGGCAATCTTCTATCCATGCTCAAGCAATCTCCTCTGAGGCAAGGGCCTTTAATAGATTGCCCCGAAAATTGGCATTTTATTCTGGGGTTTTGTTGGTTTTCACCATTTTGGTCATTTTCAAAGGGGTGGGAAAAGTTTGGGTTTTTAGATAACCACGTCCTACCTCCCTGCCCCAGCAATTTGTTTGCCACTTGTAAAGAAACTTTGTTTGTTTGTCGGAGTTACAGTTTCATGATTGCTGTTTCTCTCATTGTATTGAATCTTGTTAGTTTTATTTGAAATTGGTTGAATCATGGTGGTTGCCTTTTAGATGGTTTTCTTGTATAGCGCACTAAATACATAATAGTTTTACAAATAGAGGTAATATATTACGTATTAAGTAGATATTACATACAGCATATTTATACATGCAGCATTAAACATTATACTTCGACAGTGCTTCTCTTGTTATCTTATTTTGTTCTGATTTAGGATTATTTGATAATAATTGGATCACATGATTCCTAGACTGGAACTACATTTTCTTCTCTTTTTCTTTTGGCAACTGGGAATGTAAACTGCAAAAGAATGCCTACTCAAAAGAAGCAACTTGTGTCTAAGCAAGTTACATGAATTGAACTGATATAAAGGGCCTCTTTTTTTGAACTCATAATTGTGTGACATGCTATTGATATAAGTTACTTCTTTCTTTGTAGGAACATCATCGCTATAATATTTCTGAAGATACTTGGGAGCAAGTTTTAAATTTCAGCATAGTTGTGAATGGGGATCTCAGTAATTATGATTCAGAAGGTACAGGTGAATTACTCTTATGATTTCATTGTCGAGGAGTTGAATTTGAGGGTGGGTAGAGAAGTGGTCTTGATGGGAATAATGTCCCAGGATCCTAACCCCTTTTCCATATCTGTATTTCCTTTTTCAATGGTTGCAGCACTTGCGCAACATGCATGTGCATTCTAGTGATCATCAATAAATGTTAATTGGCAAAAGGTACTTAGTTTTCTGATTCAAAAGAGAAAAAAATACTGCAGTTTTCCTCTTAATTGTTTGTTGGATCTGCGAAGTTGTGAGAAATTCATAGGCAGGATCCCAAGATTGATGCTTTGATGTATAGACCAACTGTTAATGAAGGATTAGTATGGAGTCGCTAAAGTTTTCATTTTCTGTTCTCTGTTCTCTTTATCAATATGAAATGTACATGGCTTAGAGACCTTATAAATTCAACTGTCTTTTAGGTTCTTGGCCTGTCCTAATCGATGAATTCGTCGACCATATTACGAGGTATGATAACTCCGATTTCCTCGATGGTTCAAATGTTATATATTTCTGGTTTCAAAATGTCCTGCTTTAATAAATCTGTGCATTCACTATTTACTTTGTCAGAAAACTGTGTTCATTCCTCATTTTCATGAATAAGGTCTCTGCAGTCCATTGACTTCATTATCTACTATAAATAAGTTTAAGCCAGTAGCTGCTTTTGGGGCTGATGATACAAGGTTATCATGTCTTGACTCCTGCGCATCAAAAAACTGATACTCTGCTACCTTGAGCATCGGTGTGAAAATATTCAGGTTGGAATATATCATGGAGCAGTGGATGCCTTCTCAAGGTCCTCAGCCACGTGCCTCATACACGAGGCTAGATTACTGTGAGCATTCATGATGTATGTCGTGTGGTACACAAGCCATCTATCTTGTATTTTAGGTGTTGAAATTGCTACGCGCCACATATCTTTAAAATGAATACCAAGTTGATGCATGATGACTTCAACCGCTAATTGAGGTATCTTGTTTCCTTCAGTTGAATTATATAGTCTCATTTTATCGACTGCTCTCTGTGGATTATTGAGAAGATGTTCTGGGTATCTTCAAGTAGGAGCCAGTCCCTTGAGATGCTTCTGAATTCAATTCAATTAGTATGTTTGGTCTAGGAGCAAAGAGGACCATGGAGGACAAGCTGGTGAGGTGCTGGGCCCTGTTGAAGCGTTACTCTGTTAAATGTTTATTGTCTTTGCGCCATAAATTGTTCATGTCAAGATTTCTCGAGGATTTTAGGGCATCTAAGTTGTTAGTCTTCCCAGGCCATGCAGTTTGGGGCAATAGATTTTCCATGACATTAGTTGATATTGCGCAAATGGGGCCAGAGTGCATTATCTTTGCTGTGGGCTTTTCCCATGATCAGGAAGTCTTCAGATCCCCTTTGAGGTTCTCTGTCCCCTCTGCAAGTAGTCTTCGATTCATCCACAGTGGTGAATTCTGAAACAATATCTTCTTTCTTATCTGTGCACATTATCAAAATCTATCCATGAAAAGAACGAAATGTGACAGCTGCTCTTTGGGAAATCAAGGACCAGCCGGGGTTGGAGGCCTTTTCAGAGCCCAGTTCGGCTCCATCTATCTCCAAATCCATAGGATTTTCTGATAGTACTACAGCTGAGGCCAGTGCTTTCCTCGAGTGTCTAAGGGCATATAGGCCTGAGTGGGACAACCAAATAGCTATTGACGGAGACTTCAAAACTATTATCTCATGGGCTTTGGGCTCTGCCACTTGCCCTTGGTGGCTGGCCACATTTTTGATAAGATCTTCAACATCATAAGCCAGGTTCTTGTTTCCTGGACCCACATTTGGTGAGAAGCTAATTCCCTGGCTGACACCTTGGTGAAAGAGGGAGCAGCATCGTCTTCTGGGAGTGGGTCTCACTGACTTTTTTGTACACAATGGTCTTCTGGATCTTTGCCACAACAAGAATGTATACAGTTTGTTTTCTATCTAACTCACCATCTTGGTGACATATGGCCCTGTTAAGGGGTTATTTTTTGTATACCTATTCCTATCTGTTAATACAAGTCAACATTTCTCAAAAGTACGAAATGTATGTTAGATAAGTAGAAGTATCAGATCATCTGAAATCAACATTACCATGGGCACGAAGTTGAATAGGAGATGATGAAGAAAAGAGAAGTGAATAATCCAGACTCGTATGTATGACAATCATATGCAGGCAGCATGATTTCAACACAAATTGGTTTACACTATGTTAATGCAAGTATATCAGGACATGCTAGAGAAGCATACAAAAGGTCCAAGCTGTCTTTGATAAAGATTGAGATCCTCAACTAAATCTTCAATACCCTTACAATATCTAGCATTTAACTCTATGGGGATATCACTTATTTCAAGGCATGAGTAGTCATTTCTCATTCCAATGTATGATAACGACTCTGTAAAATATTAAATGTCCACCTGTCCATCACCATGACGTCTTTCTAAGTATGTTGCATGGAGTAGACCTTAGGGGGGCGATGGGCCACACGGCCCGGCCCTGCCAGGCCCTAAAAATTAGGGCCTGGGCCATAAAATGTAGCCCGAGGACTGGGCCAGGCTGGGCCACAACAGGGCTGGGGTGGCCCTGATTTTTCTTTAGTTTTTTATTCTACATTTTCTTTGAGTGTATTAGGGCCGGGCTGGGTCTTGGCCATGGCCTCTTTGGCCCCATCATGGCCAGGCTAGGCTAGGGCCAAGGCTGGCCCAGCCCAGGCCCGGCATGTTGCCAGCATTAATACATCTATCCATGGATGCATGCATGGTTTTATGTATGTATCCACGTGTTTGTAGACGTGTATTGATGTATAATATTATCCTCTTTCTTCAAAAAGGAATAAAAGCTGTACTATCCTCCCAGGTTCTTTTCCCTTCATGTGTTTTTTTGCCTATTGGCAACTGAAATCCGTAGGCATAGTCATTGGCTCCTGATTCTGGTTACTTTATCCGCATGACTGCAGGAACGCAGCAGCGATCAGTTCACATGTTGTTTCCTCTGATCCAGGAAGTGCTAATCCTCACATGGAAAATTCTACAATCTACAGTAAGTTCATTGGAGTGTTAAGGGAGGTTCCTCCTTTTTTATGGATTGGTAGATCCTCTAAGGATTATTGTACATAATTAGTTTGTTGTAATTTAATTGATTGATATAGGAGAGACTATCCCTGTTACATGCAAAAAGAGAGGGTTATCTCTAGAAGAAGAAGATGGCCAAGTGGAATCTGTGAATTGCATAGCTCAGAGACTAGCCAATATGCCAAGCCCTTTGTACTCCAAACGCATTCGCTCCAGTTACTACATGCTGGAATCTGGTGAATCCATGGACATGATTTGATTTTCCATGGCTACTGTGGAGGTTCAATTAGTTTATTTAATTTTGAAGATTATCTTCAATTCATAAGATTTTCTTTTATCATAAGTAGAAGATGCTTGTATTCTTGTGCAATAAACATCTCTCGAAATTTGTCGGCATGGAAGGCAGGCCCTGGAACAGAATAATGCATGATGTAAACTTTTACGCAAATGTTTATTTGTTTCTTTAACTTTTGCAAATGATAAGTAAGTGACATAATGCAAATTGTTGAAGCAATGATGTATTGTTATGACCTTGTCAGAGCATGGATGTGCCCATGTATCATTTGATATGTAGGACGGTGTTGCTCAGATTGGCAAGCATGGCATTTCCTAACATGCTGCATAGAAAGCTCATTCTTCTGATAGTTTTCCTAAATGCTCGAGTTTCTTCGAGGTGCACTGAGTGGGCCCCACTAGGCAGCTGTGAAGTCCCTGACTTCTTCAGAAAACACCAATTCTATTGAGAGGTGTTCATATCATTAGAACAAAAAACTGCCGTGAATTCTTTTTTTCTTTTTTCTTTTCAAGATCTTATAGCTTTGATGAATGCTATAGTTAGAAGGAGGCGTCACTAAGGTGGTTTCCAAGGCAGCCATGGAGTCCATTGACTTCTTCAAGAATGCCAATTCTCTTGGGAGGTGTTCATATTAGTCAAACGAAAAACTACAGGCTTTTTTTTTTTCAAGATCTTATAGCTTTGATGAATGCTATCGTTGGAAGGAGATATTGGTACGATGGTTCTTCAATTTATTTTGTATTCTTCTTCAATTTTTTTGTTCTTTGTTTTGTGTACAAAAATTTGTGTTTTTCAAGATCAAACATGCCCATGTGAGTGGTCTGTTGAAAGTGGACACACCCATTGGGGATAATGTATGCCTTAATGAAATAAATCTGTTTGGAGATTGTCCTGTAGACTGGTTAACTTCGCACCCTTCATGCACAAAAAGTTCACTTCAGCGCATATTGATTGTTTGGTCGTCACGTTCTTAGTGACATTGATATGCCGTTGAGAGATGAACTATTTAGCATCTTACATATATTGTTTGATTTAATTTTAAAATACTCATCAACGAGACACATGATCGTGAGTTGGAATAGTTGCAAGTGTGTAAAATGTTAAACAATATTTCTCTCATAGGTGTTTTGATAGAGTTTCCATTGTTCAATTCCTTTTTTTGGGATAAAATTGACTTGTATTAAGTAAGAGTATACTTTTACAATTTGCAGAACACTATGATTGTGTAAAAGATTTACAAAACATCGGCCTCAAAAAAGTAGCCCAGTAAGGAGAAAACTCAGGTGACTTGAAGAATGGCTATATGCATGGTTAATGATGAGGCTCGCATTGAGGGCATCTTGTTTCACTAGGCCGTTTGCAATGTTGTTGGCCTAGTGCTATGTGTGGTTGAATAGATATATTGAGTCAGTGATTGAGACAATCTCCTCAAAAATATGATTTGACATGGATGTCCCAGTCCTCCTTTGTCAATTCTTTCTAATAACACGTTTTTTTAGTTTTTATTTTGAACGCAATCAATTTTCATGCAGGGGCATGTTCATATCTATTGTATTACTATAATTCTAATAAAAGAAGAAGAAGAAGAGCAATAAGAAACAGCAAACAGTTGATCGTTCTGGCTTTTTCGAGCATATAGGGGCACTCAATCGTCTGGATCTTTGTTTTCTAGCCCTGCAATCACTTAGTGTTTGACATCTGTGATTGCTACCCTTGTGTTTCATGTGAGAACTGAACATACTTAGGACATGGGAAGTAAATATAAAAAAGAGTGAAAAAGAAAGAAAGAAAGAAAGAAGGAAAAGAGAGATACATTAAATGGTTTTTGGTTTTAGGTTTTAGAGGTAGGAATAGCGGTCATATTATGGAATTATGAGGGGCTTAAATGAGAAACCAGAATGGTTGAGGACTCTGCTTGGAAATAAGGTCATGGTGCTGTGTTTATTTTTCCCATATAGGTTTAAATTGAAAAGGGACTTGCTGCTTTAAGTCTCAGACGGAGTACCACGTCTATGAGTTTCTGCAGAAGAAAAGTACTTGGTATGCATTGCAATTGCTTCAAGGTACTCTTAAGGTGTTCATTTTCAACCCTTAACTCTCTCCATTTGTTCTTGCATTTTCACTTGAATGAATTCCAAAGCATCTCTAGTGCATGAATTATCACAAGATTCGGCTTCTCACCAGTCCCATTACTTGATAGATCCATCTTACAGCTGAAATGATGAAAACCATTTTTCAAATGGTCAATGTCCTTTTCAAATGGTCCTCCCTTCTCTGAGAGCATGAACATCATGCTAGTAATGACCTGGCAACTGTGTAAATTACTCCAAGACAAAAATGCCATGGTGGTCTGGAAGTTAAGGTACAATGAAAACTTATTTACAAGATATTTTGGTGCCTTGCAATGTGATAGAGATCCAGTGGCTTTAAATGTTATCAGTGCCAATCTCTGCCGCCCCGCCCCTTCATGGAATAATTAAACAATCCCAATTGCTCTCCCATTGTCTTTGGAATGCAGAGAAGTTGAGGTGGAGATCGATTTGCTTCCAATTGTTACAATGTGGATACACATTCTCAAGTTCCAATAGTGAGCATGTTTTTTCAGCACTAAGCATATGCGAGATGCCTTTCATTCTTTTTTTTTCTTTTCATTTTTTTGTCCCCTCTTTGAGTTAATTTAAGCAAGCATTGCCACTTCCAAAAAGATGAGGAAGGAGCACAAGGACAGCAACGGCACTGACCACCCTGAAATACCCAATTTAATGTTACCCTGGCCAGGGAAAGGGCCCTGCTTCCATTTTATTTGAGTGTTTAATGATCTCTGAAAAGGATTTTCAAGAAAAACACCATTCTTTCCTTCATCCAGGGACTCGCTGGTCATGGACTCTCTCTCTCAATTATTTCTATTATGTTTACAACTGGAAACATTATTGCTACTGCTACTCCTGTCATTATAATGCTCCCAAACCCATGATCTCTACTAGCTCTAACGTTCAAGAAGAGAAAAAAACCAGGACATGACGACTTGAAACTATATGGTGAGGCTCTGCTGCCTCTGGCCTCACCTGACCACTTCTTTAAAAGGGTGGTCAATTCAACCAGAAAGGGATCATCATCTTTGTGTTTCAGGTCCAATACTATGTGGGCTATTACCATTTGAGAGTTGAGCTCGTAAGTTATATTTGAGGCCAGTACGACAATTCCGGTGTCGTGGTTTCGCTGACTCCTATGAGGAAGGCTCTGGTCTTAGTTTTTGGGTTAAAGCAGGATTTGTGCAAAATGTGCAGCAAAAAAGTTTTTGGGCAAAAGCATTGGGCTTTAACTTTTGAAAAAACTGTACCTTACACCAATGAAGTAAATTGTGCAGCATCCACCCATCTGTTCCAGTAATGGACAGTGAATCTGTCCTCAGGAACTATAGTCAATGCCCACCTTTCATAATCAGAAAAACAACAGCAACACGTTCATGGGGTATCATCATATACCCTACATCATTGGTGCATGATGTACCTTCTTCCCGAGTTATAAGGAGTCCATCTCCACTACTGAAACTTGTATCTTTGAAAGATGGTGGCTGAGAAAGAGAAATGGATGCCAAATCATCATCAGGTTCACAGTATGCTTTATAATTTTTCCGAGCAATGGTCAATTTATATAAGAGATGGTGGACTCGAGGTGGGTGAATTGGATGGGATTCACTTTGGGTAGATCGTAACATAATGAGAGGCAGTCCCATCGTCAATTTCATCACTATGATGATATCGCATATGAGGCCGAGGCTGAGAACTAATGATCATGTGACAAGTGTGCCACAAATCCACAATTGATCAATCCTTGGAATGTCCAGTCTCCCGCTTTTAAGTTCCATTGAGCTCTAAGATTTGAACTAATATTAGCGAAAAATCAAATAGTAGTTGGGGTGTGTCTTTTTTATATTTAATGATTAGAGGTGATTATGACTCTTTTGTACCAAAGGTCTCCTTCCAAATAATCAAATCACCATTCCCGTTTGTTGCGAGGAGCACAAGCAACTCGAACGTAAGCTGGCCATACACAGTATGTGATTGTATTTTTTGGAACGTGGATTCTTAAGTGTACTTCCATCACTCTATATCTATGTTATTAATAGGAGCATACAGTGAATTGCAACATTGTATTTATTTATTTATAGGAGAATGCAGTCAATTTTGGCTCCAAGTAGATCACTAATGATGCTGAGGATTGGATCTTTATTAGATTAATGGTTTCGCAATCATCCCAAATCCGCAACTCATGATCCATCCCTTGAATTGGCATATATCACTAGAGTGACTGTCACCATTTTAACCACCTTCTCAGACTAGATAATTCTAGGCATAAAGCTACTATTTTTATTTCAAGGGAATATGTTTTTAGCGATCATACAATAATAAGTATATATGGACTTCAAACTTTTGTATAGAAAAGGTCACAGATACCCTAAGCTGGTGCAATGTAAAATCAGATGGTATATTTGAGACAACTTTTCTATCTTTTATTGTGGTTAATAGTGCACAACCACCTCCTCAATTTCGCATATGAAAACTAGAGGTGATTGTGACTTTTTATATCAAAGATAAACATACACCTTCTGTGATTTCCGTATTAACTTAGGACCATCGTTATGGTCATCACCATCCATTAATAGGTTGGAGGGTCTTAATGGGATTGGTCACACTTAAAAAAAACATGTTACTCGAAACTGCAAGTCTCCTTCCATGTTTCTCCAAATTTTGACACAGTAGAATTTCATGAGCATGCAAGCATGACATATTTTTTATTGTTTTGGGTAATTTAGTGGAGAAGACAAACCCTACCCTTTTTTAAAGTAAATTAGGAGATAGCTTTTTTTTTTAAAGTGTTTTATAGTGGTGTTAGAGATGGAAATGAAAACCTTATGAGCACCTAAGCATGGTATCTTTTTTATTGTTTTGGGTAATTTAGTAGGGAAGACAAACCCTACACGTTTTTTAAGTAGATTAGGAGTTAGCTCTTTTTAATGTGTTTTAGGGTGGTGTTAGAGATGGGAATGAAAACCACATTGCGGTGATTAGGGTGTGAGGGTGCTACCACCACAACCCTAACCCCTTTCCCACATAAGCATGGCATCATATTAGGTATACAACATATTTAGGTACACTTCTATAGGCATAATACACACTCATGAGCACGTGTACTATGCTCCATCGGGAGTATATATTTACTCCCTTGGGCAAAACACTAGCTTAAGAGGTTTTTTTTTTTTTTTTGAAGTTTTGTGATCGATCTAATTAATTATAAGGGAAATTATCGCAAATATACCTTAATTTAAGATTAATTGAAAAAAACCCTCAAAACTTTCGTTTATCTCGTTTACACAATTTTTCTTCATTTGTGGCTTTTTTTGGACCAAAATGACGACTACCGTAATACATATCATTTTATACGGTATTTAAAATACCGTAGTAACTTCAAATAATATTATGGTACTTTAAGTACCGTAAAACTCTGGCCATACCGTGAAGCCAATTACGGTATTTAAGTACTGTAAAAACTAAAACCCATTATACGACATTTTAAGAACCGTAAAAACTAACCCATCTTATACGGCACTTAAAATGCTGTAAGTCTTTTTCTCATCCTGTTTATATTTATCTCTTTCATCTCTAATTTTCTCTTCTTTCTTCTAATTCTCTTTAATATTTATCTCTTATTTCTCTCTCTACAATCTCATCATCATTTCCTTGGATAGATCATGTCCTCTATTTTGCATATGATTCTCTCTAAGGAAACGATGATGAGATTGTAGAGAGAGAAATAAGAGATAAAAAAGAATTAGAGAGAGAAAGAAGAGATAAGTATTAAAAATAATTAGAGAGAAAAATAATAGATAAACCTAAAAAGAATTAGAGAAGAAAGAGATAAACATAGAAAAGGGTTTACTTTACGGCATTTTAAGTGCCGTATAACATGGGTTAGTATTTACTATACTTAAAATCCCGTATAAGGGTTAGTATAAGTTTACGGTACTTAAAGTACCGTATAAAATGCCCTCAGTATTATGGTATTTTTTAGTACCGTATAAAATTTCCGAAGTATTACGGTACTTAAGTACGGTATAACATGCACGAACTATTACGGCAATACGACTACCGTAAAAGTCATTTTAGTAAAAAAAAACTGAAAATAAAAAAAAATGGTGTAGAAGAGATAAATAAAAGTTTGGGGGCTTTTTTCCATTAAGATTAAATTAATGTATATGGCATCTCCATTGAGTTCCACCGCAGTGTCCTTATTTTTAGACTTTTTTTTTTAAAAAAAAGTGTTGTCTCTTTTTTAAAAACTTTATTCTTCATTGAAGAGTATTTTATTTTAAAAGTAACAAGTATTTTAAAATAAAATATATATATATATATATATTTATTCATTAAATTAGGGTTTTCATATGTAATTGTTATTATAAATAAAAAATATGATTTATTTTAACTAATATGAAATTTTCTAGGGTTTTTCCCTCTCCAACTGGTTTCTCCCTCTCCAAGCCTGTGGACCACTGGTTTCTCCCTTTCAATAATGTGAACTACTGGACGTTTGTCTTTCTTCTTCAACTTTTTTCCCTCTCATTTTCGTTGTGCCTTGTACCATGTATGATCTTTGTTGTTCCATAAATTTTGTCATTAATAGCATTATACTTTGTTTTGTCCTAACAATTGATTTTTACTAGTTTTGAGAGCTTGTGTTTTGAATGAATTCATTAGGACTTTTTTGAAATAGCCATACAATAAGGGCGCAATACTTTGAATTAATAATAATTAGTTAATGCTTTTCACTAGTTTTTTTAAATATTGTTAGGAAGCAACTTTGGATTGGTTTGGTCTACAATAAATCTTAATGAATACAATTCATATTCACAAAGTAACTTTTTTGGACTATTAATTTAATTATCTTTAATTTTTGGATGCTTTACTATTGTTGTATGATATGAATTGTTGTATGTGTAAAAACATATGTAAACATACACAAGTATGTCTATAAACATATGAAAATCTTGAAAATGGACAGTCTAGATAATGTGTTGCAAGATGCACTATTTCTAAGACTCGAAATCTTTTTTCTTTGGACATTTGTACGTCACAATGTCAAGATGATCAATTAGAGGGCTTTTTAACATTAAAACATCCTTTTTCGATACATGTTTGAGGTGCATCTTTAATTATATATTTTAATGTTGCAATCTTATATAAACTTTTCTTTATATTATATTCTAAAGTTTTGTTATTTGTAAAATAATGTTCTCATGAATGCGTCTTTGGGTCCTAATTTTAACACGTGAAATTTGGATTAGATTGAGACACATGTTTGCATATCGAGGCCACATAAACATCCGAGAGGACCACCATGTCATGCATCCATCTATTTTAAATGGACGGGTAAATATCTAGTGCTTGAAAAAAGGAATCGATGGTATGGGATTGGCCATCTTATGTGTCTCAAATCCCAAATTGTCCTTAAAAATATGCACATATTTTGCATTGCATGTACTGTATTCCACAAGGAAACACAACCTATGAATGGTATATGGTCCATAGACCACTGGAGTTGATTTCCAGTTCAAGTGAATGTGCATCATCAAAAACTATGGTTAATCTCCAGGGTCTTTGGTTGTAAACCAACATTGGCCTTGTACCATATAGCATACCCATAATGTCCATTATATGTATTTTGTTGGGATTACATGAAACGAGATTATTTGGAACAAAAAATACCGCAATCGCTCTTAGCCTCAGATATGAAGTTAAGCTGTTTCGTTCTTATGAGAATAGCTCGAGAAAAGTTTTCTCGTCAGATGTGAAATCAAGTTATTGGGGTGTTTCATTCCCACGAGAATAGATTGAGAAAATTTTTTCTGCTTCCGAACTTAGTCAACATCGAGCTCATGCTCCCAAATACTTTGATTTCGTATGTCATAACTAAGATTGATTGCGAGCTTTCTATATAAAGATTAAACAGTTTTACCTTATATTTTTCGTATGACTTTGTATAAAAATTAAACATTCTTATCTTATATGTTTCATATGATTTATGGCTCCACTCCGGGTATGGTCATTGGTCGAGCAGAATGAGGTTAGGATTCGACCCTAAATAATTAGAAAAAAACAATAAGGATAATCATGTGCTTTTTCCCAACTTTCCATTTCTAAAATCACTAAGAAACAAAACGTGGGAAAATGAGCTCCAACCTTCGAAATTTGATTGCTCAAATACAGATCAAGTAGGTCCTCCATATCCACCCACGGGTCCATGCAATGTGTAACTCCTGGCCAGTGCATTTATCATCGGACATTAATACTATAAACTCTAAACTCTAAGGTGGAGGTTGGTGATAGTGATCTGAGCGCAGGACCACCAAGAAAATTAATATGCATACAATATACTAAAAAAAAATTCCACGCAAGAGTAGTAAAATATTATGGATAGGACATCAAATGTGGAGAATATACGGCACGCACATGTTAATGTCCATAAGCCCTTGGATATGAGTGGAATTCGAGGTTGTACCAATCGTTTTGGTTTTATCTTATCTTTGATTTCTCTAATCGCAAAATTATATAAGGAAAATGTTTATATAGAGCCGAGGATCTAAACAATCAAATTAGAGCCACCTCAACAATTTCATTAGAAGGGGTTGTTTTGATCCCCAAATATCCTTAAATTGTTCATCTCGACATCAAGATGTATGGCTATGAGAAAAAAAATAGATTTCACGTTTTGAAAATAGTGCATCTTGTAACGTATTTTTGGACCGTTAATTTTCAAGATTTCTATAGATCTCCTCAATCTACACTATTTTTTAAGCTTTAAATTTTATAATAGGAAAATTACATACATATCCGTTATACTTTACGTTATTACGGTTACACCAAATAGTTTTCGTTATTACCCATCTATCTGTATTTTATCTTTCATAACGCCTTTTTTTTAAAAAAAAACAACTTTGCCCTTTTTCGGATGTTCAACATCCGAAAATAGCTGCAGCTCCAAAAATGATTTTTCTCATTTTCGGATGTTCAACATTCGAATTTTTTAGATTTTCGGATGTTGAACCTTCGGAATTTTTAGCGCCAACATTTCATGTCAACAGGCGGAAACTTATTTATTTTTATTTTTATAAAGTTGGGAAAAACCGATCATTGAAGCATCATAACCCATTTACTGTCCCTTAATACAGTAACCCGTAAAGTTGAAGAAATTGCTTCACTATTTGGAATTGATTGGTACCATTCATACTCTCTCTTTTTACGGTTGATTAATTGAAATTTATTATCTATTATTTTTTAGGATATTTTTTTTTGTTAATAATATTTATTGTGTATTTTTTATTAATAAAATGAATTTATTAAATATTGATGAAGTTATTTGTTTGGTATAATTATTTATTGTTTGTATCGCGTTGAAACATTGTATTCCTTGTTTTGGCTAAATAATTGTTAAACATGTTTGTTTGTACTAAAATTTGTTGTTTATTTTGTGTTTAAGTGAGTATTTGTTGTTTTCTTATGTTTAATGTTTATTACTCACAATTTTGGTACTATACTATTTCAATCTATTATGTAATACTCAAATTTTTGTAGACACTCCATTTTAAATCTGCCAAATTCTGTGGTTTCTTGAACCCTTAGGATCACACTTAACCTAGTAAATCCATTTTTTGGATAAGTACGTGTAGTTATGTGAGTATATCCTCTTCAGCAGATTTTGGCCCTATAAACCTTATTTTCGTGGTCATTTGGAAGGACGGAGAAAGATAAAACCCTAGAAGAGAGGAGATAGAGATAAAAAATCTGAGAGACCAAAACCTTAGGGGAGAGAACAGATAGAGATCAGAAAGAAAAAACGAGAGAGAGAGAGAGAGAGTTACACTAGAGAATACCTAGAAACTGTTTCAGGAACCCAAGCTTCCTAAGAGAAAACCTAAGTCTGGGAAAACCTAAACCTAGGGCACAACCAACTTAGATCTACCTTTAGGGCACAACCACCCTTCTTCAACCAGAGACTTGCTGGTGAACATTCGACTCAGAGAGACAAAAGAGGACCGGTTCTGATACGGGCGAGCCCCCAGAAGGCTCGAGATTCCCAGGCCATCCGACTAGGTTCGGTATCATTTATTTTTTTTATTCTTCTTTTATTGTTTTAATTTCATTTTGATCTTCTTATTTACTTTAAAATCTTATTTTCGTGTCTTGGATCATGCTTGCTCTACCACAGATCTGAGAGTAGATCTGCTCGTTTTCGGGAAGATCTGGCCTCAGATCTGAATTCGATTTGTGTCACTTTCTTTACCACTCTTTTATTGCATTTTTATTTAATTTAAGGTGTCAAAAATCATAGAGATCTTTGCCTGAAGTTTGTCCGATTTTTCATCATAAACAATTTTATGAACCCTAAAGTAGTTAGAAATATCTCAATTTTTGGTAATTTTTTTGCATTGATTTTTTTAGACACAAATTTTGCTATTCATTTAATACAATAGTATTGACGATGGCTACTGAGGGAGTGCAACTGGTATTCGATATCGGGGGTCATTTAAGACGAATACATATGACAGACGTGTTATTTATACAAGAGAAAAATTGAAGGTCACCAAGTATAATGTGAATAGTTCCTTGGATGAACTAAAAAGTCATTTTGCTAATTTAACCAAGTGTGACCCAAGCAAATTAGCTATTATGTACCACAACTCAAGTCTATCTAGTGGGCTTGATTTGATTGATGTTAGTGATGATACTGATGTATCTTTTCTGTTGGGAGGGGAATCTTCGAGAATTGTAGTATATATTGTCGAGCCACAACAAGAATCTGTTGCTGAGGGCCCATCTTCAAGGACTAGATATATCTACAATTTATTTTTTTATCTGTAAATTGTTTTATTTTAATCTTATATGTGCATAAATTGCTGCTTCATCTTACACTATATCTTTTGTCAACAGTCGGTGTAATGTTTTACCTGAGCAATATCAAAACATTGAAGTGGCACCCAACCCTGAGCTCGTACCAGAGCATGATATGGAGGATATTGAACCACTAAAGTGTCCATGTAGAGGACTTGGTAACGAGGTTCAATTGAAAGTTGGGCAATTTTTTGAAAATGTTAATAAATGTCAGCATCATCTAGTTGATTTTGCAATCTACAACAATTTTGTTTTAAAGTTTGACAAAAGTTAATTAGTACAGGTGTGGACAAGTTACAAGGTAGAGGGATGCACATGACAAGTGCGGGGCTTACGAGTTGACAGTACCGCATACTTTAAAGTAAAGTTTATGGTTAAGGAGCACACATGTAGTGGTCTAATGGGGAGGGTCCATTAGCCACTAGCTTGTAGTGATTGGGTGGCAAAAAAGATTAAAGACCATATTTTTTGGCTAACAAAAAATTAAAGCAAAAGACATTGTAAATGATGTTCAACGTGATCATGAGGTCAAGCTTTCCTATATGCAAGCTTGGCGGGGAAAATATGTTGCTAGACAGATGATAGATGGATCGCATGAACAATAATACCATGACCTCCCCCGGTATATTGAGAAGATCAGAAGAACCAACCCGAGAACCGAAGTTCGCATCCACACAAATGAAGGCAGGTTCAAACGACTATTCATTGCTTATCATCCATGCATTATGAGTTTGTTAATGGATGCAGGCCACTAATTGATATTGATAGAACATTCATAAAAAGAAAGTATCAAGGCATTTTATTATGCTCCATCGCGCTAGATGCAAATAATGGGCTCTTCCCATTACTATTTGCAGTGGTTGAGAAGGAGAATTACCAGAGTTGGTATTGGTTCTTAAATATATTGAGTGAGCTATTGAATAGGTACCCTAATCTGCTTGCCTTAACATTATATCTGATCGATAGAAAAGCCTACCAAAAGTAATAAAAAAATGCTTTCCCACATGTTTTCCATCATTTTGCATGCGACATGTGGGAGAGAACTTCAAGAGCTTTATGAAGAGGTCAGCAAATACTGAAGTATTGTTGATGTTGTTTTGGAAGGGTGCCCATAAAGAGACCATTGGTGGGTTTGAAAAAATAATTTTTGATATAAAATGTGCCGACCCAGAAGCATATGATTGGATTAAGAATAATTTCTCCAAATTTTGGGCAGGTGCCTATTTTTCAGGGTCTAGATATAGTCATCTTACCTCAAACATGGCCGAGTCTTTCATTGCTTGGATTTTATCGGCTCAAGAGAAGTCGATCATTACAATGTGTGAAAACATAAAGATACAGTTGATAACCAGATTTGAAGAGAAGAGGGAGTTAGGTAATACTTAGAGCGGCATGCTAGTACTGAATGCCCAAGAATTACTTGAAATGCGAAAGATGAAAGCTTGATTTTTTCACACAGTTATATTCGCCATGGATATGCAGCTTGAGATCCATTATCTTGGGAAGAAGTACGCTATCGATTTAAAGCATTGGACATGCAATTGTAGAAAATGGCAATTCAATGGCATTCCGTTTGCCCATGTCATTGCGGCTATTAACCATATGCATTTGGATCCCGCTGTGTACTGCCTTAAGTATTTTACAGTGGAATACTTTAAAAAGGCATTTAAAACTCCCTTTGCGCCTGTCCCGGATGATATTGAGTTCACAAGTATTTACAATCGGATAGTATTACCATCAAGGACTACACACCTTCCCGGTAGGCCAAAAAAGCAACGAAGAATATCCAAGACAAAACATCTGATCACCAGGCCTTTGAAGTACAAACGATGCGGCGCAGAGGGTCATAATAGGAGGACATGCAGAGAACCGATAGAGTGAATTACTTGATGTTAATATTGTATTCTTCTATCGAATTATGAATTTTGTCATTTCCATTTCATGGCATCGTTACTAAAGTTGGACAATCTGATATCATGGGTGTTAAACTGTTAATAATGGCCGTTCCATTGAATAAGATGACACGGACCACTTTTTTTTTTTTCACTCTTCTTAAAGCCATGGTCGCCATTGTCATTGGAAAAATAACGGTGGGAGAGAATTTCGTTATGAGTTGTAAAGGAGCCACCAAAGTCAATTTCTTTTCTGATAAGGAAAGCGGGAGTTTGTTTAAAGAAAACTAGACTCGCGGCCTTGCTTTTACGTGCTTGAAAACTGCTTCTCTTTCTATTTCTAGGTGGCTTGTATGTTTTTTTTTTAGTTTTTTTTTTTTTTTTACGCGTCATAGTTTTTTTTAATTAATGGAATAATGACAACTACCTAATTTCACATCCAATGGTCAAGATTAATGTGACTACCTTGTGCCAAAAGTAAGTCGTCCCATTCTATAATTTCTTTTTATGTAATCAGCATGCGAGCTAAACGTCATTGAGGTTTGACACACGCAAATATATATTTATACAATAATTAGCACTTAAGCAGAAGGAGAGTTTGGGATTGATATTAGAAAAAGTGTTGTGTGAGTCATCCGGCGCAAGAACCCGCTCACTCGCAAACGTCCATAAAAGGATGGACGTTGTATAAAGTGTGCAGTCCCCGTAAGTTCCATATAGACAGTGCACCAAAAAATAAAAAAATTATTTTCTTCATTTTAAAATTTTATTTTTCTTTTCATATTCACGATCAAGATGATGAAACTATAAAAAAAACTAAATGAAAAATCCATCCTTAAAATAGATTTTAGAGGGGGCTGCATGTGTACACATGAGTCGATTATCCATAGAAACCAGCGTTTTAAAAAACGCCGAGTCGAACCGGACTCGCCCGGTTCGACTCGGAAATAGTGAAAAAGGAACCGGATCGCCCAAAAATCGGAAATCGTCCGGTTCTAGAGAGAACCGGACGATTCTGTACAGTGAATCGCCGATTCACTGTACGGAATCGGCGAGTCCGAACAGTGAATCGGCGATTCCGTACGGATTTTTTTTTTTTTTTTTTTTTTTTTTTTTTTTTTTTTTTTTTTTTTTTTTTTTTTTTTTTTTTTTTTTTTTGTTGGTAATCTATGATAGATTTTTTTGTAATCCATGATCGAATTTTTTGGTTTTTGTAATCCATGATCGAAATGTTTGTTTTCTTTTCTTGTAATCCATGATCGATTTTTTTGTTTTTTTTTTTTTTTTTGTAACCCATGATAGAATTTTTTGTAATCCATGATCGAATGTTTTGTAATATATGATCGAAATGTTTGTTTTTTTTTTGTAATCCATGATTGAAATGTTTGTTTTCTTTTCTTGTAATCCATGATCTATTTTTTTGTTTTTTTTTGTAACCCATGATAGAATTTTTTGTAATCCATGATCGAATGTTTTGTAATATATGATCGAAATGTTTGTTTTTTTTTGTAATCCATGATCGAAATGTTTGTTTGTTTTTTTTTAATCCATGATTGAATTTTTTGTTTTTTGCTTTTTTTGTAACCCATGATAGAGTTTTTTGTAATCCATGATTGAATTTTTTGTAATCCATGATCGAACTATTTTTTCCTTTTTTTGTAATCCACGATTGAATTTTTTGTTTTTTTTGTTTTTTTTTTTTTTTAATCCATGATCGAATTTTATGTAATCCATGATCGAATTTTATGTAATCCATGATCGAATTTTATGTAATCCATGATTGAATTTTTTGAAAATTTGTGATTTTTTTTGTTTAATCCATGATCGAATTTTTTTTTGTAATCCATGATAGAATTTTTTGAAAATTTGTGATTTTTTTTTTAATCCATGATCGATTTTTTTGAAAATTTGTGAATTTTTTTTTAATCCATGATCGATTTTTTTGAAAATTTGTTTTTTTTTTTTTTTAATCCATATAATTCAAAGAGAAAACGAGAGAGATGATGATTCTGAGGCCACCCTATCCCAGCCATATTATTCACATATCGAGTCTCAACAGCAACAGTGTAGGGATGAGCACGAAATACTGTAAATTAAATGCTGAATGGCGGTTCATGCAGGGAAAGAACATATCAATATTCGCATATTCATTCAAAAACATGAAAATTCTTAATGGAGTACCCTCATTTTTTATTGAATTCCTAAAAACTAATATTTATAATGAATTTTAATAATTTTTTCGAATTTTTTTTAAGCTTTATTCTGACCGATTCACCCGATTCCGATCCGGATCGCCGATTCGCCGATCCGGATCGGTTTTTGAAAAGCCCGATCCGGGTCACCGATCCGGTTTTTAAACCATTGATAGAAACCCATCCTTGACATTATTGTTTGGAACCGAGCACTGTAGTCCGCACGAGTACCATATTTGACAATGTACTTTGTACGTGTACAGAAATATTGGCAGTAGAGTTTTGAATTGTTCCCGCTAAAACCCCAAGAGGCTAGCAAGACGTTTATAGATAAACATGAGCACTAGATATTAGGTTTGTGTGTCATATCAAAAACTTATAGTTGTATTATAGTATAATGCAATAACTTTAAAAAATTATGTTAACACTATTTGTTTGATTCAAATTTTAGAATATACACTGTTTTTCATTTTAAATGAACAACCACAAAAAAAAAATAAAAAAATAAAAAAATTTAACAACACAATAGAAAAATTTTTTTTTTAGTCCAACTAACATATACCATCCATTTTGATAAGATGCTTAGATTTAGGTCTTAAAAGGATTTTTTTCTTTTCCAAATTTGTTAGATGACTTTATTATCATCAGATGAACAATGTTAAAAAAGAAAAAAATGATTTTGAGTTTGTAAAGGCTAAGATCTTGAATTTGTTGTTGGAGGGAACTCATTTTGATCTCATCTGTAGTTCAAATTGATTTTTTTCTTTTTTTGGTATTCATTATTGAGACGAAGAGAGTGTGTGTGCAAAATTTTGGGTCATACAAATTCCACAAACATGATTTTTTAGAATTGCAGTTGCATTTTACTATGATACAACAGGTGCATTAGATCACTGCCCCAAAGGTATATAAGATATACAAATTTGATATAATCCCAAAGATAAATGGCCTCATTGTATACCATATCTTTCCATTTTTTAGCCTATATTGATGAATACAAGGAACCACATATGGGATAACCTTTCTCTTTTAGCTCGGTAGAGGAGATTACATTCCCATATGATGTGTTGCTATGATAAGGAATCAGGCTTGGGCTTGAGTGGTTAGCAGTTAGACATCAAACAATACTACATCTCAAGTTCGATTTGTGTCACTAAACTACCCAAGAAAGAAAAAAACTTACCAAGTTTTTTCCCGGTGGGAGATCTGCACTTGAATCCTGGAACTACGCCGAGTTCCGCCCAGCTCGCACTATCAAAGGCTCGAACCTTAGGAGGCAACTTTTTAAGATTAGACCATTTTCATCTTACATGAGTTACCCTACACGGCTGAGAGGGTTTTGGTTGTTTGGCAGTTCCATTTTCACGACTAGTGTTATTTTGTAATTTAACTAGGGCACTTAGATGAGTATAAATTTAAAAAATGTCCACATTTGTTCAAGAATCCCGATCTCGAATTGAGCAACGTACCTAAATGGAACTTAAAGAAAAATCTAAAGTTAAATAAGATGATTTGGTAGCTTTTAATGGTAATGTCCATTTGATTGATATTTTTATGAGAAGAATGAATAAAATAAAGGAAACAAATTTTATAGGGCCGGGTCCGTGAAAAGTAGGTCCACACATAAAAAATGTAGTGGAAGTCAAATTTTATGGAGATTTTTCGGATGCGAGAGTGGGTTTGGAGAGAAGGAAAATCTGCTTCCGGGTGTTGGGAGGAGGCGGGGGTTTGCAGAGCGGACGCGAAATGAGAGTAGGAAAAGGGAATTAAGGGTGGGGCGTGCGTTACGGCCTCCTCTCCAATCTGCTTAATTGTAAAGGGCTTCACGTCCGCGAAATGAGTCCTGAAATAAGAAGGAGACAGAATGAAGCACGACGCTGTGCTGTGCGGCGCCCCGCTCCGCTCGAACAAAAATCCGATCCACCCACCCACCCTCCCTCACGGATAGAAACACAATCACCATCGGATGCAGAGACTCTCATTTTTAACCTTCTTCTCCCTTTGAAACGCATTCCTGAACCCTGATTGATCGACAAAAAATATTATCTCTGACGTGCTGCTATTCATCGCTCTCTCTTTCGATTCTCCCTCCCTGGTTCGAGAGAGAGAGAGAGAGAGAAAGAGAAATGGGTGCATTAGGGCAGTAGAAGTGATGTGTCACTAATTATGGCATGCATGGAATTGAAAAGATACCCCGTTAAAATAGGCTGCAGTGGATTGAGCCTCCTCCTAAATATTCCCAAAATAGGAACATAAGGATATAGTTATACTCTCCTCTCTCCTCTTCTCTTCTCTGCAACCATGTCTCCTTCTTCGCAATCCGCCCTCTCCTCGCATTCAAACCTCGAGTGTTTCTTGGACTGCACCACTCCTTTTGTCCCCTCTCAAATTCTCCCAAAGGTGAGCCCCTCTCACTTTTCCTTTTATCTCTCTGCCCTCAATACACTTCCCTTACTCTTCTCTGCTTTTTTCTCTGTTTTGTTTTCCGTTTGTGGAGCTTAGACCTGCATTAGGGACCTCAATAGTCTGTGGCATCCCATAGACGACCAGAGAGAGACCATGGAGTACTTCAACCTCGGAGACCTCTGGGATCGATACGACGAATGGAGTGCATACGGCGCCGGTGCTCCCATCGTCCTGAGCAGTGGGGAGACCGTAGTCCAGTACTACGTTCCCTATCTCTCTGCAATTCAGATTTATACCAGCAAGTCTTTTGCTAATTTACGGTAAATTCAGAGTATTTTGCCCCTGTTGTTGTTAGCTTTGGAAATTTGGGATTTTTTTTGTGTTTTTTAAAAATTTAAGAGTTGGGTTGAATTTTGTTCAGGCCTTTGAGGGAGGACAGTGATCAGGGTGAGTTCGAAGGGCGGGATTCGTCGAGTGATTCGTGGAGCGATGACAGTGAAAGCGACAAGGCACTGTCTAGGTGGCCGAGCTATTCGAGCCCTGGACGTGGAGGGGCTTGGGATGCCACCTCTGAGGATTCCAGTTTCGATCAAGAAGGTGGAGGCCTCTGGCCCATGCGTGATCGGCTCGGTTACCTCTATTTCCAATACTTTGAGCGATCGGCCCCATATGGACGGATACCACTCATGGACAAGGTAAATCTCTGGTTCGGGTTTTCCTTGGTTAATAGGCACGGTGATTCCTTTCTCTCTCTCTCTCATTTTTCATGGCAACTCATCCTGGGATCTTCATGAAGCCGAAAGGTTTACCGATGGACTTAACTTCAATTTTGATAAGGGATTTGTGAATGAATTTGAGTTTTCATTTGTGCAGATTAATGAATTATCAACGGGTTTTCCTGGATTGATGTCGTTAAAAAGCATTGACCTTTCGCCTGCTAGCTGGATGGCCGTTGCTTGGTTTGTATTCTTCTTCACGTCTTTTTGTTCTTGTGTTTTGTCTCTGCCTTCACAGAATATGGAAAGCATTTCATATTTTGTTGTTGGGTTTGTTTCAGGTACCCAATTTATCACATTCCCACAGGGAGAACAGTGAAAGATTTGTCTGCGTGTTTCCTCACTTATCACACCCTCTCCTCCTCCTTCCAAGGTAAACTACAGACCAAAATAAAAAGCCATCTTCATCTCAATTTGCTTTTCTATCAACTTTGTCAGTCATTTTGAACAGTTATTCAGGGTTTTTCATATCAGTGAGATGATCCTTGACTGACTTCTCTGTCCAGCAATAAATTTGATTTCATATAATTATTGATCTGTTTCTTTTATTTCCCTTCAACAGAGAATATTTAATTTTGTTTTTTGTTTTTTGTTTCTTCCTTCCCTTCTTTTTTGCTTTCTTCTATTCTTTTTTTTTTTTTTTTTTGGAAAAAAGGCCTCTGGCTTTTTCTTCTCTCTTAAAACCTCGACAGGCCTGCCTTTCATCTGAGCCAAAAGGGAATTTAACTATTATTAATAAGGAGACAAAAACCGAATCTCTCACAGCTTTTGATTAGGGTTAGTGAAGGAGGTTTTATATGTCCCAAAATTCGAAAAAATAACTCCCAATTTCACATTGGGCTTATAGTGGTTAAGGCCTGGTAGTGGTAGGTTTCATTTTTTTTATGTATATAAAGTTCATAAACAAATAAAGCAGTAGCAGTTTTCAGTCCCTTGCTTCGTAGTTAGTTTCTTGTTTCCAGTTGTAGAAGTAGGTTTGACCAATCCATACTTCATTGCTTTATAACCAATCCTGTACCAAATGCCCAAAAAAGAAATGCTTTGAGGAATCCTTATATATTTCTACCTGCACTTGGATATGGTTGTTTTCTCCACAGATACCAAAAAAGGAAAAGAAAAAATGAATACCAATGTTTACTCTCTGCATTTGTTTTGAAGTTGAATGTGTTTATGAATTGGGCAGAAAATGGGTGTGAGGATGGGGAGGAGAAGGTTAGAGGGAGAAAAGGGAATATTGCTCTCCCTCCATTCGGGTTGGCCACATACAAAATGATGGGCAGTAACAATCTTTGGATGAATGGGAGTGGGGAGAGCAGCAGCAGAGACCAAGATCGCATTATCTCTCTCATGAGCGCTGCCGACTCATGGCTTAAGCAGCTCAGAGTCCAGCACCACGATTTCAACTATTTTGTTTCTCACTCCAACTTCATCATGTAAATATGTGCATCCCTTTCTCTACTGCAAGAACTCCTCGATCAAAACAAACACAACCCACCGAAAAGAACCTCCGAGACCGAAAATTCGCTCAAGAAGGCCGACTTTCGTCTGCCAAGCTTTTTGCTTTTCAACTGATAAGTCTAGCTCCAAACCACAAAATAGAAAGAACCATGTAGAGAGAGACAGGAAGAGTGTTTTTTTTTTTCAAGGTTAACTTGCCTCTAAACCCCCTGTTGTTTTTGTACACTCTGCCCCTAAAGAGGTTTGGGACCATATTAACTGGGTAAGGAAGGGAGAGAGACTCCTTTTTGTGTTTTTGTAGTTTGCTTGGTGTCATATATGACTAATCCATGGATTTCTGATTTCTGACACTTTTATTATGAGTTCGTTGTTGTTGGTAGATAATGGGGGATTTGAAGTTTGTCTGAAATGAAGTATGCTTTGGTGATGAGATAGCTTTTTATGAGTCCCAAAATGCATATAATTCTGTGTATTAGTCTCAGAATACATATAATTGAGTGGCATTAGGCTGAAATGGGATGGAACTTATTCCACACATCCGTTAAGGATAGGTAACGGTAATGCGTGACATTGTTCTCAGTTTACTCTTGTTTATTGATTAAGATTTTAATGCGTGACATTGTTATCAGCTTATTCTTGTTTATTGATTAAGATTTTGATTGTTACAGCGATGAATTTGAGTCCCATTCACAATATTCTCTAGGAAGAATCTCATCTATCCTCTTGAAACTGGAATATTGTCGTGGTTCTCATAAAACAGAATCTTGTGGGTGGGATTGGCTTAGTTCTATAGGTACATATGAAAGAGAGGGTGCCCATTCACCATTACTTCTATCAAGAGTGAGAGAGAATCCATGAGCCTATTATTGTTGTGAGGCCTTTCCCTTTTCCTCCATAAAGTTGAGAGGGAGATTAAAAATAGAGGGACGTGAGGTTAAAATTGGGCCATGGGAAAGGTGCCTTGCTTTAGAATTCGAACAAAAATTTCCTAGACTATATGGAATCGGATAAATGTTCAATACCTAATCTATTCTTCTCTCTCTCTCTCTCTCACAACCAATCAATGAAAAGGGAGGACAGATGTAGTTTTAATGGAAATGGAAAAAAAGTTGGTTTGGGGGGAGGGGGGGCGAGATGCTTGAAAGGGGCCAGCCCTCTCGTTTTCTCTCTAACATCAATGGGTTAGCCCCCTAAGTCTCTCTCTCTTAAGATACATTAATAAGTAAGGGTGTGATTTGCATAAGGCCAAGGCCTTGAACAATCAAACGGCGTACCTTTACCTTTAAGTAGTGCCAAAATGTGTTCTTTCAATATTAGAAATATTTACGATGATTTGAAATTTCTGATTATGCAATTTAAGGTTTAAAAATAACATGGATCGACTAGAACTATCAACACTTTGAAAATATTAAAAAATCATCATCAAGATAATGTTCCAAGATGTGTTATTTTCAAGATTTGAAACCTATCTTTTCTCATGTTGGTACATCTTGAGGTCAGTGTCTTGATTTGATTGTTTAGGGCCTCAGCCTTATATAAATTTTTTCCAGTAAGTAATCAGCCCGTAGTAAGTATGTTTGTTTGGATTGTATTCATCTGGTTTTTCTCCTTTAGAGGAAATTTTTTTTTTTTAAATAACAATATCATATTTTGGTCCCTTTTTTTTGTCTTTTTGAAATCGGTTGTGCCCCTACTCACGGCTGTTTTTTTCTATTTCTTATGACTAATCCAAAATGGTAACCTAGAAGCTCGCCTAAAATTTTGCCTGCAAATAGAACTAGGTGCTTTTTCTTTATTAATTAGACTGCTATTGGTCAACGCACATGTTTGAAGATTAGAGACGGCATGATTAAATAATGCTTGCGTATTTTGTTGAGAACTTTTGACGTTTACATTTTATCTCCAAGCATTTGATGAAGTTTTACTGGGTTCTTTGCCAAATTATGTACTATTTTTAGAGAAATTATTATTCAAAATTTAATATGTTCTAGGGAAAGGTAAAAGAAGAGAAAGGGAGATTTATCATAATATATCTAAAATATCAACTATTTGACATTTTATCAATTTATCAAAATACATCTCAGATATTGTAACTCATGATTAGTATTTTTTTGTGGAATTTTTGAAACTAAATCCATCATTTATTTACATTTTGAAAAAATTTCCAAGAAAGAAAAATAACATGGTTGAAGTGATAGATGGGGAAAGGTTTAGCCTTCATTGGGCTGTTTTTTTATTAGAAAAAGACTATATAAGGATGAGGTCCTAAACAATCAAATTAAGGCGAACTTCAAAAATTCATTAGAAAAAGTTGTTTCAGTATTGTAAAAACCTCAATTCGATCATCTCGACCTCAAAATCTATGGTCATGAGAAAAAATAGATTTCAAGGCTTTAAAATATTGCAACTTGTAATCTATAATTTAGACTGTCAATTTTTAAGATTTTCAATTGTTTATAGATATGCTCGTACACTATGTTTGAACTTTAAATTTTACAATTAGAGATGAAAATAAATATCTTAGCCATCATAAAGATTTTTTATACTAACACAACATATCTCCGCACTATTTAAAGGTGGGCCGTACTTTGATTGTTTAGGGCCTCAGCCTTTTACAAACCACACCCTTTTTTATTTAGTTTCCACGGGGACAAGTTTTTTGCTCTATTTTTTTTATCCATAACGTTACTTTCATTGAACAAAAGTATAGGTATGGGCAGAACACTTTTTTGGCTTTTTCATACCACATTCCTAGGACCTCCATTTGATTGAAGTTTGTTATAAGTTAGATCTCCTCCATTTTTAGGGCTTACGGAATCATATTAAATGCCAATTTGTCATAAAAAAGTAAAACACGAACACATGATAGGAAACATTCTTGGAAATTTCCTTCTTCTTAACCATAGTGTTTAAAATTTCATTTAGTCACGGAGAATATCAGGAGGAAAGAATAAAAACAAAGGGTACGTTTTGTATGCCTTAAACCATCAAAGTAAGATGCACCGTCAAATAGTTCCGAAAGGTGTTTCATTATTGAAAATCTTTGTGATGGCCTGAAAATTTATTTTCATATCTAATTATAAAATTTAAAACTTTATAAATAGTGGAGATCAAGTAGATTTATGAATACTTAGAAACCTTAAAAATTGACGGTTTAAAAATGTATTACAAGATGTATTATTTCTAAAAATTGATATTTTTTTCTAATGTCCATACATCAAGACCTTGGGTCTAAGGATTTTTGGGCATTACAACAATCTTTTCTAATGAATCTTTTGGGTGCGCTTTAATTTGATTGTTTAGAACCTGACCCTTGTATAAACTTATTTGAAAAATTAATAGTCACCGACTTCATCCATATATGCTTTTGGCCCACGCCATGACTAATCTAGAGAAAGACCAGACCAAAGGTTCCACCAACGAAAATCTCTCTCTCTCTCTCTGGATGTGACGTAAAGGTCGTTTACTTTGTCTCTCTTTAAAGTATTTGGTGTTATCTCTCTCTAGAAAGTATTTGGGGAGGTGGAATTTGTGGTCTTGACTAGAGCATATTATCTCGAGTGATCATCATGAGTTGGGACTTGGGAGGATGGGTCTTGCCTGCAAGTAAAAAGAAAAGAAACAAAGAGATGTGATGATTCTAAATATTTTTAAAAATAAAAATAAATAAAAAAGTATATATATATATATATAATTTTGAATGATAGTTACCTATATTATGAATGTACCATGCGACAACTGTAAATTTTCATTTTCACGATTATTTTAATTAAATTAAGATAATTAAATATAAAACGATATTATAAGATGATGTGTCATAAAGTATTATTATAAAATAGTGATGTGACATAAGGTGGTATCAAAAAAATGATGTGTCATAAAATATTATTATAAAATAATAATGTGTTATGAGGTGACATATATATAAATTTAAAAAAAAATGCATATTTGACATGTATAAAATGAAAATTAATCATCATCACTTACAAATACCCCTCATATGTCTACTTACAAATACCCCTCGTCAACCCATCATTAGGCCATCATAATTGGTCTTTTTCTCTCTTCCCATATGTAACTCATTATTTTCTCTTAATGACTTTTTTTTTCTCTCTCCTCGTGCTATTTCTCTCACAACAAATAGTTTTTATCTCTCATAACATTTTCATAAAAATATTATTATTATCATAATAATGCTTTCATAAAAATAATATTATTATCATAATAATGTTCTTGTAATGATTATCTCTTAACAAATGATTTTTTCTCTCTCTAGTATTCTCATAAAAAAAATTGTATAATATTTTTCTCTCTCTCATAAAGACCTCATAATAAGTTATTTTCTCTCTCATAAGGTTCTTATAAAATAATTATCTATTATTTATCTCTCTCATAATAATATAATATGTTTCTCTCTCTTGTGATATGAACGTTTTTTTTATGCTCCCTCTCCCTATACATAAACTCGTTTGTTCTCTCTCTTCCCATATCTTTAGCTAAACATCACTAATCTCGGTTTTACTCTGACGTATAAATAAGTGATCTCATTTTCCTGTAAAATAGTTATTTGAAAACTGGAATTTTTGCTTTTAATAAAATTGTTATATTTCCGTCTATTGTTATGAATTTTAGATACCGTAAGTTTTATGTGTATGTTACCTTAGTTCCCTATAAAATAAAATTGTAATAGTTTTGTCTATCATTATGAATTTTAGACACTATAAATTTTATTTGTATGTAACATTATGAAACTGGTATTTATGCATTGTATTATTTACATCTTTCATTAAGAATTTTTTATAGTTGAAAATGTAATATTTAACTCTGGATTTCCATAATAATTCTTTTTTTGTTAATAGTCTGCTTATCATGTTAGATTTCAATTTTTAAGAATTGTTCTCATAACTGCTATCTTTATAAAGCGATCTAAGAAATTGAGCCCAAAGTATTTAACTAGTTACTTGTAGAAATATCAGTGAAAGTGTTTTATATAAATTGCCTAATGTAAATTCATGCTAATGATTTCAATGATATTTTGAATATACGAGATTGTTGCTTCCTGATGTTTAAAGGGTTTCAGAGATACTTTAAGTATACAAGTGAACGTATCCATTACACCAATAAGGATTAAGTGAAATCATCCAGAAAGCCGATGAGGTATAAGTGGATCAATCTGGTACGTCGATGAGGATTAAGTGGACTCATCCTGTACTTCAGTGAGGTACAAGTGGACCTATTCGGTACGCCGATAGATATTAAGTGGACGTATCTGGTAAGCCTATGAGGTATAAGTTGACCTATCTGGTACGCCGGTAGGGAATAAGTGGACTCATCCGGGATGCTGGTGAGATATAAGTGGATCTATCCGGCATATATTAAGTAGACCTATTCAGGAAGCTGGTGAGGTATATAAGTGACCTACTGGGGACGCTGGTGGGGTATATAGGTGACCTATTGAGGACGCCGGTAGGGTATTTAGAAACTTTTGAATTATGGTAAATGTGTTCTTCTTCATATTGCTCAATATGTATTCGAATCTTTGAAATTATGTTAAAATTGTATATTTCTGTTGAAGAATTCGGAACAATTCTCTTTGTATGTTTTCCTCATAATATATCTATATGCATTCTTTCATAAAATATCTACATTTGACAACCATGATTATTTTTAAGGATTATTGATAGTCACTTACTGAGTAGCTAAATTCATCAAACTACTATGAATTCTTTTCAGAATAAATTACAATCTTATTGTTTGAAAGTACAACAAAAGTAACCATAGAGAAGTTTATAGTCACAATTAAACTTACATTTGTACCTTTTGTCCTATTGTATATATATGGACCTTCATATTAATATAAATTAAGAATAGAGTGTCACACGTCAATAATGTTAGTATCAAATATGTATATATATGGACCTTCATATTAATATAAATTAAGAATAGAGTGTCCCCCGTCAATAATGTTAGCATTACATAACCTGTGGTGTGACACATGGGGTGGTGCACAAATGCACATGGCATTTGGATCCACGAGTTGGGCGTTGCAGATCAAAGTTCACTTGGATCCAACGATAGTCAATGTGCGATCACACCATAAAACATGGGGTGCCACCCTACCAAACACTTATCTAGAGGGTGAGGTTTGGGTTTGTAGTTTGTAGAGACAGATCAAGCCAAAAGGGGTTTGTTGGAGTGAACGGTTTCTTTTGGTCTCCCTTTTCAACCCCGCTTTACTACTACGGTTGCAACAGCCAACAGCTTCTTTAGATTGAATCAATTTAATAAAGATTTTGACAATCTACACATTATGCGCCTACGATGTTTATCATATGTCCCATCATTTTTATGACAAACAATAGTGTTTGCTTTTGTTGACTCTATATATATATATATATATATATATATATATATATATATATATATATATATATATATATATATATATATATATATATATATATATATATATATATATATATATATATATATATATATATATATATATATATTTTGTGTGGTTTGTATAGAGTCTAGGTTCTAAACAATCAAATTAGAGCTTACTTTCAAATAATGTTTAGAAATGTGGTTTCAATACCGGAAATCTTTATTATAACTTTAAAATATATTTTTATCTTTATTTATGAAGTTTAAAGCTTCAAAAATAGTTTTGATCAAACGATCTATGAAAACTTGAAAATCTTGAAAATTGACGGTCCAAAAATGCGTTACAAAATACACTATTTCCAAAACTTGAAATCCATTTTTTTTCTCATGCCCATGTATATTGATGTCAAGATGATCAAGTTGAGGATATTAGGGCATTAAAACAACATCTTCTAGTGAAATTTCTGATGTAGGCTCAAATTTGATTGTTTAGAACCTCGACTCTATATAAAGTTATATATATATATATATATATATATATATATATATGGTGGAGGACCCTCCCCCACCACATATATATATATATAGTAATGATCCTATAGGACCCTCCCCCACCCTTGTATGTAGGACCCAAAATGATCACCACTAAATTTGGTACAAATCTCTAAAAAAGTGAAGTCCTACATCCATGTGATAACTTTTCTAAGAATCTGTATCAAATTTAATGGTGATCCTTTAGGGTCCTACACACATAGGCGGGGGAGGGTTCTATAGCATCATTATATATATATATATATATAAGTGCGATTTGTATAGAGCTGAGGTTCTAAACAATCAAAGTAACACGCACCTTCAAATGTGGTTTCAATACTGGAAATCTTTGTGATAGTCTTAAAATATATTTTCATCTTTAATTATAAAATTTAAAGCTTAAAAAATAGAGTAGATCGAGCAGATCTATAAAAACTTGAAATCTTAAAAATTGACGGTCCAAAAATATGTTACAAGATGCACCATTTTCAATTTTTTATATATGTTTATCATGTATATTTCAGTACTTAAAATCCAATTTTTCTCGTGTTCAGACATCTTAAGGAAGAGATGATCAATTTGAACACATCTTAAGGTAGAGATGATCAATTTGATGATTTTTTAGCATCTGCGCCTTAATTTGATTGTTTAGAGCCTCATCATTATATAAAGTTTTTCCCAGTCATAACGGACTCGCCTGAATCAACAATGTCGATTTGATTGTTTTTAAGGTAGAGATGATCAATTTGATGATTTTTGGGCATCTGCGCCTTAATTTGATTGTTTAGTGCCTCGCCGTTATATAAAGTTAATTTGATTGTTTAGTGCATGTTCGTTATATAAAGTTTTTCCCAGTGTTTTAAGTTAATTTGATTGTTTAGTGCCTCACCGTTATATGAAGTTTTTCCCAGTGTTTAAGTTAATTTGATTGTTTAGTGCCTCACCGTTATATAAAGTTTAATTTGATCGTTTAGTGCCTCACTGTTATATAAAGTTTAATTTGATTGTTTAGTGCATCATCGTTATATAAAGTTTTTCCCAATGTTTTAAGTTAATTTGATTGTTTAGTGCCTCACTGTTATATAAAGTTTAATTTGATTGTTTAGTGCATCATCGTTATATAAAGTTTTTCCCAATGTTTTAAGTTAATTTGATTGTTTAGTGCCTCACCGTTATATGAAGTTTCTCTTAGTGTTTACTGTTGAGTGCCTCACCGTTATATAAAGTTTTTTCCAGTGTTTTTAAAATATCGACACAGGAATCAGTCACCCCGTGTAGGACTTGGGTACCATCGCTTGCAGTTGACACATGAATCAGTCACCCCGTGTAGGACTTGGGTACCATCGCTTGCAGTTGACACATGAATCAGTCACCCCGTGTAGGACTTGGGTACCATCGCTTGTTTAGTGCCTCACTGTTATATAAAGTTTAATTTGATTGTTTAGTGCATCATCGTTATATAAAGTTTTTCCCAATGTTTTAAGTTAATTTGATTGTTTAGTGCCTCACCGTTATATGAAGTTTTTCCTAGTGTTTACTGTTTAGTGCCTCACCGTTATATAAAGTTTTTTCCAGTGTTTTTAAAATATCGACACAGGAATCAGCCACCCCGTGTAGGACTTGGGTACCATCGCTTGCAGTTGACACAAGAATCAGTCACCCCGTGTAGGACTTGGGTACCATCGCTTGTTTAGTGCCTCACTGTTATATAAAGTTTAATTTGATTGTTTAGTGCATCATCGTTATATAAAGTTTTTCCCAATGTTTTAAGTTAATTTGATTGTTTAGTGCCTCACCGTTATATGAAGTTTTTCCTAGTGTTTACTGTTTAGTGCCTCACCGTTATATAAAGTTTTTTCCAGTGTTTTAAAAATATCGACACAGGAATCAGTCACCCCGTGTAGGACTTGGGTACCATCGCTTGCAGTTGACACAAGAATCAGTCACCCCGTGTAGGACTTGGGTACCATCGCTTGTTTAGTGCCTCACTGTTATATAAAGTTTAATTTGATTGTTTAGTGCATCATCGTTATATAAAGTTTTTCCCAATGTTTTAAGTTAATTTGATTGTTTAGTGCCTCACCGTTATATGAAGTTTTTCCTAGTGTTTACTGTTTAGTGCCTCACCGTTATATAAAGTTTTTTCCAATGTTTTTAAAATATCGACACAGGAATCAGTCACCCTGTGTAGGACTTGGGTACCATCGCTTGCAGTTGACACAGGAATCAGTCACCCCGTGTAGGACTTGGGTACCATCGCTTGTTTAGTGCCTCACTGTTATATAAAGTTTAATTTGATTGTTTAGTGCATCATCGTTATATAAAGTTTTTCCCAATGTTTTAAGTTAATTTGATTGTTTAGTGCCTCACCGTTATATGAAGTTTTTCCTAGTGTTTACTGTTTAGTGCCTCACCGTTATATAAAGTTTTTTCCAGTGTTTTTAAAATATCGACACAGGAATCAATAACCCCGTGTAGGACTTGGGTACCATCGCTTGCAGTTCTTGAGGGGAGTCGGCGTACGCCTGGTGTAACCCCGTGTAGGACTTGGGTACCATCGCTTGCAGTTCTTGAGGGGAGTCGGCATACGCCTGGTGTGCTGATCAATGGGCCCCAAGCACGTGGACAAATCATGGGCCTCGCGGGCCCTAGAGTGTAAACAAAAAGGAACTATTGCACCTGTACGTGGCCCCCATTTTAACCAACCCTTTGCAAGTGGGGCTATTGCAAACATTTACATACACGTTTTTCGTCCTGCAACTCTTCGATGAGGGACAACTCGCAATGCCCAACATTACACCAAATCCCCACGCTCTTCTCCCTATTAAGTCATCGTTAAAAGTCCCTCTCTCTCTAAAACGCACTAACGTTATTTTGTCTATCTTTAACAAACACAAACGTCTCTCTCTAACCACATACAAAAAAAAAAAAGTTACCTTGCCAAAAAATAATTTTTTGTCAAACAATTAAAATAAAAGTTATATTGATAAAAAATAAAAATTATCTTGACAAAAAAAAAAAGTTATAGCAAAAAAATAAAAATTACCTTAACAAAAAAATAAAAATTACCTGGGCAGCACCGTCTTCTTATTGTTCTTGTCAAAAAAAAAAAGGTAATATAGCAAGTTTTTATTATCAATAAATAAATAAAAAATAATACAACAAGTATCATGACTTTCAAGCACGCATTTGAGCTGCGATTATTCTAGAAACCTAAACAAATTTGATTTTGAAACTTAAAAAATTAGATTGTTGAAAAATTAAAGTGTTATTTCGAAAATTGGTACGCATTCTAATAATTTCTACATTAATGAAGAACTTTTCTATTTGATTTATTAATTTATTTGCATTATAAATTATGTAATGTACTATTTTTTTTACAATTGTCAATAGTATATTTTAAATTAGATGATATTGTAAGTTATTTTGGATTTGTTATTATTTTTATAATAAAATAATTATAAAATATAAACCAACAATTTCAATTTCAATATATAATATCATAGTTAGTATGGTTGTAATAATTTTGGATTATAACTAGTTAGGTTGTAGTAATTTGGGTTTTTTTTTTAGCGGATTAGGGTTTTCCGCCAATTCAATATTTTGGTGGTTATTTTTTCATCGATAATCTACTCTTTATTGTAGTCCATGTATGATTATATACTTCAACCATGATAATTTTATGATTTTTCTTTCGTGTGATGTAAATTTAATGGTTAGCATAAGTTCATACAGGGAAAGAGCATCTCAATATTCGTATATTGATGAAAAAAATGAAAGTTAATAATGTAATACCCCTATTTATTATTGGATTCCTAAAAAACAACATTTATAATGAATTTTAATAATTTTTTTGTATTTTTTTTAAAGTTAATTCCAACCGATTTGGCCAATTCCTGATTCGGATCGCCGATTCACCAATCCGAATGGGTTTTTTGGATGTCCGATCAGGGGCATCGCTCTGTTTCTTAAATCACTGGTTTTCCACATCTATATATATATATATATATATATATATATATATATATATATATATATATATATATATAGAAAAAAGATGGGATTAGCCCATTAGCTCATATGAACATTGAGCCCAACGTCTTAGATTGATTCTAGGCCGATCTGACGATCACGGCTGTCCGGTAGTATTTGAATTTTAGTTTTTTTTTACAAATCCAAATCACTTGAAATTTTAGGTGTTTGTTCATCAAAAATATTTGAATCTTTGAAAAATATCAAAAAAATATTTTACATGAAATAAATTTCCAAAATACCCCTGAAACTATTCAAGGGGTATTTTGATCATTTTATTTTTTACGAATAATTTTTTTTATATTTTTATTAGGTGCTTCTTGATGAGAAGAACTCACATCTAATTCAAGTGATTTAAATTTATAAAAAAAACTAAAATTTAAGAACTACCGGACATTTGTAATTGTCAGATCGGCCTAGATTCAATCTGGGCCATTGGGCTCATATGTTCATATGAGCTAATGGGCTAATCTCATATTTTTCCATATATATATATATATATATATATATATATATATATATATATATATATATATATATATATATATATATATATATATATATATATATATATATATATATATATATATATATATATATATATATATATGGAAGCCAATATGCTATACCTATGGGTGAAAATGAACATTATTTACGCCCATGGGCTTGGCACCATTTGTTTTTTCTGACGGCATGGATTAAAAGACTGCACATGCAAAATTCACGAGATTCCGCCACAGCTCTCGTAGAGCTGTTGCGGTTTTTCAATATAAACTGCCCGTTTCTAGTGGGCAAAACACTATTCAAATTCACACCCATATACGTTTTTAAGACTATATATATGAAAAACCTGGCGTAGGCCCACTAGCTCACAGCTATATATGAGTTCAACGGCTCAAATTCAATCTGAGTGATCTAATGGCCACGATCATGTATCTTATTTAAATTTTACTTTTTTTTTTACAAATCTAAATCACATGAAATTTTAGATGTGTGTTCTACAAAAATAAAAAAATCTAATAAAAATATCAAAAAAATAATTTGTAATTAATAAATTAACGAAAATATCTCCAAAAGATTCAAGGGTATTTTAGTTAATTTATTTATTGTGGATTACTTTTTAAATATTTTAATTAGGTGTATCTTGATGAGATGAATAGACGTCTAAAATTTCATGTGATTTAAATTTTTTTAAAAAAAATTAAAATATGAAATTAAATTGTGATGGTCAGATCATCCCAGTTTGAATATGAGATGTTGGGATCATATATAGTTGTGAGCTAGTGAGCTTAAGCCCTCTTTATATTGTAGAAGATAATGGGCACCTCTAAATTTACCTACAGATGTAGTTCCGGTTAGGGCTTAGAATTGACCTGATCTAGATCCAAAACCCGAATCTTGAATTTTGGACCCAAATCTAGGTATGAATCCAATGGGTCGGATCTAAATCAAAATTTAGATCCAAATAGTAATTCATATCAGATATGGGTACAGGTGGATCCGATCTGGATATGACCCAGTTATTTAAATGTTATATGTTATTATATATATATATATATATATATATATATAGAGAGAGAGAGAGAGAGAGAGAGAGAGAGTTCTGTATACTGTGTCCAAAATAAGGGACACAGTATATATAGTATTTTTGTTATATATTAATTTAGAGATAAAATAATTTTTTTTGGATCTGATCAAATCTGGATCTGGATCCCATGTATATTTCTCATATTTAGAACCAGATCCAAATATTCTGGATCCGAATCCCATGTATAATTTTTTGATCTGAATCCAGACCCAATCCAGCCTATTCGCAATCCTAGTTTTGGTATCAGAAACCTTATGATAGCTTAAAAATCTATTTTCATCCTTAGTTGTGAAATTTTAAATTTCAAAAATGGTATATAAAGCGAGTAGATCTAAAACCATTGGAAAAATAGATGGTCTTACTAATGTATTACAAGCTCTTTGCTGTTTCCTTAAGTGGGTGGGGCACATTATCCCCTTGCTCTTTTCTTTTTAAGTGATTATATGGGACTCAAACCTACGTTGTCGCTTCCCAATTTCACCACCTAGCCAAGAGCCTATTATTATAAAATATTACTCGAGAAACAGTCCAACCTAACCACCCATTATCAGCATTGGACGGCTGGCTCATGTAAAGTTTCTTATACAATTTTCAGCGTATCTCAAGTTATATAATATTGGAAAAGCATATAAAGAGATTAGTTTTATTGTATTTTTTTGAGAAAGTGTGATATTCATTGAAATAATGAAATCACAGGGAAAAGAAAAATAGAGCGAGGATGCATAAAAGAAAAAGGGAAAGTAGAGAACAAGGAACTTAGGAGCAAGAGAAGAACTGCAAAAAGGAATCATAAAGGCAAGCTAGGGAGCAGTTGCATGTTTAGCTAGAGAATCCGCATCATAATTAGATCCCCGATGAACATGAAGAAAGGAGATTTCATGATTCTTAAGCGCCCAGAGAATTTCATCCATGATCCCACTGAGTCTCCACGGAATGCGAGAAGGTTGAATTCACCACGTAATAACATTAGCCGGCTCTCTTTCGATGATCACCTTGGAATGGGAAAGGTCAAGGCGATACACTCCCACCTTTAAAGCCTGTAGCTCAGTTTCATTAATCTCACATTCGTGTAAACTCCCAATATAAAACCAGATAACAGTTCCAAATTGATCACGCAGAAGGCCCCACATCCAGACCGAGCTCCCCTAACGCTGCCATCGAAGTTTAGTTTAAACCAGCCTTCCAAAGGTTTAGTCCAAACTTGACGAACAACATGGCAACGTTTCTTGAGCGTAAAGAGGTCATTGTAATGGGAAAAGAACAAAAAAGTCAGTATAACCGTAAGATAAAGAAAAGCATAGGCCCAGGAGATAATGATGCGCTAAATCACTGACCGCAAGGTTAAGACTTCTCTAGATCTACTTTCAAAGATTCTCATGTTTCTCTTTCCAGATAGTCTAAAGAAAAGCAGCAACCATGATTCCTCACAAATTCACCCCCAATGAAGCAAAAGGAGGATTCCATAACTGATAAAGCAAGGTATAGACATTCGGATACCGCATATTATTTACTTTTATTACAAGGAAGCCACAATTATTCTTGTCAACTATATTTCAAACAAGTGGTTTTTTAAGTGTATCATTGACTAGATTCAAAGTTCAATCAAAGAATTTTCAAAATTTGTGACATATACCAAGGCATCTAATTTAACATCTGATGGCCAGTAGCAATTGTAACAGAGATAAATGATCTCATAGTATATTATCCCTATAATATTCACCATTGCTTAATTTTTCTCTCTTTTTTTGGTTTCTAATGCGACATCAATAGAACAGACAAACAGAACCTTATTCAGGGGCGTATGTCGTGCAAACACGCGTTGTAAAAATCCTTGCAAAGAACCTTTTTTTTATTGCACCCTTCTCAATTACTACAAGGTTAATTGTATTATTAAGATATATACTATGAAATGCCGTTGAAGTTTTTTGAAAAAAAAAAACAAGATTTTTTGCAATGTTAACGGAGGGATTCTTGTCTGGCATTGAATTTGTTAGCTTTTTTTTTGTGCCATCAAAGACTTCTTAGACGGCTTCTTTTATAATAATACTTCAATTACATGAAAGTCAATACAAAATCAGATGACAGGCATGTCAATAAAATCTCATGACATGATTATCACAATTTTTTCATTTTCCCATAAAAATGATCACATTTTTTTTAACCGCCTCTCTTACATGATCAAAATCTGAAAGGGTGAAAATATTATTGACCCGGACCCTATACTTAGTTGCCACGTTGTAGTTTTTAATCCTGCCGACACCACCCACAAACACCTTCAAAAAAGTTAAACTCCTTAATTTATATGAAAAATGGGAAAGAGACTTGTCTTCCCACTTAATTACCCAAAATAATCATTAAAAGCAACTACAAACACAATAATAGTGTGTACAAAATAAATGCATTTACCACCCAATCATCCACCATGTTATCATATTTCAAAGGAACCCTAAAAGATGTGCATGTATAGATGTTGACTTGGGTGATTCGGCTCTATCCAATGTGCCTTCAATCTTGTGTGCCATAACTCACAAGATACGAGAACGAATTATATTCAAACTTGCTGACTTTATTCATAAGCAACACATTTTGGTTGAAAACCCAAATTTTTTATTTTTATTTATGTACGATATGGTGAGAACCCACTTTTGGGGGTTTATACACGATAAATTATCCATCTTTTTTTTATTTTTTTTGGTGGGTAAGTGGGGAGAGGGCTCCTACGTTTGATAGGTAGGAATTGAGCCTAGAACGTAGCGTTGCAAATCGTCGAGCGCTAACCAATTAAGTTCGGGCTCTTTGCTTGAAATAGAAAAAAAAAAATCCAAACCTGCCAACGGGTTTACACAAATAGCTCAAGCTTTTAGAGAGCTTTGGGGTTCATTGGATCATAAAATTTGTATGTACATAGATCTCATCCTGATGATCAAACTTGAAAAAAAAAAAGAAAAAAAAATAGAAGAAGAAATAGAAATAGGATTGTCATTTTCAAATGATGGATTTTTTTTTTTCATTGTGTATATTGTTAATCACATGTGAATAATCTCAGCTCAAACAAATCCTTCTGTAATCCTGTTGGCTTTCTCCGAGTTATGGACCAAAAGCCCACCATTCATCGGCTAATTTTTGGAGTTTGGAGTGTTATACGCAAGTTTTATTTTCATGTACTTGCATTTTGCCGCATCTCAATGCATTATGCTAACGATCGAAAAGGGCAAAAGCTAAAAAAAAGAGAAGAAAGAGGATCGACATATATTATATAACTAACACCATAAATTTTATCAGTAATCAGGAAGGTGAGGGATCTCTAATGCTTAATTACGCAAAAAAGTAAAAATAAAAGATATCAAGGCACCCTATTTTTCAATTCGTATATTTATTTTTAACATGGTTTGAAAATATTTAAAGCCCTTGTAGAAAATAAAATCAGAGACAGATGGATATATATATATATATAATTTCAAGTTCTAAAATATTGCATCTTATAGCAAGTTATCTTGACCGTCTATTTTTAAAGTTATCAAGTATTTGTTGATCCACTAGATCTGCACCATTTTAAAAATTTTAAATTACATAATTAAGGTTGAACATAAATTTGCAAACTATTGTAAGACTTCCAACATTGGAACTACATCTTCCAATAAAATTTAAAGGTGCACCTTACTTATATAGTATAAGGTGGGTGCTTCATGCAAAATAAATCCATAATAATATTATTATAAAAGTAATAATATATATTAATATTTAGTATCATGATACTATAATAATATGAATAATGGCAATATACTGTATTCTAATAATAAATAGCGCAAATATATGATGAGACCATTTGTCTTTAGTACAAGATGGCCACAATTAATCTTGACCATTGGATGTGAAATTGGGCGACTGCATTTATTTCATTGACCAAGCTCAAAATTCAAAAAAAAAGTTCTCGAACTTTGTGACATATCCAACCTATCAGATTTCACACAGATGGTTGTAAGTAATTGTGACCTCCCTGTATTAAAGGTAAATG
This sequence comes from Amborella trichopoda, assembly GCF_054954075.1. NCBI lineage: Eukaryota > Viridiplantae > Streptophyta > Magnoliopsida > Amborellales > Amborellaceae > Amborella > Amborella trichopoda. The sequence continues at coordinate 435,839 of NC_142344.1, forward strand.
GTCTCATTGTATACAATCCTTAATAAATATTATTATTGTTGTTACTATTACTAAAAACATTTTTGAAAAATACTATTATTAAAACATTAGTCTTTAATATCGTTAATAAAAAATTATAATAAAATAATAACAACATATATTAATAATAAGTATCATAATAATATGATAATATGCTTACTGTATATAGTAGTAGTACTAATAGTAATGACAAGAATATCAACAACAATAATAACGACGACAACAACAACTACGCTTTGGCTACGCAGCCGTCCCAAGCTTATCCCAAGCCCGGGTAAAGGACGAGGGTTGTGTTAGGTGGGCGGTCAGTGTAAAACTTTGTTGCAACTTTTCATTATAAATAATAATAATAGTCACTATTATCATTATCTTCTTCAGTGATAATAATGTCATCATATTATTATAACAATTTATATAGAAGTAATATTGTTGATATTCGTAATGCGATATTGTAATATTATATGATAATAATATTTTGAATTATAACAATAATAACATAATAATTATATTGTTTTGTTGTTCTTATTTTTATTGTCATTATTTTTTTAAAGTAATTTATGATAATATATTCAATAAACAGCAAACACAAGTCACACAAACAAAAAAATCCAAAGATTTACATAACCTGGGTACCTTTCAAAGCTATCTAAACAATCCTATTTCAGTAACTAGGTTTTAAGGTAACGAAGATTTAGCATAATAGAGTTATGATTCCAAACCTAGGTTTGTTTACTCAACGACCAAAGACTTAAAAAGAAACAAAATAAGGCAAGGGTGTGAAAGTATAGCAATTTTGACTAAACATGAATAAAGCCATCTTGAGAAACTCTACTTTGGATTGCGGGGCCAGAAATAAGGATTCAAAGGAAAGCTCAGCTCATGATTAATTAATCAACTCACAATTTTAAAGTGAAAAGCCGGGACATCAAATGATTTTCCAAAATTTAGCTTCTAGGATTAACGTTTTGGGGCGCAACCCCCAACTTTAGCGCTACTCAGATTTCTGGGAAATTGATATACTTGACAATTTTACATCAAGATATTGCTCATGCAGTACATATGGTTAGTCAATTTCTGAGTGCTTCACATTCTGTACATTTTGCTACTGTTTTACGCATCATTCGTTATATCAGAGACACCTGTCACCAAGCTTTATTCTTCTCATCTTCTACATCACTTGAGCTTTGGGCCTATACAGACTCTGATTTTGCAGGTAATTCGAATGATTGTAAATCTACCACATGATTCTACATTGTTTTCGGTGATTATCTTATCTCTTGGAAAAGTAAGAGACAAACAAATTGCTCAATCAACTACGGAAGCTGACTATCATCGGGCTATAGTACAAACCACTACCGAGATTGTTTGGCTACGTTGGTTGTTGGACAACATGGGTGTCACTATCTCTACTCCTACTCAATTTTATTGTGACAACAAAAGTGTTATTTATATTTTCAAAAATCCGAAGTTCCATGAGCACACGAAACATATTGAAGTTGATTGCCACTATGTTTAACAAAAATATCTAGCTGGCATAATTTTCTTACATATGTGCCCACCGCAACACAACTCGTTGATTTCTTCACTAAATCTCATGCCCCGCACCATTTCTCACAGTTTGTTTTCAAACTCTCCATGCTTCCTTTCAAATCATTTCGAGTTTGAGAGGGAGTGTGAACAAATATGGTAACTACAATAGATATAACAATTGGATGTTGAGATCTGTCAGTGTTTAATTGTATAATACACCCATATAGAAATTGTATCACATAGTTTTAATAAGTATTTCATGTACCATCTCTATTAATCTTCGATTGTATTGTAGTCTTATTCAATTCATTAAATACAAAAAAAAATTATCTCTCACAAATACGTCTTGATGTCGATATAATCAATTAGAGGTTTTCCAACATGGAAACAACCTTTCCCAGTGGAATTTTGAGGTGCACCTTAATTACGACCTTATATAAGCTTTATCCTTCGAATATCGTTTTCCATTAAAGTTTTATTTGGGTTTGCAACCATGGTATTTGTATTGAGGTTTGTACATACACCCTCAGTCACTCAATTTCGGTAATAAATAGTTTTATTGCTCATACAATTCCTTATATTCATTTGACTCAATCAAATCACTCGAGCAAAACAATGAAACCACTAATAACATGTTTATCCGTTCGAATCTGTTCTTTCCTTTTTGACAGTCCATAACAAGCGATAGATCTGTAACTAAGCCCAACATTTGCCATTGCTCGAATTATAAAAAGAAAAAAGTTTATATAAGGTTGCAATCTTAACATGTAGAATTAAAGATGCACTTCAAAAATAATGTTGTTTGGATGTTGGAAAACCCTCTAGTTGATCATCTTGACATCGAGATGTATAAATATGAAAAGAAAAAAAAGATTTTGAGCATGGATGTTGGAAAACCCTCTAGTCGATCATCTTGACATCGAGATGTATAAATATGAAAATAAAAAAAAGATTTTGAGCATGGATGTTGGAAAACCCTCTAGTTGATCATCTTGACATCGAGATGTATGAATATGAAAAGAAAAAAAAGATTTCGAGCATGGATGTTGCAAAACCCTCTAGTTGATCATCTTGACATCGAGATGTATAAATATGAAAAGAAAAAAAAGATTTTGAGTGTCTATTTTTAATATTTTTGGGTATCTATTTTTAATATTTTCATGTGTTTATAGATATACTTGATTTAAACCATTTTTAGAGTTTAAAATATTATCATTAGAGATGATCAAGTCATCCTGAGAATTTTTTATATCAAATTACATTTATGATAAATTTTAGAGGTGCATCTTAATTGAATTGTTTAAAGTTGCAACCTTACATAAACCACACCGTTACAAAAAAAAGAAAAGGAAAACGATTATATAAAGGCGAGGCCCTAAACAATCAAATTAAGGGCACCTCAGAAATTCACTAGAAAAGATTTTTGAGATGTTAGAGATTATATGTCCTTGAAAATGGGAAATGTTTATATACTTTCTCTACAACATAGAAGATATATGCTTTCCCTACCTCCCAGCCATTCAATTTTGATCAAGTCAACCACTTACCGTATGATCCTAGATCTGACGTCTCAAATTATTTTATTTTTAATCTTTTAATACAAAATATATGAATATAAAATTTAATACGTGTCATTTTCTCATTGAGGCGCACCTATAAAAAATATTAAAAATAAGTTTTCAATAAAATATAATGACCAAAATACCACTTAAAACTTTCAAGGGTATTTTAGTCATTTTATATTATTGAGAATATTTTTTTATATTTTTTACGGTAGCAAGTTTAATAGAGGATTGGACGCCTAAAATATGGTGTCAAAATCTTTTACATATAAAAAAATTAAAAATAAAATAGGATATAGACGTGACATTGTGATTTAGACAATCTTTAACCTTCCATTCAAAATAGACGGTTGGATAAGATGACACATATAATTGTGGAGAAAGCATAAAATGCTTGCCCTTTAAAAATAGTCTTAAGATCCATCCGGAAATTAGATTTATTAAGACGCCCGTATTTCTACATGTGCGGGCATGCCCGCCTAGATACCTGGTCCTCGAAAATAATGAGCACCGAACATATTCGAGCGAGCAAGTTGGGAATCTTTCTCTCTCTCTCAGGTCTTTGGTGCTTCAAGAGTTGTGAAAAATGAGGGGCTCTCTTTATCTCTCATTTGTGACCTCTGCAGATCTCTATTACACAGAGGAGTGTTAGAGTTTCTCTATAATGAAGATGTAACGACTGTATATAATTGTAGTCGGCTTTGATTTCATAAATATATGAAATTCTTCACCATGATTTCCCTATTGCTTTGCTATTTCATGGGGGCTTTAACAGTTGTAATATTGGAAGCAGTGGCCCTTTTCTTTGTTGTCCGTCGCTTGGGTCAAAGAAGGCGATGCCCTAATTCCGAGTCATGTGCTCCCGAATTGGATGCTAATCAATCGCTTCATTTCTTGCTCAATAAACAGGTCTGTCAATGTGTTAATTATTTGCGTTGATGGCGTGGCTTTTGTTAAATTTATTCGAGCAATTTCCTCTTGCATATGCCTCTTTACGGCAAGACTGGATTTGGCTGATCTTTTATTTAGTCTCCTAGGTTTCTCAGAGTTTTGAGTTATTGCCTATCTTGGGTCTTCCTCTTTTGCATGTCCTTGAGAATGTTATGCTTATTAATATTCTACTTTGTGTCGTTTGCAATGCTTTTCTAATCAACTTTCATGTAAAGAACTTCAAATTCTTCATCATTATCATTCGAGCCTTATCCCAACTATTTGGGATCGGCTACATAAATCCCGTTTTCCGATTCGGCTCTATTAAGGGCCATACCCATAGTAAGACCATAAGGTAGATTCAGGATTCATGGAAAGTTGCATAAAGTTTCACGTTGGCTACCTATATAACACAACCAACCCTCCTCCTTTATCCGGACTTGGAACTGGCATTGACCGGCGGGGGCTGCCAACATAACACAACCCTCCTCCTCTTTTACCCGGACTTGGAACTGGCATTGACCAGCAGGGGAACGTGGCTGCCTACCTAGACTTTTGGCATTGACCGGCAGGGGGCCGACCAAGGTGGAGCCCTTCAAATTAATTACAAAAATAAGTCATTTAAATGATTAAAAAGAGGGTATCTCATACTCACCAATGCAAATAGTTCTTGTTTTTGCCAACATATGTTACAAAAAAGAACTGGACCTCAAGCTATGGAGTTCATTCTTACCCAGTTTGACAATTTAATTAGCTAAAGTGAGAATGTTGAATGGACACCTACTATTTGTCTTGCAATTTCCGTTATGTGTGCATGACATTTTGTTTCAAATTGAACTAAGAGCATCCCTTCATGGTTTCTTATTTCAAATGTAGGAAAGAGAGGAAAAGTTGAGATGATCTTTTCATTTTTTTGGTTAAATTTTTTTCTTTTGGATACGGTTAACATTGTATTGATGGTAAGAGAAGTACAAATCAAGAGGTCACCTAGAAGAGTGACCAAAAAAGAGAAAAACCGAGAATCAAAGAAAGGAAGAAAAGGGGGAACGCAGCCCCGTAAATAATATCTTGTTTTCATAATTTGATGAAGAACTTGTGGCTGAAGTTTTTCAATTAATGGCATGACATGATTTAAATCCCTTACAAGGAGTATACTCACAAAATCAACTCTGTGATGAATCTCTACCAAACTACAAAAATGGTGCACTTAGGAAGTGGTGCAGACCTAGTATCTTGGAGCTAGGGTTTAGTGAAGAAGAAGATAAGGAAGATCCAAACTTAGAGAAAGATTCAAAGATTCAAAACTAGAGATAAAAGAAGAAGCACTTGCTAACTTCAAAAAAAAGGAGCACTTGCTGCTCTTTTTGAAATAAAAACCCATAATAAGATCATCCATTATGCTTGAGTACATCCTTATATAAGAAAACCCTAAAGAAGATTTAAAGCCATCCATCTAATATAATCATACATATTAATTATAAAAGACTTTAAGTTAATAAAAAGACATAAAAGAATCTAGAAATTACTACTTATTCCCCTAAATGAATAAAAGACTCAAGAAATAAATAAAAGGTGCGGTTTGTATAGAGCCTAGGCTCTAAACAATCAAATTAGAGCCTGCCTTCAAATAGTGTCGAGAAATGCAGTTTCACTACTGAAAATCTTTGTGATAGCCTTAAACTATATTTTCATCTTTATTTACAAGGTTTAAAGCTTCAAAAATAGTGTAGATCGGCATATCTATGAAAACTTGAAAACCTTGAAAATTGACGGTCCAAAAATGCGTTACAAAATACACTATTTCTCAAATTTAAAATCCATTTTTTTCTCATGCCCATGCATCTTGATGTCGAGATGATCAATTTGACGTTATTTGGGCATCAAAACAACATCTTCTAGTAAAAGTTTTGAGGTAGGCTCAAATTTGATTGTTTAGAGCCTCTGCTCTATATAAACTTTTCCCATAAATAAAAGGCATAAAAAGATAGACTCAATGACTAATTTACCCTTCTATGGTTCCTCTTGTAAACTTTAAGCGGCGGCTCGTTGTCGGAGGTATCACCACGATATGGAATGAGATGCTCGACATTAAGAACATCAAAAGTGCGAATATGGCTTGATAGCTTTAACTTTTAGGCATTGTCATTGATCCTCTTCAAAAAATTTAACCGTCCTATCTTGACAAGACTTGAGATCAAGGTGTGCCATTTTACTGCATTCCCCATAGATATTGGATTAACCACGTTTTGGGCCCATTGGGAATTGCCATACTTGTAGTACATAAGCACAACATACTTGGTCCTGAACATATCGAAGAATATTCTACCATTAATTTTGAAGAAGCTCAAGATTAATGATGCATTACCCCGTGATTTTCTTCAATTCACACATAGTGATTACTGATTAGATATAGAGGTTCTCCATTCAAAACAAAATAATTGGTGAAGCTAAACTCCAACATGATGAATTATATAAGCAACCATTCGGTGGCCACCTTCTGTATTGGACTCACTAGCAAAAAAAGCTCATAGGAAAATGTCACCAAACCTTTGGGGCGCACATGATACTCCATATTCGGGTAAAACTCCAAGAAGAAGAAGAACATTATCATTATTACCTCCATCAACGCCATTCTCCTCCATACTCTCTTTGGGGACTAAGAAACCAGCTATCTCCAATATTTTGGGAACAACTCCTTGTCATCCACTTCGTACTTCATCAGGACCGGGTGCGTCCACAAAATCCTCTCTCGTGGTAGGATCTTCTTCTTGATCCTCTTTATGGATTGGATCACCATTAAAGCTATGATCACCCACTTCTTTCTCAACACCCAAATATTCATCCAGGTACTTGTCAAAGACCAGTTGTAAGTTCTGGTCCACAATGTGTTGACCTTGAGAACCATTTGGTGAGAACAAAGTTTCTCCATGCTTGTCCTCAGATAAACTTCCATAATACTCTTGGATCTCAACCTTGAGACCAGTTTTCCATCTCCTACTATCATTATCCGTACGACCAACTACCTCTCTCCTTGGAGCTTGGTCATGGAAGAGATGTATGGATTCCTCATCTACTTCGATCTCATACTCCTAAGATGGGGCTTCCATCTGTGCCAAGTGCAGAGTTAGGGTTTCGACCAATCTCCTTCAATTTGCAATCTTTTCTCTCAAACTGGCATCAAATGCTTCTAAGGTTACCACTTTTCGTCCTTTTCCTCTGTGTAGAGGCATAGTTGTTGATCTAGGGCAGAAAAATGGACGCTATAGTATTATGCTATGGTAACGTGCTACAGTACCGTCCTTACTGATCGTTGAGCTTTGATACCAACATGGCGCAGATCTAGTAGCTTGGAGCTAGGGTTTAGCAAAGAAGAAGATAGGGAAGATCCAAACTTAGAGAAAGATTCAAAACTAGAGATAAAAAAAAAGGACTTGCTGCTCTAGGGTTTTGAATAGAAATCCCTAACAAGATCATCCATTATGCTTGAGTACATCCCTTATATAAGAAAACCCTAATAAGACTTAATCCTGGTCGTCTGCCTAATCTACTAATGGCCATTTATTATAAAAGACTTCAAGTGAATAAAAAGACTAAAAAGACTCTAGAAAATACTACTTATGCCCCCAAGTGAACAAGGGACTCAAGAAATTAATAAAAGACATAAATGGATAGACTTAATGACTAATTTTGCCTTTTGTGGTTCCTCTTGTAAATTTTAATTTTATCTCTATTGTCTAGATACTCGAGAGCTGTATTCTGGGCTACATCAGGGAGGATTTGTGGACACTTTCATAAGTGAGTTGCTCAGCTATTTGATTGTTCTCGCATTTAGAGTGATGAATAGCAGCAAATGGGTCCCTGAGAATTGAAAATATCTCCTCAAAGACGTTCATTAGTATGCATGACGTTTTGATTCTTTCTTTGCTCAAGCAATACTTTGGATCTCCTATCACGAATTCTGTCCATTTTGGTTTTAGCTTGCATAAAATACCTAGCAATGCTCATGCCTAAGCCTCATTTGCATCGCATATTGATAGAGAACCAGACTATATCATTTGCATGCTTCTTGTATGATTCCTTATCACTCTTCCTGCACCTGCCAGACCTGATTTCCCTTGGAAACTGCTGTCCAAGTTGATTTTCACCTTTGGTACAGGTGGAGAGGATCATAACAGTGAATCTCTTTATTTCTGAGGATGGTAGTTGCAATTGGGTACCACTGGTTTTTGAAGTCCTTCACATAAATGCCTTAAAATTCCTTATGCACCCTTGCTCTTGGAATCATGTTGATTTCTAACTTATCTCTTAACCACACCAGTCCATGTCTCCATGATATTTCTCTACAAATGTTCGACTATTTCTTTCGTTCCTACCGACCCATAGAATGTTAGCATAAGCATCATCCATAGGTTTAATCCTCTTTGGCTATGGGCAGGGATATTCATTTCTCAAATAGATATTATCTTGATTCTGGATTGGCCCATTGGAATTGGAAGAGATCAAAGAAATGTTTCCATAATTTGGTTGTTAAATCACGGTGTACTACTAGGTGTTTTATGTTCTCGGCCTTCTTTCTGCACATTATGCACCTTTTGGGAATTGCCATCCCTCTGTTCATCAGATGGTCAATTGTTACGATACATCTAACAGTATTAGCCAGCCGAAGGTCTGCGTTTTGGGTGGGGCTGTTATAGAACCACTCAACCACACCTACGAGGTAGCATTTGGTTCTTTTAGGTGGGGATCAGAAACTTTGCAAAGCGATTTAGCTGAAACGGACCTTCACTGTTTGCATTCTAAATTATGCGATCTTCCTTTGACTGGATGTAAAGGAATTTCCATAACACCTCTAAGAAACCATTAGTTCCTTCGTCATATTTTAGGTTCCCACGCAATATAGGAGTCCACATTGCTGTTTCCCCAGCCCCCTGCACCACTTCTTAAACTATCTCCATTGTTTAGCTGCTTTCGCATGGAGCTTTAGCATTTTGCTTTTATTGTGCTGTTCTTTAACCATATATCTTCCCAAATTTTGTTCAGCATCCATTGCCAACCTAGAATTGGTATGCCCCATGAATTTTAATCCGACACTGTTTTACCCCTCTCTAAATTCCCCGATAATTGCTTGGTGGTTTTGTGATTTTTAACAAACTAGCTAATGCGTTTTGTGCTGCAGGGTGCATCTTCCTCCAGACCCTTCCACTGGCATGATGTTCTCACTCTAGAAATCCGCATATTTACTTTTGACCACCTGCTCCTGCAACTGTTGTGCTTGTTTTGAGAGTGTCTACCACCACTTACCAAGCAACACTTGGTTTGTTTCTTGAAGTTTCTTTATCCCCTGCTGCCCCATGTTCTTTGTATGACAAACCTTGTCCCATTTAACTACATATTCTTGCTTTCCTGTGCCACATTCCAACAAAAATTTCTCAGTTGTTTTTCTTATATCTTGCAACACACTGTGGTGTAGGAAGCAAAGACAAAGCACAACTTTGGGAGTTGGATAGACATCATTTTATCATAGTTATCCTGTCCCAAGGGTAGGAATCTGACCATGAGTTTATCAGAGATTGGATAGACATGAGTTTTCCAAGCTTGACCATCTGTGAAGTCTGCACTCATAATTATGACCGAGCTGGCCTATGATTCAGTTGAACCTCTATTCTGATTTCCATTTAACTTGAATTTTGTTTTCTATCAGCCGACATGGTAATAAGATTATGACCTGCTTGCTTAGATCCAGATTACGTGCATGAGGCAACAGGTGGGTACATCATGAATTCTTGTTAAGGAGTTGTCGTGACTCTTTACGTGTTACCTCATTTGTTTCTTCTTTCACAGTTCAGTTGACATTAACTACACTTGTTCTTTTTTACTCCTTGAGTGCTTTTTATTTTGGGAAAATATCGTACAGGCCCTAATTCCCCATCTTATTTCACGGTAGACCGTCCTTCTATTTTTCTTTCAAGCGGCATAAAAAAACCCTCGAGTATTTCGTCGTACCCCCTCATCTCTTCTCTCCCATGTTTATTCACTTTTGGCCACAAAAACTATCCCCAACAAATTGTTTTATTCCATCTCAATCCAAAAGTCTTTTTAATCCTATTTTGCACTTTTTAAAAAAGATTTTGGATTGAGATGGAATAAAAGAATTTGTTGGGGCTAGTTTTTGTGGCCAAAAGTGAATAAACGTGGGAGAGAAGAGATGAAGGGGTATGGTGAAATGCTTGAGGGTTTTTTTATGCCGCTTGAAAGAAAAATAGAAAAAGGATCTACCGTGAAATACGATGGGGAATTAAGGGTCTGTACGAAATTTGCCCTTTTATTTTGTTCTTTATTTATTTTTTGACAAGTTTGAGTGCTTTTTATCTTTCAAAATGAATGTAGTCCTCAAGTGGTTGATAAGCTGACATGCATTGCTTCAAGTATACTGACTTGTACCTGTTTCTATGTCATTGACTTTGATCATAATTGTGAGTCTCTTTCTGAGATATGCAGTTATCTTTTTTCTTCTTTTACTGTATCTATTCCTTTATGGGTATGAGATGGTCCCACTGACATCTCACAGATTGCTAGTTTATTGTTTACAGGGAGTAATTTGGGTGCTCGAACCAGATAAAATTCCGATGGTGTTTCCAAATGAACCTCGAAGTAAATCTGGAAAAGAACCAAAAAGCAAGAAAGAAACTGTGGAGGTGTTTCCTGTCAAGAAATATGCCAAGATTCAAGATCGAAAACTTATCCTCACAGACTTGGATGGTTCTGAGGCTATAATTGAGCTCGAGGGTTGTAGAATCATGGCTGTTTCTGCTGGACCTTCATCTTCTAGAAAGTGGTAAGGGGCTTAGTTATATAATATCAGCATTCTCTATTCATTATTCCCACTGCTTAAATCTATCATGATGTGCATCTTTAGGGCCAAAAGGTACCCCATCATACTGGAAAGCAAGAATGCTGCGATACTAAATGGAAAGAAAACCTGTTATATATATCTTGAAACTTCTTGGGAGAAGGAATCTTGGTGCAAAGCCCTTCGCCTCACATCCAATATGGAGAAGGAAAACCTCAACCGGTATAAGAACATAAATAAGGAATTTCATCACTATTTGTCATCCTTGAATGCAGAATATCCTTCATTTTTGAAGCCATCCACTGGGTTTGGAGAGCCAAAAGACAGGGTGAATAGGATTGATGGGCCTTCCTCCAAGGTTCGTGTTCTTTTAAAAAAGCTTGCTAATAAGGCTTCGAAAAAAGGAGGGGTTGGAAATAAGGTGGGTTCTCCACTAAATTCAAATCGTGAAGAGAAAAAAAATAGTGATCGGTCACGTCTTATCCGAGATTCATCATCGGCAAGTGGCTTGACAAAAGCTGCTTCAACCAATAAACTTACTAGCATCTCCTTGGAACCAGATGCAATGCTACCTTCGTCATCATTTTTAGCTAATTATCGTTCACAAAGTCAGAACTCTACCCTTTCTGATGCGGAATCAGATACTGGAGGTTGTACCAGTTCAGACAGTATTCATGATAGGCCGCCTATCAGTGATGAAGGGACTCTTTGTTGTAATTTGCTCTTTTCTAGGCTATTCTTTGATGCAAAAAGAAGTGCACGTTTGACCAGTTCCATACGAATGCTTGTAGAGGTGCAGATAAGAAATGCTTCTTAGGCCTTCTTTGCCCTTTTTTACTATTCCAATACTTGTTTTAGGGAAACTTATCAAAATACACCTCATTTTTCAACTATTTAACATTTTGCCCTTTTTCTACTGTTCAAACTTAAAATCACATGCACTTTGATGGTCATTTTGAAATTAAATTAAGGCAAATTGCTTAAATGTTAAACAGCTAATATCGTAGGTGCATTTTGAAAAATTTCCCTTTTCTTTTAGTTCATAAATCTTGCTACTTATGTTTCATTGTATATGCTTTTATGCTTGTAAACTTGAACTGATTGTGTATTATTTATTAATTCCAGAAGATGCTCAACAATTTGATATTTGGTATTCTTTTGGCAGAGAGCATTGTCAAACTTGAGAACCCCTTCTTTTGTTAGAGGAATAACGTGTAGTGAGCTGGATGTTGGGAACCTTCCACCTCATATTCATAACATTAGGATTCTCCCTGTGGACTTGAATGAGATGTGTGCAGCAGAAATTGACATTGAATATTGTGGTGGTGCACTATTAGATATCGAAACAAGGTTGGAAGTTCGCGAACCAGACTTCAAACGAGACCTTGTTGATACAAGTCTTGAAGAGAGCACTGTTGGAGAGGCAACAGCACATCTGCTTGAGGGAGTTGAATATTTTGGTGACCAATTAAGGTTTACAGAAGATGCTACAGGGGGGACAGAGAATAGAGGAGGTTTGGACAAACCAGGTAAATATGACTGCCAAGCTGACACCGTTAAATTCAGTTACACTTGATATCTGAAGATGTTTTTGAGTTCAAGGATGATTTATGTTGGAAGCTTTATTTTTTCAAGGATATAAACTGGGGACATGTCTACATATTGGAGGTTTTCATGGGGAAGTGTTTGTTGTTTTAACCCAAGGCCATGTCATATTGTTTCATGTCATGCTGTTTGTTTTTTTGAAGTTATTAACTATATTGTATTAAATAAAGGTTTACAAGTAACAATTGTTATCCAAAAAAATAGACCCATGAAAAATTTAAAATTAGCAAATTATATATGTATTCTTTGGTAATTCAGTGAGGAATACAGGCCCCTACCTGTTTTTGAAATGGTTAGATTTTCGAAGCTGTCAATAAGATTGGAGAGCCCGATGTGCGACTAAGGCATGATGTTTTAAGTTGCTTAGTTGTTGAGGCTATACATCCTTAGTAACTTTTACGATTTAGTGTATTCCAAGTCTTAAGAGCTTTTTGGTTTGTAGGACGTGGTTTTCTTTCTTTCTTTTTTTTGTATAAATTCAGGATGCAGTTTATTTATAGACAAATAATTGTTTGAATACACATTCATATATATATATATATATATATATATATATCATGCAACACTTGTATAGTAATATAATGCAACAACCTTCAAGAACCTTGTTAGTGCCATTTGTTTGGTCCTAATTTGTAAATATACACTCTTTTCATTCCATTGAACAATCACTAAAAAAAAAATTGAAAATGCAACTTAGAAAGTGTTATTAGCCCAATCAACATAAGCCATCCATTTTGTTAAGGTGCTTAGATATAAGCCTTAGAAGAATTTTTCTCTTTTCAAAATTTTTGGATAGCTTTGTTATCATTCAATGAACAATGTGGAAAAAGAAAAAAAAATGATTGAGTTCCTAATGGCCTAGATCTTGAAATTCATAAAATGGACGGTCTAGATTCAATGTTGGAGGGAACTCATTTTAACCATATCTATGATGCAAATTCTTTTTTTATTTTTTTTTTGAAAATTGACTATTGGGATGAAGAGAGGGTATGTTCAATTTTTGGGGTGATACAAATGCTACAAACATACTTTTCTAGAAGTGTGGTTGCATTAGATTACTATACAACTGTTGCTATTTCATTGACCAAGCTCAAAGTTCAAAAGAAATTTTCTTGAACTTTGCGACCCATCCAAGCTATCAGATTTCACATCGGATGGTTATAAGTAATTGTGACCTTCATGTACTAAAAGTAAATGGTCTCATTGTATACAATCCCTATATATATATATATATATATATATATATATATATATATATATATATATATATATATATATATATATCATGGTAACTAGCTTCTAAGCAAATAATATATCTACATAAACTCTATTATATGCACAAAGTATTTTTTAATAAGTTTCAGACAGTATGTAATTTGGGCATCATAGAAAATGTACAAGAGAAAATGCCAGAGGATACTTATTAATAAAAAAATATAGCACGTGCGCCAACAGTCTGATGCTATATTCTCATATTGTAAGAAGAAACATAGGAGATGATCAGCTCCCCTATCACTCGGTCTCCATTATCAATGCACACAATGTTTAATGCGGGTTATATCATTATCCATCCTTCACATACAGATTTTACCTAATTCATTAATGTTTTTAAAAAAAATTGATGGATGTTAAGACACCTCGGTATTCACTATCCTGGACGATTACTTCTATAATGATCACGGGTTCTAAGATGGCCTTAACTTAAGGATTGTAAACTTGATTTGTTTCTTAAGAGAAAAATATAGCCTGAACAAGTGTTGGTTTATGACTTCGTCTCAGAAGTTGTTTGCTACACCATCCTTCTTTAGCAGAAAATAATGTATCTGGCATTGTTCAGATATTGCATATCACTTGATGCAACTTCTGATTTGATTGCATTGTTGCAGACCTGATGCAGAGTACCGGTTGGAAATCAACTTATGCATCTCGTTGGAAATCTATATTGAATTCTGTGGCTGATCATGTTTCACAGGTTCCATTTCCTTAACTCCCATAACTCATAGTTCATTGAATATTTGAAGGGTACTTTTTTTAATTGAACTTTGTGAGTAGCATATATTAACTTTTTAGTGAATTTTGCTGCATCTACTGGAAGATTTTGTACATTTTGGCTGATGTGTGAGGAAGATCATCTGATGAAACTGATAGTTAAACAACAAAAGCTACAGATTTTTTATGCTGCTGAATATTATGCCAAAGAGTTGCTACTTGTTGAATATAATGAAAAGCCTTTTTATGTGCTCCCAACTTGAAAAGATGAAGGAAAAAAGTAGATGCGGATAATCGCCTGACAAATTGCATGATTTTGTGATTGTCAATTTGTGCCTAGGCTTTTTTCTCAAGCTCTTTTATTTTTTTGAAGCTCTTCATCCTCATTCTTCGATAGGAAGAGCATCACAGATTTCTTATTGCTTGGTGTACCTGAGCTGCTGAGTTTTTTCTAGAATTTTTTAGACATGCCCTTCAACTAAGCTCAAACGAGAGGCATCAAAGGATAAATTGATGGAAAAGTATACAAAGAGACCATTTATTTTTTATATGAGGAGGTCACAATCACCCTTGTCCATCGGATTTCAAATCGGGTGGTTATAAATGTGTCATTGACTAAATTCAAAATTCAGAGAAAAATTTCTCGAACTCTGTAACACAACTCAAGTTGTCCAATTTGAAATCGGATGGATTGAGGTATTTGTGACATCCTTATAACAAAGGTAAACGGTCTCATAGTATATAATCCCTATATTAATAGGTCTCTTAAGTTGTTTTTGGTACGTTTCTGTTTTTGTCGTATAACATCTTGAATTATGTCAGTTCTTGTTGACATGTCGTCCCATAGTAGGTGCCCTTGTCCTTGGCAATTCGAGTCACATCTCTTCGAGGAACACTTCGAATACATATCAAACCTCCACCTTCTGATCGTTTATGGTTTGGCTTCACTTCAATGCCAGACATTGAGTGGGACCTGGAGTCTTCCGTTGGAGAACATAAAATTACCAGCGCACAAATTGCTTTGCTCATTAGCAATCGTATTAAGGTACTTGCTATATCCCATATTGCAAGTCTTGATTATCTTCAAACCGTCAAGGAGACCTCCTGAATACCATTATTTTGGTTTGCCATTTTGCAGGCAGGATTGCATGAAACTTTGGTTCTCCCGAACTGTGAAAGTGTGTGCATTCCATGGATGCTAGCTGATAAAGATGACTGGGTTCCTAAGAAGGCTGCACCATTTACATGGGTCCATCAAGAAGTTGGTGAACCAAATGGATCCAATAGATATGAGCACCATCCTGTTGGAGTTATTAGACCTAGGGCAGAGGCTGAGCATGAGATTAACCATTCAACGGACAGTTCATTAAGACCAAAGGATGCACCATACCCTACGCAACCCACTGATGAGGTATCATTCTCAATGGGTGCAGCGATGCCTCCCTCGAGTTCTTCACAATCCATGCACAGCCATGGTAGGCTTGAGGATCTGAAGTTACCGCTTCTGACGAGTGAGGAAGAAATGGAAACTAAAAGCATTGATAGATCAGAGACTTCTGATAGCACCCAAGCTGCTATTCTAAGAGGGGATGAACATAGGATCAATTATGCAGCTGAGAACGACAAGTCAAAGAGTGTAGGGAGGAGAGCGAGGATGATGGATTTCAGCAAGAAGATGGGTGAGAAACTCGAAGAAAAAAGGCGGCATCTCGAAGAGAAGAGTAAACATCTTGTGGAGAAAATGAAAGGATATGAGATTTGAGGGCTGGTGGTAACACTCTGTTCAGTCCAAAATCTCCACAAAATGCACAGTTGAGAAGCAACCACCATTCAGATTGTTTGTTGTGAGAATGTTCTTATGCCTTTATTGGTTTATTTGGTTTGTATATTCGTACATGTCAAAGAAACGGTGTTTTAAGAGCTCCCTGTCTTGACATTTCTTGGGGCCCTCAGAATGTCACAGGTAATATTCACAATGAACATCAAAACAAAGTTCATATATCCAGTTTTGCGCATGTCGCTTGCCTTTCTCATAAGTCATAAATATGCGTTTTTTTTTTGGAAAAGTTTAAATTATGAAACAACTGACTTAATGACAAGCCTTGTCATGAATGGTTTCTTAAATGGGTTGGTTATTGCTTCTTTGCATTGCCTAGGTTCAAGGATGGCTTCCTATTTCTATTCATTGGAATGGGTAAGTAGGGTTTAAATCCATCGCCTTTTGGGTCCAAACTCCAAAGCATAAATGCAACATTTTATACGTATACCATACAGTGCAGCACACATAGAAGTGTGCCGCACACCATAGAAGCGCGCATCTTCTGAGATAAAATTGAAGATTACTCAACGATAAATACTAACAGGGATTTATCCCATACTTAGTGACCCACTATCGATTCTCTGATTTTCTAACCCCATGCTTGCATTACTTCTTTTTATAACTAAAGGTTTATACACTTTAGGTACATGGAAACCCACTTGAAGCTCGAGGGCAGGTAATAGACAAAATGAGAAAAACTAATACATGTTTCCTTCCTCCCCACATCACCAATATTTGATGCCAATCAGCTGCCAATACATGCCATTATTTTGGGGGTAGGGGGGTAACTCGGCAGTAGGAATCGAACTCCATTATTTTGGTGGTAGGGCGGTAACTCGGCAGTAGGAATCGAACTTTGAGATGTAGTGTTGTTAGCATCAACTGCTAACCACTCGAGCCCAAGCCGGATTCCTAGCTGCTGGTACATCTCTTTGCCACATTGCCAATGTTTAATAACAATCAGCCGTTTCGTAGAACAGTATTTCAAATGGGATAATTTCCCTTGGAAGAAGTGAAGGTTTCCCTTGGGCACACATTTCATGAAAAATGAAGGTTTCCCTTTGGCTCGCAGCTTGGGCTGGAAGCCAATAAGGTAGAGAATCCACAGCAAACTTCACATCAGATCTTAAAACACTTGTATCCATATTCCAAACTCGTCATCCCTTCCTCCCAGTCACCCAAGCGCCGCCCACCAAAAACAACCTGCTGAATCCCTAGATATCTGTGAGAGTAAGAGTAACCCACACAAAGACCGTTTTAATTCTCCCAAAGGCTAAGCGCAATAGGACTAAAAGATAAAAGAACAGTTATTGCATTCAGTTCAACAAAAAAGACAAGGCCATAATGACTACTGGTCTTTGTGACCAATGCTTTATTATTAGCTAAAAAGCTGAAACTATTTAGATGGTTGGAAAATATACACATTTCAAAACGTCATGTTTCATGTTGTATCATAGGATTAATTGGGCATTGAATAATAGAAAGCAAACTAAGATACCTTTGATAAGAAACACACGCTAGTTTAAACCATGTAAAATGAGTGAATTTTAGAGTGTGAGAAATTGTGTTGGAAGCTTACTCCGAGCTCAATACAGTTAAGCAGTTGAGCAAAACATCCATAGCAAAGAAATCACATGTTCCAAGGTCTACCCTGCAATAAGAAACAACGAGAATCAATAGTGGAAGAACTTATGCTCGAGCATCACCATCAGAAGTTGTTCAGGTATTACTGCAGATAAAAAGTTATAAAGGAAGAAGCTCCCTTCTATAAAGAAAGCAGTTAATCAGAAGCCTCTTACCATACTCGGCCCCAATTGTCCTGAAATTCAACATCACTAATATCATGAAACGATGATGGCAATGCATTGGCACCTTTATCGGAGTCATACAAAGGATTATAATCCATAGATGCATTTGACACCTGCAATCAAGCATGAGCTACATTTATTAGCATTGAATTTATTACATAATGCAACAAAAAAAATAAGTCTTATTGATAAGGAAAGAGATCATCCAACAGCCCCGAAAACAGTGGTGCAAAATGTGTAAAATTCCTTCCAAATGTGCACTAGGCAGATCATTATAATGAATTCAATCAGCACTGGTCTTCTACAGCTTGGGAAAGGAAAAAAGTTGATGATTCCCTGGCCAGAGGGGCTTTTACAGAGGAGCTCATTAAGGGAACACAATCACTCTCCCTAGAATCTATGATATCTACTTATATTAAGGTGTTCCCATAAGCAACATGTTGTACCGGAACCTCATTGAGGGTATGGCCCTTGATAGAGCATCATGGTAGACCAAGATTCGTGTAGCCAACTCCAATTAGTTGGGAAAAGGCTCTGGTGATGATGATAAATCACTCTCCCTAGAAAATCAAACCTTTTGTATCCTTGTAATTTTTTTGAGCTTCTCATCATAAAGGGGGAACAACCAAATTTAAAGTGTATATCAAAAGGTTTATATCACATTAAAGGCCAACAACAAATTATGACAATTGCTGAATCACATTAAATGACTTCATGCAGAACTCTCCCATCAGTACCTTGCTAACATTACCAAACTAGAAAATTTGTCAACGAAAAATCTAATCACACCAAAAATAAATTTAACTGCAAATAAGGAGTGGACCAAGAAAGTATCATATAAATGCAATGAAAAAATAATAATAAACATTTAATGTAAATCAAAGAAAAAATCAGAAATAGTATGTATTAGCAATACAAAAAAAAAAGCTTTTCATTTACATTCAGAACTTTCATGTGTTGAGCGTGAGATAAGATGAGGGTTACTGTAGGGAGCATATGTTTTAATTAGATGAGTGCAAACCCTTGAAAAAACATTATTATAAAGGCATAGGAGAATCGACCTGGAGATTGGAAGAATTGAAGGCTCCCAAACGTCCCATGACATACCAAGACTGAAAAACCTGCAATATGAACCACCTCTGAAATCTTCCAAGTCTATATTTCACTTTTTCATGTACTGTTTATAAATGGATTACTTACACTGCCAATTAGGTCGACCTCACGGTCTGATGGAGAACCATAAAGTTCAATCCACATGTAGGAATCAGTAGGATTAAAGCTGCAATCAAATTGACGAATCACCAATCTAAAAAGAAACTGAAAGTTGCATCTCAGTTTTATAATGAAAACGACCGCAACAAATTTATTATGCATCCTCCAGCTAGACGTTAGAGAATATTCAGTAAGTAAGAACTACATAGATGATCCATTTCTCATGGGTTCCATAATAATATGTCCCATTATCCATCAACTTCTTAAAATGATATTTCTACTTCAACAATTATATCCAGAACAAGGGCAAGCAATGCCTTGTGTGTGCAAGAAAAACATGTAAAAAAGGAATAATAGAAAAGCCCACTAGATTTCTTCAACCAAAAGGAACTGTGTGTGTTTAGTGTAGAACTAAGCAAAAGGCATATAAGTACATAACAAAGTATTCCATGGAGGAATGCAAATCACTAGCACTTGTTTCTATATCAAGCACGCATGTGAAAGTGTTACAAAGACTATTCTACAAGTAAAACTGTCTTCCAAGTGAATGCTTACTCTCTAAAGCTGACTTTGAAAGCAACAACAGAGCCAGTTTTGGACTTGTGGAAATCTCTACCTTTCTTTCTTACCCGTTCTTCAACCTGTCAAAGAAAAAAACCATTTTTAGTTGAAAATGAGGAGTGTAAATGCATGTTAGAGTCTGAGGGATAAAAATTTACCTTTTTCCTAATCTGCTCCGGATTTCCAATGCTATCTCCAAGCACTGCTCTGAGTTCCGTGTCATCTTTGCATGCATCCTCGAGGACCCTGCCAAAGAATTGCTCACAGGTGAAAGCCTAAAAAGTCTGTTTCCCAAAAATGAGAGGTGAGAAAACAGCAAGTCATTGTAGTGATCATGAACTTAAACTTCTTCTCACCAACACTAATAAAAATCAATGCATCCACTAAAATTAACAGAAATGAATGCAAAACACCTGTGTTTGGCAAATTCATAGAGGATTTGCAGTCTAACAACCCAAAGTCAACCTGCCAAGAGGGCCACTTCGTAGACTTCCCATTATTTTTCTTTTTTGAAATGGCAAGCCATGTTATTGATAGACTTTGTATTACTGGTAGACATGTTGGTTTTAGGGGAGGGAGGTCGAGTATTCAAGCCTTTGAAGTTAATCCCAAAAAACCCAAACAAGATACCTAGCCTCTTATGTTTTTTTCATATAATTGTTTCTTTGCATTTGAAAATAAGTGGCGCCCCAGCAGAGCCACCAACAGAGGTGGTGCCCCCAGCAGACCCCCCCCCCCCCCCCCTCCCCTCGCACAAAGCTGCGAGACCACCCAGCCCTTTTGCTCAAGTGGTCTCTTCCTCACCTGCTGTTCAGACTTCTAAGTTGTCCTCTCCGGCTCCTCCTTCAACTTCTTGGGACTCGGCCCTGCTGCCTCCACCACCCCTTGGCCTCATTCGCCTCACCTTCCTCTTGTCATTTCCACGCCGGTGGAGGTGTCTACCCCACTCAAATCGAAACTTCTTTCGTCCTTGGTGGGTTTCTTCCATCCCAAAAGGGAAAACTTCAGATCTATAGAAAAATAGGGGCAACGCTCGTGGAATGAACCTGATTTGGGTTGTCGTAGGGGCCTATCTTCTTCGACTTCCCCTCGGAGGGGAGTGCCTTGAGAGCTCTAAAGACTACTGATACGTTTAAATTCAAAGGGGCAAGTCTGAAACTCCATAAATGGTCCCCAGTCCAAGGGGCATTTAACATCTGGGTAACTGCCTCACCTATCCTTGCACGCATGGTCTCCCACCATCTTTAAGAAGATAGCTGAAGCTTGTGGGACATTGGTCGAAATACACTGGAAATCGCTGGAATTTCTCCCTCTGGGCTCTATCCGCATTCTCCTTGAAGTCTTGGACCTTTCACTTATCCCACCTTTCCTTAGGCTTGAGGCGGAGGAGTTCTTTTTTGCCTCGAGATTTCCTAAACCTTGGCCTCTCCCCCCTCATCTTTCTTCTTTCCACCAGAGGACATAGGTCCTCCGCACAAGTATGAGCAATCAGACTGGAAGAAGGTGACTAGAAAGCACCACCACCCTTGGCGGTGCCACCAGCCAGGCGAACCTCAGCAACCCAAGACTCGGGAATCAAGGACCACTGCAGATCAACTAACACAAGCCCACAATCGGAGACCTCGAGATCCATGACCGGCATATGGGTTTGTACCTATTCGTCCCACTCCCAGCCATGTCACCCAGCCCACCTTGCAAGCCGTAGCGCGTAACGGTATGCCTTCAGTGCCAAAAATCCTACAGCCTTCGCCAGGTGACACCTCCCCCCCCCCCTGGCATGGCAAGGAAATCTGGGTTGATGATGTCAACTAGCCGCCTTCCCAAATACTCCTCCATCCTTCAATGCCAAGTCCTTTTGGATACGCCACCCCTCCCTTGATTACTTTGTCTCCCCGTTCGGGCCTCTGACCCAAACCCTACCCCGTTTGTCCCTCGTTGCTCTGGACTTTCGAGTTCCGGACTGGAACCGAGTCAACCCTCCCCCATCGCCTTTGAGAAGCCGCCCCCGTCGCCGACCCTCTCGCTGGACACTTGTCCTCCCTTTCCTGGCATCCTCGGGAGAACCTTCTTTCCTGCCCATCCCACCTAAACCATCTAATCCTTTTGGTGACATTTATCTTACTCCCCTCTCTTTGCCCCTTGAGATTCCCACTGCCTCACCTTCCTCGTCGTCGCTCACCTCTACCCTACCCTTGATTTCCCCTTCCACTCAACCATTTGAGCAACCCTCTGTGTGCTCCATTCCTCCACCCCAACTCTTTAACCTCTCCCTCCCCCTTTACCCTCTCTCCCCCCCTTTGACAATGCACTCATGACTCCTCTGCAGCAGTTGTCAACCACTGTTACATCAACCACCCAGCCTGGCCCTTCTATCCCTCCAGTTGCTCCTCAACAACTCAACTGTCTCTCCGCTCTCTCTCCCCCCTCCTCACCCTGCTTTACTCTATCTCGCCCCCCAGAGGTAACCCAATTTTCGCCTGAACCCAACCCCTTGGCAATCACTTCCTTCTTCGGACTCACAGGGGTCCCATCGGTTTTCAAGCTCCTATAGAAACAAGCAACGTCCCAGTCTGAGCATCCAAATTCCATGAAGTGGCCATCCTTCCTCGAAGGCATCCTAGTGGTCGAAACTATTGACCCCAGCCCCCTGACCCGGAGCTCCTAGCTTCTTTACTGGCTCCTTACCTTCCCTACAACCCCATCCTAATTCCCATTTGTCGCATTACCACTGTATGGGTTCCCGTCTTTTTACCCTCCTCGACCACCCCCCCGGATTCTCTTTTGGCTCTAGCCTACTGGATTTCGACCCCATCGTTCTCTTACTGGCCCCCCCCTTCGCCTTACCTCCCCGCTACCTTCCCTCCTCTGGCCTACCCTTACAACTTGCCTCCCACCCACCAGACCACTAACTTCCCATCAGCCTTGACTTACTCGAACTCCCCCCCCCCCCCCCCCCCCCCCCCCCCCCCTTCCCCATCCTCTGCTCCCCACTCCCCTTCTCTCAAATCTTTCTCTACCCCACTCCCCTCGCCCGCCTCCCCCCAACCCCCGCTAAACCCAAACCCTTCTTCTCTAAAGGTTTTGGCCTCTCTTCCCTCTTTTGTCCAATGCTCTTCGCCCCTCCCTAACTGCTACTACTCTCCTCGTTCACCCTCTGCCCCAACCCCCACATCTTCTCCTCTCTCTCTGATTCTTACCCACCTCTTCCTATTGACCTTTACCCCGGTAACTCGTTCAAGGAGCCCCTTGGGTCATCATTAACACTTGCTGGCCCTAACCCCTCTCTCTACTCGTTGGGCAATTCATCCATGTCCCCTCTGACAACTTCTTCGCTGGACTCCGCTTTCGTTGACGGCATTGATCGCGGACAGGCAGACTTCAAGGAACTTCTTAAAGTGATGGGCTTCCCCCATAATGGACCTGAAGGCCCACTTCATCGCTTCTTTGAGGCAGATGCCCAGAGCAGACTAAAGGTTCTGAACCTCTATTCCAACATCAACTATGAAAAACAGGCCTCCATGGGACTATCCATTGCGCCTGTTGTACAGCCTAGCTCCTCAGAGTCTTCTCTAAGAAGATCCTCTAGGCTGGCACACTTTCACAACCCTCCCAGTTCCTAATGAAGATTTTGTCATGGAATGTGAGGGGGATGGGTCAGGCCCGCAAACGAAATGTAGCTAGGGATCTATATGTGAAGCATAATCCCACTATCCTAGCCCTCGCAGAGACAAAGCAGCCCATCCCAACTCAGCAACTCATTCGTCAGGTTTGGGTACGCAGGCCTAGCCAATGGGTCTCTTTGCCCGTTATAGGGGCATTGGGGGGCATCTGGGTCATCTGGAACCCAGGAGAGCATTCTTTGGTATCTTCCTTTCTAGGGGAATTCTCCCTAACTGTCCTCTTGTCCAGAACCACAGACGGATATCTTTGGAAGTTCACGACCATTTATGGGCCGAACTCTGCAACTCAATGCTCCATCCTACCTCAACCCTCCTAGTGCCTTGGGGGGGATTTCAACATTACGAGATGGTCCTTTGAAAGGAACTCAAACTCCAACATCTCGCAAGGGATGTTGGATTTTTCAGATTTTATCTCTCGTAACGAGCTATCGAACATTCCCCTTCAAGGTAATCTCTTTACCTAGTCGAACCATGCTTCTAACCCCACCCTCTCTAAACTAGATAGGTTCCTCCTATCTTTGAAGTGGGACGACGACTTCCCTGGATCCCACTCCCTGGCTTTACCTAAACCTACTTCAAACCACTGCCCTATCCTCCTGGATAACCAAGCCCTCCCGAGAGGACCTAAACCTTTTCGCTTCGAACTATCTTGGTTGGAAGAATCATCCTTGTCCTCTCTTATCCCACAGTGGTGGGACTCCTACTCTCCCCTCGTCTCGGGTAGGGCTGGGTACATCCTGCAAACAAAGATCCAACTGCTTAAGGCTTCCCTAAAAACCCGGAGTAGAACCATCCCCGAAAACTTCACACATCACAAATCAACCATCCTAACCTCCATCCAAAATCTTGACCTACTGGAGGAATCACTTCCCCTCTCGACCTCGGAAGCCAATCTCATATCCCACCACAAACAGGAATATTTCTCTACCCTCAAAAAAGAGGAGCTTCATTGGCATAAGAGATAGAGGGTAAAATGGTTAAACCTTGGGGAGAACAATATAGACTTCTTCCATCGCATAGCAAACTGTAGGAGGAGAGACAATTCAATAGCAACAATCGAAGATGATAATACCATCTTGGACCAACCACCCCAGATTGAAGCAGCAATCCTCTCCTACTTACTGAACCTTTATTCGACACCTTTGGATCCAAGACCCAGGATGGGTGACCTCCATTTTAACCACATTCCTTCAAATTGGGTCAAGTGGTTAGAGCGTCCCTTCTCAAAATCTAAGATCCTTGCAGCAGTCTCAGCCCTCGGGAAAGACAAAGCCCCATGCCTAGATGGTTTCCCAATAGCCCCATTCTACACCTTTTGGAACACCTTCAGGACAGACTTCCTGAACTTTTCATTGAATTCTTCTACCAGGGCATATTGCATAAAGCAATGAATGCTACCTTCAATGCTTTAGTCCCCATGATTGAGGGTGCAGAGGAACTAAAAGACTTTCAGCCCATTAGTCTGGTCAATTCTTCCTACAAGATACTCTCAAAAGTTCTAGCCTCTAGATTTAAACAAGTGCTCCCATTCGTGATTTCCCCTAACCAGAGTGCCTTCATTAAAGGCAGACAAATACTAGATGGGGTCCTGGTTGTACATGAATGCATCCACCCAAGGCATCTTATTAACAAACCAGGCCTTATCTTCAAAATCGATTGGGATAAAGCTTATAACCACGTTGACTGGTCTATCTTGGAAGAAACAATGACCAGAATGGGCTATGGGGTGAGATATCGCAAATGGATAAGGGCCTGTTATTGTCATCCTTTCTTCTCGGTGCTCATTAACGGTGCACCTAAAGGGTTCTTCCCGTCTACTAAGGACCTCTGGCAAGGAGACCCCTGTCCCCCTTCCTCTTTACCATCCCAACCGAAGTTTCAGCCAATCAATTTCAAGACTCTACTAAGTTGGCCTACTTTCAGGATTTAAAAGTAGCCCTAGAGGTCCGACGATAACCCGCCTTCAATATGCAGAAGATACACTCGTCTTCATCGATGATGCCCCTAAGGAGATTGCAACCCTTCGTCTCTTCTTCAGATGTTTCGAGTATACTACTTACTGGTTTCAAAGTTAACATGGAGAAATCCACCATGATTGGGGTGGCTTTAAGCCCTGATGAAACTAGAGCTCTAATCCCGGATTGGGACTGTAAGGTGGAAGACCTCCCAACCAATTACCTAGGTATGCCTCTAGGGTTGGGAAACCTATAAAAAGGCAGTGGCCACATGTTATTGATAAGGTGGACCACTGGTTAGCAGGATGGAAAGGGCGATATCTCTCCTTTGCTGGCAGGTCAACCCTTATTAAAGCAACCTTGGCCAACCCCCTGTCTATCTCATGTCCCTTTTCCACAAGCCGGCAGCTATTTCTAACCTGCTAGAGCAGCCCATGAGGAACTTTCTCTTACCGGGGGATGCTGAATCCAAGAGGTTCCATCTGATATCTTGGGACAAAGTTTGTCAACCTAAGCATCTGGGGGGGCATGGGATCCGCGTCCTGAGGAAATAGAATACCACCACCCTCCTCGGAAAATAGTGGTGGAGATTGGCAAACCACAAAACCTACTATGGACCTAAGTTATCCGCAATAAATATAGAATTCACCCTACATTGTGGACCCCCGAAGGGAATGCTCCTTCTAGGACTTTTGGGGCTTGGAAATCCATGATGTCTTCCTTCTCCCTGTTCAAATAAAATATTTGCTGTCATCCACGGAGAGGAGACAGAATACGGTTCTGGTCAGATTTATGGGTGGGCCACACTCCTCTCAGGGATTCATTCTCGGCCCTCTTCTCTTTGGCTACAAATCCTATAGTTTCCATCGAGGAAGAGATGCCCCTCTAGGGCGGCAGTTGGGTCTGGAACCCCTCCTTCAAGAGGGCTCTTTCGAAAAGCAAGGCGTTTGAATTTCTTTCCTTGTCTTCCTTGTTACACTCAACCTTTTTGGCTCTCAATGGTTCCGATAGGATAGTGTGGAGCCCGTCACCCTTTGTTGTCTTCTCTGTTGCTTCTTTCTACAAAAAACTGCTGCAACCACCCACCTTCCCCCACAATCCCACTTTGGTGGTAAACAAGGAGTAGTTTACCATAGCCCCACTTAAAGAACATGCATTCAATTGGTTAACATGTTCTGATAAGGCACTTACTGTCGACCAACTTAAACGCAGAGGCATTCCCATCCCGAATAGAGCAACCCGCACCAGGTGCCCAGGACCCCTTTAGAATTTTAAGCTAAGAATTATTGAGGGAGAATTGGTAGTATGATGACTGAAATCCATTAGACTACTTGTGTTGCAGTACTATTCTAAACAACAAAAACGAAAGAAAGAAAGAAAAAAAATGAGAGATTTCACCTCCCCTAAAACCTTCCAAGCAAACACATCATTGGGAACCATTCATTGTTCAGCAATTAGTATGAACTAGATTACTGAAACCTTGCACCACCAACTATCAGTAGGGTTGAAAAAAAGAAAATGCCACATAAAATCACCACATAAGGGAATTTTAACTTGAGGTCCTTACTGTTAATCCTTTTCAGCATGGTAATAGCCAGTACAATCGACTTGCTAGTATATCTAGTGAATTGGGTTATTTTTGTACGAGTTCTTTTTAGTGTTGGCAGAGTGAAACAATAAATAAGAACATGGGGTTTTTGTGTTTTTGTGCCTAAAGAGTCGAGTCACTGATACTTAATAATTACCAGACTGAGGCTGATTTATTCATATCAATGGTGAAGCCTTTTTTTCTTTTTTCTTTTTTTTGTTCTTTTTTTCAGGTCAGAAGAATTGCCAAAGCAGAGTATTATGAAAATTGGAAACCATGATACAGCATGAGAAGTAGAGGAGATTTGATGAGAGATAGATAGGGTGGGAAGACAGAATAGATACTTAGCCCATGCTGGGTAATCGTGTATCCTATCGTGCTCCCTCCTCCTCTTCTCCTCTCTCACTTTTAACAGGCGGCGCCCACGAGCTGTCGTCCGGGAGCCTTTCGGCAAAGAAGAAGAGTCCCCTCCATCTCCCGCCGCTGCTCGCACAGCAGCGGTAGCCAATCTATTGCAGGTGGATGAATATGAAGATAAGAATGTAATGGTGTCGGGGGATGAGAGGGGAAGAGGAGAGAGGGGCAGTGTTGGTGGGGCACTCAGCATCTCTGAGAGTAAAGGTGAAGAAGTGCCACAAACGCTCGTCTCCCTCCCTTACTTTACTTTCTCGGCGTTCTAAAAGAAGAGCAGCAGCAGCGCTCCGCACCTGATGCGACCCGATATGATCCCACATAGCACATGTGAAACATAGAAATCGAATGTGGTACTGCTCTAAATTTGTTTTTGAGACCCACCTTCATTACCGCCCGCGTGTTTAAAACGTTGGTTTAGATCTGAATTGTGAAAAAGTTCATATAAGGATGCAAACTTTTATAACGTAGAATTACGGGTGCACCTCGATAATCCATCCATCGGAAAAAGGTAGTTTTAATGTTGATTGATCATCTCGGCATTGAGATATATGACCAAAAAACATAAAAACATTTTAAGTCTTATAAATATAGCATTTTACAACATATTATCTACACCGTCTATTTTCAAGATTTTTATATGTTTATAGATCTATTTGATTTTAATTATTTTTTAAATTTAAAATTTTATAATTAGATATAAAAATAAATTTTGAGATAATCTCAAGAACATTTTACATCAAAATTATATATCATGATAAAATTTGAAGGTAAACGTTATCTCTACAACTACGATGCATCGGTATGCCAACTGCACCACTAAGATATATATTCACTAACATAATCGGTCATTTTGTCAGGAAATCGGCTAATCTAGCTCTAATTTTTATTTTTTATTATTTTAAATATATTATTTTATTATCTTTTTTCTTTTTAATTGGCATACTCGTTCGGCTAGATCGCCGATCAAGGCTGATGGTTCGGACCGGTTTTTTGGATGTGCAATCCGGGCCACTAATCCATTTTTTGTAAATATTGATTTAAACCACCTTGCTAAATATTTCTTTTCTTTTTTTTCATCCACCTCCGGTAAAAAGTTAACTTTTTGTAATGAAGATGCCCCTCTCTAAACTCACATTTTTGGGCCTGCCTCGCCTCTAAAAAATTCGAGAATAAAATACATTATAAATGCCTCAAATGTTAAAGTTTGAGTTAAACATAAACAATAAGGAAAAAGGTTATCAATAAATAGTAATTTAGATTATGCTCTCAGTTGTAATATATTGATTAGATGATCACCTAAAATAAATTGTAATTTAGATTAGGGTGTGGTTTATGTTGGGTTTATGTGGCCTTTGAATGCCTTATGAGTGTTTGTAAAATAACATGAACTCAGTATGAGTGTGGTCCCTCATGGGCCATACTAAGCAAATGATGTTTGCAGATATCGGACTGTGCTTAACGATCTAGGCCAGTCAGTTGAGAAAAACTCATGTTACCTAGGCATAAAGAACAAATCGATAAGAGTTCTAATGGGTTAGCCCTTAATGAGGTTGGAGAATATGCCAAGATGAGTGAGCCGAGGGACAATATGACCCTTGTGTGTGATGGTGGCCTACAGAGACGAGGGCTAAAACCTCATTTATGTGTCATCACAAGGGCATGTATATTGATAAATCGTTCGGAAAAGCCATAAATCTACCTTTTAGGGTGAAACGTATGCATGTACGAGAAATATCCCTGTGCACCATAGGAGTTGTGATCGCATCAAATCTAAGTGACCTTGACTCATATCTAAAGAAGGACCTGAAATGCATAGACTAAGATTGTGATCCCTTGGCTCATCGGCTGGACTTTGGTGACTCGCTAATGAGTCCCTGCTTGGACGGTGGGTCATGGAAAATACTGGATCGATCTGATAAAGCAAGTATGGTCTGTAGTCTATAGTTGAAGGTGAAGTGCTCCATGATTGTTGATTCCTAAACCATATAGATCATTTTCCCATCAAATTAACTTAATAGTGTTTGTTTTATGATGAAAATTATTTTAAGATTATTATTTGAATTTTTATGAATGCTTTGATATTTTATTTATAATTTTTGGACTTATAAAATTAAAGCTATTGATTTTACAATTATTTAAATATTCAAATAATATTCTAATTTTTTTTATTAATTTTAAATATATAAAAATATCATGGGGGCCCATTGTGCACATGGGCCCGCCATATTTTTAGAAAGTGGGACCCACGAGTGCCTCCCTTGGGTAGCACGCCCCATCCTTATTCTCTTTCCTATTTTTTGGTGATTGGAATATATTTACTTGATATATCTTTGAAATATTTTGAAGAAAGATTGAGTAGACTTGTGCTATTTTATGGTACGCACAATATTTTGATTAGATTTAATTTATTTAATTTCTATTAATGGGAAAATGGTTTAGGAAAGGAGAATAATAGTTCATGCACATTTTATAATGTTGATGGCCCATCTATGAAATGGATAACTCGGATCTCTCACCCCACAAGTTACCATTGATCGACGGTCTATGTTCAATCTCACAATAAGAGGCAAGCCAAAGAAAACTCTAATAAACCCTAATCTTATTCAAAGCCTATAAAAAGGGATTGTCTCTACCAAAAAAATATCTACACACTATCTTTCTATTTCTCTCTTAATAAAGTTCATGTTTTATCATGTTTGATCTCTCTATCCCACATTGTAAAATAACCTAAAGGTTTAGGTTATGGAGTTATTCTCTCTTCTATATCTCAAATATGAATTTATGGCTAACGATTTTAGGGTTTACCAAAAAGAGAATCCATCTCTCTCAAACTATGTTGCTAAGAGAATTAACCTAGGATTTGAGTTTGTGATCAAAGGGGTTCATGTTCCATTAGAGTGGTTTGACCGAAATTTGCTTTTCTGATTCGAGATTAAAAGTAGACCGTTGATCCTATACCATTGGATAGTGGTTACTCGGTATGGGGTGTAATAAGCTCGGTTGAGGTAATATCCGACACTCTTCTTTTTGTTTATTGCAATCTTATCTTTTGTTCTCAAGCATAGTGCATAGTTGTTTCAATGACATCAAGTTGTTAAGCTATTGGTTTTATTTGAAATTTATCTTATTATAATAAAGATCACCTATAAGTGATATTTTGCCAAAAGAAATGGGTTAAAAAAAAAAAGAAAAAAAAAAAATTCCCCTCTAAAAGATTACATAGGTATTTCTTTCAGTTTGCACAGGGTCGCAACCTTAAACAATCAAATTAAGAGCATCTAAAAAAATTATCATAAAAAAATTTTGATATAAAAATTTATTAAGATGGCTTGAGAATCTACTTTCATTTCTAATTAAAAAATTTAAACTCTAAAAATGGTTCAAATCAAGTAGATCCACAAACACATGAAAATCTTGAAAATTGATGGTCCACATAATCGGTTGCAAAAAACACTATTTTGTGGGCTCCAAATCTTTTTTTTCGTTTCATATGCATGCATCGCGATGCCGAGATGATCAATTAAAGATTTGCCAACCTCAAAACAACCTGTATGATGGATTTTTTAAGAACCTTATATAAACTTTTTCCTCTAGATTATGCTATTTTGTTAGATATTTGATCAAATGAATAAAAATGCTTATTTTTATTTGAATTTTGTTTTTTAAAAATTAGATCAATATAAATAGTTAGGCATATGTAATATATACTACATGTTAGGGAGAAAAAAATAGTTTTTCAAATTTTAAAATAACCAAACTACCCTTGAATATGATAGAGGTATTTTAATAAAATTTAATATATATATTTTTTTAAATTACAGGGAGTGTAATGATGTCAAGTATATAAGACTAAGTTTTAATCTAATACAATTTATATAATAAGATTAAAATCAGATAATAACATATATTTTTACCTATTCCATGACGAATATCGAAAGTACTATTTATTTTAGAACACGGTTTCTATGCGGCAAGCCCGTATAATGTAGAAATTTGGGCTTCAAATTTTTAGAAAATATATAATCTTTAACATGACGATTATGGATATGATTTTTTTTTTTGAAAACTAAAAATAATAAAAAAAATTATTTGGAGCGTTGATTATTAGATGGACCAACCATATTTAAGATGAAAATTTTGTCCTTTATTTTAAGCTCAACTTAAACTACTATAGGTAGGTTTAAACCACTTTAAATAAAATCGTAACGTTGTGTAAATTGCCCCTCCAACGAATCTCTTCCTTATTTCGTTATCTCTGAAAACAATCGACTTCAAATTGGATCCCTAAAAAATTGGAACCCCTGTACTGGGCGGCACTTGGCGGGAAAATTTGGCGCCCATGCCTCAATCCCACCGCAAACCACATTCATTCATATTTAGATGTTAATGGCGGCAATCTTCACATTCAAAGCGGCCCTGCGCCCTCTCACCATCTTCCCTCTCTCTCATCCTTCTTCATCTCTGCAACGATTTAGCAAGGAGTCGAGGCGCCCGAGCTGGAGAATGACTCAAGGAGATACCTCACCATCCATGGAGCCCACTCCTAAGATCCAGAAGCTCGAAGAAACCAGGGGCAACGGCGCCCATCGATCGATCGAGGAGGATGCCCTCCCTTTGCTCCGAGTGAAGAAGCTTTCTACAAATGCAGTGCTGCCCTCTAGGGCTTCTGCTCTTGCTGCCGGCTACGATCTCCACAGGTAGCTGATGCTCCATCTCTCTATTTTATTTCATTTTATTTTATCCTCACAATTTTTAGCTCTTTCTCGGCAACTTATTGACGCAGCGATTTCATGATTTGTATTGGTTCTCAGCGCTTCTGCTACTGTGGTTCCTGCTAGACGAAAAGCCCTGGTTCCGACCGATCTGTCGATCAGTATACCACCGGGCACTTATGCCAGAATAGGTATTGCATCATTATCACAGCAGGATGCCTGTCATTTTACTTCAAAACTAGATTGTTTATTCTTCCATTCGGTATTTGGATCCACAGATCGCAAGCTTGAAGCCATAGTTATTCTCTTGATCACTATATGTAATCAAATATCTCTATATTTATAAAATATTCTCAGTGTTCCAAAACTATCAAATGAGGGGGGCTCTCAACTTGTGTGATTTTTGGAAATTTTTTCCATTTTTCAACTTTTATTTTTTATTTTTAATTTTTAAATGCTGGTTGGCATTTGTTAGGACTGGGCAAGCATGCTATTTTATTTCACAAAGAAGTTGCATTTGGGGGTAAAGGTTGGTTGGGTTTTGATCAATAATGGAAATGGTTGGGATCTGTTAGCGAT
Source organism: Amborella trichopoda (assembly GCF_054954075.1). NCBI lineage: Eukaryota > Viridiplantae > Streptophyta > Magnoliopsida > Amborellales > Amborellaceae > Amborella > Amborella trichopoda. The sequence continues at coordinate 468,651 of NC_142344.1, forward strand.
TATGTTCAACACTCTCTCTAGATAAACCACTAGCGGCTTTTAGACCGTGTTTTGACTTGGCAATTATTTATTTTATTTTATTTATATTTATATTTATTTTTAACATGACCGTTTGTTAACATCTCTTATTCATGCTTTCTGAAATTTTAGAATTATGCACCCTTCCAACTCCAGATCTACTTTTTGTTTGGATATAATTAATGAAAACAAGATGCTCATGAAAAAGGAAAGTCAGGATATAATTTGAGAAAATACGGTTCAATTTTTCTTAAGTAAATTTTTTATTGTTCGTTTTAATTTTTAATCAAGATCTGGTCATCTCTCTCTATCTCTTTTCTTTTTTCTTTTAATCAAATCTGATGGCCTCTGTACCACTCTCTACTGATGCTGTTGGGGGCCTCTTTTGTTTCAGCACCTCGTTCTGGTTTGGCATGGAAGCACTCTATTGATGTGGGAGCTGGAGTCATTGATGCTGATTACAGAGGCCCTGTTGGTGTCATTCTATTCAACCATTCTGACACTGACTTTCAAGTCTACACTGGTGATCGGATTGCACAGCTCATAATCGAGAAAATTGTGACACCCCAAGTGGTAGAAGTCGATGATTTGGACACCACCCTCCGAGGCGTTGGTGGTTTTGGATCCACAGGAGTCTAATCTCTATTTGCTTTTTTTTTTTTTTCTCATGAAGATACCATAAGTTATCTAGCTTTTCCTGAAAATTGTAATATGTCCCTGTTTTTGTCCATGGCACATATACAGTGGTATGCCTGTTTTGGGGAGTGGCCCTAATATATTGATGACTATTCCAATTGTGGTTGCATACACCGCCATGAAATGGGATTTAAGCTTTACCGTGATGAATGGTATTGCTAATTTTATTGAAGTCTTATTTCACTCACGGGTGTTTCTCATGCTTTTTGATGTTTGGTGATTTAATTAGCTGTGCTGCTTTCTCTTTTTAGGGCCAATATTGATTTGTGTTAACAATAATGTTTAACCCAAAAATCGCCACAATTTGGCACTGCACGCTTCCCCTTCTAGAGTGCGTAAGCGCCTTCGTCAACATTGGCCCAAGGATTATAAATTTAGAGTTTTTAAAAGAACATGGACAACTCAATTGAGTTGTGAAAAATGCTTAATTTAATGTTTTTAACCCTTCCGTCGTAAACATAGGAGGTCAAAGCCATAGAAGTTGACACCACTTGCCAATCAGCAGTTGCAATGCGTTCCCCCTGCCTGCCCCTTCTCACTCCCTCATGTTTCATCCCCTTGAACATTTTATATTTGGGCATTCAATTCTTGTGAATATTAAACAATTGCTTTCATCCTCATGGAACGCAGCTTATTATTAACAATTCTGATATGGACAAAGGAGACTTTTCAAATGATAGTCTTATGCCTGATGAGGAAGTTCAAAGTGACGTATTCTACTTAATCGTTAAAAACAAAAAAAAGGAAAAAAAATTTAAAGTGACACTTCATAAGCAACTGGGATTACAACGGGAGCACCCCACTCTCTTTAATATTGTAAAGGGCAGTAGCGATCCATAAACAATTGTGGTCAACTCTAGAACTCTGTAATCCACTTTTTCAATCTGAAACTAGTGATTTCAGGCCCAACTTCTGGGTAATGAATTGAAATTAAATTACATGAATTTAAGATGGCAAAGACTAAACAAATTTGACCTGGGTATTTCCCTTTTTTTTTTATTCCTGGACTTCTTGTTTGAATTCCTTCTGGGATTTCACAACTGTCGGAGCCTTTTTACGAATGTCATTTTTCTGTAAAGCTTTTATTCTATTGTAAAACTACAAAAGTCTCAATCTTAGTTGATACTTTAGAGGAGTTGCAAGTTGTCTTCAATGGGTTCTGGAAGGCTTTTAAGTCTCAGTTGATACTTGAGGAATTTGTACACAAAGGGTTCAGGAAAATTCCATACTCGCTTGGTACTTGGATGATACAATTTGTGTGCTCAAAATTGCTGTCTCCTTCTCTTTTGATAATTTTAAAAACTTCCATCTGTTTCAATGATCTTTGATGGCATATCAGGGTCCATGGGTGGAAAAGAAACCATTATAGTTAGCTTTATCCTTGCAACCCTGCTTCTTGTTGTTCTTTCCATTGCTCTTGGTAAACAAAAAAGCAGAAATAGTGTTAGAGCTTCAAGACTCCCACCTGGTGTAAAAGGATGGCCTTTCATAGGTGACACTCTTAATTGGTACCTTTCTATTTCAAGCTCGCATCCACCTCGATTTGTTGAAGCTCATGTGAAGAAGTATGCAGAAAGTAACACCTTATTCATATCTAAATTTATTCTATGGCTTGAACCTGTTGATCCTCCAATTTCAATTCCCAAATGTGAATTTTTTTTTCTTTGTAGGTATGGAAAGATCTTCTCGTGTAGGCTGTTTGGTAGACAAGCGGTTGTATCTGCAGATTCTCACTTCAACCGTTTCATCCTTCAGAATGAAGGCCGGTTCTTTCAGTCCAGTTATCCGAAGTCTTTCAGGGATTTGGTTGGTAAAAATGGTGTGATTGCAATGCAAGGAGAACAGCAACGCAGGCTTCATGGCATTGCTGTCAATATGATGAAAATGGACAAACTCAAGTTTCATTTCTTAAATGACATTCAGGTGGTCCTGCTCCAGACATTGAACAACTTACAGGAAAATGAAAACCTGCTCTTTCAAAATGTTTGCAGAAAGGTAGCAGTCTTCTCTCTCTCTCTCTCTCTCTGCATATCTTTGCCTTTTGTGCATGTTAAGCTTGAATAGGTACATATTCAGATCCAATAAATTTGGTGAATTTTGTTTTCCGAGCAGCTGGCTATAAATTTGATGGTGAATCAGCTCCTGGGGGTGACCACTGAAGCTGAAATAAATGATATGGCTCATTTATTCTCTGATTTTGTTAATGGAGTCCTATCTATTCCAATCAACTTACGAGGCTTTCCATATTATACAGCAATGAGGGTAAGTGTATAACTTCTAGATTTTCACTATTGTATTATTAGAAGGAAACACTGAAGGGTAAAAATGTCACCATATTTAATTTAGGTAGTCAATTTTGTAACCTCTTCAACTACTCTTTTATGATGCTTTTTCTTTTAGTTTGAACAATAGCAAAATTTTTCCATCTTCAAATCTTTTCACTGTTGGGAATGCATAAAAATCATGATAGAAATGAGATATAGGCTACAAGCTATACCATAATTAACTATTTCATAACAGATTAAGGTGCACATTTAACTACCTCTCAAATCTCCGTTCTTGATCAAATTAGATCAATGGAAAGCCAACATAGATATCAAAAGACCAGGGAATGGAATATGGATTTCACTATTACATTACTCAATGATATGCCAACTACTGCAATGGTGGTTGGAAATTTTAATTTTTCTGTTCTTGTTATCAGTATGTTTATAAAGTGGTATCTTATAGCAGGCACTGACCACTGATATATCAGAAGATCTAATAGTAACTATTAAGTACTATAAAAAGTTACCTTCAAACTAAAAAATGACATGTAAGGATAATCAGTTAAATCAGTAGGCCTTCCCAAATCGCATGAAAGAATATTTCAGGAGGCCTCTCCAAGCAACTTTGCACAACTCTAAGGATCTCTCCATGTTTGCATTCTTGGTAGTGAATGTGATCACTTGCATGAGTTAATTATTACAAGCTCAGGAAAATAACTAGAGTAGTGATGTATTTAGCAAACGAAAGCCACTACTGTGAACTGCAATTGCAAACATAGTGTTTTGATGTACTTATTGGTGCTTCTTGTTGGTTTGTTGCATCACACAGGCACGGAATATTATAATTAGCAAGATCAACAAGACAATCGAGTTGAAGAAGCACTCTGAGTTAGAAACTGGAAATAGTGTTTTGGGAAGGCTTTTGAATGAAGAAAACCTGTCAGATGAAGCTGTTGCAGACTTCATTATAAGTCTACTCTTTGCTGGAAATGAAACAACAGCAATGACAATGCTTTTTGCCATTAGTTTCCTGTCGCAAAGTCCCAAGGCTTTGAAGCAACTCATTGTAAGAACAGACTTCCCTTATGAACTTCCTTGCTTGTCCCTTTCTACTCAAGATTCATTTCCTCTAACTGAGAATGATGCCCGTATAATAAAAGATCGTTTCATAATGTGGGCTGTAAAATTGTAGGAGACTTTGGTTTTAAGAATTAGTTGTTCTTTGCTTTTGTATGCATGATTCCTAATGCTTTATCTTGGCTATTTTAAGCCAGGATTGACCCCTGTTTTCTCTATCTTTTAGGAATATTGGTGACATTTTTTAGATGTAGCCCACTAGGTGTACCTCTTCTTCTGAGACCAGCTATAACCTGGTTCCTAGCAGTAGAAAAGTGGCTTCAAACAATTCTCCCTAACAAATGTTCTTGTAACTAATTAAATTTGTTCTTTGGCAAACAGGCTGAGCAAGACGGCTTAAGAAAAGCTCAAGGTCTTATGCTGACCTGGGAGGATTACAAGTCCATGCACTTCACTCAATGTGTATGTGGTAAAAATCTTGGTATTTATAGATTTGTTTCTTCGGTTAGTTTAGTTTCTCCGTTGTTTTAGGTTTCTTTACTGGACTCGAGTCTTAACAGTTTGTTTCATCCAGGTCATTGATGAGACCCTTAGAGTTGGTGGTATTGCGATATCTCTGATGCGTGAGGCGAAGGAAAATGTTGAGTATCAGGGTAAGTGAATTAATTCAAAGAGGAAACTATTAATATCAATCTACATTAGGAAAAATTTCAGTCACTTCGGTTTTTAAATATTGAAAAACTATTGTCAATTTCTTGAAAGCCATCACACCTATTCAAAAGCTGTCTCCATCAAAATCCATCTTAGAGATGGATATTGGACCTAAAATTTTACTAGTTGATATTCTCAATCACTGTGATCATGAACCTAAACAAATGATTTTGAACATAAAAAGTAGACTACTTTTAACTTTGTTACCCGACTGTTCATCACTTCCATTTTAATTCTTCACCCATCATCAGATCTGCACTATTTTTTAGTTGTAAAACATGGATCTAAAGCATTAATGCATCTAGAGGGACTTGGTATGTGTTACAAATATAAATCTATCTCGAATATGGATTTCTAGAAGGAGGCCACATTTGAATAAGGTCTCATTTAAACTTTTCCTTTCTTAAAATAACAACAAACTGATCATATTTATTACAACTGGACGGAGTAGCAAGGTGGGGAATTGTAACTTTGGAATTCATTTTGTAGAAATCACATGCGATTTATACTTGGTTGGCTTTGTTTAGTTTTTATGAGCATTTTAAACTTTCATCAGTCTTACGTAGTCCTTAGCATGGCCTGGCCGTCTCCAATTTCTTGTGGCTTATTACTTGTCATGGTTGGATTTTTTATGGTTTATTCTATTTTCATTTGGCAATGGCAGATTTCTTGATCCCCAAAGGCTGCTTTGTACTCCCATTTCTTTCTGCAGTTCATTTAGATGAGAACGTGTTTAGGGAAGCCCTGCTTTTCAATCCGTGGCGATGGATGGCAGCAGAAAACCAGGTAGAAAGAAAGCTCCAATACTTTGTAGAGATAATTTTGTGTGCATGCAATTTATTTGTGCTCAACATCCTCATAGATTTGCTCTTCACATATTTGTTCTATTTAATAGTAGATGAGTTTTGTAGGAAAAGCGGAACTGGAGAAGTAGTCCCTACTATGCTCCCTTTGGAGGTGGAGCTCGCTTATGTCCGGGGGCTGAACTAGCCCGCCTTCAGATTGCTCTCTTTCTCCATTATTTTGTGACCAGATTCAGGTTTTCTCTCTCTCTCTCTCTCATCCATTTCGTGATGAGATTCAAACTAGTGCTAATTATTGCCATTTAATTTTAAGCTCTTATGCTAAAGCCTGGCCAATGCTGTCTGAAATGCCTAGGTGGGTCCAACTAAAAGAAGACAGAATGTCTTTCTTTCCTTCAGCTCGTCTGGTACATGGCTTCCCCATTCACCTTACTAGGCGCCAAGTTGTGTGATGGAAGGAATGTTCCCTATCGTTATGCTACTTCTATCATTTCACCTTAAGTTCAACCATTGCATGAATGTGTATTATGTTCCTTTTGGTAGCTTAGTTTTAGTTGGGGTTGGGGACTTCAAGCCTAGACCCCTCTTATTGCATTATTGAACCGTGATTTTTAATTCTCAGCAAAATTTATATTAAATTATATATATATATACAAGGTGTCCCAGCTCCATGGCACAATAAACCTTGCTCCAGTGTGAGAAGCTCCCATCTGTCACTCTTATATTTAAGTTTCTATGAACAACTAAAATGCAGCTAAGCTTCTTGAAATAATGAAAAAGTCCCATGATTCTTTTCGAAGTATGAAAAAATCCATTGCTCCTATATGACCTCAATTTACAACCTAATGGAAATTGGGTTAGTTGGTGCATCCATTATATAACTTGTTGCTAAAAAAGCACGTCCTTATTGACCATGTTAGGCTACTGCACACTCTAGCTGAGGCTAACGCAAGGTAAGATGGCTATAGTCCCCACGAGTTAGAATGCACTATGCTTACTATGGATTATGCAATGTCCAACTGGTGATGCTCAGATCTACATAAATACGAATCATTCTTACCTTGTAGAATCACAACCCTTCAATGCTTGTTTGCAACAATACAGTTTTTAGTAGATAGTATATTTTACACATACTCTATGAAGAATTAGCCCTTCAATCCATGCTGATGTGATTTTCCAGAATTTTGATGTATCTAAAGGGCATATATTGTTAGGTTTGGTTCACAAAGGTTGTAATCACCCCAAGCTGGTGGATCAAATTAGGTGATGGGGTGTCATTGCAGTTTGACGAAAGTTTTCTGAGTTTAGTCAATGGTAAACCCCTTGAAACAATATTTTGTATAAGTTGGCTCGAGTTGGCTATGACCTATCTGAAAGGTAAATGGTCTCATCTCATGTTTGCTTGTTTCAAATAGAAAAGCATTTATAGGCTGTCAACTTGATAGTCTTGGCTAATTGTGCACATTAGTTGAAATCTCGAGTTGATAGCCTTTGTTAACTGTGCACATTAGTTGAAATCTCACACAGAAAAGAAACAAAGTACAAAACTATTAGGATAACATGGAGATAAGTTGGAAAATGTTGGCAATAGATATATTTTTACATTTACCATTGTCAAGTTGGTTATCATTAAGAAAGGGTGAGAACATTTTAATGGGAGATTGCCTTGCTCTTAGGGTTTGCCTTGCTCTTAGGGTTTGCCTTGCTCTTAGGGTGAGCTTCTCCCATTTGGTGGAGGGTTGGGGCTAGGTGCACTGACGGACTTACTTATCTATCTTGGAGTTGGATGTTGGATCTAAAATCTTGCTGGTTTATTGTCCAAATGTTGCCAATTTGAAATTGGAGAATTTTGAGCTTCAAAAGTACTTTTTTTTATTATTATTCAAAGATCATGACATTTGCACTTTCATGGATCTGAGGTGAAAATAGGTCGACAATGGTTAGGGCTGTGTTTCAAGTCCTAAATCCTTTTAAAGTTGGGGCAAGTCCTAAATCCTTTGGAAATTAGAGCAAGTGCTTGCGACTCACCAAATATATTCCTTGTAGTAAATATAATATTGTGAGGTTTAAAGAAGGTGACCTCCTTATGCTATAGATGTAAGGTACACCTCTAAATTTTGGCTTGGGATGCAGTTTTGGTGTTTGAAATCCCATGATTGCTTGAAAATCTATAAAATCTAAACTTTTAAAATAGTATAGATTGAGTAATCTATTAACTCTTGAAAATAAAAATAGATGGTGTAGATACTTCGAAGATCAGTTGGAGGATAGATTGAGTAATTTATTTGACATTGGAACACTCTTCTAGAGGAAATTTGAGGTGCATTTTAGTTCAATAAATTATTAATATGTTCTTCATTGATCCCTGTTGATCACCAAGTCAAGTGCAGCCTTGTGCTTTGCAAGTAATTAGTTACTGGTTTATACCACACATGTAATCGGCCCTGAAATTATGATCTGGGCCATCCAATACTTTTGTTAATTTCCCATCAGTAATTATGCAAGCGATCTCCAATATTCTATCCATTTCAAGGTTCAAACTAATCATTTCTACACGAGCGGCCACTTGTTAGTTGTAACATTCTTAAGGCTCTAAAAGTTCTTGGCGATCCTGTTTTTTATTTTTCTATGATGTAATTGGATCCATCATGGAACTTTGTTGCTTGCACTTACCTTCTCAATACAAAATATTTTTACTATAAGAATATAATTACATGAGGTTTGGAAATTGCGCCTGTAAAATTTTGCTAGAGATGTAGTTTCAATGTCGAAAATTTTTGGATTGGTTTGAAAATTCATGTTCAAACCCCAATTATGGAATTTAAAATCATGAATAATGATCTTATGAGACCTTCCCACAACCATATGTAAGACCTCAAATGATCACTATTAAATTTGACATAGATCTTTAGAATAGTCAAGTCTCACACCCATGTAATAACTTTTCAAGAGATGTGCACCAAATTTAATGGTGATCCTTTGGGATCCTACACACATGGGTGTGGGAGGGTCTCATAGGATCATTACTTTAAAACCACATCCTTTTTTAAATGAAAACATTCATGAAAAGAAACATTTGATCTTTATCTATTTCTCGTGCAAACATTTATTTGTAAAATCAACTCTCCGTTTATCCTTGATTTCTCAAAAAAAGATGAGACAAATTTCTCTCCAAGTTATTTTTACCAAGTTCTTTTGGTGATATTTATTGGAAATGAAAATTGAAAATAGAAATTGGGATCGGACCATACTATTTTGCTATTGCTTAACCACATGTGCATCCCCTTATTATTTCCAAATCTGCAGATGAGTCTTAATTAAACCATTTGAATAATTTACTTCATACATATTCATCTTCATGCATAATTTAGTCTCTGGATACTTATTGCATGTAGCTTACAATCAATTTGAGGGCTTTCTAGTGTTATTAGCACTCGAACGGCCACTAATTAAGTGAGGGATTTGGTTAAGTTAAAACTAGTCCACTTACTAATTGAATTGGTTGGATTAGCTTTTAATGAATGGGAAAGAAATAGATATAATATTTTGAAAATATAAAATCTCTTAAAATAATTTACCGGACTTCATTTAGCTGATTAAACTGACTAAAACTATTTAATTTGACATGCCATAGCTGATCAAATATTGGTTCTGATCGGTTCTTAGCCACATTCAATTTGACCTTGGAGAAGACCGGCCACGGTAGTGGTTGGCGGTTCGACCGGTTAGACCAACGGATCGGTCCAGTCTCGATAACTATGATTTATACCATCCATGTTTAAGATTCTTAAGTGTTTGTAAATATTCTCGATATGTACTATTTTAGAGCTTTAAATTTTGGAAAAGTACAGAATGAGACCATTTATCTTTAGTACAAGGTAGTTACATTAATCTTGACCATTGGATGTGAAATTGGGTGGCTGCAATCATTCCACTGACCAAATTCAAACTTCAAAAGAATTTTTTTCGAACTTTGTGACACATCCAAGCTATCAAATTTCACATCGGATGGTTGTAAGTAATTATGACCACCTTGTTTTAAAGGTAAATGATCTCATTGTATACAATTCCTTAAATTTTATAATTAAAAAAAATATATTTTCAAGCTATCACTGGGGTTCTCAGAATTAGAACTTCATCATTAAATATGATTTGAAAGTGTGCCCTACTTTGATTGTTTAGGGTTGATGCTTGCATAAAGTTCACTCCAAAAGAAAATTACTAATATCTAATAAAGTGCTAATGAGGTTTTTAGACTTTATAGTGTGATAAGTTTTCTTTAGAGATATTTTCAATAGGTGCAATTTATACAAGGGGTTAACCTTAAACAATCAAAGCAGGTTACTTCTAGTCAAAATTGGTTCAATTATTGCTTGAACAGTTGGACTAGCTTTTAAAAAAAAGAAAAAAGAAATAGATGTAATCATTTAAAACTACAAAATATAATAAAACAAATTACCCAACCTTCTTAGCATGTCGAATTAGTTACAATTGGTTGGTCCAACTATATAAAGATACAAGACGTCTTTGTTTTCAGAAGGAAAAAAAATAAGACACTTTTAGATTTTTTAAATTGAGCACGTATATTATACTAGAATTGAGGGTCTTGCAATTATTTTTAGATTAGAATCTTTTGAGGGTGTAAATAGACAATATAAAATCTTTTAGCTCTTAAATTAGGGCGGGATTATATTTAGTGTCGACCTTAAACAATAAGGCACACCTGTAAACGGTGAGGGCAGATGCATTTTTTGGCACAAAACACTATTGCAATGGTCTAAAAATTTATTTTCAGCCGTAATTAGGTAGTTAAAATCTCTGCAAATAATCTAGATCGAGCATATTTATAAGTACTTAAAAATCTTAAAAATTGACCATCTTGTTACATGCAGCACTATTCCCTAAATTTGAAAATCTTTTTTTGTTTTGTATTTCATATCCATTCATATTAAGAAAGAGTTTATATAAGGGTGAGGCTCTAAACAATCTCAAAAATTCATTACAAAGGTTGTTTCGATGTTAAAAAAGGCTCAATTCGATTATCTCCACCTCAAGATGTATGAACATGAGAAAGAATAGATTTTAAGTCTTGAAAATAGTGCATATTGTAATGTATTATCCTATCCATCATATTTCGAGATTAAGTGTTCATAGATCTTCTTTCTCTACACTGTTTTTTTACTTCAAATTTTATAATTAAAGATGAAAATAAAGTTTTAGGCCATGTTAAAGATTCTAATACTGAAATAAAATATTTCAACACTATTTGAAGTTGCACCCTTCATATTAAGGTCAAGATGATTAAATAGATGATCTTCCGGCATCGGAACAATCATCTTTTATAATGAATTTTTGAAGTGCGCCTTACCTTAATGAGATATGAGGTTGATACCCTATATAAACTTGAGAAATTATCAGAATTATACTTTAATTTGCTTCTAATTAAAAAAAAAAACTCATACTTTCATAAACCTCATCCATATTTTGTTTTTCAATTTTGATTTTTTTTTTTACCAAAATAGCTTTAACGATAATTATATTATCATGAAGGCATGATGCATCAAGGTAAGTATCATGATGACTTTCACGGATCATACAACACTTAATGATGCCCTTTAGCATCACAATAGTTTTTTTACTATAGTTATCCAGAAAAGAGGAAGAGAAAGAGGAGGAGGATGACCATCAACCGGAGAAGAGGCAGAGGCACCATACCCACCTGATTCCGAGGTTCGAATTCGCAGCTCGAGCTTCACGCCCAAGCTCTGGTAAACCCCAACAACTTTACTCTCCTCACCGTTTGGTCGAGCTTTCACAATGGGACTGGTGTGAACACTCAACAATGGTGTTATTGGAAGCCTCGGGTGAGAGGTTTCAGGTTTCTTCAACATGGATGCAAAAGCTTGTGCTTTTATGCGGTGGTTGAGGTCTTGAAGAGGGTTTCTGCTTCCTCTGAAACTCCAAGAGCTAAAGCCCTTGAAATCGACTCGACACTCTGGAGAAATAGAGAATTGTAGAGGCCATGGCTTTATGCAATAATACGAGCTGGGTGGATACATTGTTATTTAACATTACGATAGTTAAAGTATTGTAATGATGTTTTTTGGCATCACGATATCTTTTTTAGTGTAATTATCATCTAATATAATAATGGTATTTTTAGTGTGGTAAAACATGGGAAAGTTATCATAATATTTAAAGTACCGTGATGTTTCGAAACATATGTTTGAAGTACCGTGATGCCTCAAGATGAATGTTTGAATCAAGACATATTTTGAATCTATAACATATGACGGTCACCACGGCACTTTAAGTATTGAAATGCAACGTGCTTTTACAGTAATGCAAAAAAGAAGGCTGTTTTGATAAAAAAATACTAAAAAAAAAAAAAAAAAATATGACGGATAAATATTTTTTTTTTCCAATTAAACAAAAATTAAAATATGTTTATGATAATTTCCTTATACTAACTCAAATGCTGAGTTTCAAGACGGCCTCATAAATTGCGCTTAAAAAGCAGCGGTGCGCTGCCTTCACATTTTCTCTGCAAACATTTTCAGTAGAAAATAGAGAAAGAGGGTTAGGTTCCAGAGAGAGAGAGAGGGTGTTGAGAGGGTTGGGTTCCTTTAGGATTGTGAATAATCGGATGCGACGTTTTCATGGCTGGGAGAGAAGTTAGAGAATACACAAACTTGACAGACCCCAAGGGTATTTCCATGCTCTTACATCCCTTCCTGGAGTTTTCTCCTTTTCCCCCTTTTCGTTTCCCCCCCTTTTCATCTCACCCCCTTAATGATTCATCCTCTTTCTTATTTCTGCTGCTGCTTTATTAGATAAGAAGTGGGGAAAGGGGAAGGACAAAACCGATGATGAGGACATCGCCTTCCAGAGGATGGTCGCAAAGGTTAGTGAACCGGCCTTGATCCCCCTTCTCTCTCTCCACCTCTTTATCAACGAGAAGTTGAGTATTTTCAGAACTACCTGTCAAGTCTCTATTTTAGTAGACGAATATTGGTTTTCAGATTGGGCATAATAGCGTTGTTCTGAGTAGATATCTCTATGATGCATGGTATTGATTATTTTGTTTTTCTTTCTTATATTTGTTGTTGTGATGTGCTAAACCTCTGTTGCTTTTGGGCTGTTATATTCATTTGATTGTGAAGTTTGTTCCTTTGCTGATACGCATTTTCAACTGACTATCACATTGGTTTTTTGGGGATTAATGATCATTTGTGACTCATTTATGCTGTCATTCAGAACATAAATGGTTTTTCCTAAACAGGAGACCAATACACATTCATTCTTTTGATATATGGTATATCGATGGCTTTTGATCACAGGTTTCTATCTCCCCCTATCTTAGGCATGATCTAGCAAATGTTTTGTCTATGTGCATAGCCTCTTTGAACTCAACTTTTACGATTACATAACAGTGTTGGTAATATTCACGCTTGGAGGCGTGTGTCATAGACAGAGCAAGATTGGACACTTTTGAATTCATCCTTCTAAGGAGGTGCCATTTCCACCTCTAGCACACAATCCACCATAACCATGCAAGGCAGAATGCGATGAGAAGAACACAGGTTTTCAAATACGAGAGCAATCAAGAATTTCATAGGTCACTCCGCAATTATTGAGAATGTTTTTTGTTTGTTTGTTTTTTTAGAAAGCAGAATTTTTTGCCCCTTTTTTTCATATAGCAACATTTTGTGAGGAGTTGCAACTGTTTATAACACTGTCACCAATTTCAAAATAATTTGATCTACGGACAGCGTCATAGTGGTAAAGGTCGTAATACCATTGTTTATTGATCTCTGTTATGTTGGTCTTATCTGATGACATATCGTTTCTAAGTAGCTGGATTATATTGGGAAGGGTGAAAAGTAATTCATTTGAGAATTACAACAATGAATATGGGAATATCTGTATCAGACTTTACTTTAAAGAGTCTGCTTGAAATCATTCATATAAAATACATTTCAAGAATTGATACTTGAGCTTGACTATTCAATTGATGCATCTTGATTTGACCATGAATTGGAGTTTTATTCTCCCCTGCATACTCTCTGCAAACTTAAGCTATCAGGTCCAAAGTCTAAATTATATTGCTTTCCTTAAGAGTCTCAGACCAGTTTTTTGCTTTGTACTCTGTAGTGGCTTATTAGACATATCAAAGCAAAGTTGTAGTGATAACCTTTGAGGAGTACAGGAATCAGAAAGTCAAAATAGTACTCACTGACTAGTCAACTTGGGAAATCCACAACCCCACCCTCCTCCTGAAAGCAAGGCACCATGGTTTGTAAGTCACCCGAAGATCACATAGAAGCATTTTCAAACAAAAGTTGAATTGAATTGGCATTGTCGTTTCCATGTGATAGTCTATTACATTTAATTGAGCCTAGTGTTGAGGCCCACTAACACAGGCATTGATCTCCATAATTTGGAAAATTAGGAGCCAGAGTTTTCTCATAAGTTGAGCATTCACATTATATTTATATTATTCAATATTTAGACTATATTCCTTTCAAATTAGATATGAACCTCAAGGACCATCATATAACGTCCATTACAAAGTTCGGTTTGATTCATAGACATGTCTTCAGAGAAAGATGTTTTGATACGTTATCGTCTTTAGGACTCGTAGGGTTCTAGGCAGTTTTACATTGACACTGGCATGGGTGTCCTAGTTAGCACGTATCTTGAGTGTCTAGGACAGAGCCAAAAAACTTGTATGGTTAATACAGGTCTGTATAAGCAATTTTGTAATAAGAATTTCATATATCAATTATATTATTAATACAAATTAAAATGATTGAAAAACACAAAATTAAAAGTACTTCTTGCAAGAAAAGTTTAAATTAGAACTCATGTCCATATTTGATTTGTGTTTTGGTAATACATATTTAAACACCTAGAAATAGTATAGTTATGTAAAAATATTGACACTCATTTGTAGCACTGTCTCAAGAGGATGTGGTTCTAATCCCATTCTTTGCATGTTATTATTATTATTTTTTGAAGTTTATGTTGCATATGACTCTATTCTTTTTGAAGGTTGTCAGTGCACATTACTTTTTGTTACATAAAAGAAAAATGAGACATGGTGACTTATCATCTGGCACTTTGGATGTGCGTGTGGGATACATTCTGCTACCAACACGTATGGACATCGTGTCCACCCTATGTCAGGACGTGTCCCATGTGTCTAAGTGTCATCATGTGACATGAGATGAAAAGTCAGGTTTCCATGTAAAACTAATTCTAGGAGCCCTGAAATTAGGGTATCCCTTAGTGTGGTCTAAGGGACTTCCTTATATTTCTTGTCATCATTGGTATGATATCAGAAAAAATGGTAGGTTAGTGGTTTGTCTTTTGAACACACTTCAAGGGTTTGAACACTTGACCATCCTCGTGCATCACCAGAATCCTTCTCCATGTCAAGCTCCATTTTCCATACATTGTTGATCGTTTGGTGTTATGCAGTATAACACAAATAAAAATTCCTCCTTTAGAAGTTGCTAAATAGGCAGGGAAGTTAATTATAAAATAGGTAGTTACTAAGTCAGATAATATAAATGCTGTTGCGGCCTTTTTTTTCTATAGTCGGTATATTCTAGTGATAGAGCAATACATAAGGGTAGGTTGCCCCGTGTTATTAGGCATTGTTCCTGTTTTAAAAGGTTCTTAGAGGAAGAATTTCAACCAATCTAAGGGATCATAGTTTACCAAGTTTCATGCCTTTCAATTTTTGAATCAATATAAAGCACCGTTGTTCTTTCTATCAAGGAAAAGGCTAAATGCGACCTTAGGCTGAAAGCATCACATACAGCGATAGTGACCAAGATGGCCATCAAGATAGGTGTTGGTTCTTTTCATGAGTCATTACAATTTAAAGTGCAGATTCACACATCTCTGAATTCTATTAGATACTGGTCCGCGTGTGATGCTTGTTGTACAATATTATTTGTGGGTGTGTGTTTCGAGACCCCTACATTTATCATATTATTTATTTCTTTGATTTTTCTAAGAGTAATATCAAGAAGTTGTTTGTTCTGTTGTAACTTTCTTTCTATAATGGAAGTTACTGTTTTTGTGTTGGGAAAATTTTTCTGATAACATGCCCGGGCAGGGATCTTGGCTTTGCTACCGGGCGGTTGAAAGGAGCAGATGCAGGAGGTTGCTGGAGAACGTGGAGGTTACCTTCATGGGAGAGGCGGTAATTTGTTGTCTCAATTTATGCACAACAATTCTGAGAATTATGAATTCTGATGGTTCAGAAATTCACAGCTTTGGACAGTGATGACCTACTCTATCTCAAGGAGCAGATGGAAGCCGAGGAAGATGCAGAGCGCCTATTGCGCCGAACAGAGAAACGTGCATTTGCCGCATTTAAGATATCCTTTGGCTTATGGAATTGACGCTATTCACGTTTTCCTCATTTATGTCTTCATGTAAATTGGGATCATAGTTTTTCTTAATCAATGGACACAAAGCAGCTAGCTTAGCAGATTCTTCGCCTTCATCTGTACCGTTACCATTACGTGTTGAGCCTAAACCAAAAAGCGGGATCAGGTGGTTATATTTTTTTTCATGGAAGTTACTCTTGTTTTCTTGTAACATTTTGACAGTCTAGTTAAACTCGATATAGTTCAACTAGAACTTTTCCCTGG
The DNA here is from genome assembly GCF_054954075.1 of Amborella trichopoda. Lineage (NCBI taxonomy): Eukaryota > Viridiplantae > Streptophyta > Magnoliopsida > Amborellales > Amborellaceae > Amborella > Amborella trichopoda. The sequence continues at coordinate 484,893 of NC_142344.1, forward strand.
CTTGATTAGAACTTTGCCTAATGCAATATGTTATTGGTATTAAACAAAGACATGCTAGTTGAACCATGGAATTAATTGTGCATTGCAGGCAACAAGATCTTTTGAAGAACATAGTAGAGATCCGGCCAAAACGCCACAGGATCTCCAGCCCGTCATCAGATGCATCTCCTGGAAAGCAAGCGAGTCTGAGTCAGGCCAGTCAGGTATCCGGCAATGGGAAAGCTGATCATCGTTCTGATGAACAGGTTTCAACAAGCCCAGGGAAGGTGGTGGATACAGGAAACAAACCAGAGGAAGCTGTTAGAAGCTTACTAGGCTTGGCCTACGAGAGCTCTGATGAAGACTAAAAGGATGGGTTTGGCCTCTGCAAACTATGCACCGAGGATGTATTTTGAGCACCTCAACTTGAAAACTTCCCCGGAAAAATTTAGCATGTTGGTTAGTGATGCAACATGTTTCTCTCTCTCTCTCTCTCTCTCTCTCTCTCTCTCTTAACTGTGGTTCTCTCCTCTCTCTTAACTGTGGTCCCCATGCACAAAAAAGTCAGTTACTCGGGAAATTGTTCTGTTTCTTGAAGAAATTCGCATGTTGTCTGACATGTCATTTAAAACTAAATCACACCAATGGTGTCACATTTATTTATACAAGTGCAATAACATTCTCAAACTTACTTACCATATAATTTACATATAGTATAGAACGTCATCACTAAGAACTGGATTGGATCAGCATCGGCGTCCTTGAACACAACGCAGGGCTCCAGATGATCTGGTCATGGCACGAACTCGCCTTCCTCCCTGTGCTGCAAAAAACTGCTCTTTTGTGTAGCGAGGTCTCACCCTGCCATTGCCAGCTTGGGTGAAGTACGCACCATTTTGGAAAACGTCCATTCTAGACTTCCAATTCCATTTACTTCCACCTCCATATGCTTGCCATATCACCTGTAATTTCCTTCTTTCTTTTAACAATTGAAATAAGCTATGCACCATGGATTACGTATTTGCTCGATCGATGCAGCAAGAGCATGGATACTTTAAAAATTTGGACAACTCTTTTTTTTGTTAAAACAATAATAAATTCAAGTACTCAACTGTCACTTACATTGGATTATTTGCATACTTGCGTGGGTTGTTTGAAACTTTGAAGAGACGATATTAAGGTTGGCAAGTTTCACGCTTGTTTATGTGTTAGACACCCCACGTGTGGGGGAGTTTTTGAAGCATAAGCATGAGCGGAAGACAAAGCATGAAGAAGTCTTGAAGCAAACGTATTTTTCTTTTTTTCTTATAGGAAAGCATAAAAGATGTATACCAATTTAGATGAACTGTTTGATCTAGATTCGATGCTTGAGAGAATTTTATTCTACAAATTATATGAATACGAATTTTGGTACGTGCCATCATCTCGATGCGGCGCACCTAAAAGAATATAAAAAGAAAAAAAACCCGAAGTACCCCTGAAACAGTGGAAGCCCAAAATAACAAAGTGTGAGTTTAAGAGAGGAGTGGATGCGAAACTTAAAAATAAAAAAAGAGTGTAGAGTAGAGGTGTGACATTGTAATTAGATTTATGTGAGCCATTCTATCAGGCTCGATAAGAGGACGAGGAAACATATAAGTCCTAAGTATAGAAATTTGTTATTACCGCTTTGCTTGGGGAGTTTGCAGGTGCTACAAAAAAGTTGCCTTCACTCTTGATGGTGGGGTTACCACTCCCTCCGATTGCATATTGTGTCCAACCATCGTAGAAGTTGTTCACCAGATGCGCGTACCCATGCCGGATCCTAAATTTTTGTCAAACGAACTCAAAAAATTAATTGGTTCCAATACCCAACCGAAATGAAGCAATGGAGCATGGCCTCAAAATTCAGGAAGAGGATTTTATGGGCTTTCCTTTCTAGCTTATACTACTGTATAAGTCATACATGCAGATCTCATCTAAAGTGATAAAAAAAACATGAATTTGCACAAAATGAATATCACTGCACACACTTGGTGAATGGTAGATCTTGCTTTCTACAAGTAGAGAACTTGAAATCATTTTTTGAACCGAAGATGTACAAGTTTTCCCTCTGGGCCCTGCTCATTGTAGCAATATGCCCCTTGGTTTATAGAATCTCTTGCCTTAAATTCAATTACCTGGGCATGCGCTGGTCACAATTTGGGCCGAAGTGGTTGAAGGCAATAGTGACCCTCATGTTGCGGTCACCGGCGAACCCATCGTCGTGTCCGAGGAGCATCACCTTCTCATGGTCCCTGAACCAGTTGTTGGACACCGTGATGGCAGTGCTCTCCCTTGTCACATCCAAGAGCCCGTCTTGGCACCGAGAAAGCGTATTGTGATCAATCCAAATTTTCGACGAGGCCACAACGGCAATGGCATCCCCATCGATGCGCTCGTATCTGCCGATCACTTGCCCCCTTGAGCCCAATATGGGCCCCGGCCTGGTCTTCACACAGTGGTGAATTCGCAGGCCATGTATGATGACATTGTTGACCTCGGATAGTGTAAGGCATGAGCCATAGGCAATTTGGACATCAGCCCCTCGACCGTCGATGGTGGTGAAGCTGCTCACAAGGAGGGGCATTTTCAGGGTGATGGTCATGGAGTGGCTGAATGTGATCCAGGCGCGGCCCCTGCGCCTGGTGGCGGCATCGCGGAGAGTGCCGGGGCCTGGGTTCACTGGGTCATCCACGTTTGAGGTGACGACATAGTGGCGCACTCTTGGTTTCACGTTGCCCCACATTTTGCCTGTGAACCCAACAGAACATGCGGCGAGACGCATCCTGTTTTTTGCCCAATTTCGGTCCGAACGCCAGCACCTATCGATCGCGTTCATCGTGATGGGTTTTCCCCTTCCCCTGGTTGCCTCTGCATAATGGACAAGGCATAGTAGCCACAACACAAGGGTGAGATTCAACAAGAGATGAGCCCACCCCATCTCAAAATGTCTCTTTTTCTTGATGTATAACCAGTTGATCGAGGGGGTTCTTTAGCAATGAGAGGCAGAGTTATATTGTAGAAGATTATCTATATATATATATATATGAATAAGTTTGTGTGGGGAGGTTGTTGAGGATGGTGAGAGGCTATTACTGGGGACTCAACAACTGATGATGCAAAGGCGTCCATTAGGTTTTTTTTGTTTTGGAGGTTTAGTTTTTGTTAAAAGAGTGATCTGAGCTTCATCGGATTTTGTGTTGGAGAGGTTTTTGTAACTCTTGGTTTTGTTGGAAAATTGGGTTTTTTGTTTTTGTTGGAAAACGAATGTGCCCAAAATAGAGCGAGAGAGATAGCATAACAGGCACCTCTAACGACAGGAAGCACGAGTGTCGGATTGTTTTAAGGGTGAGGTTTGTATCTCAAAAAAACAAAAATGAAAAAGAGATTTGCATTAGGTGTCGACCTCTTCTTTTGTTTTTTTGTTTTTAGCGATGTTAGGTGTTAATTTCATACTATTGAAATAAGGTGCACTTCAAAACTATGCCGAAAATGTAGCTTCCATGCCGCAAAGCCTTGCGATGATATGAAAATCTATTGCGGTCCCAATTATGAAATTTAAAGTTTCAGAAATGACGACGAGCAAGCACATCTATAAATATTTTAAAATCTTGAAAATAGACGGTCCAAATAATGTGTTAAAAGTGAATTATTTTTAAGATTAAAAATCCCCTTTTTCATGACCAAGAATCTTTAGGTCGAGATAATCGAGTGAGGGCTTTCCAGCACAGAAACAACCTTCTCTGGTCGGTTTAAAGTTGGCACCTTATGTAAATCTTTTTCTTGTTTTTAAGGAAAAAAAACATATATTTCTCTACGAGCCCTTCATGTTCTTCTTTTCCATAGTATCCCTCCCACGAATGAAATTAAAAAGAAAAAAATATATAAAAACATTCAAACTCTCTCTAAAGGGAAAAATTTATATAGAGCCGAGGCTCTAAACAATCAAATTAGAGCCTACCTCAAAAATTTCATGAGAAAATGTTGTGATGCTCAAATATCCTCAAATTGATCATCTCAACATCAAGATGAATGGACATAAGAAAACAAATAGATTTCATGTTTTGAAAATAGTGTATTTTATAATACATTTTTAGACCATCAATTTTCAAGTTTTCATAGATCTCTTCGATCTACACTAGTTTTGAAGCTTTAAACTTTATAAATAAAAATAAAAGTATATTTTAAGGCTATCAAAAAGATTTCCAGTATTGAAACCACATTTCTCAACACTATTTGAAGGTATGCTCTAATTTGATTGTTTAGAGCCTAGGCTCTATGCAAATTGCACCCCTCTTTGTGCACGTTTCGATGTCCTTTTTGGGATCTATATTTTTTGAGAGACCATTTATTTTGGGTACAAAATCACAATTGGTATTAGCCATTAGACGTTAAATTTGATGGCTTAGGGCATGTCACAAAATTCAAAAAATTCTTTTTAAACTTAGGAGCCTAGTCGAGCATACTTTGATTTGAAATCTAATTGACAAAAATAATTATGATCTTTTTGTATTAAAAATAAATGATCTCTTTATATATCTTTTATATTTTTTGTTTTTTTGGTAATTCAAACCACAATAACTAAGGCGTAGGGGTCGTACCAACATGACCCACCCCTTTCTAGGTTCCATGAACCAAATTGCTTGGCATGCAACTGTTCATAACATAAGCCAATGAATGAAACCAGTTGGGTTAGGCCATAGAGAGGATCTAAAACTTAATACAAACAAAAAACTGAAGCTCACATTTATTATTGCAAATACCCACATAAACACAAACTTAGCGTATATATATATTGGCTTCCAGCCCTGTGCAATGCGAGAGAGAGATTCAAGTACGTGCCACTAGCATTACCACTTGTTTGGAATTACCAATACCAACTTAAACCCAAATCAGACTAATACATTTCACAATAAGAACTGTTCAAGCAACAAAGCCTTTTTTTCCAGTTTAACTTCATGTGCCATTATTTCCTTTTCTTTTTAACACATACACACATATATGTAGACATAAGTGCACACATAGGGGGGAAATTGAATCACCCATGTATAAATATATACAACCGTCCCATTTGAATGAACACCTTGGATAGCTTTAACCATAGTGTCACCGGTTTACCTTTGAGTGTTTGGACTTATGATAAGAAAGTCCAAAGAATTTTATTTTTAATTTTTATTTTATTAATGATTCTGGCTACACTAAGGGCATGTCTTTTAATAAAGCTGAATAATAGGCTAAGATTCATGTAGCTGACCCCACTTAATTGAGAAAAAGATTTGATGGTGATGATGATTCTATTAACCGTTCTCATAAAATTTGGTTTAAGCCCACTTTTATATATATATATATATATATATATATATATTTCGAATAAATAACATCCCATTTGATAATTGACCACCAAAAAGTGCCCAAACGGAATTTGGGGCTCTCAAACGCATTGTTTTTGGTGTTGACTCCTTAGTTTTGTTCATAAACTAATGGAGATGCAAAAAGAAACACAGTGCACACAACTCTCTTTCTCTCTCTCCATTTGTGCTCCTGATGCGAGGCTAAGGTTTTGCATTATGTTCCCCTCGAAACTAAATCTCTAAAAAGTTGAGCTACATAAACACTTAGCTTTCTGCATGTTTCTTCTTCTTCACTCACTCACATTTACATTTGATGATGGCTTCCCAAAACAAAAATCTGCTCGTCAATGAATGGATAATGCAAGAAATAAGAACACATCCAAAAGCTTACAAAGACAGCATTTGAAGACACACTAAAGAGGAGCATCCATACTTTAAATTAAACAAAGATGTTTCGATTACAAAAGGCTACAATGACCTAATTAGGACCACTTTCAGCATCCAATAAATCAACAATTCCTTTCTTTCTAAGACACCTAAACTGTCAAACAAACAACAAAGAAAGCAAGCGACTTGCTACAATCAAGTATAGGCAACCCTTTTTTTATTTCTTATTTCTAACCCTAAATCTCTCTGGTTTCTTTTGTAAACTGCTAGTTTATTTCAAGTTACCCATACCTCTCTTCTTTCTCTCTCTATCGGCGACAAACGATCCCATTGCCATTGCCCATCCTTGAAGTGCAGTCCATGGTGGTGGGCTTCATCACAAGCACATCACCCTCCATTGAAGAAGGGGAGAAGATGCATCTTTTGCAGTCCGAGGACAAGAGAGAGGAGGTCTTATACTTGTCCTCTCCTCCCATAATGGGCATTGCCACTCCCCTCTTCACAGGGTTTTGGAAATCAGGCCTGTAGGTCTGGCCCAACACACCCTCCACTCTTGGTGACAAGTTAAAGAAACTGAATTGAATCTCAAGGTGGGCAAAGCAATCATCTTCAGGAATTTGGTAGTTATGGACCCTGTTGTCCTCCTCGGTTATCGGCACGACGCTCACGGATATCTCCATTATGCCGGGGAGGCTGACTGAGACACTGTTGACGGTGGATGTGCGCTCCACTGTGAGGAGGCTGTCAGGGGCTGACCACTCGGCACGGTGGCCCTCTGGTAGAGATAAGGGGTGGGAGTCAAATGAGAAGAAGAGGTGATCGGCGTCATCGTCCCATTTGGCGGTCTTCGACGCACCCAAGGTAAAGGTGTGCTCGCCGAACATGATCCCGAGAGACTGGATCCAGGTGTTGTCCCTGGTCCGGCCTTGCGGCCTCCTGCCAATGAAGCGGGCGTTGATCTGGAGGTTGGGGTCGGAGACCAAGCTGAAGTGGTGGCCCTTCTTTCCATGAAAGTAGAACATGATGCCATCTCCTCCTACAAACCTCGGGTCGTAGCACGCCGCTCCGGTGCCCTCGCAGTTTGGCCTCCTATCTGCAAAAGGGATCAACAAACAAGCTAAATACCGGGAAAGGAGCTGGGTGGTGGTGGTACTTGCCACATTCTAGTTTCCAATATGAAATGCTCCACTACTATACTATACCGAGAAAGTGAATCAAATTTTTAATCTTTTTTCAAAATTGTCCATGGATCGACCAGAATTTTGATTTTGATTTTTTCGTTTTTCCTTAGTTGGGCAGTACATTAAAGTCTGGGGCACAGCCCTACTAACAAAAAAAAAAAAAAAAAAACCCTAAAAACAAAAAATTCAAAAGTCATGCTGACATAAGTAAAATTTTGAGAAAAAAAAAGTTGGTTGACCTTCTTTCTAATTTTCGTCTAAGCATAGTATTCTGTATTTTACCTAAAATTTTAAAATCCCCATGTAAATCACTGAAAAAACCGTAAGGGCTGTCTTCCCCACCGAATTACCCAAAACGAAAAAAAAAAACTATTTGTAAGTTCGACATTTGGCATGGAAGCTTACTCCTGCAGATGGCTTCACACTTGGGGGAGTTGCAGTCAATGAAGCAGGCCTTGGCCTTGGGGTCAGCAGGCTTCATCTCAGGGCACTGGCTTGGGCACACAATGGTCTTGCCAAAGCATGAAGTTTTGTTGTCATTGCAAGTAAATACTTGGCTTTCGAAGGTCTTCCCGGCCACTCTAGAAGGAGGTGGTGCAGATGGCCCAAGCTTTGGTGGGGAGGAAGGAGGGGGAGAGGGGGAGGGGTTTCCGTAAGAGTCACCATGCACTGCAACCAGGCATGACACCAACACAAGTATCAAAACCGGTTGCCTCATCGCCATACTGCCCTTTCTCTTTCGCACTAAGTAGAAGGAGAAATCTTGGGATGAAATCCTACATGCAACTGAGCTCATTTATAGTGAAAATGGGAATGGGTCCTCGTGATAGTGGAGATTAAGAAATTGTTGGCTTAATGTTTTTGATTTGGAAGTCAACAGGGAGGTTAATTAGAGTCGGTTGTTGTTTAATAATATGTTTATGCGGGTTGTTTGCCATGTGTTCGTGGAGGTTGTTTCGGAATTGTTTAGGGCAGTGGGAAACAGCGTACGTAGAAGGGAGCTTCTTATTATTATTTTATGTGTTCAGGCCATGCATAGATCTGCGCCATGGAATCTGCAGAGAGAGAGAGAGCGAACACTGAAACGAGTGACAGTAAGAAGCATCCCAGGGAGGGGGAGAGTAGGGGTGCCAATGGGCGCGACCAGATCACGGATCCGACGGGTAGATCTGATCTCGGGTCCAAGTATGGGTTTAAATTTTGGACCCGAAAGGTCAGGTCTGTGCCTGCCTGGGTCCAACCGGATCCACCTGAATAATGAAAGTATATATTATGTGGGTAATCCTAAATGTTGTGCAATAGCATAAATATCGCCAATATACCTACAATAATATAGGTATATGATGTTAGAGAAAAGGGCAAAAAAAAAAAAAAAAAAAAAAAAAAAAAAAAAAAAAAAAAAAAAGCTTATAATCATAAAGTAGCTATGGACCCGACCAGGCCAAAGACGTAATGGCTGGTCTAAATTTTGAAACCAAAAAATCGGATCTGGGTTCAAAACCTAAACGTAAATACTTTTTGGATCCAAGTACCCATTGTGGTCCAGCAGGACCCGACCCGTACGCCACCCCTAGGAGTGAGAGAGCATCCAAGAGAGAGAACACTCAAGATAGTGAGAGGCACCCGAGGAGAGAGAGAGAGAGATTATTGTAAGTTTATTACCAGGCTGTAAAGTAAGAGTTGAGCGATTAAATCAAAGTGTTATACAAAATAATAAAAATAGGCATGGAAATCAAGGATGGATTAGAAAGGAAGGGACAACGCGGTTACAGCTGCTGCCACCACACGCGGCCCCTTCATGCAGTCATTGGGATCTCACTCTCCCTCCGCGACTTGCCTTACTTCCCGATGCATCTCTCTTTCTCTACCGTCCATTGAGGATCCTGAATTTCCCCATCTCCCTCAACCCTTTTGGGATAAGTGCAAGCTTTTATCTATCTAAAAAGAAATTAATGCATGCTTTTCTAAATAAGTTTGATGTTTTTTTTTTTGAATTTATATCACTCGACTTAGGGTGGCACGCCTTAGATGAATTCAAGGAAAATGTTGACCAGGGATTCAGAGCCCTTAGTTGTGTAGTGGGATTAGTGAGTCCGATTGAGTTTTACAAATTCGAAGATCCCTAATTCCAATGTTAATTAATATCATGCAATGCATTTACTCTTTTTTTTCTTTTTTCTCCAAGTTTTTGCCTCGTCGAACCTAGGAATTCACTCATAAGATATACCAGATTTAAGAGATGGATCGTTGGCTCCAATCAGGCACTAAAAAAATCGGTTTGAATTGGTGAATCAGTAGTTCGGATCGTCATTGTACTATGTGGAAAAGACAATGAATAGGAGAAAAAACAAGATGAGAAAACAGCGAACCGGCCAAAAATCTGTCCGAATCGATAAATTGGCGGTCCATTACTGTACAGAATTGCCGGTTCCCTTTTAGACTTGGCTCACAAAACTAGAATGGAGTGACCGATTCCTAGATCAGACGGCGATTCTGTGCTGACCCAACATTTTTTAAAGCAGTGAGAAATACATTCTTATAGAAGAGTGCGTATGAACTCCTCATGAGATATACATTCGTGGTGAAGAGTGCATGTGAACTCCTCAAGTAGCGCACTATACAGTTGCTCCCTCAAACAAAAAAAAGAAAAAAGAAGCCGCTTAGGAGGCTTTTCTAGATCTTAAATCTCTGGATCCACTTCCAAATCATCGTATTGTTATTTTCAAAGGAAGAAAAATTGAGTTTGAGTTCCAACAATCATCATTCAAAACTTGGACCATCCCTGTTTAATCTTTGGGCACTAGTTCTTTCATGTTCATGTAAAGCTTTTATTTTTTTTTGGATGTTGGTCACTAGGTTGAGAAGCTTACATAGTAAATTTTTAGGTCCTAAAATTAATAGTGAATGAACGATATACCTTATATTGACGAATGGTGTTGTGATACTGTTTATAAGTTGGCTATGTTCTGATACATGGTCATTCCATGCACAATGTCGTTCCCTAGAGTGCAGAAAGGAAACCTAAAACGTTGCAAAACCGAATAGAGATTTACATCTGCCAAGGATCTAAGGCAACTTATGCAACTCTATCCTAAGGTGATTTTCTTTGATATATTTTTGATTGCGTTGAGCGATTCAGATTTTGAGATTTAAAGCTCGAATGATGATGATGATGATGATGACTGTACAGATTTTCACAACCCTTTTCCAACAATGTTCAGATCCCAAATGCCTCATGGATACCTCTTCCTTTTTAAGGCCAAAACTACAAAGAACAAGCATCTACGAATTTCACCAATTGTGATGAATAAGGATCCTTGATTTTCATTGGTGAATCACTTGCTAACATATTTGGTTACGACTCAAAAAGATGTTAAAGTGAGACCTTCCAAAATTAAATTATTTGGTGGTTGAATAGAATTAATTACATGAAAGACTTCCATCTGTCACTGAAAGCCCAGAGAAGTCGCAATATAAATGAAATGTAAGGTACTCTATAGAGTTTATAAGTCATCAAGTATTGAACTCGCATCATGATAAAATTTCTTGTTTCCTACTCACAAATGGACTACAAAAGTATGAACCTTTTAGATTTCATATACTATGGGGCCTATTGTGCCAAATTAATATAACGGGCGGAATCCCCCCCCCCCCCCACCCCCCCCCCCCCCCCCCCCCCCAACTGCGTATCGAAAAGAAGTTTCTGATACAGATACCATCCCTGCTAGATTTCACATTCCACAATTTACATAATATTTTTTCTTCTTTTCATAATTAAATAATAATATAGGATATCCAACCCAACATGGAAAGTGAGCACCATTCAGATACTGCTTTCTCCAAATGCTTTCCTGCCACCAGTTGGATCACAGGACCATGAGATATGAAGCTGTTTATTACCCTTCACCAAGGGAACAAATACATATACAAGCATCCAGCCATAGCTCTTGTGATGATATGTCATCGCTGTGAAAGTATGGTTCATGTAAGAAGATGGGTCAGATAAATTCCTCAACTCTAGAGATTCAAATTGTAAATCCATACATCCTTTCTCTCACTGAATAGAAGTGCATACATCCATCCACTATTTTGTTGCCAGAAAATGGCATTGTGAAGTTTTGGATCAGCCAAAAATACATGGAACAGAAACCCAAGAGGAGCCTCAATAAATCACAGTAGTCGATTGATAGTGTGTGTCTAGCCTGCGAAAGGATTGGGTTTGAGAGAGGGATCCCACATGGCTTAAACATTCTTCCAGTAGTTGATGATACCTTCTGCCAGGGATTTCAGGCTGCCCCACACTGTGCTTTTGTTGGACACTGACTCCTCTCTGTGGTCCATTTTTTTGGGAATATTTCTGAAATTAAGAGAACAAAAGGCAATTTTACTTTACACTTGGAAAGGCAGTATCATCATGGACACTGTTACGAAGTAGGTTTTACAATACATATGACCCCATATTAGCAAATGGCATAAGGTGCATTTAATATGAATATTAGCAAAATAATGGTTGATAAGAAAGGCCCATAACTACATATGTATGTTCTAGGCATGTATCAAGCACGGATATAAACAGGCCGCCAACTGCCAAATGCTAACATTGGATGGTTGGGGGACCCACCTCAAAGTCCACCAATTTTGGGTGGATATAGAGTGAAGAAAAGACACTCCCAGCCATCGATTGTTGACGTCAAACAGTCTGGGGAGCTGTTTATGTCCATGAAATACATAAACAGGTACTGACATATACTTTAGCGTAGTACTCAGAAAGAAAAACATATGCATACTTAATACACGTACACAAGCACAAATATTAAGGGTGCGTCTGTTTGCAGGAACGTTTGGGTCAAGAAAGATAACATTACATTGTAGCACTTCTGCGTTTGACTGTGCAGGAACTACTACAGTACTGGAACCTTAAACTTTACCACAAAGTTCCCTTTCTCTTTTAAAATGGGAAAGTCGACGTTCCACGGGGGGCACTAGGAACCCAAACTCTCTTAACTTTTTTGTCAATGACTGCTCCTGATGATCACTATTATTAAATATTTCAATAATATTTAATTTATAAATAGCATTTTATATAACTAATATATTATTATAACATTAAATAATATATATTAGCATATTATAATACATAATATTAGTATTATAAATATATTATTATATTATATATTTGTATTATTGATTTATATTGGTATTATATTCCATTATATATTTATATTATATATTATATTGTATATAAATATCATATATTATATTATAACAACTATTATCTTATATATTATATTATGTAACGAGTAATGATCCTATGAGACCCTCCCACACCCATGTGTGTAGGACCCCAAAGGATCGTCATTAAATTTGGCACAGATCTCTAGAGAAGTCAAGTCTCACACCCATGTGATAACTTTTCTAGAGATCTATGCCAAATTTAATGGTGATCCTTTGGGGTCCTACACACATGGGTATGGGAGGATCTCATAAAATCATTACTCTTATGTTATATATTTTATACATTTACATTTACATTAGTAATAAATGGATGAAGTTTCTATAAGGCCTAGGCCTTATGAAATCAAAATAAAGCCTCACCTCAAATTCTCGTCCACAACACTTTCGGCAATGGAGATCTCCATGATCACTCTAAAATCAATTTCCAACACAAACAATAAAATTTGAAATTCAAAAAACGGTACAGATTTTGTGGAACTGTGAACACTTACTTTTTGCATGAAATGGACGGTCTAGATAATTTTTTACAACATACACTATTTTTAAAGCTTGAAATACTAATTTTTTCACAGCCATAATGGTCAAGACGAGATGATCAATGTAAAGTTTTTCCAATGTTTGAATTGCAATTTTCGATGAGGTATGATCAATGTTCGTAAAATCGAACCGGAACGGTTAACCGGGCATGGGCCCAAAAGCGATTTAACCAGTCTAACCGGTAAACCGGCCGATTCAACCGCTCTAACCGGGCAAGTCCCGAACGATCATAAAAATATTGAAAAAAATACAAAAAAAATCTACTAAAATATAAAAAGCATATAAAGAATGTGATTAAAACAAAACACACTCAAATGATGAAAAATAATGAAAAAAATGGATTTTAACGAATCGATTTGAGCCTAGGGATATTTTTAAATTTTTTTGAAAAATATGAGAAAATATAAAAGTGAGTACCAATGACCAAATTTTTTTTTAATCTTTACAATAATGTAAAGAATATTAAAATAGTGTTAAAAAATCGACATGACCATCTCTTTTTTAAAAAAAAGTGAAGAAAAAATTAAGTTATATACAATATAGGCCATTTCTTTTTGTAAGTACGTAGTAAATGGCTATTGATTAGTGAGTCTAATAGGCAACTAAATAGTAAATGGTGTAATGGTTAGTGGGTTTAATAACAATGATTTCTTTACAAGAACTTTCAAATTGTGGGCAAGTAATTTTTCTGAACCAATGTAATGAATTCCTGTGGGTAAGTAATTTTTTTGAACCAATGTAATGAATTCCTGTGGGTAAGTAATTTTTTTGAACCAATGTAATGAACAAAAAAAACAAAACCGCTGAATGAATATAATATGTAATGAAAACCAATGTAATGAATAAAAAAACAAAACCACTGAACGAATGTAATATGTAATGAATTCTTCTCAAAAAAGAAACCCCGCTCGCTGCGGGATTCCAACCATGATCCTTATAAACTTTAACCATCCACACTAACCAACATGGCAATTTAAAGTATTTGACATGAATGCGACGTATTATTTATTTAAACTTTAAAAAACCGGTCGATCACCAAAACCGCTCAAAACCAGAGCCCGATCTAACTGCGCCGGTGTGGTTAGATTGACCGGTTTTGCAATCACTAGGTATGATGTGAGGATTTACTAATTTTGATAGGGCTGCAGCCTTATCAAACCATTTTCCTCAATATATATATTTGTATTATATATAATATATATTTTTATTATATTATATAATATAAATATCAAATATTATGTTATATATTATCTATAATACTAATATACATTAATAAATATATATATTTACACCAAACCTTCCTTAAAATTCCAGCAAGTTATCAAACATAGGTACTCAGAACTTCCTTAACATTCCAACATATTATCAAACAAAGGTACTCAAGACTTCCTTAACATTCTAGAACGATAACATTGCACTTCCTAGCGAAGAACTTCTTGTTTCCAAGGAACGTTTATCTTCCTACAAACAAACACACCCTAAGAATGCATTGAGAATTCAATATTTTTTCTAATGCATCGAGAATTTCAATAGTTTTCTTTCTTCAGAAGAAAAGAAGTGCATTGAGGATTTGTTTCTCAACTACCTAACAAACTTAGAACTTCAAGCCATTTATTGCCAATGAGACCAATTAATGTATTAATCTAAAAGTGACCTTGGCAACAATCAATTTCAAGTATGAATTCATTTAATGCTAAAAGTAGTCAACAAATCATGGTCTACCAAGGAAGCTCACCTACGAGGGCTCTCAGTCTTGTTTGACAGTTTGCTCTCTAGGCTCCCCAGATCATCATCCTTGTTGTAATCAGACGCAGCCGTCTTTTCCTCACCATCAGCTTGAGGACGCTCCACAACATTTGGCGCACTACATACTTCGGTTTGACCATATTGATGAGACTGCATGTGTTTATTATGCAGTTAAGCTTCTCAACAAGTGCTCGTCTAACAATTATAGAACAAAAACATATTAAGCTCTTTGTACCATATATATAAGCTAGATATTTTACTTACTGAAAAATCTTGCGAAGTAGAGCCTCCACGAGAAACTTCTGAGAGTTCCCTACGCCCAGAAGTGTCTCTTTTACCAGACACTCTTTTTTCCTCATAATAAGAAGGCAGGACTTCACTGGCAGAATCATGCTCTTCCCTTAAGCTTCGATCACTGGGCATGCAAGTAGGGCGTATGACCTCTTCAAAATGAGTTGAAATCAGAATCTCTTCTTTTGCTTCAGAGTTGTTTTCAATAACCCTTTGTGCATTTTCCAAAAAGTTCTCCTTCTCACTAATTACATGAGGTTTCTTGGACTCATATTCTAACTCCTGAAGGATACGTCTAATTGTGTAATAAGAACCACCAACATTCTTCTTAGCAAATGAAGCAGTAGGGAACTTCCCAGCATTAGAGGCTCTATACCTGTAGAATGAGCCTGTTCAATTATTTCAACAGAAGATATACATTTGGAAATTACTAGAATAATCTGGTACAATAAAATGGCTTTTATAATTTGGTACACGTTTCTAAAGCCTGCATGAAGGAGGAGGGTTGTGTTAGGTAGGGCAGCCAATGTAAAACTTTACCACATCTTTTCATGAATCGTGAGACCATGAATGACGGAACAGGATTTGTGTAGCAGACCCCAAATAGTTGGGATAAAGCTCGAATGATGATGATGAATTTGGTACATGTTTCCAAAGGAAATGCTTGCTATAAATTTCAATTTCTTACTTCCTCCTGAGCTACAAAATATGCTGGACATTTTGTTCATTTTAGTTCAAGTTTTTGTGGTATTAGTGGAGCATCCTTTTGTCAGAAAAACAAGGCAGATGGAAGAAGTGCCCAAGCTCGGATACCAAATCATAGAATAAAGATCTCTAGGGCAGCTGTAGTAGGATCACATAATGTCAGCCTGGCCATGCTATTAAGTGCAACACATCCATGGAAATAGTAAATAAAAAAAAATACCAGAAAGAGAGACCTGAAAGGCAATTAATAATACCCCAGTACCGAACAGTGAAGAATCCAAATGGGTTGCACAACATTCCATACGTATTTTAAGGCATGAGGTGAACCCAAGCTAACAAGGGCCCCTCTCTCCCTGACCCCCACCCCCCACCCTCAATTTTTTTTTTTTTTTGAGAAATCTCCGCCCAAAAAAAATTACAGACACACACACACACACTCACACTATATATAATTAGATAAGCTTATTTGCAATTTCTACAATGACAGTTAGGGGTTGCACATGAGTTAGATATACTATTTCATTATTTTGTGATGACGAAAGTTTCATTCAGCATAACTGAATTTTGTGGATCCTCTAGAAAGAATGGACTCCAGTCTGAGCAACAGGAGCAGGACTGTTAGTAGGAGTGTACGCTTTAAAGTTTTCTCATTAGCTTGTAGCATGGAGGGTGGTTCATGTGCATATGTGAGTTATTCCTTGGAGATTACAGGGTTTAGTTATGGAAAATTAGGGATGTGAGCAATAATTATCACAGAATTCCGACATGTCCCAGGGAAGCGCCTTTCCTAGCAGACGTGTTCCCTAATAGACGAGTTAGATTTTGGATTTTCCTTCTCTCCCTAGTTGACTAAACTGACTGGTTTCCACCTTACTTTGTACTTTTCTATCATTAGTGAAGCTTTATTAAAACAAAGAACTGAACTTTGCAGTCCTAGAATGGGCCACCACATACTTAGGAAGATGTTGATGTTATGAGATAAGGGTTTGTATATTACAATACTACACTAGCACAATGGGTACTACTCAATCTCTTCAAGGTTCAATGGGTACTAAAGGCAACAGTTCCCAATCTTATTTCTGCTATTCAGCCTTACTCCTGGGCCAAGGCTGGTATTTGGTTATGGAAATCAGCGATGGCAGGCACCATCTGGGCCATTTGGATTGAGCGGAACAATCACATCCACCGGGGAGAGCACTCCTCTTGGTACAAAACTTTTAGCAAACTCAAGTCTAGGCTGATTTTCTGGGCAACCAACCATAAGTACTTCAAAGACCTGCCCCCCTCGGCCTTCGAAGAGAATTGGGAGGCTGCCCTCAACCACAATAGTAAGCGTACATCAAGGGCTGCAATTTGGAGACCCACCCCTCCCCCCCACAGGGCACTCCTAAGCTAAACTTTGATGGGTGCTCTCTGGGCAACTCACAGCAGTCGGGTGCTGGCGCTCTACTCAGAGACCGCCTGGGCACTCCTATAGCCACCCTTTCCAAGTTCATAGGCCACTGTGACTCCACGAAAGCAGAAGCCATCGTGTTGCTGGAAGGTCTCAAGCTTGTCGTTCCTTTGGGTCTCAAATCACTCATTATTGAGGGAGACTCAAGGAATATCATCACTTGGGCTTCAACTCCTTCTCCTCCCCCATGGCAGTTGGCTCATCTGTTTGATGAGATCAACTACATCTGCAGGGAGATGATTGTTACCTGGAAGCACACATGGAGGGAAGGCAACCAGGAAGTAGACACCTTAGCCAAACAAGTGGCAACCTCGGTTGCCTCCTAGCCTATTCCATTCTCACAAACTTCTGACACTGGAAGGTCGTTTACGTGTTTCCTTAGCTAAGAAGGCTTTTTTCGTTCTTTTGCCTGAACCATTTTTTGGTGAAGGCACTTTTGTGGTTTCTTCGGATACGCTTTTCTTGTGGAGCACCCGAGGTGTGGATTGCCCAACTTGCTGATTAATTTAAGGTTTACATCTTCAAAAAAAAAAAAAAATTACTACACTAGCATTTGAGTTTTAAACAGTCAGCTAGTGACTCCTCGATGATCTGATGTCCACAAGGGATAGTTAGTGAGTATCCATCCACTCAAAGACCACCATATTTCTGGACAGACTTTGAGAGGAGGCTTCAACTGCTCATTGTTGACATTGGACAGTTTCATGGAGTTGCTAGCTGACCATTTAAAACCCAAATGCTAGCATTAGGGCTGGCAATGGGCAGGGCCAGCCATGACTTGAGTGCAGCCCGGTCCAGGCTGAAGGGGTCCTAGCCTGGTCCTGGCCCTAACATGAAAAAGAAAAAATAAGAGAAAACATAGGGCCGGGAAGGCTCTGGTCTGACTGGGTCAGGCAAGGCCACGAATGGTCCTCACTGCGGCCAAGCCCGACCCGTGGGCCAATGGTGGCCCGACCCATGGGCCAATGTGGCCCAGCCCGGGCCTGTTCCTCAAGCCGCATTTTGTTGCCCAAGCCCTACTTTTTCAGGGCCAGACTGACCCCCCCTGCACATTGCCAGCCCTAGCTCGTATAGTACTTAGTACACTTGAGCATTTAAATAATTCTCGGTCATACACATAACAGACGATCCTTGGAAAGGCATACTCATCTCACTATTAACCTTCCAATCCATTTTCAAAGATTCTCAACTTCTGGGCCATCTTAGAGCCAACTACATGGCATTTATTCTATTTGTATTCTGTTCCTTCACATGGGATAATTCATTCATAACGTTCATTTCACCCATGAATAAGATAACATCATATCCATAGAATACAGTGCTTCAGGTATTACCGACACAAAAACCATCTTCTATTTAGCAACCTTGATGACTGAGTTGAACACATTTTTCATCATGAGAAGGAAACCTTTTATAAAATGAAAATCCATAACTACAGCATGCATATGAAGCAAGTGTTGATCTTCAAAAAGATTTTATATATATTACAGCGAGCTTTATTGTTTGCCATTATGGCATCATTGTTGTTAGCTTGCAACTGGGTAAATATAATAATTTATAGCACGATACACAAGAGTTCATAAAATTAAAGAAGGGCTCGGAAATAAATTGTCTAACTAAAGTTTCGATCTAACAAGCTTATCTGACACCAAACAAAGATCTTATGCATTGGGCTTAGGAACTAGGATTATAACCAGACAATGACTACAAGGCACTAAAAGGAAAACTCAAGCAGTACGAATAGTAGCATACTGTTGGACAAATGATTCAAGCATGGTTCGTCGCTCTGCTTTTGAAACTTTTTGGCCCTTCTGATGTTTAGGCGAATCTGAAGGAACTGAGGCAGCAAAGGACCTCCCACGCCACCTTGTTGGACCCCTTACCGCATGTGATATGTCAATATACACTAGGAGAATAATTGATGTCAGAAGAGCACCAAATTCAATATACAAGGAAATAAAAGCATAATATAATCGATTTTTAGCATGATAATTTGCATGATAAATCATTAAACATTTCTTCCACATTACAACCCTAACAAGTAACAAATTGTATGGAGTTACAAACTAAACCCTCAAAAACTATTCAACAAAACCAGGATAAAGTAATATCACCACTTTCTTCAATGCATGCAACAAAGAAATGATCTAGATGAATACCCTTGACCATTGGTTACACGCATAGTCAGCATCCATTGATGCATACAGTCAAACACATGGACATGCATTCATATAACTCTAACAAAGTCCTCAAATTCAACATGGTCAATAGAAATAACAAAGGAAAAGTTTTCTGAACAAAAAAAGCTTACTGATTGCCAGTCACTAAGTTCATAGGTAAGCACAATATTAAGAAGTGAAAAGCACAGATATAATAGATGTAAGGTTTGACGAGATGTTGATAACTGTTTTGATCAAAATGACCATCAACCATAGTACTCTCCATCAACTGGAAGCAATATGGATGGTGCGGCTATTCTCATAAGGAGAAATAGGTGCTTCAATTCAAACATCAAGGACAGTGTACATGTACAGCCATACAATCCAACTATGCGTGACAACTCCATACTCAACTTCAATGCTAGACATGGAGATAGTTTCTTGCATCTTGGTCTTTCACAATATGATTGACATGCCAAGAAAGACAATTCCATGGTCAATTATGGTGTATCAAGATAATCATCGTCATCATTATTATAGCCTTTTCCCAATTAATTGGCTACACGAATCCTGGTCCACCATTCTGCTCTATTAAAGGCCATACCTTCAGTGAGGCCATAAGTCCCCATATCTTTTCGGACTACTTCCAACCACATCCTTTTGGGCCAACCCCTTGCCCTTTTCAGTCCTTCCACTAACTCGCACCTCCTAACAGGTGTTGTACTTGGTTTGCGCTACACATGGCCAGCCCACCTAAGCCTACTCTCTCTCATCTTATCGCCTATTGGTGCCACCAAGAAGAAGACAAGAAGATTATGAATAACTGTGTTTGTTATATATCATTTGAAATTAAATGATTGTATCAAACATTCTAAGCTTCTGTACAGACCACAACTTCAAGTTCTGAAGTATCACGCACACATGTGCCTCATACCCTACAACTTAAAGAGGTTCTAAAGACACTACTTTTAAGTGTACTGTGTAACAATGCCTTAAGTTCCATCATCAGTAATAACAACATTGCCTATAGACATATGTAAGAAAGATGTCAATGGTCAAGGAAGAAGAGAGCAAAAAGAAAGCACATCAGCATAACTCAACCTACATTTAACATGTGTAACAACTATCCAAATCTTCTCAACCATGCACAAGGAGCTTGTCCTTTTATTTAATTTTCACAAGTAGGCAAGAGGGGTATAGTTTAGTGCATAAAAAGTTCAAGGGCAAAAAATGGTTTTCCAGAGAGCATGGACGTACTGTGTGAAGCAACCTGTAAATTACAAGGACATGAATACGACATACGAAAATCCATGTCTGGCTCAGACTCAATGAACCTGACTCATCTACCTATATTTTTGCCAAGTCCAGCATGACACGTCTGTGCAAATTTGTAAAATGCATACATGTCTATATACATTATATAAACTTATTTCTTGACTGAAATTTATTATATAAAATTTATTTATGACATTTTTAACATAAGATTAACCAAGACAAAGCACACAGGTCCAAATCAAAGGAATCAGATGCAAACTGCTTTCTAAAGGCATAAATTTTCACTCAGATGTTCATTTGAGGTAATTCAAAACTCAAATCAAAGTTCTCTTTTAGATCTATGACTACTATCTCAAAGTTTTTCCCCTTGCAAATGCATTGGCCTCAAATCTTGGTTGAAAGGCAGCTGAAAAATTAGATCATGATTTTTAAAATAAATTAAGAAAGTTTGAGACGTTATTTAATTTTAGTTAGTTGAAGTTAGTTTCCTTTTTTTATTTTTTATTGTTGCTAGTGTTTTAGAAGATGTTCCCTTGCTAATCTTGTAAAAGGAATGGTGCCTTAAACTTACAAAGGATTTAGTTCCTTAATACTGGAAGAGTAGCCTCAGAAAGGATTTGGGTACCGTTTAACTTCCAACCTAAGCCGAGAAAAGAGGCTCCAACCTCTAAAAATAAAGATATAGGCACCATGGCCAACAATAGAAAACATTGAGATGAGAACAAAGTTTTTTTTTTTGTCCGTGTTGATTTCATCATGTAGTGTTGATTCTTCTTTTCCATAGTGTTGACTCGATGTACCCTAGTTTTGGGGGATGTTGATGCCAATACAATTCTAGGTCTCCTAATTTGCATCAAGTGTTGACTATGTACACAAGTTGGGTTTTTTCTCTTCTTTCTGCATCCCTTCTTTCTATTTATCTCTCTCTATCCTGCCACAGTACCAAAAACACCCAGGAAAACCCACCTCCAATCGTCCCAAAAGGTCTTTCAAACCCTACAAAGTGATGCAGGACATGATGCCATTTGTATTACAGTTTTTCTATCAAATTTCAGTGATGTATTTTTATGGTTTATTTTCAAGTTTTTCTAGGTATTTTTTCGATTTTAGTTCTAGTTTGGGAGGATACTTATGGTCAATATTCATAATTTATTTTCTCTCAATCCAATATATTTATGTTTTTGTTCTACTTAATGCCAATATATTTATATTTTTTCTACTTAATGGTTGTTCCATCATTATTAAGTTTATTGTCACATGTTTTCCTTCTTAGGAAGCCAAATTTACATTTTAAATAAATACTAAGTCTTTTAGGTTTTTAAATTCATTTGTCGTTTTTCTTTTTTGTTCTTAATACTTCAATTTCAATGAAACTACAGAGTATGGAAAACATTTATACTTGATAGATGTCAATTTTTTTTGTTCCTAGTTTTTTTCTTAAATTTTTCTGGGTTTCCTTTTTTATTTTTTTATTCTTTGCATTTCTCTTATTTTCTAATTTTTGCATACGCAGTCTGATTGATACCCCGTAATCATAAGTGATACCCTTTAGCCACTCATTAAGCTTTTCAGAACTCTATACTGTCATCATCTTTGATCACTTGGCAACCCACTAAAAGCCCTAGCCTTCTTCTTTGGTAGAAGAGCAACCGAGTCCTGCATGTGATACTTGTGATTCATGAAGTTCATCAAGCTCTACATTTCCTAGTATAGCAAGCATGAAAAGAGGCTTTGGAATATGATAAGAGCCAACAAGGGAACATATGGCATATGGCTGCAAGAGGACTTTGTGCTAGGAAGTGGTGCTTGGGTGACGTTTTGGGGCTCCCAATCCCATAAGTATATCTAAGGTGTTTCCAGTAACTATACCAAGGGACATATCTATAATGAGAAGAAAAACATAGTTTTTTGAAGTGTCGGAAAAAAAAAGGATATAGAAGCAAGAATAACTTTAATCAACTATAATGTAAATCATAAGAGGAAACCTTTAGCTAATTTTGTTCATTAAAGCAGCAAGACCACCAGAAAAAAAAGAAGAAAAAGAGGTGCATCTGCAAAACGATGAGAATGTACAAAATCTATTAATGGAGGAAGTTGGTGAGGAAATATATGCTAATTGATACTATATGGATAGGTCAACTACAGGGTTAGAAACAAGAATTGTATGTGTAATATAGAGATACCTTTCCAAACGAGTGGTTTTGATTTCAACAGAGGAAGGAATGTACCCCACAAAAACAAAAATACATAAACTCACTCTGGAGACATTTTTGACATTTTACAGAGACATAATTGTTGCGGTCACACAAGAGTGACAAGACACCAACAATCATGGAAGGCATCAAAGCTGCATAAAATTACAAATTGGCGATCCCCGGTTACTGGATATTATTAACCAAAGGTCAAGTACCCCCAAACCTAAACTTTAACACCAAGGCTGCATCAGCATTTAGGTTAGGGATTTTTCCAAACCTATTGAATCAGACAGCATTTCATGAAATTTGAGACCTAATGTCCGTTCTCTAGCACATAATGTCATTCTTCCCATGGGACTTCCCTGGTCTCAAAGCTTCATCTAATGCTCACCAAACAAACTAAGCTAAAGATAAATATATATCTATGGAGAGAGAGAAAGGCCACATAACTTGAGTGAAAGATGCCATGATCAATGTGCAGAAACTAGGCAATTCTAAAACTACATTTGCGATCAAAACAACAAGATCAAGGTCCACCATATCAATCAAGCATTATGAATAAAAAACCGAAACCAGACTCATATAAAACCGAAAACCATTGCAAACGAAACAAGAAAAGGAAAACTCATAGATAGAGTAGGGGAGGTTAAAGGATACTGTGCAAGGGAGTATACCTCTGGTGGAAGCAGAAGGGGAGGTTAAAGGATACTGAGCAAGGGAGCATACCTCTGGTGGAAGCAGAAGGGGAGCTGAGAGAGTAGGAAGAGGCGGAGGCCCCTCTACCGAGTAAGGCACCTCTTCCGATGGCCTTCTGCATCATAATAACCGACTCAAATCTCAAGCCAACTCCGTCCTCTGCACTCTGAAACCATGAAGCGGCTCAGTTCTTCACCAGCTATGGAAACCAGCACCTCCATAATCGATGAATCGGAGATCATAGAGAAGAGTCAGGCAGGTTATTAGGGTTTAAGGTTTGGGGGCTAGCGGGGTTTGAAGTTTGAAAAGGCCCGCTTCAGACAGCGCAATAGAGCGGGCTACGAAACCGGTTAACATTTGGCATCCGCGCGGCTCCTTAAACGGAAGCTGGTTCTTAGGGCAAGACTGCTTGGTTAATATTGGAGAGGCTGCTCCCTCAGGCAAAAAGAGCTAAATTATTTTGCCTTAGTGGCAACATACTTTCGAATTAGTGGATATATATACTTTGTTAAAATATGAATTTAAGAAAAAATCTGTATTAGGATGAGGCCTTAAACAAACAAATTAAGGCGCACCTCAAACCTTTATTAGAAGAGGTTATTTGGATGCCCAAAGTCCAAAAGAAAATGGATTTAAGTCTTGAAAATAGTATATCTTGTAAATTATTTTTTTGACCTTTAATTTTTAAAATTACCAGATGTGCTCGATCTATACTATTTTAGAAGCTTTAAATTTATAAATAGAGATGAACATAATTTTTCACACCATCATAAAGATTTTCTGAAAAAATATTTGTTGATACTATTTCGGTGTGCTTGATTGTTTAGGGCCTCAACCTATACAAACCACACCTTAAATTTGAAGTTTCTAAACGCTTGGATCCAACCGTCGAAGTTTTATAAGATCTTTGTTCACTTTTAGTATCAACGTTATTATTTCCCAATAAAGGGCCAATGAATAAATAATCTTTTGGCTTGTGACATGGACATATATGTTTATAGTCTTTTGTGTGTGCCAATGCAAAATACACATGATTTTGACATGGAATAGTAGAAAAATGGTAAAATGCTAAGTAGTTGAAAAAAATAAGGTATACTTCCATAAATTTCCCTCAAGTTGTGTTTAGAATGTCATGCTTGAAAAGTAAGGTTTAATATGAGAGTTTTTGAAGAAGGTCCCCATGTTGGACAATGATTCATGTATCATTGTTTAACAAATTAAATATTTTAATTTTAAAAAGCTAAATGTTTCTTCATAAAATTTTGCTTGAAGTCCCGTCTCTCTTTTCTTTTAAATAGAATACATATATGTCAGTGTCCAAAAAGACAATTTTGATATTAAAATTTCTGACACTCAGATCTCTATTTGGATTAAAACACTGGTCTCTTTTGGTGACTTTCACCTTTCCGTTCAGATATTAAATAACAAATTCAAGAATTGAATCCCCCAACCGTCCCCTATTCCACATAACTTATAATGGTTTGGAAAGGATGTTTCCTATGAACTGAGAAAAAGGTTTTTTTATTTATTTATTGTTATTCAAATGCCTATTGAGGATAAAGAGGGAGAGCAGATACTTCATATATTATTAATTCAATATGTTTAGCATCTTATATTAGATATTAGTTAGCAAAAGGCAAAACTGAAAAACAACATCATGGTTCAAATTATATAATGAACTGTCGCCAACTCTAACACACTTGTCAGCATCCTAACTGGTGAACTAGTTGTAACATAGAGAGAAGGAGAGAGAGAGAGTTTATAAGTTTTTTTTATGGAAAAGTATATACAATGAGACTATTTATCATTGGTACAAGGTGGTTATAATTAATTTTGACTATTGGATAAGAAATTAGATGATTGTTTATTCCATTGACCAGGCTCAAATTTTAAAAGAAACTTTTTTGAATTTTGAGACACACTTAAGTTATCAGATTTCAAATCGGATGGTTGTAAATCATTATGACATTTTATTACTAACGATTAAATGATGTCAATATATACCATTCCTTATTTTATTTACACAGGGCAAATATGTTATGAACTATAAAATATGTCGAATTGAGTGTCAGCTTGCTAAAATTTTCACTATCCAACCAAAAGTGCTGTCATTTTGTAGCTATCCTGTGGTTGTTCTTTCCTGGTTATAAGGGGTACTAATCTCCTCTATAATATTCCATAAGTTTATATGCTCCCCCGGGAGCATATATCGATTTACTCCCTCACCTAAAACCCTATCGATGATTACTTTTAGGATCCTACTGGTGTTGGTAGCATTCTCCACCCAAGATTGATTAGGATCTCAAATTCCAGTGATGTAAGTATTTCAACCTAACATAGAACAGATACCGTCTAATTTTTGTTCAATTTGATCTAGTGTTTAAGGAGTGAAATTTTTTTAAATTATCTGGTTATTCTAAAATTTACGCCAAAAATTATGGTCTAAACAAGTCTCATATTTGGCTCTTTCGCCAAAGGAGTAAGTGTATAATATGCTTCCGCAGGAGCACAATAATCTCGCTTAAATAGAATATTCAAAATAAAGTTAAAGAGTTAGCAGGCCCCTCATTGGTCCTTCCAAACCAATACAAATTGAGGGTTGGCAACATTGTCCTTTCTCTTCCTTGTACAATCCGCTTCCTTTAACTTACATTCAAATAAAAACGTTTGCTTCAAAAGCCGACCACCTCATTCCAAACTTTCTTCTTCTTGATTTCTCCCTCTTCCTTTCATTTTCTCTCTCTCTCTCTTGATTTCAGTCTCTCTTTCATTGATCCCTCTCAGTCTACTTCCTTTCTAATTCTCTTAAGAGTCTTCAAAAACTTAAAACACTTATAAAGGCCTCAAGCCTTCTATGCCATAAATAAAAGGTCTACTAAGAAATGCTCAAATGTAAAAGAGATGCAACTCCCGGAAGCCCCCCAGAAAATAGTTTCCGACAGGGACCGAGTCATGTGGCTGGTTCTTCTCTTCTTGGTCTTCCCTTTATCACAAGGCATTTCAAATGTAGATGACTTCTTACCGGTCGAGAGAGACGCATTGATAGAGCTAAGGGAAACTCTCAACTCTACGATAAACCTCCACTCGATATGGACTGGACCCCCTTGTATCAAGAACCATAGCCGGTGGTTCGGGATAAATTGCTTGAACTGGCACGTTACGTCTCTAGTACTCGAAGGTGTGCAGCTCTCCGGCTCCTTAAAACCAGATTCATTCAAGAACCTCACAGCTTTAAGAAGACTCAGCTTCAAGAACAACTCTCTCTTTGGAACTCTCCCTAATTTTTCAAACCACCCCTACCTCCAATTCCTTCAATTATCTGATAACCAATTCTCTGGTCCCATTCCTGGAAACTTTGCCGAGATTCCACAGCTTTTTGAGCTACAAATGGAGGGGAATTCCCTAAATGGAACGATACCACCATTTAATCAGAGGACCCTCAAAATCTTCAATGTGTCAAACAATTTGCTAGAGGGTCAGATTCCAGGGACCCCGGTTCTTCAATCATTTCCTGTGAGTAGCTTTGTGGGAAATCCCGGGCTTTGCGGGAAGCCTTTGTATGAAACCTGTACTCCTTCTGCCCCAACAATTCCCATAACGGCTCCTCCTCTTTCTCCTTCCCTCCCTGGTCCACCTACTCCGTTTGTGCCTCCTTCGGAAGGACCGTCGAAGAGCTTCGAGGTATGGGGAATTGTTTTGATTGTGGTCGCTGCAACGTTGGTTCCTTTGAGTGTGATGCTTGTGTTCTTCTGCTATTATGGAAGGATATACCGAAAGAAATCGTATGGTGAAGAACAAGGTATGAATCTTGTTCTAGTTCAATTTGTTATTTTGAAGCCAAAAAAAGAAAAAGGAAAAAAGGCAAGATGGAGTTACCATCCATTGTAGGCAATCGACAGTTAGGAAAGGTGTAGGCAAGTTCTCATGAGATCATTTCCCTTATTGAGATTCTAATCAGAAAAAAACAGACGAGCCAAAAGCACCTTTACACTTTCTCTTGAAATGTCTCTCTTGTCCACCGTTGTAGAAAATGGAGGTTCCCTTAAACCATCGACTAGGGCTGCCAACAAGCAGGGCCATGGTCAGCCCAGGCCAGGCTCGGGGCCCGACCTGGACCGAATAATGTAATCTAAGCCTGTCCCAAGGACCTAACAATGTTGCCTGGGTCTGGTTAAGATTTCAAAATGTGCCGGCCCTGCTTGAATGGACCCCTACACTTTGGGCAGCCAATGTGCCGGGTTTGGGCTGGGCCTGGCTAGGCCATGGCCAGGACTAAACTTCTATGACCAAGTGGGGCAGCCATGGGTTCTTACCCAAGCCCTACCTGGAGGCCTCTCCCGATTTGCAGCCCTATACCGAAAACGAGAACAACACTTCCGAGACATTATAAACTTCCAAAACAGTCCCACATTTATCCCAATTCCCAAATTACAAATCTCTCTCTTTCTCTCATGGCAAGTTGTTTGTGACAGGGGATTTGCCAAGGAAAGGAGAAGCAAATTCTTCAAAGAGCAGTGGGGGGTGGGTGAACCCAGAGAAGGCAGTGGTGATGGAGTTCTTCAACCAAGAAAGGCCGATCTTCGATCTAGACGATCTGTTGCGAGCATCTGCTGAAATCATGGGGAGGGGTAAGCTTGGAACAACATACAAGGCAATGCTAGAGACAGGTAGCACAGTAGTGGTGAAGAGATTAAAGGATATGAATGGCCTAAGCAAGAAGGAATTCTTTCAACAAATGCAGCTTCTAGGGAGGCTAAGCCACCCCAACCTTGTGGAGATAATCTCTTTCTATTACTCCCAAGATGAGAAGCTTGTAGTCTATGAGTACCTCCCTAATGGAAGCTTGTTTGATCTTCTCCATGGTTAGTAATTGTCCCATCCTTTTCTTTCTTTTTTTTCCTTTTTATTTTGAACTGCATCCATTTACTTTTTTGTTCTTGTCAACAAATCTTACAAAATTTACAGGAATATTTTATTTTTAAGATTTTAAAATAGCACCTATATTTGGTATTTTTCACTCGATTCCTACTTTTTGAGAGCATATAAGATATATTTTAAAATTTAATTTATTTTCATACAGGATTAAGCTCAAACTTCTGTATCCATGCTTCCCACCATCAATGCACCAGTAAAACTACAAAAGAAATAATATAATGATTTAACTTTTTTAAATTACGTTTTATAATTTCTTAGTGGGGAGGGCGGCATGTAACCTCAGTTCAATCTGAAGTTCAGAAAAAAATTAAAATTAAAAAAATGTTCTAAACCTAGCGAGTCAAGGCAAGCATCTTAAACCACCCACCATGCATTCTCACAGAGAGTAAGAACAGCCCTTAACATTAATTGAGTCCCTAATCTCAAAAAGTACTTCAACTCACTCCCAAAATAAGATTCTCTATGAAGTCTAAATTGTCCATAAATTACATATTGGGAATGCGGATTTGGAGAAAGATTCCAATCCTTGAAACTTGATTCCAATCCTTGAAACTTACCACTGGACACCCAAAAAGATGACCTACTTTTTTTTCATCTGAAATTTATCGATATATTTAAGGGATGAATTATTTAACATTGGGTGCGGATTGTACAAGCTATCAGCCTTTAACAACAAAAGGCGCACCTCTAAATCTGGTTAAAACATAGGGTGTGGTTTGTATAAGGCCAAAGTAAGGCGCATCTTCAAATGGTGTTGAAATATGTTGTTTTAATATTGAAAATCTTTGTGAGGGTCAGAATATTTATTTTCATCTCTATTTATAAAATTTAAAGATTAAAAAAATGTGTAGATCGAGAATATCTATGAACACTTGGATATCTTGAAAAAAATTGATGATTTGAAAATGCATTACAAGATGCACTATTTCCAAGACTCGAAATCCATTTTTTCTCATATACATGCATCATCTTGCAATTCATTTTTTCTCATATACATGCATCACCTTGCAATTCATTTCTTCTCATATACATGCATCTTGAGGTCGAGATGATCAATTTGAGGATTTTTTGGCATCGAAACAATCTCTTCTAGCGAATTTTTTGAGGTGTGCGTTAATTTAATTGTTTAGAGCTTCACCCTTATATAAACATTTTCCTAAAAAATACAGTTCCAATGTTAGAAGCTCTTAATAGAGCTTGAAACCTTATTTCCACACGTAATTATAAATTTTAAAGCTAAAAAATGGTGTAAATCTAACTGATCTAGTAGAGAATTTTGAAAATAAATGATTTAGATAATGTGTTATAAGATGTATTATTTTGAGCACTAAAAATTGTTTCTCATATCCATATATCTAAAAGTCGAGATGATCAATTGTATGGTTTTTTGAGATCAAAACAACCTTATCGGTTGGATTTTTTATGTGTATGAAAGCTTAAAAGTCTACATAGTCACGAGTTGGAAGAGTATTGTGATAAGTGTAACTTTTTCCCATACAGGTAACAGAGGACCAGGACGCGTCCCTCTTCAATGGGAGGATCGTCTAAGGATGGCAAAAGGCATAGCCAAGGGCTTAGCCTACCTCCACCAAGCTTGCTCCTCCCACCGCCTCCCCCATGCCAACCTCAAATCCTCGAACATCCTCCTCGCCCCCGACTACACCCCTAAGCTCACCGACCACGGTTTCGACCCCCTCCTCCCTTCTCGTAGAGCGTTTGACAAGCTAGCAGCTAGCAAGGCCCCCGAAAACGCAAAGTCCAAGAGACTCACCAACAAAACCGATGTCTGGTGCTTCGGCATTGTCTTACTCGAGTTAATATCCGGTCGAGTTCCTGGGCAGTTTACACTAGGCAACGAAATTTCTAGTGAGGACGACTTGCCTGAATGGGTTAGATCAGTAGTTAACGAAGACTGGTCCACTGATATACTTGATTTGGAGATTTTGAATGCAAAGAACGGGCATGGAGAGATGTTGAAGTTGACACAAATTGCTCTTGATTGCACGGTTTCGGCACTAGAGAAGAGGCCCAAGATGGCTGAGGTTGTGAAGAGGATAGAGGAGATTCAGGAGGGCAAGGAAGGAGAAGGAGAGGCCCAAGACCAAGCCCAATCTCGTTCTAGAGGTGGCCAAGGCAGTCAACAATAAGACATGAGAGATGTTCGTGTATTTGTTTTGGGGTTGTTATTTATTTTTTGTACAAGAAAGTCACAATTATTTATAAATTATAACCATATGATGTGAAATTTGATAGTTTGGGTGTATCAAAGTTCAAAATTTTTGAACTTTGAGTTTGGTCAATGGAATAAATCCAACCACCCAAATTCATATCTAATGGTCAAGATTAATTGTGACCACCTTGTGCCTAAGGTAAATAGCCTTTGTATACTTTTCCATTTGTTTTTGGGAGTGAATAATGTAGAACCCATTATTTTCATTCTTTCATTGGTGACACTTAAAATAAAATTCAGGCAAATTTGTCAAAATACCTTATAGAGATGGGTTATTTCATATTTTACCCATTTGCTATCATTCTAACTCATGATCACATGTTACATTTAGGGAAATATATCAAAAATGCATATAAGCGATGAATTATTCTACATTTTGCTCAATTGTGATCATTCCAACTCAAGATCATGTATTTTTTGATAGATATTTTAAAATTAAATCGAAAGACATAGGTAGATTATCAAATAATAGTTCAACTCTACAAGTGTGTGAATAAATTTCTCATAAAACTTATAATTTATAATAAGAAATAAACAAAAAAGATTATATGAGCCGACTGTCATGACCCCACCCCTTGACCCTTTACCCAACAAGCGGGAGGGTGATAGAGTGCGGGATCGCGACAAGAGGTCACGTATGTCACTCAGGTCGGAGTGGCTCAATGCTATATAAAACGGCAATCAGTGCAAACCACTAAAGAAATCACAAACTCCCACAAGAAACAACAACAAAAGATGGATAAATTAAAACCATTCATGTTTATATGCATTCATCTCCAAAATCTCTTTACACTCAGTTTAAGGCATTAATGGCCCACACAACAAAGATGATATAACACACATCTCGGCAGCATAGCCACCAAACACCTACTATGAACAGCTCCTACAGAATCCTTTCTCCAAAAACTCCAAACTCCACATGTTCGGCATGCGAGCCCGTTGCCTGCCCTTTAGATCAAGATTATCACTCTACAATTATGAGAGAAGAAATGGAATGGGATGACAGCCCAGTAAATAGATCTACACCATTGCATCTCAAATATTATAACAGTGGTAACAAAAAGCAGTGCGCACTCATTCACAAAATATCAAGGGGAAACTTTCTATAATGCCTTTTAGTAATTTAACAATGAAAGAAGAAAAGCAGTTCAACACACAGAGTATAAGTCATAAATCATTTCTACTTTATGCCGAACAATAAGGTTAACAGATCACAGTTAGCAGCTAGAGAGGCCTACTCCTGGAGTAAAAGATTTATTGCTCAGGCTAAGCTAATCCTGCCGCCTGAAACCTCTACCCTTACCTAGAAAGGAGGACAATGACAAGTGGGTGCCCCACTTCGTAATGCCCTCACACACACACACACACATATCCCCAGTGCGCTTTGGGGTTTTTGATAGACAGTGGCCTTGCAAGACACGACCCTTTTATATGTCCTTCCGACAGGAGAGCATCACACTACCATTGAGTGACCCAATGCATAGTGTTAAAATAATTGGGGGGTGCGACCCACCCAATTTCTTAGTTTGCTTCCCGACCCTAGTTCTATCATTGGGGTTGAGGTACAGTCAACAGTTGCTGGCATCGAGTATCCAACTACCAACGGGTGACCCATTACGTAGTGGTCAGTCACAATATATCACAGTTTATCATGATCACAATTTTCCTTAGTATAATAGTACTGACTACCAATGGATGGTGGTTAACCCCGTGATATAACAGTCTCACAGTGTGCCACAGTACATCAGTCCCCACTACCAATAGGTGTCCTATTGCGTAGTGGTCAGTCGCATAAGGGCTTACAATATCAAACACAGTGCCACAGTAATAGTAGTAATATCACAATAACAGTGGCAGTATCACAGTAACATTGACAGTATTACAGTAACAGTGGCAGTATCACAGTAACAATGGTAGTATCACAGTAACAGTGGCAGTATCACAGTAACAATGACATTATCACAGTACCGGTGGCAGTATTACATTAACAGTGGCAGTATCACAGTAACATTTGCAGTATTACAGTAACAAAAGCAGTATCACAATTAAGCATTACAACTCAACTTCCTATTGCCTACACTCGCAATTAGGGTTATAACTTTTGGTCCATTTAGAGTTTGAAGACAGTTCTAAAACACATTTTACACTGGACACACCCAGTTTCCAAATGGGGGTGGTTTGAAGGCAATTGGGCCTCATTTGACCTTTTAAAGGTTCCAAATGATGAGGGTTTATTCGCAATACCCTGCTGTATACATGGAACAGAGACATACACTTCTTCACATCGCTAGAAATCTCAAATCGTGAAGAATTTGAGACAATTTCCAATATCAAAGTTCAAGCCAAGACATATATCTTTCTAACAAGGCTAATTTGAAAGCATTTGGACTCTATTTGGTTATCCAAAACTCCATGCTAAACAAGATAATAGTTCTGATTCTTATCAAAACTACCCACAGTGACATCTCTTCATAAAACAACGCATAACTTCCAATCTAAAAGGAATTTCAAAATAATTTATGCATGCAACTTTTATCCCACTCAAATATTTTCAAATGGCTATGGTTTGACAGGAAATGGACTATATTTGGTTAGTGAAAACTAGTAACCACAGCAGGGTTAGTGCAAAATCTAGGAAAACTGTCAAACAATGACCTACATGTACATTTTGAAATATATCTTCATTTTCGTAAGGAATCTCGACAAAGGAGAACACAAACATTTTACTAGACTCACATAGCTTTCTAATGGCAGTGATTTGAGGTCAATCGGATCTCATTTGTCTATTCAAAAGCCTCCTTCAAGAACATACATGTTCATGGAATTTCACAGTAGTATATAACATACCTCATAAACATGACCCATAACTGTTCTTCCACAGTATACACACACTAACATGCATTTCCTACAAAATTTGTGATCTATACATTCATTTCCAGCATCAAAATCCATCATAGAGTAAAAGTCCTATTTCAGTAGAAACAACATAGAGGCCACTACAATGCATACACTTTTATTACTCATTTCATAGGCATACAAATTCATGTGTTCTTATGGCCATAATGCAAGGGTGATGGATCCGCTTACTTAAGATGCAATGGTATCTCCAATTCCTTTTTTCACAGTCCCCTCAAGCTTCTAACAATGGCTTCTTCAAAGAGTAACAGTGGGCTCAAGGGTTGGCTTTAGTGAGAGAGAGTGGGAAATGAATGGCGTGAGAGAGAGAGAGAAAGGCTTAAGTACCCTGCAGGCTGGGGTGGCAGTCCCAAGGTTGACAAGTGGCAGCACCATACATGCAACAGGACAAGTGGCATGCGTGGCAGCATGCATTCAGCAGGTAGCAGTCTTAACCATACATTATGGTGACACAGCCGGCGTTGCACAGCCGGCACTAGCTCATCTTGCTCCCTCCTACCGTCGCTTGTGAAGTTTCTCTTCTTCGCATACACTCACGCCGCTAGGCCTCTTTACACACACGGTGATGCTTCTTTCTCTCTCCTCTTCATAGTCGACGCTAGCTCTTTCCTCAGCCGGCGCTGGGTCCCTTATTTAGCCGGTGTTGCGTCTCTTACACAGCTGGCACTGGGCTCATACATAGCCGGCACTGGGCCCCCTTCTTTCTAATGCCGCGGTACCTTGGTTCAGAAAATTGTGGTCCTTACATCATCGCTCCCTTAAAAAGATTTTGTTCTCAAAATCGTCAGTCAATCAAATAGATGAGGGTACTTATTCTAGATCTCATTCTCCCGTTCCCAAGTTGATTCTTCTTTCGAGTGATACTGCCACCGCACATGAACAACAGAGATTTCTTTATTGAGCAATATTTGTACTTTCTTGTTCAGTATCTCAATGGGTTGCTCGACATAAGTTAATCTTCTCAGATTGGGATTGGTTCATACTTCAAAACATGGGACGAATCAGGCTGGTATTTCCTCAACAGTGATTTATGAAAGACATCATGAATTTTAGCCAACTCTGGTGGTAGGACCAGTCGTTATGCCACAACCCCGATTCTTTCTAAAATTTCAAAGGGTCCAATGAATCGTGGACTTAGTTTTCCTTTCTTGCCAAATCTCATAATGCCCTTAGTTGGCGATACCTTCAAGAAGACTCGATCACCCACATCAAATTCGAGGTCTCTTCTACGATTATCAGTATAACTCTTCTGCCGACTTTGGGCTGTTCTGAGTCGTTCTCCAATTAAAGTAATCTTTTATGTTGTCAACTGAACAATTTATGGTCCTATCAGCCTTCTTTCACTGACTTCGTCCCAACATATGGGTGATCTGCACTTCCTCCCATACAGTGCCTCAAAAGGTGCCATTTGAATGCAGGTCTGGAAGCTATTGTTATAAGCGAATTCTATTTGAGGCTAGTGATCATCCCAATTTCCTTTAAAATCTGCAACACAAACCCTCAACATATCTTCCAAGGTCTGAATAATTTTCTTCAACTGCCCGTCAGTCTGGGAGTGAAAGGCAGTACCAAAGGTGAGTCTCGACGTCAAGGCTGATTGCAGACTGTTCCAGAATCATGAGGTAAACCTAGAATCCCTGTCGGAAACAATGCTAACAAGTACTCCATGCAATCTTAAAATCTCTTTGATGCACAACTGAGTAAGTTTATTCAGGGTATAGGTGGTGCGGACCGACAAGAAATTTGCAACTTTAGTTAATCGGTCCACAATAACCCAAACAATATCATGCCCAGTACCTGATCTGGGCAAGCCGGACACAAAGTCTATAGCGATGTGCTCCCATTTCCACTCTGGCACGGGTAAGGGCTGTAACAATCCATCAAGTTTCTGATGTTCATCCTTCACTTGCTGACAAGTCAAGCACCTCGAAACAAACTGTGTTACTTCCCTCTTTATATTATTCCACCAGAAGACCATCTTCAGAACTTGATACATTTTCGTACTCCCTGGATACACCGTGTAGCTAAAGTGATTTGCTTTTTCCAAATAGCCCTTTTTACATTTTCATCACTTGGAACATATATCTGATCCTTAAATCTTAACAATTCATCGCTACCCACAGCAAAGTATTCTTTTCTTTCTAATTTCCTTTCTTCGAAGATTTTCTTAAGCTGGGGATCATCTTTTTGTGCCACTCGGATCAGTCGAAATAGTTGGGGCTCCATCCTTAAACATGAAATTGTTCTCGCCCCATCACTAATGGGTAGGGTTGGGTGCCATCCTATTGCATCTTCTACCAACTTCATCGCCCGGATCATTATATGAGCCACCGATACCACAGGCTTTCTACTCAAGGCGTCTGCTACGAAATTTGTCTTACTCGGGTGGTAGTTGATGGTACAGTCATAATCGTTTAATAAGTCCATCCATCTTCTTTGTCTCATATTTTAACTCTTTTTGAGAAAACAAATACTTAAGGCTCTTATGGTCAGTAAAAACTTTAAATTGGGTCCCATACAGATAGTGTATCCAAATTTTAGGGGCGAACACCACAGCCACAAGCTCCAGATTGTGATTGAGGTAGTTATGCTCATATGGCTTTAACTGCCTGGGGGCGTAAGCTATAACCTTTCCCCGCTGCATTAACACACACCCGAGCCCTTTTATGCAATCAGTGTAAATTACAAAATCCTTATTCCCCTTAGGTAAAGTCAGTATCGGGGCTGTGGTTAGTCTCTTCTTTAGTTCTTGGAAACTTTCCTCACAGGCATCTAACCACGCAAACTTTACATATTTCTAGGTTAAGCGAGTCAAGGGAAGTGCTATCTTTGATAAACCTTTTACAAAACGTCTATAGTAACCCGCCAGTCCCAAGAAGCTACGGACTTTCGACACATTTGTTGTTCTTTCCCACATAAGTACAGCCTCGATTTTACAGGGGTCAATTGCAACCCCATCCTTGGAAACACCATGCCCGAGTTAAGCTACACTCGAAAGCCAAAATTTGCTCTTACTTAACTTGCCATACAGCTTTTCAGACTTTAAGGTTTGGAGGACCATCCTTAAATGTTGTTCATGCTCGTTCACATTCTTCGAATACACCAGAATGTCGTCGATAAAAACCACCACGAAATCCAGGAAGGGTCTAAAAACTCGGTTCATTAAATCCATAAAGACAGTTGGGGAGTTGGTGATCTAAATGGCATCACCAAAAATTCATAATGACCATACCTGGTCCTGAATGCAGTCTTGGAAATATCCTCATCCTTAACCCGCAGTTGATGATAGCCTGATTGGAGGTCAATCTTAAAGAATACTTGGGCCCCTTGAAGTTGATCAAACAAATCAGCAATTCTGGGGAAGGGGTACTTGTTCCTTACCGTGACCTGATTCACTTGTCTTATGACCGATCTTTCTTCTTTACAAACAGAACTGGTGCGCCCCATGGTGATACACTAGGCCGGATGAATCCTTTGCCCAATAACTCTTGTAATTGCTCTTTTATTTTCTTTAACTCAACTGAGGCTATCCTATAAGGAGCTTTAGAAATGGGAGCAGTACCAAAGGCTACTTCTATTTCAAATTCTATCTCCCTCACTGGGGGCAGAGAGGTTAACTCTTCAGGAAAAACTTTTGGATATTTCCTCACTACCGGTATTTCCTCCAACTTAGACTGGGCATCCCTATTTTCCACCATGTAAGCCAAGTACCCGACACATCTTTTGCCAACAGGCGAGAAGCCCGAAGGGCCGAAATAAGGTGTAGAGGGGAAGCATCCTTAATGCCAATAAAGTTTAGTTCAGGCTGAGTTGGGCGTCTAAAGGTTACAGTTTTATCATAACAATTGATTGTAGCATGATGTGTGGACAACCAGTCCATGCCCAAAATGATATCAAAATCTTGGATGTCTACGAGTATCAAATCCATTGGTAGAATGTGCCCTTCAAGCACAACCCCACAATGTTTAAATATTATATCAGTTTCTAAAGATTCTCCCATGGGTGTGCATACCACCAAGATTCAGTCAAGTTGTGTAGGTTTAACATTCATGTGGTATGTACAATGTGGTGCGATAAAAGAGTGGGAAGATTCATGATCAATTAAAATTCTTGCTTTTATTCCACAAACAGAAAGCGTACCTCAGATAACGGAGGTCGACGCCTTAGCCTCATGTTCTGTTAAAGTGAAAACTCGACCTTGGGTCCTTGGTCGGTCCTCTGGTCTCTTCACCGGGCAATCCTTCACTAATGGCCCTGCTTGTCGCACCGAAAACATGCACTGGTCTTCCTGAAGCACTCGGCCGCAGTGTGGTTACTCAATCCACAGTGTGGGCAGGCTGAGCGCCGATTTTCCCTTATGTCACCCTGGAAGGATCTCTGAATCTTTACACTGCCCTGATTATTTCTTCCCTTATACTCTTTCTTTGGAGGTGGTCGAGTATTTCTCTTAAACTTCCCATGCGTGGCCCCCACTCTCCCTTCTTTTCTTAATTGGAAATCTTCACAGTCTCTCTCAATCTTTAATGCCAGATCCACCAACGGGGAGAAGGTCTTGATGTTGGCCGAGATTATCCTTCCCCTTATATCAGGTCGAAGGCCCTTCTCATATTTACTTGCTTTTCGCGCCTCTGTGTCAACGATGTGTGGCGCGAACCTCGAGAGCTCAGTAAACTTTGCTGCATATTGCTCTATCGACAATTTTCCTTGTTGCAGCTCTATAAATTCAACCTCCTTCATCTTTCACACTGAGTTAGGGAAATATTTTTCATAAAAAACCTCTAGGAAATTTTTCCAAGTAGTTACAACTCCTGACCTCTCCCGGACTGCTTTACTGAGCCCCACTAATACTCAGCTTCTCCTTTCAACATAAAAGTGCCCAATCTAACTTTCTGCTCGCCAGTACAGTGCAGAACATCAAAGATATTTTCCAGTTGTCTTCTCCACCTCTCGGCTTTCTCTACTCCCCCATGTCCCACAAAGGTCGGAGGTGTCATTCTCCTAAATCTCTCTATCAAGCCACTATCACTTTGATCTGGGGCCGGGGTAGATGGGGCTGGCATCGATTCTCTCATCATTTGTATCATAGCCCCTAGAGTTCTGAAGAATTCACCGAGAGCCGCAGTGTTTTTGTTACTTGAACTTGCATTGTTGGCAGGAATCCTTATCATCTTCAACCTAGCACACAAGCATCCAGTCACCAACCTATCTAAGAACTATCCCAACGACACTTCTAAAACTTTCCTAGGCCAAGAATCATAACCTGGAGGCTCTGATACCATAACTGTCACGACCCCGCCCCCAGACCCCTTACCCCTTACCCAACAAGCCAGAGGGCGACAAAGTGCGGGACGCAACCGGAGGTCACGTACGTCACTTAGGTCGGAGTAGCTCAACACTATATAAAACGGTAATCAGTACAAACCACTAAAGAAATCACAAACTCCCACAAGAAACAACAACAAATGATGCATAAATTATAACCATGCATGTCCATATGCATTCATCTCCAAAATCTCTTTACACTCAGTTTAAGGCACTAATGGCCCACAAAACAAAGATGATGTAACACACACATCTCGGCAGCACAACCACCACACCTACTATGAACAGCTCTTGCAGGATCCTTTCTCCAAAAACTCCAAACTCCACATGTTCGGCACGCGAGCCCGTTGCTTACCCTTCAGATCAAGATTATCAATCTACAATGGACTGAGCTGACAGCCCAGTAAGTAGATCTACACCATTACATCTCAAATATTATAATAATGGTAGCAGAAAG
The DNA here is from genome assembly GCF_054954075.1 of Amborella trichopoda. Classification (NCBI taxonomy): domain Eukaryota; kingdom Viridiplantae; phylum Streptophyta; class Magnoliopsida; order Amborellales; family Amborellaceae; genus Amborella; species Amborella trichopoda. The sequence continues at coordinate 523,964 of NC_142344.1, forward strand.
CAGTGCACACTTAGTCACAAAATATCAAGGGGAAACTTTCTATAATGCCTTTCAGTAATCTAACAGTGAAAGACGAAAAGCAGTTCAATACACAGAGTATAAGTCATAAATCATTTCCACTTTATGCCGAATAGTAAGGTTAACAGATCACAATTAGCAGCTAGAGAGGCCTACTCCTGGAGTAGAAGATTCATTGCTCAGGCTAAGCTAATCCTGCCGCCTGAAACCTCTACCCTTACCTAGGAAGGAGGACAATGACAAGTGGGTGCCCCACTTCGTAATGCCCTCACACATACACACACGCATCCCCAACGTGCTTTGGGGTTTTTGATAGGCATTGGCCTTGCAAGAAACGATCCTCTCATATGCCCTTTCGGTGAGAGAGTGTCACACTACCATTGGGTGATCCAATGCATAGTACCAAAAAAATTGGGGTGTACGACCCACCCAATTTCTTAGTTTACTTCCCGACCCCAGTCCTATCATTGGGGTCGAGGTACAGTCAACAGTTGCCGGCATTCAGTATCCAACTACCAAAGGGTGACCCATTCCGTAGTGGTCAATCACAGTATATCACAATTTATCATGATCACAATTTTCCTTAGTATAACAGTACCGACTACCAATTGATGTCTCATTGCGTAGTGGTTAACCCCATGATATAACACAATATAATAGTCTCACAGTGTGCCACAGTACATCAGTCCCCACTACCAATGAGTGTCCCATTGCATAGTGGTCAGTCGTATAAGGGCTTACAGTATCAAACACAGTGCCACAGTAATAGTAGCAGTATCATAATAACAATGGCGGTATCATAGTAACTGTGGCAATATGACAGTAACAGTGGTAGTATCACAGTAACAGTGGCAGTATCACAGTAACAGTGGCAGTATTACAATACCAGTGGGAGTATCACATTAACAGTGGCAGTATCACAGTTAAGCATTACAGCTCAACTTCTTACAATTATAAGCAATGTCATATGCTCGCAATTATAACTTTTGGTCCATTTAGAGTTTGAAGATAGTTCTAAAGAAAATTTTACACTGGACACACCTATTTTCCAAATGGAGGTGGTTTGAAGGCAATTGGACCTCATTTGACCTTTTAAAGGTTCCAAAGGATGAGTGTTTATTCGCTGTACCTTGCTGTATACATGGAACAACGACATACACTTCTTCACATCACTATAAATCTCAAATCGTGAAGAATTTGAGACATATCTTTCTAAAAAGGCTAATTGGAAAGCATTTGGACTCCATTTGGTTGTTCAAAAGTCCGTGCCAAACAAGATAATAGTTCTGATTTTTATCAAAACTAACCACAGTGACATATTTTCATAAAACAACGCATAACTTCCAATCTAAGAGGAATTTTAAAATAATTTATACATGCAACTTTGAGCCCACTCAAAGATCTTTCAAATGGCCATGGTTTGACAGGAAATGGACTTTATTTGGTAAGTGAAACTAGTAACCACAAAGTGCAAAATCTAGAAAAACTGTCAAGTAGTGACCTACACGTACATTTGGAAATATATCTTCATTTTTGTAAGGAATCTCGACAAAAGACAAACATAAACATTTTATTAGACTCACATAGCTTTCTAATGGCAATGATTTGAGGTCAATCGGACCTCATTTGACTATTCAAAAGCCTCCTTCAAGAACGTACATATTCCTGAAATTTCACAGTAGTATATAACATACCTCATAAACATGACCCATAACTCTTCTTCCACAGTATACACACACCAACATGCATTTCCTACAAAATTTGTGAGCTATACATTCATTTCCAGCATCAAAATCCATCATAGAGTAAAAGTACTAATTTCAGTAGAAACAGCATAGAGGCCACTACAATGCATACACCTTTATTACTCATTTCATAGGCATACAATTCATGTGTTCTTATGGCCATAATGCAAGGGCGATCGATCCACTTACTTAAAATGCAATAGTATCTCCAATTCCTCTTTTTACAGTCCCTTCAAGCTTCTAACAATGGCTTCTTCAAAGGCGTAACAATGGGCTCAAGGGTTGGCTCTAGTGAGAGAGAGTGGGAAATGAATGGTGTGTGTGTGAGAGAGAGAGAGAAGGGCTTAAGTATCCTGCAGGCTTGGGGTGGCAGTCCCAAGGTTGACAAGTGGCAGCACCATACACGCAACAGGACAAGTGGCATACGTTGCACCATGCATTCAGTAGGTGGCAGTCTTGATCATACACGGTGGTGACATAGCCGGCTTTGCACAGCCGGCGCTACACAGTCGACGCTAGCTCATCTTGCTCCATCCTATCGCTGCTTGTGAAATTTCACTTCTTCTCATAAACTCACAGCGCTATGCCTCTTTACACACACGTGATGCTTCTTTGTCTCTCCTCTTCACAGTCGACGTTAGCTCTTTCTTCAGCCGGTGTTGGGTCCCTTATACAGCCGGCGCTGCGTCTCTTACACAGCCAGCGCTGGGCTCATACATAGCCGGTACCCCCTTCTTTCTACTGTCGCGATGCCTTAGTCTAGAAAATTGTGGTCCTTACATCATCTCCCCTTTAAAAAGATTTTGTCCTCAAAATCGTCAGTCAATCAAATAGATGGGGGTACTTATCCCGAATCTCATGTAATTGTGTGATTGTTCTTTATATATAGAAGCAGTTATTGATGTAAACATCCATCAAAAAATAGTGAAGATGTAACTCGTTGGGCTTTGAATCCGTGGACGTAAGGCTTCAGCCTGAACCACGTAAATGTTGTGTTATCTCTTCTTATCTCTCCATTTTTCATTCAATGTATTTTCTATCTCCATTCTCTATTCTATGCTCCCACAAATTCTAACAGTAGTCGGTACCAAATCATTGCAACAAGACTTGGATGATGATAATGAGTATTATTATCATGAGCCTTAGGACTCATATGTAAATATATCCTCTCTTTAAAATATATTTTTGAGATGGATTTTGAATTTAATGTTTTAAGTATGAGTAATGATCCTATGAGACCCTCCCACACCTTTTGCATGACCTCAAAAGATCACCATTAAATTTGGCACTAGAAAAGTTATCACATGGGTGTGAGATTTGATTTTTCTAGATATCTGTGACAAATTTAATGGTGATCCTTTGGGGTCCTACATACATAAATGTGGGAGGGTCTTATAGGATCATTACTCTTTAAGTATATATTATCGTCATTATTATCGAAAGAGTGAGGAGTGTAAACTTTCTCTTAATATGTTCCAAGTTTGGGTAAATGAGGTAGGTTGTGTTAAATAGACCGTCACTATAAAACTTTATCAAAACATTCTATAAATCATGAACTTTAGATATTATTTAAAAAAAAAAAAAAAATCTATTGAAATAAAAAAAATAAAAATTAAACACGATTAATTTTGAGGGAGCACGATCCATCGCAGGACAAAAATGCAGGAGTGCTTCCCCCGACATATAAAGAACTTTTACTGTAGTTTATGGTGCTCAAGCCCTGGTGCTGAAACTTTCACACGTGTACGTTGGGAAAACAAGTTGATTAGGGCTTGTGCATGTTATGAAAGTTGTCGAGGCCTCGGCGAGTACAGGTGGCACTTCTATTTCACTTTTATGCCGTTCAAGAGACAAAAATTCATGGTAATTTATTCCCACCGCTAACATCTACTTGGAAAAACAGGTTCGCGTTCGTCTTCTCCATTTAATTATCCAAAAAAAAAAAACAAAATCCTATATATATATATAGAGAGATTGAGAGATCGTTTAAAAGAAAGAGAAAGGATTGGGGAGAGATTAATTATTAAAAGATAAGAGAATCGAATGAAAGTAGAAAGAGAGAGAGAAATCGAATAAACATAAAGAGATTGGTTAACTAGATATGAGTGAATTTAAATAAAAATAGTGACTATTTAAATCGGGAGAAAGCTTATTTACAGCCGAGGCTCTAAACAATTAAATTTGAGCCTACCTCAAAAATTTTACTAAAAACGGTTGTTTTCATGTTTAAATATCCTCAAATTGATCATCTCGACATCAAAATGCATAGATATATATATAAAAAAAAAGATTTCAAGTTTTGAAATAGGGTATTTTTTAATGCATTTTTGGACCGTCAATTTTTAAGGATTTCAATTTTTCATAAATCTATCTATCTACACTATTTTCAAAGCTTTAAACTTTATAAATGAAAATGAAAATATATTTTAAGGCTATCACAAAAATTTTCAGTAATAAAACCACATTTCTCGACACTATTTAATAATAGGCCCTAATTCGATGGTTTAGAGCCTCGGCTCTACACAAACCGCACCTTTTAAATCGAAGTGAGATGAATAAACATAGAAATAGAGATTATTTAGCCACAGGTTTGAAAATGTTAAGAGAATTTGAGTGAGCAGAAAAGAAGTGAGATTATTTATCAAGAGAGAGAAATTGAATAAACATACAAGAGAGAGAGAGGGAATTAGAAAAAACATATAAATTATTTAGGTAGAGAGTAAGGGTGGCATGAGTCGGGTCGGGTCCAGGTAAAAAAAATTATGGGATCTGGATCCGATCCAAAAATAAAAAATATATAAGTTTAAATGTATTTGATTATCATATTAAATATATATAGTTATATTTATTTGAGTGTTTTTTATTTAATGAGAAAAGTTTATATAGAGCCGAGGTTCCAAACAATCAAATTAGAGCCTATCTAAAAAATTTCGTTAGAAGAGATTGGTTTAATGCTCAAACATTTGGACATGAGAAAAAAATGGATTTCAAGTTTTAAAAATAGTGTATTTTGTTCGGTTTCTAAGACGGAATATTATCCAAATCCAAGTTTTAAATCCAAACCAGACTTCTTGGATTCAATTTTTAAACCGGACCCAAGTGAGGGACTTGGTCGGGTGCGGGTCTATTGCCACCCCTACTAGAGAGTGAGAGAGAAGTTGAATGACCTCAAGGGACGTAGAAGATGAAGATGAGGATGAGGAAGAAGGATACAGGTGCCAGCTCAAATGTTCGAAACACTTAGCTTCTCCATCGAACCCATCTCTTTACGTGTCACTCTTCTCAAACATCAACCTTACACACGTCCACAACTGCTTCCTATTTTAACCCACCCCTTCGCCACCTTTACTCCTGAAACCGCCTTCAGCCCTGAAGCCAAACCCTCTTTTTTCTCTACCAAATTCTTCTCAGAACTCTCTCTCTCTCTCTCGCATGCACTCACACAGTAAAGACGAGTCAAGGTGCACCCTGCTGGAGTCATGCCGGTGAGGAGAATACCCATTGGTCGGCCTGAGGAGGCAAGGCATCCGGACTGGGCGCGAGCACTCCTCGCGGAGTTTGTGTCCACCTTCATCTTCGTCTTTGCTGGAGAAGGCTCTGTCCTCGCTCATGGTATAATTCCTATAGTGAGATTTTTCGACAAAAATGGTATGGTTTTGTTAATAATCATGGGGTATGGTTGATTAGGTAAGATATCAAGAGAGGTGGCGACACCGGCGGGGTTGGTGAGTGTGGCCTTAGCACATGCATTTTCTTTGGCAGTTGCGGTGGCTGCCGGGATGAACATATCAGGTGGTCATATTAACCCAGCAGTTACATTCAGTGCACTTTTGGGAGGCCGGATTTCTCTATTGCGAGCCTTCTTCTATTGGGTGGCCCAACTCTTGGGCTCCATCGTGGCTTCTCTCTTGCTTCTGCTTACCACCGATGGAATGGTAACTACTCTCTTTTCTCTCATGTCTTTTATCATAATATGGTTTATGAGAAGGTCTTTTAATTGGATGATCTTGCCTCTTCACACTAAAATTGGCTTCAAAACCAGAGTTAAATATTTCTTGACGAAATTCCAATTCATGGCAAGATTAGGCTGATTTTTGGTTTTGTCAAGTAACCAAGATACAGTGAAAAGGCTGTAGGCTCCTCACTTTCCCCTCTGCCCTCTACATAAAATTTGTTACAAAGCAAATAATATTGTGTTAAATTAGCTTCTGCAAATGCTCTTGCCGATCAAGTCTCCACTATGTAAGCTAAATAAATCAGACAATTTAGAAATTCTTCGTTCCTCTTAACTAGTTAAGACTTCAAAAGATTATATTATCGCTTAGAAAAACTTATCTTTGGAACATGTCTGTGGGCTAACCTACCATCGATGTCTGTGTTAGGGCTATTGGGGCGTATCGACGCTCCCAAGACATGATGCTTTAAGATATGATACTCTCGTGTCTGACACTTCATGTTAACCTTATTTTCCAGAAGTATTTTGATTTAAACCTTTGTAAGTCCAAATTTTGTAGAAAGATTTTAATATTGTCTAGAGTTCCACCTCTCACAGGCCAAGTCATGCCTGTACCCATACAGATGCTGATAGATATAACCGTAAATACTGATACATATAATCGTGTTGCTATGTCTTGTGAGTGTTTCATAGTTTTCATTCATTTTGGTTTTTTTATTCCCCCACAGAGGCCCTTTGGTTTCTCAGTCGCCTCAGGGGTAGGAGAATGGAATGCTCTCTTGCTTGAGATCGTGATGACATTTGGTCTCGTATATACATTCTTCGCGACAGCGGTCGATCCTAAAAGGGGAACCATGGGCACAATGGCACCACTAGCTATAGGCTTCATCGTGGGTGCTAATATCCTTGCCGGTGGTCCCTTTGATGGTGCATCGATGAACCCAGCACGAGCCTTCGGTCCAGCCCTTGTGGGGTGGAGGTGGAGCAATCATTGGATATATTGGGTTGGACCCTTTGTGGGTGCAGGTTTGGCTGGCCTCATCTACGAGGCACTTATAATTCCTACTGAGCCTCCCCTTCCTCACCAGCCTTTAGCTCCTGAGGACTACTAGATCTCTCTCTCTCTCTCTCGTGTAGATAAGTTGCATTTTCTGTTGTTTTCCATGAGCTTCAATAAATCAGACACCAAGTTCTATGTGTGTTATATGCTGTTTTCTTTTCAATGAGAAACATATTGTTCTTTTCCAAATATTCCTGTTGGAAATCAAGGGAAACTCGTCTATTTCATGTGGTATTACATTAAGAGGCATTTGTACCTCCTTTACTTGGGCACCACTTGGGGAAAAGTTTATATAGAGCCAACAATCATATTCGAGCCTCTTTCATCAGAAGTGGTTGTTTTGAGAGCCTCTTTCATCAGAAGAGGTTGTTTTGACGCACAAGTATCCTCAAACTGATCATCTTAACATCAATGGACATGATCAATGGACATGAGAGAAATAATGGATTTTAAAGTTTTGGAAATAGTGTATTTATAACGTATATTTGGACCGATCAATTAAATTTTCCAAAGTTTTTATGGATATCTCGTGACACCATTTTTAAAGCTTTAAATTTTATAAATAAATATAAAAATATATTTTAAGGCTATCAAAAAGATTTTCAAAGCCACATTCACACCATTTGAAGGTAGGCTCTAATTAGATTGTTTAGAGCCTAGGCTCTATACAAACCGCACCCATCCTTAATTGTTACACCTTGTTAACTGATGAGGTTTAGATGATAGAAGGCAGCGAAAGTCTCTCTGTTTCAAGAGAGACCCAAGGATACAAAACCCAACCCATGATTGGAACACAGTAAGAACACAGTAAAAGAGACGTGACACTAGGTCTGAGAATTTTTTCGGATCGAGTTCAGATCCACCTAGATCTGGATCCATATCCGAAAAGCATAGATCCGATGTGGACATGGATTGGATCCATATCCAAAACTATATGTAGGTTTCGGATTTGAACCTGTGGATTAGTTCCAATTCTTTATATTATAAAGTTGAAAATATAATTATTTTATTATATTAATCAAATATAAATGATAACATATATGTATATATAGAATTATATATATTATTTTAGAAACCCAGGTCCCACCAATACCTGGATCCGACCCAAATTATTATTAGAATCTAAATTTTGGATCTGGATCCAAATTGTAGATAAATATTTGGATGGATCTGAATTTTGAATTTTGGGTTTGGCTTCGGACCGACCAAATTCCCAGCCATACATGACACTGTTCCCTTGCTTTTATATCTTCCTATATCTAGCATCTATCCTTTGGCAGTGGTGCGTCCTAAGCAGGCCCTGACCTGGGTCCACGTTAGGATTCCGACTGGACAGGTGATACCGGCGTCCTAACCTGGGTTGAAGTTTGGACCCCTACCGGGCAGGTTGAGCATGGATAAAATATCTTGGCCTGATTGGGGGTGTGTTTTGTCCCGGACGAAGTCCACGCTGGGTCCGACGCCCCTTTAGATTTGGGCCCAAACCCTATCGGTCAGGGTCAATGGTAAGGATCTGGGTCCCTGCCCTGATTGGCTCCGTGTTCTGTCCTGCACATAGTCAGCGCTGGATCTGACGCCCCTTTGGATTTGGGCCCATACCCTATGGCTCGGGTTGAAGGTAAAGGGTCTGGATCTTGGCCGCTGCGCCGGATGCTCGCGTTGGATCCAGTGTAGATCTCGGCTCCTCATTTGCTCACCTGCCTTACTCATTACATGGAGCAAACACTTCCAAAGTTGATAAATGTGAATTTAATATTACAGAATCAATCACGATGCACAATTGAGAATCCAAGTTTACAGTTACAAAATCAATTTATTTGCAATGAAAATTATCTGATATTTATAAAGAGAGACATGTTTATTTGAGATATGGGTCACTTTCTTCTACTGTAATATTTAGCAACCCATGGAGCAAGCTGTGTGTTATCTGGTTCTCTTTTGTGAGAGGTGTAATAGTCAGACCAGTAACACTCGGACAACTTTGGAGGCAACCCTCCATTCTCAGAGTCAAATATACAGAAAGGCAGCCACTCGGCGCCTCCATTCATTCCCCTTTTCCTTTCCCTTGGATATGCTAATGGTGCTTGAACATATCTGGAGGAAGAAAAAGAAACAAGATCAAAAGTCAATTCTTCTTCTTTTCCAAAAATAGAAGGCACATAAAATTAATTGGTTTATTACCTTTGAGAGCACCTTATTCAGGGGTTGCAACGGTTCTGGGTCCCTTAAAAATGATTCTGGACCCAGATCGACTTGACCCAAAAAGTCGCCCAAAAATTAAAATATTAATGTATTTAATTATATTTAAATATATTTTATAAATTGAGACTCAAAAAAAAATATAACAGGATCCGTACATGGACCCGATCTGGACCCAAATGGTGTTTGGGTTCAAGATTTGGACCTGGACCAAATCTGCCGGGTCCAAATTTTGGACCCATATCCGGATCCGGATCCAGATCAGATCTGCCGTCCCTGGTCCATTGCCATCCATAACCTTATTCCTTGAAGCCAAATGTCCCAGCAAAAGTGAGTGTGGCCAAACATATGACAAGCATGTGGGCTTCCATGGATCCCATGTAAGGTCCTCAAACGAGCTTCTAAGTAATCTGAACCAATGACTTTCGGGAGATTTGGATAGAACAGCATTCTCTTTTCTGGACAGAGCTCAGGCCTGAACATGATGGCATCACAAATTTTACATCCCAGGCATTCAAATGGCTTAACCAGTATAATAGTTGAGCATCGGATAACAAACTGAGCAAATATGGTTACCTTGGAAGAAAATGGGAGAATGTGATAATCTGTTTACTCCTGCTCACGATTCCGTTAGTGGCATCAGTGTGTTTCGCATTTATATCATCAAAGTGCTTGGCGAGAGAGAGGTCTTTGCTTGAGAGGTTCTTAGGCCATTTGCAAGCATGAAAGTCTTTACATGCCTGTTCATTGTATCGGTGGGATCACGTCAGCCGCTCCACGATCAATCCCTGACAACTAGGCAATGGTCTGGGTCTAGACCTGGAAACTGGTTTTAGTAGGTGGGGTCCCAGTTGAAAGGCCCGGACCCCACCGGCTTTGGGTGGTCGTGGTCCAGGTTGAGACCTGGTCGATTAACCAGGTCTGGGTCCAATGGACCCAGAACGCCTGCGACCCAAGTAGAAGTTGACCTGGACCTGACCTGTTTACACCCCCTGACCTGTTTACACCCCCCCCCCCCCCCCCCCCGATTTGCAACAACGCAGTAACCATCTAAACCCCCCCATTTGCAACAACGCAGTAGCCATCTAAAACATAAAAGCATAAAAGCCTTGTGAAAAGACACAAGATAACACAAAATGATGCTAAGGCCCTAGAATATGGCTGTCCACTTCCCAAGTGCACTACATGCTTGACTGTATAAGAGTTGAATAAAGGTTGGAAAGCTCGTTCGAATAAGAATGGAAGCTGGGGTTACAGACACTGATGTCAATACTACTTTTGCAACAATGAGTGATGGCAAAACTGAAAGAGCAACACTATTTCGATTGGAACTACTGCATATGAATTGAATTGCCATCTGAATTATGAATGCCAGCACCTGTATCTGATCACTTTCCACTTTTTGGTATTTTCACATAAACAAGTGCATGCACATGATGATAAGAGTGTTTTCAAACGAATAAGACCTGATCTTGGAAGTGTAGCAAATCAAGTTTTTAGCCAAACAATCGGTTCAAGACAATTAGGCTTACAAAAAGAGAAGAAGGGAGTCACCATCTTCAAAGAAGGAATTGCAACACCAGTTATGTCCTTCTCCCTGTCAAAGCTCTGTACAAAAGAACAACCAGTTTCACTCAGTAAACAACTGACTACCGAAAGTATATACGAATTGGTTTTGACCAGTGTCGAAAAACTCGATGCACCCGGGTCACCCAGAACCAGCAACCAGCTGGTTCCGGATGACTGCAACTTGGGTAGCCCAAGTCTGCACGAGTCTTGGCCAAGTCTGTCTGGATCCTTCAGAATCAGACTCAGGACTAGGCAACCCAACTCAGACCCACCCCCTGTATGGTTCCATGTCCCACTTGGTGTTTTCAAACACTGACATCAACTTTTTCATTTTGACAAGAAATAGTAGATATAGAAGTTATGATTCATGATATCTGTGATAAGACTAGAAGCCGATTACCTCGTGATACCATGAGAAGAGAGGAATGATCCCTACACCATCTACAATATTTGGGCTTGTCTCTACTCCAAGTTCTCTACACGCATCAAGCAACGCACTCAGCTTCGCAAGAGAATCATGCTGAAAGAAATCAGTAAATCATGTTTCACTTTGAGACCCCATTTTTCAACTATAATCTTTCGACTAGACCAACAAAATCACTTTTTGAATAAAAAACTGATAAAGACCATGCTTTTTTTCAATGGCAATGGTGACGCATTTTGCTAAATAATGTATTTACTTATTGAAAGTTCTACTTGATAAATTTTAAGAAGGAAAAAAATTTAAGTACATATTTCTCCCCCTTTCTTCTGCACCAGAGGTCATGATTCCCAGGTACAAAGAAAACACCATGAAATCGATCCTTCAATAGAGACATTGTGTATACAAACATCTCATATGTCTCTGCTACATCGCCAGCAACAAGAAGAACATCATTCTTGTAATTCATGACCGAGAGACCCTTAATCCACACCATGTTCTCAGAATAGTCAGTATGCAAATCCGAGAGGACGAAAACTCGCAACCCATTTGTTCGAAGCATTCTTTTCTTAGCAGGCAAAATTGGTAGCCTTCTCACACTACTGCCTTTTATAACCTCGCGAAATTTTACGTGATTGTGAACAAAATGTGAACCGCCTGGTTTTTGTTGGAGATTAATGCAAGGCTTTAAGAGCCCTTCCATCCATGCGTTAACAAGGAAAATCTTTCACCTAATGGATTAGAAACAGACACATATCTATCAGAACAGAAGCCTTCCATGGCAAAACTATACAAAAAAGTAATTCGAAACTTAAAACCATTTCTGTGTGACATTCATACAAACAAAAGAAATGTAGCTTTCCCGGCTGAGTCATGAAGGGAATCATAAAAGGCCCCATAGGAACTGTTCACAAGAGTTTTATAAGGAGCATTAAATATTTGAAATTTGGCATGAAATCCCAAATGGGGGCCAAAAGTATTTGAAAACAAGCAAAATGGAAACCCACCATAACCTAAATAGATTTCACAGGGAAGACATTCAGCTTCTGACTTATTAAAACATGTAACAACCCAATTCAAGGCCTGTTGTGCCCCATGAATATTAATTGCGACACAATTAATACAACGAATGGGATTCCTGCACAAATCCCTGCTAATTTAGCAGAAAAATAAAATAGGAACTTACCAGTTTCTTTGTAGACGAAACACGATTTTATTTTCAGGCTACTTGATTTGGGCCAAATTCATGAATTATTATCAGAAGCGCCACCTAGGTCAGTGGCATCTATGAAAATAGTTAAGATAAGGTTAGCTTGCCACTGCTGAAAAATCTACACCGTCCAAATTAAGAATTAACAGTTAAAGAGTTACTTTTCACTTTATGGAAAAATATGCTAAGCTTTCCGATTAATTTGAAGAAATTTCATTTGAGGAAGATTATTTTCTTGATCGACACAAAGTTAAAGGACCACCATTCATTTTTGCTATTCTTACTGTTCCTTGGCCTAAGGTCAGTAACTACTAGCTAATGCTTGCACAAAGCTCTAATTTACAAAATTTAACGAAGCATTTTATTTTTACATATGTTCACTTTGTTTTAACTAATTCGACAATTGGATTTTAAATGTTGTTATGAAATCTCCTATTTATAATTTACGCTATGATAAAATAATAAGATTTTAAATGTTCTTATCAATTCTCTTATATATAATTTGGAAGCCACTATGCAATGCCAATGGGCGAAAATGAACAAAATTTTTTACCCATCGATTCCAAATTTCTCGGATAGCATGGACTAAGAGACTACAACACTCTACTATGTCTGTTGCGGTATCGCAACATGCATAATAGAATTGGTGCGGTAGTTTTTCCACGCAAAATTCAACTGATTCCACCATGGCTCTTGTAGAGCTGGTGCAGTTTTTTTGTATAAATCGTAACAGCTCTACGAGAGTCGTTTCGAGGCTAAACACTATTCAAATTCACCCATGAGCGTTTTTAAGACTTTTCCATATAATTTATGTTATAATACAATTATTGGATTCATAATTTTATTTTGAATTATGCTATTTTAACATCAAATGTATTATATTTTTTTTTTTAATGTTTCAAATATAAATATTACCTACTTTAAAGTATTAATCTAATTTTAAATTAAAATTTAAAATTTTTAAAAAGAGTTCTACTATATCATATTTCATTGCATTCTAATTCTGATGTTTTAGCTATTTATCGTATGCTTATTTTAGAATGAGTGTAGCAGATATGAGGATGTTCAGATGGATGAGTGGCAAGACAAAAAGGGATAGAATTCGAAATGAATCCTTTCGAGAAAATTTAAGTGTGACACCAATAGACGGTAAGATGAGGTGAGTAGATTTTGGTGGGCTGACCATGTGTGGTGTAAACCCAGTACAGTATCTGCTAAAATGTGTGAATTAGTTCAAGTGGAATGCTAAAAAATGGCCAAGGATAGGCTCAAAAGGATATGGATGGAAGCAATGAGAAAAGATATGGGGAATTTTTACTTCACTGATGGTATGTCCTTTAATAGAGCAGAACGACAAACCATGATTCATGTAGCCGATCCCAATTAATTGAAAAAAAACTATGATGTTCTCATTCTAATAATGATATTTTAGCCATATGATTGATGTAACAATTGGAACCTCCTTTGAAACTCTTCCTTCTTAGTAATTATTTACATAATATGTTTAGGATCTAATGGATGACTTGAGATGGGAGTCCTACTTTCCCTACGCATTTGAAAGTCTACAAACTAGTTGGAGAGTTGGAGTCATAGTTAGAGATAAATTTATTGAATCTGTGTAGTGATAAGAGATTGAGAATATAATGTGAGGAGAGAGATCTAAGAATTCTAAGCTTATGAGAGATATTTCAGGAAAATTAGAAGGAGAAAGAAGCCACAAAGAGAAATTCAAAATTCACAATCATTAATTCTCCCTTACTAATATAGACGGCCTGCTATGATCTAGCTTTAGATTTCATCTCAAGGGATTCAAAGGAATCGCTGTTGAACTTAGCTACAATTATCTCTGAGCAACAATTATCTTTGATAAATCTATTTTTTATTTTGTTTTACCACAATGCGTTCTAGTACCTCTGTCTTCGATAATATTCCAAGAAAATCAGTACATTGCAATATTCTAATTCATCATGTTATTATCATGATAAAAACTCTGCGACTTTAATATTATACGTAATTTGAAAGCAAAATTAGCAATTTGAATTTGAAAGGAAAACATGTCAAGTAAGGAAAATAACTCATAGACTTTGATGAAGCAAATGTAGATTCATTCGTATGGAATTGATTAATGAATATGTAAGTTAAACGTATTAAGTGTACACCGATATTTGATCATTCAATTCTGATAGACTTCAGAAAGTATCGTCAACTATAGTGGTCATAAAATTATATTTTACGTATCCTAATAAAATTATTGATATGTTAATTTAATATTATAATAAATAACATATCACATCAACTTAAAGATAATATACTATCAAATCATTTACTTTTAGTACAAAAAAACTAAAATAACTCATACAAATCTACTAATTTGGAGTATCACATTCTTGAAATATCGCTATTTTACACCTTGCGTCCAATCAATAGCACACAACGTGAGACGGTGATGTGACCACCTTGTGCCAAAATAAATAATACTAATGTATGCTTTTCCTTTATTTGATTGAGTCCCAACAATTGATTATCAAATAAATTCCAGATAAAAGAAGGTGAACAGTTCAACTTGATAAAACTCCCCACTCACTGAAGTATACAAATATTCACTTTTAGTTCCAGCATGCATCATTACACATGCCATTGCTCATTTACTGTGAAGGAGAGATGAGAGTTTTAAGACAATTGAATCAACATAGCCCAATTGACTCAACAAAGCCCAATTTTGGGTTTTGGCCTCCAAGATAATTTTAGGTATTGGCAAGATACTGCATTTTTTATAGTTTGGCCTCCAAGATAATTTTAGGTATTGGCAAGATACTGCATTTTTTATAGTTTGGCCTCCAAGATAATTTTAGGTATTGGCAAGATACTGCAGTTTTTATAATTTGGGTTAGGACCATCCTATTGCATAATACAGTTTGAACAGTTCCTTTTTGGCTTTTTGGAAAGGGACCCTTTCAGTAAAATGAGGCCTTCATCAGATCCTACAGTGTCCATGATCGTTTCACATATTCTAAAAGCTGTGAAGTCAAATCCAAACCTCAGTACGAGAGAAATATCATATTAGGTCTTCCAATCTTAAAAGCACCCCAAAACATGTATCTGTTTGGAATTGTATACAACTTTTTACCTTTAATACAAAGAGGTCACAATTAATTACAACCAGCTAATGTGAAAGCTGAAAGCTTAGATACGTCATAAAGTTTGAGAAAATTTCTTTTGAAGTTTGTGCTTGATCAATAGAATAACCATAGCAATCTAATTTCACATCCAATAGTCATGATAACTGTGACCACCTTGTACCAAAAGTAAATGATCTCATTATATATTTTCCCATCTATTTTCCACCCAAGTCCTTTGCATCAGAAGTCTTCACATGAAAATGGTTAGAAAGCTAACAAATATCTAATCTAATCTAACAACCCAATTCCTCAAGCAATCCTCAGAATAAATGGGAATTCTAACATAGTAGCTCTAATACCACATAATTAAAGACATCCAAAAATAATGGGTGCCCACAAAAGGCCCCAACAGGCACGCAAAAGAGTCACAAGAACAAGTTTCAAAACAGCATCTGATGCTGAACATACCCCACTGAAACAAGGAAAGGACAAAAAAACAAGAGCTGAATGCATGAGCTTCTCAGACAACAACAAGAGGATGACCCCTTAAGACTCAAATCACCAGCTATCTACCACTCACTCATTTAACAATGCAGATCTTTATGACAGAAGCTGCCCCAATACGATGCAATGCCACGATAGCATCACCCTTCTTGCAAAGCCCCCTTTCAGTTGCTGAATTCAACGCTGCATCCAAAATGACCTCAGTCGACTCGGCATCGGTGGCCTTGGCCGACCCCTCAGCCAACAAAGGGATCAACCCCCTATAGATCAAGCTATGCCTAGCAGGTGTCTCATCGCTAATTGTCCAGTCAAAAGAATCAGTCGTCAAGACTGGCACCACCACTGAGAGGATAGGAACCGCTGGCCTGTACTTAGCCACAAGTTTAGCAGTGGTGCCACCACGAGTCAAGACAACAATCAAAGTGGCCTTAGCCTTGTTTGCAGTCCTGACAGCTGAAGAAGCAAGACTCTCAAGAGGGCTCATAGGCAACGGGGTCGACCTGATCATCTCCTTGAAGATGGCACCATAGTCAAGTGACGACTCGGCCTCAATGCATATGCGAGCCATGATCTTGACAGCAAGCTCAGGGTAGGCACCGGCAGCGCTCTCACCACTGAGCATGACGCAATCAGTGCCATCCAGCACTGCGTTGGCCACATCAGTGGCCTCGGCTCGAGTGGGACGAGGAGACTTGATCATGGATTCAAGCATTTGGGTGGCAGTGACCACAGGTTTCCCAATCAGGTTGCACTTGTAGATCATCATCTTTTGGGCAAGGAATATCTTCTCAACTGGGATCTCCATTCCGAGGTCGCCACGAGCAACCATGAAGGAGTCAGTCTCCCTGAGGATCTCATCAAAGTTGACCACGCCCTCCTGGTTCTCGACCTAGGGAATGAATGCCACATGGATATAATGAGTTAAAAGATTTTCCACACTTTGTGACAAAATGTGCCTGATACCAGAGAGAGAGAGAGAGATTTGCATAGGAGTATATGCAGTCATCTATTATTGCAGGTGTTCCCAGGGCTTATGCATGACGTGGACAAAAGAGTATCTGAGTATTTCATAACTCACAGTTTTCTCACACTTCCAAAAGATTGTTGTAATTATGTTCGATTCATGTAAGGTTTCGAAAGATATCAGCACTAATTTGGAGACAGTCTGAAGCCATTGAGCCTCTTGATGAAAATATCAAGTGCTTTGGCAGTCACTCATTGCGAAATAAAAACACACACACACAAATGCACATGGTCACACACATCCACACACACACATGTGCAGACACATGCACACACGCACACATGCAAACACAAACACGCATGGCCATTTTGGGAAATCAGAAAATATGTTCACATTCATGACCTTGAGAGAGGTACCAGTCATGACTCTCAACAATAACAGCATCAGAAAATGCATGTGATTGTAAAAGGCTGCTGAATTCACCACTCACTACCCAAAAAGCTAAATGCATAAATGAAATTTGATTAGCAAGGGTAAAAATAATGAAACCTTGGACATGAGCTTTATGTGCTTCGCATGCTCCCCAAGAACCTGCCTGACATTAACAAGATCTGCACCCTTACGGACAAATGAGAGAGCAATCAGGTCAATTTTGTTAGGAACGCCCCACCCCAATATGTCCTCTTTATCTTTCTCAGTAAGTGTAGGAAGATCAACCACCACACCAGGAAGGTTCACATTCTTTCTCTCACCAAGTAGAGCCGTGTTCTCACATTTGCATCTCACAGTCCCAGCAGCAGGATCACATGAGAGAACAGTGAGAGTGATAGTGCCATCAGCACACAAGATAGTATTCCCAGGCTTCAAGTCCTCAGCCAATTTCTTATAGCTCATAGAAATCATATTCTCATCACCCTTAATGCTATAATCAGTAGTTACAGTGATCTCCTGGCCCTCCTTTAACTGGACTGGTTTCCCATCCTTGAGAAAGCCTGTTCGGATCTCAGGACCCTGTAAAAGGAAATAAACTAGTCATAAGATTAGCATGCAAAATAAAGGAGACCAGTGTAGGAAAAATAGAACCGGATTGTTAACCAGACATGGGCCTAGAAGTGGTTCAACCGGCCTAACCAGTAAACCGGCCGGTTCAACCGTTCTAACCGAGCAAGTCCTAGGTGGTCCAAAAAGTGTTAAAAAAAAAAAAAAAAACATCTAATAAAATATGAAAAGTATATTTAAAGAATAATTAAAAAAAAGCACATCCAAATGAAGTTGAAAATTAATGAAAAATGGATATTAAAGAATAGATTTGTGCCCAAGGGTATTTTTGAAATTTTTCAAAAAAGATGAGAAAATGTAAAAATAAGTGTTAATGGCAAAAAACAATTTTCAATCTTTGCCATAATGATGAAGAAAAAAGGTAAAATATGCATTACAAACAAAATCCCATATTTTTTGGGATTTTATAAAATTTATTTTTAAAAAAAATTAAAAATACCCCGCTGGTCACCAAAACTGACCGAAACTGGAACCGGCCAGTAGCCGATTCTGATCTAATTGGGCGGTTACCAGTTAGATTGCCCGATTTTTCCTTCAATGATGGAGACATATAACTAATGCAAAGTAAGAGGAAAAAAAAAAAACATGGGCTCCACATCATACTTTGAGTTCAGTCACTGCAAACTCAGTAAACTGCTTAAGGCCCAAATGCAAACTCCCTACGCGACCTCTTTTGGCAAGAACTAGATCTCGCCACCTCTCTTCCTCACCCCATTTAGTGGGGCGGGATGTAAATGTTACCAGGTGGTTTTCAAGCGTAACTATAACCACTCCTCCTTCCTTGTCATGGCCTCCTTCTCTGAATTTGTGGCCAGGAACCACCTTCTAGACATTCTCCTTCAAGGAGCGGCCTTCACTTGGTTGAACCACTCCCTTAACCCTTCCCTCTCTAAACTAGACAGATACCTTATCCCTCTAGAATGGGATGACCACTTTCCTGATACCAATGCCTTGGCACTACCCAAACCTACCTCTGATCACCGGCTCATACTCCTCGACACCCACCTGGCTCTCCGTGGCCCCAAACCTTTTCATTTTGAATCGACTTGGGTCGAAGAGCCTAAACTCCTTTCTCTCATCCCTTCTTAGTGGGAATCCTTTGACACTCAAGTTCATCGTTATGTCAGCTTCTGATAGCAACGCAAGCTTCAACTCCTGAAGGCTCGCTCAAAAACTGGGCCTGACATATATACCTGGCAATTTCAGGGACCTTAAAGCCTCCCTCCTTAGCAAGTTAGCCTACTGGACTCCCGCCCACTTTCCTCATATGAACGAACGGTCAGGGTCAACGTAATCCTTTACAAACATAAGATTTTTTGGTACTAGCGATCCCAGGTCAAGTGGCTGAAATGCGATGACTTGAACACGGCCTTCTTTCATAAGATTGCAAATTGTCGTCGGAGGGATAACACCATCACCCACATCAAAGTGGGCAATCTCATCCATGACCAGGCCCCCTTCGTGGTAGTGGCTATCATTGATTTCTTTCAATCCCTTTTCTCTCAGTCCACTGGCTCACATCCTTACATGGCGGATCTCTCCTTCCGGTCCATTCTAGTAGCTCAAGCCAAGTGGCTCGAGAGACCCTTCACCGAGGACGAGATCCTCAGAGCTATCAAAGATCTTGGCCAAGACCGAGCACCAGGTCCAGATGGCTACCTCGTTGCTCAATTAAACATATTCTGGGGCACCTTTAATGCCGATATCCTTTCCTTCTTCAATGAATTCTATACACGCAGTATCTTCTATAGGACTATGAGCGCTAGGTTCATTACCTTACTTCCCAAAGTCGAAGGGGCGGAAGAGCTCTAAGATTTTCGACCCATCAGCCTAGTAAACTCTTCTTACAAACTGCTCTCTAAGGTCCTAGCCACCAGACTCAGGGAACTCCTCCACTAGGTCATCTCCCCTTCTCAAGGGACATTCATTAAAGACCGCCAAATACGAGACGGTGCCCTTGTTGCTCATGAGTGCATACACTTGCAGCACCAAGCAAAGCTCTTGGGACTGGTCGTCAAATTAGACTGGGAAAAGGCGTACGACCATGTCGACTGGTCTATTCTCAACCAAACCCAAACCAGAATAAGTTTTGGCCCCCGGTGGCACAATTGGATCCGGGGGTGTGTATCCTCGGCCTCCTCC
Organism: Amborella trichopoda; assembly: GCF_054954075.1. Taxonomy (NCBI): domain Eukaryota; kingdom Viridiplantae; phylum Streptophyta; class Magnoliopsida; order Amborellales; family Amborellaceae; genus Amborella; species Amborella trichopoda. Next base: position 543,929 of record NC_142344.1, read on the forward strand.
TCCATTCTCCTTAATGGCTCCCCCAAAGGCTTCTTCAGTTCTTCTCAAGGCCTAAGGTTGGGACACCCCCTCTCCCCCTTCTTGTTTGCTATTGCAGTCGAGGTGTTTAGTTGGTCCATTCCGGCCTCTACAAAGCTAACCTACTTTCTAATATCGGATCTGGCGCCCATGGTCCTGTGATCTCCCATCTGCAATATGCAAATGACACGCCCTTTTCTGCGAAGCCACGACCTTACAGGTCGACACCTTGCAAGTCTTCTTGAAGTGCTTCGAAATGGCCACGAGATTTCAAGTTAACATGGCCAAGTCCTCTATGACGGGTATTGCAATGAACCACTCAATGGAACTTCTGGCAGCCCGATGGGGTTGCAAAGTCGATCAATTGCCATCTACCTATCTAGGTCTTCGCCTTTGCTTAGGGAAGCCGAAACCTAGCCTCTAGAGCAATGTGATTGACAAGTTCGATGGGTGGCTCGCCGTTTGGAAGGGCAGGTTCCTCTCTCCCGTGGGTCCAACGACCATCATCAAGGCAACTCTCTCAAATATCCCCGCCTTCCACATGTCCCTTGTCCTTAAGCCTGCCTTGGTCATCACCTGCTTAGAACAACTCATAAGGCAATTTCTTTGGTCCGGGGACAGTAGTCGAAAGTTTCACCTAATCACCTGGGACAAAGTTTGCAAGCCTATATGGGCTGGGGCCTTGGACATCCACAGGCTTAAGCTTTGCAACTTGGCCCTATTAGGAAAATGGTGGTGGCGTAGCGCCACCCAGGAGAACCACCTTTGGAGGGAGGTCCTTTCGTTCAAATATCGTATCCCTGCCTCCGTTTGGCTCCTCTGGGATTTGGAAAGCAATTAACCAGTCCCTTGCCCTCTTCAAGGCACACTCACGATATCGAGCCAAAGCCGGCACTAGAATCCAATTCTGGTCGGACCTATGGATCGGTCATACCCCACTTTGCGAAAGGTTCCAAAACCTTTACCTCCTAGCCTCCAACTGTGACGCCCCAGTTGTGAAGTATTTCGACATGATGGGGGGTACCAAAATACGGAGCCCCAGGTTTAGAAGATCGTTGCTGGAACATGAGGAAGCCGACTTCCTTTCCCTCTCTTCCTTGCTTCACTCATTCTTCCTACCTAGCCACGGCCAAGATTCCTCAAGTCGAGGCTCCCACACCCTCAAGGACTTTCTTGATCTCGTCCTCTCATCGAGTGATACTGGCCCAAGCTATTTCCCTATCCCCTTCCACTTCAGCTCGTGCTTGGTCAAACCTCTCTCCTCCTAAGGTTAAATGGTTTACTTGGATGGCGTACTCGAAAAGAGCCCTCACGGTGGTCCAATTGCAACAGAGAGGCCTTCAACACCCTAACCGCTGCATTATGTGCCTTAACAATGAGGAATCAAAGCCTCATCTCTTTCTTCAGTGCCCCTTGGCACAGGCCCTCGAGGCTGAAACCTTGGGTTAGCAGTGGGTTACCTCTCCATCTATCCCACATACTTTTTCAGCTCCTTTTCTCCCCCCCGTGACCCAAACCAGGGCTATTCCTCTGGAGAACAGAGGTGTTAGCCGTTATTTGGACCATATGGACAGAGAGAAAACGAAGAAATCTTCCAAGGAAGCACAAGCCTCTCAATTCCCTCATCGACCTTCTTAGATATTCTCTTATTTGATAAGCCAAGAATAGTAAGTACTTTAGGCTCGCCTCTCATTCGGACTTCCATCAGAGCTGGCAGGCCCTCATCTCTTGGCATCTCACAAGAGTTCCTCTCTCCTCCCTTTGGCAAACTCCCAACTGCGACCAAATCAAACTTAATTTTGATGGCTTCTCCTCTAGGAAACCCAGAAGCAACAGGTGTCTGAGGCCTCTTTGCAGCTTCGGAGGCGTGCACAGTGCTCATCTACTTCAGACATATCGTCGTCACAGACACTACTACAGCAGAAGCCAGTGCCCTTCTTGAAGGCCTTAGAGCCTTCAACCCCTCTTGGAAACCTTTTCTCATCATCGAAGGGGATAACATGAATGTTTTAGCGTTGGTTTCCAAAGCTGCACCTAGCCCTTGGAGACTACATCACGTCTTCGATGAGATCTCCCATCTTTGCGCAGCCTCACAAGTCTCTTGGAAACATATACTGCAGGAAGCTAACTCCATTACAGACACTCTTGCAAAAGCCAGAGCTAACCTATCCACATTTTTGCCCGCTGGAGCTTGATGTTTTGTCCAAGCCCCTTTTCTTTTCTTCCCCTCTTAGTTAACTTAGTTGTACAAGTGAAGCATTTTTTGGTAGCCCATTCAGCGGCATATAATTTTTGGACCCTTGAGGTTTTTGTACAGGGCCGCTAGTTGTGTTGGAGCCCCCCTCTCTTATACCATTGTATTCCTATTTAATACAAAAGTTAACATTTTCAAAACAAAAAAACATAACTGCAAACTCTCTCTCTCTCTCTCTCTCTCTCTCTCTCTCTCTCTCTCTCTCTCTCTCTCTCTCTCTCTCTCTCTCTCTCTCTCTCTCTCTCTCTCTCTCTCTCGGGTGTGGGTGTGTGTGTGTGTGTGTGTGTGAGTGAGAGAGAGAGTTAGATATTCTCACATCTAAATTATTTTACATCTTGTTTCTCAAAGTCACACGAGTACTACAGAAGCATGTAACCAAACAGCAACACTAAAAAATAGACCACCAAAATCGGATTATCTGTGATTTGTGATGTAATAATCGTGACGTTAACAATGGATATCAAACATTTAACTTTTTAGTTTCCCTAATATCATAATTATATTAATTAAATTCTGAAGCATTTTCTGATATTTCCATGATGTCAATACTTTAAAAATGTCAGCATACAAGTTTCTTTCGGAGTAAATATGCCAAATCATTATCACAAAGTTTGTGTCCAAGAGATACTAAAGATCATCAGTAACTTCAGTAAGCATTCACATTTAAATTACTTTGCAGTTGATCTTCTTTTGTTCCTTTTAAAGCATTTTCTAATGTTTCCATGATGTCAACACTATTAAAAGAGTTAGCGTACAAGTTTCTTTTGGAATATGCCAAATCCAAATTTGTTGTCAATCATCAATGACTTTAGTAATCATTCACTGATTCACATTTAAATAACTTTGCAGTTGATCATCAGATTTTATTTTTTTGATTATCAGATTGTATATTTAGAGCATATTTGAGTTTGTGTAATCAAATAAAGGTCATATGACGTCAAAAATAAATTTCGCAAAACAAAATTCTGCACAACTGTAAATTACAGACAATTATTTTCTTAAGTATAGCCTCTCATGTGTGTATGCCATTCTTGAGATATGTTGCAGCCCAAAACTTAAATAATTGGAAGGTGCAGCAAGCTGACATTGACCTCCACTTGGAAACAACAGGAGCTACAGTTCTTTTTTTTGGACGAAAGAACAGAAGCTACAGTTGAAACTTCATGCTCATTATTCACAAATAGGGCATAATGGTAGTTCACCCGAAATCTCCATCAAAACGAGTAACAAGACAGCAGTTTAATAGAAAAACTATCATACTCTTAGAATTCACGATAACTTTATTTTATTTTTTATAAAAACATGTCATCAGCCCATCCATTGTTATAATTTATAAATCAATCATGATCCACCTATTTCGCACCTAGGTACTTATGAGAAGCCAATAAACCACTTGGAGTGGCATGGTGCCTAGGAGAAGTTGACACTTAATACCAGAATTGACATATAACACACTGTTGTTGAGAACAACCAAAACTGCAATGAAGAGGTAGTGAGATAAGAATACAAGTGAAATGCAAAGTATATTATTTTGGCTGTGACACAAAAATAAGAAATCTGTTCTTCTGAACCTGGAGAGATATCTGATTCATAGCTACAATTCATTGACATCAAGGGATGAAATGTATCCCTCAAAAAAGTAAAGAAACATCCATATTTAAATTTCTTTGATGGCTATCTTGATTTAAACTTTGGCTCCATGGAAACATTTATTTCTCTGAAATGATTCATCAGAGAGACTGGATAAGCTCTTTCATGATTAAGCACATTAACATTCCAAAAACAAATTGTGTTTCAATCGGATTAACCTTAGCATCAAATTTTTCTGTTTAGGACATGAGAGCTAAAGCTACTAATCGATGGTTCAGCAAATAACAGACGGTTATTTGCTAAACCATTCCTCCGAATATGCTAACTTAGCAGAAGATTGACTAATATTCCCTTGACTCCACCTTCTTTAACTTAGAGCCCAACATTCTGAAAAACCCATGGTGCATCACAATGGTATCAAGCATTTTAACTCTTGTGACAAGAGAAAATTCACTATAAACTTTTAATGGGAAAAAAAAAACGGATAAATAGGTGAAAAGGGATATCCTCAAACCCTATCCTAGTATTTCTCAGTGTTCGAAATAGGAATACACAAGCCTAAGAAAGCAATTCAATAATTATTTTCCCTCACACCTAATTGGCTCATTCACCCCTACCCGATGACATAAATCTGATTCGAGCAAAACCATAAATGCAGAAGGGCAGATAAAACAGGCACCCCATCAAGATTCAGTATACTCCAGTAATATTAAAATGTTCAACAGCTCAAGTAAAACAGCATTAACTTTCTTTTACTCAAAAACACTCTAGCCAAATGAAATCCCTACTCAAATGATAACAGAAAATTAGAGAAAATAGCAGAAAACACAAGTAATAGGGTGTCTAATAGAAGATTAGATTGTTGGATAATTTAGGAGGATTAAATACATTGAATTAGAAAACCTCAAACTGATATACCAAGCTCCAAATCGCCATATTAGCAGGAAAACCACCCAAATTCAGAACTATTCAATAAAAATTCCATAAGATCAAAATTGCTTTACAAAGTCATCATCATCATAGCCTTTTTCCAATTACTTGAGGTCAATCCTGATCGCCATTATGTTCTCTTCCATAAATCCCCATATCTTAGTACTTCCAACCAAGTCCTTTTGGCCCCTTTTCAGTCGTTGCAACTAACTCACACCTCAGCACCTCAGCGCCACACATTGCCAGCACATCTAAGTCTAACTCGCAACTCCTACCAGGTGTTGTACTTGGTCGGCGCCACAGCCCACCTAAGTCTACTTTCTCCTATCGCCTATTGGTGCCTCCTAAGTCTACTTTCTCTTATCTCTCTTTTTTTTTTTTTTTTTGGATAGAAAGGTACATGAGTTGATTAGCAATCAAGGGTTTTGGCAGAAATTGTTGCTTATGTTATGTTTTACAAAATTAGCTGCATTTCTGCCAAACCCTTGATTGATAATCAACTCATGTATAAAAAAACAGCTTTCAATATAACTCCATCTACGCAATACCAAAATGGGAAAATGGGAAAAAAAATTAGAAAAATAAAACACACCCCAATTCCAAAAATTAGGATAAACAAACCTTAGTATCCAGCATGACAGCGCATAAGATCTGAGTGTTTTGCATAGCGATCCTGAGATTATCTAGGGTTTCCTGATGATACTCATGAGTTCCATGAGAGAAATTGAACCTCGCAACGTTCATGCCAGCCCTCAAGAGCTTCTCAATCATCTGAACAGACCTCGAAGCAGGTCCGAGGGTGCAAACGATCTTAGTCTTTGGTATCCGCCCATCGTTGGGGAGCTCCTTCAAAATTCCCTCTATGTCAATATTTGCCATTCTCTCTTTAAAAACCTCGATCCTCCTGAACACAACCACAACTCTCTCTCTCTCTCTCTCTCACTCACTGTCTAACAGGGAACACTGACCAGGCTAGTGCAATCGAAAAGTGAAAATGAAAAATGAAAAATGAAAAAATCCGATAAACAACTGATAATTAGGGGCTTTAATTTGAGGGCTAATGAATGAGAATGAAGGATGAAGAAATGGAAATGAGAGTGAAGCAAGAATAATGGCAATTGAGATGAGGCTTTGTAGAGTGAGAAAGAGAAAGACCGAAGCCCTAACTCGATCTGCGGCCCACACGACCAAAGAAATCTGCTCTTTTCTCTGTCTCTCTCTAAACTTTTTCTCTCTTCCCCCCAGCGAACCCGTCCTCTGTTTCTCTCTCTAAACCTTGTTCGCTCGCACACACAGGTTTCAACCATCTAACAACATGAGAGGACAGTACGGGATGCCTGGCTTAAAGCTCGCGCAGCTCTGGGCGATCGGACCGTTGAGAAAGTGACAGGTGTTTGCGCCACGACGTTGCGAATATCGCATGTGGCCGCAGGGGGTGCTCTCTTTTCTGGGCCCGCCCACCAAACAAGAGAGCGAGAGGGGTGAAACCGAAAGTCAAATAGTCAAGGAATGCACTTTCTACAAGCCATATGCCCTTCCCCACAAAACGAAGCAAAGTGTCGCATAAAAATTCGGACGGACGGGGTTATCAGGCGCCCGCACATGTACAAATGCGGGCCTGGCAATAAATATATTTTTTTAAGTATAATTTGATCCTAATTTTTTAAAAATATATGTAATATTTATTATGAAAGTCATAAATATATATAAATAAATAAATTATGAAATCTAAAAATAATAATTACATTACAAAATATTTGAACCGTTAGTTACAATTGTTTTTAGATAGACCACCTATTTGCATCCATCGTAATGATCGATGCTTTATACCTTTGGACCGCATATTGTACAAATGCGATCCAACCCGCATAAAACAATTATTGTAGAAATTGTGTCTTTCTTAAAAGACACCTCGGATAACTCGGACCCAACCCAAACCCAAATACTATTCGGGTCCAATATTTGAACCTAGATCCTACTCACTGGATCCAATTTTTGGAACCGGATATGAGTCGGGTCCAGGTCCATTGCCACCCCAATTATTATAGCTCTAGGATCAATTTCCGCATCGGATTATGAAATTTATAGTTGGAAAAAAGGAAAAGATTGGTGAGTTGGCCAACTCGCACGATTTTATGCATTCTCCCTACAAAATATATCTCAAAGATATATTTTCAATTCAAAACTTAAGAGTTCAGGAATATCAACCCTGACAATTATCTTAATTTAGAATTTTTTATTTATAAGTGTTATTATTTGAAGTCTTTTCGTCACCGTCCATTTTAGCTTTTAGTGGATGTAACATTTTTTGACATCCATCTTAAAGATGGAGGTTAGATATACAAGGGACTGTATGATAATAGGTGAGTCGGTTGATTCACCAAAACCATGCCTTTAAAAAACATGATAACAATCTTGTGGATTTATAAACACTTGAAAATGGATGGTCTTTATAATGCAGTACACTATATATTATTTTTAAAATTAAAAATATTTTTAACATTAGAAATAATAATTTTTCTTACAACCATAATGACGAAAGTATTTGGATACCGGTTTTAACGAGTGTTACGGTGAGGTTTTACCTTTTTTTTATAAAAGGTTAGACTTACTTTAATCTCAACCTTTTCTGTATCCATCTTATTTCAAAACTCTATTACAAATTACAGTTTTCTCCATAACTCTTGTGATGGCTTAAGAAAATATTTATTTATTTTAATTTGTGATGGCTTAAAAAAATATTTATTTATTTTATTATAGAATTTGAAGCTCTAAAATTAATGCAGATTTCACAGTTTTGTGAATAGAAAAAATATATCACTCACTTTTTATTAAGGCTTGAAATCTTGTTTTTTTTTTTTAAAATAATGGTTGTGTTTTTAGATGGTGATCATTGATTTGTACATTTTTTTTACTATTGATTTTCCAAGATATTTAAGATGATATTTATCGTGCGAATATATAGAGTCAGCATTACAAAATAGTTTGTTCCTTACAAAATACTTTGATCCTTTTTGGGGCATGTCAATGTGGGACCGGATTAAAAAACCATTTGTGCTACTTTTTGATGTAGATGATTAAAATATATTTTTAAAGATTTTTTTGTTTTTTTGGTTAAGTGGAGATGGGGCCTTAGGAATAGAACTTGAGACAGCTTTTTTAGAATCAAGCCCAATTCCTAAAAGGTTAGTTAGTGGGGATTTGGGCCCGTCAGAATGGAGTCTGGAACTTCGTTACAGGTCTTAGTGGTACAAAATACTTTGTCCATTGTTAATGATTTTATTTGGGTTTATCGGAATGGAGTTTAGGACTTCGTTATAGGTTAAACTTTTTGACATATCCAAACTATTAGATTTCATATCGAATAGCTATAAGTATTTGTGATTTCAATCGTATGAAAGATATAATCTTTTTAAAAAATAAAAAACAAATCAATGTTTTTCAACGCCTGAACCATATTTGTTATGGGGTGCAGCCTTCGAAAAAAAAAAGAAGAACAAAAGGCAAATGTGAAAGAGAGAAGTGAGCATATTGTGAGAGAGGGGGATACCCGATGCCCATGGTTTTGCAGTGAGACCCAGTATTAGAATATAGGAGAAACACGCATGTTGTTAGAAAGGAGGGGGTCAACGGTTTTCACCTTCAAATTTATTTATTTTTATATGTAATCGGTGGGATTGGATGGTTTTGACCTTTAATAAAACAACAAACAACCCTCATTGAGTATCTCAAAGCTTGTTTGAAGAGGATGAACATATGTAAGATATAAGGTTGAATAGTTCATCTCTAATAAATATTTAAACAAATTCCCCATTTATTTATTTTTTTATTTTTATTTTGATTTTGGCTACTTTCCAATCGAAATCTTTTGCGCTCTCCTTCAGGCTCTTTTATTCAATGTAATACAATTTGGGATGATAAAAAACAAAAGGAAAAAAAGATTGTCAATCATGGCTCTTCCTGTTCTTGAAAAGTTCAAACATTCCCCTATCCAATAAGACAAACAAACACAACAAAATGTCCATCTGAAGTTTCAACGCCTTGTGATCTAATGACTAAGATATTTTAGTAGCAAAGTCCATATATTGGCGAAATGATTCAAAATGCATGCCATAAAATGGATCTCTTCTTTCTTTTCCTTTTGTTTCAAGCATTTAGAATGCGAACCTTGGGAATTAGTGCGGCCCTCGTGTAGGGGTGGCAATGGGTTGGGTCGGGTCGGGTCAGGTCGGGTCTGGGTCTAGGTCTGGGTTCGGCCAGATCAAGACTCAGATAGTATTTGGGTCCAAAATCTAGACCCGGGCCCAACCCGTAAGATCCAATTTTGAACTTATACTCAGACTTGGATCAAACCTAACCCTCAAGTCCGGGTCCATTGCCACCCGTATCATCATGCCTCTATCTACAAAAGCCAAGAGCCCAAATCTCATAACAAACCGGAGGCATCTTGGTCATTTACGTGGAGGATGTCAAAGAGTCTTAGATCATTGGAGATGCACGCTGAAATTCTCTGCAGATGAAGAGATGTAAGGGGCTTATTGCTTCCTAAACAAATTCCTCTATGCTAGACGATCAAGAATATGAGATAAATGCACTCGGAATTGCTATTCATAAGTAGGGATGGCTCAACACCAATAGTTCAATGGATCTTTCCATTCTAATATATTATCCGAGAGTTATCAGTATTTATCAAATATGTTCCTATCTAATGGAATGCTATTGGATTAAATGCTATTCTAAAAATAGATACTATCGGATCAAATGGAAAAAATATTGGTGAGAACGAGAGTTTTTTGTGGATGAAATCAAACATTTGATTCATATACTCGAAGAAAGATTTTTTATTCCTTAGCCAGAAAGAAACAATATGTGGCCGTGAAAGAGGGATTAAGTGGAGTTTATCAAAGTTCTATAATGCACTAGAATTCGCTCCTCTCTCTCTCTCTCATATAAGTACGTGCATCTAATATTTTAGCAAAATTCAATGTAAAAAGGAAAAAAATAAAGTTAGAATACAATACATGCTTTCAAAAAGTGGGACATGAATGTAAAATATGATATTAGATAATTTTAAAAAAAAATTCTTAAAATACGAGAGAGATCTAAATAAATTTTCCTAAAAATAATAAAATACTATTGCGCTCTAGAAACACTAACTCCGATCTTGCACTGAGTAGACATTTGTATTTATTTTTTTTTGAGATGTAGTAATTTTTTGTGTAGGGTTTACATAGAGCGTTCAAAAGTGCTCCAAAACATTCTCTTATTTACATGCCATTATATACTATAATATTATAAAGGGAAAAGTTTATATAGAGCCTAGGCTCTAAACAATAAAATTAGAACCTATCTCAAAAATTTCGCTAGAAGAGATTGTTTTGTTGCCCAAATATCATCAAATTGATCATCTCAACCAATGTTCACATAATCGAACCAAAACAGTTAACCGTTTTTTAGGGTGGGAGCGGCTTGAACCAGAACTGGACTAATTGGGGCTGTTAACCATTTTAACCGATCAAGTAGTTTTTTTTTATTTTAAAGAAAGTAAAAACGTCCAAAAAAATTAAAATAAATTGAAAAAAAATAGAAAAACTTAGACTAAATGTATACTATTATATTACATACATTTAACTTACAAAAAAAAATTGAAACAACTTTTTATATAAATTAAGATATGTTGCCAAAACTAAAGATATGATAAGATATGCTGCCAAAACTAAAACCTCCAAAAAAACTAGGCTTTAAACACAATTAAAGTTGAACAACTAAATATATCCATTTTTCATAACATTGTTGCATACATAAAGATATAAAATCTTAATTGCTGCATACATAAAGATATAAAATCTTAAGGCTTTATGACAATTGCATAATGAAGTATAGCCGCCAGGTAGTCAGATACTTAAAGAATACTTGGAATACTGAGTGTTTTTTTAATCAAAATGACTCCACAAAATCAAATCATTCATAAAAAATGTCTCCCTAAAATTTAAAGAATACTTGGAATACAAATTTGTTTTTATTGTATATATATATATATATATATATATATATATATATATATATATATATATATATATATATATATATATTCTCATATTCATCACAAAAAACATATTTTTATATATATATATATTATATAACATTAAAAACAATCCTCACAAAAAAAATATCAATTTTATTTTTCATTCAATAAACCCTAAAATCCCCAAAATCGACCTCCAAATTTTTGTTTTTGTTCTAAAATTCGTTCATTTATTTTATGCAATCAATGATCTCACACAAATATTGTTTATATATATTCTCATATTCATCACAAAAACATATTTTTATAAATATATATATTATATAACATTAAAAACAATCCTCACAAAAAAAATATCAATTTTATTTTTCGTTCAATAAAAACTGAAATCCCGAAAATCCCTAAAATCCCCAAAATTGACCTCCAAATTTTTGTTTTTGTTCTAAATTTCATTCATTTATTTGATGCAATCAATAATCTCACACAAATATTATGTATATATATTCTCATATTCATCACAAAAAAACATACATATATATATATATATATATATATATATATATATATATATATATATATATATATATATATATATATATATATATATAACATTAAAAACAAAAAACCCCTAAATTCCAAAAATCGAGCTCCAAAAAACCCTAAATTCCTAAAATTGAGCTCCAAATTTTATTTTTGTTGTTAAAAAATCGTTCTTTTATATATTGCAATAAATAATACTAGTCAAATATTGTCTGAAAAATCCTAAAAAAGATGCAAAATTAAGAAAAAAAATAAAAAAATTTAGGTTCGGGCTTACCTTGTTTGCTTCAATCTCAAAATTGAGCCCAAAATCTCTCCATTTCAACGAAATCAGGAGTCTTGAAGTATATGTATATCTGTGATCATTAAAATCCCCAACTTTTTATCGAAAAAAACTGAAAAACCAGGCCAAAATCAAAGGAATGGCTGATTTTTCATAAAAACCTAAAGAACACAAAAAAAACACACCAAAAATTGCCAAAATCGATCTAATCTTGGAGTTTTTTATTCAATATTGTTAGATTTATAGAAGATTTGAAAGAATAGTACAATTATTGAGCCAAAAAAAAAATGGTAGAAAAAAGCATAAAAAGCCTGCAAAAAATGGCAGATCACGGGTTCTGCTCCAATAACGGGCACTGTTACAAATAACGGTATTTATTTGCTGTGCGCTGTTATTTTGTTGTATCGCCTGATATAACGCCAGACCGGACCGGTTTTCATAGAACGGCTGGTTTTGTCAAAATTTCACCGATTCAAGGTCAAACCGACTGGCTTTTTCGCTGATTTTTTTCAGGACGGTGTTTTTTTTTTACTAATACACTAAAACCAGACCTAATCGGAATCGCCACCCCACTGGTAGCGAGCTAACTGGCGGTTCCGGTTCTGACCGGCCGATTTTTCGAACACTGATCTCAACATCAAGATGCATGGACATGAGACAAAAATGGATTTCAAGTTTTGGAAATAGTGCATCTTTTAAGGCATTTTTGGACCGTCAATTTTCAAGATTTTCAAATTTTCACAGATTTGTCGATCTACACTATTTTTTAAGTTTTAAACTTTATAAATAAAAATGAAAATATATTTTAAGACCATCACAAAGATTTCCATTATTGAAGCCACATTTCTCGGTACTATTTGAAAGTAGGCTCTAATTTGATTGTTTAGAGCCTAGGCTCTGTACAAACCGCATCCTATTATAAAACCATTTACTTTGGTACAAAGTGGTCACAATTACTTTTAGCTATTTGATAAAATCTAAAAAATTAAAGTGTCACTACATTCGATAATTTTTATTTTGGATTTCGTGCCTATTCAATACTAAAATCCTAACCACCGGACTTCAAACATAACAATCTAATGATTGTGATCTCCTTATATCGAAAGTAAATATTCGTATTAAATACATTTTCGTTTCATATTTGCTTATACATTTGAAAAAAATGTGATACGAGAGTTCTGGTATCAAACTAATCTCCCCTAAGGCATGAAAACCAATAATTTACAAACTCTAGTCATGGCCTATGCAGCATTGTAGTCTCGTGTAGTAAAGCAAATGGTACTCATGGGCTCCTCTTCTCAAACAATGAATAATATTGCCATTCCATGTTTTGGGTGCAAAGGGCATTAAAATAAATTTGAAGACTTGAAACCTGAAGTACTTGCCTAAGAAAAATATAAAATTTATAGGCTGTATAAAACAAGGCCATTTTTTAACACCTCTTTTTAACCTTGAGAATGAAATTCCCTTCTTGTCATTTCCCTAGTTGCATGCCAGCTTGATACTCCACTATACAAGCGTGCAATTTTATGAATGAATATCCCTTTAATTGTGAATGGGTGTAGTTTGTATAAGGTGTCAGCTTTAAAGCAAGGCATACATCTAAACTTTGTCAAAACATTAAGTTTGGTATCGGAAATTTTTAAGATGACTTGAAAGTCTATTTTTATCTCCAACATGAAATTCAAAACTCCAAAAATAGTGCATATCGGGCATATTTATAAACACTTAGAAAATCTTGAAAAAGGGATGGTCCAAATAGCGTGTTATAAGATACATTTTTGTTTTTTTATCTTCCTATCCAGGTATCTTGAAGTTGAGATGATCAATTAGATAGCTCTCTAACATCAAAATATTATTTTTTAATAGGTTTTTGAGATGCACCTTACTTCCACATTATAAACTTGACACCATATACAAACTTTTTCCATCGTCGAAGTGCCAGTAATAATAGAGATTTATTGATTAAAAGTAAAATATTTTATAATTATTCGTAAACACTTGGATGTTGGATATGGATATTAGTAATAGGGTGCAGTTGGCATACGGATGCATCCGTAGGTGTAGAAGTTAGGTATGGTCACTATGGTATTGCTACCTTTTTTTTCAATTTTATTTATTTATTTTTGGGTATTTTGGTAGGAATCAAACTAGAGATGGTAAATGCTGGTTTTAAATGTAATGTAGTTTCCAATAGGGGTGGCAACATGTCGGGTTTGGGTCTGGCCAGACCTAGACACGGATTCGAAAAAAATGTACAGGACTCGGACCAGGGCCTGGACTAGAACCAAAAATAAATAAAAAATATAATTGAATATATTTAAATACTATATTAAATATATACATGTATTAATTAAATATTACAACTAAAAATATATGGTTGTATTCATTTAACTATTATTTAAAGGGATTGTATACAATGAGACCATTTACCTTTGATACAAGTTGATTACAATTACTTACAACTATCCAATAGAAAATTTGATAGCTTGGATGTGTCACAAACTTTGAAAAAATTTCTTTTGAAGTTTGAGCTTGTTCAATAGAATAATTTCACCTGCCCAATTTCACATCCAATGGTCAAGATTAATGTGACCTCCTTTTACCAAAGACAAATGGTGTCATTATATACTTTCCCTTATTTAAATACTATTTAAATGTTATATGTTATATATTATATAAATAATAACCCTATATGGGTCAGGTCCACATGAACTTGGACCCAAATAGTATTCGGGTATAACATTTGGAACTAGACCCAAACCCAACCCGCCGAATCTAATTTTTGGACCCATACCCGGACCCAAGTCAGGTCCGTATCCATTGCCAACCCTAGTTTCCAACAGTGAGGTTATCATCTTTCGATCACAATAGTAACATACACACTTAGATGTAGAAGTGGACAACTAGGTTGTCAATTCTTCATACAAGCACAAGAAAAAGAATTCAATACTACCTTTGGCTTCCATAGATAATCCGTATCCTTGTATACTTTTACAAAACTTCTCCAACTTTTGTGTGGGGATATAAGATGCCTCAATTGTCAGATTTTACATATGACTGCTCAAAATGGCCGAGATATCCCATATTCCTAGCCCTAGGTCAAAATCGCGATCTCATTGGATACAACCCCAACATTTAAACCTGCAATAATGTTTGTCACTATGTCAAAACGATGAATCGGGGATAGGAAGTTAGGCAGGGTCATGGACAAGCCAAAACGTCTGAAAAAAAAAAAAAAAAAAAAAGGGAAAAATATGTTTAAAGTAAAATTAAACAAAATACATTTAAATGATGTTAAAAAAGCAAATGAAAAAATAGATTTTGAACACATCAATTTGCGACGAGATTATTTTAGAAATGGAAAAGTTTATATAAGGGCAGGGCCCTAAACAATCAAATTAAGACGCACTTCAAAAATTTACTAAAAGAAGTTGTTTAGATGCTAAAAAATCTTTAAATTGACGATCTCAACCTCAAGATATATAGGCATAAGAAAAAATAGATTTCAATTCTTGGACATAGTGCAGCTTGTAATGCATTTTTGGACCGTCAATTTTCAAGCTTTTCAAGTGTTCATGGATCTGCTCAATCTACATTATTATTTAAGTTTTAAATTTAGTAATTAAACATGAAAGCAAAATTTCAAGCCATCACAAACATTTCTCCTATTAAAATATCATCTTTCAACACTATTTGAAGGTGTACCTTACTTTGACTATTTAGAGCCTCGACCTTATAAAAATCACCCCCCTATAGAAATTAAAAAAAAAGAAGATAAGCTATAAAGATTATATATTCATTGCCAAAACACTTTCCAATTTTTGTCAAAATGGTAAAAACATAAAAGAATATATTACAAATCAATTTCTTATTTTTTGGATTATATATATATATATATTAAAGGATGCCTGAATTGACCACCAAATTAAAAGCATCCCGGAGGGGGCTAACATGAGCTAATGGAACTGGCTTCAAAGAAGTGGTCTCTTTACACATTGAGAAGCCATTTTATCTTTTTTTTGACAAATGTTATGAACTTATATTAAAGCAATGCTTCAAGAGAATGAGATTACAAATATTGAATCAAATCATTAGAAACTTGTAAAAAGAAAAGAGAAACACCATATTTAGCTAGCCCATCAACAACATCATTGCCTTTGCATATAGTGTGGCCGAAGCTTATCTTCAAATTAGGCTAGGCACAAAGGTCTTAAATTTTTAACCAAAGAGTAAATAGGGATCAGGGGATCTTTTGCTCTTTTCTACATCACTTGATAACATTCAGATAATCCCCTTCGATTACAAAATCACCAATGAAACTCCTCTCAATGGTAATATGAAGGCCTTGAAGGAGAGCAGCCCGTTCAGCATGATTGGATGTTGTAGACACACAAGGATCCGAATAAGAGAAAAGAACCAGCCCCAAATTATTGCGAAGAAGCCCACCAACACTTGCAGGTCCTGGATTTCCAAATGAGAAGCCATTTTATCTTTCTTTTTGACAAAGTGTGTGTGTTTACGCGCACATTGGAGGAGGGAAACGATTCGATTCCATCTTTTTGTAATTTCAATGTTCCAAAATTGATCACAACACAAAATATAAAATTAAAGGATTATCATAAGGATGCGGTTTGTATAGAGCCTAAGCTCTAAACAATCAAAGTAGAGCCTACCTTCAAATAGTGTCGAGAAATGTGGCTTCACTAATGAAAATCTTTGTGATAGCCTTAAAATATATTTTTATATTTATTTATAAAGTTTAAAGCTTAAAAAATAGTGTAGATCAATAGATCTATAAAAACTTGATAATCTTGAAAATCGATGGTAAAAAATTGCGTTACAAAATACACTATTTCCAAAACTCGAAATCCAATTTTTTCTCATGTCCATACATCTTGATGTTGAGATGATCAATTTGAAGATATTTGAACATCAAAACAACATCTTCTAATGAAATTTTTTAGCTAGGCTCAAACTTGATTATTCATAGCCTCGGCTCTATATAAACTTTTCCTTTATCATAAAAACTTCAAATAAGCTCCCCCGTTTCTAAAACTTACGGTTGGCAGGACGTAACCTATTATACTAAAGTAGAACTTATTTTGACTAAATCACTGCGACAAATATTATTTGCATTGAACATTAAAGAAAACAAAAAAAGGAAATTTTATATGATGTTGCAATTTTGTACCTCAAAAATCATAATAATTTGAAGTTGGAAAACCTACAAACTAATTATTTCAACCTTGTATGAATATAAAATAAATTTCAAGTCCTAAACATAATACATGCATTCATCAACATATATAGAGTACTTAATAATGGGTGTGGTTTGTATAAGGCGAAGGTCCTAAATCGTCAAAGTAAGGCGCACCTTCAAATAGTGTCGAAAGATGTTGTTTCAATATTGAACATTTTTGTGATAACCTGAAATTTATTTTCATCTCTAATTATAAATTTTAAAGCTTCAAAAACAGTGTAGATCAAGCAAATCTATTAATATTTGAAAATCTTGAAAATTGATAGTTCTAAAATGTATTACAAGATGCACTTTTCAAGACTTGAAATCCATTTGTTTTCCATGTTCGTACATCTTTAAATTGAGACGAACAATTTAAGGGATTTTAGGCATTGAAACAAATTCTTTTGGTGAATTTTTGAGGTGCGCGGTAATTTGATTGTTTAAGGCCTCGCCCTAACCACATAAACTAAAAAGCTGAGTTATTTTTTCTCTCTCACGGTCAGAATCTCATGCACAGCCAAAAAAAACAAAAAAGAAAAGGCAGCTTTATGGACAATGGAACCAGTGCTCACATGGGTTATGTTCTAGTCAACATAAGCCGTCCACGTGTTTAGATTATCAAGGATTCTCTTATTGTGGTTAGGTATGCTTTTTCTATTCTATTTTAATTTTCTTGAATGGCAGGAGAAATTTTCAAAACGAGGCACCAATCAACCCAGGATACGAATATAGCCCATTTTTCAACCCAAAACACTAATAAAACTTTAATTTCTAACTCACCCAAAATCATAATTAATTTACTCAAAGTTACTTTTTATTTTTACTTCTTTTAATATATTTTTTCTATTACATCCTGGTAAAGATAACTCTTTTGTTTTGCAGTATATCATTTGGTTTTTCATTAATCTTTGAAAGCCTCTTTTTGGACCTGGATATTGCCTTATAATCACCTTGTGCCTACATTTATGGCTGGAGAGAGAGAGAGACATCCCAATACCTACATTGCTGGGAAGAGGGAGAGCCCAGTGCATACATTTCCTGGGGTAGAGAGAGACCCATAATGAAATTTAAAAAATGCCTGCCGGGTTACGGAATCTGGTTCGACATGAGAATTAATCACCCCATTTTGGTTATGTGTATATATAGAAAAACGGCTAGAACCAGCGGTTCCATGCAGTAAATGACGATTCTTTATAGTAAAACGTGATGATCCGAACCGCCAATTCACCATTCCAGATTTTTTTTTTTTTGGCCTGTTCACTGTTTTTTCATGTGTTTTTTTGCCGGTTCACTATTGTTTTTTGCATAGTGAAAGGTCGATCCATACCTCCTATTCACCGATTTAAACAGATTTTTGGGTGCCCGATCCAAGTGACTGATCCGTGTTTTAAATCACTAAGTAAAATGATTAAAAGTCCAGATGTTCACAGTACTTTTAGAAATAAAAAAAGTCCGAAAGAATATCCCATAAAGTAAAGATAAGGGATGGACTTACAAAGGTAGGGATGATATCCAAATCACGTGATTTTCTCGTTTTCTTCAAATCAAACTTCAATCCATTTCCATTTATATATATCTCAACACACTCTCCAAAGATAGAATATGAATCAGCATTCTAATTTTGAGTCCCCAAAAGCCTATATATTCATATGGGAATCCCACAACTAAAACCGTTCCTATTCTCTTCGTTTTTTTGCTGGTTTTTTGTGAAAGAAAACATGAAGCTTTTGCTCATCTTTCTCTGTTTCTCTCTCTTCACCTCGGAGGCCCTGGCCCTGCATCATCATGTAAGACAAAGCAGAAGAAATTTGCTCGCCAATGGCCTTGGTTTAACTCCTCAGATGGGGTAAGATTTCTTTTACTTTTTCTTTTTTATTTTTACCAAAACTCTTTTATTTCTTTCCAGAACTTGATCACAGTACATCTATCAAGCACTTGAACTTTTATTGAATTTCAAGTATTTCAACTCATGGTCATTTGTTTTTTGATGAGATTTTCGAAATTGAATCGAATAAATAAGCCAAATTTTAAATAGTTCATTTTTTATATGAATTTTGACGAATTTTTCTTTTCTTCTTGAACTTCAAACTCTTTTGTTGCTACAATATAGGGTACTCCCCCATTCCTATCCCGATCGGAATAACTCATGATTAATGAGATGATAATTTTCTATGTGAATCTCCAAGCACTTTAGCCAAGTGTTTAGGAACATGGGGCTTGGACTGTGACTCGCTGCGGCCATGCCCAGGCCGAGTCTCCCAAGTCAAGCCGGGTATTGTTTAACAGAAAAAAAAAAAAAAGATAAAAGGAAAAAAAATTAGGCATTGCGTTAGAAAAATAGATTCGAGATGAGATTCTTTTAGCCTTGTGATGCTTTAATATTGAAGCATACAAACCATGAGTAATCTTATTTGATTTGATAATGAATCAAACTAATCAAATACTCCAACATTATGTTGCTGACCAGGCAATCCGGCCACTAGCTTTTATTGCTCTTTATGCATCATGACCGAAAGGGAAGAAATGAACATTGGACCCCAAAAGTCTCCTGACAATTATTTTAACCATCGGATGCCACCCAACACACACTGTCGGTGCAGCTTTTCAACACACACTGAAAAAAAACTCTAAAATTCCTCCCAAAGTACAAAATTGGAACCCTCTTTTTTTTTTTTTTCTTTGGATGAAACTCAAATAAAAATAGAGATTTTTTTTTGATCGACACAATGAAGCGTTTATAATGTCTCAATAACCCCATAAATACCTCTATATACATACAATTTTCCTCTTGTTATTTATGTATAATGAAGATAATTGTCTATTTCTATATTGCAGATGGAACAGTTGGAATCACTTCAATTGCAATATTGCTGAGAAAACAATAATAGAAACAGGTATATCATGCTTTGCTTTCTTCCATTTTTTATTTTCTTTAATTTTGCTTAATCTTCGTTCATTTTTTCCATAAATGAATTAATCATTGGTGGAAAAACAAATTTTGAATGGCTTTTCTCTTCTATATGCAGCCGATGCTCTTGTTTCAACTGGGTTATCCAAATTGGGATACCGTTATGTTAACATAGGTGATATAACTTAATTCATTTTCAAACTAACTTTTGTATTTGAAAAGATATATTGAACTGTATATCTTATTTTATTTTGTTCTAACTTAATCTTTTATAGATGATTGTTGGGCTGAGAAAGAACGTGATTCCAAGGTATGCAATAATATCTACATCTTCTTTTATTTTGTACATTAAACTTTTAACTTATTTTCATTATTTAAGGTCTTCCGTAATTTCGATGAATTTAAAATTCAAGATAATAAATGGAAATGCAGGGTAATTTGGTGCCAAAGGCATCAACTTTTCCAAATGGAATCAAGGCTCTTGCCGATTATGTCCATTCAAAGGGGCTTAAACTTGGAATATACTCGGATGCGGGGTATCTCTTCTCCTTATATAAAATTACAAATTTCTTTAATTAGTAATTTCAAAGTTTCTCTTTTTTTAAAAAAAACTAAATTTTGTGGATATTTTTTCTTCCATTCCAGGTATCAAACTTGTAGCAAAACTATGCCAGGATCTCTTGGTCATGAGGAACAAGATGCTAACACCTTCGCTTCATGGGTAAGGCTAGCAAACTTTGGTGTTACCTTTTTTATTTTCCTTGACTCTTTTTTCTTGTAAACATACATATAGTATACAATGATATCATTTATCTTTAGTACAAAGTGGTCACAATTCATCTTGATCATTAGATATGAAATTTGATGGCTGCATTTATTTCATTGACCAAACTCAAATTTCAAAAGGAATTTTCCCAAACTTTGTGACATACCCAAGCTATTGAATTTCACATCGGATGGTTGTAAGTGATTGTGACTTCTTTGCATCAAAGGTAAATAGTCTCATTGTATACAATTCCTATATATAATTGTTAGATATATGTTTTTAGAGTTATTTTTGGGATGATCTTAAAAATAGTAGAAGAATTTTTTTTTAAAAAAAGATAATTTTGAGCACATTTGACTCAATAAGTCTTATCACAACTGTTGGGGTCGGCTACACGAATGATGTTATGCCATCACCCTCTATCAAGGGCTGTAACTCAATCAGGTCATGAGTTATCTTATTTTTTCTTACTACTTCCATCCATATCCTTTAAGGGATTTCCCTTGCCCTTTAGAGCATTCCACTCGAAATAAATTATCCCACCTAATATAAATGTAAAATAACGGCTACAATGCACTAACTCTCTTAGAAAAAAACAACTGTTTAGGGTTTCTCTTAAAAACAAATTTGAACGGGACCTTCTCTAATGTCAGCATGATACATGTGCAGAGAAATAAAGCCTTGAAAACTATACGTAACACCAAAAATCGGGGGAGATGAACTTGTGCAGTATTTGCCTCTAGATTAACCTACTCGTGTGTGTTTGTGATACACAAAAGACCAAAGGTCAAAATTATCCCACATTGTTAAAATTGAAAACATGTGGCTAGGATTGTACCAATAATCTTGCTACGAATTTTTTTTTCGTGGACTCTAGATGAAGAAATGATACATCACAACCATCCAATTTGACATATGACGATTTTGGGGACCTTTTTATGCAAAAGGCAATAATCTTGCTTTATTAGTTATTTTAGGAGTTTTTGGGCTGTGGGTTAATGTACTTTAGTAAGCTATCCCAACCATCTATTTAGATTTGGACTCGCATCTTGATCTCATGTTGTATTTGTGATATTGCAGGGGATTGATTATTTGAAATATGATAACTGCAACAACGATGGATCAAAACCCCCAGAAAGGTACTCCAATTATTTTTTTCACAATTTTATGATATAAATTTGGCAGATAAACTTTGGTCAAATGAGTTACAAAGCCAAAAACAAAACAAAAAGGGAAGAACATAAATATATGTTAGGCCAGATGAATCCATTAGATTGGTGTTGGCTCCATTTCAGTAAAACCATGTTTTGATGTTTGGTTTCCTTTGTGATCAGGTATCCTGTTATGACCAGGGCTTTGTTGAAGACAGGACGCCCTATATTTTTCTCTCTGTGTGAGTGGTAAGTTATGCGGTTGAACCTTTTTGTGTAGTAAATAATATCTTAAAAGAAAAAAGGACAAGCTTTCTATAATTTTGCTACTATATAAAACTTATATACTTCCCCGTATCCAACCATTCACTTTGTATGGACGCTTGAGATAGCCCCAATCACAATGTTGAGAGTGTACACTATTTTATTTTTAATATTTTATCTATAAAAAGATTTTACTACTTAAACTCTCACCGGTAAAAATTACAATAAAAATATTTTTAATAAAATAAAATAACCAAAATACCTCTAGAAGTTTGAGGAGCATTTTGGTTATTGTATGTTGTTTAAAATATTTTTAGATACGACCATTGAGATGATAGCACGTACCAGATTTCATATTTATATAATTTGTAGAATAAAAAAGTCAGTGATTCACATTATCTAAATTGGCCTGCTGGATGGGGGAAGTATATATCTTCTATACATCAAGAGAAGTATATAAACCTTTCCCAAGAAAAAATATTGAGCCCTATACTCTTGCCAAACAACCCATTAACACAAAATAATAATAATAAAATCCTAGCACTAAAAAAGACTGTATTTAATGAACATAAATAAATACCAAAAAAAGGAAATACCTTGGATAAGAACTAATAAACCAAAGGAATTAACTCACTAACATGAGAACTCTTTCCTATACTCGATTGCCTTTTTTCCACTTTTCTTTTTCCTTTTTTTGTTCATTGTTTATTTATTTAATGTTGTTGGTTATTTTTTGCAGGGGTGATTTGCATCCAGCTCTCTGGGGTGCAGCTGTAGGGAACAGTTGGAGGACCACCAATGATATCGCCGACACTTGGGATAGGTAAATAATTTAACCTCAACGAATTTTGCCTTTAATTCCCCAACTAAAGCCAAAAGATATGGTCCTGAGGCCGCAAAATGTTCATTTACGCCTTCTGGTAAAAATGTAGCAAGGAGTACTTTTTAGGACCTAACCTCCTCAATCTAACAACCAACCTAAAAAACAAAAAGAAATGGATGCTGACTCCATACCTTCATGTAAAAATAACTTCTTACAGTTGAACTGAATGGAGAATGTCTAAAGTTAAGTTTTGGATAGTCTGATCTAGGAGTTTGTGAAATAAGAATCTTTTTTTCTATTTTTGAAAATAATCATTTGATTTGATGATTATAGAGTGAGTTCCAAAATTTTAAATAAAGAAACCTGCTAATACGTCTTTTCTTGACTGATTAATGGTTTGTTTGGTGGTTTACATTGTTGCAAGCATAGCATGATTTCTCGAGTGGACATGAACGATGTATGGGCACCTTATGCTCGGTTTGGAGGCTGGAATGGTGAGTGCTCTCGCCCAATACATAAAGTTTCCATGTGAAAGTATCATCTTATTTTAAAACTCACAATTATCCCTAACTATTTATTATGCTTAGTTGTATGACAAATGATGATTATGGGCCTCATTTCTTTCCACAAAGTTCAAGGAAAAGCTTTTGTACTTTGTGTGCAATCAATAGCATGCCTTTGTCATTGGATTTTTCCCCTCTAATGGGTACAAGTAATTGTAACTTTCTTTTATCAAAGGTAAATAGTCTTATTGTATATTTTCCCTATTAACAAAAAACATTTTATCAGTTTGTCTTATATCCTTATAGGTTATAAAGGTAATGAATCTTTTCAGGCAAGTATACAAGCGTAAAGTAACTAAATAAATGGCAAAAAGAAAAATATAAACTATGAAACTAACCTTGTCCTTATTGAAATATCTATATAAAGAAAGGCACCAAAAAAAAAAGATCTATTTATGGATAAACTCTCTTTTGGGTTGAAGTTTCTTTAATGTGTATAATTGAGGTCAAGTTAAATTATAGGGTCTTGTGATTAAATTATTAATGGCGTATGTGTATATTTGGTTCATGGATCAGACCCAGACATGCTTGAGGTTGGAAATGGTGGAATGACCAAGAATGAATATATTGCCCATTTCAGCCTTTGGGCCCTAGTAAAGGTAACATTTATGTCTTCCTCTTTTTTCTTGTTTTTGGTTACTTTATATGTTTTGGCCCTATATAGTCATCCTAATAGTTGTGTCCCAGCTGTAGCAGGCACTCATCATTCTATATAAATACCCTTGTAATATCATTGCTTTTTTTCTCTTTTTTTTGATTTGTATAAGATTGCAACTTTAAACAAGGCACACCTTCAAATTTTATCATAAATTTACTTTTAGTATATATTTTTTTAGGATGGCTGCCGGAGAATCTATTTTCATCACTAATTATAAAATTTTAAATTTTAAAAATGGTTAAAATCAAGTAGATCTATAAAAACATGAAAATCTTGAAAATAGATGGCTCAGATAACATGTGGCATGACAAGATAAACTATTATGAGACTCGAAATATATTTTTCATTTCATATTCATACATTTCAATGTCAAAATGATCAATTAGAGGACGATTCTAAGATGAAACAAACCTTTTATGATGGATTTTTGAGGTGCACCTTAATTCTACATTTCCCTCTCTTTTATCACTATCATTGGACCAGTGGAGTGTTTTATCGGCAAGTGGCATTTGATCCCTTAAAGGAAATGGTACATGTGTGGAGCACCAAAATGGCATCACCACTTATTTTAGGGCCAAGTTTAAGAGAGTCTCATTCCTAACCTGAAAAAATGGGTTGTCCAAACAGGCCTTTGGCTTACAGTTGTGTTTGTCTAAATATCATTCAAGTTGAGCTATTTTCACTAACAATGAAAAAGCTCATTATCCTAGAATTTTATGGTCCTAGGAAATATTTTAACAGAAATCACCTAATAATGTTATTCTGTGACGTACAAAATAAATGTGGGGTTGCTTGATCGATTTTTGTTGTTTTTGTAGGCTCCCCTTCTCATAGGTTGCGACGTAAGATCTGCCAACAATGAGACACTTGAGATAATCGGCAACGAGGAGGTCATTGCCGTTAACCAAGGTAGAGGCCCTAAATGAAAATCCAAATCACTCTTGGCCATCCAATGTGAAATCGAGCAACCGAGGATGTACCATTAATTTGCATTTGGAGTTTGAGATTTTTTTCTTGAACTTTATATGAAAAAATGACACATACATGAAAGACAATAATCTCATAGAGCATAACCCCTAAATTAGTAACAATAGTCATGGATTTTTTGAGCAGATCTTCTTGGTGTCCAAGGCACAAAAGTTAGGATGGAGGGAGATCAAGAGGTATGATCCTTTCAACACTACACTTAAAAGAGAGGGAGTCCAATTGAATTGTGGTTGAGCCTAAAAGTACTTATTTTTTTGTTGTAGATTTGGGCAGGACCACTGTGGGGAGGTAGGGTAGCGGTGGTGCTATTGAACCGAGGACCGAGGGACTATGAAATAATTGCTGAATGGGACGATATTGGCCTCCCCAGCACCGCAACAGCTAAAGTCAGGGATCTTTGGAAGGTTAGTTCAATTTCTAACTTCATTAATACTATTATTAGGTTTGGAAGGTCCCAAAGTTCCAAGTTAATCTATGCTTGTGTAATATTTGACATTTTAGGCGCATAGAAACTTGTTTATGATCTTTCTTATTGCCCTAACTACAGGGAAATGTTTCTATACTCCCCCTACTATATCGGAAGATATATACTTTCCCTCCATCTAACTGTCCAATTTTGATCAAGAAGCCACTGACTATTTCTTCAGAGTATTTTATTTTTATTTTTTATTACAAATTATATGAATAAGAAATTTGGTACGTGCCATCATCTCAATGAAGTGCACTTAAAAACAATATTAAAAAAAAAAAAGGTAAAATAAAATATCCGAAATAACTCTAAAACTTTTAGGGGCATTTTGGTTGTTTTATTTTATTGAGAATATTTGTTTTATATTTTTTTATAGGTGCGAGTTTAAGAGAGGAGTGGACACTCAAATTTTGGTATCAAAATACTTTGTAAAATAATACAATAAAATAAAATAAAATAATGTAGAGGATGATATGGTGATTGGGGCCATCACAGTCGTCCATCCAGAATGGACAGTTGGATAGAGAAAAGTATAGAAAACTTGCCCCTTATTAAAATCTCACGTCAAAGGAGTCATTTCTGAAGCACCAATGTTAGGGTTTGTATTTCTAATACCGATAAGAGAGTGAAATGTAAGAGAGTGAAATGTAATACACCTACCTAATCTAGATTATTAAATTTAAATTTCTGGGTCCTATTCGATTTTGTCGGTTTAATCTCAGAGTTTGTTCTCTGGATCTAACTCCTTGTTTTTGGTTTGCAGCATAAAACATTGAAGAAAACGTTCCATAAAAGATTAACAGCTACAGTGAAGCCACATTCATGCAAAATGTACATCTTGACGCCTGTCTCTCCTTGAAATCGTTTTCCTATTTTTATTTTTATTTTTATTTTATTGTTTTTGGGCCAACCAATAGCCCACAAGCTTCACTAGAGTTTCTTTTCATGTTTTTATGAAATGTAACCAGATTGCATAGGGCTTATTAATAATGTTAGACTCCCCTGCATTTACCTCGGAAACTGGTAACATATAACAAGTTACTATGTTTGTTTTGAAGTTGTGAGCTGCCTTTTGTACTCCCTCTCCCTCTCCCTCTCCCCCTATACATGCAGGGTTTGTAATTTTGTATACAATGAGACCTGGATACATGGAGGTCATAGTTACTTACAATAGCTTGGGTGTGATACAAAGGTCGGGACAATTTTTTTTGAACTTTGAGTTCGATCAATGAAATAAATGTAGCCACCCAATTTCACATCTAATGGTCAAAGATTAATTGTGTTCACCTTATAGAAAAGCTAAATAGTCGCTTTATATACTTTCTTAATATATATATATATATATATATATATATATATATATATATATATATGCAATGATTTTATGTGACCGTTGCATAGTAATATGATGCAACAACCTTAAAAAACCATCTTATCGCCATTTGTTTGATCCAAACTTTGAAATATATACTATTTTCATTCTAATAAACAATCACAAAAAAGAAAAAACTGAAAACACAACCTAAAAGGTATATTTTTAGCCCAATTAATATAGGCCGTTCATTTTGGTGAGATGCTTTTGGTGAGATGCTTAAATCTAGGCATTAGAAAGATTTTTCCATTTCCAATATTTTTGGATGGGTTTATTATCATTAGATGAACAATGTTAAAAAGTAAAAAAATGACTTTAAGTTTATAAAGGCTAAGATCTTGAAATTCACAAAATGAATGGTCTAGATTCGTTTTTAGATGGGACTCATTTTGACCATATCTAGGGTTCAAATTGAACTTTTTTTTTGGGGAGGGGGGAGGGGAGGATTGATTATTGAGATGAAGAGAGAGTGTGTGCAAGATTTGGGGTCATACGGGTTATGCAAATACCACAAACATTATTTTCTAGAAGTGTCGTTGCATTATACAACAGTTGCATTGGATTATTGCTCTCTCTCTCTCTCTCTCTCTCTCTCTCTCTCTCTCTCTATATATATATATATATATATATATATATAAGGTAGTGATTTCATGCAACGGTTGCAACAACCTTAAAAAACTATGTTAGAACCATTTGTTTGATCCAAATTTTGAAATATATACTCTTTTTATTTTGAAAGAAATTTGAAAACGGTACTTCGAAAGTATTTTTTTAGCCCAATTACATAGGCCATCTATTTTTATAAGATGCTTAGATCTAGGTCTTAGAAGGATTTTTTTCTTTTCCAATTTTTTTAGATGACTTTATTATCATTACATGAACAATGTTAAAAAAGAAAAAAAAATGATTTTGAGTTTGTAAAGGCTAAGATTTTGAAATTCACCAAATGAATGGTCGTTGTTGAAGGGGACTCATTTTGACCATATCTAAGGTCCAAATTGAACTTTTTTTGTTTGGGGGTTGATTATTGAGATGAAGAGAGTGTGTGTGTAAAATTTTGAGTCATTAAAATACCACAAACATGATTTTCTAGAAGTGTGGTTGCATCATACTATGATACAACCATTGCATGAAATCACTGGTGGAATCAAATGAATGAATTACAAGAACGTATCGTGATCAATCAAGATGCATATGCTATTCAAGAAATGATGCTCGGTGCCTTAGGATATGTGCAACATTTAATGTTGTTGTTATGTGTAGCCAATGGTTGCTTATTTGTACATTTTTGTTTTTTTGTTTTATACTCCTTTTGAGGAGCAGTTGATAGTCCTACAAGAAACAATACAAGCTCATGTAATGGCTTGGGTGTATTTTTATTCGTTAAATAGAATCAAGGTAAACTTCGACGATTATTTTATTGTTTTTCATCTTGTGCTTTTTAACATATTGTTAAATTTGTGCAATATTTCTTTTTTCATTTTGGTGGAGTATCTATCTGCACGCAGATAACGTATAACAATATTGAGTGATCATGACATCCCCATCGCAAGGGCCTATATACAATTTTGTAAAGTTTGCATAATCAACGCAAAAGGCAATTACAAAAAAAAAGACAAAATATTACTACTCTGCATTCATATAGAGAAATGTCTTTTATATGAAAGCATGTCCTTTTCCTTTCTGAGCAGTTGATATTTGGAATGTTAACCATTCATTTTAGGGGCACGATTCAACATAAGTCATGTGTTTTCTATGTAGTTTATTTTTTCTCCAGATAATAACCTCTCTCACTATGTTAAGTGCTCATAATTAACTGGTGTTTATTCATTTTTTATATTGGGATATGGATATGTCGGGTTCATATTGATATACATCATTATGTTTATGTATATGTATATATCTCTTGATAAGGTTAGGTATATAGAAGATAAAAACCAAGTTACTTGGTTATCAAGTTATTATATCATATTTATCTCCTCTAATTGTGTGATTATCATAAGGTTAGATATATAGAAGATAGAAACTTAGTTATTTGGTTATCAAGTTATTATATCATATTTATATCCTCTAATTGTGTGATTATCCTCTATATATAGATGTACTCATTGATGTACAAAAAAATAGTAAAAATGTAGCCAATTGGACTTTGGATTCATGGATGTAATGTTTCGGCTTGAACCACATAAATACTTTCTAACATAGTATCATAGCAAGGTTATATGAATACCTTCTTAACCCTGGTGTTGACATCCTCTTCAGATCCAAACCTTCGTAACCCTGGTGTTGATATCCTCTTCAGATCTGGGTATATGAATACCTTCTTAACCCTGGTGTTGACATCCTCTTCAGATCCAAACCTTCTTAACCCTGGTGTTGATGTCCTCTTCAGATCTAACTAGGGCCGGATGCCCAATAAATTGGGTATGCTTAGCAGAAGTGCTATTTCCCATGGGTCCATTCCCAAGAGCTGTGGTCACTGTACTTTTTTGAAGCTGAAGAGACTCACCCATGCTTTTAGACACGAACATCTATTCCATTCTTTACTTTGGCTATCTCATTACTGTCTGTAACATCATTGACTCATTTATGTACATCGATTCTTCCAGTACCATCATCGAGGATGAATTGCACATCCATCAATTCTTCCAATACCATCATCGAGGATGAATTGCACATCCGTGACCCTTTCCACTTTATTAGCCACCATTCCAACCAACCTAACATTGTTTGATTCCAGAACTTCGACGCGCAGCGCGAGAATTATTGTATGATAATACTTGGCTTATCTGCTTCACCGTCATGGGTATCAAGGTGCTATTACCACGATTCCTGGATGAAGAGGGAGAAGGTTCAGAGGATTGAGTAGAATCCTTGAGCAAAATTTATTGCGTGCACGGGTTTGTTGCCATGCTAAAGTCTCTTCGTTTTGGGCTCGTTTTGGGCTTGTTTCAACAGCAAGAAAATTTTTTTGAAGAAGTAGACAAGAAAAAAAAATGGGTGGTATTTTTTTAAGATCTTCTAAAAGCCCAATTTCATTGGCATTTTTTTTGATATAATTGTACTAAAAAAAGAGTATAGGAGATCTAGTGAATAAGATATATGGAGATGAGATGAAATCAACATCTTTAATGTAACCACTATGTAGACAAGAAAATCCAGATTCTGACTCAGTTCAACTACTATGAAAAGTTATGGTCATATTGATTCAAGATTTCCCTCTCTAGATGAGGAGATGAAGATAATCTCTCTAGATGAAGAGATGAAGATGATCGAATTTCTCGATCCTGATTGATGATCAAGTTTTCTATTACTTGATCCCGTTTGTTGATGATGTTTTCCGTTACGCCATCCTGTGATGATCCTTTTCTTTTAGAGAGAGAGTCTCTAGAAAGAAAATAAGCCTATGAGAGAGAATGATGAGCCTCTAGAAAGAAAATAAGCCTATGAGAGAGAAGATCTTCAGAGAAAAAGACCTTGTGTGATGATCTTTTTCTTCTAGAGAAAGAGCCTCTAAAAAGAATCTTTCTCTAAAAAGAAAATGAAGCCTCTGAGAGAGACGATCTTCAAAGAAAAAGACCCCAGAGAGAGAAAGTCTCTAGAAGAGAGAGAGCCTCTAGAAAGAAAATAAGCCTATGAGAGAGAAGATCTTCAGAGAAAAAGACCTTGTGTGATGATCTTTTTCTTTTAGAGAAAGAGCCTCTAAAAAGAATCTTTCTCTGAAAAGAAAAAGAAAAAGAAGCCTATGAGAGAGACGATCTTCAGAGAAAAAGACCTCAGAGAAAAAGACCCCAGAGAGAGAAAATCTCTAGAAGAAAGTAGAGAGTCCAACTAAGTCCAACTACTATGGAAAATTATGGTCATATTGATTCACGAGTTCCCTCTCTAGATGAGGAGAACTCGAGATGAGGAGATGAAGATAATCGAATGAGTTCCCTCTCCAGATGAGGAGATGAAGATAATCGAATGAGTTCCCTCTCCAGATGAGGAGATGAAGATGATCGAATTTCTCGATCCTGATTGATGATCAAGTTTCTGTTACGCCATCCTGTGATGATCCTTTTCTTTTAGAGAGAGAGCCTCTAGAAAGAAAATAAGCCGCCTCTGAGAGAGAAGATCTTCAGAGAGAAGGCTCTCTTTTAGAGAAAGAGCCTCTAAAAAGAAAAAGAACTTTTTAAAAGCCTCTGAGAGAGACGATCTTCAGAGAAGAAGACCTAGAGAGAGAAAGTCTTGGAAGACCCAAGACCTATCTTCCAAGACCTTAAAGAGAGAAAGACCTATCTTCCAAGACCTTAAAGAGAGAAATTTATCATGGAGAGCCAAAGGTTAAATTTATCATGGAGAGCCAAAGGTTAAATTTATCATGGAGAGCCAATGGTTGTTTCTTGGAAGACCATGATTCCTATAAAATTTATCATGGATTTGATCACTACTCTGTTTTTTTTGTAATTTAGTATTATTCAAACTCAATTCAACTTGAATTTGAGGGGGAGTGCTGGGATATAGATATCTCGAGATATGGATATGTGGGTTCATATTGATATACATCATTATGTGGATGTAGATGTACATTTATATATCTCTTGATAAAGTTAGGTATCTAGAAGATAATGACCAAGTTAGGCTTTGGATCCGTAGATATAAGGCTAAATATTGTGTTCTCTTTTCTTCTCTCTCCATTCTCCATTCTATGCTCCCACAAATTCTAACAGCATTGGTCATGAAATGCTTTCATACATGCATCATTCTTGCTCTCATTCAATGAAATCAAATAATGGGTACAAATGCAAAATAGAATAGAGGTTACCTATGGGTACAAATACAAATTCATCCTGGCTCTCATTAAATAAAGTTGTACAGAGAAAAGGTATAGTGAAGAACTTTTACTCTTTCATACCAAACTCTCTCTCTCTGACCTCTTCATTTGAATTCACATCGAAAAGACCTCTGGCCATTAGGGATATGATAGTGAAATAATTTTTCCTCCTAATACAGTTATTTATTAGGAATAAAGTACACGAGATGTTGCTGCACCAAGCAAGAGATGTAAACAAAAAAACTAGGAACAATTACCATGATCTTCAACTTTCCAAAAAAATAACTTTAAAAAGTATCACAAATATGATCAATATTGAGAAAATTATGACAAGGTGGGCGACAAAATGCAGATGGACCTAAAAGAAAGCAACAATAAGAATTAAGAAAATACATGCTCTATATGAAAAATTGATCACCAAGAACTTCTGGCAATGCAAACAAATTACTATATCAGCCAAACCATAGCTTTTTGGCTACGAACAGTTTCCTCTCAAAAGGTTTACATCAATGGTGAAATACAATGAGTCTACTCCTTCCATACTGCCTTATTCCAAAATGAAAATAAAAAGAATACAATGAATATACTACTTCCAATATGAAAATAAAAAGAGGACAATGAATCTACTCCTTCCACATTCTCTCCTTCCAAAATAAAGAGTACAATAAATCTACTCCTTCCATATTTGCTCCTCTTGAAGACGTGAGAGATGACATGCTACCTAAAATAGTGAGATCCAACTTAGGTAATTGAAAGACCCTACAATAGACACAAAGTTCCTAGCATTATTTTACCACAATATGTGACATTGATCTAGGCTTAACCAAATAAGCCCATAGAACTATTTTGTTCCCTTAAAGAAAAAAGAGATCAAGATGCCCTAAAATAATGGTCCATAATATAATGTGAAAACTCTTGTGGCAGCAAATTAAAAAAAAAAGAGTATAGGCTTTATTCCCTTTTTTGTGAATGAGATGGTAGGGTTAAACGATAGAGAGAGGGGGAACAGGGCAGCCGGCTGAACCAGAAATGAGAGAGAGAGAGAGGGGGCAGCTAAAACGCAAGAGATTTTGGTCTTTTAATTGAGAGAGAGAGAAAGAGGCCCGCTGCCCCCATGACATTAGAGAGATAGAGTATTGTATTTCGTCAGGCTATTTGCATAAATTGTTTTGAAATAGCTTTGAAATCAAACCAAGAGGGGTCACAACCGTGAAAAGTCCACAAGGTGATCAAATCCGTTCCGCTCACCCCATTGGCATAGGCGGGCCGACCAACAATATCATTTTCTATATATATATATGGGTGTGGTTTGTATAGAGCCTAGGCTCTAAACAATCAAATTAAAGCCTACCTTCATATAGTGTCGAGAAATGTGTTTTCACTACTTAAAATACTTGTGATAGCCTTAAAATACATTTTCATCTTTATTTATAAAGTTTAAGCTTAAAAAATAGAATAGATCAATAGATATATGAAAACTTGAAATTTTATAAAATTGACAGTCTAAAAATGCGTTACAAAATACACTATTTCTAGAACTGGAAATCTATTTTTTTTCTCATGTCCATGCATCTTGATGTTGAGATGATCAATTTGAAGATATTTGGACATCAAAATAACCTCTTCTAATGAAATTTTTGAGGTAGGCTCAAATTTGATTGTTTAGATCCTCGGCTCTATATAAACTTCTCTCTCTCTCTCTCTCTCTCTCTCTCTCTCTCTCTATATATATATATATATATATATATATATATATATATATATATATATATATATTATGGGTGTGGTTTGTATAGAGCAAATTAGAGCCTACCTTCAAATAGTATCGAGAAATAGTTTTAATATTGAAAATCTTTGTAATATCTTTAAAATATATTGTCATATTTATTTATAAAGTTTAAAGATTCAAAAATAGAGATCGACAAATCGATGAAAATTGCACAAAAAAAAATGATAGTCAATGAGACCCATTTATTGAAAAGAAAACATCAACATAGTGGGTTTGGTTTTACATGATCAAGACGAATCTTTCCTAATAAGACGAATCTTTCCTAATTCCTTGCTATCATGTGATGTCCTTCCCCCCTTAAACAATCATTTTATAAGAAACAACTAACCAACACAATAATGTTTAACTCATCGGTATCACATATCAAAACCTATCAAAACCTCACAAGAAATTATTTTAAATCATTATCATTATTATCCGAATATTATTTCAACTATTTGGAGTTGACTACACAAATCATGTTGTGCTATCATGTGGTATCAAAGATCATACCCTCGGTTACACTAAAGGTTGCAATATCTCTTTTCACAGCTATCTACAAATCATTTTCCATAATAAATCATTTTATCTATTGACTTTACTCTTTGGGAATTTTGATGCAAGATTTGGGACTTTAGAGGCACCCCACCAGTTTCAGTCACCACTTTACAATATTACATGACTGTGTAGTTATTTATTTTTGCCAAGAGATTATATGCTCCCTCAGGAGCAAACTTACATTCACTCCCTCAATAAAATCCTAGCTAGGAGTATATCTAGGATACTAAATTTTGGTAATTCACTCCCTAGACTTGACCGATTCCAGTGTGTCTCCAATGCATCATAATATTTTCTAGAAATATAAATAAATAAACGAAAAATTTGATATAAGAGTGAGGCCCTTAGCCATCAAATTAAGGGGCACCTCAAAAATTCATTGGAAGAGGTTGTTTTGATGCTGAAAAATCCTCAATTGGATCATCTCGACCTCAAGATGTATGGACATGAGAAAAACTCATTTTCAAATATTGAAAATGGTGCATCATGTAATATATTATCTGGACTGTCAATTTTCATATTTTCAAGTATTCATAGATTTGTTCAATCAACACTATTTTTTAATCTTTAAAGTTTACAAGTAGATGAAAATAAATTTATAGGCCATCAAAAAGATTTATTTAAGGGTGCACCTTACTTTGAATCGTTTACCCATAAATAAAATACACACTATGCATCAGCCCAAAAAACAATGTTTAGGAATTTTTAGACGGCAAGATCTAAGTATTTAGGAGTTTTTTTTTTTTTTTAGACAATGCTCATCTCGTAAGTCTAAATAGATCTCAAAACTTTCCCGCTAAATAATTTTTTGTGCTTGAATTTGCCCGAAGGGGTAAATGGTATAGAGTGCTCCCGCATAAGTAATATCTGTCCCTTTCCATTTTGCGGCCACTATTGGTAACCCTAAAGAGATGCTGCGTATTGGAGGGAAATGGGAACCAACTTTGCACCATTGATTATTGAGGAACACCTAATGGCGATGACAATCACAAGTGTAAGTGATGGGATGGCGTGTCTTGTCTGATCTGATGAGAACTCGTGAATGAGAACAATGTATGTGAGTCCAAAGCCAACGCGTCACTCTTCGATCCCAAGGAAAAACCCCTGTCAAGCCGAGCTGGCTTTCTTTGTTACTGTCCAAAAATACAAAACCACCATAACTGGAGAGAGAGATTATGTGGACCATGGAGTCAACTTACCCTCCATGCTTCTTACTTCTTGGTGAGTACCGCTTGCCAGCAAAGACCCTCCTCTCTTTGTCTTGAGTCTTGACTATATAAGTGGCTTCTTCTCTCAATCTCTCTCTTGATTATTCGGGGTATTCCAATGGCAACAGTTCTGTCTCCTCTTCTTCTTCTTCTTCATGTTTTATCGTCACTCTTTCTCTCTCTTCATGTCTTTGTCTGTCTTCATACGGTGGCCGCTGCTCGAGTGAGGAACCTGCCTGAAGTGGGGTCGATTATAAGCCGTAGTTTGCTTGACAATGGTCTTGGATTAACTCCTCCTATGGGGTAGGCTTTTTTTCTTGTTTTCCTCTCTCCCTCTCTCTTCATTCTCATATTAACATTCATTCATTCTCTCTCTCTCTCTCTCTCTCTCTTGATGGCCATATTAGTATTGCTTTCCTTCTCTCTCTTGGATGCTCATATTAACATTGGTTTCTCCCTCTCAAACATGCTTATGGCCGGGTGGTGCAGCAAATCTTTATAATGGGAGTTATTTATTGAAAAATTATCGTAAATATATTTTAATTTTTATCAAATTTAAAAAAAAAAAAAATTCAACTTTCGTAAACTTCATCCACACTTTTTTTTCTCAATTTTGATATTTAAAATATTTGGAGTTATCACGGAATCTAAAATACCGTATAAAATAGGGAGCCATTACGGGTACTTAATATACTTAATGTTAGAGCTTCACAATAATACGACTACTGTGATGGCTATTTTGATAAAAAATAAAAATAAAAATTAAAAATTAAAAAAAAAAGCTATTTTGTTCGAGCACTTGCTATTATTGACAAGCACCATTGTTCGTAAAATCGCCCAATATAACCACTAACTGCTCAGTTAGATCGAAACTGGCCAGTGGCCGATTCCGGCTTTGGGCAATTAGAGTGATAGACCGGTATTTATAAAAAAAAAATAAAAAAAATGTATATAAATTCTCAAAAATAAAAAACTTGATTTTCAATGCATTTTTAAATATTCTATATGTCTTAGTAAATATCAAAAATTATTTTGGTCATTAATTCTCACTTTTATATTTTTCCATCTTTTATAAAAAAAATTCAAAAATAGCCCTTAAAAAATATAAAATAGGTTAAAATTCATTTTTTTCATTAATTTTCAACTTTATTTGAATGTGTTTCGTTTTAATCATTTTTTATATGCTTTTTATATTTTAGGATATTTTTTTTGTAATTTTTTTTTTTTAACACTTTTTTGACTACCTGAGACTTACCTGTTTAGAACGGTTGAATCGGCCAGTTTACCGGTTAAGTCCGTTAAATCTCTTCGAGACCATATCCGATTAACTATTCAGGTTCGATTTTGCCAACACTGCCAAACACTCTATACGCTATGATTAATGTCTGATATTGTTATCGATTTATATGTTAGTCTCCAAATACGTACATATTATACGTTGAGGAGGACGCAAAAGACTCAATTTTCTATCATATCCCTTCAACTTATTGAGTGGTTATTAGTGGTGCAAAAGTTCAGTGGTCTTAGTGACAAGTTTATTCCTATCATTAATTTGAGAGGAGCACTTGTGTTAAGTAATAAGATTTATTTTTACAAAAAAATTATATAAGGTTCGAAGAATGACCTCACCAATTCATCGGAATGGGCTATTATGATGTTACAAGACTTTCTAATTGATCCAAATGTATGAAAATAAATAAATAAATAAGTACCTTTTATATAGTTACCGCATAATGTCTATTTTTTAACGGTAACGAAGGTGAGATGCTTTCCTATTTTCTATTTTCAGTTACGTGACAAAATTTCTTATCTTTTTTTGTTTGTGGCATTCTTGTTAGGGATGGGTTTTTTTCAAACAGAAAGTATATAATGAGACAATTTCAAAGAAGTGTGTTTGGGGAAAATTTGTATCAGCATTGATACGTAGCTAAGTCCGATCAAAGTCCTCAAGTGGGAATTCCACAAGCACAGTGTAGGAAAATTTGGGTGGTTCAAATTCTAAGCACCTGGTTGGATCAGAATTACTTGGTTTTGGTCGGTTTTAGTGAATCAGCCGAGTATTTTAAAAAATTTCAAAAAATTTATATAAAATCTCAAAAAATAAAAGATTTTGTTTGTAAAGCATTTGTTAATGTTTTTGGACAAAACTTGGAAATTGTTTTGATCATTAATACTTATTTTTATATTTTCCTATCTTTTTTTAAAAAAAATAAGAAAAATAAGAATACCTCTGAGCACAAATTGATTATTTAAAATATATTTTTTATTAATTTCCAATTTCATTTAGATATGCTTTGTTTAATCATGCTTTAAATATATATTTTTATGTTTTATTAGATTTTTATATTTTTTTAACACTTTTTTAATAGCTCGTGACTTGCTCGGTTAGGCTGGTTTAACCGGCCAGTTTAATGATTAGGCATGTTGTACTGCTTCCAGCCCCATGTGGGTTAACTATTCCGGTTCGATTTTTCCTACACTACTCATGCGGCAACCCTTCTTGTCGTCTTCTCTTAATGTATGGGGTGATCAGGATCGATTCGAATTGGCAATTCAAAAAAAAAAATAATAGTTAAAATTTAAATAAGGGTTTATGGAGTGACGATTTAAAGGGGACCTAAAGAAATATTGGATATGCTCAAAAAATAGAAAAATAAATACCTTCCTAAGACTGGTCTGGTTTGGTCCCAACCAATTCTAGGTCTGGAATGACGATCAAGGTTTTAGGACAATGAAAAAATGTAATTTGAAAAAAGTAGGCTCTTTTTAATTAAATGAATAAGAAAAAGTGTTCACAATCACGATCCGAAATAACCTAGTTTTAGGACAATGGAAAAATGTAGTTTGAAAAAATAAGTTATTTTAATTAAATAAATAAGAAAAAGTGTTCACAATCATTTGTATCTATTAAATATGGGATTGAGCTGACCTTTCTCAACTTCCAAAAAGTTATTCTCAAAGTTATGTAACACATTCTGTTTGTCTGAGTTATCTACTAGTTATGAGTAATTGTAACTTTGTACCCTAAGTAAATAGTTTCATAGTATGCAATTGTAATAAACAATTGGAAACGCATGCAAATGAACTTATTATTTTACTCTACAATGGTAAGAAACACCCCAAATCATTAGATGTGAAATCTTTATGAAGTTAAAAAAAAATTTCTTTTTGACTTTGAGTATGGTCACTTTATATCATTCAATTTTGTCTACTAAAACAGTTTTTACCTTAAATACTTTTATAGCGTTTTTTGCTTGAGCACTTTCAATAAATAACTTTAAGACATAAAGGAAGATTTTAAATGGGGCTCTTTAATGAAGAGAAAAACAAATCATTTTCAAGATTCCTATTAATCTTTGTTAATGAAAATTCACACTTTAACTCTTGTATGAGGGTACCTACCATAAGAAATTTGATGCGATGATTTTCTGGCAATGCATTGGTTTTCCCTTTCAGTTAGTTTCAACAACTAGAAATTAAATTTAAGATGTAGGGTTGTGAATGTCAACAACTAACCTAATGCAATTGCTACATAGATTCAAAGTTAGTCCTTTATTACGCATCAAATCTCACCTAACCATCAAAGAAAAGAAAAAAAAAAAAAAGAATTGACTTAATTTTCTTTTTTATACATTTGTGGTTTGTAGGTGGAACAGTTGGAACCACTTCCACTGTAACATTAATGAGAAGTTGATCCGTGACACCGGTATGAGACCTATCACCTTCTGTTCCTTTCTTTCTCTAATAATTTTATCTCCAATAATTTTATGGGAAGTATACAATAAGATCTTTTATTTTTGTTAATGAAAAATCACAATCCCTCTTGACCGTGGATGTGAAATCAGGCGGCTATAGATGTAACATTGACCAAATTGGGTGTCTGGAGATATATCTTTGATTACGCTCGATGTCCGAGAGCCTTTCACGGACTATGCGTAAAGAAACAACATGTCCCCGATATCCAATTTTAGACCTTATACAGCATGGGGTATTTGTGTAAGTAAGGCCTCATTGTATACAATCCTTGATTCTTTTTTATAATCAATTTATTATCCTTAGGAATTTATTTTGGGATTGTATACAATGAGATCGTTTACCTTTAATATAAGAAGGTCACAATTACTTATAACCATTCGGTATAAAATCTAACAGCTTTGATGAATCACAAATTTCAAGAAATTGTTTTTCAAACTTTGGGCTTAGTCAAAAGAATAAATGCAGCCGCTCAACTTCACATCTAATGGTCAAGATTAATTGTGACTACCTTATACTAAATATAAATTGTTTCATTGTATTATTTTTTTTTGGCAGCTGATGCACTGGTGTATACTGGGCTTGCAACCTTGGGATATACTTACGTTAACTTAGGTGAGGCTGCTAATTAGCATTTCACTTAATCAAATTATTTACTCAAATAATGCCATAATTTTGGTGATAAAAAATTAATCGAGTGTATTTTGCTTATATCAGATGATTGTTGGGGGCAACAAGATAGGGACTCTCAGGTAAGAATGCATGAAACTTCTTGGAATAAATAATGGTTATGTATAAAAAGATTAAAAAAATAAATAAATAAAAAACAAGATTTTTTTAAAAAACTGAAATAAGCACCGGTGATACGAAGACTCGCACCTATTTGTGCTATTGCTTTTGTTAGTTGTTTAAAACAGCTAGCGTTCAAAGCCTCTCCAAGTCACATTTGTTCAAAGTTCAAACATGTAGGTGATAACATCAATTAAATGATGTAATACAGATTACTAATGTGGCCAAATAATTCCGTTTAACCTTGTAAAAGTCATCATTTAAGTTTAATTTCACTTGGGTACCTCTTTAAAAAGTATATTAAAAATAGTCAAATTGCCTCTATTCAAAATTGGGAACCCTAAATAAGCAACGTGATTTTAGCAATTTGGCCTGCTTAAGTGTCCTAAGCCAAATGACTATAAATCTGGTTAGTCAAGGCTAGCAACATGGAACTAGGTTTTACAATAAATAAGAGTGCGGTCTCTTTTTCTTACCTTGACCAACCAAGGGCATTAGGATAATTTATATTGCAATCTTTGAACAACTAGGGATATTATCATCATTTAGCTTTAGCCAATTAGGTGAGGTTAAATTACCAAAGTATCCATTCTTTTTCAGGTTTCTATTCTTTAAATAGGGGCAATTTGATCATTTTTAGCATCTCTTTTAAATAGATACCTAACTTGAGGGATAATGTGGAATGATATATTGAGCAACTTAATGATTTTGTAAGGTAATTTGACAATTTAATTGATGTTTTCCAAACATAAAATAGAGGAAGTGTAATGTAGGTTTAGTCCCTCAGAAGGATCTTATACCACAAATCATCAACCTAGCAACTAATCTAACCTAAAGATGAGCTCTCTATGATTTCTAGAAAAAGCAAGATCCTGGAATTGAACAGAGAATCAGACACTATTTTTCTGTATAATAAGATCCCAATTCAAGCTCAATATAACCTTGGAGAATAAACTTCTAATTTTGTTGTTAGCATACTTTTTTGAGGGATTGAACAAAGCATGTATTTCCAATTTCCAACATGTGGCAGGGCAACCTAGTCCCAAAAGCCTCAACTTTCCCCTCAGGCATCAAGGCTCTAGCTGATTATGTCCATGGGAAGGGCCTCAAGCTGGGAATTTACTCTGATGCTGGGTAAAACCCTTTCAACATTATTAGTGATGAACATGAGTCAAATTAATTTCAACTCTTAAAAAGTAAATTATGTTGAATATATGCTGAACAGAACAATATTTGGGACTTTTGTTGTAATATCTTTGTGGTGGCCTTTGGTATGTTTAGGAAACAAACTTGCAGCCAGACCATGCCAGGATCACTTGGATATGAGGATCAAGATGCAAAAACATTTGCTTCATGGGTAATGTATCATATAAAGGGAAGTAGTCAATAAGGCTGTTTACTTTCGGTATATAACTGTCACAATCACCCCTAACCATCGATGTGAAATTCGGCAATTGGCTATACTATTTTTAATCTGATCGCTTGGGGTATTTGTGACTTCTATGTACCAAAAAAATCCTCATTGCATACAATGGCTAATGGGCTTGGGGTATAATTGTGAATGGAACGTCCTATGGTTTTATCAAAATACCTTTAAGAAATGTGTATTTTACCCATTTGCAACTATTCCAACTTATGATTGATTTTATGGCTTTTGATGGGTATTAAAAAATTAAATTTTAAATATAAGTAGAATGTTAAATAGTTCATCTCTTAAGCGTATTTAGATCAATTTTTCTATTTTTTATACAAGAATGTCACAGTCACCTTTAGCCATCAAAAGTAGAAGCGGTTTAATGTGTGGGTGTGCTACTGACTATGTTCGAAATCTGAAAAAAATTCTTCTTGAATTCTATACAAAGAAATAGCACACCCCATACTGTCAAATTTCACATCTGACAACTAAGCATAATTGTGATTTCTTGTATCAAAGAAACAAACTCATAATATCAAATCCCAAATGCATTTTACTCTAATTTCCTTATAATATAATCTTTATTTTGCAGGGTATTGACTACTTGAAATATGATAATTGTAACAATGACGGCGTAGATCCAAGAGAGAGGTGATTATGTTTACACCAATATAGGAGGTCAAGAGTCCTAACACCCAAAATAACGAGCCTAACATAGAAAAGAAAAGTAAAAATGACCTTCACATGTTATATTTGGAGTGTCCCCCCACCCAAAGAAAGGGCAAGCTTTCTATGCTTCTTCTGCAACGTAAAATTTGTATACTTATCCTTATCCAGCCGTCCATTCTGAATACAGGGCTAAAATTGTCTCAATCACAATGTCACGTCTCTGTAGTATTTAATTTTTAATTTTTTTATATAAACTATTTTGACATCAAATTTTGGACTTCCAATCCTCTATTAAACTCACACTAGCAAAAAATATATATAAAAAAATATTTCCAATAAAATAAAATAACCAAAATACCACTGAAAATTTCAAGGGGTATTTTGATTTTTATATTTTATCGAAAAATTATTTCTAATATATTTTATAGGTGCGTCCCAATGAAAAGATGCCACGTACCAAATTTCATATTCATACAATTTACACAAAAAAAACTAAAAATAAAATACTTTGAGACATTGGATCTAAGATCAAACGATGAGCGCTCTTGATCAAAATTGGACGGCTGGATGGTAGGGGAAGCATAATCTTCTATGCTGTAATGGAAGTATAGAAACCTTTCCCCCAAAAAAAAAAACCCAAAAAAATAAAAAAAAAACCTAAAAAAAAGGGAAAAAAAGAGAAGAAGCTCATTCTATATATATATATATATATAAAAAAAAAAATGGAAGTGCATTCTAGTATTGAAGACGTTTTCACCATGTACTAAGTCTTTCTCATTTCTTTTGCCAATCAATCTAGGTACCCCAAGATGAGCAAAGCTCTACTCAACTCTGGGAGGTCCATCTTTTTCTCCTTGTGTGAATGGTGAGTTACAGAGTTTTCTCACTTCTTTTTTTCCCCTTTTTAGATCTAACAAGAAATTTGGACCACTGTACATAGCCCCCCGTTTCATTTTTTGGGAAAGCATTTCATAAGGCTGCGGCGCCCAAATCTCCCCGAGAAAACTTGTGGCGCTGGAGACTGAAAATTCATCATCAGTACTTCAACAAACATGAATCTAAAAATAATGATTTTAGGCCCTAAAAGTGGCCTATGTTGTAACATTTTCCTAAATTGTCAATTT
The DNA here is from genome assembly GCF_054954075.1 of Amborella trichopoda. Classification (NCBI taxonomy): domain Eukaryota; kingdom Viridiplantae; phylum Streptophyta; class Magnoliopsida; order Amborellales; family Amborellaceae; genus Amborella; species Amborella trichopoda. Next base: position 586,874 of record NC_142344.1, read on the forward strand.
TGAGTCGTTCTAGATTTGTCAGATTTGCATCAATTTTGGAGCTCCGTTTTGTCCGGTTAGGGCCATAAACAAATTTATAAGCCATCATGTTGTTTTCCCCCTACTAGATCTGAGTTTCCTGTCATGATTATGAGATACATCTATATGAAGCCGCGGCCTTACCAAATTCACACCCCTAATCTTTGAAGAGACTTAGTTCTGAATTGTTGCTCTTCACTTTTAATTTGCTCCTTCAAAGTGTAGGGGAGACCAAAACCCAGCGACTTGGGCACCAGCCATTGGGAATAGCTGGAGAACAACGGGAGACATCAAGGATGAATGGTCAAGGTATACATATATATATATGTACACTAAATTTGGAAAATATTTTCATTTTTGTAGTATGGAAGTGATGGAGATAAGCAAGCACTTTGACATGGTATTTAACTCTTATTTTAAAATCTTATATTTCATCCATGATCAAATCTCAAAATTTGGCCGCCTTGTGATTGTTTAATTTGGTTTTTTTCTCACTAGTATGACTAATACAGCCGATTCAAATGATGCATGGGCCAAGTATGCCGGACCAGGAGCTTGGAACGGTGAGTCAATTCCCAAAGTGAATAAGCCCCCACTTACTTACCCAAAAACAATATATATATATATATATAATCAAATTTGAGCTTACTTCAAAAATTTCGTTAGAAGAGGTTGTTTTGATTTCCAAATATCTTCAAATTGATCATCTCGACGTCAAGATACATGGACATGAGAAAAAAAAGGATTTCAAGTTTTGAAAATAGTATATTTTGTAATGCATTTTTTGACCGTTAATTTTCAAGGTTTTGAAGTTTTCATAAATCTATTGATCCACACTATTTTTGAAGTTTTAAACTTTATAAATAAATATAAAAATATATTTTAAGGCTATCACAAAGATTTCTAGTATTGAAACCACATTTCTTCACACTATTTGAAGGTAGGCTCTAATTTGATTGTTTAGAGTCTAAGCTCCATACAAACTCACCTTTTATATATATATATATATATATATATATATATATATATGGACCCTACCATTAAATCACAACTCTATTTCCAAATGATGCAGACCCTGACATGCTAGAAGTTGGGAACGGGGGCATGACAACGGAGGAGTATCGTTCGCATTTCAGCATCTGGGCTTTAGTTAAGGTTGTATTTTTTAAAATTTATTTTAATTCTTTTTTGTCTATCAACTTTAAGATGGTATTTATGTTTGGATTTCTTTTCCCCTTGAAAATCGATCAACGGGGCATTGTAAGGGATTGGGTGACCCTCATGGTCCACTGAGATTCAATCCCACACGGCACCAACGTTAGCGGAGATATCCAGCCATTTACTCTTGATCGAACGGTTGTGATTGAGCAAACGACAATATCATTCATTAATTATGTTCAAACAAATGCACCTAGCACAACCCAGTGACACTGTTCTTGACTCGCTCCTAGCCATTCGACCAAAATTGGATTACTATAGATCTCTAGACTATAATTTAAATTATATGTTTATGAAGACACAGAAAAGTTTCTCCAATTTAATAACTTTAAACCCCGGTAACTAAAGTTTTGAAAATTGGGAATTTTTTTAATTGTCCCTCTCTAAACGAAATAAACCAGTATAGATTTTTGTGTATGTGAATGCAGGCTCCACTTTTGATTGGATGTGATGTCGGGTCAGCCTCCAAGGAAACTTTGGAGATCCTTAGCAACAAAGAGGTCATCGCCGTCAATCAAGGTAATCAATGCTGAATAGTAAATTTTTCACCCTCTATTAAATTTTCCAATGCACTTTATCTTGGCACATAGTTGACATGTTGATACTACAAATAGATAAGCTTGGAGTTCAGGGAAAGAAGGTTAAAAAGGAGGGAGATCAAGAGGTACCATTTGCTTATATGAAATCAGTGATTCAAAATTCATCAATCCAACTCGAAATTGGCCGAGTCAGATCAGAGCCAGGAGGACGGGGATTCTAGATGAAAAATCTTAGAATTGCCCGATCTCAATGTTCTACTTTATTTTATTTTTTTTTGGTTTTCTTAATAAATGTTAGTCCGATTCCACTCAAGAATCATTCGAGTCAGACAAAGAGGATCAGAATCGGACCCTATTGAGGCAAGGACGATTCCAATTTTTTAAACACGGTTGTGGAGATGTAATCCTCTATAATTTTGATGATTTCTTACCTTTCATTTCGTTTGTTTGATATAGGTTTGGGCTGGTCCACTTAGTGGTGGAAGGGTGGCCATGATCCTTTGGAATAGGGGCTCCTACCAAACTTCTATAACTGCCAAGTGGGAGGACGTGGGCTTAAAATCAACAGCCACTGTTGATGCGCGAGATTTATGGGCGGTTAGACATGATCTCTCTATTTCTCTCTTTTGGTGTGTATGTGTGTCTGTTTGTGTGTGCGGAAGAAAATTATATAAAGTGGCAATTTTATACTTGCGAACACGAAGAAACAAAGGGAAATAACATAATAAGACAGTCTTGTCTGGTGCAAGATAATGAGGCAGCTAAGCTAAGGTGAGGTGTGTTATTGGCGATCGCTCAAACTTAGAGAAAATTTTCCTCAAAACAAATTGCAGAGAAATGGCATACACTAGTTGTATGGTTTTGGGCAATCATGAGTACCTTTACAAGTGAAAGATAACAGTCCCATTGTATGCAAACCCACATAACAAATAACAAACTCATTAAAAGGAATAGACATGAGCGTCTTTCTGAAAATCAGTGCAATGATCGGAAAAAAAAGATCACCAATCCATGCTTGGGAACATTTTTTGGGTTCCAAATAGCTTCCTGACATAATGTAGATTCACTCAATGTTCAGAAATGGCTCAATATTGATCATTAATTGTATGTTTGCATGCTCAGCTGAACTTGTTCACTCGTGTTTTGTTAGATGGCACATACATTCCCTCTTAGAGAAGTTTAAAATTCAAATGGCTCAATATTGCTCATTAATTGTATTCCCTCTTAGAGACGTTTAAATGCAAATGGCTCAATATTGCTCATTAATTGTATGTTTGCATGCTCATCTGAACTTGTTCACTTGTGTTTTGTTACCAACTTGTGATGTTCCCTCTTAGAGAAGTTTAAAATGCTACTTATACCGATAAAATTTTAAGAAAACTCCCCAATTTCATATGAAATGGCATAAACTTATACTATCTCTTGTGCTGCAAAATTTCAAATATAGGCAGGATTTCATATTCCTCCCCACAACCCAAGAAATTATTAACGTTTATATAGGTTTGCAGCCTTAAAATGTAGAATTAAGATGCAGCTAAAAAATCATCATAAAATATTATTTGATGTTGGAAAACCTTTTAATTGATCATCTCGGAATCAAGATGTATAAATATAAAAAAAAAGAAAGAAGAGAATTCGAGTCTTAAAAATAGTATATCTTGCAACACATTATCTGGACCATCCATTTTTAAAAAATTTATATATTTATAGATGTACTTGATTTGACCTACTTTTAGAGTTTAAAATTTTTATTATTAGATATGAAAATGGATTATTCGGCCATTCTAAGAATTTACAGCAAAAACAAATTTATGATAAAATTTGGAGGTGTGCCTTAATTTAATGGTTTAAAGTTCCAACCTTATGCAAACCACATCCTTACTAAAATTAAAAAGTTTTTATTTTAAAATATTTGCCATTAGATATAAGGAAGCCACAATTAGCATTGACCATTGGATATAAATTGGTTAGTTAGAGGTATCCATTGACTAAGCTTAATGCCCAAATGAAGATTTTCAAACTTCATGGCACACCTTAAATTGTCAAATTTTACATCTGACTGCTATAATTATTTATGACCTTCTTGTATCAAAATAAATGGTCTCATAGTATTTAATCCCAAAATTATCAAAATATTGTCACTCTTTCAGGCAACTCCATCTAATTAATCTTGGTTTCATCAGGGTTCGATGGTCGGACGGCCCAGATTTACTTTTTCTTGCATTTTGAAATTTTATGCTTGCCTCAACACAACTAACAGGTAATTTACAATTTTTGCAGCACTCAACAATGTCATCCATCAAGGGCCAATTGACTGCCACTGTAGATTCTCATGCTTGCAAAATGTATGTTCTCACACCAGTCAATTAGTGGAGGAGCATAAACCCTAACCAAAACATAAATTTCAAAGATAAAGATGGAAAATAAATCATCTGTCCCCCTCCCCCTATGTAGGTGGTCTTCATGTTAAACCCATTAAAGAAAGCACTGCTGTGTATGTATTTTATACTTGAAATAATGTTTGAAGTGGGCAAGAAAGATGGACACAAGTTATGTAGAATGGATTTGTACAGCAATTTATATGCAATGAATCATTGGGGAGTTCCAAGAGCTATGTGTTTTTCATTTGATTTCCTTTTTCCTTCTTTTTTATACATTAAGGGTTTGTACATGAATAATTATTTCAAACATTAGGCTCAAGATTCTAAATCAAGGTTTTGAAAAATGCCAATCCAGATTGGAATCGTTCATCCAAATGCCAACGAGAGATCAGTTATTATAAGTGTGAGGTTCTAAACAATCAAATTAAGGCGCACATCAAAAATTTCATTAGAAGATGTTGTTTCGATGCCCAAATATCCTCAAATTGACCATCTCGACTTCAAGATGCATGGACAGGAGAAAAAAAAAAATGAATTTCAAGTTTTGGAAATAGTGCATCTTGCAATGCATTTTTGAACCGTCAATTTTCAAGACTTTCAAGTTTTCATAGATATACTTGATCTACACCATTTTTTAAGCTTTAAATTTTATAATTAACGATGAAAATATATTTTAAGGCTATCATCAAGATTTTCAGTATTGAAACCACGTTTCTTGATACTATCTGAAGGTGCGTTTTACTTTGATTATTTAGAGCCTCGGCTCTATACAAACCGCACCCATTATTTAATATCTTTTGGTTTAATTTTAAAAATATCTATCAAAAGACACATTATTGAGTTGGAATGGTACAAGTGATAAAATATTGAATAGTCGATCGCTTGTTGGTATTTTGACAACTTTCCCCGGTAAAAAAGTGTGGCGTTTTAAATAAAGAATAATTATTTCATGCGGGCTGGACCGCATTCGTACAGTCCAGAGGTATAAATCATCCATATTAAAGATGGTTGCAAACAGGTGGTCCACCTAAAAACAATTATAATTAACAGTCCAAATACTTTATTGATAAATTATTATTTCTAGTTTTTAAAAGTTATTTATTTATTCATATCCATGATCTCCATGTTAAACATTATATATTCTCTAAAAATTGGGATCAAATTATATTTAAACAAATATATTTATTGCCAAGTCCGCATTTGTACATGTGCGGGCTTGGCCGCATGCTAACCACTTTTCTTAAATAATTTTCTTTTTATCAAATTGCCCATAGAGATGAATAGTTTAACACCCTATCCATATATTTCAATTTAATTTCAAAAGACTCATAAATAGTTACAAAACGGTAAAATATTAGATGGTTCAACTTTTATAAGTATTTTGATAAATTATTTAAAATGATAATCTATAACTTAAAAAAATCTAACAAATAAAAATATAGGACACGGTTTTGGTTAGTCAACCGACTCACCTATTACCATGCTGTCCGTTATTTATCTAACTATAAGATGAATGTCAAAAAATGTTACAACACGGTGAAGAAAGTAATTCAAAAAATAACATTTATATTTTTGAAAAAAAAAATCCAAATTTAGATTTGATTGAGATTATTGAACTATAAAATTTTGAATCGACAATACATCTTTGAGATATATTTTGTAGGGAGAACCTACACAAGAATAGTGTGAGTCTGTTGCCTCACTAAACACTTTTCCAAAATATAACAGCATGCTCATTTAATTAAATAAGGGTGCAGTTGGCATACGGATCCATTTGGAGCTCTAGAGGTAAGGTACGCCTTCAAATTTTATCATAGTATATAATTTTAATGTAAAATGTTCTCAAGATTATCTCAAAATCTATTTTTATATCTAATTATAAAATTTTAAATTTGAAAAATGGTTAAAATCAAGTAGATCTATAAACATATGAAAATCTTGAAAATGGACGGTGTAGATAATATGTTGTAAAATGCACTATTTCTAAAACTTAAAATCTTTTTATTTTTCATGGTCATAGATCTGATGTCGAGATGATCAATGAAAGGGTTTTTCAACATTGAAACTACTTTTTCCGATGGATTTTTTAAATGCAATCCTTTGCTCTACTTTAAAAGGTTGCAACCTTATATAAACTTTTTCCATTAAATAATTCTAAAAAACCCCTACCCTCTAGTGGCAATTAGTGTCTCCATTACCTAGTTGTCTCTAAGCTTATCAACCTCACGTTCTTTATCCGTCTTTCTATTTCTTCCCTTATAAAATTCCATTTTTTTCCATTCCTCAAGCCTAAAATATTATTCGATGTTATTACCTCACCTTTTTACACACACACTCTCTCTCTTCTCTTGTAAATCTCACATTCTTTCTCTCCTCCCTGTAAATCTCAAATCGTAAACCTCATTTCTCTTTCTTCCCTCCTTATAAAACTCACATTTTTTATAACTCAAGTTGAAAAAATAGTGAGTAAATCTTCGACCTCACATTCATTTTGCTACCTCTCTCTCACCAATAAAGCTTATAACTCTCTCTCTCTCTCTCTCTCTCTCTCTCTCTCTCCTTATAAATTTCAGATTCATTAGCCTCCTTCCTTTTTCTTCCCTTACAAACGCACCCTTTGCATTCCTCAAAATAAAAAAGTAGTCACTAAAACTTACGGATCTCACATTCATTTGCGTTCATTTTACTTACTCTCTCTCTCTCTCACCAGAAAACACTCAGTTAAGCTTACAAACCTGAAAATAGTCACGGAAGGTCAAAAACCTCACATCCATTACTCTCTCTCCCTCTCTCTTACAAAACTCACATTCATTACTCTCTCTCTCTACTCTCTCCCCTCCTACTTTATAAAGGAAAATTGTTCTATGTGGTGGGGGACATATTTCTACTATTTCTTTTTTCTTTCTTTTTTCATGTTCATGATCTACATGTTTGAGATTATATGCCCTTAAAAATTCGGTTCAAAAATCCATTTCTACATGTACTCATGGAGGCCACGTCCTTTTATTAAACCAACCGTTTTTATCCCCAAAACCAAAAAAGAAATCATCTGTTGCAGACTTGCAGTGCACGCCTATCCCCCAAACCAGGTGGCTACTATCTTAACTTTGAAGCATTCTTCTCGACAAAGTCTCTGAGACCTGGATTTTTTAGCCATGACTTTTTCTTTCTCTCTTTCTTATAATATATGTTTTCCTCTCAAAAACTCTCCTCCCTTATACCCCCCCTCCCTGTCCCTCCAACCAATCCCATTCTTAATGCCTGAAAATACCCGCAACCCATCAAACTCGAATCCCTTCTATCCGCCCAATATCAGAGTTTCACAGAGTCCCCAAATTAGGGTTAGGGCTCCAAAGAGAATCAGTTGCAGACGAACCACTTCGGATATGGAGTACCAAGTTGACTGTGTAGGCACTGGCCAAGACGTAGAGTGCGTTATGAACTCTGAAGCTGAGGAGCTGATGAAGAAGGACACGTCCAGCTTCGAAGTCGAAGGAAATGGAGAAATGGGTTTTGGTTCTGAAAGTTCAATTGTTAATGGGGTATTGGATACTCTCTTGCTGATCTCTCCATTCTTCTTTTGGGGAACAGCTATGGTCGCCATGAAAGAGGTTTTGCCAAAAGCTGGGCCTTTCTTTGTTGCTACAGTGAGGCTAATTCCATCTGGCCTTTTATTGATTGGGTTTGCTCGGTTCACAGGAAGGAAGCAACCTTCAGGGATTTGGGCATGGATTTCAATTGCATTATTTGGATTGATCGATGCAACTTGTTTTCAGGTGGGCAAAATGTAAGTTCGCTGCCTAAATTCATAAGACTATTACGGGGAAATTTTATGGAATATATGAGCTGCAATTTGAAAATTCATCTTCTTTTTTATCATCAACAGTTCTTTCCTACCTTCCCCTTGCTTTCTTTAGCAAAGAATTCGGTCTCATTTTTATGGATGGAGGTTTTCTATCTTTGTTAATTTTCTGTGGACTCTTTAGAGAATTCCATAATTTCGTGTTGGTTGTGAACACCGTAAAATTGTATTGATCACCAGTTGACATATTTGGATCCAATTGGTTGGAAAATTTCCACTCGACAAGCTTCATAAATGTTGCAAAATATCATATTTTTCTTGTTGTAAAGATTGAAGACAACTTGTTCAGCTTAATTTGCAGATGGTAATTTGCAGGCATTTGGTCCAAACGACCAAATATAAATGGCCACCATTGGAATTCAAAGATGAGTTGTATGATTTTACACATAACCCATTAATAATCGCATACATCGTTATTTTTTTCCAAATACTTTGGAATTATTTTGTAATTTTGCCGATGTCCAATTTACACAGTAGTACAGTAGCATTACTTATCTGGCACCTCATATATATATTTTTGGATACTTTGCAATGGTTTTGCACGTATCTCCAATTTTCAAGTTGAACTGTAACTTTTTAATCCTGATTCTTGTGACAAATGGTTAAGGTTCTGTTAGTTAGGTTAATGGTTTCCAGATTGAGACTCTCCAGTGATATACTTGTTTTGGCTATGGACAAAAGCTTCATTAGAGGGTGTGAATGTTTCTACATTGAGAGTCTTCATTGATATACTTATTTTGGCATCGGGACAGGGGTTTCTCGCAGAAGGCCTGCAGAAGACTTCCGCAGGGCTCGGAAGTGTACGTAATTAGTTCTCTACCCCCTCCCAACTTCTCTCGCTTTTTTTTTATCAGCAAGATAATTAAATTTCCTTAATTGTTTGGTTATTATGGAAGATTTTCTTTGATATATTGGTTTTTATATGCAGGTTATCATAGATTCACAGCCCTTAACGGTGTCAATACTTGCAGCCTTGTTGTTTGGTGAAACCATCGGTTCCGTTGCAGCAGCTGGGCTTCTGTTAGGTGTTATAGGTCTTTTGCTACTTGAGGTTGGTTTCTAGTCAATTGTTTATTGTGATGAGATCAATTTTTTGCTATAAAATACATACTTTCGTTTTTCACACTTGAATTCTCATCCATGTCGTTATTTTTCTTGTACCGAGTATACATGATGTAATGGCTTGTGCGGTACATGAATGAAGTATACTCTTGCATCAAGATGATTAATTAGAATACAATGAAAAAAGTCAATCTGTAATTGTAGTTCTGTGTGCTGCTTCCAGCCAGGATTTGCAACAGGATTATAAATTGAAAATGATTTTCTGATTTTATTAACTTCACCTTTTGATATGGTTGTCGGTTGAAATCTATTTGCAAGGTTGAACTCAACCAACTCCACCATCGTCGGTGCTTCGATAAATCTGTTAGATAATTCTGTAAACAAGCTATGGGCTACTGAATGGCAGATAGTGAACCTACAGCTGCATTAAAATCGTATTCACATTAATATAAGTGCAATGAATATCTGTCTCACCTTTGTGCTATGGTAAATGCTTCATAACAGTGTAAAACAACCTGTACCGGCCTACCAAACTGATCAACGGAACCAATCCGGATCGAAACCGGCAGGTTCTCTTGGGGAATTTTTTATAGAAAGCAAAAATAAAATAAAATAACAGTTGGAATGGCCGGTCTGAAGATTCCAATCAAAAACAAAATTTTCTTTTTTTTTAACAATCTGCGGAATGGAAACTGACCTACCCTTTGGGTCTCCCCTCCTTGAGAACAACCTTCCTTTTTTGAGCCTATTCATAAAGAATTCAAAAAGAAGTTTAAAAAGGAAAAGCACAATGTTTATTTGTAAGTTTTAAAAGAAAAAAGAACAAAAAGGTTTAGACTCAGACCAGTTACTCATCAGTTCTGAGCCATCTCGAACAGTTCCGAGCCGGCTCGCTGGTTTTTTATTCACTGCTTCATAACAAAGCAAAAATAGAAACGATAGAAATATCTCATTGAATCTCCCTGGTGTTATTTAATTAGATGAAGTAGATGTTTGCTTGATGAAATTATATCCAATGAACCATGTCAAATGATCGTCTTCACCATTCAATGAAATGAACGTTAACAGAGAGAGTGGGACCCACCATTGGTGTCATGGCCTGTACTGGTGGTTCCCCTCCATCTCCATTATTCATTATGTCACTAGACCGCAATTACCATAACGAACTTTGCTTATAAATCTATCAGATTAAATTCTTCAATGAATCTCCTTGGTGTTATTTAATTTGATGAAGTAGAAGTCTGTCCTTAGTGAACATCACCATCCAATGAAAGGAACAGTTGTGGATAGAAGGGGAACCCCCATTGATGTCCTGGCTGCACTGTGGGATCCACTCTCTCTCCATCACTGTTCATCATGTCACTGGATGGTGATGACCACATTGGACTACAATTTTACACAGTCCAGATTATAGCATACTTCCTCAAAACTTTAAACAGTTTCTACCCCTCTCTAATTCCTTTCACCAGGCTCCTGCACTCTCCTTGCAAGGTGACGATTCATCGCTTTGGGGCAGCGGAGAATGGTGGATGCTCCTTGCAGCTCAAAGCATGGCAGTGGGAACTGTCATGGTCCGCTGGGTGTCCAAGTACTGTGACCCTGTCATGGCCACAGGATGGGTAGGTCCACTTAAGTTATATTTTCGCTTCATCATTGGTTAATTCTCATTGCTTTCCTTTAGCATTTGCATTTGATGAGTGAATGCATTTTTCTCACAAGGAAGAGCCACAAGAAATTGAATGTTCTCATTTCTTTAAATTTGTGATGCAAGTAGCTCCTACTTGTCCAATCTAGACTGGGGATCTCGCGTAAAATATAAAGAAATGAGAGTAAGTACATGTAACGGCAAAGGGGGGAGAAAAAAATAAAAAGATGAAAAAATAGTTCCAGACCCCTACATGTAGTCAATCCTTGATTAATGGTGAGAATTTTCTTTTAGTCCCCTCGGTGGTGTAGATATCTTTTTGATCGCCCTTGAGCTTTTAAGTCTCCAATTTCAATTCTAATGATGGCCATGATTCTACTTTCTTTGTATGCTTTTATGAATGGTCTTGTGAATTTGAGTATATCAAGACAAACAAGTTTCTGTTTCTATTACAGCACATGGTTCTTGGGGGCCTTCCTCTTCTGGTTATCTCCATGCTTAATCATGATCCTGCTATCAGTGGTAGTCTTAAGGAGTTTACTCTGGGTGATATTGGGACACTCGCCTATACCTCTGTGTTTGGAAGTGCTGTCAGTTATGGTGTTTACTTCTACAATGCTTCCAGAGGTCATCTCTCAACTATGAGACTGTTCGCCTTTTTGTTTTCGTGGATCAAAGAAGCAAACTTCATTTCCTTTTACTTAATATCTGATGAGTAATGTGGATTGACTTCTTTCTATCATGAATTATTAGTGCATCTATGGTTTTTCTTCTTTCTTTGGGAAGGCATACTGTAATCCATAAGGCAATGAAAAACGGCCTATTGGGGTCACCATTGTCCATTGAGCTGATGGAGTTTAATGGATGACGATTGAGAACGAGTGGGAACAATCGTCGGGGGTCATGTCCATTTCTGATGGTCATCACCGTCCACTTCATTGAATGGTGTTCTCAGCAGAATACGGGTTTTCATAGCCCATTTGGATTATAGTAAGACTTTCCATTCCTTTTTATTCGTGTAGAATAAATATGGATTTCAATCCTTGAGAGGCCGAAATAAATACACCCAGGCACTTGCAACTGGTCTGTGGCAACCAATACAATGCTTTGTGCCTTTGGACACATCCATTGTGTATAGAGATGCTTGATGTAATAGAATGACATTGCTTAAACACTGCAGTAGTTTTGATCATTGTTGCTAACCGAATTCATTTGAATCTGAGATGGAATTCTAACTTGAATCAATCAAGGCACCCTCCATTTTATTTTTGAAGAAATATAGTCCTCTCCAACATACTAAATTGTTAATGACTTTTACAAAGGCAGAACTTGCTTTCCTTTATTTTCATTAACACGTTTAGGAAAGATCGAAGACTGGCTTAAGCTCATTTTTGGGACTAATTTTCTGCAAAAATTTCTTGCAGGTAGTTTGACAAAGCTCAGCTCCCTCACATTTCTAACGCCAATGTTTGCCTCTCTTTTTGGGTGAGACATCTCTCCTAATTCAGAACCATGCTGAAACTTGTGTTTTTCAACATGCTCTCTCAAAAAACAAAAAAAAATTGGTGTTAAATTCCTTACTTTCATTCATATGCTATTGGACACAAAAAAGGGGCACAGTATACAGAACTCTCTCTCTCTCTCTCTCTCTCTCTCTCTCTCTCTCTCTCTCTCTCTCTATATATATATATATATATATATATATATATATATATATATATATATATTGGACACAAGATTTTGGCACAGCTATATGGATGTTTTATTTTTTAATTCATTTTGATTGATTGTGTAGATTTCACACGGGCGATTGGCCTCAGCGAAACCTAGAATTAATTGTGAAATCTGTTTTGAACTACAGCTATCTTTACCTGGATGAGAGATTCACACCTCTGCAACTGGTTGGAGCTCTTGTGACTGTTGTCGCCATCTATATGGTCAATTTCCAGCCCAGAAAGCAAGCTGAAGATGGTTGATGCAAAGGTGAAATGCTATCAGTTTATGGTTCTCTTCAACACCCTGTAATTACATATGGAAGTAAAGAGGACCAGGGGCATATCATTCGACTTCCTATAACCATTGATTGTACCATATATGGGATTCCACTTCCCAAAAAGAATGGCCTTTATTCTGAAAGTTTTATGCATCACGTTAAATACTCTGGGTGATGTAATATGTGGAGCAGTTGAGCAGAACATTTTTTATACTATTATGAGAAAAAGAAAAGCATGGTTCACTCTCTCTTGATAATCGGCTGAAGAAAAGCATTGTTAATCTTGCTAAGTCTCTACTACTAGAACATGTCAACTGACTTTATTTTCATCCAAAACCAGATGTTCTGTGGTAGATGGATTAAGTCCAAAATAAAGCTGATTGATGGCATTGCTCCAAAATTTATCCAAAAGAACAGGGAATTACGAGAACAGCCGCTCCAAAACCAATCCATTTTCATTTTCTGCAGTTGAAATTTCCTAAAACATACAGCATAACAACATGAAACTCATCAAATAAAAGGGCCAAAAACAAAACAATAAAAACCTGCCCACCCTCAAATCCTTCAGAACGGCATTTCCATGATTTTTAGGTTCCAGTCACCATTTTTCTCTGAGTTGCTATGAACTCCCCAAAAATTCATTTAAAAAAATAAATTAAAAACACCCCCAAACTCAATGCCAATTATTCAAAATTGGGGGGGGGCACTTCAACGGCCGGATTTTCCTATGCTAAACTCTGAATGCTTAATTATATCTTGGCTTTAAATGTTCAACTGTCAGGGCTCGAAGAGGAGTCATCTTTAGGGCTTGAAGAGGAGTCATCTTCTGAATCAGATAGACCTGCCATCTTTTGAAGTGAATCAAAATCCCCACTATCAGAAAGTGTGTGAATTCGAACGATGTCAGCGTCTTCACTGAGTTGCAAAAATAAAAAAATCATAATAGGGTCCCAGAAAAATACAAGAGTACTACTGCAACTCAGCAAAAAGATTCACCAATTGAACAAGTAAAGAGCATTACTCTGTAACCCCAAATATTTCTTTCAATATCAACGAGCCCTCCCTGGAGCAGAATTCCTGGAGCTATTTTATGAAGAGTGAAAATTATCAGTACAAAATTGGCCAACACAACTTTCTTTCAATTCATGAACAAAAGACTGCTTGACCTTTAATTTTATGTGTTTTAATTTATATGAACTTCTTATTGGAGGGGTTTAGGTGGGTCAAACCCACAACCTTGAGGTTGCAATGTTAAGTGCCTCCCTTTGGAGTCATGGTTAGGAACAGAATCTCTTCCAAGTTTCGAAATTTATAATGATTTTGGCACACACAGACACAGAGACACACACATGCGAGGGGGCATTTCAATAGATAGATCTGTTCGTACCATTGTTATCAAGATTTCTTAAGATCAACAACGGAGTAAAATACCATAACCTTATTGCCCTAAGGGCAGCTGATATCTCCTTAAACCAGCATCAAATAGGGCCATTAGAAAATTGACATTTAGTGCGACAAGCTTGAAGGCATCTACAATTGTTTGGGAGTTGGTATATACAATCGTTTCAAAGTTGACAACTTTACCTCGGAGAGATAGAAGAGTTTCCCAAATAGGGCCTGCACTGCAAGCTTCCTCCTGAAGCCCTTCTCTGTAAATCCCGAAGTGTCCATCACAACCGGGCCTGAAATAGGATAATAGTCAGCAGAAATTAAAAAAGGCTGCTCCCATTCTTTTTTGTCTGGCTAAAACAATCAAGGCTAAAATAAGTTTCAATATTGAGGTCCTTCCAAAAGTGACATTGATACTTGATTTTATCATATGACTTTTGCAATGATACCATTCAGTTAAACTGAAATCATATACTAAAAAGTTATTGAATGCATCAAGAAGAATGGGATATGAGATCTATTAGTGCACAAAACAACAGAATGGAGCAGTATAAAAGAAGTTCTAACCATTTTCCTAACCATTACTTTTGAGAAACATCGAGTAACGAGTAAACAGAGAAGATCAGCTTAATGCATCACTACACTTTATTAGGACATTTAGGCTGTATGGAGAGTATTCAGATGCAGTATATTTCACATAGGCATGAAACCATGTGACTGAGTGGATATCCTTTATTTATGTAATCCTTCATTTTCTTATCAATTTTATGTCTCGATATCTTTTCACATAATTAGAAGAAAAAAAAAGAACTCGCAACATGCTAAGTTTTGTTTTTTTTTGGAACTGCACAACATGCTGAGTTTGCATATGACAATATTTAGACCATGCTAACTTGGACAAGCAAGTATTTCCTTTAATACGAGTTTTCATACAACAAATTACAGGAAGCAAACATTCAACAAATCCTAGATTTAAAACTTAGTGTAACACTACTAAATAGTCTATACTTTTTTAACCAGGTCATCACACTTAACCATATGGACAACACTAAGTTACCTTTGTGAAGTATTAAGGCCCTAAGGGCCCTTAAGTTGCAATAGAGGATGAATTTATTATTTAATTCAGTGAACATTAACCACTGAGAAACTATTTTGGATTATTAGAATTGGCCATCAGATATTAGAATTTGGTCTCGATTGATGAATCTCATAAAACAAGTCAATAGGAATTGTAATGAACACACCAAGAAAAATGTAATTAGGGAAGGAGTTGAACAACCTTTCTCCTGCACAATTCGCCTTGATATCTCATTTAAAACTTCAGCAACTTGAGCATCATCAAGCATTGTAACTTTTCTAATGTGGATAAGGTCCATTACCACATCGGGATTGAAAGGCTTTTCATTTAGTGCATATCGTATATATTTCCGTAAAATCTCCTCCATGCCAAAACCTGTCTGAATATGAAATCTCTTTGAAATAATGCGCTCAAAACTAATATCACCAGAACTTTAAAACCCATGCACATAATAATGTCAATCAAAGCTATCAAATTTACTATATGACATAGACATAGAAGAAACAGAAATCATTTGATAATTTGCATGAGTTGTGTTTTCTCCTGCATAAGTGATCCCAGTTTAGCAAGAGAAATTCTCACCATTTTAATCTACTGTAGCTGGAAGAGACATATTCACAACCTAGCATGCATCATCCTAAAGACAACAAATTCTGGGTGTTACCCTGAAAAAAGAAAGAAAGGTAGAACATGTGCATTGCGTTGCATTTTCACTTATCCTCTGCCGATACAACCAGAAAGTAAAACTAAGGGAAAGAGAACTTCTTCTTTTTTGACACAGCAAACCCATAAAAAATCTAATAAGAATATAGGAAATAACCAGATATGCTAGATTAGAGACCAACAACTAATATCTTCAAGAAATATGAACTGCCAAATGATCTATATTTAAGCTCCCTAACACAAATCAGTTACAAGAAATGACAAGCACTTCTGAGCACTTACTACAAATTTACAATTGAAAGGCCAGCCGTTCCTATATATGGGTGACAAGTCTATTTATTGGGATCACAATTTCAACCGACATATGTGTTTCTAACTGCAATTTGGCTTCATATCACGAAAGCCATTTTATATTCATTGTTAATAACACGCATGCAAACTTAACTTCACTTGCTTATGACAATTAGCAAGAACGGTAACCAAAACACCGGAATGTGTGAATTCATATAGTTGTTCTTTGCAAATTGAATCATTAAAGGAGTGCATATGAAAAGAGAAATCTTCGAAGGAGTACCTTCTGCATAAGCCCCTCGAGTGTGGAATGTTGCAATTCATCCCTTCCCATCTGTAGGACATCATCTATGGATTTGCAGAGCATGGCATTCTTGTTCACCTTTCAACCAGAAATTTTCAAAGAGAAAACAATATATGAATAAAGAAAAGCGCATTACTTCAACTTAGCTATCGCTCATAAGTTCAGCCGAATTCGCCATTAGTAAAGAACTTCAAAGAAACACAACAAAAGGCTTTTTTTGCTTGTTATGAAACAATGCAATCAATCCAAACACTTGCACTAATGGTCCAGACCCTTTCACAACAAATAAGAAGAGAATCTCAGCTTAGAATTTTATCCAAAATAAAATCACCCAGACCCACCTCTTGGCTCAATGGTTAGGGTATGATAAAGTAAGAATTCCCATGTCCAAAATATCCTAAGTTACTCAACCAACAATTTCTACGCATTAAGAGAGAGAGATTGTTATTGTTGCACCATCTACAAAGTGCGGAGGAAATTACCAATCTTCGACGCTTGGCCTTTGGGGAATTGAGCTTCCTCAGTGTCTTGAAAACTGCAACAACAAAGGAGAGGCCAACATAAGCCAAAGGCACTGCCAATAGCCATGGCAGAGAACTCTGCCCCACTCTTGGACCAGGTATGGCCTGAGTCACAGTCCCTGTGAACTCAACAAGGTCAGCTGCCTTCTCCTCAATCCATGGCACTTCCTCCTCCACTTCCTCCTCCTCTTCTTCCACTTCTTTGGCAGATTTTGCTTCTTTTTTCTCACTGGTTTCAACAGGGCCTTGCTCCCCTTTTCTCTGTGCCCTGAGAACAGGAAGAGGTGCCCTTTTTTGGGGTGAGCTGAACAGAGAAATGGGAGATGGAGAGAGAAGAGGAATACCCTTTGGAAGGGCACTAGGGTTTAGGGTTCCCCATGAATGGAGCCTCAGAGAAGAGGAAGCAGAAGACGCCATGGCCTCAATTGATTGAAAATTTAAGATTAAATGGAGGGCTTTCGTCGGATTTTTGCCATTTCCTCTGGCTTTTTTTTCCAGACGAAGCTCGACACACGGACGCAGTAGTGACTAACTCGCGTTACATGGAAAAGGTCGTCGTACTAAGTGACGGAAATACCCTTGGGTATAATTATTCCGATGGAAACGGTAGTCCTCACCGCTGGGACAGCTAATTGGTGGGTTTAAAATAAGGGTGCAGTTGCTGTAGAGGTAAGGTGCTCCTTCGAATTTTATCAAGGGTAAAATTATAAAATTTTAAATTTCAAAAATGGTTAAACTTATGAAAATCTTGAAAATAGACGGTTTAGATAATATGTTGTAAAATATATTATTTCTGATATTTAAAATCTTTTTATTTTTTATGGTCATACATCTCGAAGTCGAGATGATCAATCAAAAAGTTTTTCAACATTAAAACTACCTTTTCTGATGGATTTTTTAGGTGCATATGTAGTTTTATATTATAAAGTTGCATACTTATATAAATTTTTTCCAAAATAAAATAAAATTTAATTAAAATTTAATTAAAAATTAATCAAAATTAATATTTGGCCGATTTTTTATCAATTAAATTACTCAGTTTTAATCAGTTCAACAAGCTTTTTCTAAAATCCAATACAACCGTTTGATCAAATCAAAACCCCTCATTGGATCGACAGTCGGTTTGATCCTAATAATGCTTCCCTTAATTTCAATTTTCCTTTTGCCTTAAATGTCCGCGGCCACTAGGCAGGGCTAGATCAAGCTGCAATTCCATAACCGTGAATCTTGCAGTTAGGCTTGGGCCTAGGCAAAGCCCAAGTTTTAAAACGAGCCTGGGCCCGAACGAAGCGCGATTTTCTCACAGAGTTGTCAACCAAGTCTAATGGGTAGCTCTACATATGGAGGGCTATCAATAGGGCAAATTCTAGCCAAGCTAGGTTCAGCCTGAACTTTTGTAGGCAGGTCTAGGCTCAATCTTTTTGAGCCAAGCCCTGTCCTAGCCCAGCCTACCGGCCTAATACTACTTAAAATCGAACCTAGCTTGGCCGGATAGGCGGCCTTGCCTGATTCTTTGGATTGATGATTCTCTTACGACCAGTTTGAATGGACCACTAATACATTTATTTATAAACTTCAGCACACTTGAAGGGATTGCTCCACGAGTGTTAAAATGCCCTCAGTAAGCCACTAGATCTATTTAGCGTCCCAAATTACTTTTCTTTGCTTGAAATCTCGTTTAATGCTGGTCATAATTGACAAAATTGCCACAGTGAATATAAATAAGTAGCTTTTTCAATATTAAAACCTAGGTGGACGGGGTGGTGGGGCGCTACAATGGCATGTCTTGAATTTCATTTCTACCAAAAACAGGAAACACTTTTTCTACTTTAGCTACGCAAATGAAAAATATACATTAGGTACAAAAAGATTACAATGGCCCCTAACTATCAAATGTAAAATGGGCCCCCAGCATCAAATGTAAAATTGAGCATTGACCGCACTCAAATTGCAATCAAATTTTTCACAGATTTTGTGCAAAGATATAACACAGCTCAATCATCCAATTTTACATTTGCAATGTGACGTGTTTGAAGTATACTGATACCTTAATCAAATTTGTTCGGAGTTTAGGTGGCTGAGTGCGTTTTTGCCCATAGAAAGCCCATGTTGATGCTTTCCCAAGAATTATTTACTAAATTGAAAGAAATTCAAACCTCACTTTAACCAGCTGAAATAGCACCAAACAAATCACATTTACATGGTGTGCTTAGGGAGGGAGATATTTGGCCTTTAGTTTTCACATAGATTTTGCTAAAGTATACAGAACAAAAAAGTACAAACTTGGCTAAAATTTCATATGGAAAAGAATCAGGTTGAGAATTAGAATATTCATCCAAGGAAAAGTACTTTCCGAGTAGCCTAACTGATGTGTCCCTCTTGATTCTCGGACTTGGGACTTTGGAGCATCTTGAATCACAGCAAATTGAATTTTGCCTCCAATCCATGATTTTGGAACTCTAAAAACATTATGATATGTCAAGAACTAGAATGAATGGCAATAGAACCATTGCCTAAACTCATGTTTCAGATACCCTTCCACTTCAACAAGGTCTTCCATGATTTTTCTAACAAGTACAATTCCTCAATTACTCTTATCAAAAAAGTACAACCATCAATTGCATCAATTATTAACCTATTAAATTCTAAAATGACACTGCAAGTGACTCAGAAAATTTCAAGGAATCTAACAAAAAACGATCTCAAAGAAAGGAACAATGTAAACATTCAAATAGAATACTTATAAGGAGGGCTTTGGAGCCTTAGGCGGTTTAGTATGTAAGGGGGCCTTGATCTTGTATTCTTGTTTATCATCATCCTTTTCTTCTTCAACATCAGATTCCAAATCATATTTGGAAAATGCATCAGGATTCAATGAGATGCAGTTCTGCAAGGCTATAAATGGGTGCACACAGTCCGAACCCTGCAAGAACAAACTCGTATTGACAATCACATGTACACAGACTGACAGACACACAAACATGCATATACATCTATAAAGCGCACGCGCAAATAAAAGATGCAAGGAGAGTACAAAATGCATCCTTAACAGAGACGCCACCCCCAATGATCTCATCTGAATAAAATGTAAAGTAAGATCACAAAGACTTGAGATGTATTACCTTTTCTTCTGCAGTGCTCTTCATGAAACAAAGAAATGCATCGGTAAACTGCAACCCGCAAGGGCCACTTCGCAGATCAGCTATGCAAGGACAATCTAGGGCTTTTTGTGCCCTCACCTCCAGGGACTTAAAAAAATAAAAACTCGGGATTAAAAGATTACAAAGAAAGATGAATAGACCGGATTATAATTCACGTTCATCACAAGAACACTTGATGGCAGTGGATTTCAAAACCAAACTACCCAAAAACGTAATTCCATTTTTGATAATGCAAAAGCAATGTAATTTCATGTATTAAACTTACTAAGCCCTCAAGCGGTACCAACCTCATTCTCATCATCACCGAAAGCAGTGGCCTCTGTTGCATGTAACACATATAAGATTAGAGTGATTATAAGAAAACAGAAGAACAAACTGAAATCACAAAACCATTCATAGATCTCATACAATGAATATGTCAACACAGTTTAATGGTTGAAGCATGCATTCCACAAAGAACTCCTCCAATCTCTAAACTCAAGCAGCACTACAAACTAAGAACAATGCAACTCTTAATGTCAAAGAGCACAAAGACACATTCTTGAAAACATGATCTGTAATAACCCATCCTAACAGTCAATGTTAATATTCTCAAAAAAAAAAAAAACAGTCAATGTTCCCTTCTTCTTTGTTTGAATTCATCAAATAGTTGAAGTGAAACTTGTGCAAGCATCAAATTAGCTCAAATAGAGAGAGTCTCATATGAAGAAATATCAACCCATCAAAAGCAATTGACAGAAGCTCATGTCACGGACTCTCAGACAGAGCCTTCAAGACCACCAGATCGGTACTGCAGACACATCATGGAGGCTTTGGAGCAAATTGCCTTGAGAAAAGAACTGCCGTGCTTTATTTCATCTATGAATCTTAGTGACAGTTATCTCCAATAAATTCATTTTATCTGTATTTATCAAGATAAACTTTAACACTAATAATGTCTCTAATAGTATCCCAGAATTTATAGAAAGAGAAAAACATGTATGTAATCTGAAAGCAAATTAGTACTTTGAATATGAAGGGAACAAAAAAAATCACCTACCTAAAAACCGCTCTAAAATGTCAATAAGGCAAATGAGAAGCAAATTGATAATGGATATGAAGATTAAAGTATTAAATTTGGATAGATATTTTTTATATTTTGATTTGGGATTGTATACTATGAGACCATTTACCATTATTACAAGGAGGTGTCAAATTGGATGGCTTGGGGTGTGTCATGAAGTTCAAGATTTTATTTTTATTTTTAACTTTGAGTGTAGTCAAGGACACACTTACAACTGCCCGATTTAAAATCTCAAGGACAAGAGTGATTGTGATCTCCTTATACTAAAAATAAATGGTCTCATTGTATAATTTTCCTTCTAATTTTGATATAAATTAGAAATTATCGTCAACTTTAGTATTGATAAAAAAATTAATTTATATTTACTAATCTTAATAAAAATTGATTCCATAATAAATACCACAATTATATTGATTACATACATTAAAAGTCCCAGTACTTCTCCAATAAGAAAAGTAATACCATAATATTCGTACAAAATTCCTCAATGATAATATATCCTGCTCATATGTAGCAAAGTATAGGGACCGACCCAACTTTTATCCAAATTTTTCCCTGAAGCATTATGGCACTAAGGTTCACACATGCGTGCGCACAAACACACACACACACACACATATATATATGCATTTTATGGTTTTTTTCTTTTGTGGGGGGAAGGGGGGGGAGGGGGCAGTGGCAGGGGTAGGTTGGGGTTTGGGAGAGCTATATTCTTTAATTGCTTTCAGCAAGTCCCTTTTTTTTTTTTAACATGGTTTTCAGCAAGTCCCTATTAAAATTGAGCTCCCTATTATAATTGAGCAGTTGTTTTGTGAAAAAATCCGAGCTCTCCAATGAAAATTTCTTATTTCTTAATGAAAATAGTTTTAGTCACGTAGAATATCTTCAAGAACAAGTATCTGACACAAATTACAGGGTCCATACATAGTACATAAACGAGCTCAATTTCTATAAGAATCAAAACCAAACACCATCTTACACCCCTGACCTCCTTTTCATTTCACAGGGCAGACCAATCCTCAGTTTTATCAAGCCCATCATCAAATATGTGGATTTGAGGTGCAAAATCATTAGCAGTCAACAGTTATTCCAGCTCAAACCAGCTTAATTAGGAATAAAGGCCATGTCAATTTAACCAGGTCCATAAAGAAATAGCTTTTCACATAAACAAGAAGAATGAGAGTATATTATCAACAAGTACTAGAAAACATGAACTCATGTCAAAATTCAGAAGAGCCCCGAGTACGAGTTGTGTCTGACAGACTCCGCCGAGTCTGTCCATAAAAATAATAAAACAATGGGAACCGGCCAGACTCGCTTGGTTCCCATATGCACCACTTCGGGCTCAGCAGGGTGCCGAGCTCCAGTCCAAGTGGACAGGCCAGAGTTTTCAACTACTGTTTTCAACGCATAGGATCTACCCAAGTCAAGTTCCTGGATTGGGGTGTTGAGTGACAATTGTTCATAGAATTGCACTAATTTATTTTATTTTATTTATTTTAAAAGGTTAACTGCCCAGCAAAAGTATATTATCAATCATGATTCACTACACATAGTAATTTTTAGAATTTGAATTGATACTCAACATATAAGTCAACATTTCTCAAAAAAAAAAAAAATTGATACTCAACCGATTTTTTGTTTTGAAGTGAACATAAAAATTCATTAATATAAACAAATGAAAGGGGACAACTAATCCCTAGGTCGCAAAGAAAATGAAACTGTACAGACTTAAAACATCTACAAATTCATCAAAAATAGAAAAAAAAAAAAAAAGGACTCGTAATCCATAATGCACAGAGAACCCAGATATATGAAGAAAATGAAATAATGGAACCCAAATATATGAGGAAAATGAAATAATGGAAAATGGGTAACCTGCAATTAAAGCCTCCATGGAGGAGGGCTGGTTTTCTTGGGTTTGAACGTTCTTTGTTTGGTTGAGTCGGTCTTCTTCACTCGAGATATCGCTCTGAACTTGACCCATTTGGAAGAGAATACATAAGAGTAGTTATTTAACAGGAGTGAAGAAGATTCAAAGCCTTCTTCACTTGTATAAACCAACCCTAATATGAACCGTTGAAACGGTGATCTAAGCTAAAAAACAGCATATGAGTGGGAAATTAAAGAACGAGCGCATGTGCTTGTATAGAGAATTGACTTAATTGGTGCAAAAGCTGGAAGGGTGTAGGATGAGGTTTATATAAGGCCTAGGTTTTATGAAAACAAAACAAAGCCTCAACTCAAATCCTCAATAAAACACTCTCGGCAATGTAAATACTTTCGGCAATGTAAATTTCCATTATGGCTCTAAAATCAATTTTCAACACTGACAATAAATTTTGGAACTCAAAAAAAGATACAGATCTTGCAGATCGATGAACACTTATTTTTAGGGCGAATGGACAGTCTAGATAATTTGTTATAATTATACTATTTTTTGAACTTGATATCCTATGTTTTTCTTACAACCATAATGTTCAATCGTTGTAAAGGTTTTCCAATACTTGAATTATAATTTTCGATGAGGTATGAGATGAAGCAGTATTTATTTTGTTAGTGCTGCAACCCAGTCAAACCATTTTTTTTTTTTTATTTCCGAATAAGCTCAACATATATTTTTTGAGTGAGTAAGCGGGGAGAGGGCCCCACCTGTAATAGGAATTGAACCATTTTTTTAAAAAAAAGATTTCGTACAGATCCCTAATTCCCCATCTTATTTCACGGTAGACCCTCTTTCAATTTTTCTTTCATGGGGCATAAAAAAACTTTTCAGTATTTCACCGTACCCCTTCATCTCTTCTCTCCCACGTTTATTGACTTTTGGCCACAAAAACTAGCCCTAACAAATTGTTTTCTTCCATCTCAATCACTTAGCTACTTAAAGTATAAAATAGGGTTAAAAAGGTTTTTGGATTGAGATAGAATAAAACAATTTGTTGGAGCTAGTTTTTGTGGCCAAAAGTGAATAAACGTGGAAAAAAAGAGATGAGAGGGTACAGTGAAATACTCGAGGGTTTTTTTATTCCGCTTGAAAGAAAAATAGAAATAGGGTCTACAGTGAAATAATATAGGGAATTAGGGGGTCTGTATGAAATTTTTCCTTCTTTTTTTATCTTATTTTTGAATAAGCCCAACATATATTTTTTGAGTGAGTAAGTGGGGAGAGGGTCCCCCACTTGTAATAGGAATTGAGCCTAAGACGTAGATGACGTAGCGTCGTTACAAATCGTCAAGTGCAAAACAATTAAGCCATGCTATTTTCTTTATAGAATTCACCTTTTTATTTTTTGGATGAGTCGGTGGGGAGAGAGCTCCCACATTTGGTAGGAATTGAGCCTAAAACGTAGATGATGTAGCGTCGTTACAAATGGTCAAGTGCAAAACAATTAAGCCATGCTATTTTCTTTATAGAATTCACCTTTTCATTTTTTGGATGAGTCGGTGGGGAGAGAGCTCCCACAGTTTGTAGAAATTGAGCCTAATCGATGAGGAGAGAGCTCCCACATTTGGTAGGAATTGAGCCTAAGACGTAGATGACGTAGCATCGTTACAAATGGTGAAGTACAAAACAATTAAGCCATGCTATTTTTTTTATAGAATTCACCTTTTTCATTTTTTGGATGAGTTGGTGGGGAGAGAGCTCCCACATTTGGTAGGAATTGAGCCTAAGAGGTAGCACTGCATATCATCAAGTGCTAACCAATTTAGCCCGGTCTCTTTTCCTAAGCCCACCATATATTGTTCCAATCAAAATTCAAATTGCCCATCAAACAACACGTCTTTATGGGATTTTGGAATTTTTGGAAGGACAATATTTTTACAAGGCTTAGGCTTTATGAAAAAGAAAACAAGCCTCACATCAAATATTCTAAGCAAAGCATTTAGGCAACAAAAATCTCTATGATGACTTTAAAATCAATTTTTACTGCTGACAATGAAATTCGAAACTCAAAAAATAATACAGATCTTGTGGATCTATAAACACTTACTCTTGGGGCCAAATAAATAGTCTAGATAATTTGTTATAATACACGCCATTTTTAGAGCTAGAAATAATTTTTCTTTTAACTACATAAATGTTCAAGCCATGATGATCGTTATAAAGGTTTTTAATACTTCAGTTGCAAGTTTTGATGAATTATAATGTGGAGATTTTACTTATTTTGATAGGGCTGCATCCCTATCAAACTGTTTTCCTTTATCAAATCATATTCATAGGGAAATGTTAATAGTTCAACCTTTAGGGCGGGTCTGATACAAAAAAAAGAATTCTGATTGTTTAGAAGTCTATATAAGGAATCATTCGACATAAAACCTTGGTAATCAAGAGCAAATATATTGTGCTGCCATAGGGGCACATTGTATATCTATTCGCTCGCTCAAAACACCTATATGAAGATTTTTTTGGTTTAACATTTGGAGAACTGCATGAGAATTACTAGATTATTGTTTTAAAAAGAACAAAAAAATGAATTTTGCTCTTTGTAACACTTAGATCTAGCCCTTAAAAAAGTTGGACAGTCACTATTCATTACTGAGGCATTAGTTTAAAATTGGACAGTCACTATTCATTATTGAGGCATTAGTTTTTTTCTTATGCATAGAGTTCATTTCAGATTTTTTTTTTCATTGTAGTTAGTCTATGGGTTGTAGAGATTACATCCCCAAATTTGGAGATCTAAAAAGTACCCTAGTACGTGTTTTACCCGAGGGAATAAATAGACAGCATACTCCCGAGGGAGTAGGAAACCTTTTGGGGATCAAGAAATAAACTTATTCTAGATCCTATAAGTCTATGAAATAGCATGGACATAATCTGAAATTGCATTTGGTGGTGATAGACATACAAACCTAACTACTTTATTTATGATGGATTAACAGAGTGCTTTCTTGAATACACTAATAGTCAGAAAATTGGTCGGTTTCCTTCGAATGCCAAATGTTGAAATACTGCACTCTTAGCATGTCGTACTTATATCAAAAAATAAGATTTCTTTTGGGAGAATAAGTAGGTTTACATATCTATGCACTCCCTTCATGGAAAAGTATACAATGACATGATTTACCTTTGGTACAAGATGGTCACAGTTAATCTTGACCATTGCATATGTAATTGGATGATTGCATTATTTCATTAACCAAATACAAACTTCAAAATAAAATTTATCGAATTTTACGACACTCCCTAATTATCAGATCTCACATCATTACAAATAATTTTGACTTTCTTGTGTCAAAGGTAAATGGTCTCATTGTATGCAATCCCCCTTTAAATAGGATCAAGTTGAGATGCTTCGCTTAGTGACATCTAAACTACAATTTATCAATCAAACCTGTTGAACTGCGAACGAGGCCTCAAACTAGTTTGGTCCGATCAAAACCAGATCTTAAGAGAAAAATAAAAGTGGCCTAACTTTTGGATGTTCAATTCAAAGTATGGGACCTCCTTTGTTTGGGTGAATAAAGTATGGGACCTCATAATATTTTTGCCTTCTCTTCAAAAATACTCATTTGATGTTTGGATCCCAAAATTTAGGCTTAAGAAAAATTTCCTGAAGTAGGTATTATGCTGGAACAATATAATATGGTCCATAGGGAATTTGCTCCCATAGGGATTCTTCTTATTCTAAAATTTGATGGGTACATATGGCATACTTTGGGGAGCAAATTATATATGGTTATCAAGATGAGACCGAATTGGTGGTCTGATCGGTTGGACTACAGACTAATTACCGTATTTAATTTGATCCAAGATAAAATTTAGGTTTGTTAAAAAATTAATAAAAGCTAATGTTCAATCAATTTTGGACAGTTCGTTTTAACCTATTTTAATATATTATATGTTTTAAACAGTCATATTTATTTTTTTATTTTTTCTAAAATCCGATCAAACTTGATTGATTAATTAAATTTTACTAGACCAAACCTCTTACTATCTCGATAGTGATGACACTAATATCATACGCTTCTTAACACAAAGACTTTCAAAGATTTTCCTTGATACGAAAATTTGAGATCCATTTTACTATACAACTATTTTTGGCGAGAAAGAAAATGAGCTGGTAAACCTTAATCTTAGAAAGCACTGACCGTTCAAAATCACAAATATTGAATCGCATTGGTTACCGGTTCTCGCGGGAGCATGTTCGTGCATTTTTATAACGAGACTTTGAATTTTGAAATGGAAAACTGGATTGGAGCGCGGGGCGCCACGTCAGCGCCACGTATATATGAGAAGCGCTCAGACGCTTGGCTGAAACTCGAGAGAACAACAAAAAAAAGGGGTAGGGCATTTTCTCTGCAATTTTTTGGCGCAATGAGGAAAGGGTTAACGGCGACTATGAGAAAGCACAACTCCATCAAATCAATATTTGGAGCCGGAAAGAAACCCAAAATATCAGATGGTGATAAACCTCTTGAAAATCCCATCCCTCGGCTATCGGCCATTGCCAATTCAGTGGTTTCTCGTTGTTCCAGGTGGGAGCTCTTCCTCCATTTGTATCGACTTTTCATTATGGTAAAAAGTGCGAGGAATTGATAATGGGGTTTCTTCAATTTATGTTATTATAGTTGTGTATTGATTTCATTGTATCTAAGATGGCGGATAAGCGGCCTTCAAATGTGCCAATGCGGAATTTGTTTTCTTCGTTCTTGTATGCTTCTATTGAATTTTTCTTCTCCTTCTCTTTTCTTTTTTTTGTTCGTCTTTGGGGAAATTCAGTCCTATGGAAGTGTCTTTGATTTTTTGTTTGATTGGTAATTGTTCTATGGAAGTTAGATGCGTACTTTTCTTAGAGTACCTAATAAAGGTCGAAAACCAGAATTAGGGTCTTGGATTGCCATTATCTCTGTGTAATGATAAATTTTCCATGAATACTACCATTGACTTGGGAATTGAGAGCCATTTGTTTATGTTATGCTTGTGTAAGGAATAATTATGAGAATGATGCTTTTTATGTTTGTTGAGGAAACTCTACAATAAGGCTGTTTACCTTTGGTACAAAAAGATCAAAATCACCTCTAGCTACTACATGTGAAATTGGGGAATGGAGGGTGTGCCATTGACTGCACTAAAAGTCCAAGAAAGTTCTTTGGACTTTGTGTATAAAAGGTAATGGTATCTTTGCGTGCAATCCCTTTACTTTTTTTATTGCCTTTTGTGTAGATCAGTAGTAGGATTTGTTTGAAACAGGGATGTGATCTTGCAATCATTACCAACTTGGACGATGCAAGCTGCAGCCTGAGTTCTAGAATGATGCTTATTTACATGGAATGAGTAATAATAATTATCAGATTGATGCTTACATACTTGTAATTACATGCTTCAGAATTATGTGGTGATTTCTATTCTTAGATGCTTAATACTCAATATTTTTTATCATTAGACAAGGTTTTCACTAGCAAGAAGATTAAAAGTATATCATGCGATGAATTGTAAATGTACTGTTGCTATTTATTTAGTTTATCCTTAGGTCTAGTGTCTATCCATCATTCATAATTGGGGATCATCTAGAGTGTGGTTCATGCCAAGAGTTAGAACAAGAGCACGTAGGCTGGCATCGTTATTAGAATATAATATTCTAAATGGATTTTAATATGTTGCTGATGATCATATTTCCAAGGATTTCATGTAAATTTTTCAGTGCGTTGACAATGTCATGTGAGATCTCTATTTGTGCAATGTATCATTTCCATAGAAAGGTGAAGAGGCACGTGAGTGAGGCAGCTATTTTTAGTGTTGGATGATCTTGTTTAAGGTTGTAGACCATTATCTGGGTTTCACTTCAGCTCACATGGTTTGCAAGACTTTAGGCACTTTGCCAATTACTAAGTGAAATGAGCCAATTGTTATATGATTACTCACTCCTTTCACAACACTCCTTAATTCTAAGATTTTACTGTTAGCTGTGATGCTAGCAGGCTGTTTGCAAAGAATTTATATTGCAAAATGTTGGCATCAGCCTATTGATCACTGGAATTGATAGTCTATGTTATCATTTGACATTGTGGTTGATCATGCAATTTATTTCATGCATTAGGTTGCTTCTTTCCAATACGGGACTTAGTTTTAAGTAATAGTGCTTCCAAGCTTGTTTTTTCCTTCTTCATAGCAATTGGGCTTCCAGACAATGATGTTATTATGCTTGGCTTCCAGACTATGATGTTGTGACTATGTTCTGAATCTCTCTCTCTCTCTCTCTCTCTCGCTCTCTCTCTCTCTCTCTTTCTCTCTCTCTCTCTCTCTCTCTCTCTCTTTCTCTCTCTCTCTCTCTCTCTCTCTCTCTCTCACAGATACAGCAGTTGTTTATTGTCTTATGTCCTCACTACCACAAAATTGGTAGCTTCCATTCCCATTTCATTCATTGACTTGAGCATAAAAGTGGTGTTATCATGCAATTGCAGGATTCTTCTTCTCTCACCTGAACAACTGCAGCAACAATTTGAGACTAAGATTTCCGATAATGTCAAGAAACCTTCTTCTTATGCTCGGAATCTTTTAGAATTTTGCTCCTACAGAGCACTAGGTGTACTGACTCAATGTCCAGATCACTTATGTGATAAGGATTTCAGGCGCTTGACATTTGATATGATGCTTGCTTGGGAAGACCCTGCTATTGGCAGTGAATCTTTAATCAAAGTGAGATAAACAATTGTTGTCGCAATGAATACTCATCAGCTTGTACAAGTTGCACTTCTTTGTATTTCACTCCCTTTCTTCTTATTAATGGAATAATCTTGGTACTGCTACTAGTTATGGCCTCATTTTAAGGGTTCTCTTAGAAATGCATATGGTAGCACACAGAGATTATGCCTAGTACATTGTACACCTCCTTAATTTATTTGGTCATCTTTTTGACAGGAGGCTCCACCTCGGAAGTTCCCAAGTGATGATGAAGATGTGGGATCTTTATTTTATTTGAATTCCATTAGCATGGCAGTTCAGGTTAGTTTTTTTTCTCTGAGACTTATGATACTTCCCATGTTTTTCTTTCCCCTTTTTATAAATAGACTTCTCATGTTTCTTTGTTGCCTTTCTCACTAATTTTATATTCTAATTATAAAATATGCATCTTCTGTCTATGACAATTACATACGCTTCTGTGTAGAAACTGCTGCATGTTGTATATGTTATTAGGACATCAGGTTACTTGTGTGAACAGAAAATACCATGTTCTTTCTTCTATCAATAGCTAGCAAGTATCAATATTATCTCTACATTTTGTTTTGCTTGTCTAGGTAGACAAAAAGAAAACTGTTGGGCCAGAGGCTTTCTCACGAATTGCTCCTGCTTGTCCAGCTGTGGCAGATATAATCACTGTTCACAATCTTTTCGATGCACTGACGAGTTCTTCCAGGGGACAACTCCATTTTCTTGTATATGACAAATACCTTGGAAGCCTTGACAAGTATGCATCTTACTTTGTATGCTGCACTCAATTGAGAAGCTATTTAATTGTGTCAAATATTTCTCAACTGCTATGGAACATAGTGATTGATATTTTCACCATGCGTATAAAGGGCAGCCTTCAACAAAAATATGAAAATGAAATGCTGATATGAGATTCATGAATCTGAATTGGGCTAATGAATTGGGGGTGATCTTAATATTAAATGCACGCTATTGTCAAAGAGGTTCAAGAACATTTCTTGGTGAAACAAACCGAGATATGCTCTCGATAATTTTATGGCAAATGGAGTAAGCCATCAGTGCAAGAGCCCTATGCAAGAGGTTGCTACTTAAACAGGAGTTGTAGATTATCTAGAATGTTCTAGAAAATCTATGTCCTGCAATTGGACTGCAGTGAATTCACATGTTCATTAATAGTTGTTCCTTGGCTGGGGAGTTTTCTGTAGACATTGGCACATCTCAAGTATTACAGAGGCTTTTTTGTGTTTATTTAGAAAGATGCTAGTTGCGGGTCCAATTTAAGTTTTGCAAGGGAATTTATCAAATGCAAAACCAACAAGTGTAGCAGTTCAGTAATAGGCATGATATGTCAGGGCGCACATGATTTCTAGTGATGAATATCTGTTTGTGTACTATAGAGCAATTAAATATGCAAAGAGCTTATCAGGGCCTCCATTGGCTTCGAGCCTTCCACTTGAAGAGGGAGAAATCATCCTAGATGTTGATGGCAATGTTCCTATTCAACCAGTATTTCAACACATAGGAATATCTGCATGGCCTGGTGAGCATTATTTAATGTGAAACCCTTCTATTCTGAAATACCACACTTCACTTGATCAGATTGCTTTTTGCCTCCCTGATGTTATGTTCTAAGGCAATAGCTTTTCTTTCTGCTTATCTGTTGGATAACTTAAGAAGCTCTATTTGTGGCAGGGCGCTTAACATTGACTAATCGCGCTTTATACTTTGAGTCATTGGGAGTAGGCTTATATGATAAACCTGTTAAATATGACTTATCAGAAGACTTGAAACAAGTGGTAAAACCTGATTTGACTGGACCATTGGGTGCACGGCTCTTTGACAAGGCTGTGATATATAAGTCAACATCTGTGTATGTTTGTACTTTTCATTATCAAATGTTTTTTTCTCTCTATCATACATTTTAAAAAATGGGTCTCTCTACTTTGTCAATGCATGCGGATCTTGAAACAATCTCTAACAAAAACATTCTACAGAACAGAGCCCGTTTTGATGGAATTCCCTGAATTTAAAGGTCATTCACGACGTGACTACTGGTTGGAAATTATTCGAGAGGTATTGCATGTGAATAGATTTATAAGGAAGTTCCATCTTGAAGATATTCCACATGCAGAGGCACTCTCAAAGGCAATATTAGGCATTTTTCGCTTTCGTGCAGTGAAGGAAGCTTTCCATATCTGGCCATCCAGTTTCAAAACACCTCTTACTTTCAACTTAGCTGAAAAACTTCCACGAGGGGATAAAATTTTGGAAGCCCTATCAAATCTCCTGGAGCTGCTTAGTACTGGAAGATCTGATGATAAGATGGAAACATTAGAGAATGCCACAAAGCATTCGTCTGGTTCATATAAGGCATCATCTTTGTCAACACTGGCAAAACTTGGCTTCACACTAATTAAGGAGATAGATACTTTTGAAAAGGCACCATTTTTGGATGGAAACATCATTGTTGGTGAGACTGATACTCTTGAATTGGCAGTGAGAAAGTCAAAATATGACCTAGGAAGAGCTCAGGCAGCACATGAAACTGTAAACCAAGTGAAAGTGGAGGGGATCGATACTAATTTGGCCGTAATGATGGTATGTAGTGGTATGTTCACCAGTTGCTTTTGTAATTTCAGTTTATCCCCTGTAATATAGTTGAATCAGAAAGTGATTCAGCTGGTTAGGCAAGTGGGATTTTTCTTTGTTTATTTGTATGCATTTTTGGGGATTTCTTAATTTAAACGACAAAAGTAGACAAAGAGTCAGCTAGTATGGTAGGCAAAACGCAAAATACAAAAATGTAGGATGGGATTTTTTTGGTTAGTCTAGCCGGGGAAAGGACATTACCCTTCCAGTTCACCACTTTGGCATGCCATGACTAAATTGGGTTATGGTTCTGTTGAATCTGGTTGCACCTGCCAAATTGGCTATTTTTTACTAATGCCTGCATGATTGTATGTCAAATTGGCAAATGGTTAATCTATTTAGGTAAATTTGAATACAAAAAGCACAACAACAGTTGTGACTGTTTTCTGAGGATGATGTAAGGTGCATCTTTCCCATTTTAGGCAATTTTTTAGCTTGTCTGCATAAAAATATTTTTCTGACAAAACTATGCTTCTTCCAATTTTTCCCTAGTGATTTCTTGTACATTTTTTTCCCTACAAGGAACTTATGGGTTTTATGGAATATGCGGTATAGCCCCGCGATTGCCGGTCTCAAGCCCAGATGAGAGAGGAGGGTTGTGTTAGGTTGGCAGCCAGTGGAAAAGTTTGGCTACATCCCTATTATGAATCCTGATCCAACATTATTAGCCAATCCTAAGTAGTCAGGACAAGGCTCAGATGATGATGGAATATGCTGTGTAAATAAATATTTTTAATCTGTTTTAATTACCCATAAAAAATTGTTTCATAGTAGCCTGCAGCTTTAGATACATGTGGATTTGTATGAAGTTCTAATAGATATGAGCAATTTTGGCCGCTCAGTATTATCGACTGTAAAGCTGCTATTTATTTGGTTTTGATGGCATGCGAATGCTTTCAAATGTCATGTTTTGATACTTTCAGGAATTACTTTTCCCTGTGACTGAATCAGCAAAACAGATCCACTTCTTGGTCTCATGGGAAGACACCTTCAAGTCCACTGTGTTTCTGGTCATATTCTGTTATGCCATCTTCTGGTAATTCTTTTTACGCAGTTTCTTAGTAGTAACTACTTTTCTTCTTTCAGTTGTATAATTCACTTTAATTTGCTTTACTATTTTATAAAATAAATTAATATATCTGTTTTATTCTACATTTACTAAGCAGAATTAAGGGTAGAGACATGTGGCATTCAAAAAGAAATGGCCCTATGGAGAGAGTGAGTTTGAAGTTGAGGGGGAACCTACAAAGTGGCAGTTTAGAGTAACCTACCTCCCAATCCAATTCAATCTCTATCTCCTCTTATGATAAACAACTTCATTTGGTATTTGATTGGGAATATTTAGTAGGTAATCTAATTCGAAAATGAAACTTTTCCTTTAAGAAATACTTTATCTTTATCTGAACTTAAAAGAGTAAATATTTTGGATGTAAATGGTGACTCACTCATTTTTGTTTTGGATTATTAACTTTATTTGAAACCAAATACCTAATCCCCAATTTTAGGATTTTGTTTTTGGAAAAAAATTATGTTTTTTAACCCCTTTGAGATGTAATCATAGTACTTGTAACCTCTTGCTAGTAAGTTTTTATGCACTCATCTAGACCACTCATCTAGACCACCGCTGGATGATGTCAACACAGTGACTCTCTCTCTCTCTCTCTCTCTCTCTCTCTCTCTCACACTCTCTCTCTCTCTCATACAATGGTTTATGCATGCGTCCTTATGCAAACTCAGATTTATGCAATACGCAAGCTGAATGTTGACATTTAATGTATAGGAATCCTTGGATTTTTTATCTATTTTGCTAAAACACTGCAATTTCGTTTGATTCTTGGGTCCCTGAATCAGAATTATGCATAATTATTTGAAGAATGATTCCTCTGTATTTCTATATTTTAGCGATTCTCTCACTACTTGAAAGTAGTTGTTTCTATAGGTTATAACATGGCACATGGATCACAAAGACTTGCACTTTGACCCATATCTACGGCTTACAGGGGCTGGATAAAGTACTTCATGCCTTGCATTTTCCTTATCCTTGCTAGTCTAATGCTTTGGCATAAGTATCGGAACAAAGGGAAGCAATTGGAAGCTTTCAAGGTTACACCTCCTCCTGCTCGGAACCCTGTAGAACAGCTTCTATTGTTGCAGGACACTATTTCTCAATTTGAAGCTCTTGTCCAAGAAGGGAACATCGTGCTCCTCAAATTAAGAGCTCTCTTGTTCGCTCTTCTTCCAAGGGTATGGACCTCGTTTGTTCTTCTTGATCTCTCTGTTATTGATTCATGATTTTCTTTCAGCTGGCTTTCATGATATTCTAAAGATACAGCTATCTCGACCTGAATTTGAAAGTGGAACAAAACTCTCTCTCTCTCTCTCTCTCTCTCTCTTCATTGGCTGCTACCATGGGTAATAAAAATTTGTTTCTTATGCTCACCGGTAAATGTGCAGTGTTGAGGAAATAATCAATTATCATTTAGAGATATCATCATAGATAAAAATGTGTGTCTTATGCTCACTGGTAAATGCGCACTGGGTTGAGGAAATAATCAATTATCATTTAGAGATATCATCATGGTTTTATGCGGAAGTTGAATCACATAGCAATATACATTACAATGAATAATGTATCATTTGTTTGTTTGGAAGTGCTGAACTCTACAGCTACGTAACTTGTCCATTATAAATGATATTGATGACGACTTTGTCATGTGAGGCATAATTCATTGTTTAATTGTAGGCGACAGACGAGGCTGCTCTTGTGTTGATCATCCTGACGATGGTGTTTATGTTGGTGCCCCTGAATTCTATCATTATGCTGGTATTTCTTGAGGTTTATACAAGAGAAATGCCTCGGAGGAAGGCAAGCAGTGAGAAGCTGATCCGAAGATTGAAGGAATGGTGGGTTAGAATACCTGCTGCTCCTGTTCAGCTTATTAAGCCTGAGGACGACAAGAAAAAGGAGTAACAAACTCTTGGACAACATCCTTCACCAGTGATCCTACAAATCTCTCTCTCTCACCTTTTGTGTATGCATATCTTATTTTTTACCATCATTGCTTCTTGTATATCATTGAGTTATTGCAGCGAGTATTAGGTTATCAGATTTTGGCAGTTATATCAGAATTCTAAATCCTTCCCAGAAAGCAGCTCAACTGAGATCTCTGAGTTTTTAAATACAGAGCGCACGCGGACTTCTCATAAATGGTAACCAAAAAGTAGCAGAAGCCCCATGCTGCATATACCTGAATTTGTATATATTTTTCATGCGAGTGATAAAAGTTGTGTTTTTCAAAATTTTGTTTTGATAATTTTAACTAATAGTTTATAATAATATTTTATAGAAAAAAGATGGCAGGGTGCACTATTTATTTCCGAATTTTCTGGAATTTAAGATTTATCATTTAATGAGAGAAAATTCGTGGTTCTCCTTCCATTATCCTCACAAGTGTTGAGAAAAACAGGATTATGAGGAAGAAAAAGAACTGAGATTAAAAAAGAAGAAGGAATGCAGTGGAGCTATTTTAGCAGGGTTTATTTTTTGTTTTTTGAAAACCATTTCTTCATTAAAGGACTCCCAAAATTTTGAAAATAAGCTTTTTGTAGTCAAAATTAGTTATATTTAGTTGCCTTATTGTAGATACTGAGACAAATAGATATTTCTAACTATGATACATAAATGATAGTCAATGCTCATCTTTTATTCGAACTGTGGGTGAAAAAGATAATGTTTTTTCACATCCGCGCCTTTGTTATTTTTGCCTCTTCAAATAACCATATGCGTTTGGGGGATAGGAAATAGTAAAATGCTAAGATTCTAAATTAAAAAAAATTACTGTTACTCAAGGAGAGACTTTCTTAAAATGATCTAGCCTCTGTCTCTCTCTCTACCACCTAGATCTCTAGGTTAGCAAAGATTATATGCTCCCGGGAGCATATCTTATATGTTCTAATAGTTTCTAAATCAAGAGTGTTTTTAGGACCTCTAATTTTGAGCGTTTCGAAGGCTACTTGTGGATATAAGCCTCAAGAACCTCAAAAAAGGAAAAGAAACTCTCATTTTAGATGCACTTCAAAAATATGGTTTATTAGTGGAGACCATCCAACTTTTGAATGGACAAATTAATTGAGCTAAATGGCACAATTAGGTTATATTATTAAGGGATCATATACAAAGAGATCATTTATCTTTTGTATATGAAGATCACAATCATTCTTGTCGTTTAAATTTTAAATAAGTGTTTGTAAGAGTATTATTGAATAGACACAAAGTTTCAAAACAAAATTCACGAACTTCGTGACTCATCGCAAGCCATCCAATTTGTCATCTAATGAGTGTGAATGATTGTAACTTCTATATACAAAAGATAAATAGTTTCTTTGTAGACGACCCTTATTATTAAATGTAGTAATGTACTATGTATACTAAATTTCAGTTCCAAAACAAGGATTTTATCTAATCAAGATCAAGCTACTTGAGTTAAGTCAAAGAATATAAATGCCCTTGCTTGTTCTATATGTGCTTCAAACTCATAACAAGACATTTCAAAGTAAAATAAGTTATAAGATCAAAGTCTTTTTTTTTTTTTCTTTTTCTTTTAAGTAGATTAGTCCCCTAAAAAGGGCTAGGGGCAGCTTGGAATCATTGAGATCTCACTAAAATGTTCGTCACCACTACCACGAGAGCCCTTTGAGTTATTTGAGTTGTTTGGGAGCAGGTTCAGTGGCAAGTGGTCAGGGTAGTGGGTGCCATTTCATTACATCTTGAGTTTCATTTCTAAATCACAATAGGGGATTCTTTTTAACTACCAAAAAAAAAAAAAAAACAACACATAAGCACATGGCCAAGGGGGTTAAATTATTAAATTGCCCTTGTTCCAATTCTGAATTGAAAACAAGGGCATCTTGGCATTCTTTAACAACTACTGGGGAAGTACTTCAATGACTTTCTTTCTTTAGAATAACCACCATACTGAAAAATTTGTTGTTGTGAATGATTGCCCTTTTCTTTTAAGTGGTTTGGCAAACCATTTTCCTTTATGAGAATTGTTTCATGAGGGTCGACTACAGTGGTCCAGAAAATGTAAAGGAAGTAGGTGTTCCATTTAAAAACAATGGAAATTAACAGTCCAAATGTTTTTTTACATGAATTATTGTCTCTAGTTTTTTAATTTTTTTTTTTTTTTTCATATTCATGTTCTCTATGTTAGAGATTACATGTTCTTAAAAATTAAATCTTAAAATCCATCTTACAAATAGATTTATTAAGTTTTAAAGGACCCGGTTTTTATGCGGTCAAGCCTGCATATGTAAAAATGCGGGCCTCTTAATAAATCTATATTTTAGATGGATTTTATGACTTAATTTTGAAAGACATGTAACATGGAGATCATGAATAAATAAAAAAAAAACTAAAAATAATAAATATAGTAAAAAGACATTTGGACCCTTAAGTTTTCATGATTTTTAGATGAAACACCCACTTATATCCATCTTTACACTTTCTGGATCACATACATACGTAGAAATGCGGTCCAGCGCCCATGAAACAATTTTCCTCCCTTAAAAGGCTGACCATTTCGAAAGATTGGTTGTGGTGAATGATTGCCCTTTCCTTTTTAAGTGGTTTTGTAATTTTAACATGTTTAGCCAAATGGAAACAAGGGAACCAATCATCAAATACGAATGACACAAGGGTGTCGTGGTACACAGGAGCTGCAGCCAAACTGCTCCCATGGCTCTTCTTCCCACTAATCCCATGGCGATGGTCAGCTCCTTTTTCTCTCTCTCTCTCACTCATATTCTCCAATGAACCCTTTTTCATATAAATCTTTTTTGAAAATGTGACTTTTTCTATCTCTTGAAGGCAAAGCAGAGTCCCATGGCTTCCTTCTCCTTAAAGCGCCTGAGGAGGCCAGAGTCAAGGGTCCTAAGAGTTAAAGCTTTCCTCAATCCTCTTGAAGATCCTGTAGTCAAGGAAGCTCTCAAGGTACATAAAGCTTCTTCCTTGAAGAGTTTTCTAGGGCTTTTTTTTAGAAAATCTACCTTTGTTTAGTTTCACTATCTCTGGAGCTCCTCAATCCTTGACTAGTCAGGGGCATATTTTATGTATGATGCTTTATTGGGTTTTTTTTTTTTGTAGATGTTGAAGCTGGTTTTTCTCTGAGAAAAATGCGAGTGTGCTATTTAGAAACTTCTCTCTCTTTTTTATTTTATTTTATTAATTACATCTACACAGAAATATTTGAAAAAAAAAAACGTATACACAGATGCATGCATTTTTTCATTTTCTTGAATGCTTCCATCTAAGAAAAGCTTAGATGGATTCCATTTGGCGCCTTCATTTGATGCGTGGAGAGAGAGAGAGAGTGAGAGTTATAGAGAAAGAGGGAGAGAGATTTTAGGGAAGTGGGAGTGAGACGGTAGAGAGAGATTTTAGAAAAGAGGGAGTAAGAGGAATAGAAAAAAGAGTGGGAAGATGCTGTTCAAATTTGGGATTTGGGTAATCCGTACGTGCTTATAGCTAGCTTTACACGGTTGTATTTCAACACCTGTCTGTTTTCAAGATTTTCATTTGTTTATAGATCTATGTGATTTGAACAATCTTTTGATTCTAGAATTTTATAATTAGAGATGAAGATGGATTATCAGGTCATCCTAATAACTTTTGACACCAAAATATAAAATTTGGAGGTGCACCTTATTTTGATTGTTGAAGTTTGCAACCTTATGCGAACCACACCCTTATTTATGCATATATATGCAACTTGGCTAAATCTTTTTTTCAAATTGATTTGCTTTTTTGTGACCTATTATTATTATTTGTGGGTTGGGTTCCCCCTCTATTGACTTTTTTCGGGCTACACGAATCCTGATTTGCTCTATCACTTGCTATACCCTCAATGAGGTCATAAGTCTCCATATTTTTTCTCACTACTTCCAACTATATCCTTTTGGGCCTTCCCATTACCCGTTTTGAGTCTTTCACTTGAACCAACTCGCACATGTTTGAGTCTTTCACATTAACCAACTCGCACCTTCTAACAGGTGTTAAACTGGGTCTGCATTTCATATGACCAACCCAACCCAATTAAGTCTATTTTCTCTTATCTTATTGCATATTGGAGCCAAATACTTATATTCTAGATGTATATGGAGACACATACAAAGGTTTTCTATTGAATTAAGCATTCTAGATATCTGGAAGATAGAAAACTGTTGCAGGATAAACTATTCAAGTAGCATAAGTTTTTGGAGATCGTATAGAATCAATCTCTCATCATCTGAGCCTTATCCCAATTGCTTGAAGTTGGCTAATGATATTGCTTCAAGATTCATGATAGGGATATGGCAAAAGTTTTTCGTTGGCTGCCAACCAAATACAACCCTCTTCTCTTCTGAGCTTGGGACAGGCAATGACCGAGTTATACTGCATTGTTCATAAACCCAAAAAGGTTTGTTTTTTTGGGTAAATATAAACCCAGAAAGTTTCTTGTAGGAAAAAATAAATTATACAATAAATAATTCAGCAAAAAATTGAAAGAAATAGTTTTGTCAGAAGTTTTTTTCATGCAGACAAGCTAAAAATTTACCTAAAATGGGGAAGGTGCACCTTAGATTATCCTCAACAAACAGTCACAACTTTTGGTGTTCTTGCAACACTAACTTTACCTAAATATATTTACCATTTGCCGATTCGACTTACAATCACACGGGCAATAGTAAAAATTAGCCAATTTGGCAAGTGCAGCCAGAGTCAACATAACCATAACCCAATTTAGTCATGGCATGCCGAAGTTGTGAACTAGAAGGGTAATGTCCTTTCACCTGCTAGACTAACCCAAAGGCCCATCCCACATTTATGTGATGTTCGTTTTGCCTACCGGACCCCCTTTCAACTGCGCACTTATCAAACAAAGAAGTGACTATAGGAATAGGAACGAATTCGCTTTCCGTGGCCAATTAACCGTGTCGTCCCATACCTTCTGCATGTCTTGTGTGTGTGTGGAATCAGGTCTTTTTCGGTTCCTCGCTGACTCTTCATCTACTTTTCTTGTTTAAATTAAGAAATCCCCAAAAATGAACACAAATAAATAAAGAAACATGCCAACTTGCCTAACCATCTAAATCATTTTCCGATTCAACTATATTACAGAGGATAAATTGAAACTACAAAAGCAACTGGTAAACATACCATGATGATGATAGAATCAATCTAATAGCTTGAAAAAAAATTAGTACTTGCAGGCCTTGCATCAACATGGCACCTGTTTTGAACAAGGCAAGAAAAAAAAAGTATCTCAATGACTTGTATCTAAATGAAAAATCTTCTCTCATTCTCTTGTTTCTTTTATTTTGAGAGGGAGATGCACACTATCAGTTTTGTGGGTGATTCATGGAATACAAGTAAATGAAGGTAATGGGAGAAGCAATGAAGCTCATCACTCCAATTTCCATAAGGAGATGGAAAGAGAAAGTGTACTGTAAAAAAGAAGTGTTTTATTACCATGTGAAGCATAATCGCTGTATTATATAAACTAGTGCAACATAAAGAAAAGGTAGACACATAAAGAAAAATTGCTTGCACACATAGGCTCTGGGTTCTTCTGTGTTTTCACTAAAACCAGGTTTGCTATTTTCTGCAAGAATTTCATTAGCATTTTGACATTATTTGAGAAATTGGAGCTATTTCTATTATTTATGGGTTCTTAGATATTGATAGGCCTTCCACACGTATATATTTACTTGACATATTTTTGTGTTGGCCTTCAACAATGGTTTGTATTGTTTTTACTTTTAGGAGCCTGTTGCCTTTTTTGGTGGTATGTTTGCTGGAATTTTGAGGCTAGATTTGAATGAAGATCCCCTAAAAGAATGGCTCACTAGAACTGTTGAGGCTTCTGGAATCATGAAGGAAGATACTGAAACTGAAAAAACAGAGTCCGAAGAAGCTGTACCTCAGCAGATTGAGATTGAATGAATGCAAAATATTTGATTTGTTTAGTTTAATTTTTTTTTTCCCAGTATTTTCCATCTCCCAATACCCTTCCCACACTGGGTATTTGTGTTCTGGTTCTCACTGTTGTTAAAGTATTGGAAACTATTTATTAGATTTCTTCCACTTCCATTGGCTTTCAATTTTAAGTGCAAATGATCACTGAAACATCAAGTGCTTAAATATGCATGTTTCAATATTGGGCTTGGATTGTATAAGCTGTCAACCTTAAACTATCAAAGTAAGGGGCACCTCTAAATATGGCTAAAGGACGTAGATCTGGTGCCAAAAACCCTTATGATAGTCTTAAAATCTATTTTTGGCCCCTAATTATGAAATTTAGAGCTCAAAATATGGTGTAGATCAAACAAATCTATCCGCACTTAATTTTTTTAAAATTGACGGTCTAAGTAACGTGTTACAATGTGCACTATTTTTAGGACTTGAAATCTTTTTTTTTCCCCATATCTATACATCTCGAAGTTGAGATGTTCAATTATAGAGCTTTTCGACGACAAAACAATCTTTTGGGTGGATTTTTGAGGTGCGCCTTACTTCTATAGTATAAGGTTGACACCTTGTATAAACTGTTTCCATTAATATATGTCTATTTTATCTTATCAGAAGATATCTATCTATTTAGTTTATGTTGGCTGTTATACGTTAGATCAGCCCAAATTAGTTTTCTTTTTGGAGATTGAAGAAATACTTTGAACAATGAAATATTCAGTCAGCCTTGGTTTCATCTACATTGTTTCCCTTCAATTGCTAATTGAAACGATAATTGGCTTGTTTGAACCTTAACAGCTTATTTCATATACAAGAAAATTGTGATTTGCGTCTAAGTCCTAAGAATTAAACAGTCCTTGGATGTCATTTGCTTGGGGCCAATGCATGCATATTCAGAAATCAGATTGGTCATTGAAATGTGCTGTAGATTCTGAGATTGAAGGTATGGATCCAAAACCAATTTGATGTTGCTTTAATAGCATTCTTCAGATCAAAATTTGGTTCCACCTCTATTATAGTTTTGGATTAGAATTAGTGATGGTTTTATGATTTGTAATTCATGCAGGTCACCAGTTGGTGCAAAAGTTGAACTCTGAGCATATTAGCAGTTAGGGAAACAGATAGTACCATATACACATGCTAGGCGTGGTATATTTTCCCGTGGGCAAATCTATCTACAGAGAGACAAAGAGATTAGTGGGCAATTCCTTGTTGCAAAACCTATTTCCATTCAAGAAAAACCAGAGATTAGTGGGCAATATCTTGTTGCAAGACCTATTTCGATTCAAGAAAAACCAGAGAGAAAGAGAGAGTAGTGGGCAATCCTGCCAATTTAAGAAGGAAGAGAGAGAGAGAGAGAGAGTTGTGGCAATTCTTCCTTGTAAAGCATCTTATCATAGGTAAAACCGTCAAGCTCACAAAAGACTAGCCATGAGAGGAGTGATTATTTATACATCCATAATCAGAAGAAGATAATTTTACATATAGTTTTGATTTTTCTACAAATTGGATTACCTTGGATGTCTGGGCATCAAAACTTTCAAGCTAAATGTACGAACAGAGAGACATTGCCCCATTTATACTCAAGTCACATTCGGCATGGTCTAAGAAATATGTGAAGCGCATGCAAGGAAAAGATATGACCTATAAAATATACAAAATTATTATAATGAGCCATCAAAAAAAGATATTACCATTGCAGATCTTAGTATTACAGAGCTTGTACCCCTAGCAAACAATACCAAAACCAGTGATTAAATTGCTGCTTTTGCTGCTTCTTTTAGCATTACATCAAACGATTGTGTGGAATTTTATGTTGTTGATGTAGGCATCAATCTGGCTCTTGAACTCAATGTTTTCCTCTCTAAATTGAAAGTGATTTGTCAATGCATATAAATGTTATTTAAGGGCGTTGCAGGACTCCAAGGGCACTTCACACAATAGCAGCCAATTGTCATCACAAACTTTCAGACCATAGGTGGAGCATTTTTCACATCTACCGCAAGGCCAAAATAGTAGTAAATACACTTGCCAAGACGGGGATAGCTCTCTCTGCCGCTATAGTTTTCCCTATGATAGGATTGTAGCATTATGATTTGCCTCTTTTCTATTTTTATTTAATGAAAAACGGGTAGGGGCTTTTTCCCCTATTGACTTACCCAAAAAAAAAAAAAATCAATGATTAAAAAATTGGAAGTTTGACACTCGCCCGAGTAGACTTAACTCGATAGAGAGGTGACTCCTAAGGCAGAACCTTAGGACTCTCACTGAACCTTCTTTTATCAAAGAAATGCCTAGTTTCTCTGTTAAGAACTTGGGACTTGGCCAAGATCAGATACAAGGCCATTGGACCCTGGCTAGTCCCAGCTTGAGCACGTGCCTAGACATCTTGGACACACAAAATCATGATTGAGTTTCAAGTTATTCAGTGTTCATATGAAACATTCTCATGTATGATTCATCACCAAGAATGAGACTATACAATAAGGTACACACCCTGAGTAAGTTGTTTGCTGCTCTTTGCTTCATTGCAGCTTCTGAGAGAGTGAAAGAGAGAGAGGGAAAGACACGGACACGCAGAAAATGTAATGGCCTATCAGACAATAAAAGAATGAAAAAAAATAAAGAAAACAAGATTTTCCATTTCTACATTAGCACAAAGTCGTCGTCGTCATTTTCATTTTGGGATGGTCGATACTGCTGGACAATCAATATAGAACCTGTCACCCAGAAATCAGAGGATGCAAGTAAGTCGCCAATGGGTCCGAGCTCCGAACATTCCTCCCAGTCTGTCATCCCGGCGGTGATTGAAGAGAGTCCCCATCGTCCACACCCCACAATTACAAGCGTGTACATGCCCTCCAGAGACCGCAGAATATTCACCGTCTCCGAGGCATTGCTCACCACCTTCTCCATGTACGACACCCGCCTTGTCTCGACATACCTTTCATGGAAAATTATCGATAATTAACAATTATCAAGAAATACTTTTCTACTAATTTCATTTAAAAAAAAGATGAGAGTCATCTTCTATACTATATAGTATATATTGGAATGGAATGGATGCTATGTTGATTGATAGAGACCGTTAACTTTTTGTACCAGGGGAACCAGGCCGTTATGTTTGGTGCGCATAGGTCATAAACACCCCAAACAATCGCATGTAAAATCGAATGATATTATTATTATTTTATTTTATTTGCTTTGTTTGAACCATGATAACTATTAATTTCATTAGATAAAGAAGCAAAGCTCCATTAGAGTCTGAGAAAATTTTGCATGAATTTTGAGTGTGATCAATTATACGCTTTTGTTTGCCTAATTTCAAATAGGATGGCTAGAGATGACTGATACT
Source organism: Amborella trichopoda (assembly GCF_054954075.1). Taxonomy (NCBI): domain Eukaryota; kingdom Viridiplantae; phylum Streptophyta; class Magnoliopsida; order Amborellales; family Amborellaceae; genus Amborella; species Amborella trichopoda. The sequence goes on from NC_142344.1 coordinate 631,726, forward strand.
TGTGGTGCCTTAAAATACTATGCAGTATATTTTCTCAAAGTCAAAACACATTGTAAAAGGAAAACAACGAAAGAACATAGAAGTCGAGGTGTTTTTTTTTTATTTTTTTGGACACGGTTTTTATGAGTATAGAAATAAGTCCCCTCTTAAAAATTTATTTTGCCATGGATTTTTTGACCCAATTTTTAAGGACATATAATCGTTGACATGGATATCAAAATAAATAAACAAATTTTAAAAATTAAAAATAATAACTTATATGAAGAAAACATTTGTCCTGTTAGCTTCAGCCGTTTTCAGATAGACCACCGATTTGCACCATCTTTAAGATGGATGCAAATGTAGAAATATGCCCTCACGTAAAATTGATTTTTTTTTTTTCTCTCTTTTTTTTAAAAAAAAATAATTAGGAGGATCGAGTACATTTTAGGCACGCACCTGTGATGAAAATCATCGATGAAAGCCTCATCCAGTTGCCTTTCCCTGTTCTGCTCGGAGATGGTGGCGAGTATCTTCATGTCGCTGTGCTCGCCTTGGACGTCGATCACCGATTGGCCACTGTCCTTTGCAGGATAGAAGCGCACCATTGTGAAGCTGATGCCGGGGTGTTCCACCATCCTGCACCCGAACGCCAGGGCCTCCCTGTCGTCGGGCCCCCCAAAGAATAGCATCGCCACATGGACCGACACATGAGAACCGGTTATTCGGGCAGTTCCCCCGAGCCCTCGGTCCACCAGCACCCCCACCGAGCACCGGGCATGGCGCAACACCTTCTGGTTGCATGTCCTGAACCCGGGGTTGCCAGCATCCATCTTGCCGTCCACTCTCTGTGATTTATGGAATGGAAGCACGACAATGGAGATGCGAGCTTCCCGCGCTGCGCTGCAGATGTCCTCGTTCATGTTGGAGAAGGAGGACACTGCTGACATTTTGCGCACGATGATGCCACTCTCGACCGAGTACGTGTCAAGAGCAGTGCCTATAATCTCTGCTGCCTCCTTTGAAGGGTCCTGAGCCTGGGTCGACAAGGACGTGCCGGGGGCCTCCAAGGGGAACGTAGCGGAGTCAGTCTGGTAGAGGAGGGCAGCCACGGTGCGGTCCGTGAGCTCCACCAAGTGCATGCAGAAGACCACAATGGGCGACTTTTGAGGTCCGCGAGACGCCTCAATGAGGTTGAGGGTCGCCGGGACTTGGTGCGTCCCATAGACGCAGGCGAGCAACCGGAGCTCTTGCTCCGGCCTCTCCCACTCGAGGCCCATATGCACATAGTTTTGGGCACGACGGATGCGCCCCACGATAAGCGCCACTGGCGGGCATGAGATGAAGGTAGTGGCCAAGATCGCCATCATCACTGCTGAGTTTTCACCCGTGGTAACCACCTGCCAAAAAGAAAAAAAACAATGAGGTGGGAAAAAGCAAAAAAAAATAAGGAAACGATAATCGGCCATGGCCTTTGTGCTTATGGAGATTAATCTTTCGTGTGTGAGACATTTCAAAGGTGATGTTACTTCTACTGCTATAGGACCAGCCTGTAAGTAACCTCTAGAATGGACCGTGTGGATATCAATTTACCCAATCGGGGAAAGTGCAAAATGACACCATTTACTTTTTTATACAATGCAACGTGTTGACATTAGTTTTGAGCATTGGATGTGAAATTAGTTATGAGCATTGGATGTGAAATTGAGCAGCTGTAATTATTCTATTTATCTAGCTTAAATTTTTTTAAAAAAAAATTTTGAACTTTGTGATACGTCCAAGTTATTAAATTTCACATCAAATGGTTGTAAAGAATTGTGACTACCTTGTATCAAAAGTAAATGATCTCATTGTATACAATCCGTTAACAATTTTTTATATGAAATTCTTTCGTATGTACTCAATATTTTTTGGGATTGTCGAGACCATTTATTTTTGTACATAGAGGTCACACTCATTCCCAATGGCGTAAGATGAGCCACGAAGTTTGAGATTTTTTTTTTTTTGAAACTTTATATCACACTATTACAACCACTTATTTTGACATCGAAGGGACGAGAATAATTGCAACCTCCATGTACAAAAAAATAAATAGTCTCCTTGTAGGCAATCCCATAATTTTTGTAAAAAAATTTATATACAAACACAAAATAAGATGTGGTGTCAGGGGTTGGTCCATTTTTTAGATCACTTTATGATTGTCCTAAATTTTTAGGTTTTTTTATTTTATTGTCATTTTATCCTTTACTTGAAGCTCATTTGTCAAAAAAACACTTAAAAGTGTTGGATAGTTCAAAAGTCTAAATTAATATCACTTAAAAAAAAAAAAAGTCAAAATTCATATAAAAAAAAGACAAACTAAGTATTTTCGCAATTCAAAAGATGGACTTTCAGACCACCCAATACAAACTAGTCTTTTCATGTTTTGAGTGGTTATGAAGTTGAATTTTTTAACCATGCAATTACTCAATATATTTTTTAGTGTTTTGGGCAGCGCTAAAGTCGGATTTTCCTACCTTGGGAGAAATAAATTACTAGAATTTAAAATAATGAATTACGTACGAGCAAAAAAAAAAAAAAAAACTGAAATATAAAATGAGTCAATTTTGGTTATAATTATAGGGAAAATCAATCATCCTAAGGTTTTTTTTTCAAAATTACCCCTTAGTCCAAGGATACAATCTTCGGAATGCATTTTATTCTTTCTTCGTTTTTTTGAGCTTTTTCAATACTAAGGTTGTGTCTTGATGTTTGTGGAAGTGCCCAGTTGGTTCGCTGTTAACATCATCGGACCGCCTTTCTGTGGTGCTCTTCAAAGCAGTCCGAGGTTAGCATCCTCAAACCGTAAAGATTGACTTGTTAAGCATTCAAAGCCAGTCCGAACTGCCCATTCTCAAACCTCCTTCTCTGGTGCTCTTCAAGGCAGTCCGAGGTTGGCATCCTCGGACTGCATTAACTCATTTGTTTTTTAAGGAATAAGGCGGTCTGAGGATACCAAACTCGGACTGCTTTCCGAAATGTACACTGCCCCTCACACTAAAGCACTGAAAAAAAATAAAAAATAAAAAGCACTTTAATGGCAGCCTGAGAGATAATTTTTTGAAAAAAAACATAGGTGGACTGACCTTGCATGTAACTTTTGCTCAAAATTGGGCCATTTCCCTTTTTTTTCGTTTATTTTTATATAATGTCCGTATATAAATTACTCGATTTAAAAACTTATATAACATTAAAATATTATCCCAGAGTATAAACACAGTATAATATGAAGGGAAGGAAGCCTTGCCCGTTTTTGGACCATCATTGCAGCGACCAAAATGTCAATGTGTCCCTTGAGGTTGAGCAGGAAGGCGAGGACTAGGCCCTCGTGGAATGGCATCCTCAAGTAAGTAGTAACCATCAGGGACCCGACCACCTTGCCGAGGGTGGAAAGGCCGACAATGGTGGCCGTGAGGGCCAGAAACCGGCCGGTCAGCTCCTGTACTTTGATCTGGATGGTGTTGTAGGTGAAGAAGATAGGCAGGGCGAAGGTCTTCATGGGATACTGGAGTTTGTCGAGGAGCAGATGCGCCATCCGCCCCTCTCTCGGGAACCTGACGCCCATCAGCAAGGCCCCCAGCATGCCGTTGAACCCCACCATCTCCGACAACAAGGAAAGGCCGCAAACCATCCCTCCGATCACCAGTATTTGGAACACACTCACATCCGGCTGCTTCTTGGCCATACGCCTAACGAACCAGTTGATTAATGGGACGATGATGATGGTTAGCACGAGGACGTAGCCGAACGCAAGGAATACCGATTCGATCAGGTTGATCGGGCTGAAATCCTGCTGCACGGGCTGGTTGAAGAGTACAGCAGCCACAAAGAGGCTGAAGACGTCGTTGATGATGGCGGACGACATGGCAAGGCGGCCGATCTCCGACATGGCCAGCTTCATATCTGCCGTCACTCGTGCCATGATGGGGGAAGCAGTGGTGACCAGTAGGATGGAGAAGATGGCCACGCCGTAGAAGAGGTGCATCCTGTTGCCCATGAGGGACACTGTAGCGGGGGCGGAAGCCACGCTGAGGGCGATGCACACGGTGATGCAGCCAGCTGACAAAAAGCCCGCCTTCTTGCCCATGCGCCAGAAGATGGTCGGGTCCATCTCCAGGCCTACCAAAAACATGTAGAGGACGCGGCCTGCAGTTGCCATGAAACCGATCACTTCCATAATCGTCTCGCTGAACATGATATGCTCCACAAATTTGATATTCCCTAATGCCGACGGCCCGATTATCAACCCTGTCTGCTCAAAACACACACAAGTGTTGTTAGCAAAACTCAGCCCGTCCAACTCGGAACTGCCCGGCCCACCCTGTTTTGGCCACTTTTAGTGGTCCGGCTAGGTATTTGAAAAATATTAAAAATATATACATAAAATCTCAAAAAAAAAAAATGCATTTTTAAATAATTTGTCATCGGTAGAGATTAGAAAATTTTTTGGGCCATGAATATTTATTTTTGCATTTTCCTACCTTTAGAAACAAAAAATTGAAAATACACGAGTTTGAAAATCTATTCCTTTCCGCTTTAACTCCATATAAATATAGTTTTCATATTTTCTTTGTTTTTTATGTTTTAACCCTCGGCCAAGACTTAGCCGCCAATTATGAGGACCGAGCCCTGGCCCAGGTTCGATTTTTCAATAAGAAGACCATGAAACCAAATCAAATAGAGAAAATTCTAGATGCGGCAGGGCGTACAAGGAGCTCGGACACGACCATGGGCTGCTTTATCCGGCGCAGGAAGAAGTGGAGGAGCCTTGAAACAAGGAGGATCAAGCCGATGTCGAGTGCCAGGAGGAGCAAACCAACGGACATGTCTCTCACGGTAGCAGGCACTCCGCAGGCAGTATTGCCCCTGGCGGGGGCGTTGGACGAAAAATTCATATTCATCGGGTCGATGAGATGCACTACCTTGTCTTCGTCCATGGCTTGAGAGGCTGCGGCCAATTTGCACGGCTAAATTGCTTGCTTGGCAGGCTAGGCTAGGCTCGACGGCCGGGGGTTCCACACGCCGGGCTTTATGGCTCGGCTGGGGGGGGGGGGCGTGAAAGAGAGAGAAATGATGGGGAAGACGACGACAAGAGGGAGAGAGAGAGAGAGATTTCTTTCTTTTTTCTGTGTGTGAGAGTTCTGTTTGTTTTTGTGTTTACTTAGTTTTGGGATGGTGGAAGAGCGGGCATATAGGAGAGGGTGGGTTTGCATGAGAAAGGAACCCTGTTGTATAAAAACCATAAACAACTGAAATAAACAATATCCTTATCACACCCCTTTTATGCTGTCCAAACTGACTTAAAAAAAAAATTTAAAATTAAAAATAAATAAATAAACAATACTCTCTGTATTCAGAGAAATACCTTTTTATTTTCTCCCTCAAAATCGCAACTGTAGTTTCTCTCTCGATATCAAGGAACGAAGAAATTCCTTTCATGAAAGGAAAATCACCCTCTTGGATGGGACACCCCATTTTTTTTGAGAACCACTGACCAAAAGACTGGATTCACCTCTTCCCTCCCTAAAAGCCTATCAAGGCTCATCACTCTTTAACTCACTTTGCCCCACATCACAGTATCATTAACGCAAATCGATAATGGGTTGATTCAAACATGGGGAAGATGTTTTTCGGTTGATTTTAAAAAAAATTATTTAGAAAAAGGCTTTTTTTGTTTTTATGTTTAACGTTTTTATTTTTGGAAAACTTTTATTTTTAGGAAAAGTCTATCGTTTAGTTAGGGGATAATAGGAAGATTTATCTTTGGAGATTAACGTGATGGAGGAAGTTATTTGTACAAAGTTACATGGTGTGGGAGGTTATAGAAATAAAAAGAAACCTAATCCCTTAAGGGTCCTTTAGTTACGTGGAAATCTATTTACTATTAAAATGAAAAATATATTCCACCAGACTAGACGAGGTTGTTTTAAAACTCATAAAACCCATTACATGCAGTGAAGGTGAAAAATCTATTACACGAACTCATCAAACCCATGCGTAAGGGGTGAAAAAGCTATTTCACGCCCTTACAAGTAATCTTTAAAAAAATCTTCTCTATCTAAAAATTCCTATGTATCTCCCACTAAAAATTGCCTTCTCACAGAAACCAAACAGGAAACCCTACCCCCTCTCTCTTGCACCCCTCACTCTCTCCTTCTCCCTTCTCTCATAAACCAAGCAGCAAACTTTCTCTCATAAACCAAGCAGTAAGCCTTATCCCCTCTCTCTCTCCTTCCTCCAAAAGCATAAATTTTCCTCTTTTCCCTAATTTTCCCAAAACACAGTTTTTTTTGCTCTCTCCATCGAGAAACCTCTCCTTTCTGCTCTCACCATCAAAGAACCCTGCTCTCTAGCTTTGGACAGAAAGATACCATGTACACTCATCAATCTCTCTTGGTCTTCTTTTATTTGTTTCTCACTCTAGAATTCTTGATACTGGCTTTACTCAACCTTTTTTTTGGATACTGGTAAATCTTCTGATGGGTTTTAATCTCTCTCTACAACTTTGAGACGATTTTGATCCATCGCTAGACATTGTAGTTGCAACTTCATTGGTCTCTCTCTCTAAAACCTAGACAAGGTTTTGCTGTTAAAGTTTGTTTTGTTGTAGATAGTACCTACATCTTAAATAAGTTCCAGGGAATATCAATACCCAATTTTAACTTTTAATTGTTCTTGAAATCCAATGGGTAAATTTCTAAGACAGTTGCTTCATATTTATTTAACAAACGAACTTCTGATTGTTCTGATTCTAGGCAAACAACACTTCTAAGACAGTTGTTTCGGATTTATTTGAAAGACAAACTTTTGATTGTTTTGAAAATACAATGGGTAAATTTAAAATTCTTACTAACAAGTTTCTAATTTTTCAACGTCAAAAAGTTGTTTTTAATTTCTGAATTGGAAAAGTCCTTTAGCTGCTACAATTTCTCGTGACCATGTGACTTTTTATGTTCACTCATACATATTCTCAACTTTGTTATGGGCATGAGCAGTTAGACTATGGACCTACTTGTGAAACCTATTACTCTCTTTTCCCATTTGACTAATAACTGCTGAAAACAACAACACTAGGCATCAATCAAACTTTATATGCTGAATAGAGAAAACCTTTGATTAATAAAGGCAACTATAGTCTGATTTCTAATACATATAGTGTAATGCCGTAAAATCTGGACTCACTAATCCTAGTAACATGTAGTCCAAGCATTTGCTACTATTTAAATACTACCCAAACAGTAACAATTCATTTGCAAGTAATGTATCATGTCAATATTACTCTATTAATATATTTTCCAGACAATATATTTCCAAATTCCCTAATGACCCCTTAATATATGACTCGAATGGTAGTTATCTTTTTATTATCTTTAGAAATGAAAGGAATTAGGGTGTTCTTAGAAGGAAGAAGCTTTATAAAAGTAAGAGGGGCATTTTATTGTAATCTTGGTTGTGTTTTGTGAATAAGAAGTCGGAAGCTTTTGTTACTGAGCGTGTGGATAGAGATGGAGAGTAGCCCTTTTGTGGATTTTTCTTTTTACCCTCTTGCGTTTGTGGACACAGTGGAAGACTCGGATCCACACCCTTGCGCTATCTTCATGCTAATTTTTTCTCTATTTTTTTCTCTCTAAACGCAGCATTTTAATTAAAACAAAACTTTTACACATAAATAGCTAGTGCTAGCCAATGAGACACAAAATGCATTCACGAACATCCCAAGTTCAATTCCTACTAAAGAACTATCCAACAAAAAAATAAATAAATAATTGCATTCACAAGTCCATAATTCTTATATAATTGATGTTATTTACCTTTGATATTTGAAGGTCACAATTAACCTTAATTAATTGGACATAAAATTTGATTAACTACGACAACCCATTGATAGACTTAAAAGCCCATCCAAAAAAAAAAAAAAATGAATTTTATGATACTAAGCTGTCAAATTTCACATTTATCCATTGTAAGTGTGACCTCATACCAAAGGTGTACAACATTCTAATATATCGCGGGATTATATATTACGGTAAAACCTCTTAAATTTGGTAGTAACAATCACTCCTAGCTATCAATTTAAAAGTAAATAGCTAATGGCGTATCGCAAATTTAAGAAAAATTTTATCGGAACCTAAGCACATGCAATAATGCACCCCAAATCGCCTGAAATTACATCCAATGGTTAATAGTGACTATGACCTCCATATACCAAAAGATAAACCATCACACTATATACTTCATGACCTCCATGTACCAAAAGATAAACCATCACACCATATACTTCATATGAGTGAAGTTTGTATAAGGTGCCCACCTTATACTGTACAAGTAAGGGGCCCTTTTAAGTTTTGCCATGAGCGTAGTTTCAATGTTAGAAATCTAATGATGGCTTGAAAATTTATTTTCAAGCTTAATTATAAGATTCAAAATTCTAAAAATGAGGCAGACAGAACGGATCTATAAACACATAAAAATCTTAAAAATAAACATTCCAGATAATATATTACGAAATACACCATTTTCAAAACCTGAATTCTTTTTTTTCTTTCCTTTATATCCATTGATATCAAAATCAAGACAATCAATTGGAAGGTTCTCCAACTTCATAATAATCTATTCTATTGGATTTTTGAAGTGCACCTTAAATCTATAGTACAAGGTTGCAACCTTATAAAACCTTTTTCCACTTCATATAAACATCACAAATTTGATACATATTACAATATTAGTCGAGTGGTACACGTCAATTTATAGAAGCAAAGACTTACTACAAAGAAGGAAATCTTCCATATTCAAAAATAGAAAAAAGTCTATATAAAAGTGAGGCCCTCAACAATTAAATTAAAACGCACCTCAAAAATTCACTAAAAGATGTTTTGAGCTAAAAATCCTCAATTCGATCATCTCGACCTCGAGATGTATGGAAATAAATAAAAAAATTGATTCCAAGTCTCGAAAATAGTACATCTTATAATGTATTATCTAGACCATTAATTTTCAAATCTTCACATATATCCTCCATATCCACTTCTCTTGGATCTTTAAATTATCTAATTATATATGAAAATAAATTTTCATGCCCTAACAAAAATTTCTGATATTGAAATAATATATTTTGGCATCATTTGAAGGTGCACCTTACTTTGGTTGGTTAGGGCGTCAGCCTTATACAAACCACACCCTTCAAAAAATGAGGAAAACAAATACATTTCTCACATCTCACATTTCAACATGCACAATCTCTACCAACAATTCTCATTTCCACACGCACAATCTCTCTCTCTCTCTCTCGCTCAAATATTTACCCAAGATGGCAAATAAAGATTAACAGCTTCTTGTCTCAAAATGTTAAGCTCACACCACACTTTCCACCTGTCTTTATTTCTAGTTTTACTTTATTTTGATTGTTTACTTCACTCAACTTCGTATAAACAGCACAAATGATGTAACTCTGCAGGGTTTGTTCAAACAAGACTCAACCCCTATGGTACCATGCTTCTTTCCAACTCAGTGAGAAAAAAATGGGATGATAACAATCACAACAGAAACAAAGGTATCCTGAACTGTGCAGAGAGAGCTTGTCATCAACGGAAACAAAGGTATCCTGAACTGTGCAGAGAGAGCGAGAGAATATTTCTCAGTGAAAGAGTATGAAAGTAGAGATGGACTTTCTACTGAAAAGAAGGTGAACATCGAGATGATGAAATTACCAGAAGGCATTGAATCATTTCCTCCTCCCCCGCAAGAACGATAAGCCAACCATATATACCACTGTTTAGATGTCTCTGTGCATGATTCAACAAATGGATAATATGCAGTAATGAGTTGCTTGTTTTTTGGTAAGCACTGCTTACTAAAGAGAAGTTAGCACCGTTTTTTCCTTTAGCAATGAGCAAAAGTCACACATGTACCAATCATTCATGTCAGCACAATTACTACATTACATTCTTCAAATCCCGGTTCCATACAAATTTCTTGGTTTCTTCATAATATGGTGAAACATATAATAAGACCGTTTTCCTTTAGTACAAAAAGTTCACAATCACCCTATGTGTTCGGTACAAAAGCAGGTGGTTGGGTTGTGCCCTTGATTGATCTCAAATTCCAAGGTAATTTTTCACGGAATTTGTGTGAAGAAATGACATACCTATATCCCCAGCCACCCAATTTTATACCCAATGGCCAGGGTTAATTGCGACCCTTTTGTACCAAAAGTAAATGGTCAGATGTTATATAATCCTTCAGAATATACATACATGAAGCACGAAATATGTTAAAAGAAACATGGTTCAAATGGGTCATATGATAGCAATCGGTATGTCAGGATTCGAACTAAAACCTTGAGTGTGTTTCTAGATTAAAATGAACATTAGCTAAAAAAAAGGACACCTAGATATGTACCATTGTCTAGCACGTCTTGCATGATGAAACAAATATATAAAATGTAAAGTTGAAAAAAAAAAAAAAAAAAAAAGGACAACAAAATAATAGAATAAGCATGCCTTCATTTAACAAAACCAAAAAGAGAAAAAAAGAACCAAAAAACAAATGTAGAAGAGAATGTGAAAATGCATGGGGAAAGGAAAACCTAGGTCACAGCTAAAGGGCATCACACTATTCTACAAGCATAGAGAATGGGGGAGCCCGAGAAGTGGAAGTGGGATGTGAGAGAGAGAGGATTTGATCAATCACCAGCATTGGTGAATAAATTGCCAACACATTAATAGCCTTGGATATCACGCTCATTACAGCAAAATACAGAACCCCAAAAAAAAAAGAGATACAGGGCCTTACTTAAATTACTAAGATGTTGATGAAATGCCTGGTCCCTAGCCCAGATCTTTGATGAAATCTCCCATCTTATTAGGGGATTCACTATCTCTTGGCGTGACATATGGTGGGAAAGTAATCTTGAAGCAGATACTCTTGCAAAGGCAGGTGCTACAAATGCTAGTGCTGAGTGAATTTTTGTAGACTCAGTCCATACATTGTGGGGCTTTTTTGCCTTCTACCCTTTTCGTTTTGTTCCCTGTTTTTGTGATTTCTTTATACCTAAGTGGTACTTGTATAGAGCTCCCACTCCGTGGGTTGCCATTTTTTGCTGTATATAGTCTCAGTCTCCGTCTTTCCGAAGGCTCATTTTTTGTACACTTCTTTTCTTTCAATACAACTGCTAACTTTCTCAAAAAAATAATGAGCAATATGGTCAAAAGTCGAAATATTTGATGCCTTGGATCAAGGCTCATTTTTTGTAGACTTCTTTTCTTTCAATACAACTGCTAACTTTCTCAAAAAAATAATGAGCAATTTGGTAAAAAATCGAAATATTTGATGCCTTGGATCACTAAAAGGAAAACATTTTGATCAATAATGTTTATAAGTAGAAAGTGTAGGACAGGCAAGTATTCAGAAGTACTTTGGTAAGGTATCATGGTCGTTCCTTGTGGGCTCCTCAGAAAAACTGGTTTTAGCAATAAGTTGATTTAGTGTATCAAACTTTACATTATCAACATATCTCATTTATTGCTTATTGACAGGTTGTAATTTAGGTCTGGGGCATTAGTGGGTTGAGAGCCCCTGTCCCTTAACCTCTTCACTATTGGTGGCAAAATGGACAAAAGCATCACCAATCATATCATATGAACGCTGCCCCTAAAATCGAAACTAGATCGTAAAATGATTCCATCTATATTGGTGAAAGAGGGCCTTGGAAATCCCAGGAGAATTTTAACTATATAGGAGGAGATGTCAGAAAGGCAGATGTACTAATTTGTACAACCAAAAAGAGTGGCCAATTTTGCACGACAAGTCTCTGGGCAATGTCGAGAGACAAACAACCTGGAAAGCCATTTATTCCCAGAGACCAGTGGCACCCCTTTGTTCCCAAAGAAGCTGCCTTGTCCCTCCAAATGCCACGAATTATGAGATAGGTGGTCAATTGGTATTGGAAGATATTAAATTGGCTCTTTCATTAGTTACGGTGATTCGTCTTCTCTCCCAAATGTCACCAACAAAGTGGCAGAAGATCACAGGCTCGTCGAAGGACAATGTTAGTAGGAGAAATCATCTCAATCTTTGTATTCTCACCAACTGCAGGGCGAGTTTTGGACCATTTGTCATACCTTAGGATCTAACAGTGGCTTCCAAAATATATGCAGAAACAAGAAAAATCAGATTAGCACCATGCAGTTAGGCATCCATTCAAACTTTTGGGGCAAGCAGGTGCAAGAGGACCTAAAAATGGGTTCACTGGCATAGCTTTGATTAATCAAAGCTTATCTTTGCCCATTCACCTAATGGTAATTGACAAAAGAAGCTGATGGCATACAAAATGAAAGGCTTATGGGGAGATTAAATTTAAAGAGAGATTAAAGAAATGCTCGAGTTTTTGTTCCTTGTAATTTTTTCAATAAATCTATAAAAAATCAGCTGCCTCATAACCATAGGTATCTGAAATTCCGGTGTGATGAATATGGTGAGAAACAAACCAGTAAGGACCTAATGTCCCTAATTGCATGATGGAGTCAGAGTTATTATCTTACTTCTTAGACACCCTTGTACTATCCATAAATAAGGGTTCTAGATTTAGCATCTTTCGTATGGACCGTTACCTATGGAATGCAAGTTTAATAATAAAAGAGTAGAAACAAGGAAGTAGTTAAGATTGACGGCCAATAAATACCAAAAAGAGTGCACTTTCGATATTTTGGGTCGATAATCCAAGAAAATAGAGGAAGATATCGTACATAGAATTAGAGCTGGGTGGATGAGGTGGAGATGTGCAACAAGAGTTTTATGTAAACCAACTTTGCTTTTTGGAGTAGAATGTTGTGTTGTCATGAAACAACATACCTATAGGATGAGTGTAGCTGAGATGAAGATGTTGAGATGAATGAGTGGTAAGACAATGGATAGAATTCGAAATGACTATATTCGAGAGAACTTGGTTGTGGTTCCAATAGGTGATAAGATGGGTGAAAGTAGACTTAGATGAGCTGGCCATATGCATACGAGAATCCATGTATTATCGCATTCTCATTTTATTTTCTTGCCTAAAGGATACTAAACTCATTATCTTTTTACTCACCCAAAAACATAACGGACTTTGGACCCTGAAGATCCGAAGTGAATGAACTTCGGGCTTTAAAGGTTTGACGTCAAATATTTTGTTCACTTGGATTTATAAGGTCCAAAGTGGAGACATTTCAAGGAAATAAAAGACGAAAAAATGGAGATCGATGTGAAATACAAAAACTTATATATATCAACAGATATTAAGGGGACATGAGCATAAACTTCTCAATAGATAACTATGGATAGAATCTAAAGGAATCAATTAATATATTGAAAAAGTCTACTATCACATTATAACATACCCCCGGTTGGATACATGTCATTTCCACCATCTATATTCAACAATTGAAAGTGCAAGTGAGTCATTCATGGACAGTCATGGCAAAGTTTTACGTTGGCTGCCTACCTAACACAACCCACCTCTTTTACCCGGGCTTGGGACGGGTTATCGAAAAATTTAAGGTCGTCACCCTTCTTAGACCATTCTTCTGCTCAAATCCCCCACTGTCCTTAGTCCTTACAAGCATATAAATGGCTCACATCCACCATTTAATATTGAGTATGAACAGCTGAGATATATACAAATACCATAATATGCAGAAAGACAAATTTCAATTTCTATTGATGAACCTCGACAATTAGCCACTCTACCTTAGATCCAATGCACTAAAAAACTTCATATATTCAAAACAGATGTCAGAAAGCATCACCCTCAAACCAGCTTTAATATCCATATCATAAGTCCAAGTGGAAACAACTAGATATACACAACACGACAGATGAACCATAATTTACATTTAGGGAGAAATAATGCATACCTAGAGGAACATATCACCCAATTGTAAGAAACTTGTTGTGCAAGGTGTGACAGATGGAACTCAAGGTTAAACATTATCAGACCAGAACTCCATAAAAAATTCTCTCACAAACTGCTTCTCTTGCAAACGTGCCTCTTCTTCCTGCAGCTTCCTCATCCTTTTTGACAAGGCCTTGAATTTTTTCTGAAAATCCAAAGATTCCATAGATATTAGGAATTCGTAAGTCATAACACATTCAATGTATTAGCAAGATAACAAATGGGACCCACAAGTCTTGAGCAATGCAAAAGGGAAATAAGTTGCCAATCACAATTTAAAAAGTAAGGACATTGTCACAAAAACGATAAAATGTTTTTTTCTTTATTTTAATTATTGACAATGTTTCATTGAATTATAAACGGATGAACAAGTATATTCTCAAATAAGAAGAAGTACAATGACTGGGATGAACAAAATTTGACTAGGACGAGCTAGGGGATTCTTACCGCCAGGCGTGGGCATGAGATATGAAGAGGGAGGTTCAGTTAACCCCATCTCAAGACGAAGAAATAAATTCAAAATATTCTCATAACAAGAAATCATTCATGTAAGTTTATCGATCAGTGTGGAGACACAGTTGTCGTTTAGAAATCAGTGAAGTAACATTGTCCAGAGTGCATCTGTATCCAACAGTTCATTCCTCGAAGGCAAGCATCCAAGATTCATACGATATCAGAACTTTTATTCCCTAGTTTTATTTTCTTCTTCCTTGTGGTCAATTATATTTGCTATTTCATAAAGTCGCTCCAATTAGACGATAGCTTGTAATAAGAAAATAATAGGTTGTTTGTCTTAAAGGAGCTGAAAACCAAAATAATGGGGAAACTATATTCCTTCTCAACAAACATTTAAGGAAGTGTTAAAACCAAATTGTAAAGAATTCTCCATATTGTTATGATCTGAACTAAATATTCAAAATCCAAAAGAAAAGAGAGAGAGAGAATAACCAGTAAATAAGCTACTGGATCCTTTCTTTTCACCAATTCAAATTGTAGGTATTTTCTTTATTCCTAGTAAAATAAGGACCCTGACTACCTGACTCAAGTCACCAATTAATTACAATCTCATGAAAGAGATATTTTGGAATTAAAAGTAATTGGAACACTTTACAAATTCAATTATCATAAGAAGGCATTTTGACAAATGCAAAAGCACTATATAGAAACCATCATGTCCTAATAAATCCAATCTCACCGTAGCAAGTCAATTGAAACAAGTTTTACAAACATTGTGTGTCTGTACATATGCGCACCACATGATTAGCATACTGAATAGACCATGCATTCCAGTCAACAATCAAATAATTTTAAAGGGAAAAGAAATTATACCAAACTACAACTTACACTTTTCTTTTCCCCTGTATTTTTTGCAACTCCAGGATGTTGATTAGTTGACTGCTTTACCTTGTCCGCACCGAGACCACGTTTATTTTTCTTTACATGTGTTTCAACAGGCTCCAGCCTACCCTGAGCACCCATAACCAGTGATGCATAAATGAATAGCAGAAATTATTTTAAATAGTGTAAAATAAGGATGAATAAAAAAATAGCACAAATAAAGGGGCCAGTATAATGTGTTTCCTTGCAAGAATGTAAGAATGTAAGTAAGCATAGATGAGATGAATACCATTCCAAATGTTCATCTTGTTTCTACCAGATAAATGGACACACTATCTCGTCTCAAAAACCATGATGAAATGAACAATTAGAACCAAAATAACTATTGCAGGAACTTGGAATCTATTCAAGATTTTCCCTTGCTTAAAAACAAGTGAATATGAAGAAAGATATCTGGACCATAGTTTCTATAGCTTGCATCAAACAATAACTAAAACTGGATTGGATGCTTCTTGTTTCCATGCTAATCCTACAAGATCGTAAAGCTAGGCTCTTAACTCCAAGAAATAGCCCATTGAGACTCATCTGAATAAGTGACCCAAAACTAATACACCTCTTGCCAGAATGAAAAAAAAAAGACATGCTGCTGAGGGGAAAATTGTGCCACCCAACAAATAAATTTGCCTCCAGTTTTTCCGTTTCAACTAAAAAATTCACATATCTTTAATGTTATTAAGCATCTAACAATGCAAACGATGAGCTTTTTTCTGGCCATTTTTATTCTTTCCTATTTAAAAATTTGAAAAAAATAAAAATAAAGTAGAATGGAAAACTAATTGGTTAGCGCTTGGCAATTTGCAATGCTACGTCCTAGGCTCAATTCCTACCAAGGGTAGGGGAGCTCTCCCCACTGACTCACCCAAAAAAAAAAAGCAAAATGGGAAGCTAAAGAACCATATCCTTTCATCTTCACACTGACGTGACATAAAAAATCATATTCAAGCCTGAAATATGGATAATCAACTGGAAATTCACCAAATATCCATCATCATTAAAGTCTTTTGCCAACCAATTGGGGTCAGCTATACGAATCTTGATCCGTCATTCTGCTCTATTAAAAGCTATACCCTCAGTGAGATTGTAAGTCCCCATATCTTTTCTCACAACTTCCACTCATGCCCCTTTGGGCCTACCCCTTGCCCTTTTTTAGCCTTCCACTTGAACTAACTCGTACCTCCTAACAAGTGTTGTACTAGGTCTACTCCACACAAGATCAACCCACCTAAGTCTACTTTCTTTCATCTTATCGTCTCTCGAATTCTCCCGAATGTATTCATTTCGAATTTTATCCCTTCTTGTCTTTTCACTCACCATCTCAACATCCTTATCTCGGCTATACTAATTCTATGGATATGTTGTCTCCTGACCGCCCAACATTTTACCCCATAAAGTGAAGCTGGTCTCATGGTTATCCTATAGAACTTACCCTTCAAATTCATTGGTATGCAATAACCACATAAAACTTTGGTTGCACATCTCAACTGTGCCCCCCTAGCTCTAATTCTAAATTCAAATAATAAGCAAAATAACCCAATATGGAAATCATTAATTTCTAACCTAATCACTCAATTAACCCTTCTTAATAATTAAATTCGTATCTTAATTTCTGATGGTTGTTCCTTTGTACCATCATGTTGCAGATTCAACCCAAAATGAAGAAAGAAGATGCAACAGTATCCTAAACGAAAATCGAAGAGCTTAAAGTATCATAAACTCTAAATTACATCGCACTTAAAATTCAATACAGGAAGTTTTCTTTTAAAAAACAGTAACTAATGAGTGAAAAAATGAACAAAAACTGCCAAAACTTGGAGAAAGAAAACCAAAATTGCATCTAAATGCGACAAGGTTAATTTGCTAAAATTTGAGAGCCATTAGTGGAGATTCCTAGTTCTTCCCTGTCTAAAAAGGAAGAAAAAAAAAACCCAACTCAACGAATTTCAATGGAAATTAACATCACACTCCCCCACTTCCTTGTCAGATTCAATTTACAGTAACATATACTTAATCGAGATAAGCAAACAATAAAAGACAGTCCTACCATCCATGATAACTCAACCCTAGATACCACCCCTATTATCCTCTCTCTCTCTCAAAAAAAAAATAAAAGTCATTGTCATGATAAGTAAACCCTAAAAAAGTGTCAATACCTGCTCTGAAGTTCCGAGACCTGTGCCTTCTTTCCATCCACACTTCTTTAGCAACTGCGACATAAACAAACCAATTTGTGAGCAGATTATACCAGAGAATAAGCCAAAGGAAAGGAAAATAAAAGCGGAAAAAAAAAAAAAAAAAGGTGAGAAAAATAATATACCTGAAATCCAATGTTTGAAGAATCGATTGCCCGATTATTAGAAACCAATTCATCCCCCATCCTGTGATTTTCTGAGAGAGAATCAAAAATTTAAATGAGTTAAAAGAGAGGAGCGGCTTTGGCAAATAAAGGGTCGGAGTCGAGCGTGGCCAAAATCAGCATCTATATAGTTGCTGGGGGGGCCTATATTATGCTCCCGCCGGAGCATATGCACGTCTACTCCCTCACTCAAAAGGCTTCCGTGGGAGCATTTTCTATTTTTTGTATCAAATTATTGCGAGCATTCTTATAGTTTTTAAAAGAAAGGTATACTAATTATTTTTAGTACATAGATGTCACAATCAATCCTGTCAATCAATTTTAAATTTGATGGTTATATATCATTGATTAAACTCAAAGTTCAAAAAATATTACACACCCTAATGTATCCAATTTGACATTAGATTATAAGTGATTGTGACCTTTTTGTAATAACGATAAACAATTTTATAGCATATTATCTTATTTTTTAAATAAATATGATGCTTAAATTTTGCCCTTAAAAAATTGAAGAGTTTTTGTTCAATCTTGATATATTCTTCTGTTCTAGTGCATAGACTTAAATTTGGAAATTCTCTTGGGATTTGATACTATGAAACTATTTACTTTTTGTACATGAAAATCACAATTACCTACAACCATTTGATGTGAATCTAACATATGCGAACTTAGGTGCATCATAAAGTTTCGAAATTTTTATTCTGAACTTTAAACCTAATCAATAATAAATGCAACTGTCCAATTTCACATCTAATAATTAAGTTTTATTGTGACCTCCATATACCAAATATAAATAATTTTATTGTATATTTTCTTTTTTTTAACAATGAGGTAGTTTATGGACTGAAGAGGTTAAATCCTAAAAATTTTAAAATAGAGAATATGAAAACTTCTTCCCTATTGGTTTTACCCGAGGGAGTAAATCAATAGCGTACTCCCGCATGAGTATAAAATCTTTTGGCATACTTATTTCTTTTCATTTGCGCGTATAGCATGCTCCTCTGACCAAACTGTACAACAATTACCTCAGGCAACAAAGCTACGTGTTAGATTTTTTTAGGGAAAATATCTCCATAATCCATATTTTTATCTTTCATTTCATATACCAAAAGTTTTAAAATATGTATTGAGGCATAAAAATTGTAATTTTTTTTTTCTTATAACCCTTTAAACATATTTTTTTAAGTCAAACAAATATAAAAATACGTACTTTTTCTAAAAGCCATCTTCCCAAACTTTAATATCTTTCTCTCTTCTCGCACCCCTTCTCTCTGTCTTTCTCGTCTTTCCCATCTCTCTCTGTCTTTCACATTCTCCCAAACTTCTCACTTTCTCTCTCTCCCCTGTTACTCTCCCTCAAACCCCTTTTTTCTCTCTGTATTACCTCCATTCTCTCTCCTACTGTTTTCCCAAACCCCTCCCTCTCTCTCTTTTCATGCGTTTCCCCAACCCCTCTTTCTCCAGGTTTCCAATCTCTCTCTCCTTGTGTTACAGTAGGTTGTCAAAAGTTGCTATAGGGTCTTCATAAAAAAAACCTGGGATATAAACAAAAAAATTGAAATGAGTATTTCTACAAACCAAATGACTACAAGTCATACACATATCCATACTATCAACTGTGGCAATACTAATTTTCCCACTAATGTCACGAGAGAGATTCCCAAACCTAAGCCAAAAATGCATCGCCAACCATATATGAAGCCTTGTAAACCCCAAAGAAATAACCTCAAGCTCTCAACATTTCCGGTCATGTTGTTCATTCCAACTAGAAGCTCCTCATAAGAAAAGGCTTCTTCATACGCTTTTCTTAGGGGTGATCTCTTTACATAGCTATTGTGCTATTTCTCTCAACAATGTCAATTGATGCTTGGTGGTGAGAGATTATCGAAAGGAAAAATACAGGTGTTTGGATATACATGGGGAGAAAGAAAGAGATGTCTGGATAAACACGAGAGGAGACAAAGTGAAAAATGCCATAAAAGATAAAAATAAAAGTTTGGGGCATATAAATGAAAATAGATAAAGAATTGAGTTTAGAAATAACATGTCTTTATCACATTTATTTAGGTTAAAAATTAGATTTAAAGTGGGCAGGGGTTGGAATATATCTTTTGATATATTGGGTTTATCAATAAATCAAATCTAAAGCTATGGGATATGGAGATATATATATACATCTATATATTTTTTTATCCAAAAAGTTTGGGATCCATAATAAGGGTGGCGATTGGTCGGGTTCGGGCGGTCCGGCCCCAACAATATATTATTGGGCCTAGACTTGGACCTGGACCTGACCAGGTCCAGAGTCCCCGAATACAAACCCAAACCCAAAAATGTAATGAGAGACCGAACTTGAACCAAAAAATCAAAACATCTATATATTTCAATAGGGTGTAGTTTGTGGAAGGTTGCAACCTTAAACGATTAAAGTAAGGTGCATCTCCAAACTTCATCATGAGATGTAATTTTAGGTTCCAAAATTCATAGAATGTGCAACAATCTATTTTCTAATTATAAAAATTTAAATTACAAAAATGATTCGAATCACATAGATATTAAAATACATGAAAATTTGGAAAATGAATGGTTTAGATGATATGCAGCAACATGCATTATTTTTAACACTTGAAATCTATTTTTTATTTCATATCTATACATTTCGATGTTGAGGTTATCAATTCAATGTTTTTCCAACATCAAAACAACATTTTTCGAAATATTTTAAAGTACGCCTTAGTTCTACATTTTAAGGTGTACCCATGGTCAATTCCTTGCCACCTTATAGATCCTATTGAAATTTTGGAGCAATTTTAAAGTAAATAACATTATTGGGGTAGTTATAAAAGGGAAAGTATAAAAAAAATACAATTTTTTTGTCATACAAGGATTTCATAATTACTATTGTCCATCATATTTAAAATTAGATAATTGTAAGAGTGTCATTGACTAGACTCAATGTTCAAAAAACGTTATTGATCTTCATGAAACATTTCAAGCCATCAAATCTGACATATAATAATTAGGAGTAGTTGTTACCTCTTTGTAACAAAGATAAATGGTATCACAGTATATAATCCTGTTGTTATATATATATATATACATATATATATATATATTTAATTAATAATATAGTATCAAAAGTGTTGAGAAAGAGGAAGTTTGAAAAGTGCAAATTAGGGGTTTCTATAATTCTATCTATTTTTTATGATTGTAAACTATTGTCAGATTTATTGCTTACAAATATTTTTATCAAATTAAAATATTTATTTGTAAATAGTGCCAGTACATATTGTATTGCAATGTAATTTAGGAATTGAGTATAGGCTTTGACGTTAGCAACGCTGCATCGTTAGTTTCACATGGTTTATCTACCCAAAAAATGATAAAAAAGGCTTAAGTTAATTTAATAATTGACTTAAGAAAAGTAATGATCTTAAACTTTCTCTTAACCCATCCCAAACATGGGTAAAATGGGTGGGTTGTATTAGGTAAGCAACAAACGTAAAATTATTAAAACTTTTTATTCGTATAGAATAAGATATGGTTGGAAGTCGTAAAAAAAGATATAGAAACTTATAATCTCACTTAATAGAGAATGGGGACAAGGATTTGTGTTGCCAACCCTTACTAGTTGAAAAACAAAGGCTTTGATGATGATATAATAAACAACAATATTTATTCAAAATTTGCCGGAAGATGCAATTATGGTGTAAAAAACCTTTCGATAACGTTAAAATCTATGTTCAATCCTAATCATAAATTTTAATTTTTTAAAACAGTGTAAATCGAGCCGATGTATAAACAATTAAAAATATTTCAAATAAATTGCCTAGAAAACTTATTGGATGGTACAGTATATTTGGACTTGATTTTTTTTTTTTAATATCTATACGTGTCTTGGTTGAAATGATCAATGTCACCAATTTCGAAACACTTTTTTCTACTAGGTTTTTGTAGTGCACTTTACTTTCCGGTATTTATCCGATAAAATAATCGACCTCCGATAAATCGTCGCCAAAGCGAATGCCTATAAAATCCCGTTTTTTATGAGACTTCAGGCTTTTAACTCAGGGAACTTTGTTCTTAGCTCCAACTGTATTAGACTTTCCACTTCCAATTTATTTTGGAAAGACCGGCGCCAAGCTCCAGTTCTCTGCAACTTTCTAGCTCGGCGCCATGGATCTGGATCTATGGATTCAGAAGGTTAAGGAAGGCCAGCATTTAATGGAAGACGAGCTTCAGCTCTTATGTGAATATGTGGGTGCCCTAACCCTAACCCCAATACTAACCCTAGAACTTTCATGGTTTTATGTTACATGGTGTATCGATTAGCCCTTTTTTTTTCTATCTTTTTTTTCCTCAGGAGTTTGGGTTTTTGAGACTGTTCAGTTTGTTTTTTTGTGTATTTTGTGGAGAGTAACCCAATTTTAGATCTCGCGGTACATTTTTTTGCGGAGTGTTTACGTTTTTAATGTTATTCTGGTTTTGAGCTTCATGTATTGGGGTACTTTTTTGCAACTTTTTTGGGGTTTTATGTATACTTGGTTTGATATTCGTCTTAGGATTTTTGAATGCATATTAGTTTCCACTTTATAGCATTAAAAATGAAAAAAAAATCAATTCCAGCACTGGGATTTTGCATCCATTGTACAACTTCAAGTACTGATGCGTATAGGTCACCTCTCGCACCAACTGCATGTGTATTAATATATAAGACACCAATATTTATGTATATCATGTACTTAAAATAAACAAATAAGTTAGGGAATGTATTTGCACGTACAAATTTCAATATAATAAGACAAATTTTAATGAAAACAAAGTTTTTATTTATTTATTTATTTTATTTGACACTGGTAACACCAGCTCTTTTTGTGGAAATCCAAGTTTTCAGTCTCTAGGTTATGGGCCAGAAGAGAGTAAAGGAGGGCGATTAAAATATGTATAGGTCGGCCTTTAAATGTCGAAGAGGCAAACTGAATGTGTTATGATGATAGGTTGGGTGGTAGTTTTTTCCCAATATCTTGGTCGTTGTGTTTTGCAAGCTTATTCCAAATTTTAATAATAGGTTTTGCTGAATCTGTCAGGTGAAAGAGATTCTTGTGGAGGAGTCCAATGTTCAGCCTGTTAATAGCCCTGTAACTGTTTGTGGTGACATTCATGGCCAGTTCCATGACCTAATGAAACTTTTTCAAACAGGTGGCCATGTGCCAGAGACCAACTATATTTTTATGGTAAGATATTTTACTCACATTTGCAAGTACGGTTTGAATGAGGCCTCGAAACTGAATGAGCATTGGTTCTATGACTCTTTCTAAATTGTTCATAGGGGGACTTTGTGGATCGTGGTTACAACAGCCTTGAAGTATTTACAATTCTTCTTCTTCTTAAAGCCAGGTAAATAGTGGATTTCCTTTGAATGCTGGCTAGTGATGTTTGGCTATGTTCCTCGTGATGCATGCCCTATAAGTTCGTTATCAGTTCTTATTTTGTGTTTGAAGTTGAGTTTTGCTTGAAATTTCAACTCAACCAGTTCATTTGAATGATTATGCCCTGCCATTTTATTAGTCTAAAAGAATCACCAAGGACTCATATTTGATGAAAGTAGAAAATATCGTGATCTTTCTAAGTTGTCTAATTTGTGCCCTTTTTGTTTTTTCATCTTTCTAAGTTGTCTTATTTGTGCCCTTTTCTATTTTGATAAATGATAAGTTTCCTTCTATTACATGACAAAACCCAAGAGGGTATACCTGAAAGATCTATAGAACTTCTAAATACTCCGATTTTGGAATAGTAACTGTGTACAAGACGTAAAGATATGCTAAATGATAACTGGCTTCCAAAATGATACTGTATAGTCTCCATGAAAAAAAAGTACCACTCTTTACCCTTGAATGATATCACCCTGAGCTAAGCTTCTAATTCCTTCAATAACTGTATGCCTATATCCATCTTATCATGGTTGTGGTCTACCATCTACCCATAATAGAGGATATACATGGGACGATAATATTCTTCGGTCACATGTGAATGTGTGGTGGAATGGGAGGTCATTTGGCTGGGCACATAGAGGTTGTCTCACATGGAAACCCCCTTTTTGCCAGCGTGATGGGATTGACATTGATTTTAATATTGGGATGCCTGAAATGCCCGTAGGTGTGTATGCTATATATTGTCATTTGGGTGCCTTTGTCTTTTCATGGGAGAGCTTCCTGTTTGATAAAAACATAGCAGGTGCATTTCACTTTACATTTCACCCACTTCCTTTGCAACCAAAAAAAGTAATTTGGTTCAATTAATGCTATTGGAGTTAAAATATGGTCGGGCATTGAGCACTGTAAGTTCCCTTTTTCTAAATTTCTATTTGTAACAGATTTGAGAGTTTGGAATTTTTTACCCAACTGAACATGAAGATATTATTTGGTTGTTCTCTTGTGGGGGATATTTCCCTTGGCAGTATCTCTGTAAGAATTTTATGCAAATACATGTATTGGCTATTTTGTCAAATGTTTTTTTGTTGATAGAATTTACATTGTCAGATACCTAGGTTTTATGGTTGAGTCGAGAAAGTCAATGCTGGCTTGTTTTTTTTCATCTTCTTATCCATTTTTATCTATGGGTCACATAAGGCTTTTCTGCAGTACTAGAGGATTGAGGTGGGCTGTTTCGTTTCCCCTATTGTATTTTTAATTATGTTCGAAGCCTTGAGTCATTTGATTGGCAAGCGGTTAAAGCTGGTTTGGTTGAGGGAGATGTTATTCTGCCCGTCACAGTAAGCTCGTTTTCATAAAATGGTTGCCTCTATGACCAAGATGTACAAAGTAAAATCAGGAAATCAAAAGGAAAACCCAAACAATCAGGAGCCGGGCTGAAAAAACCAAAATTTTTCCATTGTCGTTTCCTGAATAAGCCCATGCTCTAAAGTTTGCCTCTTGCCATTTATGCTGAAAGTAGGTGCCAATATGCCTGCATTAATGAGAGATTTGCTCAAAATATGTTCAAGTCTCCATGGACAGCCAGAGTCCCCCGAGGCTGAAGCTGTGACATTCTTTGTGTCCCCTAACCCTTCGATGACCAAAATCTCCCCCTATTCCTAATTGAATCTCGTAATGCCCTCAAGGAGGGCCAAAGCTTCAGCCATGGTGGAATTGACATTCCTTGGTTGAGGAATTGGCTGTTGTGCTGATGTTATTGCTTTCTAATTCCTAATGGCTCCATGATTTTGTGATTCTTTTCTTGGCATCTTGTGAGCTCTTCACTATGGTCCACCGTTGTGGATCTGTGTGCCATATGAGCTATCTTGGGGTCCATTATTTGAAAGGTGAAAAAGACCACTGATGCATGGAGAGGTCATTTTTTTTTTGAACTTTACTTGAGTGTGCTTACAACCCCCCCCCCCCCCCCCCCCATCATTGAGGAAATTACCTCAGCCTATGTTACAAAGACATGTATATTCGGGTTATCGTCTGACTTCAACATGTGTTAGAAATGCTAGCCCCAACATTAGTGTTCAGATATGATATGTCAGTAAGCCATTTAGAGGAACAATGTGGAATTTTATTAAGTGACAAAGTATTTTAGAAGTATTTTTTTTTAAATGGGTGACAAAGTGTTTAAGTTTGTGAAGTGTCAAACATGCATGTCATGTCCTTGGCATTTTGCCATGTGCTCAGACCTCTAGAGTCATGTATCTAAGTTGCATAAGGGTGGCAATGGATATGGATTCGACTTGAGACCCGACGGGTAGATTGGCTTGGGTCTAGGCATGGGTGTAGAATTTGAACCCGTCAGGTCGGGCCTAAGTCTGAACTTGGACCATTTTGTATTCGGGTCCAGGTCCCAATCTAGGTCTATATGGACTTGACCTAGGATATATAAGTTATTTTTTATAAAAATATATATATTTATGAGTTATAATATTAAAATAGTGTTTGTTATATTTAAATAGGTTAAATAGATGGACGGTGGAAAAAAAAAATTTAACCCCTTATAATCCATTGTTCTAGAATTCCATTCATGATTGAATCAATCGTTTCTCTCTCTCTTCTTCTTCTCAATACTCACTTGAAAACACCAAACAACCAGGAGGGTTAGGGTTTCGGTTCGTCTCTCTCTCTTTTGCTCCTCACCACGACAACCATCGCCAGTGATTCAATGAACCAGGGTCGTGAGCTCTCTCTCATCTGTGCGAAAACCAGGAGGCTCAAGGGTTAGGGTTTTGATTTCTCTCTCTATCTCTCTCACTCTCTCACTCTCTCTCTTTCACTCTTCACCACTGCCAGTGAACCAGGGTCCAAGCTCTCTCATTTGCATTTTGTAAGCAGCCAAGCAAGCCAAGCAATCTATAGCTTGGAAATTACTATGTATCTCTCTCACAAAATAATGGATTGGAGAGATAAAGATAATGGATATAGAGAGAGAAAGGTGGGCTACGGTGAGAGATAGAATTATGATTGGTATTGTCATTATGGAGAGGTGAAATTTGGTGTTTTGGGTGTTATGGGTCATGTTTATTTGGGCAAGAAATGGAGGGTCGATGGACAATAAGAGGTTTTGGGCTTATGGTGTCTAATCTATATGGGAGAAATGAAGTTTAGGGGGAGAGAGAAGGGAGGAGAGAGGAAGAGGAGGATGAGAGGAAGAACATCAGGGAAGTCTCTTTGATTTCCCGGTTCGCGTCTGTGTCCAAATCCAAAGAAATGGTTCAGGTCTGAGTATGGGTCTGTTCGGACCTGACCCATTGCCACCCCTAAAGTTGCATAGGCCTCAATCATAGCAGTTGAATGGTTACCTTGTTGGCTATTTGTCTGTCTGTTTATATGACCCTGCCCTAGGGTTTTAGGGCCCATATTCTTATCAATACACCTCAAAATTATGTCATGAGAATAAGAGCTTTGTTGTTGGTTAACATCTTTAACCCATCCCAAGCCTAGGTAAACGGGGTGGGTTGTGTTAGGTCAACCAACGTAAAACTTTGTCAAAACTTCTCATGGATCCGGAATATATGCTATCAACTTATGCTAGGGCATTCCTCGTAAGTGATGCACTATACTGGAACCCAGGTATAGTGCGAAATAAGCAAAGATTAGCTAGGGCGTTCCCTAGAAGCGACCCATCATAGTGCTACCCGATTGCCGTGAAAAATAAGCAAGGGTTCCTGCGGCAGTCTAGATGAGTGTGCGTAAAGAGGCTAGTCGAAGATAATAAGATTCACCTAGCCACATGGAATGTAGGAGCTCTTACAGGTAAAAATATGGAGTTAGTGGATACAATGAGACGAATGAGAGTAAACATAGGTTGCCTACATGAAACAAAGTAGAAAGGAAAGAAATCTAAGGAAATAGATGGGTATAAAGTAAACTTTGGTATGGACGGCTGCATAAAGACGTGGAAGAGAGGGGGTGGAATTAATACGTGTCCAAGAACTAGGCGGTGGAATTTAAAAAATGAGAAAGACAGAAAATGGAACTCTGAACATGAGGTCATGTCATTTGAAATGAGATGGCTGATTGTATTAAAAAAGTGGAAAAAAAAGCTTTAGGAGAATCTATAGGGAAAAGAAAATTCAATAAAGAAACTTGGTGGTAGAGTGATGAGGTTCAAAAGGCCATATGTAGAAAACGATCATGTTATAAAACTTGGCAATGTAATACAAATGATCAAAGCTTAAAAGAATGTAAAAATGCTAAGAAAAACACCAAACAAACAGTAAGGCTAAACTTAAGGCATATAATAATCGATAGAGTAAATTGGGAACAAAAAAAGGTGAAAAAGATGTCTTCAAATTAGCGAAAATGAGAAAAAAAGTGGAGGGATCTAGACCATATTAAATATATTGAGTGAGGAAGAGGTCAACGAAAGGTGAAGAATTTATTTTTAAAAATTATTAAATGACGAACATAATGGGACCATAACGGCAGAAGAAACCGTTGGCATAAATGACGGCGGAGGTCAATAGATACATTTGTAGGATTAGTATATCAAAAGTGAAAGAAGCTTTGAAGAGGATGAAGATAGGAAACGCTTTAGGACTAGATGATATTTTGATAGAGGTTTGGAAGTACATTGGGGTGACTAACATTGACTTACTGATCAAGCTGTTCAACAAGATGTTGAAAACAAAGAAAATGCAGATGAACGAAGGAAAAGTACTGTGATACCTATTTACAAGAACAAAGGAGACATACAGAATTGTGGGAATTATCGAGGGATCGAGCTTATAAGTCACATTATGAAGCTGTGGGCGAGAGTGATTGAGCAACGATTAAGGCTTAGAACGAGTGTATCAGAAAACCAATTCAATTTTAGTGCATGGGAGGTCAACAATCGAGGCTATTTTTCTACTTAGGCAATTGATTGAGAAGTTTAGTGCGAAGGGAAAAGACTTCCACATGGTCTTTAATGATTTAGAGAAAGCTTATGATGGAGTACCTAGAGATTTGATTTGGTGGGTGTTGGAAAAGAAAGGAGTCTCAAGATACTACATTGACTTAGTAAGAGATATGTACGAGAGAGTGCTAACTAGTGTACGAACAACTATTAGAGAGATGAGCGAGTTTTCAGTGACAATAGGTTTACATCAAAGGTCAGCATTGGGCCCATACCTCTTTGTCTTAGTTATGGACAATTGAACTAGACACTTAGAAGATGATGTACTGTAGCGCATGTTGTTTGCAGATGACATAGTTTTAATCGATGAGACCCGAAACAACGTCAATACAAAGTTAGAACTTTGGAGAAATGCTTTAGAATCTAAAGGTTTTAAAATTAGCCTGACTTAGACTGAGTATATGGTAATTATAGGAGTAGAAACGAGGAAGTTATTACGATTGACGGTTAATAAATACTAAAACGAACGCACTTTCGATATCTTGGGTCAATAATCCAAAAAAATGGAGAGATTGAGGAAGATGTACATAGAATTAGAGCTGGGTGGGTGAAGTGGAGATGCGCAATAAGAGTTTTATGTGATCGCCATATAACAATGAAGCTAAAGGGCAAGTTCTACAGGACAGCTGTGAGACCATCTTTACTTTATGGGGCGAAATGTTGGGTCGTTGACAAGATACATGTAGAATGAGTGTAGTTGAGATGGACGAGAAGGGATAGAATTTGAAATGAATACATTCGGGAGAATTTAGATGAGGCACCAATAGGCAATGAGATGAGAGAAAGTGGACTTAAGTGGGCTTCCATGCGTGGCGCAGACCTAATACCACACCTGTGAAGATGTCACACCCCAAGAATTTATAATACTGTTATTCCTGAGATGTGACAGACGAAACATATATACATCTATTGATAGGACAAATTTACAGTGGCGAGGTCTTACAAAGTAACAAAAGAAAGCTAGCACAACAACAATATCTTCCAAGGTTGATCTTGACTAGCACTCAAAATGAATCCGCAGTTATCCTGAAAAAATGTTTACCATAGTTTGATGAGTTTGGCTACTCAGTAAGTGATCATCATAATCCTAAAAATAATCATGATTGAAAGATATCAATATTTTCCAAAATGAGATCTATTAACGGAAATGCATCAACAATTTCACTTTCAATAAATGCATAATTAAGTATAATCCGAGTAATTGACATGCTTATAACACTTTTAACGGCAGTGCATAATTCAAAGGATTTCACAAAATACCCTACTGGCGTCCCATGTAGGTCACCTATATACCCCATCAGCGTCCTGATGGGTCCACTTAATCCCTATCGGCGTCTCAGATAGGTCCACTTAATCCCTACAGGTCCACTTATACCTCACCGGCGTACCGGATGAGTCCACTTAATCCCTACCGGCGTCCCAGATAGGTTCACTTATACCTCACCGGCGAACCGGATGAGTCCACTTGCATACTTAAATTATTTCTAAATCTCTTTAAACATTCGAAAGCAGCAATATCATGTACTCAACATATCACTGAAATCATTAATATGAATTTCACTTAACCATTAATAACAGTCACTCTCTATAACATTTCAAAAATAACCAATCAACTATTTTGGGCTCATATTTAGAAAGGTAGCAGTTTGTAAAGGCATTCTAGCATAATTGCCAATTTAATATGTATAGAAAAACTCTTATAGAAATTCAAGAATACGGAATTATCACAATTTATGGGATATCAATCCACAAATAAACATTTCACAACCATACTATAATCAATTGCAAAAATGTCAATTTTTAAATAATAAGGCAGTCATTTGCACATGAATTTTACAATGTCTAAATATTCAAAACAGTAGAAAGAAATATCACAATTTTACTAAAAGCAGAAATATCACATTTATTTCTAACAATAGACAAGAAAAATAAATAAATTTATTTTTCTAATTTACAGCATTCAAAATTTCTAACATAGATAAAATATCATAATTTTTATTAAAAAGATTATTTTTCAAGATAATGAGGTCACGTGCGCATAAAATTTATCGCGCCTAAAATTCATGATAATAAGCAGAAATAATTATTTCATTTTATTTTCAAAAAGAATGGATTATTTTTCGAGACAATGAGGTCACTTACACACAAAACTTATAAAATAAAGATCCTAGACGGAAATATCATTATTTATTAAAAACAGATTATTTTTTCAAGAAGACGATGTCACTTACCTAAAATATTTTAGAAGGAGCTTCCGATAAGAATTCGGCTAGAGAGAGAGAGATAAGAGGCCTTAGACCAGTACACAAGAAAAGTATTGTATTGTGCACATGTACCCCTTTAATGAAGAGAGCAAAGGTTATTTGAAAAAAAAAACGAACAAGAGTTGGTTTCCTCGTACTCGGAAAGAAGTTGCAGAAACCATAATAGGGGCTAGGGTTTTAAATGTTTAGAGAGAGAGAAAGTCCTCGTACACAGAAAGAAGTTACAGAAACCATAATAGGGGCTAGGGTTTTAAATGTTTAGCGAGAGAGAAGGACGAATAAAAAGAAAACACCTTAATGCAAGGTGTTGATTAAAGGAGTGTTGTTGTAAAACTTTAAGGTGGTGGACCTAAAGTCCCCTCAAGTAAAATTGAACCCTCAAATATATTAACAATAATATCTTTTATTTATTGTTAATATAAAAGCAACAATATCCTAACGGTATATTATGATTATTATTATTATTATCATTACTAATATGTACTTATTATTTTATTTATTTATTTATTTATTTATTTATTTATTATTATTATTATTATTATTATTTTTGTATTTATTTCTGTTAACAACATTAATATTATTATTATTATTATTATATATATATATTTTTGAAAGTTTAGAATTGTTACATTCTTCTCCCCTTAAGGAAATTTAGTCCTCTAAATTTGTGTACCTGATTACTGAAAAAGATAGGGGTATTTTTCTCAGATTTCGTCTTCTCGTTCCCAAGTCGACTGTTCTCTTGAATGGTACTGCCATAATACACGGATCAAAGGAATCTCCTTGTTACGCAACACTTGCACCTTTCTATCCAGTATCAAAATTGGCTGCTCAATGAAGGATAGGTCCTTCCTGATCGGTAAAGGTTCATATTTTAAGATATGGGATGGGTCGGGCTGATATTTTCGTAGTGAAGATACATGAAAGACATTATGGACGTTTGCCAATTCGGGTGGTGAGGCAAGTCTATAAGCGACACCTCCGATTCTTTCCAGGATTTCAAATGGTCCGATGTAACTTGGGCTCAACTTTCCTTTCTTGCCGAATCTCATAATGCCCTTTATTGGTGAGATTTTTAGGAAAACTCGATCACCTTCCTCAAATTCAAGATCTCTCCTTTGGTTATCGGCATAACTCTTTTGTCGACACTGAGCTGTTCTGAGCCTTTCACGAATTAATGCTATTTTATCTGTAGTTATTTGGACAATTTCTGGCCGCAAAAGCTTTTTTTCACCAACCTCGTCCCAACATATGGGTGACCTGCATTTCCTTCCATACAGGGCTTTATATTGTGCCATCTGAATACTGGCTTGGAAGCTATTATTGTAAGCAAACTCAATCAGGGGTAAATGGTCATCCCAGCTTCCTGTAAGGTCAATAACACAGGCCCTTAGCATATCTTCCAAGGTTTGGATGGTCCTCTCCGATTGTCCATCAGTTTGGGGCTGAAAGGCAGTACTAAAGGTGAGTCTCGTCCCCATGGCTGACTGTATTCTAGCCCAAAATTTAGAAGTAAACCGAGTATCCCTATCCGATACAATACTGACAGGAACTCCATGCAACCGCACTATTTCCTTAATGTACAACTGAGCCAGTCGATCCAAAGTGTACGTCGTGCGAATCGATAGAAGTGGGCAGCTTTGGTCAACCGATCCACAA
This sequence comes from Amborella trichopoda, assembly GCF_054954075.1. Taxonomy (NCBI): domain Eukaryota; kingdom Viridiplantae; phylum Streptophyta; class Magnoliopsida; order Amborellales; family Amborellaceae; genus Amborella; species Amborella trichopoda. The sequence goes on from NC_142344.1 coordinate 663,734, forward strand.
TGACCCAAATGCTATCATGTCCTGAATTTGTTCTAGGCAAGCCAGAGACAAAATTCATGGGGATGTGCTCCCACTTCCATTCTGGCACGGGTAAAGGCTGCAACAACCCAGCGGGCCTTTGATGTTCAGCTTTTACTTGCTGGCATGTTAGGCATTTAGACACAAATAGTGCTACCTTTTTTCATATTATTCCACCAAAAGGTTTTCTTCAGGTCCTGATACATTTTAATAATTCCGGGATGTATCGTATAACGAGAATGATGTGCTTCTTTTAAGATAGCTTTCTTTACACTCCTATCATTCGGGACACAAACCTGACCTTTGAATCTTAGCAAATCTTCACTACATATAGAGAATTCATCTCTCTTTCCTTGCTTCACCTCTTCTATAATTGTTATAAGCTGAGGGTCTTTCTTTTGTGCCAATCGAATCTGTTGGATTAATTGGGGTTCCGCCTTAATGTTGGCAGTCATACTTACCACACCATTAATGGACAGAGTTGGATGCCAATCCACTATTTCCTCTAACAATCACATTTCTTGGATCATTAGATGAGCTAAGATTCCCGTAGATTTTCTACTTAGAGTGTCGGCCACAATGTTAGCTTTTCCTGAATGATAATGAATTGTACAATCATAATCTTTTAAGAAATCCATCCATCTTATCTGCCGCATATTTAAATCCTTTTGAGAGAAAAGGTATTTCAAACTCTTATGATCCGTGTATATTACGAATTGCTCACCATATAGATAATTCCTCCATATTTTCAAAGCGAATACTATTGCAACTAGCTCCAAATAATGAATCGGATATTTTTTCTCATATTCTTTCAACTGTCTGGATGCATATGCCACTACTTTCCCATATTGCATTAATACACAGCCCAAACCTTTATGTGAAGCATCATTATAAATCACAAATCCCCCACTCCCCTCAGGAATAGTTAAAATAGGTATTGAAGTTAATCGAACTTTTAGTTCTTGAAAACTTTCCTCACATTCATTTGTCCACTCAAATTTGACATTTTTCTGTGTCAATCGAGTCAATGGGGTTGCAATTCGAGAAAATCCTTCTACAAATTTTCTGTAATATCCTGCCAATCCCAAAAAGCTTCGAACTTCAGTCACATTACTTGGTTGTTTCCAATTAACAACGGCTTCAACCTTTGAAGGATCAACTGATTGACTTTCCTTTGATATGACATGTCCTAAAAATGTCACTTGTTCAAGCTAAAATTCACATTTACTAAGTTTGGCATATAATTTCTTTTCTCTTAATATTTGCAATACCATTCTTACATGCTGCTCATGTTCCTTCTGATTCTTGGAATAAATTAAAATGTCATCGATGAATACCACAATAAATTTATCCAAAAAGGGCTTAAAGATCCGATTCATCAAATCCATAAATGCAGCTGATGCATTGGTTAATCCAAAAGGCATGACTAAAAATTCATAATGGCCATACCTTGTTCTGAAAGCTGTCTTGAGTTCATCGTCACTTTTAATCTTAAGCTGATGGTATCCAGATCTAAGATCAATTTTTTAAAACACTTGTGATCCTTGTAATTGATCAAATAAATCATCAATTCTAGGTAATGGATGCTTATTTTTCACTGTCACTTGGTTCAACTGTCTATAATCAATACACAATCTCATAGTTCCATCTCTCTTTTTGACAAACAGTACTGGAGCACCCCAAGGTGACACACTGGGCCTGATAAAACCTTTATCTAATAATTCTTCTAATTGTTGTTTCAGTTCCTTAAGTTCTGCAGGAGCCATTCTGTAAGGTGCCTTAGAAATTGGTGCTACCCCTGGCAATAATTCAATGGAGAATTCAATTTCTTTGTCAGGCGGTAATCTTGGCAATTCTTCTAGAAAAACGTCGAGAAATTCTCGGATAACCGGAGTGGTATCCAAATTTATTTCTTCCTTCTTATCTTTTTTGATCTTATCTTTTTTGATATAGGCAAGAAAGCCTTGACACCCTTTTATAAGGAGGCGATTAGCTCGAATACAAGAGATTAAATATGATGGGAAGTCTTATTTGACACCATTGAAGTAAAATACTGGTTGATTCAGAATACTAAAGGTAACAATTTTCTTATAACAATCCATACTTGCATGGTATGCAGAAAGCCAATCCATGCCTAAGATTACATCAAAATCTTGAATTTTCAGGAGTGTTAAAGCAACCAACAGTTTCTTTTCTTCTATCTTTATTACACATGATTTGTACATTATATTGGTGTTAATTGAATCTCCTATCGGTGTGGCTACCTCTAGAATGTATTCTAATTGTTCTGGTTCTACCTTTAAGTGGCATGCAAAGTGTTGTGACACAAATGAATGAGTAGATCCAAGATCAATCAAAACATGAGCTACTTTTTGGAAGATACTAAGAGTACGTTGGATCACTGATTTTGAGGCCTGAGCGTCTTGCTCGGTAATCGTAAATACTCTTCCCTTCATCTGAGGCTTTGGAGCTATCGCTCCATGCTTTGGAAGCTGTTGTGTCTGTAAGCTAGGACATTGTCTAATCTGGTGTCCCAATTTTCCACATTTAAAACAGGCTCTGGTATTTCAATAACAAGGGCTTGATCCATGATTTTTCCCACATTTTCTACATGGTTCTATTGGGTTTTGAAATGGCGAGGGCCTTGGCTTCTTGTTTGGCCTTTCAAACTGTTGTCGATTAGATGATGTAGGTTTAACATGACTGTTCTGATTTTTTGTCTTTTGGTAATCTTCAAAATCTTTTTCGACAATTCGGGCACGATTCACTATTTTAGCATAAGTTCTTAATTTCAAGACTGATATTCTGCTTCTAATAGCTGGCCTGAGACCCCTTTCAAATTTCTTCACCTTTCTTGCCTCATTGTTAATCATATGTGGTGCAAACCTGGCCAATTCAGTAAACTTGGCCTCGTACTGTGCTACTGTCCTATTTCCTTAGATTAATTCTAGAAATTCCATTTCTTTTTGGTCTCGAATAAAATCTGGAAAATACTTTTCATTAAATGCCTCTAGAAATACTTCCCAAGTCAATGTTTTATTTTCTTTGACCAATACTCCTTTTGCCATTCGCCACCAGTGTTGTGCCTCACCTTCTAACATAAAAACTGCCAAGGCCACCTTCCTATCATCAGGACATTCCATAACCTCGAATATTTTTTCCAATTGCATAATCCATCCCTCGGCTTCCAGTGGGTTTACATCACCCTTAAAAGAAGGTGGGTTTAATTTCTTAAATTGTTCGATATTACTCCCACCATTTCCTGTAACTGACTGTCTGAGTGGATTGTTGTTTTCCATCTGATGTTGCATTAGAGCAACCATATTTTCAAAGCTTTGTGAATTCCTTCTATATTGGCTTCAGCTATTCTGGATCTTGACTTTATCCCGGTCTGTACACACAATAAATGTGATTTTAAGTACATTCTTTTTAAATTTCCTAAGAATCTTAAACCTATTGCTCTGATACCATAATTGTCACACCCCAAGAATTTACAATACTGTTATTCTTGAGATGTGACAGACAAAACATATATACATCTATTGATAGGACAAATTTACAGTGGCGAGGTCTTACAAAGTAACAAAAGAAAGCTAGCACAACAACAATATCTTCCAAGGTTTATCTTGACTAGCACTCAAAATGACTCCGCAGTTATCCTGAAAAAATGTTTACCATAGTTTGATGAGTTTGGCTACTCAGTAAGTGATCATCATAATCCTAAAAATAATCATGATTGAAAGATATCAATATTTTCCAAAATGAGATCTATTAACAGAAATGCATCAACAGTTTCACTTTCAATAAATGCATAATTAAGTATAATGTGAGTAATTGAAATGCTTATAACACTTTTAACGGCAGTGCATAATTCAAAGGATTTCACAAAATACCCTACTGGCGTCCCAAGTAGGTCACCTATAGACCCCATCAGCGTCCTGATGGGTCCAGTTAATCCCTATCGGCGTCCCAGATAGGTCCACTTAATCCCTGCAGGTCCACTTATACCTCACCGGCGTACCGGATGAGTCCACTTAATCCCTACCGGCGTCCCAGATAGGTCCACTTATACCTCACCGGCGAACCGGATGAGTCCACTTGCATACTTAAATTATTTTTAAATCTCTTTAAACATTCGAAAGCAGCAATATCATGTACTCAACATATCACTGAAATCATTAATATGAATTTCACTTAAACCATTAATAACAGTCACTCTCTATAACATTTCAAAAATAACCAATCAACTATTTTGGGCTCATATTTAGAAAGGTAGCAGTTTGTAAAGGCATTCTAGCATAATTGCCAATTTAATATGTATAGAAAAACTCTTATAGAAATTCAAGAATACGGAATTATCACAATTTATGGGATATCAATCCACAAATAAATATTTCACAACCATACTATAATCAATTGCAAAAATGTCAATTTTTAAATAATAAGGCAGTCATGTGCACATGAATTTTACAATGTCTAAATATTCAAAACAGTAAAAAGAAATATCACAATTTTACTAAAAGCAGAAATATCACATTTATTTCTAACAATAGACAAGAAAAATAAATAAATTTATTTTTCTAATTTACAGCATTCAAAATTTCTAACATATATAAAATATCACAATTTTTATTAAAAAGATTATTTTTCAAGATAATGAGGTCACGTGCGCATAAAATTTATCGCGCCTAAAATTAATGATAATAAGCAGAAATAATTATTTCATTTTATTTTTAAAAAGAATGGATTATTTTTCGAGACAATGAGGTCACTTACACACAAAACTTATAAAATAAAGATCCTAGACGGAAATATCACTATTTATTAAAAACAGACTATTTTTCAGGAAGACGATGTCACTTACCTAAAATATTTGAGAAGGAGTTTCCGATAAGAATTCGGCTAGAGAGAGAGAGATAAGAGGCCTTAGACCAGTACACAAGAAAAGTATTGTATTGTGCACATGTACCCCTTTAATGAAGAAAGCAAAGGTTATTTGAAAAAAAAAACGAACAAGAGTTGGTTTCTCGTACTCGGAAAGAAGCTGCAGAAACCATAATAGGGGCTAGGGTTTTAAATGTTTAGAGAGAGAGAAAGTCCTCGTACACAGAAAGAAGTTACAGAAACCATAATAGGGGCTAGGGTTTTAAATGTTTAGAGAGAGAGGAGGACGAATAAAAAGAAAACACCCTAATGCAAGGTGTTGATTAAAGGAGTGTTGTTGTAAAACTTTAAGGTGGTGGACCTAAAGTCTACTCAAGTAAAATTGAACCCTCAAATATATTAACAATAATATCTTTTATTTATTGTTAATATAAAAGCAACAATATCCTAACGGTATATTAGTATTATTATTATTATTATCATTACTAATATGTACTTATTATTTTATTTTATTTATTTTATTTATTTATTTATTTATTATTATTATTATTTAATTTTTTTTTTGTATTTATTTCTGTTAACAACATTAATATTATTATTATTATTATATATATATTTTTGAAAGTTTAGGATTGTTACAGAAGAGGTGTGAGTTAGTTCAAGCGAAAGGCTGAAAAAGGGCAAGGGGTAGACCCAAAAGGACATGGTTGGAAGTGGTGAGAAACATTGATTCAAAAAGTGGTTTGCCTAGCGCTTAGGCGGCTACCTAGGCGGGATGGGGGGCCTGGGCGAACCAACTAGGACCTCCCGCCTAGGCGGGCACCGAGGGTACCTGGGTGGGAGCCCATGGGATTGCACCTGACTAGGTGAAAAAAATGGCCATCAGGTGGGGTATTGTTTGTTTTTTATTTGTTTGAATTATAAAAAGTTCATGAATATGCACATTTTGTACAACATATGTACCTAAAACAAGGTTACTTGGGCACCATTTCTCCCATTTGAACCTAGGCCGATGAGGTTCTAGGCGGCCGCCTAGACGCCCATTTAGGCATTGAGCGGCTTAGACCCCCTGACCGCTTTCGTGCTGCCTGACATTTTTTGGAACAATGGTGAGAAAAAATATGGGGACTTACGGCTTCACTGAGGGTATAGCTCTTAATAGAGCAGAATGGCGGACCGGGATTCATATAACCGACCCCAATTATTTGGGAAAAGTCTTTGATAGTAATGATGATGATGATGCTTGAGTTTGTTTGTCTGTGTGAATGGAAGGAGTCAAATCGGAATATTCCTACTCACTTTCTATTATTCCTCAAACCATCAATGCATTTAAAAATCCTATACTGTTGTTGCTATTGTGATAGGCTTGTCACGATGCTGTATGATTTCCAGTCTTCCATTGTGTTTTCTTATAGATCAATATACAGTTTATGTAAACTAGTTCTTGAATTTTGTGAAACTTCTAAACAAACTTCTGCAGAGCTCATGATATTGGTTGCTCTCTTCCTTTTTGTTCTTTTGAATCAGATATCCTGCAAACATAACTCTTTTACGTGGAAATCATGAAAGCCGACAACTCACTCAGGTATATTTATAGACATGGATCAGCTACTTCATCAGCTTAATTTCCACCAGGAAACAATATTTTAATAGTTTCTCATTTTTCTTTAGTATTGATTGCTTGTCTCGCAAATTATAAATAGATAATTTTGTCAATATCTGTTGGGTTTGAATAAAAGTTCAAGGGATATTATGCATGACGAATTATGACCTCTGCCTTTGACCTGTGCTAGTAGCTAATATGTCAATCCAAGTTGCAGGTGTTGCATGATCTCATACTTAAAGAGGGTTGTTTGAACTCTATTTGGTAGGTTATGGCATAGCGACTTACCTTATCACATTGTTTTCCAGTAGTGTGGTCCTTGAGGAAGGAACTAACTGGTAGTGGAAATTTTTTCAGTATCTTAAGGATAGCTGTGTACGTAGAAGTGGAGGTTTGATTGGATTTTGCATGAAAGAGAATTATATTTTAATTATATGAAACTCATTGATGTGATGCCCTCAATGTTTATGCCAATTGCCGGTAAGTTTTACTTTTTTGATAAAATAGATAGATAAATTCTATCTGTCTATCTATCTATCAGACTAAACAAAGAAAAAAAAAGATAAAGAGCGATGTGTATATATATATATATATATATATATTATTTTTTTTTAAGATAAGAGCATTGAGACAAATTTTCTTGTATCTCACTGGTGAGATTATTATAGCAGGCCTTTTCTCAAGATAAGGCTCTGGTCCATGGGGGATCTATCTTATGTCCTCTTAACGAGCTACTTCAGTTAGTGACATATAGGATTTGAGTAGACTATCATGAAATCAAGGGTCGGTTCGTTTCGTGGTGAGAACACTCTTTCCTGCTGGACTACCGCTTTCCCATGTTTGTTTTATGGGAAAGCATAATACATTGGGAAGCATGTTCTGATACTCAAAGGGGCACTCAATGCATTTAGATGGAAAGCGGCTTTGTACCTATTTAGGTATGAAGGTGCTTTCCCATGGAGCAGAAAGCTCTCCCAGGAACAAACTCTCCGGAGAGAGCTTTCTACGGAAACAAACATGCCTTTAGAGATTCGTTTCACAGCTAAAATCTAAAGGGCATGTTTGGATACCACCCCTAACCATGGTTGGGTGCATTGTGGTGATGAGTTTATTTGTACAAAATACAAATCGAAAACCAATGGTTGAAACTGAGGCATGTGTGGATGCCGCTTATAGATAAAATTTCATCTGCAAATAGAGGGTGAAACTACTAACTAAAAATGCAGTCCTACTTTATTTTATTTCATTTGCAAATTGCACTTGTCAAGTGGCTCTTCCCCCCCCCCCACCCCCCCTCTCTCTCTCTCTCAGCTGCAAGCTTTGCTTTCTACTTTGCACTCTTCATTGGAGTCTTCTATCTTACATGCAGCTCAAATCAGCCTGAGATCCATATCCCTTGCTTTGATTAAAAAAGAAAAGAAAAAAGGGAAGCATTTGGTTTTTGATACAGTATGAATTGATCTATCAGATTTCAAAGTTTCAACATAAAGAGAAAGGGGTTTTATAAAGAGACACGTTTAGAGAGAGAAAGAATGGGATTTGAAAAAGGTTTTAGAGAGGGAGGGGTTTTAAAGAGAGAGGTGAACGCCAGAGAGAGGTGGAGTTTTGGGAGAAATATGAAGAATTTCAATGTGTTTTGAGATTTCAATGAATGTCAGTGTTTACGCTGAAACTTCAGTGAGTTTTAATTGAGGGCCATCCGGCAAAAATGGCAGCCAAACAACTCTCAACCACAAATCGATTATAATGTGGTTTGTGAATATCTAGTATGTGGCAATCTACATTTTAAAAAATATGGATTCATTTTCATTTACAGCTAAACATATCCTACTGATTTTTTTGGCTCACATTCTATGTTCCTGCACTACGGTTTAGGACAGAGTACGCTTCGTTGTTTACTTCATCCACAAATGCTGAGTTTGGTATTACTCATAAATTTCAACTATATTTATTCAGTCATAAGGATAATCAAGTGTCATCCAGTTCGAGATATTTAAACATTCTTTTGAATCATGTGTTCGCCTTCAAACCAACATTCAGAATCAATGATTATTTCATGTGCTTGTGTCTGTATTTTTTGAGTTTGAATTCCTTATATTTGTTATGTTTCTTTGGAAAGAGGAGAAACTAAGCTATCTAGAGAGATCCATTTGTATGCCTAATGCCAAAGGAATTGGAAATGGCAGCTTTATGGGTAATCTGAGTTCTGGACAGCAGTCTTGGATTCTGAACCAGCATCCTTGGTTTTATGAGTGTGAGCATAATGATAAGTTATCGACTGTACTGGGTTTGGTTCATTTATGTTTTGTGTTCTGTTCTGCTGCTTAATTTTGCTAAGAGGGAAAATTTGTGAATTTGCATGTATGGGAGAGTAATTCATATTATTTGTCCTTCACCTGCGTAGGTCTACGGCTTTTATGATGAGTGCCAGCGGAAGTATGGAAATGCAAATGCATGGCGCTATTGTACTGATGTTTTCGATTATCTTACTCTGTCTGCGATCATTGATGGAACTGTAATATCTCTTCTCTCTCTCTCTCTCTCTCTCTCTCTCTCTCTCTTGTCATTGCGAAATCTTGATTGTTGCCTCTCTTGTTTATACCCTGGAGATATTAAACCTGCATGTGCATTTTTTCAATTGCAGGTTCTTTGTGTTCATGGTGGCCTTTCTCCAGATATTCGAACAATAGATCAGGTATTTTACAGCACAATCTGTAAGTTTGTAATGGTGGAGGCATTAGGTAGATTCTTTTTCTGGAAAGACTCTGTTATGCAACATGTTATTGCAGTGGAAGTTTTTGATTTGTACCTTTCTTACTCTTGCCAAATTGTCAGAATTATCTTTTGTGTGTGTGTGTGTGTGCATGTGCTTTTTCCCTTTTTTGGTTCTACTTCAAGATTAGATATTGATACAAAACCTTCATGGTTTGTCTAAAATCATGTTGTTTCAAACTTGTAAGCCAGGTGGTTGTTGAAGAGAATGTCTATACCCAGCTGTTTTGCTACTTGACCTACTGTTTACAAATTATAACTAGATTTGCCAAGTCGATAGAAGCATTCTTATCTTTCTTTAGGAACATATGCCTAATTCTTTAGCAGGTTATGTCGTGGAACTGTTGTTTCTAAGTCATATTTCTCTGTGTCAACAGATTAGAGTCATTGAACGAAATTGTGAAATCCCTCATGAAGGGCCATTTTGCGATCTTATGTGGAGTGACCCTGAGGAGATTGAGACATGGGCAGTAAGTCCACGAGGTGCAGGATGGCTCTTTGGATCGAGGGTTACTTCAGAGGTACTGTAACACAATCTGCACCTTAACCTGATAGATCTAGTGGATTGACTGTAAATTCTCACCAAAAAATCTGAAAGCCTGTTTGTTGATGCAGTTCAATCACATAAACAATCTTGAACTGGTATGTCGGGCACACCAGCTTGTCCAGGAAGGTCTCAAGTACATGTTTCAAGACAAGGGTCTAGTGACGGTTAGTGCTCTCTCTCTCGCTCTCTCTCTCTCTCTCTCTCTCTATATGATGGTTAAGGATTCTGGCCATATGAATTTATGTAAAAAATTAATTTTTTCTGCTTCCATTGTTTTGAAAATCATTATTGAACTTGAACAAATTCAAAACTACTAGCAAAATGGCTCTCTGGTGGCAAGTGTTCCAAACCTCTTATGTTTGTCCTTGGGGAATCCAAGTTTGCTAATGCGCCTGGCACCACATCAGTTTCCTTTGTTGCTTCACTGATTGTTTTTTAATTTTTGAAATTGAACTGTAGCGATTAATTAAATTTTGTTCTTTGGGTTTCAGGTGTGGTCCGCACCTAATTATTGTTATCGTTGTGGAAACGTGGCTTCAATTTTGAGCTTTAATGAAAACATGGTATGGATCTTTCGTCAATTTGTCTCGATTTAGTTATTTTCCAAAAAAAAAAGTTGTCTTGGTTTATTTATTTGTTATCATGAGCTATGATATTTATTCATGCTTACACACATTTACCGTCATATCAAGATACTTTTGGAAGTGTTCCTGGTTTGTTTGTTGAAGATAAAAAGCCTAGGTCTTTCCTATGAAACATAGATACGTTTTGGGGTCTGACCATGTGTCGACACTTAGTAGCAACCGATACGCATGTTGACACTTTTGGACACACATATGACGCCTATAATAAATGTCCACTACCGTGTCCCTTTTTTAGACATGTTTCTTTTTTCAAAAGTGATGCTTCTATTTTTTAGAAACTTCGTTCTTTATTAAAGAGTATTTTATTTAAAAGTAACAAGTACTTTAGAATAAAATAAGTAGGTTATTATAAAAATAAAAAATATTTTTATTTGTTAAATTATGCTTTCCATAAGTCATTATTACTATAAATAAAAAAAATGACTACCATGGAATTCTAAGGTTTCTCCCTCCCTAACTAGTTTCTCCCTTTGCAAGCCATGGACCACTGGTTTCTCCCAAGCCTTGTGGACCATCTTGCTCACAAGGAGGCAAGGTGATTACAAATCAAGTCTATGCAGTTACTAGGAAAGAGGCATCAACAAAGACAACATAGATGGAACTACAGAAATTGACATTTGAGAGCATGGTGTCTGATGAACCAATCTTAGAAAAGGATAGATCTTTGAGGGGGTGCGAGTGCGATGACCATGTGATTTTGATGAATTTATTAGGACTCTTTTGAATAGCCACACAATAAGGGTGCTACGTTTTGAATTAATAATTAGCTATTACTTTGTAGCTTTTTTCCGTATTGTTACAATGCAATCTTTGATTGGTCTATAAGAAATTATGATGAATAAAATTCAAATTCGCAAAGTAACGTTTTTTGGACTATTAATTTAATTATTTTTATTTTTTGGGTGCTTTCTTATTGTTGTATGACATGAATTACTGTTCATGCAACTGCAGATGTGAACTACACAGATTTTATATAGATATATAGACATGCACATTTATGTAGATACTTGTATATTGTACAGACAATCGTGTCCAGATGTCGACATTTCTGACACATGTATCCATGTCATAAATAGACACACTTGTTTGTGTCTATGTAACATAGTGTCTTTCTGATTATTTGTGACAATTTATGGTATTTTAATTCCTCAAAATGTTGGGTTGCATAATTTTCTTTGATTCATTTCTTAAGACTTTGATGTTGATCTCACAAAAAAATTAATCTGGCTATTTTTCTACTGTTTTTGTAGTATCCAAGATTTCTCATAACAAAAAACAATTGTGTTATCTGTTTTGTAAGTCATTCATATACTATTATTTGGGCATCATTTTGCTTCTGTTGATCCCTGCCCTCCACTTTCTCATGGACAGGAGAGAGAGGTAAAGTTCTTCACAGAGACAGAGGAGAACAATGCAATGAAAGGACCAAGAACAGGAGTTCCTTATTTCCTATAAGGTGAATTTATCCCTCATTTTCTCCCTTTTTCTCCTTTCCTCCCCCTCATTTTTGTGTGTTTCCACCCCGTGTAAATTAGTTAAACTGAGGTGATTTGTCTCTTGGAAAGCATGTAATAAGAGCTTTAAGAAATCCTGGAGACTTTTCTAGCAAGTCTATTTTTTCCAGTTGAAGGCCCACCTGTCTTCTCTGGTAACGCCCTTCTTTATCCCCCTTCTCTTGGAATCTGGGTGCTGTATATTAATTTAATCATTCTCCTAATTATTGTTTTTTATTTGGCATCTTTGTATCTTGGTTACCTAATTGAATAGGTAAACAATGTGTCATTGTATGGTTATTGGCTAGTTTGTCTGGACGGAATAGGTACATATTACGGCTAGTCTTCCTTTTCCAGTCACTAGGGTTTAGGCTTTAGGGTCTAGAATGTTTACAGGTTAATACCTTATTCTGATTGGTTGATTCGTGGCCTGAATTCAGAGAATGATTATATTGTGGAAATTGGGTTTTATTTTGGTTGGTTTAGGGCTTGATTCTTTTTATGCTTGTTTTTTATATACATTGAGAAAGGAAAGGAAAGGAGGATTGCTATTTGCAGTGAGTATGTACTCTATGCTACTCTTTTTCAAAGAAAAAAATTATTATATGCTAGCACTTGGGTTTCAAATAGTTTGCAAGCACTTCCACCGTCAAATGTCTAGAGAGCCAGTTGGGGTTTGGTGTTCCTGTGATCAAATGGCTGGGGTTGGGTAGGTAATATCAAATTGTTTGAGACCCTAGTACCGATAGTATAGAAATACATACACCTGTACTTCTGCTATTCTATGTTCATATCTTCTATTTCAATCCATGTTTTTGAGGGGGGGACTAACAATTCCCAGTAATATAATGAGGAGCTTCGGATCCTCATGTATAACGTACATGTGTTTTGGGATCGACAACCATTTGATGTTGATACATTGAGTTGAAAGTTGATGCTAGATTGTGAACTGTTGTTGATTTGCTGTCAGCTGTTTGAGCTGTTTGATCTTTCTGTTGGTCCTCAAACATGCAAATTATGTGAGTAGGAATAATAGAAAGGTGTCCCGAGATATAATATGTCAAGTATGCTTTAGAAGGGGAGGGTAAATTGAAAGTTTGCAGTATGGTCTGCGGTATTGTATGGGGATACCCACCTGTTGCTGTAATGAACGGTGGAGATAAACTATGATTAAGTCATCTGAGAACCATAATGAGCCAAATCTGAAAGCTATGGTATATGATATAGTTTTGCTTTGTCTTCAGGCCTTTTGGGCTTTTTGTCCTATAATCTTAGGTCTCGATCTGAATCATATTATGAAATATCAACCTAATTTTGAATGGATATAATCTAAAAATTAAACCAATGCATAAGTTTTACAAGTATATGCTGTGCGAATGTGGGCCAGAGTTTATAGTCTTGCAGTTATTTCAACATTTCAAGAGAGCATTGAATGTCGACAATCTGTTGCTATGAACCTTAGAATATGTGAAAATTGTTTGAAGATGCATGCTCTCTTGTACGCAAGTCTCTTGTATGCAAGTAGCTGAGGTGGTCTTGTTGAGAATAGTAATGATTTGTGACAGGTTTTTCAGGATCTAACTGCCCATAGTGGGAGGGAGGTTCAGCCATGGAAAGAGAGGTTTGATCCAGTCAAAATTGGTCTAACACTATTAGATGTAATGGGTCGAGAAATGTGGTGTCAATACTTAATCTTTTTGATAGTTTAAAAAATTATTTTCATTTTTATTTATAACATTTAAGGCTTAAAAATTAGTGTAAATCGAGACATATATAAAAACTTGAAAATCTTGAAAATTGACGGGCCAAAAATGCATTATAAAATACACTATTTTCAAATCTTGAAATCCATTTTTTTTTATTGTGTTCATGCATATTGATTTCAAGATGATCAATTTGAAGATATTTGGCGATCAAAACAACCTCTTCTAGTGATAGTTTTGAGGCAGGCTCTAATTTGATTGTTTAGAGCTTCGGCTCTATATAAACTTTTTTGTTTAAGATAAGTAAATAAATATTTAACTTAAAAATATGAGATCTCTTATAAAATAGTGTCAAAATTTGACTTGCAAAAATTTGTCAAAATTTGGATGGTTTTTTTTTTTATTTATCAAAACAAGGTTTACTTTGGATTAAATTAATCAAAAGCACTTGTAGGCTGATGAATCAGCCGGTCTGGTCTAGTCTTTATGACTATGGTTTCCAAAAGTGTTACCGTTACTAGTCAAAGCCAAGCCTTTCTGATTAGATGAACAACTAGTCTGACCCCAAATTAGGTTGGTTCAATGGAAAACTCGATTTTGAGAATAAACCAAGTTTTTAATATAATTTTTAAAAAGTTATGAAAAAATGCCTCTTTAATGATTGAAAGGAATAACAACTAAGAAATTGACACCCGAAACCTTTCAGTCAACAATATTTTTGAAGGGTTAGTATTTTTTTTTTTTAAAAAAAAAAAAAATTTATATTTTAAAAGCGATTGTAGACCATTTATCTTTGATACAAAAAAGTCAGAATTGTTAGTGGCCATTGGATGTCGAATTGAAGAGCTTTGGATATGAGATAAATTTTTGAGTTTTTTTTTTTAACTTTGAGTCTAATCAATGACATATTTTGACAAATATCAAAGCTATTTATTGATGAAGAGGATTACCCAAATGGGATTTACGAAATTTGAAATAAAGAGATGGGAGAGAAGCGCCCTTTTTCACAAGGGAATACACTAGACAGTTAGCTTCCTGAAAAGCATGTTGAAAAGAGCCAATTGCCCCTTGATTTTAAGCCATAAGGATTTTAGTTCTCAAGGAATTCTTATATGTTTTTTAGACCGATTTATGGCATTTTGCGAATCTCGATCAATAATAAATGGCCTATTCCTAAAATTGGCTGCCAAAAGTTTAAAACCTTGAAGGATAGTTGTCATTTCAGCATAGTTGGTGATGGCTTCACCAATCGGGCTTGCATAAGATAGAAGAACGAGACCATTGGAATTTTGCATCACTCCCCCGATACTAGTTAAACCAGGATTATCTTGTGAGTTTTCATCAAAATTTAACTTTAGCATATCACACGGAGGAGGAAACCAAACACCTTGGCTTGATTCGAGTAGGGCTTAGGAAGATGAAGTTATGACACTTTCATAATCACTTGGTTTGAAATCCGACGTACAAGAATGAGTGTGACATCCTTGTATTAAAAGTAAATGGTATATTTTTCTATTTTAAATATAGAGCCCCATAATGTTTAAGACCACGTAAGGCTTCATTTGAAAGTTGGCAAATATCAAAGCTATTTATTGATGAAGAGGATTGCCCAAATGGGATTTACGAAATTTGAAATAAAGAGATGGGAGAGAAGCGCCCCTTTCACAAGGGAATACACTAGACAGTTAGCTTCCTTAAAAGCATGCTGAAAAGAGCCAATTGCCCCTATCATCAGGTCAATGATTTTAAGCCATAAGGATTTTAGTTCTCAAGGAATTCTTATATGTTTTTTAGATCGATTTATGGCATTTTGCGAATCTCGGTCAATAATAAATGGCCTATTCCCAAAATTGGCTGCCAAAAGTTTAAAACCTTGAAGGACAGTTGTCATTTCAGCATAGTTGGTGATGGCTTCACCAATCGGGCTTGCATAAGATAGAAGAACGAGACCATTGGAATTTTGCATCACTCCCCCAATACCGGTTAAACCAGGATTATCTTGTGAGTTTTCATCAAAATTTAACTTTAGCATATCACACGGAGGAGGAAACCAAACACCTTGGCCTGATTCGAGTAGGGCTTAGGAAGATGAAGTTATGACACTTTCATAATCACTTGGTTTGAAATCCGACGTACAAGAGTGAGTGTGACATCCTTGTATTAAAAATAAATGGTATATTTTTCTATTTTAAACATAGAGCCCCATAATGTTTAAGACCACGTAAGGCTTCATTTGAAAGTTGGCAAATATCAAAGCTATTTATTGATGAAGAGGATTACCCAAATGGGATTTACGAAATTTGAAATAAAGAGATGGGAGAGAAGCGCCCCTTTTCACAAGGGAATACACTAGACAGTTAGCTTCCTTAAAAGCATGCTGAAAAGAGCCAATTGCCCCTATCATCAGGTCAATGATTTTAAGCCATAAGGATTTTAGTTCTCAAGGAATTCTTATATGTTTTTTAGATCGATTTATGGCATTTTGCGAATCTCGGTCAATAATAAATGGCCTATTCCCAAAATTGGCTGCCAAAAGTTTAAAACCTTGAAGGACAGTTGTCATTTCAGCATAGTTGGTGATGGCTTCACCAATCGGGCTTGCATAAGATAGAAGAACGAGACCATTGGAATTTTGCATCACTCCCCCAATACCGGTTAAACCAGGATTATCTTGTGAGTTTTCATCAAAATTTAACTTTAGCATATCACACGGAGGAGGAAACCAAACACCTTGGCCTGATTCGAGTAGGGCTTAGGAAGATGAAGTTATGACACTTTCATAATCACTTGGTTTGAAATCCGACGTACAAGAGTGAGTGTGACATCCTTGTATTAAAAATAAATGGTATATTTTTCTATTTTAAACATAGAGCCCCATAATGTTTAAGACCACGTAAGGCTTCATTTGAAAGTGGAGGATGTTAATTCATGTAGGTACTTGGGACGGATCTATTTTTTAAGAGAAATGTACGCTTGTATTTAATGTTTATAATGTTCCCTTTTGATCTTTTCTTTTTACTAAATGTATGACTTTAGATGTTGCTGTTTTAAAGTCAAAAGTAGAAGATTCAAGGCCAGAGGAGATTTCGTGTTAGACCTTAAGGTTTCAAGGGGATATTTTGGGAGAAATAAAATATAATATAACAACGAGGTCGAACGTAAAATGGAAAATCTTTGGAGGAATGGTGTAATGACTGATATCATGTGGCTAGCATAAATTTCTCTTTATTTAAATAGAATGCAAAACATTTACTGTAATTTTGTATGCCGACGCGAACGTGAAAAAAGACTAGCTAAATACCAAACGATCCAACACTGACCACTGATACAAAAGTGAGCTGATGACAAAAACGGATTCAGACCCTTATGAAACATAATCCAAACAGGCGAATGATTCCATACAATGGTTGTATAATAGTATAATGCAATCACACATTTAGAAAATCATGTTTGTGATATTTGCATGACTCCAAATTTTGCTCACACATTATTTTTCATCATCATAATCAATCTTACGAAAAAAATATATTCAATCTGTACTCTATATATGGTCAAAATTCGTACCCTCCAATAATGAATCACAACCGTTCATTTGGTGAATTTCAAGATCTAGGTCTTGAAAAATTCAAAATCACTTTTTTATTTTTATCATTGTTAATCTAATGATGATAATGCTATATAAAAATTTTAGGAATAAAAAAATCCTTATGAGGCCTATATCTAACCATCTCATAAAAATGGACGGCTTATATTAATTGGGCGGCTAGAAAAACATTTTCTATGAAATTTTTTCAAAATTTTCTTTTTTTTGTGATTGTTCTTTAGAGTTAAAAAAATGTACATTTAAAAATTTGTGTCGAACAAATGTCTCTAACATAATTTTTTAAGATGATTACATTATACCACTATACAACCATTGCATGAAATCATTCCCCAATAAAACAAGGAAAATGTTATATAAGGTTGCAACCTTACAATTTAAAATTACACATGCATCTAAACAATCCATTGGAAAATATTGTTTTAATGTTGAAAAACCCTTTAATTGATCATCTCAACATTGATAGTAATGAATATGATAAAAAAAAAAGAAAAGATTTTGAGTCCAAGAAATAATGTATCTTGCAACACATTATCTAGACCATCCATTTCAAGATTTTCATATGTTTATATATCTACTTGATTTTAGTCATTTTTAGAGTTTAAAATTTTATAATTAGATATGAAAATAGATTTTCAGATAATCTTAAGAATGTTTTACCCCAAAATTGCATATTATGATAAAATTTCGAAGTGGATTGTTTAAGGTTGCAACCTTATACAAACCACACTCATAAAACAATATTATCAACTTCCCTTCATTTCAACTTCGACTTCCAGTAGAGGTCTTCACGGTTTACATCTACCCATAGGAAGGAATTTGTGCATCACTTGCTTCTCCGAAAACATCTTACATCCACCTAATTTAAAGTTAAATACGTAGTACAAGGGGCTTTCCATTTATTGGACCCACATTTACATGATATTGTCGTTTGGTTGGGGTTTCTTAGATCGGTTAAATCATTAAAATGTTGTTGAGAGTTTCTAATCTAAGTTATTTAAATAATACTTTAATATGGTTTAGATCGACCGTCATATAAGAGAGTTTGACTATCCAATATAGGCTTGTGGTTATCGACATCTGCATAAAGATATGAAAGAGAATGAGTGAAATTAATAGGTGCCTAAGAATTAGTTGGTGAAATTTTAAAAATAAAAAAAATTATTTATTTAAGGATAAATTAGTTAAAAAAAAAATAGATCTTTGAAGATGAGATGACTGGCTGTATTAAGAAAGTGGCAAAAGAAATTTTATGAGAATCTAAGGAAAATAAATTCCAATAAAGAGACGCGGTGGTGGAGTGATGAGGTTCAGAAGGCCATTAGCGAAAAATGATCATGTCATAAAACTTGGCTATATAATGAAAAAATTCAAAACTGAAAAGAACATAAAAATGCTACAAAAAACTCTAAATACATAGTAAGTAAAGAAAAACTTAAGGCATATGATAATCTATAGAGCAAACTTAAAATAAGAAAAGATGTTTTCAAATTAGAAAAATGAGAGAGAAAATGTGTAGGGATCTAGACCGTATGAAATGTATTACGAGTGAAGAAGATATCAGTGAAAGGTGGAAAGTTTATTTCGAAAATTATTAAATGACAAATACAATGAGAACATAGCGGTAGAAGCAATCGTTGGCATAGAAAAGGGCGGAGTTCATAGATACATTCATAGGATTAATATATCGGAAGTGAAAGAAGCTTTGAAAATGATGAAGATAGGAAAAACCTTAGGACTACATGGTATTCCGATAGAGGTTTGGAAGTACATAGGGGAGATTGATATTGGCTGGCTGACCAAGTTGATCAAGAACACTTATGATAAAGTATCTCGATATTTCATTTGGTGGGTGTTGAAAAAAAAAGGTATTTCAAAGCACTACATCGACTTGGTGAGATATATATGAAAGAGAGTTAACTAGTCTACGAACAACTACTAGAGAGACGAGTGGGTTTTCAATTATTACAGAGCTACATCAGGGATCAACACTGAGCCCATACCTTTTTCTCTTGGTTATGGATGACTTAATTAGGCACCTACAAGATGAGCCACTATGGTGCATGTTGTTCACATATGACATAGTTTTGATTGATGAAATTTGAAACGACATCAATACAAAGTTAGAACTTTGGATGGATGCTCTAGAATTTAAAAGTTTTAAAATTAACTAGACTAAGATAGAGTAAATGGAATGCAAGTTTAGTAATAATAGGAGTAGATACAAGGAAGTAGTTACGATTAACGGCCAGGAAATATAAAAAAGAGCGTACTTTCGATATCTTGGGTCGATAATCCAAGAAAATGAAGAGATTGAACAAGATGTCGAACATAAAATTAGAATGGGTGGGCAAAGTGGAGATGTGCAACCGGAATTTTACGTGATCGCCGCATCTCAATGAAGCTGAAGATCAAGTTCCATAGGACAACTGTGAGACCAACTTTTATTTATGGGGTGGAATGCTAGGGGCAGAATGTAGAAATATGTACGAGTTAGTTCAAGTGGAAGGCTAAAAAAAGACAAAAGGTAGACCCAAAAAGACATAGTTGGAAGTATGAGAAAAAATATGGGGACTTATGACCTCACTGAGGATATACCCTTTAATATAACATAACCACAGATTAAGATTCATTTAGCCAACCTTAATTAGTTGGAAAAAGGATTTGATGTTGATGATGATTTTAATATATTTTTATGAAAAAACAAATTAATATAAGATGTCAATTTTATATTATTCGTATTAAAATAGTACATCTTCTAACAAATGATTTGAACCATAATTTACAAGATTTTGAAGTGTGCATAGATCTAGTATATCTAGATCATTTTTAAAATTTTAAATTTTATAAATAAAGATGAGAATAGATTTTCAAGCCATTATAAAATCTCTTACTATGAAATTATATCTCCATACAAAAATCAAAAGGTGCTTCCTACTTCTGGTATAATGAATGTACCTTATACAAACCTCACCTTTTTAAGAAAAGGTGAGGTTTATTTAATATTACACTCATATCTAAAATTTGCTTAGAGAGGTTACGAGATTAGAAGCGTTGATGGCGTAAGAAGATATTTTCATCCCACGTTATCTCAATCTAATTTTTTTAAAAAAATAGTGTAGATTGAACAGATCAATAAAAACTTGTAAAATCTTAAAGATAGTACATATTGGTCGAAATAACTTGTTACAATATGCATTGTTTTATACTTGAATTTTTTTTTTATTTGTGACCATTGATCTTGAGGTTGAAATGATCAATTGGAGTGCTTACCAACACCATCACACCCTCTTTTATAGGATTTTTGAGGTGCACCTTAAGGGGGAAAAAAAAAAAAAACTTGGAATTTTTAGTTTGAGATTGTTGACAAAGAGATTATTTACCTTTTGTACAAATAGGTCACAACTATTCCTATTTATTAAATGTCAAATTGGATGGCTTGAGATGAATCACAAAGTTCGAGAATTTTTATTTTGAAAGTTTTGTTTCTAATCAATAACACTTTTAACAACTATCCAAATTAAATCTTAAAATCCATCTCAAAATTGGATGTCAAATTGGATGGTTTGAGATAAATCACAAAGTTTGCCATTTTTTATTTTGAAACTTTTGTTTCTAATCAAAGACTCTTAACAACTACCCAAATTAAATCTTAAAATCCATTTCAAAAATAAATTTATTAAGAGGCCCGTATTTTTACATAGGGCTTGGTCGCATAGGAACGAGGTCCTTTTGAAATATAAGGGGCAAGGAAGGATCGTGAGTTCCTCACGTCCTTATATAAATAGTAAAGCAAAAATATATATAGAATCGAGGCTCTAAACAATCAATTTAGAGCCTACCTAAAAAATTTCATTAGAAGAGGTTGTTTAGATGCTCAAATATCCTCAAATTAACCATCTCAACATCAAAATGCATAGAATGAGAAAAAAAAAATAGATTTCAAGTTTTGAAAATAGTGTATTTTATAATATATTTTGAACCATCAATTTTCAAGATTTTCAAATTTTTATAGATCTATCGATCAACACTATTTTTAAAGCTTTAAACTTTATAAATAAATATGAAAATATATTTTAAAGTTATGACAAAGATCTCCGCTATTGAAATAACATATCTGGATACTATTTCAAGGTAGGATTTAATATGATTGTTTTGAGCCTAGGCTCTATACAAACCGTACCCAAAAGTAAATGGCCGGGAGAAAATCCAACAAACCCCCGTAAAGTCAGTACTCTGCAGTGTGGAGCACTAGGGCCCGCAGACTACCGCGATGAAGTCGATGGCATCCAATAAAAGCGCCACCAAAGCCAAAGCCTCCAAGTTGATTTGTCAAAGCCCAAGCCTCTCTAAATTGCTCCTCTCTCAATCTCTCTTGTGTGTCATGGCGGTGGCGGTGGCGGAGGCGGAGGCGGAGGCGGAGGCGGAGGCGGAGGCGGAGGCGGAGGCGGAGGCGGAGGCGGAGGCGGTGGCGGAGGCCGATGAAGGGGAAGAAAGAGAAAGATTGGGTTCGTACAAGGGTGAAGTTAGGGTGGTAAAAGAGGCAGCAGAAGAGATACTGCTCCTCTGGGCCCTGCAACAACCCACCTCGCATACACAAAATTCATTTGTCAGACACACCTCTCTCCAACTCAACCTCCAAGCATGCGGCCGCAATCTCACCATTTTCCAGTCCCCTTCCTCCATGGTAACACACTCCACTCCTCCCTCTCTATCTATCTGGCGAACTCCCATTCTCCAGTCGTCTCGTTCCATTAACAAGTCACCTCTGCACATACGATCACCATTACACTCTTTCTTTTTTTTCTCTCAAAAAACTAAGTAAAATAAAATTATTTTTTGTTTATTTTAATTGAGCACCCTAACCACTTCTAGTTGGATCTTGGAAGAGGATTTTGTTAACTGAAGAGTTTGGTTAAGCAAAGAATGTACGGTGCTTTTCTTCCAGAGCACACCAGGAGTGACAGGAGCTGTGACGTGGGACAGTGGAGTTGTTTTAGGGAAATTCTTGGAGCATGCTGTGGATTCTGGCCTTCTTGTGCTCCAGGGAGCAAAAGCTGTTGAACTCGGTTCAGGATGCGGTTTAATCGGGTCATCTCTCTCTCTCTCTCTCTCTCTATATATATATATATATATATATAAAAGCAAAAATGAACATTTCTCTTAAAAAAAATCGACCGTCATGGACATAATATGTACTGTTACGGACATAGCAAACCGGTGGACATTGGAAGTGTAGTTACATTTATTACTGCATAAAATCATTATATATATATATATATATATAAAATGGTAATAACACTAAGAGACCCTCTCATAGTTTTATGTGAGTAAAACCCTCTCATTTTGATGTGAGTAAGACGTCAAAGGATCATCATTAAATTTTAATATATATATATATATATATAAATTTTGACATATATAATTATATATATATATAATGACCGTATTGAACATTTGCACCACATAAAAATTATGTAACATTAAGACAAAAAAACACAGGTTTCGAATTTCAGTTGCTTAAGAATGGGCTCAAGGCTACGTGGTCCAAGGGAAAAAAAAAGAAAGACAGATCCTAGATGATTCTTCACTCGAAACTTCATAAAATGCAGATGCACCATACTAATAAATTTAGAAGATCGGATTTTTCGATTTCCAGTCTAATGGCCTGAATCCCGACCAATTCAGCTGAAATATTAATTTAACAAAACAACTTTTGATTAAATTTATGGTCTTATGAATGGCACATGATGTTCCAACCTGATCAAATGGACTCAAGGCAAGGAATTAGACAGCCCACCTGATCAAATGGACTCAAGGCACTGTATTCGAAACCCGAAAGTCCAAAGAAAAAAATGAAAATCCTAACCTCAAGTTCCATCATATTTTAAGAAGATAAAACCCCAACCTGGTCTTTTCCTTGATCCTTTCATTACTGAACTCTACCTGAATGAAGTATTGCCTCGGTTCCAAAACTGTTTTCAGTTGTATCGCAGCTCTTCTCGGTGCTCAAGTTATAATGACAGATTTGCCTGATCGGCTGAGACTGCTCAAGAAAAACATTCAAACCAACCTCCTTGACATTGGAGGTATACGGGGTTCTGCAACTGTGAGCAAGCTCACATGGGGTGATGACTTGGATCGTGACTTCACCGACCTTTTGCCCAATTATGGTGAGCAGGCCTTCTTGCTAGTTTTCAAGAACACTTTTCTCTTTCTCTCTCTCTCTCACGCCTCTTCTTCTACTTGTGTTTGGTAGATGGAGTAATCATCCTTCTTTCCAACTTCTTCTGGTTTTTGACTAACTATTTGTGTTAAGAGTTAAAAACACTCCATTTGGTGTTTCTATTTTCTGTTTATGAGAAACAGCTACAAATATGAAAGGTGGGAGAATCTTGAGTCTACACTAAACTATTCAGACTCTCTCTTTTCTCTCTCTCTCATATTTTGGACCCGTTTGTTCCGGTGAAAAAGAACATATAACTTAAAACATACAAAATATGCATTTAGGAAACCAAAAAAAAAATCTAAATCCAAATAGCAAGTCTACGGCATATCAAATTTCTTTTCCCCTAAATTCAACAGGAGACGAGATATCAACTGCCCAAAGCAAACCTTTTACTGATTTTTTGTGGTTTATCTTTCTATTTATGATTTGATTGTAAAGATTGTGAGTGGTTTTTATTCTTAGTGCTCGCCTCAGACGTAGTCTACAATGAAGAGGCAGTCACTGAATTATTGATCACTTTAAAGCATCTTTCTGGGAGCCATACAACTACTTTCATGGCAGGAGAGCTACGAAATGGTATACAATTTGGCAAACTTGAAATCGTCTACTAATCTGCTCAGATTTTTTTTTTTTTCTGATAAATCGTCTGCTTAGATTTCTCTCTTGAATGAGCATTTGAAGCTAACAACCTTGTTTACTTTACAGATGCTGTGCTCGAATACTTCTTGGAAGCTGCAATGGAAGAATTCATAGTTGGACACGTGGATCAAGCATTATGGCATCCAGAGTTTTGCAGTAACAGAGTGGCAATCTTTGTTTTAGTCAAGAAATCAAAAGTCGGAGTTGAAAAGTATTAGATGAGATAATTCCAACCAGTTGTTAAGTTTAGATTTAGGCAGTTAATCCCTGTTTAAACCTGCCCCCATTTTGATATCTCCTACAAAGGAGATGGCAGAGATGGCAACTTGTTATTTACAAATACTTGTTTTGGAGAAAATTATTGAGATCTTTAGACTCAGTTGCGACCAATCGATTTTCCACCGATGTACATTGGTCCTCTTATAGAATTTGTTCTATGCAAGAAAACACAGTTTCAAAGATAAGCATTGGTATGTCTACTGATCTAACATACTGTCCACTAAACTAACATAACTGTGAGTTGTATAAGAAAACATGAGCATAGGGTGCCCATGGAATAGGTCCAAAGCAATGCTTTCATACATACACACCTACATACGATACATACAGTACATACATATACACTCACATAATTGATTCTGTATAGCAAAAATTGAATTTATATATAAGAACCAACGAAAGGAATGGTATCCGTATAAATAATGTATACACACATAGCATACAAGCCCCACAATAATGTTTCTTCCATTGACCAAACATAGAATAGACATGGTTTCAGATGAAATTCAAAAGGCAACTCATAAAACAATGGAAATCGTGGATCTTTTCATGTACAATTCTGGTATATCATCAGATCTTCAAATTTACTCTGCTTATTTTCCCATGGTCCATTATAAGAGTGCACTGCTAAGTGCTACCAATTATATTTTCTCAAAGAAGCCATTCACAGAGCAATAAAACTGGTAAAAGCAAATGTCTCATATGAAACAAACGAGAAAATTACTAACAAAAAGAAAAAAGGAGTTAATGTGAGAAGAAATGGAAATTGAAAAAGAAAATGTTGGCGCATGCTACATATATAAATACACATATTTCTATACATGAACTGAAATTTCAGGTAGGTAAAAGACAAGATCTCTTAGATTATTACAAATATGCTGATAGTTGTTCCCCCATGTTTCATTGATTGGTGCCGAATTTTAAGGAATACAAATTCCAAAGGCCACTAATAAAGCCCACCATTTGGAATGTATATGACATTCTGAATATTTGATCATTCAAACGTCCTATAACCCATTATATAGAGGCGTCACACTTTACGATACAGTCAATTGGTTCTCCAAATTTAACTGAGGATTTCTTGACAACTTGTGAGCATTTTTGGCGACCAAATCTTTTGCAGGAGCATGTTCCCAAAACAGCTCCACTTGCTATCTTCACCAGCAAAAGCATCACCAATGATCTGTAGATTTTACCAGTAATGATAAGCCCTTTCATGCCCATGTTGTTGAATAATGTCGAGGCCACGATAGGTTAGCCTGCATCTAAGTATATTCATGGGTCATATTGGCATGAGTACAAGGTGGACCGTTTGCATCTGAATAAGTGCCATTTGTGAGAAATCTACCATCGCTTTCTTCCTAATTCTTTGGATGATTGCTCGCTCTACAAACAGAACTATCAGCACCAAGTACTCTTTTAGCAAACTCCAAAGGAAGCCTAAGGATTGTCTCTTCATTTCTCTGGTTGCAATAAGCATCAATAAGTCATGCATAAGTACTGAAACTTGGGCAAAAGACATTCCTACTGTTCAAATAAACGAGAAGATGCAGTGGGGGAGATTCTTGTGCAAAGGAAAAGAAAATGCTTTGGACACCACATATGGGCATAGTTTCGTCATATGAAAGATGCCTGCAACCTTCATAACGTGTATTAGAACGATTCTATTACTCCCCACACTGATATTAATACGAGTAGAGGGGATTTTCCTCGTAAGTTCCAAGAACTTGAGCTATTTCTGGGATCATTAGTTAACTAGATCTCCTCTTCCAATGCAATATACGATACTTAAGCCTTGAGTTAAACACCCACATCTGTTGTAAATTCTTGCATAGCTCTCAACTAAAATGATGCAGTGGAGATACAAACATCTGTTTTCAAGAGAAAATTATAGCAAGAGGTAAGTCATGGAAAAAATATAGGATGTACCATCCACTATATAGAGGTCCGTTGACCTGAGGCGTATTCAATATGTGCATTTAAAAAATCGTGTTCGGTCAACTTGAAAAGCAGGAAAAGAGAGACAGAGAACAGCAGGCAGAGGGGGTAAAGTAAAGAAGCCACCAGAAAAGGCACAGGAGTCCAGAACTAGGAAGCAGCGAGTATAGTCTTCTGCCAGAGTCAAAATTAGAGGTAGTAGAAAACGGATCATCAAATCAGTATGGGCTAAATTGAATCCATTATTTTAATGAACAAAGGAATGCTAGGGCATTTTTCAACTTTTTGATTTCAGAATTTAAAAGAAAGTACAATGAGTGAATCACTAAAAAAGAAAATAAGAAAATGCCTTAGATAAGATGAAAACGGGGCATGACCCATACACCAGAACATATTGACTCATGAACTTCAGTATTTTTCCACCCAAAACAGTTTTGTGAAGAATTGAATGAGTTCTAAATAACCCCATGGACAAAAAAAAGTACTTGAAGGGAAGAAAGACCGCAATTCTTTTATGTTATTCATGAAAGTATACAGAATTAATTAATGACAGAAAAACATGTACCTTTTTTTTGGGTAGGTGAAAAACATGTACCTTAAACTACATTCATTACATGACTCCACATATTCAAGTTAAAATGCAAATTATCAACCAAACATAAAGTAAAGCAAGAAAGCAATGTGTGACTACTTTTATTTTTCAAATATGGAACATTACAGTGAGTACCAACTAATAATAAGCAGGAAATGACATCGTCATCATCATTCGAGCCTCATCCCAATTGTTTGGGGTTGGCTACATCAAGGGCCAAATCCTTAGTTAGACCATAAGTACTATATCTCTTCTTATTCATTCCATCCATGTCCTTGTGGGCCCTCCCCTTGCCCTTTTTAGAGCCCTTCCACTTGAACCAAATCGCCCTTCCTAACTAGTTCTGCATTAGTTCTATACTACACATGGCCAGCCCACCTAAAGCTACTCTCCCTCATCTCTCATTTCCTTAAAAAACTTTCATGCCTCTCATTCATTATCATCATCATCATTCATTATCTCATTCATTATCATCATCATCATTCAAGCCTTATCCCAATGATTTGGGATTGACTACATGAATCTTATTCCTCCATTCTTATCAAGGGTGGGTTGTACCTTCAATAAGACCAAAAATCATCATATTTTTTCTCACTAATTCTATCAATGTCCTTTTGGGCCTTCCCCTTGCCTTTTAGATGCTTCCATTTGAAACAAATCACACCTCTTAACTGGTGTTGTATTAGGTCTTCGCTGCACATGGCCAGCCCACCTAAGTCTATTTTCCCTCATCTTATCATCTATTGAAGCCACACCTAAGTTCCTTCGTATATATTTATTTTGAATTATATCCTTTCTTGTCTTGCCACTCATCTATCTTAACATTCTCATCTCAGCTACGCCTATCCTATGGATATGTTGTTTCTTGACCGCCCAACATTCCCTCTCATAAAGCATGACTGGTCTTATAGTCATCCTATAGAACTTCCCCTTCAGTCTCAATGGTATGCGGTAATCACATAAAGTTGTGGATGCACATCTCTACTTTGCCCAACTAACTCTAATTTTATGTGCGACATCTTCTCCGATCTCTCTATTCTCCTGGATTATCGACGCAAGATATCCGAAACAATCTCTTTTAGGTATTATTGATCATCAACCTTAACTGCTTCTTTATTTCTACTCCTATTGTTACTAGACTGGCATTCCATATATTCTATCTTAATCTGGTGAATTTTAAAACCTTTAGATTCTAGAGCACCCCTCCAACGTTCTAACTTTGCGTTGATGACGCCTGCAGTCTCATCGATTAAAACTATGTCATCCGTGAACAATATACACCGCGGTAACTCATCTTGTAGGTGCCTGGTTAACTCCTCTATAACAAAAACAAAGATATATGGGCTTAGTGCTGACCCTTGATGTAGGTCCATTGTCCTTGAGAACTCACTCCTCTCCACTTGTTGTCCGTACACTAGTTACACTCCCTCATATATATCTCTCAATATGTCAATTTAGCCTCTAATGACTCCTTTCTTTTTTAACACCCACTAAATTAAATCTCTAGGTACCCTATTGTGTGCTTTCTCTAAATCAATAAAAGACATGTAGAGGTATTTTCCCTTTGCCCTAAACTTCTCAATCAGTTGCCT
This sequence comes from Amborella trichopoda, assembly GCF_054954075.1. Classification (NCBI taxonomy): domain Eukaryota; kingdom Viridiplantae; phylum Streptophyta; class Magnoliopsida; order Amborellales; family Amborellaceae; genus Amborella; species Amborella trichopoda. The sequence continues at coordinate 692,268 of NC_142344.1, forward strand.
TAAGTAGGAAATGACTTTGATAGTTGACCTCCGTGGCATAAAATTGAACTGAATTTCTGATACACTCGCACTCCTTAATTGTTGCTTAACCACTCTCTCTCACAGCTTCATAGTGTGGCTTAAAAGTTTAATCCCTCGATAGTTCTTACAATTCTGCATGCATCAGTTGTTTTTGTAAATAGATACCACAATACTTTTTCTCAATTTGTTTGGCATTTTCTTTGTTCTCCCTACTTTGTTGAACAACTTGCTAAGCCAACATATATCAATCTCCCCCATACACTTCCAAATCTCTATCGAGATACCATATGATCCTAAAGCCTTTACTATCTTTATCTTTCTCAAAACTTCTTTCACTTTAGATATCCTAATCGTGCAAATGTAACTATAACCTCCACCCTCATTTATTTTAGGGGTTCCTCCTAACGTTGTATTCCCATAGTGTTTGTTATTTAACAATATTTGAAAATAAATTTTCTGCCTTTCGTTGACCTTGGCATCTTTTACCAGGATCCTCTGACCGTCACTCTTAATGCATCTAATGGGATCTAGATCCGTACACTTCATCTATCACATGTTTCCTAGTTTAACAATATCTTTTTCACCTTCTCTTATCCCTAGTTTATTGTATAGATTATTAATGCTTTAAGTTTTGATCATTTCTATTACATTACCAAGCTTTATAACATGATGTTTTCTTTGCTAATAGCTTTCTGAACCTCATCACTCCACCATTAGGTTCCTTTGTCAAATTTTCTTTTCCCTCTAGTTTCTCCTAAAACGTCTTTTGCCACTTTCTTAATACAATGACCATCTCATTCCATTTAACATTAACTTCGTGCTCAGAATTCGATTTTCTTTCTCTTACCAATTTATCCCTAAATAAATGTGTTATTTTTTAATTCCAAGAACTTATGTTACACGGTTAAAGTCTCTCTTGGGATAGCCTAGTCTTTGTATGATGGTCGATCTACCTTCTTTACTAGAAAGAAGTCAATCTAACTTTTATATGATCTACTTTTACATGATATTAAACGTTCATCTCCTTTTTTATATAACATAGGTTCAGGATTCATGATAAGATGTGGCAAATATTTGTGTTGGTTACTTACCTAACACAATCTACCTCTTTTACTCGAGCTTGGGATGGGTTAAGGGAAAGTTTAAGATCCTCACCCTTATTAGACCTTTCATGCCTCTCATTCAATCTTCCCAAAAACACCCATAAATCAAAACATTGTAGGTCACCATATCAGGCCATATCCTGTCCTTTATGCAAAGCAAAGCAATAAGAGTATTCCCAGTAAACAGGCCTAAAGGAACGCTTCTTTCATGCATCTAGTCCATCAGTTTCTCAGCTTTCTCTACATCACCAGACATGTAACAGGCATGGATCATGGCATTGTAAATGTGGGTATTGGCAATAATCCCAATTGTCACCGTCGAGAATTTTCCATAGAGTGGTCATTAATTTTGCCTTTGTAAGTGCACTTAATAGAGGAATGAAAGCATCGAGATGGGGTTTAAAACCATGGATAACCATCAGGTTAAATATCAGAGTTGCGCCTTGGATCATCTTAGATTGAGCATAGAAGATGGTTAATCAGATTGAAACCTGAAAAATTGAAATGGGGTCACTGTAACTGGTAAGAAGTGAACTTAGGATAAAGTGAGAAGAAAACATTCCACAGATTATCCTTTTAAAAAAACATCGTGCAATATTGTGTGTTTTTTCTTGGTACAAATGTGTACTGTGGTCCAGTGTGGTTGGACAAGTTTAGAGGTTCACTTTATAATCCTGCAGTTTCCAGCATCCATTCAAGCAAAACTACCAGAAAGTTTCTCATGTTTCTAAGCAGAAATCGAAGAGCAGAGCTAGAGTATAAAGAAATAAATGATTATGAATAACCATTCTTGAGTGACAAACATATCCATGCTCCAATCGTCCTTCGCTGTCATGGATAACATATTCAGGCCTTCCATGCTCTCGTTCTCATGGATAACATATTCAGACATTCGATGCTCTCTCTCTCTCTCTCTCTCTCTCTCTCTCTCTCTCTCTCTCACACACACACACACACACACACAAACCCAACATATGCATGTTAGGCACAACCTGTTCTCCAGTAAAGGCCTTGGCTAGCAAGCATTTGCCTAAATTGGAATTCGAAATAATACCAAACAAAGTGCAATTTCGATATTATGGTTCGGCAATCCCAGAAAATAGAGAGATTGAAGAAGATTTCGCACGTAGAATTAGAGCTGGGTGGGCGATGTGGAGACGTAAAACCAGAGTTTTATGTGATCGCCGCTTGCCAATGAAAGCTAAAGGGGAAGTTCTATAGGACAGTTGTGAGAACAATTTTGCTTTATAGGGCTAAATGTTAGGTGATCAAGAAACAATATACCCATAGGATGAGTGTAGCTGAGATGAAGATGTTAAGATGAATGAGGGGCAAGACAAGTACAAATAGAATTCAAAATGAATACATTTGGAAGAACATAGGTGTGGCTCCAATAAGTGATAAGATAAGAGAAAGTAGACTTAGGTGAGCTAACCATGTGCAGAGCAGATCCAGTACAGCTCCTGTTAGGAGGTGCGAGATGGTTCAAATTGAAGGCCCAAAAAGTGCAAGGGGTAGGCCCAAACGGACAGTTGGAAGTAGTGAAAAAAAATTTGTCGACTTATGGCCTCACTAAGAATATGGACCTTGATAGAGCAAAATGACGGACCAAGATTCGTTTAGTCGACCCCAAATAGTTGGGAAAAGGCTCTGATGCTAATGATGGAATTTAAAACAATGATTTTAAAACAAAGAGAAAGTTGAATTATTTACTAAAATAAGGCAACACAAGCTGTGAATATGCAAGCTCAGATCTTGGAGAATTAAAAGTCACTCTATGATTAATAGTCTATTTATATCTATGTAAAATCCGCTTCTTCCATTCAAAGGGCCTGCAACCATGGTGGTTAACAAGCAAACTGTGCACATAGAATGACCATTATACTCTTTATTGTTTCTTTTAGTTAGGCACAGTAACCATTTCTAGTTAGAATTTGAAAATGGGAAACCTTGGAAAATGATGTTGATTCTGGCCTTCTTCTACTTCATTGTGCTAAAGCTTCTCTCTCTTCCCCCCCACCCCACCTATCCCCCCTCCCCCCCTTCTCTCCGTGCACAAGCACAGAGAAACACAGAAAGAAAACCATAAATTAGATTTTCATTTGACTTTCTGACTAAAAAGCAACTCCTGCATTTGGGCTGATCTCCTTCAACTGTCCCATTGGCAATGGGTGAACCCCCCAACTCTTCCCCCATCTTTTCGTGCCCATTTCTCCCCTCCCTGGTCTAAGGCGGGTACCACTTTATGGAGAGGCTCTGTGACAGCAACCCTCTCAGTCATCAGGCAGGAAAGGATTAACAGAATCTTCCTCAGCCAATGGTCATACCCATCAGCTTTGATCGAGAAGGCCAAATCCCTGGTTATATTTTGGGCAATTCACAATAAAAAATTTAGCCACCTATCTCTCTCAGACTTCCAACTCAATTGGCCTACCTTGCTGAATCTTTCATCATTCAGATTTCCTCGTGCTTCTTTCTGGAGACCCCCAGATCCCGACCACATCAAGTTCAACTTTGATGGCTGCTCATTGGGAAACCCAGGGTCAGCAGGCATGGAGGGATTATTTCGTGACTCTGGAGGAGTCATCCTGTGTTCCCTCTCCCTTGCAATTGGTCTCTCGGATTCCACAGTCACAGATGCCCAAGCACTTTGGGAAGTCCTCAAGAATTTTGATCCATCTTGGTGCCAATCTCTAATAGTTGAAGGTGACTCCAAAAACATGTTGGCTTGGGCCTCGGGCAGTTCTTTGTGGCTGTGGAGACTGGATGATGTTTTCGACGAGATTCAACAACTTAGCATCTCAACTTCTATTATGTAGTGCCACATTTGGAGAGAAGCCAATTCTGAGGCTGACTCCTTGGCTAAGGAAGGGGCCTCCCAATCGGTTATAAACGTCAGCTCAACGTAGGGACGCGACTTAGCACCTTTTTGAGCAGATGACTTTCCACTGTTGATACTTGTTCATGTTTATCTTTCCTTCTGTATAGTATCGTCTGATTATTTGTATAGGGTACCCGCCTGTAGGTTGCCTTTTAAAGTCACAAACTGTCTAATTCTATCTTCTTTTAACTGTACAGTGGTACAGGGCTCTGCAACTGTGAGTAAGCTCACATGGGGTCATGAAATCGATTGCAACTTTGCTGAACCTTCACCCGATTATGGTAATTTGGGCTCTTGCATACCTCAATAATTCTCTCTCTCACCACTTCCTCTTCTTTTTCTTTTGATAGAGAAAAGCAGTCCAATTCGCTTTTGTGTTTATGGAGTTAAAAAAGTCCATAAATTAGAGGTGTTTCCTCTAGAGGTACTACATTTTCTTTTTTGTTGTTTTTTTTATATCTTTCGTTTATAGAAATGTTGGTCCTTTTTAAGATTAGCATTATTCTCTAACTAATAGGCATGTTGATCTTGTTTGTAGATGGCATTTAACTGTGAAGTAACACAAAGAATTCTATTTAAAAGGACACAGAATCTGATGATATCCTACAAGTTCTGTTTATTGGAGACCATAATATGAATGTGGGAATCTCACAAGTTCTGTTTATTTGGAGACCAGTTATAAGATATTGAACGTGGGAATCTCTCTCTCTCTCTCTCTCTCTCGTATATTTTGGGGTAAATGCTCTCTCTCATTTTGAACCCTATGCTGTGAAGCCCCAAGATGGAAGCTGGGATGAATACGGAGAGAGAGAGAGCGAGAGAGAGAGAGAGCGAGAGAGAGAGAGAGAGAGAGAGAGAGAGGATATACCATAAAAGATATGCATGTAGATGATAGAAATAATAAGTTTGACAGCGAAGAGACATCAACTCCTCAAAAACAACCCTTTCGTGCTGAATTTTTGTGGTTGTCTTTTCTCTGTATGATTCGGTTGGAATCATTTGTAAATGGATTACAATCATAGTGCTCGCCTCAGATGTACAATGAAGACTGAATTATTACTCATTCTTAAGCATCTTTCTGGGAGCTATGAAACTAATTCTTGGCAGGATAACTACAAAATGATACACAATCTTCTCCAAACTTGAAATTATTCATTCAGATTTTCTTTAAAATGAATATTTAAATCTACAGTTTTTGTTCACTTGACAGATGTTGCACTTGAATACTTCTTGGAAGCTGCAAAGGAGGAATTTATGGTTGGATGCATAGATCAAGCACTGTGGCATCCAGATTGTTGTAGTAACAGAGTGGCAAACTTTTTTTTTTTTTTTTGGGGGGTGGGGGCGTGAAATCTTTCTTTTATTGATGAAACCAAATGTTGGAGTTCGGTAATATTGAGAAATTTGATAGAATTTCAACCAGTTGTTAAATTTTGATATAGAAGGCTACTTCCCTTCGGATAACTCATTTAGATTTTTATTTTGTTTTGCTGTTGGGAGAAGGGGAGCTTTAAGAACATGTCATTTATGAATGCTACTTAATGATATTATTGAGATTTTTAGACTCAGTTGTTACAAATCAAATTTCCACTCAGGCAACAAACACGATTTTAGTTATGGGAATTGGTATGTCGACCAAAATAAAATGGCTGTGAGCATGTGTAAATAAATATGAGCAGGACATTGAATAAGTCCAAGACAACACTTTATGTGCATACATATGAACTCTGCAAAATGCACTCTGTAAAGCACAGCTCGCATTCTTATGTATAATCAATGAAAACCAACAAATGAGATGGCATCAATATAGATGGTGTATACAAACATGTCATACAAAAATGTTTCTTCCATGTAAGAAAAGAAGAGTAGACTTGATGGTACATGAAATTGGAGAGGCACCTCAGAAATTGTAGACTTTTTCATGTACGGTTCTGGCATCCATCATTGATCTTCCAGTTTAAAATCTGCCGCAATTTCACGTGGTCCACTAGAAGAAGTGCACCGCCACTTAGGACTTAAAACAAACATCAAGTCGTTACAGAGTAATATAATAGCTATAAATAAATGTTCAATATCAAAGAATGGTAAATTATTATTCGAAAAGAATGAGTGAACATGGAATTAATTGGAAACTAAAAAAAATGTCAGCGCATCCAACATACAACATTTGAGCCTGCACATTTGTAAACTGAAATTTCTTGTTGGTAAAAGGTTATACCTCTTAGCTTATGAGAAATATGCCGATAGATGCCCCAAGTTTGATCATTGGGGCCTGAATTTTAAGGAATGAACAATCAAAAAAAAAAAAGCCCAAATCACAGATCTCCAAGCAACAGCTGACAATCTAGATTTCATATGCCATTCTGAAAATTTTGGTCATTTCAAAGGTCACAGTACCTATTGGACGAAGTCCTTCCAGTTTATAAAGCCAATGTATTTTCCATATTAAACTTAGAATGCCTCAACAACTTGCAAACATTCTTAGCGACCAAGCCCTTTGCAGTAGCATAATCCCAGAACCGCTCCAATTTACTATCTTCACCAGCATGAGAATCCCCAAGAGATTTGTAAATTTTAGCGGTTATGTTAAGACCTTTCTTGGCCATGTCATTCAATAACTCAGAGGCCATTATAGGCTTCCCTGCATCTAAGTATGCATAGGCCATATTGGCAAAAGTAAGAGTACAACCAGGTAAACCATTACTTTGCATCTGAATAAATGCCTTCTGTGCAAAATCCACCATGCCTTTCTTGCAAAATCTTCGGATAAGCGCTCTATAAACAGATATATCAGCACCAAGTCCTCTCTTAGCAAGCTCCAAAGGAATCCTAAGAGCTGCCTCTTCATTTCTCTGGTTGCAATAACCATCAACAAGCCACGCGTAAGTGCTATAACTTGGGCAGAAACCTGCATCCAATTATTCAAGGAAACAAACAATAAGCACCAGTAATTTGGCTGATGGTTTTACTGTATTTGGTTCAGAACAAGCATGAATGGAGAGAACTAAATTGTAAACGGGAAGTATGAAATTCAATGACTATGGAAAACCATCCTCCGTTGTCCTCATAGTCCTATAATGATGGAGGGAGAGTGAGTGAGAAACACCAGAACAGAACAGACCCAATTGATGGGTCCCAATCTCTGCTAAACATCATGTCACCCCTCTGATGGATGGCCATGACCCAATGCCCAGTGCTTTACCCGTGGTGTGTTTTCTAAAGTATACATTCCCCAAAGGTAAAATAAAAGTTTTACGTACATAGAGAACTGCAAGAAATAAAGAATTCAATAATAAAAACTATTCCTAGTGATTTTGACTATTTTCCTTTTCGTATTCCTCGGCAGTTGTTTGTGAGATTAGTTCCTGTATTTTCAGGATTCATGTTGAGTTTTGACAAAATTTGACGTTGGCTGCCTAACTAATACAACCCAGCCTTTTTACCTGGGGATGGGACGGGTTAAGATAAAGTTTAAGGTCATCACCCTTCTTAGACCTTGAAATTAGTTCCTCAGATTTTGAAACCAAAAATAGCTCAGAGAATGGAGATCCTTATTAGCTATTGACATGTTCATAATATATTAAAAAACCTTCAAGATTAATTAATTATTAGTATTATTCTAAATCAGATAAACACAAAAATGATGGGTTGCATTGGGGGAGCTCTACTATCAAGAAAAAGAAAATGTTCTGTAAACCACTGAAGGGGGTAGTTCAATCATTTACACAATGTCCAGAAATTTGGAGTAATAGGATCTATTACTCCAGTACAGAGGTACTGAAAGAATCCAACTATAGAGATTTTTCAAGAAATCTGATTTTGCTCTTCCACCTCTCATAAAATCATGCGATGAGATTACAGAAGACAACATTTGATAGAGAAACCCGTAGAGAAAGGGAGTAGTGGACAAAGTACGCAATTAACTATTCATTTTGTACAGGAATTTGTTAGAACTCAAGTCTGTGGCATATTCATACGCATTTAGACACCAGCTTGGTTGGTTAGAAGCCTAGAATAATTTTAGTGTTAGGATTGAGAGACCTAGAGCAGCGGCTTTGTGGAAAGAAAGGTGAAAGAGTAAAAGAACTTCCAGTGTTGGTCTGTTGACTAACTATGAGATGCAAGGGATGGTGGAAGTTAAAAATAAGATATGTAAATAAATTTAAAGAAATCAGCCATCATAATTCTCATGTGACTATTTCTTGTGAACGTAGGGGGGGTTGAGAAACTCAAAACCTAGAAGTTCACAACTTCATTCATTGAGTACCAGGTAAATATATTTTGATCTGTCTTTTGTGGTAGTTGCGTAATACATAGAAAATGCTGGTGTGGCTCCTTCCTATCTTAATGAGCCAGGTCAGAGCGGATATGCCCCATAATTCAATTTGCACATGTACAGCTTGGGACATGCCACATAAATGCAAGTCAAAATTGGAGGTGGCAGAGTATCGGTTCATCTGATTAGCAAGCAATGCAATGTTTAGTATTCAGTATAAAAATTTTTGTACAGCAAGTGTGTTTACTAAGAAAAGGGATTATATTATACACTAGATAAGATAAATTTGCAGACATGATCGTGAACATAAGAACAAATTGAGAAATAACTCTAAATTCTCAACTCTAATAATAACATAAAAATATTTGGGAAAATTTGAGTGGAAAACCTAGATTACATAAATAAATAAATACCATTCTTTCTTTAAATTGCCACAAGGAACTGATGACAAAACAAATCACCCCTGAATACATATATTACACTGATCCACATATATACTTGATCTCAAATATTGAGTATCTATCTGATACCGGATTAAGCCAAACAAATAGTGACGCAAGAACGTAATGCATAACTACTTTTATTTCCAACTGTTTAACTGTAGAGCAGGGTTGTCGCATCGCTTTGGAAATTAAGAGATGAAAGGGGAAAAAAAAATATATTGATAATCCAACTAAAGATAAATAGAAAATGGAATTCTGTATGCAATGCTAAACCATGAGAAAGAATAACCTTTTGATTTTAGCATAAAAGTTCCTCTGCAGCAAGTTTGTTAAGAAAAGGATATATATAGGATACATTAAATAAGATGAGTTTGCATCCCAAACATAAGGACAAACTGAGACAAGACCCAGTAAATCAGATAATTGAATGTTTGATGAACTATCATGCTTCCAGATTGTCGAAACAATGAAATAAGAAGCAAACCTGCATTGAGCATCTCAAAGAGGACCTCGGCCGCCTCACTGATTTCTTGGGTCTTGCAAAACCCACGAATCAAAGCTTTATAAGTGAACTGGTCTAGTTTGAGTCCTCCTTCCAACATCATATTTCTGATCTTCCAAGCAAACACCATGTCCCCTCTCTTGCAATAGGCATTGATCAAAGTATTGCAGGTCACATTATCAGGTTCAATCTTCCTCTCTCTCATCTCATCCAAGAGCAAATTAGCAGCTCTCATTTTCCCCTCCTCACAAAGCTTACGAATGATCGAATTATATGTAGCCACCCCAGGAAAAATCCCCTTAGCCTCCATCTCATGTCTCAGTCTAAAAGCCTCAGAAACATCATTAACCCTACAATAACCATTAATCAATGTCGTGTATGTGATGTGATTAGGCTTTGTATCTCTCATTTCCTTAAAAAGCTTCCAAGCCTCTCTCATTCGACCTTCCCGACAATATCCATGAATCAATACATTATAAGTCACTATATCAGGCCTTATACCTTCTCTCTCCATCCTATCTTGAATACAAAAAGCTTCATAATGCATGCCCTTTTTGCAAAACAAAGCGATAAGAGTATTGTAAGAGAAGAGGTCTAAAGGAACCCTTCTTTCATCCATGTCTTTTACAAGTTTCTCAGCTTTCTCTACATCACCAGAAATGTAACAAGCATGGATCATTGCATTGTAAACATGGGTATTGAACATAATTCCAATTTCCACCATTCTTTCATGAATTTTCCATAGAGTGGCTGTTAATTTTTCTTTTGCAAGTGCACTTAACAGAGAGGTGCAAGCATGGAGATGGGGTTTAAAACCATGGATATTCATCTGGTTAAATATCTGGATTGCGTCTTGGGTCATCTTAGATTGGGCATAATAGATGATTAACCAGCTCAAAACCTCAGAATTTGAAATGGCGTCGCTGCAACTATTTAGAAGTGCATTTAGAACAGATGGAGAAGACAAAAATTCCCTAAACATTATCCTTTTAACCAAGGATTGTGCAATATTGTACTGTTTGTTCTTGGTGAGAATATGAATCATGGTCCAGTATGGTTGGACTGAGTGTTTATAATTTGGAATGGACTCTACCCATTTGAAGAAACTCCATGAAGCCAAAGAATCAGAAGATAGATTTGACAATATGGAATTCACCATAGTGTTTGTAAACCTAGAAGTAATATTGGGTCTTGTCAGAACATGGAATTGTCCCTTCAAGATGATCCCACAAACCTTTCTGATAAAATCAGTTTCTTGTTTATGTGCCATCAATCCCGCCATTAAAGCAAAGAAAAACCTCTCAGGGTAAGAAATCACATGACCATTCTAAGGCCAATAATTACACGGCAGTTTTAGACTTGGCTGTCATTCTGGAAAATGCAGATACAGGCAAAATATTGAGATTGGTAGTGTATACTGTATATTCCGATGAAGATTGGTGAGAGAAAGAAGTTGAGCAACCATTCTTGAATGAGAAACGAAACATCAGCTTTAGCTGCAGTGAGAGGGACGGTCTCTGAAACTCTGCACTTCAGTCGACAAATGGGAAAGAGAAGCTGGGCATCCATCACAATGACATAAATAAGTTCAGAGAGAAAAAATAATTTGGACAACCATTATAGTGATAAAATAAATATAAGCTTCCACTTATTCGGTAGTCGTTGCAATGAAAAAATAACAGAGAGAGACATGAATTTGGGCAACCATTCAACTGGTGGCATAAAAGCGCTTACGTAGATATGGAATTGAAAAACCATTAGAGTGATAAAATAGAAGGATTTAGAGGGAGAAACCAAGAAAAAAAGGGTAAATAATAGAGAAGCCAATATAGCGATAAAGACATGTAAGTGATGAAGGCCATTTTTAAAACATTATATGAAGATTTAAGTACACAAGAGAGTGTCAAGACCATTTATCTTAGGGTGCGGTTTCTATAAGGTTGCAACCTTAATCAATTCAATTCAGGCGCACATCCAAATTTTATCATATGTAATTTTGTTGTAAATTTTTTTTAAAATTATTTTAAAATCCATTTTCATATTTAATTAGAAAATTTTATATTCCAAAAATAATTAAAATCAAGTAAATCTATAGATATATGAAAATCTTGAAAATAGACAGACTAGATAATGTGTTGCAAGATGCACTATTTATAGGACTCGAAAACTTTTTTTTTTTTTTTTCATATTCATACATCTTGACATCGAGATATCAATTAGACGGTTTTTCAACGTTAAAAGAAACTTTTCGATAGATTTTTGAGGTGCATCCGTGATTCTACATTTTAAAGTTACAACCTTATATAAACTTTTACTTTTATCTTTTGTACATCAGTTCACAATCATTATAGTCCCTTAAATTTAAAAATGGGTGGTTGTAACTTGTAAGAGTGTCATTAGATAGATACAAAATTATAAGAAAACAACTCTCAAATTTTGTAATTTACCCCATGAATCCAATTTGTCATCTAACAAGTGGAAATGATTGTGACATACATGTACAAACGATAAATATCTCTTTGTAAACCATCCTTAAAAAAATCATATCAAAATAATATTATTGTGAATTGGTACAAAATTTAGAGGATATTTTTAAGAATAATTCATCAAAATGCACCAACTAGATCTACCATTTAACATTTACTTATTTTTTATCTAATTTTAAAAATCATATCAAAATAATATTATTGTGAATTGGAATAGATGAAAACTAAATGCTAAATAATTGATAAATCATGTGTATTTTGATTGAGGGATTGTATATTATGAGGCCATTTACCGTTGTTACAATGAGGTCACAATTTGTACTATCTATTATATGTCAAATTTGATAGCTTGGGGTGTGATACAAAGTTTAAGATTTTTTTTTAAACTTTGAGTGCAGTCAATGACACACTCATAACCACTCGATTTAATAATTGGAAAAAATCTATAGAAGGTTTGACACCTTAAAATGTAGAATTAAGGTGCACCTCTAAAATATTTTGAAAAGGTTGTTTTGATATTGGAAAACCATTTAATTTATAATTTTGACATTGAGATATATGAATAACTAATTGATTATTATCAAACAAAAAAAGTCGATTACGAGTTCTTCAACACCTAGATCTTGCCTTCTAAAAATTGGGCGTTCCTCGTTAATTATCAGGATTCTTTTTCCAAGCACATAGAACATGGTGAAAGTTTTATCTTTTGATGTTGATTATTGCCTTCAAAGGCTATGTTCTTAAAATGCATGTCTAACATGATCCTTTGGGAGCATAATTTACTTATACTCTATCAACCAGAAGACCCACCAGGGAGATTTTGTCACTATGAAATTTTAGGAACCACTCAATAATTATTAGATGATTATTTTCAAGAAAACAAATTAAAGTTTGCATTTGTTAACCATTAGATCTCACCATCTAAAAATTGGTTGGTCTATATCCAATCTTGATATATTTTTATTTTCAAGTGCATGGATGGTACAATTAGTTGTGGTTAATCAGTAGGGCTGATGGCGTTACATCCCCAAACCTTAGAGGCCTAAAATTATTTCTAGGCGGAGTTTTACTTGAGGAGTAAATGGACATTCTACTCTCGAGAGATATAATATGTTTTGGTATTCTTAAAATTTTGGGCACCAAAAAAGTGAACAAAGCTACGTTGCATCAGTTAAAAGACTTACTTAGGAAGATTTTGTTTAACTTGAAAATTTGAGAACCACTTAAGAATTAGTAGATGATTATTCTAAAAAAAAAATTTGAAAATTGAGTTCTCTAACATTTAGATCTCACCGTTTAAAACTTCGACGATATTTATTCAATCCCAAGACATCATTTTATTTTTAAAGTGCATAGAAAGTACAATAATGAATTATTTTCTTCAGGTTAATATCTGGGTTGAAAAGGCTGCATCTCCAAATTTTGGGGTCGTAAAATTATTTGTAAAGACATTATGCTCATGCGGAGTAGAACATCTATTGGCCAAATTATTTGATGTACAAAAATGAACAGTATCATCCTGCCGGAGCAGCATATCTTTTTTGTGGTGGGCGGACACAAAAAATTTCCCCTGGGATTTCACTTGGCCGAAATTTCAAAGACTCACAGTGAATTTGCCTCCTCCTGGAAAAAAATTTAACGCAGCAAACCGTAGCCTTTCCCTCGTCGGCGTATCCATGTATGTTTTACAGTCATTTTCACTCTCACACTACAACATGGACATTTTTTCGCTCTAAAACAAATACAGTTCTTCGCTCCTAAACATGATCAGTTTCTCACTCTAAAACATGAACAATAGTTACGATGGTGAGGACGTCGTTGAAGAATTTCAGCTTCACCTACCACCACTTCCTACCCCCATTTTTATTTATATAAACGCTTCCTCTCCCATTATTTGAACTCCAGCCCCTCTCTCTCTCTCTCTCTCTCTCTCTCTCTCTCTCTCTCTCTCTCTCTCTCTCTCTCTCTCTCTCTCGCTCGCTCGCTCATGGCTTCCACCAAAGTCCCTCAGGTCATTACCTGCAAAGGTACAGACAGTTCTTCAACGTCTGCTCCTTTGTGACCCTAATTCACCTGCGTTCTTCACCTGCCTATGATTTCTCATCAATCTGAGTATTATTTGCTCCTCAGTCGTTGTTTATTAACAATCTGCTACGTTCTTTACCTTGTTAATTGTTATTATTCCTTAGCGATCCGAGTTTAAAGCAATGCTATCTCTATCTGTTCTGGTTTGTCTTTGCTCATCAATTAGGGCACAGAAATGACATTCTCCATTTATCCTAGTTATTTCTTTCTTGCATCTTTCTATGGACTCATGTTGATCTGTTGTTGTTGCGTGCATTTCTATAACCGAGTTTCTTTTTTTGACCTTTGCTTTAGCTGCTGTTGCTTGGGGGCCAGGTGAGCCTCTGGTTATTGAGGAGGTTGAGGTTGATCCTCCAAAGCCTTATGAAGTTAGGATCAATGTTATGTGCACATCTCTTTGTCGAAGTGATATTACGCAGTGGGAGTCTAAGGTAAGTAGGTAACTGTTACTTGACCACAATTCAAATCTTTAAGCTAAGCTAATTTTTTCCTTTTTTTTGTTTTATGTTTCATAATCGTGATACTTTTTTCTTGGTTTTGGCTAATTTTGTTAGATCCTCTGTAATTTCCATGTTTAGGCCATTTGCAAATTCGATTAGCTAGCGCAATTTATGCATGAGAGGCTTTTCCCTGTACACAAGCAATGTGTCTCTTAACTGATTGACCATTGACATTAGAGTTCGTGCTTGTTTGTACCGGTAGAGTTTGTGGATCGTCTATTTTAGCTTCCAGTGACATGGTACACTGTCTCTCTTGCTCTCTTTCCTGACTTAATTTATAGTCCGACTTAAAGCCTTTGCGTGAATTTGAATTTACAGTATTTGGATAATTTTGTAGTCAGTAATTAAAGCCTTTTCTTGAATTCCTTCATAGTAATTGGCAGTGTACAGAATATCGACTCAGCCAAGGTCCTCGGCTGTAACTCAACTGAGTTAGGTATAAATATTTTAAAACAGGAAAAGTTAAAAGGATTAATAGAAGCATAGGAGACTAAATAAGATGAAAAAAAGCTATAAAAGATGGATTATTGAAAAAGTGGATTTATACCTTGAATATTCATAAATTTTGTTTTAAAAAAGGGAAAAATATGAAAGTTCCCAAATGATCTTAAAAACTAACAAACTATTTTAAAGAAATATTTCTAACCATTATGCTAGTGTTTTCTTTTCTCTTTTTTTTCTTTTTCTTTTAAATTTTTTCATTTTTATACATTTTTTTTAGCATTTATTTGTTGTACACCTAACTAGCCAGGAACTCGCCGCCCATAGGGCAAGGCTAAGTTACTCAGACTCGGCTGAGTCCTGTCACACTGGTATGGTGCTCTTATGATAAAATTCATCATAACATAATGCAGTGTTCTAAAATGCGGGATGCGGCTCAATCTATTGGGGGGCCGATGCAGCGATGCGGCTCGATACGGTCAAAATGTTGGTGCATCACCCCAATACAGTCGATAAATATGACTTTTTAAAAAAATCTAAAAAAATAGGTTAATACATAGAAAAAAATATGGGGGTGATTTATGTGATAATTTAATTTGTTCATTAACTCCAAAAGTATCAGCTGTTGGGGATTTTGTATTCTCTATCCTTTGATAGATCATAGAAGACATTAGAAAGTAGAAACTAGAAACTTGAAACTAGCTTCATAAATTATTCAACACCATAATAACAAACTTGCGACAACAATCTTTAAAGTTACAAGATACAAACTAAAAGTCCATGAAAATTAAAAAGTCCAAAAGTCAAGACAAATCATCATTTCTCAAGTCTTGAGATTGTGAAGAAGACATTGCCCCAAAAAATAATTTACTGTAGCAAGAAAAAAAAAAAGTTTTGAAGCAAATATTGATTTCTTTTCAGCCCTTGAAACCCTCGATTAGTTATCAAAACTTCATTAAAACTCCTCAAATCAATGCCCAAAAAAAACAAATCAACAACCAAAGATCAACCAAGACAAAAATCTAAGAATTTCAAAAAAAATAAATTTCCACCACTTTTTTTTTTTATCAAAATGAAGTAAAGGCCACGGATGTGGCTGTTTTTGGCAGTTTGGAGGGTTTAATACTCTACCAAATCCTTTCCCTCCTTTTTTGGGGCTTAGAAAGTCGAAAATACTCCTTCTCGAGTGACTTTTTTTCCCATCACTCGCTGGCCGCATGTGCACCCTATGCGGGCTAAGTGGGATGTGGCGGCCTCATGCAATGCGGTTGCCAACACATTATGCGGCGATGCATTTCGGGAGCATTGGGTGTCAAAAAGCGAGCTGCATTGTTGCTTTTCAAAGATTTGGCAGTCAAGAAGATGAATTCTTTGGTTGTTATATGAGTGATTTATTTCTTTCGTTTTTCCTTTCATATTTGGCTTTCATTTGGTATTTGAAAACTTCTTAAGAAAGGAATGGTTATTTGTATTTTGAAATAAAATGATTGATCACTGTCTTTTGTGAGTTGCCTGCAGTATGAAACTTCAGCGTTATCTTGTCAATCTTCTATTATCTTTTAAAATCATAAATATATGGATCATTTGGAATAATAAAGGCGCATGTTTTATGATTTTTATTTACGCTTCATACTGTCAAATGTGATATTTAGTTTGTTAGCCCTGTAATATGCACAGCATTTTGAGGTTTATGATCCTCATGCTTATCTTGCAGGTAACAGCTCACTTGTTTCCTCGTATATTCGGACATGAAGCAGCAGGGTTTGTTCTATATCCCTTGTCCTTCATCAAAAAACCCTCTTCCTGAAATAATTACTTGTACACTGATTTCTTACAATGGGTTGACAGAGTCATTGAAAGCATCGGAGAAGGTGTTGTTGGTCTCAAAGAGGGCGATCATGTGCTCACTGTTTTCACTGGGGAATGTACAGCATGCAAGCATTGTGTTTCTGGTAAAAGTAACATGTGCCAGCTCTTGGGATTAGAAAGGAAAGGTGTCATGCATAGTGATCAGAAGACTCGTTTCTCAATCAAAGGGAAGCCTATTTATCATTACTGTGCCGTATCAAGTTTTAGCGAGTACACTGTTGTTCACTCTGGTTGTGCTGTTAAAATCGACCCACTTGCTCCTATGGAAAAAGTATGTCTTCTTAGCTGTGGAGTCTCTGCAGGTAATTCTTGGAGAGAGTATCTTTATCACACTGCTATTAGCTGCTTCATGTTTTTCCTTCTACTATCTCTCATTTTCTCCATGATGATTTTCCTTATGAAGATACGAGCAACTTGAAATTTGACCAATTGGGTTTATCACAGAGTTGGTATTCTTGCTCTTTTGTCCCCGTGTTTTTTCTTTCGTAGCATGATCTCAATGTTCAACGAATGCTGCATTTCCCACAGCCTCATCATTCAACAATTCATTTGCTCAAGAATTGATTGAAATTTCATTCCAACCATCTGAATATTTTTATCTTACAATATTGTATTAATAACTTTGTTGCGATGAAGTAACACCATTTTGCCACCTGTACTGTTCATGATAATCATCATCATATTGGACGTCAGATCATCTGGAAGTTACATATGTTTTTGCAGGATCAACAATGGTCTTTATTAATGAATTGGTATGCATAGCTGATTACCCATTAATTAAAGACAGCAGATTGATGGCCACAAAAAAATTATTTTTTCAAAACTGCCCTTAATTTCTATACATTACACATGCTTGTCAATTAAAACAGAAATACAAAATTGTGTCCTTTGTTTGGCTCATTGTGCCTTTATGTGTCTCTTGTTTACTTTTTGCTGATAATTAAAATGTTCGTGAGTTGAACTCTCACTTGGAACCTGTATAATTCATTATCGGCTTCATCATATTAGGTCTTGGGGCAGTTTGGAAAGTCGCTGATATTTCTAAAGGATCAACTGTGGCCATATTTGGCCTAGGAACCGTAGGTCTCTCTGTAAGTATGAGAAATTTTTGGAATCATTTATTTCTATTATTACATCTTTTCTGAAAATGCAGGAGTCCCAAACATTTATTTCTATTAGTGTTGATGAATCATATGCTCTTTTGATGATTAGGTAGCTCAAGGTGCCAAATTACGAGGGGCATCTCAAATAATTGGAGTGGATACTAATCCTGAAAAGAATGAAAAAGGTGGACTCAAATTTGATTTTTGGTATTTATGTTGTATCCCCTGTGTATATGGACCTAAAAGTTATTAAATGTGTCATCTTATTCGGCAGGAAAATTGTTTGGAGTGACAAATTTTATCAATCCAAATGAGTGCAAGGAGCCAGTACAGCAGGTAGGCTTTCCCCTGCAAATCCGAGTTTGGATTTCTCAATCTTCTCTCTCTATTCTTGTTGCGTGGGATTTGAAGGGTCATTAGTGATAGAGTGAGGAAGGGGATTGAAGTTGTCAAAAAAGTTATGAAGACCAGTCATGGAACCCGGTGGGTGCTTAGTTGAGAAGAGTTTAGAGGGGAGCAGTAGAGGAAATAAAATTGAGTTGATGGAAGCCTATTGTAAGCACTGATGCTTCCCAATAATGTTGACTATCTATCTGCAGCACAAATTTGATGAAATTTACTTACAAAATTAGTTCAATGCACTCAGGGAGACTAATCAGGGATGAGTTTGGCAACGTTTAGAAGGTGTTCTAAGGTTTGATGGGATAATTGACCGTTGAGGGTGCTTAGGCGTGGGCATTTGCCTCAATACCTTTATACCTTCTTAATTGTATATACAATAAATTTCCATGCCCCTTTCCTTCTGCCATTTAGTTAAGGAAGGTGATATCTCTTTAGGTATGACACATAGAGTATGGGCTACCTGTGCAGCCTATTTCTTGTCGAGATGGAATGGCATATTGGAGGAGATTCTCATTCTTTCAAGCTCGTTGGGCATCTTACATGAGCTACTTCTTAGAGTAGCTAATGTAGACACAAATCCCCTGACCCCTGTCTATTGTGAGAAGGGGTCAGGGGATTTGTGTTAGAATATTTTAGTAGTTGATTTTTTAGAGTAGCTAATTCTAACATTTTTTAGCGTAAATCTTGTATACCTACACTATTTCACTGATTATCAATAGAAATATTCTAAAATATTCTATAGACTATTTTTTAATAATTATTGTTTCAAAAAAAATTAAATTTTTAGAAACAAATACCACCAATGGCTTTTGTGCTGTCAACTGGGAACTCCCTTGTTATTAGACATCATAAAGCAGCTTTACATCTCTAGTTTGGGGTAACTAAACCTTTCATGTAAATTTTCAGGTTATAAAGAGTATTACAGGTGGGGGTGTGGACTTCTCTTTCGAGTGTGTCGGTGATACCGACATTACAAATGCTGCGTTGCAGTCTTCTTGTGATGTAACTTGTTATCCCTCTGTGCTCTATATTCAACATTGCAATTTAACCTTTTTAAATAATATTTCTATGATTTGATTTCTCTATTTGTTGGCTCAGGGGTGGGGTTTAACTGTAACCCTTGGAGTTCCCAAAACAAAACCTGAGATTTCAGCTCACTATGGATTGCTTCTTTCTGGGAGGACTTTGAAGGGTTCCCTCTTTGGTGGATTGAAACCGAAGTCTGATCTGCCTTCGATAGTGGAAATGTACCTAAGAAAGGTAAAGATTTTCATGCCTTCTTTATGTTATTCCTTTATATAAAAATATAAAACAAGACCACACTGCATACAATCCGTAGCCTGAATCAGGTCCGACAAACTCGGCCGAGTCTCTCATAGACTTGATGAAATCCAACAAAAATAATAATAAAACGTTAGGAATCAGCCAGACTTGGTCACCTGGGTTTGGTTCCGGACTCAGCAGTCTGCAAGTCTGAATCGCACTCGCTAAGTTTTGATTCATTAATCTTTGTTTTGAAGCATGGCATTTGGCGGTTAAGGACTATTTTTGTCCTTAATTCCATAGCAAGGATAAGTCTCCATATTTTATAAATAAGATCATTCCAATCAGTGGGTTAAGGATCAGAACTAGAAAAGTTGCTTGGCTGATCGTTTCTAGTTTAACCACTGATCCCATGAGGCTTCCATGGGGGTATCAAGTTGACACCATACATTTAGAAAACAAAACATAAAAATAAAAAAATGAAAATTTGCAAATAATCTTCTACAATTAAATATCCAAGAAAAGAAGAAAAAACAAAGAGATCATTGCGCATGGTTTGAGATAAAATAGTTTTTTAACGGAGGTGCACAGGGAGGCCTCCTATGACATTTCGACTAGTACACCTTGTCTGAAATTAGGGGTGGCAATGGGCCCGGACCCAGGTCGGGTCCTAGTAGAGGTCCAAAAATTGGACCCGGTAGGTCAGGTCTGGGTCCAAAACTTGTACCCAAACACTATTCGAGTCTAGGTCCACGTGGACCGAACCCAAATAGTGTTAAATAGTGTTATGATCTAAATAATACTTAAAATATAATATTTAAGTAAGGGAAAAGTTTATATAGAGCCAAGGCTCTAAACAATTAAATTATAGCCCACTCAAAAATTTCATTAGAAGGGGTTGTTTTGATGCCCAAATATCCTCAAATTGATCATCAAGATGCATGGACATGAGAAAAAAATGGATTCAAGTTTTAAAAATACTGCATTTTGTAACGCATTTTTGGACCGTTAATTTTCAAGATTTTCAAGTTTTCATATATCTGCTCGATACATTATTTTTTAAGCTTTAAATTTTATAATTAAAGATGAAAATATATTTTAAGACTATCACAAAGATTTCTAGTATTGAAACCATATTTCTCGACACTACTTGAAGATACGCCTTACTTTGATTGTTTAGAGCCTCAGGTCTATATAACTTGCACCTTTTAAATAAATATAACTATATAGTTGTAGTTACAATATTTAAATAAATACATGTATATATTCCATATAACATTTAAATATATTTAAATTTAACTATATAGTTCTAGTTATAATATTTAAATAAATACATGTATATATTGAATATAACATTTAAATGTATTGAAATTTATGTAATTTTTTATTTTGGGTTGGGTATAGTCAGGTTCGAGTCCGGCCAGATCTGGACTCGACTCGACCCATTGCCACCCCTATCTGAAATCAAAGTAATAGAAATTCCAAAAAAAAAAAAATAGAAGTTCCAGAAAGCCTAATATCCTAAAATCTTGAGGATGTCGGGTTTCAGGTAAAAAACATCTATGTAAAGGAAGAAATTTATTTGTCAAAAAAAAAAGAAAAAAAAAGAAAAAAAAAAGAAGAAATTTCTTTCCGAGTAACTAGATCTACACCGTCTAGTTACAATGGACGTGCTAATCACACCAAAGATCCCTTGTCTCAATTTTCAGGTGCAATTTACACAGTTTAATTACATTGGACCGTTCGTATTTTAGGGCCCACACCTGTTAGAGCTTCTACCAAAACCACATCCAGGAAATTAAGAGAAGAAAATCACCCCGTAAACTGACTTCATAATCCTGAATGGGTTGTGGGAAGAAGCGGTTGTTTTTGCATATTACCATGTCATTTACAAAAAAAATTATATGCTCCCTCAGAAATATGAAATATATTTGGCGAATTTATCAAA
Organism: Amborella trichopoda; assembly: GCF_054954075.1. NCBI lineage: Eukaryota > Viridiplantae > Streptophyta > Magnoliopsida > Amborellales > Amborellaceae > Amborella > Amborella trichopoda. The sequence continues at coordinate 713,591 of NC_142344.1, forward strand.
ATATCCATAATAGATTAATTATTTAACATTCTTTGCAACTATTCGAAGACAAGATCATGTGTTGCGTTTTTATAGGTATTTTGAAATTAAATCAAAAGATATGAGTAATGTGTTAAAATTGTTCGTCTTCAATAAGTAATACGATAAATTTCCTTACATCTCGCCTCAAGTAAAACTCTAGCTAGGAGCAGTTTTAAGACCCCAAAATATGGGATGTAACCTCCCCTAGCAACCAACCAAGCACGTATGTTTCTATGAGGTTGCAACCTTCAACAATCCAATTAAGGTGCACCTCCAAATTTTATCAGCATGTAATTTAAGTGTAAAACATTATTAGGATTATCTGAAAATCTATTTTTATATTTAATTATAAAATTTTAAACTTCAAAAATGATTAAAATGAAGTAGATCTATAAACATATGAAAATCTTGAAAATGGACGGTCTAAATAATGTTTTGCAAGATGTATTTATTCCGGTACCCAAATTTTATTTTATTTTTCATATTCATACATCTCGATATCAAGATGATCAATTAGAAGGTTTTTTAACATTAAAACAACATTTTATGATGGATTTTTGAGGCTACATTTTAAGGTTGTAACCTTATAGAACTTTTTCCAAAGAATAATGTCCTTTGTACTAAATAACGACGATTAAAAGTTATTTGGATTGTTAAATCAAATTGTTTAGGAAATCAATATCCTTTTATTCTCGCTTTTTCTTTTTAAATATTATTACGGTGATTCTAAGGTGGGATATCAAAAAATTATAATTTTGATGTGAGAAAACCCCGAAATTGACCATCTCCACTATCATGGATATGAGGGGGGAAAAAAAATTCCAAGCCCCAAAAATAAGGGAAAAGTATGCTCATTCCCTTTTTGGTGGACTTCATCCCCCCTTAAACTCTTGGTCCACATGATACCAGGGGAAGCCCCAACTTTTAATAATAGAACACTAAACTTCCTTTCTCATATTTTTACTATTCAAATTATTTTTCTAACACTATTCATTGTTCTATTCCTACCTTTAACCCATGTTTCAAAATATATCCCAAATCTATTATCCAAATTACCTTTATGACATTATTCTTTGTTCTATTCCTACCTTTAACCATGTTCCAAAATATATCCAAAATCTATAACCGATTGAAACTCCTCACTCTCTCTCTACCCCTTTTTCCTCTCTCCATCTCTACTTGCCAAGTCGCCGCACTATAGATAGGGGAACGATTTCATGCGGTTGTATAGTAGTATAATGCAACTATATTCAAAAACCATGTTGACGACATTTGTTTGACACAAATTTTTAAATGAACACTCTTTTCATTCTGAAGAACAATCACAAAAAAAAAAAAAAATTGAAAAAATGCTCTAGAAAGTTTTCATTATGGCCCAATTAATATAAGGCATCTATTTTATTGAGATGGTTAGATATAGTCCTCAGAAGGAATTTTTTTATTCCCAAAATATTTATATAGTGTTATCATCATTAGATTAATAATTCTAAAAAAAAAAAGTGATTTTGAATTTGTTGAGGCCTAGATCTTGAAATTCACCAAATGGATGGTCGAGATTCATTGTTGGATGGATACTAATTTTGACTATATCTAGGACGCAAACTGAATTTTTTTTTTCTGTAGGATTGATTATGAGGATGAAGAGAATGTATGTGCAAAATTTGGGGTCATACAAATGCTAAAAATATGGTTTTCTAGCGGTGTGATTGCATTATACTACTATACAATCATTGCAGTAAATCATTTCTCATAAGGATACGGGAAATGATCTAATGCAACAGTTGTACAGTAGTATAATACAACCATCTTCAAAACCATGTTAGAGACATTTGTTTGACAATTTTTAAATGTACACTCTTTTCATTCTAAAGAGCAATCACAAAATTTTTTTTTTGAAAAAATGCTCTAGAAAGTTTTCATTATAGCCCAATTAATATAAACTTTCTATTTTATTGAGATGGCTAGATATAGTCCTCAAAAAGATTTTTTTATTTCCAAAATTTTTATATAGCATTATCATCATTAGATTAATAATGCTAAAAAAAAAAAATATGATTTTGAAATTATAACTTACCTCAAAAATTTCACTAGTAGAAGTTGTTTTGATGCCCAAATATCCTCAAATTGATCATCTCGACATCAAGATGCATGGACATGATAAAAAAATGGATTTCAAGTTTTGAAAATAGTGTATTTTGTAATGCATTTTTGGACCGTTAATTTTCAAGATTTTCAAGTTTTCATAGATCTATCGATCTACACTATTTTTTAAGCTTTAAACTTTATGAATAAAGATAAAAATATATTTTAAGGCTATCACAATAATTTTCAATATTGAAACCATAATCTCGATACTATTTGATGGTAGGCTCTAATTTGATTGTTTAGAACCTAGGTTCTATACAAACTGCACCCTTTCCCATATATATATATAGAAAAAACTGGGATTAGCCCACTAGTTCATATAAACATATGAGTTCAACGGTCCGGATTGAATCTGGGCCAATCTGACTGTCATAGATATCCATTAGTATTTAAATTTTAATTCTTTTTTCTATAAATCCAAATCACTTGAAATTTTAGGTATGTATTTTTCTTATCAAGACACACTTAATAAAAATATAAAAAAAATCATTCGTAAAAAATAAAATGATCAAAATACCCTCAAAACTTTTGGGGGGTATTTTGGTAAATTTATTTTATGTAAAATATTTTTTTTGATATTTTTCCAAGATTCATCTATTTTTTATGAACACACGTCTAAAATTTTAAATGATTTGGATTTGTAGAAAAAAAATTAAAATTCAAATGTTGACAAACAGTTATGACCGTCAGATCGGTCCAGATCCAATCTGAACCATTGGACATATAAATATGAGCCAGTGAGCTAATCCCATCTTTAATATATATATATATATATATATATATATATATATATATATATATATATATATATATATATATATATATCCTGTGACCCACTCCCTCCCCTCTTCTCTCTTTCCCAGCAAGTTCACATACTCCCTATATCCCTTCTTTATTTGCTTTGGGTATCCCATTCTTCAAGCTCTCGCTCTCTCTCCTTGAATAGATACAGGGGTAACTGTTTAGGTACGTAGAGATAGAGAGGGCAAAGAGGTAGACAGCGCGAGGGGATTCAACAAGTTATGGGTTGTGGATGCGTTTTGAATATATGGTTTAAAGGTAGGAATAGAATAAAAAATAAGGGTTTAATATCCTATTATTAAAAGGATCAGGGGGGCCATGGTTTTTTGTGGATCCAAGGGTGCATTAGGGATGAAAGTCCACTAGAGCGGATGAGCGTTCTTTTCCTTAAAAATAATCTATATTGTAATATAGAAAAGTCTTCCCACCACTTATAAGTGAAAAATGGATAGTGATTTTGTCTATTCTCATTACCGTCTAAAATTCATCGCATAAACACGATTGTTTGGTAGTAATTTGTTTTTCATTTTTTTTATGCAAATCAAAATGATATGAAATTTAGAGTGTCTGTGCATCTTAGTGAGGCGCACTTAATAAAAATATAAAAAAAATAATTTGAGAAAAACAAATTGATTAAAATACCCTTAAAACTTTTTGGGGGTATTTTGATCAATTTATATCATGTAAAATATTTTTTTGATATTTTTCGTAGATTTGCCTATTTTTAATTAACGTACACTCAAAATTTTAGATTATTCTTATTTGTAAAAAAAATAAAAAATAAAACACTACTAGACAATCGTGACCGTGCGATGTATTTTTGACCCGTGATGAGGGTAGGCGAAATCACTATTCATCTTTGCCTATAGGCTTTTTGTAGTATTTTCTATTATAATATTATAACATATTATCTAGACAATCCATTTTAAGTGTTAATGGATCCACCAGATTTGTATTGTTTTTTAAACTATAAATTTTATAATCAATGTGGGAAATGATTTTAGAGCCGTTATAGGGATTTTCCGTACTTAATAAGTATTTTTTGAACAAGGTTTTGGGATGAGGCTTAACTTTTTCCATAAGGCCTACGCCTTATATTTATACTTGTCATTATCTCCTTCTTTCAATAAACCATTTTGGTTTTTGGTTTTGCAACTGTATGCAACAAGATTGTCACCTTGCACACAAAGCTCACAAAACAAGATGTAAAATTGGATGTTGGGGTGTGTCGCTTTTACACACAAAATCTGAAAAAAATCTTTCACAAACTTTGAACGTGGTTACAAGTACAAACCTAGCTATCTGATTTCACGTATGACTGTTACAAGTATTTGTGATCTTTTTGTAAACATTCTATACTTCCCATTCCCTTTGGTTTTTGAGTGTTGTGTTCATTCCTTGTGCATTGGTTGTATATCTGTTTTAACTCACGTAGTGCAGGAAATCCTGATTGATGAGTACATCACGCATAATTTGAAGTTGGAAGATATTAACGAGGCCTTCGACCTGATGAAAGAAGGGAAGTGTTTGCGCTGTGTCATCCATATTGCAAAACAAGATCAGACTATTATGTGAGCAATGCAATGGGAGAGAGTATTGATTGCTTTTGAAGGGATTAGAAAGAGGGGAGATCGGAATAATGGCTCTTTTGAATGAAAAGACAGAGAGAGACCGTCTGTTTTGAAGTTGTCCCCAACTGGGTTGTTGCTCCAAACGTCAAGGAACAGATTGTTGTGACTGGAGCACCAGAGAAAAAGGGAGAGGACTGATTGCTGCTATGGTGCAATCGTCCTTCACCATGGTTGTCGTCACCACAAAGAAGGAAGACTGAATTACGTACAGACAAAAAAAACTGAAGTATGAAATGAATCAATTTGGGTTAAAATTACAGGCCGTTCAACTTGAGGTTTTTTATTTGCTCCAAAATTGCCCATCGGTGTGATGGTATCTTCGGACCACATTTTAATTATTACTATTTTTGAGTTTTTTCGATAGTATGACTGTATTCAGCCGGTCTGATGTTAGCATCATCGGACCGCCTTCTGTGGTGCACTTCAAAGTGGTCTGAGGTTGCATCCATAGACCGCAAAGTCTGACTTTGTTAAGCATTCAGAGGCGGCGCCCATCCTCGGACGGCCTACTCTGGTGCTCTTTAAGGTGGTCTGAGTTTGGCATCCTCGGACTGCATTAGCTCATTGTTTGCAAGATGATGCCAACCTCGGACTACCTTTTGGATTGGGCATTGTCCCTCATACTACGATACCGAAATAAATAAATAAAAAAAATGATAAGAGAATGGCATCCTCGGATCAAAGGGTAATTTTGAAAAAAAAAAATGAAACATGGGTTGACCGACCTTCCGCATAATTTTCACCCAAAATCTACTCATTTCATTTTTATATATATATATATATATATATATCCATACGTAAATTACTCAAGACGGAAATGAATTGTTCCTTGATGCATTGCTCTGATTTTCCCTTGGACGTTATACTGACAGAGAAACATCCACCCCCCCTGATCCATAGCAACAAACGTTTTATAGGACCTTCTTTGACAGGATCAAAATCACCTTTGATTCTATGTAAAACAATCCTATTAGTAGCGGTGTTTTGAAGGCTCAGAAGTCGCTCTTTCAGTCAGAGTATATTGGAGGACTTTGAGTCCTTAGAATCATTATCCTTGCAAACGACAATGAATGAACGAAATGTGTGGATCCTATCCTATGCTAATTCCATCTCTATGATGGATTTTTGAAAGGAGAATTAATTGCTTAGGATATTTAATATAGAGCAAAATGACATTTAATTACTTAGGATATGTGTTAGATCCTTTTAAAAAAAATTAATAGTAAATGTGTGTTAGATCCTAATTTCATCTCTAAGATGGATTTGTGAACGGAGAATTAACACCTCATTCATACTTTCACCAAACAAAATCCACAAAAGTATAAAGAATAAGTCAATCCTAATATTTCCAAGTGTGATTTCTTGAAAAATCATATAACGAAGGATATCGTTAAAAGCTTGGGAGATATTGAGAGGCTGAAGGAGCCAAACCTTGACAAATGATGCACGACTTCTCTGGTTAATAATAGGAACATCACATTCCAACCATCCCATACTTGTTACTTTTCAAGATCTTTTTTTAGATAAAGAAAATAGGAATCCCTAATAATGGATTCGTCCACTTAATCGGGCTATAATTTAAGAGATTGTATATCATGAGACCATTTACTTTTGATTATAGGGAGGTCGCAACTACCGATAACTTTCGGAGGTGAAACTTGATCACTTGGGTATCATAAAATTCAATATTTTTTTTTTTGAATTTTGAGCCTAGTTAATGCAACAAATAAAGTTGTCATATTTTACATCAAATGGTCAAGATTAATTATGACCTAAATATTCTTACTGTATAATTTTCTATAAATAAAAAAAAATTCATAAAAATACACTTATGTGATTAATATTTAATATTTTACCCATACCTATTGAATTAATTTCAAAATACCCAAAAAACCGCATGATTTTGGCTTGGAACAGTAGTAAAAAGAGAAAAGTGTAAAACAATTTAAATTTGAGGTGTATTTTGATACAGATTTCTAAAAATAAGAAATAAAGCCTAAAAATTTACGCATCACAAGAAAAAAAAATAACACTTTATTTTTACCCAAAATTTTTATCTTATATCTAACAATCTAACAATCAACTAATGCTGCGTAAGGGGCCGTTTGGGTACCTGAAAATATATTACATGACAATAGATTATAAGGAAATATGACATTTCCACCTTACACTTTAATAATAAGTACATGAAAAAGATTAGCCGAGATTACCCAAGGTAATATTTGAGAAATCTTCCACGTACTTTTCTCTGCCCTATCCCGCTTAAAAAAATGCTAACCGGCCATTTTTCTCTTAAGAACTTACCAAAGCGACGCTACTGCCCTAGAGCCATAATAACCGGTTTGTATACGTGGTCACTCCTTCTCTAAACCTGCCTCCTCTAAGCGCACCCCTCTCTCTTGAGCCCTAATAAGAGCCCTAACAACTAAGTGATTTGGATAGGTGGTCTCTCGCTCAGCACACCCCCTCTTGAGCCACGGGTTTGTATAAGATACTCTCTCCCTCTTTAAGCCCACGCCCTCGTGAGCCACGGATTTGCATGAGATACTCTCTCCCTCTTTAAGCTTATACTCTCTCTCTTGAGCCCTAATAACTGGTATCCATAAAGTCCTGACTCTCTTGAACCCTAATAATTAATATACATAAGGTCCTCCTTCTCTCTTAACTAGTTATTTTGGTGTGGATAAACACTATATCTTTAAAATTTACTGTAATTATCAAATCTTCTAATTTATTAATCAAACTTTTTCTCATTTTGTAACTTTTACTAATCAAATCTCTTCCCAGTTTTTAACTTGCACCATAAATATTTTGAATTTGGTATCATAAATTTATTGCTTATTTGAAATTTGAAAGACTTCAATAAAAAATTAATAAAGATAAGGCTATCATAATAAAAATATGTTATTCCAACCATATTATTCCAATGACTTACTATCTTGAAACCAAATCTAATATTAGAAAACATGTGATTCCATGTAAGTACCAAAGACATACAAAATAAGTTATTATTAAAAAATATTTTTGGAATGATGATGATGTTATTATTAGAAAATTTTGTTGGAATGGTGTGATGATGACTTTAATTCTGTATTCCAATGAAATTTTGTGACAAAAAAAAAGAAATGATAGTTTATAGGCAAGTGCTGATAAAATATTGGTAATGCATTTTCCATATTTCTTCCAAACATAGCCAAATGGTAACTATGTATTCCCTAAATTACATCTAAATACTACTCAAATAATAACAATTCATTTAGATGTAATATATTAAGTAGTAATATATTATACAATTAATATACTTACGAATAATATATTTCCAGTTACCCAAACAGCCCTTCAATATTTATATACTCGAAATGTTATAGTTTTACTCGAAAAAGTGATAACATCAGCTTAAGCGTACACGAAGAAAGTTCCGTAGTGCGTATGCCGCGTAAACCAAAGAAGCCCAAGTCAACACCTACTTCTTGCCCTAAATTTTTGTTAAGCAGCTACTACTTCTGTCACACCATCCAATACTTGTTGGAAATGTTTTCGACCCTAGATCGTTCGGGTTTTTTTGTGTAATAAAAAACCAATTATCTTGACTACCACAATAATAATGATTTTAAATAAAAAATAAATTTAAACGTTAATTTTGAAATTCATTGACATGAAAGACATTATCTTAACTACCACAACCTTGAAATTCATTGACATGAAAAAAAATGGATTTCTAATATTAAAAATAGTTCATCTTCTAACACATTTTCCAAATCACCCATTTTCAAGTGTTTATAGGTCTGTTTGATCGTCACCATTTGTAGAACTTTAAATTTCATTATTGAGAGCAACAATAAACTTTTATATCATCGAAAGGCTTTTCAGCACTGAAACTGCATTTTTGACATAGTTTTGAGATGCACCTTACTTCAATAATATAAATTGGAAACCTTATACAAACCTAACCCAAAGTTAAGTGGTCCACTATCACTAAAATCTCATCAGAATATCCCACGTATGACTAACAACAAACGTATCGACCCAAGAACTGGTTAGCAAAGAAACAGTTGAAGGTAAGAAAGAAGACTTGGCATGTGTCCCAAAGTGTCCATACGTTATGTATTTAGCGATCGTCCACGTGCCTCATCTAGAGCAAAGCGGGTGCCGGTCCACCTGAACAAATAACAATGGCCATAAAATACAATAAATACTTAGAAAGTGTTGCTTGACCCTCACAATTTTGGAAACAAATAAAAAAGGGAAATTTACAAAGTAATTATGAAAGATGAACTATTTAACATTCTATCTATTTATAGCTATTCCAACTTTAGATCACGTATTCTTTTATCGGCATTTGGAAATTAAATTAAAATACATGGTTAAGATGAACTTTTTTAAGGTGATAAAATGTTTATCTCTCATAGGTAACTTAATAAATTTCTCTAAATAAAAAATAATAATGAAGAAAGAAAGCAAGGTACATATGGGGCTGAAAATGGCTTGGGTATGGGTACGTAGACCCGACCCAACAGGATTAAAGCCATATTCATTTGGACCATGATTGATAGGAAGCTTTAGGTACCCACTGTGCTTGGTTTGGACCCAGACCAAGACCACAATGTCCAAGTCAATCGGTCTAAGACCCAAACCAACCTAGATATGTTCAAGATGGACATGGACCAAAATCTTTAAGAAAAGGCTGTTTTAATGTTGAAACCCCTCTAATTGATCATCTCTACATTGAGATGTATAAATATGAAAAATTAAAACAAAGATTTTAAGTCCAAACAATAATGCATCTTGCAACACATTATATAGACCGTCTATTTTCAAGATTTTCATATAGTTATATATCTACTTGATTTGAACTATTTTTTGGAGTTTAATATTTTATAATTTGATCTGAAAATAGATTTTCAGGTCATTCTAAAAAAATTTGATACCAAAATTACATGTTATGATCAAATATATAGGTGCGCTTTAATTTGATTGTTTAAGATTGCAACTTGAAAAAATACACCCTTAGCCTCTTATTTCTATATGTAAACACCAATAACTGTCACTATTTTAACTAGTTTTCTCCCTTTTAAAGATTTTATTGCACATCAAAAATGAAAAGAAAAACTCCTTGAGTGGTTGCTACAAAAAAAGAAATTCAATATAGAAAAGGGTTGTTGACCTAATCTTTAAGGGTGTTTTAGTAATCCCATGGGATAAATTTTTTTACTGCCCTCACAAGTTAAGACCTTCCTCTACTTGAGCTCATGGCCGACAACCTCTTACCAGAACCCTTTTTCTTTTATTTTTTGAAATGCAAGTTGACCTACCCCATCTAAGAAGAGAATATAAATATTTATGATAAATTCTCAAGGTCTCACCTCAAGCGCGTTGGCGTGGCATGATATAATATAGACTTAGAAAATACTCTATGCTTCTGCAGGAGCAAAGTGTACATTTGCTGCATTGAGTAGAACCCCAACTAGGAGGATTTTTGGGACCCAAAATTTTGAGGATGCAATATTCTAAGATCAATAAAAAAAAACATAAATTAACAAAGGAAAAAATACAGAAAAGAATATGCACCTGAAGTATACCTGAAAATTATACCCAGGTGTCCACATACCGAATTTATGGTCGGTTAGATTTAAGAGTTTTTGATACTCAATTTCTTTTTTTGAAATACTCGTAAGGTGATTCTAAAAAAGAACCTTAAAATTTAGAATTAAGGTGTACATCTAAAATCCTTCAAAATGGCTTTTTTTTATGTTGGAAAAACATCTATGATCATCTAGACATCAAGATGCATAGTTAAGGCGATTTTAAGTCCTAAAAATAGTACATCTTGCAATATATTATCGAGACTGTCTATTTTCAAGATTTCCATGCACTCATAAATCTACTTGATTTGAACTATGTTTTGAGTTTTAATTCTATAATTAGATATAAAAAAAATTGAAAATGACCTTGTGAGACCCTCCCACACCTATGTGTGTAGGACCCCAAAGGATCACCATTAAATTTAACGCAGATCTCTAGAAAAGTCAAATCTCACACCCATGTGATAGCTTTTCTAGAGATCTGTGTCAAATTTAATGGTGATCTTTTGAGGTCCTACACACATAAGTGTGGGAGGGTCTCATAAGATCATTACTCTATAAAAATAAATTCTCGTACCATCCTAAGAATTTTCGACACCAAAGTTACATCTCATGATAAAGTTTAGGTGTGCACCTTAATTTGATTGTTCAGAGTTGCAACCTTATGCAAACCACACGCCTATAAAAATAAGTCCCTAAATTTCAGATCAGTAATATTCTCTTTAGAAGTTCACTTGCCCAAGGGAGCAAATAGACCTTGTGCTCCTGCAGGAGCACGGTACAATGAGTAAAATAGGAAACATACAATATGGAAAATTACGCCATACACACTAAGGGGTATGGTTTTTTTGGTGCATGGTTACATCAACCGTCCATCCACGAGAGTATATGAGTTGAATGAGCCCTATTAAGGTGGTGTGTACTTTCTTCTTAAATATCCACAAACCAGTGTCCCAAATAATCGGCAAATACCTATGGTGCACCATAGAACATACACAACTGTCGTGATGGATCATGGAGTCCTTGACCATGTTGTTTAATTGAAGGACACGGTTCTTATGAGTCCATGTAGAAATGAGTCACACTTAATTTTTAAAGACATCTAATCTTTAACATGGAAGTTATGAATATGAAAAAATAAATAAAATTTTAAAAAATAAAAATAATAATACTATTAAGAAAACATTTGGACCGTTAGTTTCAATTGTTTTTAGATTAACCGCCTATTTACATCCATTTTTAAAATGAATATTTTAGACCTTAAGGACCACAAATTTAGAAATACGGACCGGCGTGAAACAATTTCCTTAGTAGAATGAACGGCCAATATTGAAAGGTGACCTTAGTCATCTAAACCTTAATGAATTAACTAAGGTCATATTTGAATTGGAAGCTTTTGAGCCAAGACAAGTATGAGATCATTGATTTTGCATTCATTAATTGGAAGCTTCCAAGACATGACATGCTTTGGATGGCACAGTGAATGAGAAGGTCCATCATGACTTGTTCTTATTTGGCTTTTCTCTTGAGTGAAAGAGAAGGTGCTATAATTTAAAGAAAACAAAGAGAGGTGTATAGCATACTCCAGCGGGAGCATATTAAACATTGTTTTCCCTTGGCAAAAGAGCTTATTCCGGGGATCTCAATCTTAAATTTTTGGGTCCACTTTAGAATCATCAAGCATATATCCACCATATTAAAACACTGTAGATTCATCAAGTATATAACCAATATATTAAAAAAAAGAAAAAAGAAGAAAAAAAAAATTTTGAGTTCTTAAACACTGTATAAAAATTAGATGGTCTCTGTTCTATATTATTATCATCATCATCAAGACTTTTTTTTCAACTATTTGAGATCGACTACACAAATATATCTACCATTTTGCTCTATCGTACCCTCATTGAGTCCATAAATCTATATCAAGATGCTAATTTTGCTTCCCAAAGTGCTTATATTTTTTTTAGGTGGGTTGGAGGTTACACCCCCAATAAATCTATGTTCTATATCAAGATGCTAATTTTGCTTCCCAAAGTGCTTATATTTTTTCAGGTGGGTTGGAGGTTACACCCCCAAAACTATGGGGTCCTAAAAATATGCTTAGATGGGATTTTAGTTGAGAGATTTAATGGATGATATGTTCCCGCAGGTGTACATAGATTTTTTGGCTTAAAAGAGCGGACCTAAAGATTTAATAACTGGGCATTTGGTGTAGAAGGTAAAGACTTTTGAGGCACCAATAAAGAAACAGAAACAACTGAAAGACGGTACACCAAAGAAGTAAAAAAATAACCAAACACATTTTTTGGGAGGGGGAGCTAGAATAACACGCTTCCCCAGTAGACTTTCCTATTATGCATTAAACAGAAACATGCACCGTATAAGTATGAGGACAAGTTCATGCTTTCACACTATGAAATAAAAAATTCAAGGTCTGTAGAAGAAAGTTTGGCTCTCAACAATTCTACTTCTCTGATTTCTAGTCCAAAAATTCAAACTTTTTGAATTTTGGGTAGGCATAATAATACTCCAAGTCTTTATGGATTTCGATTAATTAGATTTGATGGGCAAGCCGATTTTTTTTGGCCTATATAATATCTTAATGAGTTAGCCAATCTAGAAGGCCAAATTCTAGGGTTTAATAGTTGATAGCTTTTATATATATCCTTCCAGAATTTAAAGCCTTTTTGGGCTTATCAGGGAAGGAGATTCCTTTCAATTGTTTCATGGTTTTCTTCACATTTAAAGGAAACCCAACCTGAAGAAGAAGCCATCTTTCTTGTATTTTCTTACAAAAGAAAAAAGCTTCAAAAACCTTTGTTTCCTCTCCAATTCCTCTTCCTCAAGAGCTTCGACGACAACAACAATGGCTGACCAGCAAAGGATCCACCCAGTCGATGTAGAAGCACCACCCACCGCTCCTCTCGCACCGAGGGATGCAGTGATCTCGGAGAAAGGAGACCCGCCCAAACAGTTTTCGCCGTTTCATCGCACTTTTCCGGTGATGCACTCGAAGCCACCGAAGCGAAAGAATTGTTGCTGCCGTTTCCTTTGCTGGACCATGTGTTTCCTCATCACCCTTATAATACTCATAGGCATAACACTCGGCGCGCTTTATCTAATTTTCAGGCCTAAATTACCCGAGTACTCCGTGGATCGCCTGAGGATCACTGCTTTCAACTTCAATCCAACTGATATGAGCCTCTACACGCAGTTCGCCGTGACAATAACAGCAAAAAATCCGAACAAGAAGATTGGAATTTACTACGAGGATGGAAGCCACTTGAGCGTCTGGTATTCGGATACGAGGCTTTGTACCGGAGCTCTACCTAAATTTTATCAGGGCCATCAAAATACCACTGTTATGGAGGTGGCTTTGGCAGGGCAAAACCAGGTAGGGAGTGGTTTACAGGCTGCAATAGCTGAGCAGCAGAGCACTGGAATGGTGCCTTTGTTGTTTAGGGGTGATGTTCCTGTGAGAATCAAATTTGGGGCACTCAAGTTGATGAAGATAACTTCCAAGGTTAGGTGCAATTTGGTGGTTGATAGCTTGAGTGCCAACAACCAGGTTAGTATTAGAACTGGGTCTTGCAAATTCAGGTTGAAGCTCTGAGCTCTCTCTCCTACAGATTGAAGCTCCCTTCTCTCTTTTACAAGTTAGGACACCCCTTCTCTCTTTTACTTCTTAGGACACCCCCTTCTCTCTCTTTATAATTTTAGTTATACCATTTTCTTTGATGTTACCATTCATTCTAGATTTATTTTTCTGATAATTTTTTAGAAATAAGACGAAGATTACACAGCTCTAACTTTCTCTACCTTGCTCATGCATGTGTTGCATGGTTTTTTCAGGAATTACAGAGTTTGTCCCTTATTTCTTGAAGTTGCATAATTATAATTATAGAAATAAAATAGTGGTTGTCTTTGTCTTTTCTTCAAAAATTGTAAAAACTAAAAGTGATGATTATCTTTTCTCTCTACAGAATTACTGTGTATTATTATTTATTATATTTATCTTAAATAGAGAGAGGGATGGGCAACTTGATCGGGAAATCATCATTATCCAATTTATCATCCAAATAACTTGATAGGATCCGGAAACCATCAGCATCCACATTCTATGGACAACTATGATAGTCGAATATTATTTGAATATTAATATTTTTTATACCAATCAAATTCACCACAATGTTTGAGGGTGTGCACATCTCAGCGACAGCGAGGCTCAAGCGAAAATAATTCAACAATAACAATGACAAAAATAACCCTATAAATATTTCAGTAAGTATTTTTATCTGTTACTTTTTTATATAATTATTCATTTTGTATTTTTATATGGGTGTGATGAACTACATATGCCCCCAAAAATTAAGGTGAATTTGATTATATGAAAATTTAAAAATTCAAACACCATGTGGAATGGACAAAGCACTTTAGAAATTCACTCACTCTTATATGTTCCAAGGGTGAGGTTTATATAAGGCACATTCTATATAAGGTGCATCTCTAAATTTTGCTAGTTTTAATATCCGAAACGATGGCTTGAAAATTTATTTTCATCCCTACGTATAAAACATAAAATTCCAAAAATAGTGCAAATCAAACAAATTTACAAATACTTGAAAATCTGAAAAATATACAGTCCAAATAACTTATAACAAGATGCCCTATTTTAATAATTGAATTTTTTTTTTTCCTTCATATTCATAAGTCTCAATGTTGAGATGATCAATTAGAAGGCGTTCCAACATCAAAACACTCTCTTCTAGAGGATTTTTGAGAAGCACCTTGCTTCAATAATATAAGGTTGATACCTTATGTATATGGTTCCCATGTGTTTTACATACACACCTAGCAAGTTCATCAATCCATCATATATTATATTATAAGCCCAATGAACAAGATTGAATGAGCCAAAAATGAATGGATAATGTTGCCCGTAAAACATTTGCACACATTATCCAAGCTTTGAGGATGGTTACAAGTGCATTGAAAATTTTCAAAAAAAACAAAGTGACTGGAACTCAGACCCAACCCGAACCCAACTTAAGTCCAAGGTTTTGGACCCAAACCTGACCCATCGGGTCCAAAACTTTGGACTGAGAACCAAACCTGGATGTACCCGATTCAATTGCCACCCGTAATCTAACCCTAAATCTGAAAGTGCACTAGGACGAAGAGGAGGTGGTAACTCACTTTCTCTCTCTTCACAAAATTATTTTCTTATTCTCTCTTAAAATCTTCTCATCGGCATGCTCACCACGTAACACGATAATGGTGATGGCATTAAATGTATACCCTCTTCATGTCTTCGACATTCAACTTTTATATTAATCTTTATATAACATTAATTTTTATATAAAGAAATATATGGGAAGTGATTTCAGGCAATGGTTTTATAGTACTAAGTATAATAATAAAACACTCCTTCTAAGGGAATGGGATCCGGGCATCGGTAGTTAGGGGGCGGATGCCCTAATATAACGTCTTTCCCTCCATTCCTTCCGTTAACATATCAAAAAATTAAAAATTAAATACTTATTCTCCGTTAACATATCAAATAAAAATAAAAATAAATACTCATTCAACTTCCATTTGTGAGAAATTTGTTTAACCTCAATTTTTAAGCTATTTTTATCCCGGTGAACAATATAATTTTTTTTGTAAATGGTCTTATCATTATTATTAGATAAATATTTAAAAGAATTTGATTTTGAGTTCTTCAAGACCCAAAGTTCATTATCCACCTGATGGACCTTTTGGATTCATTATAAGATAAGTACTCCTTTTGACTTTTTCTAAAGTGCAAATTCTCGTTTTTTTTTTTTTTTTGTCATGAGATTGATTGATGAATAGCATGAAGAGGACCTTGTGGATTCATTATAAGATAAGTACTCCAGTTGGCTTTTTCCTAAGGTGCAAATTCAATTTTTTATGTCATGATATTGATGAATAGGATGAAGAGAGTGCACCTACAAAATTTGATGTCACCACTAACATCGTTTTTCTAAAAAAAGATAGTTTCATTATATTAAATGAAATAGTGACAAAATTTTAAATTTTCCATTCGACTTTTTTTTTCTCTATAATCTCTCAGCATGAGAATCTTGGAATGCACATAGTTAGAAAATCCAGGGAAGGAACAGAAATAATCACCCGGATCCACTTTTTCACGGGTCCTTTTCTTGTATTAAAAATGGTTGAGGTTTGTACAGGGTGCCCTTGAAAGTTAAATGTACCTCTAAAATTCACTCTGAGAAATAATTCTAGTGTTGGAAATGGCATAAAAAATATATTTTTATCCCAAGTTATGAAATTTAAAATTTCAAAAAAAACACAAATCAAACAAACCTATAAACACTTGAAAATCTTGAAAATAGACCGTCCACATCACTTGTTACAAAATACATTATTTCAAAGACTTGAAATTCTTTTTTTTCCTAGGTTCAAAATGAATAATTAGAGGGTTCTCTAATGTCTTAACACTGTCTTAAAACACTCTTCTAGAGGATAATGAAGTGCAGCGTACTTCACTAGTATAAGGTTGAAACCTTATATAAAATTTTTCCATTAAAAAATGGTCCCCAAATTGGTCTATCTTACAAACACTATTGACCAAATTACCCCGAGTTTGACCCTTGAAGGATCGAATTCACGAGGGCCCAAAATTGTTCACAAAAACGAGTTGGAACGAAAAGTTTTGTAGTTCATCTCTACAAAAATGTGTAACTCTCAATCTCTCTTATCTCTCTTTTTGTTGAAATGTTCATCAAACAAAATAAATGTACAACTCTCAATGTCTCTCTTATCTACATATTTTTTTCTAAATGTTCATCAAACAAAATACAAAATGTACTACAAATTTGATGCAGGATCGTATACAATGAGGCCATTTGCTTTTGAGACAGCGAGATCAAAATTATTTACAACTATCCAATGTGAAATCTGATAGTGTGGGTGTATCATAGAGTTCGTGAAAATTTCTTTTGAAGTTTGAGTTTGGTCAATAGAATAAATGCATGCATCTAATTCCACATCCAATGGTCAAGATTAATTGTAACCACCTTGTACTAAAAATAAATTGTTTCATTGTATATTTTTCCTTATGAAGTATTTCATTTTGGTTTTGTGTAAGAGTCTTAGAATTAATCCAATAAATCTTGCAAAAACAAATGGCGTCTAAATATGAATCTCAAGACTATTAAATCCTTAGTAAGCGAGAGAAACAGAGAGAGAGAGAGAGAGTCAGAGGTGTACATTAAAGCACCCATAAAGAGAGAGACGTTGCACTAAAACATACACGAGGAGAGAGAGATAGAGAGATCAATTTTGGGGTCCAAACTCGTGGAATTTTTCTATTTCTTCTTTTCTTTTTAGATCGGTAACTTTAATATCACTTAATAAACTAATTTCTAAACCTATGATTTCATTAAGAATCTAAGAATTCTGGAAATCACCATATTTCTCAAATTTCTAGACTTTTAGACTTCCTTTTAGAGCCCATTTGGTTCCTAGAGATGGAGATACCACTCAGAATTGGCATATCTAATATTGGTGTCTGTTGTTTGGCTAGCATCTGATAAGTGACTTGGAAGATGCATATCCATGATTTGGATTGTATAAATATTATTAATATAATATTATAGTATTGTATTATAATATTACATTAATAATGTTAAATTGTATATATTAATAATATATATTAATCATATAAATATTAAATATATTTTATACAATTCTAATATATAATCATATCATAATTAATATAATGATTGTATATTAGACATTAATTACTATACATACTTTTTACTTGTAGTGTTATTTTGGTTCAATGAACATTTACATGTTGTGGGCTTAAAATCTGGATACGGATATCCACACAGACTGAAATTCCACCTCCAACCTGCATCAAGGCTGCAGAAATGTCTGGTATATATGGAAACGAGTCTCTCGGATGCTAATTTCTAGGGAACCAAACAGGCCCTTAGGAGTTATGGAGAAAAGATAACTTCTCTACAACCATCATATACTTTTTCTCAGTTAAAGCGCTGACCTTTTGGATTCTTAACCACCAGAAAAGCATTGTAACCACGGCTGTAGTGCTTTCTTGTAATGCATGTCTAAGCTTCCTCTCTCTCTCTCTCACACACACATACATATATAGACACACACCAAGATGCACTACATAACATTTTGCTTCGCAAAGACAATAGAGTTTCAAGGTAATTGTTAGACAACACTGAGATATCACCAATTCTCACATGTCCACAGATTGATTTCGCCAAATGAACCCAAGACAATACAGGATGAGAACTCATAAATGGCACTTGCCAGGCGTACATCTATCAAGTATGCAATAAAACCATTTATCTTTGGTACAAAAAGATGACAATCACCCCAAGTCATCAGACTAAAATTGGGCAGCTGGAAGTGGTGCCATTAACTGTGTTCAACATCCAATAAAAATTTTCTTGGATTTTGAGCGGCAAAATGACACTCCCAACAGCCTGATTTCACATCTGACGACTAGATGTAGGGACCTATTTTGTACCAAAGGTAACAGTCTCGGAATATTCAATCTCATATTTATTCATATATCGCCAAAATTATACTTTATCCAAAAGCCCTATTGGCCTGTCAAGGCACGCGGTCTATGTTCAAGAGTCATCAAGGACATACCTGTTTGGAATACAGCTCTTACAAATCCCATGTTTGCAGTTAAAGTTGGGGCACGCCATTGGTCTCCAGTGCCAAAAATGATCTTGTTCTTCAGGCCTATCTTTCTAGTGGTTGGAAGACCCACCACACGGGCAGATGGATTGTCCTTGATGACCCTGCAATTTGACAAACAACTTCAAGATCTTCAAAACAATTGACACAATCAACACCTCTCTCTCTCTCTCTCAGCAATGTTGGGGTTGGGTACTCAAGCTCAGCTCAACTAACAAAGTAAATGTGGATTGCCCAATTGAAAATAAGAACAAACTGAAAGCCGAATGCTTGTTTAAAGAGTTAGAAGCAAGACTCTTATGTGATAGCCCGATAGGCCACAATTAGCCATCTGCTCAACCAGAAATAGAGATTTTTCCCTCATAAACATGCATAACTTACCATCTGTTTAACTCATTGTAAACAACCCAAACCATCTGTTTAACTCATTGTAAACAACCCAAATTTAATTAGGGGGTTAAGATAACTACAGGGCTTTCATATGAATTTGAGAGAACTTATAAATCCAATTTCCCGATAGCATTATTATTATATATTCCTTTTCTAGGTTGCAAAATATAGGAATAATCTGGCATATTCAAATGTTATCTTTTTATAATCATTGTTAATTTATTTGCCATTTCAACAAACTTATCTACTGAATCACAACAATCAAATTAGAAGGAACAAAAAGTTCAAATTCATAATAAGAAAGAAAAGACATATATTTCCAAAAAATAAAATATTAAAATGTGATTTAAAGATTACAAATTGGCATGTTATAAAGGAGCCATACACTTAATTGCAAAGTGAAGAAGCAACCATTTAGATGGTAATTAGATGACAGAAAATCGCATTTCCAGGAGGCACCTAGAGTCATGACATAGTGATAAATAACCCATTCAATAATGGGGTTCAAGGAAAGGAGTCTTTCCCATCATTGGAATGTTCCCTCTTAACATTCATATACTTCTAGGATCATAGCACATAATTTTTGAAATGGAACTGTTTTCAGCTAAGAAACTCACACTAGGCATTGCAGCAAGCGATCTGCTCTCATTTTCTCACCCGGTCCTCCACACATTGCAATGAGCTCCTTGAACTCAGAACAAACGCTTTCGCATATGATAACTTTTCTGCATGATATTAAACATCCCAATTCCTCTAATATTGGGTTCTCAATCTCAGACTTTACCTGTAGAAGGAATAAGAACTTCAGAAAGTAATATTATAAGCTGCAGAAAATGTAAATATGCTAAAACTAGTCAAGGCTTCTATCAAAAAAACTGGGCTTGATCTCAAATAAAAAATAAAAAAAAGGAAGTCAAGTATTCAATCAATTCAGTAAAATCCACCAGGTCAGGCACTCAAACCAATTCCAATCTTTTGTGAACACAATTTAAACAATCTGACACCCAGAATAGAAACTCCGGAATGACAAAGTCTTCTACAACAACCGACAACCTAATGTTTTGAGAATAGCACACAACTGAACTTTACTTCTTTTCTTTTTTATTAAATTGAAATACAATGTGCGAGCTACTAAAAAACACTCCAATTATTTAGATGATGCCAATAAGTGAGGAACCCAGTGTTTCATCCCAGTAGCAGCAAACCAAATAGGGGAGTTGAATTTATTCTTTCACATCCAGTAGCTGAAAACCATCAGCAAAGGAGTGAAAGGCTTACATCATCATCTAATGAAGTCAAAATGTTTTGGTCATTTCCTGATAGTATGTTGAATTCTTGGTAATCTGTCAGTGACATGGAAATCAGAAAAATGAGGATTTTGGGACATATTATATAGATAAGAGGGTGTATAAATCAAATTATAGGAAGAGAAATGCTGTCAAGGGCCACATAATACCTGTGCCATTACAAAGGCGAAGTTACTCTTAAAGCGCTTTCTCATGTCGTCCTCTGGAGCTTTCAAAATCTGCTCGATACCACCACTACTTATTCCAGACACAAG
This sequence comes from Amborella trichopoda, assembly GCF_054954075.1. Taxonomy (NCBI): domain Eukaryota; kingdom Viridiplantae; phylum Streptophyta; class Magnoliopsida; order Amborellales; family Amborellaceae; genus Amborella; species Amborella trichopoda. Next base: position 734,452 of record NC_142344.1, read on the forward strand.
TGCAATTAAAGCTGTTGTATCAAAATTAATCATATTTTCTCCCACGGTAACACCCATTTCAGTACCATCGCCATCAAGTAAGGAGGATTGCATAGTTGAAATCAAAGAACAGAAAGCAGCATTCCCAAGTACCTCTGGATCATTCCCCAACAAATTTTTGTGAAAACCCATCATGGTGTTTCCCAGTGAGGATGACATTGTCACACTTGATTCAGAATGAACACATGCTCTACGACCCTCATCGTCCTTCTCAAGACAATTAACTGCAAACTGAAATACACGAGCACCTTGATATTGTCTAGAAGAATCCTTGAGATCCCCATCAAATGTCTTCCTATTGAAAGTGATATTTACCCATTCATCTTCTAATTCCTCAAAGATACTAACCTCAAAATGATTAAATTCTTTCCCAATTTCAAGAGCTTTATATTCATCAATGAGCTTCTGAGGAACAACTTCATCAAGTCCATTGGCAAAGAAAAATATAACAAAGGCTGGCTGCAATGTCAGTGAAGAATTGGCTGCTTGAATAACCGAATGCAAGCGTGATCTTAGTCCCTTACTCCTATGAGAATATGCCCATGAAATATATTTTGGGTTCCTGTCTGAGACGATGAACCAAACTGGGTTTCCATGATAAGTGCATATTATATCAATATGGGCTCCTTTTGGATTAGCCTTGAATTTTTTCCCATGTAATGATGACAGAGGCACAGATTTGCATACACGTGTAATGCTGTTTATAAATGGTTGCTGAAGAATGTACACAATACTCTCAAGGTAGCCAATGTTAGTACTGCAAATAGAGTAAGCAGCTGAATTTTGGACCAACAAACTCAAGAGTAATTGCACAACAATGGAGTTGACCATCACTATTAACTGATTAAGTATTAACCAATAAAGTAAGGCCAGTAAAAAATACTGTTTCAGGAGATTAATAATGATTTTATCTTAAGAAATTAATGAATGATGCTTTTCTATGGTGAATTCTTTATCATGACGGTTACTGGTCAACAGAATGATATTCAAATTACCTAAGTATTACGCGTTCCATGTGCACCCACCGTGCACCCGAAGTTAGGGGGAAAAATAGAGTAGTTTAACACAATGAATATTCAACAGAAGGTTAATACACATAAACAAGATTCAATTCTCAATGTTCCAAGATGTAGGTTCTCATAATCAGAGAGCAAATGAACAGGAATCAAAGCAGGGATATCCATCATATGAAAAATGTAACCGCAACCACCAGGATTTTTTCATTTTCATGTGACCTCAAAAGCATTATAATCCACCCAACTGGATTACTTTATTTCTTAATAACATTTATCGGCAAAAACACCCATGTATCGCGATGATATCTTGATAAAGCAAGAGCTGATACTACATTTAAAATTATAGCAACAAAATGCACTTTAAAAATAATGGCACGGTTGAATCATTAAAACCCCCATTTAAGCAACAACAGGAAGGCTTCTCTTCCTGAAAAAAATAACAGTGGATTTAAAAGAAATGCTAATATATTACAATAGAATAAATCGTCCTGACAGTAGTTAGCAGAATAACATCCTGATAATTTGTCACTAGGTTTTCTTTATTCATTTTCTATGATGTATTCTTCGGACACAATGATATAAACCCAGTATCTATGGTTGTTACTAAGGTTTCACAAAAATTAATTACTGTATGCCTTGTATCACCCATTCACCTCTGTATCTGAATTTTGCCTATAAATATTTAAGTGAATTTTTACTTTCAATGCAGCAAATTAACACGAAAAAACAAAAAGACAAACAGTAAAATATGAACAGATCAATTTGATGCGCAATTTTCAATATTAAAGGGATTATCTATTACCATAAAATAACCAAATTATAGCAATAATCACATTAAAAAAAAAAAAAACAAATTATAGCAGTGAGCTATAGCAAATTTGTGTCAAGAAAGGGCGAACCGTGGTCGATAAATATGAAACCAAACCGAAATTAGGGTTATGACTATAGTAAAACATACCTGAGAGGACCACAAAAGTCCTGAGAAAGGGAATTGAGAAATTTGAGCTCCGAAATTATGAGTTTATATAAGCTGCGTTTACAGGTTAGAGAAATCTTTGAAGGAGGTAAGGATTGAAGTTGCTCTAAACAATCGACGCATCTCTTCTTCGCCTTCTGTAAGTCCATACTTGAACTTCCGGCCAAAATTTAGAGATAGATAGAGACTTTAGAGACCGTTAAAACCCTAGTTTTGCCGCTACCGCCTTTTTACGGGTTTTTGTGATATGGGGTGTTTGTGCAAGAGAACGCGCACGCACGTTACAGTTTGCTTTGAACTTTGATCGCTAACATTTTGTTTCAGTTTTATCTCGCTTTGATTTAAAAAAAAGTTTATAAAAGGTGCAAGTAGATTTAGGAATCGGTTTTTATGAGTCCAATGACTCGTATCCGTTATTTTTATTTTTATTTTACCAATGTTAAAAAAATGTATTGGTAAAAACTACCCCAAATTACAACATCATAAATAATTAGAGCTAGAAGAGAGAAGAATCATAAATAATTAGAGCTAGAAGAGAGAAGAGCCATGCTTAGCCAAAGAATCTGCTAATGTATTAGCCTCCTAAACACGTGGTTAAAGATCGACAACAGCTCAGCAAAATCCACAATTTGCACCCAGTTAGGTGCTAATTTCCAAGGAATTCGCCTCTCCTTCTTACACTATTGGATAGCGTTCAAGGAAATCGCCTTCCACCAAACAGCATCCACTAAAATTTCTACTCTTGAAGATTTTCAGGCACTGCAAGAGAGCAAGCATCTCAACTTGATTTGCCAAGCCTATCCCAACTGGTCCAACAAACCCTAACAATACATTCCCAATCCAACCCCTATCAACTCCCCTGATCCTTGTAGGCCTCGGATTCTTTAGAGAGCTACTATCGAAGTTTAGTTTGAAGGTATCAGGCATAGGAGGCGCTTATAGGTCGTCTCGTATCCAGTTTTCAAAGAGTTTCTAAGTCCCCATATATTTTCTCACTAGTTTTAATTAAATCATTTTTAAGCTTATTGTTTATTATTTTTTTAGCCTTCTACTTGAACTAACTTATACTTTTTTAATAAGCAGTATCTTTGTTGCACATGTCCAAAAATCTATTTTGTCTCATCTTAACGCCCATTGGAGTCATGCCTGTATACTCCCGAATAATATTCATTTCGAATTCTATGTCTTTTTATATCGCCACTAATCCATATCAACGACATCATCATCTTAGCTACAATTATCACATGGGAATGTTTTTTCTTGACTGCCTAACATTATGTTCCATAAAACAATGTAGGTCTCACAACTATCCCATAGAACTCTGTGATATATACGGCAATCACATAAAAACTCCGATTGCACATATCTAGTTCGCCTTATGAAATGACAAGTCTATTCTAAGCTCTTAGACTTCACAAAATTTGGCCAAATTTTAAACTTTATTATAGTAGATTGGGCCTTTGTAATTAGGCGAACCACCTAAGATATAAACACTTGAAAAGCAAAGGTGTATACCATAGATATCGTACCACCCTATTTTTGTCTTTTTGAAAACTTTGGTTTGATGTTTCCAACATTTGACAATATGCTTTAAAAAATTATAATGCATGGACACTCTTATGTTTCCAACATTGAATCAGTTCCTGTGCTTGAAAATAAATAAACAATTTGATGTCTCGCACATCGGACTTTGGGGCAAATAGGAGAAAAAAAGGGACTCGGGAGTTTTTCTTTTTTTTTTAAAAAAAGCACCTGACCAACGTTTCAAATATGGGACAAGTGTAGTTGTACGTAATATTTTTTTAAAATTGTATCATTATGTAGTTATTTTATAGTAATTCGGTACGACATAATTTTTCCAACCCACAATCATCTTTGTAATTATAAATGGGTAGAATGTTGAATAGTTCATATTTCTACGAGGATTTTGACAAATTTCCCTTCAATTTTTTGCCTTATTTTTCCTTAATTTTTGTCCTCATTCTATTGTCTTCTTAACAAATGGTATACATGCCTTACATCTGTTATACACTGAAAGCCTATAATCAGACCAAAAGGATTGCAAATGACCTTCAGCACTCAAAAGTCATGAACTCTTTAGTCAAGCGGATAAAGGATGTTATTTTTCCAATAAAAGAGTTTTTGAGAAAATTTATATTGAACAATACACGCATGAGTTGCTCGATGTCACATGTATAAGAAGTGATCATGACATTTTTGTACTAAAGATTTTAAAGTAATTAATTTTATACGAAAGGTATACAATGAGACTAACTAAAGATTTTAAAGTAATTAAGTTTATACAAAAGGTATACAATGAGACTAACTAATTGCGTTATAAAGAGGTACCAAACTTCATTAACTGTTAGATTAGGAATCAAATGGTTGAAACCGTGTCATTATTTGGACATAAAATGTAAAATAAAATTTCTCGAATGTCGTGACACACTTTTATCTATTGAATTTTGCATCTAATATATAAGGGTGTGGTTTTAACATCTAATTAAGGCGCACCACCAAATTTTATCATAACATGTAATTTTGGCATAAAACTTACTAGAATTATTTAAGAATATATTTTCATATCTAATTATAAAAATTAAACTTAAAAAATGATTAAAATTAAGTAGATTTATGAACATATGAAAATATTGAAAATAGACGGCCTAGATAATGTATTGCAAGATGCGCTATTTTTTAGTCTCAAATATCTTATTTTTTCATATTCAAACATCTCAATATTGCGATGGTCAACTAGAGGGTGTTTCCAAACCTTAAAGTAAACTTTTCCCAATAGGCAGATGTGACCTCCTTATACAAAAAACAAATAATCTCATAATATACAATCCCAATCTTATATATTTAACAACCAAATCTCATCAGGTATTCTTAAAATAAACTATAAAACACCTTTATTTTCTCTCTGTCTCCACAAAACCCATGTGTATAAACATAAATGTATAAATAGTGTGTAACAAAAGCATGCAACCATGCACTACTCTCCAAATTCCATGCTACCTTATCAAATCTAGTTGATGCAAATAACACAATTAGCAACAATTGCTTTACATCTTTATGGAAGCTATCTTTAAAATCAACCAAAAAAATTTGAGAAAATATCACTAAAATGGCTAGAGCATCTTGAAAATCATTGAGGCAGTTGAACCAACCAATTGGGGTTGATTTAAAAATATCATTTTACTCAAATGCCTCCTAAAATAATTTACTAAAATTGTCCAAACTATTGTTGTTTTAAGTTTGGAATCCTGCACAAAGAGTACATGGGTAATTCAGCATTACATGAGTGGCCAAGCCAAGCCAAAACTCGCACACTCTTTAACTTGTTTTGGATCTCCAAACAGAAAAAATAAAGGTTTCTAAATTTCTCCTATTTTATAGAAGTTATATACTCCCCCATCCAATTGTCCAATCTAGATTAAATAAGTGATCGTTTGATCTAGATCCGATGCCTCAGAGTATATATATCTTTCGCTGTTTTGAAATCAAAACAAAAACCTGTTTGGGCTAGGCCAATTGATGAAACTACCTCCAATCATTCCAGGTTTCGAGCCAAAAAATACATGTTCCAGATTTTAAAGTCTAAATAAATAAGGGCAGGTTGGTGACTTATTTCAATAGCTAAATAATAGAATTTGCTTACCTCCTCGGATTCCAAACTTAAAAGACAAGAATTTTGGGCACTCTTTAATAAAAGAAAAAATATACAAAAGATATACGTTTATATTTTTAGTACAGGAAGATAAAAGTTATTATTGTTTTATTAGATTTCAAATTGAGTAGTTGTCATGATTAGACTCAATTAAAAAAAAAAAAAATCCCAAACTATGTGATATTCCCCAAACCATTAAATTTGACATAAGCTGGAAGTAATTATAATGTCCTCGTAATAAGAATAGATAGTCTCATTGTGTGCAATTCTAGAATAAGAGGTACTTGATTGAAAAGTTTTTATCTAATGCAACCACATTCTCAAAACATTGGATAATTTCATTACCTCATGTATTTTTCTTTCAGCTGGAAAATTGTTTGATAGGGCTGCAGCCTGTCAAAGTAAGTTCAGCTCATAACTCATTGAATTTTGTAATGTAATTATAGAAAAACCTAATATTGATCATCTCTGCTTGAACATTATGGTTGTAAAAAAAATTGGATTTTTAAGTTCTAAAAATAATTCATATCGTACTATAGTATATATATCATCTATTTAATACTAAAAATAAGCGTCTATAGATCTGTATAATTTTTTAGCTTCGAATTTTACTATGAATGTTGAAAATTGATTTTAAAACCATCATAAAAAATTTTATGGAAAGTGTTATTTTGTTTTCATAAATCCGGGGCCTTAGAGAAACTTCATCCTTTGAGCAACTTCAAGTTTCAATGATATTATTGCCTTCCCTAATATCGTATTAATTCAGTAGACTTCAATTTTATTTAAACCATCATTCGATAATAACAAGAACATCTATCAGTACAATTATCTGCTATAAATGAGGAGCCGTATAGAGAGAGAGAGAGAGAGAGGGAAAGAGTGAGAGACGGGGGGATTGGGCAAGTGAAAGAGGGCGGCGGAAAAGCTTCGTTTATTATTATTTCCTATTAAATATCATATTCATCAGAGAAAACGCAAATGCTTCATCTCTCGAGTCAACCGCCCGCACTGTGTTTCTCTCTCTTCCTCACTTTGGCTGCTTTCCCTTTCAGTCCAGGCCCCAAGCCCTCGTACTCTCTCTCTACAGCTCCAAATCACACCGTTTCTCTCTCTAAAACTTCGAATCACTCAATTGACAGCAAGAAGGCCTCCGTCGCTGCAAGCGCCATGGAGCCCCCTGTTGCCAAGAAAATTAGGCGTGAGATGGAGATGTTTGGCGATGTTAGGATTGACAATTACTACTGGCTTCGTGATGATTCTCGCTCTAACCCTGAAGTTCTTTCCTATCTCAACCAGGAAAACTCTTACACTGAGTCTGTAATGTCCGGTAAAATTCTATCCTTGCTGAATCTTTTTATTGGCATTGTGCTCATAAGTTGATCCCTTATTTATTTTTGAGCTTAAATTTGAGTTCTTCTTGTCCTGACCTGGAATATACTCACATAGGATATGAATGTCTGATAAAATTCCAATTTTGCTGAAATGATCAATAGTCATCTTGATTATCAGTTCATTCATTTGATTTTGGTTAACTGGATATTAGTTTTTGTAGTTCATCTGGTTTTTTTGAATGATCTCGTTATGCAATAATGTCTATATGGGATTGTTTTGTCTCGTTGAATTTCCTTTCGTTTTCTAGGGTTGTGGATCTAGACTCCGCATGATTCTCCCTATATTAATTTATTTTTATGCTGGAATTGTATTGGAAAAAGTTTATGTAGAGCCCAGGCTCTAAACAATTAAATTAGAGCTCACCTAAAAAATTTAACTAGAAAAGGTTGTTTTGATGCCCAAATATCCTCAAATCATCTCGATATCAAGATGCACGAGTGTGAGAAAAAAAATAGATTTTAAGTTTTGGAAATAGTGCATCTTGTAAGGCATTTTTGTACCGACAGTTTTCCCAATTGTCAAGTTTTCATGGATCTGCTAAATCTACACTATTTTTGAAGCTTTAAATTTATAATTAAATATGAAAATATATTGTAAGGCTATTACAAAGATTTCCAGCATTGAAACCACATTTCTCAGCACTATTTGAAGGTGCATTGTACTTTAATTGTTTAGAGCCTAGGCTCTATACAAACCACACCCATTATATATTGATTATCCATTTGTTTAAATGGATATGTTCCTTCATGAAATTGAATAATCAACAATAAGAATTTATTTCATTGCCAACCCCCTATATATATATATATATATATATATATATATATATATATATATATATATAGTAAACCTTCCAATAACTGGGCAATTATAATGAATAGTAATATAGGTGGAATTTCAGCCGTCAGATCTTCATCATGTGGTTCAGAATGCATATCATTATATGAATTTTAATTTTTTTCTATAAATCTAATTAAATTTTTTTAGAAAAGTGTGTACTAAAAAATAGGGTGCACAATTAAAAAATATATAAAACATATTTCTCAAAATATAAAATGACCAAAATACACCTGAAAAATGATGTGGGTAATTTGGTCATTTTAATTTATTGAAAGTAATTTTTTTTTATTTTTATATGGTGCGCAATAATGTTAGGTATATACACCCAAAATTTCATCTTAATCAGATTTATAGAAAAACAAAATTAAAATAGTGATATGTATTTGGAACCTCTCGATGAAGATCTAACGGTTGGGATTCCACCTATATCACTATTCATTATAGCTACCCAGCTATTGTTAGGTTTACTCATATATATATATATATATATATATATATATATATAGGAAAACTCTTAAAAATTCCCATAGGAGATTTGAACAGTGTTTTACCTTGACGGTTTATTGAACGGAGCCACAATGGACGATGCGTGGTCTGTGGCGGTTTCCGCGTGTTTTGTGATCGCAACGGACCTAGTATGTCCATTGCGGTCTTTTAATTCACACCGTCCGATTTTTATCGGACGGTGCCGAGCCTATGGGCGAAAACACTGTTCATTTTCGCCCATAGGCGTTGCGTAGCGGCTTCCATATATGGGTGAAAATGAACAATGTTTTCACCCATAGGCTCGGCGCTGTCCGTTTTTTTCGGACGGCGTGGATTAAAGACCGTCACGGACATAGCATGTCCGGGGCGGTCTGTCATGGATATAGCATGTCCGTGACGAGATTTTTTCATGTAAAATTGACGCAAAAAATATACGGGGACCGCCATGGCTCCCGTAGGTCTATGGCAGTTTTTAAGTAAAATCGTTTCGTACATAGCATGTCCATGATGGGGGTGAAATACTGTAGAAATTCGCTTGTAGGTGTTTTTAAACCTTTTCCTATATATATATATATACACACACACACACACACACGCACATACACACACTGCAATTATCAGGTATTTAGACCATTTTGTTGTAATTTCATATTGCAATTAATAGGTATTTTGATTTTGTTGGATTTTTTCCCTTTCATGACCTTTGATAGACTTATCCATGTTGCATGCTTTAAGGATCCCAAACAATTTTTTTTCAAAAACAAAAAAAAGCACTGAACGATTAATTATCATTTTAGGTCTAACCATTTCAAGGGGCAATTTTCTTAAGGTGGGAAATGGGCCCGGCTAGCTGGTTAGAGTCTTGGCATGGCCAGTTGAAAGGGCCCGGCCCTGGCCCGCCCTTTAGATTTGATAGGGCCATACCGGGCCACAATCTGCAATGCTAGGCCCAGCCATAGAGGGCCTATATTCTGGCCTGGGCCTAGGCTTAGCTAGGCTTGGCCAGACTGCCCGGCCTATTTCCACCATTCCCTCCTTACGAGCTACTTTGAGGGGGCTGGCCCTCCATTATGGTTTCTCTAGTTCTTCTAACTTCTGCATGCCCCATTTTCCTTTTTTTTTTTTTTGAATGTTAAATTTTGTATTAGTAAAGAGAGATGTACACATTGCAAAAAATGGCTACCCACATGTTGGGAACTTTTACAAAATCCACCCAACGGGTGTTGATCAACAAAAAAAATGCTATACAAGCATAAAAACCAAAAAACCATGGGGGATTATAAATGTGTGAGCGAGCTAGTTCTCTGCCTGGGTAGCGCCTTACTTAGCTAGATCGTCTGCTACTTGATTGTCCTGGCGCCAAATGCACCCAAGAGACCTGTGTATGCCTGATGTCAAAGATCTCATCAAAGACCGAAATGAGTTTCCATGGGGGTGGTGCCCCCCCCGGGGGCCCAAGTGATGACATTTTTGGAATCGCCTTCCATGATAAGGGAGGAACTCCAGGAAGGATTGAAGAGTTTGAGGCCTTCCAAAAGGGCAAGGGCCTTTGTGGTCTTTGAAGATTTCACCTACGCTTGCCGGGCCTGGGTTGCCAAGGGAGCAACTGTCGAAATTGAGCTTTATTCGGCTAGGTTCCGGAGGGCACCACATGGATGCGTGAGGGATACAATGAGGCTTGAAGTGATGAATAAATGCCAATTGAGGAGGAAATCCAAAGCCGGTAAAAGCTTGAATCTGCTGTGATTTGATGCCCAAAAAATCACGTTGGGCATGATAGAGTTCCACAAGGCCCATGGGTGAGAGGATTGGCCTTGAAATATCCAGTGGCCCTGATAGAGTCCCACATGCCCCCATTTATCTATTTAGTAATTTTCTGATTTAATCTAACCTAATCTCTAACCTTAAGCTAACTCCAAACTATATCCCACTTATGTGGAAAGTCAACTATATCACCCCATCGAAATTATTTAATCAACCTAACACATTCCCTATTCAAATAAGATATTCAACCTAAATCTTTAGACAACCGGGAAATTAATTTCCAGCTCAAAAAAGAAGCGCCTAAATCTTTTGGATTATAGCACTTGTTTATCGTCTTTAATTCTATTTTCATTGCAAAAATGACGCTAAAGCTTCTTATTGTGCATTTTATTTTGGAAAAGTCTTATCCTTTGTATGTGTCACGAGTCCATGACTTAATTGTGCTCTCTTTGATCATTGTCACATTTTTCTGCAATCCCACTCTGTATTTCTACACTGCCATGACTAATGATGATTCTTCTGTATGTGAGATCTTCTTTCAGTTCTCTTGCCTCAATAGGTGTATTATTAACAGTTATTCTTCTACATCTAACAATGCATTTGATTTTCAACTTGTTAAATAAGCACTTAATTTTTTTTGTTGTACATCCTACATGAGCACTTGAAATAAAAACGTAGTGCCATACATTGATGCATATTTATTCTCAGTTGTATCTTTAAGTTGTTTTTGTTTAGATATTCACATACTCGCATTTATGGTCACATGCTCATATTTAACTAAACTTGTCTTTATCATCTCCAATCAGCTTGTTTTGCGACAAAAAAGTGTAATGCATTTAGCTGCATATCCTTTCATTAAATAACCAAGCATATAGAAGTGGATAGACTGCACTTAATTCGAGAAAAAGAGGCTATTATTTGATTCCTTCATTTGACCTCTATTCCTTGGGCCAAGCCTAAGGGAATCTATTACTATTCCCAAAGCTCCCTATTCTAAGCTATGTATGGAAAGTTATTCCTATTATTACTGCCTAACTTATTCTTAGTCACTACCCAAGAATTGTGCAATGCCCCACCCATTATTTTTTTGTTGAGCTGCTGCGAGTTTTAGTCCAATCTTGGCAGCACTTTCATTTACTTCTGATGCAGATCTATTTTATTGAAAAAGAAGAAAAAAGAGTCAAAACCACTGATGTTAAATACCCCAAAATTAACTGAATTGTTACAATTAAAAGGAAATATATGTTGTATGCATCTTTATATGATTCCTGTTGAATATTTTAATACTTCAGTGTGAATGTAAATTCTAGCATTATATGCTCCCCTCAGTCTTTTAAGAAGGTGGAATATAGGACAATGTTAACTTATAAAGACCCCTTATAGTAATTGCTTTTCTTTTTTACTCTCTCTTTTGTTTCGTTTTGAAAGTTAGAGAAAGCTCTCTTTCCTTTGAACTCCATTTTGAGTTCATTACTTATTCAAAATTGTACCCATTGGCATTAAAGATGAAATGCTTACTAGTGATGCTGTGTGAAACTGGTGCCAGAAATCAAACCATTACAAGATAAGATATACACCGAGGTGAGAGGGAGAATAAAAGAAGATGATATTACTGTTCCTTCACGCAAAGGACCTTACTTCTATTACGATAGGACTTTGGAGGGAAAGGAGTATGTTCAGCATTGTAGACGTCATATTCCTGAGGGCGAGGGACCCGGCTCTGTGCATGAAGTAATGCCAACAGGACCTGATGCTCCTGAGGAGGAAATTATTTTAGATGAAAATGTTAGGTCTCAAGGACATGAATATTACAGACTTGAGGCATTTAAAGTATGGTTTATTCTTTTTCTCTCTAGTTGTTTATTCTCGAGACTTCAATAAGTTTTTTGTTGATTATTGCGGTGTTTATTTAAAGGTCTGTATCTTTCTCTCCACGTCCATGCACACAAATCTCCTAGGAGGAGGAGGAGATGTTGAAGAAAAATGTGATGAGATGCCGGAGGGGATATTTTGTCCTGTTTTAATAAGATTGTCTGTGATCTGAAATAGAGGAGATTATTGAGAGGATGATAACTTGTGCACGAGAAATATATTGAGATCATAGTGATAATTGATTAAGAATTACTATCTCTATGTTAAAAAGGTTTCATTACCAACTCTTAAGGGTATCTCTTCTGATACAAAGAAAGTGGGAGGGATTTAAAAAGACTTTTTTCTCTCCATTTTAACATGATTAATTACAGAATGGGATAATGGGAAATTTTCAGATGGATAATTGTGCTACTCTTTTAAATAGGGGTGTGGTTTGCATAATGTTGCAACCTTAAACAATCAAATTAAGGCACGCTTCTAAATTTTATCATAAGATGTAATTTTGGTGCCAAAAATTCGTAGGATGGCTTGAAAGTCTATTTTTATCTCTAATTATGAATTTTTAAACTTCAGAAATGGTTCAAATCAAGTAGATCTATAAAAACACGATAAACTTGAAAATAGACAGTCTAGATAATGTGTTGCAAGATGCACTATTTTTGAGTCTCGAAATCTTTTTGTTTTTTTCATATCCTTGTATTTCTATGTCGAGATGATCAATTAGAGGGTTTTCCAACATCAAAACGACCTTTCCGATGGATTTGAGAGGTGCACCTTAATTCTACATTTTAAGGTTGCAACCTTAAATGAACTTTTCCCTTTAATAGAAACAAATTATGGGTACTAACGAGAAGTAACGAAGGATTACAAATCTCTTCTAATTTCATTATAAAATCCGTTTTTAAACATTCACGAAAAGTCAAAACTGTGGCTGCGGAGTGCATTGGCTGCATGCCATATACATACAGATTTTATATATTAAAACAGTGCAGCACCCCCCTGGCTGTTACTGCAAAATAACAGTGTTGAATAAAAGTCCTCTCTTACTGGTTTTAAATAATGGCTGTTATGTCTATTATATTGATAATGGATCCTGGCCATTATAATGCCAGAATGCCTATTTTAAATTGCACACATATGCACAAAATGCAAAATTTTGAATCGTTACTTCATTAAATTCTCTTACTGGCCCAAATCATGCAGATTAGCTCGAATAACAAGTTGATGGCATATGCAGAAGACACAAAAGGAGATGAAATCTATACAGTCAGTATCGCGGATATCGAGACTCAAAGTCCCATTGAGAAGCCCCTAACAGGCGTAACAGAGGCAATTGAGTGGGCCGGTGATGAGGCTCTTGTCTATGTCACTATGGATGAGATCCACAGACCAGACAAGGTAAGTCATGCTGTGTGCACTTGAAATCAGTTAAGCATCTGTTCTTAGTAACCAATGAAGGAAGACGAGAAGAAAGACAATAGGTTTCTTTAATCGATTTGTTATCTGGCTTCTGTGTATCTTAATCTTTATTGAAAGGTCTGCATTTCTTTGGATTCTATACCCTACTACTTTATTTTCTTAGTTTTCTTTTGACGATTTTCATGGCGCTCTCATTTGATTTTCATATCCACAGCTGTGTTCCATGTTCGCTGTCCAGTACTTATGCACTTTTGTCAGTCAATGAATAGGTACTTGATAGGCACAACAACATCTTTGAGATGCATTAAGTCATTTGTTTAATGAGTCAAAATCCATCACTTCGAGGGGTTCTCTTTGTGATGAATGACATACTTATTTTTAAGATTTAGTTCTGAGTTAATTTTTGTACTCATTCTGCGCAGGTATGGTTACACAAGATAGGGTCTAATCAATCAGAAGATTGCTGCCTCTATCATGAAAAGGATGATTTGTTCTCCCTTGATCTTCAAGCCTCTGAAAGCAAACGATACTTGTTTGTTGCATCCGAAAGTAAAACCACATGCTTTGTTTTTTACTTGGACATTTCAAACCAAGAGCAAGGGCTTGTCGTTTTAACACCTCGTGTTGAAGGAGTTGATACTGATGTAAGTCATCGAGGTGGTCATTTCTTTATTAAAAGGAGAAGTGATGAAGTGTTCAATTCAGAATTGCTTGTATGTACTCTGGACAATTTAACTGCTACCACTGTGTTGCTTCCTCATAGGGAAAGGTAACAACTCTCTCCGAGGAATATTAATGAACCTGATTATTATGGATTGCTTTTATATTGAGTCTGCTCCCTTTGCTTGCTCACTGGATTGTTTGTGCATATTACATCATAGGTTGGCATCATGTTGAACTTATCAGTTTTAGTCTTTTAAAAATGCTGAATTTTATGGCCTGAACTTTGATGAAGGGAGTGGTTCATTTTCCATGACTGAAGGCTTACTACAAATTTGTATGGTGGACAGTGTGAAACTAGATGATATGCAACTTTTTAGTGATCATCTTGTTGTCTATGAGCGTGAAAATGGTCTGTGTAAAGTAACAGTCTATGGCCTTCCTCCTGAGGGGCAAAAGATTGTAGGCCTTCAAACTGGGAGAGCAATCAACTTCATTGATCCTGCATATTCCGTGGGCCAGATAAAATCTCAATTTTCTTCACATATTTTGAGATTTGGTTATAGCTCATTGAGGACACCTTATTCTGTCTATGACCATGACATGAACACAAACACCACAGTTCTGAAGAAGGTTAATTCGGTAAGGAAATTTCGTAAATATTTCCACTTGCTCCTTTATTATTTGTTATTCCGTGAAGCATGAATTTAATTTGTTCACATTAGACTACAGTGCAACTTAGGCTTATCATCTCCTCAAATTTGTGATCTTACAATGTCTATTATTAATTTGATCATGGAAAAGTGTCGGTTTGACATCTCTCTATTCCAAATGTGAGTATGTTTATATCTGTGTGTATGTATGTGCGTATGTGTCCAATGTGCTTGTGCATGCACGGTGATTAATCCCTTCCCTATTGTGTGAGGGCTAGATTATTTTTTGTGGCAATAAGTAGTCACTTGAGGTGTCCATGGTTTTGAGCCAGTCTGAGTGAAGGATGTTTGGTTATATTCTTCCCCCTCCCCCCACCCACCCCCCCGCACAATTTTTGTTTGCTTCCCTGTTTGTACTTTCTGTTATACTAATAATTATTGCCATCTTTGATTAAGCAGTGAATATTATTCTGAAGATCATTTCGTAATCAAGTAAGCATCTCAGTACGAAGTATAAAATGATTTGCACATTATTATTTCTGGAAAGCTTATTGGAACTTATTGCTGATATGTTTGTTAAATTATGAAATCTGGGGGTTTCTCTTTCTTTTTCCATAAAGAAATTGTGTATTTCATATCTCAGTGAAATTGAAAGGAGTCGGCATTGTATGCATAGTAAACAGGAGGAATTTCATGTCTATTCGAAGAGTTTGTAGTCTTCTGTCTGTGACTATAATCATGATCTTAAATCAATATTGAAGAAAGTTTTTAGGGAATGACAGCATGATTCTCATCAACCCTAATCATGAACATATATGTTGGTACACATGCAATGACATGACTGTCCCTGTAAAAGACAGTACATATACATCATGTTTAATGAGAAGTGTTTACTCAACTACTCTTTCATCATGGACTATAGTTACAAGACTTTCTGCAAATATATTCTTACTGACAACATCAACAATGCTCCTTAAGTCGTACATCTAAATTACCAAGTTCTTGAGATTCCAGTTGTTTTTTGGTTTTCATAACTCATATTGATTTCAGTTAGTATTTTTTTCTTTGGTTAATCCTTTTGTGAGTCTCAGGTTTTGGGAGGTTTTGATGCGAAGCACTATGTAACTGAGAGGAAATGGGCAGTTGCTGAGGATGGAACACAAGTACCTATTTCAATAGTTTATAGAAAGAACCTGGTTAAGCTGGATGGGAGTGATCCAATGGTTCTTTATGGTTATGGCTCATACGAGGTACATCTGTATGATTAAGTTCAATGTTATGGATTGGCTCTATTCCTTAAGCTGGTAAATAAAGACATTTGTCTAGAAATCTAATTAGAGATCAAAGATCAAAGATCATCTTATACCCTACCGAGACTTCTGTAGTTATATTATTAGGCAGCTCACAAGATACAATCACTTTTATATTCAGAGGGTTTGCGCTACTTTTGAGATAAGAGTGCCTAAGTTGGCATGCAGTGGCTCACGTATATATTCTCATTTAATTGTGTGGGTCTTCTCAGTTGTTCCAAATAGAAATCTTAAACTTATTAAACCACATCAATTTTTTTTTTTAATTTGTTCAGTATTATTGTTTAAGATTTCCAAATAGAAATCTTAAACTTATTAAACCTCATCAAAAAATTTTGTTTAATTTGTTCAGTATGAAATCTTAATTTTGGTTAATTTTTTCAGTATTATTATTGTTTTTCTGATCTTTATTTGTTCTATGATTTTCATATCATATCCGCTAATTTTATTTTGTACAGGCCTGCGTGGATCCTTCTTTCAGTGCATCAAGATTGTCTTTGCTGGATCGGGGCTTTGTATATGCAAAAGCACATATTCGAGGAGGAGGAGAAATGGGGAGGAAGTGGTATGAAAATGGAAAACTCTTGAAGAAGAAAAACACTTTCACTGATTTTATTGCATGTGCAGAGTACTTAATAAAGATCAGATACTGTTCAAAAGAAAAGCTGTGCATTGATGGGAGGAGTGCTGGAGGGCTGCTTATTGGCTCTGTTCTAAATATGCGACCTGATTTGTTCAAGGCCGCAATGGCTGGAGTTCCATTTGTTGACGTAGTGACTACAATGTTGGATCCAACCATCCCTTTGACCACATCTGAATGGGAGGTATTTGGGAAATGCTTCCTACATATCCTTTTGGCTTGTTAATATATTGATTATAAGTTTGCAATCTTTGCTAAGATATCCTTGACTTTTAGCTAAATCTTCTTTGGGTGCTTGGTGCAGGAATGGGGTGACCCTCGGAAGGAGGAATTTTATTTCTATATGAAGTCTTACTCTCCAGTGGACAATGTGAGTGCATTTCTGATATTATTATCTATTGTTGTCCATCTATTCAGGCATTTTGATTGTTGCACTTAATTACCGGGTCCAATCTTTGTTGGGTGTGGTTTGCATACGGTTACAACCTTAAACTAAGTTGCACCTCCAAACTTTACGATGAGATGCAATTTTGATGTTGAAAATTCTAGCATGGTGCAAGAATCTTTATCCCTACTTGTAAAATTTTAAACTCCAGAAATGGTTTGGATCAATTGGATCTATAAACACATGAAAATCTTGAAAATAGACTGTCCAAATAATGTGTTGCAAGATATATAATTTTTAGGACTGGCAATCTCTTTTTTTCTCCATATATATAGATCTCAGTGTCGAGATGATCAATTAGATGTTTTTCCAATATTAAAATAACCTTTTTTGAAGACTTTAGTGGTGCACCTTAATTTTATATTTTAAGGTGTCAACCTTATATAATCTTTTTCCATCTTTGTTTGATTAAAATTTCCCTTAGTTTTGAGCAGACCAAGGCGTCAGATCTGGATGGACTACTTGTTTCTTTTTCGTGCTAATGGCATGGATCAATTTTGAATGTGCTGACTATTACCTTATACATGATGCTAGTTGTTTTAAATAATAAAAATTGAGTTGCATTTATTAATTGGCCAGTTCATTGTTCATTGGTGGGGAGGAATAAACCCTCAAGAAGAACTTCCCTTGAAGGATCCCAAGGGCAATGACAGAAAATGCTATCATTTTCTATCTTTAATTTCTGGTAACAATAGCATAGGAGACAATTGCAAGCTTTTTGGATAAGAAGGTGTTATTTTTGGTAAATCCTTATTGTAAAATAGTTTGTAGCGATAAATCCTGGCCCCTTGATCTTCATTACAGCAAATACTCTATTTAAGATTTAAAGAATTTAATTTCACAAATAGAGAAGAAATGCTTTATTCAAGAAGGACAAGCATGATTTTCTTTAGAGAAAGATTGCATGCATCATGCATGGATACTGAAGGAAAATGTAAGAGATTTGCAACATGGTTTTCTTGTTGAGAAACTTTCCTGCTTATTACAGGAAGGGTTCATTATGTGATTCACAGAAATATTGCTTCTTGTGATGGGCTGGTTTTGCCTTCTGTCCTGTATCCAACAAGATTTAACCAAATGTTATTGGGGGTCTGACAAATGGCCATTCTGTTTCAACTACATTATGGTCTTTCTTGTGATATGTATTAGAGAGTTCTGTTGTCTGCATCTGATGAGTGTCTATTTCTTTGCAGATTAAACCACAAGCTTACCCTAACATTCTCGTCACAGCTGGTCTAAATGGTATTCAATCCATTTTCAGATTTGGCGTTGTCAAATTTGGTCTTTAGCTCTTCTTTTTTCATTAGCTCTTTTTTCCGTAAATCATTATAGTGGAAATAAAAATAAGGGAAAATATATTCACCACTCGTATTTGGTATGTGGATCACCACTCTTATTTGGTATGTGGACACCATCAGACCATTCAAGGTTTGTTCGTGATGATGGATGTTATACATACCTTAGTTCCCAATGATGGACATTTGTCGTGTTACAGTTAATATCCACCGTCCATCAATGGAAACAGATGGTGGATGTACCCGTGTTTTATGGTGTACTATAGTCCATAGACCATGTTATATGGAAAGCTTTCCCTATACATCAAAAGCGAAAAGTAAAGGGGTTTTTTCTGCTGTGTTTTACTTCTAGACCCACGGGTTTTGTATTCTGAACCCGCTAAGTTCGTGGCGAAGCTGAGGGACTTAAAGACGGACAAAAACTTTCTGCTGTTTAAGTGTGAAATGGGTGCAGGGCACTTCTCAAAATCTGGAAGGTAGATGATTCCCTATCTCCCTATCTCCATTTTCTTTGTTTGTTACCTAGCAGCAAAAGGTAGTGAAGGAACACTTAGTACATGCATTTGTTATTTGTTAATGGAATAAAATATTATCTTTTGAGAGGAAAATATGAGAGATATTTTCTAAGCTCTGCTTGAAAACTTTTTGAAGTATTCTAGAAAGAAAAATAAAATGAAAATTCGAAATGAAAATGGCCATTGGTCTCTTTTCTGGAAATTAGAAGAAAGTAGATGGAATCCACACACAAACACAAAAAAAAATACAAATACACTTCACTCTCTATCTAGGCACTTGTTTCAAATTGGGTGATTGATGAAATGTCGCAAACTCTCTCTCTTTCTGATACACGACCACTCCATTGCCATGTGTTTATGTGTATACATGGTGCTACTAAAGAAAGAGCAGACTCTCATTTTCTGTTGTTTACATGGTAGGACAGCACATTATTTTCGCAGAGGATCTCATAACTCTCTGTCTCTCACTATATCTATCTATCTATCTATTGAGCCACGACCAACCCATCACCCATGCCTATGTGCACACATGGTACTACTGTAGAAAGAGTAGCATGTTAGCTTTGTGTCTATCTATTGAGCCACGACCAACCCATCACCCATGTCTATGTGCACACATGGTACTACTGTAGAAAGAGTAGCATGTTAGCTTTGTTTACACAGTAGGGCCATTACATTATTTTCACAAAGAAGCTCTCTCTCTCTCTCTCGCTAGATTGTTTTTTTTGTTGACTTTGTAGGGCAATTCCATTATTTTTAGAGGCGCTGATGATTGTCCTTTTTTGCAGATTTGAAAGGTTGGAGGAAGATGCCTTCCAATATGCATTTATTCTCAAGGCATTGGAAATGGTTCCACCCAATGGTTCTCTCATTTAAATACGCACCCTTTTTCATGTTTAAGAAACAATAATGATTATTCGTTCCATTTTAAAGTTGAGAAGGCCTATTTATTCCAGTGGAACATTTATAATATGGCCTTGCAAGGGCATTCATATGAAATTCATATCATGTTTCCTTGAGCAATTAGATTTTGGCTTTGTTGTAGTACATTAAATATCCATGCCTAAGGCATATTATAAATAGGAAAAGTATGCAATAAAACCATGTATTTTGGTGCAAAGGGGTCTATTATTTAAATTTGAAATGGGTAGCTGGGGATGAGTTATTGACCGGTTCAAATACAACGTTTTTGAATTTTGTGACACGTCATGTTGGATGTGACATTTGGCAATGGAATGATTATGACCTTGTTATATATCTTATGGGATTGTCTATAAAGAGACTATTTATCTTTTGTACATAGAGGTCAACTATTCGGATGTCAAATTGGATGGCTTGATGTGAGTCACAAAGTTTGAGATTTTTTTTTTTTTCTTTTTGACTTTTGTGTCTATTCAATGACACTTTTATAACCACCCATTTTGAAATTTAAGGAACAAAAATGATTGTGACCTTTATATATCAAAAATAAATGGCTTTTTTGTAAACAATCCTTTATTTTATCTAAGTGTTTCTTTGAGATATCTTGGCATAGTTTTAGAGTGTCAAAGGTGGAAAACATGTTGGCTATGGGTAGGCTCAAGTAACATGGAACCTGTTCGGGTAACCGGCTAGGTCTCGGTCGGGCTAAAATGGGTTAAAAGTTGTTAAAAAGTCTTTGAAATTACGAAAATTATGTTTGAAGTATAATTAAATAAAAAAACAACTAGATGGGATTAAAAAAATAGTGAAAAAATAGATTTTGAAAATATCAATTTTTGCCCAAGGGTATTTTAGAAAAATCTAAGAAAAGAGAAAAATGCAAAAATAAGCATCTATGGTGAAAATACGTCCCAATATTTTTTAAAACAATAAAAATATCAAAAAACCTATTACAAACAAATTTCCTATTTTTTTGGATTTTTATAGTTTTTTTTTAATCTTTTTAAAAGTTCTTGGCTTGACAATTAGGGGTGGCAGCGGGTCGAGTTTGTTTGGACCCAGACTCGAATTGATTCAGGTTCAGGTTTTGGGTCTAGACTCGACCTGTGGGGTTCAAAAATTGGACCCATACTTGTACCCGTTGGGTCTCGGGTCTACGTCATCGGGTCTTGAGTCCACTGTCATCTTCACTATGAGCTACTTTTTTCTTTCTTTTTTTTTTGCTCTTTTTTTCTTACCATCATACACTCATATTATTGACAACAAGGTCATAATCACCCGCTTTTAGATTTCAAGCCATGTGATTAGTCATTAATAGCTAAAGATAACCATCAGTTCCAATTATATACTATCCTTAATGCACTCAAATGAATAGCGCTTAAAGTAAAATATCTTATCTCTAACAGTTTACGGGTACGGGTCGGGCCAACTAGACCGGACCCTATATAGTGTTCGGGCCCAAATGCTAGACCCATATCTAACTTGTGTTGAGTATACTTGGCAGGTCCCAATTCGAGTCCGAAGCCATTGCCACCCCTATTGACCACCTTAACTGGCCAAAACCGGCTATGGTCAGTAGCCGGTTTTAGTAACCCAAATGGGTTCAAGTCGACCCACCTGGTTTTGCCAACACTGGTCAACAAAGAGACCAAATTGCTCATACAAAAATTTTAGGGGTATTCTAATCATTTTATCTTTTAGTAATTATTTTTTTGATATATTTTTTTTATTATTCAAGATGGTTAGATGTACATAATCCCTAAATTTCATTGAAATATGATTTACAAAAAAAATTAAAATTAAAAACTAGTGGAAATCATGGTTGTCTGTGGAACTTTTGATAGCGATGAGCTATGAGTGGAGTATGGCAGAAATTCACTCACGAGAGCATTGAAGTGCTATTCCATCTACTCTCTCAAGTAAAACCCAATTTGGAAGTACTTGAGGACTCTAAAATTTGAAGATGTTAACTCTTCAACATTCCTAGGTACCTCTGGGTCATTCCCAAACAAATTTGTGTGAAAACCCACCATGGTGTTTCTCAGTGAGAATGACCTTGTCACACCTGATTCAAAATGAACAATGTCATCACATGCTCTACGATCCTCATGCTCCTTCTCAAGACAGTTAACAGCAAACTGAAATACACGTGCACTTTGATATTGTCTAGAACCATCCTTTAGATCCCCATCAAATGTCTTACTATTAAAAGTGATATTCACCCATTCATTTTCTAATTCCTCAAAGATACTAACCTCAAAATGCGTGTGTAATTTTTTTCCTAATTTCAAGAGCTTTACATTCATCAATTTCATTGGAAAATAAAAGTATAACAAAGGCTAGCTTAAATGTCAGTAAAGAATTGGCTGCTTGAATAGCTGAATGCAAACGTGATCTTAGTCCCTTACTCCTATGAGAATATGGCCATGAAATATATTTTGACGATGAACCAAACTGGGTTTCCATGATAAGTGCATATGGATATAATATGGACTCCTTTTGGATGGGTCTTGAAATTTTTTCCCATGTAAGGATGACATCGGCCTGGATTTGCATACAAGTGTAATGTTGTTTATAAATGGTGCTGAAGAATGTACACAATACTCTAAATGGTGCTGAAGAATGTACACAATACGCTCAAGGTAGCCAATGTTAGCACTGCACGTAGAGCAAACAGCTGAAATTTAGACCAACAAATTCAAGATGAGTAATTGTGCAAAAGTGAAGTTGACCATCACTATTAACTCATTCAAGTATTAACCAAGTCAGTAAGGCCAATAAACAAGACTGTTTCAGGAAATTAATAATGATTTTGTTTTAAAAATTTAATGAAGAAAAATGGTTTAATAGGGATGCTGCTGTGTCAAAATAAGTAAAGCTTCACCTCATAACTCATCAAAAATCATAATTTTAGCATTGGATAACCTTTGCATGGATCATCTCAACTTGAACATTGTGGTTGTGAAATAAAAATTAGGATTTCAAACCATAAAAAAAAAATGTATATTGTAACAAATTATCTAGACCGTCCATTTTGTCTTAAAAATAAGTGTTCATAGATCTGTAAGATCTATGCATTTTTTTATTTTCTACTTTTATTGTCAGTATTGGAAATTAAATTTGTAGCCATCGTGGAAGTTTTTTTTGCCCAAAATACCTTCTGGACGAGGATTTGATGTGAAGCTTTATTTTGTTTTCATAAAACCTAGGCTTTATAGAAACTTCATCGATAATAAATGATGCTTTTGCATGGTGATTTCTTTATCATGACAGTTACTGGTAAACAGAATGATGTAAGTTCTTATGCAATCCATGTGTACCCACACACGTGCGTGGGAGAAAGAGGGTAGTTTACGGAAGTGAATATTCAACTGAGGTAAAAGTTTGATCAGAGAATTAAAGAAGTCCTTTGTGGGGTGAAATCATAAAAAAGATAAAACCAGATTACTCAAACAACAACCCGTTCAGTTCTCGATGTTCCAAGATGTAGGTTCTCATAATCAAGAGCAAATGCACATGAATCAAAGCAGGGATATTCATCATATGAAAAATGTAACCGCAACGGCCAGGATCAGGATCAGGATTTTTTCATTTTCATCTGACCTCCGAAGCATTGCAATCCACCCCACTATGGATTAGTTTATTTCTTAAATGTTCAAAGATTTTTTCTTTTTCATGTGTCCTCAGAAGCATTACAATGGATTAGTTTATTACTTAATAACATTTATTGGCAAAAAGGCCCATGTGTCGCGATGATATCTCGATAAATCGAGAGCTCATACTACATTTAAAAATGATGGCACAGTTGAATCATTAAAACCCCCTTTAAGCAACACGAAGGCTTCTCTTACTGGAAAAAAAAAAAACAGTGGATTTAAAAGAAATGCAAATATATTGCAATACAAATCGTCCTGATAATAGTTAGCAGACTAACATCCTGATAATTTGTCTCTAGGTTTTCTTTATTCATTTTCTATGATGTGTTCTTTGGACAAAAATGATATAAACCCAGTATCTATGCTTGTTACTAAGGTTTCACAAAAAAATTGATTAATTTAAGCCTTGCATTACCCATTCACCTCTCCATCTGAATTTTGCCTGTAAATATTTCAGTGATTTTTTATATCAAATGCAGCAAATTAACACGAAAAGAAATAAAAAATAACAAAATACAGCAGTAAAATATGAACAGCTCAATTTGATCAGTAATTTTCAATATTAAAAGGATTATCTATTCCCATAAAGTAACCAAATTATAGCAATAATCACATTCAAAAAATAAAAAAAGCAAATTATAGCAATGAACTATAGCAATTTTGTGTCAAGAATTACAGTGTGTTTTGAACTCTGGTTGCGAACATTTTGTTTCGGTTTTATATCGCTTTAATTTGGAAAGAGTTTATAAAAGGGATCGGATAAAATGAGTATTTATTTTTGGTATATGGAGGTCAGTATTTTCCTAGTCTTTAGATATCAAATTGGATGGCTTGTGATACATCATAAAGCTTGGAAAAAAATAATAATTGAACTTTGAATCAAGTGAATGACACTCTTATAACTAACCGATTTGAAATATGACGGACAAGAATGATTGTGACTTCCTCGCGTTAAATGTAAATAATATATTTTTATACTTTTCGGACATGGTTTTTGTGAGTCTTATGATTCCAAAGACTCATATCCGGATGAGGTTATAAGTCTTTATATATTTTCTCACTACTTTCAACTATGACTTTTTGGACATACTTTTTGCTTTTTTGAGTCCTCTACTTCAATCAACTCACACTTCCTAAGCGGTGTTGTCTATTGGAGTCATACCTAAGTTCTCTTGATTGTAGCCTTTCGAATTTTATGCCTTCTTGTTTTGCCGCTCATCCATCTCAACATCCTCATCTCAGCTACACTCGTCATATGGGTATATTATTTCTTGACCGCCTAACAATCCACTCACCCACTCAGCTCCAATTTTATGTGACATCTTCAATCTCTCCATTTTTATTATAATATATAAAAAAATTAAAATTAAAAAAAAACAATTTTTTATACAATTTTTAAATAATTGATTTTACTTTTTTCTTTTTTTTAAGGGAGCCATTTTAAAGATGAATTTGTGCTTGGAACACTCTCATTATATTTATGCGATGGAACTAAAAAATTCACTAAAAGATGTTCTTCCGACTCTATAATTAGTCATCACCCACGAGATTGGTCTAGATATAAAGATAGAATAATTTCAAATTCTATACATAATACATTTTAAGACATATTATCTGAATTATTTATTTTTTAAATTTAAAGGTAGCTATAGATTTCCTTCACCAACATATTTTCGAGCTTTAGACTTCATAACAAAGGGTGAAAATAGATTTTTGAATAATCGTAAGAGTTTCAAACACTGGAATTATATCTTTTATATGTGCACATACTTTAATTGTTTGAGGTTAATGCCTATTGTATACTGCACCCCATTAATTTTCTATAAAACCAAAAAACAAAATTTTTATACTCACGTAGTAGTGTATTGGATACTCTGCAAAGTACTTTCGACACTAATAGAATCGTCATAATTTTGTTATCAATAGCTAAAAATGATTGTGACCGCCTTGAATAAAAAACAAATAGACTCATATTATACAATCCCAATCTTATATATTAATAACCAAATCTCATTATGTATTTGTTAAATAACCTATCCACCACCTTTCCACAATCCAATGCGTATTAACATATAAATAGTATGTAAGAAGAGCATCCAACTGTGCACTATCCTCCAAATTGCATGCTACTCTACCCAATCTAGTTGATAGAAATAAGACAGTTAGCAACGATTATTTTATTTTTTTATTGAAGCTATCTTTAAAACCTACCAAATAAATGTGAGAAAAATATCACTAAAATGGCTATACCATCTTGAAAATCATTGAAGCAGTCAAACCAACCAATTTATCAACTAAACGATTGGTTTAAAAATTTCATTTAACTCAAATGCTTCCACAAAAAAATATATCTTCATCTGTTTAGAAATCAGAACAAAAACCTGAGTGACCTGGGCCAATTAATGAAACTACTCCCATTCCAGGTTTCGAGCCAAAAAATACATGTTCTGGATTTAAAAGTCCAAATAAATAAGGTTAGTTTGGGGACTTATTTCAGGAGCTAAACCATAGAAATAGCTTACCACCTTGGATTCAAAACTCAAACGCAAGTACTTTGGACACTCTTTAATTAAAGGAAAAGTAGATCATTTATCCCAAACTGCTCATCAATTTAAAGAAATTACGATATCTTTATAATAAGAAGTAAATGGTCTCATAGTATATAATCCCTAAATAAAAATAGTTGAAGAGGTACTTGATTGAAAAGTTTCTGTACAATGCAACCACTTTATCAAAAAATTGGATAATCTTATCACCTCATGGATTTTTTAGGTAGCTTCATGTTTCAATGATATTGCCTTCCTTATTATCTACCTGAAAAAAATTATATAAAGTTTTAACCTTAAAATATAGAATTAAAGGTATATCTAAAAAATCAATCATAAAAGGTTTGCATGTTGAAAAACTCTCTAGTTTGGTCATCTCGACATCGAGATGTAAGAATATGAAAAGAAAAAAAGATTTTTAGTCTTTAAAATATGTATATTGCAACACACGAGATGTAAGAATATGAAAAGAAAAAAAGATTTTTAGTCTTTAAAATATGTATATTGCAACACATTATCTACCCTTATATTTTCTCGAGATATTCATAGATCTACTTGATTTGAATCGTTTTTAAAATTTAAAATTTTATAATTAGAGACGAAAATAGAGTTGGAAGCATATTTGATGTCCAAATCACATTTATAATAAAATTTAGAGGAGCATATTTAAGGTGAATGAATAGGAGTTTACTTTAAAGTACCATTGGACACGAGGAGCAAGAGCGGGAAGAGAGAGAGAGAAAGGATTGGGCAAGTTAGAGAGAGAGGGGGGAAAACCTTTGTTTATTATTTTATTCATATTAAATATCATATTGATTGGAGAAAACGCAAATGCTTTATCTCTCTAGACCAGCGCCTGCACTGTGCTTCTCTCTCTTCCTCAGCTTCGCTGCTTTCCCTTTCAGTCCCTTCCTTTCTCTACAGCTCTAAATCACACACCGTTTCTCTCTCTACAACTTCGAATCACGCAATTGACTACAGGAAGGCGTCCGTCCCTGCAACCGCCATGGAGCCACCTGTTGCCAAGAAACTTAAGCATGAGATGGAGATGTTTGGCGATGTTAGGATTGACAATTACTACTGGCTTCGTGATGATTCTCGCTCTAACCCTGAAGTTCTCTCCTATCTCAACCAGGAAAACTCTTACACCGAGTCTGTAATGTCCGGTAAAATTCGATCCTTGCTGAACCTTTTTACAGTCCTTGTGCTCATAGGTTGATTCCTTCTTTATTTTTTAGCTTAAATTTGAGTTATTCCTTTCTTGACCGCGAATATGCTCACATAGGATCTGCAATGTCGGATAAAATTCCAATTTCGCTGAAATGATCAACAGGCATCTTGATTATCAGTTCATTCATTTGATTCTGGTTAACTGGATAGTAGTTTTTGTAGTTCATCTCGTTTTTTGAATGATCTCGTTATGCAAAGAATGTCTAGATACGATTGTTTTATCTCGTTGAATTTTCTTTTGTTTTCTAGGGTTTTGGATCTAGACTGGGCATGATTCTCCCGATATTAATTTATTTGTATGCTGAATTCTATATTGATGATCTGCTTGTTAAAATGGATATGTTCGTTCATGAAATTGAATGATCAACAGTAAGAATTTATTGCCTTGCCCCCCAATATATGTATATATACATGCAATGATTGTATAGTAATATAATGCAATAACCTTAAAAAGCCATGTTAGTGCCATTTGTTTGATCCCAATTTTTAAATGTACACTCTTTTCATTCCATTGAACAATCACAAAAAAAACAACATTTGAAAATGCACCCTAGAATAGAAAATGTTATTTTAGCCCAATCAATTTAAGTTGTCCAAGTTGTAAAGGTGCTTAGATCTACACCTTAGAAGGATTTTTCTCTTTTCAAAATTTTTAGATAGCTTTGTTATCATTAGATGGACAATGTTGAAAAAGAAAAAAAATGGTTTTGAGTTCGTAAAGGCTTAGATCATGAAATTGACCAAATGGATGGTCTAGTTTCATGGAGGGGACTCATTTTAACCATTTCTATCATGCAAATTCAATTTTTTTTTTTTTTGGAAATGGACATTGGGATGAAAAAAAGGGTATGTGCAACTTTTGGGGTGATACAAATGCTACAAACGTGGTTTTCTAGAAGTGTGGTTGCATTTTGTTGGAATTTTTCAATTTCATGACCTTTGACCGACTTATCCATGTTGCATGCATTAATGATCACACACAAAAAAAAAGAGATTAATAATCATTTTAGGTTTAGCCTCTTCAAGGGGCAATTTTTTTAAGGTGGGAAATGGGCTTTGTTGGCTGGCTGGCTGGCTAGAGTCCTGACCTGGCCATTTGGAAGGGCCCGGCCCTAGCCCTTCCTTTAGATTTGATGAGGCCAGACTGGGCCACAATTTGCAAGGCCTAGGCCCAACCATACAGGCCCCAATATTCTGGTCTGGGCCCAGGCTTAGTTAGGCCTCGCCAGATTGCCCGGCCCATTTCCACTGTTTCCTCCTTGTGAGCTACTTTGAGGGGGCCGGCCCTCCATTATGGTTTCTCTAATTCTTCTCTCTACCTTCCCCCCATTTTCCTTTTTTTTTTGAGCAAAGTTGACTATAATTGTATTAATGTATAGTAAAATGTACAAAAGATTGGGTCCCTCTGAAAGAGCACCCTTTAAAGCCCCGAAAAATTCAAAGAATGACACACAGGGGAAAATCTACTCCAAGGAGATAGGTGGGGGTATGCAAAAATCTACAGCTCCACCGGGGTGTTAGAGTAGGCACCCTCTTTAGCAAGATAGTTGGCCTCGGAGTTGGCTTCCTGAAAAACATGGCGCCATGAGATTGATATACCCCATGACAAGTTGAATATGTCATCGAAGATGTCTTCTAAATGCCACGAGCAGGGGGAGAGACCAGATGCCCACGAAATGACAGACTTGGAATCCCCTTCCACCTCCATTGTGAGCCCCCAAGAGTTGTCAAATCTTCTGAGGCCTTCCAATAGCCCTCGGGCTTCAGCTATAGTTGAATCTGCTATATTGATGGGGCAGGAAAAGATTAGCAACGTCTGACCCTTATTGGAGCAAAAAAGGCTGCCTATCCGGATGGGCCAGGGTTGCCAAGGGACCAGCGATCAAAGTTTAATTTGATGGAACCTAGCTAGTCTCCAAAGAGATGACCGGGAGGTCCTGGGCTTGCCCTCAAGAAGTAAGTTGTTCCAATTACTATGAAAATCAGTAGAGGGGAAGTCTTTGAACAACTTATGATTGGAGGCCCAAAACGCCACCAAGTTCCTTACTTTGTTGGCCAAGGCCGAAACCGAGGACCTTTCTCTTCTGAAAACTTTGTGGTTCTTTTCTATCCACAACACCCACAGGATGGTAGACACCGAGGCTTTCCAAAGTTCTCTACCTGCCTTGGGCCAAGGAGGGTATAGGTAAGCTTGGAACAGGTGAAGGATGGAGCTTGGAGTGACCCAGAACCATTGAAATAGGCCCAAAAGATAAGACCAAAGGGCTCTTGCGAACACACAGTGGAGGAAAAGATGGGCATTGGTTTCTTCTACCTTCAGACACATGGCACATCTATTGGGGCATTTCATTCCTCATATTTGAAGGAGATCTACTGTCAGCACTCTCTCATGGAGCGCTATCCAGCAGAACACCTGTATTCTTGGAGGCAAAATGGGGTGACATCAGGGAAGGTTAGAGCCAGCCAGCAATGGGGTCATAAGAGAGGGTTTTAAAGAAAGAGGATACGGAAAGAATTCCGGAGAGGGATGGTTCCCATAGGATCTTGTATTCTATAGAGATAGGAAGGAGGACTTGTGTAGGATTTCTACCATAGCCCTGAGGTCGTAGAGCTCAAAATCGTTCAAGGGTCTCCTGAAATTTGGTGACCAAGATCAAAGGGGGCCTGTGATCCCAAAGTTTCTGCCACAGTTGAGTGTCCTTCACGCACTATACGGAAGAGGCTAGGGAACTGACCCCTCAGAGGTCTTCATCCGACCCAAATGTCTTTCCAAAACGAGACCCTGTTACCCTCTTTTGGGTGAAACCTTCAATGACGAGAGAAACCTTATATGACGAGAGAATTGCTCACAGCATTTAAGGACAGATTTCCAGAAACCAGAAGTAAGGCCATTATTCCTACTCATAGCAGTCCATAGTTCGGAGCCATGGCAGTACTTATGTTTGATGACTTCTCTCCATAAGTGGCTTGATTGTGTTGCTACTTATGTTTGATGACTTCTTTCCGTAAGTGGTTTGATTGTGTTGCATACCTCCACCACCACTTGCCCAAAGAGTATCATTGTAGACTCTCAGATTGTGAATACCTAGACCTCCCTGAGACTTGACCTCCCTGAGACTTTGGAAGGCACAGTTTGGGCCAAGAAATGAGATGGAACTTGTTCCCATGTTCACCCGACTAGAAGAAATCCCTCATCATTCACTCCAATCTAGCAGCTACCGAGGTCGGGATGCGGAATAAAGACATCTGGAATACATGTGTATTAGCTAGAGTGGCTTTAATGAGCGTGAGCCTCCCTGCCTTGGATAGAAACCTTCTTTTCCATCCCGCGAATCTCCGATCGAATTTGTCGATGATGTGGCTCCACTGAGAGAGTCAGGATATCCCAAGACAAAGGGGGAGACCAAGGTAAGAAGAAGGTAAATTCTCCACAGAACAGCCCCACCTACCAGCAAGGAAGTGGATTAGTGAAGGGTCAGTGCAAACCCGCATCATCTTAGAATTGCTAAGGTTTGCCTTAAACCCAATGGCCATCTCAAAACATTTGAGAACTAGCAGAAGCATGTCAACTCGTTGCATTGAGACGTCACAGAAGACGAGGGTATCGTCTGCATATTGAAGGTCGGAGAGGCATGGTCCTGGTTATTAGAATGAAATCCACAAAAGAGACTTGCTTGATAGAGCCTTGAGATTGAGGTGCTGAAAACCTCAGCTACAATAGCAAACAAGAACGGCGAGAGAGGGCCCCGCTGGCGGAGGCCTCTAGATGTCGAGAACAGGCCTCTCGGGGTACCATTGAGAAGAATAGAGAAAATTGGACCAGAGAGGCATCCTCTGATCCAACCCCTCCACTTAGGTCGACAAGCCGTCCTTCTTAGAATTTCATCAAGAAGTGCGCAATCGACATGATCATAGGTCTTCTCCTAGTCTAATTTTATGATTAGTCCCGGGATTTTTGAGATGGGCCTAGAATGGATGCACTCATGGGCGATTGAAGCCCTGTCTAGAATTTGTCGACCCTTGACAAAGGCACCTTGGGTGGGGGAGATGGCTGAGTCTAAAACAGCCCTCAGTCTAGAAGCAAGAACCTTGGCGAGTAGCTTGTAGGAACTACTGACCAAACTAATTGTCCTGAAATCTTTCAGTTCTTCGGCCCCTTCAATCTTTGGGATATGACCCCTTTGGAATGGAATTCTGAGAAGAACTCCAACATGTCGAGGCGAATGACATCGCATAAAGTTTTGAAGAAGGCAATTGGGAACCCGTCTGTACCAGGAGCCCAGTTGGGGCTCAGGTCGTTGAGTGCCAAGAGTAGTTTGACCTCCGAGAACAGGCATTCCAGCCTAGTAGCTTGTGCGGGAGGGAGAAATAGGAAAGAAACGTCATGCATCATGGGTCTTGGGCCTGGGTGTGCAAAGAAGGGATTGGAGAAGAATCGTATCGCAGCCTGTTCAATAAAGTGAGGTTGATCAAAGATCACATCGTCGACCTTGAGATAGGTGATCAAATTTTCTTGCCTTGTACAATTGGCTATCGTGTGAAAGAAACACGTATTCAAATCTCCCAACTTTAACCATTTGACCTTGGCTCCTTGGGCCCCATATACCTCCTCCTTGTGTAAGGTAGCTTGGCAGTCGAGCGTAGCTTTTGCATTCTGCTTACGCTCGGATGGTAGCAAGGGTCTGGATTCCTCAACATTGACCCACGACTGGATATCTATGAGTGAAAACTCCTTCATAGACCAAAAGTTCCCTGGATGTTGGGCCTTCCAATATTTCAAGGTTGACTTCAGCATTTGCAACTTCCTTTGAACCCGAAACCCCTCCCAACCGTGAGCCTGAAAGGAATTCCTCGAACCAGCCACCAAAATTTTAAAGTTGGGCTCGTCAATCCACCATGATTCGAATCTAAAGGGCTTCGGGCCGCGAAGGATGGCTTGGGTGTCAAGCAATATAGGACGGTGGTCTGAGGTTGCTTTGGGTAAGACAACAAAATGGGTGCCTGGGAATGAATGGTCCCAGTCAAGAGAGATGATGAAACGGTCAAGCTTTGAGAGGGAGGGGTTTAGGGAGTGGTTCGACCAAGTATATTGGGCTCCTTCGAGAGGTATGTCTTTGAGGTGGTTGAGAGAGATGAAATCAGAAAATTGAAGCATACCCGGCACCTGGTCTAAATTGTCAACAAAGGGGGAATTGACCGAGGCAGCCGATTCTGAATGATAACTGTTAACTTTTGTATTAGTTAAGAGAGATGTACATGTTGCAACAAATGGCTACCCACTATTTGGGAGCTCTGTACAACAACCACCCAGAGGGTGCTGATCAACAATAAATGCTATACAAGCATAAAAACCAAAAAACCAGGGGGAATATACATGTGTGAGCAAGCTAGCTCTCCGCCTAGGTAGTGCCTTCCTTAGCTAGATCGTCTGGTGCTTGGTTGGCCTGACGCCAAAATATGCACCCAAGAGACCTGTGTATGCCTGCAAATGTTGAAGATCTCGTCAAAGACCGAAATGAGTCGCCATGGGGGTGATGCCTCTCCCGAGGCCTAGGTGATGACATTTTTGGTATCACCTTCCATGACAAGGGAGGAACTCTAGGAAGGTTTGAAGAGTTTGAGGCCTTCCAGAAGGGCAAGGGCTTCAGCCGTTGTGGAGTCGGCCCACCCAATGGGCAAGGCAAAGGAAGAGAGGGTGATTCCTTTGTGGTCTTTGAAGATTCCGCCGATGCCTGCCGGGCCTGCGCTGCCAAGGAAGCAACCGTCGAAATTGAGCTTTAGTTGGCCAGGTTCTGGAGGGTGCCACAAGGAGACGCAAGGGATATTATGAGGCTTGAAGCGATGAATCAAATGCCAATTGAGAAGGCAATCCAAAGCCAGTAAAAGCTTGAATCTGCTGTGATTCGACACCCAAAAACTCACGGTGGGTCTGATAAAGTCCCATGTCCCCTGGGTGAGAGGATTGGCCCTGATAGAGGCCCACGTGCCCCCATTTTCCTATTTATTAATCTTCTGATTTAATCTAACCCAATCTCTAACCTTAAGCTAACTCCAAACTATAACCCACTTCTTTGGAAAGTCAACTATATCACCCCATCAAAATTACTTAATCAACCTAACACAATCCCTATCCAAATAAGATATTCAATATAAATCCTTAGACAATAGGGAAATTAATTTCCAGCTCAAAACATAGGCGCCTAAATCTTTTGGATTATAGCACTTGCTTATTGTCTTTTATTCTCTTTCCGTTGCAAAAAATGAAGCTAAAGCTTCTTATTGTGCATTTTACTTTGGAAAAGTCTTATCCTTTGTATGTGCCACTAGTCCATGACTTACTAGTGGTCTCTTTGATCCTTGTCACATTTTTCTGAAATTCCCCTCTGTATTTCTCTGCTGCCATGACTAGTGATGATTCTTCTGTATGTGAGATTTTCTTTCAGTTCTCTTGCCTCAATGGGTGTGTTATTGACAGTTATTCTGCTACATCTAACATTGCATTTGATTTTCAACATGTTAAATAAACGCTTAATTTTTTTTGTTGGACATCCTACATGAGCACATGAGCACTGGAGATAAAAAAGTAGTGCCAACATTGATGCATATTTATTCTCAGTTGTCTTTTTAAGTTGTTTTTGTTTAGATAATCACATACTTCCATTTATGGTCACATGCTCACATTTAATTAAACTTATCCTTATCATCTCCAATCAGCTTGTTTTGCGAACAAAAAAGCATAATTCATTAGCTGCATATCCTTTCCTTAAAGAACCAAGCATATAGAAGTGGATGGACTGCAGTTAATTCAAGAAAAAGGAGACTGGGATTAATAAGGGTATGTACTACTTTTATTCGATTCCTTCCTTTAACCTGTTTTCCTTGGACCAAGCCTCAAGGAATCTATTGCTATTCCCAAAGCTTCCTATTCTAAGCTATGGGAAGTTATTCCTATTATTACTGCGTACCTTTATTCTTAGTCACTAACCCAAGAGTTGTGCAATGTCCCCCCACCCATCATCTTTCTGTTGAACTGCTGCAAGTTTTAGTCCATTCTTGGCTGCACTTTCATTTACTTCTGAAGCAGATCTATTTTATTGAAAAAGAAGAGAAAAGAATCAAAACAATTATGTTAAATACCCTAAACTTTACTGAATTGTTACAATTAAAAGGAAATATATGTTGTATGCATCTTTATATGATCTCTGTTGAATATTTTAATACTGCAATGTGAATGTAGATTCTAGTATTATATGCTTCCCTCATTCTTTTAAGAAGGTGGAATGAAGGACAATGTTGACTTGTAAAGACCCCCTTACAGTAATTACTTTTCTTTTTTACTCTTTCTTTTCTTTTTGGAAGTTAGAGAAAGTTCTCGTTTCTTTGAACTCTATTTTGAGTTCATTAGTTGTTTGAAATTGTTCAAAATTGTACCTATTGGCATTAAAGATGAAATGCTTACTAGTGATGCTGTGTGAATCTGGTGCCAGAAATCAAATCATTACAAGATGAGATATACACTGAGTTGAGAGGGAGGATAAAAGAAGATGATATTACTGTTCCTTCACGCAAAGGATGTTACTTCTATTACGATAAGAATTTGGAGGAAAAGCAGTATGTTCAGCATTGTAGACGTCGTATTCCTGAGGGTGAGGGACCCGGATCTGTGCATGAATTAATGCCAACAGGACCTGATGCTCCTGAGGAGGAAATTCTTTTAGATGAGAATGTTAGGTCTCAAGGACATGAATATTACAGAGTTGGGGCATTTGAAGTATGGTTTATTCTTTTTCTCTCTAGTTGTTTATTCTCGCGACGTCAATAAGTTTTTTGTTGATTACTGAGGTGTTTATTTAGAGGTCTGTATCTTTCTCTCCACATGTCCATGCACACAAATCTCCTAAGAGAAGGAGATGTTAAAAAAAAGGTAGAGTATCTCGGAGGGGATGTTTTGTCCCATTTTAATAAGATTGACTGTGATGTGAAATAGGAGAGTATCGAGAGGATGATAACTTGTGTGCGACAAAATATTGAAATCATAGTGATAATTGATTAAGAAGTACAATCTGTATGTTAAGAAGGTTCCATTACCAACTTTTAAGGAAAATGGGTATTTCTTCTGATACAAAGTGAGTGGGAGTGATTTAAAAAGACTGTTTTCTCTCCGATTTTAACGTGATTAATTACAAGATTGTGATAATGGGAGATTTTCAGAGTGGACAATTGTTCTACGCTTTTAAATAGGGGCGTGGTTTGCATAACGTTGCAACCTTCAACAACCAAATTAAAGCGCACCTCTAAATTTTATCATAAGATGTAATTTTGGTGCGAAAAATTCTTAGGATGGCTTGAAAATCTATTTTTATCTGTAATTATAAACTTTTAAACTCCAGAAATGGTTAAAATCAAGTAGATCTATAAACACACGATAAACTTGAAAATAGACAGTCTAGATAATATGTCGCAAGATGCACTATTTTTGAGTCTCGAATTTTTTTTTTTTTCCATATCCATACATTTCGATGCTGAGATGATCAATTAGAGGGTTTTCTAGCATTAAAAGGACCTTTTCCAATGGATTTTTGAGGTGCACCTTAATTATACACTTTACGGTTGCAACCTTGTATAAACTTTTTCCTTTAAATAGAAACAACTTATGGGTGCATAACGAGAATTAATGAAGGGTGGCAAATCTCTTTCTAATTTCATTATAAAATGCAATTTTAAACATTAATGAAAAGTCAAAACTGTGGCTGCGGAGTGCACTGGTTGCATGTTATATGTATAGATTTATATATTAAAACAGTGCAACGGGCCAATATATGAGCCACAATTCAATAACTGCCCTGGCTGTTATTGCAAAATAACAGTGTTGAATTAAATCGCTCTCTTACTGGTTTTAAGTAATGGCTGTTATGTCTGTTATATTGGTAATGGATCCTGATCATTATAATGCCAGAATGGCCATTTTAAATTGCACACACGTACCCACAAAATGGAAAATTTTGAAATCCTTAATTCATGAAACTCTCTTACTGGCCCAAATCATGCAGATTAGCTCAAATAACAAGTTGATGGCGTATGCAGAAGATACAAAAGGAGATGAAATCTATACAGTCAATATCATGGATATCGAAACTCAAAGTCCCATTGAGAAGCCCCTAACCGGTGTAACAGAGGCAATTGAGTGGGCTGGTGATGAGGCTCTTGTCTATGTCACTATGGATGAGATCCATAGACCAGACAAGGTAAGTCATGTTGTGTGCACTTCCAAGCAATTAAGCATCTGTTCTTAGTGACCAATGAAGGAAGACAAGAAGAAAGACAATAGGTTTCTGTAATCGATTTGTTATCTGGCTTCTGTATATATTAATCTTTATAACATTGGGAGATCTGCATTTCTTTGGATGCTGTACCCTAATACATTATTTTCTTAGTTTTCTTTTGATGATTTTCATGGCACTCTTATTTGATTTTCATATTCACAGCTGTGTTCCATGTTCATGGCCCAGGACTTATGCACTTACGTCAGTTCATGAATAGGTACTTGATAGGCACAACAATATCTATGAGATGTATTAAGTCATTTGTTTAATGAGTCAAAATCCATTACATTGAGTGGTTCTCTTTTTGATGAATGACAAGACTTATTTTGAAGATTTAGTGGTGAGTTAATTTTTGTAGTCATACTTCACAGGTATGGCTGCACAAGATAGGGTCTAATCAATCAGAAGATCGCTGCCTCTATCATGAAAAGGATGACATGTTCTCCCTTGATCTTCAAGCCTCTGAAAACAAAAAATACTTGTTTGTTGCATCCGAAAGTAAAACCACACGCTTTGTTTTTTACTTAGACGTTTTGAAGCAAGAGCAAGGGCTTGTAGTTTTAACACCTCGAGTTGAAGGAGTTGATACTGATGTAAGTCATCGAGGAGATCATTTCTTTATTAAAAGGAGAAGTGATGAAGTTTTCAATTCGGAATTGTGTGTATGTACCCTGGACAATTTAACTGCCACCACTGTCCTGCTTCCTCATAGGGAAAGGTAACTAGTCTCTTCAAGGAATATTAATAAACCTTATTATTGTAGATTGCTTCTGTATTGAGTCTGCTTCCTTTGCTTTCTCACTGGATTGTTTGTGCTTATTACATCATATGTTGGCATCATGTTGAACTTATCAGTTTTAGTCTTTGAAAAATGCTTAGTTTTATGGCCTGAACTTTGATGAAGGGAGTGGCTCATTTTCTATGACTGAAGGTTTACTACAATTTTGTATTGTGGACAGTGTGAAACTAGATGATATGCAACTTTTTAGTGATCATCTCGTGGTCTATGAGCGCGAAAATGGTTTGCATAAAGTAACAGTTTTTAGCCTTCCTCCTGTGGGGCAAAAGATTGTAGGCCTTCAAACTGGGAGAGCAATCAACTTCATTGATCCTGCATATTCCGTGGACCGTATGGAATCTCAATTTTCTTCTCATATTTTGAGATTTGGTTATAGCTCTTTGAGGACACCTAATTCCGTCTATGACCATGACATGAGCACAAACACCTCAGTTCTGAAGAAGGTTGATTTGGTAAGGAAATTTCATAAATATTTCCATTTGCTCTTTTATTATTCGTTATTCCATGAAGCATGAATTTAATTTGTTCACATTAGCCTCAAATTTGTGATCTTATAAGATCTATTATTAATTTGATCTGAGGTGTAAAATGGAAAAGTGTCAGACACCTCTCTATTCCAAATGTGAGTATGTTTATATCTGTGCGTATGCACGCGTCTGTGTCCAATGTGCTGGTGCATTCATGGTGATTAATCCCTTCCCTAGTGTGTCAGGGCTAGATTATTTGTTGTGGCGGTTTGTCACTTGAGGTGTCCAGGTTTTTGAGCCAGTCTTGGTGAAGAGTGTTTAGGCCTCTTGGCTATATTCTTTTTTTTTACCCCTCAAATTTTCTTTGCTTCCCTATTTGTACTTTCTGTTCTACTAATAAGAATTGCCATCTTTGACTAAGCAGTGAATATAATTCTGAAGATCATTTCATAATCAAGTAAGCAACTCAGTACGAAGTATGAAATGATTCGTACATTGTTATTTTTGGATAGCTTATTGGAACTTATTGCTGATATCTTTGTGAAATTATGAAATCTGCGGTTTTCTCTTTCTTTTTTCATAAAGAAATTATGTATTTCATAGTTTAGTATTTATTCTTATAGATTTGTGAAATTGAAATGAGTTGGAATCGTATGCATAGTAAATTGGTGGACTTGCATGTCTATTTGAAGAGTCTGGAGTCTTCTGTCTGTGATCTTAATCATGATTGGTACCCATGCCATGACGTGACTGTCCCTGTAAAAGACAGTACATAACTACATATACGTCATGTTTAATGAAATGTGTGTTCTCAACTATTCTTACATCATGAACTATTAGTTACAAGACTTTCTGCAAATATATTTTTATTGACAACATGCTACTTAAAGTCATATATCTAAATTACCAAGTTCTTGCGGTTCCATTTGTTTTTCGGTTTTTCTAACTCATATTGATTTCAGTTTGTATTTCTTAGTTAATCCTTTTGTGAATCTCAGGTTTTGGGAGGTTTTGATGTGAAGCATTATGTAACTGAGAGAAAATGGGCAGTTGCTGAGGATGGAACACAAGTACCTATTTCAATAGTTTATAGAAAGGACCTGGCTAAGCTGGATGGTAGTGATCCAATGGTCCTTTATGGTTATGGCTCATATGAGGTACATCTATATGATTAAGTTCAACGTTATGGATTGGCTCTACTCCTTATGCTGGTAAATAAAGACATTTGTCTAGAAATCTAATTAGAGATCAAAGATCATCATATGCCCTATTGAGACTTCAATAATTAAATATTTAGGCAGCCCACAAGATGCAACCTCCTTATATATAGAGGTTTGCGCTACATTTGTGATAGGAGTGTAGAGTCAGAGTTGGCATGGAGTGGTTCACATATATATATTCTCATTTAACTGTGTGGGTCTTCTCAGTTGTTCCAAATAGAAATCCTAAACTTACTAAATCACATCAAAAAAATTTGTTTAGTTTGTTCCGTGTTATTATTTTTCTGATAGTTGTTTGTTCCATGAATTTTCATGTCATAGCTGCTAATTTCTATTTTTGTACAGATCTATGTGGATCCTTATTTCAGTGCACCTAGATTGTCTTTACTGGATCGGGGCTTTGTATATGCAATAGCACATATTCGTGGAGGAGGAGAAATGGGGAGGAAGTGGTATGAAAATGGAAAGCTCTTGAAGAAGAAAAACACTTTCACTGATTTTATTGCATGTGCCGAGTACTTAATAACGATCAAATACTGTTCAAAAGCAAAGCTCTGCATTAATGGAAGGAGTGCTGGAGGGTTGCTTATTGGCTCAGTTCTAAATATGCGACCGGATTTGTTCAAGGCAGCAGTGGCTGGAGTTCCATTTGTTGACGTATTGACTACAATGTTGGATCCAACGATCCCTTTGACCACATCTGAATGGGAGGTATTTAGGAAATGCTTCCCACATATCCTGTTGGCTTGTTAATATATTGATTATAAGTTTGCAAGCCTTGCTAAGACATCCTTGACTTTTAGCTAAATCCTCTTTGGGTGCTTGGTGCAGGAATGGGGTGACCCTCGGAAGGAGGAATTTTATTTCTATATGAAGTCTTACTCTCCAGTCGACAATGTGAGTGCATTTCTGATATTATTTTCTATTGTAGTCCCTCTATTCAGGCATTTTGATTGTTGCACCTAATTACGGGGTCCAATCTTTGTTGGGTGAAGATTGGGTGTGGTTTACATAAGGTTCCAACCTTAAACAAAGTAAGGTGCAACTCCAAACTTTATTATGAGATGCAATTTTGATGTCGAAAATTCTAAGGATGGTGCTAGAATCTATTTTTATCTCTGATTATAAAATTTTAAACTCCAAAAATGGTTCAGATGAAATAGATCTGTAAACGCATGAAAATCCTCGAAAGAGACGATCCAGATAATGTGTTGCAAGATGTACTATTTTTTTTCTCCATATTATAGATCTTGATGTCGAGGTGATCAATTAGATGTTTTTCCTCTATTAAAATAGCCTTTTTGAAGTATTTTAGAGGCGCACCTTAACTATACATTTTAAGGTGTCAACCTTATATAATCTTTTTGCATCTTTGTTTGATTAAAATTTCCCATAGTTTTGAGCGGACCAAGCCATCTAGATTTGGATGGACCACTTGTTTCTTTTTTGTAGTAATAGCATGGATCGATTTTAAATGTGCTTACTGATACCTTATGCATGATGCTAGTTGTTTTAAATAATAAAAAATGAGTTGCATTTATTAATTGTTTTGTTCATTGTTCATTTGTGTTGAGCCCTGTTTCAAAAAGCGAACCGCCCAGCACCTAGGCGGCCGCCTAGGCGGATATCCCTGAGCGCCCGCCTGAGCCTACCTAAGCGGCCGCCTTGGGCCTGCATCCCACCCAGGGGCAGAAATGTGGTTCCTTGAGGGTATTTTTTGGTCATTTGTTTTTAATACTAAAAGGGCAAAATTGTCGGTTTTAGGTCTATTTGAAACCAAAAACCCATTAGAGGCTATTTTAGAGAGAAAAAACACAAAAAACAAAATTTTCTACTGGGCTGTCCAGGTTCTTGGAGCCTGCCTAGGCGCTGGGCGACCTGGACCCTCACGACCGCCTAGCGCTTTTTGAAACACTAGTGGTGAGGAATAGACCCTTGAGAAGAACTTTCCTTGAAGGATCCAAAGGGCAGTGACAGAAAATGATAGCATGCTATCCTATCAGTTTCTATCTTGAATTTCTGGTAACAATAGCATAGGAGACAATTACAAGCTTTTTGGATAAGAAGATGTTACTTTTGGTAAATCCTTCTTGTAAAATAGTTGCGATAAATCGCGGCACCTTGATCTACATTACAGGAAATACTCTATTTAAGATTAAAAGAATTTAATTTCACAAATCGAGAGGAGATGCTTTATTCAAGAAGGACCAGCATAATTTTCTATAGAAAGATTGCATGCATGGATACTGAAGGAAAGTGTAAGAGATTTGCAACATGGTTTTCTTGTTGAGAAACATTTGTGCTTATTACAGGAAGGGTTCATTATGTGATTCACAGAAATAATGCTTATTGCGATGGGCTGGTTTTGCTTTCTGTCTAGTATCCGATGAGATTTAACCAAATGTTATTGGGGGACTGACAAATGGCCATTCTATTTCAACAACATTATAGTCTTTCTTGTGATTTGTATGCGAGAGTTTTGTTCGACTGCATCTGAGTGGCTATTTCTTTGCAGATTAAACCACAAGATTACCCTAACATTCTGGTCACAGCTGGTCTAAATGGTATGCAATCCATTTTCAGATTCAGTGTTGTCAAATTTGGTCTTTAGCTCTTTTCTTTTTTTTATTAGATCTTTTCTCTTTTTTCTGTAAATCGTTTTATATTGCAAATAAAAATAAAGGAAAATATACCATTCACCACTGTTATATGGTATTTGGACACCATTGCTCATTCAAGGTTTGTTCTTGATGATGGATGTTATACATCAACCCTAGTTCCCAATGATGGACATTTGTCGTGGTACAGTTAATATCCACCGCCCATCAATGGAAACAGATGGTGGATGTACCCGTGGTTTATGGTGTACTATAGTCCATAGACCATGTTATTTGAAAAGCTTTCCCAATACATCAAAAGCGAAAAGTAAGGGGTTTCTTCTGACTCTCTGTGTTTTGCTTCTAGACCCACGGGTTTTGTATTCTGAACCCACGAAGTTTGTGGCGAAGCTGAGGGACTTAAAGACGGACAAAAACTTTCTGCTGTTTAAGTGTGAAATGGCTGCGGGGCACTCCTCAAAATCTGGAAGGTAGATGCTTCCCCCTTCCCAAGGCTTCTCCATTTTCTTTGTTTGTTACCTAACAGCAAAAGGTAGTGAGGGAACAACTAGTATATGCATTTGTTATTTGTTAATGGAATGAAATGTTATCTTTTTAGAGGAAATTATTGTATATGAATATGAGAGATATCTTCTAAACTCTGCTTGAAAACTTTTTGAAGTATTCTAGAAAGGAAAATAAAATGAAAATGAAAAATGAAAGAGCCCATTGGTGTCTTTTGTGGAAATTACGAGAATGTAGATGGAATCCACACAAAAAAAATGAAAGAAAAGAAATACAAATACTCTTCACCCTCTGTCTATGTGCCATGGACTTGCGCACTTGTATCAATTTGGGTGATTGAACTCTCTCTCTCTCTCTCTCTCTCTCATCAACGACCACCCCATTGCCCATGTGTTTGTGTATATATGGTGCTACTGTAGGAAGAGCAGCCTGTCATTTTCTGTTGTTTACATGGTAGGACAGCACATTATTTTTGCAGAGGATCTCATAACTCTCTCTCTCTCTCTCTCTCTCTCTCTCTATATATATATATATATATATATATATATATATATATATATAATTGTCTTGGATGGAGCCACGACCAACACATCACCCATGTCTATGTGCAAGAATGGTACTACTGTAGAAAGAGTAGCATGTAATCTTTGTTTACACGGTAGGACCCATACATTATTTTCACAAAGGAGCTGACTCTCTCTCTCTCTCCAACTAGATTGTCAATTTTTTTGTTAACACTGTAGGGCAATTCCATTATTATTATTTTTTTACATTGTAGGGCAATTCCATTATTATTTTTTGTTTACATTGTAGGGCAATTCCATTATTTTTAGAGGCGCTGATGATTGTCCTTTTTGCAGATTTGAAAAACTGGAGGAAGATGCCTTCACATATGCATTTATTCTCAGGGCATTGGACATGGTTCCACCCAATGGTTCTCTCATTTAAATACCCACCCTTTTCATATTTAAGAAACAATAATGATTATTCACTCCGTTTTAAAGCTGAGAGAGCCTATTTAATCCATTGGAGCATTTATAATATGGCCTTGTAAGGGCATTCATATGAAATTATGTGTATTATGTTTCCTTGAGCAATTGGATTTTGGCTTTGTAGTACATTAAATACCCATGCTTAAGTCATATTATAAGTAGGAAAAATATGCAATAAAACCATTTATTTTTGGTACAAAAGGGTCTTTATCACCCTTGATTATATAAACGAAAATGGTTTGATAGGGGATGAGTTACTGACCAGTTAAAATGAAATTTTTTCAAACTTTGAAATACCTCAAGTTGGATGTGACATCTGGTGATAAGAGTGATTATGACCTCTTTAAATCAATGGCAAATGGTCTTGTAATATACAAGTATTGAGATTGATTGAGCCTCTTTTATCTTATAGAATTGTATAGAATGAGATTATTTATTGTTGATATAAGGAGGTTACAATTACTCATAATTATTTTATGTGAAATCTGTTAGCATGGGTATATCACATAGTTTGAAAACATTTTTTTGAAGTTTGAACTTGGTCAATGGAATAAATGTAGCTATCTAATTCACATCTAATGATGAAGATTATTTGAGAACACATTGTACCAATGATAAATAGTTTCATTATATATTTTTCATTATTTATCTTTGAGATTTCCTTTGGGCACTAATTTAGTGGTGTGTAGGGGAGAGAGAAATCCACTTATCATCACAGTAGTGTTAGAAAACACGTTGGCCACGGGGGTAACGCATAACCCGTCCGGGTAACCGGATCCTAACCAGGACCTCTAAAGAGGGTTAAAAAAGTTCTATAAAAAAATCTCTAAAAATATGAAAAGTATAGTTAAAGTGTAATTAAATAAGGTACATCCAAATCCAAATGAGATTAAAAAAGTAGTGAAAAAATAGATTTTGAAAAATCAAGTTTTGCTCAAGGATACTTGGGAAAAATCTAAAAAGGAAGGGAAAATGTAAAAATAAGTATCTATGACCGAAATACTTCCCAATCTTTTTCAAAATAATGGAAAAT
Organism: Amborella trichopoda; assembly: GCF_054954075.1. NCBI lineage: Eukaryota > Viridiplantae > Streptophyta > Magnoliopsida > Amborellales > Amborellaceae > Amborella > Amborella trichopoda. Next base: position 778,756 of record NC_142344.1, read on the forward strand.
ATTAAAACAAATCTATTGCATACAATTTTTTTATTTTTTAGGATTTTCTATGTTTTTTATTTTTTAAAATTTTCTAACTTGACTACCGTAACTGGTTGAAACTAGCCATGGTCGATAGCCGGTTCTTGTAACCTGACTGGGTTTGAGTTTGCGAACATTGGTCAAGAGAGAGATCAAATTGCTCCTACAAAAATTTTAGGGCTATTCTAATCATTTTTTTAATGATTCTATTTTTGTTCAAGATGGTTAGATGTACATGTTCCCCCAAATTTCAATAAATCTGATTTATAAAAAAAATTAAAATTAAATACAAGTGGATAATCATGATCTTTGATGAACTTTTGATAATAATGAGTTATGAGTGAAGCATTGTAGGGATTCACTTTTGACTGCATTCTTAAGTGCAATTCTATTTACTCTCTAAAACCCAATTTGGAAGTACTTTAGGACTCTAATGAAGATGTAACCTCTTCAACATAGAGACTCTCCACGTGCTTAAAATAATACGTAAAAGATTATATAGAGAGTTTGTATAGAGCCGAGGTTCTAAACAATCAAATTAGAACTTACTTCAAAAATTTTATGAGAAAAAATTGTTTTGATGTCCAAATATCTTCAAATTGATCAACTCAACATCAAGATGCATGCACATGAAAAAAAAATAGGTTTCAAGTTTTAAAAATAGTATATTTTGTAATGCATTTTTTTACCTTAAATTTTCAAAATTTTCAAGTTTCAATAGATATGTGGATTTGGACTATTTTTTAACCTTTAAACTTCATAAATAAAGTTGAAAATATATTTTAAAGCTATCACAAGATTTCCAGAGTTAAATAAAGAATTTTAAATTCGAACTTTTTTCTTTTGAAAAAAATCTTAAGCGGTTACCAAAGTTTGGAACCAAAACAAATCCTCCCAAGTAAAGGGCGTAAATGAATGGTATGCTCCTAAGGATAACAATCCCTTGCTATTTATTTAGAGAAATGATTCATTTCTCATTTATTTACGCGCGCGGCGATCTTTGGCTCTTAATTTTCCGAGGAATTTGCAGAGCCTAGCCTCAAAAAGAAAAAGAAATCGTAAAACTGAAGGTACTCTTAAACCCTAATTCGCTTTCCTTTGCTACTTCTCTCTGTAAGATTCGGGGTTCTACGCTAATTTAAGCCTGATTTCTATTTTTCCGTCTCATCTCGATTGATGAAGTCTAGGGTTTTCATTTGAAGGTACTCTTGAACCGTAATTTCTCTCACCTTTTCAGCTACGTTTCTCTGTAAAATTTGGGATTTTATGCGCCCAATCAAGCGCTAATTTCTCGTTATTCCTCTCATCTCGGTTGATGCATTATAGGGTTTTCATTGCTAGCGATTTTTAAGCCTATATATATCATATTCAGGACACTGCGAGATAAGTTGCAGAGATGGGGTTTTGAGGCTCACCGTTCTCTTCTTCTGTGAAGTTTGTTGAGCCAGTCATGACAATGGAGGATGATTCAATCGAACAAGCAGCTGTTGCTCGTCGGGAGAGGCTCAAGGCTCTCAAAGCTGCGAAAGAGCTTATGAACGGTCCAGATGAAGATTTAGGGCAAAAGGAGTCTATAAAAGAAGATGCAGAGGAAACTGAGCCAGAGGAGTAAGCATCCATTGCGTTTTTTCTAGATTTTGTGATAGAATTTCTTGCTTCTCTTATGCTTCTTTTCTCGTATGAGATATAAGATAGAATTGAATCAATTGGAATTGATCAATTTTATCTTCTAATGTGGATAATGGGTACAAGGACTATAGCTTAAACCCCTTCAGTAGGAGTTCTCCAATAACTGCTTGTTAATGGGGCCCAAAAATGTGTATTACTTTTAAAGATGATTTCCTTGCACATAGTAACCAGTCTCACAAGTATATAATTGTTAGATTTCTAACTGCTTCCCCATGCGTACTCATAAATAACCAGTCTCGCCAGCAGTTTTTGATTTTGAATTACTAAGTGATGTTAGTCCTGCTTATTGGGAAAAAAAAGTGGTATAATATGTTTATGTCATTACGCTGTGTTGATGGACATGTATTGATAATTGCTAACATATTTGGAGTTGTTAACTCTTCGTAGACAACCGAGCATGAAGTTCCGGAATTACCTTCCTCATGACAAGCATCTCCAGGAAAGCAAGTTGGCACCCCCTCCCCCACCAAAGTTTGAAGATCCAGTTGCTCCAGAACCTCCAGTATCTGAAAAACCAGAGGTGTTTTTTACTCCATTGATATATAAGCAAGTTTCACCTTGCTTCCTTGCTTTTCTTACTGGTATTTGGCTTTCATTTTATTATTTCAAGTAGTGAAAGTGAAAATTCTTAAAACTCTGGCCTAATCATTGTTAATTGGCAGGACCCATTTGTGAACATTGCCCCAAAGAAGCCAAATTGGGATCTTCAGAGGGATGTGCAAAGCAAGCTCAAGAAGCTTGAGAAGCGGACGCAAAAGGCAATGTTCGAGCTCATGCGTAAGTCCTGCCTATACTTATAATCTATGTTACTTAAACACCAAACCATGTATCGTGTCCGATACATGTCAAAAATGTCTAGCATTTCGGCCTAGAAAGCCAATATGACAAGGCACAGATGACCATTTGATTATTATTTTAAATTTAAGTAAGAGATTGTTATGCATATACAACAACCATATCATGTTTATCTCACTTAAATGTGATTGACGTAGTAGTAGACTGCATGAACTTGGCACAAGACATCTTGGGTTCAAAACCCAGCCTTGTGCACCCCAGGTGTCAGCCCTGAGCACTCAACACCATCTCAAAAGCAGGGGTTTGGCGTTACGTAGCCTATAGTATTGACCCCATATCCTCTTACCAGTATGTTACTTGAGTTTATGCCCTTTTTTTTTACATGACATGAGTTTGGCCGAGTCACTCGGACTCGGCCGAATAACTTGCCTCGATCAAGGTCCGAGTACCCTTGGCCGAGTCGATTTTCTGAATACTGACCTTCGCACTTTCCCTTTGACCTTGCACCTTGTAGACCTCTTATAGTAACCAATGACCGTGACTCTTGCAGAGGAACAAGACAAGGAAAGATTAGCTTTAACTACAGAAAATGGCACTGTCAGTTCTGAAGATTAGCTGGCGCTGCTGATTGTTGATTGATATTGTACATGCCTCCTTCAGCGTTCCTAGATTCCACCTCAAAAATATGAGAGGTATGATTCGGAGTTTCAAGAATTTATGGTCGCCTTTGGTTTGAAAAGCTGTATACAATGAATATAATCAGAGACAGTGGAGAGGAGGAATGTAACGTGGCTGCTACTTTTTATATTAGCTCTGTACACATTCAGAACAATCCGGAATTCCAGAACCACAAGTGCCTCAATCTTAATATGCAGGATTTGTGTGTGTTTGTATGAGAGAGAGAGAGATTGGAACGATCAGGAATTGGAGAGTACCAGTGCATCAAACTTGAGATGCAGGATTTGTGAGTGTGTGAGAGAGAGAGAGTCTTTGAATTTTGATGGATGAGGAGAGAGATTTTTTGAATTTTGAGAATGATGGTAGGTTCTTCTTGAGCACGTATATTATGCTCCCTCAAGAGCATACTATATATTTACTCCTTTGGGGAAAACACCAACTTTGGATTTTTTGTATTTTATTTTTGTAAAGTTCAAGATATATCTAATTATAACTAGATGATTATAGACTCAAAAAAAAAAAAACTAAGATTTTTTGCAAAGAAAAATAGTCAGATTTTGAGTTTATAAACATCTATCAGTCTCTCCAAAAATTGGACCTTTCCGGTGCAATCTTGGGATGCTATGTCTTTTTTTTTTCTTTTCTTTTTTTCCGTCTTTGAGTCGTTTTTTGGATTCTAGAGGTAGATACTCAAAATTTGAGATAAACAAGATATCCCTAGAGTCTGAGGGAGTAAATGGATAGCATACTCCGCAGGAGTAGGAAATCTTTTGATTTCTTTGGATCTGGATTGAGAGATTTTTTGTATTTTGAGAAGAAAGACGTTCTTTGAATTTTGAGAATCGGAGATTTCTTGAATTTTGAGAATCCGAGATATTCTTTGAATTTTGAGAATGAGAAAAGAGATTCTTTGAATCTGGCTAATGAGAGAGATTCTTTAAATGTTGATGAAAACGGAGCAGGGAGAGAGAATCTTTGAATTTTGATGAAAGAGATTTTTGGAATTTTTTTTATTTTTTCTATTTTGGAAGACAGCTTTTGTCCGTTTTTTCAATAGATTAGGGAGTTACATTTTGAAGGTGTTAATGGGGGTGTTAGCAGACGATATGGTAAAAGGGTGTGGGAATGTTACCATCAAGATCTTAATCCATTTCAAGTGGTATGTTACTGTATGGAGAGGCAAGATCTTAACCCATTTCAAGTGGTATGTCAGTGTATGGAGTCAGAGGTATGTCAATGGGGATTTGGGCCTATGAGAATGGAGTCAGATACTTCACCATGGGGTACGGCCAAGACCCCAAATCATTCACAAATTCTTTGAATTTTGATGAATGGGAAATGCACGGCAGTTACACTATGAAACCAAGAACTGCAGTGCAATTGGTCAGACTTCATATCTCAAACTCTTCCAATAAGAAAAGGCAAAAAAAGAAGAGAGAAGCTCATCTAATGCTCGACTTTCGGACGCAAAACCCTTAAGTCTTTTGTTAAAGGAAAAAGTTTATGTAAGGTGTCAGTCTTATAGTGTAAAAGTGAGGTGCATCTCAAAATTCCACTAGCAAAGGTTGTTTTAATATAAAAGAACTGATTATCTTGTGATATTATTTAGATTTTTTTTTTTTAGAATTTTAAAATATTTATAGATGAGTTTGATCTACACTGTTTTTGGATTTTGAAATTTCATAATTAGATGTGAAAATATATTTTAAGTCATCGAAAGGGTTTTTAGTACTAGAGTTGCAGCAAGATTTAGAAATGCACCTTTGATTGTTTAAAGTTGCACCTTAATAAACCACACCCCTGTTAAAAGTTGGCCTTAAAAGCTAGCTGAGGTCCATCTTTTTTAAAGTGTTTGCATCTCCACTTATTTCTTCCCTGCCTCAAAAGTAGTGGAAAAGCTCAGAGTCTTTTTTTATCCTTTTGAGGAATAGAGACAGGCTCAAACCCGTAAACTTGAGTGCCTTAAAATGCATGTGAAAGAGTCTCAAGGCCCTATATGACTATCTTCTTCAAAGGGGCGAGCTTTTTGAGGGTCCCCATGCTCATAATTTAGGCATGAATTTGTGTATTTAACAATGTCATATATTAATTGTATTTATTTAAAAATAATTGATGTTAGATTGTGACATTATGCTGACTATCAACTATCTAATTTGTTGCTTACGTCACATAAATTATAAAATTCATATGCGTACGGACGATTGGTTTAATAAAGGTTGTTCCTATGTCAAATGGCAGACCTGTACAAGCATTCGTAGATGTACGCGCAAGCAGGAGAGAGATCGAGATAAGTGCTCTCAATTTACACAAGTTTAGATCATTAATGATATAGGACAAGATGTTTCTTATTTTTTGTTTTTAATTAAATTTCAGGATATATTTTTTATTTTTTAACCTTCTAAACCCTTTTGACCATGTATTATTGACATCAACAAATTATAAAATGATTTTATCTCTCTCTTTTTAAAACTCCATCTCTTTCACATCATCATTTCTCTATCTCTCAAAAGTCCATCTCTCTAAATCCCAAACTCCAACTCTCTCTCTCACATCATCGTTTCTCTCTATCTCAAAACTCCATCCTCTTTCTAAAATTCAAACTCCATCTCTTTTTAAAACTCCATCTCTCTCACATCATCATTTCTCTCTCTCAAAAGTCCATCTCTCTATAACCCGAACTCCATCTCTCTCTCTCACATCATCGTTTCTCTCTTTCTCAAAACTCCATCTCTCTTTCTAAAATTCAAACTCCATCTCTCTCTAAAACCCGAACTCCATCTCTCTCTCTTTAAAACCCATTTCTCTCTCACACATAAGAACGTGTGCTCGTGTTCGAGCTCAAGCTAAACCCCTTGATTGGTAAACTCACGAAGCGAAGAGAGAGATGGAGTTTGAATAGGGTATCATTTTAGTCTTTGTTTGGGTAAAAAATTTATGATCAAAGGGATCCATGGAGTTGTAAGATGGAAAAGATGGTGACTTTTTTGTTACAAATAATATTTTCAATTCTTGGGTCTCATGAGATATGAAAGTTAAAAATATGAGACAATGAGATATTTCCCTCTTCTTCTTTTTTAATATATTTTTTAAAATTTTAAAAGTTGTTTGAAAATATATTTAGAGCTTATGGAATTTGCCACCAATTTTCGACCCATGGTTAGATGATGAGCAATATTTTGTAAGAGATCCAATCTACAATGATGAATAAGATTTGGTGATAGAACCAATCTTTGATGAAAAAAAAGATAAAGGGCTTAGAATCAAAAAACGACTTTCGTTCAACCATAAATCTAGTACTCATCTCAAAGATGCTCTCCTTTTCCATTGTGGGGCTGAAGTAATGCAATTTCATCTAGGTTATGTGACTAAATTGAGCATATATGTCATGGCTATTCCATCGAAATATAAAACCCTTTCATCAAGGGATTCTCAAAAGTTTCTACGTATATAATTTAGTGCAAAGACCTACTTTTAATGCACAATCACGGTGTTTCAATGCATATTCACCTAAAAACAGTTGTTTCAATGCACAACTTCCAAGATCATGTTTACAATATTGGAGTTGAAGAAGGTTGTGGGTTTAATAAAGAATTCATCTGAGCCTATTTCAAAACTCAAGTACGAATTTTTTCAACCAAAGAAAATTGATACAAGATATGATAATTCTCATTTTTTTTATTTCCTTATTCAAATTACTTATCTTTTTTTTTGGTTTTAAGTTTTTTAGGGGTTCTAACTTCTGAGTCCTATTTTTTATATATATTTTTTAAAATTTGAAGAGTTGTTTAGAAATGTATTTATAGAATATTTTGTTTTATCAAAAGTAAAATTATCACTACGAATTTTGTATTTAAGTTAAAGACTTTTAAATCATTTTATTTTTTATATCAACACCTAATATCTTTAGTTATTAAATTATAATATATTAGAAGTACGATACAATGTGATTTTCAATTTGGGAAAGAACAGAAAAATTAAGGCTTTAAGACCCTAACTTGGATGCGAAGAAAAAACCTTAAATTTCTTCAAATAGAGAATTTTGTTGGGCTTCATTTCTGTTGATTTTACTGTTTCCATAAATTTTCTTACGTCAGTTATTATGCACCACACCTATAATCATTGATGCGCATTGTGAAAAGAAAACAACGCCCCTTCTCTTAAAGTGTGTGAACGCGGGCACTCTTTTAATTGAACCGTCAAGAGAGAGAGAAGGTTTTGTGTAATTGAACCGTCCTGGGCGGAGAGAGAGACAGCTTCGCCTTTCAATTGAACGGTCTGAGATAAAAAAGAAACCAATAAATCTGCCATCTTCTCCCAATTCCGATGGTGATTGAATCTTACTGAAGAAAAGTGGATCATTTATAACAAAATCCAAAAGAATTACAGCAAACACTCTCTAAGGAAACTTGCCTTACGTCTTTCGCCCACCAAAACAGTGAGGTCAACTCCTCATCTTACATACACCACAATAGACAGACATAAAAAGAAGAGGAAGTCGGATTTCATTTCCTGGTTGCAGAATATATATAGGATTTCGCAATTAAATTTTATCTCACCCACCCACAAATTCCCTTACTATATATATTTACTGAGACACGTTTGCTTATACCCCAAATCTCAGATAATTCTTCATTCTCCACAGCTACTAGCTTCCCATTAGTGTAGTGGGAGCGGAAACACTGGGGTAAACCTTTGCACTATGCGAGCTCTGATATGGAGCAAGTGTACAAGTGAATTTTGAAACTTTTGTTTGGTCCTTTGCTGGATTGGCCTTGCTTTATGTTCTCTTAGACTGGTTCGTGTCCTTTGATGGTTCGGTTTGGTTCCAAGCGTGATCAGATCGGGGGAGCTGGTACTCATCGGGCTTTAGCGCCAGTGGGAAGTCTGGCAATGGGGGTGCTGACTCTATGATCCTGCAAAGTCCAGGTTTAGTTTAAATGAGTTAAGAATTGATCTCTCTCTCAGAGTTCAAACGCTCAAGCACATATGCAGCACAGTGCTCAACTGCAGGGGGATTTGTTGTTTGCAAGTGCCGCCTTCTGAATATGAAGACAGTGATACTTCTTTCACATATTTTTTAAACAATGAACCGTTACCTTCCATACTCGAAAATCATAAACACCCCAAGCTATCATATGTTGAGTCTGACGGCTGGGTGGATCATTTCCTTGCACAAATTTCAGTTGCAATTAATAGTACAACCCAGCAGCCAGATTTCATGTCTAATTACCAGGGGTAATTGTAACCTTTTTGTACCAAAGGTACACCATCTCTGCTTTCCTTTTTAAAAAACCTCAAGGTGGGCTTATGTATGTATGATATATCTATTTGTGCATGAAAGTATGTAACTGTGTATTTATAAATGTAAAGATTAAAAAAAAGGAAGTTAAGGATATATAAGTTTCTCAAAGGAAGGATTTATTTTTAACTCACTTCTCATGACTGTAGAGATCTCTGTTGATGCGTGCCTTGTTGGCAGCATCGTTTGGGATCTTCTCCGACAAATATTTCATTGCTCCCCAAAGAGGAGGATTCCTGCAAGAAATACTAGTACAAAATCACATACACATGCAAACACGAATAACTAAGGCCCACTTCTTTAAACTCAATGATGACTCTTGTACTGCTTGCTCATAATATAAATGGGAAATTTGAGTCAACCAAAACTGGCATTTGAACAAATACGCTTATTATATGCGACTATTCCTAGAAGTATTAAGATAATTCGGCCAGAACTATTTCTTTTTGCTCTTGCTTGTGGCCTGAAGTAAGAGTTCTAAGTCCTTGGCCCAAAGGCTAAAAGCCAGGCCAAGGTCAACCCAAGCCTGGCCTATGATCAAGGGCCCTTATCTGGACCTGGCCTGGGCACAACAAGACCCAATTACACCTAGACCAGCCTGGCCCAGTAGCATTTCGATAGGCAGCCTGGCCCCTAGCAGTATAAATTAGAAAGTCTTGCAATTTGTTCATCGATTTTTGCAATATTTGACAGTTAGAGCATCCCCAAGTCGACTCCCCAGACTATTGGAGCTACCTTTGTGAAAATATGGAACAATTAATCCACCCAAAACATGGGTGGATATTAAAAACATAATGTCATAATGGACAAATAATTATTGAAACATTTTTTACCTTGGGAAATAAAAAATTCAGTCGACCGTGACTTTAGTAATCCACCCAAACATGGGTGGCTTATTAGAAACTTGATTGGCTGTATTAACAACTACACCTAATAGGCCTGGTTGGGCTCAGCCCAGTCCATTACCTTATTTTTTAAGGGCTCATGGGTCAAAAGTAGGCTTGGGCTGAGCTCATCAATGCCTTTGGTAAGTAAATCCCTATACGACTGGCCTCATGAGATTGCCAAAGCACGGGCCATGCCTACTCGACCCATTGGGGCAACCCAGGCCCACTTTCATCCCTAGACACTTGAGAGAGAGAGAGAGAGAGAGAGAACCTTGATTGTGGAGGCGCTGTAGAGAAGCACTCAGCAGCCTTTTTACTCTCTTTTAGAAACTCCTCTGCTGCCCGAAGAGCAGCCACTGCCATAGTATGAGACTTCTCGGTGTTTGCTTCATCAAGGATTAGGCCATGATAATAGTAAGCTGCTGCCTGATCAACAAAAATCATAGAGGTAGATCCCATGATATCCTAATATTGTTTGTTTGATGTATAAACACAATTTATATTTTTAAAATTTTGAAATGAACATACAAATATTCAATCCAACTTTTGCACTTTACAATGCCCGTAAAGAAACACCCATAACGTGAATGTCTGACCATACACTCTTAGGACTTATTGGTTTATGCAAATATTGATCCAAACATAGCAGACACAAGGATGACAAACGAGAATCACATATTAATTTTTTGAATTAAAAAATTGCAAAAAACAAAGAGCTATCTTAGTTAATGAGTAAAAAGCTTCAATGTTCTAGATAGTTTGTAACTCTTTTTAGCCTATATCAGAAATCGAGATGTGCTATTTTCGTTATGCATTTTCATAGGTTCATAAAAACATAAGATGAGATCAATTAAATGAGAAATGGACACTTTATCATACATTAAACTGTATAAATCAGATGACGACCAGAAAATATTAAGAAGAGAGAAGCAATCAAGAAAAACAATTAGATAAAACCAACCTTTGCTTCAGTAAGCTTCCACTTGACAAAAATTTGATGTTTTTCTCCCCAACTATTACATAAAGGAAGGTTTATGAGGCCATCCTGAGCCTGCAGCAAGAAATCATGTTCATGCGTAAGGAATTTGGTAATTGAGATAGTGCATGCGCACAAAGATAAGTTCTTCTTTTCTTGATAAGAATATAGATTCTGGTTCTAGAAATTTATCTAAAATAGGTTGTAGTTTATTTGTCTGCAACATGTGAACCTATGAAATAATCTTACGGTAAGGCAAGAAACTTACAGTTTGAGAATGATAAACAGGCATAACCAATTCAATAGTAAAAAAAGATAGATCAATTCAATTTAACCACATTGGCACAATTCTGCTATTAGTATTACTTGGAAATTATTTAACCTAATTTTCTGAAGTAACTAGCCAATATATGTCTTGAGTTCTAACAGGTCAACGACTGTGGATACTAGTGAGAAGGACTGATGACTCAAGGAGTGTTTAGATTTCTGAAGCTTTTGGAAGTGGGATATGGAAGCTGCCCCCCTCTTCCACACGATATGGGAGCTGCCCCTTCCATCATTTATTATGGAAAGGATGGCTTCCAAAAACGTGGCTATTTCACGTTAAAAAGATAGCCCCATGGAATGCCACACTTCCACCTTGCAGCTTCCACGGGGTTACCTCAAACATGAAAGTGGTTTTGTTGGATTGTTGAACTCCCACTTCCAAAAATTCAGAAAATCAAAATACACCCTTACTGAAGAAAATGGAATCATGTTGCAAATAACAAGTTGCATTACCTGCTTCCAATACTTCACCATTTCACAGGCAAGTCTTCGTTTCACAGCTAAGGTGGCCTTGGTGCTATCAATTGCAATTCCAAGTTGAACGTCAACACCCTACAACATCCACATAGTGAATATGGAAAGAAGGTAAGTGATTCTTCTTTTTCATGCAATGAAATAAGTAAGGAACCCACAACCTAAAGCATCATGTATCTCTTTATAAACTATAATTATATTTCATACATTAAACATGAAAAAGATACGATGCAAGTTCTCCAAATACATATACAATGAGAATTCAGAAAACATAAGCAGTAGCCAATAACATTATTGTGTTTCATAATTATGTCCACATCTCGTGTATCAAATTACAGAAGAAGAGGTCAGTGTTATAAAGACTTTAAATGACTTTCACAAAATCATGGAGAATATAAAATGGAGTTCAGTAATGGAGTCCACAAATAAGTGCCTCGTCTAACTGGAAATATCATTAACTAGAATAGAGTAAGGAGGATATCATGGTCGAACAGAAAAATAGCATGTACTAGAAAAATCGCAAAAATATCATGACAAGTAAATTTGACCATGACAGTTGACAGAGAAAAATTAAGCCATATACAGAAATGTAAAAGTCAGGGAGAGTCTAACAAGTAATTATATAATGGAAAAGATGTTTTAATCTATATGCTCATGATAAAAACGCGACCCTGTGGATTATCACTGTCCAAGCAAATGGGTTCAGCGGTGATGGAGCAGATGAAATAATGACATGTTTGACAAAACCCACTCGATCTATCACCATCCAATCCATTGATGGGATGGAAACATCCCCATAGTAATGTTGTTTTCATGACCATATGGATCATATTATATGGCCACTTATACAATCCAAACAGATGGCAGAGACCTAGAAAAACAGGTATAAATATTAGAAGAGAAAAGTATTATTCAGATATAATGGGAACTACCTGTCCCAGTGCCTGGAGGCAGAGAGCTTGCAAAACTCCTTCTTGAAGGTCCACCGGAAGATCTCTCCTACAATAACAATCACAAGACTCATAATTTTAATTATCATATGTAAGAAATGGCCACGCATCTCAAAATAGTAAGAACAGTTGCAACCCAGCATCCATCGAAATCAGAAAAGCTAAATGAGCTATTCAATCATGTTCATAATCAGATTCATATTAAGACAAATGACATTAAATTGCATACCTAACATCAGGAGGCATTTGAGGAAGGACTTGCCGAACAGCACAATCCAAATATCCAGCCGCCCGCAAGAATATGTCAATAGAATTCCGCCTGCTCTCTGTTACGAATTATATCATTTTCAGAATTAGATCTTCTCAAAAAGTAAGAAAATAAGCCTTGCACACGAAATAAGTATTATTACAACGAACTATGAATCCTTAAGATACTTGGAAGGGTTGCCATATTTATACTTAACTGCTAACAAGAAAAACAGGAAGGAAATAAAAAGTAAAATCATAAGTTCATCGAATAGATATCCTACAGTAATTTCTCCTCCTACATCTCCTACCATGATTTTCGAAAATGGAAGAAACCTTATGCATCACAGCATGTAACTTGGTACCCACCTTCAGATACCTTTGGCTGGTAACCGTCACTAGGTGTTTTAGGAAGAAGTAAGAAATTGGCCTGTGACAGAGAGAGCATAGCCATCAAGTGTAGAACTGATAGTACCTCATACCAAGTATCTGATACGGCTGTTTCCTGCAAAAATATCAAGTGAATCAGGGCAGGTGTACCTTTTGAGTCACAAAAGTGCCTAATCAACACAGAGAATTGTCCCTCAACCTAGGATCTGAAGTACACAATGCCCACCTCTTTATCATCCTCCTGGTTGACCCACACAAACTCTACTTTGTTCATAAGCTGGCTTCCTGTACAATGAAGTCATGTACAACTGTTAGAAACGCAACCATACACAGAAAAGATACCATTCCCGAGTATCTCCAAACAGCATGCTTAATCTTTACATTTTGAAGCCATCAAGCCACAACCTACCATCTTTTACTAGTCCCAGGAGAACTGGCAAGTAATCCTCAATAGCTTGTTGAAGATCAGCAAGCGTTGTGCCACCTATAGACAAATGAAGACCATGAAGCATCAGCAAAGTTGATGATTAATTAACTGGGAGCATGATATGCATCCAAATTCTACCATTTTAGATACTGGTCCAGAATCACAAAAAAAAGAAGATAAGAAAACCAAATACATGCCCAAAGGAATAAGATATCCAATTTGTAAGGTCATGTTACATTTTCTTTTTCTTTTTTTTGGGATAAAAGTTGATGGTGATATTACGTTTTTTGCAGTCCTTTTATTGTATCAGAGCATATTTATAATATTTATAGATATAAGCAGGAAAATTACCAAACAACAATACCAACCATGTTGGGTAGCAGTTCTTCTCCTGGGCTTTGAAGCAGTTGGTGCTTCTTGGGCTGCCATGACAACTATTCGAGTCCTAAGAGCTGAGAGGCGTTGCACCAGACTCGAAGACAAGCACTGCGATAACGTGCTTGAAAAGTCCACATTTTGGGGTATCCGGAATCCTGGCACAAAAACTACAATCTCCCCGACATGCCCAGGCCACCTCCTGTTCTTCTCACGATTTTTTGGACTCGATATTAGGCATCCCATATCCTAGGGCTTTCTTCTGCAGATATATGCAATAAGTTTATCAGGATTAACAATCAGAAAGCCATGGTAGTAGAAATATCAGGATAATAATCGAAAAGCTATGGTAATAGAAAGTGAAACCGCCAGATATATCTTCTCCTATACCCACATGAACCCAGACATGTGATCACAATTTTCGTGTGAATGGTGGGAGAGAGACAATAAGTTTTTGAATATCCAGGCTGCGAAGTTATAGATGACGAGAAAACAGAGAAGAATACGCTAGAGCACAATAGCTTCAAAATTTTAGAAAAGTTTGTCCTAACACAAACAAGATTTCTACAAATTACCATGACCTATCAATCAGTTGGACTGAGCGGATAAACACATCACAATCGGCAGATATTTGAGAGGTGTGCTCAATGGTATAAAATTTGATGGGAAACACGGAATGCTATGCTTATTAAACAGTAGTGTCCAAGGCAAAGCAACACATGGGATAAATTGGTTGCTAAGTCAGCCAGGCCCAGAAGGAGAGGAGAAGAAAGGCAACCATTTTAGCACTTAAAAATTATTTTGGCTTTCCCAATGCACCACCACAATACTGTGAAATACATGCATTATTGAAAAGAGCAATAGGCAAATTTACCAGAAACATCTTAACAGGTTTGGAAAAACTTTTATCTTACAATAATTTATAATATTACTTGAGGGAAGTTACTAACTATTCCAACTCCTTCCCCAACCATGGCAAAATTTAAAAGCAAAACCATGACAAAATTTAAAATAAAAAACTGTACTTCTTCATACCTCTTCTCTTGTCAAAAACTAAGCCCAGCCTTCACTTCCTCTCACAAATCTGTCCAAGAACATCATGGATCAGGGCGCTGTCATATTAGAGAAAAGGCCAAACAAAAACCACGGAGAATTGGAAAATAAAATAAAAATTATAGAGCTTTCGAAAATTTATAAAATGAAACCAAAATAGTTTAACTTATCCTATATTTATACAACAAACAATATAAAACCATCTTAAAACCGTCTTGCTTAAAATCATCTACTGGAGAGCAATCAAAACTTTACAATAAAATAATCACGCCGGGAGGTGTTAGAAGAATGTATAATACAAAAATGGAAATGATTTTATGAAGCAAAAGAGTTATAAGGACCTCAGACTTCAGAGATGGATCCTTCAAAGCATGAATAGTATAACACTCATCAAGGATCCATCAGTCACAAAAGCAAACTTTAAGTCTTCAAAAACCATGAGAAGAGGAGTTCAAAATAAGTTATTTACAAGGCAAGCAAAGGGAAACAGGTTGAGCAACATGAATTTTAAATGAAAACAAACACTAAAAAAATTCTACAACTCCTAAAAATAAAAGAGATTCAGGTTTGCCTACAAATCAAAACCAACCCATACGCATAAAACTAAACAACACATAAATCTCAAAGCAAAGTTACTTCTAAACAAGTAACACTTAAAATTCAATAACTATACACATGAAAACCGCGGCGAAAGGAGCCTTATGCTCATTAAAGCTACAGATCAGATGAAATCTCCACAGTAAATAATATAAATCCAAATTTCTCACAGAATTTTAATCTTTATATTTATAAATGCAGGCAAAGGAAGTATATACGAGTTATACTAACCAAAAAACGGCGCTAAAAGTCAATGTATGGAGCAAAATAAAGCCTCGATGAAACCAAACCAGAGATCCAAGATTTGGGTGAAGCTTAACAACTATAAAGTAAAGTTGCTGTCCGCCAAGGCACGAAAACCGTGACCCCAAAACCTCAAAGGAAATTTACAATTAATACAAAAATGCACAGACAAGAAGCCCGTGAAAGTTAACTGCAAAAAATTTGACCTCCAAATTAAAACCAACTGAAAATTAAACCGAGATCCAATAATCCATGGGAATTCAAGGCCATAACAGCACAAAGTTTTAGAGTCTGTTGAGGTGTGGTCAACTCGAATTTACAGTGGCAAACAAGACATATGACAAATCGAGATCCAATTTTTTGGAAAAATGCAAGTAAATGAAGCTAAGAAGCCATTGAAAAAGCAAGTAAGGTGAGTGAAACTAAAACTCAGGCAAAAAAAATAACGTAGAAAAGCATCAAATAAGCTGAAATTCACTTAAAAAATGCAGAAAAAAATCTGAACTATTCATCATGGGAAAGAAAGCATACACAGTGGGATGATCCAGAGACTTGCATGCGAGCTCGATCTCAGCTTTCATTTCTCTATTCTTCCTCTAAATTTCGAGAGAAAAAGGCCAACTAAAACTTACAGAGCGCCATGAAAGCAACAAAATAGCCCAATTTTGAAGTGTAGAGAGAGAGAGTCTTATAAAGCCTTTGAAGCTTGCAGATTTTCTTTGCAGCCGTCTACCTGAAGCCGAATCCTACCTTTTAAAGGCTATGTTTGTACGTTCTTATCAAGCAACAACACTCTTTCTCTCTCTTCTCTCCTCCTATATTCTCTCTCAATTATATTCTCCGTTTTTCTCTCTTCCCGAATTTAAGACTGAGATTTCAAGACGGGGACGTCAAAATTGATTGCAGAGAAATTTGTTTATATGAAATTAGTGAAAATTAAAATTAAAATCAAAATTTCAGGTATAAAAAATGTTGAATTTTTAGCGATGTCCGTACGTTATCTACAGAAGCCCAGTGGTAAGTCCTCAGCTCGGTTGCTTTGCTTTTCACTTTTTTTTTTTTTTGGAACTCTTTTTATTAATTTGTTTTCCCTAGTTATTTAAAATTTAGCCAGAAGTTCATGTCCCCCTCAAAACTGACAATGCCATTCATATCCTTGGGATGTTGATTGATTTGTTTGAAATTCTTCGGTGGAATTATTATTAAAAGTTATGGGACAAAGTTTATCTAAGGTCGGAATTATTATTAAAAGTTACGGGACAAAGTTTATATATAAGGTCGAAATTATTATTAAAAGTTACGGGACAAAGTTTATATAAGGTCGCAATCTTAAAAATGTAGAATTACCTGTGCACATCAAAAATCCATCAAAAAAGGTTCTTTTAATGTTGGAAAAAACTTCTAATTGATCATCTCGATATCAAGATGTATGAATATTAAAAAAAAATTGAATCTTATAAATAGTGCATCTTGCAATGCATTATCTAGACCGTTCATTTTCAAGATTTTCATATGTTTGTAGATCTATTTGATTTAAACTATTTTTTGAGTTTAATATTTTATAATTAGATATAAAAATATATTGTTAGATAAGCCTAAGAATTTTTTCACCAAAACTATATGTTATAATAAATTTTGGGGGTGCACCTTAATTGGATTGTTCAATGTTGTAACCTTATAAAAACCACAATGAAAGTTATAAAAAGTTTATATAAGGTTGCAACTTTATGCTATAGAAGTAATTTGCACCTCAAGAATCCAAAGAAAAATAGTTGTTTCAAAGTTGAAAAACCTTCCAAATCGATCATCTTAATCTCCTCAAGATCAATAAATATAGAGTAAAAATGTAATTAATCTGGACCAT
This sequence comes from Amborella trichopoda, assembly GCF_054954075.1. Taxonomy (NCBI): domain Eukaryota; kingdom Viridiplantae; phylum Streptophyta; class Magnoliopsida; order Amborellales; family Amborellaceae; genus Amborella; species Amborella trichopoda. The sequence continues at coordinate 796,047 of NC_142344.1, forward strand.
CTATTTTCAATATTTTTATATACTTATAAATTTGTTTGATCTACACAATTTTAAAAAAATTATAAATTTTATAATTAGGATTGAACATGGATTTGGATTTTTAAGTCATCGTAAGCTTTTAAACATCAAAACTATGTTAACCAACCAATATTTAAGGTGCACCTTACTTGTCCAGTTTGAGGTGTGCACCTCATACAAACCTCAGCCTTCAGAGTTTAAAACCCTCACGGCAAGGAAAACTTTTGAAAAGTCAGTGCACTCCTCATGATCCAAAAGAGCACTTAAATTGTTCTCATTATTGTTTGGACTTTGGAGCAACGTTTTTAAAGCTGGAGTCCTAGACCAACTCAATGAATCGGCCATCTAGGAAATCGGTCTGGATTATCGAATTGCCAAATGATTCGAGTATTTGACCATTTGAGAATTGGTTAGTAAAAAAAATGAAATTGAAAAAGAATAGAAAAAAATGAAATGTATGGGAAGTGGGCGATTAGGCTGGTCCAAGTTGCCCAATTCGCTGGAAAAAAACATTGATTCCCATCCAAAAGGGAACCAAGTCGATCACCACCAAATTTCAATTCGAATGAAGTAATTCTAATCCAGATTGTCAATTTTTTAAAAATTGAATAAATAAAAAATTACAATTAAGCAAGTCGAGCCAGAGAACTTAAGGACCCATTTCAGTTATTGAGGTTATTTTACATGTTACTCTTCCCTGTGAATTGAGGCATATTCAATAATGTCCAAGCAATTTTTTTCTAGAGAGCATCCCTAATTGCCTGGGCTTGTTCCTCGTTCCACATATATAACCGTATTGTTCTTGTTGAAATTTTTTGCTTTGGGCTTCAATAGGGAATTTTGGTAAGCCATCGCTACTTACAATCATTTGAGCCAAATGTTCCATTTTCTAAACTCCAAGCATTAAAGTTTAAGAAAATAAAATAAAACTTAGACCTTGAACAAGTTGAGTCATTTGGTTTGATGACGAGTGAGCTAAATTATCATAAGGGCCTACTACTTATTCAAAGTTTCAAACCAATAACATATCTACCTCGATGTAACCTAGACACTCTCAAATTAAAATAGTTGAAAAAGATGCATATGAAAAGGGCAGGCGCGATTTGTATAAGGCCAAGGCCCTAAACAATCAAAGTAAGGTGCACCTTCAAACAGTGTTGAAAGATGTTTCAATATTGGAAATTTTTGGAATGGATTGAAAAGTTATTTTCATCTCTAGTTATAAAATTTAAAGCTTCAAAAATAGTGTAGATCGAGAAGATTTATGAACAATTGAAAAACTTAAAAATTAACGGTTTGAAAATGCATTACAAGATGCACAATTTCCTACAATTAATAATCCATTTTTTCTCATGCCTATACATATTGAGATTAAGATGATGATTTTTTAACATCAAAACAACTTAGTTTGGTAAATTTTCTAAGTGTGCCGTAATTTGATTGTTTAGGGCCTTGCCCACATATAAACTTTTTCCTTATAATAGTGATCATCATAAAGATGAAGAAGTCACAAAGTTTGAGATGATTGCAACGTTCAAAAAAAGAAGTACCTATGAAATAAATAATCAATTTCCGACCAATACTATCTTGAAAAACCAATAACAATTAATTTTTCACGTTTTATGATCACAAAAAAATAGTTTTTTAAGTGATGAAAATTGAAAATTGAAAATTGAAAATTACTTTATTTTTATTTAAAATTATTTTAGTTGGCTTCAAGGTGGAAAAGTACAATTGCCTGCTTTGAAGTCCACAACGATGTTTACCATGTGTTTCTTCCATCGTTTTTATGTTCTCTTCCACTTCCATTTGACACTAGCACAAGGGACAGGGATATCCAAAGACATGTTGGGGATTAGAGGGAGCAATCCTTTCAAAACTAATTAATGGAATATTGAAAAGTGGAGAACCCCAAAGTCCTTATTTACAGCTAGATACAATTTTGACCTACATAAATTTCTTTGCCAAACGATTTTATAGTCCCACAATAAGATATACTGTCTATTTACTCCCTCGGAAAAAACCCAATGTCGGAGTAATTTTTGGAACCTCATATTTTGCGAATGTAACCCTCTTCAAATGTAGACTAACATCAGTAAAATATATATATATATATATGAATTGAACTCTTTATATACTAGAAACAAATAATGTGATTGTCCAATTATGAAAGGTGAAATGAGTCAAAAAATAAAAAAAGGTTAGAAATTCATTTTTTGAAAAGTAATAATTTAGTGATTATTTAGGTGGTTCCCAAAATTTCCAACTTAAAAAATCTTGCAAGTTAGTCTTTTGACCTTCCTCTTCTAGAGCATAGCATGTGCACCCAAATTCTTACATGCAAAAGAAAAAAAAAATCTATGAAGTGTCCTTCTAATGATATTGATAATAGAATAATGCTAAAAAAAAAACAAAAAGTGAAACTCTTTTTTTGGGAGTGTTATATTATAAGGGGAGGACATTGGAGGTGAAGTGGTGTACACGTTTCCTAAAAGTTTGAGAATTATATGAAAAGTTCTGAACTTTTAATACCTTGATCACATCAATAAACAAATACTTCAAAGCCCTGACATCCGTTGACCAGAGTTCACTAGGAAGAAGAAGTTTTTTACAAAAGCAGCATATTATGTGCTCCCGCGGGATCATGTCATCTTTTGCTCCGTCAATCAAACGTAAAATAAAATAAACAAGAGTGAGAAAAAATCACATGCATTGTGTGCCTAAAAATGTGCTATACCCCCAATCACTACTAAAAACTGTGTAAAATGCTTTTTTACAACTTGAGATGTCCACTGTAGAAAAAAAATATACAATGAGAACCTTTACCTTTAGATAGTCACAATTGATATTAACCATTGGATGTAAAATTGGGTGGTTGCATTATTCTATTGATCAAGCTCCAACTTCAAAAAAAAATTTCTCAAACCTCGCAACAAATCAAAGCTACCAGATATCAAATTGAATTGTTATAAGTAATGGGGACCTCTTTGTACCAAAGATAAATAGTCTTATTGCATACAATCATATTTACTATTTAGAAAAAGAGATAACAATTCGAGCTTCATGTTTGAGAGTTAAAACATATTATTTTGGATTATAATTGAGTTATTAATTCATGTATCGAAAAATCATTTGTCAGTCATTTAAAATACCCAAACAACCTTGATTTAAATATCTAAAATTATTTGAAATTTTCTCACACCACAAAAAACTAGTGCAACTACGGCAAATAATTAGAAAACTGTCTGGGCCCTATTAAGATAATTAATAGACATATAAAGATTCTATGAGCCAACAGACTTATAGAACAGTATAGGCTGGACAGCCCACTTCCATGGAAAAGGTTCCATTTGAACGGCGGCAAATGACACATGTATTTCACACCGCATTCTTCATGTGTATCCATCTCTCTTATTTATGTTCTAGCCCCTAGGTGAGTCCAACATGTGTGTAAATTTTCCGGTTTTTTTACTTCTTAAAATATTTATACCTAACCAGTCAAAATTTTGATGGTCTCTAATCAGTATGAATAATCCGGTTTTCTCAGACATTCACCTAATGCATTTGATTTTTATTTTATTTTGTTTCCATTTTAGGGGATTAAATCTCTAAATTTCCGTGTTTCAAATATGCTCCTACATAGGTTTTTATCCATGGAAGAAAATCTCCAACATGCTCCCGCAGGTGCATTGAACTTTAGACAGGGGTGATTGGTACTCTTCTAGGCTCCTACAGGGAGCATCTTAATCGATCGATTTAATTTGGTCAATGGAATTTATTACTTGTTTGAACTGTTGTGATCAGTAATTTTATCTAATAGTGAATCAAGGTACCACGAACCAAGTCCAGCCCCTTTATATTTATGGGAATTTTTTAGTACTATAACGATAACAGTCGTTGTCTTGTCATTGTAGTTCACGCTATTAACTAATTACTTACCCAAAAAAGAACACTATTAACTAATTAATTAGTATGATATCCTCTTGCTAATCCTGATTTGCCCACTTAATCTTCTAAGCCTAAGATGAGTTGTTAGGGAATGAAGATAAAATAACCAAAATGCCCCTTCTGTGGACTGTTTCCCCAAGGTTATAATATTTTATTTTTTCAAAGTTAGGAAGGATATGAACCTAAAACCACCTAGGTCTTTTTATAAGTCATGATATGGTTCTTAATTATCTCTTGGTATCAACAGCAATACACGTGATTTTATAGCAATTTAAATTGATGAAATTAAAATCCAAGATGCAGCCAATAAATTATGGGTTTTTCCTCATTGGGTGGGTTCACTCTGCCATTTATAAAAAAATAAAAAAATAACTAGAGAAAGTATAGGGTGAGACCATTTACTTTTGATATAAGGTAGTCACAATTGATCTTGATCATTGAGTGTGAAATTGGATGGTTGTATTTATTTTATTAACCAAGTTCAAAGTTCAAAGTTCGAAATAATAATTTTCAAACCTTGTGAAAGATCAAAGCTATTAGATTTCACATTAAATGGCTATGAGTAGTTGTGACCTATTTGTACAAAAGATAATTGGTCTCATTATATACAATCCCTAAATAAATTTGTAATAACAACTACAATTTAAAAGGGAAAACTTTTATTTATCTCCATAAACTTATAATGTGTGGCCATGACATAAGATACTTGATGGTTGGGAGTGAGCTAAGAATCATGTGAGTGAGTGGCAACATTATTTATCATAATATAATTAACCAGCGACATTGTTATCGACTCAATTTCTAATTGTACATGATATATTTAAATACCCACTAATAATTGCCTTAATTCAAATATCTAAAATCATTTAAAATTTTTACATTCTATGAAAGGGTAGGGATTCCACAGTCATAAGCAGAAAACAATGAGCATTAAAATATATTATCTATTAAATGCAGTCAAAATCATTAAGATATTAAGTTGTTATTAACAAATTTAGATAATCAGAAAAACAAATTCCACCTCGATGTCGCTTTTACTGTTGGCATGGAGGTGCTTCACTTCTGAGCAAAGAAGGCCGATTGATCGAATCAATCCTTGCCGTCCACTTGGAATCCATGCAAGCCTACTCGTACAAGCGGCAACATCAAAAAAATTTGTTCTTTCATATATTTTTTTCGTGGAAAATAATGTTATTTTCGTTTAAGGGAAATATTTATTTTCATTCCCACGTTGATTCAGAGGAACGTAGGGACAACTGAAAGAAACCAAAACAGGTGTCGAGCTTCAAAACCATGACCTCTGCCGTCTGAGTCTTTAATATTGAAGTTGATATCACCACGCATGTTTTCCTATTTCCACATGGATATAAAAGTTGTTGTTCGGTTAATTTTATGTTTTATTTTTGCACCTGACATGACATGGGTGGCGAAATTATGTATATATTTGTAGTCTAATCTTGATCGACAGTTGATAAAAATATCATTTATAATCCTAACATAGTGTTAACCAAATATCGTTCTAGTAGCCATTTGGAATCTTCAGATATATGAGGATTACATGCTTATGAAAATAAGTATATATTGCATCTTGTTTATCAAAATATATTTACCAAATAATCATCGTGGTTTGTTTTGCGAAGTTCAGTAGGGATGAAGTTCTATATCTATGTTACAAATGAAACTCAAAATATCATATTATGGCGTTTCGCCGTCCTAACCGCCTAGCCTTGAGCATCAAATTCCAAAAACATCATGTAACTTTGGTAGTGGCTTCATTTCTTTTGAAAATAATGGGATACAAAGTGACATGAAATTAGAATAAAAATGCCCCCGTCTCTAGTAAATATCATCATTGTGATCGTGTAGGTTTTCTAGACATACTAATAAATAGCATGTACATTTCATAAAGGGTATAATTTATTATCTTCTTGTTATTCTTAATTAATTCATGTCACAATAAAAATATTGGGTTTTCTATTTATTTAAAAAATTCCTATTAACAATACAAATATATAACACAAATTGTTAGATCCATTATGAAAATTCCATTTTTTTAAAAAAATGAACTTACAATTTTAAGAAAAGGTTTAAGAAAAATTAGAGCCTTGTAGAAAATTTTAAAATTCATCTCTCTCACTAATATAGATCGGTCTATAGATTGATAAAAAGGTCTGATATTTTAGGAGGCATCAATATTTTATTTATGGGAATTTATTAAAGGGTGCGGTTTGTATAGAGCCTTGGCGCTAAACAATCAAAATGGAACATACCTTTAAATAGTATCGAGAAATGTAGTTTCAATATTGATTTATAAAGTTTAAAGCTTAAAAAATTGTGTAGATCGACAGATCTATGAAAACTTGAAAATCGATGGTTAAAAAATATGTTACAAAATACACTATTTCCAAAACTTGATATTTATTTTTTTTCTCATGTCCACGCATCTTGATGTTGAGATGTTCTAATTTGATTGTTTCGAGCCTCGGCTCTATATAAACTTTTCCCTTTAAATATAGAGTCTACCTCAAAAATTTCACTAAAAGATATTGTTTTGATGGCTAAATATCCTTAAATTGATCATCTCGACATCAAGATGCATGAACATAAGAAAAAAATAGATTTCAAGGTTTGAAAATAGTGTATTTTTGTTACAATTTTTTGGACCGTTAATTTTCAAGATATTCAAATTTTCATAAATTCGTCGGTCTACACTATTTATTACGTTTTAAACTTTATAAATAAATATAAATATATATTTTAAAGTTATCACAAAGATTTTCAGTATTAAAACTACATTTCTCAACACTATCTGAACATAAGCTCTAATTTGATTGTTTAGAGCCTAGGCTCTATACAAACTACACCCTTATTAAAATATCTATAACAGACAAACAATTAACATTTGACTCAATTGCAACTATTAAAACTCACATGATTATAGTCTTTTGAAATTAAATCAAAAGATACGAGTACGATATTAAATAGTTTTATCTGTCATGGGTCTTTAGACAAATTTCCCTGGTTTTGGAACAATAATGGGTGGGAATATTAAAATGAATAGTGTAAATACCACTTCTCATTTTTTAATTTTTTCGCCTGTAATTGAAAAAGCCCGCCGATGCCCTTGTCGAATGTGAAGGTTAGAAACGGCTGCTGCAGCGGCCATCAACTCACCGCCCACGCAACATCAGCCGTCCATGTGTCCTTCGGAAGATACGTGGCTCGCTGATAGACGGCTGCGCATGGACGGTCGGTGCTCCTTGACGCGTATCAAAAGCCGGCCTTTGATTTGGCCCGAGCCCTTCACGGGACACGTGGAAAACTTTTACCCTCCCGATCTAGCCCAGCTTTCATCCTGTGGGCCCGGAGCCCTCACGAGGTTGGCGTTATGAGGATACATGATTGAGCTCGTGATGCCACGTCAGCGAACTCATAAACGTCTCTTTGGTGTGGCCCACACCTAGATTTGTACAATCTATGAATGATGATCTCATTGTGGTGTATTATTATATCATTTATTTTTTTTTAGTATTTTATATTTATTTTTAGTATATTTCATGATGACCATCTTACTGTGCGGCTTTTAAGAAGTCTTTAGTGCCTTTTCTCTTCGGAACATTTTTTTCTAGGGTGTGGTTTGTATGAGGCCAGGGTTCTCAACAATCAAAGTAAGGCACACCTTTAAATAGTTGGAAAGCTATTGTTTTCGTATTAGAAATTTTTGAGATAGCTTGAAAATTTATTTTTATCTCTAATTAAAACATTTAAAATTTTAAAAATAGTATAAATCGAACATATCTATAAATACTTGAAAATCTTGAAAATTAACAACCTGAACCTACATTACGGGATGCACTATTTTCAATACTATTTTTTATCATGTTCATACATCTTAATGTCGAAACGATAAATTTAAGGATTTTCAAGCAACAAAATATAAAATTTTTGATGAGTGCCTTATTTTGATTGTTTAGGGCCTCGCCTTTATATAAACCTTTTTCATTTTCTCTAATTTCAGCGTCGGACTACTCAATCTTTTTAGCTGGGATTTGGTGCCCATTTTTACAAAAACTTCCCTTTCATTTAATCTACGAGTCCTAAGACTCATATGTATATGTGCATCCCCTCTTCGTGAACTTTCTTTGAGATGGATTTTAGACCTAATTTTTTGCACATATATTATCTAACATTAAAATTATAGACGTAAAAAAAAAGCTAAAATTTAAGAACTAATGATAATATTTTATAAAAAGTTATAGATTATTGATTTTACGTTTTTTTGTGTGATGCCTCGGGGGGTGCAAATGTAGTTATGCATCTCCCCAACACATTACCCATTTTTCCTAGATTTTCCATTTTATTTTTAGTTTCTTATCTTGCTGATCAATTATAGGCGTCAAGAACAACTTTTTGCAGAAAATAGATAATAGAAATTTGATCAAAATACCACAATAGATTAGATATTTACTACCTTACTCATTTGAAACTATGGAAAGGTATCAAAACACCCACGAGAGATGTATTATTTAATAGTTTACATATTTACGGCTATTCCAACTCGTCATCATGTGTAATAAAATAAAAGCTAGTAGGAAATACACTAAGTCCTAGAGATGAATCGAGTATTAACTGTCGTGAACTTCCTTAATCCTAACAAACCCAACAATCCCTGGGTCGTGAACATCCTGAACCAAGAACCCCTGGGTCCGAGCGGATAGGATGTTTAAAACATTGCCTTCTTGAACATTGTTTATTTCTCTATTTTTCTGCAATATCAAATATGATGGTTCTTGTTTTGGACTAATTAAACTCGCATTGGATGTAAACGTGCAGAGCAAATAGATCTAAATCTGCTTTCCATTTTTACAAAAGGGCAAAGTTTTTATAATGCCTAGGCTCTAAACAATCAAATCGGAGCCTACTTCAAAACATTCACTAGAAGAGCTTGTTTTGATGCCTGAATATCATTAAATTGATCATCTCGACATCAAGATGAATGGACATGAGAAAAAATAAATTTCAAGTCTTAGAAATAGTGCATCTTGTAACACATTTTTTAATTGTCAATTTTTAAGCTTTTAAAGTTTTCATAGATCTGATCGATCTACACTATTTTTTAAGCTTTAAATTTTATAACTAAAGATAAAAATATAATTTAAGGCTATCACAAAACTTTCCCGCATTAAACAATATTTCTCGATACTATTTGAAGGTGGGCTCAAATTTAATTGTTTAGAGCCTTGGCTCTATACAAACCGCACCCTTTACGAAATATTCACAAAGTGGATACTCTTTTCCTCAATTATTGGTTGAAATTTCATTTGTGAAAATGATGATCACTAGTTTATTTATATTTCTTCTATAAAAGTTTGAACCTCCTAAAAATGTGAAGGGTCTGTTTTTTTATTTTGGCCATACTTGTTCCGTACCAAATTCCAAAAGCCAAACGTTGTTATACTCCCAAGGGAGCATGCCATCCATTTACTCCCTCGAATGTGAGAGCTAAGTGTTAGAAAGCATAAAATTCAAAATTTATCTTTTGGAAATAATCGTATAGTGATTCTTAATTAGTTCCCAGAATTTTAGGTTTTAAACAATTCACCCAAGTAGGTATGTTGCCTTAGGGAGTTCATGAACAGTATGCTCCTGTCAGAGCAGAGTATACACGCCCATGTGATTATAATATTATAACATTATAATATTGAGCAATGTTCCAATGCAACGGTTGTATCATAGTATAATGCAACGATACTTTTAAAAAACTATATTTGTGATATTTGTCTGACCCCAAATTCTGCACAAACACTTTCTTCATCTCAATAATCAATCCCCTTCAAAAAAAAAGTTCAATTTTAACCCTAGATATGGTCAAAATGAGTCCCCTCAAAAAACAAATCTAGATCATTCATTTTGTGAATTTAAGATCTTAGCATTTATAAAGTCAAAATCATTTTTTTTCTTTTTTAACATTGTTCATCTAATGATAATAAAACCATCTAGAAAAATTGAGAATAACAAAATCCTTCTAAAGCGTAGATCTAAGCATCTCACCAAAATGAATGGCCTATGTTAATTGGGCTAAAAAAATACTTTATAAGTTGTGTTTTCAATTTTTTCTTTTTTTGTGATTGTTCATTAGAATAGAAATAGTGTATATTTCAAAATTTGGATCAAACAAATGGCTATAAGATGGTTTTTTTAATGTTGTTGCATCATATTATTATACAACCATTGCATGAAATTATTGCTCTATAATATTATCGAGACTATAGGACCAAGACCACAATGTAGTTATGAACAAGTGGTGCTTGGCGGTTCGTAAGGCCCACCCAAGACACGGCCTCCCTTAGGTGGGTCATGATCTATCAATTTATGCATTATTTTGACATCATCTATGATTGGGATTGGAGTGACGTATGAACAGTAACTATATCCAAAAATGGGAATACCAACAATGAAGGAAAGAGGACGTAAACTCTATGGCTTCTAGCCTAGACATTTTATAATCCCACGGGAGCATACTGTTCACCCAAGCCCACAATGATATTATATCGAGAAGAATTTTTAGAACCCAAAGCTTCCTGCTTTCAGGTATGTAATCTTTTGAACCTAGCCGCAGCCTCCAAAGAAAGGAAAGAAAAAAGAGCACAATATATTGTATATGTGCCTGAAAAAATAATATCCTATGGTCGATCAAGCAATTAGACAATTAAATTTAAGTGTTTAAAAACAATAAATCCATTTTTTTTTCATTTGAAACACTCATTTAGTGAATCTGAAGGTGGTCTCAAAATTTCATTGAAAAAGAGAAAAAAACTCGAGAGTGGGCATTTTTCTAGAGGGAGTAAATGTAAAACACGCTCCTGGGGGTACACCATACATTATTATTATTTTATTAAAAACAATATTTTATGAGATCCAGAGTCACCATACATGCTTATTATTTTATTAAAAACAATACTGAATGAGATCTAGAGTCCCACATTAATATATTGTCGTTTCTAATTTATTATGACCTGCGGACAATCCTCAACTGTTATAAAGGGTGTGGTTTGAACAAAGCTGTGGCCCAACACAATTTAAGTAAGGCACACCTTCAAATACTGGTGAAAGATGTTGTTTTAGTAGTGTGAAATTTTGTGATGGCCCAAGGCTTTATTTTTATTTTTAATTATAAAATAAAAAACTTAAAAAATAGTGTCTATCTAGCATATCTATAAGCATTTGAAAAATTTTGAAAATTGACGGTCTAGAAAATACATTACAAGATGCACTATTTCCAATATTTGAAATCTATTTTTTTTTATCATATCCACACATATTGAGATCGAGATGATCGATCTGACAATATTTGGACATTAAAACGACTTCTTTTAATGAATTTTTGACATGCACCTTAATTTGATTGTCTGAGGCCTCACCTTTATATAAACTTTTTCCATCATTAGAATTAGAATGTCAGGTAAGGTAGATGGATAGAGAGAGAGAGATACCACAATAACTAAGCAGCTATGTAGAGGAAATTGATGTAGAAAATGAAAACGAATATTTCATGTACTATTGTGACTAGATAATGCACATGGAGGTTGATAAAGAGCTCCTAAAGTGTTCTAACTACTGGTCTGGAAGAGAAAAATATTATAATATGGAAAAGTGTTCAAAGAGTCAGCAAGTGCAAGAACCCGCTCACTATCGAACATCCATCTTAAGAATATGGACATTGTGTAAAATGTAGGGGCCAAATCAGACATGAACAGTGCGAAAAACACCCACCCAAAAGAACACATTTAAAATTTTTATTTATTTATTTGTGATCAGCTTGGTTTAGATGATGAATCCCCAAAATTTTGAATAAAATATTAATTTCTAAGATGAGTTTTAGAGGGGTTGCACATGTACTTATCAGTCGGCTGATTCATAGAAACCCACATCCTTATATTAATGTAAGAGAAAAATATTATAATTGGTAGGCCATTGGAGCCGCCTAGGAAAATTCACATAATAAAGCATATCCAAGAGGGGAATGGTCATATTGCCCACATAACTTCAAATGATTACTTATCTGAAGGTGGGGAATATGTCAATAAATCTTCTCCTCTCTCTCACATTTATTGACAAACTTACATTGGAGTCAAAATTGTTAGAAAGGTGGTGGCTTAATTGTTGGATTATAGTGTTTAGCCCATTGGACACGTGGTCGGATTCCATGCAGCTTAGGGATTTTTTATGCAATGACAAGTATTAATATAAATTTGGGTGTCCGTACATGCGTATACTGTGTAAAATCCAAGGGCTTGGTCTTATTCCTTTGTTTATTTTTGAAAAAGGAACCTATGTGATGAAGAGTAATGAGTGATTTGTTTAGGAGAAGATCTTTTACTTTTGTAATAATAAAGTCATAGTGACGTTAATTTATTATTGACACGTTCTCACCGTACCTTAAAAAAAAACTAACTCTTAAATTATTTGAGAAAAATGGCAGGGGCGTGTTTTTCCCGGATTGCTTGACGTGAATCACAAAGTCCGAGATTTTATTTTTTAAATTTTGTATTTGATCAAAAATACTTTTACAACCATCTATTTTAAAATTTAAAAAACAATAAAGATTGTGATCTTAATGTACTAAAGCCAAATGATTTCTTTGTAAGCATTCCCAATCAATATGTGGAAAAACAGGCGAAGATAAAAGTTACCTTGTGGAAGAGGTTACATAGATCGGAAGGGAGGATCAAATCGGTGATTTAAAAATGAATTCGTTGAATCACCTGGTTCTTACGTCTTATTTTTTAATTATTTTATTCTAAATTTTTATTATTTTCGATGTCCTCCTAATCTGGGTAATAAAAAATTGGTCCAAATTAAGCTTCATCAAGAGCAAGGCCGACCTTCTTGATATTGGGAAATGAGGATTCTAATTATCACATTTGGAAGTAAAGTAGCTCTACAAGATTATGACAACGGCTATGACCTATGTGGGCCCAAGCCCATAAAGAATGAATAAGGTCCAAGTCCCGCCCCAGCTCACAGTGTGCTTGCATAGCGTTGTACGTGGGCTTTTTCCTAACGAAAGTTAAAAACTGGATCGGTGACCTAGATTGTTTATCCAGAAATCGTTATGGATCGACAAAGCGCTGGTTTGGATTGGGGATATGGCCGAGTGAATCGGACAATAAATAACCAGTGATTTAAAATACGGATCGGTGATCTAGATTGGGCACTCTAAAAACTAATTTGAATTGGTGAATGGGTGGTCCAGATCGGCATTTTATTGTGAGGTAAAAACAATGAGCCCGTGAAAAAACAGCGAACAAGCAAAAAATCAGTTCGGGTAAGTGAATCGGTGGTCCAAATCACCGTTTACTGTGCAGAACCGTCGGTGCCCTTCTAGACTCACGCATAACCAAAATGGGTGATCGATTCCCAGGTTGAACCAGGCGATTGTGTTCCAATCCGACGCTTTTCAAAAAACAAATTAACAATAAATGAAATGTGGGACCAGATTGGCATATTGCTTGACAAAACCGAACAGTTATGTCAAAGAACATACTCGGCCGGTTCCGCTCCTAGTGGCCACCGATTTCTTACCCGCATCGGCATATTCTAATGCGAATCTGCGCCGTCTAAAACACTAGTAAGCACAATTAATGTCATTGCAATTGCACCCAAGTGCAATAGTCAAAGTCCATCATTTTTAAGCTCAAGGTAAATGACTAAATATATTATATAAGGCTGACGCTCTAAATTTATTTTTATATGTAATTATAATTTAAAGATTACAAAATAATGTAGATCAAACAAATATATGAATATTTGAAAATCTTGAAAATTGACAGTCTAGATAATACATTACAAGATGCCCTACTTCCAATACTTGGAATCTACTTTTTATCATCTCTATACAACTGGAGGCAGATTGAATTGATGGCTTTCAACATCGAAACAACCTCTTCTAGTGAACTTTTAAAGTGCGTCTTAATTTGACTGTTTAAGCCCTCAACCTTAAATAAATTTTTCCTTTGTTAATTATATGAAAAATTTAAAACTTAATCCAGTTTTTATTTTATTTTATTTTAATTTCACCGGCTGTGTTTACCCCGACAAAAATTATCAAGATAATTATATTTATTCTCTTCGATATTAAAACTAATTACATAGCTTTCATGTCACAATAGTAGGAGCAATATAAGTAAAAAGATGCTATGCCACTATTCCGGAGGTGGACTGAAAACGCTAACAAAGGGGTGGAGTGAATACGTGGGGAGAGAAAGTGATCGATGCAAAAGAGGAGATTGAGACATAGAGAGAGAGAGACTGCCTAAGATCTAAAATGCTCAGAGAAAGAAAGTGTCATGAGAACATTACAGTTCTTGTGGGAAATGGGAACTAAGTCAGATTTTGGCAACAAAAATGTATAGGGGACAGACCGTTAAATGTTCAATTCCCTAATCTTTTTATCAAAGTGACTTTAAAGAGCAAGATGGCCAAAGAAATGGTTAAAGGCAATGGGTATGATACTGATAGGAATATAAGGTGTTCGCATAGAAAAGTCGATGAGTTTGCAACCGAGGAATATGTACGACGTTTGACGATGCAGTAGTAGCACTACCATTGCCCAGTAGTTATGGAAGATAAGATTACCTGGGAGCTAAGTACGAAAGGAGCATTCACTGTGGGATCGTTACTGTTTAATGATCGAAGAAGGTGGAGTGATTCAACATGGGCTGCTCTGAAGGAACTCTTAAAAAGGTTGATGTGCTGCTCTAAAGAAACTCTTAAATGTTCATGCGTTTAGGAAAAGAGGCAAAACCCTACCAAATGTGTTAAAAAGAAGAGGAAATAATAAACGCTTTGTTTTTTAGTGTGACCATGTAGGATCGGTTTGGAAATAGTGTCTTGATAAAAAAAGGGACGAGGATTTGAAAAATAACTATTCTATGGGAACTTTGGAAAGAGAGGAACAGAAAGATTTTGAACGAGTAATTAAGGAAGTTGAAGAGTTATGTGAGAAGATAAAAGTGAATGATAATATTAAAAAAAATGAACGAGTGAATGTTGCAGAACATTGACCGAGTCGAGTCCCATAACACTGAATATGACTATATTCATAGGTAAATACGATAAATGATTTTACCGCTCGCCTGAGTCCAAGCCAAGTGAAAAATAAATAAAAATAAAGGCAAATAACTGAATACATCTATGATTTGCACGATTGAGTATATTTACAAAAAGCCCAAAATGGTGTACTGGTTATCTTTACCGCCACTGTGTGCCTCTCAGTGCAAGAGGTCTTCGAGCTCAATCCCTTAACTAAAGGGCTAACTACAAAAAAAAAAGCAAAAAGAAGAGGCATGACGTACAATAGCCACACAACCTACCCAACAAGCAATATATTAAATTGGAATTTACATATATTATACTCTGTGTAGATGTTGTTCATTTATTGTTCATATATTATTTTTCCATTGTCATCGACTCTATCTATTTATTATTTGCACCACATAACTAAGTTGGTTTCCTCTTGACACACATCCTACCCAACAAGAAATATATTAAATTGGAATTTACATATATTATACTCTGTGTAGATGTTGTTCATTTATTGTTCATATATTATTTTTCCATTGTCATCGACTCTGTCTATTAATTAGGGTTTTGCACCACATAACTAAGTTGGCTTCCTCTTGACAACTTACCTAACATGCTATCAGATGGGTTCCACGCCCAGCCCTATAAAGCCATAGAATTTATCCACTAAGCACAAAAACCATATATTTTGTTTGAAAAACGTAAGTATCTATGTCTTTATCTTTTAATGATTAAATTTTAAAACATGACTTTTGGCTCACCGATTTAGACTCTCTTAAAGGAAGGATCATCTTAAAGGGAAGCGCTGTGTAGACTTTCTGCCCTCCTTATAATATTATGGGAAGAGGCACATTTTTTTTTTTTTTTTGTGTAGTTCAGCGGAGAAAGAGTCTTTATTCAAGGTAAAAATAGAACTTAAGATATCACGTTGTAACTACCTGACCTTGAGCCCACATACCCATTATAAGAGGCATATGGTTCTATGATGACTCGACTTTCTAAATCGATAATTTCAAATTAGGTGACTAGAGTTTGTAAATAAAAGTAAAAGGAAATGTTTTTCCTACATGCACTTCCATGTATGCCAATCTTCATTCCTAGAACATTTTACGGTTTCAGTGAGTCCTAGGAGTCATATGTAGGTATGCATGCCCTCTTCATGATTCATTTTTTGGGATGAATTTGGAATCTAATTTTTTACGTATATATAATCTATAGCATGGAGAACATCACTTTGGTGTCGTTTAAATGTCCTGATAGCCTCGTTCCAATTGTATATTTATTGCTATTATGGGCATATGTGAAAACATGTACTCGTTACCGGACATGTTAGAGTACTACTTATTATGGGGCAACTTTGAATAGAGTTTTATCCCCAACCCAAACAATCGAGAAGTCCAAGCGAGGTCTTTGTTTATATGTTATGCCCTTAAACTAAAGGATGAGGTTTCTATAAGGCCTAAGCTTTACGAAATCAAAATAAAGCGTCACCTCAAATTGTCATCTAAAAAGCACTTTCTCCAATGAAAATTTTCGGTGCTAAAATCAATTTCCAACACCCACAATGAAATTTAAAACTCCAAAAATGATAAGGATCTTATAGATCTATAAACACTTATTTTTAAGGTGAAATGGATGGTCTAAATAATTTGTTACAATATACATTATTTTTAGATCTTGAAATCCTAAATTTTTTCCACAACCAAAATGTTCAAGCAAAGATGATCGATGTAGAGGTTTCCAATGCTTGAATTGCAATTTCCGATGAGTTTTGAGGTGAGGTTTTATTTATTTTAATAGAGATGCAGCCCTATCAAACCATTTTCCTAAATTCAATCTAGTAAAATATGCCCTATATAATTGATGGTTACATGAGGGCAGTGACGACCTGAGAATAATGGGTAACCATGGAAATGTGCATAATAGAAGATATCAAACCTCGTCCTCAAACTAAACGAGATGTGCCTATTATAACCCTAATTAACCACGTCCAGAGCATGTTAATCTTCGTAAACTAGGGTTCTAAAACATGGGCTCAACCTGAGACGTGTTAGGGTATCAAGCCCGAGTCACCTAGTCTGACTCCCGGTGATGTTCCAACTTTAGGGAGACTTAGGACGAGTCATGAGGTTCTGCCTCTAGATTTGTCCAGGTGTCAATTTAAATGGATAGCCGAGTCTCGAGTTGAGTTCCTCATATTTTTTAAATTGTGATTCTATTTCGACATAGACGGTTGAGATGACTCCAATATGTTGGCCAATTTGCACTACAAGATATCCCCTATACATGTCTGATAAAGCCGCACCGACAATTAATTCATGTGACTATAATTTTGTGCACAATATCTTAGATAAACTATGGGAAGTATTACTCAAAGTTTAAACCAGTGAAGGCAATATCGGCCGGTTAGAGCCCGGTTCCAGTTTTGGCCGGTTTGGGTGATCTGGCCAGGTATTTTAGAAAAACTCCATTTTGAAGTTATGTAAAATCCTAAAAAATAAGGGATTTATTTGTAATATGTTTTTTAATATTTTTTTTATCATTTTGGTAAAGATTGGAAAGTGTTTTAGTCGTGAATACTTATTTTACATTTTTCCATTTTTTATGAAAATTTTCAAAAATAATATTGGACACAAATCTATTTTTTAAAATCCATTTTTCATTAATTTTAAACTTCATTTGGATGTACTTTGTTTAATCATGCTTTAACTATACTTCTCATATTATTTTGTATTTTTTCAACACTTTTTTTATCGGCCAGAACTTGCTTGGTTACTCCAATCTAACTGGCCGGTTTATCGGTTACTTAGAACCGGCCCTTGGCCAGTTTCCGAAAGTCGTTCGATTTTCCGATCACTAGTTGAAAATAATGGTCGATGATGACCCATTTTCTTTCGTAATTCTGTGTGCCACGTCATATGCCATAGTGATCGGCTTTAGGTTGAAATAGATATCAATCCAATCGATGGGAAATGAAGCTTAGCTTCGTTTGGAATACGTGACAATCAAAGCTACTTTTGAAAGTCGTGACTACTTAGAATGACATGATATATAAAAATCTAGAGCCCCATAACCATTCCTAATTCCCTGAGAATAAACCATGATGGGTTCAATGCAAGAGAAGAGATCGAAAGAGATCAAAACTCACTGAATCGACAAAATTAAAAATAAAACACTAAATATAATGGGAAAGCTTTATATGTTCTCCCTACAACATATATGTTCTATCCTCCTCCTTATCTAACCGTCCATTTTTTAATGGAGGGCTAAGATTGCCCCAATCATGATGTCACGTCTCTACACTGTTTTATTTTTAATTATTTTTCTATAAACTGTTTTGATACTAAATTTTAGACGTTCATTCCTCCATTAGACTCGCACTAACGAAAAATATATAAAAAAAATATTTTCATTAAAATAAAATGATCAAAATACCCCTGAAAGCTTCAAGGGGTAATTTGGTTATTATTTGTATCGAAAAATTATTGTTAGTATTTTTTATAGGTGCGTCCCAATGAGAAGATGACACATACTAAATTTCATATCCAAAAAATTTGTATTAAAAAAACTAAAAATAAAATACTTTGAGATGTCGGATGTAAGATCAAATGGTGAGTGGCTCTCTTGATAAAAAATGGATGGCTAGATTGTAGGGGGAGGATAGAACTTTTATGTTGTAGGAAGAACATAGAAAGCTTTCCCAAATATAATTTCAGCTGTCTGATTAGGATCAAATGATTTTAGCTGTATAGCACTCTAATATGGAAAAACATTGTAATATTTTCAAATATTTGTGTACTAAAAGACCATTTATTTACAATTATTTTTTGCTATTGGATATGAAATTAAACAAATGAATGTGTGTCACAAAATTGGAGAATTTTTTCAGACTTTGTGCTGAAACAAGAATACATCATCGACCACCTAATTTCTATTTAACAATCAACGATGATTATGCCCTTATTGTATAAAAAATAAATGGTCTCATTGTATACATTTTCAATTTGGGACTTTCAACACACACACACAATGTT
This sequence comes from Amborella trichopoda, assembly GCF_054954075.1. Classification (NCBI taxonomy): domain Eukaryota; kingdom Viridiplantae; phylum Streptophyta; class Magnoliopsida; order Amborellales; family Amborellaceae; genus Amborella; species Amborella trichopoda. The sequence goes on from NC_142344.1 coordinate 815,132, forward strand.
TGGCATGTTCACAAAGATTACTAGTATTGAGACCACATTTATCGACACTATTTCAAGGTGGGCTCTACTTTGATTGTTTAGAGCCTCGGCTTATACAAACCGCACGTTTTATTTATTTATTCATATTCATGATGATTTTGATTGTCTAGATTATGAAATCGAGAAAATTTGGATCCAAAATCCATTTCTAAGATGGGTTATGGAGGGACGACTCCCGTGAATAGGTGAGTAAGTGGGCTCACACATTCAAACGCAAAGTTGCAATTCATAATTGTCGAGATTCTAGCCAATTCGATTGTGACTTTTGAAATTAACGATTCTTTACATAATTAAAAATAGGGAGAGTATACAATGAGACCATTTATTTTTGGTACAAGGTGGTCACCACTACTTATAACTATTTTCCATTTTGTGACACATTCAAACAATTAGATTTCACATTTGATGATTATAAGTAGTTGTGACCTCTTTGTACTAAAAGTAAATAGTCTCATTATATACATATACAGTCCCTTAAAAATAATAAAATGAAAAGTACGTTGCACAAACTAAAACGCATATCAATCAAAGGAGCACTTTTGTTTTTGCTCCGACTGAAGCATGCAAATACTCATACTCAACTTGCTTATGGAGGAGTGCATGCATTAATTTTTCTTTGTTGCCAACATTTCACATTCTTTTTATGCTTTGATCGTTTCACAAGCAGTTCACAAAAGTGGATTCCTCACCCATTATTTGACTTTCCCTTTTTTTTTTCTTTCCTTTTTTTAAATTTTTTTGACTTGGACCTTAATGAAACTATAGAGACCATGCTGTGGCACCCAACCACCTAGGCATAGTTGTCATTTCTAATTACCTGTGAACGAATTCACTATCGTATGGTTGAGGGGCTATTACTAGCGAGTCCGGCTTCATGTAGGCAAGTCGCAGTTAGTAGTCCTAACTGAGGACAAGTCCTTGGAGTTACCTCACCTTTGCGGGAATGTGACCCTTTGTTCCATCCATGATGACACGTGTCACCCATGACCTAAGGGTTCTTGATTGTCTGGTTGCGGTCGATCCAAACGAAATGATTTTTTATATATTTAACATGCCAACTATTAAACAACTAATTAAAAGGGTAAAAGGTTATGTTAGCGTATTCATACTATATAGTAATTTAGCATTGTACTCAACAAATTTGGACACTTATATACTATTATTTTGTACATGAAGCGTGTTTTTAGTAAGGCTGTTTTTTGTCATTATGAGGGTATGATGTCATTTACATAAAGTGTGACATCACTCACATAAAGCATTTAATAACGCACTCTATGTAGATGATGTCACATCTCATGTAGATGAAATCATACTTCTCCTAATGACCAAAAATACCTATATTAAAAAAATATTACATATACAAAACAAAGATGTAGAAGTGTCTTAAATTTGTTGAGTACATTGATAAATTACTTCATAATGTGACAATGTAAAATTACTCCATAGTGTGAGCACTTTAGCATAACCTCTCATTAAAAACACAACTGAACCAATAACAATTTGTACAAAATACTTGCTCTTCGAGGATGCCCTCCGCGTAAAGGGCCATGTATTAGTATGTATGTGTGACTCACTATAATAAACTAAATTGGGCAGCTGTGGTTTGACTTAGGTCACACAAATCCCCTTTTAAGTGTCTTGGATATGGAACCAAGTGTGCAGTGTGGTCTCCTAGGACCACCACATGCACCTTGCTTGTAAACCAAGTTAAGAGTGATGCTCAAATGAATCGCAACCTTGCCATTTGAGAGGCACACCCCTTGGTGAGAACCATTGGATTAGTGCTAAAGCTATTTCTTAAATCTTTTAATCAAAGGGGAAGTCTTTTAGAAGATTTATCAGAGTTGCAATCTTTAGAGGCCAATCACTGTTCAAGAAAGAATTCCCAATTAAAAATTTTCTCATACCTTATTCAGTTGTTTACTGACACAATATTGAGCCAAGTCTTCCTCCGATGCCCATATTTATAATTTTAATTTCTTTATTGGTAGATGTGAGTAAGTTCAAGTGAAAAATTAAAACAAAACAAAGAATGGGTCCAAAAAGACATGGTTGGAAGTATTGAAAAAATATATGGGAACTTATAGTGGCCCTTAATAAAGTAAAATGGAAGACCATGATTCACGTAGCTGACCGACCCTAATTAGTTGGGAAAAGGTTTTGATGATGATGATGATTGGAGTAAAAAAAATAAAATTTCCTCACGTCTCTTATCATTTAAAAGATTTTATGATCCTATTAGAAAAATATATACATTTATTCCCTTAGGTGAGACGAATATATATATATATATATATATAATTGGATTGTTTAATGTTGCAACCTTATAGAAACCACATCCAATATCATAGTAAGCAATCCCTATATAATAAGGGGCCGTTTGGGCATGTATAAATCTATTACGTGAGCATAAATTACAAGGAAATATGACTTCAATAGTAAGGAAATAGAATGACATTATCAGAGACTTCCCAAAAAATCACCAAATCCATTATGGGGCATAAAAAATACAGGTAATCTTTTTTTTGGAAATCTTTCGCTTGGGTCTCTCTATATTGATTTAAATAGATGTACGAGACAACTTTTTACTACAATTATAATAAAAAATTTATACATTCCCCTATCCCCAATTCAGGTTATAAATTTCTATATCCCTCCATCCCCAATTTGGGTTGTAGTCCTCATTTTACTTTCATGTAAAAACAAATTTTTTTAATAATTGCTAAATAAAAGTAGGAAGAAATCTAAATTGTTTTGAACTGGATAAGAGAAAATTTTCTACTCCAATAGTAATAAAAAAATTTCTACATCCCTCTATCTTTAATTTAGGTTGTATCCCGCAAAATTTCTATATCCCTCTATCTCCAATTTAGGTTGTAGCCATGTGCTCTCGTATAAAAATAAAAATAATAATCGGTAATGGATGAGAAATTACACAACACAATCATAATAAAAAATTTCACATAGCATAATCCCCATAAGAGATTTGTAAAAAATCAATTGAAATGAGATACGTCTTTAATCTCCTCCAATGCTTCAAAATTGTCTACTTCAATTACCAAACTTTTTAATTTATTAATCAAACTTTTTTCCATTTTTTAACGTATACCATAAAGATTTTGATTTTGGTATCATAAATTTATTGCTTATTTGAAATTATATATAGAGAGATATTTGAAAGACTTTTATAAAAAATAAAAAAAAATAAAAATTATCACAATAAAATCATGTTTTTCCAATAACTTATCATATTGAAACGAAAGTTTAATCATGTTAGCCAAATGTAATCATATTTTTCATATTTGAATGGTAATGTATTTATCATATTTTTTCCGACATAGCCAAACAATAGTAATGTATTTCCCAAATTATATCTAAATACTACAATCCAAACAATAACAGTCCATTTGTTATTACACACATAATATATTTCACCGACAATATATTTCCAGGTATTAAAATGGCCCTTAAGTTAAACTGTTTTAGCGTCTTATGATAAAGGCCAAAAGCATAATGTGATTCTTAAAATTGTCAAGGCGTTTCTTCGTCATTTTATGTTATCATTTTTCCCGCCCTTCCCCATCCTATTCCGCATTTTAAGCAAAAATCTTGTCAGTTCCTTTTCTGCAATATTGGCCTGCTATTTTCTAGGGTTTTCAAAACCATGGAGGTGGCACGAAAAATCGTAAGGGCTTCAGCATTGGAAACCCTAATATTTACCTAGCAGAACTCTTACTTTCCTTTCATTTTGATCACTGTTCTCATTTAATTCCTGCAGTTTTTAACTCCCTTTGGTTTTTTCACATTCTTTTTTCATTTGATCAGTGATTTGTAGCTTGCCGCATTATATCATTAAACTGTCCAAAGCATTTAACGTCATATTTATATGAATTTATTCTTAGTTGAATTTTTCTCATTATTAATTCGTTTTGTAATTGGCGTAGTAGAAATTCTGCCCTGCTCACTTGAAAATTTGCGATCCTTTGAAGTTTTCCAAATTTACAAATAATGGCAATTTGCATAGCTATGCATGTTTAGTAGATGTCTAATTGGAATGGACCCCTTTCCTGATTTAATTTATATTTGATGTGCCCATGATTCTATCTCCTTTTAAGGGGGGTTTATATAATTGATTTACAGTTGGTTAAGAGTAAATCTATACAGTAATTGTGTAGTATTAGCTTGTTACACAATGAATCCTTTTCCCTTCTCTTGTATTCTATTTTTTGTGAGTTTTGTGATATCTATACAGTAATTGTGTAGTATTAGCTTGTTACACAATGAATCCTTGTACCTTCTCTTGTATTTTTTTTTTAGTGATTTTTGTGAAGAGCGATTTATATTTAGAAGTATGACTCAACTAATGTCTTGTATTATTTGTTAATTTAGTGTGATCCATAATTACCAGTGATTTGCATTAGTTGTTCTTAGGTCACGCTTATTAGTAATAGGTAGGAATATAGTTATTCCTTCAAGGACTTGTGGGGAAGATGAATCATTGGTATCAATGTCAATATAGTATAGATGTAGCAAGTAAGCCATGCTTTGGCAAGAGAAACTTCATTATTAACCAACACTACCAATATCTCGATGTTTCAACAGATTTCATCTGCTTGTTACCTTTTGATTTCTCCATTCTCATTCAAAAGTGGAGAAAATCGTGTTCAACACGCTTTTAAGTTGTTAAAATTTGTATGGCATTTATAGCTCCTATAAGATATAGAATTTGGCCCACAAATTGTTGTAGTTTTCTTTATGATGATTTATAATGTACATTGGAACTACTACTGAGTGCTTGCTAAGTAGTGGTAAATAGTTATCTTGCTTCTCTTTAATCTTGTTTTGTGGTCTGCTCTCATGGAGTCGTGTTTGAATTCTTATGCATTTGAATGAGGAAATACCATATTGTTGTAAAAATGGTTCAGAACTTTCTTAACTCAAGGAATGACAATGGATCTGTGAAGAAATAGCGATGTGTTATTTAAGTAACTTATTCAGCTTCTATAGATTTTAGCTGTCTTTTTTATGTTCTACCCAATGGCAATCGTGGCTTTGAGCTTGATTGATTCCATTTTTCCACTCTACATTAACCATTCACTGACCCATTGATTCAGCATGGAACCTAGGTCATTCGTTTTGATGCTTCTTAGGTCAAGGATAAGTATGGAGCAACCCTTTTGTTCGCCTACCATACACCTGCTGGGTGAGACCCTGCTGAGAAGGATTACTTTGTAGTACATACTTGCCTATTTGTTTATAAGGTTTTATGGTGTGTTGGATGACATGGCCTTGGTTTGTTTAATGATTTTTTATATAGGCACATATGGTATCTTCTGTAACTTCGAAATGAAGTTATCTAATGGATTACTATTGTTTAGTCTCCATATATTTTAGCAATTGAAATCTTGGTTTGCAACTTGGATCGTAATCCATGATCTTTTCTCTTATTAAGTGGTTGAATTCACCGCTATCATGTATTTCAGACTAGGGAGTGGTTGTGCTTTACCATCGCTAATACGGGTTATGAGAAGCCTTTAAAAGGTTTAGGTAATCTCAAATCTCAGAGAGAGTGTGACATTGTTATACCTGCCAAGTGATGTTACCATGTCGATGTTTTTTTTTTGAGGCCAGCCTGAGTCCAATTAGAAGTTTGAAGCACTGCATTGTTATGGCTGTAACATGTGGCCATGGCACCACACTGTGGTTATAACTTGTAAGTTATGACAGTCATTATATGACTATAATGGTTATAGTAACGTTACTTTGAACCTTGCATATAAACCATTGTGTTTGAACTGATTCAAGTTGTCATAATTATTGCACTCTTCTTCACGAATTACTTGTGGATTTTGTATAAACCCGAGTTATCTATTGTTAAGTGATTCCATTCAGTTTAATGGAAAACGTGATGGGAACCCTGATGAGTTTGCAACCATGCTTGTAATAACTCTTTTTGCTCTGACCTGTATGGTCAACTGTTGTGCTAGGGGTGCATGCTTTTGATTGCGATATTCCTAATTTAGTTCATGTTCCTTAGGTTAACTTCCATTGCATTCTTTCAGGTTCTGATAGTTGATGCTGCTTGGCCTTTTATATGAAACTTTATAAGGTGGAGAGCTTGGAATGCAATATTGTTTAACTCCGTACTATCGAATAGAGATCATGGAAGATGATGCCTGCCATAGATTAGCTGAATCTGAACAGAAGGAAAGCCGACAAAATGCATTGAATTTCAAATGTAGGAAGATACGATCTGGTTTAGAGAAGGCTAACATTCGACCTGTCACTAGTGATGAATGCATGGGAGATAATGAAAACAAGGAGTTCCTTGAGAACATGGCATGTCAAACACCAGAGAAACCAGTCCAGCCTTCTGCAAGGAGTAAGAAGAAAAGTAATGGCAATTCTGTGAAATCGATGCAAACTGATGAATCAAATCAGGGTAACTATGCTGAAATTTCAGAAGACGGGACTTTCAATGACCGGAACAATGCTGTTGTACGTGAATCAAGCACTGACATCAGAAGATCGCCTGACAAAGAACCACTCATTCTTCCAGACAGGTAAGTGATTCAAAAGGAAATGCATCTCAATTCAATTTTGCTTTGTTCATTCATCAGTCATTCACACCTCGGATGCTAATATCTTCCCTGGAAAAACAGATATGAGACATTAAGGAGCTTCTTTAATAGTGTGGTGACTTCTGTAACATTGCTTGGTCTTCGTAAAATTTTATCTACATTTCAGAACATCAGCATTCAGGTGGGGATATTGGCAAAAAGGTGAACGGATCTTTTCTCTGAATTCCTTCCAAAAATATTTTTGATGCCTCTACACACACAAATAAACATAAATTGAGTCTGGTATGCTGCCTTTTAATGGTTCAGGAAGTTTTCATATGCCAACCTTGCCCAGCTGAAGTATATATTACCAGAAGCTATTCAAATAGAAAAGGTCATTGTGCATGATGGGAAGAGTCTCTGCATGGAGCCAGAATTGAGGGTTAGTCTGGTGCCAGATGCATTAGAGAGTGAGGAAGAGAAATCCACCACATTACCCAAGGGGAGCAGTATTTGGTCTTTACAAGAAGTTTTTCATGCAAGACTCCTGGATTTCTTTAAAGCACATCCGGAGGTACTCTCTCTTGTAGCTTCCACTGTATTCAAGGGTTTTTGGTTTTGGCTTAATGAATCCATGATATTTGTTTTGATGGTTCTAATCCATGATGTTGGGCTCCAGTTTCATTGTTTTTGGTTCGGGCTTAGAGCATTGATTTTATGAATGTTCATGTTCCGCTGGATTTAGGGTCTTAACTGTTGAGTTTTTCATGTGCTTTCCTACTGTTTATGAATATAACACAAATTACAAGCTTGAGTTGTAAACTTAGTGATGATGAACTGGTCGGTGGCTCTGGTATGAAGGATGGTAGAAACTTTTTGGAAAATGAGGGCCTGTTTGGCAACTGGTAGATGGGACTTCCCGGAAGATAGAAGTTTTAAATCGGGAAACTGGAACTTTTGATACTTTGTACTTGAAAATATTGTGTTCGTGGAATTTTAAGGGATTCTGGAAAACCATGTTTGATTAGATCTGGGATCTTGGAAACCTGGAGATCAGGAAATGAGCCTATTTAAACTGTTCATTGAAGTTTTCATTGATAAGAGGGTGATATTTGTTCAACGAAGCAGATTTTAAGTGAATTAAATAAAAAGAGAAGCATGAAAGGTATAGGAAAAAGAATAAAGGATAATTGGATCCATATTCAGAGCATATACTCACATTTTGCATACAAGTCTATCAAACCTGTCGTAACATACACATTCAACCATGCACAACTCCTCTTAACATGATCATGAACCATTTTAACTTCTCTAGTGCACTCAGTTTTACACAAGCTAATACAACAATGATCAAAACTACATTACCTGACCTAAAGCTACTATAGAGTCAGAGATTTTCAATGCTTCCATGCTTTGGCCCCACCATAGCTTTACCCAGCCAAAACAGTGCTTCACGATACCACATCTGTAACAAAACCCATATCTCCAAATTCTAGTGGAATTGTAAGAGATTATATTTCTCTTCACCATTTCCTTAAACAATTGGTGGGCGAAAACTAGAGAACCAAAGCTTGAAAAACATAACTATAAACCACCACTGACTGAATCAATTATGGTCTATTATCTTATAGCATCTGCATGTGTCAGTTTATGAAGAAATTGATAATGAGTGTTTTTCATTGCTCAATTTATTTCAAATTTCTTCATAAGTAGACATTACCTAACACAACATGTACAAACTCAACAGTGGCCCATGGATACTAGTCAATTAAATAAAATGCTTTGGCATAAAGAATATCTTTTTCCGTGGTGAAAAATTTGATGTAAGCACAACATTTTCTCCTATATGCTAGGGGAAGAAAAAAAATCCCCAACTTCAAATCAACTAGAATTTATTCCCTAGTTCCAGAGTTGAAACTTCATGTTGTCAAATGTACCTCTAGAATCTATGCAGTTTTTTTTTGAGAAGTGGATTTGACAATTCTAAAGACTTCACAAGTTATGCTTAATAGTTAACACATTCCAATATATATATATATATATATATTCACAAGTAAAGCTGAAAATCAGCAGTCAGTGAGAGTCAGCATTTCAGGATAACTAATATATGGAAATTTGTATTGTAATGTAGAATGTAATAAACTTGAATTCTTATGTGCGTTTGTGTTTAGCTACCTCATTTTTCTCTTTTGAATTTTTCATCTCTTCACCATTAAATTCATAAACAATAACGATTATTTCATACTTGAATTAGTGTCTCGATAGTCATCATGTATCTCTGTCCTATTTACATAGAATTGTTTGGATTGAATTTTTTCCATTATGCATTTGCTGCCATAGGCCAGGAAGTAAAAGTTTTCTTTTTATTTTTTTGTTATTTCTATGGAGGTAGGCAACTGTAAATGTGGTGTGATCATTTTGTTATTACAAATTTAAGGCATGTTTCTGTAATTTTTAAGAAGAGGCTTTAGATGATTCTCTTTCAAAACCATGAAACAGAGGAAACTTTGGCAGTTTCATGCTCTATTTAAGGTGAATATTGTACTCCACTGAAATGGTAGTGCCATGCACAACAGGTTGAGGAAATTCCCAAGGCAAAACTGCCTAAGCCATTCAATAGTGAAACTGAACAATTCTCTCTTCCCAACCTATTCTCTTTGCAATCATCTCAATTGTATCATGAATCCACCACTGATGACTATTTGGCTGTATCTTCGCATTTACCGCCTTCTTTCCAGCCAATATTTGCCCATAAAAAAATCCTCCCCAAATCAGAAAAAACTCAACTTATACCATCTCAAGACCCCATTTCCCAAGGAAGTTCTATTTTTGAGTTTACCCAAGCTAACAATTTATCTTCAAATGAGAACTCTTCTGATTCAGCCATGCTTGACTCTCATGCTCCTCTAAATGCCTACTCAGTTCTCAATTCTTCCTTTTGTGGAAGTACCCCTTTAAAACCCATCTCATATAGTCATATTAGCAATATACATTCAAAGGAGAACCCTTCTGATCTGGCCATGCTTGACCCTGTTGCTCCTCAAAATGGCCACTCAATTCCCAATGCTCCTTTCTGTGCAAGCACCCCATTGAAAGCCATTTCGTATAGCCATGTTGACAACTTAACTGCAGAGGACTCTTCCGATTCAACCAAGCTTCACCCTCTTGCTCCTCAAAATGCTCACTCAGTTCCAAGTTCGACTTTCTGTGCAAGTACCCCATCGAAACTCATCCCAGATTCAGTTAACTTCATGTCTGAGACACCATCTTTGAGTACACCTAAGAGACCTTTGCCCACTCCAAACGACAATTTAATCACTACAGTCGTGGAGGCATCAGGTCGTTTGCCTCCAAAGTCATGGAACCTTTTATTCTCTCCAAAAAACCCAGATGGAAGTGCTTCAAATTCAGCTTCTAGTTTTGCAAAAGAAAACAAAGACAGGAAGCATGAAGCTGGAGAAATAGAAAGTGCTTTGGTGGATGGAGAAACCATTGAAAGTCCTACTGCCACTGTGCTGCAACTGGTATGTGAACCCATTTGAATCTTCTTTCTATTATCTTTTGTATATATATATATATATATATATTTGAGGTTCATGCTATCATCCTTTACTTATTTTTTTGGAATATAATTATTTTATTGTATTTCATTTGAAATCAGTTAATCATAGAATAAATATCTTGGCTTTTAGATGGTGCTTTGTCACTGAGATTGTGGATCACCAGAAAGTTTCAAACATGTTAATAACTTTTGGGATACTTGTTTCGAGCATATGTTGTATACATAATACAATTTGTTATTCCTTGACTATTCAAAACATGACAATTACAAGGTTTACTCTTCTAAACTCAAGGAATCCGGTGAACCTTTTTTTCTTAATCTTCAGAGAAGTAATTCATTCTACTCCTTGAACTTTCTTTCCTAAGACAATTCTGGATTGATCTGACTTGTATTGACAAGGTCCAACAAAATTTTCTTCCCTTTTGTCTCAAAATCTTTACAAAGCTTCTGAGGAACTGATCACGCTCTATTATTATGTGAACAATTATTTCGTAATGCCAATCAAATGTGTATGAAACTATACTGTCACATAAAAAAAAGCATATGAAATTATACTTACCAGCAAATCCAATTATTCCTTGACTCTTCAAAACATGACAATTACAAGGTTTACTCTTCTAAACTTAAGGAATCCGATAAACCTTTTTTTCTTTATCTTCAGAGAAGTATTTCTTTCTACTCCTTGAACTTTCTTTCCTGAGACAATTTTTGGATTGATCTGACTTGTATTGACAAGGTCCAACAAAATTTTCTTCCCTTTGTCTCACAATCTTTACAAAGCTTATGAGAAACTGATCAGGATCTATTATTATGTGAGCAGTTATCTCGTAATGCCAATCAAATGTGTATGAAACTATACTGTCACATAAAAAAACAAACATATGAAATTATACTTACCAGCAAATCCAATTATTCATTCTCTATCATTTAAACTCTATTTTATGATTCCCCCCTCCCCACCCCCCCTTTTCTCTTTTATCTTGGGGACACATGAGAACAGTGTGGCTATGAATGATTGTTTCGGTTATCCATCCCCAGGCCAGTTTAATACTGATAACCATATGTAATATGATTAGTTGGACTGCATCTGGTTTTGATTTGAAGGAGGCAGAGAGAGAAAATGCACCGGCTGAATATTGTGAAATGACGATAGCTGGTTTGGAGCAACATCATCAGATGCTGGCTTTTTTGCCCAGCCTCTTCAACACAATCTGCCTTATATTTCAGGAAGCCAAGAGATCCTCTATAACAAAACAGGAGCTTCTTTACAAGATACTGACACATGATTCCAACATTACAGAGACAAGTACGAATGCATTTACTTTTAAGACTATAATGTGAATCCATGTGCGATTTGATTTACGTATTTTTTCTCCCCCATTAATTTTCATGTCTATGGTAGAACTTGGCTAAATCTTGAATCTTTGAAACTGTAGGAGATGTTGTTGAAGAACAACTGACACTCTTGGGAGATTTGGTTCCAGAGTGGATATGCGGAAAGATAACATGCAGTGGAGATTTTATATACTGGTAAGATGTTTGGTAGGACGCTGTAGAAATATCATAAACCTTTGCTTTATGTGATTTTTCTAATAATAAGGATTGCCTTAGTTGCATGGAACGTGATTGTGCAGTCTTCTGTCATTATGATGTTACTTTGTGGAATTTTGCAAGATCGTCTCTGGTCATGCATTTTGGGGAAATTTGATCTTTAAAGCAACCTGAAATGTGGAATTATTCTTAGTTACTGATATGTTTTTGCTTTTGATGAATAATTACAGTATTAATAAAATCTCAGATGCCGAGTCCATTCATGCAAGGCTTCAAGAAGCTGTGCAACCTGATCACAATAAGGTGGTGTAACCTGCCTCTTCTGCACTCACTGATTAAAAAAGAAAAGGATTTCCTCTTCCAGATTTGAATGACAAGTCAAGATCTTGCATGTTTTGTTGTTGAAGACTTGTCAGGTTCTCCATTTTTGTTGATAGTGTAGTGATTTCATTAAGTCACTGATGATCATGGTACACTCTACAGGACAATGACAGTTAATTTGTGAAAAGAACTGGTAACTCAGTCAATTGCTCTATATTTCAAAATTAGAGTTTTGACGTGTGTTGTGTTGGTTTACGTGGAGAGAGAAATATAAGCTAACAAAGACACCATGGTGAGAAATGTCAAGCTCATAATCGCAAAATCAGCTTTTCTGAGACAAGATATCTATGCAACATCTACAGTTGAGTTTCAAAAATAAAAAATGTCTAAATTCTTAACCTGTCAAAGGGGCCTGATCTCAATATATTAGCCCAAGCTAAAACTTTTTTAGATTGTATATTTACTTTTGGTATAAGGAGATTACAATATTTTTAGCCTTTAGATGTGATATTTAATATATCAAAATATGTCACAATATTCGAAAATTATTATCTTGGACAACGGCCAATAATAATTGCGATCTCCTTGTACATTTCTATTTTTTTTCTTTGAAGAGGAGATGGGGCAGTTAACCATTCTATACGCTCCACTTCTGGATTTTCACGAGTAAATGATAAGGTTCTGAATGGTGAGGCAGCTACCAACAACTCCCTAAGGCATAAATAGATACCTTGAGGATGTTTTAGATCCGAAATTTTGGGATCCATTTAACTGCCACTATATTATTATTTTAAGGAAAAAAAATGGATTTTTAAGTTCTTAAAATCGAGATTTTTCCCTCCGAAGATCTAATGACGTGGTTAGCATACAGCCAAGCCCGTAGAAATGCGGGTTTGGCAATAAATATATTTTTTTAATAATAATTTCATCCTAATAGTTAGAGAATATAGAATTTTTAACATGAAGATCATGAATATGAAAAAATAAATAAATTTTGAAAACAAATAATAATAATTATATTAAAAAAACATTACAATTGTTTTTAGATGGACCACCTATTTGTATCCATCTTTAAGATGGATGCTTTATACATCTAGACCCTGCATAAAACAATTGTTCGAGATGGAATTAGGCACATACCGATTACGAATTAAATTTTCTTTCTTTCTTTGCGTCCACTGGTTGTAGAGATTACATTCCTAAAGAGCGTGAAATCTACGTTATTGGGGGAGCATAATGTACATGAGAGTATTTTTTCAATTTAAAATTTAGGGTATTATTTAATAATCACATGATGATTTTTTTCAAAAGAAAAGATTTGAATTTTGAGTTTCCTAACATTTAGATCTCATCTTCTTTTTCAAAAAGAAAAAACACTTAGATCGCACCCTCGAAAAATTGAGCGGTCTCTATTCAATATTGAGACATCAACTACATAGATGATTCTATTAGGTATATTTATTTTGATTGAGATTCATTTATGAGTCGGAGAGGTTACATTCCAAAATTTGAGGTCATAAAATGAACCCTAGATGGAGTCTTACTTGAGGGAGTAAATAGACACTATACTCCAACGGTATAAATATCTTTTGGAGTTCCTACCACGTGAAATCCCCAAATTTTATTCCAAAGATCCCGAGGGAGCAAATGGACAGTTTGGTGGCAATCGCTTTTGGAATTCCTAAAATGTGAAATCCCCAAATTTTATTCCAAGGTTCCCGAAGGAGCGAATAGAGAGTGGTGGTAATCGCTTTTGGAATTCCTAAAATGTTAATTCCCCAAATTTTATTCGAAGATTCCCGAGGGAACAAATGGACAGTTTGATGGCAATCAGGAGCTGTACAACTGAGGCCGCATGAAGACCCGACCCGGGCCGGGTAGGGATCCAGATTTGGACCGTTGTGGGTTGGGTTTGGTTCCAAATTTTTGACCCAAACAGTATTTGGATGAGGTCCATGTCCATGTCCATATAGACCCTTTTCAAAATTATATTACTTTATTTTAAATATCTATATATATTGATAGTTATTAGCACATTTAAATGATGCATATATATTTATGAATGTGTTTAATCTTCGCCCTTATTCTTTTTTTAAGATGACGGGGATTAATCCTCTCATAATTTACTTGACTTTTATAGGGTTTTGATCTCTCTCTCTCCTCATTGTTCAGTGATTTCTAGATTGGGTCAGGTGCAAGTCGAGGTCCCTTATAAACAACTTTGGTGTGGGGCTCGGGACGGTAGAGCCGGTCCTGGGTCTGGAACCGGTTACGGAACCTAAACGTAAGCAAACAACTGTGCACAAGTGTAGTCCAAAGCGTCTTCATCGCATCCAACGTGTATCCTCTTTCTTCTCACTCTTATCCATATCAGTGTCCTCCTGGAAATCTCCGCCCCGCCCGCTGTAAAACAACCGCAGTGAGCTGTAAAAATCCCAGAGAGAGAGAAAAACTCCAAAGACCACAAGCTTATCCGCAGAGAAATAATATAGGGTTCCTTGAGAGAGAGGCTCCAGAGGAGATCCATAGCAAAGAAGAGGAGAGAGAGAGACAGGCTCCCCTCTGATCTCTCAATGGGCACCAAGACAGAGAACCTTCAATCCCTCCTGGACTCCGCCCTCCCCTTTATCAGAGGCGAGCTGGAGCTCATCGACCCTGACCTACCACGTCTCATCGCCGTCCTCCGCTCCTCGGGTGCCTCCGAGTGCTGGCACAAGCATGGCGATTTCCTCCACCACCTCGTCAGCATCTTTCGCATTCTCTCTCTATGGAAATCACCCCACCCTCTAGCTCTATGTGGCCTCTTCCATTCTGCCTACTCCAATTCTTATGTAAACCTTGCCATCTTTCCCCCGGAAACATCTCGACCGTATGTTCAATCCCTCATCGGCCCCCAAGCCGAAGATCTCGTCCACATGTTTTGTGTCGTGCCTCGCCAGTCTCTCATACACGATGACCTCCTCTTCCATTTCTCTGACACGGAGCTCGAATCAGCATTCATGAGAGAGGAAGTCCCCGAATCCTTGAGAGATAAAATTCAGAGATTGGTCCCTCCTTATGGTGTGACTGTTAAGCACATACGAACAGGACAGGACCTCGTAGTTCCTCGAAGGCTTGTGGCCTCCTTTCTCTTGATGACCATCGCCGATTTTAGCGACCAGCTTTTTGGGTTTCAAGATGAGTTGTTTGAGAATTCGAATGGGAGGCTGGAGTTCTCCGGGAACAACATCACCACGCTGTGGCCGGGGGACGGGAAGCCTGGGCTGTGGGTGAACTCCCTCTCCAGAATGGCTGTTTTGTACAGGCTTCTGGTGAGAGAGGAGGAGAGGAGAGAGAGTGAGAATGGGTTTGCTAATGGGGGATCCAAGAGGGGTTATGAAGAGATAGAATTGGTGGTGCCCCCTGTTTTTGAGAATTGCACCATGGTTTTGAGCTGTCAGGATGAGAGAGAGGCCAGGGATTTGTACTGGGAAGTTGTGTGTGGTGGTGGTGGTGGGAAGATAGGACTAGAGAGACAGAGAGAGTTGTTGGTGAGGTGCATTGAGAAGAACCCATTTGTTGGGGAGCCCCATGTGTTGCTTGCTCAAATATATGTGATGCAAGGGAGGTATGAGGAAGGAGAGAGAGAGGGAGAGAGGGGGTTGAAGCTCATGTTAGAGTGGGGAAGCAATTGGGACAAGAGGGTCTCATGGGAGGGCTGGGTGGCTTGGAATAGGGTTCTTATCATGAAGGCAAAGGAGAGGTCTTGGCCCCAAACCTCATGGGGAATCCTCAACCTAGGTCTTGTTCGCTGATCCAACCCCTGGTAGCTATGCCCCACGCTTTACTATTTCATTACTTGCATTACAGACACCCATCTTACTAGTGGGATAGATGCTGATCTATCTCTTCATGAAACCTTGTAAATGTATATTTGGATCTTTAGGTGTTAGGTGCTTCAATGAGATCTTGGTCTTGGAGTTGAATAATGGAGGTTCTCCATGAATTTGAAGAGCTTGCTGCTGAATCTTGAATATTATATATGTTATCTAGAGTGCTTTTGTTTATTCATGCAAAATTTATGTGTTTGGATTTTGAATAGGTTGAGAGAGTCAGTGTTTGTGTTTGTGTTTGTCTTGCCCACGAAGTCCTTGATTTCTCCATAGTTGAGAGAAATTGACGTTTGTGGATTTTGAATAGGTCGGGAGAGTCGGTTTTCGTCGATGTCTTGCCCACAAACTCCTCAATTTTTCAGTTTCTCCTCTAATTTACCAAGTAATGTACATAGAAATAATTGTAAGGAATCAATGAATTTTGTATTGTATATCGAAACAAAAGATTTGAGAAATCCATAACAACAATCCTTGATATTGCAAATCTATAAATTTTCTTGGATTTCAAATATCTAAAATTCCTAATTGTGCTATCCAAACATGCCCTAGGTTCAAAAATATTTATTTTCTTCATGGTTTTCTTCACAAGGTCCAAGAGAATGTATGTGCAGAAAACCAAAAACCAAAAACAGGTGAAGACGAATCACTATAGCAATCCGCCCTTGGGCATAATAAAAGTTTTTCCTCCTAATGGGTGCTGAATGCTACATCATACTTGTATTATG
Organism: Amborella trichopoda; assembly: GCF_054954075.1. Taxonomy (NCBI): domain Eukaryota; kingdom Viridiplantae; phylum Streptophyta; class Magnoliopsida; order Amborellales; family Amborellaceae; genus Amborella; species Amborella trichopoda. Next base: position 831,762 of record NC_142344.1, read on the forward strand.
TTCACCATCAAGGAATTATTCATCTCCACCATCCATCACGAACGATAACTAGGGGTGGCAATGGACCGACCAAAGACAACTAGGGGTTGCAATGGACCCAACGACACGTAGGACCCGGCGGGCAGACCCGACTTTGGACCTGGGTATGGATACCAAATTTTGGACCTAAGAAGTCGGGTCTGGATCCGAGTTCAACCAGACCCGACTTTAATAATATGGGTATATGTTATGTGGGTATTCATAAATGTTGTCAATGCATTTATTTTTTAAGAATTTTCAGTTTTTACATAAAACAGTAAGGAAAGTGGTTATATGTAGTATTCATCAGGAAATTGGGCATATGTAGTATTCATCAATGTTGCGCAATACTGTAAATGTTGCCAATAATATGACTATATGATGGTAAATAAAAGGGCCAAGCAAAAAAAGAGCTCATAGTCGTGGCAATGCACCTGATCAGGCTTAAGTCCCGACAGGTTCAGGTATGCGAGGCAATGAACCCGACCAGGCTTAAGTCTCCACAGGTTAAGGAATGGTTCTAAATCCGGGACCTGAACTATTCAGGCCACCCCTAAAGATAACCTATTTTAAAGTCCAAAAGAAAAAAAAAAGAAAAAGAAGAAAGCACCTCTTTATCTTTTAATTTTTACTTCTATTTTTTTTAAAACCCAAGTTTTGAAAATATTACATTGTAAACAAAAAGTTTCCATACCTTCTATCTTACAAACCCCTTGACAATCGTGAATATTTGATTTAAACAAAAACGAAAATGACACGCTCAACGCATTGTCTCTCTCCCCTCTCTCTCTCTCTAAAAACCCATATGTCTGAAAAACCTATTGCCCTGTTGCAGCCCCAACCCCCTGAGCAAAAAGCTATTTCTAGTCTCACTAGGAGAAGCGGGCATAGGCCGGAGATAAGCCCAAGCCGCTTCTTTGACGAGCCTATTCTTTAGAGAGATCTCGCCCCACCCACTGTTTCACACCCCGTTGGTGACTGGATCGCATTTGGTGAGCTCGGTAGAAGATCGCGAAGGCTTGCGTATGATAGCGGCTTGAGGGTTGTGCACGATAAGTCATCAAGGGTTGTGTATGGTGAGATTTTGAGGTTTGCAAGTTCTTTGGCTTCACAGGTGGCCATGGAAACGCTCGAGCTTTGAGGTAGCCGGAGCTCGATGGACACAGTGGCCGGAACCATGTTTCTCTGGCGAAGTGACGGGGGATCCATTTTCACGGCCACCATTTTGGCCGGAATCTTGACCGGAATGTGTAGGGAATATTGATGGCAGGAAAATCGGCCAGAGATTGCAAGAAGAAAGAGAAAATGCAGATAACACTAATTGTGGTTTTATTGCTTTAACTTTAGATGGAAATTGCAAGGAGAACCCACAAATTTTCGGTTTAGGGTTTCACAGACTGAATTCAGCTTCAATTTATAAGAATAACGGAAAAAATGACTGTAATGGCCGAAATTTTGATCGGGATTTGCAAAGAGTAAGGGGAAATCCAAGGGTCAGGGGTTTTTAGCCTGGAGAGAGGTTTTTGATGAAGATTGCGGCCAAAACACAAAGTTTCCGGTGGAGGTTCCAAGCCCAGTAGTAGATATCTAGTGAAGACCCAGCCAATATTTTGGAAACGATTTCCGTGAAATCAGAGTCTTTCGTCGGAATTTGATCGTCTTTTAGGGCTCAAAGTTTGTTTGGTCCGCTTGTTTGCCGTGAAAAGTTTTTGGGGTGTCATTATAGTTTTTATTTGGGTAAAAAATTTACGGTTCCATAGATCCAACAAGTTTGTAAGATGGAAAAGATGGAGACCCTTTACCTACAATTAATATTTTCAATTTTTGGTTATCAAACATTACATAAATAAAAAATAAGAGATAAAAAAATATTTTTCAAAAAAATAAAAAATAAAGACATCCTACCATACGCCCCAAGTGCAAATGGTATTTGCCATCGACGCAATTGAGTTCTTTTCACAGGGTACGAGGAAGAATGCTAGGTTGGACCTTGTACACAACTGCGGTTCACACTGGGGACAAAACTATGAGATGAGATGCGATGCGATGCGAAGCGATGCGATGCGATGCGATGCGATGCGATGCGATGGATTCTCAAGAGGTACATTGGAGAAACTGAAGTCTTTCTTTTCTTTTATTTTCCCCGAGACATATAGGGATCACCCGCATTTAGCCAGTGTTTTAAAAACCGCCCGCCCACTTCCTACTTGAATTGTCCATCTGGATTGGAATCGTTCATGATTGAATCAGTTTTGGGTGATATAAGGCCCCGCCCTGCCCTGTTGCCCCCTAAAAACAATTTGTATATTTTAAGTTCATTTAATATTTTTGTAGTTCCCGTCTATAAACCCTTATTTTAATTTTTTTTTGTCTCATTTATTTAGCAACATATTTCTAGATCACGAATTTGTTCTGATCCAGTAATCCGATACAAATTTGTGTGTAAATTATTTACGATTTGATATAGATTTGTATGTAAATTATCTGCCATACCAATCCAGGTTTTGAAGTATTGTATTTCTTAGATGGGTGCAGCTGGCATACGGATGCTTTCGTGCCTGTAGAGGTAAGGTGCACCTTTAAATTTTATAATGGTATCTAATTTTGATGTAAAATGTTATTAGGACTATCTCAAAATCTATTTTTATATCTAATTATAAAATTTTAAATTTCAAATATTGTTAAAATCAAGTAGATCTAAAAATATATGAAAATCTTGAAAATAGACGGTGTAGATAATATGTTGTAAAATGCACTATTTATGAGACTTAAAACTTTTTATTTTTCATGGTCATACATCTCGATGTCGAGATGATCAATCAAAGGGTGGTTTTTTAACATTAAAACTACCTTTTCTGATGGATTTTTGATCCGTAGTTGTACATTATAAGGGTGCATCCTTGTATAAATTTTCTCCTTTTTAGATTGGACGAAGCACTTGATGGGTTTGGTTTTTTTTTTTTTTTGGAAATTTATCAAAAGCAACGAAGAGATGAACCATTATTTTTTCCTTAATTTCAAAAATCTTAGCGCATGATATTAATCATGGATTACAATAGCTTATATTTTAGATATGTTTTGACAAATACGTAAAAGGTTAAATATTTGGGATTTTACCCATTTTTTATTAATTTTTTCTTTTCTTTCACTTGCCTATAAATACACAACCCATTTTTTGCTCTTCAAATAATGCTTGTTTAGAAAACGCAACAAAATAATGCTTAGTTGGTCATAGTCAGAGGAAGAATAATACGTGTAGAAGAAAAAAAATTGCTGCTTAATTGCATAAGTAATTGTTTTTAATGCATTAAGCAACCATTATATAAATGTTTAATGCTTTTGATCTCTGGTTTTTTAAATTGATGGTTAACTAATTACAGGATACCAATTTACAAATTTTAAACATGACAAATTTTGTATAGAATATTTACATTTCAAATATTTCATTTTCTCTTTTTCATTTTCTTACTCGTACAGCAGGCTCTTCTGGGTGCTTGAACAGTTCCCAACTCTTATGGTGCGGATACTGTTATTGTCATTGAACGAACCAACTAAATGGTTCCAACACGTTACATAAGGAAGACCAAAATTTCGTCTTCTTCAGTTGTTTTCTTATATGATTGCAGTTGTGTAGGGCTGATTATGGGTGAGGCGGCCTGGCTCAGCCCGATCAAACCGCCCCTGAAAGAGTAGGGCCTAAGCCACAAACTTTGGGCCGACGGTCGAGCAAGGGACAATGTTAGCATGGCCTTGCTCGGCCCGCGCGACTTTTTTTTTTTCCCCCCCTTTAATTTTCGTTTTTTTTCCTGACCCAGAACTAACAGGGCCAAGGCCAGGGTTGTGCCAACTCTATGGGTACCTTGAGAACCTAGAAATGGAAATTAGACAAGGTCCATTTCCATTTTGTTATACACTTATACCCATTTTTTTAAAGTGAAAGTATACAATGAGATCATTTATTTCCAGTACAATGTCGCAATCAATCTTTGTTGTTGGATGTAAAACAAGTGGCCAAGGATGTGCCATTGATCGGATTCAAAATCCAAAACAAATTTAACATATCTAGAGCTCTGCAAGACTTCACATCTGCAGGCTATTGGTGGCTGTGACCTCCTTGCACCATTGAAAAAGGGTATTATGGCATATAAACCCACTTATAAACTGTGCAAAGGATTAGGATTTTTGTAGGATTGACCGACTTAATCAAGCAAAGATGGTTGGATATGACAGGCTCTGTAGTTTGCTTATTTGAGATGATTTTGGTGATTATGGACCTACTTCCTTATGGGAACAACTTGAAAAAAACAATAGGCCAATGGAAATGGAAAGCCTTATAATTATTGAGTATGAAAGTTATAATTGGCTCAAATTTGATTCTAGAAGTTAAAAAGATGGTGTGTATATATATGCTGGTCCACATGTGCAAAGGATATATTAACTTTTGGGGGTAAAGTTGGTATAAAGCGCATCTTTAAAGTAAGGTGCACCTCTAAAATTTGTTTAGAGATTAGTTTTAGTTTCGAAAATTTTATGATGGTTTTATAATCTATTTTTATCCCAAGTTATAAAATTTAGAATTTCAAAAATAGTAAAAATCTAACATATCTATAAACACTTGAAAATCTTGAAATTATATGATCTAGATAATTTATTATAAGAACTACAATATTTAAGGCTTGAAATTATTTTTTTCTTCATATCGACAAATTGTAATATCTAGATTATCAATTGGAGCATTTGTCCAACTTCATAACACCCTCTTCTAAATGATTTTTTAAGTGCACCTTAATTCAATAGAATGAATTTGCAACCATATATAAACTTTTTTCTATCTTTAAAGGAAAACCAAGCTTTTCTATTAGTGGACAAGCATGAACACCTTGTACCACTAGGATATGAGATTAACCAACAAAAAAAATTAAAAAAAATATTTAAAAACTTTTATGAAATATGAGAATTTTTTGTTTTCTCTAAATTCATTTGAATTAATTTTGAAAGTCACGTTTTTCTAATTGCAATTACTAAAAAAACATTATTGTTAGAAAATTCATTTTAGTGGAGTTTTAAATAAGGGAAGGTTTGTAACTTTGTATATGGTGTCCACCTTATAGTATACAATGCACCTCTAAGATTACCCCAAATATGTAGGTCAGGTGTTAGAAATCCTTCAATGGCTTGAAAATCCGTACTCAACTTGAAATATAAAAATTATAATTCAAACAATAGTACGGACCGAGCAAATATATATAAATTATCATAAAATACATTATTCTAAGTAGTTGAAATTCTCGTGTTCTTTTTTAGGACACGGTTTCTATGAGTCCACATACTCACATGTAGAATGTGAGCCCCTTAATAATTTATTTTTGAAATATAATTTGATTTTAATTTTTAAATAATATATAATATTGGGAAAATTATAGATATATCCCAAAAGAGTAATGATATTACGAGACCTTCCGACATTCATGCATATAGGACTTCAAAGAATCACTATTAGATTTGACACAGATATTTAGAAAAATCATCACATATTATGGAATTTGACTTTTCTAGAGATCTATGCTGAATTTAATAGTGATCATTTAGGGTCCAACACACATGGGTATGGGAGGGTCTCACGAGATCCTTTCCTATCCCAAAAATGAATTTTATAGACATCCTACCCACAATACTTTTAATATCACACCCTAAACCCAAACATTGTTATTTATTGTATTTATCAATCAAAAAACTTGAAACTAAAATGCTTTTCTTCTCTCTCACTCGCTCTATCCATCCTCTCTGTCTGCCCGCTCTCTCTCACTCTCTATACCTGTCCTCTCTCGCCCTCTTTTTACCCACCCTCTCTCTTTACCCGCCATCTCTTTCTCTCTTTACCTCTCTCTCTACCCACCTTCTCTTTCTCTCTCTACCCGCCCTCTCTTCTTCTTTCTACCCTCCCTCTCTTTCTTTGTCTAGTGAGAGATTGCGAAAGAGAGTGCAAAAAAAGGGCAAAGAGATTGGGAGAGAGTGAGAGATTGATTCTAGGGGAGAGGGAGGGGAAAAATGGGTTGAGAGAGATTGGGAGATAGAGATATTTCAAGAGAAAAAAAGAGAGAAAAAAAAGGTTCGAGAGAAAAAAAAAAGCCAATCTCTATTAACCTGTTTTTTTGCATTCTCTTCCTTGAAATCTCTCTCTTAAAGACTCCCAACCCATTTTGACCTTTCTCTATTCTGAAATCTTTCTCTCTCCCAATCTAATCTCTCTGTCCATTCTTCCGCTCTCCCAATACTCTCTCTAGAGAGAGAGAGAGCGGGTAGATAGAGAAAGAGAGATATGATAAAAAGAGAATATAATATGGAGGCAAATAGTTTTGGCAAAAGCAGGTGTTAATGCAGATGAGCTAATTGTTGTATAAGGCTTGTATTTTTTTCATTTTATGAATTTGGTTGTCCCTGATTTTTAATCAGGTTGATGTCGGTGCAATTTTTTTGAATGATGGAATGAAACTGTTGCAGTTCTTCAAAAAAAAACAAAATGAAGGGTGGAGAGAGAAAGAGATAGTGGGCGGTAGAGAGAGAACGATAGAGAGGCAGGTAGTAGAGGGTTGGTAGAGAGAGTGTGAGAAGACAAGGGAGAGTTTTTTTTTACTCTTTAACTCAAGGGTAAATACAATAAAAAATTGTGTTTGGTTTTAATGTGTGGTACTAAAAAAATTGGGCGAATATGTCTATAAAGTTCATTTTGAGGTATCTATAATTTTTTTTATAATATTTAACATAGAGATTATTATTGTAAAAATAAATAAATTTTAAAAACTAAAAATGATATTGGAACCATTGATTTTACTTTTTTTTTGGATGAATATTATTTACGGGATACGGTTTTGGTGGACGGTGTAGATCTTTTCTACTTTTTTTTTGTTTCCATGTTTTTTGAGAAACAGTTACCGTTCATATCATCAAGGTCTCATTTCAATATCCAATTAACCGAAAGAAATAACATAAACCACAAATTAACAACAAAAAGATATTCCAGCGTCACTCACTCCCGTCTTTAGCAAGACCGTCCGCCTCCTCCTCCATATTAAATCTTCTTTCGATACCTCTCCCGCTTCCCTTAGCAAGGCAAGGTATGTAGAGCCCATAAAAATTCATCCATTTACTGAATCTCATCTCCTTCCAGCTTATCGAATGAATCGTTTGCCTAATTTAACTCTGTAAGGCATGTAGAGCCCATACAAATTAAACCTCCTTTTTCATCCATTTTATCACTAAACATTTAGTGAATCTCATCTCCTTCCAGCTTATTGAATGAATTGTTTAGCGAATTTAACTCCTTGAAGCAAATATCTCAGATCTGGTTCATTTGTTTTGATATTCCCAACCGGAGCATAATATTTTAGCAACACATTCCCCAACGAGTCACGGACCTATCCACCAATTCTAGTCAATCTTGAATTTAAGCCTTTATGGTAACAGGTGCGGCCTTGGACGCACCAAACAATTTTCCATCGGTCAGAAATTTAAAATTATTAGGTGCACTTTACCGTTGCAGTAACTTTTTCCTATTGTACGTGTACACACTCTTGCCTAGACGAAACCTAAAATTCTCCATGAAATTAAACTGCTCATCCGAAATTTCGTCAGACCAAAACGAAATCTTGAAAATAACCAACCGCGCATTTGACTCCCTACACCGTTAGCTTAATGGAGATCACGTGTGGCTGACACGTGGGTAGGATAGCGCACTTTTATTAAAGTGTTTTGACCATATCCTTTATAAATAGAGGAAAATGAGTGTAGCCAAAAATGTCCCAAACTTTATCCACAAAATGACAAGATGGTCAACCGACGAGTATCGACGGTCCTCATAATTCAAATGTCCAAATTACCCTCTGTTTTTTTTAGGACTATAACACCCTTCCAGGCATGTCGTTAGGGGAGAGGTTTCTATACTTCCCCCATAGCATAAAAGAATCGCGTTTTTCTTACTATCCAACCGTTCAATTTTGATCAACAGAGCTACGGACTATTTGATATTAGATCCAACGTTTCAAAATATTTTATTTTTAGTCTTTTTATTCAAATTATATTAATATAAAATTTGATGCATACCACCTTTTCATTGGATCTCACCTATAAAAATGTTAAATATTTTTTTTTGATAAAATATAATGACCAAAATAACTTTTTAAATTTTTAAGAGTATTTTGGTCATTTTATTTTATTAAAAACATTTATTTTTATATTTTTCGTTAGTACGAGTTTAATAGAAGATTGGACATCCAAAATTTAGTGTCAATTTAATCTATAGAAAAAAATAAAAAACAAAATAGTGTATAGATGTGACATTGTGATCGGGACAATCTTAGCCCTCCATTTAGAATAGAAAGTTGGATAAAGGGAAGTATATAAGTTTTATATTGTAGGAGATGCATAGAAAGCTTGTCCTTTTGTGAGTACCCCTATTTTTCTTCTTTTTGTTTTTTTTTTTTAAAATAAGAAGAAAGAAGTAGTTGTATTTACACCATCTAAAGTAGGGAAGTCACAATTATTCACACCATATGAAGTAGGGAAGTCACAATCATTTATCTTTGAAGTAGGGAAGTCACAATTATGTACACCATCTTATGTGAAATCTTATAGCTTACGTGTGTCACAAAGTTCGAGAAAAAATCTTTTGAACTTTGTGCTTAGTCATTGAAATAAATGTAATAACCTAATTTCACATTCAATGGTCAAAATTTTTTGCGACTACGTTGTACCAAAAATAAATGTTCTTATCATATACTTTCTCATACTTATTAGAAAACGTTTATGTAAAGGCAAAGTCCTAAATAATTAAATTAAGGCGCACCTTATAAATTCACTGAAGAGCGATTGTTTTGATGTTGAAAAACCCTAATTCAATCATCTCAATCTCAAAATGTATGAACATGAGAAGAATAGATTTCAAGTCTTGGACATAGCGTATCTTATAATGTTTTATCTAGACCATCAATTTTGAAGTCTTCATATATTCGCTTGGTCTACACTAATTTTGAATTTTTTCGATTTTATAATTAGAGATGAAACTAAATTTTCAAGTCAATGAAAAGAAGGATAAAGTTTATATAAAGATGCAACATTATAATGCAGAACTACGGATGCACATCAAAAATCCATCCGAAAAAGTAGTTTTAGTGTTGAAAAACCCTTTGATTGATCATCTCGATGTCGAGATGTATGACCATGAAAAATAAAATAATTTTAAGTCTAAAAAATAATGCATTTTACAACATATTATCTACACCTTCCATTTTTAATATTTTCATATCATTATAGATCTACTTGATTTTAACCATTATTTACATTTAAAATTTTATAATTATACATAAAAATAGATTTTGAGATCATCCTAATAACAATTTACATCAAAATTATATACCATGATAAAATTTGAAGGTGCACCTTACATTAGCAGCTACGGATGCACCCCTATTCCAACTGCACCCTGTAAAACATTCTGATATTAGACCAACATGTTTTGACACTATTTAAAGGTGTATTATTTTCTGATATTAGACCAACATGTTTTGACACTATTTAAAGGTGTATTATTTGAAGGTGTGCCTTACTTCGATTGTTTGGGGCATCAGCCCTATACAATCCACACCCATACTTATCTATACTGCAATCTCGCTTGCTTTGATATACTTATAGTGTGGATCTCCCATATGGCTGGGAATTAGTGGGGATGGAGTTGGTTTTGGATGGTATAGGTCCCGGGTCAATTCTTCCTAAGAGCCCCTGTTTTGATTTTTTTTCCTTCTTTAAACCTTAAAATTCCCACCCTATCGACTTCTATTTTATTTTTTGTTTTATTTATTTATTTTTAATACTTTCTAAATCACCATTTTGGATAGATCCATATCCGAGCCGGCTTACTGATCCAGCGGATCCGTGGATAAATGCTCCGCCCCACCAATCTATGGGTTTGAAACATTGGTTACTTGGTTGAGTACTTTCCATGATTTAAAACATTCGATTTGGGAATCATTGATTTGAATATTGATAGAGGTATGACATGATCAATATTGGGTTTTGGTAAGATAAAAGAAGGACCTGGTTTATTATGGGCGGGTCGTTTGAATTTTGGACGATTCAGATCAACCAATTTATCCGGTTCTCACCCAGTACAACATGGGTTAGGAGGTGTGAGTTAGTAGACATGGAAGGATTGAAAAAGATAATGAATAGATCCAAAAGAATGTGGTTGGAAGTAGTTTGAAAATATATGAAGACTTATTACTTCACTCAAAGTATGACATTTAATAAAACGTAATGACGAACCATAATTTGTGTACCTTACCCCAATTAATTGGAAAAATACTACGATAACGACGATGATGATGAATCAATCTATCACAGCCTTATTAACAAGTTTGGCCGAGTTTGGCCAAGATCCATTTTGGCCAAGTCTGTTCTAATTTTGGCGAAGTCCAATCTGGGCCACACCTACCCATTGCAATCCCAACTTGAGCCAGCTCTCACCTGGCATGGTAACCAGAACGCTGCCACCCTTCCTTTTTTCTCATGAGTTAATCATTTTTTCTATATTGTTTACTTATTTGTACTTTTTATATTTTTAGAATTAATATCTTATAAATTTATTTATCAATATAAGATAGTCATAATCACTTTTAGTCCGATAAACTTCGGTGTACCACAAAAAGTAAGAAAATTTAGTTTGTGCCCAGTCGATGACGCATTCCTAATCACTCAATTACATATGTAATGGTCAATAGTGATTGTGACTACTTTATATCAAAAATAAATAACCTTTTATATATATGAAAATATTTAGATAGGGTTGTAGCCCTATTAAAATAAGTACATTCAAATCAATCATCTTGACCTGAAACATTATGGTTATAGAGAAAAATTAAGATTTCGGACCCAAAAAATAGTGTAGATTATAATAAATTATCTAGACCGTTCATTTTCGAGTATTCAAAGATCCCTAAGATATGTACCATTTTTTTGAGCTACAAATTCCATAATCAACGGCATAAATTGATTTTAGATCCATCATATAAATTTTCCATGTCCAAACTGTTTTACAAATGAGATTCTAAGGTGAGACTTTATTTATTTTTTATAAAAATTGTGCTCATGTATATATATAAATAAAGGGTTAAAATAAGGGCTTTGCCTTATGAAAAAAAGTATTGCTGCGTCTTGAATCATTCCAAAAATTGCAGTTATTAATCATCTCAATCTTAGCCATTACGAATATGAAAAAAAGTTTGATTTCAAGCGCTTTAAAAGTGTATCCTTGTCGTTACAAATTAAAGAAAAAAAATATATATAATAGGATCATTTATATTTGGTACAAGGTGGTCATAATTAATATCTGACCATTACATTTATTTCATTGACCAAGCTCAGAGTTCAAAATATTTTTTATTGAATTTTGTGACGCATCTAAGCCATCAAATTTCATATCGGATGGTTGCAAATACTTGTGATTTAGTAAATGATCTCATTGTACACAATCACTTCAAAAAATAAGAATTGTTATTTGAAGGCTCAAAAAGGTGTATCTTATAACACGTTATGTAAAACATCTATTTTCAAGTATTTTTAGATCTACAAGATCTATAGCATTTTTTTTATCTAAAGATTTCATAGTTAATCATGGAAATAGATTTTAGAGCGGTCATATGGGCTTCCCATGAACGGATTGTTTTTTGGATGAAATTTAGCTGCAAAAAATTTCATTTTTTCCCTAAAGCACCTTATAGAAATCACATCTATACGAATGTATAGGATGAAGTTTCTATAAAAGCTAAGTTTTATAAAAAGAAAATAAAGCCTCACCTTAAATATTTGTTTAGAAAGTACGTTGGGCATAAAAAATCTTCATGAGGGCTCTAAACTAAACTTACTATACAACTAATACAATTTGAAACTCAAAAAATAATACAACTATCGCATATCAATATAAACTTATTTTTAAGATAAAATAGATAGCCTATATAATTTATTACAATATACCCTATTTATAAAGCTTAAAATATTAATGTTTTACTACCATCTTCAAATCCAAATGATTAACGTAAAAAATTTTGAACGCTCGAATTGATGAGTTGAATTGCAAATTTTGATGAGTTACGAGCTGTGGTCGTGCTTAATTTTTGATAGGGGTAGCAGACCTATCAAACCATTTTCCAAATTTATATTGCATGTTCAAGGAGGAGCCATCTGTTATTTAGTGTTTCTCACAGGGTATTTTCGGCAATTGAAGAAAACCCGAGTCTTGGAACGGGTACAAAAAAAAACAGCTCGGCTCCAGAGGACCGACATCTGCCGACTCCTCATATATCAATCTTCTCACTTTTCTTTTAATTTGGAATTTGATACAAACGAGGCCCAATGCCTCTTCATGTGACTCTCTCTCTCTCTCTACACAATGTATCTATCTACCCATTCTCTCTCTCTCTCTAGACCTCCCTAAGTTGTCTTTATCTCTCTAGGTGTCAACTGGTACTCTCTCTCTACTCTCTAGCTTGTGGTCTCTATGCACCCAGCAGTCATATCTCCACTACCCGCTTTCCCTCTCTAACATTCTCTCCTCTTCTATCTCCCTACCGTGTGGACTGTTCATAGCTTAACGCACGCGCTCTTTACACACCATGTTCTGTGCTATTTTACCTATCCCCTCATATGCTTTCTCTCCATCACATGTCAACAATCCCTCTCACTCTCTCTCTCTACTGCAACAGCACCCGTACATACACAGACAGCTTGGCTTGCCCAACAAGCAATCTCCCTTAAAACCCCAAATGCGCGAACACTTCAGAACTTCGAACGAAAGCTGTCTTCACATCTCTCTAACTTGTTTTCTATTCTATATTTCTTCTTGTTTGCTGTTTTTTCCTATTCCACTGGTCTGCATTCCTTCCTTAGGGTGTTGATAAATCTCTCTCTTCTGCATTTGTCTATTCCATTCTATTCTATGGGTATGGTGGATGAATGGTTCGGCGGGCGTTTGTATCGGAGAGTGAGAGCAGAGATAAGGAGGAAAATGAAAGGGAAGCCTAAGTTCACCTTCAAATATGACGCTCTCGGCTACTCCCTCAATTTCGACGATGGCTATCACTACCCCACCTAACACAATACGGCCTCGGCCTCTCTCCGCCTTCGCTTCCGATATTCTCTGTGAAAATCATCATCTCTCTTTGCTTTCTGCTTTCACTCTCAAAACGTTAGTGGAATACATACCTCTTCTCCCTCCCTCTCTCTGAGACACGTTTGGTGTAGCTTCCAACTCCGTACATTAATTTTTGTTTTGCTGTAATAAGGCGTTTATATTTATTTACATGAAACGAATCTTCACATCTGGACTGGAAGGAGTACATCTCTCTCTCTCTCTGAGATGTTAAAGTTAAATTGCTAATGATTTAGAGCTTTGAAGTTTATTTCACATCGTACAAACTAAATGTGCTCCTAAAAGGTAACTCATTTTTCTTCTTGATTTTTATGGGATATCGTTTAAAGCCAAATGTTGGCTCTCTCTCATTTCTTTTTGCATTTATATGAGAAAATGCAAAATGGGACTTTTATTTTTCTTCCGCGAGTCCATCTTAATATTCGTTAAAAAAAAATGATCCGTGTCGCTCAAAAACTATGGAAAATGAGCCTCTTATCCCAAGAGCAATGGCTCGTCTTTCTCTCTCTGCTTTCTACTTTGTACCCTTTTTTCTTCTCCTCAAACCCCTCTCCCATGCTCTTCCCCTCAAATTGCTATCTATTTCTCTCCCACGCATCACATCCTCGGTTAAAGAGTGTGGTTTGGGTACGGATGCATCCGTAGGTGTAAAGAGGTAAGGTGCACCTTTAAATTTTTTTATGATATATAATTTTGATGTAAAATGTTTTTAAGATTATCTAAAAATCATTTTTATATCTAATTATAAAATTTGAAATTTTAAAACCAGTGAAAATCAAGTATATATATATATATATATATATGTAAACATATTAAAATTTTGAAAATTGACTCCTTAGATAATATGTTGTAAAATGCACTATTTACGAGACTTAAAATGTATTTATTTTTCATGGTCTTATATTTCGATGTCGAGATCAATCAAACGGTTTTTCAACATTAAAACTATCTTTTTCGATGGATTTTTGAGGTGCATCCGTAGTTCCACGAATCCTTATATAAACATAAATCCTTATATAACTTAAATGACTCATAAATCGACTGGACTGCTTACGCTCGAAGATTTTGCATCCAACGGTTTGATTTCGTTAGTCCCGTCTACCAAATGCGTGACGCAGAGTTATAAGATATAGTTGGAGTTTGAGATTTCATTTTTTCTTGCTGAAGATGTGGTCATGTGTATTATACTTCCGCAGGAACATAGTGTATAGCGTTATATTTACTCTATCTGTTAGAAGGCTTATTTGGGAGGATTTTTTTATTATTTGAAATTATGGGAATTACCTAAAAATTACTAGATGATTATTCTCAAAAAAAAAAAAAAGATTTTGAACTTTGAATTTTCAAACACGTAGACCTCACACTCTAAAAATTAGATAGCCTTTATTCGATCTTTAGACCTTATTTTTTCTAATACGTAGACAATGCAATTAGATACTTTTTATTATTGAGATTGATAGTCTTTATTCGATCTTTTTATTATTGAGATTGATAGTCTTTATTCGATCTTTAGACCTTATGTTTACTAATACGTAGAGGATGCAATTAGATACTTTCTATTATTGAGATTTATCTGAAGGTTGAAGAGGTTACACCCTCAAAATTGTGGTCCTAAAATCTAATCCTAGCTGGGTTTGCCGAGGATGTAAATGCACAATATACTCCCGAGGGAATATTACGTCTCTTGACCCTATAGGTCTGTATGTGTATTGAGATCAGACCCATTTGTGCGCCTTTTAATACCTCTTTTTCTAATGTGAAATTTGAGGGTAGCTTTTAATGCTATAAACCCGCAAATTTCTAATTCTTATTCCTTGCGACTTATACATTAAAACCATTTATTTTTTATATAAAATGGCCACTATTTTTTACTTTTGGATGCAAAGCAAACAACCGGGGGTTGTGTAGTTGACCAGGGTCAAATGTGAACTCTTTGTAACGCACTGAGCTATCAAAATTGAAATCTAACAATTGAGAGAGATTGTGACATTTGAATTTCTAAATTAAATGGTAGTATACAAATCTTTATACTTTTCATATGACACTTTTAATATATAATGTGGGGGCAGCATTTTGTAGCCTCGAGTTTCAGAGTGAATATACGGGGCTCGATAATAATAGATTTGAAAAATAAAAATGGATTTTAAATTTGAGAAAGGACTTTATCTTGTAACACTTTTCTTAGACCATCCAATTGAATTGATCACCGGGATGAGGGTGTTTGGTACTTTGAATTGAGACCATCTTGTGCTCCCAAGTTCATATTGAAATTTGATATGTTGGAAAGGTAGAGCTAATGTATAGTTAGACATGTGGTATATGTATAACCACAGTCCGTTCGAATGTGTTAGTGGGGTGGTGTTAGTGATGGAAATAAAAACCACAACGTGATGACTAGAGTAGAGGTGCTACCACCAAACCCCTGTCCCTTTTCCATACCCCAGTTACTTGCATCTACATTTTTGTACAACACTGTAAAGTAGAACCCCCGATCTTAGGGGACACAAAATGATCTTGCTTTTTTTGAAGTATGCACCCTTTGTTGAATTTACATAAACTTTCTCACAAAAAATCTGAAATCCTTACGTTGCTTTAATATTTTTACTTGAACTCATGACAATTTACTATAAAATTAAATGATATATTTATTGATAATTTAGTTTTGGGATACAATCGATCGAATTATTCAGTCTGCCAACCTTGCATGCACGTAACATTGTCTCTCCAAAACTAAGTTTTAAACAACACGAGCTGACCTGGGTGGGGATTGGTAACCTCCCTCTAGGATCCCCCAAATATATTTCGTATTATTTTTTACCAAAATTTCACTAGTTTGGCGAATTTGGATTTCTAGTCCACCCAATCCTTGGGTGCTAAGACCTAATTTTTGTTGTTCCCCAATCGTTGCTTTCAAAACACTTTCGAAAGCAGTATTTAAAAAAAAAGCCAATCTAGATCATAATGGTTTGATATAGGTTTGGAACTCATGGGATTCGAGTCGGTTATCAATCGAAAGTCGAAACCGCATTGGGTATGTTCCCCTAGAATTGTCCAGTCCCTTGAGGGAATCGGATCGATACTTCCATCGATTTATATACGGAAAAAGTTTATTTAAGGATGCTACCTTATAATGTAGAATTACGGATGCCCTTAAAAATCTTTCGGAAAAGGTAGTTTTAATGTTGAAAAACCCTTTGATTTATCATCTTGACATCGAGATGGATGACTATAAAAAATAAAAAGACTTTAAGTCTCATAAATAATAATTTTGACAACATATTATCTACACTATAAAATTTCAAGATTTTCATATGTTTATAGATCTATTTGATTTTAACCATTTTTTAAATTTAAAATTTTATAATTAGATATAAAAAGAGATTTTGCGATAATTTTAAGAACATTTTGCATCAAAATTATATACCATGATAAAATTTGAAAGTGTACCTTACCTCTACATCTACGGATGGATCTATGTCTGAAAATAATGGTCCTAAAGTTATCTAGCAAAAGGAAGTTGTCTGTCTCTTAAGTTTCTCATGGAAAAGTAGGGGCCGTAATGGACCCAAATCCGATCTGGGCATGGGTCCAAGAATTGGACCCCGTGGGTTAGTTCCAAGTTCAAATATTGGACCGAAATACTATTCGGGTCAAGTAGGATCCGATCCAAGTATGGCCGGTCGAACTTGACCCGATCCGTTGATTTAACCGCCAGGGAAAAGATAAGTTGGCACGACGGGAAACGCAAACCTACGACAAGGCGCGCGAAGAAAAGCGAGGGCTGCCGGGGTATTTTGAGAAAGGGAACAGAGAAATCAGAACTGTCAAGAGCGATTGAATCGACGGTTTAAAAGGCAGGACCCCGCCAAAATTCAAAAGGCGGGAAGGCAGGCGGAACTGAAAAAGCCAAGAAAAAGGAAATAGAAAACACATTTTCACGTCCTTTCCCTCCAAAATCGACACACGATTCAAGGACTTCTCTTTCTCTCTCTTAAAATTTTCGCTATTTGGATTCAGTCTCTATTTCCCCATTATTCCAATTTTTCCTGATTCTACATTCTCTCTCCACAATTTTTCCTTATTCCACATTCTCTCTCTAAAATTGTTCCATATTCTACTACATAAAATTGCTCCTTGATTTACATTCTCTCTCTAAAATTCTTCCACAATTTCCCTATATTATCTCTCTAAAATCGTTCGTTATTGTACACTCTCTCCACAGTGCTCCTCAGTTTCTCTCTCTCTAGAACGTGGCGGGAACGCAAAAGGCACAAAAAACTCAAAATCGACATTTTCACGTCCTTTGCCTCCAAACCGAAAACCCAAATCGAGGCGCCCTTTCTCCCTGTTAATACCCCCTTCATCGCTTAGAAGCTCTCTGTCTCTAAAATCATTCCCTCTCTTACCATCTGTCTCTCTCACTAGTGTCCTCACCATTTCTCTACAATCCTTCCCTTTTCTACTCTCTCTCTCTCTAGAATGGCAGGAGCATCTGCAAAACCAAACCCAAAGACTCGAAAGAGGGTCGATGCGGATACTGGTTCTCTTAAGCGAGCAAGAGATGGAAGCGCCTTCATGAAATGGTGAGTTTCCCATCTCCTTGAAATCCAAAACAGAGTGCATCCCCTGTCTCTCCTGTCTGGTTTTTCCCCAATTTCCCCATTCAGAGAGGAATCATGAGCTTCTTTTTTTATTTTTTTTGCATTTACTCATGCTTTCTATCGGAGAAGAATAATTTATTTTTTATTTGATTGATGGTTTTACAGTGAGGCATGCAAAAAAGATGTTGCTGTTGCTCTTGTTGACATGCACAGCTGTAGCTTGGATGCAAAGATCAAAATGACATTTGGTAAAACTTAATCTCACCTTATTGTTTTGCTTTTCGTTTTCTTTTTCTATGAACAAATTTTACTGATAGTTTTGTTTCGTTGTTCATAATTGAATTTCTCTGAAATCTTTATAAGTTGTTTAGTCAAATTGAACTCGGTACCAAGTATGAGCACAAATTTTCACTTATCAATAAATTTATGTGAATTCCTTTATAGTTTTATTAATTGAAATAGCCCATATTTTTTATTATTTATGTGAATTCCTTTATAGTTTTATTAATTGAAATAGCCCATATTTTTTATTTTTCCTTTATCAATATAAAATTGTCCGAGTTATTTCATAATCTGGTAAATCAAATAGTCCTTGCACTCATTCTTGTTTCTCTGTGATCTGGTAAATAAAAAAGCTCCCATAGTTTTGTTTGTTTATCTATGAATAAGTTATTTTGCATCAATCACATTAGTGGGCTGAATTTATATCAATTCTTTGTTCATATATGTGTTTCTTATTTATCAACAATGCCAGGTTCTTTTATATTTATGTATATTTCTTCATTAATAAGACTTAAATCCTAATATGTTTTATTGTTATATCTATTTGATTTTGATTTGTACCTATTAAATTACTGCAATATGTTGTCTTGTATATATCATTCTTTATTTGTGTTTATTAAATTTTTACAGAGTCTCAGATTGAAGAGAGAGTGACTGAGATAAAAAAACCAGTAGAAAAATCGAAGTCTAGTGGGTGAGCTTTCCATCCTTTTTTTTTTTCTGTTTTGTATTCTCTTT
The DNA here is from genome assembly GCF_054954075.1 of Amborella trichopoda. Taxonomy (NCBI): domain Eukaryota; kingdom Viridiplantae; phylum Streptophyta; class Magnoliopsida; order Amborellales; family Amborellaceae; genus Amborella; species Amborella trichopoda. Next base: position 850,599 of record NC_142344.1, read on the forward strand.
TATTTTTGTGGTTGTTTTCACTGTAAGTGGTTGTAAAAATTGTTCTTTTAGGAGTAAGAAAACATCTAAAGTTACAACTGAGAGGGCGAAGACTGGTAAGAAAGGGAAGAAAGAGAGAGATCCTAACATGCCAAAGCGCCCTCCTACTGCTTTCTTTGTTTTCATGTATGTCACTCTCTATGCGCACTTCTCTCCATGTACCTCTCTCTCTCTCTCTCTATCTCTATCTATCTATTTATCTTTTTATATATCTCTCTGAATATCTTTATACATCTTTGTCTGTATCTTTCTTTATCTCTGTGTCGCTCCGTCTCATTGTCATGTTTTGCAGGGACGAGTTTAGGAAGACTTTCAAAGAGGAAAACCCTGAAGAAGCTAAGAGTGTCTCAAAGGTACTCTCTCTCTCTCTCTTGTTTCTCGTCTGTAAAAATCATCGGAACAATCCTTCTCATTTTTATGCTGCGTTTGAAGGTTGCAAAGGAAGGGGGTGAGAAATGGAAGTCGTTATCAGATGAGGTAATTCTTTCTTATGCAATCACCCCTCTCTCTCTTTATTTGCATACCTCTCTCTCTTTACTCTGAAATTCTCTCTCTCTCTCTCTTAATTTATCAGTTCCTCTAAAGTGTCTCTCTCCCAGTCTAAGCTTCCCAACTCTCTTTACATATGTTTCTCTATAAACTCCTCTTTTTAAAATTGACTCTTTGAAATTATCTGAATAAACTTCTTTTTCTCTTTAAAATCATCCCAATTCTCTCCCTTGAGGTAAGTTTTGGACTAGTAGATTGTACATTATGTTTCAAAAGTTTAATTATATTATTACTTCGTAGTTAAGTCCTCCAATGTCTTCTTTTTTTAGTCTTAAAAAGGCTCGAGTACCTTGGCCGATTCAATTTTTTGAGCCGTGCTTTACACTTTTTTTTTTTTTTAATCTCTTACTCATTCCAATCTTTGCTTCTCAAAGTATTTCTGACTCTATACTTCTCTCCTTGTAAGTTGCCTCTCTCTAATGTTCTCTCTTTCTCGTTCAATTTATGTTTGGGATACTAGGAAAAGAAGCCATATCTTGAAAAAGCAGCAGAATTAAAAGCAGAATACGAGAAAGCAATGGAGAAATTCAATGATTCCTCCAAAGAAGTGAGTTTCCCATTCCATTTTTATCTTATTTTTGATAATCCCCCATTAATTCTTATATATTTTATTCAATTTCTAAAATTGACTTATCACGAATCAGTTATATTTTTTTTTTTGCCCTTATCCAATTTATCACCAAATTAATTTTGTTTCACCTTATTTTCCCTTTTGTTAGGCCAATGAAGAAGAGGAGGGTTCTGTCAATGAAGAAGAGTGAGAAGCTGCCATATTTGGAGGTTTAATTGCCAAGGCTTAATGGCCTTTGTTGAGCTGCACTTTTAATGGGGTTGGTTTTCCCCCACCTTAATAGCCGTGCCATAGAAAAAGAATGCAGCAAATTTTGTAAATGGGAGAAAGAATTTGATCGGGTTTAATTGTATTTCCTTCACTAAAACTAGAATGGCATCTATATATGTCTCTATTCTCTTTATTCAAGCTCTGAAAGTAATATTCTTTCTACATCCGATTGTTCTCTTATTATGAAATCTATGTTTTTTTTAGTACAAAGAGGTCACAATTATTTTAGCTATTAGATGTTAAATTTGATAGCTCAAATTGTCTTATAGTTTATGAGATTTTATTATTTTGGACCTTATTCTTGTCAATGACATTCCCATCCAGTTGATTTCACATTTGATAGCCAATAATGATTGTGACTTTTTTATACATTGCTTAATGCTCTAATAATCAATGACATTCCCATCCAGTTGATTTCACATTTAATTGCCAATAATGGTTGTGACTTCTTTATACATTGCTTAATGCTCTAATAATTTTTTTTGATTGAGATCACCACAATCCCTATTGATTTTACTTTTGTCAAGTGTATTGTTACATCTTTGTACTAAAAATGGTTTTATGGTTCAATAGAAGTTATATGTGAGTAAAGGGGACTCATTGCTTCCCCTGACTATTTGTACAAGATGAATGTTAAGAAGAGGCATCTTAACAAAGGTAAAATAAAAATTACATATTATTTGAATTTTTAATTTCTTTTTAATTGTTATGCCGATCTAAATTTTTTTAATCTAAAAAATATTTTTAAGACGTATTTTTGGGTACGAACAAGCACATATGTAGACTCATCTGATGATTTGATCTCAAAGTACCTATAAAGCAACATATGTACTAATTTGATAAATTTATTTTATTGTGCGTTAAAAGTTTTTTACCATATTTTACCCACCGTATTTTCAATCGCGTTTCCCGACCACTTTCCGCCAAATTTGACGCAATTGGGTTTAAATTTAGGTCAGAGATGTGATCCATTTTTACAATATCTTTCTGAGTATCTTATTTTGCTTCACTAACCTCCGATTAGTAATTTAATATCAGTATTCTTTCTCTCTCTCCTGTTGCTATTGGAATGATGGGTGTTGCTCTTTTTGAGTTTGCGGCTCCTAAATTTGATGCTTAGGGATTTGCCTGATCTTGAAAAGAAAAAAAGTATGATTTGCCTGATCTTGAAGAGAAAAAAAGTATGCTCGACTTTGGTGAATTCCTTTCATGGCCGTACTCTCTCTTAAACCTCCATCCAATTTATATTCACCATTAGATGTATAAAAAAGATTTTTGCATCTGATTGCTTGTGGTCTTATAAAAAAGATTTGCATCTGATTGCTTGTGGTCTAATTTTGCTTTTAATGCTTAAATTGTTTGAGAAAATGGTAATTTGGATCGACAATTGTCAATTTCTATTAGAAATTGTTTGGAACAAATCCGGTTTTGTGATGGTATCAGAAATTTGTCCGTTTAACATTTGCTTAGAAATTGTTTGGAACAAATCCGGTTTTGTGATGGTATCAATAATTTGTCCGTTTAACATTTGCTTAGAAATTGATTGGAGCAAATCTGGTTTTGTTATGGTATCAGGAATTTGTCCGTTTAACATTTGCTTTTTTTTGGATGGTAAATCGAAGGGTTGGAAGTGTGTACAAGCTCATATTTAACAAGTGCTTTTTTTTTCGATGGTAAATCGAAGGGTTGGAAGTGTGTACAAGCTCATATTTTAAAAGAAAATTTTTTGATCTTTATGAAACACTCTCGGAACAGTTAATGGCTGGAAGTGATTGTTATGTTCTTGTAGCAAAAAATCAATGATTTTATAGCATCCAATCCAAAATTTATGGTTTCACATTTTGGTTATAAAATGACATTTTCATACTAATCATAAATTCCCTTGTATAAGTCTGTCTTTTCCTTTATTTGATAAAAAGGCAAATATGATGCTAGATGTAGCATATAGACAATGAATCCTTTGTAGCCTCAACCATTGAAATGGACGGTTGTGATGATCCATGTGAAAACTAGGCAGCTGAGAGAAAGTGTCCATCGCTACCATTCATTGTCGCCGATGGATGTTTGGGGCTACATGCAACATGCTGTGTATATGCTTCATATAATGGTACAACATGCTGTGCATATGCTTCATATAATGGTACATTGACGTAATATGGTATATTTTGAATTCGAGGGATTCAGATGGGGAAATAGGTGCCCATTTGAGATTCTGAGAGTGTAATGGTACATTCACGTAACATGGTATATTTTGAATTCGGGGGATTCAGATGGGGAAATAGGCCCATTTTGAGATTCTGAGAGTGTTCGATCTTTTCTCTTTGATGCACTTGATCCGGAATTGGGTTCTTAACGTTTATGCTCGAAGTACCGCTTTCTTCTTATTCAAGTGCTGAAGGTGGAATCAAATAGTGAGCTATTTTCAACATTCAAAAAAAAGAGAAGGGATTGCACTTTTCTCACAATCAAATGTACCACCAAGTCTAGAAAAGACTTGGGATCGGTAGTAGTACCCCACACTCTAATCATCACGCTGCGGTAATTCCTGAACCATTTGAAAATTCAAAAGGGGCATGTCTACCCTACTGAACGATATAAATAAATAAATAAATAAACAACAACCAGCTCCATGAAATGTATAGGGAATACACTGTTGGCATTATAAATGAGAGAGAGAGCGTGAAATTGCAAGTGAAATACAAAGAATTACCATGTATAATGTGTTGCCCACAAGAAACAATAATAAGTGACTTTCTAACTTTTTGAGGCACATGACAAAGAAGAATCACATCACTACAGTAAAAAGGCCTCAATTCAAATGGGTCATTAAGGTGAGAGGAGGGAAAAAGATGAACGAATCATTCACTAATTAAAAAAAAAAAAAAAATCTAATCTTAAATTTAATACCCCCCGCATGGACCCCACAACTCCACGGGATGCTGAGTCAGCATCAACAAGGGAGCAGAGGCCTTCCACAGAGGCACTTATTGTGAGCATATGCAACTGGTGGGAATATATTGAAGGGCTTTCCTTGTGGTATAGCTCCACATAGGTCATTTACTCTAAAGCTGACGTGGCGAAGGGATTTTAGTCCTAATAAGCTTTGTGGTATCCCTCCACTAAACCCATTATAGGACAAATCAAGCCACATTAGCCTCTCTAATTGCCCCAAACTTGGAGGGATTGGGCCCTTGAACACATTTCTTGAGACGTCAAGCCTCACCAAACCCATGAGTTCCGAGATCGAATCTGGTAATCCTCCGACAATCCGGTTCCGAGAGAGGTCGAGCCACTTTAGGCGGGAGCGGGAGCCGGAGCCGGAGCCGGAACCGAATTTGGGAAGTGCACCTGTGATTTGATTGTTGGATAGAGTGAGCATCTCCAAGGAGCTCCCATAGTGGCTCTCCAAGAACAGTGTGATCGATCCATACATCCTATTCGAGCTGAGGTCAAGGGCAGAGAGGTCATTTGGCAGGGCAATGGAGGACACATCTGAGCTCAACATGTTGTTGGACAATTTTGCCCTCTGCAAGCCTGTCATGTTCTTGAAGAAGAGGCCTGTGTCCCCTGTGAGAAAATTGCTTGACAGGTCGAGGGTATTTAGGGAATTTGGGCTGGTGAATCTTGGCAAAGTGCCCCTTATTCCACAACCAGCTAAGTGGACATTTGTGAGTTTCCTCATTGTGACCCAATTGGGTATGGATCCTAAACGGAGGTTGTTGTAGGACAAATCCACAGAGAGAAGGGAAGGGAGTCCCTTTGCTAGGTCAGTCGGTAAGGGGTCAGTGAACCCATTTCTGGAGAGATTAAGGTACCATAGTCCTTGCATTTTGGCAATTGATTGGGGTATAGGACCGGTGAGAAGGTTGTGGGCTAGAGAGAGAGAGCTGAGAAGTCTTAGATTGCCAAGAAAAACAGGGAGCTCCCCTTTTAGCTGATTATGCTCAAGGTTGAGATCAAGCAGGTTAGTCAGGCTAGAGAGAGTAACTGGTATGGTTCCACTGAACTGGTTATGAGAGAGGTCCACATAGGTCAGGTTCTTGAACTCCCCAACAAAAGAAGGGATGGACCCTGAGAGAAGGTTGTTGTTTAGGTCAAGGTATTGCAGCCCACGAAGGGTTTTCAAGGTGGGGGGGATTGGACCGGTGAGAAAGTTCTTCCCCAAGTTTATCTGTTGAAGAGAGAGAGAGTACCCTAGAGATAAGGGCACCTGCCCCACCAACCTATTGTTAGAGAAAGAAAGTGCCCTAAGGAAGGGCAGGTTACCTAAACTTGGGATGGTGCCCTCTAGCTTGTTGTCCTCTAAGTAAAGCTGGGTAAGCTTTTTCAAATTTGACAAGCTTTGAGGAATGGTACCCCTTATTTCTTTGAGACCACTAATGACTAAAACCTGAAGAAATTGAAGAGAACCCAATTGAGGAGAGAGAGTACCCTTCATATATTGAGAGCTATCCCCATTTTGGTGGCTTAGTAACTGGATGCCTATAACTCTTCCACTTCTTGGGTCACACTCTATGCCTTCCCAAGCTCCACAGCAATCAGTGCCAACCCAAGAGGAAAGGATAGTTGTTGTGTCCACCAAAATGTGGGATTTGAAGTGGAGGAGTGCTGCTCTATCTGAAGGGGAGCAATTTGGGGGGGGGGGTTCTGGCTCTGCATGAGTCACAAGTCTTAGAGAGAAAAAGGCCCAAATGGTCAGGACCACTGTGCCTTTGAAGGGCACCCTCTGCATTTTCAGAGGTGGGGGTTTCCTTTCTGGCTCAACAGAGAAGGTGGGGAGGTTACATGTGCTCTCTCTCTCTAGAAATGGTGGAAAGTTCATTTGCTTTCTCTCTCTCTAGAGATTGTGGGGAGGTTGGTTTGTCTCTCACTCTCTATAAAGATGATGGGGGAGTTGCTTTTCTCTCTCTCTCTCTCTCTCTCAACAGATATGTTGAGGAGACATTCTCTCCCTCTCTGAACAGAAGAAGGTGAGGAGATATATATAGTCCCTCTCTCTCTTTCTCTCTCCTCCCTTGTTTTTCCTATGGCCCCGCTTTCTTCACTTAGGGTGGAAGGAACAATGATCACGGGGGGAAAAGTGGGGGAATGATGAAAATGGTTTAGACGTTAGAAATATGGGAGTGGGGACTCAGGGTTTTATGCAAGTGGGTTTCCGGGATCAATTAAATGTTTGTTATTTTAAACTTTTAAATTTTTTTTCCTCATTTATTTTGGATCAATTAAATGTTTGTTATTTTAAACTTTGTAATTTCTTTTCCTCATTTATTTTTGGTTTTCATTGTATAAATTTTGGAGGATGGCTAAAAGCATTCTCTTAAAAAAACAGATATGTGACCCAAATCGGGCACACCAAAAACCGGTATAGATCGTCGTTTTATTGTGAGGAAAAAAATAATGAACTGGAAAAAAAACACATAAAAAAATAATGAATCGGCAAAAATTGGTTTGGATCGGTGAACCGACAGCCCCGATCGCCGTTTTACTATAGAGAATTGCCATTTTATTGGTGGAACCGCTGGTTTATTTTTAGATTTGTTCATTTTCCTATATTTTATTTTTGAAATGAAGCAATCATTTTTCTATATATACATAGAACCAAAACATTGTGACCGATTTTTAGATCGAACCGGACGATTCCATCACAACCGGACGTTTTTTAAATCATTGGCTAAAAGAAATGAGATTATAACCGTTTGGTAGATGATGGATAGGTGGAAAAGGAAATCGTGAATTTTGATATGTTTATCAAGAGAAATTTGATCTCTTTTCCATGTACTTTCTCACTCTACTCCTTTTTAAATTTTCTCTTACATGGGCAAATGAGCTTTCGACCGTTGATGACTCACGGGACGTTTTGAACGTTGGAGCGGTTTTGGTACTTACTACTAAGAGCTTAGAAAATAAATACACATATAATGATATGTAAAATAAATGCACAAATATATAGCCAAACAAACATATATAAAATTATTATTTATATGGTCATGGTGATTAAGATATTTAAATTTTGATTATTTCTTTTTTGAGTTTTAAATTGTAATTACATGTCATCATCAAGGCCTTATCACAACAATTTAGGGTGTGTTATTTTAAAAGGTGCAATTTGTATAATGTCATCATCAAGGCCTTATCACAACAATTTAAGGTGTGTTATTTTAAAAGGTGCAATTTGTATAAAGCTGTAGCTCTAAACAATCAAAGTAAAGCGGATCTTCAAATAGTATCGAAAAATATGATTTTTGAGGTGAGTTCAGCCTCGGCTCTATATAAACTTTTTCTTATTTATTATTGCAATTAGTTTCAAACATGTCATGAATATTGTTTCCTATGGTTCTGGTGAAATGGTCTCTAATAGATATCAACCATTCTTCAACAAATGAGAATGGAGTTGGAGTCGTGGTGGTAATACCACTTGTGTCCCAGCTAAAATCTAAGCTTCCATTCTTACTTATCGCATTAAAAACAACTAAAGATATAAAAACCGAGTAAGGGCTCATCATCCCCACTGAATTACCCAAAAAACCCATTCTTCAACAAATCCCAAAACCTTAGAATTGCGTATTGATGTTTCAAAATCATGTCGGTCAGTATCTCCAAGTTTTTTTAGGTTTTTTCTTTAAAAGTACTTAGATATAACAAGTTGGACAAGGGGAACCGGAATCAAACCCCGGGAGTTGGCCCGATCCCGTCTTTTAAAACACTTGAAATGCAATTATTTTCGATTTAAACTGTGTTTATTATCTTTCTCATCCTTCTAATTAGTTTTATTACATTAAGCCAGTAATTTAGAAAATGCTGGGCGGGCAATGTGGTTCTTGGTCTACTAGGAATCGCGCAACTGCATGGGTTTTCATCTTGTTATTATCGATTTTTTCCATTCCATTCTTTTCTGCACAAATCAACCCAGCAGGTGACCAACAAATTGAACCACCCGATCCATTTTTGTTAACATTGATGAATACACAAATTTCCCTACCAATAGATGCGTGTTGGATTATTGGATCGTTGATCCAAATCGAATTGAATCATTACTCTAAAAAATAAAAAAAATAAAAACTAAAATAAAGGTTTATGGGATGGGGATTAAAGGCACTATAGAAAATAATATATATATATATATATGATACTCATACATATAAGTGTTTATTCAATGTATTTAATTTTTTTGGACATTCATATATCCTTGTTGTTTAAGATATATTTTTTAAATAATAAAGGTGCTTTTCGTAATGAAGAAAGATAGCATAGATCTTGGTATAAGAAAGTAATGACATTTATTAGTGGTTAATAACCAATCATTCATTTATGCGAGTGATGTCATGAAAATATCATTTTCCACTATAGATAATAAATGTTTTATTTCTTTTTATATATAAAAGTGAAAATCGGGCTGATACCCATAGCACCTTAAAGCCGATTTGGTTTCGACTCCCGATAGATTCCCATCTAAAGCAACCATCCATAGGTTTCCCACATTCTCCACCTAGTATCATGGTTTTGGTGTAAATACTTAAGGTTTTTCATTTTCGGGAATTGATGGTTTTGGTTTTTTTTTTTTTTTTTACAAATGGTGGTTTTGGTGTTTTCTTTCCCATTTCCACGCACAGGTTGATGATCCTCCTAACCTTTGGTTCATTCTCTCTCTCTCATTCATGTTGTTAGCCCTCTTTTCTATGCCATTTGAAACTATTTCTCTTCCTTATTGTAGGGGGCAGTTGAGTTTCCACTCAAAACGAGTTTGGTGCGGTGAACCGATATGATGGTTTTGTTTGCTTCTTCTTCTTCTTTTCCTCATATTGGCTTTTGCGTGACTGGCGCGACACAATCACTCTCTCCATCACTCATCAATGTTTTTGTCTCACTTCCTTCTTTGAGTCAAATTTTTATTTGATGCTCTGAGCAATCAAATGAAGGCACACCACAAAAATTCACTAAGAGGTTGTTTCTATGCCCAATAGTTCTCAAATTGATGACCTTAAGATGTATGAATATAAGAAAAAAATAAATTTGAAGTCTTGAAAATAGTGTATCTTGCAATGTATTCTCTGAACCGTCACTCTTCAAGTTTTTCAAATGTTCCTAGGTCTGCTCGATCTACAGTATATTTGAAAATTTAAACTTCATAATTAGATATGAAGATAATTTTTCACACCATCACAAAGATTTTCAATACCAAAACAACATTTTTTGACATTATTTAAAGGTGCGCCTACTTTGATTGTTTAGGGCTTGAGCCTTATATAAACCACAACTTTCTTATTTTAGGTGAGCTTTGTATACGGTGACTATTTTATATACAAAGTGCATGGTGAGGCTTCAAAGTCTATGTTCAACCCAAATTATAAAATCTAAAATTCTAAAAATAGCACAAATCAAGCTCTCTATAAATACTTGAAAATAGATTGTGAACCAGTTCTATGATGTACTATTTTTAGGACTTCAATTTATTTTTTTTCGTTTATATTTATATATCTAAGGTTGAGATGATCAGAAGGTTTTCCAACTTCTGAACACTCTTTTCTACTGGATTTTTGAGTTGCACATTACTATTGTAGTATAAGCTTGCAACCTTATACAAACATTTTCCTTATTCTAATGCATGTTATAATCAATCTTTCCCTTTTTCTAATGGATGTTATATTCTTCTTTTTCAACAATCTTATGTTATACTAGCCATTCAAAAATTGCTTATCATCAGGATTGGATGAGATTCGGAGGCCATGGTTTCGGGTTCTCCCAAAGCAAGGAATAAGTATAGTTTAATATGTTTTTATTTTTCTTCTCATCCTATCTTTTTCTTCCTGGGCCGTTCAAAAAGCTTGGAATCGGCACGCATTATTCCGGATCACATGGAATCAACATAAGGGTAAACCTTTTATGCTTGCCCTACATTTTGAATGGAGGGCTAAGATTGCTCCAATCACAATGTTACATCTCTATACAATTTAATTTTTAATTTTTTTTTTATAAACTATTTTGCTATCAAATTTTGGACGGCCAATCCTCTATTAAACTCGTACTAGCAAAAAATATAAAAAAATATTTCCAATAAAATAAAATGATCAAAATACCCCTGAAATTTTCAAGGGGTATTTTGATCATTATATTCATCAAAAATTTATTTTTAATATTTTTTATAGGTGTGCCCCAATGAGAAGATGGCACATACCAAATTTCATATTCATACAATTTGTATAAAAAAAAACTAAATATAAAACGCTATGAGACGTTGGATCTAAGATCAACGGTGCGTGGCTCTCTTCATCAAAATTGGACGGCTGAATGGTAAGGGAAGCATAGATCTTCTATGTTATAGGGGAAGTATAGAAACCTTTCCCTCAATATAAACCTCGATCCATTATTCCAGTGGGTTGGTCATTCCCTGAGCACCAACAGTTCAAGTTGAATATCGATAGAGTTTCTTTGCAGAACCTAGGTTTAGTAGGCGGCGGTGGTGTAATCAGAGACAACAATTGTGCTTTTGTTGCTGCATTTGCAAAGCCGTTCGGCATTACCTCTAACAATTACGCACGCAAAGTTATTTTGCTCTTGAAGAGGTTCTTAACCTGGCTACCCAAAGGGATAGCTTTCCTTTCCAAATAGAAAGAGATTCATCATTATTTGTGAATGTCATTCATGATGCCCCATGGAGATTGCATACGATTGTGGCCAACTGTTGGAGCAGACTATCCACTTGTACGCGGACAATTTTCCATATTTTTCATGAGGCCAACATGGTAGCCGATGTCTTTGCTAAGAAAGCTTCTTCCAATTCTTGAGTAACTATTTGACGCTCTCGACAACCAAAATTCCACTTGTACGCGGACAATTTCCCATATTTTTCATGAGGCCAACATGGTAGCCGATGTCTTTGCTAAGAAAGCTTCTTCCAGCTCTTAAGTTACTATTTGACGCTCTCGACAACCAGAATTTATTTCCTTGCTTCTACTACATGAATTAGTGCGACTGCCCTATTATAGTGTTGTAAAATAAATAATTGTTTTTTTTTATTTTATTAATAAAAAACGGGTAGAGGGCGAACTTCCCCACTAACTTACCCAAAAAAAAAAAAACCCAGTTTCAATACTGTCAGGAACCGAAACGATTCCCATTGATTATTGAGTCCAATCGGCTGATTCCAACCCCAACAAATACTAAAATTAAAACACTAACACTAACTCGTATTATGTTACACTCTTTCATCAATACCAGTCTCTCTCTCTCTCTCTCTCTCTCCATGTCTCTGGCTTGCTGGCAAAAACAATCACAAGTAAACGCGTTCTATTATTCTATACATGTGGGTGTTCATTATAGGGCAGCAGGTGTTACTGATTAGGACAATAGCTATACGATAAGCCCTTATGGGGACCCACAATTGCAAGGTTGGCTATGAGTGTTCCTACTGGGACCCACACGGACACGTCATTGTCTTCTATAGGCCATTCCACTGCATGTGGCCCCAGGAAAGGGGTCCACTTATCCTTAGGGTTGGCCCACATGACGAGGTTATGGGCTAACTTCTTTCTCTCCCCCGCCCCCCACACACACACACACAATAGCTAGGCCCATGAATTGGTCCACTTGGAGGGGGAAGATTTCCTTCTCTCTCTATCTACCTATATCTAGGGCCATGAATTGACGGACTTGGAGGGGGGAAGGACATCTTTTTCCTCTCAATTAGCATCTCTATCTACCTATATTTAGGGCCATGAATTGACCGACTTAGAGGGGAAAGGACATCCTTCTCCTCTCAATTAGCAACATGGAAAGGGATTGGGTAATGGGGGTAACACCTCTATACCTAGTTACCATGTTTTAGTTTCCAATCCTATTGACACCACCTATTGGTACTTTCAAAAAGTTAACTTTCAAACCTATATGAAAAAACAGATAGCAGAAGTTAACTTTCAAACCTATATGAAAAAACAGATAGCAGAAGTTAACTTTCAAACCTATATGAAAAAACGGATAGCGGAAGTTTAACTTTCAAACCTATATAGCGGAAGTTAACTTTCAAACCTATATGAAAAAACAGATAGCAGAAGTTAACTTTCAAACCTATATGAAAAAACAGTTAGCAGTATATCTTTCCCACTGAATTACTTTAAAAACAAAAAAATAGTAACATCGATCCCCTCAAAATTCTCTCTATTAGGAAACACGAAGACCACGAGAGGATCAAAGCTTTCCCTCTCTAAATGGAGTGATTCCATCGAAGCACTCTCCTGAGAAGAGGTGCCATCAAAGTTTCTCTCTCTAAGCTCGCACTCTCCAAATGGATTCCAAATGAGAGGAAGGACATTCGAAGTTCCTCTCTCTAAGCTTTCTCTGTCGAAATGGAAATGTGGGTCAACAAATTTTTCTCTCTCCAAATGAGAGAAGGGACCACCAAAGTTTCTCTCTCTAGGGCCAAGAGTCAAGGAGACATCTCCTTTCATCGCCATACCGCGTATCAAAAGGCGTTTCTCTTAGCAACTTTTCAACAACCCGCATTGCCAATATTCTCAACTCATGATCCTTCTCGTTTTGTGGCTACATCTGGCTCAATCATGCTTCTTAGTTTAAATGGCATACCTTTGCGACTAAAGGGCAGGTATTTCGTGTCGGCAAGATCCTTATGACACCGCACCTCAAATTGCCCGAAAATGCAGTTTCAGTGCACATAAAAATCAATCAATTTGACCTCAATAATTATGGGTCTTAAAAAAAAAATTCTAGCTCTTCCGTACAACCCCACTCCATAAAAAAAAAAAGAAAAAAAAAAAAAAGATTGTATATTAAGACTATTAATTTTTGGTACTAAGAGATCATAATTATTTTTGACGATTGAATGTGAAATCTATTAGATGAAAGTGTCACAATATTCGATAAACTTTATTTTAGACTTTGTGCCAAACAATGACACATCCTCAATCACCTGATTTCATATCTAACTGTTGAAGATGATTATGACCTACTTGTATAAAAAATAATTCCTCTCATGTATATATTTCTAAAAAAACAAAAACCCATAATACATTTTAAACCATCCATTTCAAATGTACTCAAATCCACCAATCTACACTATTTTTGGAGCTTCAAATTCTATATATAATAGCCAAAATAGATTTGCAAACATCACTAAGACTTCTGCATTTTCCAACTAGATCAAAAACCGCATCTTCCAACTGGGTTTTGAAGTGCGGCTCAACCAAGTATGGGAAAGCCGCGGCCTTACAAAAACAGCACCCTATTTTAAATCACATAACCTAGAAGCTAAAATTAGAGAGAGAAAGCCCCTCTTAACTCTTTTAAGTTAAAATACAATGGATGGGTTGTCCTTGAGTGGCATACAACTGGAGAGTTAGGCTCTTTCGGACCCTCCAAACCCACTTCCAATCATACAATCACATCAAAAGAAAGAAAAAACAAACCCCAATTACAATTCCATTCAAAATTTTAAATTTTCTTCTTATGGGCATCTGCCCCTTTTCTATGTTATCCATCACAATAAGTAAATAAACTAATCAATTATCCACCACAATTTTCCTCTCTAATATGCCCACTTGTCACTGGTTTGGTATAGAATCGGCCTAGGTGGACCACACATACACACTTTTAATATATAAGAGAAAATTATTATAGATATCTTTTTTTAATATATAAGAGAAAATTTCATTATTATAATTTTTATTTAATTAATTGAAGTCGACCACATGAATTTTGATTCGTCATTGTGCTTTATCAAGAACCACACCTCAATAAGACTATAAGTCTGTCATATTTTTTCTCACTATTTTCAACAACGTCCTTCGAGCCTACTCCTTATCTTTTTTTTATCCTTCCACTTGAACTAACTCGCACCTCTTAACAAATATTGTACTAGAACTGCAACATACATCGCTAGCCCACCTAAATTGATTTTCTCTCATTTCATCACCTATTGATGCTATACCTAAATTTTCTCGATAAATACGAAAAAAATCTAAATTCTCTAAAATCCATATCCATACCCATTCTTTGACTTTCTATAAATTGTTTATTAAAAATACCCTTTATCGTTCTATTAGGACTCCAATGCCTAAATCTCATGGCTTTTCTATAAACCATTACGGTGGTTCAATATATCCTAAATCAACCATCACGGTACCTTTAGTGCCATGATGATGTTTCAAGGCCCTACTTCATAGACCATCACAATACGAATAGTACTATAATGGTTTGTGATAGTCTACAAAAGAATATTTAAGTTGTACCGTGGCATTTTTGGTAAAAAAAAAAAAATATAGAAAGTTATAGAGGGTATGCACGTAGTTTTCAAATAATTTGGATATTTATTAAAATTATTAGGAAAAAAAGGATATTTCTGATAATTACCCTCTCTTTTTTTCAAAAAAATAGGTTTCAAAATTTTCTTGTACACTTATCAAGAGTATTGCTCCCATGGGAGAAAAATGTACCTTTGTCCCCTCCAACAAAACCCTAATAAATTTGAGGAACAAAAAGAAAAAATTGAACAGGTACTATCGATCAACCTCAAAAAAACTACACCCTAGGATTACAAACGAACCGTCCAATTTATTCACAGGAAAGGATCTTGATGTTTAAGCTCCCAAAATCCTTCTTTTTTTAGCACAATTTAAACTAGAATCCAAAACTCAAAATCAAGAACTTCCTTATGGAAAAGTCATTCTCCAGAGGGAATAGAAGAAGTTTTTGCTCATGCAACAACATAGTATGTGCACTCTAAAAGGTTTTAAACAGTTATAGAGAAAAGTTTATATCATATCTAATTTTTTTAAAAAATCAAAACCAGTTGCACGTGTGTATGGTTGTCTTTTATAGCTTTTTCTATGCTTCAATCCAATTAACCAAGTACTTGTTGAAATTCTAATGCAAAAAATGCATGCGCCCACAAAGTGACATGGAAAGTCAAAAACTTTCCAGATGGTTGTCTAGCTTGTGAGTAGTTGTAGATAACACACATGAAATCTGTCACCACATTTTTATTTTATTTTCTGGTCGGTAAGCAGGTTTTCAAAATTCAAAACCACAACCTCATGGTTAACTACAAGTGCCTTCCAGTTAAGCCATGGAACAAAAGTCTCTTTTCAATTTTCAAACCTATTATATATATATAGGCAATGATTTCATGCGGCCGTTGTATAAATAATATGATGCAACAACCTTAAAAACCCATGTTATGGCCATTTGTTTGATCCAAAATTTGAAATATACACTCGTTTTATTTTTAATGAATAATCATAAAAAAAAAAAAAAAATGAAAACACAACCTAAAAAATATTTTTTTAGCCCAATTAACATAGGTCGTTCCGTTCATTTTGGTGAGATGCTTAGATCTAGGGTTTAGAATGATTTTTTCATTTCTAATTTTTTTGGATGGCTTTATTATTATTAGATTAACAATGATAAAAAAGAAAAAATTGATCTTAAATTTATAAAAGTTAAGATTTTGAAATTCACAAAATGAATGGTCTAGATTCGTTTATGGAGGGGACTCATTTTGACGATATCTAGGGATCAAATTGAACTTTTTTTTTTTTTTGGGATTGATTATTGAGATGAAAAGAATGTATGCAAATTTTGGGGTCATACAAATACCACAAACATGGTTTTCTATAAGAGTCGTTGCATTATACTATGATACAACCATCGCATTGGATCATTGATATATATATATATATATATATGAAAACACTACGCAACGCCGATAGGTGAAAATGAATAGTGATTTCACCTATGCTCATCACCGTCCAAAGTTCAACGCATGGTCACAGTTGTCTGATAGTGTTTCATTTTTCATTTTTTTTTCTACAAATCGGAATGATCTAAAATTTGGAGTGTATATTCATAAAACACAGTGGAATCTAATAAAAATATTTAAAAAGATGATTCGTAAAATATAAATTGACCAAAATACCCCTAAAAATTTACGGGGGTATTTTGGTTAATTTATATTTCGTAAAATATTTTTTTCATAATTTTATTAAGTTCGCCTCACTAAAATGTACACACACTCCAAATTTCAGATCATTCCAATTTATAAAAAAAAGAATAAAAATTGAAACACTACCGAACAATCGTGACTGTGCAATAAACTATGCACGGTGAAGAGCATAGACAAAATCATTGTTCATTTTCGCCTATAGGCATTGGGAAGACTTATATATATATATATATATATATATATATATATATATATATATATATATATATATATATATATATATATATATATATATATATATATATATATATATATATATATGATGCATCCGTAGCTGTAGAGGTAAGGTACACCTTTAAATTTTATCATGGTACATAATTTTGATGTAAAATATTCTTATGATTATCTCAAAATCTATTTTTATATCTAATTATAAAATTTTAAATTTTAAAAATGTTAAAATCAAGTAGATATATAAACATATGAAAATCTTGAAAATGGACAATGGGCATTGTGGATAATATGTTATAAAATGCACTATTTCTGAGACTTAAAATTTTTTTATTTTTCATGGTCATACATCTAGATGTCGAGATGGTCAATCAAAGGGTTTTTCAACATTAAAACTACCTTGTCCGATGGATTTTTGAGGTGCATCCGTAGTTCTAAATTATAAGGTTGCATCCTTATATAAGTTTGCATAACGATGCATCGTAGGTGTAGAGGTAAAATGCAACTTCAAATTTTATCCCGGTATATAATTTTGATATAAAATGGTCTTAGGATTATCTCAAAATCTATTTTTATATCTAATTATAAAATTTTAAATTTCAAAAATAGTTAAAATCAAGTAGACCTATAAACATATGAAAATTTTAAAAATAGACGGTGTAGATAATATGTTGTAAAGTGCGCTATTTCTGATACTTAAAATCTTTTTATTTTTCATAGTCATACATCTTGATGTCGAGATGATCAATCAAAGCATTTTTCAATATTAAAACTACCTTTGCCGATGGATTTTTTAGGGGCATCCGTAGTTCTACGTTATAAGGTAGCATCCTTATCTAAACTTTTTTCACATATATGAATTCATCATAAAAAGTTAATTTGATGTTAAAAAACCCTCTAATTGATCATATCGACATCAAGATATGTGGATAATACGTATGTGTGTTGATAATGACTTCATTGGATATTATTTGCATCATAAAATGTGTGTTTAACATTAGGAAAAGTTTTTAGTGAGTCTGCCAACTAATAGATCGGCCACAACTTTTAATAGCTTTAAGACCAGTAACACATCCTAGAACACTACAAATTCATCCCACAGATCCATGAATTTGGAGTTCCGAAAATAATGTAGACCTGATGATCTTCAAAGAATTGAAATAAATGGTCCATAAAAAGGATACATGATGAATTCAAGGGGCTTCACAACCAGGATCATCCAAATATTGACTTGCCATTAACGACTTTCTAAGAGGGACATAATATTCAACAAAAGGGTGGAATCCAGCTCTCTCTCTCTCTCTCTCGCTCTCTCTCTCTCAGGGAGATAATGTTTATTGTAAGAGTGTGGAATCCAGCTCTCTCTCTCTCTCTCTCTGAGGGAGGAGATAATGTTTATTGTACGAGTGTGGAATCCAGCTCTCTCTCTCTGCACATGTGTGAGGGTGTGCATGTGTTTTTCAGTCCTATTAACTGAGTTGTATCTTCTCTTTTAAAAGTTGTTTTTATTTTTTATTTTTTTGAGAAGGTTATAAGTTGCTATCTTGTTAGTTGTTAATCTTATTCTTACTATTATGTATTTTTATTGTTTCTCTAAGAACATAACAAGTCTCAATATTAACTGAGTTGTATCCGTTGTCTTTTGTAAGTTGTTAATTATTCTTAATGTCAGGTATTTTTATTGTTTCTCTATGAACATAAACAAGTCTAGATATTCAGTCCTGCCCTTCATTAATCTCCAAGGCACAAATCAACTCAAACCAATAACCTGCAGCTTCATCTGATCATGATGCATGCGTAACCTTTGCTTTGGAGCCTTTTACATAACATTAACGCTTCATTCTTGTTGAAAGTATCCCGTGTCAACATTTAGACACAATGTCAACATATCCAGTCACAGAACTTTAAAAAATGCATAGAGCAGAAGGCAGTTGAACCCAAAATGTCGGGTCAAATTCATGTATCAACCCCTTCACCAACCACATCTAAGCATAGTAAATATGAATTATTCATTTTATTGTTCATTTATATACATTAGGATTCTATTATTTTATTACAAAATAATAATCATATGAACGTATTTGGCTTTTTAGAACAGTGCACTAAACAAGCAGACATTGGATTCTAATACCCATCTTGTGTCTTGGTGTGTGCGTGTAGAGAGAGAGAGAGAGAGAGAGAGAGAGATAGAGAGAGAGAGAGAGGATTAAATTGCTCACCTAATATTTGTGGTCTGACAGCACAATAATCGAGTTTGTCAATGAATGTTGAGAAATCAAAGTTTTGTCCGTTGGAGAAATAAACCAGCTCCATAATGAGCACTGCAAAGAATAAACGTGAAACAAAAGGTTAATATGTAGAAGAAGCTGAGAAATCCCCTGAAGAGCAAATGGAAGCTCTGGTCAATTATAAGGATATTAAATCCGCAAAAAAAATATAGTTAAGAAGGCTATGGTTGATGAAGGCCTGAAAATATTAAAAGCATTTCTAACTCAAGACAGTCTTGACTAGCATGAACGAAATGCCAGTTATAGCATGTATTATTTTGCTAAGTTATGCCATATATATGTTATTTCCGAGATGGTAGCAGGGCTTTAGAACTTGGTGAAGACCGGAGATCCAACCCAGCCTGTGTATATTTTTTAAACTCGAGAAAGAAATATATAAACTTCGTGGGAGTTTTACCGAGTTCACCGTTTAACTCGGTGAGTCAATGCAGTTTTGGAAGGGACAGAGTTGATCACTGAGTTTGAATATTAAAAAACTGGCTTGAAGCCTTGAACTAATGGTTTAGGCTGAAACAGTTGCTGATCATTTCTTTTTAAAAAATAAATTACAACGACTGGAATGCCTATATGTAATACTCCCAGAAACCCAGAACAATGAACAGACACCTCAAAATGTCAAGAGTTTTTTTCTGGGACCAATCTGCTCTTCCTAGTGAGGGACTTCTATAGCAGACCAAATTTTTCTTTTACTGAAGATGTGGTAGATGCTTTGAACACTAGCCCAGGAAGGGAGATGAGGCAAAAATCAATCTCACTGGATTTTACCATTCTGCCCTCCCCATTCCTGCATTTGAACTGGACTTTTCTTAAATAGAAATAATTATTCATCTATTTCAAGAACAAGCTGGGAGGGCAAAATGGAAAAAGAAAAGAAGGAGAAGCGCCGCCTAAAATTATGGCTCTCGGCGATGCCTGAATCATATGCAAGTGTGCCAGCATTGTACTGTAATTTTCCACATAAAAAAGGAAAGAAAGCACAACATTTTTTTGTTTCTGTTTTTTGAAAAGTTGATATATATATATATATATATATATATAGAGAGAGAGAGAGAGAGAGAGAGAGAGAGAGAGAGAAAGAGAAAGAGAGAAAGAGAGATGGTTTGCACACCTGCATAGGTTTATACATCTAAATTTAAGCATGTGCCTAGATGTCTTCTTCATGCTGAGAGATTAGCCTGCAGTTCTTATTCTTGCAAACACTTGTTGATCACCAGTAATCCATGCAAGAGCAAGACCCCCCATTAAAATGGTGGAAGCGAATCCGATCCCTAACAATGATTTCACGCCCAAAAACCTTACTTACGAGCTTTGTAACAGAGTGGCAATCTCCACAGACCCTTAGGTTCTTTATCACTCTGATAGGTACATTTGGACCATGGCTCATAAATCCAAAAGCAATGGCCAACTTCTCACTATGCTCACTCACCAAACTCTCTTTCTCCTCCTCATCCACATCAAATGCCGAGCCCGATATGTCTGGCTTGTATCCCTCCAATCTCAGCTGTCGATTTATCTCCTCCCACATCTTGCGTATCTCTTTGGCAAGAGGGTGTTTTCTCTCTCCTGCAACAAACTCATGCACAAACCCATTCACCTCAATAGAGCTACTGCCGGGTGTTTTAGAGACCCCATTTTCCTTCATCATTGTCATTGTTTTCCCAGAAAGATACCATTTTCCAGCAGCCGCATAAATGTTTGAGAGGAGGGAATAAACCCCACTATGAGGCTCCAATTGTAAGAGATGATTTCTTGCTAGTTCAGAAAATCCAATGTCCCTATGATTCCTTGAGGCACTAAGCATAGCCCTCCATGCAATTGCTTCTTCAGGCCCATGCATTCTTTTTAGCATCTCTTTTGCCTCTTGGAAACGCCCTGCTCTACTCAAGAAATCCACAACGCATGCATAGTGCTCATGCTGTGGTTTGATACCATAGACTATGCTCATTTTCTCAAAGAGCTCGCACCCTTCTTCTACTAAGCCTGAATGGCTACAAGCAGTAAAAAGAGCAATGAATGTGAGATCGTTGGGGGAAAAACCCATTTGTTGCATCTTGGTAAAGAGAGCAAATGCTCCATACCCATCCCCATGCATCGCAAGCCCACCAATCATCACATTCCAAGAAACTACATCCCTTTGAGACATCTTATCAAATAGCTGTTTTGACTCCTTTAAAGACCCACATTTTGCATACATATCAACCAGTGCAGTGCTTAATTTGATGCTTAGATCCATTCCCCAGTGGATATTCGCATATTTATGAACCCATCTTCCCAAATCTAGAGCACCAAGTTGGGCACATGCAGTGAGAACACTCCCCAAGATGGCCTCATCGGGCTTTATGCCCTCTGCCTGCATTAGTCGAAACAGTTGCAGGGCCTCCTTGGAACAATTGTTTTGTGCATAACCAGCAACCATAGCACCCCATAATTTCAGATCTCTCACAGGAGCTCCTTCAAACATAGACCATGCAGAGTCCACATCCCCTTGCTTTGCATAGCCTGAAACCATAACAGTCCAAGAAACTAATGTCTTTGTTGGGCTACAATTAAAGACTTCGATGGCTGAATCAGTTCTCCCACATGCCATGTACATGAGGATCAAAGTATTAGCAACATATGGGTCAGAGCCAAACCCTAGTTTCAAAGCATTGTCATGGGCCTCTTCTCCAAATTCATGGTCACACATATGGGCACATGCCTTCAACACATACGGAAGCGTGTAATTATCAGGTATCACATTAGCCTGCAGCATTCTATGATAGATTTTCATGGTTTCCCGGAGTGCTCCATTGTTTAGTAAGGCTTTAAGCATGGTGTTCCAGATGCAAATCGGTCGGTTCTCAATCTGGTCAAAGAGAAGGCATGCATAGTTGAGGCTCCCTCGATTTGGGTTTGAGCAGAAGGCTACGAGCCTACTGAGTACATAATCATGGACTCCAAGCCCTCCTGTGATAAACTGTGCATGGGCTTGCTTCAGTTGTGCCATGGTAATGCATTTCTCCAGAAGGTTAAGGAGTCTCCTCCCAAGTAACATGGCATGGAATGACACAAGAACAGCTGCTATGTGATCATGCCATCATGGAACCAATACTAGTTTAGGAAAAGCACAGGGAAATGTGTTGCCAATACTGTGCACGGGCTTGCTTCAGTTGTGCCATGGTAATGCATTTCTCCATAAGGTTAAGGAGTCTCCTCCCAAGTAACATGGCACAGAATGACAAAAGAACAGCTTCTATGTGATCATGCCATCATGGAACCAATACTAGTTTAGGAAAAGCACAGGAAAATGTGTTACCACTTGTCAATGAATGAAATGGGTCTTGTTCACACGTTTCTTTTGAGACAACATGGCACCACTGCACAGGCAGGACATTTGGGAATGGCTTATGTAAAAGTAATTCCCCAGAGAAGTTTAAATAGTGATCCGAAGAGCTCTTTTGTTGTGGGAATCCTCTGGCAGCCATCTTGTTTAATTCCTTCCTTCTATGCATTGTATCCACTGTTTAATAGGGTTTATCTGATTCCCAATTGTCACAGGATGCTGTGATTAATAGTTCTTTGAAACAGCCCATCTCATAGTATCAGCATGCTCTCTTTACGATTCTTTGAAATGGTTTCTTTCCCTCCTCTTCCTGAATTAGAAGAAGAACAATTGAATTCCTGCTTGAGATCCCTCAAATACTGCAAGCAGGGCGTGCAATAAAATCATCACCAAACAACTACTTCAGACCAATTGCTTTACATATACTTGTACAAGTACATAAGATCAAAATATCAAATGCTTTCATCTTTTGCATTTTAAGGTTTCATATTTGAATGGAGAAAAAGAGCATGCAAAACTTATGGGTGCATGCAGGGGTTTTGCATCACCTCAAAATACCATAAGCACATGTTTAGAATGCACCATACATAATAAGTTTCTATAATAGGAACACTACACAAAAATAGCATAAATGCTCCGGTGAGAACCTTTTTCTAATGAATCCATTGGATGTGATGCATCAGTAATAATTAAGTTACTAATTTGACGTTTGATGCAATACGTATCCCAATCGAATTGCTTGACTGCATGTCACAAAGAAACATGAGTCTTTCATCAATGGTCGATCTTCTATGGCTATCAACACCTTGAATGACTGATTAAGGGGACTTAAATTTAAAGATTGTGGATGAAGCTATAACGTGTGGTCATCAATACCAGATAGGCTAAATGCTCATCACTAGTGAAACTAAAGTAACAAGGCCAAATCAAAAGGTTAGGTTACAAAAATGATCGATACCATTCTCATGTCTCAGATGGTTAGTGTTGAGGATTGATGTCTTGTATTCTGAGGAAATAGATCTGCCAAGGTGGAGTAAAAAAGACAACTCCGGAGGGCCGAAGGCTCTTGTACATGGGATTCGATATATTTGGGATTTAATATATATCCGTATAAGGGTATTTCGGTAATTTGTACCATCTATCTGAGACTGGATATATATTGGTGCGATTGGGGGTTCATCAAGGATTAAGGGAAAAACACAAATTACTTTGTAATCAGAGAGGCGTGAGGAAGAGAGCTTTTGTAATCCTATTCTCCATTGCCAGTAAAGAAGTTCTCAACTCCCGTGGACGTAGGCACGTTGCCTAACTACATATATCATTGCGTTGTGGTTGGTTGTCTCTTTCTTTTGTGTTTGTTTCTTCTTTCTAGTTTTCGTGGATTGCTTTTCGTTTCTACAGTTAGTGCCTCATATGACTCATGTAGCATACATAAGTCATGTACTAAAGTCAGCGTTACCCCGACACTTCAGTTTTCTTCTTGCGTCATGTGTCGACACTGATCATATCGACACAACCAGATAAGGGGCAGACACCTGGTCCATACATGTCTGACAAATTCTAGGCCGACAAGGCATGTCAACAGCTTATAAAACATGTCTCAAATAGAAACAATATCACATTTGATATATATAACATACCATTCACGTTCATGGGTTTTGAATCCATGACATCCTCAACTACACTTATACTTTATTTTTCAACAATTATTATAATAATAGCTAATAGCTAATAGCTAAAGTGTATCTTAGGACATAAATGCCCACTCCAACAACGCATGTGTTGGTGTAAAGAAAATAAACAATAAATTAAGTGATTCACCAGAATTCCCAAAAAAGTAGCATTTATTGAAAGCATTTATTGTAGTACAAAACATCAAAAAATTATCATATCCGTAGTGTTGCATGGGCACCAACCAGTTGTCATGTCTAGTACATATCTGAGGTGTTGAGGGTGTCAACCTAAAAACCCAATACGGCCCTAACATGTTAATACAAATTTTTATAATAAATAATATATACATAAATAATAAAATAATTTCAAAAAATAATAAATAAAACATAATAATCAGAGGTTTCTGTATATAAATTTAAAATATGATTTTATTTTATACAATAAAATTAGGAAAAATTATTAAAACACCGATAAAAAGTTCACGATCATGAGTTGAAATAATGTCAAAAGTGTAAAATGCTAATAGTGCATCTCTCATGGGTATTCTGATAAATTTTCCATAAAAATGTTATTTTTCTAAAGAGTTTCAAAAAATAATAAATGAAATATAATAATTAACATATTTCTAAAGAGTTTCAAAAAATAATAATATAATAATCATATATATATATATATATAAATATAATAATCATATATATATATATAAATATAATAATCATATATATATATATATAAATATAATAATCATATATATATATATATGATTATTATATTTATATATATATATATAACATAATTTTATTTTATGCAATAAACTAGGGAAAATTATCAAAACACCTATAAAAGCTCTAAAACGTAAATTTATTTTATACAATAAAAATAGGGAAATTTATCAAAACACCTCTAAAAAGCTCATTATCATGAGTTAGAATAGTGTCAAAAGTGTAAAATGCTAATAGTGCATCTCTCATGGGTATTTTGATAAGTTCTCATAAAAATATTATTTTGCTATTTAAAACCTTCTTAGTGATAATATTTTGCTGCACATCAAACAATTTTTATAGTTGTTTTGATAGAACCATTTATTAGGGGTGGCAACAGGTTGGGTTGGATCCGAGTCACCGAACCCTGAACCGGACCCGACCCTGACTGGGTCTGGAGTCCCCATACCCAAACCCGAATTGTTTATAAGGTACCCAAACCCAACCGGAAAATCAGAAACAAAGAGAGGAAGGAGAGGGAGATACAAAAAAGAAACTAAAGTTAGTTATGAGAGGATTAATCCCCATAATTCATCTTATAAAAGAATAACAGCGGGGATAACACATATTTCATAAATATGTTAAATATATATATATATATATATATATGTGCATTATTTACATGTTATAATACATATTTGAAGTAAGTTAATAAATTTCAGGTCGGGTCCAAGATTTCTTGGACCCGGACCCGACCTGCCAGGTCCAAATCTTGGACCCATACCTAGATCCAAGTCGGGTCTACCCGTCGGGTCTCGGATCGATAGGTCCCAATTGCCACCCCTACCATTTATATTCACCCTAGAAGAATGCAAGCTCAAATCTCTTAAAGGGCAGTTTACATTTTACATTTTAATATCAACCACATTTAAACTTTAGAAATGGTATTTTGAGTGTGTGGATGTGGGGCTATATTAACATTTGATTCCATTTGAGACCATTTTTTTTTTTTATAAAGCTTGTGACGAACTATAATAACATGATAATAATATGATTTTTTTTTTTTGGAGTCTCATATGATAACTCTTTAATGTTTTGTACTACAACAAATGCTTTCAATAATGTTGTTTTTTCTGGGAATCCCATGTAAATCACTTAGTTTATATTTTATTTTTTTGTACCACAGTACACATCGTTGGAATGGGCATTTATGTCTTGAGATACACATTAACTGTTAGTATGATAATTGTGAAATATAAAATACTTAATTAAGGACGAGGTGGCTACTACTTTCAATGTCCCATCAAAAGGTCAAGGATTCAAAACCCATGAATGTCAATAACATGTTTATATAAATTAATTAGGATACTACATGTCTATTATTGAGAAACGTCTTACAACCATGTTAAGACAGCATGTTGGCCCAGAAATTTTCAGACACATGCACTGAACCAATGTCTAGGCGTGTCAACATATGCCTGAGTGTCAACAAGCGACACAAGAAGAAAACTAAGGTATCGGAGAAACATTGCATATAAGACTCAAAAAAGAAAAAAAAAAAAAACTCCCTTATAAAGCATTCATGCATTTATTCCAATGTTAGAAAGTGCGATTCAGACAGGACCGAGCCAATTACTCGGGCTGAGTCCAAGTAGCTCGGCCCGATAAATGCCGAGTACTGTAGCAGCAAAAAAAGGTATAAAAAATATAAAAATATAAAAAAAATCCAAAAAAACAGAAAATGTATGTTTAAAGTAAGATTAAGATAAATAATTCAAAATGATGTTAAAAAATTAAAAAATAGATTTTAAAAAATCAACTTGTAATTGGGGGTATTTTTGAAATATCAGAAAAAGATGGGAAAATATGTGTTTATACCCAAAAACTTTCCAATCTTTGCCAAAATGATAGAAACATAAAAATAATAAAATAAGAATAATAATATACATATATATATATATATATGGAAAACACTACGCAATGCCTATAGGCGAAAATGAACAGTGATTTCGTCTACCCCCATCACCGTCCAAAGTTTATCTCGCGGTCACTATTGTCCAGTAGTATTTTATTTTATTTATTTTTCTATAAATCGGAATGACCTGAAATTTGGAGCATATATAGGGGAATCTTCAAAAAATATAAAAAAAATATTTTACATGAAAAAAATTGACCAAAATACCCCCAAAAAATTTCGTTGGTATTTTGATCAATTTGCTTTTCGCGGATAATTTTTTTTATATTTTTATTAGAAGCGCCTCAGTAAGATGTATATGCCATCTAAATTTCAGGTTATTCCGATTTGTAGAAAAAAAATGAAAAATAAAACACTACCAGACAATCGTGACCGCACGATGAAATTTGGAGGGTGATGAGGGTAGGCAAAATCACTATTCATATATATATATATATATATATATATATCCAAAATAAATTCCTTATTTTTTAGGATTTCTATGATATTTTTACATTTTTGTAATACCCCTGAGTTGGACACCCAAGCTCGGGGCAACTCGAGCCCGAGTAACTCGGCCAAGTAGAAAGGACTTGGCCGAACTTTCAATCACTGATTTGTTCATATGTTATTATCATATTAGTATGCTTCCCCACAGACTAGATTAAAAAAAAAATGGTCCAACACAAAATGTTAATATACTCCCACACAAAAAATGTTAATATTCTACCTTTTAAAATGTAAATTGCCCTTTAAGAATTTGAGCTTGCATCCTTCTAGGATCAGTATAAAAAACGCATCATTTTGGGGGGTAAAAAGAATAAAAATAAACTCTATTGTTTAAAATAAATTTCTATTGGTTAAAAATAAATTTAGAATACCTGCATGTATTTTATTGTTTAAAATAAAATTCTATTTTAAAATTATATACTTTAATTTTATTTATTATTTTTTTACTTATTTTATGATTCACGTATAAGCTAAATTTATATATAAAAAGTTGGACAAACATGTAGGGGCTATTCTAGGTTTAGGCCAAAGTATTAGATATCTAAGAGATGTACTAGACATGACATCCATATTGTTGTCCATGCAACACTACCAACAGGCGTATACCCAATATGGCTCATGTTTGTGTATAATCACCGGTACATTGTAATTATTCCCCACTCAGATAGTCCTCATCACGTGCTTTAAACCAATTGGACCTAGGGTCTGGCATTGCTCAATGCGACATTAGATCAATAACTTAGCCAACTTGTCATTGGATCAATGACTCAGTATTTGCTCAGCAAACCACTGACACAATATTGGTCGGTAGCAAAAAATTGCATTGCATACCCATCACAGATATGGTTCAGTAACAGCAATTTTCTGAACATTGAGGTACAAGACCCACTTCCTCATGGACATCTATAATCATCCCAAAAGTCAGGCGCAAAACCCACTCCATCGAAAGGCGTGTGTCTCGTTCTGAATAACGCTGAATGTGCACATACGACTTTGTAATCACACTTTCAATCCACTACTTTGATAAATGGTCTCATCTCAAGCAATCATCTCCACTACGTGACATATTTGCAAAAGCCTATAAACACCGGAAGGAGCTTCGCAAGACAGACTGAGACGAAGAGAACAGAGATAAAGAGCAAAAGAAAATAAAGAAAAGGAGCTGGGAAAAAAAGATATACAAACAGAAGGCAAGTCAAAGGAGCTCTAGAAATACTTGCAAGTATAATAAAATTTTAGGAGCAAGGTACAAGCGTAAAATACTCAAGATGTATTTTCTTCTCCAAAATTGTATTTCTTCCTTCTAATTAGCAGTTCTCCTCTCTCTTATTCGAAAGATGCAATTGTTTAAACACCACGGGATTGTTAACATGTGTACTTTTCCAAAATGACACATTTTGAGCAACTAAGATGCTTATAAATATGTTTATTGGAGCATACTAAGATTTTCTAAAGCTTTATCTAATACATATTTTTCTATTTGTAATGAAAATTAGGCATTCCTAGATTACTTTTGTAATCATGAAACATCCCTCACCCAGATAGAAAAATGGTGATACAAAGATTAATGGTTCTTGTCATAGGTATACTCTCAAATAGTCAAAGGTTGCATTAAAATTCATATTTCCAAAAGCAAATGATGGAATGAGTACTCAAAAACTTGAACTGAGTTTTTGCAACTCTCTGTTCAACTTGACTTACAAACCTCGAGTTTTCTTCTGAAAACATTTAGTATGAATGAGCTTTTCAATTTTTCAAAAAGATATGCATGAATTAATACCAAAATATCTTTTGGGTGTCGTGACTTGGTTTCAAATTTGGAATCCAGCTGACATCAGAAAATAGATACAATTGTGTGATTTGACTCGGTTGGCTGTAATCAATTTGGGGAAACAGTTTGGGTTTTTTATTATATATATATATATATATATATATATATATATATAGGAAAACACTGCAAAACGCCTATAGGTGAAGTTCTATAGTACTTTACCTACGGCTTTATCACTGTTTAAAGTTTATCACACAGTTACGGATGTCTTATAGTGTTTGAATTTTAATAGTTTTTTTACAAATCATAATTATCTGAAATTTTATAGGTGTGTGTGCCTTAGTGAGATGCACATGAACAAAATATAAAATAAATAATTTGAATGATAAAAATTACACAATATACACCTATAAAGTTTCAGGGGTAATTTTATCATTTTGTTTTATGATTATTATTTTTTAATAGTTTATTTTGATGCGACTTGGTCCTATATACACACGCCCCAAATTTTAAATAAATCTGATTAGTACAATAATTATAAAACTTCAAATACTACCGGACAATTGTGACCGTGTGATGACCTTTGGTTGGTGATGAGGTGTAGGTAAAGTCTGTAGAACTTCACCTATAGGCGTTATGTAGTATCTTCCATATCTACATATATATATATATATATATATATATATATATATATATATATATATATATATATATATATATATATATATATATATGTAAAAAACTTGGGTGAACCCATTAACTCACAAGAAAAAATGAGCCCAACGGCCCAGATTGAATCTCGGCGGATCTGACGATCACGGATGTTCGGTAGTGTTTGAATTTTAATTTTTTTTTCTACAAATCCAAATCACTTGACATTTTAGGTGTGTGTTCTTCTCATCAAGCCGCACCTAATAAAAATATAAAAAAAATAATTCGTGAAATTTTTTTACCAAAATTCCCCCGAAACTTTTCGAGGGTATTTTGGTCAATTTATTTCATGTAAAATATTTTTTTGATATTTTTCGAAGATTCACCTATGTTTTACGTACACACGCTCCAAATTTCAAGTGATTTGGATTTGTAGAAAAAAAACTAAAATTCAAACACTGACGGACATCCGTGATCATCAGATCAGTCCAGATTCAATCTGGGCCGTTGGGCTCATTTTTTCTTGTGAACTAGTGGGCTCACCCTAGCATCTTCCTATATATATATATATATATATATGAAAGATACTACAAAACACCTATAGGCAAAAATGAACAATGACTTTGTCTACCCTCATCACCGTCCAAAGTTCATCGCACGGTCACGATTGTCTGGTAGTGTTTCATTTTTCATATTTTTCTACAAATCGAAATAATCTGAAATTTAGAGCGTGTGTTCATCAAAAATAGGCAAATCTACTTAAAATATCAAAAAAATATTTCACATGAAACAAATTGACTAAAATACTCCCGAAAAGTTTCAAGGTCATTTTGGTCAATGTTTTTCAGGAATTATTTTTTTTATATTTTTATTAGGTGTGCCTCACTAAGATGTACACACACTCCAAATTTCAAATTATTCCGATTGGTAGAAAAAAAATGAAAAATTAAGCACTATCAGACAATCGTGACCGTACGATGAACTTTGGACGGTGATTAGGGTAGGCGAAATTACTGTTCATTTTCACCTATAGGCGTTGGGAAGACTTTTCCTATATATATATGATCTCGAGCAAAAGGTAACTATGTTACAAATAGAACCAATATAATTTAAGAGTGACATACAAGTTTCCTAAAACAAAAAGTATACTTCAAACGGTTTCCTATCCACATTGCTCTACATTCATTATGATCATATTTCATGAGTTTTCTCTTCCCAAAAGGTCATCTTCTTTCCTCCAAAACTTCTATATCATAGTCCCTAGCATGCTGGGGCCTAAAGGAAAAATGAAATATTGAATATACATAACCAATTAATCTTCACTAATTAATGTTCATAACATTTGATAAAGGAGATCTTCTATGTGATATGATGAGATGGGAATTGCAAGCAAATGTTATCACGACCATTAGAGGAAAGCAAGTATCCCTTACAACCCATGAAATTCTGGTAAGCCCTTTATACCACTTCCATCACATACTACTACAATCACTGCTCACTACTGCTGCTATCGTTACCACTAACACTACCCACAAGAATAAGAACATCAAGAGGAAGAACAACAATAATGAGAAAAAGGCCGTTACATCCTCCATAGATATTGCTATTAGTGACTTAGCAAATTGTAAATTTCATAGTGCATCAGGTGTTGGTGATGCAGTCATTTGGGATGCTCCACATAAACCGATGGAAGACTGATATACTGAAATCTCATTGTTCATTGGTTAAGACCTAACATGCCTGGTTCTTTATAAGAAGCCAGAGCAAAGATCGGACATGTTGCAAATACCATATTAAAAATCCAATGGGAAAGGACAGGTAAGATATTTAAGAGACTCTTCCTCTACCTCATAATACGCAACCTTCTCTAGAGTAGAAACTGAGATTATTAAAATTGAACTCCTCATGCATCATAAAGTTGATATTCATCATACCCATGATCAATAAGAAACCCATTAATTTCGACATCTAGTTAGTTACGACCACCCATCATTCATAGCCTAAAGCTTTCTATAGTAAGACCTAGCAAGCACCAAACCCACAACCCCCCCTCCCCCCCCTTCCAAATAAAAAATAAAAAGTACATAAAATTTAGACTAACCAACTCCCCTTCAAGATATATGTCCCCTTTGACAAATCAAAAGCTAGAATAGACAACACAACATGTCATTCCAATAGTTGTAGAGCCAACAAACAACCCACACATGACTTGCATATTAACCCATGAATAAACTCATAGCCTGGCCACTTTAACTGAATCTCAGCCTGAACATCATGAGTATAAAAGTACAACCACATCTAGATTTCAACCATGGTGTCCTTGACTCCTCCACCTTACCGACAAACTAAGCAAATCAATTCCTAGTTTGCGTTTTTTAACATCCCAACTTTATAAGAATGCATAAATATGACTCTTTCCTTCCTTCTCCATCACAGACATAACTCGTACAGATTTTTTAAGCTATTTCTTTAAAAGACAAGGAGAATGATAGGTCAGTTCCGAGCTTCCATAGGGTCACCCACATTCATTTCCTTGGAAAATCTAAAGTCAATAGTACTTCCGTACAAAATAGTCGCATCACTCATTCATACATCAAGAAAAGGAAAGAAAGAAACTAGGTTAGCTTGTTTGAGCTTTTTGTGACAAACTTCAAATGTATGAACCCTTGACTTCCTTCGACGAACCAATAGGTCTACCACTAAGCCAAAGCTAAGGGACTCCTTGCGCTTCGTGCCCCAGGTGACTCCAATATATCCATTTCAAAATTCAAGGCATCACTCACCAGTTAAAAAAAAGGCAACTGAGTGAGGTGCATCGAGGAATACATATCGTGCGCGCTAGTCAGGGATAATCATGAATTCGGAACATTGAATGTGAACCAGGCTGGTTTCTCAGGCAATGATGAGCATTATCAGATACAGTTTTGATGAACATCAAATACAGAATATATAAATCAGGACCTACAAGGCAGTTGCATCCGGTTCCTGCTATTTCCATCGCAGAGATAGCAAGAAATGGGTTGATAAATGCAAGCAGTGTATATTTACAAGGATCTTACAGTTGTGAAAAAAAGTCAGCAAATAATATCCACATGAGAAAGAAAAAGACATTGATTGAACAAGAGAAACTGAATGCGTAAAATAAATAATACTCAGAAAATTGATGGAAGCATAATGCAAGGCATGAATTGAAGATCGGCTAACCCAATTTTTTCAGAAATTTGCAGATGCATAAATCATGGCCAAGAAATCCAGGAAAAAAAAAAAAAAAACAGAATATCGAATTCATCAAAATTACAAGTAAAATGCATCAAATTGAACCAAAGCCCCAATCTAAAACTTCGAATCAGCTTTTGATGCAGAATTTTTGAGCATGGAGGCCGTTTGATAATTATTTTTGATTGGGAAACCTATCGCACAAACTGAATCAGAAAGGCTATCGGAATTTGTAAATATAAATTGACGAATTATTACCTTCATTTCTCTCATTTGTTCAAGCAAACCTTTGTCTCTGAACTAAAATTTAAAATTGACCCATCGGGAGCTAACTAGCAAGAGAGAGGGGGAGATTGAAAAAGAGAGACAGGAGGAGACAGAATACTGGTTATTCTGTTAAAAAAAAAGTTGTAGAAAGATAGAAACCAGGACATTCCATCGAATTAAGAGAGAGAGAGGGCCCGATTATTCCATCAAATAAAAGAGAGTGACGCAGAGAGAGAGAGAGAGAGAGAGAGAGAGAGTAACGTGGGTCCATAAGTCCATTTGACGGAGCGCGAGGGTTCATGTGCGCGCGCGCGAAATAGGTAATAAAACGAATGAGCGCGGTGCAAAGATATAAAATTACTAGAAATACATCTTTTTTCGTAAAACTTTCCTAAGGGAAATTTATCAAGGTTACAACCGTGTAAAGTAGAAGCTTCACTAAATGAGCGTTTCGAAGTTGAAAAACGTTCTAATTATTCATCTCTATCTCTAGACATATGCAGAGGAAAAAAATAATTATAAGAATGTTTCATTTCAAGATTTTCAAGTTCTTGTTCTATTCGATTTGCATCATTTTGTAAATCTTAAACTTCACAATTAGGGTTGAATATGGACTTTCAAGTCATCATAAAATTTTCAACATCGGAATTGCATATTCAAAACAAATTTAGAGGTGCGCCTTAGCTGTATAATATAAGGTGCTACCTTATACCATATATAAATGAGGTACATCTTTAAATTTTGTTGTAAGATGTAGTTTCGGCCCTATAAGTTTACAATGCCTTGAAAATCCAAGTTCAACTTTTATTATGAACTTTAAGATTCTAAATATAGTGAAGAACAAGTAGATTTGTAAGCAGTTGTTCTATGTACTATTTTTAGGATTTGAAAATATTTTTTTCTTTATATATATATATATATATTGATATTGAGATGTTCAATCAGAAGGTTTTCCAACTTTGAAAACTCCTTTCTACTCGATTATAAAGTGCACCTTATCTCTACAGTATAAAGTTGCAATTGCATAAACTATTTCCTTCATGAAATTACTCATAAGTTATGAGCAATTTAACATTTTAACCATAATTTTTTATTTATTTTCATAATGCTTGTGAAGGAATACATGCGCATGAGTTGGAATAATTCATCTATTGTGTGTATTTTGATAAATTTCTCGAATTTTGAATACATTAATGCAAGGAATGGTATACAAAGAGACAATATACTTTTAAGACAAGGAGCTCGCAAGCACTCTTATTCGTCATATTTAAAATCGGATGGTTGTAGATATGTTATTAACTACACTCAAAATTCAAAAGAACAATTCTCAAACTGTATTACATGCCTAAAGCCGTCCAAATTGACATCTAATGGGCAGGAGGAATTGTGACCGCCTAATAACAAAGAGAAATAATATCATAGTACCATCCCTTAATTTAAATAGTACCCTACATCTTTAGAATCTTTAAAAGTATACAAAAAAAGTATATATAAGGTTGACACATTAAATTGTAGAATTAAAGTGCACCTAAAAAATGCATTGGAAACCACTATTTTGATATTGAAAAATCATATAATCATCTTGATATCGAGATGTATGGATATATAAAAAAATAAAGATTTCAAGTCCCAAAATAGTACACTTGGTTTTTATAGATTTGCTTGATTTGAACCATTTATAGAATTTAAAAATTATAATTAGATATAAAAATAGATTCTCGAGCCATGCTACAATTCGTGACACCAAAACTTCATCTTTACTTACTATGATTGTTTATAATTGCAACCTTGTGCAAACCTCACCCTTCAAAAATTAATGCTGACGCCATTAAATCATATCAATGAACATTTGCTTCACTTAATTTTAATTTCAAAGCATGGGCTTTGGCCAAAAAAATAAAAAAAACAACTATGATAACACTCATGTTACCTACTGGACAGTGTGCCATGTATTAGAAATATTATAACACTCGTACTGCAGTGTACCATAAACTTATAAACCAGCTTGTATGTATTATTCAATACTCGTACCCGAGATCCAATCATGTGTATACTTGTCATTGGGCGTTGGACTACATGTAATGTGTGTATCTGTTACGTTTCTACTTGTCGTGAGGCCTTGGTGGTAGTACCAATGAATCCTATGATGAAGTTTTTGACTCCATTATTGTCAAAAAAATAAGGGCCCGAATCTTTTTTTTTTTTTTTTTACTCAAGCCTAACATCCAATCATATATACCTGTCCTTGTGCGTTGCAGCTTCAAGCGTGAGTTTGGATTCATTGAAGATTGTATTATGATTGATATTAAATTTGACTTATGATACTTCATTTTTTATGTGAGATTGAACATTTTACAAGCAAGATTCAAATATGGATGTAGACTAATTTCTCGTGGAATAATTTCCACACTTGTGTGTTACACGACTACCTTTAGATGTGTTTAGGAATCCGAACAAACGGGGTTTAAAAGCACAACAACTCGAACCCCCAATCCGTCGATAAATTTTAGCAGTGGGTCTTCAATATGCGGCAACAGGAAACATTTGTGATTGGCATAATCATACAAGTAAATATTTGTGATTGGTATAATCATGATTAGGGTACTCATACCGACTATCCATAACCCCATGTAAAAAGGGGTTAGTAGGTATGAGTACCCAAATACCATACCTTGTTATACTGGAGAAATATACTACCCTAATCATAAGTATGGTCTTAGGTATTCATATTCAACATCCATGACTTGTGGGAGACAAACTATTGTTCATATTCCAAAGTTGCTCCTATTTTTTCATGGGAACAGTTACTTTCCTTCCTCGAGACCCGGGACCCAAGGGGTAGACCCTATCCAAGTAAAAAATTTGAGCCCATAGGTCGGGTCCGGGTTGAAATATTGGACCCAAATGAATACCATTCGGCTCCCGTTTGGTCTAGGCCCGAATGATCGAGTCCAGTAATATTTTTCAAGTCCTAATATATGAAACATATTTAAATACATCAGTATTTTAATTTGTCGGTCATGACCCGACCCGACCCGACATATTGCCACGTAGATTACGCTGCTTGAAGCCCAAATGCATGACGTACTGCTTCTCATCTTATCCTACAAAAAAAAAACGTGCTGAGTGGCAGCCTAAAAGTTTGACTACCCTCACCATCCAAAAAATTCCAAGTGCAAAAAGTAGGGATAAAACTTCAACACAGATTCATGTTCCGTACGAAATTTGCTTGCTGCCCATATGTAGCAGGTGTGTGGCGGACCATTAAAACTCACATGCTAATTGTGAAAGCGCATATCCCATGTGCAGTACAAGAAGCAACAAAACTTCATGGAAAAGAAGACAAGAAACGATAAAGACATTCAATTACGGAAATACGTATTGTTTTCAAGAAGTGACTGATATAGGAAAAATAGTAGTCAGGAAAATATAGTATGTTTTCAAGAAGTAGTTGATATAAGGAAAATACCGTATAGTCCATTGGGTGTATACTGTAGCACAAGCCATTTTGAGCTTGAAAATCTGATGAATGAAATCTATATGTTACTGTTGTAGAAAAACTCGTTTTGAGCCGGATGGGATCGCTGGACCCAAAATTTGCACGTTTATAAGTCCCATTTGGATAATTAAAATTAAATAAACTGTTTGATATTATGTAAAAAAAAAACTTGGAAAAGTAAGGGATTGTCTATAAATACACCATTTATCTTATGTAAATGGAGGTCACAATTATTCTTATCTATTAAATTTTAAAATGGGTGGTTGTATAGGTGCCATTAAATAGACAAAATGTTTTAAAATAATTCTCATACTTCGTGAATCACACCCCCAAACCATCCAATTTGATATCTAATGAGTGTGAAAAAATGATTGTGATCTCCATGAATAAAAAAATAAATGGCTTATTTGTAGATGATTCCAATATATATGTATGCCATTTTTGATGAATGCTTGTATGCCATTTGGTGGATTATAATTCCATGCCTTTAAGAAAATCGGAGTCAACTATTATTTCATGATAGATTTATCAAAGTACCCATGAACATGAAAGATGGGCTGTTAACAATTTGTCCATGCCTTTTAGTTTTATTTTAAAATACCCATGAAAACACCCACAACCATGAGTGGAAAGCACTTATAAATGTGTAAAATGTTAAAAAATGTATTTTAATAAATTTGCTCCCAAACTTCATGGTATAGAAAGCTTCACCATGACATTATTTTGATAGTAGAAATATAAGGGAGGGATTCAATATCCTATTATTAAAAGTTAGGAGGATTCACCAGTTTTTTACAGACTCGAGGGCGGGATAAAGTCTACCAAAAGGAGGCGAGCGTACTGTTCCCTAACAAATAGCACTCGAGCCCTTCTCATTAGGAAAATGGTTCGATAGGGATGCAGCCTTATCAAAAACAAGTGAAGTATTGATAGGAAGTAAAGCCTCATCTTATAACGGGATGCAGCCTTATCGAAACAAGTTAAGTCTTAATAGGATTGCACCCTGTCCGAATAAATAAAGCCTCATCTTATAACTCATCGAAAGTAATTGAAGCGTTGGAAAACATTTAAATCCATCATCTTGACTCGAACATTATGGTTATGAAAAGTTTTATGATTTTAGATTTAAAAATAATGTATGTCGCAAGAAATCATCTAGACCATCTATTTTTCCCTGAAAAGAAATGTCCACATATCTGCAACATCTATAATATTATTTGAGTTTCGAATTTTATTATTGGTGCCGGCAATTGATTTTAGAGCCATTATTGAGATTTCTAATACCAAAAATACTTTTGAGACGGGAATTTGAAGTGAGGCTCATTTTGTTTTCATAAAGCCTAGGTCTTATAGAAACTTCATCATTTTATACTATTTTCAATTAATTGGAATCGGCTGAATTTCATTTTGCTCTATTTCAAATTAATTGATATTAATTTAAAATATTATTTAAAAAAAAAGAAACTTTATTTTCATAGAGCCCAGGTGCCACCGAAAGCGCATCCTTTCAATCAATCAGTTTCATAGTAACATGAGTCGGATGAAGTTTCTACAAGACCTAGGCTTTTTCAAAATAAAGTCTCCCTCTGTGTCTTCTTCTTATGTTTTTTTTAAAATAATATTTTAAATTAGTATCAAAATACCGATCCCAATTAATTGAAAATAGTTTAAAATGATGATGATAGATCAAATAGTCCGAAAGATCATCCCCAAAAAGGCGTTATTTCCTTTCAATTTATTTATTCCCTCTTCGCGGCTTTAGTAAAAAAGTTCAAAACGGTGAGAAAGGGAACATTTTTACCAGATTTAGGGTTCCTCCATATGAATTCACGTCTCGCGGGACAAGAATTTGGGTTTGAACTAGCATTACAAACCCCATATTTACTGTTCTAGTCCTAATTTCTGAATCATTAGGTTAAACAAACGCTGGATATCTGTGGCTTATTTGACGGGAATAATGCTTTTCATCTGAGTCTCTGTTCTAAGAAGCTTGATCAATGGTGCAGTCTCCCTCTTGTAAGTTTCGTCTCTCATTTTTATTTTATTTGTATATGTTTTGTTTATTTATTCACAGGGTTCTCTGGCTTTGTATGCTTCATCGGATTGAAATAAAATTTTGGACTTCTTTTGTGGGAAAATCAAGTTCTAGTTCAATGAAAATTCAGGGTTTTTTTTTTTTTTTCCAGAAGATCAAATGAATGCATGCCTTTTTGACATTGGAAATTGGTTGCATTAGGTAGTGATTTTTCTATAGGGGTTTGTGTTTGCTCTGCTCAGTGATGGTGCCATTATTGAATTACATGGATTCTGGACACTGGAATTTGGGGTTCATTGGCTAAATTTGGTATTTTTCTGTTTTGCGTATGGTTGTTTTGGAGGCTTATATTTTTGAAGAACGAGCACAAAGCTGCTCGTTTTTGGGGGGCCTTTTAATGGCATGTACGATGGATATTGTATGTGATTGTTTGTGTGTGTGTATGTGGGGTAAGTGTGATTATTGCATGTAGCAACAAGTAATTATAACTGGCACAAAACACCACAATTCTTCATTATCTGGTTCTTTGAGTTGGCCCTCTTTCATATGGAAGAACAAACCATACCCGAGCACTTGACACTGTACGGTATGCACAGGGATAACCACCTCTCGGTACTGATGATGGATGGTGGAGATTAACTGTAAATTGCGATGATGACAGTCACCAACATTATGATGAATCCCTTATCCATCATTGGGAATGGAAGGTGGATATCTTTGTAGCTATACCATACACCACCAGCATACAATATATTTACTGTGTCCGCATTCCACTCCCCTCATATCACATTGAATTTCCACGAAAGACCATCATGTAAGTATGACGAGACATTAGTCATTCAAGCCATGTTATGCATCTTTTTGAATAATAACACGTTCTTAGAGATCAGTCATTAAAAGGTAAGGTACTGATATATTTAAAAAAAAAAACCAAAAAAAAAAAAAAGGAAAAAGAAAGAAGAAGAATCAATAGGTATGGTCCTGCATTTATAGGCTCATATGGTTGCTTGTAGTAGGAGTCATGGATTGGTCATATACAAAGGGATGAGTAGTTGATTGAAGTAACAGTTAGGAAAGATGGGCCCCCACCTCTAAAGCAGATATTGTTCAATAAGATATAATGTCTATTACTGGACCATGTGTCGACAAAATTGGGCTTGCCCCCTCATCATATCACATGCAATAGATGGAGGCTTGACTAGTGTCTTTTAGGAAAGTTTGGTGTCTGAGTTGCGCTGCTCATGGCTGTTGTATATGCCTTTAGTCATGGGCACGATAGCCCATATGGGGAGGTGATATTGGCGATACATACTGAAGCCGCAATAGAGACATGACTAAGCTCAAATGTTGCTCAGGCCTGTTGTATATGCCTTTAGTCATGGGCACGATGGCCCATATGGGGAGGTGATATTGGTGATACATACTTAAGTCGCAATAGAGACATGACTAAGCTCAAATGTAGACTATGCAGGTTGAGCTAATTCATCACGTTTTTGCTAAATTTGATGTTAATGGGTGCTAAATATAATCTGCAGAGTAGTTAGTGGGTGGGAGCCACATTGTGCAGTCATCTATGTAGGGGTTATTGTTTTGGCATAGCTTCACTCAACATGGGTCGAGGAAGTTTTCCTATGACATAGGGAGATGGGTAGCTCATAGACCTTCATTTTGCCTGTGTTTTTTTATATTGTTGGGCTTTTGCCCGACCCTGGCTCTTGCCCTGTGGATTAGAATGTGGCCCATGTCCGCTGGTTTTAAACATGCCTTGTGCATGTTTTAATGTTCTAAAGTTTAGGTATTGTTGTTTTTTTTGTTTGTCTTACCATGCTTGTGGATAACGTTCTTTTTTTTTTTCACCTTTTCATTTGCAACTCTTTGTATCATTGTCATTTTCCAGAGTTTTCTATTCTACCCTGTGGTATATGTTCTCTATTGCATGTATGTCAGGGCCTGCCCTGAGTTATTTGCTTGCCTTTGCATATATCACAGGGCTTCAGTTATACTCAGTAGATATTCATATCTAGAAGCCCCTATCGTCCTTGGGGTTTTTTAGGCACCTATGGCTGCACCTCAAAATATCGCACTTTCAATTGGTCCCTCCGGTGTTTTAAAATGCGTTCCCGATGCGGTCAAGGGGGGGGGGGGGGGGTGAGGGATTGCGGCAATCACACTGATGTGGTCAATATATACGAAAAAATTCTAAAAAATCTCAAAAGAAAGGTTAATGCATGAAAAAAAATATGGAGGTGATTTATGTGATAGTAGGTATTTAATTTATTAATTAACTCCAAAAGTATCAGCTGTCAAAGATCATAGACTACACTAAAAAGTAGAAAGTAGAAACTTGAAACTTAAAACCAACTTCATAGAAATAATAGAACTTAGAAGACATCATATTATCATAATTCATAAACCTTCAACAACTATATCACAAATTCACAACTGCAAACTTTAAAGTTACAAACTAAAGGTCTATGAAGATTGAAAAGTTCAAAAGTCAAGAGAAATCATCATCATTTCTAAGTCTCTATTCTAAATCATCAATATCAACCTCGGCGGCCTCCACATATTCTTCTTCTTCCTCGGAGTCAGCCTCATCCTCCACCTCAACCTTTGGAACTAACAGGTGACTGAACCAAGCTTTTACTGTTTTGTGTTCTAGTGTTAGGCTATATTTTTTCATTAGCCCTTGCAGCTAGCTCAACATCAAAAAAATTTCTGCCATTCTTTTTTTTAATCAATTTAATGTAGAAAAAGCCACGAAAGTGGGTGTTTTTGCTGTTTTGGGGGGTTTAAACCCCCCCACCCCCCAACCCCCCCAAAAAAAAACACTTTCCCCCCCTTTTTGGGGGAAAAGTTACCTAAATACCTCTTTTTGAGGGTTTTTTTTTCCGTCATGCTGATGCGGTGCATAGCGGTGCGATGAGCTATGCAGCTGAATCCCACAAAAGTGCATGTGCATTTTTTTGATGCCTCCTGGCGCATACCGCATGATGTGGCTGTATTTTAAAACAATGGGTCCGTCCCGCCTCCCACAATGATCGTTTCCCTAGATCTTGAGAACATTTCTTACAAATTTTTTGCCACAAGAGGAAACACAAAAGGA
The DNA here is from genome assembly GCF_054954075.1 of Amborella trichopoda. NCBI lineage: Eukaryota > Viridiplantae > Streptophyta > Magnoliopsida > Amborellales > Amborellaceae > Amborella > Amborella trichopoda. The sequence goes on from NC_142344.1 coordinate 892,203, forward strand.
AGAAGTCCCTTCTTCCTAATTATTCAATTGCAGAATTTGGTACACCTTGGTGTAGGGTTTGTAAAGCCACTGTTACTGCATGGGACAGGTCCTTTAGTGGTGGGGTGTGCTTTACGAAGAAGGCAGCCGAGCAGTCTGATGCGGAGGAGGCTTATCAATTTGTCAAGACCGTGGGTTTGGACACCTCAGCCAAGGAGAGGCTTCACGAGAGTACCAAGTTACATGAGTCTCAGAGGTCTGAAAACCATGAATTTAAACATGATACTAGAACTTGAGAAGTCGAATAACCGAAAATGAAATGAGGAGATAAGGCTCCTAAAAGAGGAGGTACTAGTCTCACCTCTCAGCTAGAGCAACTCATGGCTGCACATTGGGTTGTTCGGGTTGCACATAGTGAGCTATCTTCTCATTACCATGTTGTGGAAACTGGTGCCGCCCCTGTTCTTTACCTAGCAGCTTGCTAGTGGACAAGGCGGGACTAGCCTTATCACACTGGTCATGTCCTGCCCCAGATTCATGGATGAGGATATGGCCCTATAGGGAGTATATATGGCATTTTTTTGGGGTGCAACATTACACGTTTTTTTTTCCGCTATGAAGCCATACCCACTCTTTACTTTCTTATGGGGCTTCTTCCTCGGCGCTGCCCTGCTCCTTTCTGTTGTTTTTCTGGGGGTGCAACACCATGTTGTTTTGGAGAGCTCTTGTCCACTGGTTTCTTTTGGGCCTCTTTTATCCTGGCTGTCTCCGTGCTGCCCCTGTCTGCTGGTTTTTTTGGGGTGCAGCACTATATTGTTTTGGAAAGCTCTTGTCCACTGGTTTTTTTTGGGGCTCTTTTATCCTGGCTGCTTGTGTCCGTTTTGTTTATCTTTGGTACATAACCACTGTAATGGAAAGCTCTCTCCTCGCTTCCCCCCCTCTCACTATGCACATCCACCTTGAAAGTCTCTCTCTCTGCACTTCCATGATGGAAGGGTCTCTCGTTCTTTCCACCTCTTTTTGCACTTCCACGACGTACGTTTCTCTCGTTCTTTCTCACTCTGCACTTCCATGATGGATCTCTCTCTCTGCTCTCTGGCACTTCCTTAATATAAGGGTCTCACCATCTCTCTCTTGTTCTTAATCTTTCTCCTGTTTCTTACCTGGACTTCAGAATCGTGTAAGATTTCTCTTTTGTACATCTCACTATGTATATAATGTAGCACTTCTTTGTATGCTTTTGGCCCCCTCTATTTTTTTTTATAAATGTTTTGCTCCCTCACCCTCTATGTCGGTAGAGCGTTGAGGGAAATGGGGGGGGGGGGCGGTAACCATAGGCAGAGAGGGTTGAGAGAGAGACAGAGAGATACAGGACACTGCGTCACATGATAGAGAAAAACACTGAGGTTAGATAGGGAGAGATATGGAGAGGCCGAGAGGGGTGAGATAAAAGTGTGGCACATGGAGAGGCAAATAGAGAGACGGATATAAGGAGGAGAGATCAAGAGAGACAGAGGAAGATTGAGCCGAGGAAGATTGAGACTAGATAGTCCCCAAGAGAGAGGCGAGATAGGGAGAAACATAGAGAGAGATACATGGGGGAGTGAGATAACGAGAAACAGAGAGAGGTAGATAGAGAGGCAAAAGAGAGAATATAAAGATAGGTGAGATAGAGACATAGAGAGAGACTGGCCAGATAGTGGAAGAGAGATGGATAGTGATTGAGAACCTAGTATGCAGAGTTGCAGACAGAGAGAGGTGATCCAAAGAGAGAGAGAGAGAGAGAGAGAGAGAGAGAGAGAGAGAGAGAGGCAAGGTAGGGAGAGAGACAAATGGTTAGTGGAAGAGAGTAGACTAATAAGAATGGACAAGATGCCATAGAGGGAGACAACTTTGGATATGTTTTTTATTTACTTATCTTTCAAAAATGTGTTACTCTTAAAACTCATTTTTTTAACTCTTGTTTAGAAAATATTTGTGAATTCCACGATTGATACGGAGGAGGAAGGCATGCACGTCGATATTATTGGATCTGATAATGTGGCCAAGGTTATAGAAAATGAGATCTAGGAGCCCACAAACACTCCACTATGGAAATACCTAACCGTTATCGGTAGTTGTGGAAAGGGTTCCGGTGGAACAAAGAAGTGGACCTGTAATTTTAACTACAGAGAAATACATTTTGTTGGGTCCTATGTCCATGTAAGGGCACACCTATTGGGGTATCCCTTGGGAATTGGTCGAAGGAGATATCACATTGCCCCAATATATATAATGAAGAATGAGAGGCACATGTATTGTATGGCAGTAAATCTCAAATTCGAAATGAGGTATTGTTTTTGTTGGATATGTCGTTGTACCTTCCTTAATGCAATGAGAGTACTGACAGGAAAGGGAAGGGCAAAATTTAGGTGAAAGTCCCACAATTGTTAATGTCCAGCAATAGATGATGTAGACATTGCAGTTGTGCGAATTTTTTATGCCCATGGCATTTCATTCAATGTTGCAAAGGGACCCAGATTGTAAGAAATGGTTTCTGCTCTTAATCATGCTCCAAAAGGCTATGTGGTGCTGAAATATGAAAAGTTTAGGACAACCTTGCTTGACAAAGAGCGGAGTAGGATCGATCATGCATTGGGTTCAATTAGAATGAGTGGGGAACTTATGGAGTGCCGGTTTTGTCAGATGGTTGGAGCGATGTTAAGGATGAGCCTCTAATTAATGTCACGGCTGTGCCAGGGGGAAGGCTATACTCTTGAACAGTCTTGACTGCTCTTCGGTTGAAAAGTCGAACCAATTTATTGCAAAGATCCTTTTAAAAGCTATAGAGTCTATTGGAATGTACAATGTGGTCGAAGTTGTCAACAACAACGCTGTCAATTGCAAAGGTACATGGGTCATAATTCAATGCCGTTATCCTCATCTCTTTTGGTTGGGTGGCTTGGCTCACACATTGAGTCTTCTCATGAAAGATATTGGTAATAAAAATAAGAAAATCCATCTTTCGTTTTTGTTAGAAAGCATTGCAAGCAGACAAAAGCAGTGGTAAAGTACCTTCGTAACCATACTAGGTACCTTTACATTTTTTGCACTCATTCTAATTTCTTAAGGCTAAGAAGACCAGGTTTAGTTATCACATCATGCAGAGGAGCTTGATGGAAGTGAGGGCCCCTTGTGTTGGGCAGTGAGTGGGAGGGTTAAACATGGTGCAACAGATACTAAACATGGGTTGGTCTGTGATACAATCATGAACAATGAGATTTGGAAGACGAATAAATTGATACTATGTTTTGCAAGACCAATATGGAAGATGATAAAGTTTGCTTATAGTGGCAAGGGTGTCAAAGAAGATGCATATGAGCATGTGGATAGTATGCTGAACGAAATTGCAGTGGCCCTATATGACGATCTTGTGTTAGTCCAGAGGGTGAAGACATTAGTTGTGGCTCATTGGGACAGGTCAAATCTTCTACTGTATTGCTGGGCATTCCTTATTAGTCCCAAGTACTATTCTTGAGAGTGGTTGGCCATGCCCACTCCTTGAGGGGAATAGAGGATGAAGCCCCATCAAGATCCCAAAGTTTATACCAGTTACCTTGTAACTCTTAATGTATTGATTCCAGGTGATGCCGACTGGGGAAGGGCACGACAACAAATTGGTAATTTTGTCAGTAATAGAGGGGTTTTCTCTCTCCCAGTGTGCATAGCTGATGGGGTTATTATGCCACCTGTGTTGTGGTGGGACATGTATGGTGGTGGTGCTCCTGAATTGCATACAATTGTGGTGAAGGTGTTGTCATAAAGTGTCAATTCTTCATGTGCGGAGAGATGTTGGAGCACATATAGCTGCATAAATTGTGTTAAATGAAATCGGCTTAATGTGGATCGATCCAAGTCATTGGTAAGCGTTCATTACAATGACATGCTGTTAAGTAGATTACAGATAAATTATGAAGCTACATATAAGAATCAAGACTCTCATCCTGAAGACGATTACCTGGAGGACAACATAGAGGGTTTGACAACATTGGATGCATTTGTCGATGCTGATCATGACAAGTGTATGCCCAACGTCTTACCGACTTTGGGATTTGCAGTCTCCCAAGTACTTCAAGAGAGCCGCCAAGTACTCCAAGAGACATTGATGATTTGGCAATTGAAACCACCTTCCTAGCGCAAACCAAGCGAGCCTTTACCTAGTCCCTCTCAAAGAGTGTCTCCATCATCATCGTTTGTCACACAGAAGCTCCTCGCTGCGGCCCAAAGGGGCGGAAAGAAGAAGAAGAAACTGTAGCCTTGCCCCCCACTCTTTCTCTCCTTTCTCTCTCTCTTTGGGCAATGTTCTCATCAGTGTGTAATGAGGGCATTCTATCTTTTATTTGTTCTTGCACACAATATATTATCTCGTACTATCTTCCAATGTCAGAATATCTATCACTCTCTGTCAATGTGTGTGCTTGATGTTTAGACTTGCAAATTTTCCCTTGATGCTATGGTACATTGTTAATGTAAACAAAAAGAAAAAAAAAGAACATGGTGTCCAAGATCATGAAGGCTTGTCATTTTTTAAAATGTAATTGAAATAAAGAATAGGTTTGATTCGGATCATGTTTCTAATAGTGCTAGGACCGGCTCTGATCACATTTCTAATAGTGCTAAGATTGACTGCCTTTTTTAAAATATAATTGGTAAAGAGTTTTACTCAAATGGGATTGGACCATGGCACATACAAAATCCTATTCTGAACTATAATAATGAAATCAAAATCACTATAATATTGCTAGGATTGATTGCCTTTTTTTAAAATATAATTGGTAGATATTTTTACTCAAATGGGATTGGACCATGGCACATGAAAATCCCATTCTGAACTATAATAATGAAATCAAAATCACTATGTAAATATACATGAGATAATATTTGTATCTTTTGTAGACAATTTACCTAGTGGACTACGAGTCTCTATTAATTTACCTTACTTCTAATGCTGTGTCTAAGGCTCAATAGTCAATGCATTTTCTTCAAATCTAAGAGACCTCTTGTTCAGGTCTTAGAGACCTTTGATCTCGATCGCTTGATGAGGTTTTAAGTTATTACGGCCCAAGATGTCGTTGATGTAGGAATCTTGATTCTAAGTGGGTTGAAACTTGACCCCTAGAGTTACAATTCTCGATGGCCTAGTGGGTCGAAACTCTATTCCAAACTGATGTGAATTTTAATTCCAAACTGGTATGAATCTCGATTCCAAATACGTCAGAAACTCGATTCCAAAGATTTTGAAAATCGAAAAGGACTCTCGATTCCATATGGGTCGATTCCAAAGAGGTTAGAATCTTGATCCATATATGTAGGGATATCAAAATTTCATTTGGGTCAAATCTCGATTCCTATAAAGTAGGAATCTCCTTCCCGCAATTCCCCTTGTATGGATGTTAATTCCGAAACAGGAATCTTTTAGCCAACTGCAATTTTGTGATTTTGATTCCTGAAACGATTTGGAATCTCAGGTGTTTCCATCAACCATGTGCAGTATATGGTTCCCTTGAGTTAGCTCGGCAACGAACTCTACCTCTCCCTTGACTAGCAGTAGATGTTCTTCTCTTATCAGCAAGTAGTGCAGTGTGCTCATTGACAAACTCTTCCTCTCCCTTGACTAGGAGTAGATGTTCCTCTCTTGTCAGCAAGTAGTACAGGGTGCTCGTGGATTTTGCGAGTAGATGCCATAACCCCCCTTGTCTTTATGTCCTTAGGAAAAGATTGTAAACAACATCAAGGTCCTAATTATCTCATACTGGACGTTGTATCAGAAGTAACGACCTGTCTTTAGGTCATTTTTCATGAGCAAGAATTTGGCTCCTAACTATCTTATACTTTTCGTTGTGTCCTGTTAGTAATTCATAGTTTCTTGACTTTTTAACCTTGGTAATATATTTTTCTAGCCCTTTGAGGTTTAGAGATTAGGGACTTATTGTTTTTGGGATCTCCCACAAACTTGTGGGCAGTTTCGGCTCTCTAGCTTTCGCTCCTACCTTGGGACCTTTTCCTGGTATAACGGTGCTGAGCATCTTATATGGGATCGATTGCCACTTCGATACCGTGTAAAACCTATGAAAATCTGAAAAGGAATTGACTTCTTGATAATGAAAAATGTACTCAGTTACAGTCCATTAGGGCTTCATTGGACTATGTATGAGATCTAGTATATCTTTGCCCTCTATTCAGTTAGTAATTACACATTTGATTTTTGGACTACAATGACAATCTTACTGCTACGGTGCATAGTATACTCCACAGACTATATACAACCTATTTTGTACAGGAAAGTAGGAAAGTGAGAGAATAAAAAGTAATTTGGGAGAGAAAAAGACAAGAATGGAAAGTACCCAAGGAAGGGATATGTCAAGGTTACATCCGAATTCTGTGTTCCATTTCCATATAAAATATCCACCCTGTTGATAGCCCTTCCTTGTCCAAACTCCATTAGCTAGCACATCTGCCTCTCCATAAAACACAGAAGGGTTGGGTCCCTCTGATAGAAACCATTTTTTTTATAGTGTTAGATGCATACCCCTCTATGATCAGGGATTTGGTTGTAGAGATGGTCTTGAATAAGGCCGTTTTGGTTTCTCATGAGATTCTTATTATTGTGACAAAATATCTGTGGCAAGAATGTTCATGATGTAGTTAATATTCAAGATTCGGAAACTATTATTTATGTAATCTTTACTTATTCCTACAGAAAAGGACTTGGCAAGAAGCCGATTGGTTTTCCATAAAATGTCCCATTTAGTTAGATGCTTAGATAAAGGCTCTTTGTTCCCCTTCCTAGGGTTTTAATAATGAAGTATCCCACATGTATGGAGATGGAGCCAAAAGTACTTACGATTCACAAAGTAAATTTTTGAAGTCTATATTGATACATCAGGAGCGTATTTAGGTAGGAATGCTTACAAATGTAAGAGGAAACCATGCATGTCTGCGTTAGTTTATTTTCTAATATTGATCGATGGACATCATAAGTTATGCTATTAAGGTTGTGCTTGTTAGTGGAAATGGCTTGATAATGCTTAATGCATGCAATTTGGGGGCACTATTGCAGTAAACAGGATGTGGATGTGCAACTACAATTTTTATAATCCCTTTTCTTATTATTTATTTGGCCAGGCACGTAGTTGCACTAAATTTGAAGTTTGTTGCTAATAATCGGTGGACATTTAGTGGTCCAACATCTTAATTGTGTGTGTGGTTTATGGTTTTCTATTGCTTCTCCATATTTCAGGCTTTGAAGTGTGTTGGCAGTTACCCATTGTAAATTCTAAGCTCCTCGGGGCTTGTCGTAGCTCATGTTTTGATTATCTCAAGATTGTGTTTCTTGCCATGCAAATAGATTTGCTCTGCAATTTGGAGAACTTAGGTGATACTGACAGGCTGGATGATTTCTCATTTGGCCTCAATGCACCGTCATGGTGAGTTAGGAACCACTGGATATTGACTTCAATCTACGCTGCCGTAGAAATCTTTGTTTGTATATCTGATTCGCATTCTAAGTGTTTAGCAGTGTTGACTCAACATTTGCAGAATGAGCATTATTTGGAGTTCCCCTTCTGGACATTTTGTAGAAGGCTTGATTTGTATGGATATTGTTCACCTTTCTTCTTCGGATAGTGAAAATGAGACGGAAAAAGGGTCCCCAGTTCAGATTAGAAAGCTTCCAGCGTGGTCTTTTACTCCTGACCCCAAATCTAGAACTGAAGGTATATTCGATGCTTTTATTTTTCATAAGACCATCACATTTTTGTATTATTGTTCACTAAACTTTTACAAAATTTTAATGCAGGTTCTGCTGAATCTTTTCAAAAGTTGCCTATCTATAAGGAAGTCTCTGCTGATCGCTATGGGAGCTGTAAGGGGAACAACCAGCAAAGGATGGAAGGACAATTACTGCTCCATGCAGGATCCCCACCACTTTGTCAGATGAACGGACAGGTTAAATCCTATCATCCTTTACGAACTGGTAATGAAGCACTAGATGAGAAGGCATATGGGGAAAGAATAAATCCACTTGTTGAAAGCCATGCTCAAATGGTCAACTCTGATAACTCGATGGACCATGGTCAAGAACCACAACTTTTAATGAGCAGAGAGTCCATTTCTGAATCTTTTGGTGGATTAAGGGATGATTATCCCCGCATACCATTTAATATGGTGCCTGATAATTATTTAATTCCCAATGATGAGGCGGGGAATATTTTCCACTCTTCAAGAACCATTTTTCAAGGGACGCCAGCTTTGACCTCTCTCGAGATGCCTTTGTCTCAACAAACATCAGCGAGAAGTTCTCCGTTTTATATTCAGTTGACTGGGGTATCTAATGACACAGAGCGACCTCCATTTTTAATGCATGACAAGTCTGTTTCTGAGTCTAATGGTGGATCAAAGGATGATCATCCATTGGAACCATATCTTATTGAGCGTGATCGTCAATTGGTTTCCCCTGACCAGATATGGGATATTTCCCACAATTCAAAGGAAGTACTTAAAAAAACTCCTGTTTTTGCTACTGATGATATGCCTTTGCCTGAGCAGGCATTAAAGAGTTCTCCATTTTCCATTCAGTCAGCTGGGATATCCAACAATACAGATTCTTTTGAAAAGAATGAACGGGGGCCTCAATTCTTTGATTATCATAATGAACCCTATCATCTTAAAATTGGTAATAATTCACATCAAAATACTCCTAAGAGATATGATTTACACAATGACAATGATGAGGGCATCAAAGAGATGCCTTTGCCTCATCAGACATCAAAGGGCAGTCCTCCATTTTCTGATCCGGCAACTTCGGTAACCAATGTCACAGAATGTTTTGTAGAGAATGAAACTGGGCCTCAGCATTTTAATCATCTCGATGAGTTTCATCGTCCTAAATTTTGCATTAAATCATATCAGAATTTCCCTAGGAAAAATGATTTGCATATTGATGATGATGAGGACAACAAAGAAGTGTCTTTACCTCAGCGGACAACAAGTATGGGTCCATTTTTTAGACGGCCGACTATGGTAACCAGTAACATAGAACCTTTTATGAAGGATGAAACTGGAGCTCGATTTTTTGGTCATCACAATGAGTTTTATCACCCCGTGGTTGGTGATGAATCAGATCAGAATATCCATGAGAGAGATGGTATGGGCATTGACAATGATAAGCACATCAAAGACATGCCGGTGTCTAGGCAGACATCAAAGAAGAGTCCTCCATTTCTTTTCCCGCCAGCTGTGGCTGCGAATGTCCCAGAACCTTTTTCAAAGGATGAAAGTGAGCCTCAGCTTTTTAATAATCATAGTGAGTCTGATCCTCCCATAGTTGGCAATGTGTTGGATCAGATTACTCATGAGAGAGATGATCTGGACTGTGACAATGACAAGGGAATTGGAGAGACACCTTTGCTTCATCAGACATTAAAGCGGAGGCCTCGTTCTTTTATTTGGTTGACTGGGGAAACCAATGTCACAGAACCTTTTGTAAAGAATGAAACTGGGCCCCAGCTTTTTGATCAGCACAACAAGTCCATTCCTTCCATATCTGGTGATGTATCAGATCAGAATGCTCATAAGACTGATGGTATAAGCATTGATAATGATGAAGATATCAGACATATGGCTTCGCCTCATAAGACATCAGAGAGGAGCCCTACATTTTCTACTGGGGCAACTGGAGTAACTGATGTTTTAGAATCTTTTGCAAATGGTAAAAAAGGGCCTCAGCTTTTTTATCATCACAATGAGTCCAATCCCCCAATAGTTGGTGATAGATTGGATAATAATATCCGTTGGAGAGATGGTTTAGACATTGATAGTGAGAAGGACATCAATGTCATGCATTTGCCTTGGAAGACATTCAAGCAAACTCTTACTTTTTCTCGTCAGCCAACTGGGGCCACTAATGAGGCTGAACCTTCTGTAAATCATGAAACTGGGCCTCTGCTTTTTGGTTTTCGTAGCAATTCCAATTCTCCCAGAGTTGGTGACAAATCAAATCAGAAGATTTATCAGAATACCAATGAGAGAGATGGTTTAGACATTGACATTGAAGAGAAGAATAAAGACATGCCTATGCCTCAGCACGAATCAAAGAGAAGTCTCCCATTATCTCTTCAGCCATCAGTGGTGACTAAGGGCACCAAACGTTCTGTAAAAAATGAAACTGGGACTAAGATTTTTGATCATCGTAGCAATTCTGATCTTCTCATAGTCGGTAATAGATTAGATCAGAATACCCATAAGAGAGATGACTTGCACATTGACATTGATGAGGACATCAAAGAGATTACTTTGCCTCATCATATATCAAAGAGGAGCCTGCCATTATCTTTGCCGGCTGTGATCACTAATGATAAATCAGATCAGGATGCCCATAAAAGAGATTATTTTCACATTGTCATTGATGAGGATATCAAAGAGATGCCGTTGACTTTAAAGAGGAATCTTCCATCTTCTCTTCAACCGACTGTGGTAATGAATGGCACAAAAATTTCTGGAAAGAGTGACGCTGGACCTCGTCTTCTTGATCTACACGGCGGTAATAAATTGGATCAAACTGCCCATAAGAGGGATCGTTTGCACATTGACGTTGATAAAGATGTGAGTATCTGTGAAAGTGAGAGTAATTCAACTATCTTTGAAAATGCCAGTAATTCGAGACGCCTTCCTGCATATATGATGAATAGCAAGTCTATAACTGCCCCACAGTCAGCTGTTATTGGTGACTTTCGCCGTATTGGAACAGAAGAGAAGCCAAGGGAAGATGATGAGAGGCTTATTTTTCAAGCAGCATTGCAGGTAACACATTCTAGCGTGAACTGGTTATTTTAGTGCTTCATACAGCATTAGGATGCCTTTGGAAATTTTGCATTTTTTTTTTCTTCACTAGCAGTAGCTTGCGGTGCTTTAAACTGCTCAATACTTGGACAACCCTCTCCTGCCTGATCATTGAATTGGTGTCGTTCTTCGTTTCTTTTCTTTGAAATCATTCATGGGTTCCCATTGTTCATTTGGGGTTCTTAAGTTTTTTGAACTCATGGAAAATGTAAGTTGCTTCTTTATGATTGGCAAATGCCAAGTGTTGTATACAGAAAAGTGTTATATCTTGATATTTGTTTAGCTGTCTTTTCCTGATACTACTTTCAGGACATAACAAATTACTGGTTCTTTAGAATTGTTTTGGTGACTTGCTCGTGGTTGAGTAACTCTCTGTCGAAGGGAAGCATATTAATCAATTTCATTGAACATAAAAGTTGGGGCAAGGTAGTTTATGATGCACCTTAGGCTTAAGTCTTCGATCAGGATTCTTTTTCTTGTCTGCTAAATTATGACTTTTAAGGCCTCCTCAAAATTGACAATATTAATCCATACTACTGAAAGAAAACATGGGCGAGTCAACTCAGACTCCCGAGTCACCAGGACTTGGCAGCCTGCTGAGTCTGGAACAGCCCCCAACTTGGGGTATATTTTAAATTATTCACAAGTAATAAAATTCGTTTATAATTGATTCAATTTCGCTTAAAAGTGATTTATAGGTAGTTTTCTAATACTTTTTTTTTTATGTATGATATTGAATATTTCTTATGATTTTTCTATTGTTCATCATTATTTGTAGAATTTCTTAGAGAATCATATTTAACCAGTTTTCTATTTTTTTGAATTTTCAAATTTTTATATTCTTTTTATGTTGTTTATCATTTGTTTTTTCTTATTTTGACCTTTTCATATTTTTCCCAAAATTTTTGGATTTTTTGGCTCTTTGGAGGTCTCGGGTGACTCGACCCATATTCGCCTGAGTCACTTTGCTTGCCCAGGGGATGAGTTCCAAGCCTGAGCTATGATTGTTTTTCTTCCACTTAACTGTATTGAGAAATGTGTGCAAAATCTTGGCTATTTTTAATTTCTAAGTAGAAAAAATAATATAGGAATTCTGTGACAGATTATGTATTTCATCTCCAATATCTGCTGTCAGAGGTGTGCTACCACACAAGTTCGCCGAACAGCACAACTGTCTATCTCTTGCAGCATTGTGGTTGATTTATGATATTGTTAATAGATATATGTTTGATCTATGATACTGAAAATAATTGTGTTTTATTTATGATTCTAAAAATTGTCTATGTTTTTAACTTAAAATAGAAATAAATTTATGCTTTTTCAGGATCTTGCTCAGCCAAAACTTGAAGCTAATCTACCTGACGGTGTTTTGGCTGTTCCCCTTTTACTACATCAGGTAGGTATTTGCATTTAGAGAGAGAGCATGATGATCATAAGACAAGTTTAAGTGTTTCTCCATTGTAGTGAAAAAACATGACTTGCACTCTTAATGCAGAAAATCGCGTTGGCATGGATGGCGTTCAAGGAAACATCCAGTATTCACTGTTCAGGGGGGTTCCTGGCGGATGATCAGGTTATTAGCCTTGGCTAATTAAGTTCCTCTTTCTTTTATTGATATATTAAAGATCTTCTTTATTTGATATTTTCGTTTTCAATATTTGTTCTTTGACATTTTTAGCAAGACTTATACTCTTGTTATCTGACAGGGGCTTGGTAAGACTATTTCGGTCATTGCACTTATTCTCTATCAGAAGCGACCACCTGCTAAAACCACTGGTGATGAATTAACCCTTATTAAAAGTGAAGCTTTTAATTTGGATGAAGATGACGAATGTGTTGGGTTGGACAAAGCTAAACGACAAGGACAATCTGATGACCTGGACATAAAACCAACAGTCAAAGAGGAAGTCCATTCAAAATGCAAAGGGAGGCCAGCTGCTGGTACATTGGTTGTGTGCCCATCAAGTATTCTTCAACAGTGGGCTCAGGAGCTGAAAGATAAGGTTACTGATTCTGCGAGGCTTTCAGTTTTAATTTATTATGGAAGTTCCCGGACAAAGGATCCCTTTGAGCTAGCCAACTATGACGTGGTTCTCACAACATACTCCATCGTAAGTATGGAGGTGCCAAAGCAAGCTCTTGATGATGATGAAAATGATCAAAGAAATGGAGATCATTATGGATTGCATCCGAGTTTTTCTAAAAAGAGGAAAAAGCCTTCAAATGAAGGTATGAAAGGACAGAAAGATAGGAAAAAGGGAAGTAGTTCCTGCCTTGAACGAGATATCAGTCCACTTGCGAGGGTTAATTGGTTCCGGGTGGTCTTAGATGAAGCTCAAACTATTAAGAACCATAGAACTCAAGTTGCTAGAGCATGTTGGGGTCTTCGAGCTAAGAGAAGGTGGTGTTTATCAGGAACTCCTATGCAGAATTCAGTTACTGACCTTTTCAGCTACTTCAGATTCTTGAGATATGACCCATATGCTGTCTACAAGTCCTTTTGTTCTATGATAAGAGATAAAATATCCAAAAATGCAAATGATGGCTACAAGAAGCTTCAAGCAGTGTTGAGGACAATAATGTTGCGCCGAACAAAAGGTGACTAATTTGCATGTGATGCTCTTTTGTCCAAGTCTTTATAGGACTGTTGATTTTGTTATCATTGTTTTCTTTTCAGGAAATGTTTTATTTTTTTTTTGGAGAAGCTGCATGCCAATCTGCATTTTTTTTGAGGTTGTTTTGCTCTTAATCTTATCTTTCAGCTCCCTGCATAAATAAAGTAAAGAGATTCAGTGGTCTTCTGGTATCCCTAAAATTCTTTATTTGGTATACGTTCCACCATCTCTTCCCCTAAATTCCTGCACATTTGTTGGCTGTCCAAGACACTACATTGGTGGCATTATCATTGTTATCTGTCTCCGGTTTCAAATCAAATGTATTTATTTTGTATATCTTTAACCACATTGTATAAGGACTTCAAGTTGCTTTGGTATAATATTTGCATGGAGTTAGGGGTGTATTAATAATATTGATTCTTTCGGTGAAGGTACACTAATCGATGGGCGACCTATTATAAGCTTACCACCGAAGATCATTAATTTGAAGAAGGTAGATTTTTCTCCAGAGGAGCGCGACTTTTATTCCACACTAGAAGCTGACTCGCGCTCAAGATTCAAGGTATTTCTTCTTGTATTATGAGGATTTTGTGTGGCAAAGGTTGTCTGTTGTTTTTAACTTCTAAATCTAAGGGATATCTTGTTATCATCTAGTGTGATTTGATTAATGTTTTCTGACATGAGTCAAGACCTTTCTTAAGTATAAAAAGACCTTTGTTAACTTTTTTTATAATTCCATTCACAATTTTATATGTTTTGGTTTGGAATGACTCGTATGCCTTGTGCATTCCTTTAAAGTGTACCCTACTTGTTGCAACTATCTTAGTGTACATATTAATCTTTTGTGAAATATGGTTTAGTTCATTCAGGCCTAGTGGTTCATTTACCAAAATGTTGCGGTAATTCTACTGTCTTGCTTCTCTCCCTGCGAAACTTCCAGCTGCATGTGCTTGGTCAAACTTCTGTAAATACATAGGGATTTCAACCTTGATATCAGGAGATGCAAATCACACTTTAGGTCAGACTTTTGAATATTACATAATTGCTGCTGGAAAATTGAAATTTTTGGATTAGGATGGTAATAGAGCAGTGATCTATGTCAGTTTTTGTGGAAGTTCTTGATTGATTATGAACCTTATACTGCATACAATATTTTTTTAATTGTGTATTTTATAGTATTCTTTGGGCCTTATCTGTGAATGACATGTCTATGATTATTAGTTGGGTTTTCCTTTGGTGACTGATTTTATTATTTCAGGATTATGCGGCTGCTGGGACTGTGAATCAAAATTATGCAAATATTTTGCTGATGCTTTTGCGACTCCGTCAAGCTTGCGATCACCCTCTTCTTGTTAAAGGGGATCGCATTAAGAATGTTGGAAAGCCCTCTTTGGAGATGGCAAGGAAACTTCCAAGGGACAAGCAGATCAATCTATTGAAGTGCTTGGAAGCTTCATCTCCACTTTGTGGTGTCTGCAATGTATGTCCTCATATATTCTAATGACTTCTTCTTTCATGTGTTTGTGTATATATATTTATGCATGTATAACCTGCGATTTAGTTCAAGTGGAAGGCTCTAAAAGAGCAAGGGAAAGGCTTAAAAGGACATGGATATAATTAGTGAGAAAATATATGGTGACTTTTGGTAGTGGTTCTTGATAGAGAAGAATGGAGGAATAGGATTTATGTAGCCGACCCCAAATAATTGGGATAAGGCTTGGATGATGATGATGATATATAACCTAGTATTCATAGAATTCTGAATCCACTAGTCTCATGGGGAAAGAATCCCCAGCCCCATTTAGAATTTACTTCTCACGAAACCCTCTTGGGTTGTATACACGGTGAAAGATATCCGAGAACCTCCAGTAGGTTAATATGCTTAAATGTGTTTGATGCCCTGGCTGCTGCTGCTCCTTATGAAATCATCAGGCACCATAAGTAAAAAATCCTGCAAAACTTCCATGATCAAATCCACAATGAAATCCCAGGAAGCCTATAAAGTGTGGAATCATCACGGCCAAGAGCCTAATTCTAGTCTACCCTAGAACTGGCCTTGTAACTTAATCCAGGAAAAGCCTTTCAGTTCAGATCGTATTACTAGTAGGATTTTTTTTCTTCTTCCTGATTATGTGTTTCATCAGGAAGTTAGTCACTGAATGTCATTGAATTCTAGGAAACAAGCTAAATGCATGTGCATTTTAAAGGAATCATTTCTGATATAAATATCTTTAATCATCTGTTTTCCCCGCTTGGGTTTTATAATAGTATTTGAAGGTTGTAATGTCAAGAATTCCAATCCTACCCTGTCAACATTCAAACGAAAAGAAAGTATTGGAAGGTTGCATCTATTCTCAAGCGTACCAAGTGATCAGTTGAGCCTACCTACTCCCTCAACCTATCAGCTTTAGTAGCTGCCTTTGGAATAGATTGGAAGTGTAGGCGTCAAAGCCCTCGCTCGCAGGCTAGGGAAGGCTAGTCGTTCATTAACCAGTCCTTAAAGAGTGTGCCTACTCTGATGTGTATTATTTCTTGACAATTTTTTTCTTGTCATCATGGATGTTGTCTCTGTTGTGTACCTCGTTGCTTTTCTCGAGATTGTGTTGATGAAATTGCCACTTCGTGTTTTATTGTTGGCCAATAACTCTTGATGATGTTTGGGAATTAATTTCCATAAATGGAATGCAAAGATCGGAATAATGAGTCTGTTTCTACTCTTATGCTTCTGATATTAAAATTTGATTACTGCTGATGCAGGACCCACCTGAAGATGTGGTTATTACGACATGTGGCCATGTGTTCTGCAAGCAATGTGTATTTGAGAAACTTACAGGTGATGATAACCTGTGCCCTGCATCCGCCTGCAAGTGTCAACTTAGTGCTGATTCAATATTTTCTGGAGCTACTCTGAGAAGTTGCGTCTCAGATCATCAGCTTAGTGGTGGCAACTCAACCCATAGTATGGCCGAGTATTATGAAATTCAGAGTGAACAAAATACTACTTCCTCTAAGATAAATGCTGCTCTCGAGATTTTGTTATCACTCCAACAGGTGAACTCTGAAGACCGATCTGAGGCATGTGGTGAAACTTCTATAGAGAGCACAAGCGAAGCAATTGTGGAGTGTTCCTCTTCGAGTGCTTTTGGTGAAACAAGTTTGAATATACAGAGGAAACGGTGCAACGAGCTTTATACAGTACCAAGCAGCCAGCTTGCTAGAGTACCACGTAATCACCATGGTAGAGTGCCTGAGAAAGCTATTGTTTTCTCCCAATGGACTGGAATGCTAGACCTTCTCGAAATCCCATTGACAAATTTTTCAATACAGTATAGGAGACTTGATGGAACAATGTCTCTGGCTGCAAGGGACAGGGCTGTGAGAGACTTCAATAGCCTTCCAGAGGTTGGTTCAGTGCTTTTAGATTATGGGGTGCATTTTGCTGAGGACCCATGGGTCAAATTGAACACGCGTCAATCCATAGGAAACATGCTAGGGGGACTTTTAGGACCTGAAAATTTCAAATATTTTTTAATTCACCTTGTTATTAATTTCAGGAAAAAAAAAGATTTTGAGCTCTTAAAACTCTGGATCTTATTGTGAAAGGAATGAATGGTCCAAACTTGATGTAGGAGCAGGAATGGATTTGGAGCATTTATTTAGCTCCAAAACTTTTTAGAGATGAACAAATATCATATTTTTCAAAAAGAGATGAATAGATGTGATATTGAGAGTTTTGCATGGTTTTTGGCCCATGGGTCTACCTCCATGGTTCAACCTATATAGTATTGACCCATGTGTCATGTGTCATGGGTCTACCTCCATGGTCTACAAAGTTTTAGTGCTACAGTATTCTCACGCCTATTTTTCTTGTCTCTTGTTTTTTTTCTTGTCTTTTTTATTTATTAACTTATTAGAAATAATATTTTTATGATAGGTGACCGTTATGATTATGTCATTAAAAGCTGGAAACCTTGGTTTGAATATGGTTGCTGCCTGTCATGTCATTCTTTTGGATCTTTGGTGGAACCCAACAACTGAAGATCAAGCTGTTGACAGAGCCCACCGAATTGGGCAAACTCGTCCTGTGACTGTCTCCCGACTAACTGTAAAAGATACCGTTGAAGACCGGATATTGGATCTCCAGGTGAAGTTTTGAAAATTGTACCCTTTATATGAGTACTCTGTTTGTTGTTTTCATGTATGTAGTTTTTAAGATCAAAGTTTTATCATGTTCTTCAAATTGTTTGATATATTTCTTCCATATAATTGTTCTTAATAAACGAGGCATGGTTATCAAAAAGAAAAGGAAAAGAAAAAGAAAAAAAAAGTCAAAAGAAGTTGATTTTGTACGACTTCCAAAATGTCGGACTCAAATGCAATTTTAAGGATTTCTTTCTTCAGTAGTGGAATTTTTGTCTTTGCAAGATGAAAAGGACAAGAAGAAGAACTCTATTCATGTTAGAGAAAGAATTACCAAAAAACATTTAAGCGTTAAACCGGACCTTTCGTATGCTGGTCCTTATATCCAAGAGAATGGTGAACTTAGTTCATTTGGACAATCACCATCCATCAATGAAATCATGGAAGGAAGTGAAGAGTGGGACCGCTCACTATTCAGATTTTTATTCTATTTTGGTGGATCTCACTGTCTTTCATCCATCATTTCATTGGGTTTTTGATTTTGTGATATCCAAATGGACCATGAGTATACCAGAGTCCATAGGATCATAGTACATTTTCCCTTGAACATTACATGAGAAAAATTAAGATCTCTGATCTGTTATGCTATGTGTTCCCCTTCATATATCTGTCTTAATCCACAGGAAAAGAAAAGGAAAATGGTGGCTTCTGCCTTTGGTGAGGACCAAACAGGCAGCCATGCAACTCGGCTTACTGTTGAGGATTTAAGATACCTATTCATGGTTTGAAGGCTCGACTTCAAATCCCATATTGTCTGTGGTTCATACAAGATGCTCAAAGATGGAGAGGTGAATAGAATAGTGTAATAGCTTAGAGATTAGCTTTTGGTTCTTCGGGGCTGGCGAATTTTGTTTATATGATTAGACAGATGACCACCTCAAAGGCGTATCCCATTGTAAATATGCATGCATTCTCTCTGTTAAATTACCAAGGGAAAGCATTGTCCCTTTTTTTGAGTTAATGAAATGAATTTCAGGTCTAATCTATTTTGGAATTTTCCTTTCTCCCGTAAACATATTTCTAGATCTCCAGGTAGTATAGCCTCCTGGTTCTTTAGCTTTATCTCCTTCAACGGAAACATGGAATCGCTCTCCCCGTCTCTCTCTCTCTCACACGCACACGCACGCGATGTATTTCACAGGCACATCCCATGTGCTTTACAGTACTTCACACGTATACACACACCCCATGTACTTCACACCAGTGTAGGAAAAATCGAGCTGTTCATATTCAACCGCTCGGTTAGAATAGAATCGGCCATTGGCTGGTTTTGATTTCAGCCCGTTTTGGTGAACTTGTTGGGTATTTTAAAAGAACTTAAAAAAAATTATATAAAATTCTAAAAAGTAAGGGATTTTATTTGTAATGCATTTATAATTTTTTTATTATTTAGGCAAAGATTGGAAATTGTTTTGATTATAAATATTTTTTTATTTTTTATTTTTTGAAAAATTTCAAAAATAACTTTAGACACAAATCGATTATTAAAAATCTATTTTTCATTAATTTTCAATTTTATATGGACGTGCTTTGTTTAATCATGTTTTAAATATATTTTTTATATTTTATTAGATTTTTTTGTAATTTTTTAATTTTTTAAATATTTTTTTATTGTCCTTAGATTGATTGAATCCAAACTGGTTAGTACCGAATAACCGTTTCCGACCTATGTCCAGTTAACCATTTCGATTCGATGTTTCTTGTATTGCTTCACGCACAAACACCCCACATGTACTTCGCACACACACCGAGTACTTTGTACTCTTAAAACTTGAAGGTGAACGCCCTTTTGTTAGCGTCTTGGGCGTTTGGGAGCTTTCTCTGTCTATCAACACGCACAACCCATGAATTTTGTACTCTTTAAGTCTAAATGTCAACTACAAGTCCTGTCAATGTCCACTCGTGCCACGGAGAGTTCTCACCGTATTAAATTATCTTTCCCTCTCTTTTGGTTCTTTTCTCAAGAAGAAAGCTTATTGTTCCTGTTAGCTTAATATATTCAAAATGATCAAATAAAAGGGCGGAATTTCAGGCTGTGTTTCCTGCTACTTTTAGGAAGTTTCAAAGTTTTGAGTATTGCGAAAGATTTTTATCTTTCTAAAATACTTTTGGAAATTTCTCTTAATAATGGTTGATATTTGTGCTGCTTTTCCTAAATTAATATGTACGCATTGCTTTTGTTTGGTGTCCTTTTGACTGGAATATATATGTGATTTTATAATCCCATTTTGAACATGGTATAAACTCATTTCCACTTTTTAATTTCTTATTCTTTAGTTCTCCTTATATGCATATATTTTAATTTTCTTATTCAAGTTCCCTTTTAATATACTTAAAATTAAATCAGAAAGTTGAAAATCTCTTAACAAATCAGCTTGATAAATTACCAACAATTTGTGATTAATGAAAATAAAATATTTAAATAAAATAATTTTCAAAGGTTCTCCTAAATTATTGCTATATATATTTATATATAGGAAGAGATTATAAAATGCCTATGGGTGAAAATGAATAGTATTTTTGCCCACAGGCTCGACGCCATCCGATATTTTTGAATGCCGTGAATTAAAGACTGTCGCAGATATAGCATGTATTCAACGTTCATCACGGATATAGCATATCCGTGATGCGATTTTTTTCACACAAAATTGATGCAAAAAATATAGGGGGACCGTTATGGTGGTCTGTAGCGGTTTTTAGGCAAAACCATCACAGACATAGCATGTCCGTGATGGGAGCGAAACACTATAGCACTTCGCCTATAGGCGTTTTTAAGACATTTTTCGATAGTACTACAGTATTTCACCCCTATCACAAACATGTTATGTCTGTGACGGGTGTGCCTAAAAACCGCCACGGACCTACGGGAATCGTGGCAGCCGCCCTATATTTTTTACGTCAATTTTACATGAAACAAATTCCACCACGGATATGCTATATCTGTGACGGACTGCCACAGACATACTATGCCCGTGACAGTTGTCAATCCACGCTGTCTGAAAAAATCAGATGGTGCCGAGCCTATGGGCAAAAATACTATTTATTTTCGCCCATGGGCATTTTGTAGTCTTTTCCATATATACATATATATGTGTGTGTTTCTTGGAATGAACACTTGATAAGCTGTCGGATTGGACCTTGAATTACTAATTAAAAAAAAAGAAAGAGAAGAAAAAAGAAATAAATTTTTCTTAAAATAAAATCGTGGTGGATTCCTAGTGGAATGACAAAAATTATTGTCAAGGAACTGTTAGGGCGATAGGTTAGTGGACTATTAAATTTCGAAGTAACTCTTTAATTTGTAGCTTACTATTTCTTATCACGTTTATTTATTAATAATACATTTTATGGGCAAAACAAAAAAGATATCTTTTTGTAAACCATATTCTTATTTATTGATGCATCATCTTTAGGATATATTATTTTTCTTGCTGACTCCCGAATATATAAAATGAGGAGTGAATATGGGCGGTTCAACTTTAAAAAGGATAATAATCCAAAAAATGAAGTTCTTTTGTTAATGAGATGCATTTACCTCGTGCTAACGAAATTAGAACTTAAACTAAGAAATGGATGGATTGTGTTAGTTTATAGTCATGGTAGTGAAAGTCCAAAAAAGATTGGCCTTCACTAAATTTGAGATGTTCCTCTTTCTTATTTTGGGGGTCGACTCAAGCTACGGTCGCATACTCTTAGAACAATTTAGGCGTAGCCAAACTTTTGTCTTTTTACGTCTCGGGTTTAAGGTTTAGGGTTTAGAGTTTAAAGTGATCGTGACTAATATGCTCTCTTTATACATTTTGGAAAGAATGATTGTGATATAAATCAAAAGAAGTTTATTGCTTTTATGAGGACCAAAAGAGCACCTAAACTCATGAGAAAAGAAATATACCATTGCTTTCAAGAGAGCTGTTGCCCTTGGATGGGGACATGCAGTTGGCTAAACATGGTCGGAGTGGTTTCATAAGGTAATGGAAAAAATTTATATAAGGTATCAATTTTATATTATATGGGTAAGGTGGACATAAAAATTAAGTAGAAAAGGTTGTTTTTATGCTAGATAACGTTATTCTAATACATTATTTGGACCGTTTATTTTCAATATTTTTATGCGTTTATAGATTTGCTTGACCGTCACCATTTATAAAACTTTAAATTTCATAATTGGGGGGAATAATAGATTTTCATATCCTCACAAGACTATGCGGCACTAGAACTGCATTTTCGACAAAGTTTTGAGCTGCACCGTACTTCAATAATATAAAGTTGACACTTATATAAACTTTATCCTACTGTAATTCTTGATTCTTTGCCATTATAATTGTATTATCCACCTATATTGTCAATAAAGGTTTATGATCTTAACAAAAAAAAAAAAACAGATGGGGGGACATGGGTTTGGCCTTGGACAACTGACAAGTATGAGTTTGACACGTGTGCGGATTTAAGTAGCAATGATACGACCTTTGATGCATTACTGGGCCCCCACCACCAAGGTTGTGATGGAAATGATTGGTGACAAACATGCTCTCTCACGATTGAATTGGTCCCCATCTAAATAAAAGTTTTGGCATTTAAGTAAGAGCATGTATACGATGCTCCCTCTGGAGCGTACCTTCCTTCTACTCCCTCAGTTAGAGAGGATTTTTTCAATAATCTAAAATTTTGGGAATCGATTAAGAATTACTATACGTTTTGTTGTCACTTAAATATCATCATCTAAAAATTGGTTGGTCCCTATTCAACTTGAAATAGTATTGTTTTCAACTATATAGACGGTACAATTAATAAATTCTTTTTTATTGAGGTTAGTGTATGGGTTGAAGATGTTATATCTTCAAATTTGGAATCCTAAAATTAATTATAAGTAGGGTTCCACTTAAGGAGTAAATGAACATTATACTCTCGAAAGAGTAGAATATATTTATTTCGTCAAGAGAAAAGGGAAATTCGCATGTGTGAAGAGATTATATTTTCCATAGAACAAAATGCATGCTTGTTTTCTCTTGCAAAATTCTAGCTAGTAGTATTTTTGGGACTCTAAATTCTAGGGATGGCCAAGACCAACTTAGACCAAAAAATCTTTGATACACACCTTGAAAGTGCATGAAAAAAATATCATGCCTTATGATTATACATAGATTGTGCATATTCAAAATCTTTTTTCTCTCAAATAATTATATGATATTGGAAAGTGGATCCCAGAAGGGTTGGTAATGGGCCAGGCAGCCCTGTTCGGCCTTAAAAAAACTAGGGCTTGGGCCACAAAATATGGCTTTCAAAGCTGGGCCTAGACTGACCTAGAATTCTTCCCCCCCCCCCCCCCCCCCCCCCCCCCCCCCCCCCCTTCCCCTCCCCTTGTCTTCCTATTTGTTTTCTTGTCTTCCTATTTTTTTTCTTTTGACAGGGCCAGAGCCTCTTCAGCCCGGTCTTCCCTAAAGCGACTAGGGCTAGGGCACCCACCCTAGATCCAAAAAATTTAGTACCATAAAAATCCACCAAGGTAGGCCATTTGTCTGAGGGAGCAAATGTACACTGTACATCAAACAAACTAAATGTGGAATATGAGAGAAGGAATGCTATTATTTTAACGGTTTAACCTCTTTTGACCTGACAAAAAAGCAATATGAACAAGTACCAAAAGATGGTGAATGTGCTTATAAATCCCTAATTTTTAAATGGCCCTTTATGGACTTTGAAGATACAGGAAACATGGGCTTTACATTGATTAAAAATAGTATAAATCTTTTCAGGTGTCGCATGATGCCTCCCATTGAGTGTGGGAGGAACCAAGGATGAGTGTGAAGAGCCTAGATTTTGTCATGTTGGATTGGACGATCTAGATTTAGCACATCTCTTGTCACTTAATTTCATATTAGAATACTAGGGTGCTTGTGGCATTTTTCACACACGCTAAATGGTCTTATTTTATACTTTCTTACTCATTAAGGAAAGACTAGGGTTCGTATGAGGTGCCCACCTTATACTCTATTATTAACTAAACTTTACCGGAAGATATAGTTTCAATTTCAAAAACTTTATCATGGCTTGAAATTTTATGTTCAACCTTAATTATACCCACATCTCTAAACTTTGCCGGAAGATATAGTTTCAATTTCGAAAACTTTACGATGGCCTGAAATTTTATGTTTAATCCTAATTATGAAATTTAAATTTTAAAAAAGAAACACTTGAAAATCTAGAAACATAAATTCTAGATAACTTGCTACATGATCCACTATTTTTAGGACTTGAAATTTTGTTTTTTATATTAAGATATTTCGATGTCAACAATGATCAATTGAAATATTTTCTAATTTCAGAACACCCCTTTCTAACCTTATATAAATTTTTCCTTAAGGAAATAAGTTTACCTATTGACAATATACGATGTAGGGCATAAATTCAATTCCAATGCACCTAACAGCCACCAGATATAAGAAATTTTAATTTTAATGTTTTATAAATCATTTTGACCTTATTTTTTGGCAGAAATGTGCCTTAACATAGGTGAAAAAAAAAGTTGCTAAAAAAAAATGACCTTCTGACTCTCTATCCAAATTAGTAAACCTGAGCTATCCAGCCTATACTGTAGCATAGACCCATTGGCCAATAAATTCCACTCTCATTTTTAAATGAGGGTAGACGAAATCACTGTTCATTTTTACTTATAGGCGTTTTATAGTATCTTCATATATATATATATATATATATATAAAACACCAAAAATTTAAAGAAGAAACGAGTACAAAAAGGGAAAGAAAATGAGGAGAATTCAAATGGAGGAAACGGTGATGTGGCTCTTGATCTAACGCTTGGATCTTGTTTGTCTCCATAATGACCATTTAGCTTTAGGAAACGTTTATATAGAGCCAAGGCTCTAAACAATCAAATTTGAGCCTACCTCAAAAGTTTATCTAGAAGAGGTTGTTTTGATGTTCAAATATCCTCAAATTGATCATCTCAACATCAAGTTACATAGACACGAGAAAAAAAAGGATTCAAGCTTTGGAAGTAGTGTATTTTGTAATACATTTTTGGACCGTCAATTTTCAAGAATTTCAAGTTTTCGTAGATATGTTGATTGACACTCCTTTTGAAGCTTTAAACTTTATAAATAAAGATAAAAATATATTTTAAAGCTATCAAAATGATTTTCAATATTGAAATCACATTTCTCGATACTATTTGAAGGTAGGCTCTAATTGATTGCTTAGAGCCTAGGCTCTATACAAACTGCACCCTTTGACTTTTTCAATGTTTTTTTTTTGGTAAAAACTTTATATAAGGTTGATAATGATAGTGTAGAATTAAAGTGCACTTCATAAATCCATCGGGAAAAGCTCGTTTGATGTTGGAAAAAAGTCTAATTGATCACTTTGTATAGATATTAAAAAATAAAAATCAAGTCGAAAAAGTAGTATTTCTTGCAATACATTATTTGGACTGTCTATTTTCAAGATTTTCATATTTGTATAATTTTGCTTGATTTGAACCATTTTTGGAGTTTGAAATTTTATAATTAGAGATAAAAATATATTTTAAGGTCATCTAAAAAAACTTCGACACCAAAATTGTATCTTATGACAAAATTTGAAAATGTGCCTTGTTTAAAGTTGTAACCTTATACAAGCCACACGTGTTTTATTTTTTTTTAAAGTACTAAACTCTACCACATAACCTTTTTCTTTAACTTTAAAAAAAAAAATAGATGTTAAAAGCCAGCACTTCCTGTAGCATTTCATTTTAGAGAAGGCTATTTTTTGTCATTTGGTTTTAGAGATCGTGATGATGAAACGGCCTTGTAAAAACATGGGTTGATAGATCAACATTTGCAAGACGTGGTGATGAGTAACATGGGTTTGAAGAGGTCAATGTTATGATTTCCTTTTTTTTTTATGCATGGAGCACTGAAAAGCTCAGTTTGATTTTCTAAAATAAGGAACATAAACCAGTGTTCTAAAAATCGAAACTCGGGGCTTGCCAGAATGGCCTTGGATCAGTGTGTTCTTGAGTTTATGAACAAAATTTCGGGCCTCATATAGAATAGAATTTTCCCCTTTAATTTTAATTTCTTTGGTTAAAAATGATTGGTCTGATTTTTGCCTTGCCTGGCTTGAACAAAGTCATATTTTAATTTCTTTGGTTAAAAATGATTGCTCGGACTTTGGCCTCGCTTAGCGAATTCTGAGCCCATTTTTTAAACATTGGTAAACCATTAAAAGTCAATTTCTTTGGCTTAATTAAAAAAAAAAAGCAAAAAAAGAGTCCTTGAAGTCCTGGTCCTTTTCTATTTGTTGTTCTATTTCTTTAAATTCCAGATAACAAATAAAAGCTTACAGACCCCAAAAAGGAGGTAAGCCCTAACATTTGACTTAAGGGAAACTATCATTGTATCCCATCTTTGAAGTTTGGAGATCTCTCTCTCTAGTCTGTACATAAAATTGAAATGATGTCGTGCTCACCTAGGAACAAAATGTACAAATTGCTCGGTAAGGCAAATTCCTAGCTAGGATTATTGCCACCCAAAGTCTGCAGAAGTGACCTAATCTAGTGACCAATTTTTTTTTTTTGTTTTTTAAAAAAAACATTAAAACTATAATTTGGATTTACAGAAAAAAAAAAAAACATGCATCAATTGCACATGTACAAATTTTCAATAGTCAAATCTAAGTGTTTAGGAACTCAAAAATCAAATTTTTTTGAAAACTGCATCAGCGATTTTAAAGAAACTCATTTAGGATATGGCAAAGCGGACTGCATAAACTCATATCGATAAAACATCCAAGTCGGCTTTTTGCCCAAGGGAGCAAGTGTACAATTTGCTCTCACAAGAGCACAATATCCTCCCTATTTTACTTTTATGTTTTCTAAAACAACATAGTAATAGAGCAATGATTACATGCAAACCGTTGTATAGTAATATGATGTAACAATCCTGAAAAACCATTTTATGGATATTTGTTTGATTCAAATTTTGAAATATACACTCTTTTCATTCTAATGAACAACCACAAAAAAAAAAAGAAACAATTGAAAACACAACCTAGAAAGTATTTTTTTAGCCCAATTAACATAAACCATTCATTTTAGTGAGATGCCTAGATCTAGGACTTAAAAGGAATTTTTTTCATTTCCAAATTTTTGGATGGTTTTATTATCATTAGATGAACAATGTTGAAAAAGAAAAAAATGACTTAAGCTAAGATCTTGAAATGCACAAAATGAATGGTCTAGATTCGTTTTTGGAGGGGATTCATATTGACCATAGTTAGGGTTCAAATTGAACTTTTGTTTTTTGGGGGATTGATTATTGAGATAAAGAGAGTGTGTGTGTAAATTTGAGGTCATACAAATACCACAAACATGGTTTTCTAGAAGTGTCTTTGCATCATATTATGATACAACCGTTGTATTGGATCATTGCTCCATAGTAATATTTATAAAAAAAAGTTCATATAACAATCAAAACCTAAAAAATTCATTAGAAGAGGTTGTTTCGATGCCCAAAAACCCTTCAATCGATCTTATGAAACCTCAAGATTTATGGACATGAGAAAAACTGGAGTTCAAGTATTGAAATATTGCATATTGTAATACATTTTTTAGACCGTCAATTTTCAAAATTTTCAAGTGTTTATAGATCTGTTCAATATTCACTATTTTTAAAATTTTAAATTTTATAATTAGAGATGAAAATGAATTTTTAGGCCATCACGAGATTTTCAATACCGAAACAACTTTCCATACTACTTAAAGGTGCGCCTACTTTGATTGTTTAGGGGTCAAGCCTTATACAAACCACACCCAATATTTATCGACCAAAGGAAAGGCTTAACCATTCCATATCCAAAAAGAAAAGATGAAGAACAGTCAAAATTCCTAAGAAAAAGCATAAAAAAGCCCTTTACTTGGGAACTAGAGCACCATAAGCTTGGGAAATGAGAGCAAAACCCTAAAAACCAATGGAGAAAGGGAATCCATTGGCCCCCACCCAGCCCCCAACTTTGATCATGGCTTACCCTTTTCTCCTCAAAATGGGAGCACACTGCCCTACCATTCTCTCAAGTTTGGGCCCTCTTTGGTGGACCCTCTGTCACATGAGTTAGCAAGGGTTACTATGGTACTTTTGCTTTGTTGGACCTTTAAGAGCTATCTTTTGGGTGAAAGAGGGGTATCTATCTACTCTCTCGCTTTAACCCTTTCAATCAAATTCAAAGTAGACAGGTTCAAACCATGACTTTTGCAAAGGCATTCCGGGCTTCGTGCTCACATGACTAGCTATTTACCCTAAGGTAATGGTAGAGAGAGAAAGAGAAAGATATACGGTCTGTTAGTCCCTTTGGTTCTAGGTCCACAAGGTTGGTGAGGCACCCAAAGGTTTATTAAAGTTAATCAAGGGAACTCGTAGTCTTTTGGGATCATCGAGGTATATACATGCTCTCTCTCTCTCATTAAAGTTAGGAAACGGTTTATATAAGGTTGAGGCCTTAAATAATCAAACCAAGGCGCACATTAAAAATTCACTAGAAGAAGTTTCTATGCTGTAAAACCTCAAATCCGATCATCTCGATCTTGAGATTCATGGACGTAAAAAAAAAATGAACTTTTAGTCTTAGAAAATAATGTATCTTGTAAGACATTATCTAGACTGTCAATTTTCAAGATTTTCAAGACCTGTTTTATCTATATTATTTTTGAAGCTTTAAATTTTATAATCAGAGATGAAAATAAATGTTTAGATCAGCATAAAGGTTTTTTGTACTGATACGACATCCTTTACCACTATTTGAAGGTGCGCGTTATTCTGATTGTTTAGGGCCTCAGCCTTATACAGACCACACCCTTAAAGCTAATGAAGGGAACTCGCAGTCTTTTGGGATCATTGAGGTATATACATGTTTCTCTCTCTAAAAAATGAAAAACCAAAGGTTCATTAAAGTGAATGAAGGGGTACTCGTGATCTTCTGGGATCATTGAGGTATATACATGTTCTCTCTCTTCTTTCTAGATAGAGAGAGAAGATTTGCATGTTTGAGATTCCCACGAGGCAAGAGAACCAGTCATCGATGCTCTAAAAGTTGAAAATCATGGTTGCACCAAGGCTTGGTTGTCGAGCATATGAGTACCTCGTGCCTGCTCATCATTTACTCCTGCATGACCACGACAAATTTTTTTTTTGCTTTAATCATGCACTCGGATAAGCATCACCTATCTCTCTCTCTCTCTCTCTCTTGTGACCACCATTCACATAGTGCTCTACATTCATCACCATTCATTTATAATCATGGACCACGCTGTCTCCACTTCCTTTCATGTACATGGCCATCTCTCTCTCTCTCTCTCTTGTGACCACCATTCACAGTTCTCTTTAGTCTCCACTATTCATGTTCATAATCATGGTCCTCTCTCTCTCATGTATATGGCCGTGACTCTTCTCTCGTTACCACCTTTCATCTAAGCCTGTGGTTTGTATGACGTTGCAATTTTAAGTAATCAAATTAAGGCGCATCTTCAAATTTTATTATAAATATAATTTTAGTGTCAAATATTTTTAGGATGGTTTGAAAATCTATTTTCATCTCCAATTTTAAAATTTTAAATAGTTCAAATCAAGTAGATTTATAAACACTTGAAATTCTTGAAAATGAACAAGTCCAGAGAATGTGTTGTGAGATAAACTATCTTCAGAACTCGAAATCTTTTTTTCTCGATATCGAGATGATCAATTAGAGGGTTTTCCAACATCAAAACAACGTTTTATAATAGCTTTTTGAGATACACCTTAATTCTACAATTTAAAGCTGCAACCTTATATAAACTTTTTTTCTTTCATATAAATAATAATAATAATGCTCTCTCACTCTTTCTCTCTCTCTAAGTGTTTTCTACCTTTCATGTCAATAACATATCTTAGAGATAGACAAGGATTCATCTTTTCAAGGGTCTGGATATGACAGAGCAGTACAACGAAACTAAGTCCAAAGAAAACATAGTAAAGCTGCTGATATTCAAAAAAGTAATAAAAAAACTGTAAAGCTTCCTTGATCGTAATAGCAGGAGAATCAGAGTCAGAATTCCTTGGGTGAATTGTAATGATCTAAGGGGCCCAACTCATGGAATAGTACATGCCTAATGGTTGGATCGGAGAAGTGTTAAAAAGTGGCCGATTCGATTCAGAACTGCCTAATTCAAACAAGAACCGGTGGCCACCAGTTTTGGGCCCTAATTTTTCGAGGTCCTCGTTAAATCAGGGCCCGAACCTAGAAATAACATTATAAACATTTTATTATAAAAAGACTAGTATTTCTTAGGAAGATTTGTAGTTCCTAAACCTTTGAAACATTTTTAACTCTTTAAAGTTTGTTTGCATTTTCTAATCCTCTTTTATCTAGTTTTACCGAATCGGCCAACCAGACTCACCAATGTTGCCGATTTGACTCGGATTGGTGGGTGACCGGATCAAACCACTAGTTTGATTTTCTTTAACGCAGTTCATATTGAAGGATCATAGACAATGTTGTGTATTAAGGCCTTTTAAGATTTTTCCCTTTGGGACACCAAATTTTGCACACACCCATACCTATCTCAGTGGGGTTCTCTCATAAAAATGAACAAGATAAATACTCTCAAAATATAAGATCTTTGGCTTATAGAATCTTTATCCTTGATTGAAAATATAAAAATTAATTAGCAGTAATATGTATAAGTGAAATGATAGCGTAGCTTGTTGTTGCATGTCTCCAACGTCTGATGGGTCCACGATTGGTTAAGATTGATGAAGAATCAGTTGTTTGCAAGTAGAGAACACTCCATCTTCACCGTCCACCATTGGAAGTGGAAGGTGGAGATTACATTTAGTATACAAGCAAAATATATCATGTATTATATACCATCAAGTATTAACTCCCTTAATTTATTAATAATAAATCTCACGATTAGCATCTCTCTGTATAAAAAGCACAAAACCGTGGACCCTCAAAAGGTCCATACTCATCTCGATTGAAGTTTTCTCTCTTTTTTTTTTAGTTGGGTTTGATAAAGTAACCCAAGGGAAAATATTGGAATATAGGAAAAGATATCTCTCTCGATATGTGAGAGAATAATGCAAAATATAGTAAATTGGCCCACAACGGACGCATTGCAGTCCTTTCAATCTCTCTCTAGATAATAATGCAAACTTTACTACTAATAGGGCCATAAGGGAAATATTTACAAACCTTTCTCTAGAGAAAGATGTAAAATATACTACTAGTAGGGCCACAAGGGACACATTTACAAACCTTTAAACCTCCCTCTCTATGACACATCACAATCCTTTTAAACTCTCGAAAATAATGCAATATATATATATATATATTTTTTTGTTTTGACAAAGCAAAAAAAAAAAAACAACTTACATGATAAAAGCAAAATATACTACTATTAAGTAGGGCTAAGAATGAGGTCTGGATTCAAGGATCCATATGCATATCCAAAAAGTATACATGCGATCTAAGTTTAGATCTAGATCCGATTGGATAAAAAAAAATTTATATATCATTTTATATTTATAAAAAGAGTAATGATCATATAAGACCCTCCCTCACCAATATGTATAGAACCTCAAAGGATCACCATTAAATTAAATTTGACATGGATCTCTAAAAAAGTTATCACATGAGTGTGGAACTTGACTTTTTTAGAGATCCATATCAAATTTAATGGTGATCCTTTTAGATCCTACACATATGGGTAGAAGAGGGTCCTATAGGATCATTTCTTTTATAAAAAAATATAAATTAATTTATAAAAAAAAATACTATATGACATATATACATATATATATTATAATATACAATATATTAATAACTGAGTTGGATCCACTTGTGCGTGAATTCGATCCGAATTACCACTAGTATCAAAATCCAACCCGTTGGATCCAATCTCAAATCCCTACCCCGATGTGGATAGGATCCAAAATTTGGATCCTCTTATGTACCATTTATTTTAAAAATCACTCTCCCTTCTCTGCCAGAACGATCATTGGAAGGTCCAAGCAGGAAAGCCTTCACATTATGTCATATTAATAATTGAACAAGATATTACATGATTAAATACAATATTTACTCTCATGTAATTACTTCTAACCACAAGAAAAGAAACCTTTTTAAATACATGATCCGCATGATCACGTGGTTGGTTACAAATTAGAGTAAGCCACATAATCTATCTCTTTCTACTATTTTAACTACAAGGATACTTTTCCACAAAAATTGAATTTTATTTTCATCAGCAAGTGTTGGGCCCAAATCCAATGAGCCCATTCTCACTATCAAAGGATATCTGGATCCCTTCTTGCTGAATATTTCCAAAAATGGAGATTCCGGACACGGACGGTGCCAATGCGAGGCAAAAAGTCCCACCGTCGTCGACCGGAATCATATAATTCCCGGCCGGAAGCGTCAGGATGGGGCCACCGGCAAAATAGAAGGACACAGTAGGCACGGTGACCATCTCGAGGCCCCTCAAGTCATAGCACGTGTCGAATATGGACTGGGCAGGCGCTCGTGGCAGGGCTTGCGTGGCTGACACGAATGCGTCTCGCAGAGCCTCGTAGGCTACTGTGGGGAGGCGGGTGACCGCGGTGCCGGAATCAAGTATCATTCCTTTGACGGAATCAGACTGCCCGAAAATATTCTTGGACAGTGGTAACTGCCAGGAACCGACAGCGAGCCCAGCCAGGCCCACAAAATAGAAGGTGGGTGCGCGCAGGTCGCGGAGCATAGGCGCCTGCACTGCACCCAAGGG
Organism: Amborella trichopoda; assembly: GCF_054954075.1. Classification (NCBI taxonomy): domain Eukaryota; kingdom Viridiplantae; phylum Streptophyta; class Magnoliopsida; order Amborellales; family Amborellaceae; genus Amborella; species Amborella trichopoda. The sequence goes on from NC_142344.1 coordinate 924,665, forward strand.
CATTGCACCCTTGCCAAAAACAAGCTCACCAGTCGAGCCACCGGTCGCCCCCCGGCTCACCAGACAATATCCAAAGGCTCCGCCCATCTGGCCTCCTAATTGTCCATTAAAGGACATAGACCCACCACCCAGACCCAGCAGGCCAGCCGCTCCGATGAACAACCCGTGGTTCTTGTGGCCGCATCCCATGGCTACATTCCTCACTGTTGTGGCCTGAAATGTTAGTGTCTCTAAGGCCAGAGTCCCCTTTGTGTATGACCCGTCGCCATAGCTGACCTCATAGCGGCACCGTCCAGCCCCGCACCCTGAGTTCTCGAGGCGGCTGCACACAGATGAAGTACAGCTCACCCCAGCAAACGTCTCAGATGCGGCTGGGTCGAACACAGGGTCTGCCTGCTGGTAGCACTGCAAGCATGGGCGACACTGCACCCAAACTATGTCGCTCCCTGTGTCGATGACCATGAATTGGTCTCGGGCGGGGGATCCAACACCGATTCTCACAAAGTATTCGCCGCTCCCTTGCTCCATGCCGGAGACCACCTCAGCTCCAAAGTCGGTGAGTTTGTAGCCCGACTCGAGACCCAATTTTTTAGCAAGTGCGGCAACTCGCAACAAGTCACGCCGCATCCTTGACTCGAAACGGTGCTTGTGGCTTGAGGAGTTGGTGGGCTTGAATGAGTCTCGATGCAGGAGCTTGAGCCTCAATAAGTTGCCGGGTTTCGAGGCCGAGGGTTGGCTATGGGGGGTTTTTGTCTCGGTGTGTTTTGAGGGTTGGCTAAGGTGGGTTTTTGACTCGGCGTGTTGTGAGAGCCCTTTGGGTTGGGTTTTCGACTCGGCTTGTATGGCTAAGGTTTTCAGGGGGGGTTTTGACTCGGTTTTAGTTGATAGGGTTTCTGCTGGGTGGGCTTGTGTTGACTCGGCCAATATGGCCCGGACGTTTAGGGTTTGGAACTGGGTGGCGGAATTAGCAGCACCGACTGTATTTCCATCCAGGAGCAGGAGCAGGAGGAGGAGGAGGAGGAGGAGGAGGAGGGGGGAAACAAGAGCGCCAGAAACTACCATTTTTTGGAGGATGGTTTTTTGCGGAGTCTTAGGCCCAGAAGAGGCACGAAATGGGGCTATTTATATTGGCTTCTTTCTCACAAATGTTTATGTCCGCTTTAGCATATTGTAGAATTTGATTTGATTACTATATGCAGGGTTCAGCAAGATATTCTTACTGTAAATTAAGGCTTAATTTATTGGGTATTGGTTTCACTATTTTTAATTTTTTTTTGTATTTTGCATGATATCCTAAGTATATATGGGTGAGGCCATAAACAATCAAATAAGGCGTACCTCAAAAACTCATTAGAAAATATTATTTCGATGCTGAAAAACCCTCAATTTGACCTTGTTGACCTAAAATGTATGAATATAAAATAAATAAATTTCAAATATTAAAAATAGTGCATCTTGTAATATATTATCTAAACCGTCAATTTTCAAATGTTAATAGATAGATATATTCAATCTATACTATTTTTTAATTTTAAAATTTATAATTAGAAGTGAAAATAAATTTCTAGACCATCATAAAAGTTTAAACAACATATTTCGGCACTATTTGAAAGTGCGCCCTATTTTGATTGTTTAGGACCTTGACCCTATACAAACCGTACCTTTAGTTTATTGGGCAATTTTTCTTATTTTATGATTTAACAATATTTTTATTTTATTTGTTGAGTATTTATCGGAATTATGTGTTAACTTTAGTGAGCAGAGGAGGGTTGGCCTTGGTTGCTTCCTTACTAAAGACAAGAGCTTCTTTCTCAGTCTTGGCAGCTGCCGCCACTGAGTGGAGCTTAAAAGATGGTGGTGCGAACTTCATAAATAAATATATATTTATTTTTCTCATCTGCCTTTTCCCCACTTTTCTACATTGAAAAGTTTCTAGGGTTTAAAATTGTGACCTTTAGACCGGCCAATTTGACCCTGACTGTTTCAGTTATGCCCCATTTAGTCCTCTAATCATCAAAATAAACCACATATCAATATAATCACTTGAATTTGTTGGCTTAAATACAATCACACCTCTAAACCCTACCAGAAAATGTACAATAGTGCCATGGAAAAAATGAAAATAAAATAATACACCTTACAACTGTATCAGAAAATATAGATCATGTGCGGTTTGAAAATATATTTCTACTTTAAAATTCCAAAAATTATGTAGACGTGTGAATTTACGAGCAATTGAAAATGGATGAATTTAGATATCATGTTTGAAGATTTATTATTTTAAGACTTAAAATCCTTTCTTTCTTTTCAAATTTATAATGATCAAAGTTAAGATGTTCAGTTTTGAGGATTTCTCAAAATTGGAAGTGCATTTTCTTTACATGCTTTATGCCAACCTTTTGCAATTTAGAATAAAATGTTTCTCACATTGAAATACCAACCATGATGTGTAGTCCAATGTTTTGGTATTGTTAACCATGGAAGCCAATACAAAAGTGATAATAACACTAATATGATCACATGTACTTCTTTGGACAGGTGATATGCACTAATGCATTACATTAGATCCATTACAAATCAAATTATTATATATATCGTGTGGTATGTGTATTTTATATATTTTTATACCAGGTTGATCCGGTGAGGTCGACCATGACCGAACAGGGTCCAATCAGACACGAACCCAAGTTGGGTTAGGTCCAACTCATTTGGTCCTGGGTCCGACCAGCTAGGTCCAACACATAGACTCGGATCCAATTCGACCGGCTGCCGACCTCATTTCTCAGTAACTGGACGGTGGCGATTAATCGCAGTTTATGACAACATTTTACAAATGTTGATAATCTCAACTGTCATTACTAAGAACAATTAGTAGCCATTCTTTTGACCAACCATGTAAATACAACAATGTCCAAAAACTAGGCTCGGACTTGAGACGCATGAGGGTTCCGAGACCGAGTTGTCAATTCAAACTTGGCCGAGTTTGTTGGATACTATGCCAAGTTCGTAAAAGTTGGGATTGTATAGACCACTTACCTTTAAAATGAGGTCATAATTAATTATAATCATTCGATGTGAAAGTCATAACTAATTATAATCATTCGATGTGAAACCTGATAGCTTAAGTGTGTTACGAAGTTCAAAAAAACTTTCTTTTGGATTCTGAGCTTCAAGATTAATTGTGACTACTTTGTACGAAAGGTAAATGGATTCATTGTATACTTTTCTGTACAAGTTATAATTATAAGATGGAAGAACATCTCAAGCTTGGCAGGTATCGAAAACTTATCAGATAATTATTGGGATTCTAATATATCAATCTAACTATGATCATAGAATGAATTGTTATTAAGAGGAGTAGATGTGTTGAAATTATCCATAACTAAAAATACAAGTATTCTAAAATTTTATTAACTGTTAAAGTTGTCAAGAAGTTCTAATGTATATCAAAATTAAAGTATCAAAAATCACTATCAAACTTAGTTCCTTCATGAATTCCTCAAGAAAAGTTATCCCATTTGTGTTATTGAGACCTTGGTGCAACTTTCAGGCAAGTAAACACCAAACCCCAAATTTTCATATTACTTAGAACGTCATCATCATGAAAGTTATTAATCACAATTGTAACGGAACACAATAGATTGATTTTACCAGGATTGAAGTTATAATCGGCTTTAGAATCTATCATGACAAAGTAAAATTCAAATGAACTTATGATAAAATTAACATAAATTAAAAGGAAAATGTTTAAATAAGGCAAAGATAGAGAAAAAAAAAGAGTAAAGCATCAACTCAAAACTCACCGGGCATCAGATAACCTTCAAATCAATCATCTTGACCTTGATCATTATGATTGTGAAAAAAAATAAAAAGGAATTTCAAGCCTTAAATATGTTGTATAATGTAACACTTCATCTACACTTTCTATTTTCAAGCGTTCACAAATCCACATGACTTGTAACATTTTTTTAACTACAAATTTCACAGTAAGCTGCTGCCGAAACAGATTTTAAAGCAATCATAGGGATTTCCTATACAGCGTTTTCCAAACAAAATTGACAAATTTCGAGGCAAGGCTTTACTCTTATTTTTTAGTATTTAAATCCTAGGCCTTATAAAAATTGCATTAAATTTATACGATGTAAAGTGTCCCCCTTTAGAGGGCAAGGTATATTTGCGGTTCTAAAGAAAAGAAAAGGAAAAAAGAAAAAGGTGGGATTATGTGATTTCCATCAGAAGAGAGGGCAATATAATCCAACATGAATGTCCAGGTCCTTATCATAGGCATACCCCTTTTACTATATATAAAGGTTTATACTTGGGCTAATCAGGTATATGTTTATGCGTGTGATGCACACGTGTGGCATGTAACTAAAAAGAGAGGGAGTAAGTGCGAGATCTTATAAAGGCATGCTTCCTTTATTAATTTTATATATAAATATTTTTTATTAATTTTATATATAGATGCATGAATTATCAAAAAGTGCGTCTAGCGTACTATTGCGAGAGAGCACGCAGTCTACGTGCTCCTTCAGTAAAAAGACCTACTTAAGAGTATTTTTTCAACCTAAGATTTGGATCCATTTTAGAATCACTAGATGAGTATTTTCGAAAGGGAAGAATATTGTATTTCGAGCTTTTGGTTAAACCTTGGGATTCTTTTTTAAAATGCATATGCAATGTATATGATTTTATTTATTTTTTAAAATTTGTGGAGATTTATAACTTCATTTGGGGTCCTAAAAATACCTCAAATTTTACCCGAGTACATGGACGATATATGGCCACTCGGGAGTACATAATCTTTTGGCCAAACCAAATACCAAAGACTTATCTTTTTTTCATTATTGAATTGGAACCAGGCCAAAGTTTTAGTTGAAAAGGTTTGAATTCAAATCTGTGTTCAGTGGTGGCTGCAGGTATTTGCTGAGGAGATTCTAGGGTTAGGGTTTGGGAGAAGAAGCCAAATGGGAATATTTGTTATGTAATAAACAATAATATAAGGATTGGGGGTGTAAAAACGACAAGGAACAAGAATGGTGCATGAACAAAAACAATGTTTAAGTGGGTATGTCACCACCAGAAAGGGGCCTCTGATTAATGCGAGTTGGAGAGCATGAGACATGGAACTTCCAATAATTGAGTTATCAACTCACTAAGTGGTACCATAAACACACAAATGCCCTCTCTAGAATGTGTGTGTGAGAGAGAGACTCTGTCACACACATTCATAAGAACTATCATGAATGCGAGAGAGAGAGAGAGAGAGAGAGAGAGAGAGCAAGAGCACTCTCACATAAGGGTGGCACCGGTCCGGGCCAGCCTTGGCCCTAACGCGACCCTTGGGCCCATAGGGCCGGCCCAAGCCTAGCCCTGACCCTGTTAGGGCCAGGCCAGCCCATTGCCAGCCCTACTCTCATAAACACAATATCTCTCTCTCTCATTTGAGAGATAGAGAGGTGGGGGAGAGACATGGAAGCATGAAGTTGGGATATTAGGAAGGAAAATGGTAGGTCAAGTTAGGTACTCGCAATGTGAGAAGTGAAAAATCTCTCTCCAAAGAAATCGCAGGCAGCTTTTAAGTAGCAAACTTCCCTGAACAAACTCCCAGGTCGCAACTTTATCACAGTGGTCCATTATGGCAGCACCTCACAATTAACCATCACTGTACAGTCCACACTGCTCTCCTGACACCTCTAGAGAGTGAGAGAGAGAATGTCTGTGTGTGAGATATAGAGATAATACGCAAGAATTCACACACTTTCCCTCTTACACAAACACTATGATGCAGATTATCAATCGTCTAATTTCACAAGCATGAGCAGAATAAATCCAAATTATTATCACGAAATAAGAAATAAGTCCAAAGTGTTTCATCCGGACTTTGAAAAATCTACCGAGTCAGCTCGGACTCGGCCGAGTTACTCATGCTCCACCACTCCTCCAACTCAAGGATCTTAAAAAAATTATTAAAAAAAAAAAAAAAAGAAACCTAATGTTACATGTTTATTTATGTGTTCTATCATTTTGGTAAAGATTAAAAATTATTTTAAAAATGCATAATTATTTTTATATTGAGTAATCATACTATAAAACCTTCCTACACCCACGTGAGTAGGCCTAAAAAAGTCACCATTAAATTTTGACACAGATCTTTAGAAAAGTTATTAATAAACCCATTCACCCAAGTCCCGATCCTTTGGGGTCCTACTCACATCGGTGTGAGAGGGTCTCATAGAGTCATTTCTCTTTTATATTTTCCTATCTTTTTTGGATTAGTTTAAAAATACCTCCACTCACAAGTTGATTTTTCCAAAATCTATTTTTTACTACTTTTTTAACCTCATATGCTTTGTTTAAACTTACTTTAAATATATATCTCTTTTTTTGTACTTTTTATTTTAAAACTTTTTAACATTACTGCTCTAGTACTCGACAATTCGGGCTGAGTTACTCGGACTCAGGCTGAGTACTCGACTCGAGCATGGGCCAAATACTAGGCCCGAGTCGTGCTCTCCCTCTCTCTCTCTTCCAACATTGGCAGCAATACATGCAAATCTCTCTCTCCATCTCCATCTCCATCTCCATCTCCATCTCTCTCACTCAGTGGAAGGCAGTCCCCTATATTCAATTTATAAGTGGCAAACATTATCTCTAGTGAGCCAAAAGATCCAAAGGACTCTTTGGCATAGCCCTTAACTTTCTGACATGTGGCGTGGGTTCAGTTACTTTGCACATACCACACACAAACACATGTTTATCTATGTCAGTATGCATGTATGTATGTGTGCACATGAGAATCTACGTAATTACATAAAGATATTCTGAAAGTTGATATATCCATTATACATTATACATATATTAAACATATATTAAGCTACTATTAAGGGGCGGGACACGTACGAGAGAGGAACCTTACCGAGAGAGATTTTAGGGTAGCGTCCCTAACTATTTATTAAAAAGTACCTGAAAATGAGAGTTTTCACATAACTCCTAATCCAATTCAATTTCTATCCGTCTAAAATAAAAACCTTTATTGATAATTTAATTGGATCTACATACATTAAGCCACAGTTTTAAGGACTACACACACAACAATTAACAAGAACAGGACCGTGTAGAGAAATAACTCGGGTAAGGTACCTATTGAGGAGGGGATCATCTACAAAAGGGGAATTTAAGGTGGCTACCTCCTAATCCGATTCTGTCAAATGGGACTTCCTTAAAAGAAATACCTTCATTTTTTATTTCATCGGAATAATTAAAAGGAAATCTAATTGAAAAGGAAATTGTCTTTTTAATTATATTTTATCTGTATTCCAAACTTAAATATTTTGGATGGATGCATGTACTAGTGATAGAAAACTCATCTTGCCCGACTTAGACTTGGCCAAGTTACAAAGAATCGGCAGCCTACCAAGTCTAGAAGAAAAACCCCAAGACCGTTGAGTCGTCGGATCCCCTAAGTTTCTTTTATATATATATATATATATATATATATATATATATATATATATATATATATATATATAATCTGAGATTAACCCACTAAGCTCATATGAACCCAACGTCCCATATTGAATCTGGACCAATCCGATGATCACTGATGTCCGGTAGTGCTTGAATTTTATTTATTTTTTTACAAATCCAAATCGCTTGAAATTTTAAACGTGTGTTCTTCTCATTAAGACACACCTAAAAAAAATATAAAAAAATTATTTACGGAAAGAAAAATGACCAAAATACCCCCAAAACTTTTTGGGGGTATTCTAGTCAATTTATTTCATGTAAAATATTTTTTTGATATTTTTTGAAAATTCACCTATTTTTTATAAACACGCGTCTAAATTTTCATGTGATTTAGATTTATAGAAAATCAAATAAAATTCAAACATTACCGGACATCTGTGATCATCAGATCGACCCAGATTCAATCTGGACCGTTGGACTCATATGTTCATATGAGTTAGTGGGCTAATCCTAGCTTTTTCCTCTCTCTCTCTCTCTCTCTCTATATATATATATATATATATATATATATATATATTAAAACACTCAGCCAAGTCTCTCGGGCTCAATCCCTAGTGAGTATGGAACTGAGTCTATGTCTTAAAACTTGCTATGTACACATAAAGAGAGATTCTTGAGTATAACTAATTTTATTGAACCAAACCCCTAATCTCCAAAATTTTGAGATTCTTCTTTCTTCTTCTTTTTTACCATTTTTTTTATTACGAATTTTTACCATTATGAGATTTTAATCACAAAATAGAAAGGTGCATTGCATGCATGTGCCTCTCATATCTAAATTGTGTAGGGAGCTGCAAATCCAAGGCAATATATTTTCCCCCCCTCATGCATATGTAAATTTGTTTCCCGAATAAATAAACTTGAAAGATGAACCATGTTTTCAGTCAATCTCATTCATATAAAGTTAATATCATGTTTGAGTCACATAAGAAGAGACAATTCATCATGTTTAAGATACATAAGTAGAGAAAATTCATCATTTTTAAGTTACATCATCATTACCATGGTATGCTTATCCCAACTATTTGAAGTATCATGTTTAAGTTACATAAGAAGAGAAAATTTAAAGAAAGCAAGCACCACTCTATCTCCGTGGTTACAATTCATTGTATATTCATAAACAACACAGTTACAACAGATAAAAGCAGGTCTAGTTAAAGCTCCAACTGTGGAAAGATGCAAGATGGGGATCTCCAAGTGCAATTACATTGCAAGAGCCTCTTCACTTTCTTTCTCACTCTCTGGTGATTATAATTTTTTCTCACAGTAACTTATCAATATCATGCTTCTCCTTGTGTGTGAAACCATGTAAAGAAGATGTAAAATGCAAAGCATATGTTACCTCATTCTCGAACTTGACCACTATCCAATAGAAAAAATCTTGAGGACCAATAAATCACAACTCAAACATGAATTACCATTTTAAGGGGGATAAACTCTCGTTCCGAACGGATTGGGATCGGGTTATTTGGGAAAACCCTGCAAGAATGTGGTTGAACCGTGAGCAAATGAAATCACCTCATCACAGACTCTTTCACGAAGGAACGTCCACCGGAGCTGGAAAAAAATTATTGCAAAGAGAATGCAGTGAGCTGGCTTGAAAAAAGAAAACTAATGTTAAAGATTTTGAATTTCATTCTTCATCAGTAAATAAATAAAAGAAAAGAAGACTCTTGACATGGTATCAGCATTTTTAGACTTCGGAAAAATATTGGGGCAAAACCCCCTCTCTCTCTCTCTCTCTCTCTCTCGTGAGTACATGCATGTCTCAAGGTATTATTGCATCTTGTGTATAGCTCTCTCACTCACTCATAGAATTTGCATCCTTTGACCGAAAATTCCCCGAATGGCCAGAACAAAATTTCCAAGCACAATGCAAACTCACGTGTATTCTAGGTGAATATTCAAGAACCGTGGATTCTCTTTGCTCTGTGAAAGGGTTAATGAGCCTTCGATGACCTGATCTTGCTTAACGTCCACTGGTTCATAGAAATAGAGCAAGGTCTGCAAGAACGTTCAATAACATTTACATAATGACCTTCCTAAAAAAACATTTATATAATGACAACGCATTACATACTAAACTTTCCAATCAACCTATATCCAAAACGAAGGAAATAAGTAAGCAGAAATAAACAATAAGTTTCCCAAAAGCTCTTATTTCTCAGCCTGCTAATACTAGATTGATGAACATAAGAGGAAGGTGACAGCACCAAAGAAGAAACATCATTCGAGGAGATATGTCGAATTTAGTGTAAGTTATTAGGCACATATCTTTCATCCTGAAGCTGGTTGTCCCAAATGACACTTAAACCAATCAATGGATTGTGTGGTTTCTATTAATAAGAAAACAAGCATGTCCACGAAAAATAAAACTAATTAAAAAAATACAAAAATCAGGTATTCTGATCACTCAAAGAATGCAGCCATATTCATTTGGGAAAATTCAAAGAGTGCCTCCATGTTCAAATGAGATACTTCTGTTCTTTGGGATTTCTTATCCTTGTGGGTCCCAATAATTCCCCACTACCAATTATCATGTTTAGTTTTGAACCCCATGGATTATTGATTTGCATACTATATCAGATCAAAGTATAAACTCTCTTTTTCTTTTGTCAAAGAAGACATCAACGGATCAGATACTTCTATACTTCTCCCAAAGGAAAAACAACATGACAACATCGTCTATTCTCAATATGGACAATTCAAGAAAGGAAATATATACAATGAAACCATTTATTTTTAATACATAGAGCTCACAATCATCATTGACCTTTAGATTTAAAATTGGGTGGTTGAGAATGTGTCACTGTTTATGCACAAATTCCAAAACAAAATATTCTCAAATATTATAACATACTTTTATCTATTTGATTTCACATCCAAGGGCTAAAAATAATTGTGCCCTCCTTGTACTAAAAATAAAAATAAATGGTCTCATAGTATTCAATCCCTTAAAGAACAAGAACAGAACAAACTCATATAGTATATACCTTTACTCAAAAAAAAGCTCATATAGTATATACCTGTTGCCAATGGGTTGGTTCATCCTCTGGTGCTGTAGACAATACAAGAGTCTCCATTGATTTTGCCCGTTTTCTTCTTTGATTTGAACCATTTGCACAGGCATCAGAAGACACAGTAGTGCTATCACCCAACAAGGATGTACTGCCTTCTCCCAATGAGGATGGGGAATGGTTGTCATTTGGCATGTTAGCAGGACCAGCAAATTCAACATCGAACCAAAATGCAAAGCCGTGCAGTGGAGCTGCCAAATAGCAATAAGTTAGCATGAATATCGAGCTTAAACTAATTAAGATGGGGAATTCAACTGCATAAAGTCAAGTAATATACATACATAAATTCAAGTAATATATATATATATATATATATATATATATATATATATATATATATATATATGTTATTACTATGTCCTATCAGAGTATGAACTTTAAAGGCTGAATCAGGGCTCATCCGATTCACGCTAGCATAATCAGTACTTCCTCTGGTTCTTTAAAAGTCTAAATCCAAGGTCCAGAACACGTTTAAAAGCAACTGACGTTGATCAAGACTCGTGATAATCCTGATCCAATTCAAATTGGGGAGACTTGGCCATGGCCGTGGCTGGAGGTGGGTTTTCAGTCAACTCGCCTCTCTCTCTCTCTCTCTCTCTCTCTCTCTCTCAGGTGGGATAAGCTACAAATTTCAACAAGAGAGCTTAAATTAGAAACCAAGAACTTCTTTTCTTTTCATGCTTGATTAGTGACACAAAGTGTTCCTAACATTAAGCCATTGCTTTCAATCTGAGCTCAGCTCAGATTTATGATACACATTCCTAATCATCATCATCACCATCATCCGAGCCATATCCCAACTATTTGGGGGCAGCTATATACACATTCCTAATGATGCATGCAACATCTTTCTTCTAAATTCGTTCTATGTTACTATTAATTGATTATCTCAGATTATGATGTATCGTTATCCTCTGGTCGAGGAGCGAGTATTATGGCTGTATCATTAGGAATAGAAAACGAATATAGAAGAAAGATGTTGCACGCATTGAAAAGTATACCTTGCATCATGGACACAAACTTATATTTCGCAGTGATCGTCTCAAGTTCCACAATTGTCACAGTGTAGCAATCAACATGCTTTACCTGTTTGCGAAATACAATTGCAGAATTTTCAATAGGCATTCAGGTAATTTGACAAAAGGAGTCGATCAAAACTAGGTATACTTAATCTCATAAAACGTACATCATGCAGTTAGAACTAGATTCCAAAGACCATTGTGGGTGATATTTTAATGTGTTTTATCACAATCGATGCAATATATTCATGTGTTCAGAACTAGATTCCAAAACAACGTTCTGGGTGATATGTTAATGGGTTTTATCATAATCAATGCAATATGTTCATGTATTCATTGTTTATAGAATCTAAATAGGGTTGAACTAACAAATCAGCCATTAGAAGTTATTGTGAAACATGAATAATCGCTTATTAAATCCAAGAAAAAGGCATACCATGCATGACAATCCAAGGATATATTCACATCAGTTCTCACAAGGATGGATGGAGATTAACCGTACCTTACTGCACCGAAGTAATGACGCTTAGGGCCACTTTCGTTAAGCTCTATTCATCCATTGGTAGGAACTGAATATGGATTATTAACCTCCGGATACCATATATTGTAGTCCACTGGACTAAGGAATCTATTCTGCAGATATTAAACTACAGTGAAGGGTAGAACCCATGGCACGGAATTAGAAACCAGACCTATTGTGAGTGAGTTTAGGGAGTGGGATCTATTAGAGAGACTTTGTGTGGCTCTTTCTATTCTTCATGGCTCTCTCTCTTTACCTACATGTGGATCTCTCTTTCCTGTCCTTTCTTTCCATCTTCCAAATAAGTGGAGATAAGCGTGTGCCCTAAAGCTGATCCTAATCTTTAGCCGAATAGAAGGACTCGGAATAAATATCCTAAATCTAAACCTCAATATGTCTGTAAAATAAGTTCAGAATCGAAATGTTGGCTGGCCTAATATAGACTCCGAATGTAGTATTTCAACCTATATTTGGGGTAGTAAAACGAAGCATAAGAGGAGGATTACTGCATCCTTTTTTCATTGAGCTTTACATGGATCTTTCCAGATCTAACTGTGTAGACTAAGTTCCCCTCAAGTAATCCATCCAACTAGAGAAATATAAATAAATTTTCTACACCTAATCCAAACACTTTTAACCCATAATACCAAAAAATTTACAACAAATATGTAGCATTGCTACCCAAGTTTTAAGTGGCATATTTAAAATAGATAAATTATTAATTAATTATTCCCTTAGACTCTTAGATTTTAATCCATAACAAATATACAAAATCCATGCTATATGTCAGATCTAAAATGAGAAGTATGGATGTAAAGATAGAGATAAAATTGGAGACTCCAATTTTACATTCACTGTTTGTTTTTTGTTTTTTTTATATCTTTTTTTATTCTTTTTTTACATTCCTAATTTTATGTGATTAGGTCTGTGGTCCTAAATTCCTAATTGTCCCTCATGGTTGCACTTTATTCTGAAGATCCATTAAATTAGGAAAATCATATTGTGTCCAAAAGTACATCAGAAAAGAAAAAATTTGTTTTACATTCATTCAATGTTTTCATATAAAGGTTGTAATTAGTAAACATATTCACATAACTCTCACTTACAGCACACGTGAGGAGCAAGTGCATTACACAAGTACTTCCCCAAAATGATATTTAAACTGGTGAATTATTACCTAAACGTAGATGCATATAGGCTATAGAACAGCAAGCTTTTATTCATTGTGCAATACATTTAGAATATTTGAATGTACAATTAACACAAAAAGGCCCAGAGGATCTCACCACAAACGGCCATGTCAGAACATTCTCTCCTATTATTGTCTCCACAGACGGCTCTTCAAATGCACACTGCTTTGCTAATGGCACCATAGCAGACACTACAAACCTCAAGAAAACAATCCTTCAATCATTATTATGTAATTAAAAAAAAAAACTCCACCCTTCCCCCGCCCCCTAACCCAAAACACAACCCAACACAATTTTTATGAGCCAGACAAAATTAGAGAACGGGAATTACTTGTCATGACATGATGTGACAGAGTAATGTGCTCTACTAAGATCCAAGTCCCAACACAATTAAAGGAGATATTTATCCTATATATATATATATATATATATATAAAGCGTAGCTTCTAGCAAAGCTTCGTAGACTCGACAAGTCACTTTTGGTCTTAAGCATCTTTGTGATAGTCATAAGGCATTCTGGTAGGAACGCCAACTCTATATATATATATATATATATATATAGCAACACCTACACTAAAAGTACAGGACATATTTATCCAAAAAATATATATATAAACAAAGAAGATAGTAACACAAACTTATTAGCCTGCCTGGCCCTTACAGCATAGATAATTATGGGAACACAAGTAGGATAATTACTTACTATCTATACCATAGACATTGCGCCAGAACTCAATGCTCTCATTATATCTATCAGAATGTGTGATTGGTGCCATGTACAACTGCAACAGACATGTAAGCAACATGAGAACTGACCATCCGGTGTCCCAATAAGAGCTCTCTCTCTCTCTCTTTCACTCTCTCTCACTCTCTCACTCTCTCTCTCTCTCTCTTTCTCTCTTTCTCTCTCAAACAAATGCCTATGGGTGAAGTGCTACAGTACATCACTCATAGGCTCCCAATCGTCCAATTGAATTTTAACAGTTGGGATCACATGATAGTCTTTGAATTACAATTTTTGAATAAAGCATATTCATATGGAATTCAGGGTGTTTATATATCTCACCATCAAGCACCCTTAAAAAAGATAAAATAAATAAAATAAAATAAAGAAACAAAACATCTTTGCAATATTACAAAAATATCTTGGTTATTTCATTTTAGGAAAATTGTTTCATGCGGGCTGGACCGCATTTCTACATATGCCGTCCAGAAAGTGTAAAGCATCCATCATAAAGATGGATGCAAATAGGTGTTCCATCTAAAAACAATGGAAACTAACGGTCCAAATTTTTTCTTACTAGAATTGTTATTTCTAGTTTTTAAAATTTATTTATTTTTTCACATTCATGATCTCCATGTTAGAGATTACATGTCCTTAAAAATTAAGTCCTAAAATCCATCTAAAAAATAGATTTATTAAGAGACCCGCATTTCTACATATGTGGGCTTGGCCGCATAGAAACCGGGTCCTTCATTTTATGTCAAATATTTGTTTGTATTCTTACGAGTGCACAAAACTTAGGTGCACTTACCCTCCAAAATTTCAGCTCAAATTTGTGTAGAGAAATATTAAATTTCCCAAACTCACACACACTCCTTGATCTGACGGCTGGGGCAGATAGGTGAAGTACTGTAGCACTTTGTCTATCGGCTTTTTTATGAGCTTTGGCCAATATATTTGATCGAAAGCCATTGATTCAAAAAGCGGTCCGCCAAGTGCTTAGGCGGCTGCCTAGGTGGGCTAGGGGAGCTTGGCCGCACCATCCAGGCCTGAGCGAACCAACTAGGCAGGATATCCTTGGGAGCTTGCCTAGGCCAGGTGGGCGCCCAAGGGACTACACCTTCCTAGGTGCAAAAATAGTCATCAGGTGGGGTAATTTTGGTGTTTTCTTTTGTTTGAGTTATAAAAAATGCATGAATATGCATTTTTTATACAAAATCTAGACCTAAAACAGGATTACTGGGCACTTTTTGCACCCTTTTGAACCTAGGCCGCCTAGGTTCTGGGCACCCGCCTAGGCGCTGGGCGGCCTAGATCCCCACCGGCAGCTTAGGCGCCGCTCTCTGGAAAACTGTTGAAAGCAATAAATGGCTAGATACAAAAAAATCAAAGGATACTCAATAACTATGGTCCCCATCAGTCAATTCACTAGAACTTGGGCGCATAGCCAAAATTGAATAGCTACACCCTTCTATACCGATATATTTGCAAACAAAGTCCATTCCTTGTTAGAAGCTTATCATCATTGCATGTGATATTTCTAATACTGTAAAATGCAGCTTGGGGAACTGAGCTCCTGCATCAGAAAACTGTTGAAATGTACATTCGCTCCGTATTGGGGATGCCATATTTCAACAGTTTGGGGATGTGACCTACTCAACTGAGTCAATGTACATCAGCTAGAAGTATTTCCAGGACCCCAAATTTTGGGGATGTGACCTACTCGACTGAGCAACCAACCTAAAAGAAGAAAAATCAATTCGCGCCTGGAACTGCCTGAAAAAGAATCACATCCTAGGATTGCATAAAGACTATCCAATATTGGATGGTCAAAGCTAGTCGTTCAGGCACTCAAAATCCTTTTCCTTGGAAAATGCTCATCTGCTGATTTTAAAGAGGGTTCCAGAATTTCAGATGAAAATCTTCCCAAGTAGCAAGTAGGTCATTTGCCTGATAGAGCTAATGGATTTTGTGCTTCTGTGGAGACACAAGCTCAATAAAAAAAATGTAGAATCAGTTCTAGCCTCTAGGTTACCGTGGCATGTGAAGGAAGTATTAGCCCTCCTGGTTTAAGCCATCGATCCCTTGCAGTAATAACACTTGACAGCATGCTCTGTGAATTTAACATGGGTATCAGTTCCAGCTAGTAATATTTGAGAACTTAAATAAACAATTATCTCATTAAAAACAAGCTACAGCACAATGGATTATAGAAAATCTGAGTCCTCTGGATCATCACCATCCATTGAAATGATGGATGGTAATGGAAAGCACAAAGTAAATTGGGTTGCATGGCTTGTTATGATGGATCCTGCTCTCTCCATCACAATCAATCTTTTCAGTGGACACTGCGACCCAAAGGAGCAAGGAACTTCCATAACCCGCTGATTTATAGTATGATTTCTGATTATCTTATGCATCAATATCAGCATATCAAATTAAACATTAATTTCTTACACAAAATCATAAGAATAACTCATATCGTGATTTCTAAAAGCAACACCATTCACCTCATATAAAAGCATGTAACCCATCCATTCCGAAATGATGACATCAACCTCCTCATCAATGTCAACATCCTGCATCAATCATCATCGCAACTAAATTTGAAAAAATTCACAAAGAAACAATATATTCTCTTTGCTGTTTACATTCTGCAGCTCTCACAAGTGAAGAGCACCACCATTTCTCCTAAAAGAATTTCAAAAAATTCTAAAATTTAAAATTCAAAAGAATAAAAGTAAAATAATGCAATGCTATTATTTTATTTGGATGATGCTTCTTAAACCTTATTAGCAACAATATTTTGGATAATGTATGATAACATCTTTGATAGTTGTGTTGGTAGAACCATTGATATATATGCTAGAAGAACGCAAGCTCAATCCAAGAAAATTGAGAGATTTGAGGAAGATGTTGCACATAGAATTAGAGCTTGGTCGGCAAATTGGAGATCTGCAACTGGAGTTTTATGTGATCGCCGCCTATACCAATGAAGCTGAAGGGGAAGTCTTATAGGACAGCTGTGAGACCAGCTTTGCCTTATGGGGCGGGATGTTGGACGATCAAGAAACAACATACCCATGAAATGGGTGTTGTTAAGATGAGGATATTGAGATGGATTACTAGCAAAGAAGGGATAGAAATCGAAATGAATAGATTCAAAAGAACTTATGTGTGGCTCCAATAGGCGATAAGATGAGAGAAAGTAAACTTAGGTCAGTTGGCCATATATTACGCAGACCCAGTACAACACTTGTTAGGAAGTGCTAGTTTGCTCAAGTGGACGGCTCAAACGGGCAAGGGTTAAGGGAAGTAGTGAGAACAAATATGGAGACTTGGCTTCACTGAGGGTATGGCCCTTGATAGAGCATAATGGCGGACCATGATTCATTTAGCCGACCCCAGATAGTTGGGAAAAGGCTCTAATGATGATGATGATATTTTGAAAATCATAATATAAATCACATTTAACATTTAGACATTAACATTACATTTTGAGTCCATGCCAGACAATATTAATGTGATAATAACATGCATTTGTTATAAATATACTTCCTTTTTTGGGTCCCATGATTTGTACTATTATATTATAGTAAATATTAAATGATGTTTTATACAACAATAAATGCAATCTCAGGCACTTATGTATTTTTATGTATTAGAGAGAGGTGCACCAACTTCAAAACCCTCAGGTGGTACAGGTACGTTCTTTTACTTTAATATTATTTTTCTTAACATTCTAGACTATTATATATGAGAGTTTCCATTCTGTTAATAAATAGTGACTGATGGACATGTAGCAGACCCACATCACTCTGTTCAAGGTGCCAAATGTTCAACTACCCTCACAAATCATTTTGACGGCTGTTTTTAAGTATAAAAAAGGGCATGCCGTGTATTCAAAGTTAACACTGCTCATAACAGTGGTGCCAAATGTTCAACTACCCTCACAAATCATTTTGACGGCTGTTTTTAAGTATAAAAAAGGGCATGCCGTGTATTCAAAGTCAACACTGCTCATAGAAGTGTTGGCACATACTATATGAGCATTATGTTACTAGACATATAAGGTCTACATGTCGATGACGTGCCTTCGCATGTCAACACGTGTCTAAGTGTCGACAAGCCACACAATGGAAAATATAAGTGTCTACAGTCTAGGTAAAACTGCACCTCTCCCTCCCCCTTTTCTCAGGCCTAACACCCACCTCACAATTCCTACCCCCACCATCATAGGAACGCTGTACTCTTATAGGGTAGGGACTTCAAACTGAAGCTAGCATTTCAGATGGACACCATAGAACTTTGCTGACAAGATATTCCAAATTTTAAAAATAATTTAATGATAATTTGGTGATTTATTGAGCGTTTCAATAGATACATCTAATCTATGTTTCATGGGTGATAATCCAAAGAATATGTTATCATATGCTCATCCACGTCTATTACGTGCAGTGTGCTTATAATAAAAAATAGGGACATCAAATAGGGTGCAATAACAGAAAAAATTAGAAATGACAGGACAATTAGTTTGGGAAGTGAGTCGCAGATGCCAATGTTCTAATGAAGTTTCACAAAAAAAAATGTCCCAAAAAGTTTCTTACATTGCCTTGTAAGGTCACAATCATGCAAGTCAATTTAAGTTTTAACTTTCAATAAAAAATTTGAATTACAGCTACTTGAAAACTGGTTTTAAATTTTAACTGGCATAGATGGCCACATCCAAATGATCATAATGAAAGCTGGCCTGAATGATATCACCATTATGTCATATATTACAGATACCTGAACCAAATGGCAAAAATATCCACATGTGTAACACTATATAGGCTACCAATACAAGCAGAGATATGCATGTCAACAAGTTCAAGCCTATTCCTCTATTCGCAACCACGGCAGAGATCGTTAACAGAAAGGATGTCAATAAATCCCTTCACAAACAATGACAGTTCCCATTCACTATGTAATTATTCACTGTTCACAAATAACTTCGAATTTGAAATACTTACGCAAAACACCCTTGCAAACAATTTCTAGCTTCAATGTTTATCATTTTCAAAGTGGATTCCTATACACAATGAAGTAATAGTACATGGCATATCTTCACATTAAGAGCTTCATGATCATTAATTCATTTACCAGCAATTGTCGAGGCACACCAAAACAAGACAACTTTTACAAAAGATTATGTGTGACCAAATCAACATCAAGTTAAAGGCATACCTCAACCCTTCCAAGCAGAACAATTATCTTATCTGACAAATTATTTGCTTTAACAACTTCATTTGCCTGTTGACATATTCAAGGAGAACACATCAGACATTTATAGAACATTAAATTGCACAAATCATAAAAACAAAGAGAACAATTTACACAAGGAGACCCATTGGATGCTCAATTTTGCAACAAATGATTTCAACAGTGATATGCTGTGGCAAAAGAAATTAGTTAAAAAATAAATAAATAAACAAAGAGGACAAGCAAAAAGAGCTTTGCCACCATTTCAAAGAAAAAGTCAGAACTCTACAAAAGAATACCGACAACATACGTGTCTCAAGCTGCTAGAATAGTGATTGTGTCATAAGAAGACCAATGGCATTCGCATTTTTCTACAGTGGACGAATAATTACTTAAACGCAATGTGTGGCACGTAAAACTATACATAAAAGGACACCAACAAAAATAAAGGCCGTCAACCCAGTATCTAAGAAATGAATATAATGCATTATCATTTCTTCAGTTGACACATTCGATATCTCTGAAAAGAGGAAGTTCACCAGGAATGCAATGAATTTGATCGATTAGTTTTCCTTTCTTGGATATCCAGCAAAGAGTTCAGGAATGAAAAAAGTTGCATAGGAATGAAATCTATGGAACATAAACTCCAAAACTAAGAGTTATAGGAAAGTTAAATAAATTACCTGGATTGCAATTTCACTTGCATCTACAGCATAAACCTGAAATGCAAAGTCGCAAGTCCTTAGATGAATGGAAACTAAATGCAATAAGGACCACATTGGATTTGTATCACAAGCAAAAAAGAAAAAATACTGAAATAGAAAGACACTTTCTAAAGTGTGATAAACATAAATTGTTTTGGTTTCAATCCTTTATCACTCATGTTCAGTAATAAGTATAACCCCTTAATGCATTTTACAAAAAAATTCCAGTGTGAGGTCCAAGTATTAATTTGACTATCTTTTGATTAACAGTAACCAAAATTCATAAGACAAAGGAGAAGAGGTTAATTCGCTCAGGGTGGAGGTGGAAAATAACAGGGACCAGTCGTTTCCTTGAGAGAATATACAAGATCCCTTTCAAAGCTACATCAAAAAGACTTGGAGAGGCTATGAATGCAAGTACGCTACTATTTTTACCAAGGCAATACTGTCAAAGGTAGGGTAATCTTGGAATGGGTGTTCATCGACCACGAAAAGGCAGAGAAAGTGGGCGGGGACAATCATGAGAAAGTTGGTGTGGGAAAGGTATGGGACCAGGAATTGGTCATTCGATAGATGAGATGTTGGAAAGAATGAGATAAGTGTTGCGATGAACTACCAAATCCTCCCGGTAAGTGCTAGGCACCTAGTCAAAAGTGCTGGAAATCTTAATACATGCAACTGACAACTCTTCCAGAGCCTTAGAAACCTCTCAGGATGTACCGAAACCAAAAGCACACAACCATATCACGGTGCAATTAATTGCAGGTCACAGGTATACGCACCACCTGCATTTGACATTGAGATGTGTGTCCATACAACAAAGCTGGCAAAATATTCAATGGCAAACATAGAGATGCATATAATATTCTCAACATATAAAACTCAAATACATCATGAACGAAATTGAAAGCAAATAGAAGACTGTGATGATATTTATGTTAGTTTCCACATGATGAACACAACTGACATTACGTTTTCCGTAACATGACTTACGCGTTTAGCACCAGCAAGTGCACAAAATATGGAAAGAATTCCAGTCCCACAACCTACGTCCACCACAACCTGCAAAAGGAAAACAAATTCATAAAGATTATGAAACAGTAAGCTGAAGCAATGGATACCAAAGAAAAATGATATCATTTTAAAAATAAAATTTAAAAAAAAGAAAACACTCTTGATTTAGCAAGAGCGGGATCAAAAGGTTCAAAGTACCATAAATTTTGTCTCAAAAAACAACAATGAAATTACAATCATGCTCACATGTGTAATAAAGAAGAACAATGGACTATCCAATATAACACTGACGGCCAATTAAACTAAAAAAAAGAAATAAATTTTATTACCTTCCCCTCAATGGCACTTTGATACTGAAAAATAGCTGATCTATAAGTCTCAGTTCTCACACGATCCTGTACAAGAAAGCATTCTGAACATTAACAAAATTTTCATGTTTAAGTTACTCAATCTATTGACAAGAAAAGTCAACCCTTTCCTAAGATATCATTATATCGATCAGGAATATGTAACTCAAAACTATCTAAGAGTATCAAAGCTAACACACGATACAATACAATGAAGCATCGCTATGAATTGTCAAAAGATGACTAACTGCAATGAAAAATCAGCCCAGCACTTAATCAAAGCAACACAGCACCAATATATGCAAATGCAATAATTATTAGAAACAAGTATCCAAACCAAAACTAGCCAAATTCCTTTGAACCTCCCAACATGTGGTCAATTGAAAGATCCCGAATGGTGAATGTAAAAACCTTTACATCGAATAATCAAAGAAAAACATATAAAAGTGAGAATCAATATTCAATTATGACCAAAACCAACACCATTTTTTCTACTCCAGAAGTGAAACGAAATCCCATAAACCAAATAGCCACACTATCGCATTACATCTTCTCCTCCTAGCTCTGTCTGGCACTGGCATGACCAATCACATGAAGTAAAACAAAGGGCACTAATACACAGTTCTGTAAAATTCCTCACAGACACTAAAATTTGCAGCTAAAAAGTAAAATTAACTCAATAGACGTATAAATTCAGTAACATCTGAACCCACTTGAACAATCAATCAAAAGAACAGAATAAAAATTAAAATAAATGGACCCAGTTGAAAAAATAAACTAAAACATAATTCTGCAAGCCTGAACCCATTCAACTAAATCAATCTAAAGAAAATAACACCATAGAACTTTCATAAGAATTAGTTTCATCGATTTTAATTTTAAGAAATATTCAAAATTCCCACTTCAAATGGGCAGTTTGATCATCACAATCAAGAGAACGAGAAACCCATTTCAAGGAAGCTCATGCAGAGTAAAAAGCATCAAGTTCCTGTATACGCTAAAAAATGCACTGAAAATAGGTAAAAAAGGAGAAAAAACCACCTTGATCATCTCTTCATGGATGCCTACATGTGAATACGATTGGAAATAAGCTGCGTCATACTCTGTGCACCCATTAATCCTAGGATTTCCTTGACCCGGAACCTTAGCGCCATGGCCATGCCTCAAATCCTTAGAGCTCCGCCCCCCTTTGCGAAGTTTATCTCTGTGAACTAACCCGAACTTTCTCTCACTTGAATCCTTTCGAAGGTAGCCATTGCTCATGCCCGCGCTCGGCAGCATTGCCACCACCTAGAGAGAGAAATTCGCAAAACAAAAGAGAGCAGAGCGGACGGACAGAGACTTTAGAGAGAGAAAGAGATCGAAGTTGCAGGGTTTTAAGCGGGAGGTTTCCGTCTCAGAGAGAGCCAACCCCTCTTTTGTTCCCCATTTACCAGATTTTGAAATTTTCCCTTTACTTTCGTTAAAAACAAATATTTATATTTTCTTGAGAAAGCATATTATACGAGGAAACATATCCCTACTATCTACGCATATACTACCCCTGTAATGCTTTGTAAATCACAGCCTTAACCCCAAAATGGTTTGTGTATGCAACCAATCCCCAAATAAAAAAAAACTAAAATTCTATTAGGGTGAAAATACCTTAGATATATGACAATTTGTTTTCAAGACAAAAGTCAAATTTATCGGGCACAATGTGTGTCGGACCGATTTTATTTTTAAAAAATAAAGCTAATCTAATATAATGTGTTTTGACTGAGTGCATTGTTTACAATAAAGCTATACAAGTACTAGTTTAAAAGGATGTCAGTCCGGCACATTCTATGCCAAACAAGCATCATTTAAAAAAACCAAGAGCGGTAAGAAAAATGAGGGTTGTTTTTAATTTTTTTGGGTGGGGGTTGTAAGAATAAATATTTTTTAGGTTAATGGTGTGGCTTACATAGTATATAGGGGGACATGTCTAGAAAAATAGGTCAAGGAGGGCATCTATAATTTCCCCTACTACATAGGATTGATTTTTATAAATAAAATGTTACGCTTAACTTTAGCCATCTGATATGAAATCTATTGTACCATCTTTATGTATCATAAGGACACACACTAGTAGTCTGATGGCTTGGATGTTTGTGACCCTATTGTTCGGCCTCATCGTATGTAATCTTTTTATTTATATTATTATTTTCGTAATTATTTTTGTTGGAAAAACACATTAATATATTTATATGGGATTGTATATAATGAGATCATTTACTTTTTGTACATAGATGTTACAATTATTTATAACCATCTCATGTGAAATCTGATAGCTTGGATGTGTCACAAATTTCGAAAAAAATTCTTTTTAACTTTGAGCTTAGTCGATGAAATAAATGCAGCCACCCAATTTCAAATATAGTTAAGATTAATTGTGAACGTCTTGTTTCAAAGGTAAATGGTCTCAGTATATACTTTTCCTATTTAATCCTCATATATTTCTCTCCGTTTTTAAAAATGGCAATCCCGGTTAGAATTTCCCAAACCAGATTGGGTGTGGTACATGGGCGATTTAGGCCTACGATGCTTGGAATTGCTGATTCTCACACATTATTTCTGTTGTTATTTTTCTCAATTTGGCCTATTCTAATAGCTCAGTTCGACAGATCTAGATCAGTTCACCAGAAGGTTGATCCAAACCTTAATCCTATATTTTAAATCATTGTTTCTATTAGATGTCATTGTTTGGTCTCCAATAATATAATTTATTTGATAACATTCGTTGTGTCCCTCTCAATTAAATACCTACTTGAATACCATCTGCCAATCCCAAGGCATGTAGCAGTGCCCCAGCTTCAACTTCATTGGTAGTACAATTATTACCATTGGGGCCTGAGAAGGTTAAGATGATTGTAGCATTTTATTCCTTGAATAAGATTCCAAACCCTATGTCATTAGAATTCCTCAAAGAGCTCCCACCAAAATTGAGTTAGATTTTACCATCCATGGTTGACAACAATGAACGACTTCACATCTTCTTTCTACTCTTGGTGTGATCACTTTCAAAGGCCTGGTTAAGCATGTCATTTTTAGATATTCCCCATAACATCTTTGTTATTTGGGCCCATTTAGTTGTTTTCTTTGAGCTCATTAACTCAAGTTGCTCTCCAGTTGGTGGTACCTTCTTTTTTTTATATAGGGTGAGGTTTGTATAAAGTGCCCATTTTATAATATAAAAGTAATAGCACCACTAAATTTTGCCAGAAGATGCAGTTCATGTGTCGGAAGCCTTACGATGAGTTAATTATTTATGTTCAACCTGAATTATGAAATTTAAAATTTCAAAGATAATGCAGATTGAGCAAACCTACAAACACTTCAAAATCTTGAAAATAAGCAGTTCAAATAACTTATCACAAAATGAACTATTTTTAGGACTCGAAATTCTTTTTCTTTTTACCATACCTCTTAAGGTCGAGATGATCAATTAGAAAGTTTTCCAACTGCGTAATCTCTTATGTGCTTAAGTTTTGAGGTGCACCCTACTCCTATTGCATAGAGTTGCAACCTTACATCAACTTTTTCCTTGTTGAAAGGGAGAAGAGAGACATTAAGAAAATAAATCGTCGAATCCATTGCAAATTTAGCAATTGTATAATCCAACACCATGAAATGTCATGGCAAGTAATAAAAATGTGGTGATAATGTTCTTCATGTGATTTACACATTAGACAGCATTTGGAATAATTTTACCCTTTTTTCTTAGGCCAACAATTTGCCCCAATGTAGCAACCATGTAAATGCATGTAATCTATATGGAGTGGGGAACTGCCATACCTTTGAGGAAGGTGAATACGTATGGTAGTAAGTTCCCATATAGTGCCATTCTTCTGCCAAAGGGTTAGGCCTCAAAGGTGGGCTTTGCCGGGGCCCGGAAATTTTAAGTTTGCACACCATGGTTATTAATAGTCTGCTGGATCCGAACAACCAACTGATGCTGTGGCTGGTCCAAAACAAAATTTTAGTTTAGTAAAAACCGGTCATAACTTATGTTTTTGACTGGTTTGGATAAGTTTGAACAACCGACTTTAACTAGTTAGATTGACTAAACAAGATCGAGTAATTTTTGTGTTAACAATTTCTTATTTTAAGCTAGTATTTATACTTTTTTTTCTCTTATAAAAACTCAATTAAACTAATCTCATTCTTATATCATATCAGTTTTGAGTGGAACAAACCTTTGATCAATTCCATGACAATGCTGCTATAATAAGACTCTCATAAACTAGAACAATATTCTAAAGACTATATAATATTGAGCCTACCCGTTACAAACAACAGGCCATGGAATATATGGATTAAGGACTGTATAAAGTAATGTATAGAGATTATAAAGACTATTGCCTATAGACAACTCAAATTTTGGGCCAGACCGCCTTTGGCCTAGCCTGAAAATTGTTTGGTTCTAGCATGCCTTGGCCACGGGCCATAGAGTGGTCTTATACGGTGGTTTAAACCCGGCCCGGCCTGTTTGACAGCAGAGATCACACTCGTGCACATCCACCCATCAACCTCGCTCTCTCTCCCCAACTTTGTGTGTGCAGTCTACACCTCCATGGCAACCTCGCACAAAACAAATTTACATAGCAATGCGTGACACTGCCCGTTTTATCATAGCAAAATAGACCGGGATCGATAAATACAAGCATATTATAATTTATAGGGCTATTTGGGCACATTTCGTTCATCGGAAATCTCTCTAGACCTCGGAGATTTCGGAGAAATAAATTTCATAACTTGCAAGGCATGAAACTACTTTTCATGAAACGACGTTATTCTGTAACGAGGTGTGATCATTTTAGATTTCTTGGGCACAGCTTTCCCATGAAATTGAGAAGGAACCAAGCATATCAAACTTGACTGAATCTCATGGCACATATGAGTGGATAGTCATTTTTTTTCTGCATTTTGGGCAGGCTCATTCAGGGTAGGGCTGCCCTATGGCAGGGCACAAAACTTCCCAGCACCCAGCCCAGTAAGGCCGGCACGGAAAATGTTATTGGAAGGCACTGGCAGGCCCGAACCCCCGGCACATGGCTGATAGCGGCCTTGAATTAGGCCCAGCCCAGGCCATTCACAGCCCTAATTCAGGGAAAGGTTGAAAGGATTACTCCGCTGTCGCCTCCACAAATTAAAATTAAACTTTTCTCTTATAGGCCATAAATTTTTTTTGAAATAAGTTTAGTAGCCGGCTTTTTTGAACCGGTGGGAAAGAGAGAGATAAGACATCACATTCACACACACAGAGTCACCAACTTGTATATTGCTTTCAATGCAACATATAAGAGGAGAAAAAAAGTGGGTTTGCAAATAATTCAGCATTCCTGAAACATAGCGTATCCATCAAAGTCCCTTTATGAGATTATATACTAAAAGACAATTTACCTTAAGTCCAAGATGCTCACAATCACGGCTAGCCATTCGATATAAGATCAGGCAGCTAGGGATGTGTCATATTTTTGCCCAAAGTTGAAAAAAGTTTTCTTGGACATTTGAACATCGACAACAGCACATCCCTGGTCACCAAATTTCATATCAACGTTAGGTGAATATGACCATCTTGTATCAACAATAAAGAGTCTCATTGTATATTTTCCCTCACTATCATTTTATCATAATGCCAAAACCAATTTGTTACGTAAGTCATTGAAATCCAGTTACATTCTGGGCATCAGCCTTTCAACCAGTAACATTTATGTAGTTCAACCAATAGTAACATAGTAATCCTAATGCCCAAAGAAAACAGAGATCAACATAATAGACATTGCCAAAAAATCATGCCTTTAGTGGTAATCAATGGTAATATTCAGTTTTCATAACATTTAGAAGGTTTGACAGAGTATTAAAAACAAAAGAAAAAAAGAAAAGTATTAATCGCCAATTAATCAGAGTTCTTTGAAATATGCTTCATGATGCTATACAATAGAAGTTGTTACATTTTTCTCGATCACTCTGACACAATAGAAGTTGCTATCAAACAAAATCTTTAATTGTGCAACAACTCTTTTATTTTTGCAAAATAGCATACAATTATGTTAGAGTTATTTTTTGAATTTTCATAATTTATAGTAACAAATACTTTTCATGAATTTTTAGGAGTATTCTATTTCCTTCTCGGAAAGGAAAAAAAAATATAAATAAATAAATAAATAAATAAATATATATATATATATATATATATATATATATATATATTTGTCAATGGACAGAAAAGGAAAATACTTGCACTGAAGCTGCCTGGTTGTTTCCAAAAAATTGAAGACATTTTGGCTACTTCAAAATTAAACGATATTATTTCAGTCATGACAATAAACACTCAGATAGAATATCTTTCTATAAAGAAGTGAGATAAAAATGTGAAATTGGGTATTCAAATAAAATTATTTAGTATATGTAGTTTATATATTTATACTAGGTTGACCCGACCTTACTTAATAGGTCCAAGTAAACCCAACTCCGGTCAGGTTCAGGTCATGTAGAGTTGGACCCGACCTGTTAGGTCCAAAACATGGACCTAGACCCATAGCTAGAACTCGTTCTACTCGAACCAATTGCCACCCTTTGAATGTAATCTTATTAGAAATTCCTATAATGGCCTAAAAATCTGGTTTGTGCCTTGATTATGGAACTTAAATATCTTTAAAATGATGTAAATTTGGTGAATATATGAGCACTTGAAAATGGACAGTCTAGAAAGATAATATGTGGAAAGAAATCCTTAGCACTTCATCATCATCATCTGAACTTTATCCAACTATTCGGCGTCAGTTATTCTTAGCACTTAGAAATTTTATTTAATTTTTTTTCTCGATTGCTAATTGATAATGTCAAGATGATCAATTATGAAGCATTCCATTACCGGAACAACCTTCTCTTACAAGTTTGTGAGGTGTGACCCTACTTTATTTCACAAGGTGGAGGCCTTATACAATGTTTTCCTTTATTTTTAGGCTTTTAGCTTTGATAATGCCACTAAAGAAGCGCCAGCCTCCTCTAGAGAGAGAGTGTGTAGCTATGTAAAATATCGATCAATGTCATCAAATTTTGGGTGGCCACTAAATTAGGTATGGTAAGGTGAAAGCCATTAGATTTTTTATTTTTGACACCAAAAGTTTGCAATCACCGATAACAGTTAGATGTGGGATAAGGTGGTACGAGGTATGACATACATTAGTTTAAAGTTTGCAAAGAGTTCTCTCATACATGGAGAATTGGCATTACTCTTGATAACCCAATTTCACATTTGATAGTAGGGGGATTGTGGCTTTTTTGTAACAAAAGTAATAAATCTTACAATATGAGATTGTATACTATAATATCATTAATTCGTACAAAAAAATCACAATCACTCCTAACAAGTATTCTAAAATTTGTTAAGCTTAAAAATGATAAGGTATCGGTCAGTGTCTTAGACCACCTGGTATTCTACTAGTTTTCACCGATTCCAATATTTTTTTTCTTTTTTATATTTTCAATAAAAAAAACTCTTTAAGCCAACAAGTTGATTGGTTCGACCCATCGGTTTGGTTCTAATATTAGATTTGAAACCAATTCACTTAAAGTGTGTCACAAACGTAAAATAATTTTGTGCATAATCCCTGCCCCAACTACTCAATTTCACGTTAAGGGATGAGTTTTAAAACCCGAGGATTCCTTATCCATATCGTCGATCCGGATGGAAAATCATTTTGGACTGAATTAGTTTCAGAATGGTACTGGTCCGTGTTCTCCACCTAAACACCCCCGTCTTCTTTTATTTTTTTCTTGATAATCGATTTGGATTAATTCATATTAATCTAGATCATTTTAATTTGCTATTTATTTTTTATATTTTTTAGATCGCCACTGATCTCATATCGTCAATACAGCAATCAAATGCGTGTATATGGGGTAAACGCTCCACCCCAAAGATCCAGAATTTGAGGAACTAATTAGACATAACTGACCTTCATTTTCCAACTTCTCCACACCCATGACTCTTGTGAATCTCACACGTTTCATGGAACAAGTTTGATTATAAAGTTTACAATGTCTTGAAAGCAACATTTCACTTCATTATAAAATTGAAGTTATCCAAAAGCTTTTAAAGGATCCCCCATACGTCACGGCACCCAACACATGAGAAGTCAACAATCAAGCGAATTTAACCAAACTATCTGAACTTATTTAATAAGGGTGCGGTTTGTATAGAGGCGAGGCTCTAAACAATAAAAAATAAAGCATATTGTCGGGAAATGTGGTTTTAATATTGGAAATCTTTGTGATAGCCTTAAAATATATTTTTATATTTAATTTTAAAATTTAAAGTTTAAAAAATAGTGCACATGGAGCAGATCTATTAAAACTTGAAAGTCTTGAAAATTGATGGTCCAAAAATACGTTACAAGATGCACTATTTCTAAAACTTGAAGTCTATTTTTTTCTCATGTCCATGCATCTTGATGTCAAGATGATCAATTTGAGGATATTTGGGCATCAAAACTATCTCTTCTAGTAAAATTTTGAAGTGGGCTCTAATTTAATTGTTTAGAGGGTCGGCTCTATATAAACTTTTTTCCATTTAATACGGGAAGAAGTTTCTATACTTAAGATTTATGAAAACAAAATAAAGCTTCATCTTAAATCTTCATATGGAAAGTACTTTCAGCATAAAAAATCCTCATAACGGCTCTAAAATCAATTTTTATACGGACAATATTATTTGAAACTCAAAAAATGGCACAAAACTTGCAAATTTATAAATATTTATTTTTAGGGAGAAATGGACGGTCTAGATGATTTGTTGCAAAATACATTATTTTTAGAATTTCAAATCCTAATTTTTTCCACGACCATAATGTTCAATATGAGATGATCGATTTCAAGGTTTTCCAACACTTGAATTGCAATTTTCCATGAGTTACGAGGAAGAATTTTACTTATTTTGATAGGGTTGTAGCCCTATTAAACCATTTGCCTTTAAAAAATAATTATAGTACATGGCATTTCTTAGAATAAAATAAATTTTAAATTATATCCTATAAGAAAGGAAAGGGATTCAACATATATTTAAGGGAAAAAGATGTGTGCCCAGGTGCGTTCTGCTACAATAAATGCCTACGGCCCAGATTGAATCTAAGCTGATATGACGATCATGGATGTCCAATAGTGTTTTAATTTTAATTTTGTTATAAATCCAAATCACTTGAAATTTTAGGCGTGTATTCTTAAAAAGTAGATGAATCTACTATAAAAAAAAAAAAAAAAAAAAAAAGATACATGAAATAAAATGATCAAAATACCCCCGAAAATATTAGGGGGCATTTTGGTCAATTATTCATTTACGATTTTTTTTTTTAATATTTTTATTAGATGCGCCTTGATAAGAATAACACATGCCTAAAATTTAAAGTTATTTGGATTTGTAAAAAAAAATTAAAATTCAAACACTATCGGACATCCGTGAACGTCAAATCGACCACAAAATGGCTCAGATTCAATCTAGGCCATTCGTGTATGGGCATACAGCAGTGACTCCCATATTTAAGGGATGAGGTTTGTATAAGATGCTACCTTATACTATACAAGTAAGGCACACCTCTAAATATTGTCAGAAGATGTAGTTCTTGGAACCCTTACGATGGCTTGCAAATCTCTATTCAACCATAATTATAAAATTTTAAATTTTAAAAAGGGTATAGAATGAACATATCTATAAACATTTGAAAATAATGAAGTATGATGGTCCATTAAACTTGTTATAAGATGCATTATTTTGAAGACTCGAAATTAATTTATTTTAATAATCATACATCTTGACGTCAAGATAATTAGTTGTACAATTTTTTAACTTCGAAAAATTATTTTTTACTGAATTTTTGAGGTGCATCATACTTCTATAGTATAAGGTGGTAACCTTATATAAGCTTTTTCCTTTTTTAAAAGGCAATTCTTTTGAGAAACGTAAGTTTCAGTGGACTGTAATCTTTATTCATTTAATTTATGTGAGGGTGACCTCCTTAGCTTGACAATGTACTACAAGAGATAATTCGACACATGGTTTTTGTCTTATTACAAGATGGTTTGTAATTAATGAGCTTCCACCTAAATTAACAAATATTTTATATTTATTAAATTTGGGTTTTGTGTTAATAGGAAAGTAGTTGTCTAAGAATAAAATTAGAATAATTGTTTGGGAATTTCCTCCCACTGTGAAATTTAAAAGGCCAACTAAAAAGCTTTGATTGAAGATGAGGGCCAATCACTTTTCAAGAATTCTATCCTATTTCAAACTAACCTAAATGCCATTTTATGTTAAAATAAGTGGTTTCATAGAGTAATTTGGGATTGTTGCAAAAGAATTCAAAGGAAAGGATGAGTAGGAGAAAATTAAGGAAATTAGAACTCCATGAGATTTTAGACAAATCACTAAGTGTATCTATATGCAAGAAGTCACGGTCAAACCGATGGTATGCATCTCAATCAATTTTACGTGTGACAACTAAGAGTTATAGTGACTTTTTATATGCCATATATAATAGGTCTTATTGTACTTCGTTATTAAATGAAGTGTCTAGATAAGCTCTTTCCCGACTTACCACAACTGCTAGATGTTACTGATATATATTTCTGACAAATAGCATTATGGGAATGTACATAAGGAGATTATTATTTTTCATACATGGAGGTGACAGCCACCCCACACATACAACTGAAAAATGCATCACATGTAACAGTTGGGAGTGACTGTATTTTTTTTTGTAATAAATATTAATGCTATGCACTCTTCATATCCTCTGGGATTTGATTTGACAGTCAACATATCAGTTTGGGTGAGGGAGCTCATAAATTTGGATCTTTGAAATTTATCCAATAAGCACCAATCAAACTAATCTAGCCTTTGAGTATTTTGTTATCAAATTGGATGGCTTTATAAGTAGCAATTAGATATTAAATTGGATGATTGGAGTATGTCATGAAGTTCTTTTTCTTTTTCTTTTTTTTTGGATAAATTAGTGGGGATGACGAGCCCCTACCCGTTTCGTTTTTATTAACAAATACAAGAGAAATGTTACATTACAGAGGAAAACATGTACAAGAAATTAAACAGGTCTTTCAAGGGGGACATTGGCATTGTCTCGTGAAATGAAAGGGCTGACAAAATCAGGGGGATGGGCCCACCAAATTGTGGCTTGAACCATGAATGCCGCCTGCTTACCAAACAATCAGCAGTCATATTCGCTTCCCGAATTGTCATGAAATTCTTAGAAATCTCTTTTTGAACTTTGAGTCTAATCAATTATATGCTCACAACTACCTGATTTCAACCTAAAGGATAACAGTGATTGTGACCTCCTCATGCTAAAGTAAAGAAAAAGTATAGAATGAGACCATTTACCTTTGATGCAATGTGGTCACATTAATTTTGACCACTGAATGTGAAATTGGGTGGTTGCAATTATTCTATTAACTAAGCTCAAACTTCAAAGAAAAAAAATTTCTCGAATTTTGTAACAAATCCAGGCTATCAAATTTCACCTCGGATGGTTATAAATAATTATGACCACCTTGTATCAAATATAAATTATCTCATTCTATAATCCCTATAGGCGCGCACACACACACAAAGTATCTCTCTCTTTCTATACACACACACCTATACAATATACAAAGAGATTAATTACTTCGAGCACAAGGAGGTCACATATATATTGACCATTTACAAGGTACATAAAGAGTTTATTTGCTTTTGGAGAATGATGTCATGCAACGGTTGTACATTAGTATCATGCAACCATCTTCAAAAATCATGTTAGAGATATTTGTTTGACACGATTTTTAATGAACATTGTTTTCATTCTAAATTACAATCACAAAAAAGAAAATTTTGAA
This sequence comes from Amborella trichopoda, assembly GCF_054954075.1. Classification (NCBI taxonomy): domain Eukaryota; kingdom Viridiplantae; phylum Streptophyta; class Magnoliopsida; order Amborellales; family Amborellaceae; genus Amborella; species Amborella trichopoda. The sequence continues at coordinate 957,941 of NC_142344.1, forward strand.
AAAACATCCAAGAAAGTGTTTTTAGAGTCCAATTAATATAAGCCGTCCATTTTAGTGGGATGGTTAGATATAGGCCTCATAAGGATTTATTTATTCCCAAAAATTTTATATAGTGTTATCATTATTAGATTAACAATGTTAAAAATAAAACAGTGATTTTGAATTTGTTAAGGCCTAGATCTTGAAATTCACTAAATAGACGATTGAGATTCATTGTTGGAAAGTACTAATTTTGACCATATCTAGGGTGCAAATTGATTTTTTTTTTTTCTGTAGGATTGATTATAAGGATGAAGAGAATGAGTGTGCAAAAATTGGGGTCATACAAATGCCAAAAATGTGGTTTTTTAGACATGTGGTTGTATTATACTACTATACAACCATTGCATGAAATCATTCAATATATATATATATATATATATATATTTATATATTCATTCTAATGAACGATAAAAAAAAAAGAAAATTTGAAACACAATCTAGAAAGTATTTTTTTAGCCTAATTAACATAAGCCATTTATTTTGGTGAGATGCTTAGATCTAGGCCTTACAAGAATTTTTTCATTTCCAATTTTTAGGGTTTTATTATCATTAGATGAACAATGTTAAAAAAAAATTATTTATTTTGATTTTATAAAGGCTAAGATCTAGAAATTCACAAAATGAATGGTCTAGATTCGTTTTTGGAGGGGACTTATTTTGACCACATATAAGATTCAAATTGAACTTTTTTTTTTTTTGATTGATTATTGAGATGTAGGGTGTGTGTATAAAAAAATTGGGGTCATATAAATACCGCAAACATGATTTTCTAGAAGTGTCGTTGTATTATAGTATGATACAACTGTTGCGGTAGATCATTGCTCATATATAGGAAGAGAGAAAGAGAGAGAGAGATTCATCCTAAGATGAAAGGAGAATCAAGATACTTTCCTTTCTTTCATTTTTGACGAGAAGAAGAATCAAGATACTTAGTATTGTTCCAAAAAATCAACGAAAAGATAGATGTAAAAAATTCAATGATAGTTCAGATGTCAGGGATTTCGTGTGTCGGCCATAAAACTCGTATCACACCAAATTTCATGTTGAAAGCATTGCACATTTGTGAATATAGGCCTTGATGGAGACATAATCTTGTCAAAGTGCTTTAACCTTGAACCCTTTACAAAAACTAATATTTTTTTGGTCTAATCATGCATAATCAACAACAGCAACTGCAACAGTGAAGATGGTGTGGCACCCTAAGATGAATCTAGGGTTTCAAAAGGTAAGTGATGAAATGGTGAGGGTTTTCAATTTTCTCTTTTATCTTGGTCAAATGATGGCTAGAATTTTCATTTTTTCCTAGTCAAATGGTGGTTCAAAACCCACTACTATAAAAATCAACTATGTGCCAATTAGTTCTACCAAAACATTTCATGCTTCAGCAGGAGCATACTAACCATTTACTCCTTCGTGCATATTGTATTTTTATGACCTCTAATTTTAGGAATGTGTCCTCTTCAGCCTGGCTACTAACCTCAAAAGAACCAAAAAAAAAAAAGCATGTGTGTATAGAGCAAATTGTGTGTGTTCCGTAAAAAATTAATGTCCCAAGATTGAACATAAACCGTTCAATTTTTTTAGTGGGACATGAGAAGAGAGTGTTTCAAAAATCAAGTTTTTTTTTCTAAAAAAAGATATTATCCGGTGATTCTTATATAGATCCCTCGATTTTGGATCGAACAAGTCTTTCTAAGTAGGGTTTTTCACCCGAAGGAGTTAAGTGTGCAGCATTGCTCCTATGGAGTTATACACTCTTTAATTATGCGCAACCAACTTTGGAAAATGCAATTTTATTACCATGTTCCCTAAATTTCTAAGGCAATACTCATTGGGTGGCACCCTCACCAAAAATCAAACCCTAAAAATATTTCCAAAGTATATTATGGGCGGGTTACTTAGACACCCCATTTTTTCAAGGGTGCCCTGTATTGCAACATGGGTCAATACTTACACATTTTGTATATTCTTCCGAATATAAATATTATCATCATCGTCAAAACCTTTTTCCAACTAATGGGGGATACAAACATGAAGGGCATTATAAAATCATTCAAGCACAAAGTCAATGTTTGAAACCAATGTGTCTTATGTCAAGTTTAAGCAATTTACCAATCCACAATTGAATATAACAAACATGAATTATTTATGGGTGCAATTGGCATACGGATGCATCTGTAGCTATAGTGCACCTTCAAATTTTATCATGGTATATAATTTTTATGTAAAATGTTTTTATGATTATCTCAAAATTTATTTTTATATCTAATTATAAAATTTAAATTTAAAAAATGGTTAAAATCAAGTAGATCTATAAACATATGAAGATCTTGAAAATGGACGGTGTAGATAATATGTTGTAAAATGTGAAATTTAAAATCTTTTTATTTTTCATGGTCATACATCTCGATGTCGAGATGATCAATCAAAGGGTTTTTCAACAATAAAACTATCTTTTTCTGATGGATTTTTTATATGCATATGTAGTTCTACATTATAAGGTTGCATCCTTATATAAACTTTTTCCATTATTTATTGTACACTCGTTTTTTAAGACGAAGTATGAACTCATGCAAATACCAAGTGATACTCCGTATTTATGTCTATGTAACATAGTCTAGAATAATATAGCGGTTGTACTCATTAGTGTTATTAGGATTTGATTTACCATCAAACTCGTGACGGGCCTGATCCAGTCAAAATCAGTTCGACCCTCAATCAAACTAGTTGGTTGGGTTTTGAAAAAATAAAAATAATATCGTTAAAGAAAATAAAAAATAAGAATAATAATTTAAGAACATGAAATATGTTGCTAAATAAATGATCAACTTTGTTTAACCAGTCCGACTAGTCAAACCCAGCCTATTTACTCGATAAAATATTGAATTTTCCTAGCTTTCGACCAAGTCCGGTCCTTGCTTTGGACCGCACCCGGAGAAATGGCAATTAGTACTCTGATGGTCGGACATAATGGTCCGATCCAATGTTGATAACTATGATGCTCACACCTCATCAAAGCTCAACTATATAAGAAATAGCAACACTGCCCCTCTAAATTGTCAAGGGCTCTGATGACATCCAACAACAAACTCTCTAATATACTCACAACGATACTTAAGGTTGCATCGCTAACCTTTGTCCAATTTTGGAAATGCATAGGTATGTATCATTTCAAAGGGATACAACCAGGCGTTCGCAAGCTCAACCTGTCCAATTGGGAACCGGCCGATCAAACTGGAACCAAGCATTGGCTAATCTGGTTTGAGTCGGTTTTTCATTGTCCGGTCGGTTATTTTTTAAAAAATCCCAAAATAATTGTGTATATAAAATCCCAAGAAAATCCCAATTAAAAAGTATATATAAAAATCTCGAAAAAATAAGGAATTTGTTTATATTATGTTTTTAAATGTTTTTTTATTATTTTGACCGTGAAAACTTCTTTTTACATTTTCCCTTCAATTTTTTAAAAATTTAAAAATACCCCTAATTAGTTTTTTAAAATCAATTTTTTTAACTAAATCATAGTTTAATATACTTTTCATCTTTGTTTTTGTACTTTTTTATTTTTTAAGACTTTTTCGACCACATGTCCGGTTAGGCAAGTTGAGCCGGCCGATTTACCAGTTACTCAGATCGGCCCTTGACCGGTTCGATTTTTCAAACACTGTTTACAACAAACAAAATATGTTAGTTCATTGAAATGGGTTGATAGCATTAGATTGAGATTGATTCGAAGTGGGGCAGCTTTTATAGGGAACCACCACGTTCACCATAAATGTGCAACTTTCATGAACATAACAATGGTGGGGTAATTCTTTGTCCCCCGGTGGAAAATGGGGGTTGGTGTGTACAATGCTTCTTACAGGAGAAGAGATTCATGTACTCGCTAAGTCTAATAAATGACCAAGAGGAATTTTATTAAATGAGATTTTAAAATAGACTTCATAATCATCACATACTTGGGAACAACTAAAAGGAAATTGAGTACGCTAAACACCAACATTGGATAGTATATCCTTTTTTACTTTTCATGAAATTTATGATAGGTCATCTCTAAAATTTAAGATCCTAAAAATACTCCTAGCTATGGTTTTACCCAATGGGATAAATTTACAATTTGCCCCTACACCAGCATAAAATCTCACCCAATGGGACAAATTTACAATTTGCGCCTACACCAGCATAAAATCTTTTCACTTTAACTGTTGGCTAGAAACGTACAATAAATGAAAAAATAAAAATATTTGGTTGATTGGTTTATGTTTGAGAACTAAAAGATTGTATATAAAGAGACTATTTATTTTTACTACATGGAGGATACAATTACTCTTAGTTATTAGATGTGAAATTAGATGGCTTGGAGTAAGTCACAAAGTTCAAGAATATTTGTTTTTTTTAACTTTGAATCTATTAATGGCACTATTACAACTACTCAGTTTTAAATCTAAGAGAAAAACGTGTTTGTGATCTCCTTAAACAAAAAATAAATAGTTTTCCAAAATATATAAAAGTTGGAATTTTCCACCATGAATAATAATCTCCCAAGGAGTGTCATCTTCCACAACTACAAATGTCGCAACTCTCTTTACCCTTGGGTACTGACTTAGTAATTAGCCTGGGCTTCAAGTTTCAAGTAAGAAAATTGGCTTGATATGCATACGCCTCCATTCGGTTGCATAATTTTAAATATTCACAATTTGCATTTTTTTTTAATGTTAAATTGTTTTCTTTTTATTTTCTCACTATTGTAGATTTTATTCCAAATATTACTTTGTTATATCTTTGTACAATGAGAAGTAAACCATGCCAAACAACCATTTAGCGCTAAATATGAATGGATTTGCATTAATGTAATGCCCTTCATTGTTCCTCATTCCAAATAGGCATCTTTTTAGTCCATTGTTATATTTCTGGACTTCTCACAATCCAAAGAAGGTGACATTTTCATGGGGAGTTCATTTGTAGGTTTCAAACTTGGGATGTGGTGCTGCCATCAACAACACCTGAATCGGTAAATTCTGAGAAAGGTAATTATTGGTTAGCGTAGAAACAACTAGACATTGATGTAGGGAGAAGGGGAAAGAAAATAAATTTCATAAACCAAAAAGTAAAAAAAAAAAGAAAAAAAGATGAGAGATTATACCTTCTCTCGGACTTGCAACAGAGTCCACCGAAAAAAGATATTTTCACAATACCTAAAATAAACTCTTTTTCTCTTCTCAATTTTTTTTCGAGTCTAATAATTAAATAATATTGAAAAAAACAACTCTAAAACCTTACTTACTGTATAAGAAATCTTAATCAATATTAAAACCTAACACATTCATCAATTTAATATTTAACTTCCAACTATACCCCTAAATTCTCTACAACTAAAAAAGGCATACACCCCTAAAGAAAACTAGAAAGCCAAAATAACTCCAAACCTAAATTATAATATTAAAAAAAGCAAAAAAAAAAAAAACTCATTGTGCAATAGATAATCTGACTGGCGTGCCATCCATATTTTTGGCCTGGAGCGATTAAAACATGAGCATTAATGACAACACATGATCAAATGTATTCCTTGGTCAAATAAAAAAATGTACAATTGTCTTGTTTCTAGTAAGGGGCCAGCATTTCACAAACATATTTCATATGTATTTAAAAACATGGAATACTATAAAATGATTATTTGGTTGATAGTAAGCATACAATAATATTATACATTAATTATAGTCTAAATGACATGCGAACAATTCTCAATTGACTCACAATTCTCGGCTTAACTTCTTGTCACGCAATCGATATCTGATGATTATATAACAAATGAGTTGCATTCCATGTTTAGTAACGCTCCATCTCAAGTTCGGCTCCTACAATTGAACTAACCCCAAGGAGAGAAAAAACAAAAGAGAATATATAAGAACCGACTTGCTAGACACATGAAATTATAAGATGGAAAAGTATTATTGTCATAAATAATAATGACTACTAAATGGTTAGGGTGGCAGGGTGACACATCATGACATCTAGAATCCCATAGCTCTCATACTTCCCGTTAATGTCAATAAACAAATAAATAAAAATATTTCCCTATATTAGTAGGTACCTTATCACTTGATTGATTGTACTAATCCCAATTAGTAAATAAATAAAAATATTTCCCTATATTTGTAGGTACCTTATAACTGGATTGATTGTACTGATCCCAAGTAGTTTCTTGCAACCTAATTTATTGGCTAAGTATCATTATCCTAAGAAAATACAGGTATTGTAGTGGCTAAAGCATAACCACCAATGTTAGATAAAGACAATTGGGAGCACAAACAAATGCAAATTAAACAATAATACAACCAATATGCAAGCTAACATTAATAAATGGCTGATCCTTTGTATATACCTACAGTCACTTAAAAAATTATTGAGCTAGATCATGGTAGTCAATGAATGATGTGACAAACTGCTTGATGAAACATATATTTGTACTAAGGTGGGGGCTCTTTCTGTCACTTGATTTGTGACCATGTTATGAATTATTAGGCAACTTGGATAAAGTAGAGTTGAGAAAAGAGACCAAAGCCTTGGGACCTACTTCCAATCAATATTCCCATGCCTTATACAATCAATTTATTGCCACGTAGAGAGAGAGAGAGAGAGCCTATTGATTTAACAATATATTATTTGTGTTGCTCAAATAGAGAAAGAGAGAGGGAGGGGATCTATCAATTTTATCAAGGATGAAGTTTCTATAAAGCATGAGTTTTATGAAAACAAAATAAAACCTCACCTGAAATCCTCGTTTCGCATGTACTTTCGAGAACAGAAATCTCCACGATGGCTTTGGAATCAATTTCCAACATCAACAATAAAATTTGAAACTAAAAATATATATAGATCTTACGGATTTGTGAATACTTATTTTTAGGGAGAAATGGATAGTTTGGATAATTTGTTACAATATACACTATAATTAGAGCTTGAAGTCTTAATTTTTTCTTCACAACCATAGTGTTTAAGTCGAGATGATCCATGTAAATGTTTTTCAAATGCTTGAATTGCAATCTTTTATGAGTTATGAAGTGAGGCCATACTTATTCAGCCCTATCAAACCATTTCCCATTTAATAATACGAAAAACAGTCTATAACTCGGGGGAGGCATTTCTGTGTTTGTGTCCTTCCGAGATATCAAACATCCATCTTTAAGATGGATGTAAAGTTGCAGACCCTCTTAAAAGAAAAAAAATCTAACAGTTCAAAAAAAAAATAAGAAATTATTTTTTAGTCTTTAATTTTTTTTTTTTTTTATACATATTAATAATTTTCATGTTAGAGATTATATATATCTAAAATATTAGGTCCAATTACTATCTAGAAAATAGATTAAAAAGAGAGGCCACATACCTACATGTGAGTCCTAATACTCATAAAAACCTTGTCCTTAATAATATCGTACTTTTCTAGTTCAAGAGTGAGAAGAAGGGACTTATTAATTTAGAGAGAGAGAGAGAGAGAGAGAGAGAGAGAGAGAGAGAGAGATCTTACATGTCCGGGTCTAGACAACAGCTTTTTATGGTTTAATTTTAAAGACTCACGAGAGAGGGCTTTGGAGCCCTCAATATCGTGTGTTGCATGAAATCGGGTGATCCACTGTCTCATTAATTAAAGGAACTAGTTTGATAGGGCTGCAGCCCTATCAAAATAAGTAAAGCCTCACCTCACAACTCATCAAATATTGTAATTTAAGTGTTGCAAAACCTTTAAATCAATCATCTCAGCTTTAAGAGTATGGTTATGGAAAAAAATTAGGATTTCACATTTTAAAAAAGGGTATATTGCAACAAATCATCTAGACCATCCATTTTACCCTAAAAATAAGAGTTCAATATCCACATGATCTGCAATATTTTTTGAATTTCAAATTTTGTTATCGGTGCTTGGAATTATTTTTAGAGCCACCAAAAAGATTACCAATGCCGAAAGTGCTTTCCAAATGAGGATTTGAGGTGAGGCTTTATTTTGTTTTTATAAAGCCTAGGCCCTATAGGAAGTTCATCCTTAATTGAAAAATATATCAACGGCATTCAATTAGGTTAATCCAATAAATGACCAAGTTATAAGCCAAGACATCCCCATTTTTGGCAATCCCAACATAAGAAAATATAAATCACCCAAAGCCCATGATTTTTTTTGTTTTTTGTTTTTTTGGGGAAAATCAGTGCGGATGATGAGCCCCAAAGCCCATAATTTGAGTGTGTCTTGCGGGCAATTTTGTATGTAATAATTTATATAAAGACTCCGAGCACTAATTAAAGAGGGTCTATGGTGTACTCTAACAGGAGCGCACTAATCTGCTTACGCTCTCATGCTAAAGCCTACGTAGGAGTATTTTCTCAGTGTAAAATTTTGAGATCCATTTTGGAAATGTCATATGAGAACTTTAAGAAGAAAAGGAGATTATGGGTATCGAAAAAGGTAGATCTGACCGTATAAATTTTGGACAACATATGTTCAACATGGTGTTTGAAAAAATGGATTGGGGGGGACTCATTGATCCTCGGATCGCAAATCAGGATTGATGATCTAGAAAATTTTAGAAAAACAAAAGTAAACGAAATGAAACGTTGTCTATTGGTTGGGATTTACTAAAATATATGAAAAAAATGTTAGAAAAGCTGTAAGGAAAAAAAACGAACAAATGTATAAAAAAAGGGTCTTTTGGTGGGGGTTGAACCTGGCTATTTCCAATTCCCTCCTGGAACCAGTTCTGTAGGTTCCAATACTCAATCTGGATCTGGCAGTTCCCAATCAAGATCGCAATTTTCCAAGCACTACTTCAGGGGCTCTTTTTTGGTTCCAGGTACATATGGAGCATAGGTTTTTCACCTTGAGTTGGAAAAGTTACACCTAAAAGATTTGGGATCCCAAAAGTATTCATGAATAGGGTTTTACCTGAGTGATGAAGAGTGTCCCGCGTGCTCCCGCGGGAGCATATTCTTTTCCCCCCGAGCTAAATTGATTACTTCACAAGAAATCCTCAAATGGCAAGTCGGCATCACATACAATCTTTGGAAATATCTCAATTCATCATCAATAATTAACAACTATTTATGGCTTAGACACATGTATTAGATTAGTTATACAAATATATTTAATCTTTTTTATTAATTGTAATATATGGTAAGTTATTTTTTTAGCATCCTTAGAACTTTGATTATAGAGACACTTATGCTATAGTAGATAGTGGGACCCATATGTTTGTTGGAATTCAAGTGGATGGTTATGATCTTGTTTGAAATGATTGGGAAAAGCTAAACCATACAATTAAAAATGTAGTATTCATAAAATCATTTAGGCAAATGAAACTTGTTTATTGGGAAATACAATCCCCCTTACCGGGAAACAAAAAGGATGTAATCTGATAAAAATATCTAAAAATAAATAATTTAATTCAATTGATCCTTCCATTTACCCTGAGCCACACTATTAAGGGTGGCAATGGACCTGACTCAACCCTGGACTTGACGGGTATTCCCGACCTTGAGTCTAGGTATGGTCCAAATTTTGGACCCAAATTTCGGGTTCGGGTCCAGCTGGACCCGACACCCGTAGTCATAGAGTATATGATAGAAATCATTTGTCTTTAAACGTGTGTTAGGTGTTCATATTGTCATAATATGGACAACATTTACAATATTATTGGGAAAAAAAAAAAGCTCATAATCATAGGGTATATGATGGTAAAAAAAGGGAAAAAAAGCCAAAAAAAAAAAAAAAAAAGCTCATATTCATAGGGTAGCAATGGATCCGACCAGACCCAGGACCCAACGGATCTCGGTACAAGTCCAAATTTTGGACCCGAATACTATTCGGGTCTGGGTCTGGGTCCAACTAGACCCAACCCATTGCCACCCCTACATACTATGCAGTTGCAGGATAGAGTGATTGAACAACGACTCAGGCATGAAACATGTGTATCAAAAAAGCAATTTAGTTTTATACTAGGGATGTTAATAATTGAGGCTATTTTTCTACTTAACAACAAATTGAGAAGTTTAAGGAGAGGCGAAAAGACCTCCACATGATGTTTTATTGATCTATAGAAAGCTTATGATAAAGTACATCGAGATTTTAATTTGGTGGGTGTTGATAAATAAATGAGTCTCTAGATACTACATCGACATGTTGAGAGATATGCGCGAGGATGCGTTAACTAGTGTGCGAACAACTGGTAAAGAGACAAACAAGTTTTTAGTTACAAACGGTCTACATCAGGATCGTCATTAAACCTATACCTATTTATCTTAGTTATGGACGACTTAACTAGAAACCTACAAGATGAGGTACCATTGTGTATGTTGTTCGTGAATGCCAATTTTGATCAATGAGACCCAAACGATATCAACACAAAGTTAGAACTTTAGACGGATACTCTAGAATCTAAAGGTTTTAGAATTAGTCAGACTGAGACATCATATATATGGAATACAAGTTTAGTAATAATAAGAATATAGAAGATGAAGTAATTAAAATTGACAACCAAGAATACCAAAAAGAGCGTGCGTTCAAGATATTGGATAGATAATTCACAAAAATAGGGATATTAAGGAATATGTCATACATAGTATTAGAAATTGGTGGGCAAAGTGGAAATGTGCTAGCAGAGTTCAGGTGATCGCTGCATATTAGTAAAACTGAAGGGCTAGTTCTATAAGACAATTGTGAGACCAGTTTTGCTTTATGAGTGGAATGGTGGGCGGTCAAGAAGCAACATACCCATAGGATGCGTGTAGTTTAGATGAGGATTGTGAGATGGATGAGAGGTAAGACAAAAAATGATAAAAATTGAAGTGAATACATTCAAAATATATTGGGTGTGACACTTATAGGCAATAAGAAAAGATAAAGTAGACTTAGATAGGCTGATCATGTGTAGTAAAGTCCAATACAACACCTCTTAGGAGGTACGAATTGGTTCAAGTGGGAGGCTAAAAAAAGATAAAGGGGTAAGGCCAAAAGGACATAGTTGGAAGTAGTGAAAATATATATGAGAACTTATGGCCTTGCTAAGGGGATAGCCCTTGATATAACATAATGATAGATCAAAATTCATGTAGACTTATGGACTCACTGAAAGTATGACCCTTGATAGAGCATAATAACATATCATGATTTGTGTAGCCGACCCTAAATAGCTTGAAAAATGATATGAGAATGATAATGATGAGGATGAAATCTCCTATTTACCTCGCATAATAGAAAAATGTAGTTAATACCACTCCAATTTCAAGTAATTTAAGCTTAGAGAAAGAAAAATCTGAGTAGTTTCCCAATGTTTGATAGTTTTAGAATAAATTTTAGGGTTCCGGTACAAAGATGTCACAAAACATCCTCATCAAAGGTAGAACATGAGAGTTGGAGGGAGCCATTTATGTACAAAAGGTTGGAAAAAAAGGGAAAAAAATCAAACCTTTGAGCACACTCAAAAGACACCCTCAGCTGAGAATAGGTTCTAGCATATCATCAGGTTAGCAGTTTGACGCCTTAATCCACCGTTATGGTGGTGTGAGCTCGAATTTCTAGACGGTAGAGTGGATCTTAAAGAGATACCACTTCCTCATGAATTTATCTTGAATATGATCTTTTGGCTTAACTTTATCTAAGTTTTGCTGAGGGATCAATCCCATTTTTTATCTTGAATTGGTCAAAATACATGGAATTTTTTACTTTTCGTGGAGGACTAGATCCAGTAACAGGAGCTCTATAGTTGACGAATATTGGACACCATCATTTGGCTAAAGTATAGAATTGATTATTCCTGATGCCCAAGCAGCCAAAGGGGATGGACTGTAAATTCGTTGGCGATATGTCTACATTGGTTGAAATCCAGCTCGGCCCAAGAATTACCGACGATAGAACCAATTTTTTCTGAGGGTTAGCAAGCTGCGACGTGCTGTCTAGAATTCCATTCTCAAGTCTAAAGATAAAATTTAAAAAAAATTAAAAGATAAAATAAGCCTATTTTAATAGAAAACCATTTTTTCTAAACTTGAAAATCATAGTCTCATTTCCTGCATCAGGCATTGAAGTAATGTAATTACTTGCTCAGGATAATAGAAAAAATAAGTTTATAGAAATATATTTAAAAAAGCAATAATTTAACGATTTTCTTCTTTCCCACTATTCCAACAAATAATCGTGTGTTCTTTTATGATCATATAACTTTAAAATACAAAACGTTGGTAAATTGTGAAATAATTGAGTTATTGTTGATAAATTTCCAAAGAAAGCAAGTGGGGGTAAAAATAGGATAAAGACAAAAAGGATGGACAAACTTTTTAAAACGTTTTTATTACGAAAATTAGACTGAAGGCTGCACGTATGATTGGAGCAGCCTTTGCCATGCTTTTTTCTGACTTGATTTATCACTGGTACATACGTATCCGGACTCTCTCTCTCTCTCTATATTCCTCTCTCCAGAAATAGTGGAATCTCCATCGTTCAATCCGTCCAATTTTCTTTTGTATCGAATTTCAACTGATAATTAAGGTAAGTTTTGGTATAAAACTTGGAAGAAAAAAAATATTATATATGACTGTAAAAATTGATTTAAAAAAATTGATGATCTTAAACTTCTCTTAACTCATACTGTGCACTGGTAAAAATGTACGGTTGTGTTAGGTAGGCAATCATCGTAAAATTTTGTCAAAATTTATCATGAATCTTGATAAACCTATAAACTTGATATGTATTTTTTTGTTTATTAAAATATTTGCATATCTCAAATATCCACCAAAAAGGGTTGGTACAACGCTTTGACATTGAGATGTTTAGATATGGAAGAGGATTTTAATTCCTAAATGTAGCCTATTTTGTAACTCATTAATTTTAACCGGCAATTTCGATATTATTTTTTAAAGTTGATAGACTTGCTTGATCAACATCAATTTTGAGCTTTGATTTTCATAATTACAAATGGAAATAGATTTACAGGCTCGCCTATTCTAATAAAGAAAAAGTTTATATAGAGCCGAGTCTCTAAACAAAAAAATTTGAGCCTACTTCAAACATTTCACTAGAAGAGGTTTTGATGCCCAAATATCATCAAATTGATCATCTCGACATCAAGATGCATAGAGATGAGAAAGAAATGGATTTCAAGTTTTGAAAATAATGTATTTTGTAACACATTTTGAACTGTAAATTTTCAAGATTTTCAAGCTTTCATATATTTATCGATCTACACTATTTTGTAAGCTTTAAACTTTATAAATAAAAATAAAAATATATTTTAATGCTATTACAAAGATTTCTATACGAACCGCACCCTTCCGATAATACAAGGGGTTTTTTTTGGCACTGGATTTAAAACTTCAAGTAGGGTTAGAGGTGCCCTTATTTAGATTGTTTAAGGTTGACGCCTGAGAGCTTAAAGTGAGCTAAGAATATTATAATCATATTAGTTATTGCCCAACAAACACAAGCAACACTTGCACGTCACAGCGGTCTCACTTTCAACTCACTTGGCTTTTGCAGTTTACGTCTCTAAACCTTGATGACATTTATCTCCAAAAAATTCAAATTGATTTATTTTATCACGCTAAATAATGACGATAATGATTCTAATATTATCCATGTAAAATCAATCAAATCACGATAATTGAGGCTTTTCCAGTTAAGAAAAAGTTTATATAAGGTATTAATCTCAAAACGCACAACTAAGGTGCACCCCAAATTTACCCATTGATTATTTTGACAATAGAAAACCCTCTAATTGATCATTTCGACACCCGAAATGTATGAGTATCAGTAAAATATATATTTCAAGTATTATATATAGTGTAACACATTATCTAAACCGTCTATATTTGTAACACATTATCTAAACCGTCTATATTTGTTTTTGGGTAGTTTATTATTTAGGCTGTCATTTTTAAATATTTTCACATGATTATAGATCCTCTTGATCTGCATTATTTTTTAAATTTAAATTTTTATAATTGGAGATGAGAATATATTTTTAGACCAGAATTATTGACACCAAACTTCCATCTCATTACGAAGTTTGAGGAGGTGTGCCTTACTTTGATTGCAGCCCTCCTGTTATTGTCACGATTTCCGTTATTTGCGATAGAGACAATTTTATTGTTAATGTGGGCATGTACTATAAAGTATATTAACCTGGGAATAAACATGTCGGCACCTAAAACATGCCCATGTAGCAAATGAATAGCAATTTGCAGGGAAGAGATATTAAACTTCTAAGCTAAAATTATTAAGTTGGACAATGTCTTTTATAATAGTTCATCATTTACAGAGGATCATTATGTCGATGGTTTGGAAAAGTATATAATGAGACTATTTACCTTAGATACAAGGTGGTCAGAATTAATCTTGACCATTTGATGTGAAATTTGATGGTTGTATTTATTCCATTGATCATGCACAAACTTCAAAATATTTTCTTCTAAAACTTTGTGAGACACCCAAACTATCTTATTTCATATCTAATAGTTATAAATAATTGTGACATCATTGTATCAAAGGTAAATGGTCTCATTGTATACAATTCAGTGTATATATATTTTTATATCTATTGTTGTTAATAAAAGTTTGTTGGGGTTATGTGGTCTTTAAAGGCCTTATGAGATACTGTATAAAATATATTTAATAAATGAAACATAAACTCAATGGGATTGTGGTCATTTGTGGACCATACTAGGCAAATGTTATTTGTTGATACTCGGACTAGGCTCGACGAGCTAGGCCAGCTGAAGTTTGGAAAAACCCAAGATACTTGGGCATTAAGATCTAACTGATAAGGATTTAGCGAGTTAACCCTCAATAAGGTCGGTGTATGCCTGGATGAGAGCTGAGAGACCGTATGGCCCTTGCGTGTGATGAATAGCCTTTAGAGACAAGGCTCAAACATCATCGTTATATCATCACATGGTATGTACATAGATAGCCGTTTTGAGGTTCGTCAATGGAGGTGAATCGTGTACATGTGTGAGAGATTACCCTTTACACCATAGAATCATGGTTGCATCATGGTCTAGAGGACCATGATTTCTGTCTCTAGGGGAGAACTTGAATTCCATAAATTGAGATTGTGTACCCTAGTATATTGACTAACTTTGGTGGTCTAATCATGAGCCCCTGCAATGGATTGTGAGACATGAGAATTGCTGGGTCAATTTGAGAAATATAAGAGGATCGTGATTCGCAGTTGAAGGTAGAGTGCTCCCATATGTTAATAGTTTCCTAAATTGAACGGATCCGATTCCTATCAAAATTAATTAATATTATGTTATGTGATTTTTTTGAATGTTTATTTGAATTTTTGTAAATCTTCAGATATTTTATTTTTGTTATTTGGATTTATAAATCAAGAGAAATTTATTTTTTCAATATTTTAAATAAAATAAAATATTTAAAAATTCTAAATATAAAATAAAATATTTTATAAAAATATATGAGACCTCCATAAAGTATGGGGCGAAAATTTTAAAACATGTAGATTAGGTGGGGCCCATGGCCATCAAAAGGGTGGCATGCTCCACCCATTCACGTATTTTATTGGGAAGAATGTTTATTTGGAGACTCAGTGGAGTGTATTAAGCCTGGTTGAGGTAATCTCTGACAATTTTATCTTTTTAAATATTTATTAATGTTTTGATATTCTCTTCCCATAAAACAATAAAGTTGTTGAATAAAGAATTGTATTTGAAGATGTAGCAATTGATAACCGATTTTATTCTATTTTATTTATTTGAAAAGTGGTTTCATTGTATTTGAACATTGTAAATAATATTGCCGGTGTAAAAATAAATATTTATTTTTAAAAAATATATAGGCTTTGCTTTATCACAAAGTTATTTCAAAATTTACCCTTATAATAAATAATACATTAAAATGATATTTCAAGATTCATCCAATTATATAATACATGAAAATGTTTTGATCGGCTGCAACTCTAATAAGATTGGTAAATCCTCACCTCAAAACTCACAAAAAGTTGGGGTTTTGGCATTGAAAAGCTTTTGAATTGATCAAAATTGATTATCCGGCCTTGACCATGAGGTTGTGAAAAAAGAAGAAGAATATTTCAAGCCTTAAAAAATTTATATTGTAACATATTATCTAAATCGTCCATTTCGTCTTAAAATACTTAATCATGCAAAATCTATACCATTTTTTAGTTTCCAATTTCATAATCGGTATTAAATTTTGATTTTAGAGCCATCGCGGAGATTTCAACACCCAAAATACTTTCTAGATAAGAACTTGACTTCACTTTATTTTTCATAAAGCCTATGCCTTATAGAAACTACATCCTATAGTAAATTTCTAGATAAAAACGAGAGTATCATTGGTAAAATTCCCCAAACAATAATATCCACTAACAAGTGGCAACTTAGGAGATATGCGAAAATTCATCACTTAAATAATTGCCCAAATACATATAACAAATTTTATCCAAAACCCATATTCATTTTTATCTCATCAATGTTAAAGCAACAAAATGAACCAAAACATACAGCAATAAACTTTAGACAAGATCCACACCAAATCCATTTGAAATTTGAAGTTGTGGACAGTTTGATGGCAAAAATCCATTTGAAATTTGAATTTCCAAACCAATTTACGAAATTCCTTATCGAAAAAATATCCGTATTCATAACTTACAGTTTAAAAAAAAAAGAAAAAAATGACATGAATGAATATGTGACAGTGTAGGATAAATTCTTTAACTGCTACAAAAATTAAAGGATATTTATGTTAATTTTTAAAATTTACATTAATTTTTTTCATACGAATACACACTAATTTTGGAATTTTTTCTCTAATAAAATAAGTCAATTTCATTGCGTCTAATTTATGGCGCCAGAGACGTTGTTTTATTATTTGTGAGGTTGGTATAAGGTTGAGGACTAAACAATCGAAGTAAGGCACAGCTTCAAATAGTGTCTAAATATGTTTTGGTACTCAGAATCTTTGTGATGGCATCAAAATTAATTTTTATCTCTAATTATAAAAATTTAAACCTTTAAAAAAGATATAAATCGAGCATATCGATGAACAATCATGCATCACAAGATGCACCAGTTCCAATATTTGAAATCTATTTTTTTTAATGTCTATAGATCTTGAGGTTGAGATGTTATATTTGAGGAATTTTGGGCATCAAAATAACCTATTATAGTGAATTTTTTAAGTATACCTTAATTAGATTGGTTCGGGCCTCACCCTTATATATAAATTTTTGTTTTTATCATTTTGGAGATCATATAAATAAAAGATAAATAGACGGACCAGATGTTTCTCATAGGCCAGAATCTTCAATACCAACCGTTCCATCCATCATGGTAGTCATCGCTCGGCCTAGTGTAATTTATGGCAATTTTAAAAAGAAAAAAATCTGGATTTTATAGTCTCGAGTCTCCACACTCCGGAGTGAGGAGCTACTCGTAAAATTGAAACGCTGAAAAAACGTGGAAAACCGTTCAAGGGTTTGTGTGAGCATAGAAGATATTTAGCTTCCCAACTGAGAGCACTTTCTCTCTCTTCAATTTTCCATTTCCTCTCTCTTCAATTTTCCATTTTCTCTCTCTCATTCACCCCTCTTTCTCTCTCCTCCATTTCCCCTCCTGGCTACCCTCCATTTCAAAAGTCACTTTCTGTCTCACCATTTTCTCCTTTCTCACTCCTTACATCATCTTATACTGCTGTTTCATTTAGCTAAGTACCGTTTCTCTTCCCTTTCTAGGTTTTTTTGTTACTTAACTTTCTCTCTCATCTGTTTACCTTTCTTCTCGTATCTTACCTGTTTCACTCCGAGTAAGTACGCTTTCTCTCTCCTCCATCTCTGCTCTTTTTTTTCTCTCTTCTCCGGTTTTTATGGCTTGTGGAAAAGAAGAAAAAAACGTTTCGGTGGGGTATAGCCTTTATCTGAAACGAGAGATATTAATTTGAGATTCTGATTTCCGCTTTAACCAACTTGATGCTCTGCAATTCCCACTTGTCCCAATCCTTCCACCGCAAGTAGGCGTCTCTTTGGCCCCACCATGACCTAGATAACTTCATCCAAGCCCTAATTATCCTTCGCCTTGTTTTTATCTGTTTTTCTCTCTCTAGTTTTCTTACTGTGCTTTCTCTCTCTCGTTTCGCTGTTGCAATTTGGTGGAAATTCTCTCTCATCTTTAATTTTGTGAATTTGTTGGTTTCTCTATCATTAGTTGTCATATTCTTGGATATTCTCTCTCTAGATTTCATCTAGGATTTTTTTTCTGGCGTTAAGAGTTACCGTCTTTCTTTTTGGGTCTCTCTCAAGCTTTCGAATTGTCAAACCATGGCTTGGATCAGCAACACAGACCCTCTCATTCTATAGGGCTCCAGTTTTCTCTCTCTAGGTTCAAATTGTCAAATTTGTCAAAGTTTGTGTTGTGTATCACCTAGTATTAGGTTATTTCCTTTTAAGCATTAGAGCGTTTCTTTTTTCTTTTTTTTGGATTTTTCTCTCTAGCTTTCGAATTGTCAAACAAGGGGTTCCTAATATCATTTTGAGCTCTCACTCCATGAGCTTTCTCTGGTTTAATGTGAGAAACCTTGTATGTACCACTAATGATTAAAGAGTATGAAGAAATATCCGTGTTATGATATTTACGATTGAGGTTTTGAGTGTTGGTACATAAATATGTGGTGTTTGATTTCTTCCTCTTAGCAATCATGCTACCAAAAGAAATGATTTAGTATTTTTAGGGCTTAGGAAATTTTATTTATTTATTATGTCACAGTTAGCTCTTTTACTGTGTGGTTTTACTTTTTCAAGGTTCTTCATGTTTTAACCACCAAGAAAAAGAGAATTTTAGTTTTCACTACCTAGGTATAAACTTTAAAAAAAAAAAAAGAAAAAAAAAAAAGAAAGAAAAAAGGAAAGTTCATGAAGGTCTATGATTACTGACAAATGTTTAAACTGTCAACATTGGAGGCTTTTCTTTTAGGATTTTATAGTGTCAAAATATTTACGGGATGTAACTTTTAATGGGTATTTTTCCCCTTTTTCTCCAACTTGAACCTCCCTTTTTCTATTGAAGACATCTGCTCTCTGATTATGAAAGTCTTTTTCCTTTCTCAATCCAAACCCTAATTTCATTAAATTTTTGTTTCTCACTTCACCCTAATTTCATTAAATTTTTGTTTCTCACTTCACCCTATTTTTGTGAGGCTCCTGCTCCTGTGTCCATTAAATATGCCTGCTTTTAGAATCAGAGTTTTCTCCAAACTTAGAACAAGATATATATTTTTTTTCTTTTAACCCATTGCTCTCTAGAAGCCCCTATTTTGTTATAGAGAGTATCCGTTCTCTCATTTCTTATAGGATTTTTTAGTGCTCTCTGGTGTACCTTCTTCAGTTCTTTGGCCTTTTCTGGCTCCTTTTTTAGGGTTAGGTGGTCCATTTCTTATCGCTGGTCTGACACTTCTGCCTCCATGGAAAATGGTTATTTACTATCCAATTTGTGCTGTTTATACATGCAAATATCGAGCTATCCAATTAACCACTTTCTATTGATTCCCCCTGAATTTGTAATCTTCAGTGCTTAAACAGATCCAATACCTTGTCTAGGTCATATTTCTGAGAAATCTGAGGTTTTTCATCATCAACCCATATCTTCTTTCCTCCCACTTTGATCTTATAGAGACTCCCCTTCTTTTCTTCTCTAGTCTTTTCTTAGTTCTCTTAGTTCTGATAATTTGACAAGATTTGGGTCCGTGGGTTATTGGACAGAGGTCATATCTGCATTTGGGGTGTATTTGTTCTGGTATCGGATTTTGTGAGGCCTATGCTTTTGGTGAATTTGGGAATTCCTTAAGTGAATTTGTGTCTTGGCATTTGGGGCCTATTTGTTCTGATATAAGATTTTATTGGACGAATCCTTGCTTGGTGTTGGGTTTTCTTTCGTGGGTTATGCTTGTTTGCTCGTGCTAGATCTAGATGACAATAGATACTGTGGAGAGTGCTGCATCTGATAAAAAAAATAGCTCAGTGTGGACTAGGGAGCAAGAGAAGGCCTTTGAGAATGCACTGGCCATTCATTCTGAGGAGTCTGCTGATAGGTGGGAGAAGATTGCAGCTGAAGTGAATGGAAAGACTGTGGCTGATATTAAACGCCATTACGAACTCTTGGTGGAAGATGTGAATTGTATCGAGTCAGGAAGGGTGCCCCTTCCTTCTTATTCTTCTTTGGATGGCTCTACAGATTTGGCGGGAGAAACAGGGGTAGGAAAGAAGGGAGCACAGTATGCTTCCCATCTTCAAAGTTCAGATTCGAGCCCAAGTGCAAAGGGTAGTTCGAGGTCTGATCAAGAGCGGCGCAAGGGAATTGCATGGACAGAGGAAGAGCACAGGTATGGTTTCTTAACCATGGTAGGAACTTCAAATTTTTCTTTCTGGTCATCTATCGAAGGAGTGTGATTGGCTGAAAGGATACACTTTTCTGTAGTTAGTTCGTGGATGGTATTGGCTGATTATATTATTGCATCTTCTGTTTCTTTAAAACGTTCAATGGACATTTGGAAATCTTTGGTATGCTAATTTCTTTTGTGCTCTTTCTTTTTGATCAACCAGTAGTCGTGCTTGTTGGGTTCCATTTAGGGAGGGATACTTACAATGATTACATCTGTTGAGTGTAGTAGGATTTCCTTTTCCTTTTCTGAAGAAGTTAAAAGTATGATTTCTTATAAAGTGCATGCATGATAAACTGCATGCATGCCTAGATGATATTAAATTTAGGATTTAACTTTGTCCCTTGTAGAGAAATATTCTTCTAGATTTCCAATGTCTTGGTAGATTTTTTAAAGGATAGAAAGAAGAAAGAAATCTCAGAATTGTTGTTGCGAAGGCTGGATGTCTCCAAGTACAAATTGACTTGATACTTGCACTTGTTTTTTTCCTTATTTGCTGGGAATCATAAGCAAAAATGAGCAGGCTGATCGTCCACCTTACTTCAAAAACAAAGAAAGAAAATATGCTACTCATTTTTTTGAGAAATTACCAGGCTGATCATTGAGTTATGTTTGATCTATGAGATCTAAAAGCCGATTTTAGATTTGCTCATTAGAGTTGAATTGGATACTGAAACAAAATGAATGCAGTATATGAAGGACGTTCACAAATATACACATGCTCCAGTCCTCTTTATGATAAGATGGTCTTTTCTCTTTTGTATATCTGATCTTATAAACTTTAACCGAACAATTCTTTAGACAAAAACAATCACAGAGCATCGGACACTTGCTAGTTGTCTTAACCTTGACCATTAAAATCTGTCCCCTTGAAACCAATTCCCCTTTTCCCCTTTTTCCACTGAACACAGACCTTTTGCCTAGAGAATCATCACCCAACCTTTTTATGTTGCATCATATTGTAAGGCGCTGGTCATCAATAAATTTTTCCTAACAAAACGGAACATCTTCAGTTACTTTTGCATAATTATTCATTTTCTTTAACAGATTGAAATTGCATGCAAGTTTTTTAGCAGGATGAATCCATTAAAATTTGGATATCTCCCTGAATTGATGCAACAAATCTTCAGAAAGGTCCTGACAAAGTGACAAGGTCTTCAGTAAAAATATAAAAAAGAAAAGACCGTGTGCAAATGCATTAACTGGCATCGCCTGATATTTATGCGGCTTGTTGGAGCTGTGTTTGGAGGAAAACAGATTTTGACTAATTAAGGGAGGACCGATGTATTTCAATTCTTCTCCATAATTTATCGGAATTTTAACTAAAAACCTCAAACTGTTGCTTATTTTAACAGTTTGCCAACACGATTACGGATTTTAACATTTACCATATGATGTAAAGTGTCAGACTAGCAGGAGGGGCATTGCCTATGATTTTAACATTTACCATAGGCTGTAATTGTGTCAGACTAGCAGGAGGGGCATTTCCTATTCCTTCGGGCAGAATACTTGCCTTTTTAAAATATCTTTGTTTAGAAGATATTGATCTTAAATGCCAATACCTTTTCTTCTTTTTTAAGTCTAAGTATATTCCAAGGGTGATGTTATTTCTAACAAAAAACTACTTGAGATATTTGTGGTTGTAACACCAATATCTCAAGGCTTATAAAATATCTGTATTCTAGAAAACCAATATCTTGGATTACTATTTCGGAATAAAAACATTTTTAGTGAGGTACAATATTGGAAAATGTCCCTCCTACAAATTATGACATGGATACGAATGAGGTGAAAGGTTAAAATTGCCATCTCCTAGGCCTGATATCAATAAAAACCCTTTATGTGTATCATATTTTGGGTTCTTGGAATCTCTGGATCATTATAAATTGTACAAGGAAGAGGGTTTCTATGAAAGGATCATGTGAAGTTCTTGTAGTTCTTTTGCTCAATGATGATTTTGTTATGAAAAAAAAGCCTATGCAACGTCGTGAACATGTGCATTCATAAAGACATTCATCGCTTAATTTTCTGTTCTACAAAAATCGCTTCATATAACCTGAACATTTAACTACTTTGTGTCTGCATCAGCACCGTCTGTTTCTTTTTGTTCACTAGTGTCTCGATCCAACCTCTGTGGGTCATGCCTGTAGATTGTATTTGTTAAGACTGAGTCAATTTTCTATCCGATGAGTAAATGAAACATCAATTTGTCAATGGTGTGTATATCTAGCCTAGTTCTTCCAGACAACATAGTTACTAGTGAGTATTAAGGTGGATTCCAAAATATATGGCTACAGTCAGGTGTTTAAACCTGGGCAATATTCAGTCATTGCGAATAATGGTAAGATCAGCACATATGTTTGATGTGGATGATTGTCAGGTATATTAGTGAAAGATTGTCTACTGTGTGAGTAAATGCTCTATTGTGGACTAATGGGAAATTGGGACTTAGCGGTTGTAAACTATAGTTAGGAGTCCAGATACTTTATTGCCCATCTCAGAATGTCAAAATTGTTTTTATTTTGTGAAGGAAAAAGTTTATACAAGGTTGCAACCTTATACTATAGAAGTAAGATACATCTAAAAAATCTAGTAGAAAAAAGTGTTCTGAAGTTGGCAAAACCTTCTACTTGATCGTCGACCTCGAGATGCATCATATAAAGAAAAAAATGAATTTCAAGAGGAAACGGGCTTCGGTCAAGACGGTAGAGGCTAGGTTTTCATAGCCCAATGTCTCAAGTTCCATTCCTATGTAACCTTGTTAGGGAAAAAGGAATTTCATGTCCTAAAAATAGTTAATCTTGTAACAAGTTATCTGGACCGTCTATTTTCAAGATTTGGAAGTGTTTATAGATATATTCAATCTGCATCATTTTAACTGTCCCTAGTCCTTGCTGTAACTGCGGAAGTACAGGTAGAACTACCTTGCCTCTATTCCATGCTAAAATAGTTGTCTTATCCTTCAGCCTTTCCATAAAGACATCTATGGCCCCAACCCTAGAACAAGCCCTATGACCATAATAAATGTTAAATAACACAAAGCAGGAAAAAGTGTGTGCTTTGATGAGGAGTAATGTCTCCCCTTGCCATGGTTCTTTTTTATAATAGTGACTTGGAATAAGAGAGACTTGTTTATTAATATGCCATTTTAAGGAATTAGAATTCTCCAAACTGGCAAGCTCATGCAGAGCCCACCATCGAACAATAGACATTGAGCCATCTTGTGTAGAGGTGGGATGGCAAATTAGTGTCAAAACGCAAAAGTTCCTTTAGGAGGAGCAGACTTCTTGGAAATTCAATAGAAAGCCAAGTGTATGCCTTACTTTACAGATACACATAAATAAACACGATTTTTTTTTTTGTAGAAAGGTTAACTGTTAAATAAACATGGAAAATTATTTTTGAAGTAGCATCTTAATTGAGATTCTCCATCTTCAAACAGAGTGGTCCTCCAAAGATGTAATACTTATGTTAGGCCCAATTTTATCTCTTCCTGCTTGGAAACATTGATTTCTGCAATGGAATGCTTTGTAAGGAGACAGTGGTCTCCAAAACCTTACGGTTTAGTGTATTGTGCTTTTGAGACTCAAATAAGGAATAAAACGAAACGATCAATGAAAGGATATTCTTGATTGACAGGGTGTTTCACTGGAACTACATATCAAAGTTGGTCTCCAAGATGATGATGTTTATATTTTGGCCATGTTCGATCTCTTGATGCTAGGAAACATTGGATCTATCATGGATGACATATTTAATGAAGTTACTTGAAACATTTATGCATATAGTGGAGGGTAGAATTATGATTCTCTTAATGATCTTTTAGTAAAGTCCTCTATATATTTTTTTATTATTCTGAAGAGCCAATACTAGTTTTCAACTCCTTATGCATAATTTCGTGAACATGGCCTTCTCGGACTTCTCATCTCTATCTGCCATCACATGTTGAGCTTTACACTGAAGCCCTTAGACAGCTTTGTTGATATTTGCGTTGACAGTAAATCTTACTCAGTGATCCCTTCTCTGGCATATCTAGCACTGCTATTTGTGGTACCTGCACAAAACAGGTGGAGGGATAGGCTGGTGTCCTTCTGAAGTAGACCCCAGGTTTTGTAGAGTGCCTGTATAGCCTATTGGACAGTTTGGAGTGATTGACTTCTTTGTGTTAGCCTTGGAAAGCCCTCAGTGATAGAGTATTTTGTGTGCTTTGGAGAAAAAAACTTCATAATTTGGCATCTGTGTCATCATTGGCATTGGTTGAATTTTCCCGATAGTTGCCTTTGCATATTCAAGAAGTTTTCTATATGATTTATTGCAGTTCTGGGCATTGACAGTAGAAAATACCTGGTGTTGACTGAGTTCCTTTGTTTCATCCTGACTTTATAATATCCTACCATGCTCATGGTCATGGACGTCTACGTAAAGACATGGAGGCGAAGGGGTGAAAGTAATGGGCATCCAAGAACTAGGTGGTGGAATTTAAAAAATGAGAAAATAGAGTTATTTAGGGATAAATTAGTTGAAGAAAGAAAATGGAACTTTGAACATGATGTCAATGTAATATGGAATGAAATGACTGAACGTATCAAGAAAGTGGCAAAAGAAGTATTGAGAGAATCTAGAGGGAAAAGAAACTTCGATAAGGAAACTTGGTGGTGGAATGATGAGGTTTAGAAAGCCATTAGCAAAAAACGATCTCGTTATAAAACTTGGCAGTGTAATAGAAACAATAAAAAATTAGAAGAATATAAAAATGCTAAGATTAATGCTAAACAAATAGTAACTAAAGCTAAACTTAAGGCATATGATAATCTATACAATAAATTGGGAACAAGAGAAGATGAAAAGATATCTTCAAATTAGCAAAAATAAGAGAGAAAAAGTGTAGGGATCTAATCCATATTAAATGCATTAAGAGTGAGGGTCAAAGGGTCTTGATAAAGGATGAGGAGGTCAACGAAAGGTGGAGAGTATTTTAAAAAATTATTAAATGACGAACAAAATGAGAACATAGTGGTAGAAGTGACTGTTAGTACAAGTGATAGTGGAGGTCATAGATACATTTGTAGGATTAGGATGTCGGAAGTGAAAGAAGCTTTGAAAAGGATGAAGATAGGAAAGGCTTTAGGACCAGATGATATCCCGATAGAGGTTTGGAAGTGCACGGGGGAAATTGGCATTGACTGATTGACAAAGTTGTTCAATAAGGTGTTGAGAACAATGAAAATGCCAGACGAATGGAGAAAAGGTATTGTGGTACCTATTTACAAAAATAAAGGAGACATACAAAATTGTGCAAACTATCAAGGGATCAAGCTTATGAGCCATACTATGAAGCTCTGGGAAAGAGTCATTGAGCAGCGACTAAGGCATGAAACAGATGTATCTGAAAATCAATTTGGTTTTATGCCAGGAAGGTCAACAACTGAGGCTATTTTCCTACTAAGGCAACTGATTGAGAAATTTAGGGCGAAGAGAAAAGACCTTCACATGGTCTATTTTGATCTAGAGAAAGCTTATGATAGAGTACCTTAAGATTTGATTTGGCGGGTGTTGGAAAGGAAAGGCGTCTCTAGTCTTTATTGATTTAGAGAAAGCTTATGATAGAGTACCTCGAGATTTGATTTGGCAGGTGTTGGAAAGGAAAGACGTCTTTAGATACTACATTGACTTGGTGAGAGAGATGTACGATGGAGTGGTTACTAGTGTACGAACAACTAGTGGCGAGACGAGTGAGTTTTCAGTGACAATAGGTCTACATCAAAGGCCAGCATTGAGCCTGTGCCTCTTTGTCTTAGTTATGGACGACTTAACTAGGCACCTACAGGATGCGGTACCGTGATGCATGTTGTTCGTAAATGACATAGTTTTGATTGCTGAGACCCGAAACAGCGTCAACACAAAGTTAGAACTTTGGAGGGATGCTCTAGAATCCACAGGTTTTAAAATTAGTCAGCTACGACAGATTGATGACCAGGAGGTACAAAAAAAAACTGCACTTTTGATATCTTAGGTTGATAATCCAGGCAAATAGAGAGATTGAGGAAGATGTTGCACACAAAATTAGAGCTAGGCGGGCGAAGTGGAGATGTGCAACTTGAATATTATATGATTGCCTCATACCAATGAGGCTGAAGGGAAAGTTCTATAGGACAATGGTGAGACCAGCTTTGCTCTATGGAGCAGAATGTTGGGGGGATAAAAAATAATATACCCACAGAATGAGTGTAGCAGAGATGAGGATGTTGAGATGGATGTGTAGCAAGACAAGAATGGATAGAATTCGTAATGAATCTATTTGAGAGAATTTGGGCATGGCACCAATAGACGATAAAATGAGAGAGAGTAGATTTAGGTGGGCTGGCCTTGTGTGGCACTGACCAAATACAACACCTGTTAGGATGTGTGAATTAGTTCTAGTAGAAGGACTATAAATGACGTGGGGTAGGCCCAAAAGGACGTGATTGGAAGTAGTCCGAAAAGATATGGGGACTTATGGTTTCACTGAGGATATGGGCTTTACTAGCGTAGAATGGAGAACCAGGATTCATGTAGCCGACCCCAATTAATTGGGAAAAGGCTAAAATGATGATGATGATGATTTAGACATCTTTCACATGCAATAAGTATTTTTTATTAAAATGCGGTTCTCTCAAATTCGTGTACGAAAATGATAAGTAGACAATGACTTGACCTCTTATCTGACATAACCACTATTGGAAAAACCGGTGATCTAACTGCTAACCGCCCAATTAGACCGGAACCGGTTTTGGGTGATTTTGGTGATTGACTGGCATTTAATTTTTTATTTATTTTAAAAAGTATATAAAATTCCAAAAATAAGGAATTTGGTTTGTAATGTATTTTTTAATATTCTTTATATTATGGTAAAGATTAAAAATTGTTTTGGTCATTAATAATGACTTTTATATTTTTTCATCTTTTTAGAAAATTTTAAAAATACCCCTAGGCACAATTCTATTCGTTAAAATCCATATTTTTTTTTTAATTAATTTTCAACTACATTTGAATGTGTTTTGTTGTAATCGTTCTTTATATGCTTTTCATATTTTAGTAGTTTTTTTTTTTTTTTTTGATCTTTTTTTTTTTTTTCAACACTTCTTTGACTGCCCGAGACTTGCCCAGTTAGAATCATTGAATTGGCCGGTTTACCAGTTAAGCCAGTTAAACCGCGTCTAGGCCTGCCGGTTAATCATTTCGGCTCGATTTTGCGAACACTGGACATAACACATAAATTGTTTACAAACTTTATTCAGTGAAAATGTTTTTGTTTGGTAATCAGTATGATGGCTATGATTTTAACCTAGACTATGTACTAATTGAGACCAACAACTGAGGCTATTTTCCTACTTAAGCAACTGATTGAGAAGTTTAGGGCGAAGGGAAAAGATCTCCACATGGTCTTTATTGATCTAGAGAAAGTTTATGATAGAACACCTCAAGATTTGATTTGGCGGGTGTTGAAAAAGAAATGAGTCTCCAGACATTGCATTGACTTGGTGAGAGATATGTACGATGGAGCGCTAACTAGTATACGAACGACTAGTGGAGCGACGAGTGAGTTTTTAGTGACAATAGGTCTATCATCAAAGGTTAGCATTGAGCCCGTACCTCTTTGTCTTAGTTATGGACGAAACACGATGAGATACCATGGTTGTTCGCAAATGACAGTTTTGATCGATGAGATCCAAAAAGGCGTCAACACAGAGTTAGAACTTTGGAGGGATGCTCTAGAATCCAAAGGTTTTAAAAATTAGCCGGACTAAGACAGGGTATATGGAATGCGAGTTTCGTAATAATAAGAGTAGAGATGAGGAAGTTGTTAAGATTAACGGCCAGGAAGTACTAAAAAAACTGCACTTACGATATCTTGGGTCGATAATCCAGAAAATGGAGAGATTGAGGAAGATGTCGCACACAGAACGAGAGTTGGGTGGGTGAAGTGGAGATATGCAATTGGAATATTATGTGATCACCACATACCAATTAAGCTGAAAGGCAAGTTCTATAGGACAACTGTGAGACCAGCATGGCTCTATGGAGCCGAATGTTGGGTGGTCAAAAAACAATAAACCTATAGAATGAGTGTAGCGATGATATTGAGATAGATGAGTGACAAGACAAGAAGGGATAAAATTCGAAATGAATCCATTCGAGAGAATTTAGGTGTGGCACCAATAGGCGATAAGATGAGAGAGAGTAAGCTTAGGTGGGCTGGGCATGTGTGGTGCCGACCAAGTACAACACCTGTTAGGAGGTGCGAGTTAGTTCAAGTCGAATGACTTAAAAGGGCAAGGGGTGGGCCCAAAAGGATATTGTTGGAAGTAGTTCCGAAAGACAAGGGGACTTATGGTCTTACTGAGGGTATGACCTTATAGAGCAGAATAGTGGACTAAGATTTGTTTAGCCGACCCTAATTATTTGGGAAAAAGCTATGATGATGATGATGATGACTCTGTACTAATTGAGCTTCACAATGGTTTGTTACCGTAGGGCTGAACATTTCTAAATGGTATTTTTCAATTGTGGGTATATGTTAAAATCAAATTCTTGGGTGGACTTGAAGTATTAGGACTTATTAATTGAGGAGGAACCAAACATTACATTCACACTAACGGTCTGCTGTTTAGGCATCTTTTGCTTAAATAATAATTGGGAACAAATGTTGGTATGAATGGAAAGAAAGCATTATATTATACATTGGACTCTTAATTGAGTAGACCAATGAACTGATCGAAAATAAAAAGAGAGAGAACGATGGATAGATACCAGACGTGTGTGATCACTAAACATTCTGAAATGGAAGTGAGCTCCTTTTAAGGTTTTTTAATTTTTGGTAGCAGAACCCCTTGACGTACTTATTGTTCTGGCATTCTTGAAGTTCAATTTGGTGGAACTTACAAATGATATCCATATCTGAAATTGCTCAGATTGCTCGCTTGTGCTAGAAATAACTAGTGTCATACCTCTATTTTGGTTATTGATGGAAGACATTGGTGGTATTCATTGTTTCTAGCGCAAATACCATGTGAACTTTCTTTACTTTTCTGGAAAGAACAAAGATAACTCTGTATCTTGCACTTTTGATTTGTGTTATGAAAGTTGATCTTACAAGAGAGAGAGAGAGAGAGAGAGAGAGAGAAGATTGTCCCTTGATCTCCTGCATGCATTATGTGGTTATCAAGAAAATTGAAATAACGGGCCCTTATCCGGAGCCATTTTAAAATGATTATTTTACCTTGATCAATTAACTTAGCTCATTTGTCTCTTACATACTGGATTGGCATAAAATATTGGTTGAAGAAAATAAGCTGCAATACTGCATGTACAGATGTGTATCTTGACTTGTCTTTTAAATGCTAGATTGGGGTAAAATAGTCATTAAGAAAATCTGCTTGAGAATTTCATGTATTGTCCTGACTGTCTTGTAGAAACAAAAGAGAAATGTGCTAATAAACCTTTTGATTTCAAACCTCATGCCAGTGGCCCTTAATTCTCATCTCTACGCTCCATTTATCAGAAAACATAAAAAAAAAAAATGATATTTAGATTTATCGAAGGATAAATCGATCTTTATGCTTCATTTATTCTTGGAAATTCTTATTGCTCTTTGATGGTTCTATGGAAACAGGTTGTTCCTGCTGGGGCTTGAGAAATATGGCAAGGGTGACTGGCGGAGCATCTCAAGAAATTTTGTCATCTCCCGAACCCCAACTCAGGTAGCAAGCCATGCTCAAAAGTACTTCATTCGCCTCAACTCTATGAACAAAGACCGGAGGAGATCAAGCATCCATGACATAACCAGCGTAGGCAATGGCGATGTGTCTTCTCCTCAAGGCCCCATCACAGGCCAAACCACCCCAACAACCCTTGCAGGTGGGGTGCCTGGAAAGCCCATAAAGCAACCTTCTCACCCTGCGACTGTACCTGGTATGGGTGTTTATGGCACGCCAATAGGGCAACCAATAGGTGGGCCTCTTGTATCTGCTGTGGGAACCCCAGTGAACCTACCTGCACCAGCTCATATGGCCTATGGGGTTAGGGCGCCAGTGCCAGGATCCATTGTACCAGGTGCCCCTATGAACCTTCAGCCGATGGCTTACCCTATGCCCCAAAGGTGAGATCAAGCGCATGCCCTCCTCTCGACATGTAAAAAGGAGAGGGAGAGAGAGTGGTCACTTTGGATGGAGATTTGGAGTATTTTTGCACAAAATAAGGTACACATTTTTCAAATGATGCAAAGGCTGCCTTCTAGAGTGGTGTTAATGCTTATTTATGTTGGGGGGTGACGCCACTGGAGGATGAAGATGAGAGTTTAGGCATTCTCAAATGAGCTTTATGCTGCTGATATATTATGGTGGATCGAAGATAAAATGAGAAAGTTCTGGTGTTTTTGTGGTCTTGTCAAGGAGAGAGCTTTCCAACTTTTTTTTTTTTTTTTGTATATGCGAGTTATAAAGAAAGGGTTGGGTTATGTGCTCCATATTTAGGTATTTCTGTTCCAATTTTCCTTTTTCTTTCTAGCTTTTTAAGTCTGTATCCATTGTTGTAAGGCTAGATGTGTTGTGGCCCTAAGGCCCTTGATAGAGGACAGCTATTGAAGCCAACATATCTCATTGGGACCCCTATGTAGTACTTTGCATATGAGATTCTTGTTATCTTGCTACTTTTGGTCCATGCTATAGTGTTCTAGGGTTTTGCACTAGTACGGTGTCAGTGGCAGCCCTACCCTAAAAATGTAGGGCCTGGGCAACAAATTGTTGCCCAAGGGCCTGGTTAGGGCTAATCCCTGCCCGACACTTTTTTTTCCTTCTTTTTTCTTTTATTTTTCTTCATTTGTTTTTGGCCTGGCCAGGCTTGGCCCTATGGGGACAAGGGTTGAGCTAGGGGTCATGGTTAGCCCGGCCCATTGAGATGTAGTGTTGCGAATGTTAATTTCTAACTACCTAAACCCAAGCCTTATTCCTATTAGTAACAGTAATAATGAGTTAATGATTTTCATTAATTGTTATGTTAGATAAGGGCAGAACCACGTAAATGTGCTCCTGCTCCTGGCTATTTTCCTGTTTTGGCTCCTTTGTGCAAAAGACTTAACTCCTGTGGGAGCATGTGTTCCTGTATTGGCTTCTTTGTGCTCCTGCGGGAGCATGTGCTATGCGCTTACTTCTTTGGAAAAAGGACTTGCTAAGAATTTTATTGGTCTTAGAATTTTGGTTTGTTATAAATTTGGATCCGTCTAATTGCTCATTACTATTACCACTACTTCTCCATACTACTACTAATAGTGCGCACTCCTACTTATAATGCTGTTAGTGTTGCTGCTGCTATTAATAATAATAATAAATTTTTTTTTTTCAAAAAATAAAATAATAAAAACCATTACTGTTACTACTACTGCTACTCTACTACTGCTACTTCTAACAACGGCAACCACCACTCGTACTACTAACAGCAGCAACAACAATAATAGTAATAAACAACAACAATAATAAAGTTGTTCTAGGGGTTACATTCTCGAATTTGGGGGTCCTAAAAATAACTAGGGGGATGTATATTATGCTTCCGTGGGTGCAAATAATCTCTTGGCCCATGAGAACAGCAAAAGTAGTTCATAGGCATATATTTCAACAAGGTAAAGCTTTTTTTTTTTTCACGTCAAATGTCACCATATTTATTTGCATTGAATTATCAGGCAACTGGGACAAAGTAGAGTTGGAATATGAAACCAAAGCCTTGAAAACCACTTCATAATAGTTTGTGCAATCAATATATATATATATATATAAAGAGAGATGCACGTATGATCTTTGACCTGAAAGAAAACTAGAGAGAGATGCACGTATGTTCTTTGAGATAAGAGAGATGTAAAGAGGACAATCTAAAAAAGGCAAGCGAGAGGAAATTTCATTTGCATAGATCACCCCTACCAAAATTGAAGTCAAATACTTGGAAGTAGGGCAACTACACAAAAAAAAAAAGTGGAAGGCTGTGTGTAGTTTCTCCCCATAAACTACATTTCTTTTGGACTTTCAGAGTAATTAATAGCACACTTCTAAGTATTTGACTTCACATTTGATGGTTAGGACCTGACCAGGATCGTTCATCCCAAAAACCAGGTTGGATTGGCTGATTTAGATCGCAAAGATTCGGCATTAAAAATTTTAAAAAATTCTTTGAAAAGCTATTTTTATTATTATTAAAAAAACAGTAGTACAGTATAGTCTTTTTAATTTTGTTGAAAATGCAAAAGTACTGAAAACTTGTCTCATATTTGAGTGTCTATTATCCATTATATTTATTTTGTAGTCAAATGAAATTTAAAATGTAACTCATTGCAATAGAATGGATCTCTTTTAACTCAAATTTATAGTGAAAAAAGAAGAAGAAGAAATATATAATAGTTTTGGACATATTGATTTAATAGAGAAAAAAATAAGGGTATGATCCTCACAAATAAATAAATCTAACATTCAACAATTAGTGTGGACAAAAAAATTAGAAACATAAATTTGTAATTATGTTTAAATAAAATTAAAATAAATAAATTCATACTTGCAATGTAGAATAATTGATAAAGCAATTTGAAAAGAGATTCTAAAGTGGTATGAGGTAATGTTATTTTTCTCTTAAAATATCCCATAAACTAGTATGTTTTTAATGTTCAATAAACTTGGTTTAGTATTTTTTTTCTTTTTAATATCCTATGAGCTAATACTATTGTTTTTTATCTTTTTAACCCCAATGAACTGGTAGCCTAATAATAATCCCATGAGCTAATGCTACTGGACGTAGTTTTTATTCACTACAAAGCCATGACATAATCCGAGTACGTTTTGTTTCTTGCAGCTCTGCAACTCTATCTGGAGAGTAAAAGGGTGAAAGGGAAAAAGAGGACGGGAGAGAGTGCCATGGAGTGTGCTTGTTATAAATTCATTTTCTTAGAAAAAGAGAAGAGGGTTGAGTCACAGAAGAGGTGAAAAAAAAAAAACGAGATAGAGGGAGAAGATTTTACGACTCCTCCAGTTTTTTTTTACTGGCTACAAAACACGTAAATTATCTTTGGATGAAATTTTGTATAATATTTTTCAATGAAATATAAATAAATTAAAAAATATATAATTTTGAGTTCTCAAAGGCCTAGATTTATCATCCGCCAAAACGAGGTTCTTTATTCAACTTAAATGGCATACTGATTTTCCACATTCTTTTGAGCCAATCTTTCTTTCTCGTTTTTGATATGGTAACAAACATTTCTTCTGCAAATCTATTTTCCATTTATTTTCTTTCTTTTGATCACTTGGATGAGATCTACCGGTCTAATGGACTCATATTTTCCAATACGAATGATTCAGAAAATAAGAAACATTTATTGTGCAAATCTATTTTCCAAGTTATTTTCTTTCTTTTGATCACTTGGATGAGATCTACCCGTTTAATGGATTCATATCTTCCAATACGAATGATTCAGAAAATACCGATTCGACCATTAAGTTATCTTTGGAGAAACATCCAATTAAACTGGAACCGATTCTATTCGAAATTGCCTGAGTCGGGCCCCGATTCTGATCTTTTCAAGGATAGACTTATCTACAGTGTAATCCCATAACCCACTATCTCACATGGCAATGAGCTGGCAATGCTTGCTTGATATACTATCTACATGGATCGTAGCATTTACACGTAATGTGGGAGCCAAATGGGCCCTTATCACCATTCTTTTTTTTGCTTTTGAAGCAATCCTTAGATTCCAAATTCCTTTTTTTGACCAACACAAAAGGCGTGAAGAGAATCTTATCACACCCTCCCTTCAACTGAGTTATGGTTGCTGTAGATGATTTGGATTCGTATCATATCAAAACGGATTTAGGATTGGATTCATATCGTTTTAGAACTGATTAGATACCTGTAAGTACTACCTTCAAATCGGTGATCCGCATCGGATATCATTGGATTGGGTTTTAAACGGTGTTGCTTAGCTTTTATTAGGATCACCTCACTTAAAGCATTAAGAAAGGACAGTATCTTGTATACTTTTTGTTTTTAAAAGCTTTTAAAGGTGCCAGTCATGGCCTTGGCCAAAGATCCTTACTATCATGCCATAGGAAATACACGTTGAAGAAATTTGCCTCTCTCTCTCTCTCTCTCTCTCTCATTTCCCTCATTCCCTCACAATTCATGCACAATCAATCAATGCTGTTTCAGCATCGATGCTTTACACCAAAAAGGTTGGGTTTATTCCTTATCATCTAAGCATGATTCTACCGACCTACACTTCTCCTTTATTCTCTCTCTCTAAAAGGTTCCCAACTCAATCCATCTCCTACCTTTCTCTCACTACAAAACTAGAGAGAGAGAGAGGGAGTCCCCCTCCTCCATTTCTCTCTCATCACAAGCCATCTTCAATTGAAGTCACAGTGAATAATGGAGGACCAAAAGCCATCTCCACCAGAGTTCCATGATCATGTTTTAGGAATCCCTGTGGAACCTGTAACCCATTCTAGTGATAGAAAGAGAAACAGGACCATGCTAGACCCTGGTGTACCTGAAACGCCTAATTCTGCAATTCTAAATACCAATCCTTATCTTCACCATCCTTTGGCAAATGGGTTTCCTCAATCTAGACAGAGTAAACTCTCAAATCTTCTACAAATTCTCTCCTTTCTATCGGGTATTATTCGGCTCAATTTCCCTTGTGCTAATGAAGAAATTAGGATTATTAGGTCTTTTCTGAGCCATTTCTTTTGTGGTTGAAATTCGCAGCTAAAATTGAACGCACCATTGAAGGTTTTAACCAATGCTATCGAAGCACAGACTCCCTTGTCCATGGTATTTCTGAGCATGGTAAGTACTGTACTAAAACTCGGGTGGTTCCGAAACTTGGGTGAGTCCACCCAGACTCGCTTGAGCTTTTCGGACACATAAATGTGCCAACTCCGAGTAGGAACACCGTGGCCGGTTCCTAGTTTTACCTTGTGGACTCGGCGGAGTTTGTATGGACCCCTCGGACTCGGGACTCAGCCTAGTTTTTTTATATCGATAAAAACTTAAATTTTGTGGGGAAGCAATACACTTTTAAACATAATTTGTATTTATCTTTTCCTTATGGAAAAAGTTGATACAAGGGCCTTAAATGCACACTTCAAAAATTCACTATAAGAGGTTGTTTTGATTCCCAAAATCTTCAAATCGATTATCTCGACTTCAAGATGTATAGATATATCTTAAAAATAATTGTAATGCATTTTCTAAACCATCAATTTTGAAGATTTTTAGGTCTTCATAGTTCTACTCGATATACACTTTTTTTGAACTTTTAAAATTTACAATTAGAAATAAAAATCAAGTTTTAGGCCATCACAAAGTTTTCCAATACACTGTAGGAAGGTGGGCTTTACTTTGATTGCTTAATGCCTAGGCCGTATACAAACCACACTCTTTTTTTATTTCCTCCAGGGAATCATCTTGTTCTTTACTATTTTTACACAAAATTCTGAATTACCACGGATTTTACTCATGCTATGCGTTTTTTTTTTTTTTGTTTAAGCATTTACAATGTTCAAAACAATTTAATTTCAATTTTCATCTATTTATGTTATTTTTTTATTCTGTCAGTTAAGATGGGGGAAAATATCTCTGATATTGTGAAGGATAAGCTGAGCTTGGGTGCTGCAATTATAGCAGAAGGAGGGGTAGAGAGAGTTTTTAGGTCAAGTTTCAAAGTTGGTGATGAAGAGAAGCTGATAAAGACAAGTCCTTGTTATCTCTCCACAACGACTGGCCCTGTCTCAGGGTTGTTGTTTATTTCTAATGAGAAGGTCTATTTTTGCAGTGATAGGCCTCTCACTTTCACTGTCCCTGCTGGAGGATTGCTTTCTTCTCACTATAAGGTTGTATTCATTTATCATTTATTGCTCTCCCTCCCTCTCTACCTTCAAAACTGGTTCTTGAGCATTTAAAATACAAAAATTTGTCAGAAATACATCTAACACATGAACTCTTTAGCATTTTATTTCATTTAATTAATTTCAAGGCCCATTGAAAGATACATGATCATGTGTTAAGAGTAGTTGAAAAAAAAGTAAAAGCTAAATAGTTTGTAACAAATGATAATCAAAATATAACGACTTTATAACAGATACAGCGGCAATACCATTTTTTCTGCAATTATATGCAATGAAATCATTTATTTTCATACATAGAAGTCACAAAGACCCAAGTTGAGTGATGTAAAATTGGATGGCTCGGTTGTCATTCCTTCGCCTACAATTGAAGGAAAACTAGAACAGTTTTACCCAAACTCTGTCCCATTCAATAGCACACCTACCTTCAGCCACTTGATTTTACATCTGATGGAAAAGGATGATTATGTTTTCTTCCCACCTCGTTCTTATTTTTTCTCGAAACTAAATAAAGGAAATTAATTGACATCTTGCCAATAAATAATGTCTACTATAAACCTCAAAATTAGAGTGGTAGATAATTATAAACATACAAAATTTCAAAATACCAATATTTCATCAAATTATGGTACAGTTCTACATATTGAGCACGTATGAGAGAGAGCAAGGCCTAATTCATTAAAATAACTGCAATTTTCTGATAATTTTAGCCTTTCCTTTTCATTGTCCGCCAAAAGGAAAAAAAAAGCCCTATTTTTAACCATGTTTAGTGCCAACTGCCGAAGTTACTTTGAAAGAAAAGCAGATGTGGATGGGTCTGAGAATAGGAGTGGGAATGGGCCAGGTGGCACGGTCTAGCTCAGCAGGTCCGGTCCAATTCGACCACTGTTTTTTCATCTTTTTTGAATTGTTTTTTTTTAATTTTACCCGACGCTGATCAGGGCACGGCCAGCCCTAAGGGGAATAAGACCCGGCTAGGGCTCCACCCGTTGTCGGCCCTAATTGAGAATTGCCTCCTAAGATGCTAAAAGTTCGATTTGTGTGCTTTCTGTTTACAGGTTGTGATACCATTGGGAAGGATTATGGGTGCAAACCAAGGGGAGAATGTGAAGAGGCCAAAAGAGAAATACATAGAGATTGTTACAGTTGATAATCACGAGTTTTGGTTCATGGGTTTTGTTAATTATGCCAAAGCCTTTGAATATCTGAGCCAAGTCATTTCCAAGTACTCTAAAAGGCCTCATGCAAATTTTTGAAAGTAAGGATCCTAAAAAATATGGATGATGTAAAACTTTTTTTTTTTTCCCTGTCCATAATGGTTAATATTATTTATATGTGAACCTATGTTTGTTATATAAGGCTCAATTCCTACCAGGGTAGACGCCTTCTCCTCACTGACTCACCCAAAAAAAAATTTACTTGCCAAAAATAACCTATGTTTGTTATATCATTGAATAGTTGAATTTATGTTAATCGTGTATGGAAGTATGCTAATTGCTGAAATATCGAGTGAAGATTCATTCTGTGGATGATGAATGGATGATAAGAGGGAGTGTAAGCCTCTCAACAAGGCTAACGTGCACTTCTCAAAGTTATTTAAGTAACGACAATTTTTCAATAAGTCGAGGACTCATCTATTTAAATGAGTCTTCTCTCCTAAATTTGTTTTAAAATTTCGAAGGATAAAAATGTCAACCATGACGAGTAGGAACCCCGAAAAGAAATTAAAAATAAAAAATAAAAAAAATTGACAATTTATACACGGGTTGATTTTATAAAAAGTATGGTTGGTATAGAGCCAAAGCTCTAAACAAACAAAATAAAGCCCACCTTCAAACTTCAAATAGTATGTGGTTTCATTGCGTAAAATCCTTGGGATAGCCTTAAAATACATTTTCATCTTCAATTATAAAATTAAAATTTTAAAAAAAAAAATGTAAATGGAACAAGAACTTAAAAATCTTAAAAATTGACCGTCCAAAAATGCATTACAAGATGCACTATTTCCAAACTTGAAATCCATTTATTTCTTATGTCCATGCATCTTGATGTCGAGATGATCAATTTGAGAATATTTGAGTATCAAAACAACTTCTAATGTAATTTTTGAGGTGAGCTCTAATTTGATTGTTTAGAGCCTCGGCTCTATACAAACTTTTTCCTCTTATAAAAATGTTAAAGGCCATCATTTGCTCCCAACACATGCACTAGAAGTGAGTCAATCCCTAGCATAAGACCCTATTGGTTACTAAAATAAAAAACCTATTGGTCACTAAACTCAACATCTAGATCAGCTTAAAAGAATAACCAAACATACCCTTTACATGCTTAAAAAAATAACATCCCTAAGATAGAAAAGAGATCATCCAATTTTACGACAGATAGTTCTAA
The DNA here is from genome assembly GCF_054954075.1 of Amborella trichopoda. Lineage (NCBI taxonomy): Eukaryota > Viridiplantae > Streptophyta > Magnoliopsida > Amborellales > Amborellaceae > Amborella > Amborella trichopoda. The sequence continues at coordinate 996,740 of NC_142344.1, forward strand.
ATATTTACTAATTCAAAATCTAATTCTTTCTTCCAAAATACTGATTTTGTGGTTCTAAAATGGATAAAAAAATTGAATAAAAAACATTCCTCCTATATAAAGCCCGTTTGTCCAAGAAGTAAATACATAGCATGCTCCAAAGCAATTGTTAAAATATCCCATTGGTATTCTCTGGGTATTTTGCTTTGTACATTCCATAAAAAAGTCCAAGGTGCTCCGTGAAAGCACCAGCACAAGAATACATTACACAAATACAACCTCCCCTAAATAGTGCTCCACAGAAAGCAACACATATATCCCATGAGAAAATCCCATCACCCCATTTCCATGTGTTCATTAAATGCTCTTTATATCCATCACTGGTAATTTAGCTATATCAAAGCCCAAGTCCAAACTAATGTCAGTTACAAGAGAACCTACAAATCTAACTGTGAAAGAGAGAGAGAGAGAGAGAGAGAGAGAGAGAGAGAGCATGCATGAAGATGTATGCAAACTAAAATTCGATGAGATATACACATATATCTCAAAATATTACCTCAGAAAGGCTGCCAATGAAATTCACTTTACATGATTTCGGAAAGTGCAGACCGGCTTGCTCGCAAGCCTCCGGTGTAAGATGAGGGCACGATCTGATGTCCAAATACTCCAAATTTTGACACACTTCAACCAAAACACTGATCCCCAGAACCGTAATTCCAGGGCAACTACTTGCCTTCAAAACCCTCAAAGACAACCCCTTCAAGCCTCCAAAAGCCATATCAGTCACCTCATTACAACACCCAATATCTAAAACCTCAAGATTATCACACTTTGAGAGCACAAAGCTTACAGCAGAGTCTGAGATATTCAAACACCACTCCAACTGCAAATTCTTGAGGTTCTTGTTGCATGAAGAAGCCAATCGTTTTATAGACTCATCTGTGATGTTTCTACAACCCCCAACATTTAGAGTTTCGAGATCTGGGCAAGACTCCGCCAAGGAAAACAGGGTTTCATCACCAATATTAGAACAGTCCTGAAGCTTAAGGGTGATAAGAGAAGGGCACGCCTTTGAGAGCTTTGAAAGCCCAATATCTCCAATTTTGGAGCATTTGCTAAGGTCAAGGAACATGATTAAATGGCACCCATCTGCTAAAGCAGAGACACCAGAGTCAGTAACATTGATGCAACCCTGTAAACCTAGTTCTTCCAGAAACCGAGAGTTCTTGGACAAGGCATGTAATAATGAGTCAGAAACTGATTTGCAACCAGATAGGTGTAAGCTTCTTAATTTATGACACCCTTCAGAAATGGCAATGAAGCCTTTGTCTGTCAATTTACGACAATGGGAAGCATCTAAACTTTGCAAATGCGAAAGACCTCGAGCAAGCGCCTTCAATCCAGTGTCTGTAACTCCTGTAAATTCTCCGAAAAGTTGTAGAAAGAAGTTAGAAGAATCAGGTTTGTAGGGCTTTGGGACATAAATGAAAGTAAGCATAAACAGACTTCATATTCTAACATGAAATGAAATGCAGTACAAGCCTAATATGGGTGATGGACTAGATCTGCTGTCATAACCCCTACACAATCATAGACATCATCTTCAAATGAAGATATCCCTTCATAACCCCTACACAATCATAGACATCATCTTCAAATGAAGATATCCCTTCAAAACTTTAAGGCGTCTTATATAGTATGATATTTGAGAATAGAAAATCAAGCGTAAGAGATGCAACATATTGGGAACAGCAAGTACTGGATTTACAACAGGATATATAGAAGTACTTGTTCAATTTTGGGCAGCTATCACTGGCTTGCCTTGTTGGCTACGTGGCCTTCGGAGCAAAGAAACCGTAATACCGTATTGTCTGGTATCAACTACCAAGAGGCAATGATATGAGAGAATGGGAACATATTCCAGGAGGGGACGGAAAAGGAAAAGGGAAACAACCAATGTAAGCTGTAGTACAGAAAGATGAATTTAAAAGCGGTGAGCACAATCCACATTTATGGCATTTAGTTTCCTTGTAACGAGTAACTTTAAAAGCACATAGATCATTAAATTTTTCTAAGGTACAAAAATTATCACCTTATTCACATATAAGGTGCTATGTTCATATGTCAATGTGTGTAATAATAAACAAGGCAATACAGAGAAGGATACAATGAACATTGTCATTAAAGGTGTGCCATGAATGCATAGCACAATCGAATCAAATTTCCTCAGAAATTAATCAGCTTACGGGGCCTTTCAATTTTATAAAAAATGAAAAAGCTTGTACAAGAAATTGAGAACTAATAACTATAATTATTACTCCAATTAGAGGAACTGAGAGACTTCATAAAGTGTCACAGTTTCTCGGAACTCCAAAATTTTCTACCAAGAAGTTCACAAGAGCTCATTGCCCTGAAATTATTGGTCAACACACTCAGCTCTCTCTTTTTTCTTTCTTTTCTTTTTTTTTTTTGGTTAGTTCATCAGATTCAACATTCTCTCAAACTCTCAAATTTTGAAGAAACTCTCACGAACTTATGATTACTGATTCCTAGTCCCTCAAGCAAGATAAGTTTATTTGCGCTTTTTTCTTTTTATGTGGGATGGGGGTGTGTGTAGCGGGCTGAGGTTAGGTAGGCTGGTTCAGAAAAGACCTACCCCTGTATCCCGTAAGATAACTATTTAAATGGTGGATTCCTTTAACACCTTGCACAATGTGCAAATTTCCTACAACAATGTATACCCACTAAAGCTATATTTCTGAGGCCTCATTGCTTTCCACTCTCCTATCACACGTTACAGGTTCCAAACAATACAAACCAATGACTCTTACTCTCTAACTTCACAAAAAAGAAAATCCCCTAATAAGTAGCACCCATGTAAATACAAAGATATTCACCCACCATTCAATATCATGATTTGAATCGCCACATCGACATAATTTCATGACTTCTCTTCCAACCCCAAGATATTTACCCTCATTAGACTCAGGCACCTTTTTAAGTCAATAGTCCATTATGATGCATCAAGCATTTCTTTTCTTTCTTTGATGAATTCTGAAACATCAAGCATTTGCTTTGCATAATGACAATCAATAAATACCTTCATTGAGTAACACAATTTTCAGGATAGAAAAATGGGCTCCTTTTATGAGTAAAAATAAAATTAAAGGAAAAATAAAGATCATTAAGGAGATACAAGCAGCCTCAAAGTCCAAAGAATCACAAAAATTTTCATCAGCACATTATAACAAGGAAGAGAATAAGAATCCCATCTTTCAGATAGACACATACACACAACCTCGTATACAGGAAGCCATGAAATTCTAATTCTCATGATATTTTCACTAGCTCAGCCATATACAAATCAGTATAAAGGGAATTGAGTTGCCCTGAGTTGTATGTACCACTCGGGGTACATGAAAAAATTTCAAAAATCCAAAAAAAAATGGAAAATTGTGGGATAATGGGAATGTAGCATAAATTTAAAGATTATTGGTACTTTTTAAACTTGCTTTTGATTTTATTTCACTTTTCCTACCTTTATTGTATTTTTCGTACTTTTTTTTTTTAATTTTTTCCAGGGCTTTTGGCCCTGTACGGGACTCAGGTGAGTCCACCGCTGAGTAACTCAGGCCAGGGCCGAGTACCCGGCCTGAGGCGAGTCCCATAAAAATGATACAAATCCAAACAGATTCACAGCAAAAAACAAATACAAAGCCTGGTTGAGAAATTAAAACATGCTTTTCGCAAGGAAACTGCAGTTTTGATCCTTATTTCTTCACAAAAAACAGAAAAAAGTTAACCATACCGAGTTAAACATCAACACAAGCAAATAAATGAGAAGGCAAAATTTCAAGGATAAATCCTAGACATTCACAAAGACTGGCAACAATTAAACGCCTTTTTTTCCTACTTAAAAATTCTAACACAAGGGTTTTTCCACATAGCTTAAATTTACCAACCAAAGGCCCATATTTCTAATTCCTAAAGAAAACCAACACCACAAAGAAGGGTTTAAACCAACCTATCAAAACCCTCAATGCAAAAGCCGATAAAAAAAAGCCGACATTTACAAATGAGACCAGACCTACTAAAAAATCAATTATGCAGAAGACCAAGAATGATTCTAGACCTTCCTCCTATAAAACCAGGCTTAGCACATATAATAATCCAGTTAAAAAAAGGGTTTAAAGGCACCAATATAAAACCTGTTGCCAAACAAAAACAATTGCCAAAGAATTTTTTTTTCTAATTTTAGTAATCTGAACCAATAATCATCAACCAAGAAGGTGGAAATTTACCAATCTCAACCCTACTTCCTCACAAAATCAGACGATTTCAGCAGTCCAAACCCAAATTCCTAACAAATCCAAAAAAACATACAAAATCTTAACACAATTAACCCAGACCCCACTTCCTATACAAAAACACAGAGAAATCATCATTAAATATCCATGTACATGCACATAAAAATATCAATTTTTTACGAAACCAATAACCGGTTCCTCAAAAAACAGATAGGTAAAAAGTTAAAATCGCTAATATCAAAAAAACCCAATACAAAAAAATAAAAATAAAAAATAAAAAGGATAACTAATATGATCGTACCTTTACAATTTTGCAGATTAAGGAACTGCAAGCTCTTAAACCCCTCAGCTATCACAGAGAGATCAGCATCAAGAGTTCCCGGATAAAATGATCTCGATACAGACTGAGAAATATCCAATTCTCTCGCTCCTCTAAACCTCCGAGCTATTCTTTCGAGCATCACTGGCCCAGCTCTAACACAAAGCTTCTTTCTCTCACTGCTCTGCAGCATCAACCATTTTTTGCACACGAGGCCAAAGCTATCCCTATCCCTTTCGCTCTGCAACTTTGATAGTATAGCCCTGAGCTCATCATCGGTAAGGGCATCGTTTATGCAAACCCTAGTTTCTCTCTCCGCGATCGAGGTTCCCATCGTCACGAGTACAGGGAGAAGCCTGGGCTCGCTGTATAGAGAGAGAAACAGTCTGGTTTCTGGTGGGGTTTGGTGAGTTGGAGTTACCAGTACAGCAGGTGTCAATGGGTTATAGAGAGAGAAGAGGGAGAAATTTTAGAGAGAGAGTTCTGTAGAGAGAGAGAGGGGTTTAGAATGGACGGTACAGATCACGTTACGATACGAGGGAACGTAGAACTTCTATGTTGTTGGGAAAAATAGAAAGTTTTTCGGTTTTAAAAATTATAAAGATAATACGATAAAAGTGAAAATAGAACTTTTATGATGTAAGGAAATATAAAAAAAAAGTTTATTTCGAAAATTATACGGACGGTTGGATAAGATGGAACATAAAAACTATGTTGAAAGGGACTATAGAAAGCTTTCCCATTTCAAAAATTGTACAGATCAAACCAATCTATGTGCACTGAATAATTTGAAAATAGATAGTTCATATTATTATTATAAAGTGTTGAAGGTTCTTTTTCCAATAAATATGCCTAAGAAAATATTCCACACCAAAATTTAATCGAAGTAATGCAAACCTCCAAACTTTATCGTGAGATGTAATTTTGGTGTCGAATATTTTTAAGATGGTCAAAGAATCTACTCAAAAAATCTACTTTCATCTCTAATTAAAAAAAGGACCAGGCCAAGCCCGCATATGTCAAAATATGGGCCTCTTAATAAATATGTTTTTGAGATAGATTTTTTAACTTAATTTTGAAAGACACGTAATATCTAACATGGAGATCATGAATATGAAAAAATAAATAAATGTTAAAAATGAAAAATCGTAATTCATTAGTTTCCATTGTTTTTAGATGGAACACCTACTTGCATCCATCTTCAAGATAGATGCTTTATTCTTTTTGGACCGAATATGTAGTCATGCGATCTAGCCTGCATGAAACAATTTTCCTTAAAAAAAATTAAGCTCCAAAAATATTTCAAATCAATCAAATCTATAACCGCATTACAATCCTGAAAATAGTCAATCTAAATAATGTGTAGCAAGATGTACTATTTTTGGACCTGAAATCTTTATTATTTTTTGTCATATTTATCGTTTTAGACTTTACATGGAGATATTTGGAAAATAAAAAGGACGTAATGGAGAGAATTCCATGATTATCCTGAAATTCTAATATAGAAAAAATTCATAGAATATTATAATTTGATGGTACAAAAATATATAGAATATTATAATCGAAAAAAGTTTATATAAAGTTAAGGCTTTAAACAATCAATTGGAGCCCACCTCAAAAATTTTGTTAGAAGATGTTTTGATACCCAAATATTCTCAAATTGATCATCTCCATTTCAAGATGTATGGACATGAGAAAAAAATAGATTTCCAGTTTTGGAAGTAGTGCATCTTGTAACACAATTTTGAACGGTCAATTTTCAAAATTTTCAAGTTTTCATAGATTGGCTCAATCTACACTATTTTTTAAGCTTTAATTTTTTATTATGAAAAATAAAAATATATTTTAAGGCTATCACAAAGATTTCCAAGTATTGAAACCATATTTCTAGACACTATTTTAAGGTGCGCTTTACTTTGATTGTTTAGAGCCCCTAAGATCATAAAGATAAAATAAAATTAATATTTTTACAAAATAAATTTTTGGATTAAACAAATACTATTTAATTGTTTTGATGGTAAGATCCAGAGTATTTAGGAACTATGATCCTTATAGAAACCGCACCCCTTTATTATTATTATGATCCTTTCTTGAGGGAGATGCAATTTTCAAAGAAAGGTCCATGGTAGAGGTTAAAAGAAAAGAGTTCACAGTGTACTCCCCCAGGACGACATAAACTATTTTTTGTCAAAAGGAATTTAGCTCCTAAATACTCTGCTTGGATCTTACCATAACAAAAAAATTAGATGGGTGCGGTTTCTGTAAAGTTGCAACCTTAAACACTTCAATTAAGACGCACCTAAAAGTTTGATCATAACATGTAATTTTGTTGTAAAACATTATTAGGATTATCTTAAAATCTATTGTTATATCTAATTATAAAATTTTAAATTCTAAAAATGATTAAAATCTAAGTAGATTTATAAATATATGAAAATCTTGAAAATAGACGGTCTAGATAATTTGTGTTGCAAGATACACTATTTTTGAGACTCAAAAACTTTTTTTTTTTCATATTCATACATTTTGATATCGAGATGATTGATTAAAGGGTTTTTCAACATCAAAACAACATTTCTAATAGATTTTTAAAATACATATTAAGGTTGTAACCTTATATAAACTTTTTTTTATACCTTTTTCGCAGTCTAATTGAAGCAAATGCAGTATCTAACGTACCTAGAGATTGGCCAAACGACCTTCCCCCAGAAACAAGCATCTCTCTCCTCTCTTTTGCACCAATAAAGAGGACCCAGGTCTCTGTTTCATTTCCTTCTCTTTAAAATAAGGACGTTTTGCCTTCATACAATTGATGTCATACTAACTAAAAATCACATTCGAGTACTTAAATGTTGAGTGCCCCATTTCAAATCTCAACCAACCTACCCTTGAAACTCTCTCTCTCTCCTCTCCTTTGCCCTACCATGAATATCTTATTAGCTTTATATGGCCTTTAAATGCTTTATGATTGTTAATAAAAATGAAATGATATAGTGGAACATAAACTTAAGTAGGAGTGTGGTCTCTCATGGACCATATTAAACAAACGATGTTTGCTGATACCGGACTGTGATTGATGATCTAGGCCAGTCGGTAAAAAAAAACACATGTTACCTGAGCATAAAGAACAAACCGAGAAGTGTTCTAAATATGTTAGCCCTTGATGAAGTCAAAGAATATGCCCGGATGAGTGAGTCGAGGGACTGTATGACCCTTGTGTGTGATGGTGGCCTACAGAGACAGGGGCCAAGGCCTCATTCATGTGTCATCACACGGCATACATATCAATAGATCGTTTGGGAAAGCCATAAATCTACCTTTTAGAGTAAAGCGTATGCATGTGAGAGAAATACCATTATGCACCATATGAGTTGTGGTCGCATCAGGTCTTAATGACCTTGACTAGTCTCTAGGAGAGGACTTGAAATCCACAGCCCTTGTATGTGATGGTGGCCTACAGAGACAGGGGCCAAGGCCTCGTTCATGTGTCATCACATGGCATTCATATCGATAGATTGTTTGGGAAAGCCATAAATCTGCCTTTTAGAGTGAAGCGTATGCATGTGAGAGAGATACCATTATGCACCATATGAGTTGTGGTCACATCAGGTCTTAATGACCTTGACTAGTCTCTAGGGGAGGACCTAAAATCCACAGACTGGGATTGCGACCCTTTGGCTCATTGGCCAGACTTTAGTAATCTGTTAATGAGCCCCTGCTTGAACTGTGGGTCATGGGAAACACTAGGTCGGTCTAATAAAGCAAGTGTGATCTGTAGTCCACAGTTGAAAGTAGAGTGCCATATGATTGTTGATTCCTAAACTATATGGATCATTTTCCCATTAAATTCATTTAATTGTGTTTGTTTTACGATAAAAATTATTTTAGGATTATTATTTGAATTTTTTTGAACCCTTGGATATTTTATTTATATTTTTTAGATTTATAAAATTAAAGATATTGATTTTACAATGGATTAAATATTCAAATAATATTATAAAATCATTTTATTAATGTTAAATACATAAAAATATTATGGGGGCCCATTGTACACATAAGCCCACCATATTTCTAGAAGGTGGGGCCCATGAGTGCCTCCCTTAGGTGGCACGCCCCACCCTTATTATCTTTCTTATTTTTTGGTGATATGGCATATAGCAATATGGTTGAAAGATATTAAATAAATATTGACTTGATGTGTCTTTAAAAGATTTTGTGGAAAGATTGAGTATACTTGTGTTATTTTATGGTATGCACAATATTTTGATTAGATTTAATTTATTTAATTTATATTGATGGGAAAATGATCTAAGAAATGAGGATAAAGGTTTATGCACCGTCTATAATGTTATCGCCAATCTATGGAATTGATAGCTCAAATTTCTCACCCCACACGTCACCTAAGATCAATGGTTCATATTCAATATCACAAGAAGATGCAAGCCAAAGAAAATCCTAACAAAGCCTAATCTTATTCAAAATCTATAAAAAGAGATTTTTTCAACTCAAAAATCTCTACACCTTATATCTTATACCCAATTCTTATATTTCTCTCTCATATCCTAAAAAAGGGGCACACCCCACTTAGAAATTCTCTCTCTTTTAAGAAAAGCGTTTCTCTCTCATGAAAGCCAAAGGGGACACACACCACTTTTTTATCTTTGATCTCTCTCTCCCACATTGTGAAAGAACCTAAGGGTTTAGGTTATGGAGTTATTCTCTCTCTTATCTTTCAACTATATATTTATGATTATGGGTTTTAGGGTTTAGCAAAAAGATATTTCATCTCTGTCAAACTAGGTTGCTAAGAGAATTCACCTAGGGTTTGATTTTATGATCAAATGGGTTCATGTTCTATTGGTGTGGCTTGACCTGCTTTCCCGGTTGAGATTGAATGTTGATCAATGATCCCACGCCATCGGATGGTGGTAACTCGGTGTGAGGTGTAATAAACCCGGTTGAGGTAATCTCCGGCACTCTTCATTTTGTTTATTGCAATTTTATCTTTTATTCTCAAGCATAGTCAATAGTTGTTTCAATGACATCAAGTTGTTAAGATATTAGTTTTATTGTTAAGTTGATTTTATTTTGAAATTTATATTATTGTAATAAAAACTACTTGTAAGTTATCTTTTACCAAAAGGGTGAAGAAAAGGAAAAAATATATTATCCGATAAAAGATCACATAGATCTTTCTTTCATATCCCTCACAGAATACATCCCAATCATGACTCTCTCCCTTCAGGAAAAGTTTTTTTATATAAGGGTCAGGCCCTAGACAATCAAATTAAAATTAAGGGGCACCTCAAAAATTCACTAGAAAATGTTATTTTGATGCCCAAAAAATCATCAAATCAATCATCCTAACCTCTAGATGTACGAACGTAAGAAAATATACATTTCAAGTGTTGAAAATAGTGCATTTTGTAATGCATTTTTTGGAGCATCTTTTTTTTAGATTATGAAATGTTCATAGACACGCTCGATCTACATTATTTTTTACTCTTTCAACTTTATAATTAGAGATGTAAATAATTTTTAAGCCATTACAAATATTTTTATTACCGGAATATCATCTTTCAACACCATTTCAGGCCCCTCTTTCTAACCTACCCATGAATCATGATTTCTATCCCTCATTCTCAATCCATGTGGTTAACTCTACCATGACTCTCTCTCTAACCTACCCATGAACCTCTATTTTTTTCTCTCTCTAACCCACCTATGAACCACTGTTTTTTCTCTCTTTCTCTAACCCACCATGAACCTCTTTTTCTTATCTCTCTGGCGTGGAGAATCAAAGACCGCCACTATCTTATCTTCAAAGGGAAAGGATGGAAACAATAATCAAATTGAAAAGACGCCGGATCCAAAATCAATCATCACGAGCACCAGGATGCTTTATGTCTGGGACGTAGGCCAAGCCTGTACAAATGCGGGCTTCTAATAAATCTATTTTTGAGGTTGATTTTAAACCTTTGCTTTTTTAAAAACATGTAATATGAACGTCATGAATATGAAAAATAAATGAATTTAAAAGATTAAAAATAATTATTCTAGTAAGAAAACATTTGGACCATTAGTTTCCATTGTTTTTAGATGGAACACCTACTTGTATCCATCTTTAAAATGGATGCTTTACACTTTCTTGACCGCATACATAGAAATGTGGTCCAACCGACGTGAAACAATTGCCATAATTGGGCAAACTTTCTATATTTCTTCTACAGCATAAAACTTATATACTTCTTTTTATCCAACTGTCCATTTTAAATGGAGGGCTAAGAATGCTTCAATCACAATGTCACATCTCTATACTATTTTATTTTTAATTTTTTGTTATAAACTATTGTGATACTAAATTTTGGACGTCCAATCCTTTATTAAACTTGAACTAGAGAAAAATATATATAAAAAAATAGTTCAAATAAAATAAAATGACCCAAAATACCTTTGAAAGTTTTAAAGGGTATTTTGATCATTATATTTTATCGAAAGATTATTTTTAATATTTTTTATAGGTGCACCCCAATAAGAAGATGGGACGTACTAAATTTCATAATCATAAAATTTGTATAAAAAAACTAAAAATAAAATACTTTGAGATGTCGGATCTAATATCAAACGGTGAGTGGCTCTCTTGATCAAAATTGGACGGCTGGATGGTAGGGGAAGCATAGATATTCTATGCTGTAGGGGATGTATAGAAACCTTTCCCCTTTATAATTTATCAAATTATTTTGCTGAGTGGGGTTTTGGTACTGCTTGGGATACACTTATAGAAGTGAGACCATCCTTCCGGAGTCGGCAAGAGATGGTTTTGGACTCAAATTCTTCGGCATGTTTGTTTTCTGGAAGTATCAACTCCAAAGCCAAACTCATGGCTTTACATGGTGGCATGTAAATCATGAGTTCCTCCATTTCACCCATTTTTTTAATCATTGATTTTCATAACGGGTGAAAAAAGAAACTCCCTACTTTTATGCTCCTTATGGAAACTTGCAAGTTTGGAAGTTTGGTTTCTCAAGCAAAACTTCCGGGCAATAAACATCCTTTATCTTCAAGTCCCACACCTTAAACTTCCGGGCAATAAACATCCTTTCTCTTCAAGTTCCACACCTTGACCACCATAATCATGGATCTAGAAAAAAATTGAATTGTGAGTTCATCTCATACTTTTTCTTAGAAGGTTGGCGGAAAGGGCTATGTGGTGAGCAGATTTTTACATCTGGTCCTAAAATCCTTGGATTCTGTCTGGAACCCTTAAATCCTTAGAAACCACTGCAAACTTATGAGCCTGCCGCCTGGCTCATATGATTGCTCATATGATTGCAAAAGTTTCCGAGGGCTATGTGGTGACCCGATTTTTATATCGGGTCCTAAAATCCTTGGGATGTGTCTGAGATCGTAAGATCCATAAAGACCACTGGAAACACATGAGCCAGCAGGCTCACAAAAAAAAACATTTCCTTACTTGTCATGTACATGTTATATATGCGATCCTTTTCAACAACCAAGAAAAGCTTGAATGTATGATGAGGTGCTTATTCAATGTTGGATCGCATCTTTAGCACAAGTTGTCTAACAAAAGAGGGTTGTAGAGGCCCCATCTTACCAGATGTTGTCAGCAGGTTAGGGTTGATGCAGCATACTGTTTCGATTTTGCATTCATTAGGTCTTTGTAAAAATATTTGTTTGAAGTTACATATATCGAGATAAGGAGAGAGAACGGTTTATATGGGGCCAACCTGCATATTGTGGAATTGTAGGTTTGGCAATAAATATATTTTTTACATATAATTTGATTCTAATTTTTAGAGAATATATAACTTTAACATGGAGATCATGAATATGAAAACTAAGTAAAAAATAAATTGAAAACTAAATAAAAAATAACATTAAGAAAACATTTAAACCATTAGTTACACTTAGACCGACCACCTATTTGCATCAATCTTCAAGGTGGACGCTTTAAAAACAAATTTCTCAAACTTTGTAAACGTAAAGCCAATTTGGCATCGAATGGCTGGTAGCAATTGTGACCTCCTTATAACATAGATAAATGGTCTCTTAGTTATTGTCTATGGAGAGAGAGAGAGAGAGAGAGAGAGAGAGAGAGAGAGAGAGAGAGAGAGAGGGGGAGGAGAGAATCTCAATCAGCTCAATGAAACCTCACCAGTTCCCCCAAAGAATGATAATTCATCAATTTATAAATGCATATTGTTTGACTTACATGTAAACAAAGGCGAAAACTATTAAGACAATTTAGTGGATACCAAGCAATGGCATGGACCATGAAACAATCACAGTAAAATTCGAGAAATCGGATTTTCCTCCCAGTTGCAGAAAATAAACCCATGAAAGAAAAGGACCAACAATTCATTAGAAACCATTGAAGGCCCAAACTCATGAATCCCGTTTGCAGTCCAGAACACATTCCTCAAGAAAACTGGTAAGCTGAGAAGTATAGAGCTTGGGGTCATTGCGAAAATGGTCGACATGAGGAGTAAACATGAAATCACAGGCCCTCACTTCATGACCTGCCCTCCTCTGTTCCTCTATAAAGGACTCCACTGATTTGGCAGGAATTACCCTATCAGCCGAACTGTAAATATACAACTGCGGGCATTTTGGCTGCTTTGATGACAGCAAACCCACCACATCCAGGAGCCTCCTGTTCAAGGCAAGAAGTAAATGAGTAACATCATATTGGAGTAATTTGTGTCATGTACATATATATATAGAGAGAGAGAGAAGAGGAGAGCAGGTATGAACGTGCAGAAGAGAACTTAAAGTTTGGCATGTCTTTACCACCAACGGAAAGTGCTAAACTCGCTATAATTAACTATGAAACACTTGGATAGAAAGATTTCAAACCTGTTCACTGTAGGAATATTCAGAACGACCTCGAAAAATTTCTCCAAAACTGCAAGCAGAATGGCTTCTGCAACAGCAGCTTTGGGCTCTTCGGAGTTGCCGCTAAATTTGGCATCGAGTGCCATCTCCATGCCTGGCTCCTTCTTGACCAAGGATCCCTTTGTTGCAATGCTCTGCTTCTTCAGAAAAGCAGCAGAGAAACCAGAGGCCCACACCTTCCAAAAGAGAAGATTTTCTCAGTAACCATAATTTACTTCCTGTTTCGCTAATATGACATGAAACTGAGAGAGAGTAATCATACCTGCGGATCAGGTGCAGCAACAGGTGCTGAATCCACTATGCAACCTTTAATCCTCGAAATCATGGATGAGTCCTCGTTATGAAACTTCTCAAGAATAACTCCATACCTGAACGAAGAAAATATCAAGGGCAAGAATCAGACAAATTTTATGACAAGTTATAATGACAACAAAGACATGCATAAGGAAAACACGTTACAAAGATAAATTAATATAAAGAGACACCGGTAAAAAAATGCAAGCAAAACAAGCCAGTATGGTATTTACATTATTCGAAGGAGTTGAGACTAAGAGACAGAAGAAAAAAAGAGGTATCAAGTCTGCCAAAAGTTGAGACTAAGCCAGTATGGTATTTGCATTATTTCATGACCATAATTAAGAGAGGGCATCAACCATCAAACTAATTAAGATGAAATCACAAGTTGGATATTGAAACTATAACCAGAGGGACCAAAAGACTAATTCCCATGATAAAAAGAGTACATAACCTAACTACATGGCTGTAAGAAATTTACTGACAGCCACATTCCCAAGCATGTATTTCCACGCCCCACATTTCTTGCCAGAACATATGGGCCATAAAACTATCCAAAGGAATATCCAATGATGAGACATACATACTTTCTTATGAAAATATGATGAAACATGCACATGGTATGCTAGAGAACAACTAGAGCTAACAAATATTTATTATATCAGAATGAGGTAACTGGATTAAACACATTCCTCATGCAAGAGGGGCAAATTCTCCACCCAACATGAGGTCTTAAGCAGATTGACAATGCATGATTTTGTTGTAGTGAAGATTCAATGATCAAAGTAATCACCTTGCGCATAATGAGGAGAAACAGACTAATATGAGGGAAATAGAAGGCCTAAAAAACATTTAAAAAAGCTGCAATCAATACATTAAGCCATGATATAGGAGACAACTTGGAAAATTAGAAATCGCATCCCAGATCCATTCATACCAGAACAAAAGTGAAAATATTATGCACAAGAGAAGGCAGTAGTCTACCACATATTTGTAATTTTGTACGTAGAAAGTTCTTGAGAGCTCTTTGCATTTCCTTCTTTGTAATTACCCCTTGTACTTGTTTACCCCATTAATACAACAGGTGGGGTACCCACTAACAGGGGAATTTTGGGTGCACTATGGCAATCAAAGCGTAGTATAAAATGGTTTTTGTTTTTTTTTTTGATTACGTGGTTAAAATTTTCCATTGCTCTAGATATCAATATTTGTAGTTGTGAATCTTGGTTACCCTTAATTGCAATCTGTTAGTCAGAGATAGGACATTGTTGCATTGAGCAGGTTGTGCAAGTTGTTCTAACACTGGAAAGAAAATAGCCACAAAGGCACAAAATTTAGCTGACTTCCAAGAAAGGAAACAAGCATGGATTAAGATGAAACTAAAGATAAAACAATTTAAAGCACCCAAAACAGAAAGTGCCCATAAGCATTCCCTTTACAATGGACCAGGGCCAAGTTCTGAAATTTTCAGGCTTTGTGGATTTGAACAATGGTGCTGAGATAGATAATCAATGCAAAGCAAATACACAAATTTACTGCAACTCCGAACAATCATTAAAGATCATAAGTTGTTGAAAGTCAAGAGAAACCAGGTTCCACAGTGCAAGAACAGTCAATAGCCGAAGTACATCCTTGGTAAACATTTCTAGTCGGTCCTGACAAGTTCAATTCAAATGGATGGCTTTGACGGCCCCAATAGCAGTGGCAATGCAAGATCCATGGAATGCCAAAGTCAAGCAATTTGTGTCCTCTAGTACAGCAGTTCAAGGAGCCGTACAGGAGCATTAATAGTTCTTGGGGGTAACAGCTCCCTTGAGGATATGCGTGCCTTCATATCATGCGTATAATGTCATCTCCCAAGAGACAGGAGCTAATGAAAGCCTGGCAAGCAGCGCATGGAGGGGCACTTCAACCTAGTCTAACCATAAGGCTCACATTGCAGTACAACGGTCTATGATAAGTCCTTCAGGCTCTTCAACATGCATGGATAAAATTGATGTGGATGAGCCTTCTCCAAATGTCCAATTGTTCAGAAGAAGAGGTCATTTAGCCTGAAGGAGTGATTTCTGGAATAAATGGTGACGAAAAAATGGAAGTCCAACAGGGGGAATACATTGAGGAAAATGTAAGAGAAGTGCTCAAGAAATTACCTGTTAGTAATTTCTTCCTTTGTGTGACCCTACCTAGAAGTGGCCCAAACTGGGTTTTTTTACTTGAACAGCTACAACTTATGATAAGCTAGCATCGTGCATGAGCCTTATTTACCAGTTCATTTGGAGGCCAAGTTTGTTCTATAAGTAATGGTAGTAATGGTGTCAGAAACATCACATCCCATTGGAGTTGTCAAGAAGTTGAAGCTAATAACCAGGGGTTTGAAGCAAAGATTTATAATGTTTGACTGCTACAGTAGCATTGCATTGCATTATACTAAACCCCAAATTCCAAGACCCATAAATTCCATAATTATATCCCAAAATGTAATACAGAACAAACTGACTAGAGAAATTACCCATAACCACTCAAGACACAGTTAAGGCAAATACATTACAGGAAGAAACAAAATCCAAGGAGAATTGAGAAGAAACAGTTCACAACTGTTGACATATTTGGTTGATGATTGGAACACACACTAAATTCTCATGACAAGATCAAAACCATATAACTACTCAAACAAACAATAACAAGGTTTAATCTCACAATGAAGACAGCATTTACATGCAAAGAAAAAGAGAACATGACGATCACCACTCTGTGTGTTAACAAGTATGCACCCGTGCGGAATAGAAAAAGAGAGAGACACTCACGTCAACCATCCCGTGTTGCTGAATGTATGAAATACCAGCTTCCTCTCGCAGTCGCCTCCAACCCATGCACCCAGATGGTTAGCAAACAACTCCAACTGCTGCTCAGCCTTCCCACCCACCTTATAACTGACGATATCGCTCATTGGGAAGGTAAATGTAACAGCATGAAAACCTCTAGCCGTGTACCAATCCGCATACCTCTTGAGATGCTTTTGTTTTGCACCCAACCACCCAAGCAAAACCACCACAGTGCCGGATTTTGCAGGCAAACAGTCCAAATCCCCACCATGACCCAAACCCATCTTTGGGGAGTGCCATCTAAATAGTTCCCCTGAATAGTCATTTATAATTTCCTCTGAATTAATCGATTTCGGCAACTGACCAAGGCTAAGGTTCGCTGACCTATATACCACACGAAGAACGTGAGAGGAGGTTGAGGAGAGCCAGTAATCCTTGGACCCAAACAAGAACTTTGAAACAATCAAAGAATAAACAATCGGTGAGTCAGCTTTTGGGGCCATGATTCGAACCCTGGACCAAAAAGATGAATCCAAGGAGCTCGAAGCCAAGACCTGGGATGCCCATGACTTCAATCCATAATTGGGACTAGGAGAATGGCTTGATAAAGAGGAACTTGGGGCCAATCCTTGGGAAATATGGGAATTTGTTGAGGGCAAACGATCAGGGAACTCTGCAGATAAAGCTGCGATTGATGCTACAGCAACTGCGGTTGAAGGCCTTTGAAGGAGCCCAGTGAAGGACCCCATTACACACAGATGTCAAATTTCTCATACCAGCGATTGTTTTAGTTGTTTTGGGGTGTTTTATGCACCCCCATATCACAAACAGAAGAGGGGATTGACCTCAAACCTGTTACAAATATACGAGAAATACGGTTCAGTATCAAGAAAAGTACCATCTACTTCAATAGACATTTGGCAGAAAGAGAAAACCCAGAGAGAGGAGATAAGATTGAACTCCAATCCCGTACAAAAATAAGAAAACAATTAAATGGTCAATAAAAAGATCACTTAAAATAGACATATGGCAAAAAGAGAAGACCCCAACATTTCTGAAGCAGAACCCGCCGCAAAGATGCAATCTTTTGTAAGAACAGATGAAACTGTTAAAAGAATGAAAGATTTACAATTAAATGATTAAAAAAAAAAAACCACTTACTTCAATAATCATCAGGTAAAAAGAGAAACCCCAAGTTTTGTGAAGTAAAATCAGGAGAAAAAAAGGCAACCTTTCCAATAATAGAGAAGGAAAAAGGCCTGTCAATCTGTGTTTATAGGGGTACAGAAAGGGAATGAACGGGGAAGCCAGAACCTTGGACGGTGGGGTATTCGTCGGTCTTAAAAAATTGAAAGTAAAAAATAAATATTAAATTCATTTAAGAAAAACAAAAGTTGGGGAGTTGGGTTTCGACTTGTTCCTCCTTTTGGGTAGGTGAAACTTGAAAGATTGAAAATTGAAACTGAAAATCAAATGTTTCTAATGGGTCGCCAAGTTAATTGAGAAATGCCGAAACACACCCATCATCAAATTTACAAAAACCAAAGTTTTCTTTTTCCCTTTTTCTTTTTCCATAGGGAATCGGACAAATTTACAAAACCAAAGTTTTCTTTTTCTTTTTTTCTTTTTCCATAGGGAACTCAACCGATCCTTTGAACAAAGATAGATAGGATTGAATTTCAGTATTCAAATTGAATAATACTTAAATTTCATTCAATCGTACTATATATTTATGGGTGAAAGATAATCAACATTTACCTTCCTAAAATGAGAGAGAGAGATTTGATAAAAAAGAAGAGGAATTTTTAATGGGAGAGAGAATCAACATTCAACATTTACCTTGGTAAGAGAGAGAGAGACTTCCCCACCAAATGAAGAAGAAGAACCAGTAATCTTTGTAAGGGTGAGAGAATGAAGATTGTTTGTGCAAAAGTAGAAGAGAGAGGGAGACGTCACCAAAATCCAGAAAAAATGGAGAGGTTCGGAGTTTGGACGCGTTGGGGGTGACGCGGATTTGGGACCCAAAAGCGTTTCTCACTCACGCGTTCAACAAAGGCTGGCAACGTGCCCGCTTGACCCCACTTGACCGCCGCACACCAGAAACTATATTGTTTAAATAAAGCTAAAAGGGCTTATATGCATCATCCCTTTAAAGTCAGGACAACGCTCACGCCATGTCAGTATTTATTTCTTGTTATTATTTGTTTATTGTTGATAATGTTCAATCACTAATCGAATAAATTGGATAAGATTTTAAAAGATAATACATAAGGAAAATAAGAATTATAATTTAAAAGATTAAGTTAGAGTAGATATACATGTAAGTATTTATTAGATGTACACTTTTTTTTTGTAAGTAGGGTATTTTTGTTATTAGGGGGCCTATGATAGATATTTATGTAATAATTTAATAATATTTAAGAGTTATGATCCTATGAAACCCTCTTACAATTATGTGTGTAAGATCCCAAATGGTTATCATTAAATTTGACACATATCTCTAAAAAAATCAAGTTTGTTATAACTTTTTTAAAGATTTATGTCAAATTTAATGGTGCTCCTTTGAGATCTTACACACATAGGCGTGAGAGAGTCTCATAGGATAATTACTCAATATTTGATACCCATATGAGTGTTGTCATGTCATTCTTCACTATAATTAATAAATGCTCTTCTCTATCATGAAATTCTACTTTGCCTCTTATCAATTATCTAAAATACCCTTAGATAAAAAAATTACTATATTATAAGATAAATACATTAAATATCAAAAAATATTGAGTACATTAAGTAAATACTCATATGTATGAGTACCTTAGCATAACTTTATTATTTAATTCAAGTAACTCAAGCACTTCGATTATTTTGTTGGAAAATACCCAAAATGTCAATTATAAGGACCAAGGTTTAAAAATATAGTTCAGTGATCACCATTCAAAAAAATTGGTTCGAATCTACAATTCCGACCTAGTGAACCGGCTAAAAAAAAAACAAAAAAAAAAAATATTAAAAATATAATGGGACGGATTCCAAGGGAAATTGTCCAGTCTCTCGATATTTAGGCAAAATCAAACAGGCCCCAATGATTCCTAATCCAAACAGGTTAGTTTTGGTCCGATTTGACGATTTTTAAACCTCGGTTAGGACCATTGTCGAACAAGGGTTTTAAACCTCGGTTAGGACAATTGGCTTGAATGACCACAAAATATCCCTTCTTGCCGTGGGTTTCAAACTATTAGCAGATGTAGGTTTCTCGTTTGGCTCGACAATGCCACACGATGTTCTACATGTTGCACTTCGGCATATCTGGGTTCTAAACCCTAAACAAAATTTTTGTTACTTAAAGTATGAATATTTATGGGAGATTACTCGCATCAATTTGCTTGAGCAACTCAAAAAATGTGAAATTACTGACAGGGAAAAGTTTATATCAAGTGTTAATCATAAGTGAAGAATATCTTAAAAATCCATTAAACTAGGTTGTTGCAGCACTTAAAAACCCTCAGATAGTATCAACATCGAGATATATAATTATGAAAAAGAAAGAGAAAATTACGTACAGACTAGAGTCAATTATAAAATGAGAACACATTGTTTTCAATTTACAGGTGGCACATCCCCCTTCCAAGTTTTTTTTTTTTTTTTTTTTCCAAGTTCCCTCTTGTCCGGTAAACTCAACACTGGACAAGTTGGTTGTTTGCATTTAAACGAAAAGCGGATGTCAGGTGTTTCTTTTTTTTTCCCAATTTACCCCCTATCCGGTAAACCCAACACCAGACGTGTGAGTTTTTTTGCGTTAAAACGAAAAGCAGTTATCTAATGTTTAAATTACCTGATAGCTCTTTAAATTGCCCCCTATCCGACAATACAAATACCGGATATGGGCTATTCTTTCCTGGTTCTTGAGAAGGGCACTTCGAGAGAAAAAAATAGGTAGAGAGAGGCAACAATGGCCTAGTTCTTAAGGCCGGTAGTTAGAGAGAAAAAAGGAGGTAGAAAGAGAAGCACAACAATGGCCAAATTCATAGGGACGGCAGTTAACATTGCGCATACCTAAATTTCTCAGAAGGAAAGCTTTCAAGCGTTGCGAATAGTGCTCATTAACACATCATCTAAACTATTTGCAATAGTGCTTATAACACATTATACGTAAAGGGAAAACTTTAAATTTCATAGTGAACAGTAAAAACAAATTTTCAGGCCCCCTATAATTTTTTATTTTTTTTGACAAATATTATAACCGTTTTTTACACCAAAAACTCATCTTCTAAGGAGACGCAACTCACTTTGATTGTTTAGCATGAGCACCTTACATAAACCCTCCCTTTGACAGTGTTTTTAATCACTTTAAATCCAAAATTATTTTATTTTAGATTTTTAGAATAAAATAGTTGATGGGGTACAAGATTGATTTGACACACTAGCAAATAAGCATTTCATTTCCATTTCATTGATTTGCCACGTGAGTGATTAAAAGAACGTTAATAACACTTTGAAACTGATTGATAATAAAATAGTTGATGGGGTACAAGATTGATTTGCTACACTAGCTAATAAACATTTCATTTCTATTTGATTGATTTGACCACGTGAGTGATTAAAGAACGTTAATAATACTTTGAAACTGATTGATTTAACCACCAAAATTACTATTTATTTAAGTGGCTTTAACATTTTAAACCATATTTTCCCCCAAGCAAGATGGATGTCACTTTTTTAGACGCGTCAAGGTTAGAGATTGCAATGGAACTAGACCTGACCTGATATGGGACCCAAGGGGAATACCAGTTTTGGGTTCAGGTATGGGTTAAAAAATTGGATCCAATCGGTTAACTTGGGTCTACAGACCCCAACATTATTTGATTCAAGTCCGATTATATACTATTGGGTCCAAGTCCAATTCCAATGAATTATGGTCCAGCCGCCCGACCCAACCCGACCCGGCCCGCTACCCATAGTCAAGGTAAGGTACTTGAATCCGATAATATATCTTAATTATAGTAAACAGCAGGATTTAGAGAGAGAATTCCACATAAATTGGAGAATGTCATATCCTATGAGTCAACGAAAATGAGCGAGAGAGAGGGACAAACAAGTTTGAGCTTTTCATCACGGTGGTCACAGATGGTCTTCTCAATTAAAAAATCTTCCTCTTGTAATTTAGATACCCACATGTCACCAAGTCCAAATCAACCTTTTTTTTTCTTTTTTTCTTTTTTTTTCTTTTTCTTTTTTTTTTTTTTTTTCTTTTTTTTTAAGAACTGTACAAGGAAAAAAAATTGGAAAGGTCAAAGTTTATATAGAGTCGAGGCTCTAAACAATCAAATTAGATTCCACCTCAAAAACTTCACTAGAAAAGGCGTTTTTGATGCCCAAATATCCTCAAACTGATCATCTCGATATCAAGATGCATGGATACGAGGAAAAAAAAAATAGATTTCAAATTTTAGAAATAGTGCATCTTCTAACATATTTTTGGACCGTCAATTTTTAAGATTTTCAAGTTTCACAGGTCCGCTCAATCTACATTACTTTTGAAGCTTTAAATTTTATAATTAAATATGAAATATATTTTAAAGTTATCACAAAGATTTTCAGTATTGAAATCACATTTTTAATACTATTTGAAGGTGAGCTTTGATTGTTTAGAGCCCGACTTTATACAAACTGCACCCTTATTATATTGGAGAAATTCAGTTGAGAATGTCACGGAGTTTTTCTGAGCAGTGGGCAGGTTCTATAGACCTTGTCATTTTATTAATATTTTGAAAATTTAAATTATTTATTCTTGTAGATTGTGGATACTGGCTAGAAAAATGGGAATGGTTGTTAGAAATTAAAAATTAAGGGAGAGAGAGAGAGAGGAGTTTTCCCAATTTGAGAACCAAACATAGTGAGGTGTGGCAATGGGCCGGGTGACTCGGCCCAGCCAGCCGAGCCCTAAAAAACTACGGCCTAGGCTACGAAATATGGCCAAAGGGCTGGACACCACAACTCAAGGGTATGGCTAGTCGGGGACCAAGACCGGTCCAGCCTAGCCTTCTTTATGTTGTGTTCTTACTTTGTTTTCTTTTGTTTTTGGCCCAGCCCTAATAGGGCTTGGGCCATGACCCTTGTGGCCCGGTTAGGACGGGGCCGGGCCTGTGCCGACTTATGGGAACTAGGCCAAAGGTGGCCTGGCCCATTGTCACCCTTAAAGACAATCAAATAGTAGAAAAGCAATGAAAAAAAAAACTAAAAAAAAACATTGCTTTGCAGGATAAATAAATAATAAGGGCCTATTTAATAATTAGAAACAACTATTAAATGCAGAAAAGTATACAATGCGATTATTTACTTTTGGTACAAAGAGATCGTAATTAAACTTGACCCTTGGATTTGAAATTGGGTGGCTGTATTTATTGCAATGACCAAGTTCAAAGTTCAAAAATAATTTTCTCAAACTTTATGACACATCAAAGCTATCAAATTTCATATCAAATGGATATAAGTAATGGGAAAGCTTTCAATGTTCCCCCTACAACATAGAAGTTTTATCCTCTCCCTACCATCCAGCCGTTTATTTTTTATCAAGAGAGTCACTCATCGTTTGATCTTAGATCTGACATCTCAAAGTATTTTATTTTTAGTTTTTTTAATATAAATTTTCAGAATATGAAATTTGGTACGTGACATCTTCTCATTGGGGTGCACCTATAAAAAATATTAACAATAATTTTTCGAGAAAAAAATGACCAAAATGCCTTTGAAACTTTTAAGGGTATTTTTGGTCATTTTATTTTATTGGAAATATTTTTTTTATATTTTTCATTAGTGCAAGTTTAATAGATGAATTGACGTTCAAAATTTGGTGTCAAATTAGTTTATAGAAAAATAAATAAAAACAAAATAGTGTAGAGACAAGACATTGTGATTGGGGCAATCTTAGCCCTCCATTAAAAAATGGAGGGTTGGATAAAAGGGAGGATAGAACTTCTATGTTGTAGGAAGATCATAGAAAGCTTTCCCATAAGTAATTGTGACCTTTTTATAGCGAAGATAAATAATTTCATTGTATAAAATCCCATGAGATATTACAATAGCACGTTTTGTGTTTTTAATGGAAGTGTTATAACGCTTCTGAAATTTTGGCTTTCATGGCCTTTTAAAAAGTGTCACAATGTGCTTGAAGGGGCAATTGCAGCTTTTTAATGAAAGTAGCCTTCCAAAGTTGGTGGAAGTAGCGGCTTTTACCAATAAAACATGCTCTAAAAGATATGGGTTTCTAACAGCCCGTTATGCCATTATTTTTCAGAAAATTGAGTTGTTATAAGTGTGTCATTCACTGGAATTTGAAAAAAAAAATTGAATATCATAGCACACTCAAACTATCAAATTTGACATTTAAATGGTTATCATAACATACTCAAACTATCAAATTTGACATTTAAATGGTTATGAGTGATTATAACCTCCTTATAACAATAGTAAATAGTCTCAGAGTATACAATCCAACTAAAATAAGAGATAAAATGTTGTTAATAATTTCATATATTACATATGATCATAATTAATATGTGACATTATTATATAGATATCAACTCGTTCATATTTATCTAATACATGAACTGTTGTTTTACCCAACTATCCATAATGTGAAGTTAAATTTTCATCTAGGTGTTAATGGTATTTTTAAACCTTCAAAGAAAACAATTCTTTTTTTCTTTTCTTTTTTTGTGTTTCGAAGAAGAAAACTGGAAATCAGTTACGATATCAAAGACTAACACTCATTTATTTCTTTACACATGAATTTCAAGTACATGAGAGGAATTCTAAAAAAATGAATTATGAAATAGGAGAAATTCTAGAAAAAACAAAATAAAAAATCAGTGAAAATATATAAAGGGGAAAATCAAAGGGCAACACAAAAAA
Source organism: Amborella trichopoda (assembly GCF_054954075.1). Lineage (NCBI taxonomy): Eukaryota > Viridiplantae > Streptophyta > Magnoliopsida > Amborellales > Amborellaceae > Amborella > Amborella trichopoda. The sequence goes on from NC_142344.1 coordinate 1,021,288, forward strand.
GTTATTGTTTTAATATCAAAATACATAAAAATGCACATTTATTTGAGAAAATAACTGATACATACTCAATATTAATAAAAAAAATTAAGAAAGTGGAAGAATTGCTCATAAAATGGCCTTTATACCTTAAATAAGAAAAGGGGAAAGTTTAAATAGAGTCGAGGCTCCAAACGATCAAATTAGATTATACCTCAAAAATTTCATTAGAAAAGGTTGTTTTGATGTCTAAATATCCTCAAATTGATCATCTCGACATCACAATGCATAAACATGAGAAAAAAAAATGCATTTAAAGGTTTGGAAATAGCGTATGTTGTTAAGCGACCGTCAATTTTCAAGATTTTCAAGATTTCATAGATTTGCTCAATCTACACTATTTTTTGAAGCTTTAAACTTTATAAATAAAGATGAAAATATATTTTACAGCTATCACAAATGGAAAAAGTTTATATAGAGCCGAGGCTCAAACAATCAAATATGAGCCTACCTCAAAACTTTCAAGACAATAGGTTGTTTTCGTGCCCATATATCCTGAAATTGATCATCTCTGCATCAAAATGCATAGACATGAAAAAAATAGATTTCAAGTTTTGAAAATAGGGTATTTTGTAATGCATTTTTGGACCGTCAATATTCAAGATTTTCAAGTTTTCATATACACTATTTTTTAAGCTTTAAACTTTATAAATAAAAATAGAATATATTTTAATGCTATCACAAATATTTTCAGCAGTGAAACCATATTTATTGACACTATTTGAAGGTAGGCTCTAATTTGATGGTTTAGAGCCTAGGCTCTATACAAACCGCACCCATCAAAAATATTTTCAATATTGAAACCGCATTTCCCTCATACTATTTGATGGTAGGCTCTAATTTGATTGTTTAGAGCCTAAACTCTATACAAACCGCACCCATAAGAAAAAAAACTCTATTTCAGCAAAATAAAAACCAGATAGCCCTGAAATTCTATCGAAATGTCAATCAATATGTTTAACACCAAGAAAATGGCATTTTTTATTGTTGGATTTACTATTGATTATTTTTAACAGCCAAATAAAATGAATTAAAGAAAACAAAAAAAATACTTGTAATGGGTGCAAAAACTCAAATTTAATGGACAATAGATAGATTTTTCCTTTGATGATTCAAGACAAATCGTAAAATCATGACATTTTATCGATAAAAAAAATGAAAGTCTGTTTTATTAGGATTTCATTTTTTATCAATAAAATGCCTCGATTTTACTACTCGAAATCTTATGTTCTTGCAAAAATAGAGCAAAAAGCCATTAACAAAAATTATATCATGCTCACAATTGAGAAGATATATACACAAAGATCAGAGAAATGAGAAAATCCATAAAAAATTAAAGAAAAAGAATGATAAAAAAAAAAAAAAAAAATCTGCTCGGGAGAAATCGTACCTTGAAACAATACCCAAAACATTACAGATCAGAGAACCAAACCCCTCCAATTCATCTTTCAAACTCCAACACATAATCGAAAGCCTTCCTCTTGTTGCCCGAATTTAGGGTATGTATTTTCTGAATAGACATGGAATTTATTGATCAACTGAAAATTCTCAGCGATATAATTAAATTCATTGATTTATTCTAAACTGGCGAGCGCTTCTCTTTCTTTATAGGTTGCAGGAGAGATTCCTCTCTCTCCACAATGAGGAGAGAGAAAGGCTCCTGCAGGCGTAGAGAATATGCTTTGCAGCTCACCAATTTGCCTTTTCGATAAACTTTTTTAATATGTATATAAAAAAGGGAAAGGTTTCTATGCTTGTTCTATCCTCCCCTTACCATCCAACCGTTCAATTTTGATGTAGAGAGCCATTCATCATTTAATCTTAGATCCAATGTCTCAAAAGAATTTATTTTTAGTTTTTTTTATACAGATTGTATGAATATGAAATTTAGTATGTATGATCTTCTCATTAGGGGACATCTATAAAAAAATATTAAAAATAATTATTCGATAAAATATAATAACCAAAATACCCTTTGAAACTTTCAAGGGTATTTTGACCATTTTATTTTATTGAAAACAATTTTTTTATATTTTACGCTAGTGCGAGTCTAATAGAGGAATTGACGTCCAAAATTTGGTGTCAAAATAGTTTATATAAAAAAAAATTTAAAAAAAAATAGTGTAGAGACAATACATTGTGATTGGGGCAATCTTAACCCTCCATTCAGAATGGATGGTTCGATAAAGGAGATGATAGAACTTCTATGCTGCAATGGAAACATAGAAAGCTTACCCTATAAAAAAATACAGTTTTTTACTTACCAAATAAATAACTTTTTTTAACCGTCCAAAGGTGTGAACTTTCTATAAGGCTTAGGCTTTATAAAAAATCAAAAATAAAATAAAGTCTCACATCAAATCCTCGTCCAATAAGTACTTTCGGCTACCAAAATCTCTATGATAGCTCTAAAATCAAATTCTAATACCGACATTTGAAACTCAAAAAATAGTATAGATCTTGTGGATCCGTAAACACTTATTTTTAAAGCAAAATGGACGGTCTAGATAATGTGTTATAACATACGCTATTTTTAGAGCTTGAAATCCTAATTTTTTCACACAACCATAATGTTCAAGAGGAGATAATCGATGTAAAGGTTTTCCAATGCTTTACTTGTAATTTTCAATCAGTTATGAAGTGAGGAATTACTTATTTCGATAGAGTTGCAAGCTTATCAAACCATTTTCTTTTTCAAAATTGATATATGTTTTTTTATAAAATATTATAAAATGGTAAAAATTGCTAGTATATTGACAAAGTGGTTTGGCAAGTTTTTTTAATATAAAATCTAGAGACATCTATTTTCATATCCATCTTATTTTTTTTGAATTAAATATATTCATCAATATATTGCAATTTAAGCTCATATTTTTATTTTTCAATGAGTAATGATCCTATGAGACCCTCCCATACTCATGTGTGCAGGACCCCAAAGGATTGCCATTAAATTTAGCACAAATATCTAAAAAGTTATCACATGGGTGTGGGATTTTTCTAGAGATTTGTGTCAAATTTAATGATGATCATTTGGGGTTCTACACGGATGTGGGAGGGCCTCATAAGATCATTACTCTTTTTCAATATTCCATTAGTCAGACCTCAAATTCCAAACCAGCTTATTTGAGTCTTAGATTGGGAATTTCACAATCCAAACACTATCTCCTTCTACTTAACTTGCTTGCCTTGGTCGGTTTTCCCAATACTCAAACAAAAGAGTTCGAAATATCAAAATCTAAACTTGTTGGTTCAAAAAAAATGATTCGAATCGAGAATCAATCGATTCGAACTGGGAATCATGTATTGGCCGATTCGAATTGGGAATCGGCCATCCCGTGTCAATTCTTTTGTCATTTTAAAAATTGCCAAGTCGACACGAAAATCGGTCATCCTGTGTCGATTCTTTTGTAAAATCGGGAATCGCCTCACCGAGTCAGAACGGAATCGACCGATTCGAAACAGGAATCATGTATCAACCAATTTGAACTGGGAATCGGCCATCCCGTGTTGAATCGTTTGTCGTTTTAAAAATCTCCGAGTCGACACAGAATCGGCCATCCTGTATCGATTCTTTTGTAAAACCGGGAATCGCCTAGCGATTTTGTACAGTGTAATGTTTGAAAAATCGCTGATCTGATCCGAAATTGGACGATCCGAATTGGATATCAGTGATACCGCACCAGATCTGGTATCGGTGATATGGGGCGCGGTTCCCCATTAGAATCGGCCATCTTGTGTCGATTCTTTTGTCGTTTTAAAAATAGCCGACTTGGCACGGAATCGGCCATTCCGTATTGATTTTTTTATAAAACAAACCAAGAGTGTAGTGTTCGAAAAATTACCGATCCGATCCGGATCGAGTATCGGTGATACCGCGCCAAATCTCTATGACCATGGTCAACGATTATGTACAGTGTAGTGTTTGAAAAATCATCGATTCGATCTAGATCAGGTATCTGTGATACCGCGCTAGATCTCTATGATGTCAGCATGGCACGACGCAACCGGGAATCACTAGAATCACCCAACGATTTTGTACAATGTAGTGATTGAAAAATCACCATGAACAGTGTAGTGCACCGATCCGAATCGGGTATTGATGATACTGCACGCCAGATCTGGTATCGGTGAATATCAGACGCAGTTCCCTCTTCTTTTTTCTTTTCTTCTTTTATTAATATTTTTTTTATTCATTAAAATCCAGTGTAGTATTTCAAAAATCATCGATCCGATTCGAATCGAGTACCGCGCCAGATCTCTATGACCATGAACGATTCTGTACAGTGTAGTGTATGAAAAATCACCAATCAGATCGGTGATACCGCCCTGGAATCGCCCAGCAATTATGTATAGTGTAGTGTTTGAAAAATCACCATGAACAATGTAGTGCACCGATCCAGATCGGGTATCGGTGGATATCGCATGCCATATCTGATATCGGTGAATATCAGGTATCAGTGAATATCGTCGATCTGATCCGGATTGGATATCAGTGATACCACGCAAAATCTGGTATCGGTGTTATCGGGCGTGGTTCCCCATTCGAATCGGCCATCTTGTGTCGATTCTTTTGTCGTTTTAAAAATAGCCGAGTCGGCAAGGAATCGGCCATCCCGTGTCGATTCTTTTATAAAACAAACCGAGAGTGTAGTGTTTGAAAAATCACCGATCCGATCCAGTTCGAGTATCAGTGATACCGCGCCAGCTCTCTATGATCATGGTCAATGATTCTGTACAATGTAGTGTTTGAACAATCACCGATCCGATCTGGATCGGGTATCGGTGATACTGCGCTAGATCTTTATGACGTCAACATGACACAATGCAACCGGGAATCACTGGAATCGCTCAGCGATTTTGTACAGTGTAGTGTTTGAAAAATCACCAAGAACAGTGTAGTGCACCAATTCGGATCGAGTATCAGTGATATCGCACGCAAGATCTGGTATTGATGAATATCAGGCGCAGTTCCCTCTTCTTTTTCTTTTCCGGATTGGGCCAGATCTTTGAATATCAGTTCCCTCTTACCTCTTCTTTTTCTTTTTCGGATTGGGCCAGATCTTTGAATATCAGTTGCCTCTTATTTTTATTTATTTGTTATTAATATTTTTTTTATTCATTAAAATCCAATATAGTATTTGAAGAATCATCGATCCGATCCGGATCGAGTACCGCATCATGTCTCCTTGACCATGAACGATTCTATACAGTGTAGTGTTTGAAAAATCACCGATCGGATCGGTGATATCGCGTTGGGTGAATATTAGTTCCCTCTTCTTTTTCTTTTTCTTTTTATAATGAATTTTAATCATTTTTTTGGATTTTTTTAGGGCTTAATCCGACCGATTCTGCCTATTCCTGATCCGGATCGTCGATTCACCGATCCGGGTGGGTTTTTGGGGTGCCCGATTCGGGGCACCGATCCGATTTTTAAACCACTGGTACAATGAATCTCCCAGTTCTAGAGAAGAACCGGCGATTCTGTACAGTGAATCGCCAGATGACAAACTTGCCCGGTTCTGTGTATAGTGAATCCCTAAATGACGCAATCACCCGGTCTGTACAGTGAATCACCAAATGGCGTAATCTAAAACCGAGCGATTCTGTACAATTAATTGCCAGATGACGTAACTGTGTACAATGAATCGCCAGATGACGTAACTGTGCACAGTGAATCGCCAGATGATGTAATCGCCTGGTTCTGTGTACACCTGGCTCTAAAGAAGAACCGACAATTCTATATAGTGAATCGCTCGATGACGTAATCTAGAACTGAGCGATTATGTACAGTGAATCGCTAGATAATGTAATCACCCAGTTATGTGTACAGTGAATCATCTCGTAATCTAGAACTTGGCGATTTTGTACAGTGAATTGCCATCCCCAAATGACATAATCACCCGGTCTGTACAGTGAATCGCCAAATGATGTAATCTAAAACCCTAAAACGGGGCGATTTTGTACAGTGAATCACCATCCCCAAATGACATAATCGCCTGATCTGTACAGTGAATCGCCAGATGATGTAATCTAGAACCCTACCCTAGAACGGGGCGATTTTGTACAGTGAATCACCATCCCCAAATGACGTAATAACCCGGTCTGTGCAGTGAATCGCCAGATGATGTAACCTATAACCCTAGAACCGGGCGATTTTATACAATGAATCGCTAGATGACATAATCTCTCGGTTCTGTATACAGGGAATCTTCAGATGACGTAATCGCCTGGTTCTATGTACACCTGCTTTTAGAGAAGAACCGACAATTCTGTACAGTGAATCGCCAGATGACGTAATCGCTCGGTTCTGTGTACAGTGAATCATCTCTCCCGGTTATGTGTACAATGAATCATCTCATAATCTATAACTGAGCGATTTTGTACAGTGAATCGCGTTATGTGTACAATGAATCATCTCGTAATCTAGAACTGAGTGATTTTGTGCAGTGAATCGCCAGATGACATAATCGCCCGGTTCTGTGTACAGTGCATCGCTAGATGACATAATCACCGGTTCTGTGTACACCTGGTTCTAGAGAAGAATCGGCGATTCTGTACAGTGAATCGCCAAATGACGTAATATATAACCGGGCAATTACGTGCTCCTCCATCACAAATCCACATTGCTATATGTGTTTCACGTGCAACTAGTTTTGGTAGCAGAAGACTATTTATCTTTGCCAAATTTATTATGTAGGTTCGATGTAGGATAATTGCACTAAGGTAATAGCTCTGAAAGAAATATGATATAATTATTAAGTGGCCTCTTTGTATCACAACTTAACATTTGATGTGGTGGTTAACATGTTGTTTTAGTGCAATGGACGTCGCGGGATCAATTCTTGCCTAGGTGCCATAGTTCATTCACAAACAAATAATACCCCCTACACAAAAAGTTCACTTATTTTGGACTAAAATACCCTTCACTCACATAATAAATTATAAATTATTTTCGTTAGAGGGGGAGGTTCGGCATTTTGAACAACTGGTCCGACGATTTATTTTTGCTGGAATAAGTGGTCTGGCGTTTCATGGTGGCGGTCCAGCGATTATTTTTTTTGCTGGAATGGACGGTCTGGCGTTTCATGCTGGCTGTCCGGCAATTATTTTTTTGTTGAAATGGGCGGTCTGGCATTTCATGGTGGTGGTCCGACGATTATTTTTTTGCTAGAATGGGTGGTCTGGCATTTAGAAGTTATGGTCTAGCATTTTGAAGTTGTCATTCGGCATTTTGAAGGGACAGTCCGATATTTTGATATGGCAGTCCAGAATTTTGTAGGGACAGTTTGGTGTTTTGAAGTACGCCAGACTAAGCAGTCCGGCGTTTCCTTTTATTGGGATCCGAAAATGATTTGTCATGTGAAGGGATGGTATTTTCGTCAAAAAAGATGTAATGTTTTGAGTTGGAGGTATTAGTCATAAAAGATGGTTTTTGAGAAAAATAAGTGAGGAAAATTTAGGGTGGGGCTAGAGTGTCTAAAAATTATATTTTTGAGGGTTTTTAGCAATTTTCCCTAAATTTTTTTCCTTTTTACAAAAAAATAAAAGTTTTTTATAAAAAAAATATATTTATTGTAATATATATATATATATAAGGTTCTTGTAAAAAAAAAAAAAAGGTAATACAACAAAAAAAAAGTTTCTTAGCAAAAAATAAAAGCTTATTGTAAAAAAAATATAAGGTTATAGTAAAAAAAAAAAAAAAAAAAAAAAAAAAAGGTAATACAACAAAATTTCTTTTTTTTGTCAAAAAATAAAATATTATTGTAAAAAAAATATTAGGTTCTTAAAAAAAAAAAAAAAAAAACAATTATTCAATACGTATTGTAAAAGTTTCTTATTCTTTCTTAGAACGAGTCAATTAATTATCACGCAAATTCAATCAATGGCACCAGCGTGACCAAGATGAAGAACGACGTCGTCTGTCATTTTAGTTTTAGGTCGTATGTTACGAATTGTATGTTTTATTGTAGTCCATGTACGATGATATACTTAATTCATGATAATTCTTTTGTGTGATGTAAATTAAATGATAAATAGTAGTTCATACAACGAAAGAACATATCAATATTCGCATATTCATACAAAAAAATGAAAATTCTTAATGGAATACTCCTATTTCTTATTGGATTCCTAAAAACCAACATTTGTAATGAATTTTAATAATTTTTTTGGATTTTTTTTAATGTTTAATCCGACTGATTCGGCTGATTACCGATTTAGATTGCCGATTCACCAATCCGAATAGGTTTTTGAGGTGCCCGTTTCGGGTCACCGATCTATTTTTTAAACCATTGGTCGTGACAAAAGAAGCTTTCAAAACCTGAAGATATTTGTGGTCATATTGAACCGCATATTCGTGAAAATTATCGCCTGCCAGTGAAAATTTGGCCACAACTTTTGAAACGAAAAAATTCAATTTATTTTACAAAAGTTGGTGATTAATTAGAGGAACTAAAAAATGTCCCAACCTTTTATATTTGCGATTGTGTACAATGAGACCATCTACCTTTTATATACATTGAGGCCACAAGATATAAAATCTTATAGCTTGGATGTATCATAAAGTTGAAGAATTTTTATTTTGAATTTTAAGTTTGGTCAATACAATAAACATAACCACCCACTTTTACATCCACCAGTCAAGATTAATTATAACCACCTTACACCAAAGATAAATGATCTCACTGTATTTTATTTATATTTTATGTTGCAATTTTTTTCTGCTTTTTTTTCTTTTTTTTTCTAACTCGCAGTTTAGAATAGTGATATAAAAAACAAATTGGTGACCCAGATCGGACACCCCAAAAATCAATCTGAATCAATTAATTGTTGGTTTAGATCGTAAATTTTAAAAACTCAAAGTCTTTCAATAACATTTTTACAACCACCCATTTTGAGATCTAATGGATAAAAATGATTGTGACCTCTTTGTATTAAAAGTAAATGATCTCGTTACATATTTTCTCTAAAAAAAAAATTTCCATCCAATTCATAAGCTAAAACTAACCATTCATGGCCAGCATGATTACTGCAAAGTGTTTGTGGACTACATAAAAAAATAATTATTCTTATGGAGTGTGGATAATTTGAGAAAAAAGGGTTTCATTTTAATCAGTGTCTGTATTTTTTGCAAAGTTGATAATGAGACAACCCAACATCTTTATCTTGATTGTCCTTTTGTGATGAATCTATGGGATTGGGCTCGTCAGGGTCTAAACATTTCAACACATACTCTTAAAAATATAAGTCGGCTTCTTCACCAATGGCTTACTCCTGGTATCTCAAAGATGGGTATAATATTGTGGAGATCAAATTGGGTAAGTATTATTTTGGTTTATGGAAGGAAAGAAATAAAAAAAGTATTTGAAGGGCTGAGCACTGATACATCGACGCTGAAATCCAAGATTTTGGCATTGGCAGAATATTGGTTTTCTACACATAAAAATACTAAATTCATCCCAAAAAGCTAGATCATTGGTAATCTAAATGTAGTGGCTAGTTTATCTTCTCCTATATCAAGTTGAATGGGTATTGTTTGGACACCACCACCTGCTATTGCATACAAACTAATTTTTGATGGAAGCTTTTTTGGAAACCCAGGTGTAGTAGGTTTTGGTGGAATGATAAGAGACCATATGGGGTATATTATTTGTTCATATTTTGAACCTTGCGGTGTCACTACAGTTAACGAAGCTAAAGTTAGAGACCTTTTGGAAGGCATTAAACTTTTGTCAGTAATTGAGGGAGTGAAGATCATAGAAGGAGATTCAACAAACATTATATCTTAGAGTAAAAGAGAAGCTAATGTACCATATAGGTTGACTATATAATTTCATGAAATATGGGATATTCTCAAAATTATAATTGTTGAAATCCGCCATTGCTATAAGGAGTCTAATGCCGAGGCTGATTATCTTGCAAAAGAAGGAGTACATCAATCTTTACTGGTGATTACTTCCTTCCAGTTAATTTGTCAATATCTTGTAACTTGGTTTTCTTTTAATAGAAATTATTTGGTAATGTTCAAAAAACAATAATAAAGTGCACAAAAAAAATATTTGCTTTTAGTACAAGTATGTCACATTAAGCCATATAACTCATAATCGTTAAATGTGAAATTGGGCGAAATAGAAGTCTATAAAAGATTAATTAGAACTTTATGCATAAAAATGACACCCCTTTGTCACTTGATATCACATATTGCAGATAGTGATAATTATATTGTTGCAGTGTGAATAATTGCATGGACAGACTGCATATAAGAAAACAAAATGGTCCATACAGAATCAAGTGACAAACAAATGTAAATACACATTTATTCATCCAACTTGGTCTGTTGTCACATTTGGGACCTGCAAAAGCTGAAGGAGAAAAATTGGAAAATTGAGTCCACAGCGTCTGGTAGACCACAAATGACAGAAAATCAATGATTATTATATCATAGCCATTCAAAACAGACGGACTCCAGTAAAAATATGCTTGGTTTTTTGAATACTGGTAAAACCAACCCGATGGAGTCTATGTAAGTATTTGCAAAACTCGGCCGGTCCAACTCAAAACCGGCTGGTCAAATCGGAATTTGGCACTGGCCGATCTAATTGTGCCCGGTTTTGGTGGTCTTGTTGGGCATTTAAATTTTTCTAAAAATATATAAAATCTCGAAAGACAATGTATTTGTTTGTAATATGTTTTTTTAATATTTTTTATCATTTTGTCAAACATTGACAAGTGTTTTGGTCATGAATACTTATTTTTCCATTTTCCCATCTATTTTTTTAAAAAAAAAAAGTAGCACAAATCGATTTTTTTTAAAATCATTTTTTTCCACTGCTTTTCAAGTGTTGCGTTTAGTCAAGTTTTAAACATTTTTTTTGTATTCTTCTTTTAACACTTAGACTAGCCGGAACCTGTTCAGTTAGGCTGGTTGAACTAGTCAATTTACCTGTTAATCGGATTCAGTAGTTGGCCAATTTGATTTTTCAAACACCGGTCTCTGTTGCACCGATATCCAAATTTAAGCATGTAAGTCTCCAAAACAGATACTTTTGGTTCAAAATTCAGATAGCCCACAGAAGGAGACAAATGCGACTCTTTGCAATCTAGATCAAAACTGAAGTTTGATACACCATATACCAAAAAAAAAGAGAGTCGAATTGAAGAACAAATCACAACTCACAAGTTAGTCTTGAAAGCATATAATGATATCCCTTTCATTTGAAGTACTAACTTCGATTTGGCACAAGTCATATCGAGAACGTATAAGAAGGCATGGGTTATTGCAGGAGAGATCATATGGTGACATGTGTAATCAATATAGATCAATGCGAAAATGACAAATGTTGAACCCAGAGGCCTTCAAATTTTACGAATATATGTGATCGTGATTTTATTGTACCAAATATAATTGGTTGTATGACAAATCACATTTTTTTTTTTTAAAATTTGCAGTCGATTATATGCTTAGAAGTTGGCACTTGTCATTCTCCCTTTGTGTTTGAATTACAATACTAGTAAACTCTTGTATGATCCCATTTCACTCAGGGATATGCATCGAATTAACAACACCCAATCTTACTTGGACAGTTGTTAGTGAGCTAAAAAATAGTATCATACTAAAGTCTATTGTCGGCCGTTAATATCAGGCTGCAATTAATTTGTGATATTTTTAGCTATCCACGACCGGATTACGCGTACTTATGCGCACAATAAATCATTTACATGGGTAGCAGAGCTCGTCCCATAATCACTCCCATGCATAATAAGAAACAAAATAAAGTGGGAAGATCTCCAGTGTCCATTTATTGTAAAAATATTTTTTTTAATCATCGAAATCACATTTCAAGTTGTATTACGAAGGATGGGTAAATTTGTGACCATTTGGGCATCTAAATGCTGAAATCCCATATTGATGATTGGGGTTATTTCTATGAAATGAATGGCCAAAATAAGAATAGTGGAAGGATGCCATGTTTGGTTGTACCTTTGAAATGGGGTACATACTGGTTATCTGGGTGGCAGCGGGTCCAGTCTTGTATTATAGGACTCGGACCTAGACCTAACCAAACCCAAAGTTATCAGACTAGGACTCGACTGGCCCCATACTCAAACGGCAACCGACCTATATATATTACTTAAATATTATAACTAAAGTTATATAGTTATATTTATTAAAATATTACATATTAAATATTAACACTTTTCGGTACTGTATGGACCCATACTCGGACTCGAGTCGGGTTCAGTCGTTGGGTCCAAGTCCATTGCCACCCCTAACTAATTATTTTAAGAGAGAAGGGACGCTATTTCTCTGCTAAAATGTAGACAACCGTAAAAGGTCCGAGGATAATACTCTTGGATCTCAAGCGCATTATTGTACAATTGTTGAATTTAACATCTGACAGATACAATTGATTGATATTTTCATACGGGAATTTATATTGTGAGATCATGTATATTTGTTACAAAGATATCACAATTACTCATAGCCATTAAATGTCAAATTGGATGACTTGGGGTGTGTCACAAAATTCAAGATTTTTTTTTTTGAATTTTGAGTCTAATCATGATATACTCACAACCGTTTGATTTAAAATTTGATGAATATCAATGATTGTAACCTCTTGTACCAAAATTAAATTGTTTATTTGTATACTTTTCTTTTTCACACATACCAAATGAAGTCATTATTTATTTTGATTACCTTTCTTTTTGGGCTGACAAGCTAGTGTTTGATCTTTTATGAAATTTTCGAGGTGCTTATCATGTGTTTATATTTGATTTTCTAAAAATGCTTGTAATGTGTAATAGTAAGTTTTTGTTTTGGGTAGATCAGTGGGGAAGATAGGCCCTACCTGTTTTAGAGATAGTGGTTTTTAAATGTGTTAGTGGGAATGGGGTTAAGGTGAGATAACAAGGTATAAATTATTTTTCCGGTGAGCTTTCCCTGGTTTCCATACGGATCAATAACTATTCAATATCAAATTGGAATACTTGTAGTTAACATACAAAATGAATTATTACTTGACAAAAATAGCCCATATTGTTCTATAACATTATTACCAGCTCACTGCCTATCAAGATAAGGTCAATATCATTTTTCAAATAATAAAAATTATTTATAAATTAAATTGTACACAAAGATTTATCCATTACTTTAAAATTATTACCAGCTCACTGCCTATCAAGATAAGGTCAATATCATTTTTCAAATAATAAAAATTATTTATAAATTAAATTGTACACAAAGATTTATCCATTACTTTAAAGGAAATAAATTAAACTTATTCATGGCTCAAAATAAGACTAAATCATTATATGGTATTGGCTTAAAATAATAATAATAATAATTATCGATACAGACAATTAATAAATGCCACAAAATCAATCCATAAATAGCAGATTATCATGGTTTCCCAAAAAGGCATAACGGCCACAAAAACAATTTTTTAGAAAAGAACGTTTTTTTTTTTTTTTTTTGTACTTCTTTGTGCATGTCTCTGTTACATTACAAGAATGCAACTAAAATATGTTTCTCTCTCTTTGGAAAGGATATGTTTCTCTATATTCCCTTCCTAAGATGCTCTCCTTTGTTTTAGGGCTCGTTAGGAACCCTAAAAAGTACTATTTCTTCTTCTTATTTTTATTTAGAAGTTAATTCCTTTCACAACAACAAACAATGTAACTATTTTTTTTAATCTTTTTGGGAAAGGTTATGTTTCCTTATATTCCCTTTCTTACGATATTTTCATTCTTGAAAGGTCAAAGATTTCATGACTCCACATAAAACAACCAATTTAAGGATACTTTGATTCATGATCTTAAAAATCGTCTATCTTGACTGAGAATATATGATTCAGATCATACTTAGAAGGTGATTCAGTTTGGGAAGGGAAATGAGGACGGGCCGTAACCTCTACGGTTTACCTAATTTTCTATGTTTAATGTGTGTTTTTTTTAATTATTTCAGATCCATTGCATTAAAGGAAAAAAAAAAAAAGAAGGTGTAGTTTGTAAAAAACCAAGGCCCTAAACAATAAAAGTAAGGTGCACCTTTAAATAGGGTAAAAAGAAATTGTTTCAATGCGGAAATCTTTGTGATGGCCGAAAAATTTATTTTAATTCAAAGCATAAAAAATAATGTAGTTCGAGTGGATCTATGAATACTTAAAAATCTTGAAAATTGATTCTCTAAAAAATGCATTACAAGATGCACTATTTTCAATATTTGAAAACCATTTTTTCTCTTGGCATACATCTCGAGGTTGAGATGATCGAGGATTATGGAGCATCTAAGTAACTTATTCTATCGAAAAAAGGGATATTCAGGCTCGCCCTTTGGTTAGCCCAACCGTACCAAGGATTCGGAGCAAACCCTCGAAAGGGTATAATGGTCAAAACTTAAAAACAAAAGGATATATATATTTGGATGAGGTTTGTATAAGATTGTTTCTTTGTGCTTTAAAAGTAAGGCACACATCTAAAATTTTATCGAGTTGTCGTTTTGGTGTTGGAAATCTTATGAGGGCTTGAAAATCTATTTTCATCAACATTTATAAAATTAAGAATTTCAAAAATAATACAGATTAAGTAGATACACTTGAAAATATTGAAAATAAACGGTCTAGATAATTTGAAAATAAACGGTCTAGATAATTTGAAAATAAACGGTCTAGATAATTTGTTATTAGATGTACTATTCTTTAGATTTAATTTTTTTTTTTATTTCCATAAATCTCGATGTAGATAAGATCGATTGAAGGGATCTCCCACATCGAAAAATTATCTTGTGTTGGATTTTTAATGTGCATCTTACTGCACCTTATATAAACTTTTTCCTTTTTTTTTGAATATATTCGGAAAAGAGCCGTAATTCAACTAGATATTTCGGGTCGTTTTAGTCATTTCCGATCTGTTAACCCCCTCTTAAACACGTTATTAATGGAGCGGTTCATTCCATAACTAGAAAAAGAGCGGGAAAAAGGTCCAACCAGTGTGAGAGAGAAGCCGAAGGCGTGAATGTCTTAGAGAGAGAAAGAGAGAGAGCTTTAGAGAGAGAAAGAGCCTGCTCATCTCCTAAACTCTTCAAAGCGTTGCTTATAGAAAGAGTGCAAATTTAGAGAGATAAAGATCGAATCTTGATAGAGAGAAGAGCCTGCTCATCTCCTCAAGTCTCGAAACAAGAAGCTATTTCCACAGAGGGAGAGAGAGCAAATTTAGAGAGACAGAGAGAGCGACGTTAGAGAGAGAGTGGGAATTTAGGGAAGAAGAGAGAGCAAATTTAGAGAGAGAGGGAAGTTAGAGAGAGAGAGAGAATTTAAGGACAGAGAGAGTGTGGCTGCTCCTCTTCCCGAGCTTCCCCCATTTATCAACAGAGATTCCCAAAAACCTGCTAAAAATGGCATTAATGGCGGGCGAACAAAACGGCTGGTGCGTTTCCTTTCTCTCTCTACCTCTATCCTTGAATAAGTATTGGAATTTCACTGCCATTTCCTACACTTGGCGGCTTCGCACTCCCAAATTTATCGGAATCCCCACTCTCGATCGGATCATAAGCTCTGCTCCATTTTATAGAAACCCCTTTCTCTCTCCTCTGATATCTTCTCCAAATTTAGCGACGCCTTCCATTTCCTCTAACTTCAGCGGTTTTTTAGTACCCTTGATTGAGCCCATGCCTAAACCCCTACAACCAAGACCCTACCACTCCCTTCTCTCTCTAACCCTCTCTTCTCCACCCAATGCGGCGTACTGCTAAACCAGAAATTATCCATGAGTCCACCAAAGAAGCTGGACGAAATCGAGAAGGCGATGGCTCTGTCTCTGGTTCACCGGTTCAGGTTTCTCGTTCTGATTCCAAAATTAGTGTTCCTGTTTCTTCTTCTACTTCACCGGGAGGGATTGGCACCAGTGAAGTGGAAAATGGCCATGAATTCAGTGGATGGATCAGCGGAGAAATTGCAGGGAGTCGTTCGATGTCTGATACACAAATTAAGCATCAGTTATTTGGTCCTACTGGTTCTGTGTTACCTGTTGATTCGTTTGTCAATCTTGAGCAGAGTGTTAGAGTTGGAGGAAGAGAGACCATTGATTTCAAGCAGGTGTTTCAAGTTAACCAGAGGTTCACGTTTCCTGCCTCCTCTGTTCAGCCTCAACCAGGTACTAGCACGAATGGTTGATGAAGATAATTGAGCTTTTGGTGTACAAGTATCGATATTATGGATATTTATGATGACTAAATGATAATTATAGATCTCTCTGTTTTGTTTGAATTAGAATTGATATTACTTTACCATAGTTTAAGTATAATCAATTTTAGCTTTTATGGTTCCAAGCACATTTAGCGAGACCATCGCTTGATAATTTGTTGGAGAACACACACAGAGACACACACTCTCTCTAGTTTGTTCAAATTGGATTTGAGATTGCTGTACCATAGTCTGGTTATGTTTGTTTTTTCCTCTTATGGTTATATGTATATGCTACCGGTGATTGATAGAGAAAACACCCTATCTCTCTCTCTCTCTCTCTCTCTCTCTCTCATTCTAGTTTGTTTGATTTAGAATTGAGATTGGTGTACCATAGGCTGGTTGTGGTCAATTTTGGCTTTCATGGTTCTATGTGAATGTTAAGGGGAATTTTGATTTATAGAGAAAACTCCCTCTCTATCTTGATTGCTTGAATTAGGACAGAGATTGGTCTACCATAGCTAGTTATGGTCAATTTTAGCTTTAATGTGTTCTATGTAGATGTTACTCGGTTGAGAAAACACACTCTATCTCCCTCTCTATAATTTGTTTGAATTAGTATTGAGTTTGGTGTACCGTAGTTTGGTTGTGATCAAATTTAGCTTTATGGTTCTATGTAAATGTTGGTGAGACTGGTGTTTGTCAGAGAAGGGTTTGTCTTGACCATTCTATGGATGTGTTGTTTCGTGACCTCCCAATATTCCGTCCCATAAAGCATGACGGGTCTTGCACCCAACCTGTAGAACTTCCCTTTTTGTTTTACTGGTATATATGTTACTTGATTGAATTATAGCTATGATTGGCATTGAAGGGATAAGGACAATTATGACAAGAATTACAGTTTGCACGCAATCACATGTGAAACTTTTATGTCTTTTTGTGTTGTCGCTGTCTTTGACTTCCTATGAGTAACACATCAAAATGGCAGACAAACAAAAACCAAAAAATGGAGAATATAGTCTGACGGAAAAATATAGATCTTTTTGGATAGATGATATCGAAATGAGAATTTGCCTTTATCCTTGAAAAAGTTTGCATATGATGGCAGTGAGTTTCTTCTCATATAGACGACAGCAAGTAGGATAGATGAAGTGGTCATACTAGCAAGTACTGCACTTGTGATTGGATTTTATTATATTATATGTCATTCACATGAATATTTTGGGAACAAGGATTCAAATTTCTATTTACTTCAATATTAGTCTTTACATGGGACTTAGACTACAATGTATTCGTGGTGTTTGGTATAGTTGATCCACCTGCAAATTTTGTTTGAACTGTGATCTCATTTTCGGTTTTCCATGTTAACATCTTCCTATCATGGCTTTTTGTTTGATACATTGTAATTCCTTTCTTTGAACATTTTATCTTGTTACCTATTATACCATGGCATACAGTTTTTTTTTTATATTGTTACAGTTTGAATGATTAAAACATCACTTAAGATCTTGCTTTGACATATAGGCTACTTTCATGGGTCTGAGACTTGCTTCAGTCAGAAGGTTGACCTGAATTCCATGTTTGCTCCTTCAAATAGCTTTGATATCAATGGAGAGAGATTGTGGAGGTCAGATGCCACTGGAAGTTCATACTCAGTTCCTTGCAATTCATATGATAATGCACTTATTTCCAGCAATGCACCATCAAATTTAAAGAGAATGATTGATATTTCTACAGACCAATATCTTCTACCAACTAGCATCTGTCCTAATCCAGGTACAAGTTAATGCAATTTTTGGAAGTATTTATATATGGTGGTTTAGGGTGTTGGATTTTTGAAAATTTCTTGCATCCCACTTATGATAATTTAAGAAATATATATTGAGAGGGTCTTCTTTTTTTTCTTTTTGGGGTATGTCAACTTGGTTTCGAAAGGCAAAGGTCCAAACCCATGACCTCTTTTAAACCATCAATCCTACCGTTAAGGCAGAGGCTTGGGAGGAGGTGAAATCTAAAATTGAGTCTTTTAATTATATGCAGTGGAGGGATTGAGGTTGATGTATAATGGTGTGTTTTAGTGAAAACTTGAACATTTCTAGATACCCTAAAAGCTTTGAAAAATTTATTTGGTGAATAATCTGATATTCTTCTTTTCTGTAATAACACAAAAACCAATTGATGTTTACTTCACCCTGAAAATTGTTCAGATGATTTTCTAATGAAACCATCTTTTCAACTAAATTTTTTATGGACTTTTTGTTTACCCTGAACACTCTTGCTCACATTTGGAACTAACTCGTATGTTCTTATGGTGCCTATAGTGTATCAGGCTAGTTCCCGACCCAACTCACCCATAACCTACCAGCACCTTTTTCCTGTATCCACAAGGGACTCATGCAATTCAAATGCATGTTGCAAACATGGTGAAGAATTTGGGAATCATGCGTTTTCCAGTTCTGGTTACTCTAGGGCTTCTGAGGTTCCTGAGTATGATGGTTCTACTGACAATGACGTTTTTGCAAGTCGAAAAAGAAAGGTGGTACCCCAGAGGAGGTTAAACATGAAGTTGGGAGTGAATCTTGATGGAAATAAGAATGCTTATTTTGGGCATGATCATAATGGACTTCAGCTGCCAAAGCATGGAGAACTAGGTGCTTTCGAAACTAATCCATGTTTACACCAGTTGGGTCGTCCTTCTTCATCACGGCATAAGGTTGCAGCTGAGAATTTGGCAAAGGATGACAAGGTATGAATTAGCTTGCTTGATTCTTTGATTCTTATATCTTTTGATGTATTGAAAAGTGGAGAATATTTTGTGTTCATTCTTTCATGCCCGGTGCTTTGTCTGTTTATTGTTGAGATCATTGATCACCTTGGGGAAGTGGAAACTGACTTGCAGATATATGCAGAGAGAGAGAGAGAGAGAGAGAGAGAGAGAGAGAGAGAGATTCTCTGAATCCATAGGACAATCGGGTGCATAATATTTATCTACCAGACCATGTTTGACTCTTGGCAATGCGCATTTTCCAGGAGCTTGAGGTTAAGGGGTTGATGTTGGCTTTGCGAAAAGAGTTGCGCAATAGTGATGTTGGTAACCTTGGGAGGATTGTACTGCCAAAAGTATGTGAATTTGCATATGCTTGCTTATTGATCTTTTCCTTTCATGCTTTTTTTCTTGGCTTGCTTGGTCTGCTTTTCTACGTACAGCTAGATATTTTTTTGTTGTTGTTGAGTAGTTTAGTTGTGACTTAACGAACCAGAGGTCTGTGATATGGAATTTTATATTAGAAAGCTCCCCTTACCTATTATGGTTTTTGTTACATAATGGTAGAAGGATGCAGAGGCGAATCTTCCCCTGTTAACTGAAAGAGAAGGACAGATTTTGCATATGGAAGATATGGATTCTTCAGCTGTATGGAAGTTCAAATTCAGGTATATTTTGTGATACATGGGGAAAATTTTTGTTTTCAGGTTTCAATTAGAAGTACTCCCAATAGGAAGAATGGGCAGAAGTCTTTAAACGTCACATGCCTCTTTGAAAATGTCTTTAAGAAATTTGATCACCTATATATATTCATTACCAGTAAAATAATTCAGTAATTGGTAACTATTTAAGTTATTTTCTTTACTCAATGGTTGCTGTCCAATTCAAATAATATCTGCTGATTATTTCATTCTCGGTCAGTAGTAGTTTGGGCATAGATGATTTCAGAAGGTGTTTTTCTTTTTTAGCATCATCTCAAAAGTGTCTGTTTTGATCCTTTACTATTCTGTTCCCAGGTGGTTTCTGAGTGTTTATCTAAATTTTGCAGATACTGGCCAAACAATAAAAGTAGAATGTATGTTATGGAGAATACAGGTAAGAGGAACAAGAACCTGTGTAAACTTTGCAACATCAGTGCAGTAATACATTGGATTGAAAACGAATATAAAACAATGTTTGTTACACATTCATCTCTTTACACCTTCAATCCTCTGACTTGTTTTGTCTCAGGAGATTTTGTAAAAACTCACTGCCTTGGAACTGGTGATTTTTTTATTATATACAAGGATGAAGCCAGAGAAAAATATGTGAGTTAAATTTTCCTTCTAGGATTTTCGATTAATTTATTCCTATGTATGCACATGCTAGTGTGATATGTGTGGTTTTATATCTGTTTCTATGTCGTGTATTTATTGATTTGTTTCAGTTGTTTATCTGTTAATTCCTTTGCATGGGCTTGTGTGTCTGTGGGGGCTGTGTGTGTTGTGGTGTGTGTCTGTGTGTGGTTTGATTGATATGATTTTTTTGGGGTGCGGAATTAAGGGTGCAAAGTTTATATTTAGGGCAATGGCTGGTCTTTGTTTCAAGTTGACTCTTATGTTTTCTACAATTGTCAGTTTCAACGTAATCGGAGCCCATTTTAAGGAATATCTGGCCTATCAAATTGGTGAATTTCCAGAATAATGCATATGGTTTGCACATGCTGTTTACGGAAGTGCTTTGGCAGATGGGTTTTGGGAAAGGAGTAGATTTTATCTTTAGGCTTAGGTTTTATGGTCTCCCTTTACCTTATTGATGGATTGACCATAGTAAACAATACTTTGTTTTAAACCCATTTTTTAATGGACAATCAGTGTTTGAATGATTGACTTGGGCTGAGTACTCGGCCCAGGCCCAAGCCAAGTACTTGGGCTGAGTTTGGGCGAAGCCAAAAAGTGTTTAAAAAAAACAAAACATCAGGAAAAATATGTTTAAAGTAAAATTAAACAAAACACATGTAAATGAGGTTAAAAAGTAGTGAAAAAATAAATTTCTTATTTTGAAAAAAAAGAATTTGTGATTGGGGTATTTAGAAAAAAATCCAAAAAGAAGGAAAATGTAAAAATTAAGTATTCTTGGCCAAAACACTTTCCAATCTTAGCCAAATGATAGAAAACATAAAAAACATATACTATGAATAGGTTTCTTTTTTTTATATATATAATTTATTCTCTTTTTTTTTAGGGGAAATATCCTCGTACCCTTTATTTTTGGTTTTCATATATCAATAGATACAAAGATTCAAAATATATCTCCTAACCCCTTGAATAACTTTACCCACTTTTAACAATTTTTTAGCCCTAACAAATATAAAAAAAACATGCTCATTTTAAACACTTCCTCTCTTTACGTGATATATTCTCTCCAAATTTATCTCCCTCTAACATTCACCCTCTTTGTCTCTCTAATGGGGGAGAGAGAGTGGAGAAATAGGTAGAGAGAGATTTGGGAGAAAATCACGTGAAGAAAGAAATGATGGTGTTTAGAAAAGATATATTTTTTTTATATTTGTTTGGGGCAAAAAAATAGGTTTAAAGAGGAAAAAGTTGACTTAGGGGTTTAAAATATATAAAATTTACAATTTTTATGACTCAAGATATTTTTTGAAACCTTGGGTGTATTGAGATACAAAACTTAAAAATGGGGGGCATGGAGATAGTTTTCTTTCTTTTTTTAATATCCCCGAGTTTGATACTAGGGTGGCAAGTCCAAGTTGCTTGGGCGAGACCGAGCTGCCTCCCCTAGTAATCAAACACTGGACCATCTTAATTTTCTACAAAATTTTTTAAGATATCTGATTTTCCAAATAACTCATTTTTTTTAGGAAATGAAATTTGTTCTATGATATCATACTTTGAAGGGAAAAATTTATATAAAGCCGAGGCTCTAAACAATCAAATAAGAGCCTACCTCAAATATTGCACTAGAAGAGGTTGTTTTGATGCCAAAATATTCTCAAATTGATCATCTCGACATCAAGATGCACGGGCATGAAAAAAAATTGGATTTCAAGTTGTGGAAATAGTGTATTTTGTAATGCATTTTTGAACCGTCAATTTTCAAGATTTTCAAGTTTTCATTGATCTGTTGATTTACACTATTTTTGAAGCTTTAAACTTTATAATTAAAGATGCTAATATATTTTAAGGCTATCACATAGATTTTCAGTATTGAAACCACGGCTCTAATTTGATTGTTTAGAGCTCTATACAAACTGTACCCTTGAAAGACTTAATATAACCATTTATATAAGGGAAGAGTTTATATAGAGCCAAGGCTCTAAACAATCAAATTAGAGCCCACCTCAAAAATTTCACTAGAAGAGGTTGTTTTGATACCAAAATATCCTCAAATTGATCATCTCAACATTAAGATGCGTGGACATGAGAAAAATATGGATTTAAAGTCTCGAAAATAGTGTATTTTGTAATGCATTTGTGGACCGTCAATTTTCAAGATTTTCAAGTTTTCATAGATCTGTTTGATGTACACTATTTTTGAAGCTTTAAACTTCATAAATAAAGATAAAATATATTTTGAGGCTATCACAAAGATTTCCAGTATTGAAATTACATTTCTCGACACTATTTGATGGTAGGCTCTAATTAGACTGTTTTGAGCTTAGGCTCTACACAAACCGCACCCTTTATATAATTGCCTTGAATTTGTTCATACTGATATTTGGTTGTTATTTGATTCTTATATTCTGAACGGAAATTTTATGTATTTGACTTCTCTCTCTGTATCTCTAAATTATAATCCCTAATATCTCTTTAGTTAAGTCTCTTTGATTTGTTATCTAATGCATTTCCTAAAGATCATGGTAAAATTTATTTTTATCACTCAGTATGAGCATTGTTTAATGCGCCTGCCATTAGCTAGTATTTTGATTAGTGCATTTTCTTTTATTTGGTTTCTCTGCCTATGAATGAGAAGCAACCATAATCTACATGTAGTGAAGGCCAATTAGAGGGTCGCCCTTTCTAGCTGTGGTACGTCATATCTGACTGTCTTCCAATTTTTTTGGTGCAGATGGTTAGGGGTAAGAAAGGGGCAGCCCAAATCGAGTCTTTGGGTTCTGTTCTCTCGAATTGTGAGAGCCAAGACTTTAGTGATAAAGAGAGAGAGATAAGTACAGGTTTTTCTGGTGAACAAACCAAAGCCATGGCCCCCTACCACTTGATGTCGAAGCCTAAGTCGGAGTGTTTACCTGCAAGTTTTTCTATGGATTTTGAGAGAGAAGCCAATGGTCTCTCATTTGATCCACTTTTGCTTGACTTGAATCCAGACATGTCGTTTAACCGTCACCCTTAAAATATAGATTTTCTGTTCTTGTGGGGTTTCAAATTTCTTGTGGGGTTTCAAATCAGTCATGATTTTTTTGTGTGAAACAAATTTTCCTCCGTTGAGTTGTCTTTTTTTTGAAGTCTGTAAATTTACTTGTGAATAATACTTCATGGCATTGCTGAAAATTCTTGGATGCCTGATAATTGGTTGGAGCTTTGTATGCCCTGGCTGAGGAGCTTTGTGGCGATGTTCTTTGGCAAGAAAGCATGATATGAGTTGGGTTTGTTTCTATGGGGTTTTTTTTTTTTTTTTGGGTAATTCAATGGGGAAGATACGCCACTACCCTTTGCTTCATACGGATTAGGTAGTTAGCTTTTGTTCTATCATTCAATTTAATGTGTATTATTTTTCGCCCAAAAAAGTGGGAATGCTTTCAATAATGCTTCTCCCTCTCTCTCAATTGTATTTTTACTTTTTAACATAGTTGCCAAGACCGGACCATACAGGTGGGATTGTCAACCAGTCCTTTGGTCGGTTTGGTCCAGAGTAAAAATTGGGTTTGGTAAAAAATCAATCAGAATAAGTATTTGACATGTTTGACATTCGGTTTTGACCAGTTTGACTTTTCAAACCAAATGGACAATTTTTTAAAATATATTATATAATTTTAATTTTAATTTTTTTAGTTTTGTTAAAATTCAATTGAACTGATTCAACCTGTAGTTTAGATTGGTTTTGATTGGATTGGATGACTCCTTGGTTTGTTGCCTGATTCAATCTTGATAACTCATATTCTACTTTTGCTGATCAACCCTTGAATAATTCTTCCATGGTTGAGCTCTCTTAGGTTTTAACAAGCTGAGAGAGCCTTAAGAAATGCTACCATATCAGGTTTTGTAATCCGAAGCATGCATTTCATGGAAGATTTTGAGTGTTTCACTTGGGTAATTGTTGTGAAGGTAAGCTGATATAGTAGTGGTGGTACATGAGGTTAAGTTAGCTTATGATTTTAATTGAGAATTTGAGCCTGAGCCCAAACATCCACCAAATCGGTCCAAGTCTCTAGATAAACAACATAGAAGAGCTTGAGGCTTGATCGATTTCCCCACTTGTTGAAATTTGAAATGTAAAGATTTTAGAGGCTAACTGATTGAAATTTGAACAAGTGTGAAGGTTAGAATAGAGGTCATAGGTCAGTGTGAGAGTAGGGATTTTGTATGAGTTGTTGAAGAGTCTTGGAGAAAGAAGGGGAGCTTCTTTTGAGGGAACTTGCCTTAGCAATAGGCCCAGCCCGAAAGATCTTGGCCCAAGTTCCTAAAACATTGAGGCATTGACTCAAAATGAGTTGCGCTTTTTAAAGGGTAGACATCTGATAATTAATTTTTAAAAAATCATCAAAATGCATCGAATAGATGAAATATCAAATGCCTCAGTCGGAACTGCTCCCCTCAGTTTTTTGGGGTAAATTGAGTGGCCCTGGCCTTGGAGGCAGCTTTGGATAGGATCCTTTGAATTTATTTTATTTAATATTGCTACAAAATAGATGAGACGCTAAACAATTTATATTTTAAATGATCCTATTTGTATATGGTGTCAACTTTAAATAATCAAAGTTAAATCTTGCTAAAAAGATGCCATTTCAATGTCGCCTAAACATCTATTTTTAATGCTAATTCTGAAATTTAAAACTTTAAATGTGGTGTAGATCAAACAAAACTATAAACATTTAAGAATTTAAAAAATAGACGGTTTATATAATATATTATAAAATATACTGTTGTCAGAACTTTAAATTTCTATATTCATACCCTTACATCTTGAGGTTAAAATGATCAATTATACAATTTTTCAATGTTGGAACAACCTTACATCTTCGGTATAAGATTGACACCATGTATGAAAGTTTCCTTTTTTAATAAATTTCAAAAAAGAAAAAAAATAGCGGCGGATTCCTCCTGTCTCTCTTATTTATTTCAAAATGTCGTGCCGTATCACAGCCCTATAAATATCTTCTCTCTCTCTCTCTCCAAGAAGTAGAACGGGCTTTTACTTCCCAGGTTCTCTCTCTCTCTAAGAAGAAGAACGAGCTTCTCTCTCTTTCTCTCTCTCTCTCCTCTCAAGTGATTGAAAAGCTGTTCGGAAACAGATAATAAGAGGTAGAACGGCTGGTTCAGAGGTCGAGTCCAGTCTTTTAGAGAAGATGAATCCATTTTAGGTCTTCTTCCATCTCCTGAAATGGCTTCATCATCGAAGTCATGGGCTTTTATTTTAAGTTTCCAACTATCAAAAAAAATAAAAGAAAATTGTGGGTCTTTATTTCAACCCCGTCTGCGAAATATTCTTAGTTCATTATCAAAGACTTTGTAAAAAAAAAATGATCCCAATTCTGATTGCAAAGTTGTAAGTGATTATAGTTGTGTCCATAACTCGTTAAAACCCTAAACCTACTTTCATCTTTTATTAGCAAGCTTCTGCTCGTGTCATTTATCAATTTCGTTTGATGGGAATTCCTTCTCACTGAAACCCTAATTTGTTATCTCTTCGATTTCAGCAGTCATAAGCTCCCATGGATCCTCCTCAAACAGAACCAGTAAGCTACATCTGTGGAGGTAAAGTCTGATTCTTCATTACAAACGCACGTTATGGATTTTCCTTTTTCTCCCTTTTTAACCCACTTAATATGATTTAGGGCTTATAAGGTCGGATTTATCCTAAATCAAACACTCACTATGATCTTCTTTTTTGTCCTATTGATATGAGCTAGGTCTTAATATCGCTTATTTTTCTGTTAAGGCTACCTTGAAAATTTAACTATCTTATTAAATTTCTTATGGAGATAATTTTGTTTGATTCATTTAATGTATTTGTTTTTTGGTTTTTTGTTTTGTCTTAGATTGTGGAGTCGAGAATACGTTGAAGCCTGGGGATGTGATTCAATGCAGAGAATGTGGTTACCGTATTCTGTATAAGAAACGCACCCGTAGAAGTATGATTAGTTCTTTCAAAACCTTCGATCAATAATTTGTTTTGCTTCGCAATTGTGGTTCATAGAACACAGGAATTGCCTTGGGTCTCTAGTTTTTAGCTTATTATTTAACTTCCGACTTGAGAATCTTTCCGAGTCGGACTGGATGAATCGGGATTGGGCCTTTGGCAATTAGGAGCCTGATCCTGATATTTGAAAGCACCAGTTTGAGTTACCCTTGATTAATAGTTACCCTTGAACGGTTTGATATTTTTTATTTTTTAATAGTAATATGAAAGTATATGGTTTACCATTTCTGTGATTGCAGTGTGGAAATTGTTCTATTCATGTCTTTGAGAAACCTCTATTTTTTTTTTGCATGAACGCA
This sequence comes from Amborella trichopoda, assembly GCF_054954075.1. Taxonomy (NCBI): domain Eukaryota; kingdom Viridiplantae; phylum Streptophyta; class Magnoliopsida; order Amborellales; family Amborellaceae; genus Amborella; species Amborella trichopoda. The sequence continues at coordinate 1,047,951 of NC_142344.1, forward strand.
TTAATTATTGGGTTATGTTGTCTTCTTTCCTTCTCTCTAGTTGGTTTATGGAGTTGAATAGAAGTGACTGATGAACTTTTTTTTGGTTGAGTTATATTGGTTTTCTTTATAGTTATTCTTCACAATGTTATATGACGGTATCTTTTTTTTTTTAATGGTTTTCTGTTTTTAGATTGTATAATATCTACTGAAATTTGTTACTTGATCTTCTATTTATAAATTTAGGGGCTTGAAGGGCAATTTCCTTAAGTCAATCACCCTCTGTGTACCAGTGTGCTTTAGCCATAGGTAGTGATGTGCTTGGATAGACAACATTGCGGATTACTTTTTTAGGTAGAGAGAATGAACTATAAGTTGGTGGGCACATGTTTTGGGGGCATGATAAGAGCTGATGCTATTGTTATTAGAGCATTTGAAAATGGGGGTTTGTTTGCAGTTTGGACACATCCTTAAGGAGAGTGTTTAACGGGAGGATTTCGCTTAAAATAAAATGGTTTATGTGAGCAAAGGTGGAGGGAGAACAAAGTAGTATGGGTTGATCATTTCGTAATAGATCTATTGATGAAGCTTTGAGCAGTAGTGAATGGCTATAATTCCTAATTTCTGAAGTTCTTACACACTCTTAAGGGATATAAATTGCTGCTTGGATCATAAAGGTAGGATCTTTTCGTGGACAACCGTCAAATGGTATTTGATTCGTGTGTTTTTGCTGTCTAGGATTTGAGTTGGTCGACTATATATTGTTTGAAATTTTTTCTGGGTTTTCTGTTTTGGGGGTGGGGATTAAGAAGTTGAAAATACGTGTAAAGGTAATATCATTTCAACTTTCTATTCCAATTCGTACTAAAACCATTATAGCACCAAGAAGGATTTGGAATTTTTTGGGTTTGGGCCCCCCTTGGGATGAAAAGAGGGATTTGGAGGGGGGGTTTGCGGGGTGTTTGGTTTGGTTGGATTTAAGATATGCTTAACGAAACTTAGGCATAGGATGTTCTACGTTTCAACTTTCAATTTCAATTCATACTAAAATCATACCAAGAAGTACTTGGATTCACTTGATGTATTTTGAAAACCCTTTGGTTTTTGTTCCTGATATCTTTTTATTTGAATCTGCAATTTCTCACAAATCTTGAATGTGTTCTATAAACCTTTAGCTGTCCCTCAAATGCTTCCAAACTTATTCAACACCTTCGATGTATACTTGGCAGCAACACCATCCCTAACCCCATTTTCTGCATTTCCTTCAAGGAAATGCACTAATTCTATATGGCATGGTGGTAGAATTAGAGACAGTTGCACTCTCTTATTTGTATGCTCATTGTAATTTGGCACCATGACTGACCTTCAATGGCTTGAGGTTATCTTGGATTTCGTTCTATCGTTGCTGCCTACTTTTTGGTACAGTTCTCTATGTTGTGAACATTGTATGTGTTATCTACTATAAATTATTGATTTCATTTTATCATTGCTTCCCTGCCTTTTTCTTTTTAATAGCAAGGCACTTTTTGTTACAGGTCTCTATGTTGCGGATTAGTTGTATGTGTTATCAACTATGAATTATTTATTGTCAGGGGCCTTAACTTCTCTGTATTTAATCTCCTTAAGAGTTAGGTTATGAAGTTTCTTTTTTTTTTGATAAATGAGATGCTAAGTTCAAATCATAAAAGTCATTTAAAAAAAATAATTTAAAATTGTAGAAGTATATCTGTTAAAGATGGGGAAAGGAACCTTGCTAATTGATACAACCATTATTTATATGAACATGATTAAGCTAAATAAACTCATCACCCTAGTCTTTAGTTGCTCTATTCAATCTGAATGCGTGGGCAACAAAGTAGTTTTTTGTTATTTTTGTGAGACTTTGTAGAATTTTGACTTGATCCTCATTTTTCTTCTATTTTTCAATATCTGCTACTTAATTTATATCTCACTGTCTTTGCAGTTGTTCAATATGAGGCTCGTTGAAGCTGTAATGGATTGGAATGTCTACCGGTGATCTCCAAATCTAGCTTTCAATGATAATGTCCGTTTTTCGTTTGTATACATAACTATGGATGAACTGTTTTTCCACAGAGAACTTAAGCCTAGAAATACTTACTGTCATTCATGTATGGAGCTGACTGAGCAGATGGTTGTATAGTAGAGAGTTACAGACTTCTTAAATTTCTCAGCATAGACCTCTCCCTCTATCTCTATCAATAACTTCTCTTTGTTTTTGTGAATGCTTTTATCCGGTGGCTTGCAAAATCCATGGTTACAAGTATTTGCTGATTTCTTAAGAAAAGTTGGGACTCTTGAGGGACTGGGTCAATCGGAGTTTTTGTGATTTAGGCGCAAAGCTTGGGCTGAAATTTTAAGAACTTGGGACTCTTGAGAGGCTAGGACCTTTGGGTTTTCTTTGATTTAGGCTCATATATATGCATTGGTCCTTGTAGACCTTGTTCTCCAAGATTCATGTAGGACCACCACCACCTTTGGACCACCTTCACGGACAGTAACGGTGGTCCATGGTTCGGATCAAAATCGGTCCTGTTCACTGGGGCGATGGACCATCTCCACCATCCAATATTTATGGGTGGTTTCTTCTCGTGATAATTTAATTGTAAATGGGAAACTGGTTTGTGCTTGATTGATTAGTGGTTTATAATTGCAACGCTATGGTCAAGTTCGATTCCTACCACACAACTCCAAAAAATAAAATAAAATTATGGTTATAAACAAGAGCAAAAAAGATATAAAAACCGTTCATACATGGCGATTTAGTAATTGTGAAGACGTTTTTTTGCTACTAAAAGAGAATACCCAATGCTGGATGGTCAATTTGAAATGTTATTGCCATTCCTGTGAGGGAAAAATATATGGCATTCGTTTTAATGGATTCTTGAGAGCCCAGTAATTGAAAGTTAAAGCGAAACCCCAATAGAATTTTGTAATGTATAAGAATCCTAAGAAATATTATTTGTTAACTCGTGGGTAAAGCCTTGCAAACCTCGTAGAGTTTTGTACTTTTAAGAGTCAAAAAAATATTATATGCTCCTAGATTGTACTGTCTCTCGGGTAAAAACCCCCATTAAAGAGGGTTGAGTACTGACTTAAAGACCCTAAACTTTAGGTTGTGAACTCTCAAATTTGCCACCATTCAAAGTAAAAAACCCATCTAAGAGTGTTGAAGGGGTACTTACGACCCAAAAAAACAAAAAGCCATCTAAGAGTGTTGTTGGAGTACTTTAGGCCCTAAACTGTTCACGTCAACTTTGCCACCATTCTTGACAGCAAAAAAGAACAAAAAAAAAAAAACAAAACAAACATCAATAATTGTTTACTTTTTTTTTTTTTTGGGTAATTATATGAAGATGGCGAGCGCCTAACCATTTTGAAAATGGTTAGTGGTTTTTTAATGTATTAAGTGAAAATAGAAGCCTAAACCATAATTAAAGCACAAGTAATCCATTTTTTTTGTAAATCCTAGTTAATCACCTCAAGGAGGTCCTAAGTTTTCACCTGAGGGAGTAAGTGTACAGTTTGATGCCAAGGAGTACGTCATACACAATTAAGTAGTGACTCTCTCTCTCTCTATGCAAGGTACCACCATATGGGTGAGAAAACCACAAACTGTAGGTGACAAAACCACAAACTTTTGTATAATATTTTCCACTATATTTTCCCACACCACAATACTGATCACACCCCACAAATATGAACAACTTGAGCCCTTTAGGGCAAAGCTGTCCATCCAAGCTACTCACTTACAAAAAGATTACCTTTGTATCATACTCCTCTAAAATCTCTCCTAACCCAAGGAGAGAGAAATATCACTTTACCTTGCATTGCTCATGAACCAGAGAGAGAGTCACATCACTCTTGAATTGCTCCTCCTAAGCCACCACCTTCGCCTTGCCTTCTCGGCCTGAGCTTCCTCATTCCCGAGCTTATGCAGCACAGACTTGGTCTCTCGCAACCGTGAGTTGTAGTCCTTTTTCCATGCATCAAACAATCTCTTAAGCTTCCTCAACTCAATATCAGGGTCCAAACCAGCCTCAGCTCTACCCGATTTCACTTCCACTAAGAAATCAGCATCATCACCAAACACTCTCCTTCTCCCCTCGAATTCTTCGGCCAAACGCTCAATAACGCTAAGGCCAGCACTCATTTCTCTCTCTAGATGCCGAGAACCAGCTGCCTCTTCCTTCTTTTGCCCTGGAGAAATGCCAAAGTTCCACCCCTCGTCCCCCTCGAGGCTCCTCTTGGCTGAGGCCAATGTGGTTTGGAGTGAGCCCATTTGGTTTTGCCAAACTTCCTCCATTGATTTCATCTTGGACTCGTATTCAGACCATCGAGACTCGTATTGGTGGAGCTTCTGATGCAATAACTCATTCTCCTCGTCTTTCTCTCTCAAAGATGCCTCAGCTCTCACCACTCTCCTTTGGAGCTCAGCCAACTCCCATGCCTTCATGGTAATCAGTTCTGTGCCTGAATCCTGGACAACAATTTGTAACGACGGTCACATGTATTCTACAAGCATACGTGTGTCTATATATTTATAGGGAAAGGTCACCATCTTCCCAGGCCTCACATGTGAAATTGAGCAGCTGGGGTCTACCATTGACTGTTCTCAAAATCCGAGAAACTTTTTCTTGGACTTTGTGCAGAGAAATGACCACCTCCCAGCAGCCCGATTTCAAGTGTGATGACTGAGGTTATTAAAACAATCCCATATAAATATCTATCTACATATTTATCCACATATGCCCATGCATGCACGGGTACATCCATGTCATGCATAAAGGAGGTATACATTAGCATATGCACGTGCATCCTACGTGCAGACATGGTTATGACAATCACACATGATATAGTGTTCAAGGATACATATAGACTAATGCATGCATATGTAGATACGCATAGGCATAATACACGAATGCACAATTCACAAATCCATTGTATGTCTTTTTCTGCATTTCCTTGTCTTCGTGATAGTTCGATATCAGATTACAATCACCATGACAATCAAAGTTCATAAACCAATGAAATTTAAAGGGATGGTGAAAAGAAGAATGGAAATTTAAAATACCTTTAGCCCATTCATTTTCATGGTTAACTCGAGCAAACTAAGATTTCCAGAGCATCTTCTCACCAACCATCCGCGAATTACTGTAGAAAAGTTACAAACCAACAAATAATTAGAGATAGAAAAAGCATACTCTTACATAAGCTCTATAACTACCTGTAATGCTCTATACCTGCAAGGAAAACCTACACAAACTAGTGCATGCATGAGCGAGAGAGAGAGTTAGAGAGAGAGAGTGAGAGAGAGGTGCGGTACCAGACTGTATCACAACTGCTGCGTCACGGTAATCAGTGAAATGTTTTTTAGCAACCTTCCTCTTCACTTCCCTCTGGATAACGACAGCTGCCCTATGTCTCCTTATTAAAATCTCGTACTCCCTTCTTGCTCGTTCACCCCTCACAACTAAAGAAACAGATTTAATTTTTAAACTTCAACACGATATTCATATGCAGAAACGAAAAAGTCAATGTCCAACTATGAAATGGAAAGAGAGATACATGATTGTAGTACTGCGACTCCTTTCTTGAGCTCTTGGAAATGGCCGCGAACCTGGTGACCTCTAAAACATTTCTGCACCCCTAAGATGCCATGTAGTGTCCGGTTTCTTGTGTCTTCAAGAACTCCAATCTGCAGCTCAAAATCAGATGTAAGGGAAACATTAATTTATTTTGCAATTATGGTTCCTTGTGGCAAATATAATGAATCAAGTGAACCATATTGGACAAAGAAGATAGCGTACAAGAAAATATTATATCTCTCTCTCTCTCTCTCTCTCTCTCTCTCTCTCTCTACAGTCTGTGAGAGATAGCACTGAGCATACCTGTCCCGTTCGGAAGAACAATTTTGTATAACCAACTTGATACATATCAGGGAGAATATTGAACTGGTGAAGTATTGCAACAGAGACACTAAGGGGATCCCGAGATGCAACATCCTCCAAAAGAAGAAAACCATATCTAAAGAGAAGTAGATTAATAAATTTCCTGGAAATACTGATATTGAGAACTAAATTTTTGGGGCATTCTTTACTTTTTTGGGTAAACAGAGAGAAAAACAATACCATAACTTACCTTCTTGCAAACTTTTGGTGAGTCATTCGTGTAGGATAACCAGATCTTGATATCCGAACAACTTCCAGGACTCCACAACATTTTAATTGCTGTAAGACAAGACCCTGTTCATAGATGCCAGGAAGTTGCATGTTGTTTGGTTTAATACAACGTATGAAATGGGGTGTGGTGCTTTCTAGACGCTGCATCAATCTGAATAGTTGACCCTAAAAGCCAGCATAAAGAGGTTACCACATAAGGCCTAGCAAATGTCAGTAAATGAAAGCTAAATGTCCTCTAAGCGTATCACTAATGTCCACATTATATGATCGGTTTTTTGAAGTTTTACTTCAAAATTTTCCAGTCATACAGGCAGTTTTATTGGGAATGCTTATCTCCCTTAATCTATCTGAATAGAAAGAATTGGCTGATGTACTAATACTCATTCAAGAAATTGTTGATTACCCTTCATATTTTCAATATAGCATACCCAACTAAGGAATCTACCTTGAACTTTGTAGCAACACTCTGTCTTTGAAGATCTACTCCAGTGGACCTCCATAATTGACCTGATGACTTCTCCGATTGGTTAAGCATATTGGCCGCAAATACCTGAGGAAGTTTGTATCTGCAGGATGATAGAAGCTGAATTGAATCTGAGTGTAGTAAATCCCTGTTCTTCTCAAGAAATCCACTTGTGTTGTATAAAACCTAATCAAAGAGACAATTTAGCCATCACAGTTGTGACATGCAATGCCAGAATACTTATTCAAGTAATATATATACATATATGTAGCAACCTCTCCTGCATAATGGGCAACACCAAATGCTTTGCCTCTTTCTCCTTTGAAGCACGCATTAGAACTTAGGTGCTGCTTGAGCTTGTTTGCAAAGGTCAAGTCAGTGCCATTTGGAAAAGTCGACTCTTCATCCAACAAGGAAAGTAAGCCCAATGGTTTCTGCAGTGTAATATGTAAAGGGGTCATCTATAGCACCTGGAGTAAAGTTATATTCACGTTTTCTGAAGAACTCAATTGCCATGCAAATCATCAGAAGGCACAAAGTACAAACAGCAAGAGGCTGCTTTTTGACAAAGGAATGTTGGGTATGGGCATCCGAAGCAACATGCCACAAATCACTATAATAATAATAAAGTATGACGTTATCTTATCAATAATAGACACCATTTTAAATAGTTTGTGAGTACTTTATCTAAAATAAATATCATTAACCTATTTAAAATAAATATCATTAAACTATTGAAAATAAATACCATTAACCTTATTTGAGCCACATTTTTAATCACCAAAATCACTCTCTGCAGCCCAGGATTACAGAGTAAGAACTTAAAAACCAGAAAATGTTTTCCAATACAAAGTGAAAAGATAAAGAAAACAGGGATCACGGGGTTGGTATGGGTTCCCACTTCCATTTGATTTACATAAGTAAATATGTCAAGGTGCAAGCAATGTTCAAAAATGTGGATTCGGGCGCCTAGGCGTTTTGGGCCCTCACCAAAATTGAACCCCTCAGCCCCAAACCAAAAAAAACAGGGGAGTTCTTAGGGCATGTTAAGTCTTTGAGAGTTTTTAGGGCAATTTTAGAGCCCCAAACTCCTCGTGAAATATACGAAAATGAAATAGTACAATCACATAACAGATTTACGGATACATGTCTCAAAAAGATTGTAACTTGTAAAACATTAAAATGCTTGAAATCCCAAATATCATTGTAGGAAGCTAGAAGTCTAGATTAGAAACGATACACAAAGTCAACAAGGCAAAATCAAAAAACAAATATATCAAGTCATCAACCAAACATGTAAATATATGGTAAAAGAAAAAAAAAGGTAAAAAAAAATACATGATTCGCAACATAATATGTTGTAGCAAAACAAAATCAAAATCAAATCGATGATTTTGAATTATCAAAATATGATACTTTAAATATGATGATACTCTTTCAAATATGATGATACTTTAAAATTATCAAAATCAAATCGATGTCGGTGCAAACTTCGTCTATTGGCTCACCAAAAGTCATCAAAATCAACTACTAGAAGCTCTAAATCCACCCACAAACCATTCCCTTTGTTTTGGGAAGAAATCGAAAAAACTCAAAACTTTATCGAGGGGGTAGTTTTTTGGGAAGTTTTCTCATCCTAAAAGCCACGGTTTTTGTTTGGGGGGTTTAGAATACACCCAAAGCCCTTTTCCCCCCTTTTTAAAGGGAAAAATGACATTTTTTTTTACCCACACCGAGTTTTTTTTTGGCCCTTCCGCAAACTGTCACTGAGAGACGACTTGCCCGCCTAGGCGGGCACATGGAGACAGGCCGCATAATTCCACCACCTAGACAGCGCCTAGGCGTTTGTTGAAATTTTTCGCCTGGGCGGTTGGGCGGAACACTGGGTGCAAGAGAGAAGCCCCTTCCGCTAATAATCAAAGGGTGCTAGATTCTCATACAATATAAAGCAGTTATCTAGAAAACAATAAATGAACAAACTTCAACAGGCATCATAGGATATGGACAACACATACCTTCTCAAAGAGATTCAGGCAATGCTGATTATCTTCAAAGTCAACTTTTGTCCAGTCAATGCCATCTTGGATATATTCCTGTAATGAAGCCAAATGCATGTCATCAAGAAAAGTTGATAAGAACTTGTGCTGGCTACCTAGTATCAGCATTGGATTTGAAAAAGTAAAGGATCTATTGTTTGAGGACAGGAAGTTCCTCTCCGCAGTATTTGAAAAGATCTAGATTTAGGGACTATCATTTTAATCAATGTTCATACACGGCCTTGTCAGAGGAATTCAAACATGCCCTGAGTAAGATTAATATTCCTGAGTGAGAACAAGATATAACATCACAGGTTATGGCCTGTGCATCAGAAATTTAGTTGTATTCACGATTAAATGGACAATGTCGTTTAGAGGATTCTAGGTCATTCTGTGTTTTGGATTAATAGAAAATATTGGAATTAATAGAAAATATTACCTGTACAAGAGCCATGAGTCCATTTAAACAATTAAACATCTAACTAGAGTTTCAAGATAAGCAAAAAAGAATTCATAGAATCATGATGAATATCCTAGTAACTGTAATTAGATTATAGAAGTATCTATTCCTTCCAAAAAATAATTTTGGAACGAGACACAGGGCCATAGAATCACACACTACTACAAAACAAGTATCAGAAATGGTTTGGTCTTTGTAATATTTGCATCAAATAATACACTGATTAAATACCTCTTGTTCCAGCTTGAACAAGTGTCGATTGAAATGTTGCTGCAGTCTCTCATTAGCATAATTTATGCAAAATTGTTCAAAGCTATTTGTCTGCAAAGTGAAACACTATTATTCAGAATATAGTTTCATGAATGCCCAATTCAAAATTGAAGCTTAGAAAATGACATACATGAAAGGATTCAAAACCATATATGTCCAAGATACTGATGGATCTGCCTGTCCGCCGTTTTCCAACTTCCAGTGACTTGTTTATCTGCTTCACTAGCCAGTCAAACAAACTGGCATAGATCGATTTCGCTAATGCATCCCTTGTGTCGGTGGCCTATACAGAAGAACATAATTAGAGAAATTTATACTGGCCATAATAAGAAACATGAATGGTCAGAGCTTTCTTTTCATATATACAATTAACTTCTATAGATATTTTGAGAATTGTTACATGAGGCAAAAATTCTAACCTGTGGCAATTTTAGCTTCTGAACTATAGCGTCATTGCCAGCTTGGATTTTACGAGTAGACAAGGCTAAAACAAGGTTGTCAACACTACATCCAATCAAGTCAGCAGCATTCTTCAAAGCTGAAAAACAAAAATAAGATCTAATATGGGATCAAAGAAGCAATAAAGGAGAACAAGTTTATCAAAACATTAATTACTCGAATTCAAATGCATCTAATGAACTCTTGAAATTCACAATACCAACTGAACAAAAGAGTCAAACTGTAGTATAGCTTTTACCGCAACACTATCATGAAGAAATGGCATCTTAATGTGAAATTTTATTACTCATAAATGGAACACATACAAAATTAGATTTTATGAAAAAGATAGGGAGAGATTCATGTGTAAGGGCCAGGTAAGTCATAAAAGGTATTCCCCAAAAAGTTTTAAACACTAACCAAAGATCAGTATAAAAAGAAGGAAAAATTAGACAAGAAGATTTCTGAGAAGTAAACTCGATGTACACCTAGAAGCAAATTATTGCACGCATTGTTCACTTCTGTGTATATGCAGAAAAGCATTAAGTTGTCCCAAGGCATGATTCACTAAAAGGGTTCGCTAAGTTAATATAACTTTTACATTTGTAAGATTCATGTAACAGTTACAAAATAAGAGGATCATCCAAGGCATAAAAAAAATTAGTACTTTGTGGAACAACAGATGCATCAAGAACATAAAAACATTTAGTACAGATGCATCAAGAGCATCAAAAGCAGCAAATTCTAATTAGGAGTAGGGGCATCCTAATTGGAATCCATGTTGAACCAAAGTGACAAGTAGCTCATGAAATTTCACTAGTTTAAGGCTGTTCAAGTTCAGAAATGAAAGAATGTGATTAAAATAATTGAAGTAACATAATCAATAAAGAGCTGAGAATAAAAATTTCAAAAAGCTTTAACACAGAAACAATGAGACTTGTACCTTCATCTGAAACTACTTCAACATGGTTCTCATTATCAATCACTTGAAATGAAATGTTTCCTAGCCAGAGGACTGCAGCAAGCATTGTAAATGCATTATCCTGATCCTCTTTACTAACATGAACAATGTCTAAGGCTTCCTGTTTAAATAGTTGGATATCAATAAATAACTAGAAACTAGAAAAGTCCCAGAAATTCATCTCAAAGAATTATAGGGCAAGAATGGAGGTTACCATCAATGTGCAAAAATTTTTGGCATCATCAACACCATCAATTTCAAAGCATGTGCTCTGCTTCAAATAATTGTATTCATTAGCACTCTTCAACCTCAGTTTCCCTGCCAAGCAACATAAGCTAAGATGTTAAAATTGGAGCTTTCTACACAAATTTCCAAGGGAGAGAAATATAGTAAAGAATCACATAACAATAAGCTGATCTTAATATGCATTTACCTCAAGGAACGTTATTTAGCCATGAAGATAAAAAAATGTACACAAGGGAAACAGAGTAGATAGCAGTGGTTCACATTAATAGAAAAATTCATTTCAATTATAAATAGGCAGAGAAGAACATGGTGTGGTCACAATTCCAGACCAGCCACTTTGAACTTATTAGCCAAGCTAAGTGACCAAAGGACTCATATCCAGTATGATGCATCTACAAAATGGATAAAGTGGTCCTACTTACGGAAATGAAGAGTACCATGCAGCAGGATAGGATTCAAGAACCAAAAAACAAAAAAAGAAGTGTGGTACAATATATAGTTTGATTGTCGTACAATTACTTCACCATGAATCAAGGAACCATAGAATTGCATAGAAACCATCACGAAGGTTAATCCGATGGTGTATATGGAGAAAAACATATTTCTTGCTTTGCAACAAAAGAAATCAGTTGGCACATTTTTTTAACTGGGTGAGAAGTTTAATATACCTCTAAGAGCAGGAGGAGCTCCAGCACATAGCTGATAAAAAATGTGATAAGACCGTTCTCCTTCTGTGCATTGAACTACTCTGGACTGTTCATGGGACATATGTTTCAGAAATAGTCTAGAGTATTGGAGGACAAAACTGCATAACATGAAAAGGAAGTAAAAGTACCTTCTCAAGCAGAACTGCCGAATTCAGAGATGATTTTCCACAAAGAAAACACAATATACAGTAAAAATTAGTTTTCTGGTTAAGAACTGTGAACCATTCATTACAAAAGGATTTGGCATGCATCCCTAAAATATTCAATTTGATTAAAGTGATCTTACAGGTTTGAACATTGGCACCAGAAATTTTTCCAGTCACGCTGAATTGAATTTCAATCAGCTTGCCCTGCAAAATAACAAGCTCATGTTCATGAGACCATAATCTTGACAGATAAACTTCTAATAGGCCATACAGCGAAGAAGTTGTGTTTCAAAAAATGAAAAGCATAGTAATAGAATATCTTTTTAATTGTGTCTGCAGATATAAATCGCACTCACAAATCGACTAGAATTATCATTTCTTAATGTCTTTGCATTTCCGAAGGCCTCCAGTATTGGATTAGTCTGCAAAATTTCATATTCAATTCCACTTCCACCTCCAAGTGCAGCCAAGTACTGCATTGCAATCTTTGCTGTCTCAGTTTTTCCTGCCCCACTTTCACCACTGTACATCACAGATAGTTCAGTATGCATAGATATGTAAGAACCATAGGATTGTATAATTTTACATAAAGAGATGCTTATCAAATTATTGAATATGATATTGTCATAACACGTAATAGTATTAACTATTCATTGCTGCAAATTACAAATATAGGTTCCTGATGTTTATAAACAAAATGAATGTTGTTAAATTTTGCAAAAGTTATGGCACCAGACTTTATCAAGCTAAACTGAAAATACTTTATGTTCCCGATTAAAACAATTACAAATGAAAGAAACAATACAATAAGACTTCAGAGAATCATTCAAGGATCACAGCTACATAAAAGCAACAGAAGGAAAGTGCATGCAGATAATGGGAGTGGCTAGTCAAATTGAAATTATGCAAAATTGAACTAGACGTTCCACAGACTAGAATACAACCTTGATCAAATATCTTAGAATTTGAGTTGTCAAAATAAAAATAATTCTCAAAGACCAATATAAAGGTGAATGTCCTTACTATCTTAAAGCAAAAGGGATCTCTTGTAAATCAAATAATGCAACTGACACAATAGAAGGCCACTATCGTGGATCGATTGTAAAGCAAGCAATGCATATCAAAGCCTAGAAAGAATTTACTTACGCAAAAAAAAAAAAACCTAGAAAGAATTTTGAGACATGACATAATTGGCAGTTCACTACAATACCATTCTGAAAGCCAATGATCCTTGAGAAAAATTCCTTCTTTATATTTTTCTTTCTTTTATTTGTTTAATTTGAGGCAGAAATTCCTTCTTAGCAGTTTTATAAAGGAACCCCAGCGCAAGTATACCATTTTGATTCTAGTATTAATACAAACAAAAATGAGATAATTTACTGATCAAGAGCATGCACTTTAATTGGATTCAGATAGAACTAACCTTATAATAATTGACTGATTCACTTCATCTGCAAAAAACAGAGAACCAAAGCATCATCAATTACACTTGCATGAAAGTACATTGAAAGATCTAAAGTAAAATATCATGCCAAGATGTGAAGGATTCATAAGGCTACAATCTTCCAAGGAAAAGAGTTTTAAAATCACCTCTCATCATTTCACGTATAGCCAAATCTGCTATGGCATAGACATGAGGATCATCCATCTTCTTCCTCCTATACGCTTCAATATAATCATTTCCATAATAAGGGACTGCTTTAAAAGGATTGATTGCAACCAAGACTGGACCTGCCTTAGTCTATCAGTAAAGCACATACACAGATGTTGACAACGTGGTTAATAAACAGGCATGCATAAATAAACAGAAATCGATGATAGACAAATAACTAAAATCTTCACAAAAGCTCACATATATCATGTCCTGGGAATATCTGTATTGAAGATTGTGCAAAACTGATGGCTCATTTAGATAACTAAGTTGCATGAGATCATTAACACCCACGAGAATATCAGGATTTGCAGGTAATAGATATTCAGGATGGACATTCACAACCTGCAATCATTAAATGGGAAGCAATGATAAGTAGTGTAACAATGACATTGATAGTGTAACTTCTCAAATTAATCAGTTGTTGCGCTTACTTTTCCATTCATTATTATGGTACACTCTTCCTCTGAAGTTGACTGCACTGTTCCTAGTTCCCATTGGCCATTCCGAAGTTGACACCAAACCCGAAGCTTCTGAAAGAAACAACTTCAACGAGTAGGTCTTGGGATCAATTAGCATTTTATTGGTTGCACTAACACCAATAATTTGCACCAAAGAAATAATAGACGGTATATATGCACTTGAAGTATACATAATCGTCAAACCGAGTCTTCCAGAAAATATTACATCATAAAATAAGTAGATATTGCAACCAATTTCAATGCACAAATGTTCAGGAGCATACACACACTACTTTTCCATGGTCCATGATGAACTCAGATATATGTCAACATGGGGACAGCAATCTAGTTGAACTTGAAATGCAACCTAGGATTACACATTTGAGGAAAAAGAACCCAAATTTGAAGGTCTTTTATAAAAAGAACCCAACCCAAATAAAATCTAGATAAAGAAGCATTAAACCAGATCGATAATAAAGACCATACCTTCTTCCCACCATAAACACTTTTGTCGCTCCACCTGCATTCATCTAGCGATGGAAGGAACAATTGTGAACCAGAAACAGAATTCTCATCATTTTCTGAAGAAACTTCAGCAAGCTTGCTCATTTTTGTTCTATATGGTGAATCCTCATCATTTTGATCTGTTTCGCTCACAGTTTCCATGCCCTGACTAGACAACACATCTTCCTTTGAATACCCACCATTCTCATAAAGATCTGAAACCTTCTCAGAGTTATAGGGATCACCTCCTTCACTATGTTCAATAGGATGAAACCCAGTTGAATCTGCATACTTAAAATCAATAGGCAAAGATTTTAGGGCCTGAAAATCTTTGGGCTTCCGTTCGTTTTCCATGACTGAAACTTGCATTTCCTTACAAGTAACTTATCCTCTTCCCAAAGGAATTATGGCTGATGCTGCTAAAAAAAAATACCAAAATTACCAATGAGAAACCTTAATAAGAGGAGCAAGCAAACTTTGAAGAAGCCTCTACCATTTCACATACTATGATGGGAAATCTTCATACTATCAGAAAAACCTCCCTTTCCATAAGACCATAACCCAACAACCAATGCATATGCAGTGGAATCAATTATGTTCAGTTGTGCTTTGATTTATCCAAATCCAACTGTGATCAATTGGACAAAGAATCATAAATCTGATATAAAAATAGACATCACACTACAATACCATTGGAAACTAAACTTGGTCGCTTTGAGTAAATGAGAATAAAATTAAACTAGGTCCAGATATGTTTAAGTGGAGATGCTTGGACCTTCAAAAATTCCAAGCAGCCTCCACCATAAAACAGGTCTCTCTTCCCAGAAAACTTTGAAATTCACACCAGGGAAATTGAAGCCAGTGATTACCTCATAACATCAAACTATTGAATGCCCACAAAACCCTAGAAATGGAAATGTATCCTTTGGCTTGTGGATCTTTTACTGAAACTCTTCAACAAATATCCAGCTTTCCTCAGACAAAATAAACCTAGAGCAAGTATCACAGGTAACCTTGAAATCCTAAAGCCAGCTAAAAAACCTTAGGTGCCTAATGGTGACCCTAAATCACACTTCAACTACACAGAAACACTTCACTGCATCAAAATGTCCCTTCTTCGACTGATCCTTGATATTAAGAATAAATTCAGAACATAACAAGAAAAATGAAATTCAACAGAGAAGTATTGAAGGATATCAGCAAATTCCTTCTTTGCTAATTGATTAAAGAAACCTCTGAAGTAATACCATATTTTGACAAGAATAGTAAAATCAATGGAAAATGAATCCAAGTCCTTTCACTGAATTGATCCTTGTCCAAATATTAGTGAGTCCGAATATTAGTGAAGCTTCAAAGGCAATAACTTCACTTACAATACCAGAAAAATGGCTTCAATTCTTCATAAAGAAATCAGAGCTTGAGAAATTAGAATCCTACTCTTTCTGCAACTTGATCCTTGACCCAAACAAACCTTTGAAGCTTCACAAACACATATTCCACTAAAAAAAATCACGAAAACCTCATAAAACATATAAAAAACTCGAGTTAGACTCCTTCCACGCATCGATCTTCCAATACTATACTTTCTCAAGCTTTGCACACACGGCTTTCAGCTTCTAATCAATCACTGCACAGTAACCACCATTAAACCGCAGTAAAATCTCCTCGAGCTTCAATACAAGCCCTAAAAATCGATATTTGCCTCAATAAACTATAAAAGCTTAAAAAAAAAAAACGATTTCACCCGTCAACTGATTATAAAGCAACAATGACCATTAAACCCTAGCAAAAACCACAGAAAAAATCAAATACATCTCTCTCCAAACCTCACAGTGAAATCATTTGAAGGTCAAAAGAGTTGTTCTCTCGTGTACGGAAACTGCCAAGTTTTAGTAAAAAAAATTTTGAGTTTTCAGAGGGTTTCAGATAAAGTCATTTGTAATGAGAACCCTCGAATTTTAAATACGTTTTTTTGTCAGGAGGGAAGGTTAATTAGTTTAAGCCATGTTTAAATATAAACCGTTGGATCATGAAACGAGGGAATGAGATTGTCCGATGACATGCACACCGAGTCTCTTTGGCGTAAAGCCGGCATACGGGGCCACAGCTCGTCTTTTTGGGGTTGTCGTTTTAGGAATCGAATGGAGTCGTACGGCGGCTTGACTCGGATCGGCTTGATAACTTTCTAAAACTAAATAGTACTAATATTAAATGGGATTGTATATAGTAAGACCATTAACTTTTCTTATGTGGAGGTCATAATTGCTTATAACCATCCGATGTAAAATTTGATAAAGTAGATGTGTCACGAAATTAAAAAAAAATATTTTAGATTTTGAACTTGGTAATAAAATAATTACAGCCATCCAACATCACATTTAGTGGTCAAGATCAATTGTGATCACTTTGTACCAAGGTAAATAGTCTCATTGTATATTTTTTCATATTAAATATGGATAGAAATAGAAATTTGAGATTCGAAATTTGAAATTTTGGCGAATTTATTTCACTGATGGTTTGTGAGTTGAGAAAGAGGAAAACATAGAGATATATTATTGGGCATTTATTTTCTTTCTATTTGTTTGTTTGTTGATAACGCTAGTGGTACACTTTTTTGGAATTTTGGAAAGGTATTTATTATTATTTCACTAAATGACAAACAAAATCTTGAAATTTTGAAAATGAAAAGTTGACTTTCTTATTGCATACTAAAGAATTTTATTTTTTTATATTTCTTTATCTAACAATTCCAACTACTTCTTCTATTTGTATGAGTGATTTAACAAAAAGATCTGTGGCTTGGATTGTGCATCACAAAAACTGGTATAGATAAGTGAATTGACGGTCTGAATCGTTGTTTTACTGTAAAAAATAATAGTCAACCAGCAAAACACCCTTCGAAAAATAGTGAATTAAGTAAATACCAGTGCGGATTGATGAATCGGCATTTTTACTGTAGCAAAACATTATTTTTATTGTAGCAAAACACTATTTTATTGTAAAAAATCGTCGGTTCTCTTTTACACTTGGACGATTTCTTATTTATTAACAAAATCCACACGAAATGACTGATTCATGGATCAGACTAGGCGATTCCGAGCTGACCCAGAGTTTTTTCAATCACAAATTTGTATGATAAATTAAGGTTTCTCTTTACCTAAGACATAAGGAGATTCAAGGAGGGAGCTAATATATTATGCTTAAATAGAAATGGTTTTTTTTAATTTGTGACATTATTATGGTTTAATTCCCAATTATCTGATTAAGATTAAATAGTTGTGTATCTCTAGATCTATACAAATAAGGCGTATGTAGAGACAAAAAAAAGCCCACCTATTATTAGGATAAGCTCTTTTGTGTCTCCACACTCGGAATAAAGCTCACTAAAATCCCTCTAACTTTATAAAAAAAAAAAGTTTACAGTCCTTTGATATTAAAAGGAAGTTGATAATATTATCAACCATTAACTATAATTTAATAAAAATAATTAGCATAAATTAAGCGTATAGTTGTCATCTTACTCCCAATTTTTTAATAAAATAACACAATTAAGTACCTCTAAGTACGTATAAATTATATGCGTCAACAAGCATGAAAAGCTAACCCACGTATTTTTAAACTGAAGAGCTCATTTGACAGGGAGAAATGTACATGAAAGAAAAATGAAAATTATATGAAATTGATAAAATTGAAGAAATAGCAATTACACATAAATTTTAGGGGGAAAAGGGAAAATATTATGAAAATAAACTTGACATGAAGAAAAAACACAAGGAAAATTATAAAGGAGACAACCTGTGGCATTTTAGTTGCAAATGGATACGTGGCTCTATTGAAAGATGCAGACATGATGGTTTCTCTAACCAAAAGATGATACTCCTTTCCACACTTTACCTAACTACCACTTACCCTTCCTTCCTCATTGCTAATTTCCCCTTATTTTTCTTTAAATAAAGAGCAAACTCTTATTTTATTCTATGCAACTACCATACAAACTTCAAAAATAGGGCTGTAGCTCTATCAAACTATCAAAATAAGTAAAACCTCACTTCATAAGTCATTCAAAATTACTATTCAAACATTGAAAAACTTTTACATCAATCATCTCGGCTTGAACATCATGTTTGTGAAGAAAATTAACATTTAAAGCTCTAAAAATAGTGTAGATTGCAACAAATTATCTACGCCATTTATTTCGCCCTTAAAATAAGTGTACATAGATCCACAAGATTTGTACTAGTTTTTTAGTTTCAAAATTTATTGTCGGTGTTGAAAATTGATTTTAGAGCCATCATAAAGATTTTCGTTGCCAAAACTGCTTTCCATACAAGGATTTTAGTTGAGGCTTTATTTTGTTTTCATAAAGCCTAGGCCTTATAGAAACTTCCTCCTTCAAAACTCTAAGGTAAAATAAGATAGGACCCCATAATATATCATGAAGAAACAATTATGAAGAAGAAACAAGAGCTTTCTTAGTTGGTTTCTTATTAATTTAGTCCCTAGCTTACCTGTTATTCAAATGATCAATAAATTTTCAAAAAAATGGCCACACAAGACAAGTTGATATCTAATTTAATATGGCACATGCAAACCTAGACACATTGAATAGCATGAGCTTTACTCCTTTTTTTTTTTTTTACTATCAAAAGATTGTATGCTCCGTCAGGTGTATGCTCCTACTCCTGTAAAAAACCTATCCGTAGGTCCCCAATTTTTTTGGAATGTAACGTCCTCTGCCTATCTACTAACCTAAAAAGAGGGAAAGAAAGTGCATTTGAAAAAGGGAAATTGTTTCATGCGGCAGGGACCACATTTCTACATTTGGGGTCCCTTAGGTATAAAACATCCATCTTAAAGATGGATGCAAAGAGGTGGTCCATCTAAAAACAATTGAAATTGAGGGTTCAAATGTTTTTTTAATATAATTTTTTTTATATTTATGATCACCATGTTAGAAAAAAAAAAAGAGATTATATGTCCTTAAAAATTAGGTCAAAAAATCCATCTCAAAAATAGATTTTTAAGAGGTGACTCATTTCTACATGAACTCATAAAAAATGTGTCCCTTGAAAAAAAAAAGGGATTATCTACAAAAATATCATTTATCTTTTATACATGGAGGTCACAATTATTTCTACTCATTAAATGTCAAATTGGATGGCTTGTGGTGGGTCACGAAATTCAAGATTTTTTTTTTCATTACAGAACTTGATGTCTATTTGAAATGCAATGGACAAGAATGATTGTGACCTCTATATAAAAAAAGATAAACGGAATGTGAAAGATTTGATCTAGGTGTTTAAAAAATAAAAATTAAACTTTTCTTAAAAATGCTCATTTGGTGATTCTATAGAGGAGCCCAATAGATAATATGTTAGATCAAGAAAGTAATCCTAATTTAAGTCTCTTGCCTAATGGAGTAAGTTGTGTACAATGTGCTCCCATAAAAACATCAGCGATGTAATTGTTTAGAACTTTAAATATAAAATTTATTGGTTATTATGTCTTGTATTTTATACATTAGAAAGTCAGTTTATAGTTGTGGAATTATTGTCTTCAAAAGGTAGATGCGTATGGCACTTGATATCTTGGTAGCATCTGAGGACCTTCCTTTTCCTTCTTTTCAGAAGAATGAATGGATCAAAAATTGGTTGTCAAAAGGCTTCTAAAGAAGTAAGATTTTGTTATGGTGGGCCTGAGGACTTGATATTGCATGCCTTAAATGCTACTCTAACACTAATAATTTTCCAACCCAACTTTGGGTGGAGCTCATTAACTCCATAATTAATATACTCTCAAATAATCTCTCTCTTTACCTCCATAATTAGTATTCTCTCAAATAATATTTCTCTCTCTAAACTAATTTCCATCACTCTCAATAGGCCTTTCCCCATGCCCCGAGGCCATATTAGGTGACTTTCGGGCTTGGGTCGGGTCTCAATTTTGCGGATTACATGCACTTATATCACCCTTTCATAAAATGCCACGTTTTCTAGCATCGAGTTCGAGTTGATTGAGGGTCATATGCCTCCATGACTGAAAATCAAAGGTATTGTGCTCACACCTGTATATGTTCCCTCCAGTAAAAGTCTTATTAGGACCATCCTCCGAACCCAAAATTCGGGGGTTGTAACCTTCTATAAGATTGAATTTCAATAAAAATAAAAAAATATATATCTTACATATTCTATATGTGGAAATAATCATGTCCTAAAATTGGATAGAGATTTGTCCATATATATATATATATATATTGAGGAAGTATATTTCATATTGTCAAATCTAAGTGTTTAGAAACTCAAAATCCAACTTTTTTGTTTTTAAAATCACTGATATGGTGATTTTGGAGTGGATCCTAATTACTTCTCCTGAACATGCCGTTTACACGAGAAAAAAGTGTATAGGGTGCTCCTATAGGAGTGCACAGTACACGCACATGTGATCTAAAGTTTTTTATATTTGTCGGACTTATCACACTTAAGCTATCAGATTTCACATTGAATGAGTATAAATAATTATGACCTGTTTGTACCAACGGTAAATTTTTATTCAATCTCTTAATATTTTGTGCCGTGAGCGCTCTTAGGGTTTATTTCTCATTTCATGGTTCCTCCTCTTTTTCCCATATTTGAGAGAGGTAGGCAAGAAACTTGAGCCTAATTAAATGGCATATCAAATGAGACACATAGGCTGAAAATGTCAGCCTTCAAAGACTTGGAAAAAGTCTTAGGCCATGTTATGGCCAAGTCCTTTTATCATTATGGACACACTTTTCACCGGCAATCCAAGAAAATGAGGCCCAGCTGTCATGGCCCAATAATGCTTTCATAGTTGTGGAAGTCCCCATACGCTATCCAATGTGCCTTCTCTTTTCTTAAGCTTTTTCATCCAACACCATGAATTGTGACTATCAACCAACCCTTACATATTTGCCAATTTTTTTTTTATAATATTTATGTACATATTTTTTATATGTTAATGGTAGGAATGGAGTACTGGATGTTATGTTGAAGCATTCCCCCCTAATCCCCCATTCCCTTGGATATTTGGCTATTTGCAATGGTATTTTTGCTAGGCAAATTTTTTGTCAGTTTCTCTCTCTATATATATATATATATATTATTTGGTTCGTTTTTATTTTGGCAGTTGAGAGTGTGTTGACAATATCATTATATATTAATTATGATTTTGTTGATATATCAAGTACTTTAGTTATCAAGATCAGATCGGATTGCTAGTTTCATCAATTGGACTGCTGAAAAGTGACTTAGTATGTATGGTCTAAAATAAGAACCAAATGTAGTAAAAAACTGGTCAAGACTAATGTTTAACTGATTTGGCCAGTCGGACTAATTAGTTTTGATCGGTATGACTAGCTAATTAAAGTTGGGTAAACTTCCTCGCATATTTCATATTGTGAAACTATTTTTTGATATTTTTTATTTTATTTTATGAAATTCGATCCGACCAGTTCCATCGATAGTCGAATTGATCCCAATTAGATCAGACCCTTCACCGGTTTGATGTCCAATATTATCCTAATGACTCTGGCAGCTATTGACTTGTGATATTATGCCAAGGCCACTCCAAAATCAAACAGTTGTGATATCCATAGTCCATACTCACAAATTATATGCATCGCACATATAAAGGTTTTATATTTTACTTTTCTATACATCAAAGGGAAAGCATGCCATAGACGACAGGCACAACCTGCACCACCCAATCGTAGGGTGTGGTTTGTATAAGGCCGAGGTTCTAAACAATCAAAGTAAGGTGCACCTACAAATATTACCGAAGTAAAATGTTTTAGTATTAGCAATCTTTATATGAACACTTGAAAATCTTGAAAACCGGCAGTCTAAATAATACATTACATGATACATCGTTCCCGAGCTTGAAATCTATTCTTTTTCATTTCCATACATTTTGAGGTCTAGATGATCGAGTTGAAGGTTTTTCAGCATCGAAACAATCCCTTCTAACGTATTTTTCAAGTGCGTCTTAATTTGATTGTTTAAGGCCTTGCCCTAATATATATTATTATTATTATTTAAATCAAATGTGCTCTCTTTTTCTCAGGTCTCCCATTGATATTTCTGTCGGCTCCAAAACTTTAGTCAATCTCACATGGGAGTTAGAATCTTTTGGTCCCATTTATATATGTTGGCCCCATCCATAACCACTACCAGCACAATCTTGTGTCCTCCTGTGGATATCATTCACATGGCAATCAACAAAAACTAAAAAAGGGAACACATTGATCATTAATGTCAAACACAAGCTTATAAGTTATTGGAAGGGGTGAAGTTTGTATAAGGTTGCCTCTTGATCTCATAGAAGTTAAGTGTGCCTCTAAAACTTGCTTAGAAATGTTATTCTGGTTAGGGAAATTATGACGTCTTTAAATTATTTTATCTTTAGTTATAAAATTTAAAATTATAAAAAATGGTACAGATCAAATAAATCAATAAATACTTGAAAATCTTGAATAAATGGCCGAGATAACTTGTTATAGGATGCACTATTTTTTCCACTTGAAAATCTTTTATTTTTTCATATCCATACATTTCGAGGTCTAGACGATCAGTTGGGGGTTCTACAACACCAGAACACCCTATTGTGTAGGATTTTTGACGTGCAGCTTAGTTTCAATGGTATAGATTGCAGCCTTACATAAATTTTTTCCTATTATATATAGATTTTTGTTAGCTGCCAGGCCTATGGAACACTGTGAGCTGGACGGCATAGATTGAGGGTTATATCTTAACTTGGACGGCCAAAGTCCCCATTGTACATGGCGAACACATTTTGGCCATCCTTCATTGAGCATTATTATTGGTGGTGTTGTTGTTATAGTTATTTGGGGTGCCTTGGTCTGGTGCATGTATCCAAGAATTTCAAATCTGTCAAATTTATAAAAAATAAAACAAAATTCGAATACTAACCCATTACGTCTTTTCTTATTTTGCTACATCACAAAAAAAATGGAGCAATATAAAAAAGAAAATGTTTATATAGAGCCGAGGCTCTAAACAATTAAATTAGAGACCAACTTAAAAAATTTCATTAGAATATATTGTTTTGATGCCAAAATATCTTCAAATTGATCATCTTGTCATCAAGATGCATGGACTTGAAAAATAAATGGATTTCAAGTTTTAGAAATAGCGCATCTTGTAACGCATTTTTGGACCATCAATTTTTAAGATTTTAAAGTTTTCATAGAACTGCTCAATATACACTATTTTTGAGATTTTAAATTTTATAATTAAAAATGAAAATATATTTAAGGCCAGTATTGAAGCCACATTTCTCGATACTATTTGAAGGTATATTTTACTTTGATTGTTTAGAGCCTCGGCTCTATACAAACCGCACCCATATAAAAAAGATTGGAGTGATAAATTAGAACACCATTTTTGCCCTTTAGAGACATCCCACATAATTGTAAAAATACAAAAAAAAAAAAAAAAAAAGTTGTCTACAAAGAGATCATTTATCTTTTGTAAATAGAGGTCACAATCATTTCCACTCACTACATGTTAAATTGGATGGCTTGAGGTGAATCATGAAGTTCGAGATTTTTTTGTTTTGCTTTAAAACTTTATATATATTCAATGACACTCTTATAATCACCCATTATAAAATTTAAAAGACAATAATGATTATGACCTCCATGTACAAAAAATAAAATGTGTCTTTGCAAACAATCCTAAAAAAAATTATACGCCCCCCTCACATCACACATAAATTGCTAGAGAGAATGCCTATGTGAAGCAAGCTTAAAACACGATGTGCAGTGTAAAGGTGTTTGGGCTACGGTTTACTATTAATGCCATCAACATGTGCATATGTATAGGTTGCATATTCACATTTTTCACAAATAGGTCTAGTCCACTAGACGGGTATTCTATATTATTATTATTTTTAGATTATAAGAATTGTACAACAAGGCTATTTATCTTTGGTACAAAAGGTCACAACCACTACTGAAACTAGATAACTAAGGATATAAGTAAAAGAACTTCCCTCGGGCTTTGCACAGAGAAATGACTCGTCTGTTCTTGAGTGTAAGCTAGTCAATGCTTATGCGTATTTAGTTTTTTTATGTCTGTATGTTAGCTTGATATGTTACTATTCATATGTGCATCTTTTGGAATCAGTACTCAATTATAGGAAACAATCGAAAATAGTGTATCTTTTGCATCTATTTTTTTGTCATTTTTAAATGACCAAATTACCCATATTTGAGATATTCAATATCTAAAATTTAATAAGGTGGAAACTTGTAAAAATTTGAAATTATAAATTTGAAGTTTCAGATTTTTTTTAAAAAAATTTGAAATTTTCACATAAGAATTTTCAAAATATAAAATTTCTAAAATTTCAAATTTTAAAATCCAAAATTTGTTCTAGTCCCATGGCACACTAGCAGTGGGTCTGTTGTACCTTGGGTGGTAGAAGAACTCTCCCAATTCCAAAATTTGAAATAATCATAGGAGTTTTGGATCTTAAAGATCCGAGGTAGGGCCATTTTGGGCAAAAACGTAAAAAAACTTGAAATTGTTTTAGTTATTTCTGTATTAATCTATGGAGTGGTTTTATTGAATAGTACCTTTTCAGTCTATTGCTTTAGGGCCACATCTTGACCCCATTATTTTGGACGATCGAGGGCCTTTTTGCATGTTCATCCACTATCTCTCCGGATCAATAATGTGGAAGAAAAGACTTATCTCAACCATCCTTTTCATGGTTGCATCTATCTCGGTGTGTGAAGAAGCGATTAATTCACAGATTTTTAATGTATTTTGTTTTACTCTCACGTCGATCTTGATTGGATGGTTGCGATCTCATATCACCATTGAAATTTTAGTTTTTATATATTTGTTTGGGCTGGAATTTTGGGTGTGCACAATTCTCGTTTTCCTTTTTCTTTTCTTTGCTTTCTTATTCTTCTTCCTTTTTTTATTTTATTTTATTTTATTTTTAACAATGTTACGAGCTTTTATTAATAGAATAGGTAGTCAAAACATAATTGAAATAATATCAAATAATCAAAAATCACTAATGACTCCATCAATGCTCCCGGCTTGGTCAATCCATCCGCCACTTCCTTTGCTCCTCTATAGACATGAACAAAAGACTGTCCACAAACATGCCAACTCCATGATCTGTAGTCATAAAGACCTCAAAGGCCAAGTTAGAGTTGATATCTTATTACACGAATTTATAACATTTAACGAGTCTGCCTTGAGGATGAAATGACCTCCAACTTATTCAAGACTTTAACCCCTTGCAACAAAGCCGCTAGCTCAACATGATTTTCCGAAGTAACACAACAGTGTCCTGCAAAGCTAAAACGAACATTTCCAAAGCTATCCCTACACACTCCACTGAGACCGGCTATTCCTAGATTCCCCAAAGAAGACCCATCAAATTCATTTTATAACATCCAAGCAAAGGAGACTGACATCTACTCTCCAGTTTCACCTTAACAACTTCAAGAGTCATAAGCTTTGCATTATTTAGCTTAATATCCACCTTAGACACTCTTTTACCTTCAATGGTTATACTAAACCAACTCTATACATTAGAAAGAATTCTTCCGTTCACTTCTTATGCTTTTAATGAGCTTCTTTCAAAAGTTTTATGATTTCTCTCCAACTACAATTCCCATATTTTATCAGCTCGAAAAATGTCCAAATTACACAACCAATTTTCCATGTCAACTTAAGCCGAACCACAATCTCCATATGTAACCTAGGACAGATTAAAGGAATACCAATCTTGTGCATTGCCCAACTCCAAATGTTTGATGAAAAAAAGCAACGGAAAAATAAGTGATCTCTATTCACCTCATCATTCTTACATAATAAGCAAACATTAACCTTGGTCCTCTTTCTTAAGTTATCTAAAGTCAGCACTTTATTCTGTCGCATAATCCATACAAAAACCTACATTTTATGCAGAACTTTCCATTTCCAAATATCTTTCAACTTGGGGCAGCTCCATCTAAAGCGATCATGGCATAATTGATAGTAAGCTGATTTAACTAACAACCAACGGCCTCAACTTTCCACAATAATTCATCTTCAAAAGAACTCGAAACATGAATCTCATTCAAATTTGACAGCAACTCTGTGAGCTACCCAGCAGCCGTATGGGGAATTCTATTATAATTACAAGCAATATTCCATAAAAAGAATTTCCCTGACCTTTACAAACTTCATTAACCTTTGCCATGGGTTGTGCCACCCCTTGAAACAACCTAGAGAAAGATACTTTGAAAGAAACATTACCGAACAATTTATGGTGCCCAAATAACATTTATCTCCATTCCAAACACCCCATCTGGTATACCATTTCACAAAAGATTTTGTGGTCAGTGGGTGGGATTTAGAGAACCAGTCCTACCCCTAGCAATGAAGTCAGTCGTTGGACTAGACCATATTTGGCTACTAGAACCTCTTGCTATAGCATATTTTCATTTCCCATCAATCTCCGCCACCATTTTGCAATCAAAGCTTGATTAACTAACTTCAGTCTCCTAATCCTCAAACTACCTTCTTTCTTAGGAGTACACCTCTTTTCCAATCAACCAAATGGTATTTTCTTGCCTTATCATCTGATCCCCATAGAAAATCCCTCACGAGCTACTCTATCTTGTTGACAATATCACCTAGCATAATCAGTAAGGGCATCAAATAAATCGGAAGATTGAATAATGAAGATTTAATAAGGGTGATATGTTCCCCCAAAGATTAATACTTGCCTTGCACAAATCTAGTTTGACTCATGCTCACACACCTGAAAATTATTAAAGAACATTAGAAAAACACTTATAATGTTTCAATCATATTTTAGTCTCTTTTTTTTTAATTACTTTTTTGTGGACTTTTAGGTGCACCATGCATGTCCTCGAAATATTATAATAATTTGATGTCGTCGTTGTTCTCCTCTTCATCATCATCAGAGCTTTATTTCAACTATTTGGGGTCGGTAACATGAATTATGTTATGCCGTTATGCTTGATCAAGGGTCATGCTCTCATTATGGCCATAAGGCCCTATATCTTTCTCACTACTTCCATCCATGTCCATTTGGGCATTCCCCTCGCCCTTTTAGAACCTCCACGTGAACCAAATCACACATCCTAACCGGGGTTGTATTGAGCTACACTGCATACGGCCAGCCGACCTAAGTTTACTTTCTCTCAACTTATCTCCTATTGAAGCCATACCTAAGTTCCCTCGATTGTCTTCATTTTGAAATTTATCCTTTCTTATCTTGCAACTCATCCATCTCAACATCCTTATCTCATCAACACTCATCTTATAGGTATGTTGTCTCTTGGCCATCCAGCATTCCGTCACATAAAACCAAAGTTTATTTTACAACCATCTTATAGAATTGTATGCGATGATCCAATAAAACTCTTGTTATACATCTCCACTTTGTATAAAAAATAAAAGAAATTCAAATAGTGATACACGCTCCTAGTTTTCTAGTCTACCATGTGAAAGTAAAATACCGGAGGAATTTGCTATGATTAATTTGAAGCTTTTATGTATATTGCAAGGGGCATAGTCCAATTTTGTTGCAAGGTTGCAATAATATATATATATATATATATATATATATATATATATATATATATATATATATATATATATATATATATATATATATATATATATATATATATATATATATATATATATATATATATATATATATATATATATATATATATATATGGTTTATGTGAGCTTATGGGCTCGCAAGAAAAAAAGAGCCCAATGGCCTAGATTAACTCTGGGCCTATCTAACGATCACGGATGTCCGATAGTGTTTGAATTTTATTTTATTTTTCTACAAATCCAAATCACTTGAAATTTTAGATGTGTATTGATAAAAAATAGATGAATATTTGAAAAATATTAAAAAAATATTTTACATGAAAAATAATGACCAAAATAACCATATAAATTTTTAGAGGTATTTTGGTCATTTTTAATTTTACTAATTATTATTTTTATATATTTTTATTATGTGTGGCTTGATAAGAAGAAGATTCACCTAAAATTTCAAGTGATTTGAATTTGTAGAAAAAAAAAATTAAAATTCAAACACTCTCAGCTGTCAGATCGGTCCAGATTCAATCTGGGCCATTGGGCTTATACTATTCTGTGAACTAGTGGGCTCACACTGGCATCTTCTATATATATATATATATATATATATATATATATATATATATATATATATATATATATATATATATATATATATATATATATACATCTTCTATATATATATATATATATATATATTTGTCGATACTAATTCCTAGCCCAAACATTCATGGTCCCTAATATAAGGTGCCCACTTTATACTATACAAGTAAGGTGTACCTCTAAATTTTGTTGGAAAATGTAGTTTTGATGTCAGAAACCTTATAATAGCTTGAAAATTCATGTTCAATCTTAATTGTGAAGTTAAAATTTCTAAAAGCAGTGCAGATTAAGCATATTTATAAACACTTCAAAATCTTGAAAATAAACGGTTTAGATAACATGTTACAAGATGAAATATTTTTGAGAATTGAAATTCTTTTTTGTTTAATACCATACACGTGAGGAGAGATAACTAGTTGCAAGGTTTTTCAACTTCGAATCACCTTTTTTATTGGATCTTTGAGGTGCACCTTACTTCTATAATATAAAGTGCAACCTTGTGTAAACAAATTTCATTATAAAACCACTCATATTAATTATACAAAGGAAAAGGTTTATAAAAGGTTTCAACCTTATTCTATTGAAGTAAGGTGCACTTCGAAATCCAACATTTCCAGTACTGGAAAACCCTCCAATTGATCATCTCGAACTTGAGAAATATGGACATGAAAAACAAAAAAAAGAACAAGAAAAAAAGAATTCCAAGTTTAAAATAGTACATATTGTAACAAGTTATCTGGATCGTCTATTTTCAAAATTTTCAAATGTTTATTGATCTACTTGATGAATACCATTCTTACAATTTTAGATTTTATAACTAGGGATGAAAATATATTTTTAAGCTATCATAAGGTTTCTGACACTACAACAACATTTCTAAGCAAATTTTAGAAGTGTGCCTTACTTCTACAGTATAAGGAGACAACATTATACAACATTCTTTCATTTTACGGTTTTATAGCCAGCGTAAGGTTTCCCCATTAGGTGATAAGATGAGAGATAGTAGGCAGAGCCATGTGTGGTACCAACCAAGTAGAACACCTATTAGGATGTGTGAGTTAGTTCAAGTGGAAGGCTTTAAAAGAACAAGGGATAGACCCAAAACGACGTGATTAGAAGTAGTTTAGAAATATATAGGGACTTATGACCTCACTGAGAGTATGACCTTTAATAGAATAGAATGACGAACTATGATTCATGTAGCCGAACCCAACTAATTAGAAAATAGCTATAATGATGATGATGATAACCATCATAAGGTTTCCAGCACTGAAATATTTCTAAGAAAAAATTAGAATTGCGACTTACTTCTACAATATAAGGAGGCAACCTTAATACAAATATCACCCTTCATTTTAGGGTTTTATAGCATTAGTTAGCACAACTATCCAAACATGGCCTCCTTCCAAAAGCCATCTTAGATAGTTTTGAACCTAAATTTTCATAAGTCAATAATCTTGACCTTAAGGAAAAATAACATGAAAAAAATGATTTTTGATTAAAAAAAAAAAAAGAAGATTGGAATTTGCTCCAAGATAGATTGTTGGAAGGGACCTATTTCGATTTGTCCTTTTAAAGTATTTGTTATTTAGATACATGGAGACCCTTACACATGGCTCCACTTACATGTAGATTCAAATATGTGTGATTATTATTCTCAGTTAGCTAATCTGAATGGATATTAGCTTATAAATATTTGATAAGATTGTATACAATGAAACTATTTACTTTTGGAATAGGAAGGTTACAATTACTTACAATCATCTGATGTGAAATTTGATAGCTTCGGTGTGTTACAAAGTTCGAAAAAAATTATTTTCAACTTTGAGCTTGGTAAATGAAATAAATACAACCACCCAATTTCACATCCAATGGTCAAGATTTATTGTGACCACCTTATAGCAAAGGTAAATGGTATCATTATATACTTTTCCATATTTGATTAGATGTCTTAGAATTTTTATTTTACTTATTCCCTTAGAAATCATTTTGACATGAAAATGAATAATGAATAGAAATAAAAATAAAAAATATTTTGACACAGACAATTAATCAAATGGCCCTTTACCTTGGGAAGGTACTTTGCAGAGACAATTAACCAAATGGCCCTTTACCTTGGGAAGGTACTTAGCTCATTTTATTTAGGCATGCATGAAACCATTTACGTTTCCCACAAGGAGATTACAATTATTTGGAACCATTTGATGTGAAATCCGATATTTTTGGTATGTCATGAAATTCGAAAAAAATTATTTTAAACTTTAAGCCTAGTCCATGAAACAAATGCAGCCGCCCATTTCTCATTCAAGGTTTTAAGATTATTTAGGACTAAATATAAACATCTCATTGTATACTTTTCTTTTATGGGTGCAGTTTGTATAGAGTCGAGGCTCTAAACAATTAAAAGTAAAGCGCGCGTTCAAATGGTGTCGAGAAATGTGGTTTCAATTCCGGAAATCTTTGTAATAGCCTTAAAATATATTTTAATTTTTAATTATAAAATTTAAAGCTTAAAAGTAAGTGTAGATTGAGCACATCTATGAAAACTTGAAAATTTTTTTAATTATAAAATTTAAAGCTTAAAACATAGTGTAGATTGAGCACATCTATGAAAACATGAAAGTTGATAGTAAAAAAATTTGTTATAAGATACAGTACCTTACTGAAATCCAATTTTTTCTCATGAAATCTATTTATTTTTCCCTCAAAACTTGAAAATGTTGATCCCTCAAAACTTGAAAATGTTGAAAATTGATAGAAAAAAAAATGTGTTACGAGATGCATCATTTTCAAAACTTCGAAATCCATTTTTTTCTTATGAAATCCATTTTTTCCCTCATGTGATGTTGAGACGATCAATTTGCAGCCGCCCATTTCTCAGCTATCTCTCTCTCTCTCTCAACGCATCTGTCTCGGTCTCTCGCTCTCTCATATGTAGCAGAAAATGGTGGAGAGAGCCATGCCTAGGGTGCCAGGACTCATAACTTCTCTCTCCTCTACACCCCCAGCCTATTCTCTCTCTTTCCTACCCAAGCGTCTTTTATGTCTCTCTGCAAGCCGAGCCCCTCTGCAACCCCAATGCTGTACTCTCTCTCTTGCTTAAGCCGTCGAAGACATCTCAAGTACGTCCAGTGATTCTACTTTTCATCTTTGTTTTTTACGTTCATTTACTTTTTGCGATCTTACTCGTCTACATTTACAACAAAAAAAGTACGAACAAAATATGGGAGTGAACAAGGGGGATTTATAGTTTGGAAGGGAAGGGAAGAAGGGAGGGTGTCCATTTTTTCTTTTTTGGGTTGTGAGAGAGAGAGAGAGAGAGAGAGAGAGAGAGAGAGAGAGAGAGAGAGAGAGAGAGAGAGAGAGAGAGAGAGTTTTCGGTGCAGATTTGATTGTTTCATTTTTCTTATCTTCATTTTTTCTTCATTGTTTACAATTAATCTTCATCTTTATTAGTTTTCTTCCTCTTTATTAATTTTCATTTTTCTTTGTTACTTCCAATTTTAATCTTGAAGTGTGATAATTTTTTTTTTTGCATTGTATTGCTCTGATTTTGTGAATAACATGCATGGAATGGATTATATGAGAAATTATGTTCTGAGTTTTGTGATTATTACTTTCGTAGTTGATTCTTGTGAATGAAATGTATGGCTTGCCATGTATTATTTTCAATAGTGAGCTTTATGCTTATCATGTGCTTGTGGATATGGCGAAATGATCATTCGGTGCTTCATTGGTACCGACAAGGTGGATTTACAATGGTAATAAGACTTTGAAGATAAATTTTAACAATTTCATGATTGAGTAGCCATGTAATTTCAATTCGCTTGAATTGTTGGAAGCCCCTAAATCCGATGGGTGATAAATTTTAGTAAATATGAATTCTTTGGAATGTAGTAATAACTAAATAGAACAATAAAAACATAGATAATTTGTAAATATTTACAAGACATGAAGTAGTTATCAAACACAAAATCTCATAACTTCTTTAACTTCTTCACCATTCCAGCAGATTATCAAACACAGAAACGCAGAACTTCTTACAGTAACTTCTTTCTTCCCAACAAAGAGGAACTTCCAATTTACAGTTTATGAACTTGTTTCCGGTTATCAAACAGGCCCCCACTTTAGGCTAAAACAATGTTCCGTCGATTTGGACGGAACTTAAAATGGGAAGTTCGATAGGGAAGTTCCTCACGTGAAAAACCCGCATGACCCTCGCTTCCTCTGACAAAGCTCTCTGTTCCTCTTTGATAAAGCTCTCTCTTATCTTTCTCTCTCTACTGACAAAGCTCTCGGTTCCCTCGGTTCCCCTCTGATAAAGCTCTATTTATGTAAACTTTTCCTTCTTTTATTTATCAAGAAACAATTTTTTATTTTTGTTAGATTCTTCTCTGCATGGACTAGGCATGCCCACAAATATAGGATTCTCTATAAAAATTTAAAATAAAACTATCAAATTATGACTTAAGCTATCCCACCCGTCAATCAAGAACGGACAGCTGAGATGGTCGGTTACACCGCTAGTAAGTTTGTAATAACCTATTTTCCCTTGTTCGAAATTAACTTTATCGTTATTCTCTCTCAGCACGCGAAGCTCTCTCACTTTCTCTCACTTGAAGAAGAGCTCTTATAATCTGAACTCTGCAACTGCCTCTCTCTCTCTCTAGACCAGGTACTAATCAAACTAATATTTCCTTTTTATTGCTGTTTCTTCCTCTATATGGGTCCTCATTTTTTTCATTGTAACTTGCATTCTTTACCCAAAAATTGCAGATACAACTCGAGGTTAATGCCTGCAACTCTCTGGTTATGTTTTCCATTATTATTTTTGTTTCTATATGGTGATTTAGTTCTCTTTAATCAACTAGAAAGGAATATGAGACGTATCTATCTTCATTGAAGTTTACCCTGATTCATAATAGATTGCACTGACTTTGAAATCATGAATTGGTATATAATTTTTTGAAATCTTCCATTGATGGCTGTTACATGAGGGCATGCCTGTCAATTTTCTTGTTTTATTTCACCATTGAGATTCCTCTTTTATTCTTCAAATTGTTTTATGGATAGTCACTTTTTGCTATCTTCAATTGAGTGGTTTTGTATGTATTTAATTATTTACTAGTATTGTTGAGAAATGTTTTTTTTTTGGTTAAACTATGTATGGGGAAAATGTATTCTGAATTAGGAACCATTGATGTTTAAATTCACCAGTTCAGTTTGAATTCACAAAAATTATTCAGAGTCAAGCAACCTTGTTAAGTCCAATGTGACATTCATATAAAAGTGAAAAATTGAGGGTTGTCTCTTGGGGTTTAGAGAAAGGAAGTGTTGTAACTTAAGAGTGTTTCAAACCTACTTTAATTGAATTAAATTCTGAAAATTGAGTTTCAGTATGTGAGCAGGAGTGCAATAACTTTTTTTAAAGAAAAGCAGGACTGCAATAACTGTGATCACAAGTTAATGGGCTAGATGGGATGGTAAGGTCTCTGCTAGTTCCTGAGTTTGGGGTTGATTTCAAAACGTTTCTTAACAAATTTTAGGCCCTAACAATAACATTTTGACCGTGGATAGCTTTGTTTTATGGTTTTTGGTTGCGGTTATGCTGTTCAAGCATAAACAGGCTTGAAAACAATGTCGTATGAATAGTGATACCAGAATGTGGTGTTCCATTGAGCAACATGAACTTGTTCTTTGGGAGCATTGTGTTGGTGCATTAGATACATATACATAAAATGAATGATTTCTCTCTTTCTATCTATCACTCTATCACTTTTTTATTCATTCTGTGGTTCGATCATTGATTCTATTCAGAAATTAAGAAACAGTTTTATCAATAAAGATAGGTAATGTACCAGGTGCTTCAATATATGAAGGGGTGGTTCAATACACAAAGGGGCCATCAAATAAAATTGTAAATCGAGTAGATTATGTTCAAATACTTAATGTTATACTGATCATTTTGCAGTAAAATTGGAGTGATTTTGGTTTAGGATTTGTGATGTACTAGAAAAATAGTGAGAATTTAGTCAAATAACTCAATAGTGTTCTATTCATTTTCAAAATGGCCGATTTGGTTTTTGGTTTTTGTCATGTCAAAGGGATATAGGGGGAGTTTGGTCAAATAAGTCAATGGCATTGTGATAATTTTTACATAAACTATAATGATTTGGCTTTCGGTTTTGTTGTGTACATGTGAAATATATGGAGGAGGAGAAATTGAACCTTGTATCTTTTGCTAAATGGTAATTGGATTGGCGATAATGGTTCAATTTACATCATTCTCTAAATGGTTAGTTTGATGACATCACTGTGCTACAACGACACTGTAGGCAGTTGAAGCATAACACAAAAATCTAGTTGATTGTTTAATACAATGGAGCTACTTTAGAGCTGATCATAACTAGCTAGCATGTCTCCAACATCCCTAGATTTAGGTGTTAGCTGAACTTAGAATTAACTTCTATTGGATTGGGTCATCTTCATCAGCATTATCAAAGCCTTTTCCCAATAAATTTGAGTTGGCTACACGAATCCTGGTCCACCATTTTGTTGTATTAAGGGCCATACCCTCAGTGAGGCCATATGTCCTAAAAAAATTTTCTTACTACTTCCTACCATGTTCTTTTGGGCCTACCCTTTACCCTTTTAGAGCCTTCCATTTGAACTAATTCTATTGGATTGGATAATATGTCTTTTCCAAGACATCAATTGGGAATAGTTAGTAACATTGTAACTGAGTTTTGTTGCCATTGTAATTGAGTATTTATTTTCTTGCCATCATAGTCCAATCTTGAGGATGTTGGACAATTAGTTTTGTTGTTGAGGCAATTGGATTTCCAATGTAAGACCTTTAACAGCCAATGAAAAGCATGCATCCAGGCATGTAGACTCGTGTTGGGCACACCGGAGAGACACACATGTCCATCTATTCCCAGGGTTCCTTGGGAATCAACATGGGTGTCAGTTTGTATAAGCATTGGGTTTTTTAATCCGACAAGCAAAAAACACATCTGTACAGTGACATGCCTTTACAATATACTAAATAGAATATTTAGTTTATAGAAGAAGCATTTTCTTCACTCACTTTTGTTATAAAGTTATAACAAACATGTGTGTGCATGCACGTACACATATAAGGTTTTGTATGTACGCTTCTGAATATAATATTTATTATGATATTCAATGTCTTACATTAATTTATATAAAATTATTATGACATGAAATTTTAATATAAAAAACTGCCTAAATCCATATACATTTGAAGGGTTTAAGTACCCATTTTGGCACAAAGTATGGTTTATGACTTGTAAAATAAAAAACATGTGTCTTCAGCGGTCATAAAGTGTTGAATTGTGAAAATACATGTTGGATACTGTTGCAGCAAGCAAAATGAAGTGTATGGTGGCACTACCTATGAACATGTTTGGGTCCAGGTTGTCTGGTACCTGTCTGCAGGTGTTTGGGGCCTTGTGTATCCTTGTGATGTAAAGTGTTGGGGATAAGTTCAGTGATGAAGAGTGGTAACCTAGTGTAACTGATCCCTCATCATTCTGAGTTATGATTCTGCTGTTATGGCCTTCTGTAATGTATTCGTACATGAACATTTATGCTATTTCTGATTGTTTAAGTATGAGTCTGCTATTCACCTTGTGACGCAGGGTATTTGGGATTAGTTCAGTTATGAAGAGTTGCAGACTAGTGTAGTTTCTGATCCCTCATCATTGCTGAGTTATGATTCTGTTGTTATGGCTTTCTGTTCTTCACTTAAATGGTTATGCTATTTCTGATTGTTTAAGGGTGAGTTTGGTATTCCTGGTCCTTGAAGTGATATTGTGCTACTTTTCAACTTGTCATAGTTTCTTAAATGTCATGTGACATAGGAATTCCATTTGAAAATAATCAAAGATAATTACAGCCTTTAAATTGTTGGAAATATGTTGCCTAGTGTCTTGAGCTGCTAAGGGAAGGGATTGTAAAGGAAGAAAATGCATAGATGGGATTCAATCAAGTAAAATAAGCACTTAGGGGCTATTTGGATCCCTGGAAAAAGGTCATCAAGAAATGGTTTTCTAGGGAGATTGCCCATTTTCATTGTTTGGATCCAAAAACTGGGGTGGAAATTTTTTCTGCCAGAAATTGTTTTATCTATTTTGAGTCCAAAATCAAGAAAATATTTTTCTCTCCACAAGCTAAAAATTAATTTCTCCGTCAGATTTCCTTATGGAGCTGAACAAAAAAATTAAAAACAAACGTGTAGCTCACTCAGAACAAGAGGATAAAGGGCAATTTCTCTCTCTCTCTCTCTCTCTCTCTCCCTCCCTCTCTCTCTCTCTCTCTCTCTCTCTTCTCATTCCCAAAAGTCATATCTTTGTTTCTCCTCTCTCCGTCTCTCCATGTTCATAGAAATCTCTTTCTTCGTCCATCTTGCTCTAGCCATTTGCTTCTCTCTCTATCTCTACCATGTTTTTCTCTCTAGAGATTCCTTGCATTTAGCCCTTGTTTCTATGTAGAAATTTATCTTCCAGGTTGTATTTGATCCTATCTGAACAGAAAAAACCCATTTTACAGGAAATATTTTTCACGAAATGCAATTCACAAGCAGTAGTTCTTTTCAGATAAATTTTTTTTTCTAAGGATCCAAATGGGGAGTAGTTAGCTGACATTTTGAGAAATGGAGCTGTCAGCTACATCCAAGGGATGTGATCTTATGAATGTCAAGGTCACACATAGGATCTTCTAGTGTGAATAGACCTCAATCTTGTTTTGTGCATGGATCGTTGTTCTAGATTATTTTATGACATACAAATTATAAATTGCACTTGTATAGATGTCCACTTATCCTGATATGATGTAACAAAAGGAAAACTTACCAGACCATGCATAAAATATCAACTTTTTAACGTTTGACTCATTTATCAAAATGCACCTAAAATATCAACCATTCTTACTCATGATTATATGTCCTTTTATGGGCTTTTTGAAATTAGATCATAAGTAATGGCTAAGATGTTAAAACATTCATCTCTTTGCCATTTTTTGATAAATTTCCCCTAGAAAAATTCTGCTCATCTTGCATATACAACGTCTTGGGTATGTGTCTGTCATGAGAAAGCATTACTGATGTTTCCTCTGAGCAAGTTGGTTTTTGGGTGTATATATGATGTAAAGAACTTGTAATATCTCTTTTTTGGAATACTGGCCTGAGGTGCTAAGCCCTTGTCTGCGTGTTCACTTGTACGCATATATACATCACACTCAAGAAGAACCGACTTGAATATGTGCTCATGAGCTCAAAATTCTTTCTACATATCTTTTGTATTGTTTTATTTTAGTACAGTGAACTGGCTAGTGCCCAGTTTTGGGCAGGTGGTTTAATCTGTTGTATCTGGCCAGTTTCCTGCACAATTTAGTTTGAAGTGGTTTCTTGATATATTTGACTGGAATTTCCATTCCAGAGCAATTGAAATAGGCCTTCAACCTTGTTATTTTGGCATTGATCCACTCTATAGCCTGCAAGTTTTATGCAAATGCCTTTATTTGTGTTGTGTGTTG
This sequence comes from Amborella trichopoda, assembly GCF_054954075.1. Taxonomy (NCBI): domain Eukaryota; kingdom Viridiplantae; phylum Streptophyta; class Magnoliopsida; order Amborellales; family Amborellaceae; genus Amborella; species Amborella trichopoda. The sequence continues at coordinate 1,086,271 of NC_142344.1, forward strand.
GAAGTTTCTCTGATTACATTCTTCTATTACCAGAATTCTTGTAACACCTAATAGGTATGGCTTGATTGCGTATTGGTTCCCTGTGATCCTTTATAGAGCTTGTTCTAGCTGGCTTTGGAATTGCTAACAGGGTTATACTTCAGTTCATTGAAGAATGCTTGCGCTTTGCTGTAAACGTCTATACCTTTTCATTGGGGACTCTCTTCACACCCACACCCGTAGGCTAGCTCACTCTAAATTCCATACAAGTATCAGGTTTCAAAAACATATAGATCGTGATAATGGTCCCCTGACTCTTGCAAAAGTGGGATTTGGGTGCGAAACTGAGATAACAAAGAATAAGAAACCAAAGGCGTTTGCTGCTAATTTGGAATCGGGTGTGAAAGTTCCTTCAATCAAAACCAAAATACCAAAGGCCAAGTTAAAGCAAGTAGAGAAGAATCCCATAGACCCCAACTCAGCCCCATTTGCACCAAAGACATTCTCAGAGCTTGGCCTCTCACCTCATTTGCTTGAGACGTTAGAGAGAGAAGGTCTCTCTCTCCCAACCGACGTCCAGTCCACTGCAATCCCAACAATTCTCAGGGGTCACGATGTCATCATCCAATCTTATACTGGTTCAGGTAAAACGTTTGCTTACCTTCTCCCTATACTCTCTAGAGTAGGCCCTCTCAAAGAAGCCCAAAATGGAGAAGGGGTTACTGAAACCCGATGCATAGAAGCTGTGATCGTCTGCCCATCTAGAGAGCTGGGAATGCAAATAGTGAGAGAGGCTGAAAAAATATTGGGACCCCAAAACAGGAAAGTGGTGCAACAACTTGTTGGGGGTGCAAATCGATCGAGGCAAGAAGAAGCTCTCCGGAAAAACAAGCCTATCATTGTGGTAGGAACACCAGGGAGGATTGCGGAGATAAGTGCCTCAGGTAAGCTTCACACACATGGGTCACGCTTCTTAGTCCTTGATGAAGTGGATCAGTTACTTTCTTTTAACTTTCGAGAGGACATGCATAGGATCCTGGAGCACGTTGGTCGAGCTCGCTCCAACACCCAAGCCAAGCGGGTGGAGCGTCAAACCATTTTAGTCTCGGCCACTGTGCCCTTTGCTGTCTTGAGAGCAGCGAGAGGTTGGGGCCGAGACCCACTTCTTGTTAGAGCGAAAACGGTTCTCTCTCTTGACTCTGCCTTGGCATTGGGATCTTTGTCACCCTCTCCTTCAAGCTCCGCTATTACCCAAGCGGCCATAGAGAGCTTGCCTCCCTCTTTGAAGCACTACTATTGCATAACCAAATTACAACACAAGGTTGACACTCTTAGGCGGTGTGTGCACGCTATCAATGCTCTCTGTGTGATTGTTTTCATGAACCATACCAAGCAGTTGAAGGATACAGTTTTCAAGCTTGAGGCTCGAGGTATCAAGGCAGCTGCCTTACATGGCGATCTCAGCAAACTTGAGAGGGGAACTACTCTCAAGAATTTCAAGAGTGGGGAGTTGAGAGTTTTGGTGACTAATGAGTTATCAGCAAGGGGCTTAGATGTTCCTGAGTGTGATCTTGTGGTAAATTTGGATTTACCCACTGATTCTGTGCACTATGCTCATAGGGCAGGTCGAACTGGCAGGCTTGGAAGGAAGGGTTCTGTGGTTACGATATGTGAGGAACCTGAGGAGTTTGTTGTAAAGAAGTTGGAGAGGCAGCTTGGCATTCCCATCTTCGCTTGTGAATTCACAGAAGGCCAGCTTGTTCTACAAAATAATGAGAAGAAGGTACTTGAACAAGCGAGTGTTGGCAACTCACTGTAAGATATTTCTCGTTTTATTTCTTTATATGTTAAGTAGGGTTATAACTCTCTCTCTCTATCTCTCTCAAATGTGAAAGGTATTCTAAAATACCTTGTTTTTTTTTTTTCTCAAAAAAAAAAAAAAAAAACTCAAAAAAAAATTATTTGTTTCTTCAGTAGTTGAATCGTCTAGTCTCTTAATTAGAGAAACATTTGAATGCATGCCTGTTTCTCTGTGACTCATTTGCTTTTTTCTCATTTTCCTCTTCTGGAAATACAGCTGGTGGCATAAGTCGTCTGATAAGTAGTTTCACCCTTTGATGAACCTTTATGTAGATGCCTAGGAATCAGTTTCTATTTCATCATTTTTCGGGCATTATGAAATGTGGAAATTGAAACCATTTAATGGTTGAATTGGATGTAGAACAGAATTTGGACCATTTGAAGCCAAAATAGTGGGCATATATATCAAACAAAGAACACTGAAGAAAACCATTCGATTCTTGTTCTTTCTGCCAGTGGCAGAGAAAGGGATTGAGTAAAGTGATTCATGCAATTTTAAACAATAAAACACATGCAACATCAACCGTCCTTTATCAACAATGGAAGGTTAGGATGACTCATCCTCCTCCAAAGTGGGCATTAAGTGGAGGAGCTGGCCATTGTCAATGTTTAAAAGAAAAAACGGACTATCACGATTGTATGTTTCTATTTTTAAATTTTTCTAAAATTTGAATTAATTAGAAATTTCAGGCATCCACAATTCTCAATCAGACGTACATAAAAAGTATGTAAAAATAATTTTTAAAAATAAGTTGATCAAAATACATTCGAAACATTAAGGGGTATTTTGGTTAATTTATTTTTTAAATTATTCTTTTATGTTTTTTAGATGTGCTGACACAAACACCTTCAAAACTTCATTCAATGCAATCACTAAAAAAAAACTAAAATTTGAATACTATTTCAATGCAATCACTAAAAAACGACTAAAATTTGAATACTATTTCAAGGCAATCACTAAAAAAAGACTAAAATTTGGATACTATATGAAGTATTGGCCATCCGTGCGTTTTCCTTCTTATCCGAAGAGTTAAGAGATGCTTGTGCACCATTTGATTGTCCACATACTGTGGACCGTTTAAGTGGTGCTTGATAATATTACTTAACATAGAAAATCCTCGAGTTCTTTTGTCCCTTCTTTTTTTTTTTATTATTATTATTTGGGAATCATCCAAGTGCTCTATAAACACAATTAATTCACAGGTTATGATTGATTATATGTTTGCAAAGGATGAAGGCAATGGTTCAAGATCACATTCTTCGGCAATTTGGGAGTTCAGAAACAGTTTCAGTTATGTTGCAAGAAGGCATTTTGTTCAAGCACCTAGCTTCTCAATTGAAAGCCAAATGTAAGAGAAAATTTTAGTGAAAATTTTCAAATTATGCTTAACTTTCCAACAATTTAATAGTTTACACTTATCAAATAAGGTGCACCTCCAAAATTCGCTAGAAGATGTTTCAATGCCCAAAAATGCTCAAATTGATCTTCTCAACCTCAAGATGTATGGACATGGAAAACAAATGGATTTCAAGTTTTGAAAATAGTGCTTCTTGTAATCCATTTTTGGACCGTTAATTTTCAAGATTTTCAAGTGTTCATGGATATGATCGATCTACACTATTTCTGAACCTTTAAATTTTATAATTAGAAATAAAAATAAAATTTTAAGCGATCACAAAGACATCTTTCAACACTTTTCAAAGGCGCCTTACTTTGATGATTTAGGGTCTCGACCTTATACAAACCACATCCTTAACATAGAAGACTCCGCCAAATCCTCCCTGGGTGCTTCTCTTGAATGCACAAAGAGTAGTAAAATGTTATATGACTACTCAAGAGTTGGTACATGTCGTCTCATAAATCACTCTCAGTAACCGCGGTATTAACACAGCAATTTTCAGCTCTTGCATTAAATGTTATATCATAAAAGAAAAATACATGCGCAGACTTTTTTTTTTTGAGGTTTCATTTCTCAACATACCCGGGTTCTCTCTTGAATGTACATTTTTAGGTTTCATTTCTCAACATACCCGGGTTCTCTCTTGAATGCACAAAGAGTTGTTACATGTCTTCACTGCAGTAAGAACTCACTACTCAAGAGTCGGTACATGTCGCCTCATAAATCACCTTCAGTTAACCGTGGTATTTTTATCATATAGGGAAAATATGTGCGTAGGCTCTCTTTTTAGGTTTTATTTATCAACATACCCAAAGTTACGTGGCTGTATAGATATCTCATTTATTATATCTTCTAATCTTTTAAAATAAATTTTCATGCCATTACGACTTTTAAAACAATGGTTCAAATATTTTCTCCAGAAAAATTATTTATTTAAAAAATAAATTACTAAGGAGCCTGCATTTCTACAAGTGAGTCTATGGCTGGAATGCTAACTGTGTCCATTATCTTTATTACAAGAAGGTTACAATTAATCATAGCCATCAAATATTAAATTGGACGGCTTGGGGTATGTTACAAAGTTTGAAATTTTTTTTTTGTTGGAAATTTGAGTTTAGACATTGAGAATATGACAAACAAAGAGTAATTGTGAGTTCTTGTACCAAAAGTATGCTCATGTAATGTTTGAGCAGCTTCCTTCTAAATCCCCACCCATAAGCTCTTATTTTTAATTTAAATCTTGTTTTATTTATTTTTAATATTTTTCTCAAGGACACGGTTTCTATGCATCCAGCCCGCATATTGTAGAAATGCAGGCTTGGCAATAAATATATTTTTCTAAATATAATTGGATCCTAATTTTTAGAGTATATATAATCTTTAACATGGAGATCATGAATACGATATAATAATAATAATTTGAAAATTAGAAATAATAATTATATTAAAAAAACATTTGAACCATTAGTCACAATTGTTATTAGATGGACCACCTCTTTATACTTTTGGACTACATATTGTAGAAATACAGTCCAGCCAGCACGAAACAATTTTCCTTTTCTAAAGCACCGATTTTTTTTTTTTTTCTAAGTGATTCAGTGGGGAAGATGAGCACCTACCCGTGTTTTTTGAATGTGTTAGGGGAGAATGGAAGCTACACCTTAACTGGGGCAAGTAGTGCTATCACCTTGATCCAAACTAATTGTCAAAAAAAAAAAAAAAAAAAGGACGATTTGTACTATACATGATACCAATCTATCGATCCAACATGAAAATGTAGATTAACTGTCTAGAGCATTGAACCTAAACCCGAACCCGGACCCGGACCCGAACCTGAAACCGAACCCGAACCGACCGAATCCGAGCTGTGAAATGTTGGTATCATGTGTTCCCCAAGGTATTTGGTGAGATAAAATGATATATGTACAGAGCTGAGGACCCGTGAAAGTGTGTTGTAGGAAATGATGAGGCAAAGGACAAAACCCATTTCGTCCTTTCTCTCACACGTGATCTACAATCGCCACCCTACCCTTCTCGTTCTCAAATCCTAACCCACTCTCTCTCATCTCTGATGCCTAAAATACATGCAACCTGGACGAGGTTCCAACATACCACTTCCCCAAAATGACAATACTTTCCCCTCTCTCTCTCTCTCTCTCCCTCCTAAATGCTTAGGGTGGGTGGCCTGGTTTTACCATCTTTTCCTCCAAGACTTCAATCCTCCCTCCGCCAATCGCTTTTCTCATACCCATCGCTTCTTTTTCCATATTCCTCCAACCACTTTTTTCAAAGTTCTTATTCCAACGACTCTCTCTCCTCAAATGCACGAGGTTAGGCCTATGATTTACGAAAACAAAATAAATATTTGGAAAACACTTTCGGCATCAGGAAATCGCTTTAAAGTCAATTTCTAACACCGACACCATCTCTACATTATTTAAAATCACTTTCCTTCATTGACGATGAAATTCAAAAGTAAAAAAAAGTACACATCTTGCATTTTCATAAACACTTATTTTCGAGCCAATAAAGACCATATAGATAATTTGTTACGGGAAAGGTTTCTATGCTTCCCCTACCATCTAGCCGTTCAATTTTGATCCAGAGACCCACTCACCCACCCACCGTTTGATTTAGATCTGACATCTCAAAGTATTTTATTTTTAGGTTTTTTATACAAATTGTATGAATATAAAATTCGGTATGTGCTATCTTCTCATTGGGGCTCACCTATTTAAAAATATTATTTCGTCAAAATATAATAACCAAAAGACCTCTTGAAAATTCTAGGGCTATTTTAGTCATTTTATTTTATTGAAAATATGTTTTTTATATTTCGCACTAGTGTAAGTTTAATAGAAAATTGGATGTACAAAATTTGATATGAAAATAGTTTATAAAAGTATAAGTTTAATAGAAAATTGGATGTACAAAATTTGATATGAAAATAGTTTATAAACAAAAATTTAAAAATAAAATAGTGTAGAGACGTGACATTGTGATTGGGGCAATCTTAGCCTTCCATTCAGAATGGACGGTTGGATAAGGAGAAATATATAAATTTTATGTTGTAAGGGAAGCACAAAAAGTTTTTCCATTTGTCATAATATACACTATTTTCATAGCTTAAAATCCTTTTTCTGTTTTTTCCGACTACAACATTCAAACCAAGATAATCAATATAAAGATTTTTTAAAACTTGAATTACAATTTATAAGATGAGGCTTTATTTATTTTTTGATAGGCTTTTTCTATTAAGAGCATTTTCTAATTCTTACGCCACCTTAAAACAACACAAATAGGAAAGAACGAAAGGAAAAAGAAAAGCAAAAGAAGAAAAAGCAATAGGCATCTCAATTCTCAAAAAAATGAAATAAATAAGTTTTAGGGGCAATATCGTCATATCCAAAAATACCGCTTTCTCCCTTTCTTCCCCGTTTGAAACCCATCTTTTCTCCACCAGGCCATGGCCTTGGCTTTTCCTCTTGTTTTCTCCAAACGCTGTTTCTCTCTCTTCTTTCAGGTTTCTCTCTCTAGGCCCCCAGACTCTAAGCCATTTCTAAGTCCCTTTAAAAAGGCAGCTAAGCTGGCTTCATGAACATGAGGAGAAGGCCCTCTTATTCTTGGCCATGGCTAAAAGGAGTGGCTTCCTTCTTTTCTTCTTCTTCTGCTGTTTGCATTTACAGTCAGTTAATGGCGAGCTTCTGAGCTCTGAATATTACAGAGAGAGTTGCCCAAATGTTGATAGGATAGTGAAGAATGTGGTCACTCAGAAGCTTCTGGAAGCCCCAACGACAGCAGCCGGTGCCCTCCGTCTCTTCTTCCATGACTGCTTTGTCGAGGTCATCTCTTCTCTTTTACTGCTTCTTCTTCTTGGTTACTAATTCTCCTTCTTTTTCTTTCTCTCTCTTTTTTTTTTTTTTTATTAATGTTGTTATATACACAGAAAGGAAGTGTTGGTATATTCATAATTTATGAAACTCTGTCCCTATGTTTTTCTTTCTCTCTCTATCAAGATGAGAAATATGATTGGAAAACCACCATTTAGTTGCTTGAGGAAGCTTCCTCTCTCTCTCTCTCTCTTACTTTCATAGGCTCTTCTCTCTCTCTCTCTCTCCTATACTTTATTGCTTGGTCTTCGCAGTGGGCTTTCTCTTACTCTGTTGCATGCACTCTCTCTTTCTCTCTCCTCTCTCACACATGCACACACACTGGATGCTCTCTCTCTCTCCTTGCACTGTTTCCCTGTTCGCTGTTGCTTGAAGAGAAATCTATGTTTTTTTTTTCCAAAAAAATGGTTGGTGAGTTTATGTTAAAAACTTCATTTTTTTAAAAAATACTCTAATTTTGTGAATAGTATTTGAATTGATTTTCAAAATAACTTGCAAAAAAAATTGACTTATTTGAAAAGAGAAATATTATTGTATTTTGCATTTTTTTATAAAAAAATTCAAAATCATTTTAGGATAAAAAATGTATACAATGAAACCATTTACTCTTGATACAAAGAGACCATCAGATTTGAAATCGCGTGGCTCAAGATTGCAAAGTCCAAAATAAAATATCGGTCGGGTGGCTGAGGATTGCAAAGTCCAAAATAAAATATCTTGAATGACGTGACACATTTTTATCTATTGGATTTCATATCTAATGGTTAAAATGATTGTGACCTCATTATATTAAAAATAAATAATCTCATATTATACAATCCTGGATGGATATTAATATTGAGCATTAGCCCTTGAATGTGAAAATGAAATCCAATTGATTGAACGTGTTGCAACATTTGAAAAATTTTATTTTAGACTTTGTGCTCATCAATAACACATCCTCAAAGACCTGATTTTACATCCAATAAAGTATAACGATTGTGACTTTCTTGTATAAAAAAGAAAAATAGTCTCCTGTCCACATTTTTTAATTAATTACGTACTTTATGAGTTTATTTTTTAAAAAATTTATCAAAAATATATTTAAATTATCAATTTTTTAATATTTTACCTTTTTTCTATCTTTCCAAATTTGATAAATTTTTTTAGAACAAATCAAAATGAGCGATAAAATGTGACATGGATCATTTCTCAAGTACATTTTGATTAATGTCATTCTTTATTTACTCAATAGAAAATGGTGCAATCCCTTTCTATTACTATTTATTTTTTTAATATTTTACCTTTTTTCTATCTTTCCAAATTTGATAAATTTTTTTAGAACAACTCAAAATGAGCGATAAAATGTGACATGGATCATTTCTCAAGTACATTTTGATTAATGTCATTCTTTATTTACTCAATAGAAAATGGTGCAATCCCTTTCTATTACTATTTATTATTTTCTCTCTCTTTTTTTCTTTGTTTTGGGGTGTAGGGATGTGATGCATCTGTGTTGGTTGCGTCGAGTGAGAAGAATGTTGCAGAGAGGGATGCAGAGATAAATCTATCGTTGCCTGGAGATGGGTTTGATGTGTTCTTTAGAGCAAAGAGGGCCCTTGAATGGCAATGCCCTGGCATTGTCTCATGTGCTGATGTTATGGCCATTGCCACAAGAGACCTAGTTCAATTGGTAAACCAACCCTAACCTCCTCCTCTCTCCACTAAACACCTCTCTCTCCACTAAACACCTCTCTCTCTCTCTAACACTAAACACCCTTCTCTCTCTAACACTAAACACCCCTCTCTCTCTAAACACCAAAAGGTTCTCTTATCTCTATCTCTCTATCCTAATTTCATAGCAGGTTTGAGAGGACAATGCTATAATTGGTTAGAATAGTGGGTGAGAGAGTTTAGAATTTTGCCTCTCTATCGAGACGAATTAGGGTTGGCAACGAGTCGGGTCCAACTGGACCTAGATCTGATCCAATTGGACCCAACCCAAAAATTAAAATATCTATATATTTAACTATATTTAAATATATTTTCATGAATTGGTTCTCATAAAATATTACCGGACCCAAACCTAGACTCTAACCCGACTGGTCTCAAACCTAAATAGTGTATGGGTCAAAGATTTGGGCCCATACTTGACCTGCCGGGTCCAATTTTTGGACCCATACCCAGACCTGTATCAGGTTTACCCCTCATGTCCCAGGTTGGGTCCGAGTCCATTGTCACCCCTAGAGATGGTTGTACTTTTTCAGCCCAAACACCTATACTGGCTATTGGTATGTTCATGAACTAGCATCCATGATATTGGCATTTTCAGCGCATCAATATCTCAAGCAGGAAATTTATGAAAAATACCTAGAAGAGATGAGCGATTTAACAATTTACCCTTTTGGATCTATTATTCCAACTCAATGCCTGTTAATTTTTTGGTATTTTAAAATTAAAAAAAAAAATATGGGTATTGTACTAATGGTTAATCTTTTATAAGTAATTTGATAAATTTCCCTATTTTTTAAAACAATATCTCATGTGTATTGAGTTTTCACAAGACATTGGTAAAATCCGAACACCAATATCTCACAGTATACAATGTGAGATTTTGATGTTTTTCGAAAACCAATGGCTTGCCATGTAAGTCGTCCAACATCAATATTTACTAAAAGTCACCATGTGATATCAATAATTATGAATTGTTATTTAGAGTGAGATATTGGTGTACAAAATTGACATTGCCCCTTTGTCGATATCAAAGTTATATGCTCTTTCATGCACCTATTTTCATGAGTAGGCGAAAGAAAAATCATAAAGTGTTAAATATTGAATCTCTTGGGTAATGATCCCATAATTCTCCTTTCATTTATTTAGTTTCATTTATTTAAGATGCCCTTTTTTAGACCGAATTTTATTTTTCTTTTTAAGTCGGACAAAACATGCCAATGATACATACTTTGTACAACTAAGGTGGACAGCTGAGATTAATCGATGGTGTTTAGTGATTCATCTCCAACATCCATCTTTAGAAGGCACCCTACATGGCTCATTGTACTTCAATAAGCCAATAAAGGCACATTCTAACGATGATTTTTCTTTCATTCTCTTCACCCTTCCATGGAGTCCTCATCATTGTTCAAAAATTCTGAATTGGGCCCTAACTCGATAGGGTTCCAATTCTAATTCTCCTTATCTGACTCGGATGATTCTGGAGTCTAAGTTACAATTACGTAAAAAAAAAAAAAAAAATCAAGAGAATAGAGCGATATCCGAGATCTTTCATTCCAAATTGTCTAGATTAGCTCCGGGTTTCAATATGATTTTACCATTTCTGAGTAGGCTCAATGATCTTTTAATAATTGATCTATTTTTTCTTTGTAGATTCCTTGAGAAATCTTTTTCACAGAAGAGAACTTTGTTTCACTTTTAACATATTGAAAAGAACATAATAGAAAAGCCAAAATTGTTGTTACTATAGTGAAGAGAAATGATATGTCACGTGCACTGTGCTTTTGTTATGATGTGCTTGACTTGTTTGGCGTTCTAGACAGTCTATACTCATGGTCCAATGTATAAATGTGAAAGCTGCCCTTTATGCTTTTTAGAGTTTAGACCCGCGGCTCTTTATGAGGAACTAATTGCCAGTGTTTTAAAACTCAGGTTGGATTACTAGATCAAAGATTCGGACAGGTCTGGGTCGATCCGAATCAGTATTCTAGGAAAATATTAAAACCTAAAAAAATTAATTAAAAATTAAGATAGGGATTTATAGATTGGGACTTTGGAGAACTAAAAAATATATTAGATAAGCTTAAAAAAAAAGATAAAAAAATAGAGCTTTTAGGATAGGAACCAGCCCAAACTGAGTCTATCTTGGCCTCTAATTACAGATATCTTCCAAGAAGTTGCATATTTTATAGGAAGTTCAAGAGGCGCACTTTAGCTGAAAAATGATATGGGACATGGACCCGGACCGACCCAAAAATTAAAATATCTATGCATTTAACAATGTTGAAGTATATTTCATATATTGGGACCCGAAAAATATTACCGGATCTGGATCCAAACCCGGATAGTATTTGGGTCCAAGATCTGGACCCGGATCCAACTTGCTAGGTCCAATTTTTGGACCCATACCCTAAACCGGATTGGGTCTACCCCTTGGGTCCCAGGTCGGGTTTGGGTCCATTGAAACCCCTATTTTCCTATTAATGGACTCCTCTGATGGACTTCAAATTTTGCGCACACACCGAATCTAGGTGCTCCAAGAACAAGAAAAAAATCGATATGAACCAATCAAAAGTTGGCTTCCATTTTTGGCGACTAGGCCCCGTCCATATTAGGGGTGGGAATGGGTAGGGTGGTGTCCGGGTCAACCCGGACCCGACTTGAATAGGAATAAGTTGGATCCAAACCCAACCCGGACACTGTTGGGTCAAAGCCAATTGGTCGGGTTTAGGTCTAAAAATAAAATAATATAGTAATTTATACTAATATACATGGGGTGGGTGGTTGGGTCGAGTTGACAAGGACCAATCCAACCTGATATTATCTAAACATGACCCAAACCGGACCCATGGTAGGGTCAAGGTCAAGTGGACCCAGTCCCGACATGTTAGGTCCAAAATATGGGACAAGATCCAAACCCAGTCGGATCGACCCATCCCAATTCCTACACCCGATCTTGGCCTTGAATCTGGGTGTTCTTGCCTATACTGTTGCATGATCCAATTGACTCAAAATCTTTTTTTTTTTTTTTGACAAATATTACTACTTTATGTGTGGCCATTTGACAAAATCTATCATTTTCAAATCTAGATGATACATTCCCTTCCTCATTTATGTGTGGCCATTTGATTTCAAGGTTGGGGGACCAGATTGGGAAGTATACAAAGGTCGCAAAGATGGCAAAATGTCCAAAGCTTCAAGAGTTGCTGGCAATCTTCCCCTGGTGAACCAAACAATAGACCAACTCATCTCTCTCTTCAACTCCAAGGGCCTCTCAATCCAAGACATGGTTGCTCTCTCAGGTGCTCACACCATAGGCTTTGCACATTGCAATGAATTCATGCCAAGGATTTACAACTTCAACAAGACTTTTGAAATTGACCCAGCTATGGACCAAGCCTATGCCCTAAGCCTTAGAAGCCCTTGTCCTCAAAAGGGCATAGACCCTACAATTGTGGCTAATAATGACATTTCTACCCCCACAACCTTTGACAATGCTTATTATAGAAACTTGCAAAAGGGGCTTGGCTTACTAGGCTCTGATCAAGGGCTCTATGCAAACCCCAAGACTCGTGGCTATGTTGAAGCTTTTGCAAAGGACCAACAACTCTTCTTTGATTACTTTGTTAAGGCCATGCATAAGCTTGGGGGCCTTGGGGTCAAGATGGGAGGCCAAGGTGAGGTTAGGAGAGATTGTGGCTTCTTCAATGGGTGATGGCCCTTTCTTTGGGGGTCATTTGATGTTTTTTTTTGGGCTTAGAATGCTTATTTTTTTGTATCTCAATGAAAACTTTGATATTTGATGAATAACATGGAACCTCGTTTTGTTCTTTGGTCTTTGATGAATTATTTCCTGCCTACTTTAGTGCATATTGGTAAATATATATATATATATATATATATCTTTTTATCTCTTTTTTTGAATAGTTCAGTGGTAGAAATCCAATTGAAATGAAAGGTTCCTAATATCACCTGCTAACCTCTCAAGCCCAAGCTCTATTGTTTCATATTGATAAGATCTTTGATATTTGATGCACAACATGATGCTTAATTTGTTCTTTATATCCGAGGAATTCATATTTTTGGTCACCAGTGTGAGAATTGTATCGACGAAGTGGTTTTTATACATATCATTGATTTCTTAATAGATTGAAAAGTCATTGGTACATCCGACAATTGTTGGATGACTATGTGCTTCTGCACATGTCAATGAAACTTTGGCACATTTTCTATAGAAGAAGTTGGAAAGCTATGAACGAAATACAGCCAATGACAAAACTTTGCTGAACCCAAAGCTAGTAAATTTGAGGTTAAAGAGGGTACATCAACTGCGGAGCATTTAAATTGAATTGCATATCATACTGAATCAACTCTCTTTGTATACTGGGTGCATCAACTGCGGATCATTTAAACTGAATTGCATATCATACTGAATCAACTCTCTTTGTAGACTAACTGGCACCCAAAATAGGTAGAGTCACTTTTGATGATCTATTTGTTGGGAGTTTTGAATGGAAAAGCTCTGAAGCCCTTTTCATGCATCCCACCTTACATTATTTTTTTATTTTTATTTTTATTTTTTTGACAATATTACATAGAAATGGAATTTGAGACATAGTGCTGTGAAACCCAGCTACTGCCCTCCTTGACCCAAGACCGATTCGTAGATACTTTCTTGATATGTTCAAGGCAACTTTGAGTTTTGAGACCCGATTTCCATAAATGGACCTTATGTTAACCTTGCATGGCTCTTCTGATGATTTTGGGATTTTGGTGTCGCAAAATACACCCAAACAAAAGTTCTTAAAGCGGATCCCAAAGTTTCAAATGAAAAGAATCTTCTAATTCTTTTCCCGGAGGAACTGTACAAGATTCTGCAACAGGAACACGGCAGACATGCTCATTAACATATTCAATGAGCTACGAATAAAATCTGAACATAGTCCATTGAATGTTTTTCAATTAATTATGATTTTTTTAAAAGAAATCCATTTAATATAAGAGGGTATGGTTTGTATAAGGTTGCAACTTTTAACACGTTGTGGTTTACAATCATACTGATACCACCTACTACTGACACCTTCAAACTCTCTAATATATATGAAAAATCGAGTAGGGGTCTGTCTTCCGCACTGAATTACCAAAAAAAAAAGAAAAAGTATTTAGTAATTTATTATTATTTTTCAAAAACTCGTGCAGTAATTCAAAAGTACACCTAATATTTTGGTAAAACAATATCTGTTGTCATTTTTAGCTCAAGCAAGTGAACTTTGCTCTCATTGGGAGCATAGTATGTGAGCCCTTCATAGGTAAAAGAAAAAAATTAAAGAAAATTATACTCCCTCCATGAGCAAAATGTACATTTGTTTCCTTCGAGTGAACCCTAGCCAAGAGCAGTTTTAATATCGCAAAATTGGGAGATGTTTACTCAACTGACTTAAAAGAAGAAGAAAAAGAAGCTGAATACACACGACGGATAGACCTAAAAAAAAAAAATTAAATCCTGCAATTGAATAATGGCCGTCTGATTTTTGGATTATCAAATCTAGGTTTAGAACCTCAACATTTTTCCTTCTTGAAAAGACTCATCTAGTTATTCTAAAATGTATCCAAATTTCTCATATCAAGAAAATCTTCAAAATCAACAAGTGAAGTTTTGTCTACGATAAAATGTACATATATCACAATTAAGAAACCTCGACGCTTTAATTAACCTTTTTTGGGAATTTTATAAGGGAAATCCTTAATCTCATTTAGGACTCGCTTAGAATCATATCACCTGCCCGCTCTTAATAAACGTGTCGCATATAGCTATTTCTAAAACCTCATCAATTTGACATTCTATGTCCGAACTGTCGGGTCCGAGTTCGACCCATCCAGATGAGCAATTGAGATGGATCTTGGTTGGGGTTCGTGAAACATGAACACTATCCCCAATCAAAGTTTTCAAAAATATCCATGTTTTTGTCAAAATTTCTAATATTTTTATACAAATAGTTGTAAAATTTGTGCTATTGCATCAAGTGGCTGAATAATTTCAAAACATTGCCAAATAAAAATAAAAAACACACTATTGAATTGTTTTGTACACAAGTGCAAACAAACCCTATCTTTTGCTTCCCATGCGTGTTTTGAAGTCACCTTCAAAGGGGTCGTCTTGTCCTTGTGTACTTAGCTCAGCATCATCCACAGTGCAACCAACTCATGGGCAAAGTATGCATATTTGATTTTTTACTATTTTATATCTTTATTGCCCTCGTAACGACCTTATTTGGGCCCTCTCAGTGGAAGAAGGATCTCCAATGTTTATAATTTTGAGGCTTTTATAGTTTACTCCAGGAGGAGCATACTCAAAGTTTGCTCTCTCAGGTAAAAGACCGGCTTAATAGTATTTTATCGAGATGAAGTTTTAGGCTTTCATTTTCACCTATCATTTTAAAAAATCACCGATGATTTAAAAAGAAAAAAAAGGTAGGGGTTCGTCATCCCCACTGAATTACCCAAAAAAAGTTCAAAAATCCAATTTAGAATCACTGTATGAGTGTTTTGAAAAAAATCTTACATCTGACTATCCAAAATGTTTTTAGCACCTATAATTACTTTTTATTTCTTTTCTCGACGTTGTTGCTCGGTGAGTGGAGTATGTCACATACACAAAATTGGGTCTTAAGATTACACTAGCATAGGTTTTTACTCTTTTTTTTTTTTTTAGTAAATCAGTGGGGGAGAAGGCCCCTACTTGTTTTTCATTAATAAAACTAAAAACATATTACAACTCTCTATTTTACGGCTCTACTATAAAGCAATTGTGTAATATCATGAAGTAAAATGCTCTCGCGGGATCACAAATCTCCGTGGATAAATTTTGCTTTATTTACTTTTGAACTCTATTATTATTGAATTATTTTTTAAGTGGTTGCGCTCATTATTGACTTTGGTGGGCACACATTGATTATTATTTTTAATTCCTCCTCAATTTGTTTTCCATTTTTGGTTGGTTTGGTTGGTAGGAGGACAATTAGAAGATTGGATAGTAAGGAGTAGCACCCAAATTAGTGCAATGCATGGGTCACAGTGTTCGACAACAACCTCTAGAGGTTCACATGGAGGGCGGCCAAACAAGTATTACTAGAAGATTCTTTATCTTATTTTATTAGAAATGTTTTTAAAAAAGAAATCTAAATTTTCTAACAGGATGGATTTTTCAGAAAAGTATATTATCTTCTCTCCCAATTCTAGTATTTATTGAAATAGGTATAAGAGAAGAGCTATTGAACATGTCACCTCCTTTTGTATTTATTTTTAAAAAAACAAGTAATTTTTTATTTGATCATGTTCGAATAATTGAAAATCGAATAATTGATTTCTAAGTAAAAGGATTGTATACAATGAGACTATTTACTTTTGGTAATGGAAGTCAAAAGGAGGCCACAATTACTTACAACCCATGTGAAATCTGATAGTTTGGGTGTGTCAAAGAACTTCTAAAATAAAGTTTTGAACTTTGAGCTTAGTCAATAGAAAGAATGTGGCCACTCAATTTCACATCCAATAATCAAACTTAATTGTGACCACTTTGTATAAAAAATAAAATATTGAATAATTAATTTGGCGTATTTTGATAAATTTCTTTTCTATGTTTTCTTAAGATTTCGAGAATGATTATACTCGAAATTACACGTGTATGTTCATGAAAGGTTCACAAACATCATATCCTATCCAACTCTGTGATTAGGTAGAAGCCAACTTGTTAAGTTAAGAACCCAATCAATTGCATGTCCACATATCAAAGTCCCAATGGGCAGGGAAAAGTAATTGTCAAGCCAAAAATTAGTAAGGAGGTTAAATCAATCAATGTAGCCGCTTTATTTGAAGGACACAGTTAGCATGCCGGCTTTGCTTGTATGCTTAGCCAATCTTTCAATCACCACCGTCCATCTAAGTTGGACGGTGGGTGGCTAAGGAAACATATGCGCATATGTTGGAATATAATTTTTTTTATTGAAATTATTTTTAATCTGACATTCCCAACTCATTTTTATCATTATAATCATAACATTTTTCAGACTATTTGGGATCGGCTGTACAAATTATGATCCACCATTTAGCTATATCAAGGGCTATACTTTCAATGAAGTAATAAATCATCATATCTTTTTACACTACTTCCAACTATGTCTTTTTGGGTTTACCCTTGATCTTTTTTTAGCCTTCCATTTGAATCAATGCGCACCTCCTAACATGTTCCATACTAGTTCTGCATTGCACATAGCCAGCCCAACTAAGTCTATTTTCTTTCATCGTATCACCTAGTGAAGCCATACCTAAGTTCTCCCGATTGTATGTATAATTAAAATATTCTTGCTTGGGCCTTGGATCCAGAATTAGACACCTTGCTCATACAGAGCTAGGTACACAGAAAACATATTTTTCTTATCAAAGTATCTTGTTCCTAGCTCCTAATCTTGAGAAAGGATCAGTAGTCTCATCATTTGGCTTAGGGCAAGGAGTATTGACCAAATGAGTCTATCCCTGCTTTTTCAAGGTTTGGAACGAGTAACACATTTTTTTTATTGAAAATTTTTGTTATAGGGTCATGACCGAGAATAAGAAAGGCCATTTTCATAATTTCACTTATATTTAATTGGCTTGAGTAAAATAACGAGTTGTCCATAGTTTTTTTGAGGTCGTTTAACCGTTCTGCTGATAATTTCCCCAAAAAATATAAATATAAAGTGTACTTAATAAAATTTACTGAAATGAAAAATCTATAGCTACCAAGAAATAGGAGGTATGGATCTATTCTCGAGAAGAAAATATATATAGGATCGTCTACAAAGATATCATTTATCTCTTGTACATAGAGACAACAATCATTTTTGTTCCTTAAATTTCAAAATGGGTAGTTGTAAGAGTGTTATTGAATAGACAAATACTTTCAAAAAGATAAAAATCTCGGACTATATAACTCATCCCAATCTATCCAATTTGACATGTAATAAGTAAGAATTATTGTGACCTTAATGTACAAACAATAAATGATCTCTTTCTAGAGAGTCCCAATCTATATTATCCCATAAAAAGGAAGCACCTACTCTTGATACAAATATGCATCCCAAACATACTCATAAGTATATATAAGTACAAAAATATAAATAAAAATGATTGTGTTCATAGATTTCTCACAAGGGACTAAATAGCATGTGCATAATGTACTATATGTAATTGGGATTGTATAATATAAGACCGTTCTCAAATAGTTGAGAAAAAACTTTGACGATGATGAATATAAGACCATTATTTTTTGAATAAGAAATTAATATTACTCCTGGCTATTATATATGAGTTGCTGGGCGTGTACCACAAAGTTAAGGAATCTCTTTCAAGACTTTGAGATGGGTCAATAGCACGAGGCTTACCGTCTGATTTCACATCCATGGATGATATGATCTTAAGTGAACTCTCTTATTGTATACTTCTCCTTTGTATTTTTGTATGCTACATATAGTTATCGCCATCCAATCGCAATGACATTAGAGACCTCTTCTTGAGAAGAGAAACAGGGGGAGAACCTTCATCTCTGCCGTCCATCATGGAGAATCAACAATGGAGAATATGTACAGCATGCAAAGAAGGCCCTGCATGTCATTATGGACAAAACCATTTCGGCAGTTCACTTTTAATGTTAGGTTTGAAATTGCTTCATAAAAGCCAAACCTTAAAAACTAAACCAATGTATATTGGTCAACAAAAGAAAGTTAAGCAAGTCAAGTAACCCCTTGGGCTTTGAATGGTTTTCTTTTTAAAATATATAAATGTATGACTATCTTTATTTTTTGCCATTTTTTTACCTTTTATTCTAATTTTTTACTATTTTCTAGCCTTTTGAAACCCAAAATTGGGTTTGGATCGCCCTATGTACCGATTCAAATCGGTCGAATCGGCAGAAAATTGGTTAAGTAAAATATTTTTTGAAATTTTTTTTTATAGCGATCCCTTGGGGAAAGAGACTCAAATTGTCAACTTACCAATTCTGATATAGATCCATGATTTTTTATCTGCATTGACATTTTTCAAAATGTGCTTTATATTATAACGTTTTTCTTTTAAAATTCTTAAATAAGATTTCATTGAAAAAATGAAAGCGAAATAACTTATTATATCTTGTTTATGTTCTTTTGCTTGTCCAGGTTAGGTTATTTCCTTAAGCTTTTCCCTTTTGATGATTACAAATGAAGTTGAAAAGGTTTTGTATGTTACAAGGCTGCTTACCTTTGGTACGAGAAAATCACAACCCCCTTAGTATTTTTGTGTACATAGAGGTGGCAATCATTCTCACTCATTAGATGTCAAATTGAATGGTTTGGGATGAATCAATAAGTTTTAGAATTTTGTTTTTTTTTTTTTAAAACTGTGTCTATTCAATAACACTCTTACAACCACTCATTTTGATATTTAAGAGACAAAAATGCTTTTGACCTTTATATATAAAAGATAAATAGTCTGTTTGTAAAAAAAAGTCTTTTATTATATATATATATATATTATTTTTATTTTCTATTTTTTATTTTTATTTTTTTTTGAGCAGATTATTTGGCCAAATATTATTATTTTGTACCGCCTAATGTGTTTATTTTTATTAGCTAGATGATATACTAAGACCTTTTCAAGGAGTTGGAGGCAATTCCACAATAAACACATGTCCTTTGATAAATATCAAAGATTTTTTTAAGAAAAGCCATGTGTCCTTTGATTTTAGAATTTGTGATCACTAAGTATTTCACTCCATTGAATCATCCATTTTAGAAGTTTAGATGAATACCACGAGAATGAGTATGAAAAGCATTACAAAAACTATCCTTACTAGAGGATGGAAACCTGCACTCGAGTGTTCTTGACTCACAAGAGTCTAGAACATGAGTCAAAATCAGACCGCCCAATTTAATAGTCTTTAGATAGAAGATACATTACTTTTTAATGTATGGGGTTAGTCATTCGATCCTGATGTTTTGTGGACTTGAGCGACTAGGGCTGGCAATGCGCCGGGTGACCATGCCATAGGCTATGAGAAAGTAGGGTCTGGGCCACAAAATATGGCCTTAGTACCTATCTAGGGCCTGACCCTCATGGCTCGAGGGTCATGCTTGGGCTATGATATGGCCAGCCCAACCTTGTAGTTTACTTTATTTTTACAAAATCTTTTGATTTTTATTAGGCCAGGCCAGGACGGAGCCATGGCCCCTATAGCCCGGGGGCCAGCACAAGGCCCTGCTCGTTGCAAGGACTATGAGTCAAAGCCCATATCACCAATATTTTACAGCCAAACCAAGGACGGTTCTACCACTTAAAAATCTTTGGCCAAAATATATTCTACTTCTTGGGAGTAGAATGCATATTTACTCCCTCAGGCAAAACCGCACGTAGAATTAATTTTTAGGAATATTTTTGGGCAGTAACCTCTTCAACTCATAGATTAATCTCAATAAAATAAAATGAAAAATAAATTAATTATTTCTATACACTTGCGAACGAAAATAATATCTCTAGATTGAGCAGAGGCCCTCCGATTTTTGGACGTTGGGATAGGAAACTCAAATTACACCATTTTTTTTAGAGAAATAATTTATTAAGTTCTAAGTGTTTTTACAAAATTTGAGATGGGAGGGAATAGAAATAAACAGAATACAGCCCAAATGGAAATGAACGGTGGAGAGACTTTATAAAGCAAGACATCTCAGCCGTTGAATATTAGTTTTAAAGCCCCGACCCTGAAATCGACTGGCCTCACTTCAATTGCCAAGTGGCGACAAAAGCAAGGCCAATAATATCCAGGAAAGGCAGAGCAAATAGAGTGGCGTAGGATGACGTGGCATATTAAAAAGCAAGAAAAAACATAGAATAACTACCAAAGTAGATAAGATTCAATCTTAAAGATTTGGAATCGTCGATCGTGGCATCCGCTCTAGTAAAAGCTTCGCATTTTCAAGTTTTTAAAATTTAAATGAATTACCAAAGTAGATAAACCTTTAACTCTTAGAAATAGTGAATGATCTAGAATGGCATTTTCATTTTTTGTTGTATTTTTTTTTATTAATTACCTAAGCAGATATCAAGAAGTCAGAGATTTGGAATCGTGGCATACCTCTACAAAAACCTTTAAAATTGGGAAAAAAAAATAGCATATTTTGTATTGACATGTTCACTTTTTATTTTTATTTTTTTTAAAGAAACTTATCAAAAATTACATTTTTTAGATTATTATAAATAAGCTTAAAATTTTTTAAAACTTCATCCATACCCATTTTTTCTATCGTTTGTGTCTTTTTTTATTATTAAAATACCTTTCGCAGTGGTATTAGATATGTGAAAGCATCATGATCGACCGAAAACCATGATGCCCATAGTGGGTTCCAAGCTAATGCATCACAATACTTAAAGAAGTGTGATGGGTTTCACTTGAAGCACCACGGTTCTTAAAGAACCCTGATAGTCATTTGAAGCATCGCGGCATTTAAAGGATACTGATGCCTTCACATACCTAATACCTATGTGAAAGGTATTTTAGTTCGAAAAGTAGTGCAAAAAAATATGGATGAAGTTTTGAAAATTTTGAGATTTATTATTAATAATTTAAAAAATATATGTATTTTTTATAATTTTCCTTTCGCTAACTTCTAATGAATTTGCAAAGTAGATAAACCTTACAAATAGTGAAATTACCGAAAGAAATAAACCTTGACTTTCACAAATAGTGAAATATTTATAATCTAAACTTTGAGAAGCAAAAAATCTTTAAAAAAAAAAAGAAGGAAATTAGTCTTTGTTACGCGGACACGTGGAATTTTTAATATCAAAAAGAGAAAAAAGTGTCACCAATCAGTATCGATAAACCTTAAGTGTCGGAGTTTGCATTGAATTAAATGGTTCCACATGGACCTAAGAAACACGAACAGGTTGCTGATAAAGACGAGGTCAAGGTTCGAACCCACCTACACTGTACAAACTTGTGAAAGTTTACCTACCAAACAAGTGGCTCCCCATTAACGCAAGGGCGGTTTTTTTTTGTAATAATAGAAATGACTTACGTTGACTCATTTTTGAGATGTTTACACTGAGAAATTCAATGGAAACCTCACTCAAATTGCTCAAACGATGCACAAAAATTAAGCTTTTTGTTTTTTGTTTTATTTTTTTTAGTAAACCTCACCACACAACTCATAAAAATTGTGATTCATCTTCGCTTGAACATTATGGTTGTGAAAAAATTAGGATTTCGAATTTTAAAAATAATATATATTGCACCAAATCATCTAGACTGTCTATTTTGTCTTAAAAATAAGTGTTCACAAATGTGCAAGATTTAGAGTTCCAAAATTTATTATTGGTATCGAAAATTGATTTTAAAACCATCATGGATATTTTTTATGCGAAAAATGCTTTTCAAATGAGGATTTAAGTTGAAGCTCATTTTTTTTTCATAAAGCATTATGGAAACTTCATCCTTGTAAGAAAGAATAAGTTTATATAAGGATGCCGCCTTCATAAAAAGAAAAAGGAGAGCTGCATCTCCGAAATCACTGTAAAAATTTGTTGAGGTCGAAAAGCCTCAAATTGATTATCTTAGCATGAGTACTTGTGGATTTAAGAAGCAAAATAAAAAAGATTTCAAATCCTAAATATGATTTGTATCTCTGTAACACATTGTCTAAACCATTTATAAATTTGCCGGATATGATCCAGATTTGGAGGTTTAAATTCTACAATAGGGTTAGAAACAGATTTTCAAGCTATGATACGGGCTTCTAGAACGGAATATCAATTTTCGTTGGTATTTGGAAGCCAAGCCCAAATTTTTACCATAAGCTTGCCGCCTTATATAAACCACACGAAAATAAGTGGTTAGTATATTCATAACTATAATTTATACGGTCCATAAACCCTTTTTTTTTTTAACATCATGCTAAGGGCAATAACAATAAAACAACTTTGCGTTAGGGGTGGCAATGGACCCAACCAAACCCGGGACCCGATGGATAGACCTGACTTTAGGTCTAGGTATGGGTCCAAATTTTGGATCCGAAAGGTCAGGTCCGGGTCTAGCCGGACCTGACCCAGACCCGATCCAAATAATATGGGTGTATGTGAGCATTCATAAATGTAGCCAATACGTTTGTTTCTTAGGAATTTCTAGTTATTACGCAAAATAGTAAGAAATGTGGGTATAAGTGGGTATTCATAAATGTTGTGCAATACCATAAATGTTGCCAATAATATGGGTATATGTTGATAAAGAAAAGGGTGCAATTGACATACGGATGCATCCGTAGCTGTAGAGGAAAGGTGCAGCTTCAAATTTTATCATGGTATATAATTTTGATGTAAAATGTTTTTAGGATTATCTCAAAATTTATTTTTGTATCTAATTATAAAATTTTAAATTTCAAAAATGGCTAAAATCAAGTAAATTTATAAACATATGAAAATCTTGAAAATTGACGGTGTAGATAATATGTTGTAAAATGCATTATTTCTGAGACTTAAAATCTTTTTATTTTTCCTGGTCATACCTTTCGCTGTTGAGATGATCAATCAAAGGGTTTTTCAACATTAAAACTACCTTTTTCGATGGATTTTTGGGATACATCGGTAGTTCTACATCGCGATATTCATTCGTGTAAAGGCTTTATACATCGTAATATTCGGTAGTGTGTGGGTAATGGCTACAATATCTCCTTTTGGCATCATAAATGGTTAGGGGACTGCCCATTGAAATTAAGTTTTCATTTGATTTATCATTTGATGACTAATCAAGAAGAAACTATTGCCGACATGGATAGTAATGTTGAGTGGAATATTACTCTGCCTTATAATAGAGTTTCTGATTTGGTTTTCTCTCAGTTTGCTGATCTTTATAGACTATTGAAAGATGTTTATATCCCACATAATGCTTCTGATGAGGTAGTTTGGGAGATTGACAAAAATGGGATTTATTCAGTTAAATCTATATATCATTTACTCTACCATGATAGGGTGTCAATGATTTATACCTGAAACAGCTATCTTGTGGAAATAACCCCTACCTCTCAAAGTGCAAGGTTTTTTTGGGTTGGCGATTCAAAACAGCGTTCTCATGGTTGATAATCTGATTAAGAGAGGTAAAGTTTTACCGAATATATGTCTCATGTGCAAGGAAGACGAAGCAACTGGTGATCATCTCTTTCTCTATTGTCCGTTTGCCAGTCACATTTGGAGGTGGTTTTTTGACAAGCTTAGGGTGCATTGGTAATGCCACTGTCGGTGATTGGGGTTCTTCATAATCTTTCAGTTACTTTACCAAAGCCTGGGAGTGTTGTGTGGCAAATCTCTAGAGGTGTCATTCTGTGGGAGATTTGGAGAGAGAGAAATAGAAGAATGTTTGAAGGTATCTCTTTGCCAGTTGGAAAAGTTTTGGAGAAAATCTTGCATTCCATCTGGTTACACCTCTCTATTACGAGTTGTGGACATAATATTTCTGAAGTGGATGTAAGATTTAATCTTTTTAACATTTCCCATTTGGGTTTCAAAGGTATGCCCAAAGGTAGATAAATGGTCTAACCTTTGGCGGTTTATAGGCTCAACTTTGATGACAGCTCATTGGGTAACTCGGGTATTGCTGGTTTTGAAGGGGTTCTTCGGGATTGGATAGGTAATGTGATCTTCTCCTATGCAGGGCCACTTGGGGTGCGGATTGCGAATTATGCAGAGATATTTGCCCTTCTCTTTGGCTTTCGTTCCTTTGTGGAGAGGAATTTGGGGATTTCTTACATTATTGAAAGAGATTCCCTCAATGTTGTGAAATTGTGCAAAGTGGATCAAAAACTTCTTTTGGAGTTGAAATCTTTGTTATTTCAAATTTTGGATCTCGTCGTCTCCTTTTCTGTCTCTAGCTTATTCCCTGACGAAATGAAGTTCTACCATCTCTGAAACCGTTATTTTGGATTATGTAATCTCGTTTTAAATTAATAATATCTTTATCCTTAAGTAAACTTTATTCTAAACAAAAAGGTAAAACAAAGGGGTCGCAATGCAGCCCTACGTGGACCCGTACTTTGAGTGCGGCTACTTTGAGTGCAAGAATATAAAAAGTATGGTGTAAGATTTAGTCGTGAGTTCGAGTACAAACGATCATGTCAGGAATGTTCACTCGATACTTACAATTCATTTTTTTATGAGCGTTGAGTATGGTTTACATGAATCTGTTGTTACTCCAGCTTTCCAAAATCCATCTTGAAGATGAGCTTTGTATCCTAAAATTGATCGAAATACAGAACTCTAAAAGATGTAACCTCGACCACTCTGAATATAGAAGATCAAATGATTTTCGAGCCTAAAAAATAGTTCATTTTTTACTGCCATTCCTGGACCTTCATTTCAATTTTAAAAGATCACCAAAGTTTCACAGAGGTCCAAATTTATGGATCCGAGGCAAATGTCGGTTTCCAATATCACATTCTAGGTTATAAAACCCCTAAAAATAGGACAGCCAAAGTGACAAAAAAGTTTCAAAAAGGAAAATAAAATAAAGAGCAAAGGCTCCTCAGACTCACAAAAACTTATTTTTCCTATTTTTATTTAAAAAATATAATACTATGGTCACAACACAACCAAGATCATTGGACTTTTCATCTTCCAGTTGGTTGGACGGTGATGGAGAAATCGATAACTCTAGAGCACCTAGGACCTTATTTTCTTGGGTTTTACTTTTTTCATACAAAAGCATCATTGTACCACAACTGTTTTTTATGAAGCCTACAGCTCTCTCTCTCTCTCTCTCCAAATTGTTATGTTATGTAGATATTTACATAAGGGAACAATACAGTGAAACTACATGCATGTTATATGCACGCCAAAGCCCCAAGAGAAGTTACAAAACGAATATATACATAAATGGCATATCATAACAAAAATCACAACCTTCTACACTAAAAAAAAAAAAAGAAAATAAGAAGAAAAAAACAACCTTCTGCAGTCAAAAGACAAACCAACGAAGACAACATGAACTTTTCAATGACTAAAACCAGAGAGAGGGACCCAGAGAGAGGATCTCTTTCATTGAAAGAGAGAGTAGAGAAAGCCACTCGCTCTTAATTCACTTCAGGAGATAGAGAAGTAAAGCACCTATAGTGTAAAGCAACTCAGAGAGAGAGAGGCACTCTCACTCTTAAGCACCTTAAAGTTTACAAGAGAGAGAGAGAGAGAAGGCAGTCCCCTCACGAAATAAAATGGAGGGTAGTTTCGTGGGCTTTTTCAGATACAGCAGCTTCACTGTGTATGATAAGCAAACCTAACAAATTATACCAAAAAAACGGAAGTGAGAAGGAAAGAAACCCTCAAACGAAAACCAATCAAGAAATTTTTTCTTAATCAAGATAAAATTTCTTCCAACGAGAGAAAGAGAGAGATGCGTAAGAACACCAAACCTAACAGATTACCGAAGAGAGAGAGATGTGTAGGAACACCAAACCTAACAAATCACCTAAAAGATACCTGACAAATCTATCAAGAAAGGGAAATGGAAAGGAACACAAAGCAAATCAATCAAGAAAGTGAGATGGAACCAATCAAGAGATACTTTTCTTCTAACTAGAGAGAGAGAGCGAGAAACCCACACCCATGAAGAACCAATATTTCGGGTAGAGAGAGGGAGAGACTTAGAGAGAGAGACCACAAAAAGAACTCCTGAAGAAGCAATATTTCTTAGAGAGAGAGAGAGACGTTCCGTCACAAAACCATGAAGAAGCAGCATCTTTTCCAGAGAAGCTACCAAAATCAACTGGTCGCTCTCAAGAGATCCTGACCGTCGATTTCATCCAGTAAAACCACCACGGCCATCGATCCTGGATCAGTTAGTTAATTAACGGCTCCCCCTATTGACCATCTCCACATAATGCTGATAAGACTCCTGTCTTTGCAGCCTAATATCGTCATTAACCTTCTTGATGAAGGCCTCAGCCCTGCGATTAAGCTCCTCTTGGCTCATCGACTTCTCTCTCTTGACAAACGTCTCCGACTTCTTAATCTGGCGCCGACTCGCCTGCCTCGGCTCCGGCTCCAGCTCCAGCTCCGGCTCTGGCACTAGCCCCGGCTCAGCGCGCTGGAGCCTTGGCCCCGTGTCCCACGTGTCACTCTTTTTAAGGTGGCGATTGAGCGGCTTGGACTTTCGCTCCATGATCGCGCGCCAAGTAGACTCCAGGGTCTCGTACTTGGGCTTCGGCTTTGTAACGCCGAACGATCTCGGCGGCTCCATTTTAACGGTTTTCCCGTAGAGGAAACGGCCGGAGAGCGACAGTTTCCAGTTATTTTCCGCCAGAATCGAGCTCTCCGGTATCGGGGCATTATCACCATGGGTGGTGGTATCTGGTTCTTCATTGTAGTTTAGCAGATACTCTCCATTAAAATCGAGGTCAGGTTCTTCCATGAAGTTTCGAAGAGAATGACCATTGCCAATGAGCTCTGGTTCTTCATTCTCAGAGACCTTTTGATCGAAGCCAATTCCGAGAGTCACTGGTTCTGGCTCTTCCTTGTAGCTTAGAGGAACATCGCCATTGTTGATGACCTCGGGCTCTTCTTTGTACTCCGTATCGCTTGGCTTATGTTGATCAGAAACCATCTCTTCTGCAACTTCTTTGCTCTCTGACCGATTTTTTTGAAAGCTCGAAGAAGCAGCAATAGTGATGATTATACAGTTTACTATGATGTAGAGGTAAGGTGGAGAGAGACACGCTCGAAAACAGAGCCATAAACCAGGAATGGAGGTCTGGAGAAATGAAGAGAGATTAGGAAGGGAAAGTTTCAAGAGAAGGAGAGTTGAGATGAACCCGATACAGAGGAAGATGAGCTTTAAGGCCCAGATCCATGTCCTTAGCTTGTTTTGAACTGATTTGATATTCATATTGGTCTTCAAAAACAGATTCGCTATATCAAAAGATGATTCAGTTTAAGATAGAGATATTCAAAAGGGAAGGAAAGGAATTTACAGTGAACCTCCTTTTCAGATTATAAAGCCAAAGGAATATGATACCTCCAATTGAAGGACCTGCAACCTAAATATGTAATCAAGAACTTTAAAATAGGAAGTCTTGACTTTAAAGCAAAAAGGATGAGTAATTCGCAGCCTAAAGCTCAAATTCTTCAAATTCCTTTACAAAAACCAGGAATAGGAGATCTAAATTCAAGACATTTTTTCAAAAATTTGAACAAAGAAGGCCCTGTAATATCTTTCAAAACTTCACCGAAGGAAAAAAGTTTGCTTAATAACGGCATGTGATTAAGCCTTCTGGTACAATAGAAAGCCTATTTAAGACGTATAAGACAGCAACAAGCCGCCATTGCCGGACCTTAAAGCAACTAAATTCTCTGTTCCCTCAAGTTCCACTGCGAAACAGAAAAAATCCCCTTTAAACAAGTAAAGAAATCATATACAGAGCCGCCAATACCAGACCTCTACACTTGCAAAGCTTTACGCCTCTGCAACTCTCACTGACTCCTTACAAAACACTAAAAACGACACAAATCGCTTTCGAAATAGCTGGACTCGATCAAAGGCCAACAAATACAGGCTTTAGAAACCCTAGAAAAAGACAAAGTACGGCCACTCGAAAAGGAAACCGCCATTAAAGGACCTTCGATCTCAAAAAACAAGTTGCAGCGCGGTGTACAAAAGAGTGGTGCTTTTGTCCCCTCAAATACCAATGAAGGCAGCGTTTGATCGAAGAAACCCCAGCCGTTGGATCGAGTGGAGCGCGAAAAATTAATCCGATTAAATGATCCTCTCGAGTCCGCCGCGCCATGAGTATAAATAAATCGACCATATATTTATACCTTCGGATTTTTTATTTGGAAAAAGGATTTCTTCGCTTTTTTTGCCCTTTTTTAATATTATTTTTTATTATTTGGTTTTAATATTGTTTTGTTTTTCTTATTTTTATATTTTTTACAATTTTTGTTCATCGTATTTTTTTTTGTCTATATTGCCACGTGGCAAACGGAAAGGAGTCGGGAATCCGGGGGCAATGTGGTTTAAATTGGGTCCGCGTCAGATAAGCCTCGAGAGCGTCTTCTTATGTAGTGAGAATTTCTTTTCAGGAAATTACGAGAATGACCCTACTGTGAGAAAATTTACTATAATGCCCTTGCACTTTTGAATATCCCTCTTCATTCTCCTCGGTAGCTTGGTTGGGTTGGTTCAAAGTATTAAAACTTCGTAATCTAGATCAGGCTTAGCTGATCTAGATCAGAATTAGTTGATCTGGATTAGAAATCAGTTAGGCTTATCTGAATCCTATTAAATATCGGGAAATAGATGGTTCCTTCATGAAACAGTTGGTTCTAGCCAGGTTTGTCAGATAACCAATCCCACTATATTTTTTACAATTTTTCATTCCTTAATTTTTTTTATGGGCCAGATCACCCATTCGGAACGCGAACCTGTAGATTCAGAATGGTTTTATAAAGGGGCGATCAGGTCCCCGAATTGTGTTTTTAAACCTTGATTGGGTCTAAAGCACATATACGTTTTGGTCAAAATTAATGTTTAATTAGATGGTTTCAACCGGCTATAATTGGTTAATTGTAAGATATTTCATATTTTTAAATTAATATTTATATTTTTTATTTTATTGAATTTTAATTCAACCAAAACCAATTTTAACTTGATGAGACCCTTTTCTAGTTTAGAATTACGCTGTTATTTCATATTCTGATAATACTTATATCTCTTTGCAACATTACTTTGTGTACTTTTTTCTTGGTTTAATATAGAAGGTATACACTCACAAATTCAAGAGTCAAGTTCCCATGTTCAAACCCCCATAACTCAGCACTAAAAGATTTTGAGTGGATATAATATGCGCCCAGCGGAGCAATATGTCAATTTGCTCCCTTGGGAAAAGATATTTATTGAGAATTTTTTTGAATTTTATTGTCCATTTAAAAAACATCTTTTTATTCTCAAAAAGAAAGTTAGGTCTTGGACCTTTTAACACTTGGATTTTGATGTCCAAAAATTAGACTTTGGACGTTCGTTGGGACATTATTTTTTTAGGCTCACATGCTTTTTTTTGGGGGAAATTTTTCTTTTTTTTGTTGTTTACAGGTTGGAAAGGATATTATCCACAAAAATTGGGGTCCTAAAGATACCTTTAGCTTTGTTTTTGTATGAGGGAGCAAATGAACATTTTGCTTCCTACGGTAGCAAAAAATCATTTGGCCAAGATTTTTGTTTCTATTGTTTTATTAAGATATCTAAAAAACGCCAAGTTGGCATAGAATCGTTCGGTTCGACTTGAGAATCACTCACTCCGTACTAATTCTATCAATATATAGGAAATCGTTTAGGTCTAGAAGAGAACCGGCGATTTGTTACAGTAAAATGGCGTGCATTTTGCTATACTAAAAACGGTGATTAAGTGATCTAGATCGGTTTTTCACTAGTTCATTATTTTTGCACATGTTTTTTCACAGATTCACTATTTTTTTCGCACGGTGAAACGGCGATCGGGACAGCCAATTCACTGATACGGACCAATTTTGTGATGCCCAATCTAGTTAATGACCTACTTTTTAAAACACTAGTTTCATTTGAACAGTGAAACACAATTATAAACCAGAAGAAAAAAAAAAAAAAAAAGGAAAAGAAAGAACAAAAGGAAGCCCTTTTGGCAATGGACAAAGAAGGAGCGTGAAACATTAAAATGTGATCTCTCTCACCCGGGCCACGCTTGTGAGATAGCACCATCATGAGCACTTGATGAGCAAGCTAGACCCCATATACTTCTTTTTCTTTCTCTTTCTCACTCATACTTAGATTATACGATGTGATGACCTTTTTTTTTCTTTTCCTTTTCTCTCTCTTTCTAGCTTCTCTCTCTTTCTATATTATATCAGGTAAGAACCCTTTTTTCTTCTTTTTCTTTTCAATCTATATTTCTCTTTCTTTTTAAAAAGTGTCATTTTTTTTTTTCTTTTTTTTTGAGTAATTTAGTGAAATTTTGACCTATCATACTACCGCATGGCCATCTCACAACCGTTGCTTGATAAGAGCGATCATGTAGGGATGATAGAGCCTGTGAGACCCAGAGCGAGTATTCACGCTCTGGCCACGTGGCTTTGCGTCATCTTCTAAATTGTCGTGCATGTCTCCATTGTGTCAATGGAAACAGATGCACAACCTATAGAACAGATTTTGTTAAGTAAGGTCACAATTTTATGAGATGCCACTGTGTGGCGCTCTAGGCCTACAAACTTTATTTCTCTTCTTGCACTTCATGATATTGCATAATTTTCTTATAGTAAGGCTGTAAAATAATGAGGTGTAATATGTTTTTATTTCTATTAATGAAAAATGGTCAGGGGGAATTTCCCCCATGATTTACCCCAAAAAAATATTTCTCTTTCTTTCTTATTCTAGATTATCAAATGAGGGCTTTTT
The DNA here is from genome assembly GCF_054954075.1 of Amborella trichopoda. Classification (NCBI taxonomy): domain Eukaryota; kingdom Viridiplantae; phylum Streptophyta; class Magnoliopsida; order Amborellales; family Amborellaceae; genus Amborella; species Amborella trichopoda. The sequence goes on from NC_142344.1 coordinate 1,117,581, forward strand.
CTTTCTTTCATTTTCTCTCTATTTCTCTGTCTCAAGCTAGTGTTGGAGATTACTACCTTTGTGTTGCTTAGTTGGGCTGGGCAATTGGGCCCAATTTCAATCGGTTGCTCCCCCTTTCAAGGACTAAATTAAAGGAGTGGTTGGGCCTTTCACATATTAAAAAACTCTTTTTAGTGGGGTTGCTTTGAAAGTTGCTAAACCCCACTAGCATGAGCACTAACACCCCACCCCACATGAAAGAAGGGGATAAATACGATTATTTGAGACATATTATTTGAGAAATCTTAAAAAAGTTTTTTAAGTGACGTTGGGGTCTCTAGAATGGGATATTAAAAATGAACATAGTCATAATTCATACATAGTCATGGTTATAATTTATTGGGCAGGATTTAGGTGTGCCAAGGGGGTGCACATATTGTAGTGTGTCCTGCCTTACAAAATCTATCTCCGAGATGGATTTTTGAAGCTAAAATTTTACAAACCTATTGTCTCAAGTGCCTTGTCTGTCATCTTAACCACCACAATCATGGATTTGAAAAAATTAAAAATTTGAGTTTTAAAATAGTTTATCTTGTACTTTTTTTAAAAATATTGTTTAGTTCAATTATTCGATGAGCAATAAATATATACTATTTTTGGGGCTCGAAATTCATGAAATGCAAAGAGCATAAACAAATATGCAACGGTTTGGAGTGTGTTCCAGGTTCTAAAACTCTTAAGAACCAAGGTGGACGCATAAGTAGGTGGGCACACAAAAAGACTTTCCTCTTTTATTTATCAAAAGTATTAGAGAAAAAAGAAAAAACAGATTGGATATGCTAAAAAATTGGAATAATATATCTGCCCATGAGCCACAGCCATTTGAATTTCAAAAAATTAGACCATATCAAATGTAGTTTATTGCTGGTACACTTTTTCACTTTTATTTGCAGGGTTGCACACTTTAACGTATAATATGATTGTACGTTATCAAAATATATACTTTCTCTAATACTGTTAGTCAAATGTTTTCCACTAAGGGCTTGTATTAAGGGCATTTAGATCATTTATTTAATGAGTATGGTTTGTGTAAAGCCAAGGCCCTAAACAATCAAAGTAAGGCACACTTTTAAATAGTGTCAAAATATATTATTTAAGTATAAAATATCCTTTTGATGACCTGAAAATTCATTTTCATTTTTAATTGTAAATTTTAAAAATTAAAAAATAGTGTAGATCAAGCAGATTATGAGCACGTGAAAATCTTGAAAATTAAGGGTCTAAATAATACATTGCAAAATGCAATATTTTCTGGACTTAAAATCTATTTTTTTTCATGTCTATATATCTTGAGGTCGAGATGATAGTTTTTTAGCATAAAGAAAAGAAAAAACCTCTTCCAATGAATTTATGAGGCGCGCCTTAATTTGATGGTTTAAGGCTTCACCCTTATATAAACTTTTTCCTTTAATATAATGGGGGACAATATGGGGGTCTTTGAATTAGGGCCATTATGGTTATTTTCCTTGATATGTAAAGTTGGGTTTAAATCCAAACTTTAAAAGTGAACACACTTTTGGTGGTATCTCAAGGGGCCACCACCTTTCTCCCTCATTTCGGGTGAGATCATGTATGCTTACGAAATATCAATGAACCGTCATTTTTGTACAGAGAGATAACGTTGCGTAATCCACAAGCAAAAGACCAAGAAAAACCAAGCCTTACTGTTGTAGTGGCCTAACCTAATGAAAGGTTGGGTTGTCCAGGCCCGGGCTGGGCCAGGAATCTCTTAGATAGCCCAGTTGTTTTTTGGTCTGACCGATGGCTGGTCTGGGCCTGAAAATTAAACAAATAAAAAATTGCAGCCTAGGCTTAGCCCGAATTATCATTGAGACTTGAGCCATGCCTAGCTCGGTCACAATTTGGATTGATACCAGTATTATCAAGTGTTATCAAAATTAGACTGGCCACTAAACTGGTGAGGCGTTTAATCTAGTCAAAACTGATTCGGTGGGACAATTTAATTCGATCAAAATTTAATAAATAAAAAAATAAAAGAAATAATTTAATAATATAAAATATATTACAAAAACATTATCGAGCTTTATTACCCATCAAATTGGTCAAATCCGACTAGTTTGACTAGCAAAAACTGGTAAAATATTGGTTCTAACATATTTTCAACCAAACCCCTTTTTTTTGCTATGGAGTTTGGACTAGATCGGCAAGACACCGATCAACATTCAACTAGTTGGACGGCTAGTATGGTATGATTTTATTTTATTTTTATTTTTTTGGATAATTCAACGGAGAAGACAAACCCCCGCCCGTTTTTTCAAATAGTTTAAGAGTTAGCTTTTCAAAATGGGTTATTGAGGTGATATAATTGGGAATAGAAACCACTAAGTGATAACTACAAGGTGTTATTGGGGTGATATCATTGGGAATGGAAACCACTAAGTGATAACTACAAGGAGGTGCTACTACAACAACCCCAGCACCTATCCCAATATGGTCCGATCTTGATAAGTATATGGTGAAAATGCATTAGGCTCAAGCACATTTTTGGTGATGTAAATTTATATCCCATATAAACAAATATTAATGTATGGATCTGATTTATATATGGCAGCAACCTTACTTATAGGTTGCAAGGTTCTATACTATCTATTTTAGTTTGACAATATAAATTGAACATGTCTTTTTAATACAATAAATAAAAAAAACTATACTTGAGACAACATCAACTCTACACTATTCAAAATAAAATAGACATCATAGATTAATACAACCTTTTAAGTAAGGTAACATCCTTATTTATACTTTTTCCTTCATTTATATTATATCAATTTTTGGCTGGGACCAGGCCCGAAAGCTATTCATCCTCTAGGATGCCTAACCCAGGCCCGGCCCGGCCCAGAACCCCAGCCTGGTTCTTCGAAACTCATCTTTATTCTTTTTGTTTTTATGACAGGTACTACACTTCTTGTTTCCTTGGCCATAAGATATTTAAGGTATATAGAGAGTAAGAAATGGAGACCGCCACTCGAATTCATTGCAAACAAGATTTCTAAGAAATTTGATTATTTTATATCCGTGGAGGAAACCATGGTGAGAGAGAGAGAGAGAGAGTTAGTTCATGATATTATATTTAAAAATCTTGATCAGAGAGAGAGAGAGAGAGAGCGCTAATGTTCAAGGCATCTTGAGCAAAAGGAGGCAGAGACAAGTAAGCAATAATTAGAACATAGAAACTAACGCAAAACTATTGGACCAAGTGGCATTAATGTTGCCTTAATTACCAAGGAAAACTACAGTTTAATGCAGTGGAAGATGCCTTAGCCACTTAGTCCTCGTTAGTTGGGGAACAACCACGCAAACAAGCCTATACAAGCTTACCTGCTCAATCTGGACCGTCCACCAAATCGAATTGGTGATAATCTGAACCCTCCCATTTAAGTATAGGAGACCCCAAAATATTATAAATGTAACTTAGAATTGTAAACATGAGATAGAGAGAGGTCAACAAGTAGAACCAACTCTATTATTGATTAATATGCAACCCCAACTGCTTACAAACAATATAAAATAATCACAAGACTATCAACAGCAACACCAATGGCTAAATTCAATAATTTGAGAGAGAGAGAGAGAGAGAGAGAGAGAGAGCAACACTGCCACCAACAACAACAAATGCTCAATTGAATACTTTAGGGGGGAGAGAGACTAGGGTTTCGAGAAGAATCCTTGCGTTAGTGATGAGAAATCATACTCATAGGGGAGCCAGGAGGAAGTGGCTGAAGCACTGGTTTTGCTTTGCAGAGGAGCACCGGAAATGGTCACTCCATTCGTTTTAGCAGATGAGATTTTAGCTGTAGTGTAAGTGCTGCACAAGGAAGTAACAAGTGCACCTCAGAATGCAGAGAGAGAGAGAGAGAGAGAGAGGTTGCTCTCTTTACAGAAGTATTATCAGCTGCAAAAAACGGCATAGTTCTATAATAACAATGGCAATTAGGCCTGTTTCTTAAAACATCTGAATTATTGAAAAAAATAGCAGGAAAAAAGTAGTAATACAGCTAAATAGACTTAGCAAAAAGTATTACGATATCCAACTTGAAAAAATAATCAAAACACATAATCAGTATACCTTGAGGATATTGTTGGGCTCGCATTGTTCAACGGAAATGATCGCCTCATGTTGGCTACCTGTCAGGGTTTGAACACACAGTAGAACACCCATAAGGAGTTTATTTTATCTATAGAAACCACATAGCATATTCCTGCAGGTGCACTCTATTCACTTAGTCCCGAAAGCAAAGACCTGCATAGGAGTATTTTCTTAATCTATAATTTTGGTATCCATCTTAAAACAACTAGATGCTTATTTCCAAAAAATAAAAATAAAAATAAAAACAAAATGAAAACTCTTAGTGTCTTACCCGAGGGAGTAAATATAATCTTCTAGCTTATTTATAGACAGGCAGGAAATCAAATTGTTTAAGAGACGATGAGCAAACTCTCAAAAAGGATGATTAATGAGAGTTTGATTAAGGCATGGAGTTAGAAAGCCTTATGATAGGTGGTAACCATCTTGTACGGTTCGGGGGGTAATCGGCATACTCCGGTGGGGGGGAATATTTGGCACTACCAAACATACGGGGAATTGGAGGTAGCATTCCACCAATGTCATGGAGCGGTTCCTCCATCCCTATTTCTCTGTGTTGGTATTTTATATGACCCACATGGGTCATGTAAATCACACAAAAACCTGTCTGACCTTAACGTTGGTAAAAGCTAACAAACTTAAGATCATGTGTGTGGCGGTCACCAAAATCCCCTAACAAAACCCCCAAACAGCACAAAACTACCCTTCCCATATGGTTGACTCTTTCCATAATAGTGAACTTGATCTTTCATATGACCAATATAGAGATTTACACACCAGAATATGTTGGAAGGTGGTGTCATACTGATACCATCAAATAACTGTCCTCATCCATGGAAAAGTTCAATTGTGTTCCTAAGAAATAACCAAGATCACCCTGCTGAAAGAATATGTCTAGTGCAAGAGGTATTTTTCGTCATAATGGGATTGCTAACTTTGAAGGGGTTATCCTAGAGTTAATTCAGGATTTTAATGGTTTTAAGGCCATGTAAAGCCCCTTTCAATCACATACACACATGCACCCGCACGCGCCCATACACACACACACACATACAGGGAGGGAGAGAGAGAAACACTGAGCTTGCACGTGCAGAGAAAAGAAAGGTGGGTTCTCAGGCACATGGAATTTATGGCAAGAGCCTAAAACAATAACAAATGTTATTCGATAAAAGGAAAAGAATATGAAGATGAACAGTACCTGATCAGTCCCCTGAGTAGCTGCTATTCCAACACCAGAAGCTTGAAAACTTGTATTTCTCCAGTTATTGCCAGGGTTTATTGAAGAGCGATTTGAATCAAGATTGTGGGTTTTCAACGGCAATGATGAACCCTGAATACTCGATGATGTAGAGGCGGAAGCCACAAATATGGGTTGTTGATGGGTAAGGGAAGCTAATTGTTGTTGATGTATGGAGTATGGAGAAGCCATGTTGGACTATAGAACAGAACAAATAGCAGTTAGTAAATAGCAAGAGCTAATAGATCCCAAACTTTTTCAACTGAAGCAAGTATAATTTTCCAAACAACCAGAACGACCTACTATGGGTTAGAATATGCTCATCTTGTCTTCCCTTTTTTTTTTTTCTTTTTTTTATTATAAACAGTGTAATAAATTGGGAAAAGGCTAAAATGATGATGATGATGATGATGATAAACAGTGTAATAAATTAGCAGTTTATCATTCCTTTAGATTCCTGATAATAGGATCCGTAGAACATACGGCAACTGCAAGCTTATAGAGAGGCAAGTAGACCATATATATAAAACAAGTTGGCCAGATCTTTACATTAGCATTTGTACTCCACACTAAATGTTTAAATTTCAAACCTAAAATTTCAAATGGAGAAAAATAACATATATTACTCAGGTATGGTACTATGGTGTATGGTACATCATCAGGGCATCCATGGTAGTTCCCAGACATACATAAGTGGCGCACGGAATCCTTGCCCTTTTCAAACTCAAAATTTGTGTAAAATTAAATATACAATGTATTAGATTAAAAATTAAGCAATTAAGAATTCATTTTTTTTATTATACCATCTAACTCTTTTACCTTTTAAGCTAGATAATACATTTTACAAAAAGAAAATTTACTTATTTATTTATTTTCTAATTTAGCAGTAAACACCTGGTAGAGGCACCTTGTTAGTATTACATTTGATACTATCACAGTAAATATTACTAAGATTACAAATTTCACCTTTGCTACATGTGGTGTTTGTTTGAATAGATTCCCTAGTCCAGATGCGGAAGTGTCCCTAGTTTGGACTGGTTTTGCGGGATCCTCTCTTTCGGCTGCCTCCATACTTTCTGCAGCTGCAAATTTTGAATTCAGATGCAGTACATGCGCTACATCAGCTGCTTATACTTCAGAATATTTGGGCAAATATCACATTAAAATTTCAATAAAAAAAATATACTAGAGAGAAGAAATTCATTATTTCTAAGTTTCAGCTTTATCGATGAACTCAACCCAAATCCCTTTTTTTTTTTTGGTTCTCCAAACAACTGATGTTGGGCATATCTAAAGTGGGTAAAGCAATTTTTGGAACATAAAAAGACTAACACATTTCAGACATCAGATGATTACAGAAAGGATAGCAGGAAAATGTAAAGAAAAAAAAGAACTAGGCATTCTTACACTGAATATTTGCAGGAGCATTATCCCCTGAAGGAACTGAACTGCCAATTTTCTCTTCTGGGCCTTGCATACAGAGCATATTAAAAAGTTCCGTAGCTAAGTCAACCTTCTGTGAAGGAGCTTTTGGTATGTTATCCACTGCTTGTGGTGTGTCCTTGGAATTTGAGATTGTTGCCGTCTTTGGAATTGATGATTTGAGATCCACTGATGGCATAGAATCATTCGAATGTGAGATTGTCCGTTCTGTCTTTGGAATTGATGACTTGAGATCCACTGATGGTGGTGGACCGTTGGTATTTGGGACTGTTTCCTCTTTCTTTGGAACTGATAAAACCTGCTAGAATGTGTATGTGAAATAGTGAATAAGAATTTTATCAATCTCAAAGGAAAAAAGAATACCACTTACAGAGAAACAAGTGTAACCCAATGCAACCATCAACCTCATTACCAGTTCAGGATTTTTAGGAGTTCCAGAAGCTTGTTCCATATGGGTTTTCTTATTAAGGACCTCTGCATTCATTGATAAGTTCCCTGAGCTGTTATTGCTCCCATGGTTGCTGCCTCTTTCATTCCGCCTTTGCTTCAAGGGAGAAGTTTTTTCTTCTTGTGACATGAGGTTGATCTTGTTAAGGACTTCTCCTTCAAGCGACAAGCTCTCTAAGCTGTTATTGCTCCCATAGCTGCTGCCTCTTTCACTACGTCTCTGCTTGAAGGGAGAACTCCTTTCTTCTTGTGTTTTCCTTGTCACCCACCTTTTATCCACGTACCTGAATTATACCCACAACTTAGTATGGACAAGAAAAAACATGCATATTCCCTTGGGTAAAGCATGGAGTAATTGAATGGACTATGAAAATCATAGTCCGTTGAGGCTGTCACTGTCCATCATTGGTGGTAATGGAGAAGGAGAACACCCACCAAATGGGTCATGTCTGATTGTTTGACTCTCTCCATCACCATCCATTGGGCAATGGTATATTTTCCCTAGAATAGGATAACCACCAAAGTGCATAAAGCACCAACTGCTAGCATACTTTGCACGGATGAAATTTTCGATGCCGACTTGATTATAATTTGGTGGCAATTCTGCTTCCCAATATCCATTGGACTTATCATTGCCCATGCCTGTAAATAAGATTACAAAATAATTAGATCGAATGCATAGGAACAAGCAACTCTTTAAAAACTAAACAATTCACATTGGCAGCAAATCATAGTAGTCAAGAGAAAATGATGATGAATATCATACTCTGAATGAATGCAACCTGCTCAGGGAGCCATGTATCTAGTGTAGCAGACCTGACCTGCAATATGCATGAGTGATTCATCGAATTAACAAAGTCAAATGAGATAGCAAACACTCAAACTATTATGTGCGTTTTGGGCATGTATGAAAGGAGAGAAATGTAGGATCTTTCAGGAGAAGATGGGGAGATGGGAACATGGTAGCTGGTTATTCTTGGGCCTTGGTAAAAACTACATATAAGGAATTGAAGTCAATAAATTCCTTCTAAGTTGGAAGCGATGGGGGATGAATGGATGGAAATACAGCGAAAAGAGAGGTAGTAATAAAAATGCATTGAAATCAAAATATCCAACTTCATTGATATTTTACATAGAATTTCCTGAGGAACAAAATAAGCATGAAACGGAAAACTTCAGAACATCAAACAACAGTCGAAAGATAGACATGTATACAACTGTAAGATGGCACTGATAAATGGCTTTATAAGGCAAAATATCGATATAAAAAAAAAAATTTGAGGCAAAAATATCAATATAAAAAAAAAAATTATCCAAAGCCTCTGAACATTAGTTTTCCAAAAAACAATAAATTAAAAAGATATTACATTCCACACAAATCAAACACCTAACCCACAATAACTGTCTTTTCGCCCCTGAAGCCTGGTAGCATGAAGCTCTTGCCTCAACGTCTAGGTTTCAAGTAGGAACTCTAATCTTACCAACTTTTCACTAACAAAAGCTAAAAAGGTCCTGATAACGATGTGTTAACTGGCTGGCAAGCATAACGACCTCGAAGCACAAAAATATACTGGCCCCACATATGTATGCATTAAAAGATGTTCACTATGGTTCAATAAACAAGAAAAGACGGGAAAAATTGAATTTACCTTGGATATATGCACACCAAGACCTCGATGAACTCCTGAGCATTGCATGCAAATAAAGATCCCAAGGTTAACACTTGCCCATCGTGGAGCCCTGTTGCGTATAAACAATGTTTGGTTGAAATATGGTAATTTCAAAAAAAAATTCAAAACATCTATGCATAATAATAAAAAAATTCAAAAACATTATAAAAAAAAATTCAAAACATCTATGCATAATAATCAACTCCAACACCCATAAGCTCAAGAATACAGAAACACGAGCATGATATGCTGCCAATGTTTCAAACTGACAACCCATGTAGCAGTAAATAAAAATCCACAAGTATAGCATCAAAATAGCACTAGATCAACGAAATCTAAGGTCTTTCTTTGAAAGTTTTTCTTAGTCATTTACATTTAAAATTACCATGAAATGCACAGTATGCCTCTTGAATTTCTTTTGACATTTCCATAGCCGGATATAAATAGCAAGGCACACCTTACTTAAAGCTTAATATTAAAAACCATAAGTTCATGAAATACTCATTTTAATTTAGAGAATTTTGTAGGGAGGTAAGTGGAACTCAAAAGACAAATTTTTTATTATTTTTCACTGATTAACTATCAGCAAAAAATAAAAGTATACAATGGATTGCCTAAGAATAGTCAAAGGCATTGGTTTTTAGGGTACCCACTTGCTTTTACAGTCAGCACACTCTCTGTTCTCTGGCAATTTAAGAAGACCTTCCAATATCTGTAAGCCAATACATGCAAGAAGAATACAGCAACCAACTTAAGCCATGATTATATTTTCTAAAAAGAGTAACTGAGCAAAAACAAATTCAAATTTGTCGGGGCAAATTCTGTTCAGTTAGGCTAATCAATCAACAAAGGAAAGTTCAAAAGAAAAATAATAAAAATAGCTTAAAAAAGAATTATTAAAAAGCCTGGAGTATAATGATATATCAGATAGAAAGCCCATTAAACCATAACACTATGACTCATCAAAACCTCAAGTACAAAATTCTGAGAAGCCCCAAAAAGATAAAAGACATCATTTAATACATAGAAACAGAATTCCCACTAATAATTTTGAAACAAAAATTTTTAAAACACAACAAATGAAGATACACTATTTAAAGATTTTGGGAAAAATTTATTCAAATACACCTAACTTATCAACTATTTAATATTTTATTCTTTTTCAACTGTTCAAAGTAAAATCATGATCATGTCTCTTTCAATATGATTTTTAAAATTAAATCAAAAGATATGGGTAAAATGTTATATAGTTCATCTCTTACATGCATTTTGATGTGCGATTATATATTATAAAACCATTTATCTTTGTTAAATGCATGTCACAATTACTCCTAGCTATTAGATGTTAAATTTGACAGTTTGGGGTATGTCATGAAGATCGAGAAATCTTTTTTGGAACTTTGAGTCGAGTCAATGGCACTCTTACAACCACCTAATTTGAAATTTGATGGACAAGAGTGAATGTGACATCCTTGTACGAAAAGTAAATGGTCTCGATGTATACTTTTCCTTTTGATTCTCCCTGAAAATTAACTGAATTTTCTTGGGCTAGATGACTGAATTTCCAACTCTCTCTCGCTCTCAAACAGATGTTGTGACTTCCAAATCTCATCAATCAAAACAACAAAGGTGTACATAAAAACCGAATGAGGAAACCTGAATTCTGCCTGATTCAGTATCAAAATCCATTCCAATTCATAAATGAAATACTTACTCATAGACATCGTGATCATAGCTCCATTAAAAAACCTTTATTTAGCCTTATTGAATATAACCATTTCAGTCAACAAAAAAATTAACCACAGAAATCCATTAAAATGCCAATCAATTATCATAAAATCAACTTCTTATAGGCAAAATGACATAATGAATCATAAAAATCATAATACTCATTGAAAACGGAAGACCCCAACAACGAAAAATTGATGGGAAGGTGAAAAAATTAACAAAATCATAATTAAAAAACTATATATACTAATTCAAAACCCAAAAAACTAAGATAAAATAAGAAAAGAAAACAAGGGGAGAAAGTTTTAATGGGAAATCATAAATCATAACAATTGGGAGCGCAAAATGAGTAAACGATTGAGGCGGCTAAGATGAAATACCCTTTTGTGCTTTTCATTAAGCTCCTTTGAGACGGACGCCTTCCCGTTCATCCTTGCCTAAATTTCAAACAACTCTCTCTCTCTCTAAAATTCTCTTTCTCTCTCTATAACTCTCTAACCCTGCCTGTGAACAGGAAGAATTGAAATGAAGTAGAGCACTGGGAGAAGGTCACCACAACACAACCCTCCTGCCTCTTTTGAAATGGAAATGGAAATTCAATACGCAATTGGGTGTAAGAATTTTTGTCTTAGACTTGAGGAGAGAGAGAGAGAGAAATGGGTTTATTTGAAATGGATTGAAACCGAAAGAGAGAGATGGATGGAAACAATCAATCTAAAGGCGCACCAGAAAAATTCACTATGTTTCGATGCTGAAACCCCAAATCCGATCATCTCGAAATAAATGGACTTCAAGTATTAAAAAGGGAAAAAAGTTTATATAAGGTTGCAAACGTAGAATTACATAAGCGCCTAAAAAATTCATCGAAAAAGTTCGTTTTAATGTTGAAAAACGCTATAATTCATTATCCCGACATCGAGATTAATGAATATGAAAAAAATAAGATTTTGAGTGGCAAAAATAGAGCATATTGTAACATACTATCTAGTAGAAAGTTTGATTTCAAAATTTTCATGTCTGTAGATTTAATTGATTTTAACTATATTTAAAGTTTAAAATTTTATAATTAAATATGAGAATAGATTTTCAGATAATCCTAATAATTTTTTACACCAAAATTACATATTATGATAACATTTGGAAGTGCACCTTAATTGTATTGTTTAAGGTTACAACATTATAGAAACTACACCCATTAAAATTAGATCCGCCTAATAATAAAGAAAAAAGTTTATATAGAGTCTAAGCTCTAAACAACCAAATTAGAGCCTACCATGAAAGAAAAAAAAGGATTTCAAAGTTTTCAAAATAGTACATCTTGTAATTGATTTTTGGACGGTCAATTTTCACGATTTTCATGTTTTCATAAATCCAGTCGATCTGCACTATTTTTTAAACTTTAAAATATATAACTAAAGACAAAAATATAAATTAAGGCTATCACAAAACCTTTTAGTATTGAAACCATACTTTTTCTTGATACTATTTGAAGGTAGGCTTTAATTTGATTGTTTAGAACGTCAGCTCTACACAAACTTCACCCAAGGGTAAATAGACTTCAAGTCTTAAAAATAGTGCATCTTGTAATGTATTATCTAGATTGTCAATTTTTTATATTTTCAAATGTTCATAAATCTACTTGATTTACATTATTTTTAAAACTTTTAATTTTATAATTAAAGATAAAAATAAATTTTTATAAAAAAAATTAATATTAAAATAATATATTTCGATACTATTTGAAAGTGCGCCTTACTTTAAAAGTTTAAAGCCTCAACCTTATACAAACCAGACCCTTTTTTAATTATAAGGAGAGAGAGAGAGAGAATTGGTTCCGTCCTTGGCAGGTGTGTCTATGCTCGATATTCTCTCTTGCAGGAGAAGGCAAAGCAAACAAGGAGGGAAATGTTTAAGCCAAGAGATTTCATGATCCTGCAGAAGTGTACTGTTTACCCTTCACAAAACTTAATTTAGGAATAATTTTAGAATTTCAAATTTTTGGACTACAAAACTAATTCTAAATCGCACTCCTTAAACATAAGAAAAATAATGGCTCAAGATTGAAAAGAGACAATCCAATTTTTAGAGGGTGAGATCTAAATATTAAAAACTAAAATTTTTTCTTTTGAAAATAATCGTTGAATAATTCAAGTGGTTCTCAAATTTTCAGATTGAAAAAATCCTCCCATATTTTACTGAAGGAGCAGGTAGGTTTATATTATTGACTGAAGGAGCAGGTGTATGTTAACTTACTCTAGATGCATTTATGTTTCACATTCATCATTTGACAGTTTAAAAGATATTTGGTCTATGAAGAATCAAAATGAACAGTTATGAGTGCTCTAGATACATTATAGAATAGTCTTATTTTAAGGTTCAAAATATGATCATGGCGCTTGAGATTCTATACCTACATTTTTAGGCTAAATACCCATCTCTGAAATAGATTTTTAAATGAGACCACATTTGAATGGGTTACCAACATTAAGGTTCAAAATATGCTTGAGATTTTTAACCTACATTTTGAGGCCAAAATCCATCTTTAAAATAGATTTTTAAATGAGACCACATTTGAATAGGTTACCAAAATCCTCTTGAATAAAATATATCATTAAAATGGATAACTATCCCAAAAAATCTACAAGACCTTTAAACTTTTGACACAAGAATGTCACAATACACACGTGAAATTAGGTAGTTAAAGGTATTCTTTCTCGGCCTAAGTTTGAAATTTGACATTTGCAACTATGAACATGGTCAATCAAGGGCACAACCACATTTCACACATGACTGCTACGAGTTATTGTCATGTTTTGGTTATTTAGCCCCAATGGCCCAAGCCAAATAGCATATGTACCCTTTTTTTTTGGGGTTTTGTTTTGAGTTTTGAAACGAAAACAAGCACCAGTATTTTTTTTTTATGCTACCCCTACCGCATAAAACTTATATACTTCCCTTATCCAAACTTATATACTTCAAAGGCAAGCTTTTTACGCTTCCCCTACCATAAAACTTATATACTCCTCTCTTAAACTTGCACTTGTAAAATATATATATATATATATATATATATATATATATATATATATATATATATATATATAAAGTATTCCAAATGAAATAAAATGACCTAAATACCTTTAAAAGTTTCAAAAAAGATGTTTTAACTCATTGAGTAGATGGCACTTACTAAATTTCATTTTCAAACAATTTGTAACCAAAAAAAATAGTAAAAATAAAATACTATGAGGCATCGGATCTAGAACAAACAGTCAACAACTCACTTGATCTAAATTGGACAGCTAGATGGAGAGAAGGTATAGAATTTTTATGTTGTAGGAGAAGTATAGAAACCTTTATATCATTGAGCTCAAATGCCTTAAGCCAAATAACAGAAGTACCCCCTTTTCTAGATTTTAAACCATAATACAATTCTCTTTACTAAAATCGCTTTTGTTGGATTTGGAATCCAACACAATCAAGGGTACTTTGGTAATTTTCTCCCACTTGTCATTGTCCAAATTACAAAAGTTCTACTATTTAGTGTACCACCCAAAAACCAGTATATTTTTAACAAAATGGTTGATAAAATTACTCCTTTAAAATAATTTTTTTTTTTAAATATAGGGAAATTTATCAAAATACACTATTTATTTTGAATTATTTATCTTCTTCCCATACTTTTTATCTATTTTTAAATTATCCATCATTCTTGTGATACAATTTCAAATAACTTATCAAATGACATCATTATCATTATTATAATCATCTTAACTTTATCCCAACTGTTTAGAATCAACTACACAAATCTTGCTCCGCCATTCCACTCAATCAAAAGACACATCCTTGATCAGACCACGAGTCACAATATTCTCATCAAATGAGATTTCAAAATAGATTTTAAAACTTATCAAAACATACCTAAGATAAATTGTTAAATAGTTCAAATGCGATGCGTATGTCTCTTGATTAAGCCACCTGTGTGCATTTTGAGGTGATTTGACCAATTGATTAATATTTTCCCTATAATTTTCGTTGTTAGGATTTTTCCTTATTAATTAAGCCACCTCTGCGTGTTTCTTTAAAAAAATTGCTTGATAGGATTTTTTTTTTTAAAGAAAATTATATCCCTTTTCATTAATAGTGAGAATAAAATAGAAACATAATTCACTACAAAATGTCAAGCGTGATATGAATCTCTTTTTCTATGATTTTTATAAGATCACTTTGTGGGACAATGATTGAATTTAAATTCTTCAAATACTTCATTAACTTCTACATTATCACTCCATCTCCATGTTTGATTGAAAAATTTAACAAATTTTTTATAACTAGATGTCAAGGATAACAAAGTTCTAAAAATACAATAGTTGAGAAATCCAGTCGATATATTTGAGTATAAATTAGCCAAAATGTATATATTTGCAATTGGAAAGTTCAAAAACATAAAACATCATAAATTAGAGCTCCATGCAACAAACTTCCCATTTGCTGCTCAACTTTCTTGGAGTACAGAAAGTAAAGGGAAAAGTTACCAAAAACTACCGAGTGTTTTTCTAAAGTAAATGATATTGCTCTCAGCTGTCCAATTTTCGTTGACAGTTGTGAGCGTGTGTTACTGTTTGAATTTTATTTATTCATCGGTATGCCTACTAAATACAAATAATAATAATAATAATAATTTAACAGACTCAAACACTAAGACATGTTTCAGGGTATTTGATCATTTTATTTTTAAATTATATTTAATTTTTACAAGCACGTGAAGGTGAGAATATAGATGACCAAAACTTGAGCTCAATCCGATCTATAAAAACAACATAGAATTAAAATAGACGCACTCCCAACAATCTAATAGAAAATAGATGGTTGAGATCGATAGCATTTTACCGAAAAAAATCAGCATTCTCCAAATGTAAAATTTACCTTCAGCTATGTTCGTGGTAATTAGGCACATTATCATTGCAAATTCCATGCAACACAAGTGTTAAAAGTTTTAAGAAGGTCAAAGCTTGTGTTTTACCCGAAGGAGTTCGTAAATAGTCCTATTGTATACTTTTCCAGCTTGAAATGGATAGAAAAATTTCAGAGCTTTCAACTAAACAGAGAGAACTTTCTAAAGAGAGAGAGAATAAATGTTAAGGGGGACTTCTTTATCTGAAGATTTAAACTTTCAGATCGTCTCTAAGTTCAAATTCAAAAAAGAAAAAACAGAGAGAAAAATGATTTGGAGCACAAAAGTGCTAAAAATCAGATCCCCCTCAAAGATTGATTCTGGACTGTGACGATAAATCTAGATTTTCAAGAACTGAAAGAGCATTTTCTTTTTTTGAGTTTTTTAAAGGTTGAATAAAAAAATAGGAAATCTTTCTGATAAAAAAAATCTGCTTCACCATGTCCTTCGGAGTCTAGACCACTTAAATACCATTCTCTTGCTCCTATCTCAAGAAAGAGAATTTCATTAAGAAAAAGAAAACCAATTGTGTGTACCAGAAAACTATAGAACAAGTCTCTCACTGTAAGTGAAGTTACCCTCTAGTTACTGTTGCCAAGTTCGATGCTGAAACACCTAGATAGCATTCATATACATATTTGTTAATATAAGCTTTTTAAAACTAAGCAAGTTGACTGGGGATTTTCCCCAAGTCAACACGGCGAGACTCGCCCAAGCCTTACAGTTTTTAGCCTTCTAGCGTTTTTTTTTTTTTTTTTTAAGAGATAGACACGGCAGAGTCTCTCATCACTCGGGCTTGGGACCCTGGCAAATTCCAAATTCATAATATAATTCCATAAAATAAAACCGAAATGTGTTAATAAAAAGGGAACGTATAATATAGAGTGGTGCTCGATATATGGCACATGAAAGTGACATCCACCATCAAATCCTTACGATGAAAAATAGAGATTAATCATACCCACATATAATATCATTCATCTCCATTATTCATCAAAAATAATGCACAGAGGATATCTCAATGGTGTATCCATATCATAGCTCACAGATATGATATACTTTACCATAGTCAGCATAGTACCTTTCGGATTTGGCAGTGCCACCTTTGCCTGTTACCAGAGATTCCACAATCAGGTTTTCACCAAAAGGCACCTCTGAACTAAGACACCCAACAATCATCATCATCGTCAAAGCTTTTTCCCAACTAATTGGGGTCGGCTACAAGAATCCTAGTCCGCTATTCTGCTCTACTACAGGTCATAACCTCAGTGAGGTCATAAGTCCCCATATCTTTTCTCAGTACACCCAACAATAATATTGTAATTAATTTCAGTTTTGTAAGTTAACATATTCCGTATTCAAAAGATAAATCATTCAGATAAGGAATCTAGAGAACAGAAATCCAAAAGAATATTAAGGAACCTTTACTTCATACCTCATAGAAGCTCAGCTCATAGACAAAAAGCGATTATGGCTAGACACGCAAGACTTAGAGGACCATTTCAATGTTTGCCTTCAAAAATGAAGGAGTTGTTTTGTTTCTGAATAAAACATGCAGATGTATTAATAGGTTCAACCCAGTCGCAAGAATTTTGCTGAAATCCGAGTCCCGGTAGGCCTTATTCTTGGATGATTTCCACCTCCCCTCCTCCAACTTTATCTTCTAAGATACCGTTACAAAATATGAACCATTCTTGGACTGCATCATTAGGAGAATACAGCAAATGATGTGTGCAGAATCCAAATCCAACACTGTCCAGAGAAAACTACTGAATATTGAAAGATAGGCACAAATCCTAGGTCCCTAGAGGAGGTTCTAGTTCATGCGTAATAAGTGCTGCAGCATAGGTATTATTAGTCAAATCACAGTTGTCATGGATACAAATGGGAGAGAATGAGGGTTAATTTTCCATTAAGAAGGTCTGTGAGACACTGAAGGAACATAGTTTTAGATCGGGGAATGTAGGCCAAATACAAGGTTTTGTAACTAAGATTCTAATTGTTTTGACAGGGATGAGGAAAACCAATCACGAATATCAAAGAGCAGGGGAATAGAACGAGAAATTACTAATAAGACATGATACAAACATAGCCAATCTGCCCTTATTGCAGAGAAAATTAAAGAAATGAAATAAAAGCCTGAACAAAATGCTCATGAGGATATGCAAATCCCTCATAGAACAATTTTATTGTATTGTCATTTATTTACTCTCTGGTCATTCAACATTTCAATGGGAGTCATAGAGTGAAACAACAAAATTTTTGGTAGGGCCAGTAAATTCATCGATGGCACTTCTTGACACATCTTCCAAGTTACAATGTTAAATACATGATCATACATACCGTCTTACGTCTGGTTCCTGTCACTAACTCTTCCCATTCCCAAAAATATTTACCTTGCAACACAAATTGGTTCTCGAATCAGTCAACTACTCATGATCTTTCATATACATCTAAAATATCCTTAATAGTTTTCATGATCAGTTAAGTTTCTCAATTTTCTACAAATATTTGCAACTAATATATCACCTTTGATCATAAGCACATGCCTTAGCATAAAAAGTGAAAAAGAAAGCATCTCTCTCTTTGAGAAACAAGCATGCATGATATCATTAAACGAGATGAAGTGCAACAGCACCTTTATTCATAGAAACACAAAGAATAAAGAACAGGGCTAGAGATGTGTACATTTCGAATGGAAGGTGACAAGATTCGCATTGGCTGTCATTCATCCTAGAAGGTGACCATCAATTTCAGCTCCTCAATATCCTTTCTGATAGTCTACTTTCTTCATCCTTAGGAATGTGCGGGTCTATTTTCCTAAGGTTATGAATAAATGCATTGGCTTCTTCTCTTCTACCTAGCTTACAATAAGCATCCACAATAGAATTGTACGTGTTCTCGTTTGGCCTGCATCCACTCTTGATCATGTATCGTACTACATCAGCTGCCTCTACAAACATGGAATTGGACGCATAACTGGAAATGAATGTATTATAAGTGACAACATCGGGACTAAGGCCCGAAGCCATCATCTCAGAAAATATTTTGGAAGCCTCTTTCATTTGACCTTTCTTACCATAAGCAGTTATAACTGTATTATATGAAATAATATCTGGCTTCACACCCTTTGCTTGAATCTCTCTAAGGATTTCTTCAGATCTTGTACAGTTACCCAACCTACTATACATATTCATCAAGCTATTGTATGTTGTCAAACTAGGAGTAAACCCTCTATCTTTCATGCAGTTGAGAATCTCATGAGCTTTGGCAACCATCTGTCTCCTACCATAGATAGAGATCATTGCATTCAAGGTAATTATATCAGGTGAACAGCCCCTCTTTCTCAACTCTAAGAAAGCATACTCTGCCTCTACCAAAAGGTTGCTCTTGCTATTGACTAGCACCAATGTCTTCAAAAGCACATTGTGAAGGGGAATTACCCCTGAATATATATCATTGGCAAGAGCACACATACGATCAATTTCCTTGGCGTTTGCATAGGAATGAAGCAATGAGCAATAAGTGAGCTCATTAGGTTTGCACCTCCCATCATTCATTTCAGCAAGAATGGTCTCAGCTTGTTTCCAAAGACCCCCTCGAGCCAAAGCAGCCAAAACCGCATTATAAGTGGAGAGATCTGGTCCAATACCCGAAGTTATCATTCTCCTATAGATCATCATAGCTTGATCAAATTCCCCACATCTACTATATGCACTGATAAGGGTATTAAAAGTATCTCTCTCTGGTACAAATCCAGCTCTTTTCATCTCTTTGAACACTTCGGAGACCTCAGAATGCTTACCATTTTGCCCAAAAACAGCTAAAAGAGTGTTCCATGTGACTATATCAGGTTCACAACCACTAGACCTCAGTTCATCGAAGACTCCCATCATCTCGACAAATTTAGCCCTATTTCCGTGCAACTTGATAAGAGCATTGTAAGTACATAAATTGGGTTTACACCCTTTCATTTTCATTTCTTCAAAGATGTTCACTGCTAATTCATCTTTACCTGCCCTCTCGAAACCAGATAGGAGAGTGGTGTATGTGAAAACATCAGGTGAAACCCCCTTTTCCATCATTTGATCTTTTAAGTTCAATGCTCCTTCAAACAAACCATCTCTACAATAGGCAGAAACAAGAGAGTTATATGTCACAATGGTTGGTGGGAAGCCATTAACCTCCATATCTCTAAGCACATCAAGAGCTTCTTTATGTCTCCTCGACTTCCCATACACATCTAAGAGAGTGTTGTAAGTGACCTTATCCGGAGGACAACCCACGGCTTTCATCTGTCTAAAAATATCCCTTGCCTCTTGGTACAATGACCCTCGACGACAAGCACTAATGAGTGTGTTATAAGAGTAAGAATCAGGAGACACCCCATCATTCCTCATGGATTCAAAGAGAGAGAAGATTCGATTCCATGGCATACCCATCTTCCCATAGACGTCAAGCATAACATTGTATGTTATAAGTGTAGGTCGACAGCCCTCATCCTCCATCGATCGAAAGAGAGAGAGAGCCTGTCTGTACTTGTGGTTTCTTGCGCAAGCTGAGATTATAGAAGTGTAAGCATACACATCCATGGGGTACCCATCTTCTCTAAGGCTGTGAAACAAGGAATTTGCAGCTGATACATGACCCTCTCTACCTAAAGTCCGAATAATAATGGGTATCTCTGGTCCATCGAACCGATAATTTTCCTGGTTTCTCATCCAATTGAACACATCCAAGGCCATATCAGCTCTTCGATGAAAGCCTAACGCCTTAATTATACCTATCAAATCCCCATCTTCAAATTGGTCTTTATATGAGTCTAGAACATCAAATGCATTGTTACAGTCGTGGTTGGTTAGAGAGATAAGGGCTTCTTTACCTGTATCAGAGATGTTGTCTATCCATGGCTTCCCTCTGTTATCATCTACTGATCGACCAAGCCGCTTCTTCCTCAACATTACTGGAGATTGAGAATTTAGGGTTTCAGTAGTGGAATTCGGTGTGGGTTTGAGCCTCTGGCTCGTGGTGGAGTGGCGAAGAAGGAGCTCTTGGAGAACAGGGGGTAATGGAGAAGAGGGAGGCTGGGGTCTAGGGTTTTGGAATATGGGTTTTGACGGAGGGGGGCCTGGTAGTAGAAGGGGGAGCGTGAGCTTCTCTGACATGGTGATTTGGACTTTGCAGGAAATCGTTGTTCTCGGTGGGGGGCAGAGAGAGAGGGATGGTTAAGTTCAGAGGATAGATAGAAGAGAGAGAGAGAGAGAGAGAGAGAGAGACTGAGAGAGATGGTTCAGGTCGGGGAATGGTAAAGAGAGAGAGTTGTTTCTCAGATGATTCTGCACTCCTCGCAGAGTGACCAGGTTGAATTCAGCGGGAGATATTGGTTCTGTTTTTCGTTGCTGGAAATGAGAGAGAGAGAGAGATTCCCACTGTGATTTTGCAGTGAGAGAGAGACTCGTACTCTGTTCGCTGCTCAGATATAGAGAGGGAGAGTTCTTTACTTTTCTGCAGGGAATTAGAAACAGAGAGTTGGAGTTGGGTTTTTCTGGGAATTGAGAGAGAGAGAGAGATGGATTTTTTTCCTGGGATATTTGTGGCGGGGTATGAAATATCAAAGAGATTTCAAGGTAAATTTACGTACGGATCACGTTTTATTACCGTTATAACGAAATTATCCAGACCGTTATCATAAGAAAAGACGGATTTACAATTTTTTTTCAAGTTTACCCTTGGTTCAATGACCATCGGACCGCTCTTTAGAGAGAAAAAGAGAGACGAAATCCACAAATACGAGTGAGAGAAGGAGAGAGATCCAAAACTGAATGCAGGAGAGAGAGAGAGAGAGACCCGATCCAAAAACTCATAGCAAAAAAGAGAACCCCAAAAACTTATTAACAGAAAAAACCAAAAAATAGGGTACACGATAGCAGAGAGAAATATAATTATATGCTACACTGTCGACAAAAGCTCAGCAACAAAAAATTCAAAAACCAAAACCAATCCAAAAGACACAGAATAAATCGAATCAAATATGTTACACGGTTGAAAAAAACCAATCCCAAAAGGTTATCACCTTTTCCCATTTGGAATGAGCCCCCACAAACCTTGTGCATGCCGTAATATAGCTTTGTACCACGACGATCAGCCTTGCAACCCTCAACTTGAAACCCTAGTTTTTCAATTCAAACTATTTGGATTTTTATGTTTCAATAGTTTCTTAGCTGGATTTCCAAAACCTGCATCTTCAAAGTACGTCCTCTTTAGGAGCTTTAGCTTATTAATAGTCTCATACTCTATTTCTCTCTCTTTAAAACTGGTACAAAAAATTTAGAGAGAGAGTGAGAGCAAGAGCGATAGGGGCAAGAAAATTAGAGAAAAAAAAAAGCTGAGAGAGCAAGATTGGGGCAAATTTGGTTATTTTAGAAATAGAAAGCGGTCCGATGTTGTAAACATCAAACTAAAATAAACTTGAAAAAAATATATATATCAGGATTCGTCCATTCAATTAATAACGGTCAATTTTAAGGCCATTTTGTTATAACGCTAATATAATACAGTTTATAAGTAAATTTCCCTTCTTTGAAATTTCCAATAAATGAAGGTAGAGTATTTATTTGTTGGATGAAGTTTCGATAGGGCTTAGGTTTTACGGAAACAAAACAAAGCCTCACCTCAAATTTTTGTTGGGAAAGCACTTTGGGCATAGAAAATCTTTATGGTGGCTCTAAAACCAATTTTAAATTCCGACGATAAAATTCTTTACAATTATTTTTAAGGAGGAATAGAAGGTCTACATGATTTGTTGCAATATATATTATTTTTAGAACTTAAATTTTTTTTTTTTTGCCACAACTATAATATTTAAGTTGAGATGATCGATTTAAAGGTTTTACAACACTTGAATTATAAAATTTGATGAGTTTTGAAATGAGGTTTTAATTATTTTGATAGAAATGTAACCCTATCAAATCATTTTCCTTTTTTCTTTAGAGCACGATTAGAGCAAGGCGAAGGGTTTACGTAAAAAAAGGTAAAGCTACATGTCGATTCCCACGGAAAATGCCTTCCAGGTGCCGCAAATCAACTGAAGATGGAAATCCTTATTATGGCATTAATTTCTACTTCGGCCCAACGGATCCATACCCAACCGGGACCTAACATTTAGACCTGACTTGGGTCGAGGTATGGGTCAGAGAATTTGACCCAATGGGTTAGGTATGGGTCCAAATATTGGAACTTGGGTTAGGTATGGGTCCAAATATTGGGACTAAATACTATTCAGGTTTGGGCATGGGTCTTGGTTCATGTGGATCCAACCTTAATAGTATTATTCTATAAATAATATTTAACATATATCATTTTAATAATATTTAATTAATATTAAAAAATATATAACTATACATTTTAGTTATAATATTTAATAATGGGTAGTGTAGATCGAGCATATTTATAAAAACTTGAAAATCTTGAAAATTGGCAATCAAATAATGTGTTACAAGATGCACTATTTCTAAAGCATGAAATCGATTTTTTTCTCATCTCCATGCATCTTGATGCTGAGATGATTAATTTGAGGATATTTGAGTATCAAAACATCTTCTAGTGAAATTTTTTCGGTGAATTCTAATTTGATTGTTTGGAGTCTCAGCTCTATATAAACATTTTTCTTTAATAATACATGTATATATTTTAACAATATATATATATATATATATATATATATATATATATATATATATATATATATATATATATATATATATATATATATATATTTAGTTGGGTCCGATCGGATTGGGTCGGGGTCCAGCTAGACTGGGACCTGACCTAGCTTGTTGCCACCACCCCATTTAAAAGAATAAAAAGTTTCATGCGAGCTTAGCCGCATTTCTACAATATGTGATCCCAAGGTATAAAGCATCCATCTTAAAGACGGATGCAAATAGGTGGTCCATCTAAAAACAATTTAAATTAACTGTTCAAATATTTTCTTAATAAAATTTTTATTTAAAAAATTTTAAAATTATTTATTTATTCATATTCATGATCTTCATATTAGAGATTACATGTCCATAAAAATTAAGTCCAAAATTCCATCTCAAAAATAGATTTTTAAGAGGTGACTCATTTCTACATGGACTCGTAGAAACCGAGTCACAACACAACCATTTATCTCTGGTACAATGTGGTCAAAGTTAATTAAGTGAAGGCATTTATTCTAGGAAAGTTATAAAAAAAACCCCAATATACACTATATATGCAACTTACCCCATCCAAGATTTTTCTCTCACTTTTTTTCCCACAACAACCTTTTTTGCAAATCTCCCCCACCCCAACTGTAACAATCCTAAAATTTCAAAAAAAAAAAGAAAAAAAAGAAAAAAAGGAGAAAATATGTTTATAAATAGGTGATGTTCTGTTTGAGTATGATGGTCCTCGGGGACCATCACTGTTTTAAAAAACTTTTGCTTTGAATTAACATTTGCTTGCCTTTACTTTTTCCTTTCCCCGCTTTTGCCTCCTGCTGCTTGCAGCTGGCAGCGTCCTTTAGCGGACGTGGTTTTCGTACGATAAACGTTTGCTTTTAACGCGACACCTCAGGTATGAGGTAGAGCGTAAGAAAATAATATAATAATACGTTATAAGAATTTAAATAGGGGATGTGAGCACTCCCACCCTAAAACAAAACTTTGAGATCTCTCTCTGGTCGAAACACAGTGAACTTCTCTCTCGAACCGAAAATTTTTATCGGAAGCTCCCTCTCAAATAATTGTGGGTAAGTGACATTGTCTTCCTGAAAAATAGTCTGTTTTTAATAAATAGTGATATTTTCGTTAAGGATATTTATTTTATAAGTTTTGTGTGTAAGTGACATCGTCTTCCTGAAAAATAGTCTGTTTTTAATAAATAGTGATATTTTCGTTCAGGATATTTATTTTATAAGTTTTGTGTGTAAGTGACATCGTCTTCCTGAAAAATAGTCTGTTTTTAATAAATAGTGATATTTTCGTTCAGGATATTTATTTTATAAGTTTTGTGTGTAAGTGACATCGTCTTCCTGAAAAATAGTCTGTTTTTAATAAATAGTGATATTTTCGTTCAGGATATTTATTTTATAAGTTTTGTGTGTAAGTGACATCGTCTTCCTGAAAAATAGTCTGTTTTTAATAAATAGTGATATTTTTGTTCAGGATATTTATTTTATAAGTTTTGTGTGTAAGTGACATCGTCTTCCTGAAAAATAGTCTATTTTTAATAAATAGTGATATTTCCGTCTAGGATCTTTATTTTATCAGTTTTATGTGTAAGTGACCTTATTGTCTCGAAAAATAATCCATTCTTTTTAAAAATAAAATGAAATAATTATTTCTGCTTATTATCATGAATTTTAGGCGCGATAAATTTTATGCGCACGTGACCTCATTATCTTGAAAAATAATCTTTTTAATAAAAATTGTGATATTTTATCTATGTTAGAAATTTTGAATGCTGTAAATTAGAAAAATAAATTTATTTATTTTTCTTGTCTATTGTTAGAAATAAATGTGATATTTCTGCTTTTAGTAAAATTGTGATATTTCTTTCTACTGTTTTGAATATTTAGACATTGTAAAATTCATGTGCAAATGACTGCCTTATTATTTAAAAATTGACATTTTTTCAATTGATTATAGTATAATTGTGAAATGTTTATTTGTGAATTGATATTCCATAAATTGTGATAATTCCGTATTCTTGAATTTTTATAAGAGTTTTTCTATACATATTAAATTGGCAATTATGCTAGAATGCCTTTACAAACTGCTACCTTTCTAAATTTGAGCCCAAAATATTTGATTGGTTATTTTTGAAATGTTATAGAGAGTGACTGTTATTAATGGTTTAAGTGAAATTCATATTAATGGTTTCAGTGATATGTTGAGTACATGATATTGCTGCTTTAGAATGTTTAAAGAGATTTAGAAATAATTTAAGTATGCAAGTGGACTCATCCGGTTCGCCGGTGAGATATAAGTGGACCTATCTGGGACGCCGGTAGGGTTTAAGTGGACTCATCCGGTACGCCGGTGAGGTATAAGTGGACCTGCAGGGATTAAGTGGACCTATCTGGGACGCCGATAGGGATTAAGTGGACCCATCAGGACGCTGATGGGGTATATATGTGACCTACTTGGGACGACAGTAGGGTATTTTGTGAAATCCTTTAAATTATGTACTGTCGTTAAAAGTGTTATAAGCATTTCAATTACTCGGATTATACTTAATTATGCAATTATTGAAAGTGAAATTGTTGATGCATTTCTATTAATAGATCTCATTTTGAAAAATATTGATATCTTTCAATCATGATTATTTTTAGGATTATGATAATCACTTACTGAGTAGCCAAACTCATCAAACTATGGTAAACATTTTTTCAGGATAACTACGGATTCATTTTGAGTGCTAGTCAAGATCAACCTTGGAAGATACTGTTGTTGTGCTAGCTTTCTTTACTTACTATGTAAGACTTCGCCACTGTAAATTTGTCCTATCAATAGATGTATATATGTTTTGTCTGTCACATCTCAGGAATAACAGTACTGTAAATTCTTGGGGTGTGACAACTATGGTATCAGAGCAATAGGTTTAAGATCCTTAGGAAATTTTTAAAAAAATATATATACTTAAAAATCACATTTATTGTGTGTACAGACCGGGATAGAGTCAAGATCCAGAATAGCTGAAGCCAATATGGAAGGAATTCACAAAGCCTTGGAAAATATGGTTGCTTTAATGCAACATCAGATGGAAAACAACAATCCACCCAAGCAGTTAGTTACAGGAAATGGTGGGAGCAATATTGAACAATTTAAGAAATTAAACCCACCTTCTTTTAAGGGTGCTGTAAACCCACTGGAAGCCGAGGGATGGATTATGCAATTGGAAAAAATATTCGAGGTTATGGAATGTCCTGATGATAGGAAGGTGGCCTTGGCAGTTTTTATGTTAGAAGGTGAGGCACAACACTGGTGGCGAATGGCAAAAGGAGTATTGGTCAAAGAAAATAAAACCTTGACTTGGGAAGTATTTCTAGAGGCATTTAATCAAAAGTATTTCCCAGATTTTATTCGAGACCAAAAAGAAATGGAATTTCTAGAATTAATCCAAGGAAATAAGACAGTAGCACAGTACGAGGCCAAGTTTACTGAATTGGCCAGGTTTGCACCGCATATGATTAATAATGAGGCAAGAAAGGTGAAGAAATTTGAAAGGGGTCTCAGGCCAGCTATTAGAAGCAGAATATTAGTCTTGAAATTAAGAACTTATGCTGAAATAGTGGATCGTGCCCAAATTGTCGAAAAAGATTTTGAAGATTACCAAAAGACAAAAAATCAGAACAGTCATGTTAGACCTACATCATCTAATCGACAACAGTTTGAAAAGCCAAACAAGAAGCCAAGGCCCTCGCCATTTCAAAACCCAATAGAACCATGTAGAAAATGTGGGAAAAATCATGGATCAAGCCCTTGTTATTCGAATACCGGAGCCTGTTTTAAATGTGGAAAATTGGGACACCAGATTAAACAATGTCCTTGCTTACAGACACAACAGCTTCCAAAGCAGGGAGAGATAGCTCCGAAGCCTCAGATGAATGGAAGAGTATTTGCGATTACCGAGCAAGACGCTCAGGCCTCAAAATCAGTGATCGAAGGTACTCTTACTATCTTCCAAAAAGTAGCTCATGTTTTGATTGATCCTGGATCTACTCATTCATTTGTGTCACAACACTTTGCATGTCACTTAAAGGTAGAACCAGAACAATTAGAATACATTCTAGAGGTAGCCACACCGATGGGAGATTCAATTAACACCAATATAATGTACAAATCATGTGTAATAAAGATAGAAGAAAAGGAACTGTTGGTTGATTTAGTACTCCTGGAAATTCAAGATTTTGATGTAATCTTAGGCATGGATTGGCTCTCTGCATACCATGCAAGTATTGATTGTTATAAGAAAATTGTTACCTTTAGTATTCCGAATCAACCAGTATTTTACTTCAATGGTGTCAAAGAAAACTCCCCATCATATTTAATCTCTTGTATTCGAGCTAATCGCCTCCTTCGAAAAGGGTGTCAAGGCTTTCTTGCCTATATCAAAGAAGATAGGAATGAAGAAATAAATTTGGATACCACTCCGGTTATCAGAGAATTTCCCGACGTTTTTCCTGAAGAATTGCCAGGATTACCGCCTGACAGGGAAATTGAATTCTCCATTGAATTATTGCCAGGGGTAGCACCAATTTCTAAGGTACCTTACAGAATGGCTCCTACAGAACTTAAAGAACTGAAACAACAATTGGAAGAATTATTAGATAAAGGTTTTATCAGGCCCAGTGTGTCACCTTGGGGTGCTCCAGTACTGTTTGTCAAAAAGAGAGATGGGACTATGAGATTGTGTATTGATTATAGACAGTTGAACCAAGTGACAGTGAAAAATAAGTATCCGTTACCTAGGATTGATGATTTATTTGATCAATTACAAGGATCACAAGTGTTTTCAAAAATTGATCTTAGATCTGGATACCATCAGCTTAAGATTAAAGGTGAAGATATACTAAAGACAGCTTTCAGAACAAGGTATGGCCATTATGAATTTTTGGTTATGCCTTTTGGATTAACTAATGCACCGGCTGCATTTATGGATTTGATGAATCGAATCTTTAGGCCCTTTTTGGATAAATTTCTTGTGGTATTCATCGATGATATTTTAATTTATTCCAAGAATCAGAAGGAACATGAGCAGCATGTAAGAATGGTATTGCAAATATTAAGAGAAAATAAATTGTATGCCAAACTTAGTAAATGTGAATTTTGGCTTGAACAAGTGACATTTTTAGGACATGTCATATCAAAGGAAGGTCTATCAGTTGATCCTTCAAAGGTTGAAGCCGTTGTTAATTGGAAACAACCAAGTAATGTGACTGAAGTTCGAAGCTTTTTGGGATTGGCAAGATATTACAGAAAATTTGTAGAAGGATTTTCTCGAATCGCAATCCCATTGACTCGATTGACACAGAAAAATGTCAAATTTGAGTGGACTAGTGAATGTGATGAGAGTTTTCAAGAACTAACAGTTCGATTAACTTCAGCACCTATTTTAACTATTCCTGAGGGGAGTGGGGGATTTGTGATTTATAGTGATGCTTCACATAAAGGTTTGGGCTGTTTATTAATGCAATATGGGAAAGTAGTGGCATATGCATCCAGACAGTTGAAAGAATATGAGAAAAAATATCCAATTCATGATTTGGAGCTAGCTGCAATAGTATTCGCTTTGAAAATATGGAGGCATTATCTATATGGTGAGCAATTCGTAATATACACGGATCATAAGAGTTTGAAATACCTTTTCTCTCAGAAGGATTTAAATATGCGGCAGATAAGATGGATGGATTTCTTAAAAGATTATGATTGTACAATCCATTATCATTCAGGAAAAGCTAACGTTGTGGCCGACGCTCTAAGTAGAAAATCTACGGGAGTCTTAGCTCATCTAATGATCCAAGAAATGCGATTGTTAGAGGAAATAGTGGATTGGCATCCAACTCCGTCCATTAATGGTATGGTAAGTATGATTGCCAACATTAAGGCGGAACCCCAATTAATCCAACAGATTCGATTGGCACAAAAGAAAGACCCTCAGCTTATAACAATTATAGAAGAGGTGAAACAAGGAAAGAGAGATGAATTCTCTATATGTAGTGAGGATTTGCTAAGATTCAAAGGCCAGGTTTGTGTCCCGAATGATGAGAGTGTAAAGAAAGCTATCTTAGAAGAAGCACATCATTCTCGTTATACGATACATCCCGGAAGTATTAAAATGTATCAGGACCTGAAGAAAACCTTTTGGTGGAATAATATGAAAAAAGAGGTAGCACTATTTGTGTCTAAATGCCTAACATGCCAGCAAGTAAAAGCTGAACATCAAAGGCCCGCTGGGTTGTTGCAGCCTTTACCGGTGCCAGAATGGAAATGGGAGCACATCTCTATGGATTTTGTCTCTGGCTTGCCTAGAACAAATTCAAGACATGATAGCATTTGGGTCATTGTGGACCGGTTAATCAAAGCTGCCCACTTTCTACCGATTCGCACGACGTACACTTTGGATCGACTGGCTCAGTTGTACATTAAGGAAATAGTGCGGTTACATGGAGTTCCTGTCAGTATTGTATCGGACAAAGATACTCGGTTTACTTCTAAATTTTGGGCTAGACTACAGT
The DNA here is from genome assembly GCF_054954075.1 of Amborella trichopoda. Taxonomy (NCBI): domain Eukaryota; kingdom Viridiplantae; phylum Streptophyta; class Magnoliopsida; order Amborellales; family Amborellaceae; genus Amborella; species Amborella trichopoda. Next base: position 1,147,470 of record NC_142344.1, read on the forward strand.
CAGCCATGGGGACGAGACTCACCTTTAGTACTGCCTTTCAGCCCCAAACTGATGGACAATCGGAGAGGACCATCCAAACCTTGGAAGATATGCTGAGGGCCTGTGTTATTGACTTTACAGGAAGCTGGGATGACCATTTACCCCTGATTGAGTTTGCTTATAATAATAGCTTCCAAGCCAGTATTCAGATGGCACCATATGAAGCCCTGTATGGAAGAAAATGCAGGTCACCCATATGTTGGGACGAGGTTGGTGAAAGAAAGCTTTTGGGGCCAGAAATTATCCAGATAACTACAGATAAAATAGCATTAATTCGTGAAAGGCTCAGGACAGCTCAGTGTCGGCAAAAGAGTTATGCCGATAACCGAAGGAGAGATCTTGAATTTGAGGAAGGTGATCGAGTTTTCCTAAAAATCTCACCAATAAAGGGCATTATGAGATTCGGCAAGAAAGGAAAGTTGAGCCCACGTTACATCGGACCATTTGAAATCCTGGAAAGAATCGGAGGTGTCGCTTATAAACTTGCATTACCACCCGAATTGGCAAATGTCCATAATGTCTTTCATGTATCTTCACTACGAAAATATCAGCCCGACCCGTCCCATATCTTAAAATATGAACCTTTACCGATCAGGAAGGACCTATCCTTCATTGAGCAGCCAATTTTGATACTGGATAGAAGGGTGCAAGTGTTGCGTAACAAGGAGATTCCTTTAGTCCGTGTATTATGGCAGTACCATTCAAGAGAAGAGTCGACTTGGGAACGAGAAAACGAAATCAGAGAAAAATACCCTTATCTTTTTCAGTAATCAGGTACACAAATTTAGAGGACTAAATTTCTTTAAGGGGGGAAGAATGTAACAATCTTAAAATTTCAAAAAAAAAAGGAGAAAAAATGCTTTTAAATAAGTGATGGTCTGTTTGAGTATGATGGTCCTTGGGGACCATCACTATTTTCAAAAGTATTTACTTTGGTTTAAACTTTTGCTTTTGCCTGCTGCTGCTTGCTGCTTGCCACGTCCTTTAGTGGACGTAACAATCCTAAAATTTTTTAAAAAAAAAGAAAAAAAAGAAAAAAGGAGAAAATATGTTTATCAATAGGTGATGTTCTGTTTGAGTATGATGGTCCTCGGGGACCATCACTGTTTTAAAAAACTTTTGCTTTGAATTAACATTTGCTTGCCTTTACTTTTTCCTTTCCCCGCTTTTGCCTCATGCTGCTTGCAGCTGGCAGCGTCCTTTAGCGGACGTGGTTTTCGTACGATAAACGTTTGCTTTTAACGCGACACCTCAGGTATGAGGTAGAGCGTAAGAAAATAATATAATAATACGTTATAAGAATTTAAATAGGGGATGTGAGCACTCCCACCCTAAAACAAAACTTTGAGATCTCTCTCTGGTCGAAACACAGTGAACTTCTCTCTCGAACCGAAAATTTTTATCGGAAGCTCCCTCTCAAATAATTGTGGGTAAGTGACATCGTCTTCCTGAAAAATAGTCTGTTTTTAATAAATAGTGATATTTTCGTTCAGGATATTTATTTTATAAGTTTTGTGTGTAAGTGACATCGTCTTCCTGAAAAATAGTCTGTTTTTAATAAATAGTGATATTTTCGTTCAGGATATTTATTTTATAAGTTTTGTGTGTAAGTGACATCGTCTTCCTGAAAAATAGTCTGTTTTTAATAAATAGTGATATTTTCGTTAAGGATATTTATTTTATAAGTTTTGTGTGTAAGTGACATCGTCTTCCTGAAAAATAGTCTGTTTTTAATAAATAGTGATATTTTCGTTCAGGATATTTATTTTATAAGTTTTGTGTGTAAGTGACATCGTCTTCCTGAAAAATAGTCTATTTTTAATAAATAGTGATATTTCCGTCTAGGATCTTTATTTTATCAGTTTTATGTGTAAGTGACCTTATTGTCTCGAAAAATAATCCATTCTTTTTAAAAATAAAATGAAATAATTATTTCTGCTTATTATCATGAATTTTAGGCGCGATAAATTTTATGCGCACGTGACCTCATTATCTTGAAAAATAATCTTTTTAATAAAAATTGTGATATTTTATCTATGTTAGAAATTTTGAATGCTGTAAATTAGAAAAATAAATTTATTTATTTTTCTTGTCTATTGTTAGAAATAAATGTGATATTTCTGCTTTTAGTAAAATTGTGATATTTCTTTCTACTGTTTTGAATATTTAGACATTGTAAAATTCATGTGCAAATGACTGCCTTATTATTTAAAAATTGACATTTTTTCAATTGATTATAGTATAATTGTGAAATGTTTATTTGTGAATTGATATTCCATAAATTGTGATAATTCCGTATTCTTGAATTTTTATAAGAGTTTTTCTATACATATTAAATTGGCAATTATGCTAGAATGCCTTTACAAACTGCTACCTTTCTAAATTTGAGCCCAAAATATTTGATTGGTTATTTTTGAAATGTTATAGAGAGTGACTGTTATTAATGGTTTAAGTGAAATTCATATTAATGGTTTCAGTGATATGTTGAGTACATGATATTGCTGCTTTCGAATGTTTAAAGAGATTTAGAAATAATTTAAGTATGCAAGTGGACTCATCCGGTTCGCCGGTGAGATATAAGTGGACCTAGATATAAGTGGACCTATCTGGGACGCCGGTAGGGTTTAAGTGGACTCATCCGGTACGCCGGTGAGGTATAAGTGGACCTGCAGGGATTAAGTGGACCTATCTGGGACGCCGATAGGGATTAAGTGGACCCATCAGGACGCTGATGGGGTATATATGTGACCTACTTGGGACGCCAGTAGGGTATTTTGTGAAATCCTTTAAATTATGTATTGTCGTTAAAAGTGTTATAAGCATTTCAATTACTCGGATTATACTTAATTATGCAATTATTGAAAGTGAAATTGTTGATGCATTTCTATTAATAGATCTCATTTTGAAAAATATTGATATCTTTCAATCATGATTATTTTTAGGATTATGATGATCACTTACTGAGTAGCCAAACTCATCAAACTATGGTAAACATTTTTTCAGGATAACTACGGATTCATTTTGAGTGCTAGTCAAGATCAACCTTGGAAGATACTGTTGTTGTGCTAGCTTTCTTTACTTACTATGTAAGACCTCGCCACTGTAAATTTGTCCTATCAATAGATGTATATATGTTTTGTCTGTCACATCTCAGGAATAACAGTACTGTAAATTCTTGGGGTGTGACACCAACCCCAAAACCCAAAAGGAATAAGAAAAAACACTAAACTACCATTTTTTTCACATGCCATTCTCTCTCATGTTTCTCATTTTTTAATTTACCCAATGCGCTCTGACATTACAGTTTTTGGAGACGATGCGCTTTGGCAGTCCCAAAAAACGCTTTGGCAAGCCACAGTGCTCTGGCAGTATAATAAGGCGCTCCGGCAGTATGTTCAATGCTCCGATAGTATATGAACGCATTCCAACGGTACACCTTCCGGAGACATTTAGCTCCGACAGTCTATAAAGGCACTCCGGCAATAGAGGCTCTGGAGCCACAGTGCTCCGGCAATGTAATAGCGTGTTCCGACAGTGTATTCAACGCTCCGGCATTATATGAACACGTTCCGACAGTGCGTATGACGATATGACAATCCTTACAAAGCGCTCCGATGCTCGATACATATGCACTACGGCAGTATGTTCTAGACAATTCGCTTCGGCAGTTGTATACTGCGCTCTGGCAATACGCTACTTGGGATCGATAGTAAGCACCAATTGTTTTTTTTTTTTTTTTTCATCGGAAAGATATTTTCGTAAAAATAATAATAACTTTTTACCTTGAGGGATTTTTACGAAAAAATGTTGTTGTGAGGAAAAAAGCGAAAGCAAATGTTTGGTTGGGGATAAGTTGCATAAATAGTATATATTGGGGGGTTTTTTATAATTTTTCCATTATTCTATGGGAAAAGTTTATATACCATGTTGCAACCTTAAAATGTAGAATTATGCACATCAAAAATCCATCGGAAAGGTTGTTTTAATGTTGAAAAACCCTCTAATTGATCATCTCAGTGTCAAGATGTATGAATATGAAAAAAAAAAATTTGGGTCTCAAGAATAGTGCATCTTGCAATACATTATCTTGACCGTCTATTATTTTCAAGATTTTCATTTGTTTATGGATCTACTTGATTTTAATCATTTTTTAAATTTAAATTTTTTTAATTAGATATAAAAATAGATTTTAAAATAATTCAAAAAAAAATTTACAACAAAATTACATATTATGATAAAATTTTAAGATACACTTTAATTGGATTGTTTAAAGTTACAGTCTTAAAAAAAACCGCACCAACCCTTATCTTATTGACCAAACTCAAAATTCAAAAAATACTTTATTAACCTTTTGTGACACACCCAAGTTTCTTGTTCAATGGTAAATTGTCGCACTATCTACCATTTAAAAAATCTTAAAACGTAACATCCCAACACAATAGAAACTATATAATTTTTTTTTAAAAAATGTAGTTGTTCAATAACTAAAAATTCAAAATTTCCTTTAAAATAAAGAAAAAGTTTATAAAATACCGCAGGAACCGGCAATATTTTTGGCCTCTGCCAAAACTCCCAGACCAGTCCCTCTGCTTCGCCTGGCATCTTTCCAAAACACTCTTTCTCTCTCTAAAAAAAACTTTTCCTCCTTATACGTAACCCCAATCTCTCTCTCTCTCTCTCTCTAAAAAAAAACCTTTCCCACTTTCTACATAACCCCCATCTCTCTCTCTCCCTCCTTCCTCTCTCTAAAAACACAACCGATTACACCATCTCTCAATCTCTCTGCACGCATCCAACCATGGCTCTTTCTCTCTCTACCTCTTACTCCATTTTCAAACCCCCATACCATACCATTGCCGCCCAACTTGTGCTCCTCCCTCTCTCTACCCATCCAAGCATGACTCTTTCTCTCTCTACAAATCCAACCATGGATTTTTCTTCCAAGGCATCTTACCCTTCCATTGCAGCCCGACATGTTCTCCGCCTCGCGCAACCCGCGTGCCTGCAAGTAGCCGCTTGCGCCGCACCACGGCCCCCCTCCACCGCTGTGAAGAAGAAGAGAGAGCCGCGGGGCATCACCAAGCCGAGGCCTGTGTCCCCCGCCATGAGAGACTTGTTGGGGGTTTCAGAGATTCCTCGAACTCAGGCCCTGAAGCTTATTTGGGCCTATATCAAAGAGCACAACCTTCAGGTTAGCTCCAGTGAAGCTTGGACTTTTAGCGTACTGTGTTTTTCTTTCATTGCCATTAGAAGAATGCTTCCTTATTCTGCTCTCACTCCCTCTCTCTCTCTATGTCTCTCTGTTTTTTTGCTAATGTAATGTCTCTTCTTGATGGCTATGAAAAATGGGCCTTTTTTCCCTGCATTATCTAGTTGTTCTTCTGGTGTGACTACGGATTGGGGAATGCAGTAATCTCTTTTTCTTTGATTACTTTGCACTGGTTCTCTTTTCTACTGTTTAGCTGTAAATATCAGCCATATGTACTAATATGGCATTAGTTTTGTTTTTTAAAGAGACTTCACAGGTTAAAAAACCAGAAACATTTAATTTGTATTTTCAGTTTTTAACTCTCTCTTTCCCTTTTGTAGAACACTGAAAAACCTTTAAGTTCCTTTTGCTTTGGGATGGCATTAAATTTCATGGTAAATAGATTTGCCTTATCCAGAAGTTTTATTTAATGGTTTTGGAGAGTGTGGGAGTTCTCAGTGAAACCATTTTACTTGTACATGACTGGTAAATTTTAAACTGTTCTTCATGGATATGAGCTCCAAAATTGCAAGCGAGGAAAAAAAAGTGACATAACTATTTATTTATGCAATAATCTTCTCTTTCTACAGGATCCAGAGAACAAGAAGATTATTGTGTGTGATGAGAAGCTCAAGACCATATTTGGAGGGAGAGATCGTGTCGGGTTTCTCGAGATTTCAGGCCTGATAAACCCTCATTTTCTAAAGGAAGTAGAGTGAAAGAACAAAAAAAATGGAACAGAAAGCTTGACGTTAGAAGAGATAAAACAGAGAGGCAAAAATTTTGGGCTGTGTAAATGATGTTTATTTTGGGAAATCCTTATATTTGGAGAACATGGAAAGAATGTTTTGTGTTATTTGTTTTGGTAGTTGCAGTTGTTTGTTTTGCCTTTTGATGGTTGCAGTTATGTGTACCAACTTGGCCTTATTTTTCTTATTTGGCAAATTCTGGTCAAATGGGTAGATAATCATTTCTACTATCCGATTAGTTCAAACTAACATTAGACAATGAATATTCCCTTAATCCTTATTCACAAATATAAAATGTATATGGAAAATATACAGAACTGTAACCTTGGATTCACAATGAATCTGATCAGTTGCAACTCTGGATTGCTTCAAATTCCATGTTTATTCATGTTTTCCAATGCAACAAAAAGATTCTAAACGCAATTGGTGGCCACTGGCCAGATTCCATTCTAGAGTGACGAGCAGTTGGGTGGCTGTACTGCAATATTGCTTCAAGTTTCTTTACCATTTCCATGTATCTGATCATCCTCCATAAAACTAGCAGAGCTGCCGGCAATATATTACGTCTCTTCATTGAATCATTTGATTTTTTTCATCAATCAAAATACAGTTTTGCATCAGGGGTCTTGCTTATTGAATAGAGAATTATGTGTTTCGTTTCCCTTGCTCATTTGGATCTCTCTCTAAACTTTTACCAATCAAAAGACATTTTGCATCAGGCTCTTGCTTATTGAAGAAAGAATTGTCTCTCTGATTTGAATGTTCAGTTCCATGTTTCCACAACAAATGCTTAGACCACACCCTTGGTCTCAACCCTGCTATGTCCAGGCTTCTTTTTCAGCCCTCTCTCTTCCATCAACGTTCTCAATCTCTCCGCATCTTCCCAGTTTCCCTCTCTATTATAAATGTTTAGTAGCAATAAGAAAGTCGCACGATCATCAGGAATAATCTTAAGGATCTTCTCAGCTGCAATCTCTCCTAACTCCTTATTCCCATGAATCCTACAACCACTCAATAAACATCTCCATACTTCAGGCCATGGCTCAAAAGGCATGCTCTCTATAACACTCTTTGCCTCCTTTAGAAACCCAAATCGGCCCAGTAGATCAACTAAGCACCCATAATTCTTGGCCGATGGTTGTGATCCATATTTTGACTTGATGGAATCAAAGTATTGGCACCCTTCTCTCACAAGGCCTAAGTGGGCACATGCCGAAATCACAGCCATGAAAGTGGCATTGTTTGGCTCCAAACTCACCTTCTCCATCTTCTCGAAAAGTTGGAGGGCCTCCTCTGCAAGTCCATGGTGCGCACAAGCCATGATCATGGCATTATATAATACGGGATCTCTTTCATTGTCCACAATTGTTTTCTCTGCACTGTAAAACGCCAGGCGTGAGCTAGAGATGTCTCCACATTTAGCATACATATCTATTGTGGCGCTTGCCACAAATACATCCCTCTCGAGCCCAATTTTTAGAACCAAGGCATGGATGCCTTTGCTCTGGTCTAGACTTGCAAGATTAGTGCTGGCATTGAGAGCACTGCTCAAAATTGAACCATCTGGTTTCTCACCTTCTTCTCTTAGCTGGTTCAAAAGCTCTAGAACTTCATGGAAGAAACCATGGCGAGATAAACCAGAGACCATGGCACCCCAACATACCAAATCTAAAGTCTCCATGTCATAGAAAACCCTCAAAGCATCATCTATCGATCCAAATCTAGAGTAAGAATAAATCAGTGAACTACCCACAAAGCAGTATGAATCAAAACCAGACTTAATTATGGTAGCTTGAAGTTGGGTTCCCATCTTAGAGTACTCATGGCTAGAACAAGCTCCTAAAACGCTTGAATAGGTGAATTCATTTGGTTTCATCCCTGAATTATACATTTTAGAGAAAATCCTCAATGCCTGAATGCCTCTCTGGTTCATTAAGTATCCTGATATCATCTCATTCCATGTGTTTGTGCTTCTAAAATTCATGCATTTGAAGACACACTCTGCATATTCAATAATGCCAAATGTAGCATACATATGGATAAGAGAAACTGCAATATGGGAATCATCGGCTAGTGTATGATGATAAGCATGGCCGTGGATCTGAAACCCAAGATCCAGATCTCCATTAGAAGAGCATATTCGAATAAGTAGAGAAAGAGTGACGTGGTTTGGCCTGATTCTTTCTAATAGCATTTTCTTGAAAGCACTAACAGCCTCTTTCTTGTTTCCAATCTGAGCAAGGCCTGCAATTACAGTGTTCCATGAGATGATATCTCTCTCTTCCATTTTTTCAAAGAGTGCCATGCCCCACAAGCTTGAACCAGTCTTAAAGTACATATCAATGAGGGAATTCAAAACTGAGAGGCCTTTTCTCACCCTAGATTGGATAATCAAGGCATGGACTTGGCGCCCACTATCAAAATTGCGAGAAATGGAACAGGCCTTAAGCATGACTAGGAAGGTGAACTGGTCTAACTGTAAATTTTGCTTATGCATAAATGAAACAGCCATGAATGCCTTCTCTGCAACTCTATTATTCACATAACATGCAACCAAGGCATTCCAACATGCTACATCAGGATCTGTAATGCTCTCAAAGATATGCTCTGCCATGGAAATGAGCCTTAGTTTTCCATAGAAATCCAATAGAGCACACCCAACAAATAAGTTAAGCTCAATTCCGATCTTTAGAGCATAACCATGCAATGAAAACCCAAAGTTCAGAGCCTCTAAGCCTGAACAGGCCATCAAAACACTACCCAAGGCAAATTCATTGGCCATGAATCCTCCCCTTTTCATCTCTAGAAAGAGAAACAACCCATCTACCAGCTCTCCATTCTGAACAGTTCCAGTGATCATGGAAGTCCAAGATACAAGGTTTCTATCAGGAATTTGATCAAAAACTTTGCGGGCTTCGCCCAAACAGTGGCACTTGGAATACATTACGAGCAAATTGTTCAGCAAAAATGTGTTCTTGATGAACCCATACTTGATTATTTGAGCATGGCCATGAGCACCAGCCATTGGGGATTTGCTCTTGCTGGAGAGAGAGAGTAAATAAGAACAGGAGAGACAGATTTTGTCAAAATCATGGGGTTCTAGAGAGACGTGTTTATTGTTGTTAGGCCTCAAAGCATAGACTTGGCCAAGAGTTCTTAACCCTGTGCAGAATTTTAGAGAGAGAAGGGAAAGGAATTGACAGTTCTTGTGAGAGGAGTGAGAAACTAAAATGAAAGGAATCTTGATTCTCATGTTAAAGTCCTCCCAAATTTACTTCACCAACAATTAAAATCTATTTTTCCTTTTGAACTTAATTATCCTGGAACACAAAAATTTAAGGATTGTCCAATTTTGGAAGAGGATTCCTTCCAAACAGCTCTTTTGCCTGGGGGAGGACATGTTCAATATGTGCCAAGCTATATTAGCCATCCCAAAAGAACACCCCCTTGCTTCCCAAAACTCTCTCTCTCTCTCTCTCTCAGAACAGGATTATAGCCTCACTATAGTACCAAATTCAGATTCCCTCTCCTCTCTAGATGCTCTCTTTCCAAAAGCTCATTTTCTCTCCTCATGGGGCAGAAACCTCACTTTCTTCCAAAGTTGCTCCTTTTCTCTCTCCTAAAAAGGTGGACATGGGCTGGCTTAATGCTATTCTCTTCTAAATCTCTCTAAAAATGCATATCGAAACGAAGTATCTCTTTCTTTCTCACGGTTGAGAAGAGAAGAATATTGAATTTCGGAAATCTAAGAGGGACGTTGAATTGAGAGCAAGAACCAATTTTGTTTCTCTTTGCATGTTACCTTTTTTGAAGCATGTTTCTAGAGTGAGAAAATGGCAGACGATGAGAAAGAAGATTTAGGGTTCCATCTGGGTGGGGTAAGCTAAGATGAGATTTGAAGGTCAGGCGTTGAGATTTCAGCAAACCTTAGCGGAATGTTTAGAGTCAGGTCCGGAAAAGGCATGGTGAACTGTCTGGATATGGTCTTGTAACTAAATTTAACTTAAGATTAGAAAATAAGAAAATTAATGTAAATATCATTTAATATTAAGATTAGAAAATAAGAAAATTAATGTAAATGTCATTTAATTTTTTGCTGGTAAAGAATGTCGTTCAATTTTCATAATTTACATTTTTTTTTTTCTGACCCCTGATTCTGCACTCCAGGGAGGAAAGACCAAAGTCAGATTGGAAAAGGGAGGTGGGCAAAACCGTATCCGCCTGATTCTCCCAGTTTTTAATATATTTTTAGTTAATTTGTCACCTGGTAAAACTCAACCATAAGGGTGGCAACAGGCCCAGCCAACTTTGCTCCTGGTATAGGCCTTGTCCCCATAGACTGGCCCAAGCCTGGTCGCGCCCTAACAAGGCTGGGCTGGGCCAAAAACACATAAAGAACAGATAAAAGGGCAAAAAAGAAAAAAAAAAGAGGGCGGGGCCGGGCCAGGCCGAAATGGGCTGAAACTGGCTCTAGCCCAGCCCTTCCTTTTCGGGGCCGGGCTGACAGGGCAGCCATTGCCATCCCTAAACTTGAGAGACACTCGCATCAAACAAGGCAAAGCCCATTTGAATCCCTAGGGCCTGATTCCGAATTTTTGATCACTTGCTTCAAATACTAAAAGATGAAACATGTATTCATAATATTCCATAACTACAAAAATGTTCCGCAAGAAAATTGACAATGAATTTCTATGGCACACCACTATCCCACTCCCACAAACAAATTCTCTCCAAGCAAAAAGCAGCTCATCATGTTCCTATATTTTCTCAATAGCCGTCGATAATTTGAATCCTATATGCTTTAATTTGAAGCAGTTACAAGTAAATTCCTTTGATTTTGGGTGGTACAAGAGAAAGTATGAGGACCACTGTAAGGACAAATGGATCATGGTCATCTATAATCAGCACCAACAGCTTCGTGGACAGATTTGAAACCATCCCTTTCCAAGCATTTCGCTAGTTCCGCCTGAATTCAAAGAAAACCATTAGACCGAGACACACAGATCAGAGTTAAGACATCATAAAGTCCATTGGAAAAGGTAATGCCACTCCAGGACTACATCCACTGTCCATTGTAATCATGGATGGTCCAACCGTAACAAGGTGAAAGAAATATGCCTGCAACTCTAGATAATCAAAGACCATCCTGCAGTGGAAATGCATAGGAGATCTAGCCATGGAGTACCTTATGTCATAGCCCCTGTAACTATGATATACTCAAAAAATCAAGCTTATTTAGGGTAATTCCCAGAAGCCTACAAGGTAATTTTGGTCATTTTGTTGAGTAATATGGCCATTCTAGCCGTACGAATTTCTGCAAGATACAATATATAAACAGAGGAATACCACCCATCATTCTAAGTTCTTCATCATAGAAGCGGATAGTCTCTCTCTCTCTCTCTCTCTCTGTGAAAAATGTGTACCTTTAGCCGGGGAACTATGGCGGGTCCTTCATAGGCAAAGGCAGTATAAAGCTCAACGAGGGTTGCTCCAGCTCGTATCTTTTTATATGCATCCTCACCACTGCACAAAAATGCATTTTAAGAAAGTCATTAGCTGCATAATCAAATACAAAAGATTGAAGAAAATGATGACAAAGTAGCAACTGATTTCTTCAACAGCTTGTACCTGCTTACACCTCCACATCCAATAAGAGTAATTTTTCCCTAATTAAGTATTAACAAAAGAAACATTAGAATTTTAGAACAGGTTATAAGGAAATGCAGGATAACACTACAGTTAATCAATTATATAAAAAATATTGAAACGAGAGCAATCATGTGGAAATGGTGACAATTGCTTACATCAATCATGTGGAAATGGTGACCATTGCTCACATTATACATTGCAACCAAAGAACTAAGGGAAACCCATAGTTTATTGGATCATCACCATCCATAGAAAAGATGGTAGTTGATGGAGAGAGTGCAGATCCCCAGAACATCACAACCCCAAAAGATGGGCTCCAGTTTCTCCCTGCATCACTGTCCATCAATCCAATGGATGGTGATGACTCAATGAGCCGTGGTTTCCAATAGTCTCATTACCATGAACATTTTTAATAAAATGATCCTCGAGAAAGATGATAAAATGAACTCTTCAACATACTCGTGTCAAAAGATACATCTCTTTGAGAATATCGGTAGACAATTTGAAAAGAGGCTTGCCACTCAAACCGCCGGCTTCTTGAGCCACTGGCAACCTATTTATTGGCTCTGGTCTTGAAATAGTTGTATTTGATATAATCTGAATATAATCATCAAGCAATGAGAAACGATTAGTATGTTCCTTTTGTATAATTACAATTAATTATTATTTTCTACTCAACAACAACAGTTCTGACAAATATAATTTCATAATGAACTGTAGAAGGAACTCTAAAATCCAAGTAATTTGGATGAAATGGTATGAAACACTAATGTCACCAATTCATCAAGTAAATGCTACTTTGGATCTCATAAAATAGTATAGATGCATTCGAATTATATGGAACACAATGAGACCAAGATACATGAAAATAGCCCACTTCACTTCAACTGGCAAACATTTTCAAGAACCATTTTAGCATAATTTACAAGCTCAGAGTAACAAGATAGTGCAAAGAGGAAGGCATAGTTCCATTCCCAGCTGCTTCATATATATCATATATGAAGCATTTAGCAAACCACAAACATGCACCATTACCATCACAATAGTCAATTCCGAATTGTCTATATATATATATATATATATATATATATATATATATATATATATATATATATATATATATATACTTATCATGAAATTCATTCCATAGCTAATAAAGCAAAGAAGGGACTCTCTTGTTAAGTATACAAGCAAATAACAGTTGCCAAACTTACAAGTCCATCCAAGCGAAGAGTAAGGGCGACCTGCAAATATTAAAAAGATACCATTAGATAGCATCACATGTAACTTCAGATCAATTAAAAAGGTCATCCAAGGCCCATGTTTTTCAAAATATATACCGCTGCAATATCTTCAAGATCTTCTTTAGTCAAGTCGGGAGCAATTTTTACTAGCAAAGGAGGAGGACCATCTTCACCCCACTGCATGTCATCACGAGCAGCTTGGACCTTTTGCCAAAAGGACAGCCACAAAATAGCATCAGTAGCTACTAAGAACAATGTAGGCCACACATAAATATTCACAGTTGAACCTACAACAGTAGTTTCAAACTTTCATTTATTGGAAATAAAATGAATATTATAATTAATTAATTATAATATTTTCATATTATTGAAAAAAAAGTATACCATCAGTCAAAATAAAAGGATACTATTTATCATGAGAAAGAGCTATAATCAGTAGCTGTATTTTTCGACCTTCTTTACAAGATCCTTTAGTTGTTTCCTTCCCTGGAGTTTGCGCAACCCTGGAGTATTTGGTGATGAAACATTTATAACCTGCATGGGCCAGAGGAAAAACAAAGGAAAAGCAAACATAAGATTCTTTCCAATGCTAAGCCACTATGAACACTAGCAAAGCTTCACTGAATTATTGATGTGCCTGTTTTGCCTGAACTGCTGCTTAAATATTTTTTTTTTTGGTGAATCAGTGGGGATGACGGGCCCCTATGCATAAAGAGGTTCAGCACAAGGATTTCCCAGGAGGTCACCCATCCTAGTATTAATCTTTCCGAGGCACGCTTAACTTTAGGTTCTTTGAAATTTGATTCTTATGCATAATTTATAATATTTAAACAGAAGAAAAAAACAAAGATCAAAGCACAAGAAGCTCTTGTCCAAGCAGGGTTCCATCAAAAAATAATAATGAAAAATGACAAGCCCTTCCAAGTTAGATACCATCCTATAATACTATCTAATAAAATTAACGTAATAAAAAATCTAGAATTACGCAAGAAAATTCGAAAGGAAAAATTAGGGAAACTCGTAATTTACCAGTGAGCTATGAAACTCCACCATAAATTTTTTTTTCATTGAACTCCATTGTTAGTGAACTACACTTTATTATTATGATTACAATCTCAAGATGGTAACAACATACACAAAATAATTTCTGAAGCATTTTAGTAGAATAATGGTATGATAATACATAACAGAGAGATCTATTTTCCTTATCAGTGCTGCAAAAAAAGAGCTAATTATTACCAAGTAATCTGCAAACTGGGACAAAGTATGAACTCCTGAAACATAATCAGCGGCCGCATCTTCACTTGTCTTATTCTTCCCAATATTGACTCCAAGAATACCAGGGCCTGCTTTCCCTCCTTGCTTAACACCATTCGAAGAAGTGGCAGGAGTTGAAGTTTCCTGCAACTTCCTTTTTCCATGCTGTACACCCAAACGTTTTGCAACAGCTACTATACCCTCACTATTAAAGCCGTATCGGTTAATGAGAGCACTGTAAATCATACCAAGCAACCAGAAGTGTATGAAATGCATGAGTTTGTGTGCTAATCATCAATCCTTGCACCGTGAATATATAGAAAGAATTTCTATACAATTGATTCATCAAAGACGTAACTCCCTATATTAATAAAAAGCTGAGAAACCAGTATCAGAACCGTGATATTCCTGATGGAATCAACATTTTTTCACAATCTAAAGGACATAAGAAAACGTACATGCTTACCCCTCCTGAGGAATTCTGAAAACACGAGGCTTTGGATTACCCTCCTGAGGAACAGGGGTGACAGAGCCAACCTCTACAAAGCCATATCCCAACCCAAGCAAACCCTCAACCGCTTCTGCATTTTTATCAAAACCAGCAGCGAGGCCTATTGGATTTGAAAATTTACGGCCCCAAACTTCAACCCCAAGAATTGGTGGGTCAGGCCTCTTCTCGCGAGGAACCAGGCCACGAGCTGCCGCTGCTATTGCTAATCGATGTGCAGTCTCCGGGTCTAGTAAGGCAAAGAAAGGGTTGACTAATTTGGTAGCAGAAAAAAGCCACCCACTGCACCAATGATAACAAAACTTTTGAAGTGAACAGAAGCATCACAAGGATTGAGATGACCAATAGAAAAATAAACAATTACAAAACATTGCATACAACTTTGGAACAAGTGAAAGAGATCAATCAGGAAACAAATATCTAGTCTTTAATATGAACATTTGGAAAGCAGTCAAAACTGTAGTAAAGAATCAACATGGACCCTCAGTTTGTTCTAAGATGTTGCTAGATTGTTTTCAAGCTTACGATGAACCCTGGTGAAGGTTAACGGAAATTAGGAAGTATCCTGTTCTATAGAGGTGTTAAACACAGTGGAAGTTGCACAGCTTTGGAAGCCATATCATGCACATCAAGGCTTCTCTGACCACTCAGCTAGTGTGTTTCTTGTCTAAAGAGATGCAAGGGAGACACCATCCACAGAATCGAGTTAAGGCTTTCATTGGGATTTAGCACATCTTTATCAACCTGTACTAAACCTGTTATGATGGCAATCATATGCTAATGCCTTATTTAGAGATGAAACATTCATTTGATGGGATTTTATATCATATCATAGAACTTTTCGCAAACCACCCTAATTCACTACAACCCACGCGAAACAAAGCATGGCAAGATTCACCCGTCAGTTTAAGCTTAACCCAATAATCACTAGTCACCAGTCCATAAGAGGTCAAGGAGCCAAGAGCAAAAGTGAACAAAGTATATGGAAAACTAAACAAATAGATGAATCAAATATCAGCTATTGCAAGCTGGCAACTATATTCAATTAAAAATACAGTAATTAAGTCTCCAGTTCTTCTGACATTCCAAACACAAGGCATATTCAGAACCCACTGTATAGTTAATGGGCAAAAATGTTGACTAAGGAGCTTATAGAAGCAACCCTAGACATTTCAATTTACCTTATCTTCCAATAAGTACCTGTTGTGAGTCCCCTTAAATAGTCAATTGTTATAGCAATGTGTAAAAACAATGTGTTTTGAATAGCCTCAGGCCAGGTACTCGCCACTGGGCCAAGGCAAGTTATTTGGGTTAGTCCAAGTGGACTTGCTCCAGTCCTGCTTACCCTGAATCCATCTTACCCCAAATAAAAGATAAAAAATAAAGAAAGGGTAAAAAGTTTGTTAAAAATATTTAAAATAGCAAAAAATAAGTGATATGAACCATTAGAAGACTATAGAAGTTGAAAATAGCCTATAAAGATTGATTATTTGAAATTTTGATTTATATATCAAATATTTCAGAAAAATTAAAAAAAGGAAAGAGTAAAAAATTGGATCATGCGATAAGAAAAGTTCCCAAATCGGTCTTAAGAACACCATCAAAATCATCTAAAAAAAAACTTTGATTTTTTCTTTTCTTTTTTTTGACATTTGTTTTTATATCTTTTACATGGCTTTTGGTGCCTAGCAAGTAACCCCCAGAAATCGTCACAGCTAAGCCTCGGCCAAGTCCTGCTACACTAGTAAGGGATATTAGAAGCAACCACTTGTTTCTTTTGAAGGGTACGGAGTAGGGACCAACCTCCATTGCTTGCCACTACATCAACACTAGAATATAAGAGTGGAAAAAAAATCTAACCACTTTGTCGCATTACCATCTGTAAATTGCGTAAAAGCATTGTGCGTCCAGCACTGAGAGCAATGCTTTTAGAGCTAATATTGTGAAAGCATCATAGAAAATTTTGTTCTTCCTTAAATCTTTAATGACTTAATCACTTAAAGTCCCAGTAATCAAACAAGCATTTATCCGGAGTTTTACATATGTAACAATATTTACCTAAATAGGTACCAAACATAAATTCATCACAGGCTTTAGAGAACTGAAAATAATTTACCTGAAGGTTGCCTCATCCACTGTGCTCACATATGCCCCACCAGCTATAACCAGGCCCAACATGGTTCCTGTGAATATTCTCCCCTAAAGTTTAAAACAAATGCAAAAGCAAGGAAATTAAAAAGTCCATAAAATGAAAAATCAATAAATAAAATTACTGAAAAAAAAATTTGAGAAAGCATTTTTGAGTATTAAACCAGACAACAAATACAAGCTAATTCTAACTAGATATCATATACAATTTGAAAAAAAACAGTTACACAAGTTCAAATGTCTAATAGGTCTGAATACATGCATAAATACATAAATACATACATCAATACCCCAACACGCATGCATACACGCACACATATATACATATAAACAAACACACATACATCCCGGTCAGATTGAAGGTACCTAAAGCTCTATGGCCTGAAGTTTTTCAATATGCCTACTAGGTACCCCAAATTCATTAAGTACTAGACAGCAAGCAATCATCTTCACTAACTGAAATCACTTTTGAACAGATACTTTTTGAACGTTTGCCAAGATACACAAAATCACACATTTAACGCCACATTAAAACCGATTTAGGAATATTAAATTGGTGTCTAATAAGACGCACAATGTTATCTTGCTCACTAGTGATTGGAACTAATGGGCAAGAGTGAAAGAGGTCCAAAGGCTTGGAATTGCGATAAAAAGCAACCTTTTTACCGAATCTATTATTACCATGACCAGGAATATATTTTGTATCCATATAACTTAATAAGGTGATTGAACATTATATAATTAAGTCCAATAGAAAAGCAACCCCTTTAGCGAACCCCATTACATAAGTGTATGATTACTATGAACATCATCAATGCATTTCGCATGCATATAACTTACTCAGGTGATTGAAATTTAAAGAATTAGTCTGAAAACTATTGTTTAATTCCAAATGTTATTCATAAAAGGAAATCTTTGTCTAAAAAGACATGTTACATGTTTCTAGAAACCAACAGTCATGTGGTTAAGAGTGAGCCAACAATAATGTCTCTAGTCATGTTGCAATTGATGTGTGGCATTGTTATAAGCCACATTGCAGTCATCCAATCAAGATCGGATGGCTGTCCGTTCCGAAATAAATCATAGGAGTACAAAGACAAATAGAAAGCTTGCCTATTCATAAATTCATAGAAGTAATTGTTAGCAGCATAAAGCTAAATGCCGATAAACATATTGGCGACTTCAAAGAATGAAAGTACACTAATGCTAACAAATTGAAACCATGTACGAGAGAGAGAGAGAGAGAGAGAGAGAGAGAGGCAATGCCATTAGTGGGTCTGAATACTATCTAACTAAAGAGAGAGATAGAAAGAGAAAAGTTATGGAAAGAGATAGGCAAAGAGAGAGACAGAGAGAACGAGAAAAGCTATGGAGAGAGAAAGACAAGAAGAGAAAAAGAAAGGTAGAGAGAGAAAACGCAAAGCTACCCGCTTAGAAGTATGCGGAATTTTTGGAGTCGCACCAGTCCCCGTACTAAACCTCCTGAACCCGCCATGAAAAACCTGGTTCCACTCCTTATACAAAGCATATTTGAGAATGCTCCAGCTTGATCTCATGGCCACCATGACCGCCATTTCAAGCTTTATTTCACAGGGAAAAATGGATATTCACGAAAAAGAAAACCCAGTAATTCAGAGAGCGAAACAAGAAAGTCGAATGAAACATTAAGCCCTAATTCCGAGAGACTTTATGGGGGAGAAAAATGGATAGATGATAATTAATGGAGGAGCCCTAATTTATGAAGAATGCCAAATTTAGAGAGAGAAAGCTAATCTTAGAGAGAGAAAGAGAGTGGGTATGAGAGAGAGAGAGAGTGCCGCCGTGTACATTGACATTGATTCTCGGAGAAGTGGTGGGAGAGAGAACGCGGCGGGTCCTAGTGTTTTGAGAGGCGGGTTTTGAACCAGGAGAAATTACAATATTGCCCCCTAATTATTTTTTGGATGACTAAAACACCTTTCGATATTTTGAGGGAAATTTATCAAAAGAGTGCGGTTTCTAATTAAGCCTTCAAATTTTATCATAATGTACAATTTTGGTATAAAAAATTCTTAAGATTACTTGAAAATCTATTTTTATATTTAATTACAAAATTTTAAACTTTAAAAATAGTTAAACTCAAGTAGATCCATAAACATATAGAAATCTTGAAAATGGACCGTTTAGATAATGTATTGCAAGATGCACTATTTTTGGGACTCAAAATCTTTTGTTTTTCATATCCATACGTCTCTATGTTAAGATGATCAATTAGAGGGGTTTTCAACATTAAAACAACATTTCCAATAGATTTTTGAGGTGCATCTGTATTTCTACATTTTAAGATTGCAACCTTATATAAACTTCTTCCTTATCAAAATAATGGATATATACTATTGATAATTTTATACATAATGTTTGATTTAACTTTAAAATACTCTTAAAAACATACATGATTATGAGTTGAAATAGTTGCAAATGCGCTAAAATGATAAATAGTACAACTCTCATGAGTATTTTAACAAGGGCGCGGTTTTTATAGAGGCGAGACTCTAAACAATCAAAATAAAACACACTGTCAAATAGTGTCGAAAAATATGGTTTCAATACTATAAATCTTTGCGATAGCCTTAAAATTTATTTTCATTTTTAATTATAAAATTTAAAGTTTAAACAATAGTGTAGATCGAGCAGATCTATAAAAACTTGAAAATCTTGAAAATTGACTATAAAAAAAAAATTTGTTTCATACCGCTGGACCGCATTCCTACCGATCTAAAAAATGTAAAAAATCCATTTTAAAGATCAATGTAAGTAGGTGTTCCATCTAAAAGCTATGGAAACTAACGGTCCAAATGTTTTATTACTATAATTATTATTTATAGTTGTAAAATTTATTTATTCATGATCTACATGTCAGATATTACATGTCTTTAATAATTAAGTTTTTAAATCCATCTTAAAAGTAGATTTATTAATATGCCCACATTTCTACATATGCAGGCTTGGCCACATAGAAACCGAGTCACTATCAAAAAATGCGTTACAAGATGCATTATTTTCAAAACTTGAAATCTATTTTTCTCTCATGTCCATATATCTTAATGTCAAGATGATCAATTTGAGGATATTGGTCATCAAAAACTACTAGGGAATTTTTTTTGAGGTGGGCTCAAAACTGCGTCTTCTAATAAAAACTAGAAGATGATAAATTTGATGAATTTTTTTGAGGTGGGCTCAAAACTGCCTCTTCTAGTAAAAACTAGAAGAAAAAAAAATGTAAATATGCTTTGGATAGGGTTACATAGGAATGGAACTTGAAAAATAATGCTATAAAACCCAACTACTACTATCTTGACCCGAGCTTAACTCCTAAAGACCGTTGTAAATAAGGAAAATTGGGAAGGACATATGTAAATTTCTCTAAAAAAATAGAAGAGACTTTTCTTAAGCATCTAATGGGCCTTTTTTATCTTGTCCTATGAAAGCATCCCAGGACTGATGTGTCCTTTCCCTTTTTACAGGATGATTGATGTGTCATTTTCCCTCTTGTTTTCTTAAGCCTTAAAGGTACGTTTAAAATTGGTTATATAACCGTTCAGTTCTTCGTCTCCTTGAGATTTCAAGTCTTCAAGGACAGTGAATAAAGAAATCAGCAACCATTTTCACTTCCATTCTTGAATTTCCTTTTTCTTTTCTCCTTTTTATTCTTAAAAGAAAAACAAGGATATTTTTTAAAGTCCTGCATTATATTTCAGATTTTTTGGGTTTATGAAGTTTTAAAAGAAGAGAGAAAAGTGAAGGCTAAGGTTAGTTGTTTTTTTTTAATGATTTTTTTGCTTGAATCACATACTTTCCAGTGATTGAAAATTCACAAAATTGCCTGAAAAATCCTGAAATTAACCATTCTGGAAGTCCTTTTGGGACTTTCCTAAAGTACCATACATCACTAGAAATCACAGGGTTTTTTGTGTTTTGTTTACTATGGTTTCATGGTGTCTTCCCTATGGTTTCATGGTGTTTTCCCCTTATTTCTGCACTTTAAAGAAATGGGTAACTCTCTCTCTCTCTCTCTCAAGAGGGATCATATTTGTATGACAGAAAAACACTACTTACAAACCTATCTGAATCAGTTAAATTGCATGATAATGTAAATTTAGGTATTCTCAATACCTTATTTTCCAGATTAATTTTCTTTCTTTTCCTTCAATGTATATCATCAAGTCCTTGACTGAATTGGGAGGCAAGAGATTATAGTATTTAGAAGGTTAGAATATCTAGTTTCCTGTCATCTAAAATCTTATGCAAATTAAAGAGCCCTAAGGTTGGAGGCGATGCATTGGATGCAGGAAGGGTGGTCTGTGAAATGCATGTGTATGTTGTCTTAGGGTTTAGGAATCAAGAGTAAAGGATTATGAAGGAAAGTCCGTCGATTTGATTAAGTTTGTGGGTTTAATTTTTCACATTTGATCTTAACCAATATTTGAAAATGCTGATTCGGTCTCGGACTCACTTGGGTCCCTAGCCCGAGTCAGTGAAAGGACTGAGCTGGAGGCTGGAAAAGGCTGAGTTTCTTAGAAAAGGCCACTAGGGAACCTAGATCTTCATGAGTTGCCGGCAACTTTTTAACTAATGATCTTAACAGAATATGAACCTTAGTGGTTTTGAAAAGATCAAGTACTAGGAAATTTTAGCTACTGTGTTTGCAAGAAGTCATCATGTTTTCTTGAGGAATTTGAGGTAGCAAATGGTCTGAATATTCAAGAAAGGAAGAAGAAAAGACAGTCTATTTGCCATAAATTTAGCCATTAAAAAAATATGAACCTTAGTGGTTTTGAAACGATCAAGTACTAGGAAATTTTAGCTACTGTCTTTGCAAGAAGTCATCACGTTTTCTTGCGGAACTGGAGGTAGCAAATGGTCTGAATATTCAAGAAAGGAAGAAGAAAAGAAAGTCTATTTGCCATAAATTTAGCCATCAGTTTTTTCTTTTTCATATAGTTGCAGATCATCCTCCAGCCGTTTTGAACAGAATTTCTAGTGTCACATTGGATTAGTTTTATTTCAAAAGCATGTCAAATACTTTATTGACCAGGCTATATATATATATATATATTGTTTTTTTTTTTTCCTGAGTATGACTGATGTCTATATTTTCCATTAATTACTGCAGCAAAACTGATGTATATGCAATCTCCAAGTAGGATATATGTGACATGTAGTATTACTGGTCATGACCGATGGGTAACGTTCTTAATGGCATCGGTGTCGGTGTTGGAAGTGCCGTTTTGAAACCTCTAGACATCGCGTTGGGCAAATCGTGCGAGTAAGAATCCATTGTTTTCCTAACATGCTTATGGTGTTCTGATTCGTGACTTATCAAGATACCATTTAATAACCATTCATTTCAAGACAATTAGGGCTACTAAATGGGTCAGGTCGACCCTGCCCTGGTATCATAGCCCTGGACTTTGTGGGTCATATCCAGTTCCAGCACAACTAGGCGCGGTTGGGTCCGAGCTCCTTACCTGCAGGTGGCTCGGGTCCTGGTCCAACAGACCTAGACCCAGCATGGCCCAGGTCAAGCCCACACCCTACCAAGTAGGGTTGCCCTAGACCTGAGCCATTTGCAGCTTTAAAGATAGTATCAGTTTCATGAATTGACATTTGTGTAGTCTCTAATTTTCTTGATTTCCTTTCATTGTTGTCTCAAATGAACGGTAGTTTTCATTGTCATAATTGATTCATGTAGATTGATAAATGGTGAGGTTTAAGGATTAAGGTGGTGACTCTTTGAACCATTGGATTGTGCAGACTTACCTGTCAAGGAACATGGGACATTATTTGCTTCATCAGGCATTTTTGCATCTCCAGTCTTGTGAAGATGGCATTGGTGATTCTTCTCATCTACTTCCGTAAGCACTCTCTTGGTTCATGATTGTCTATGCATGTTTGTATTCTGTCATCCATAATAATAACTTAAATCATTGCCCTGCATGCAATCATTGCCCTATAAGTAACATTTAGTTACACTATGAGACAGTGTTGGAAAACTCCGGCGAGTCCACTAGGAACCAGCGAGTCTGACCGTTTCCCGATGTTTCAATATCGTTTTTGTTTGGACTCAACCATGTCTCTGACAAACTCACCCATCTGTCAAAGCTCACATGGGCTTGGGACCCTAGCACGCACCAATTGTAGCTTGAGAGCAGGACTGAAGGAGCCTTATCTCTAAGTTAATGGTGCTTTATTCTTACAAGTATCTTCTAATTTATGTCTATGTTAGTAGTTATTAAGCAGGGACTTGGATTTAGAATTCATGGACTGAGGCATATCAATCATTACATTTTGACAATCCTTTTTCCATTTGGATGTTTGATATTTCTTGACATTTTGGTCTTCTTTGGTCTTCAGACATTTTCAGCCTCATCGTTTTTCTAAACAATCTACTGACATTTTTTGTATTTTTTTTTTTTTTCCTTTTTTTGGTTTTTATTCAGTTTTCCAGTTCCTGATCTTGCTCTGTAGACTGGGGGTCTTCGGCTTTCTTGCAAGGAGCTTGGGCAAAATGGCACGCGCATTTTGTGGGACATACTTCTTTGCAATCAGAGACATTTGTGGTTTTCTATGGTACAAGTTAAAGAACACGAAACGCATAAATAGGAGGCGGCGGTTTCAAGACCATGATGAGTGCAGTGAGTGTGAGAGCTCATCAGATACATGGTTAGACGCAGGAAAGAGGGCAAAGAAGAAGAGGAGGTCTTTTGGGCCTGAGAGGCATCCTAAGCGAGCCAGGCATCAGGCAAAGCGGGGTAATCGAAAGCACAGAACAAGGGATGTTAAGTCTTAGATCAAAGTCTTATGGATGAGGAAATGAGGAGGATGTTGGTTGTGTTAATGTGATTCTGTGTTGTTATTGTTTGGACTAAGAACAAAAGAAATTGCTAGTGCGCTCTTTTACTTGAAGAGAAACCTTTGTATGCATCTCCACATATATGTAATGTATGAGTATCTCGAGACCCACATGTTTTTTATTTTGATTAGACAACTGAGATTGAGATGAGGATAATGCTGCAAGCTGGAAAAAGTTATATTTGTCAGATATTAATGCCTGATATTGTTGTCAGCTCACTCATGGTCGTATGATTAAGATCAAACTGCTAGATGTCTTCAGACATCTAAATTATATGTGTGTGGAGGCAGATAAAAAGCTCGTCGTTATTTAAATAGGCCATCTCGAGAAAAATATTAGCACATGAGATGAGACAATTTTGTTGGTTCATTTTCTTGAAGGGTCACCTTTAGCATAATTAAGACATCTAAGCAACATGGAGCAATTAATCTTAGTACCTGCACTAAAAAAGTCATCGATGGTATTTAAGGATCAAGTATTGCTAATACAAATCATCAAATGCCGTATAAGCAACAAATGGTGTAATTTGGATTGCTTCTTGGAACAAGTCATTTGAATGTATATTAAGAGGCCATTTATTTTTGGCACAAGAAGGTCACAATCATTTTTAGCTATTAGATTTGAAATTTGGATACTACTAATAATTCACAAAGTTTGTGAAAAAGTTATTGAGCATTATACGTAATCAATGACACATAATTTCACATTTGATGTACGTGTGAGTATGACCTCGTTCATAAAAAGTTAATGGCCTCATCTAATACTTTCACTTCAAAATAAAACCTAAAAAACATCCAACAACAATTTGTATGGTCCTTTTTTCTTTAGAAAAACAATCCAGTGGGGTGAATCGGTCGCCTACAAGTTTAAGTTGAACTTGCCAAATTATTATTATTT
The DNA here is from genome assembly GCF_054954075.1 of Amborella trichopoda. NCBI lineage: Eukaryota > Viridiplantae > Streptophyta > Magnoliopsida > Amborellales > Amborellaceae > Amborella > Amborella trichopoda. The sequence continues at coordinate 1,172,101 of NC_142344.1, forward strand.
TTTAAAAGCAGAAGGGAAATGTAAACAGAATTTGAAGAGTTTAAAATCTTAAAACAAAGTTTGGGAGCTTCAAGTCCCCCCAAAAACATAAGTTTTGATAAAATACAACTATTTTTAATGTTGTTTATACACAGGTCCGAATCCCTTTTTTTCAGGAGAGATTCAGACCAGATGCCTATGGTTCTAGTTCAAATCGGGCGGTTCCGGGTAGAACTACCAATTGTTGACACTTAACACTAAGAACAAGTATGCCAAAGATTATGTGCTCCAACAAAGGAGCAAATTGTCCATTCACTCCTTCAGGGTGAAATCCAAAACTTTGGAATTTAACTTCTTCAACTTGGACACCAGCTAATAATAATACTACTTAAAAAAAAGAAAAAGTCCCGACACTCTCAATATGTGCCTACAAAAAAATAATATGCTAAGATTGAAAAAGGCTGCGTAAATATATTTTTTTAGAGTCAGCTTTAAGTGTTTACGAAGTCCCTTTTTCTTTTCTTTTTTTTTAAAATATTTGTACCTAATTTTCTAAGTTGGGTCCCAAAATTTAATAGTAAAAAAAATACAAAATCTTCCCACTCTTTTACTAGAGGGAATATGTATATAGTCTACTCGTGGGTTCACTAGTGGAGGTCCTAATCCTCCTACCCTGCTCTCACTTTAAGTACCAATGCCAGCTTTAGGATTTTAGGGTTTAGTGGCTTTTTAGGGGTTTCAAAGGTTTTGGTTCTTCTAGGGTTTGGGATTTATTATCATGGTTTTGATAAAGGTTACCGAGGCCCTAATAAATTTAGTAGTTTTTGGGCCTGGAATCTAAGGTTTTATGCTTAGTTATCTTGTTTCCCTGATAAATTTAGCAGTTCTTGGGGCTGGAGTTTGGCTCTTTGGCGAAACCTACGCCTTAGAGATGAATGCAGATCCCTAAAAAAATGTCATTCTCTCACTAGCTGCTGCAATTCATTCTCTAAATTTAGAGGTGGAAGTGCAGGGAGTGATACACTCGACTGCTGTAACATTTTCTTTCTCCTCCGATATTCCCAATTTTAGCTTAGGGAAAAAGGTTTGCGAATTTCTATTTGTTTGGTTTTGTAACTTCCAGTGTTGCAGTGGACCTGGACCTGGACCGGGACCGGGACGGGAGGGGTAGACCCAATCCGGATCCGGATATGAGTCCAAAAGCGAGACCCGGTGGGTTAGGTCTGGGTCTAATTTTGGACCCGAACACTATTCAGGTGTGGTTTAGATTTGATTGGGTACGGTCAGGTCTGGGTCTATGCCCAGGTCCGGACCGGAACAGACCCATTCCCACCCCTACGGTTGTTGGTTTTCTCGAAATCGGACTGTGAAACTAGAGGTGAACTTGGACTTGTCTCAAATTTAGCGCAAAGGCCTTACAAATTTTGCAAGGCTAAAATTAAATTTTATGTAAAGTTTGCTTTTAAATGGCTTCTTTTTAGAAGATTTTAAATCTAGATGCTCTTCGGTTTTAGCATTTTCTTCTACTTTTTCGTTTGGTACATCTTCGTTAAATTAAAATACGGATTGGTGGGGTGAACGCACACCATTCGATTTTGATTTGGACCAAGAAATCAATAATACCGTAAAGTAAAATAAAAAACTAAGAAATAAGTATAAATAATAGGGAAATATTTCTATGCTTCCCCTACAGCATAGAAGTTCTATCCTCCTCATACCATCCAACCGTCTAATTTTGATCAAGAGAGTCGTTCATCGTTCGATCTTAGATTTCACATCTCAAATTATTTTATTTTTAGTTTTTTTTTATGCAAATTGTATGAATATGAAATTTGGTACGTGCCATCTCGTCATTGGGGCACAATTATAAAAAATATTAAAAATAATTTTTCGATAAAATATAATGACCAAAATACCCCTTAAAACTTTCAAGGGTATTTTGGCTATTTTATTTTTTTGAAAATATTTATTTTTATATTTTTTGCTAGTGCGAGTTTAATAGAGGAATGGATGTCCAAAATTTAGTGTCAAAATAGTTTATAGAAAAAAATTAAAAATAAAATAGTATAGAGATGTGACATTGTGATTGAGACAATCTTAAGTCTCCGTTCAAAATGGACAGTTGGATAAGGGGGAGGATAGAACTTCTATGCTGCAGGAAAAATATAAAAAGCTTGCCTTAAACAATAAGGTTTTTCATATGTTTATGTGAAAGATTAAGATTTTAAATAAAAATAGATTAAAGTCACTCGATTACATATTGGGTGTGGTTTGTGTAAAGCTGAGGTCCTAAAGGATCAAAGTAAAATAGATTTTCAAATTATAAAATTTAATTTTCCATTTTCCTCGAAAATAGGTATTTTCGCCGTAAATATAATTTGAAGTTTGAATCTTATGATAGTAGAAATATTTTGTGGATTTTAACAAATAAATTTCTTATAAGACAAATTATTGAATTAGATTTTTTAAGCAGTGTACATAACATTGATTCGGAGTAACTCGGCCGAGTCTAATTAAGGGGCCTTTTGGCACTAATTTTTTTTAAAAGGAAAAATCTTGCAAAAATAATAAAGGAAGAAAAATTTTGAACTCTCGGCATTTAATTTTTTCCAAGTGTTATGTCTTTTCAAGATCGGTTCGTATTAAACTGAACGTAAAAGTTTATATGGATCCAAGGCTCTAAACAATCAAATTAAAGCTTATGTCTAAAATTTTATTAGAAAAGGTTGATTTGATGCCCAAATGTCCTCAAATTGATCGTGTTGACATCAAGATGTAAGAACATGAGAAAAAAAAATAGATTTTAAGTTTTGAAAATAGTGTATTTTGTAATGCATTTTTAAATCGTCAATTTTCAAAATTTTTAAGTTTTCATAGATCTGTTCGATCTGCACTATTTTTTATACTTTAAACTTTCAGGCTATCACAAAGATTTCCAATATCGAAACCACGGTTCTTGACGCTATTTGAAGGTAGGTTCTAATTTGATTGTTTAGAGCCTAGGCTCTATACAAATCGTACCCTAAGATAAAAAAAGAGAAAATTGTTAAAACCCCCAAGATGGTCTTTTTACCCGCTTTACATCCCACCAACTTTCCCTAGCAACTCCCCCAAAACATGATGTTTCTCGCTAATACACCTAAACAAAAAGTTCATTTTTTTTGAATGAAAATATCTTTCCCACACCTAACAAATTATTTTTGTTGGGGAGGGTGGTCCGTCATTTGTTTTTGTTGCAATGAGCGGTCTAGCGTTTCATGTTGCGGTCTAGCATTTCATGATGGCGGTCAGCTGTTTCATGATGGCAGTCTGGCAATTATTTTTTTGCTAGAACGTGCGGTCCGGTATTTTGAAGGGGCAGTCTAGCTTTTTGATATAACGGTCCGACATTTTGTAGGGGTAGTCCGGCATCTTGAAGTATACCGGATAGTCCGGCATCTTGAAGTACACCGGAATGATAAGTCCGGTGTTGTACAAATGTGGTCGAGCGTTTCAGGATCTGAAAATGATTTGTTAAATGAGGAGAGGGTATTTCTGTAAAAAAAAATTAACTTTTTTGTATAAAGGTCTTAGCTAGAAAACATCAACTTTTTTGAGGGAGTTGGTGGGGTGTCGGTAGAAAATCTGGGGGTTTCCGCAATTTTTCCCTAAAAGACCTGCTTGAAACTAAATTCTTACTCATTTGACTTTGAAGGGCATTACAAAGTTAAAAATATCTAGGTCTCAAAATAAAACCTAAAGATTACATGCTCCCACTGGAGCATACTATCTAATTACTCCCTGGCATAAAACCCAATGTAAAGGCAATTTTAGAATTCCATATTTCGAGGATGTAACACCATCAAATCACACTCCCTATGCACTCTTAAAAAATAAACTTTTATGGAAATCGAACTGAGATTGTCGAATTTTTTAGAGTGATATTTGAGTTTTAGAAAATTTAAAATTCAATTTTCTCTTTCGAAAATATCCATTAGGTGATTCTCAGAATCTCAGGTAGTTCCCAAAAATTTTCGATTAAAAAAATCCTCCCACATAGGCTTTCTTTCCGAGGAAGTATATATAGGCAATATGCTCCTACAGGAGCACAGTATATACGTTCATAAATAATAAATAAGTAAATAAATAACCAAACTTAAATAGTGGACCCATATGTTTTCAATTTTTATGGACCAGGTGACCTTTCCTCCAAGCAAATATATAAAATATAGATTTTAGAGAATTTATATATATATATATATATATATATATTTTTTTTTTTTTTAACTTGAACGATGATTTTTTTTTTTGAATATCTTGTGAATAAAAAAGTGTAAGAAATTAGATCCTTTTTCTTCTTATGTACTGCAAAATCATGGAATGGTTTTCTAACTTTGGTCGAAACTTCCATTTTTCCAGCTATATTATGAAACTCTATGTTATTTTCTTTTTTACTTTTTGACTGTGAAAAGGTAAAGAAAATTTCTTCATGTAATCCAAAGAGAGAATGATCTTATTCTAAAAATTTGGCCAAAACCTAGTCATCCCAATCTCCATTTTCCTCCCTTAATTAAGAATCACCATTTTTTTTGTTGATCATGGAAAGTTGAGAAATTGAGTCCATTTCTATGAGAGAAAATATCAATGGAGTGGCTTTTGAAATTCCTCAGATGCATACTTTTATGTGAATTGGATGATCCAATTGAGGACTCAAATTTTTGTGTGTACAGTTCTTTACGTCCGGATTCTCCAGTTGCAACCAATGCACAGAAGAGAGTATCATTGGAGTGGCTTCTGAAATTCCTCAGATTCTTAGTTTGCTGTGAATTGGATGATCCAACTGAGGACTCAGATCTTTGTGTATACAATTATCGTCCAGATTCTCCAGTTGCTACCAGTGTACATGGTAGCTGGTTTCTAGAAGGGCTTCGATGCATTGTCTGTTGCAATCAGGAGGAAGATGACACTCAACTTAGCAATACTTTCCTCGGTGATCCAATTAATGGAAACTCTGCTCAAAATCAGATTTCGGCCCGTGAGTCAATGGCGAGATACAGAGCATCTGAGCCTCATAAGCTTCAATTTCATGGCACTTTATATGATCACCAAGAAAATCGCAGTCCTTTTCTTTGCGATCGAATTAATGGATATTCTGCTCAAAATCAGACTTCAGTTAGCGGAACAGTGGCAAGAATCACAGAAGAGACTGTTAAACTTCCATTTCGTAGCGTATTTTCTGATCAATCTCCTGCTTTACCCTCACCTCAAAGGATTGCAGCCTGTAATGAAACAATGACTCACTTCTTTCAAAGAGAAGTGATTTCTTATACTAAGCAAAGCAAGCCTTTGAGTTCTGTAACAGAAACTTATTCTTTTACAAGGACTGAGAAGCCATTTGATGATATAAAAGAGTTGAATCAAGATTCAAGTTTCAGTGATTCTCAGAATAATCTTTCCATTAATGGAAAAGAGAGCTCTCTTGCTCTTATACTTTCTTCAAAGGAGTTCTCAGTTGATTCAGAGGCTAAGAAACTGTATTTCCAAGGAGGTGATTGGAATCGAGCCTCTTTGCAAAGGCTTTCAGCTGACCAGGGGAGTAAAGAGCATCATTTTGAAGGAAATGATCTGAATCAAACTCTGAATTCAATTAACAATAATCCGGGTAAGCGTCCTCAAGTTACTGGAAAAGAGACCTTTTCAGGTTCCATGCCATCTTTAGAGAAGCTTTCTGTTAATTCAAGTGCAGAGAAGAAATCAACTGAGAGGAAAGATGGGAAAGTTACATCAAATAAAGTGAATATCAAAAGCATTACAAAGAGTGCTTCGGGTGATTTTGAGGAAAATAGGCTCTCTAATGAGAGAACAGAGTCTGGGCAATCAACTGCAAGGAAAGAGTCAAGTTTTAAGACAAATACAGAGAACATCAACGGCAATACACAAAGTGTTTCAGGCGATTTCAAGAAAAACCAGCAGTCTAATGAAAGAACAGAGTCTAAGACATTGACCAAAAGGATACAGTGGCGAGTTAAGACACTAGAGAAGTCCAAAGAAAGATATGAGTCTGAGAAAGCTTCGGCTGATTTTGAGAGAAAAAAGCAGCTCAATGAATGGATAGAGCCTAAGCAAGATTATGATGCATCATCATCAGGACTCTTTTCTAAGAAATATCCAAACAAGCAAGAAAAGCTTCTAGTCTATGGCATACCAAAGGAAGTTAGGGTTTTGATTGAAAAAGAAGAGGTCCCTGAAGTCCTAGAGAAGCCTTTATCTGCCATGAATTATTCTGAATATTTCGCTGCCTTGTTGTATGCAGAGGATATATATCTTGAGGTAAGAGAAATTTTCTTCCTGTATTCCCATTTTGAGTTGAGATATATATCTGATTTCTGTGGCTTTAAGATGACATATACCTGATTTATATGGCCTTCTGTTCGGAACTTATATAAGCACAACCCAATATCGAATGCAATTACACAACCCAATATCGAATGCAATTATCTGATTTTCAATCGAAAGCCTGATTTTTAAACAGTACTGTTGAATTTTGGTGATATTATCAGTCAAGAAGTAACTGTAGTTTGAGATTTTGATGGTTCAAAATGAGCAATTTATGTCTAGTAGTGAACTGAACCTCAATGACATGCATTGAAGTCTGTCCAATAAATTTACATAAGGGATTTGGGTCCAGTAGTGGAGTCTATTTCAGATGAAATGAATGTCACTAACATCAGCTTACATATCGTACACAAAAAGGGAGCTAGATTTTGTAATCTTCCATTTGTGAGGTTTGATTTCGATCCTAAGCCCTGTTTATTTATCACAGTACCACTTGACACCTTATTTTGCGTTTCCATTTTATGAAATCTATGCATGGGAAGATTTTCTTTTCTTATCATCTATATTTCTTTTTTAGTCTTTTTTGCCAAAAGCCCAACGCATATTCGCATTGATTTTGGTCTTTTTATTCTTGATACCTCAATTTATATGCAAATTGATTTTGTTTTGACATCAGACTTGGAGCGACTTTGTCTTAGAAGAAGTCATTGTGAAATTATATGAAGAACCAGACTCTCCCACCGAAGCCAAGCATGAGAATAAATACATGGAGAATTCATTGAAAAAGAAGAATCCCTTTGTGGTTTTTGAGCTTCCTCCAAATCGAAAGGACCGGCCGTTCCTTTTGTCTAGGGACTTTGTCTATTTACGACCTTCTGGCAAGAAAGTTGATCCTTTTAAGGTTAGGTCTGTTCTAACCGTTCTCTAATTTCAAACTACTTTAATGGATTTGGAAGTTCATATATATATGCCCTTCAAATTGCAGACGACTCAATTCTGAGCTATCATATCTTTATGGAGTGTGGGTGCATTTGAGAGAGAGAGAGAGAGAGAGAGAGAGAGAGAGAGAGAGAGAGAGGTTTGGTTATTGGGTTCTTAGGTAGGCGCCTGGTACATTGAGGAACCCATTGTGTTTAACATTATATCAGATTGCTGAGTCAATAGCTTGGACTGTGTTGGTGTGGTTCCTTTTGCCTTCTAGACATGCTATTGTTCATCTCTATGACTGATGTTGCCATCTGATAAATATGGTAAATTATGGTTGCCTTATCAGGTTGTGATCGAAGACTGACTTCATATGAAGCTCCATTAATTGAAATGTAGAAATCATTCCCACTTTGCTAGGTCTGGTTGCTCAACCTTTTTATAAAATAGACATGATCCTGTGCTATATTCTCTCCACCTGCATGTGTCTCTGTATCACTTCCCAATCCATAACCTTCTTCTTTTTATTGAATTCTGTTCAGATCCCTCAAACTCAAAGATTAATGCGCTCAAACTACTCCAAGACACTGAAACTTATCCCCATTTCCTCTCCCCTTTTCAATCTTCAAATTGGGTTGGTTGATCTATTGATCCCACTTTGCTCCCTGGGCTCTAACTTTCTCAATACACTGAGATGACCAGAGTGAGGGCTGGAGTATTGTTGTTTCCTTCAATTAAACTATGTTGCGTTTAATTTGATTTCCAATGGTATAAATGGAGAGGTTTCTTTCTTGTCTTGATTATTAATAACAAGTTAAGGTTTTTCATTAAACATGTAGCAAGACAAACCAGCCTTAACTCTCTTGGAAATTTGGGTTAAATTTGCAGTCTACCTGAGTTTTGAATCCATGGTTTCCTAATTATTTGTGATATATCAATTTTTGATTTGGTAGATTCAAATTGGGTTCCTCACACTAATAATTCTGAATCAGGGATTCGTGTGTCGGGTCGTGAAGAGGAAGGTGAGAGTGGAATTTGGCAATGAGTTCCATTCCCAACATTCATCGGAACAAAAATATGATGTGAGTTTCTCCTTCAACAGACTCTGCTTAAAACGTTGTCATCAAGCAGTTCTTGCAACTTCAGATCCTTCATTTCATAATCTCTTGTTCCCTATTGAGAATCTTCGGGCCAAGTTCATGGATACAGAGACAGTTGTAATTACTTCAAGCCATGATCTGAACATGGAGCAACGGGTTGCAGTTTCTCGAATGCTCAGGTGCGTTTACTTTAGGATAGTGCTCAGGCTGGGACTCGTGGGGTTTACCCTGTCTGACTCGGGTGGGTTCCTAGTTGGACTGGTGATCTTTAAACAAAGAAATTAGGGACAGGGGAGAGACTATGGAGAGTCCTGAGGTTCTGCATCTGGACTCGTCGGGGCCCAAACCTGAGCGAACTCGGGAAAGTTCAAATTTTTAAACATTTATTTGTGATTTAAATGAAGGAAAATAAGTTTATCATACATTGCAGGGCATCCACTGTCACTACTCAATGGTGGACAGGAGATTAATTGTCCTTCACAGGTATGGTTAATCTCTACTGTCCATCATTGAGAATAAATGGTGGATTCCCTATCTGTGCACCATATACCATATACAAACTGTATGTGATGTACTTTCCCTTGAATGAATATTCTTGTTTTACTGGAAAAAGACTTTATAAGCCAATGGTCCTATGCTACAATATAAGGCCATTGGCTAAAACACACCAAAGGATTTTATTTTTTCCTTCTTGGGTGGAAATTTTGCACATATTTGATTTGAAAAATAGATAATTTAGAAAAAAAAATTGTCAATTTTGAGTTCTCGATGGCTGAGGTCCACCATCCACCAAACAAAGTATCACATGGATGGCCTGTGTTCGCCAAAAATATCCGACTCATTTTTCCCCCTTTTTTTTCTGGAAATTTTATTTTATTTTTTGATCAGCTACATGAGATCTACAACTATGCCGCATTTGCGCTCCATCAAAACTCCCTAGCTCCAATGGGCCTATGCGATAGTATATATTTGTGGCTCATAGCATCTGGTTTCTTTATAGAATTCTGTGACATGTATATCTTATAGTGTGATTTTATTTGCATATCCCAAGAATTTTACATAATCCGCTCCCTTCCTTTGCAACATATCATTTTAGATGGTGGGATTTTCTATTTTTGGTTTGGGTGGTGGCATTTTCTATCATTTATCAAAAGTAGGATGAGAAGTTCTCTACCAAAGCGTAAGCATTTGTAGCCACTTCTCTGCATTTACTAGCATAAAGCATAGCTCCAATGCTTGTATTAACAAATGCCAGTGTTTTTTACCAATGATTTATTGTGGCCATGATAAATTATGGGAACTTACTCCTATTAGAAAATATTTTGCATAAAAAAAATGAGTGCCTAAAGCCTAAGCATCTAGTTGCTGGTGAACAAAGTTCACACTTTAGGATACATGTTATGCCAATGAATAGGAAGTGAAACACGTGGTAGGGACTTGCCAAGGTCCCAATCCCAGACCCCTGGTCTGACTCGGGCGATTCGAGTAAGACCGGGAAAGTTTTGATAATAAGAATTAAGCCCGAGTTGAATTGTAGAAGTTTTGATAAGTAAAATCAAATAATTATGAAAAACCAGGTGACTCGGGTGTTCCACGATTTTTGGGTCCTGAATCACTTGGCTCCCGAACCGGTCCAACTTGGGTAAGTCCCGACTCTGATCACTGATTTTTTAAATTCTGTGTTGTACTAACTCTCTCTCACTTTAGTTGCATAGGCTCTCCCCCTTATATCGTCGAGGGACCAACTGAGAAAACCAGAGATACAGTTTGGGCAGCTTCTCTACATATATACAAGAACCTCCCAAACTCTCGAATTCTCATCGCTGCCCCAACAAACAAAGCTTGTGATTATCTATTGATCAAATTATCAGAAGAAATCCCTGAATCTGAGCTTTTTCGAGCCAATGCAGCCTTTCGAGAGCCCGAAGATGTGCCTCCAGATGTTATCGTGTCCTCCTCTTACAATGGAGAGGTTTTCACATGCCCAACCATTGAAGAACTTGAGAGCTATAGAGTGATAACCTCCACATTCATAAGTTGCTTTAGGCTTCACTCAGGTGGTCTTAATAAAGGCCATTTTACCCATATATTCTTGGTGGATGCTTCCTCTGCAACTGAACCTGAAACGATGGTGGCTCTTGCAAATTTTGCCGATGAGAAGACAACGGTTTTTATCACGGGTTCCTATGCAGAGTGTCCAAACCGGGTACATTCTAATATCGCAAGGAAGCTCGGCTTGAGGAGATCATATTTTGACAGGCTTCTCACTAAATTGCCTTATGTAGATTGGAACCCTCAATTTGTTACACTCATTAGTTGACATTCTTAGGAAACAGCATGTTCAATGGCTAAATCTAAGACTGCTTCATCCAATCATATCAAGTATATAACTATGGGTAGCCCCATGTATCAATGTATGTGTTATTGCATATATATGTTTTGGATGTTCTGAGTGCTATGGGATACAATTTTTTCTTTTCACATTTTGCGCATATGCACGTATGTGTATCTCTACGCATGAACCTTGAGCAGATATGTTTTAGTTATAAATTTAACATAATATTTAATTTTTTTAAATTTTTTTTGGGTCGAGTCTAATTGGGTCCAGCGGGACCCGGACCCGGACCCGACCCATTGCCACCCCTACCTCTCCTTGTGACTGTTCCATCGATTGATTTGATGGGGATAATCTTTGTAACTATAAATTTCTATAGTGATTGATATTGGTAATCCAGATAGGTTATCAAACAACAGAAAACAGATTCTTTGTTTGTAGATTTGCAAGAGATATGATATGTGGATCCCAGAAATCAAATTCCCTTTTGAGTTTTTTTAACTTCTGCAGGGCGGGTCTCCCTCTCCCCCTGACTGTTCCATCGAGTAATTGGATGGTGATTAGTCTTTGCAACCATAATTTTCTCTGGTGGTTAAGATTATAGTTTGCTTTTTCCTTTTAAAATATGAATGTGGTTGGGCATTGGTTACATCTTGAGCACTTTTAACTTTTCGATAGGTTGTTAACAATTTGCATGAAAATGTGGAAGTTTTATTAGTGGTTTTTCTCTACTTACTAATCCAATCCAGGGTATTTATTTTAAAAAACAGACGACAGGAAACACGTAAGTTTGAGTATACTGAGTGAGGCAGAGGTAGGCTCCTCTCGAGTTGTATATGTGCCTTCTGCGCCAACGAATCTGGCCGAAGTGCGTGGACCTGACCAGGACTTGAACCCCGTAGTAGAGGCTTGGCCCTGACCTTGCGCAACTCAATGGGCCATGGCCCTAGATTTGCCAGGGCCCGGCTTTATTTCCTGGGGCAGGATCAGGTTGGGCTATCTTTGTGCCCAAGCCCATCTTTTCAAAATACATAACAAAAGTCATAAATCGGGTCATCATAAAAGATCCCACCATAATTATATCTTCCAAACGGGTTTGGAGGTACGTCTAAGGTTGAACCGTCTATTTAAAGTACCCCTATATAATGTCCAATCCTCAGTATTTCAAATTGTCACATCACAAATTTATCAAAAGAATCTAATCTCAATCTAGCTTTCACTTACCAGAAATGCTGATATTTTTAGCGTAGTGAAAATAGGGTGTAAGGCTGAACCTCTAAACAATCAAAGTAAGGCATACCTTCTAGTTGTGTCGAAAGATTACTGAAAATCTTTGTGAAAATCTGATTTTTTTTTTTTCATCTCTAATTATAAAATTTAAAGATTTAAAAATAGTGTAGATATAACAGATCTATGAATACATGAAAATCATGACAATTGACCGTCTGAAAAAACGTATTACAAGATGCATTATTTCTAATATTTGAAATCTCCTTTTTTTTTTTCGTTTTTTCTTTTCATGTCCGTACATTTTGAGATTGAGATAATCGGATTGTTTCAGCATCGAAAGAGCTCTCCAAGTAAAATTTTCAGGTGTGCCTTAATTGGATTGTTTAGGGCTTACCCTCTATAAACTTTTTCATTGAAATATTGGCCCCTTTGTTTAAGAGAACCATGACCACACGGACAAAATAGGACTCTTGATGTTGATAGTTCTCCACTGACAATGTTCTTTTGGAATTTCCGATGATAGTGTGGAATTTCGGATGATAGTCTGTAACATGTGTTGTCAACAAAAAGTTAACGACACGGTTTCTATGAGTTCATGTAAAAATGAGGGACCTCTTAAAAATTTATATTTGAGATGGATTTTTAGATTTAATTTTTAAGGACATGTAATCTCTATTGTGGAATTCATGAATATGAAAAAATAAATAAATTTTAAAAATTTAAAAATAAAAATTATATTAATAAAACATTTGGATTGTTAGTTTCAACTGTTTTTAGATGAATCACCTATTTGTATTCGCCTTTAAAATGGATGCCTTATACCCATGGACTGCAAATATAGAAATGCGGTCCCTGCCACATGAAACAATTTGAATTTACAAAACCACGGCACACATATTCTCTATTTTACATTTTTTTCAATTTTGTTTCTAACATTTCAAAAAGTCCCATCGAGGTAGGCATCAAGTCAACATCAGAGTGACTGCCGACTTTGTAAAGGGAAAATTTTCAAATATACTGTTATTTAATTTTTAAGTAAACTTATCAAAAAAAAATCCTATACAAATACATGTGACTTTTTGAAGCTGAGGCCCTAACCAATCAAAACAAGGCACACTTTCAAATAATGCCAAAACATGTTGTTTTAGTATCAGATATCGTTTTTATGGTATGACAATTTATTTTTATCTCTAATTATAAAATTTAAATATTAAAAAATAGTGTAGATCGAGCATATCTATGAATTTTTTAAAATCTTGAAAATTGGCAGTCTAGATAATACATTACAAGATGCACGATTTGAAATCTAATTTTTCTCATGTCTTTATATTTTGATGTCGAAATGATTGAATTGAGGGTTTTTTAGCATTAAAACTACCTCTTCTAGTAAAATTTATAGGTGCATCTTAATTTGATTGTTTAGGACCTCACCTCTATGTAAATCTTTTCATTTTCATAATATATACGGATCACAAACTATTCTAACCTTCAATGTTGGCATGCAAGCTTCACAATAGAAATCCTTTTTGTAGGTTTCTAACCTCGAACAAGAATAGATATCTATATTATTTAGTTTGGACGATTAAATACTCATTCAACTTTCCAAATATGGAACAATGGCACTAGAGTGAAAAAGTTATCATAAAATTACAACCTTAATGCTAATTAATTGATTTGACCACTTTAATAACTTTTTTTTGTGTAGTTTAGCCACATTACATAATTTTTTTTTTTTACAGATGGCCAATACTAAATTGATTGATTTGACCACCTTAATGACTATTAAGGAGTGTTTTCCTAGTAGGAGACAATACTCTTGTCATCAGCTCTATAGCAACCCATAAAAATAATATTTTGTTGTATACCCACCCAAAACATTGGTGGTATATTCAGCCCGGGCAAAAGATAATGGTGCCACCCATGTTTACGAGTGTTGATAACAAAAGGACACATATTGTGCTCCTTTAGAAGCACGGTTCACTTCTGCTTCCTCGGCTAAAAGATCTACTTGGATAATTTTTCGGTCTGAAATTTAAGTAATAACTTAAGAATTACTGGATGATTATTTGCAAAAATGAAAATGAAATTTGAATTTTCAAACACTTAGATCTTACCATTTAAAAATTAAATAATCTCTATCCAATCTTGATGCATCATTTTTTTAAGTACATAGAAGGTACAATTAGAGAATTTTTTTTTATTAAAGTTAATCTATAGGTTGAAGAGATTATATCGCCAAAATTTGGGGTCCGAAAATTATTTCTAGGTGGGGTTTTACCAAGGGAGTAAATGTACATTTGACTCCCGCAAGAGTAGAATATCTTTTGAGATAATGAAAATATGTTGAGAATTAAAGTATGGCCTGAACGAGGAAAGTTCCCACTTTTGCGAAACAAGGACCCTTTTTATAAGGGTGCGGTTTGTATAGAGCCTAGGCTCTAAACAATCAAATTACAGCCTATTTTCAAATAGTATCGAGAAATGTGGTTTTAATATTGAAAATCTTTGTAATAGCCTTAAGATATATTTTTATATTTATTTATAAACTTTAAAGCTTAAAAAATAGTGTAGATTGACAAATCTATGAAAACTTGAAAATCTTAAAAAATTGACGGTCCAAATTTGTTCTATAAAATACACTATTTCCAAAACTTGAAATCTATTGTTTTTCTCATGTCCATGCATCTTGATGTCTAGATGGCCAATTTGAAGATGTTTAGGCATCAAAACAAACTCTTCTAGTGAAATTTTCAGGGTAGGCTCAAATTTGATTGTTTAGAGCCTCGTCTCTATATAAACTTTTCCCTTTTTATAAAGATCTCACCTTATGCTATAAAATAAAAAGTAAATAACATCTTAATAATCTACTACAAAAGCTTGTTGCAATGATTCCAACTCATCATCTCAGATTTAAGATGGATGGATCAATATGACAAAAAAAAAAAAAAAGATTTTAAGTCCTAAAAATAATATATTTGTGTAACATAATATTTGGAATATTTATTTTTCAAAATTTTAAGTATTTATAAATCAGCATGGTTTTTATGAGTCCATGTAGAAATGAGTCACATCTTAAAAACCTATTTTTGACATAGATTTTTTGACTTAATTTTTGAGGACATGTAATCTCTAACATGGTGATCATGAATATGAAAAAATAAATAAATTTTGAAAATTAAAAATAATAATTCTACTAAAAAAACTTTTGGACCGTTAGTTTTTATTATTTTTATATGGACCACTATTTGTATCAATCATTAAGATGTATATTTTATACCTCGGGGACCGCAAATGTCAAAATGCAGTCCCTGCCACATGAAACAATTTTCCTTAGTCGGTAAATGATACCTTGGTTACAATCCTTTTTTAAATAGTTAAAATTTTATATTTTCTAGAGATATTAACTATTAAAACTTTAACTACTAACCTTTAGGAAATAAAAATTATCAATTTTAAATTAAAAATTATCATTTTTAATTTTTAATTTATATTTTTACATAGTAATGATCTCAAGATTATATATTTCTTAAAATTTAGTGCTAAAATCCATTTAAAAAATAGATTATTAAGAGGAGCGTATTTCTACATGTGAGTCCAAGACTCATAGAAACCGTGTCCTTAGTTATTGGCCTGGGAGAAAAACATATGTTATTGTACTGGAGAGAAAAATGTACAATGTCTCACCAAAGTGTTTGATTCTTTTTCTTTCTTTTTCTTTTTGGGTATTATGAAAGCCAATGATAATCATAAGCACTGTGATTCTTGAACGAATTGTCCTCATCAAAACCCTTATTCTCATTCTTCTTATATCAAGCTTGCAATGTCTGTAAAAGAAGAAGCTTCTTCTTCTTCTACCACTTTCAGTCTCCACAATTTGTAAAAACTATGGAGTGGCTGGGTAAAGTTTTTCGATCTCTTTTTGGCACTGGAGAAGATAATGATCCTCGTAAGAACTATGGTTCTTCAACTAATCATCCTCACCAGAACCCAACTTCAATCTCTGCAAGAGAAACTTCTGATTATCTTTATAAGTACTCTGGTTCTTCGACGAATCTTCGTCAACAAAATCCGACTTCTTATTCTTCTCAGGTCAAGCCTTCAATTCACACTGATAATCCAAGTCAACATCCTCATGTTAATGTAAAGGATCAGAGTTTTGCTTATTCTCCTTCCTTAGAGAAGCTTTCATTTGATGAAGGAAATAAGAAGCAAAATAATTATGGAAAAGAGTCGAGAATTAAGAGCGATAGTCACAAGAAAGAAAAGCTTCCAGTCTATGGCATACCAGAAGAAATTAGGGCCTTGATTGAGAAGGGAAAGGTGCCTGATGTTCTGATCAAGCCTTTATCTGCATCCACTTATTCTAACTATTTTGCTTCTTTGCTTTATGCTGAGGATGTCTATGTTGAGGTAAGGCAAATTCTGATTTTTTTCTTTTCTTTTTTCTTTATAATTTTTGTTTGAGATGTGCAGGATTCAAATGTTCAATAGTTTTAGGAGGTAAATCTGGAGAGATAAAATACATGATTTTGTATATAATGAATTTGGAAGGTAAATCTGAAGAGATAAAATACATGATTTCTACATAAATTTGGGAGGTAAATCTGAATTGATGATTTAAAGAATATTCGAAATAAATAAAATAAAATAAAAACTAAGATGGGGTTTATGGGACGGGCTTTAGAGAGGACTTAAAAAAACATTAGATAAACTGAAACATACACTATATAAAAGGGGTTTTAGGGGAACCAGGCCTAGACCCATAGCATCCAAGAAAGGGTTTGGTTCCTACCAATTCCCATCTAGATCGGGGATACGGATTGTCATGTTTTAAAACAGTCTTTTGTACTGATATATAGCATGATCAAGTATAGCTTGCAATTATTTGGTTTTTATTTTTTGGGTTCAATAGCAAGATTTCCGAATAACATTCCTAAATTTGACCAAATTATTGACTTTTTTGAAAATTATTTTCATACAAATGAATTGAAATAGGTGCCCTAAAATATACAGTTTTACATTTTAGTAAGCTGAAATGTACGCACAATTCCCCAACTTTTACCTGAAATGTCCATCAACTGAAATTTTCCAACACTTGGAAGTTTCATATTGAAATTGGCAGAAAGTATCGGGCAAAAAAAGGAAAAAACAGGTAGATTAGGTCCTTTTTGGCAATCATTTTTCACTCCTTAATTTAGTCTTCTCATTCATCCCCATTCCATAACCCAAATAATGATAATAATAATAATATTTCTAAAACCTCTCTCCTTCCATAGTCTTGCATATTTTACTTGTTCTGATCTCAATCTATAAATTCATTTTTTTTGTTTTTGACTTCAGACGTGGAGTGATTTTGTTTTGGAAGGAATCACTGTGCAAATATATCAAGAACCGACTAATCGGGATAAAACCAGGTATAAGAATAATGATCAGAAGACCTCAACAAAGAAGAATCCCCTTGTGTATTTCGAGTTTCCCCACGATCGAGTGGATCGACCCTTCCTTCTATCAAGAGATTACGTCTTCTTAAAACCTTCTGGCAAGATGGTTGATCCTTTTAAGGTTTGTCCTTATCATTCTTTAAGTTCAAACCAGTTTTACAGGTTGGTAATCAAATTGTGCCTGAAGAATTTCAAGCCCTTTTCTTATTTGCATTTTGTTCAAATGAATCAAACTTGATGATTCTACTTAAACCTGGTCCGAGAAGATCAGAAGTTCCACATTTCATTTCTCTGTTTAAATCCACAAACTGTGTTGGTAGATCCACTGATTCTATTTTGTTTTATTATTTCTAACCTTCTGATACATCTGGGCGCTGGTTTAGGGAACCTCTGATGCTCAAGTATCCTGAGGGGCATATATTTCCTCTACTATATGTAATTATGCATAATTTAAGCCATGTTCGACTGTTGGGTTACCACTAACTACTGTTAAAACAAGTTGGTGTTCTATGTAATATAGACTGCAGTATAATGTAATTTAATACCAGTTCCCATGATCATGCTATAGAAATGTATGTTAAATTTGCAGTCCATAGAAGTCAACGATTGAAATATTGCCAATCTGACTTGGGAATCGCCCGAGTAGGATCGGATCAGGGGCCATGTAATACCGAGCCAAAGAACCTCGAATGGCCTCTGTCATGGACTCGTCTGGGTCCGGCTGGGTGCCTCAGAATTGGGACGCTAGTGAGTCCCTACCGGCATCCAAGTTTTTAATCAATTGTATGTGTACTCGAATGATCGGTTTTGATGACTTCTTAAAAGATCATTGATACCATTGCAAAAAATCTTGTTCCCATGGGTATAACGTATTCTAAACCTTTAATCAGGGAACTGTATGTCGGGTTGAGAAAAGCAAGAAGGTGGTGGTGGAATTTGGCGATGACTTCCATTCTCCGCGGCGTAAGTCGTTTGATCAAAACTATGATGTGAGCTTCTCATTCAATAGGGTTTGCTTAAAACGCTGCCACCAAGCAGTGGCTGCAGCTTCAGAACCGTCATCCCACGGTCTCCTTTTTCCCAGCTATACCCCAATCCGTATTCCTGACGCAAGAAATAGTGCATCTTCTTCAAACCTACATCTCGACACGAAGCAACAAGCTGCAGTTTCTGGGATACTCAGGTGAGGACTTTCACATACCATACTTATGGTTTATTTCATATATGGGATTCTCTGATGGGAAGCTTTCTATACTTTCCCTAATATATAACACTTATATACTTCCTCCTATCTAACCGTCCATTTTGAGTGTATTGCTGTGATGGCCCCAATCACAATGTCATGCCTATACACTATTTTATTGTTCTTGTTTTTTCTACTATTTTATTTTTAATATTTTTTTTAGATGTGCCCCCATTGAGATGATGGCATGTATCAAATTCCATATTCATATAATTTGTAAAAAAAAATTAAAAATAAAGTATTGTGAAGCATTGGATCTAGATCAAACTGTCAGTGGTTCACTTGATCAAACTTAGACGGCTAGTAGGGGGAAGTATATATCTTCTATACATTAGGGGAAGTATAGAAACCTTTCCC
The DNA here is from genome assembly GCF_054954075.1 of Amborella trichopoda. Taxonomy (NCBI): domain Eukaryota; kingdom Viridiplantae; phylum Streptophyta; class Magnoliopsida; order Amborellales; family Amborellaceae; genus Amborella; species Amborella trichopoda. The sequence continues at coordinate 1,191,025 of NC_142344.1, forward strand.
TTCTCCCTTCTCACATATGATCAAAAGGGGAAGTAAAGAAACCTTTCCCTTCTCCCTTTTAGTATATGATCAAAAGAATACGCATATGATATAATTGGACTTTATTAATATGCATGAACAATGTCTACTTATCCGAACCCCCTCGTGAAAAGTGTACCATGCCATATGTCAACATTATGAAAATTGGGAATATCAATCACACCTAAGAGTTGAACTATTTAACATCTCACCCATATGTTTCAATCTAAATTGGAATAGGCCTTCATTCTTTTGATAAAAAATCAGATTAAATGACACATTATTACGAGTTTTGAAATTTATCAAAACATGCCCATGGTGAAATGTAAAATAGTTCAACTTTAGGTGTGATCTCATTAATTTCGCAGGATCTCTAATTACAGTGTATGGGCATTAGTTGTCGGAGTCTTATACTTGCATTTCTCTTGAAGGTGATGTGAGTACAAGTCACCTATTCTATCACCAAATGAATGGTCTAGATTTGTTTTTGAAGGTGACCCGTTTTGACCATATCTAGGGTTCAAATTTAACTTTTTTTTTTTTTTTTTGATTGATTATTGAAATGGAGTGTGTGTGCAAAATTTTGGATCGTACAAATACCACAAACATGGTTTTCTAAAAGTGTCGTTGTATTATACTACGATACAACCGTTACCTGAAATCACTGCCCTTCTTTAATAGCATGTATTAGCGATGGAAAAGTATATTACCATAATCCCGCATGTGGTAGATTACGCTACATCCATTGTCTGTTCTGTCTAATGGATGGTTGGAGCACCACTCTAGTTAACTCCATCCTTTTGCTTTTCGTAATGGGTGGTGGATATAGCCTTTGTGTGCTATAGGTGTCTTCGGAATGCTTTAATTTCTCATTTGAAAATATCTTCAATTGATTCAGTAACTACCACTTTCTCCTTTAGGTGCAAAGGTTTTCCACCTTATCTAGTTGAGGGGCCAACCCGTGTAGACAATTCACCATTCGGAGCATCAAGCCTCGCGATCCAAAAGACCAAAGCTGTAGTTGGGGTGGCAGCCTCATACATATACAAGAGCTTCCCGAACTCTAAAATTCTCATCGCTGCCCCGACAAACAAAGCTTGCGATGACCTTCTGCGAATATTATTGAGGGACATTCCTGATACGGAACTCTTCCGATCAAATGCAGCCTTTCGCGAGCTCGAAGATGTGCCTGTCGAGGTGTTTGGGGCTTCCTCTTATGATGGGGAGGTTTTCGACTGTCCAACCCTGCAAAAGCTTAAGAGTTATAGGGTGATAACCTCCACTTTTATAAGTTGTTTCAGGCTATACTCTGCAGGTATTACTAAAGGCCATTTTACCCATATATTCTTAATGGATGCTTCCGCTGCAACTGAACCTGAAACAATGGTGGCCCTTGTGAATCTGGCTTGCAAGAACACGACAGTCGTGGTCACAGGTTGCTCCAGTGAGAAACCGTCTCGAATACGTTCGCCTATATCACAACAGCATGGGTTGAGAAGATCTTACTTTGAGAGGCTTCTTGGCCAGTTGCCTTACTCCGAAGATAACCCTTTGTTTGTGACACATCTCAGTTAGGGCTCTTGAAGAACATATCAGGTTCGCTCAAGGATAATGGTTCCCAGAGTTTGCAAACCTCTAGAATCTTTCTTTGTCTTTCTTGAGAAACCGTCTCAAATACATTCGCCTATATCACAACAGCATGGGTTGAGGAGATCTTACTTTGAGAGGCTTCTTGGCCAGTTGCCTTACTCCGACGATATTTGTGACACCTCTCAGTTAGGGCTTTTGAAGAATATATCAGCTTAGCTCAAGGGTAATGGTTCCCAGAGTTTGCAAACCTCTAGAAGCTTTCTTTGGCTTTCTTTTGGTAAATTGATTGTATAGTATTTTATATTCATAGGCTCATAAAATGACTATATGTATGTGTTTTTTGGGTGTCATGCATGGTATGAGACTGAGACTGCATCTATGTAATTTGCATATGAATTTTCAACATTTTAGAGCTCATATAGACTCTGGGATCCACTTATAATCGCCATATGAGTATTTTTGTAAAAGATAAGGAATTTAAATTCCTAAATAAATCTCTGACCATGCAAAAATTTGGAGCTCTCCATTCAACCTAAGATTATTATTTTCTTTATGGGACAAAGAGTGCATATGAATTATTATTTTTTGTTTATTTTTTATCTTCAGTAAAAGGTTGATGCTGGTAAAGATGTTACATCCCCAAAATTTGAGGTCCTAAACATACTCCTGAGATATGATTTTACAAGAGAAAGAATACTAGATACACTCCCACTGCATCATAATTACAAGAGAAAGAATACTAGATATACTCCCACTACATCATAAAATCTCTCGGCTTCTTTCTATGTTTAGTGTCTTGTCATCCGTGTATCATAGTCCATGTTTATTGCTTGATGTACGGTGTCATGTTGTTAAAAGTTAGAAACCAGATCTCAAACTGGTCTAGATAGACCAATTGGGAAAACAAGACCAATTGGATCACCCAGTTCAATAGATTCCAATTAATTTTTAAAATAGAGTTTCCATTACGAATGGGGCCTTCATTTAGAAATGGAAATGTACAGGCCTCGCCACCTTTTCCCTGCAATGCTATCAGTGGAGCTTTTAAAGATTTAAGGGATGCCTAATATGTGTGTGTATGTCTGCATGAGAGAGAGAGAGAGAGCACCAAATGACCATAGGAAAAATCGTAGTCCCACGAGTCTTTTAACTTTTTTATTTTACCTCGAGTGATAAGGGTGTTATCACTATCATGGACTGATGACACTCACCATTTCGATCATGTCCTGTTTTACTGGATCTCATTCCCTCCTCGGTACCTATCCATCAATTCACTAGAAGGTGATGGCACATTTGGGAAATTTAACAAAATACACCTAAAAGTTGGACCATTTAACATGAATTTGATATATTTTCAAAACCTGTTTTCGATGTTTCACTCCATTGAGCTATTAAAAATTTGATCAAAAGAATGATGAGTGATTTGCGCTTCGGCACAAAATAAGAAACGGTCCCTCCAATGTATGAATGGTTGGGAGTTCACATTCTCGTCGTCCTTGGTAAAAGAGTCCACCACGGCGACATTCATAAACCGTTCTACGATAGTTTACATCAAAAAGTATTGGTAAGATGTTAAACATTTCAAATCTTAAGAGTAATTTCATAAATTTCTACTCTTAATTATGAAATTTAAAGCTCTAGAAAATGGTACAGATGTAGCTAATTTAAAAATACTTGGAAATGGATGGTTCAGAAAATGTATTACACAATACACTATCTTTCCATATGGTTTTGGAACCGAGGCCCTAAATTTTTTTCATGTGGCAGCTTTATATAAATTTTTCTATATATGTGTTTATGTGTGATATTGTTTTGATAAGGCAATAGCCTTATAGATACAAGGTTGCAACTATCTGCACCGTCCATCAAGTCAAACACCTAAATTAATAAATAAACCAAGGTCTCCCAGTGCTCTAGTTCTATTTTCATTTATAAATTGTTTTTTCTAAAATCAAAGCATTAACATTTCTCTTTCTTTTTCCATTACCCACCTCAAACCAAGTATTCTCATCTTTCCCCAAGCATTGCACTCTAAAATTAGGTCACTTGGGCATGTACATCACAGACCTCGAACAACATTGTTAAGAGGTGTAAGTTGGTTCAAGTAGAAAGTCCAAAAATAGCAAAGGGCAGGCCCAAAAGGACATGATTGGGAGTAGTGAGAAAAAATATGGGGACTTATAGCTTCATTGATCGTTTGACCCTTGATACAACAGAATAGCGAACTAGGATTTGTGTAGCCAACCTCAAATAGTTGGGAAATGACTATGATAATGATAATGATGATGATAATTGCACCCCAAAAATTAAAGATATTGCTCTCTTTAAGCATGTCATTTTCCAATAAGTAGAAATGTACATGAAATTCAGTCTAAAACTTGAAGATTTACTAGATTTTCGGTTAGTTTCCTCAAACCTACAGCACTTGGATCCTTCAAGAACTAGATCAAAGCATTGAAATGAATCCCCATCGTTCCCTTAAACTTAACATCAATGAAATGCTCCAAATTGGGGGTGAAACATTCGAATTTTTGGTTTAGAATAAATTGTGGTCTCTTTCCACAAAGCTCACCAGAAAATGCCCTAACTCGTCATAAAAGTCGGTACTGCTTCAGCAACCAGCTTTTCTCTCTCAACCCTAGAAAATACTTCCCCAGAAAAACTCACTAAGGACAAATTCTCTCTCCTGCTCCCCATAACCCATTAAGAGCTCCCTTCACCACCCACCTCTCTCGCTCTCTCTCTCTGATAGATTAACCCAAAACTCAAACCCATCAAACCCTGTTTCCTCCTCTTGCGGTGACAAACTATCCAAGAAAAAACAATTCACCAAACCCTGATTCTCCCTCTCTGCATTTACATTGAAAACCAGCAAAAACCTTCCAAACAAAAATTTTAACTCCTCCAACCATATTCTTTCTTCTCTCTCACTTCATTGGAATTCAACCACCTTAAAACAGGAACACGATCACCCGATTGAAACTAACCAATAACTTGTATCCCTCTCTCTGCACCCATTAATTCAATCCCATCTCCTCCATTAAAAACAACGCATTAGTTCAATCCCATCTCCTCCATTGAACCAACCACTAGTTCAATCCCATCTCTTCCATTAAAACCAAGCCATTAGTTCAATCCCATCTTTTCCATTGAAACCAAAATCTCTCCAAAAATAGCTTTCATCATATGATGCAGAGAAACCTAATGCAAAATCATTTCACCTCAGCAACTTTCTCTTGGTCACAACCCCAATTTCGCCAATCATTCTCTCTCCAGAAATCCTGCTGTATAAACCAGAAATCCCGATCCTATTTGGACTGAACTAATAAATTATAGAGTCCATCTCAAATTTTCTCCATCACCATATGGAGCAAAACCTGTTGCTCTATGAAAGATCAAATTGTAAGTATTCTCCACACAGGTTTTCTCAGAAGAGAGACTCGCCACCAGCTTCAACAAAGGAGAAGTCATAGATAAATATTGAGGTAAGAAACCTAGTTGAAAACCAGATTAGCATATCAAACCCTTCAGCAGTAAGAGCAGGACCAAACCAACTCATTGACATAAAAGTGGCCCTGAGCTAAATGGTTGGTTTTTGAAGAGGCAGCCATGAATTTGCAAAGTTTGAAGGTGGTGCATTTTTTGAGGGTAGAGAGAGAAAGTGGTTTTCAAGAAGACAGGTGTCTGGGTATTTCATCAGGGGAAGAGAGAGAAATGGTGTTTGAAGGACTGTATTTTCAGAGAACCAATCTGAAACCAATTCCTTCGAGTAGGGGTCTTAGAAAAAACTGAACCAGTCTTGAGGATTTTCAAGAACCCATTCCTTTGAGAAGGGGCAATAGGGAAAATTAACCCAGTCCATACTCTTTGAGGAGGTGTCGAAGCTCCTGAGGATTTTCTGTTGAAGAGAGAAAAGAGGGAAAGTGGTCAAGGAAGAAGTGAGAGAATAGTGAGAGTGGGTTCCAATATTATAGCCCACAAAAACCCTCTAGCTGTATGTTATGCCACTTATACTCTAGCAATAAGGCCATTGCCAGAATATCATAAGCTTCCAATATTAGTTACAATTCCCAAATAAAAACCTGCCTAGGAGTACTTTTAAGATCCTCAATTTTGTGGATGTAACCACCTCAAGGGGATATAAACACCTCAACCTAGCGGCTAACTAATATATTTAAAAAATTAAAATCTTTCATACACTCCCTATGTGTAGTCTAAGAAGGGTGAGGACCTTAAACTCTCCCTTAATCCGAACCAAGCCCAGGTAAAAGAGGTGGGTTGTGTCAAGTACGCAGCCAACGTAAAACTTAGCCAAAACTTTCTATGAATCCTAAGGCTCTGATGATGATGATACTCCCTACGTGCCTAAAAAAATTAATGTCCTAAGGTTGAATAAAAAGCGTTCCTTTCAAATCTAAAGTGCTTTAGGGACTCAAAATTCTTGTTTCCAAAAACATATCCATCTTGTGATTTAAAAAGTGGATCTTTCCAAAACGATACAAATTCAATGATTAAAAGGTGAATCTCAAAATTCCAAATCAACAAAATCTTCCCAACTAATCTTCGGCACAAGGAAGGAAGTGAACGTATAGCATGCTCCCTAAGGAGTAACCTGTAAATAGAAGCAATGTCCGATAAACATAAATCATAGTTGTGTACTTCTTAACCCATGAACAAGAAGGATTTGTCAACTCTAGCTCCTTGAGTTTTTTGCAGACACTAAAATCCATCAACACAAAATCAAAATTTTTCATGCCTACTCCTAAAAAGAAATATCATACAAGATACTGAAATACCCAAAAAGATTTACCCAAGCTTCAAACAGAACCTTAAATCTCCAGCTCCTTATGAAGTAGAGGCTGCCTGCCTCAACTTAGCTTGTAGTAACACACCGGCTTCATCTGCCATGCTCTTCTTTTTGGAAGCAACCTGCATTGCAAGAATTTGCAGGCCTAAGCATCAAAAAGGAAAAGTATAAAAAAGGAGTCCTTTTTAACAAATTAAAATAAAAAGGTTGAATATCAAAGCGGGGAAAGATATAAGATAAAGTATGCTATAAGACTGTTCACCTTTGGCACAAAAAGGTCAGGATGACTCTTACAGTCATATGTGCAATTGAGAGGTAGGGAATGTACCATTGATCATGCTCAAAGTTTGAGAAACGTCTTCTTACTTTGTAAAGAGATATGACACACCCCAGACATCCATTATTTTCTGACCTTTTTGTATGAAAAGTAATGGCGTCATTGTTTACAACCCCAAAATATAAAGTAACTCATGGGCACGTCATGCAATGGGTTCCTCCAACTACAACTCCTATTTGACTTTCCTAAGATAAATGGGTAGTTGGGTACCTTAGTCCCTTGTGTTCCTGTGTTCTTTGATTTGCAGTATCCCTAGCTCTGCCAGTATCTAATGGCCATTTGATAGCTGAGAATTCAAAAAAGCTAGCATATACTTTTTATTTAAGTAGCAAAAATAATATCTTGGACAGATGACACTTACGAATGAGATGAAATATCAGAACCCTAACCAGGGCAACAAGAACTCAATAAACCATGAATATGTAACTTCATACAGCTAAAAGATAAAAAGACTTGCTCATGTAAAATGAATAGAAAGATTCTCAGATAAACCATATAACTAACTTATAAAAAAAAACAAAAAAACAAAAAATCACTGTACACATAACTTGCTTTATAGGTCTTTAATCTCACATATTTTCAGCTGGAATACATTCTTTCATCAGATTAATGTCTGAGATATAGCAAAAGTGTGTAAATAAGCACTATCTTGATTTTGAGGAAACCAAGGTCATTACCATATGTTTTATGTTATATCACCCAATGCCACTCGCAAAAAATGAGTTATTAAATAACTGGTGACTCGGCTTGGATCTTGGTGGAGTCACTTGGAACCATTTGGAGGGTCCCTAATTGGCAGACTCAAGAGCCTGGCCCAGATTTCTTGTCGGAATCGATCAAGTCCCAACAGTGCTCTTTTCTTTTTGCCCGCCAAGAAAACAAAAGAAAGAAAAGAAAAATTATTGTAGCACTGAATTTTGGATTTTCCCTTTGAAAAATCTCAGTGAGCCTCAAATCTCTCGGACTAGAAGGCTAACCATAAGATATCCTTGATGGTTCACTTTTTTAGAGTCATAGGTTTAATCTACAAAAGGATTTGCTTTCATAGTTGATATTTTTTCTCACTCTTCATGTCTTTTATGATTTTGTTAATCATAACACTATATTTTCAATTTTGTTTCAGTCAGTTTTGGCACTAAAGCATTCCAACAATTTAGAGTCTACTCAGAATAGATTAAAAGTCAACAATGATTTACAAGAAACCTACAAGGGAATCATGACTAGGTAATTGTGTACCAGAACGTTCGCCCAGGTACAATTAGTTTTCACTGTCTATCATCAAGAATGGACAATAGATGCCGCTTTGGCAAGCCGAGTACCATAATTCGCTAAATTATGACATATTTTCATACTTATACATGAAAAATCGTGTCAGGACTCAGTGAAAGATCAAGGAAAATTAACTAAACCAAAATGAGTTTCTAATTTACAGTTGTTTTTTTGGATGCCATGCGAGTAATACAAATGTAGGTAAAACTTTAGAGCATAGTGATCATATCCCAAATTAAATACTGCATTTAGACCTGCTGCTGTGCCAAGCAATTCAGCATAACAAACTGAGAATTTTACAATTTACAAACATCAGACTACAGATTAAAAAGGTGAATAAGAGAGATCAATTTACATGAAAGAACAAACCTCAACAAGTTGGTCATAATTAGACTTCAACAAATTGATTTTGCGACCACAATAATCCTTCCCTTCAGTCATTGTTTTCTGATTAAAAAACAATTTGACAAAACCTCAGTTAATACAAAACTCAACAAAGAAGCCAAAGTAAAATGACAAATGAACTACAATGAAGATTATGTGCTATCACATATGCTTCTAAAGCTATGACATAGACATGGTCACATGGGTCAATGCTTGACAAGGATGCAAGTGTCAAAAACATGAATATTAAAATTAGCCTTTCAAGAATGAAACATTCACACATCATTAAAAGAAGAGGAGGTCGTATTTCGGTGACATTAAGTACCCTCATAGTAGGATTAATCTCAATAAAAGTTAAGAAGCGACTAGGTTTCTAAAGTGTCAAACATAACATAGGTGTCATGTCGAGTTAAAAAAAGGACATGAAAATAAAAATAAAAATAAAAATAAATGTAGAGATTAATAGTGAATAATAAAGAATTTTGAATCAAATCATAAAGATGAGAAAAAATGACATGAAGATGAAAAGGAAGAATCACAGAGATTAGAAAGTAACCTCAATGAAGTAGCCAGTGCCGACATCAACAAGGACTTTATCAGCATCGTCGAGAGTTCCAGGAACATAGAGGGATGCAGTGAGGGGTACCAACATTTTCTTCCCTATTCCAACCAAAAGTTTTAGAGAGAGAATCGACTTTGAGACATTCTTCCCTTATTCAATGTTTTAGAGAGAGAATCAATGTAGAGACATTTTCTTCCCTACTCCAGCCAAGAGTTTGAAAGAGATTCAATTTAGACCTATTTTCTTTCTCATTCCAAGACAAAAATATCAATTTAGAGCCATATTCCTTCTTACCAATCAAAAGTTAAAGATCAAAACCCAAATTGGAGCAATTATCTTCCCTATTCCAAGTAAGAGTTTTAGAGAGAGAATAAAATCAGTTCGAAGGCATTGTCTTTCCTATTCCAACTAAGTGTTTAAGAGAGAGAAAATCAATTTAGAGACATTTTCTTCCCTGTTCCAATCAAAGTTTTAGAGAACGAAAATCAGGCATTTTCTTCACTATTCCAACAAAAAGTTCTCAAGAAAGAAAATCCGGTTTGAGAATGAAGACAGATGACATGGAGAGAGAATATAGGTAGAAAATAGAGAGAGAAATGGAAAACGGAGAGAGAAAATAGATGATAGAGAGCACGAAAGCGTAAGAAATAGAATGAATAGTATTCACAGATGGTTACAAAGAGATGGGAAGGAGAAGAGGAGAGAGAAAGTGTTAGAGAGAGAGAGAGAGAGAGACCTTGAGGACGAAGAGAGAGGTCATGGAGGGCGGTGGAGGCGATCTCGAGACGAGTGGCGGCTGTCCTGATCTTAGAGAGAGAGTCTTGGAGAAGGCCAACCTCCATATCCGCCTGCTCTTTCACAAGCTTCAATTGCTCAACGCTCATCCCCGCCAGATCCAACCCTTCTTTTACTAATGCCATGCTCCCGTCTCGACAAGATGAACCTCTCTGTAAACAATCTTTCTGTATCAATCTAGTTAAGAGGAACCCAACCCCTCCCCTCCATCACAAACGATCTCTCTCTACTCTACTCTACTCTATCAATCTAGCTAACAACCCCTCCCCTCCATCACAAACAATCTCTCTCTACTCTACTCTATCAATCTAGCTAAGAACCCCTCCCCTCCATCACAAATCCCAGTCTTATATGAAGCCGACGCCCTAAACAATCAACACAAGAAGTTTCCCCAAACATTTTCCTAAACAAAAGGTCTCTTTACCTCTAATCAATTCTCTCTTCCCCACAATAAAGCAATCGGCCTTTATATCTCAGCGGTAAAGCTTCGGTCTTTTAAACTAAAGGTCTGTAGTTCGAACCTGCATGGAGGCATTTTTTAAGTTTCCCCGTTGCCAAAAGTGCATGGAGGCATTTTTTAAGTTTCCCCTGTGCCAAAAGATTTTCTGCTCCTGCAGGAGCAATATAGTTCATATGTAATCCCGGGGTGAAACCCATCTTTTTCAATTCCTCACATGGTGTATTGTTTTTGTTTCCCCTGTGTTGCCAAAAGATTTCCTGCTCCTGCAGGAGCATATAGTTCATGCAAACCGGGGATGAAACCCATCTTTTTCAATTCCTCACTCACATCGTATAACTCATCTTTTTGCTCTCATTCTTTTCTCCCTACGCCCTAATTAAAACCCATCCTTTTTGCTCTCATTTTTCTCACCCTATCGTGCCAATATATTTCATGCTCCTACAAGAGTCTCCATTCCATTTAATCCTGGGGTAAAACCTATCTTTTTCATTTATTTCATCGGCAAAACCCCAATGTTTGCTCGTGGGAGCAATCAGCTCATTTACTCCCTTAGTTAAAACCCAATTTATTTTTGAGGAACCTAGATCTTGGGGGCCTAACATTTAAACTACACTAAGCCTAAAAGTGAAACCATTTTTTTTGAACCCCACTTAGATATTAGCCATTTAACATTTTACCTATATGTTGTGATTTAATTTTAGAATACGGATCGAAATCTTGATTGGTGTAATAGCAAAAAGGTAAAATGTTAAATGGTTGATAAATTGTTGAAAAAATGAAGTGTATTTTGATGAATTTCCTAATTTATTACAATCTAATTTATATTTTATTTTTCCATTATTACCTATTCGATTTATATGTTGCTTAGCCATTTTAGTTGCAATTCAATATTCAGTTTGGTTTCTTCTTCCATACTTATGGAAGTTATTAAAATTCAGACTGGATTATTATTACTATTTATATATAGTAATCTCTATTTGCTGGCATTGATTAATCTTATTCTAAATCGATTTATAGGAAAAAATTTATATAAGGTTGACACCTTAGAATTAAGGTGCACCTGTTTACACAAGGTTGACAGCTTAAAATGTAAAATTAAGGTGCACCTCAAGAATTCATCAAAAAGTATTGTCGACATTGGAAAGACATCTAATTCATCATCTTGGCATCAAGATGTATAGATATAGAGAAGGAAAGAGATTTCAAGTTCTAAAAATATTATATCTTACAACGGACCATGCATTTTCAAGATTTTTACGCGTTTATAGTTCTGCTTGATTTGAACCATTTTTTTAGTCTAAGATTTTATAATTAGAGACAAAATTAGATTTTTGCGACATCCTAAGATTTTACGACATCAAAATTGCATCTCGTTGCAGTTTGGAGGTGGACTTTAATTTGATCATTTAAGGTTGCAACCTTCTACAAACTACACCCAAATATTATATCGTGGTTCTTTGGCTGAATACTGCATTAGACGTGTTTCTTTTGCTGAATACTGCATTAGACTTTTTAGTACTATCGTATTTGGCATTGAGGACCATAGAGGTGACGCACAACATCAAGACAAAAAAAACAAAAGAGCGTTGGAGTAACACTGGTTATTACTATTGATAAAGTTGATTTTTTTTTTTTTTTTTGTTTGATAAAGTTGATATTTGTGTAGTTACTACGGCAGTGTAGAAGAGGGTCCTTGAGCGGCTGCATATGTGTCTAGTTCTTTGTAATCCATAGTGATCTTGTTTTATTTGAAAAGGTGGTAGAGAACTTGGTCCATAATAGTGTAGATGCAAGCAACAAAGATAATTCTTAATTATCACTAGACAAGTCAGGTTTATTTCGCCCTCCTAAATTCATATTGTCAATATTAACCATATTACTCTGATATTGTCGACAAAGAGACCATTCATCTTTATACATAAAAGTTACAATCATTTCCACTTATTAGATGTCAAATCAGATGGCTTGAGGTAAATTACGAAGTCCAAAAAACAAAAAAATTGCACTTTGTTTCTAATCAATAATACTCATCCATAACACTCTTACAACCGCCTAATTTGAAATTTCAGGGATGATAATGATTATGACTTGTACAAATGATATGTAGACAATCCCTATTACTCTAAAGGGCTCCCTAATTTTTATTTTGTTTCGTAGTCAAAGTGAAGTTCATGATGTCCAGAATGGGAACTCCCAATTTTTTAGAAATTTACTTCAACTTTGTTACTCCAAAATTTGAGGGATAACGCAACTGCTGTACTAATTGTGGAGAGATATTATTAATGGAAAATGTTATTTCAACATCTGCTAAAATGGCTAATAAATGAGAAGTGAAATTTTAACTAAAAAAATAAAAATTGCAGCATATGCTTCCTTACAACCACCATCAACAATCCCAACCTGAGGGCAAGTGCCTCAACATAATGTCCTAGGTTCCATTCCCACAGCACACACTTCAAAATAGAAAAAAAAGAAAAAAAATCCCAACCTGAGTTCCTGCTTTATATTTCACATCATTTATGTCACATAATGTCACAGGTAGGAGATATGTAATCTAAGAGCAATTTCTAGCATTCATCTAGGTTTTAAGCAAAGAACTAGACTAAACCAGCAAACCAGGACATTATATTCTTCCTTTTTTCGAGGAAATTTATCAAAATACCCATAGGAGATGAATTATTTAACATTCTACCCTTTCGTCACTATTCCTACTCAAGATCATGTGTTTTTTTAATGGGTATTTTGGAATTAAATAAAAAATTATTAGTAATATGAAAAACTGTTCATCTCATATGGGTACTTTGATAAATTTCCCTTTTTGTTTTGCGAAGTAGACCTGTATACATACAAGAGATGTTAATGACCAAAAGATACTGATACACAACCATAGATAAGAAGAATACAGCACACAAAAGGAGAAGGAAATTGCAATAACTTTGATAGGCACAGCCCAAATAAGAACCACCATCGGTGGAGAAGCTTTGAAACCACCATCATAGATTGGATACTTCCATACCATATTGCAGGTGTGGTACATAACATCTTAACCAACCAGTTCCAAATTGAACAGCTGTAGACAATAGCGACCAGCCATGTCAGTGAAAGCAGCCAGTTCATTTTGGAAACAAAGGGTGAAGATGCTACCTACGGCATATCATACATGTAGAGCGTGGTGCATGTATCATAGTATACAATCTCCTATTTTACTGACACTCATACTGATTGTAACTTAGGAGATGGCAGTCCAAGTTGTAATCTCTGTTAGCCTCTTCTGCAAGTTCTAGTGTAACATTGATTACCCCATATAAGCGAGGTATCACTATTTCCCAAGAAATTACATAAATGTAGGTTCCATGAACTAGCAAAACCTGCTGGGCATTTGAACTTAACAAATGACCTTATTGAGTTCACTAACAATGCACCTAGGCAGAAACCTAATGTTAAAGCTCGTAATGCAACCCAATCGAAGATAAATTTGAACTAAACACACATATTACCTTATAAATACTGGATCTCAACATGAAGCAAATTTTGTTGAACTTTTTCAGTAAGTTGAGGAAGTAAATTGAGACTGAAAACAGAGGAATTTCAAATTGGATTGGGTTCAGGAAAATCAAAACATGTTCTTTCTTTCCTCCCTCACAAGACACATATATCCATGAAGAAGAAGGAAGGTGTTAAAAAAGCAATGGCTCCGTTGTACTACAGTAAAATTCTATCCTAAAGGACTCACATATCCCTAAACTGAAATCCACATTGCAGCTGGAATTTCAGAGCATAGGGTCTTGTTTTCTTGGATGGGTAAGCTGGGATCAAACCCGGAGAGCCCCTAAGTACCAACCAATGAGCCAAGAGCCTTATTGTGTGGTTTCCAGTTCCTTATACTTTAAAGGATTGATATATGCGCAGATAGAATGAAAAGACATTCTCATAAAATAGTTAAGTACCATTTCACATCATGCACGATTGAGATATTTTAGATGAGCTTTCTGTGATAACCATCCTCTTTTTATCTTTTAAGAGTTCAGACCCTATGGCAGGAAGCGATATCCTTCGAAGGTCACTGAATCAATAGATTTCATCAGGTTCAACAACCATGACAAAAGGACTATATAGGCCTTCAGCAATTCTTATAATCAGCATATTAAAAGCCTACACAGGCATAAAACAGGGAGCATGAAGACCCACATAAGAAAAAAAAAAAAAAAAAAAGTGCTGACTGATGTTCATGCCATGAAAATGAAGAAAAGGCTTTAATAATGTTGACCAAAAAGACCCAGATTCAAACAAAGAAAGAAGAAAACATAGGAAAAAAAAAAAAAACTAAAAAGATTATAGAGGCCGACAAGCTACCACAAATAAATGAATCCATATCACTGGTGACACAACTTGTGAAAGAGAATAAGACCTTAACTTCTTCCAACTTCTTGGGGGGTCTTTGCCACAATAGAGAGAGCATGAAGACCAGATTGCAACTCTTCTGTCAACAAATCATACACAAGCCTATGACGCTTGACAAGACTCTGCCCTTCAAACTTGGGAGAAACAATCTTCACATTAAAATGGGTCTCTGTTGCATCTCCCTTAACACCAGCATGGCCAGCATGCTGATAAGAAACATCTTCTATCTCTAAAACACTCGCTTCCAATGCAGTTTGAAGCTTCTGTTTCATTCTACTGGCTCTTGAGAGCATGGCATTTGCTCGAGAAGCCATCTGGAGAAATATCAAGCTACCCAACTTAATTTTTTTTATTAAATAACCCAAATTCAAAATTTTTTTTCAACACAGATAAAAATGCTAAACTCGCTCATCTTCCCCCACTTAAACATATTTGAAGCTACCCATTTTCATTTTTTTCTATTTAAGAAAAATACCCAACTTTAAATTCTTATCATTCTTAATTACAGATCAAGAAAATGTTTAAGAAACTCATCATTTCTGCACTAAAACATATTGATCCAGCACACTAGTAGTATAAAGCTCTTTGCCAAATTTGATCATACACTTAGGGTTCAAATCCAGTAACTAACTACAAAAGTCGGATAAAAATGATAATAATCCTCGTGCTGTATCATACTGGATCGAGCTAATTTGAATGAGCAATATCATTCGAATGAGTAAATCAATAAAGTAAATCTAGGTCTGCACTTTTGATGAAGATTACAATAACAATTGTCCCCAAAACAACAATGGTATATATCAAAACTGTAATTCAAAGTTTGAACTAAACCCAAAAATTATGTTCCCGCAAACATCAAACTCACATGGCAACAAGTTGAATACGCAATCCACAACTACAAAAATATATATATCAAATTATCTCAAATAACAATTATAAGCATGGTGAAATCAGGAACCTTTTTTAGAGTTGAATAAATCAGTAGAGAGAGAGAGAGAGAGAGGGAAAAACCCAGAAAACTTACGAATGAAATCAAGAGCAGTTATAGAGTGTCGATGGAACTGAACTCTTGCCTAAATTTGCAGAAAAAGAGCAAGACTCGTACATATATCATAGCCTCGTCTCCTAAGAGTGATCTGGACCGTCCACATCTCGGATTCAAGAAGAAAATAAAAAAACGCCTCGATTCCTAAAAAGCCATTGCGGTGAGCGTGGATCGAACACGCGACCTTCAGATCTTCAGTCTGACGCTCTCCCAACTGAGCTATCCCCGCTTCATGATATAAGTCATAAACTTAATAATTTTATCATTTTATACTATATGATCAAGTTGTGGTTTTCATTCTCACCCGCCCCATTAATTCCTTAAAAAACAAAAATATACCTCCTAATCTATTTGAAAAATGGGTAGGGGCTGATCTTCCCTACTGAATTATCCAAAAAAAAAACCAACCCAAATAGTATTTACTCTAGATTTTGGACCTAGAACCAACTTTTTGGGCGAGGTTGGGTCTACTTGTCGGGTCCATTGCCACCCTAGGTACAATACTACTCCAAAAGTACAATTATGGGCTTTGGCTAATTTCCATTACCCTATATGATAAATAGGGATTAATAATTTCATTTTCATTTGATACAAAAAGATCGCAATCACAATTAATGATTTTATATAAAATCTAATAGCTTGAGTTGCGTGATAAAATTTCATCATGATTATTATTATTTTATTTTTTTTGAGACTCGAAAGCCTGGAGTCCCAAAAAGGTTTTGTTGGAATTTATCCCAAAGTCACACCTTTGGAGTGTGCCACAAAGTGAGAGGCACACCTCTAGTTCCTCAATTTCATATGGAGCGGCCAAAGAAGATTGTGACCTTTCTCTTATGAATATCTCTAATATCAAGCAACAAAAAGTACATTATGGAAAGTACGCAATAAGGCTATTTATCTTTTGTTCGAAAATATCACAAACACCTAATCATGAGTCCTGAAATCAGTAGGTGAGTGGAGTCCCAAAGAAAGAATAGCTTGGACTTTGTGTAATAAATGATACAATTCAATACATCTTTGTGATTTGGGGTGTTGTCACATGGTGTATAATTAATTGTATATAGATCCCACAATAGAGAAAAGCTTCCAAGAAGACCATATAACATTGGTGTAAGAAGGGTATAATCAAACAACTATTAAGTACAAAATTAGGAAGTTGCAAAGTTTTTCATTTCCCCTCAAGTCCTCATAGTTTGAGCACAATGGCACATCACTAACTACTTAATTTTAAATCTGACAGCTAAAAAAAATATTGTGACTGTTTTTTTAAAACTTTGGTGCTAACTTATGCTTTTTTTATAAAAAAACATTGTAATATTTAACCATATGGAATGAGATTCACTACATATATAGACTTGATCACTAAATGATGATAGACTGTGTGTTCGATATGATGTATCAATATGGGTATGATATTTACGAGTTTGTATATCATAAGATAATTTACCTTTAGCATAAGGAAATTAGAATCACTCAATAACTATTAGCATGAAATCTACTTGAAGCATAAAGAAAGGTTCGAAAATTCTTTTCTTAAATTTTTAGTTGATTAACAAGATATCAGCAATAGCTCAATTTTCTGTTCAAAAGCTAAAGTTGATTGTGACCTCTTTGTACTAAACATAAAAGTGTCATATGCTTTGAAAATTTTTTAAGCCTAAAGATATCTTGCTTTTTCCAACTTTGTGTGCATAACCTCCTTGATTTGACCTCTTTTCAAATCAAGGTTAGGGTGTTCTTTCCCACCTCAATCCACTACTCACAAAATAAAATACGATTCAACATAAATTAATAAGAATAAAATAAGTGTGTACCTTTGATACTGATGTATTAATATTAATATGGTCACGATATTTTGGGGATTGCATACGATAAGATAAGCCGATCACAATTAGTTGAAAAAAGATTTAAACGATGATGATGATGCATATCACAAGATGATTTACCTTTAGTATAGGGAGATTATAACCATTCAATAGCTATTAGCATAAAATCTATTTAAAATAGGTCAAAAAGTTCGAAATTTTTTTTTTTTTAGATTTTGAATCAATTAACATGATACTAGCAATAATCAATTTTTCATTTCAAAGCCAAAGTTGTACTAAAAATAAATATATCATATATTTTTTTTCTTTTTTAAGCAATGATATTTTACACTCTGAATGAAAGACTGAGAGAGAGAGGGGGAAGGGTGGAGGGTAGAGACCTGCCGTGACGTTTACTGAGTTAATGGTCTCTCCAATCAAAGTTATGGTGCTCTTTGCCAGCTCAATCCACTCAAGCACAGCAAAATAAAATATGATTCAATATAAATTATTAAAAATAAAAAAGTGAGTACCCTGTTTGTTTACATATTTATGGTAACAGTGTATACTTATTCTTATCCAATAATAAAACTGCATATTATACCATAAATGGTTTGTAACACCATGTTAAAAAACAATATTGACAGTCCAAACTTCATGTTGTTTATTTATAAAAGAGGTGGCAATGGGCTCGATGGCTTAGCCCTCAACAGCTCATGACTGGGCCAAATTTGTGGACCAAAGCTCAGGCCCAACTTTGAAATCTAGGCCCGATGTCTAGGCCATCGCCCAGCCTAGCCACTCAATCTCTTCTTTTTTTTTCCATGAATTTAAAAAATGAATTGTCTACTATAAGACCATTTGTCTTTAGTACAAAGAGGTCATAATTACTTATAACCATTCGATGTGAAAATATGATAGTTTAGGTGTGTCACAAAGTTCGATAAAATTTATTTTGGACTTTGAACTTGGTCAATAGAATAAATGTAGACACCCAATTTTACATCCAGTGGTCAAAATTAATTGTGATCACATTGTACCAAAGATAAATAATCTCGTATACTTTTAAAACCCTAATTGTTGGGGCGAGTCGTTCACCCATAAATTTATTGGGTTATTGGATCAGTAGTCCAGATCAAGTCTAGATCGACTTGAATCAATGATCTAGAATTATTAATAAATAAACAAAATAAAATAAAAATAAAAACAGAGGTTTATGGGACAAGGACTTAGATGAGATTTAAAAATCTATTGGATAAGCTTAAAAAAAAAAAAAAAAAAAGGATAAAAATATGTAGGGGGGTTTTATGTAGGAGCCAAGTTGGGACTCATATCATTTTGGAACTAATTTGATCCCAAAATCACAAGATTTTTAGACACTAGCCGATCCAAATTGGGGCGGCCTGCTAAATTAAGTGGGCCTGGTCAGATGCCACCCTAAGGTCTTCTAAATTCTTCCAATAAGCACGTGATATGGTGGAAATGTGAATATCCACTAATCAGTTCTACCGATTCATAACAAACAAAAAAGGGAAAAGTTTTTATAGAGCCTAGGCTCTAAAGAATAAAATTAGAGCCTACCTCATAACTTTCACTAGAAGAAGTTGTTTAGATGCCCAAATATCATCAAATTGATCATCTCCACATCAAGACACCTGGACATGAGTAAATAGAGGATTTCAAGTTTTAGAAATCGTGCATCTTGTAATGCATTTTTGGACCGTCAATTTTCAAGATTTTCAAGTTTTCATAGATATGCTCGATCTACATTATTTTTTAAACTTTAAATTTATAAATACAAATAAAAAATATAATTTAAGAATATTACAATATTGAAACTATATTTCTCGACACTATTTGAAAGTGGGATCTAATTTGATTGTTTAGGGCCTTTGGCTTATACAAACCGCATCCAATAAAAAATGTAACTACAAAAGCCAAACAATTAGATGCTCTAGCAGGAACATAATGTACATTAATTATCTATTGTGAAACACCATTTATAAGCATTTTTAAGATCCTAAATTTTGGGGATGTGACTTCATCAACCTAGCCATACACAAAATGAAAAGTAAACACTAAAAATAAAAAAAAATAAAAAAAATAAAAAAAATAAAAAAATATCATTTCCTACATGGGATTTTATACCATGAGACTATTTACCATTAGTACAAAGATGTCACAATCAATCATAGCCACTAAATGTCAAATTTGATGGCTTAGGGTGTGTCACTTAGTTCGAAAATTTTATTTTTGAACTTGAATCTAGTCAATGATATACTTACAACCATCCGATTTATAATATGATGGACATGAGTAATTGTGACGTCCTTCCACTAAAAGTAAATGGTCTCTTTGTATACTTTTCCTCTATATACTCCTTGTAAATATGCATCTTAATATTGAACATAAACTATTCAATGTTTGGGACCCTCGTCTAATTATTTTAGAACTCAAAATCCATTTTTCTTGAAAAAACAGAAAACAGTTATTTGGCAATTCTAAAATATGTCCCAAGAATTTGAATCGAAAACAATAGTAAATCTTTGACTAGGAGAGTAATTTTATGCTATGGTCCCGCGAGAGTACACTCTAAGCTCGGATTGCAAAAGGTCCAAAGAGGATAAAGGATGCGTCGCCCACTGAGAGTGCCTTTCCTCAGTTATAAATCTAGCTTAATAGACATGCACCAAGTACTCTCTCTCTCTCTCTCTCTCTTCCATCTCCATCTAAGGCCTGAAACTTGTGTAAGTCCCCAAAGATGGGTGCCCTCACTTTGGTCATAGCCATGGTCATGGCCTTAAGCTTGGCCACCCTCTCAAATGGAGAGGACACCATGTTCAATGGTGAAAAGCTTCTAGCTAACCAGTTCTTAGAAAATGACCCCTACAAGTTCATAATGCAATCAGACTGCAATCTAGTGTTGTATAAGAAGCAAAGCAACAACAATAACAAGGCCCTGTGGGCCTCGGGTACGAACGGCCATGGCAGCTCATGCACTTTGCTGTTGCAGAACAGTGGGAACTTAGTCATATCTGACGGCTCGGATGCTATTTGGACGAGCAAATCTTCTCGTGGACCGAACACTTACCGGCTCGTGGTTCAGGACGATGGCAACGTTGTTACATATGGGGGAGCAACTTGGGCCACAAACACTGTGCAGAGCTCAAAGAAGAGGAGTTTCACGAGCATTGTCAAGAACGCAACCGTGACCTTCCCTTAGTGCTCTCTCTCTCTCTCTCTCTCTCTCTCTCTCTCGCGTATGCAGTATGCCCTAGTAGTGTAGGAATCCCTTTTGGTTCCTAAATCAAGTACCCACCATGGTGTTTAATTTTTTTCTTTTCTATATTTTCTACCAATATTTTTGCTACCGCCGTATGTGTTTGTAAGAGTTTCAATCATTCAACTCATTAGATGTCAAATTGGATGGCTTGAGGTAAGTGTAAGAATGGTTTTTTTCAAAAATTTATGTCTATTCACTCTCAAAACCACTCATTTTCAAGCATTCATAAATTCGCTTTATCTACACGATTTTTGAAGCTTTAAATTTTATAATTAAAGAAGAAATATATTTTAACGCTATTACAAAGATTTTCAATATTAAAACGACAATTCTCGATACTATTTAAAGGTGGGCTCTACTTTGATTGTTTAGAGCCTCAACTCTTTGAAAACCGCATCTATTCTAGAATATCCATACATACACACATGTAATTCTCACACTCATATTATTTATGCATCTAGAGATATGGTGTTGTGACTAAGAGTCAACCCAGTATCACTCATATATTATAGGTACAATATACGAAAACATCATTCACTTTGATATAAGAAAGTCACAATTATTGGTGGCTATTACATTTAAAACCAGGTAGTAAGGGTTATGCCCTCAAAGTTCATATAAAATTTCTCAAACTCCATGATACAACGAATCTATTAGATTTGTCATCGGATGGCAAAAGTTGATTGTGACCCATTAAATTTGACATCGGATGGCTAAAGTTGATTGTGACCTGCTGACGATGAATAGTTTTGTAGCATGTAATCCTTACATTATAATATGACAAACATACTCGGTGTTACCCTTAATTTTAACTCCCTCCTAGGTCCTAATGAAAAAGCTGATCCAGATTGAAAATAGTCCCTTACCATGTCGATTCTCGGCAATTTGATATATATTATATACATAACGTATAAAATATTATATACATAATGCCAAAAGATGGTCTACTCCAATGGGAGTAGAATGTGCATTTACTCCCTCATGTAAAACCCTACCTAGAATTGATCTTAGGACCCTTGACGATGTAACCTAATCAACCCATAGGTTCAATAAAAAAAATCCCAAAGTGTACCCTCCATGCACTTCAAAAAAATAATCTTCGGATTGAATAGAGTATCCAATTTTTAGATGGTAAAATCTAAGTGTTCGAAAACTCAAATTCCATATTTATTTTTTAAAATAGGACCTGGTTTCTATGCGGCCAAGCTCGCATATGTAGAAATGCGGGCCTCTAAATAAATATATTTTTAAGATAGATTTTAAAACTTAATATTTAACGACATGTAATCTCTAACATGGAAATCATGAATATGAAAAAATAAATAATTTTAAAAACTAAAAATTATAATTCTAGTAAGAAAACATTTGGATAGTTAGTTTCTATTATTTTTAAATTGAACACCAACATGGATGCTTTACACTTTCTGGACTGCATATGTAGAAATGTGGTCCAACCTGCATGAAACAATCTTCCTTTAGAATAATCATCTTGTAATTCTTAAATGGTTCCCAAAATTTCAAATTGAAAACATCCTTCCAAGTAGGACCTTTGACCGAGGGAGTAATAAGTAAATTATGCTCTCAAGGGAGCATAGTATACATGCTCATAATTTATAACATACGCCCTCCCCTCCCCTTGGGGAGAAGGAAAACGATATTATCGTCCAAAAAAACAAATAAAAAAAATCACATATCCTTCATTTTGTTTTGTTTTTATTTTGAGTTTGGATCGTTGATCCAAATGTGCATCAATTGGTGATCATTCACACTAAAACCGTGCTCTCAGCTATTCGATCCCTATCATAGATCACCGGACACATTTAAAAGGGAAAGTATATAATGAGACCATTTTCTTTTAGTACAAAGTAGTCACAATTAATCTTGTCCGTTAGATGTAAAATTGAGTAGTTGCATTTATATCGTTGATTAAACTCAAAGTTCAAAAGATTTTTTTTCGAATTTTGTGACACACTCAAGCTATCAAATTTCACATAAAATGGTTGTAATAATTGTGAATTTATTGTATCAAAGAGAAATGGTCTCATTGTATACAATCCCTATATAAAATTATAAGGATTGTATACAATGAGATTATTTTTCTTTGATACAAATAGGTCACAAATACATATAACCATCCGATGTAAAACCCGATAGCTTGGATATGTCACCAACTTCGAAAAAAAAAAAAATTGAAGTTTGAGTTTGGTTGATGGAATAGATGCACCCATCCAATTCCACATCCAATGACCAAGATATATACGGGCATGCATATTTTATATATTATTAAAACCCTCCAAACATTACTATATATATATATATATATATTTATTAAAAGCCTTCACTTATTGATTGGGTCCATTTTCATAAGTCGTTGCGGCTGGCCAACCATATCCTTCTTTTTCAAATTCAATTTTCAATTAGATTGTTACAACAAGCCGCCATATTTGACGGATTATTTTGTCGTAAAGGAAAAGTACGCAAAAGACTTCAAGTGTGAGTCCAAAAGTCATAAAACTACATTCCCATTGCTTTATTTCAAAAGAAAAATGGTCAATGTAAGGTTTAAAAGGAGTTGAAGCATTAGATAAAAAACAAGAAAAATAACAAATATTTTAAGTAAAACTGGAAAGTTTTAAAAGAATTGTGAAAGTCGACTGTGATATTCGAAATTTCAGTAAAATATTGTGTTTTAATACTCAACGATATCCAATTCAAATCGACGATTTGGATAGAGAATCGAGTAGAATCGAACCAGTTTCTAGGTCATACATACATATCTCCTCTCAAAATCTCCTGAATCCGATTTTTTATATTTTTTTTTAAATTTATCTGAAATTTTTTTAAGTCCTTCCCTAAAACATTAACCTGTATGATTCATTTATGAATATTATTCTGGATCACCAATTTGAATCAATTTAGATTATCAATCTAACGATGCAACGATCTACCCGGTAATCGGAGTTTTTTTAAAAAAAAGGCGAGCCCCCTCTCTTTTGGCTCTCGCTACTCCACTTTTTGGCTCTCTCTCTCTCTAAACAAATCTAGAGAGAGAGAATCTTAATATGGAAGAATGAGAGAGAAGCCTGCAAAACTCAGTCCCTTGTTTTCTTTTGCCAATAGAGTTAGGGAGCTTGACTCCTACCGCTCACATTCATGTGATATGGGACAAAGTTATACGTATTTACTCTCAAAGGGGACCACTAAACCCCTATAAAAACTCCTCCTCCCATCCAACAAGTTAGAGAGAGAAAGAGCCCAAAGAGTGTATACAGAGAGAGAGAGAGAGGATAGCCCATAGAGTGTAGAGAGCGAGAGAACCCAAAAGAGTATTCTAGAGAGAGAGGAGTAAAAGGTAGGGAGAGCCTGAGGAGTGTAAGTAGAGAGAGAGAGTAAAGCAAGCACTTTAGAGAGAGAGAGAGAGAGTCCGAATATACTGAAGCTGCCACCCCACCCTTGGAGAAAGCCTAGAGAGAGAGAGAGAGAGAGGGTCAGAGCTCTAGAGAGAGAAACGCTTTGGAGAAAGATCTAGAGAGAGAAACGAACTCATGGCATCTCCGGCGAGAGTCACGGCCATCCTCCTAATCCTCACCCTGTTCTCCAGCGAAATAACGGCCGAAGACCTTCTATTTAACGGTGAGAGCCTCAACCCTAACGAGTTCTTAGAAAACGGGCCCTACAGGCTCATAATGCAAGGCGACTGCAACCTGGTCTTATACGTGAATCGGTCGAGGGCACTTTGGTCATCACGAACAAATGGCAGGGGCACTTCTTGTAAAGCTACCCTTCAAAATAACGGAAACCTGGTCGTTTTATCGGGAAGTGACGTTATTTGGACGAGCAATAGCGCACGTGGACCCAACCAATACAGGCTTATTGTGCAGGGAGATGGGAACGTGGTTATTTACGGGGCTGCCCTTTGGGCCACAAATACGGTTCAGAGCAGAAGGAAGAGGCTTCTTTGAGGGCCAAAATGGAAATAAAATTTTACTAGTGCCTCTTTTTTTTATTATTTGTATGTGTGTGTGTGTGCCCGTCTGAAGTGGTTTTGGCATTTTCTTTTTTCCTTGAAGCGCTTTTTTTTGGCATTCAAATGGAATTGCCTGCAATTTGAATTAAATAAATAAATGAATAATTGTATTTATTTTGTGAGTTTTGGAAGTGTTTAATTTTCACATTTGCGAGAGAGAAACTGAGACTTTGTAAATATGGTTCAACCCCATTAAAAATCACCAGGTCAATATTTTTAAGGAAATACCAAGGGGGTCGAAACCTAGTTTTGGGTCAAAATATACAAGTCACACACACTTGAGGGATAAGTTCCATATCAATCCGGTACATCTTGAAAAAATATAAATTTTTTCCAAATTGTGTCCATTCGATGGTGGAAAGCTATAATGATTAAAGGTAATTTGGTTATTTTATTATTCGGCTAAGGTTTCTTTGAGGGTAAATTATCAAAGTATCTCTAATTGTTCAGGTTTTCCCAACACCAAATAAGAGCAGGAAAACTTTAATATTTTTATCTATAAAACCTTAAAAGTATTGATTTCATATGTGATTTGTAATATTTGACCATATTCTAAGGGTTTTCGACCCCTTATTTGATATTCCCTCATATTTTTATTTTTTGAGTTCCTAGACTCTTGCATCTTAAATGAGGATAAGCAAGTGGGCTCTTCCCTTTGTTTTTCAGATGGGATTTTCAAAAGTCTTGCATTTCATATTCAACTTCTAATGCTTAAGGTTTGTAACTGAAATAAAAGGGCACACTATTCTAACTAGAAAACATGTGCTTTACTCCTCCAAGAGAACACATCATTTTCTCCGTTTGTTTGAAGGAAAAGTAAATTTTGAGTCAGCCGGCCATGTGAAACACACATCAGATAAATCCATTTTTGCTTCAAATCTTTAAATTTGGAGCTTGCACAAATTTGATGATTTTTTGAAGAAAGTTTCTTAGGCAAATATTCGTAACATGAACGATTTCTCTACTCTTAGGAGAGCATATTGTCCATTTACAGACTCAGGTAATACTTCATGTAAGAGTGTTTTTTAGGGGAAATGTTTCTATACTTCCCCTACAACATAAAAGATCTATGTTTCTCCTACCATCTAGCCGTCCAATTTTGATCAAAAGAGCCACTCATCGTTTGATATTAGATCCGATGTCTCAAAGTATTTTATTTTTAGTTTTTTTTTAATACAAATTGTATGAATATAAAATACGTGCTATCTTCTCATTGGGGCACACCTATAAAACAATATTAAAAATATTTTTTCGATAAAATATAATGACCAAAATACCCCTCGAATCTTTCAGGGATATTTTGATCATTTTATTTTATTGAAAATTTTGTTTTTATATTTTTTGTTAGTGCGAGTTTAATAGAGGATTGGACGTATAAAATTTGGTGTCAAAATAGTTTATAAAATAAAAATAAAAGTAAAATAGTGTAGAGACATGACATTGTGATTTGGGCAATCTTAACCCTCCATTTAGAATAGATGGTTAGATAAGGGGAAGTATATAAGTTTTATGTTGTAGGGGAAGCATTGAAAGCTTGTGCATTTTTTAGAGCCTAAATATCAATAATATGTCCTTTTAAATGTCCTAAATTTGAATGGACACGTACTCAATTTTTTGACAACCAAATCTAAGTGTCAAAAAACTCGAAGTCCAATTTCCAGAATAATCATCGGGTGATTTTTAAGTATAAAATCCTCCTAGTTGCTTCCTCCCCCGAATGGGTATGTAGACATTACGTGCTCCCGCAGGAGCATATGTGTTGGTATCTTTAGTAAGGAAATGTTTGTATTATATTGGAAATGGGTGATTAGTAGTAACCACATAATAATTGTTAGATTATAACTAATCTCTAATTTCAGATAAGAACCACCAAAACAGAGAGGGAGAGAAGAAGTGATCAAGAAGGATGGAAAGTAAATTATCATCCCAGAATCAATGGAAACAACAACCAAGTTTGTTGGGTCATCACTGTCCAATCAATGGATCAAAAACAATGGCAATTAACACAACCCACAAATCAATAGCCTGCAAGATCCACTATCCCTCCTCACCATTCATTCATTGATTGAACGACGACGATGAGTATGATTTCCCCATAAACCATGGATTACGGTGTGCCCTCCCTTGCCTTCAAGATGCATTTTCTTTTCTAAATTTAATTGTTTTATTTGTTTATATTTTAGAAAGGCCATCATGATGATGATACTTGTCTATTTTTCATTTGTGAGGACCGGTGTTCTTAAACGGGCCGAGTCCACTCGGGCCAGCCCCAGTTACTCAGACTTTACAGGGTGCCGAGACCATGAAAAACGGCCGTTTCTTATATTTTAATATTATTTTGTGCATGGACTAGGATGAGTGTATCTCCACACTCTGTATAAATGACTCCAACTCGAACCTTGCCAAGTCCCAAGCCCCGAGCCATGTTTTTGAAACATTGTGCAAAACTCAATGCGATAATCCGAACCTTGAAAAGTGTACAATGACAAAGAAAATCCCCTCTCTCTCTCACGTGAAAGTTTTAAGAAAAGAGTTCGGGCTTAATTGGTTAGCGCTTGATGATTTGCAACGCAACATCCTAGGCTCAATTCTTACCAAAGGCTAGAGCCCTCTCCCCAATGACTCACCAAAAAAAAAAGCCTTCGTTTTGGTCATATAATGAACTACATTTCTTCTTTTTTTCTTTTTTTTTTTGGTCATAGAAACATTGGTCATATAATTTTTTGAAAAAAATTAGTATAAACTAGAATGTAGTTGAATTATGATTCCGTGGAAGGTCACGCATTAAATAGTCCAAATTCCAACCTGATCCAATAAAAATAATAAATAAAACACCATTCTGGATCATCAATTATACAAATATTTTTTTTTGATCTGGACTTATGTGACATCTTGCCTTCTAAACAATGGCAAGCATATATAACTGATGCAGTCAATGCTAACATAACCAGAAAGTTCAGCCCCAACAACATATCAAGCTTTTATGAAAGTGAGAGCTATGTAACATGGATACGGCCCATTTGTCAGCAATAATTTCATAAAATTTATATGAAGCTCGCACAGTATATATCATATTCGGTATGAAGCTCTAAATGTAAGCTCAACTCTTGATTCAAGCGGAGCCTATGAGACTTAAAGAGTTATTAGTGATAAGTTTACTATTATAGGCCCAATGGGTGAACACTTACATACAACAAATATTTACGTATAGAAAAACACTCTAAAGGAAATAGAAATGACCTTTTGTAAAGTGTTATAATATTCAATTTAAAATAGAAAAATAATCCTACAGGACTTTCTCCCATCTATGTATGTAAAACCTCGAAGGATCATCATTAAATTTGGCATAGATCTATAGAAAAGTCAAGTCCTACACCCATGTGCTAACTTTTCTAGAGATCCATGCCAACTTTAATGGTGATCCTTTGGATTCCTACACACATGGGTTGGAGATGGTCTTATAGAATCATTACTCTTTAAAATAACTCAATTTACCCATGATTCAGTCATCATCATCGTCTTCTTCTTCTTGTTGCTGCTGTTGGGTGTCTGGCGCTACGTGGATAACAAAATAACATGCAGATGGACGAATGAATTGTATATTTTGAATTATATCATGCACAACAAGGATATTCCTATTTCATGAAGAGCTTGGGCTCGAGTTAATATTAGCAAGCCTACATCTCAAGTTTGATTCTTACTTTTCTCTTTTTGGGATTTACAATAGATTATATTCCTACTAGCCATACTTTTGAAGCCAGATATGCCTAAATATTCATGTGAACAAAAATCACATGAACAAAAGTCTGTAAATCATGCTATTATATAATTTCAGTCCAAAGTATTTTTTTCAAATCATAAATTGGCCATCTGATCAGAATGTTTCTTATAATTTAAAATATTTCAATTTCTTTCCTTTTAATCTACTTACTTAAAAGTAGATATTAAATTCTAAATACATAATATACTTTATTATGAATCAATAATAAAGTGTGTTCTTTAACGGAACATATTAGGCAATACTTTTATGCACGGATGGTTGATGTAAAATAGTGCAAAAGTTGAATACTATGTATCTTGGTGTTTTGTTATATAATACACTTGTAGATTACACCAGGTATAAGATAGATATGTGTTTTCATGCAATTTTGAAGCTGACCAAACTAATCAAAATCTGATATGTCTGATATCATGTCTAACATTAATATTTAAAGAGCCGAGAGAGGTGTTTCCGTCAAAATCAGATCTACAGATAAATAAGCCTTAAAGAGCTATTCTTTTCAGATCGGCAACCGAGTTGGCTTAGGTAGTGTAAAATTCGGAAGAAACAAAAGTAAAAGAAAACAATAATAACATGACTACCAAAATAATAAAATTAAATGGTGATAAAATTAAATAAAGCAATCAAACAAGATAAAATATAGAAAATAAAACAATAAAAAAAGAAGAAACCTAGGCACCCTTTCGTAGATTTTTCTAAAATTTGATATCTTTTATTTTTTGGGGGCCAATTTTGATTAAAAAAAATCGGTTTAACAAATCTTGTAATTCTCACTCGAACCTGCGTATTGTGGGTGATTTATTTTCCTATGCTCAGGATTTTGGATTTGTAAGGATATTTAGCTTACTAAAATAGGATATCCTGAATCTTTTGCATATTCTGAGAATGTTTAGGGTTGGACTATGGTAAGGTTGACTGTAGTTCAGTGTGTCCTATATTGTATTTGAATAGTGTGATCCAGGGTATGTGTATTCATAGATAAGATTAAATTTGAAAAGATGTCTACATTATGGTGGCAATAAATCTTGAGTTTCATAATGACATGAATGGTAGTAGTTAGTGGTTCAAAACTTTAATCGTAGAGCAGATCGTTCACCAAAAATAACATTGGGGATTGCTAATTTTGATCATTATTTTTATTTCTATATTTAACATTTTTTTACTTTAATAAAATGTGATGAAGATAGCAATCTCACTAAGTTGTAGTTTAAATTTTAGTGTATGGGGCATATAAACTTGTCATTCCTTTGGTGAGCTTTTGACTTTTAATTTGGAATCATATACTTTTGATATGATAGGTTTTGGAATAACATGCTTTTATTGTGATAAGTTTTTATTTTTTCTTTTTTTTTTTGTTGAAGTCTTACTCATTTCTCTATATAACTTGAAGCTATTTTGTGAGACTAACATTCAAAAACTAAAAATTGAAGATAAGTTTGTTTAGCGAGAAAAACTGGTGATTATATTAAACCACATAATATGTTTGGGTATTGGAGGAGACTAAAGAAGTATATCTCACTTTCTTTCATAACTTTATAACTAAGTGGCCAAAGAATAGATCTTCACGGGTTTGGAGTAGGATGAGTGATATATTTTGTTTTGATAAAATGAATTTCATTATTTAGTCATCTTGCACGTCTATTTATTAATAAAATAAAAATAGCAATTATATTAATAAAAGAGAAGAGTTTATATAGAGCCCAGGCTCTACACAATCAAATTTGAGCTCACCTCAAATTTGATGCTCGAATATCATCAACTTGATTATCTCGACGTCAAGATGCATGTACATGAGAAAAAAAATGGATTTCAAGTTTTGAAAATAATGCATCTTGTCATGCATTTTTTGGACCATCAATTTTCAATATTTTCAAGTGTTCATAGATCTACTCGATCTATATTATTTTTTGAAAGGTGGGCTCTAATTGGATTGTTTAGAGCCTTGGCTCTATACAAACTATACCCTTAATAAAATATTTATTTATGATTAATGATTAATAGTTTTATAGAAAAAATGCAATCATGAATTTTATTTCTTCTACTTTAAATTTTTTGTGATCCATGACTAATGATAATTATTTTTTAAGCAGATAAAAACAATATACATTTTTTTGGCCAGTTTAGCAGCAGACGTTCTAAATAAAAAAAATCCTAAATTTACGTAAAAATTTCAAAAAAACAAATCCTAAAATTTTCTTGAACATATATAAAAATAAGAACATGGCACAATCGATAACTCAAAACACGTGCAAAGCACGTACTCTTTGCTAGTACTTTAGAATGTTGAACTTATGTCTAACACTTTAGAAAGTTAAAAAATTGTAGTAATATTACTTCCGATGGCCCAAGAAAGAGATCTCAAACTCCATTCTTACACACAGTAAGGGCCCCAATCCCCAGTGAATTCATCATCATCGTCGTTTCTTTTCTCAAGTAAATGGGATTGGCTTGTACGTCTAGGATTCATGATAAGTTTTTGACAAATTTTTACGTTACCAAACGCCTTTACCTGGGTATGGGACAAGCTAAGGTAAAATTTACGATCCTCACCGTTCTTAAAAAAATTTATGTCTAACACTTAAGAAAGTTAAAAGGTCAAGAGAAAGAGTTCTCGAACCCACTAAAATACCCCAAAAACAAAAAACTTTCCAAAGTTAAAGACTTTTTCTTGTCCCATGTTTTTGAACTCTCTGTAGAAATTCCTAGGATTTTTTTGAATTGTGCACACAAATATATCATGTCACAAAGGCCAATTTTGAGAGGTATTTCTAATACTGGTGTCTACTTCATGATCTAACACACATCAGTGACAGCACTCTCCCCCCTTTCTCATAGACAATAACATTTTTTTCATAGCCAAGGAAAGCTAGCCAACGTAAACTGCCAATAGAAGTGGCCGAAATTACTCATCAGTGACCGATTACTAGACAGTTCATGTCAAACAAGTTCATGTCAAACAAGTTAATGCGTGGGGACTGCTACTAATTGACCAAGTTTGAAGCTACCAAGAAACCAATCTAAACCCATCAAGCAAACTATCACTAAAAATTCCATCAGCTCAAATCTAAACCCATCAAGCAAACCATAATAACCACTATGAATTCAAAGACAAGGTAAACTACTTAATTTGACTATAATTTCTGTATTCAGATCAAGCAAACCACAATAACCACTAAAAAATCCCTCACCCCTTTTGTTTGGGGTGAACAAGGTAAAACTACTCAATTTAACAATGACTTGTGTGTTTATCAGGTGTTCATTCTCAGTTATTCTCGGTATGACAATAACTTCTGAGAAAACAGGTGTTCATTTCTCAGGTGTTCTTGCTATGACAATAACTTCTTTGTTTCTCACCTGTTCTCGGTATGTTAATAAGGCTGAAGAATCAGATTTGATAGGCTTTGGTGTAAAAGAGAAGTGAAGTTCAATTCTTACTGAAAATATAAGAGAAAATCAAACACACCAAACTAACTATATCAGAATAGCTATATCCAGGAACCAAGTAATCTCGTTCTCTCCAAAAAATATATATTATAAACTTCTTTTTCTATAGTTAACAAAGTTCTCAAACACAAAGAATTGTGTAATCGAAGGTTGAAGACCGATTAAAGCCTTTTCTCCAACTAATGCCTCAGTAATGCTCACATATCCACATCAATAAAATTTCAATGATATGTAGTAACAATTCTGTTAAGTGATTCATCGTGGCTTGCTGATTTCTAGCTACACCACATAGTTTGATGATAAATGTGATATTCTTTAGCTTTGGAAGCATTTTCCATGGACTAGAGGTCTCTTGATTAGAATGTTTCTTCTCGAAATCCATTACATCATCACTATCAGGAGTCTAGATCCATTACATCATCACTATCAGGAGTCTAGATCCATTACATCATCACTATCAGGAGTCTAGATTCAACTAAATCAAATGGATTAAGAGTCTCTATTACATCATCACTACCAGAAGTTTAGATTCAACTAAATCAAATAGATTAGGAGTCCCTTGATTAGAATGTTTCTTCTCTTCTCGGAGTCCATTATCATTAGGACCAGGAGAATGTTTATTCTCGGAGTCCATTACATCAAAAGGATGTTTCTTCTGCAACATACTTCTGCAACATAAAACCTAATCAAGAAGAACAAAGTTATATTTCCTTTAAAATATACTTCAAACCTTATCACTAATAATATTCCAACAACAAAATAATGGAAGGGAAAGAAAAAGAGAAAAGAATGGAAGGAAAGAAAAAAACGAAATGTTTATTCTGAAACATAAAACCTAATCAAGAAGAACAAGGTCATATTTCCTTTAAAATATACTTCAAAATAAGGATTTTTCTGAGGATGTTCCAAACTTTTAACCTTTAAAATATACTTCAAAATAAAGATTTTTCCAAGGCTTCATAATGTTCCAAACAAGAAAAGAATGATCAAATGGACTAGGAGTCTCTTTATTAGAATGTTTATTCTCGGAGTCCATTACATCAGAAGGATGTTTCTTCTGCAACATAAAACCTAATCAAGAAGAACAAAGTTATATTTCCCTTAATATATACTTCAAAACCTTATCACTAATAATGTTACAGCAAGAAAATAATGGAAGGGAAGGAAAAAGGGAAAAGAAAGGAAGGAAAGGAAAAAACAAAATGTTTCTTCTGCAACCTAAAACCTAATCAAGAAGAACAAGGTCATATTTCCTTTAAAATATACTTCAAAATAAAGGTTTTTTCAAGGCTTGATAATGTTCCAAGGAAAAAAGAAAAGAATGGAAGGAAGGAAAAAACGAAATGTTTCTTCTCCGAGAAGAACAAGTTTATATTTCCCTTAAAATATACTTTAAAATAAAGATTTTTTCAAGGCTAAACACTAGAAAAAAACACTTATCACCAACCAAACAAGAAAAGAAGGGAAGGGAAGGAAAAAAAAAATGAATGGGAAGAAAAAAAATAACACACAAAAAGGAAAAAAAAAAGAAGAAAAATAACTATTTTGAGGGGCAAATAAAGAAAAAAGACCCCAAAAAAAAAAAAAAAAAAAAGTTGAACTTCCCCAGTAGCCATGGTAGCAGTAAATTTCGACAAAAAAATAACTCAAAACCATACAGAGTATACTTATATAAGTAAGTGCTGAGGTTTATGCACATGGTTTGATAGTTTGCTATGATTTTCTTCAGCGTAGAAGCATTTTCCAATATTTGGATTTTACGAAATTAAATAGATCAGGAGTCTTCTAATTAGAAGTTTAGTTTTTTTCTTGGACGCAAAATCTAACAAAGAAAACAAGGTTATATTTCCCTGTCAATGAAGTGTAAAAGAAGATTTTGCCAAGGCTCTAGACAAGGAGAGCCATGGCTAGGCTAAGGCTGAGGCTTTCAAAAGATTCCATGTCAATTGGGTTCTAGCCCATAGCTTACTGGCATGAACCCATTTAAGTCAAATCTCATGACTTAGTTCAAAACATGCTTAAGCTTACCCTTCTCCAAAAAAAAAGGAAAGCAAAAAATAGTAAAGAAAAGAAGCCACTGAAAAGCTAATAAAGAAGAAAGCACCACTGATATTTCCACCCCTTTTCTTAACACACAATAAATACATATGAGGGTTGGAGAATTCTATGGGATTTTCTGTATTCAAATCTTAAAAGCCTCTACTTCATGGAGGCAATGTCATATGAGAATGGGTGTCAGAGTAAAGAAATATCAATAATTCAACCACCTAAGCATGGCCTGTCCAAACAGAATGAACCACTCATCTCTCTTCTGTGTATGGCAGCTGGATCAGAGAATATTGTGCAAATACAATAAGACTATTTGAACTGCAATAACACATGGCAATATTAAATAAAGCCTCAACTGTAAGAAATTAAGAATGTAGATATGGATACCAGAAAACCAATGCCAGCAAAGTGGGTCATGTAAATCCAGCAAATGTTTTAAAATTCAGAATGTACAAAAAAGAAAATCAATTCTGGTACAGTGGGTCATGCCAAATCCAGGGAAGAGAGCATATTTCAGGTATTTGAGGCCAAGTGAGCATGGGAAAAGTTCTTCTTTTTTTTCTTTTTTCTTTTTTTTCTTTTTTCTTTTCTATTTTCTCACTCTAGGAAAAAAACAATTCATAGAGTTCTATTTTCTCACTCTAGGAGACCAACCAACAATTCAGATTTCATCCATACAGAGTTTTATTTCTCTCTCTACTATGACACAAATAAGTCCTTCACGCCAACATAAATTACACAGAAAAACAAGGAAAAGAAAAAAGCAGCCATTTTTTCCGCTATATAACAACAAAAACCACAATTCAATAGAACAAGGAAGAATATAACAACAAATGCCCAATAAACAAGAAGCCAAATAAACAAGAAGAAAATTACAGGGAATTAGCCTTTTAGAAAGACAAAAAATGATGAGAAGCAATCCTCTGAACACCTAGACTTTTATTTTCTCACTCTTAGAACACCCAAACAATCCATACATACAATCATTCCAACCTCAACTAAAAAATAAAACCAAAAAAATTTCAAAAAAACCAAACATTATTTTGCAATATAACAACAAATCCCAAAAAAAAACCCAAAAAATACAGAGAAAATTAAACTTACAGAGCGGGCACGATCCATACACCCAGAGAGAGAGAGCGCGAGACACAAGAATATGGTGATAACAACAAACCAAACCCTCCTTTCTCTCTAATCAAACCTAAGAGATACAGAGAGAAACAAATAACGACCACCCAAAAGCCTAAAACCACCCAACCCCCTTCTCTACCCCGCCACAACCGGAAAACGGCCTAAACCTGCCGGAAAAACCCCAAACGAAATCAACGGTGATCGTCGTCCCGGCGGCCAGAAGCCGACGGCTCAGATGACAGGGCAGCAAGTAAATTTAAATGCCCCTGCCCCACTAAAGGCTGACCTATGGGCAAATAATTGCCCAAGCGATTGGCCGAAATTTCAGGCGGCCCAAAGCTCCAAACTTGCCCAGATTCCGGCCGCGAGGGCAAGGCCCAGAAGGCGGCGCCACCCGCCGAGGGTGCAACAGGGGCATTTTGGTCTTTTGTGTCGTCGAGCCTCAGTCTCTTGCCCAATAAGAAAGGGGTATTTTGGTCCTTGAACGCGGGGGTAGCCTGGGAATTGTGGTCCTTGAAAGAGACATTTATGTCCTTGGGGGCAGTGGCGGAGGCGGCGGAGGAGAAGTTTGCAGGAGTCGTCCCTGAGCCGGTGGCCGCGATTATGGACGGCTCGGCTTGGCGGAGAAGCCACTCAATCGTCTGGCCGTCCGATTTGTGGCCGAGCTCTCGGGTTAGCTGGAACACACGGGCAGCGCATATTATCGGCATGCGAATGCGGCGGCCCCGTCCGTCCACTTTGGAGTGGCGATCCTTGGACGGGGCCTTCTTTACAGAGAGAACATTTGATGATGCGCCCCCCTGGTTTTGATGGTGATGATGCTGCGCCCCTTGGCTTTGATGGTGATGGTGCTGCCTCTGTTGCTGTTGTTGGTCGGAGGAGGAGAGGGAGCCGTTGCCCGCGCCGTCCGCAGACATGGCTGGCCGCAGCTGATTTCCTCCCTCTACGATATTTCTCTAAGTTCTCTATCTAGACTGCTTCTCTCCTTTGGTGGTTCTTGGTGGCTTTCTCTCTCTACAGTTTCTCTCTCCAGTCTCTCCACACTGCTGCTGATTTTCTCTGGCTACAATTATCGTCACTCTACACTGCTTCTCTCTTTTGGTGGGGTGGTGGTGGTGGTGGCCTTTGGATTGATGGGTTGGGGATTGGGGTCGCCTCTTTATTCTCTCTTCTCCGCACCCCTTTGCTTGATATCTTACTGTCTCTTGGGGTTTCAGTGTATTCCTCTCTCCTCTCTCCTCTCCTGTGTTTGATCTCACTTCTGGGGTTTCAGTGTATTCCTCTCTCCTCTCTCCTCTCCTGTGTTTGATCTCACTTCTGGGGTTTCAGTGTATTCCTCTCTCCTCTCTCCTCTCCTGTGTTTGATCTCACTTCTGGGGTTTCAGTATGTTTCGCTCATGTGGGTCTCTGTTTTTCTCTCTTTTCCTGTGGGTTTCACACTACGTTGGGTGCTTCCTATTCTGTCTTGGTTCTCTCTCCTATTGAGCCTGAGATTTCTCTCTCTCTTGCTCTGATCTGTGGGGTTTACTCTCTCCAGTTGTTGGGGTCGGGCTCTCTCTTGTGGGGTTCCAGTTGTTGAGGTGGGTTCTCTCTCCTACTGGATTTCAATTAATCACTCTCCATCCTCTCCAACCTCTGTTTCAAGCTTTGTGGTCTTCACTCTCTCTCTCTCTCTCAGGATAACTCCCACTAAGCTATCTCCAATTTCTCTCTCTAAATGTGTAGTTCACATCTCGCGCTCTTTTCCGGGTTTCCATCCTCTCGTTAGGGTTTCTCTTTCTCTCTCTCTCTCTCTAAGACCTAACTCGTTATCTTTTTCTTTTTACTTTCTCTCTCTAACTTTCTCCCTCTAAGGAAGGGAGGCTAATCATTGAGCGCGCTTGGCGGGTGGAGACCGTGGCAAGGCCACGTGGGCCTCATGGGACCGTGCGCTTCAGGCCAAGGCAACGCTGCGTGGGTTGCTTCCAGATAAAGCCACTCTCTCTCTCTTTAAATCCCAATCTCACCCTCTAAAAATCCATTTCTCTCTCTTCTTTTCATCTCTAAAACCCATTTCTCTCTCTCTCTCTCTCTCTAAAAGTCGATATTCAGCACGTGTCGGCTCGACGCAGCTCCTGCGAAACCCTAGCTTCAACCGTAAGATGATTTGGACGGCTGAGATCAAGGGGAGGCGAAGGTCATTTGAGATATCGGGACCGTATGATTACAATAGTGCGCGTCTTGATATCTCGGAATATCATGAGCGTTTAGTTTGCATGCCCTCGCAAGATCATACTGTGTATTATTACCTTCTTCAGGCAAACGAGCTTCCGGGGAATGTTTTTTATTTTGAGATCAAGCTAATACTCAAGGAAAATTGTTTCACGCGGGCTGGATCGCATTTCTACATGTGCAGTCCAGAAAATGTAAAGCATCCATCTTTTTTTTAGATGGACGCAAATAGGGTGTTTCATTTAAAAACAAAAACAATGGAAGATAACCCGTCCAAATGTTTTCTTACTAAAATTATTATTTTTAGTTTTTAAATATTTTTTTTTCCGTATTCATGATCTCCACGGTATTATGCGTTTTTAAAAATTAAGTCTTAAAATCCATCCCAAAAATAGATTTATTAAGAGGCCCGGATTTGTATATATGCCCGCTTCGCCACATAGAAACCGGGTCCAATACTTAAAAGGCACGGTTTCTATACTTCCAACCCGCATATAGTAGAGGGCACGGTTTCTATACTTCCAGCCCGCATACAGTAGAGGGCACGGTTTCTATACTTCCAGCCCGCATACAGTAGAGGGCACGGTTTCTATACTTCCAGCCCACATACAATAGAGGGCACGGTTTCTATACTTCCAGCTCGCATACAGTAGAAATGCAGGCTGGGCAATAAATACATTTTTTTAATATAATTTTATAATTTGATCCTAATTTTTAGATAATATAATGTTTTTACTCTTCATGAATATGAAAAACTAAAACAAATTTAAGAATTAAAAATAGTAATTATATTAAAAAAACATTTGGACAATTATTACAATTGTTTTTAGTTAGACCACTTATTTGCATCCATCTTTAAGATAAATGCTTTATACCTCTTGGACTACATGTTGTAGAAATACGGTCCAACCC
Source organism: Amborella trichopoda (assembly GCF_054954075.1). Classification (NCBI taxonomy): domain Eukaryota; kingdom Viridiplantae; phylum Streptophyta; class Magnoliopsida; order Amborellales; family Amborellaceae; genus Amborella; species Amborella trichopoda. The sequence goes on from NC_142344.1 coordinate 1,229,339, forward strand.
GCATGAAACAATTTTCCATACTTAAAGGATCAAGATTTTTTTTAAAAAAAAAAAGATTGTTTTTTATTTCTTAAACGCTTAGATATAGAAATTTGGATTACATCAATCCACGTTCAATTTTGGGACTTGTTCTGACACATGGAGTGTATAATCTGTTTGTCTTTTTATTTTATTTATTTTTCATAAGGGTGACATTTTTTCTTTTTTTTTCATAAGGGTGACGGTTAGATGTTATGACCCGAAAGGGTGGTGGCTAGAAATTACGTACTGAAAATTTAGGATCCTCAAAATATTCTAGCCTGGTTTTATAGAAGACAATGAGCGAAACTTGGCCAGCCAGCGTTGACCCCGAGCCAAACTGGACCGAAGGGGCCTGGCCCAACCCCAGGTCCTGACCTAGATTTGGTCATGCCAAGAAAAAAGGTTGGGCTAGGACAGCCCGTTCTGGCCCTAGGGCCAGCCCTGTAGCCCCAGCCTACCGGCCCTCAGATTGTGGTGGCCTCCACGTTTGGCAGCCCATGTCTCCAGGGCTGGCTGGCCCGACCCAATGCCAACCCTATACTAAGTGAGCAAGTGCTCCTGCAATGCTATAAATCATTTCACATATATGAATGGCTCATTGATCCAGCATTGTGAATCTATGAAAAGGGAGAGCATGTAGTATTGAATATTCTTAGTTAGTGCTATCTTAAAACATATTAAAAGTTTGGATAATGATAAGATGCTCTTTGTTTGGACTATACTATATATATAGAAAGGGATGGACTCAAGCTCTCTTTCTCTCTCTATAAACCCCATGTTTCTCTCTCTTCCCTCTATGTCGTTCTCACTCTCTCTGCGCTTGATTTGGAAAACCCATCTGAGTTGTGGCGCCGGGGCCATGCTAAATAGAGAGGATGCAGGGGTGGAGACTCTATCTTTACCATTTATTTTGGAAAACTGGCATCGTGGTCAGTTGTCCATGAGTTTGCATCCCTAAAAAAATAAGTTTTCCAAAGTACTGAAAATTTTCAGATAAAATATCAAATAAATCTCCAAATCTATGTTAAAGATGGAATTTTTTTATTTTGTATTTTATAAAAGGAAAATATTTTTATAGGGCTAAGGAAAGTCTCACTTTAAAACTCATCCAAAATTACAATTTTAGAATCATAAAACCTTCAAATGGATCAACTCAGCCTTGACCATTAGGGTTGTGAAAATTTTAAGATTTCAAGCTTTGAAAATAGTGTATATTAAAGATATTATCTAAATCATCCATTTCACCCTAAAAATAAGTATTTACGGATCTACAAGATATGTATTGTTTTTTATCTTCACGTTTTATAATCACTATTGGAACTTAATTTTAAAGCTATCATAAATATTTTCAATGCCCAAAGTGCTTATTGGATGAGGATTCTAGATGACGTTTTATTTTATTTTCGTAAGGACTAAGACCCTATAGAAACTGCATCCTTCATGTAAAAGTCTATTTTTCCTTCACTTTTTATTCTCAAACTACTCATAATTGACATACCCACTATTTTTCCTTCATTTTTTATTCTCAAACTACTCATAATTGACATACCCAATGTCTAACATGGTCCCTCACTCTTAAAATTCGAGTGAAGTCAAATGCCCAATCTCTTAATCATTTTTCAATTTACATAAAAATAAAAATGAGTGAGCTCGGACACTCAATGTTTGAATCCATCTCCTCCTTGTGAAATATCTTAAGAGAATGGGTTGGACATCAAATATCCGAATCCATCTCCCACTTATAAAAGTTTTTAGTAGATTATTAGCAAAAATAAAATAAAAAAAGAGTATATTTAAACACCCAAAATCCAAAGTTATCTCATACTACTTGCATAAATAATTTTTTTTTTAAAAATAATGAGTTTAGAATAAATCCAACTCCCATGTACCCAAAAAAACACAAAAAATGAGTTTGAAAAGCCAATATCCAAACATGTGCGCACTTTGTTTTATTAGCCCATTTTTACGTCTATTTTTTTATGTTTTTGGAAGGGAAAGTATGGAATGAGACTATTTACCTTTGATACGAGGTAATCATATTAATCCTGACTATTAGATGTGAAATCGGGTGGCTGTCATTATTCCATTGGTCAAACTCAAATTTTAAAAGAAATTTTATTGAACTTTGTGACACATCCAAACTATCAAATTTCACATCAAATGGTTATAAAGAATTGCAACCACCGTGTATCAAAGATAAATGGTCGCATTGTATACAATCCCTTTTTAGAATCATATATATTATCTTGTTTTGAAATTAATCTAAAAAAATAAGATAATAATTTTTAATTAAAAATAAAAAATAGAACAAGTGAGAACCAGTTTGACAGAATAGCCTAGATCCCGGAGTGAGTCGCCTTGATCTCTCACAAAACCAAAAAAGTCACTTGATTTTGGCAAATTCTCAACTTCGAACAATAGTAGGCCAAATACCCACCAATTCTTATCCAAAATGATGAGCAATTTTTAAAGGACGTGGTTTCTATAAGGTTTCAACTTTAAACAATCTAATTAAGGTACACCTCCAAATTTTATCATAACATGTAATTTTGGTGTAAAATTTTTTTAGGATAATCTGAAAATCTATTTTCATATCCGATTATAATTTTGTTAACTCCTAAAATGGTTAAAATCAAGTATATTTATAAACATATGAAAATTATAAAAATTAATGGTCTAGATAAATTGTTGCAAGATGTACTATTTTTTAGGCAAAAAATCTTTTTTTTTTTTTCTCATATTTATACATCTCGATGTTGAGATGATCAATTAAAGGGTTTTTCAACATTAAAATAGCCTTTTCCGATAGATTTTGAAGTGCAACTTTAATTCTACATTTTAAAGTTGCAATCTTTTGTAAACTTTTTGATTTACTATATATCAATAATGACTTCTTGATTTACTGCATATCATGTGACCCCTGTTCCTAAACTATATGTATGCTATATCCATAATGCATATAAAGGATTCAAGGGTACTCTCTCTCTCTCTCTCTCTCTATTTAACAGTAGTAGACTACCAAGATGGCAGAAAAGGAGAGGTAGGTGGTTGGTGGAACCGCATCCACTCAGGATTCAAAGCATGTGTGCATACACATAGAGAGTGTGTGAAATATAGAGAGAGAGAGAGAAATATACAGTGAGAGAATTTAGGCCATAAAGAGATAAAGAAATAGACAGAGAGAGAATGAATTTGAAGCCACCATTGTCACCCTCTGGTTGTCATGTGTGCATACATACAGAGAGAGTGAAATATATATATAGAGAGAGAGAGAATTTGAAGCCAAAGAGAGATAGTGAAATATACAGAGAGAGAGAGAGAGTGAAATATATATATATAAAGAGAGGGAGAGAATTTGAAGCCAAAGAGAGATAGTGAAATATACAGAGAGAGAGAGAGAGTGAAATATATATATATAGAGAGAGAGAGATTAAAATTAGCATTTTGAATATGAAAAAGAAATATCCTTAGTTAAAAAATAAAAAAAAAAGAGAGAGAAAAGGCCCAAGTTCGTGATGGATATGGAACTTACAGCAGCCAGTAAGATGGATAATTGTTTTTGATATTTTATGGGTTGTTGTATATTAATAATTATTGTCAACTTTATAATTTATAAAAAATTAATTATGTGGAAATACTTAACATGTGTATTACTTGAATTCATACTTACTAATCTAGGTTTAAACTAAATTTAAAATAAATAGTGTACTAATTTAATATATGAAAGTGCCAGTAATCATTTAATAAATCCCAGTAAAGAGATAATCACAATAATATTTCACTAATGATAATTATCATTAAAATTTGAAGTGAGCCAAGTCATATCTAGAGTAAGGGATATAAGTAATTATGTACACCTATGGCTCATTTCCCTTGCTAAAGCAAGGGGAATATATCATTTTAAGAAAATGGGAAGTTAATGTAAATGTCTCTTACTATTTGTGGTATTTGAATAAGAGTAATGATCCTATGAGACCCTCCCACACCCATGTGTGTAGGATTCCAAAAGATCACTATTAAATTTAGCACAGATCTCTAAAAAAGTTATCACATGGGTGTGGGACTTAACTTTTATAAAGATCTGTGTCAAATTTAATGTTGATCACTTAAGGTCCTACACACATGGGTGTGGGAGAGTCTCGTAGGATCATTACTCTTTGAATAATGTCTCTAAGTTTTTATATCGGATGCCGTGGCCCTTTCTTTTTCAGTGTTTTTTAATCGAAACAACAGCAGTTTGTCTTTTTTTTTTCTCCTTCTTTATTGGGTGGCATATTGATTTGGTCCTTAACGTGCCAAAACTTTTTTAAAAATTATGCAATACAAAACTCAGAGTTTTGAACTGCTTATTCGTTCATAAAAAAAGTATCCCAAATTCAAAGCTTGAAGTCTTTTTGGATACGAATAGAACTTAAGGGAGCATTGCAAACATTAACTACTAATCAATTAACCCTAGATCTAATTCATGTTGGGTTTATGTGGCCTTTAAAGGCCTTATGAGTGTGCATTGAAATACTTTCATTATAGTGAAACATAAACTTAGTGGGAATGTGGTCCCTCGAAGACCATACTAAGCAAATGATGTTTGCTTATATCGGACTGTGCTTATCGATCTAGGTCAGATAATTGGAAAACCCAAAGTACCTGGGCATAAAGAATTAACCGATGAGGGTTTTGGTTAGCCCTTGATGAGGTCGGAGCTTATGCCTGGATAAGAGAGCCGAGGGACTGTGTAGCTCTTGTGTGTGATGGTAGGCCTACTGAGACGGGGGCCAAAAACCTCATCCATGTTCTATCATATGGCATGCATATTGATAGATCGTTTGAGAAAGCCAGATATCCATCTTTGAGTGAAGCGTATGCATGTGCGAGAGATACCCCTATGCGCTATAGAGTTGTGGTCGCATCAGGTCGTGGTGACCTTGACTCGTCTCTAGCGGAGGACCTGTAATCCACAGACTGAGATTACGACCCCTTGATTTATCGACCTGACTTTGGTGACCCGCTAATGAGCCCCTGCTTGTACTGTGGGTCATGAGAAACACTGGATCGGTTCAATAAAGCTAGTGTGGTCTGTAGTCCACATTTGAAGGTGAAGTACCGCATCATTACAGATTGAATTCCTAAAACCATATGGATCATTTTCCCATCATATTAATTTAATTGTGTTTATTTTATTATTGAAATGATTTTAGTTTTATTATTTGAATTTTTATCTCTCAATATTTTATTTGTGATTTTTGGACTAATAAAAATACAGTTATTGTTCTTACAAAGTTAAAAAAATTCAAATATATATTTTTAAAATTATTTTATTCAATTTTAAAATAATAATTTTTATAAAAATTCCATGGGAGCCCATAGTGCACATGGGCCCACCATGTGGCATGCGGGTGGGGGCCCACATGTGCCACAAAAGGGTGGCACGGCCCACCCTCTTTGGATTCTCTTATTTGCTTTGTGTTCAAGTTTTTAATATAAGGTAAGTTTGATTTGTGGCATGTGGTCAAATCTTGGAAGGGAAATATTGACCATGGTTTTATCTGTTTTATAGCAAGTTTGTTTTAAAGAGATATGGTCAATTTGAATTGATATTGATCTTATTTTATTTATATTTGGTAATATTTATTTACTTGATAATATTTGACATATCCTTGTGGAATATGTGACATGGATCATGCAATTTTATGGAATGCATGATATTTATTTTATGTAAATATATTGATGAGAAAAGGGGGATAATGGTTCAACCACCTTTCATAATGTTGATAGCCCATCTATGGAATGGATGGCTCAGATCTCTCACCCCGCAAGTCACATTGATCAACGGTCTAGATTCAATCTCATTAAAGAGGCAAACTATGAGAAAACCTTAAGAAACCCTAAACCTAAATATTCACTATAAATAGGGGTACTCTCCTCCAATCTCTACACAACCTCTCTCTCTCCTATAACCTCTCTCATCTCTCTCTCTCCTAGAGGGGCATGCCCCACTCTCTCTCCTCCATTTTTTCACTCCCTAATTTTCTCTCTCCAAGTTTTAGGTGGTACTCTCTCTGCTCTTTAGACCTAAGTTAATTTTGAGGGTTAAAATTTTAGTAGACATTTAAGATGTAGTTACCTAGTTTGGCTGAAATCAGCTATCCCGGTTTGAGATTAAAGCTAGACCACAGATCCCGTGCCATTGGATGTGGTGACTCGGTATGGTATAAAAAGCCTAATTTAGGTAATCTCTGACATCTTTTTTTTTATTTCCTTATTCTTTTTTTATATTCTCAAGCACAATATTAGTTTGTATGGATGTAGTTGAGATTTATTTTATTGATGTGTTATTTATTTTAGAATTTCTATTGTTTGTAATAAGACCATCTGTGAATGATCTTGTTGCGAAAGTTATAAGGGGTTATTATTATTAAAAAAAAAAAATTGTATTTCTCCGACAAAAGATCACATAGGTATTTTTTTCATTGGTATCAGAGTTAGTTTTATTTGATTCCCATTATGAGTTTTTTCTTATTTTTGCTTGAGAATAGAAATATATGGCTGTTCGTACCTTCATCTCTGAGATCCTGAAAACCGAAAGGTTTGATGGGACCAACTTTGCTTCATGGAAAAGAAAAATCAAATTTGTGCTCTATGAAGAAAACTTGCATGCGGTACTCTTGACATCGTCGTCCAACTGACGACTCATCTCAAATAATCAAAGATGAATACGCCAATTGGAAGAGGAGGAACTTGATATGCAAGCACATTCTTTTATGTGCCATGACTGACTCGTATGCTTTTGAGTACGAGTCAATCTATACTACAAGTGAGATTTTTGATAAACTTGAAAGAGAGTATGCTGAACCCTCTCTCATGAAACAAACTATGGCTATGAGAAGGTACAATGATTTAAAAATGGTAGAAGGTATCAAGTTTGCAGATCATGTGAACATGTTTCATGCGCTAGTCAGAGATTTGGAAGATACAGGCATGAAGCCCAATGAATCTATTCAAGTGATTCATTTAATGAATTTTCTTCTTAATTCATTGGAGACTTTCATATCTTCCATCTCTGCTAGAAGAAATGCACTAAAATTGGAGGAACCCATCACAACCATCAAATCTGAAGAAGAACTGCGGAATTCAAGGCAAACCCTAACGGATGTTGTGCATATGGTAAAATCTCAACAATTTTTTCAATTTAAGAAAGGAAAGGGAAGAAACACTTTTGAGAAAAAGAGATATTTCAAAAGAATATATGTTGGAAATAAAAGAGCAAAGAGATAAACTTGAACTTGTTTATTTGCAAAAAGGTGAGCCACATAACCAATAATTGTCGGTTCAACAAACATTAACTACTAATCAATTAACCTTAGATCTGATTCCTAATTCAGATCTCCAAGTTACGAACCACTTATTCACTTAAAAAATAGACAAGCGTCTCGAGTTCAAAACTTCATGCTCCAACTTTGGGATACTTATTTATTTTTGCATGAATAAGTTGCTCCCAACCTCAAGTTCTCATCTACTTAATTTATGAAAATTGTCACTTCCGATCTCAAAACAAAAAGATACCAATCCAAAATTTGGACTTCCTAATTTGTGATATTTTATGAAAAAAAAAAAGAAAAGAAGAAGACATATCATAAAATATGAAAACATGAAATATCCTTAACGAAGAAGACAGATCATAAAATATGAAAACATGAAATATCCTTAAAAAACCACAAACAAAAAACTGATATTTACATTAATTTCCCCATAGAAGGTTAGGTGGGTCTCTCGAACAACGTAACGTTGCCTATTATTTGTGGTGCATTCTAACCTCCAAAGTTGGTCTTGCCCACTTGCATCTAAAAAAAAAGGAGCATGCATAGACACATAAACGTGTATGAATTTGTTAGCATACTGTTAAATTAGTCGAAATCCTAATGTGGTGCTTTTGGGTCTAGTTGTTGGCCAAGGGGAAATGGGAAACTAACATTCAAGTTTCGGTTGGCCTGCTGAAAACAACACATGTGCTTGGTTGGGCCGACATATGTAATGGATTTGAGAGAGAGAGACATTATTTTGGAGAGAGTAGGGGTGGCAATGGACCAGGACCCGAGACCTGGGACCCAAGCGGTAGACGTGATCTGGGTCATGGTATGGGTCCAAAAAATTCGATTCGGTGGGTTGGGCTCGGGTCCAAGAGTGGGTCTAGTAATATTTTTTGGGTCTCAATATATAATTTATATTAAATATATAGATATTTTAATTTTTAAGTCAGGTCTGGTTGGATCCGAGTCAGATCTAGGTCCCACACTATTTTTGTGGGTCTAGGTCCGGTGAATTCGGGTCCGATCGGGTTTGGTCCGGCCAAACCTGGACCCCGAGTCGATGCCACCCCTAGGAGAGAGACAAAAACAAACATTTGGTTATTTCATAATGCAGATAATGGATCAGGCTTTGGGGTGGGCTCGACGGGGCTGGGCTGGGCTAGGACGGCCTTATTGTGGCCCTAGCCCTGGCCTAGGCCCGGCCTGATCCTTGGGCCGTGGTGGCCAGGCCTTTGCCGAGCCATTGCTGCCGAGACCCTACTTTTTTAGAGCTAGGCCACCCGGCCCATTGCCGGCCTAACTTATGTGGGGAGAGAGACCAAAGTGAAGATTTGATACTTTGGTGAGCAACAAAATGAACACTTGATCCGTAGAGAGAGACTAAAACAAGCATTTGATACTTAGGAGAGAGAGAGAGAGTAAAATAAACATTTGATACTTTGGAGAGAGAGTGAGAGAGGGGGGCACAATGACCATTTGATACTTTGGGAGGAGGGAGAGACCAAAATGAACATCTAATACTATGTTGAGAAGAGAGAGACCAAATGAATTTTTTTATAACATGTTGAGAGAGAGGCCAAAATGACATTTGATACTTTCAGGAGAGAGAGAGAGCTAAAATGAATATGTAATACTGTGTTGAGAGTGAGAAACCAAAATGAACATTTCACACTTGAAGAGAGAGAAAATTTTATTATTTTGTGAGAGGGAGAGAGGAATGAACATTTGTTATTTTCCTAGAGAGAGAGAGAGGAATGAACATTTGTTATTTTCCTAGAGAGAGAGAGAGAGAGAGGAATGAACATTTGTTATTTTCCTAGAGAGAGAGAGAGAGAGGGATGAACAATTGCTATATTGCCATAGCTCCCAACGCATAGGAACATGTGTTGTGCCCCCTATAAACGACCAATCTAAGCTCAAATATCAAAACCCTGGTCTCAATGTCCATTCTCGCCTTGGCAAAACCAAGAATTCGCTGAAAACTTAAATGCTTGGATTGAAAATTACATTCAACCATCACAACCAAAGTTTCCCAAAAACATCTCCAAATTTTATACCTTATCATTTTACCTTTTTTGGGAAAATAATTCTCAACATGAGTTGATGGGATTGGGGTTGGTAAGATGATTGCCTTTGATTTCGCCTAATTCTCTAAAATATCTCCAAGTTTTCAACTTTACTTTTTCATCTTTTCAACTATCAAATTGAGTAAATTAATGCAATTGGGGTGGGATAAAAGATGATTTCCTTTGATTTCCCTTAAATTTTGTAACCTGAAATTCGAACAGATATCTAAGCAGCATATGAACATGAAAATGAAAATAATTGATTACTCTTTTTTTTTTAAATAATCAAATGAGCATATAGCACAGTGTAGGCAAATAGCCAAATTTGAATGTAAATATTTCTTTTATAAAAAAGAGTAGATGTAAGATAAACTACATAGCCTTAGGCTCTCTTTCTAAAACCGAAAAAAAAGAAAAAGTAAAAAAAATAAATACATACCTGAGAATTAAAACGCATCCGCCATTTTGGACTACCCACGTCATCCCCATTCCTACAATATGAGCTATCCAGCTTATACTGCTTTAAAGGCCGATAAGCTCATAGAATATTTCTATTGAGATTGAGACAATTATTTTTTGTATGTACAAGTCAATAATACCCAAGTTGTCATATGTAAAATCAGACATATTAAATATGTCCGTAGAAAATTTGAGAAAAAGTTTATAAGATGCAAAGACCGGTTCACATCTTACCGTTACTTATAGAGATGATTGTAGCCTTTATGTATAAAAATAAATAATATTAATATATATTTATCCTTTTCTTATGCTAAAAACATTTGATAATTAATTTTCTCACGAAGCATTCAAATTTTTGGAGACCCTGTTGGCACCATTTAAGTAAAGTTTGTTGTTTACGTCCTTTCTAATAATGAGCTAAACATGATGATTTTTGTTTCGCTTTTCACAATTTGATCCAGATGGACGGCAAAGATTAGGTTACATCTCCCTTAAAAAATCCAGACCGTCCACGGAGCTAACATTATCCGAAATTAAAAATGGAAACAGCATAAAGATTTCGCAAATGTGATGTAACCAATACACTGAAAAAAAAGGGCTTGAGTCACTGAATTGAGCAGATAAGTCTGCCCCCTTTGACGACGACACTTTTTATTTGACCCGATTCTCTCTCTCATAACTCTCATCTCTAAAGAAATAAACCAAAAAAACACACTCTCTCTCTCTCTCTCTTTTTCTTTCAAGTGATGAATGAAGTCATAACTTCTCCTTAAAGAGGCCTTATCTCTCTAGGGAGATAAGGCTTCTCTCTCTCTCAATAGCCTTGTTCTTTTTCTCGTTCCAATCTTATTGGAATTACATGACAGTTATCCTGATAAACTCAAAAAAAAAATAACAACTATACACAAAGACAAAAAAGGAAAACCGGACTTAAAGGCAACAAATCCAAACACAACTATAGACCGGACAAAATTAATGCAAAACATAACGAAGTACTAACTCAAACAATCAAGAAACATTTAAATCTTGTTTCTTTAATTAATCGATCAGCCTCCATATTCCCTTCTTTTTAAACATTCATAAAAGATACTTCCATATCTCTACATATAAATCTTGTTTCTTTAATTAGCTCCTGTAAAATCAATGGGCAGTATTTCTCTTTCTTCTTCCACTGTATGACATTTAGTGAGTCACCTTCCACATAATGCATTTCTATATCCTCACCATATTTATCTGACATAATGCATGTCGATAATTGATCTTTCTCTATTGCTCATCTCCACCGCTATTTTTGTCAAAACGGCACTATTCATCCTTTTAAGTTTTTTTACTCCCATAGCCGCATCACAAGTGGTTGTGCATACTTTGTCTCATTTTATCACTCATCTTATCAAATTGAAAACTTTCTTATCTTCATTTCCCCCCCCCCCCAAAGATAATAACTGAAATTTCTAGGAATCCAATTCGTATTGCTTTATTTGTATTAAAGGATCCCACGAAGCAATAAGTCTCACATTTGATGTTAAGGGCAACCCCAAATATTTTATTGGGAGATTTTCTACACCATATCCATTTCAACGCAATTCATTATCTCCACAAGCTACACCAATGACTTGAGTTTTTTTTAGATTAACTTTTTGCCCAATCACAACCTCAAAGCACTTAAAGAATCTCTTCAAACTAACCTCTTGATCAGATGTACCACAAAAAATTGAAGTATCATCTACATATTGCATATGTGATACCCTTGTTCCATTCGGCTTTATTGAAAAACGCTTCAACAGTTCCATTTCTGCCACTGAATTCATCATGACGCTAAATATCTCAGCCATAATGGTGAAAGGGAAAAAGGAGAGAGGATCCCCTTGTCATATGCCTCTCGAAGCTTTGAAAAAACCTTTAAGCTTTCCATTAATAAGAATGAAAAAAATGAGTGGATCCGAGGCAGACATTTATCGACAAAAGCCATTTTTTATCAAAACCCATGGCTTTCATGGTATGTAAAAAGGATTTTCCATTTCACCTTGTCATATGCTTTTTCAAGATCAATTATATATAAAATACCCCACTCTTTCAATTTACTTTCATGACTTGTAAAAAGATTTTCCATTCCACCTTATCATCTGTTTTTTCAAGACCAATCTTCCATAAAATACTTCGCTCTCTCGGTCTAAGAATGCCTATAGGTTTCATTCCCATCACATCCAAATACAAGTCCAATATCTGTTGTTTTAGGATGGAAAAAAGTAAGCAACCAGTTTCAACACGCAACGGCAACATGCTCTCTCTCTCTCTCTCAAAAAAAGTTGATTTAGGAAAATAAATGGATAAAACTACACTGATAGGGAAAATGTAGTGGGGAGGGGGACGACACTAACGCTCCAAATCCATTTTTAGAGAGAGAGAGATCGATGACAATAATGCTCCCAATCCAATTTTAGAGAGAGAAAGATGACAATAGTGCTCCAAATCCATTTTAGAGAGAGAGATGACACTAGCACTAAAAATCCAACGTGAAACATGATTGCACTAATTACTCCATTATAAGATTCACAACCACGAAGTCAATGATATGTACACCGTAAACAGCACAATAACATACAAAATGGGCCATGGTGTACTATATTCCAGACCATAGTGGTGTATTGTACTCTTCCTCAGGTAAATGAGATCTCTACCTTCTAGGGGTGATCAATACGACAACAGAAACTGAAATAAGAGTATGGTCCCTGGGAGAGCAAAATGTACATTTGCTCCCTCAGGCAAAACCGAGGAGTATTTCCTAAAGTCAAAATATTCTATGCTCCCGCTGAAGCATATTATCTATTTACTACAAACACTATCAGGACCCTAATTTCGGGATGCGTATCTCTTCATCCCAGCGATTAACCTCAAAAAGAAAAAGAAGAAAATAAATAAATTATCATTGAGTAACATCTCAATATTTTGGAGGTGAGATCTAAATGTAGCAAAGAACACAATTTTTTTTATTTTTAATAACCACGGGATTCTCAAGTGCGTCCAAAAGTTTTTCAAATAAGAAAAACACTCCCAAGTATCTATTTCTCCCGATGGAGTAAGTATACAATATGTTCCCACAGGAGTACAGTATACATGCGCATTTTTAAATGATCAAAGGATTTCACTCTATCATGTGAACATGACACTAATGCTTTGGAAAATTTCACTCTCTACAAATTAACACAAATCGCCCATCCATGTACAGTCAAATCTCTAGGTGTTAAAATGCTCGACCAGTTTTTTTTTAAAAAATTAATTCCGAAATTCCATATCAAACTTATCCTCCCGAATCGATGTTTTGCTGAGGGAGCCACTATACAGTGTGCTCCCGCAAGATTAAACTATACGGGCATATTGAAACTTGATGGTCGTGTTTTAAAACCGGAAGTTTTCGATCCAAATCGCCAATCTCAATAGATAATAATAAGGATGGATCAGTTCTAAAATGGTATAGATCTCAACCCAATTTTCCTTTAAAACTCGTTATATATAATATTTTTCTTTTTTTTTAATTAAATTTTTTTTTTTTTTTACCCCTCTAAATCCTGACTTTATAAACCTGTGTTCATTTTTATTTAAATTTATTAAATTTTATTTATTTTATAATATTTTCTTGATCACCTATTCTATTTTATAATAATTTTTTATCTTCAATAACCTGATATATGGCTATGAAACACCTGTCACAACTATATTTCAATATTAAAATTAATATCAAAATTAATTGATGGACAGTGAGTGAAAGAATGGGACCTCTACTTACGTACAATTGTTAATAGACAAGCAACACATGCCTTACCCAAGGAAAAGAGTTGGACCCACCACTTGGGTCATGTCATTTTGGTGGATCCTATTATTTGTCTAGTACTGTTCAACATTGATTGGATTGAACGGTGATGAGACTTGTGACCAGTGACCCAGAACTCAAGGAATCCGTCTCAAATTTGCCTGGGTCTCTCCGAACTAGCACCCAGCCAATTCAAAAATAACAGAGACTAGGGGTAAAGTGAGTTTCGACCCTTGACTAAGACTGCCCAATTCCACCCAAGTCTGCCCGAGTCTGTCTTGGTTTGGGAAAAACAACGATCTCGCATCCAAGTAAGTGTAAATTGTGTCTCGATCAATGGTTTAAAAAACGGATCGGTGGCTTGGATCGGACACTTTAAAAATCCATCCGGATCGATGAATCGACGATCCGAATCGGAGATCGGTCGGATAAAATTTAAAAAAGATTTAAAAAATTTATTAAAATTCATTATAAATGTTGTTTTTTAGAAATTCAATTAGAAATCGAAGTACTACATTATTAATTTTCATTTTTTTCATCAATATGTGAATATTGAGATATTTTTTCTCTGTATAAATTTATTTTAACCATTAAATTACATCACACAAAATAAAAATCATGAAACTTTCATGAATGAAGTATGTAATCATACGTGGACTACAATAAGAATAGTTTTTTTATAAGAACTTTTTAGTTTTTTTTTGACAAAAACCTTTTAATTTTTACAATAAATGTTTGTCGTATTACATTTTTTTTTGTTTTTAGCGAGAACTTTTTTTTTTTGACAAAAAATACTTGTTGTATTACTTTATTTTTATAAGAACTTTTTTTTTTTACTAACTTTTTATTTTTTTTACAAAACCTTTTATTTTTTTGACCAAAAAAAGAATCTTGACAAGAAAAAGAATTGATAAGAACCTTTCTTTTTTATATATCATAAACTTTTTATTTTATTGATAAAAAAAAAATTTGACAAAAGGTGAAATTGATAAAAAAAAAAACCTTCTATTTTTTTGATAAGAAAAAAAATTGTAAAAAAAAAAACAACGTTTCTTCCATGAGCGGATTCGAACCAACATCCTCCACACAATGAAGGTATGCGATAACCGGTATGCCACATGCAACTTAGTGATATTAGAAGCGCAAACAAAATATAGTGATATTAGAAACGCAAACAAAATACTATAATATATCAATGTTTTAAATTAATACCTTTTCACATTATCCCACATCGAAAAGGTAAAAAAGAAATGTTAGTGAATAAATACTTCTTTGTACGCACCAAGAATAATGCGTGCAAAGCAATGAGGCCACGTGGCGAGGTGTGCGGATGGTAGGTTCTCCCTAGTTCTTAACCTATTTTACCCTAAAATTTACAAAAATGCCCATGACTTGGAAGAATTGGGCGGGCGAAGAATCGAGAGATTCATAACGTCACCAGCCGATCACGGAATCGCCGGTTCTAGAGTAGAACCAGACGATTCCCAATTTTACAAAAGAATCGACACAGGATGACTGATTCTTGATTCGAATTGGCCGATTCCGTGCCGACTCGACGATTTTTAAAACACTGGTCTCGACTGACCTAACCAAAAACTTGTTGAACCGAGTCGAACGACTGACCTAACCCAAAACTTGCTAAATCGAGACGGACCAGGGATATTTAGTTCTGGGTTTCAAAACACTACATTTCATGGCCATATACCCAAAACTTGCTAAACCGAGTCGAACCAGGGATACCTGATTCTGGGTTTCAAAACACTACATTTCATGGCCATATGGATCACAATATACGTTGCCCTAAATATTTCACACTGTAGAATAATCGGGAAGGTCATGCACATTGTAGAAGAATCGCGCAGGTTATGACGTCATGAAGCAAAGAATCGGTAGATTCATGACATCACCAACCGATTTACGAACGAAATCGTCGGTTCCTCTCTAGAACAGGGTGATTCCTGATTTTACAAAAGAATCGACATTGGATGATCGATTCCTGGTTTGAATCGGCCGATTCAATACCGACTCGACAATTTTTAAAACACTGGTCTCGACTAACCTAACCCAAAACTTGTTGAACCGAGTTAGACCAGGGATACCTGGTTCTGGGTTTCAAAACACTACTTTTCATGGCCATATGGATCACAATATACGTTGCCCTAAATATTTCGTTAATACAAAGGCATGATTTAAAGTTCAGGGATTGCTTGCCAAGATATTGAAGAAGTGATAGACTTCATCCTTGTCCATTACAGCAACCTCAGTCTTGCATATAGAGCAACAAACCGGCCTAAATATTTCATCCTCTTCATCATTTTCGGAAGGTTCACCTGAATTCTTGCCATCTTTGATCTTCTCTTTAGCCTTAGCCTGCTTCCTTTTACTGACTGAAGGAGAGTGTAGTATCTGATTGGTTTTGATAGTGCAATTGCGGACAAACATGGCTCGATATTGGGTCAAATATCTCTCATGCCTACAACACAGAAATCCCATGACTAATCAGATGGAAAATGAAGATTGCAATCACTTTCAGTGTGAACGCGTGCTGCACACACAGAGAAAAAGAGAGTAATTGCACATTTACGTATATTTATTTTAAGGCAAATTTCAGTTTCATTGGTAGCTGGTTGAGCTGAGAACTGCAATTTGAGAGAAATTCATAGAGTGGATTGGGTGTTCGTGGGCATGGAAAAGTATCAACATTCCTTTCTTGATACAAGGAAATATTATCAAATTAACTACAAGCCTAATAAATATCTTGCTGGACCTTAGTCGTAGTCCAAAAAGTCTCTCTACATTTATAAACCCCATCACTGATTAATATCGGCTTTACAAATTCTTACTATTTTGGTCATCATTGTCAAAGTTTGGCTAACACGAATCATGTTCCGCCATGCTGCTCTATTAAGGGCTATAAACGCCATAAGTCCCCATATCCTTTCTCACTAAATTCTTATTGTTATGGTTAGTGTGCAAACTAGAGGACAATGTTTCTCCTTTGCAACCTAGTGGTCTGAACGCTTCACACCAACCTCTAGATTCAGGCCTAGTAGAAAAAGATATACATACACGCACAGAGGCATGCAGGTGCACACACACAAAACTGTCCCATACATTTGGTTTTAAACTCAGATGCATGGCAAACAAAAATTACAACATATATTAAGTGGAAAATTCAAGGGATCATGGTTTGACATAATCATAGAGCATAAGAAATCTCTCTCTCTCTCTCTCTCTCTCTCTCTCACTTATGAACACAAATTTGGAGAATGTTGACCGTTTTCACCTTTCGCTAGAAATTACAGTATACTATCATAGGAACATACCTCTGGCAATCCAAGCAAAGAGTGGTGAAACAGGCCGGACAGCTGAGTACTGCATCGGAGACACGACCTTTCCTTGTCTTCTCAACCCACAATGTATCCTTCTCATCAATATCAGAGTCATAAAATTCGGGTTTGACCGAGAAGTCTATTTCATCATCACTACTATCTGTTGAAAAACAAGAAAAAGAAGACTGAGTCAACCCACATGAAGAACATGATTACGTAAGAACTTGACAGAAATGTAAAAGAATGAAAACAAAGGCAAAGAGATAATATACATGAATAAAAAGACAACAGAAAAAATAAAGGGCGCGGTTAGCATGCGGCCACGCACATGTAGAAATACGGGCTTGGAAACAAATATAGTTTTTAAATATAATTTGATCCTAATTTTTAGAAAATATATAATCTTTAACATGGAGATCATGAATATAAAAAAATAAGTAAATTTTAAAAATTAGAAATAATAATTATATTAAGAAACTATTTGGACCGTTAGACCACCCATTTGCATACATCTTTAATATGGATGCCTTATACCTCTGGACCGCATATTGTACAAATGCGGTCCAGCCCGCATGAAACAATTGTTCAAAAATAAAACAATCGGGCTTCTACCCTGTAGCCCAGTCACACTAAGCTCTTGCTCTCAATCTTGATCTCGGGATACAGGTCCGAATTTGACACCACCCATCAAAATATGTGTGTTAGTGGGTCAATATTTTTGGATAACATTAGTACAAAATTGCATTCCCAAGAAAAAAAAATCGTGTAGAAGTGACAAGCAAAAATAACAATAAGAGGACAGAACCTTTAGTCAATCATCAGAAAGGGATAGGAGGGGCTTTTGTCAAAAAATTATAATAGCGCCCTAACACAATTTGCAAGATGGATTATTTTCTCATAAATTTTAATATTCACATTGTTACAGAGATGTATAAACAACCCAACCAATCAGCTCTGATACAGATATTAGATATTTGAATTCAGATACACTCTATTTGGCATGACAACTGGCAATGACGGATCACATCATCTAATATTTAACATTAAAAAAGAACATAAGAAAATTGTGGAATTAAGTGAAATGGAACCAAAACAACACCGATTATGCAGGCAAATTGACTTGAGATACTGCTGCAGTAAAAAATATCATGGTCGTACTCCTTTAAGATGAAGGGAAAATTCCATTTGTAATAATGACATTACTTAAGATAGTGCTGCAAAACCATCAAATAAGTACAAATATACATTAAGAATATGAGGAGAACCACCCCAAATTCTGAACTTCATCATAAGAAATAAAGCATTCAATTATTTCAATAATACCTTGTATGCTTGGCACAAGAGAGAACAAAATAACCCAAAATGACTCAGCAAGAACTCATCACATTATAGAATATAGTTTTTCCCATAAGTACATTGTATAACATGACAGTTATTTCGATAAAAACTTACATCAGATGAACACTATGTTCTCCTCTGCTAAGGCAAAGAAGAGCAGGAAACAGATAGCACGTCCTTTTTTCCCCCACTTAATCGGCATCGTGTCCAATGTCAGTATCATAAGAAAGTTTGTAGAATGAGCCAAATAGTAGGAAGCTAGTATTTTTTACACCAAAATCCGATTTCACTACCACAACATAGCTTCAAGGATGGAAACACATTCAATATTGTATCTCTAATTTCCACTGAAAAGAAATATGGTTAGTGTGGTATCGAAATTGTAAGAAAGGTCTACAGCTTAAATCATCTTCATATGATTAAAATAGGAAATCATAACTAATTTGTAACGACAATTACGTAAAACTTATAATGAAAAGATATATGAGTAGTCTGATGTTGCGCACTCTAAAAGTGATTCAAAGTGGAGCATTACATTCATAAGTCAAATAGGAGGAGATTTGGGTACTTTTTTTTTTACAAGTACACTGTGGGTACTTCTAAGTCAAACCAAACATAAACATAAACAAATTAATCAAACCAAAGCAACTGAAACTAGCATATAGTAGTGAGTAACATAGTCCTGATCCAAAAGACAAACAAAGGAAGCGATTTGGGTTCAATTACAAATTGGGGACATCTAGATCAAAGCAAACAAAAAAACTAAAAAAATAAATCAAACCAAACAAATGAAACTAATATATAATAGGGACTGAGATAGTACTGATTCATAAGACAAATGGGAAGCATCTTCATTCTTGAGTACTCTTCTTTTGATGAGTGCAATTTGGGTACTTCTAAATCAAACCAGACAAACTGAAAAAGCACATAATACTAAAAGATAGCGCTAGTATCTCCGAATACACCAAATTTCAGCAAAGGTCCAGTTTCATATCCATGCAATTTCTTCTCCTCATTCAACTTAGAACTTTCTACTGAAATATTAATTCAAATGAAGAGAGTACAAAAAATAGATTGCAGAATGATTGCAGACTACTAATCAATTTCCAACCTAATTAAGGGTCTTTGCGTACAGAGAACTCATGAATTTAGTAATTAGGTTCATCTCCAACACATCACTTAAATCCAACCAAAAACCCTAATTCCATAAAGTTGAGATATGAACCATTCAATAACAGATAGTTGATACTCTTATTTCTTAAAGCCGTCGCACATGAATAGTTCAGAGTAGAGGAGAAACTGTAACTCGTTTGATTAACGCTTGGCTAAAAAAGAAGTATAGTTCTAACTTGTTAATAAAACGTTCGAATTCTCACTCTCCCTCTGAAACAAGAATTGATAAAACGTAATTAAAAAAAAAAAAAAAGGACAGAAGAGAGAGAAAATGAAAAGCAAAGAGAGAGAAAATAAAAACTAACCAAACTCGCGTTGAATGGTAGATGATTTTTCCTCATGATTTTTCATGGCCTGGCGTTCTTTCGCTGCTTGTGTTACCGCCGTGGCCGCGTCCTCATAAAGTAGATTGATTTAAATCATTTAACAATTACACAACCTTGACATTTTGCCTAATGACAGAGACACCCTTTGGCTTTTTGACAAAAATACCCTCTAGTATAATGGCCTTTTAAAAAAATATCAATGAAAATATTGTGTATGAAGCAATGGTTTAAAAAACGGATGGGTGACTCGGATCGGGCACATCAAAAATCGATTCGGATCGGTGAATCGGTAATTCGGATAGAGAATCGACGAATCGGTCCGATTAAAGCTTCAAAAAAATCCAAAAAAATTATTAAAATTCGTTATAAATGTTGTTTTTCAGAAATCCAATAAAAAATAAGGGTACTACATTATTAACTTTCATTTTTTTTCATCAATTTATAAATATTGAGATGTTTTTTCCCTGTATGAACTTATGTTGACCATAAAATTTACATCACACAAAAGAAATCATAAAATTATCATGGATTAATTATATAATCATATATAGACTACAATAAAGAGTTGACTAAATCGATGAAAATTTGGCCACTAAAAGCTCGAATTGACGGAAAACCCTAATCCGCTAAAAAAACCCAAATTATTACAACCTAACTAACTATAATATTATATACCAACAATATTTTATAATTATTTTATTATATAAATAATAACAAATCCAAAATATTTTATAATATCATTTAATTTAAAATGTATTATTGACAACTGTAAGAAAAATAGTACACTACATGATTTACAATACAAAAATTAATAAATAAAATAAAAGATTTGGTTATCAATGTATAAATTATTAGAATGCGTACCAATTTTCTTTAATTTTTTAGGTTTATAGAATAAATTAGTGGAAGAGATTGTTAGTAGAAAGAGAGAGATTTCAAATGGCCTCATTATATGAATCCTATCTTTAAATTAATATTACTAAATTTATGTTAAAGACCATCTTGTTATAAAAATAAAAAATATAATTAGACTATTTATTCCTAGGTTGTATGAATAAATACCTTTTATTTTTTTGACATGAAATACTTATTGTGTTATCTTTTATATTTTTTTACAATAAAAATATGATACTTGTTGATTATCTTTGTTTTTTTTTTTTTTTGACAAAAGAAAAAAATGTTGTACTGTATTTTTTTTTGCTTGTTGTATTACTTTTTATTTTTTTTACAAGAAAAATAATGATGCTGCCAAAGTACATTTTAATTTTTTATGCCTTTTGTTTTATTTTTTTGTAAGAAATACTTGTTATATTACCTTGTATTTTTTTTACAAGAAAAATAAAAAAAATGTTGTATTATTTTTTTTATCTTTATCTTGAAATGCCTTTCATTTTATTTTTTTTTTATTTTTTTACCACAGTATTTTTTGCCTTTATTTATTTTTTTGACAACAAAAATAAAATAATGTTGTATTATCTTTTTTATCTTTATCTTGAAGAGCCTTTTATTTTATATTTTTTCTATTTTTTTACAATAGCATTTTTTTCTATTTTTTTACAATAGTATTTTATTTAATATTTTTTTCTATTTTTTTTACAATAGTATTTTTTATAAAGGGTTCGCACTCAAAAAAAAAAAAAATTGTTGTGCACTAAGGGGTTTGAACTCAAAATTTTTTTTGGTGTTTGCTATGGGTTCGAACTCAAGACGTATACCCAAAATTCAGTGTTGTCAACCAACAAGGCCGCTTCACCACATGTGATTTTTCTAGCTTCCATAATAATATATATTCAATGATATTGCTTTAATGACTTTTTGTGAGAATTATCTCACATCGAAGGGTGAGTGTTGCTTGGTTCTCTATAAAGTCATGTGTATTAGACTTTCTGTTGCGCGTGTAGAAAAGTGAGGGAGGCAAACGTGAGATGAGTTACCACGTGTGGCCACATGTCACTCTCGTGCGGTGGCCACGTGTCACTCGCGAGGCTGCCACCTGTAAGCCCAAAAAAATACCGGTTTTTTCTGTGAGACTCGCGATTCACTATTCGAAATCGCCTGGTTCTCTCTGGACACGGGCGATTACCGGTTTTTTCGTGGAACCGGCTCGGTCGCAGGCGATTCTCGAGTCGAACCGGACGAGTCCGGCTCGACTCTGCGAGTTTTCAAACACTGGTTTGAGGGGTCGGCTCCTCGAAAATCGGGTCGCATCGACAGAGTGGCAATCAAGCCGAGTGAATCGGCCAATAAAAAAAAGAGTACAGAACCAGATAAAAAATTAAGAAATAATTAAAAAATGTCGGAATTGGTCTGTTTATAACAGGAACTAACCTATTCTTGTACGAATTAGAGTGGCCCAATCATTTCCTGATCGGATTCGAGCAAATGTAATCCAATTGGAGTTAAGGGAGGTTAAGATTTCTTATGCTCAAAGATTTTTGTATAAAAATGTCAAAGTTATTCTCTTGAGATAATTGACCAACACGAGGATTTCGATAATTTATCCCTAATTAAGTAGATTATGCCACATTCAAGATGATTAATAAGCTTACGTATTTTGGTAATTTAACCGGCTCAAGCCAACTAATGTAAAAGCCTTTGTCACTTCAAGGTTGAGAATTTCAGCCAAAAAAAAAAAACCTCACAAGGATGGTTGAAGGTCAATTTTTAAATGGATTTTGAGTATTTTATTTAGCTCTAAATCATTTTTTAATAAAAATAATGTTTGGTGTGATCATCTACATAATTTCAAAGATTTTCTTTAGCTCTAAATTATTTTTTAATACAAATAACATTAGGTGTGGCTAAACATCACCTACAGAATTTTAAATTAAAAAATCCTCCTCACTACATCTTTGGAGCGCTCAAACATTTAGAGAAGCGGGTCAAACTTTGCCCACACATTTCATGCCCTTTTATTTTTATTTTAATTTAGAGAAAATTATAAAACTCCCCAATTTGTACCCTCTAGGCAGTTTCTTTCAACATTTTTTATTCTTTCAACATTTTTGATACCACACTAGTAACTCTCACATTTTATTTATTTTTATTTTTTTAACAACTCCTCAAAATAAAAAAATAAACAAAAAAAAAAAATAGACCAAAATGCTTCCTTATTTTAACCCATGATTCCAAAGCGTGACACCCAACATGTATCGGTTTGACAAAAAAATGTGCCAGACTTCGACAACTTGAATATAGAATCAGTCCGACATAGATCAGTTCCATATTCAAGTTTTGTCGCCTTGGCACAACTTGAATATAGAGCGGCGCATTTTGTGTGGATGGGCTTAGATAGAGAAAGTCGAAAATGTAATCTAAAAATAAAGAATTTTGGGGTTAAGAGTGTGATTAAGAGTGGCATGTCTAGAAAGTAGGTAAAAAGGAATCTATAATTTTTTTAAAATTTATTTATAAAAATAAGATTAGAGTATTGTCCACTATTTATTGTAGTTGGACACTATAGATATGACATCATCTTAAAAGATGCATCAAAATTTGAAAATATTTTAAAAGATGCACCAAATTTCCACCGTCCACACTTGACATCGAAAGCTAGTACTATTGAGTGAAAAGCTATGCCTGATGTCCTAGCATGGAACAGTCAATAGTTCTTTGCGAAAAAAGGCAATAAAAAAAAAAGCACCAAAAACATGTCGGGTAAAAAGATGCTATTGGTTTGGAACTGATTAACATGTTTAGAAAAAAGTATAGATATGTGTATTCTTTTATACAGAGAGGAAGATCAATAATATTAACTTTTTTGCATTGTCAACTTTACTTTGTATTTTAATTTTTCTTAACATTTTATATTTTAGGTTCTTGTCCCATTGATAAGCAAAACTCCATTAAAAATGCTCCAAAAAAATAGGATAAAAGCATAGAAAATAGAATATCAGGAACATTGAGCTTTTTTAAATTTCTTTTTCTCCTTTTTCTTGGGTAAGTAATTTATTTTCTCCTTGCACTTAAAAGTTACTTAAGCCAAAGAACTACGCGCTCTCTCTCTCAAAAGAAAAGCATTTACTCATTTTATTATTTTACGAGAATAGACCTGAAATTGATTGTTTTAAGGTCATAACTAAATTGCGAAAAGATAGGAGAGAGATTGCTCAGCTCTCTCTCTCTCTCTGAGTTTCATTTGAATGTATTGAGTAGAATATTTGATAATGTTTTTAACTCATTTTGAAGAGCTTGGCATGATACCAATCCGGAAATTCAAATTCCGGCAACTTCACAGTGTTCCTCTGGCGGTTAAAGCAGGGAGCAAATTTTACCACGGAAACACTTCCAATGAAGAATTATACGGCGAAATACTGCAAAGGACATCAGAAAAACAGGGCCAAATTCTTCATGGACAGATTATAAAATCACCCCATCTCCAAACCACCTTCATTTGGAACCATCTTTTGAACATGTACTCAAAGTGTGGCAATACAGAAGATGGTTTCAATGTGTTTGATGAGATGCCTCAAAGAAATGTGGTTTCATGGTCTGCCATGGTTGCAGGCTTGGTGCAACAAGGCCACTACATTGAGGCCGTCTTGCTCTTCAGAGAAATGCATAGAATTGGCACTCGACCCAACCACTTCACTCTAGTGAGTACCCTCAATGCCTGCTCCTTCATGAAAACTCTAGAGCTTGTTAAGCAAATCTATGCGCAAGTTGTGCGTCTAGGCTTCGAGCTCAATGTCTTCCTTTCCAATTCCTATCTCACTGCCCTGATAAGGCTTGGGGAATTAAATGAAGCCATGGAGTTTTTTGAGAAAACCCAAGGAAGAGACATTGTTTCTTGGAATGCGATGATTGATGGTTATGTCAAGCTTTCGCCAAATGGTACTTGGGTATTTTGGCAAAAGTTGATTGGTGAGGGAATCAAACCCGATGAGTTCACTTTTGCCAGCATTTTGACTGGTTTGGGTGTATGCTCTTCTCTAGAACCAGGTCTTCAGGTTCATGGCCAGCTAGTGAAGTTGGGTCATGGAGATGATAAATGTGTTGGCAACGCATTGGTTGATATGTATTTGAAGTGTGGAGCTCTAATGGATGGAATGGAAGCTTTCAAAGAGATGCCGGAGAGGGATGTTGTTTCCTGGACCGAGATGGCTAATGGTTGCCTGCACTTAGGTCACCCAGGTGAGGCTCTCAACCTCTATGAGCAGATGAGATTAGAAGGTGTGGGCCCAAATCGGTTCACCTTAGCCATGGCCATTAATGCATGTGCCAGTCTAGTAAGCTTAAGAGAAGGCCAACGGGCTCATGGGCTCAGGGTGAAGTTAGGGGAAGAAGCTGACCTCTACGTTGATAATGCCTTGATTGATATGTATGCAAAGTGTGGGAGCACAGAGGATGCGGGGCTTGTGTTCAGGAGCATAAGCCACAAGTCTGTGGTTACATGGACCACCATGATCATGGGGTATGCGCAAAATGGGTGGACACTGGAAGCCATCGAGCTCTTTAATAGAATGCGGGATCAGTGTGTGGATCCAAACCATATCACCTTCATATGTGTGCTCTATGCTTGCAGTCAGGGAGGGTTGGTCGATGAAGGGTGGAGATACTTCTTGTCCATGAGAGATGACTATGGAATTGAGCCTGGAGATGACCACTATGCATGCATGGTCGACATGCTAGGTCGAGCAGGGAGGATAAAGGAGGCCAAAGCCTTGATCGAGAGCATGCCATGCCAACCTAGTGTTATGGTATGGCAAACTTTGCTTGGAGCATGTAGAATACATGGTGATCTCGAGACGGGGAAATGGGCGGCTAAGAGCGCCCTTGCTTTGGATACACAAGACCCTTCAACATATGTTTTATTATCGAATATGTTTGCAAATGTGAATAGTTGGGATGATGTGGATAAAGTGAGGAAAATTATGGATGAAAGGGAAGTGCAGAAGAAGCCTGGGTGTAGTTGGATACAGGTGAACGGTGGAACTCATTCATTTCTAGCACACCATGGTGGATGCCTTTAAAATTTGTTTTTACAATTGGGGTGTGGTCAAAAGGTGAAAGAGGGGTTCAACCCCCAACAGGGGAAGAGCTTGTTGCGGCAACCTTGAGGTTTTGGGTTCAAACCCAGTTCAATATAGCAAAAAAAGAGTAGTTCTCAAAGGAATTTTAACAGAAGCACCAGCATTTAAGGTTCAAATTATGGCTTACCCACACAAAAAAGAACAACCACTGTACTTTTTGTATGCTGATGATAACATATTACTTTCTGTAAACTGAGAAATGCCACATTCTTATTTGAATAAAATTGGTAAAATTTTGCAATAGATCTGCATTCTTCTACAGTACATACGTTCTATCCAAAGTTGAGTCCCCAAACAAAATTCTTTTTCGTGTTGTCAATGGTCATATGGTGCCAGAGAACATCTACCTCTAAAAGAATATGCCCTGTTATCAATTGAGCTAAGCCTCAACCTGATTAACATAGATACTAGCAAAGCGAGTTTTTTTTTTTCCTTTTTCTCATAATGATCATTTTCCCAGTGAGTTAATAGGAAACCAAATTGTCTTTATTTTGGAAAGTTGCAAGTTGAATGATTTTACATGGAAAAGGTGGGAAGGAGCATAGTGCTTACTAATGGAAGACCGGAGAAAGTGGAGAAGGTGCGGAAGCCAGTTAGAACAAGAACAACAACAATAATAACAATAACAATAATAGTAGTATTATAGTAGCTTGAGAAGTCTCAATAATTAAATATCACATACCATGTTTTGATTTTAACTTTTGGCCAAGTAAACAGACGGCTTTGAAGAAAGAAGCACATGAAACCAAGTGCATTCAGGTTATATGACTTTTTGTTCATGCAGCACCACATCCAGTATTTTAAAAATCACATCACTGAGCTGGCTGGGAACCAGCATGGTACCGTTCAGGTCTACTACTTCCCGGTTTTACCCAATTCCCACCAGTTTTCAGGGGTAGTTTTTATTTCTTTCTTAATTTTTAATAAAGAAACACCCCAGAGAGCCAGCGAGCTGTTCAAGCAGTTCCAAGCTGGCTGAGAACCGATGGCTGACCAGTTTGACCCACTGATTCAATTTCTATAACACTAGCTTATCAGTGCATAAACAATATCTGAATATGGTGATTCCTGTATAGCAGGATACTTGACCCAGGTATATTGAGGTCCTGGTTGGAGTCCATCTACACAGTGCAGCCTATTCCACATCTTATGTCAAGTCTTTGTACATGTATGCATGTGCGTATGTGTGTATACTCAGAAGCATGAATGACCGTGTTGAGAATAAAAGTCCGAGAACTCATAATACAATTCAATGGATGTTAAAAACCATAGGACATCATCAACATCACTTGAATACCTCACTCAGTGGTATGTAACAAAAAATCATGGCATTTGTTTTCTACAAATTATGTGACTGTTATAGACACTAACAAGGAGTCAAGGTATTCTTTCAGTTTAATCTTTGTAATTGCACCTTCCCTTCGGCTTCCAGGGACTTCCTGCCCATTCTTGAAAATGATTAAAGTGGGCAGGCCATAAACCTTGTACTGTTCAATCAATTGGGGATTCGAGTCATGATCAATCTTGACAACCTTCAGCCTTCCCTCATACTCCTGCAAAATTTCCCGCAAACTTATGAGGAATATCTCAGAAAAGCTTTAACCCAATTTCTCTGTCTCTAAAATGAACACAATGTATGAATAAAATTAACAATAGTAACAGCATGAGAACACCTACAATGGGGCACATATCCAATTAGCTAGTGTGTGCATGTGTCTGATGATAAATATATTGCTCCTTATGTTATGCAACGCATGTTACAGTGCCCCTCGAGCTGGGATAGAGGCATAAGATTGAAAGTCTGAATGTATGTGTAGTGAATATAACCAGTGATTAAAAACATGGTTTTGGTCTGGGACTTGCTAGAGTCCTGAGCCCATGTCATCCAATCTGGTTTGGGTGAGTCCCAATCCAGACCGGTAATACTTCAACAAATTAGAAATTAGTTTAAAAAATCACCAACTTGGGGCAAGTCCCAGGGTTTCTCCTCCGGACTCACTATGCCTCTGATCCGAGCAGACTCAGGCAAGTCCCTAGCTGAGCCGGTGATCTTTTAGACACTGAATTATAACGGCTAGTTGCTGCAGTCAAGACACATGGTTGGCTATGAAGTAATCACCTTATTTCAAATGAATTGGTTTCTATTGAGGGATCCCCGAAAGCCCTCAGATTGGCCAGTTTTCAAAATGTGTCATTGTACAGCAGTAAATTAGATCCATGAAACCTTCTCTCTTACAAAAGGCTGCAAGTTAAGGGTTAAAGCACATAATTCTGTTAAATATAAACAGCCCCCACCACCACCACTCCTCCTCCTTTTCTCTCTATGTTTTACTGTTTGTATATCTATATATATGTGTTGGCAAGTATTGAGTTCTTTTCCATGTTTATCCTCTCAGCCACACATTAGTACTCGGTACTCCTTTAGCAGAAACCCTCGTTTCTTAATTTTCACACGATCCGTCTCTTGTTTTCACTAACTCTTTCACTCTCTTTAATATTCCTCCCCTCTTTCTCTGATCAAGTTTTGTGGTTGGACATAATCAAGTTAGATGGCTTCTAGCATTATTGATCTAGTTGTGCCATTGCTGACAATCAATTTAAATAGCACCAATGTCTTGCTTTGGGTGAGCAAGCCCATACTCTCATTTGCATTCACTGTGATAATCAAGTTAGGTAGCACCTATTCCTTTTTCTCTTCAATTGACTCCAACATTTTTATCCACTTCTGCAGTTCAGAACAATCAAGTAAGTTGGTGCCATTTTCAGTTTTGATTAACAAATACACCTACCTTTGTATCCGTCACCTTTTTGGTCACTTGGAGGATCTATTCCTATTCCACCCATTTTCTTTAGCAGCTGAACAATTACACGTATGAATGTCCATTAAAAGTTTGCTGAATCTAGAATACAAGGAACGGTCGTCTAGTGATCAATTTCAGTAATGGGTATATTTTCCTTTTCCACTTGATTTGATGGTCTAGTTTGTTGATCAGTTATTAATGCAGATCAGAAGCACACAAGACAGTTAAATATAAAATGAGAGAAAAACCAGGAGAAATAGTGTCAAATAGAAAATAAGAGACGTTCTGCAGAAAGAAAAAGAAATCATGGCTCAGATGAGACTGAAAGATGAGCAATTAATGATTGCGGTTGGAAAATAGGGAGATGATGTCACATTGTGCGTTCATGTCTGTGGACGCTACACACACACACATACACGGAGCATAGGTATTCACGAGAGGATTTTGGAGCGGGAGATAAGAAATTAGGAATCAACAAATAAGCAAAGAATGATGGAAAAATAAGTGTTACACCCCAGAGAAGGTCTTAAGCCATGAACCTCAATCATATGTAATTTAGCATATGTGGATCACTCTCAGAGTTCTGCCCTCATACTGCTAATAACACTTTGGAGATTATTTTTAATTAACATATTGGTAATAATAAACTAGCTGGTTCGGGCTTTAATGATTAGTGTACATGAATGCTAGTCACGAAAGCTGAAGTTCAAACCCCATTCAACCCACCACTATTCAAAATTTATTAGTACTATATTACATGGGAGCGTGGCGGATATAGTAATAACAATAAACAACACTCTGGAAATTAGATGTAGCAGAAGTTAAGGATTATGGGAAGGAGGTAAAGGAATTCCCCATGTCCACTTAGCGTCCTATAACATGTAATGAATTAAAATAAATAACAAAGACTTGTAACCAAGACTTCAGTTTTCTTTTATTTGTAAAATAAAAATTTGGGTTCTGTTGCTGTCATGGATTTCATAGGGAGATTACTTAAAAAAATTATAAACTACAATTTGGTTCAATTTTCTTTCATTTGTACAACAAAATATTGGTATTGTTGCAGAAATGGAATTCATATGGTGATTATGAAAATTTACACAGTGCAATTTGGCTTCAATTTTCTTTTGAATCTTTCATTTGTAAGAAAATATGTTCGGTATTGTTGCAGAAATGGAATCCACATGGAGATCGCTGGAAAATTACGCACTACAATTTTGGCTTACTCCATCACTAGTAAAACAAAATTTCACATCGTTCCCAAGTACCCAGCACGAGCTTTTGCACAACCCATAGTTTCAAACAAATGTCTAAATAGTAAAATCAATCCAACCATTAAAAAGGTTGCTAATCCATGAAGAAACCAACAATCTCTCTCTCTCCCTCTCTCTCTCTCTCTCTCTCGCTCTCTCTCTCTCTCTCTCTCTCTCTTACCAATCTCTTGAAACTTGAAAGTGGACTGGATATTACACTCTCTCATGACAAACTATTGAAACTTGAAATTCTACTGCAAATTACCTTTGACTTTCACAAAAAACTCGCTTTTTTTTTTCTGTCAAAGAATGTTACTCGAAACCATTCAAACAACCCCAACTAAGGATTCTCGACAACTATAGGAACTCTCATAAGATATAATAAACCAAAGCTTTTATCACTAATAGAAAGCCACAGACAGTGATAGAGAGAGAAGTAGGGCGCCGCAAAAGAGAGAGAAACATGCCTGAGAAGCCCAATCCACGGCAGGCGCGACAAGCTTGCAAGGCCCACACCACTCTGCAACAAAATCAACAAGAACAGGGACCTCAGATTTCAACACCACATCTTCAAACTCGCTCTGATCGATTGTCGAAACCTTACAAACCACAGTCGATTCTCCTCTCGAAAACCCACGCCTAATTCCACTCACTTTTCGGATCCTCAACCCATTTTTTGCAGGAAAATTGAATCTCTTCCATGGAGTTGGAAAAGAGTGGTAGTGGAGAACACAGCAGGTCTGGACTCTCCGGCGAGGTTGAAGTGGAGAAGCGAGAGAAAACTGAATTGGGTTCGTTGGATTGCAGCTGGCTGTCACCATTTTCCGGCGAACTTTTGTTGGGAACTGAAAATCCGGCGAGGAATCAGTGTGGCAATGCTACGATTGTTGACAGAGTGGTACTATTGGCCCTTGGTCGCCGTTATCTCTAGAGAGAGAGAGAGTACAGAAGGCTGCTCCCATATGTGTGGTCAAGATTTTCGCATGTATTGACTCTCCTTTGCCTCTTCCTTTTATCAAATATTATTTAGTTAAGGAAAAAGCTTAAATAAGGTTGCAACCTTAAAATGTAGCCTCAAAATCCAATCGTTTGGGTGTTAAAAAACCCTCTGTTTGATTATCTAAGACATCCACATGTATGAATATAAAAAAAATAAAAGATTTTGTGTGTACGAAATAGTATCAAGCAATTATCTGAACGGTCCATTTTCAATATTTTTATAGATTTAGTTGATTTGAATCATTTATAGAGTTTAAAATTTTATAATTAAAAATAAAAATAGATTATTGAACTATCCTAATAATTTTTTATATCAAATTACATTTATGATAAAATTTAGCGGTGTGCCTTGATTGAATTGTATAAGGTCTGCAACCTTATGCAAACCACACCCTTTAGTTAGTCTTAAGGAGATACGATTACCAATATTGGAATTATTTTTTATTTTTTTGATAAATTTTTAATTAATTTAAAATTATGATGGTATGTTCCGAAATTATTAAAATGTTAAACAAAATGAACTAGATACTCCAGTTAAAAGTAGCACCTCTACACTCTAGTTTAGTCACTATATTGTGGTTTTCATTCCCACCACTAATGCCACCCTACACATTCTTTCAAAAAGCTAACTCGTAATTTATTTGAAAAAACGTCTAAGGGATTTAATTAAAAAATATAAAGTTGGGGCTTAGATTAAAGGAGATATGCTGCCCATATTTTTGTGCAAGCATTTTAGCAAATATTGAGATCCAATTTAGTACCTTCCATAGCTATTGTTATCACAATGGACATGCAATCGAGTCAATGAGGAATCTGGTTATTAAAAATCATGGGTGGTTGGTGGAATTGATTGGATCATATTTCAAAATAAGAAGTTTTAAGTAAAAATTATATAAATATATATTTTCATGCTTAAAATTTAGGGATTATATACAATGAGACAATTTACTTTTGGTACATGAAGGTCATAATTACTTACAACTATGTGATATGAAATCTAATAGCTTAGGTGTGTCACAAAGTTCATTAACATTTTTTAAACCTTTGAGTTCGGTCAATGAAATAAATGCAGTCACCAAATTTACATCTAGCGACCAAGATTAATTGTGACCACCTTGTATCAAAGGTAAATGATCTCATTATATATTTTTTCCAAACTTTATTATATTTAATTTCTATTTTGTCATATTTTTATTTCTTGCAAGGCACCACTGGTTTTAACATTTAAAATGTTGAGCCCACCTTTTTCTAAATTAAATTACATGAATACTATGCTTCAAGGGAAGCATATTCCGGAGTTGATTCCTCAACTAAAATCAAATCCCGGAGCATTTTCAAGTCTAATTTTGGGATGTAACATCTTCAGCCCGGCAACCAACCTCAATGAAAGAAAAAAGAAAAAATTATGACTATATTTCATTTGTGCCTAAAATGATAATGTCGTTAGATTGAACAAAGACCGTCCAATATATGGATAATCAAAACTGATTGTTTAATAACTCAAAATCCATTCTATTTTTTTAATAATCATCCAAATGTTTTTTTAGGTGAATACCAAAATTTAAGATCCAAATAATCATACCAAGTAGCTCTTTTGCCCGATGAGAGGGCGCAATAATGATATTGCAATAGTATAATATATGCTCACTTTGCCTGGAAAATGGGTTAGAACATGGAATTAATGTTGTCATATTAGCTTCGGGGAGCTTTTTGTTTTGGACAGGAAAGTTGGTTCTTCGAATTATTCAGTATAAGTCTTTAGGTGAAGTTTTAAAGCCACAAAGACTTTGGCACTTTTGTAAAATGTTTTAAATTTTTAATACAAGGGCATGGCTGATGAGAATACGAATATTATGAGTTATGTTTTTTAAATTTTGCATGTTTTATAGTCTCTTTTATATATGTAGCATGTACTTTTGAAAACTTTACTTGTAGGAAATTTCTTTGTCCATAGGTGAAAGTCTACAGTAATTTCGCCCTACAAAGCTTTTATAGAGTTGCTATAATTCAAGGCGAAGACCCTTTAACCGTTACGGACCTGTTATGTTTGTGATGTCATTGCACAGGTTTTATTAGAGCCGATACGGTGCCACACCCCACTGTCCGCAAAAATGGATGACAACGGGTCTTTAGGTGAAATCACTATCCAATTTTTCCCATAAGCATTACGAAGTGCTTTCCTTGTTTTTATATTCATTTTAGTGGAAAATGATTAGCTTCACTTTGCCTGAACCAAATATTTCGGCTATCTAGGGTATAGGGTAAGAGTATAAATTTTGATAGCATTGCTCGAAACACATGTTTTTACATAAAAATAGCAGGTTACACACTCATGTTTTTACTTAAAAAATAATCGAATCAGAACTTCAATTGTCGAATTCATTATTGGTCCAAACTTGGACGTATTTTAGAAGAAAAAAGAAAAAAAAAATCTAACAAGAAAGGAACTTTAGCAAAGGAAATAGGAAAGGAAAATAAAAAATATACATGGTTGAAATAAAATTGCGATAATCTACACCGTCCATTTGATTTGGAGGGTGTAGATTTGATAGTATTCTAAAAGACGTGTTGCTTTTTAATATTGTCTTAAAAGAAAAATCAAATCTACATCATCTAACTTAAATAGATAGTGTAGAACACCAAAACTTTACTTCTAGAAGTAATGTTTCAACCTTGTTTAAACTGTATCCAAAAAAAAATATGAACTATTTTTCAGTTTTGCAAAATATGGAATTTTACTTAAACTTCCCTAATAAAATATGAGTAATGATCCTATGAGACCCTCCCGCACCCATGTGTGTAGGACCTCAAACGATTACCATTAAATTTGGCACGTATCTTTAAAAGAGGTATCACATGGGTGTGGGACTTGACTTTTTTAGAGGTCTATGCCAAATTCAATGGTGATCATTTGGGGTCCTATACACATGGATGTGGGAGGATCTCATAGGATCATTACTCATAAAATATATAGTCTAAAATATGAAATGTTTTTAGAGAAGCTTTTATCCAACTAGCTTTAGGTAACCTTGACTAAAAAATAGAGAGAAAAATAGTCATTTGATTAAATTTTTTTGGAGATAAAGAGGATGTACCATGTGATTTACCCTGATAAACAAGGTGTTTATTAAGAAGATAGATATTATTTAATAAAGGAAAGAGTTTATATAAGGTTGCAACCTTAAAATGTAGAACTGTGGATGCACCTCAAAAATCCATCGGAAAATATTATTTTAACGTTGAAAAACCCTCTAATTGAGCATCTCGACATCGAGATGTATGATTATGAAAGAAAAAGGGATTTTGAGTCCTATAAATAATGCATCTTACAATACATTATCTAGACTATTTATTTTAAAACTTTTCATAATTTTATAGATCTACTTGATTTTAACCATTTTTGGAGTTTACAAATTTATAATTAGATATGATAATAGATTTTGAGATAATCCTAAGAATATTTTACATCAAAATTATATGTTATGATCAAATTTGAAAGTGCGCGTTAATTGGATTGTTTAAAGTTGCAACCTTATGGAAACCACACGCTTGAATAAATTGATTATACTAATTATAAATTATGTTTTAAACTTTGGATAACCATACAAATTCGGGAACTAGGACCCAAGCCTAGCCTAACAAGTACTAAAGTTCAGGTGGCAAACTCGAGTCCAACCCATGGGGAGGTCCGAATCATGTACTCAAGTCCAAGGTACATCGACTAGACCCTACACAATCGCCACAAACATCAATCTACAATTGGCATTTGGGAAAGGGGCCGAGGTGGTGGTGGTAATACCCCTACTGCACCCTAGTCAACATGTTGTGGTTTTTATTCTCACTGCTAATACCACCCCACTGATATTTTTTAAAGAGAAAAGTTTATATAGAGTTGAGGCTCTAAGCTATAAAATTCGAGCCTACCTCAAAAAATTAACTAGAAGAGATTGTTTTGATGTCCAAATATCATCAATTTTCCTAAAATCAATCATCTTGAACTCAAGATGTGTAGATATGAGAAAAAATAGAAACCTAGTTTTGAAAATAGTGCATTTAGTAACACATTTTTTGAATCATCGATTTTCAATATTTTTCGGTGTTCATAGATCTACTCGATGTACACTATTTTTGAAGCTTTAAGTTTTATAATTAGAGATAAAAATAAATTTTTAGGCCATCGTAAAGATTTTCAATGCTAAAGACACGGAATGAATGAAGGTGCACCTTACTTTGATTGTTGAGGGCCTCAACCTTATAAAAACCACACCCTTATAACAAATCAGAACCCCGATGGATTTTTTGAGGTGGATATTTGATTCTAAATATTGAGGGCACAACTTTTTATAGAAGTTTTCGTAACAGTATACACTTGTGAGAAGCTTGAAAATATCAAAGTAGCAAATCAGCGCATTTTTGGGGAAGGTGCGTGAAAAGAGTACGTGCGTAATATTAACATTTTCTGGGAATTTTTTTGTTTTAAAAAAAAATTAAGGTGTGCACACTGGGGCCGCATAGCAAGTGTGAGAAGCTAGAGAGAGAAAGGCAAACAATAGACACGAAAGAAATGCAGAGGAAGAGAGAGAGAGAGAGAAAAAGAGAATTGACGGCACAAATGACGGGAAAGAAATAGGAGAGAGAAGCCGGGAAAAAAAGGAGAGAGCGGAAGAGAGAGAAAGAGAGGGGGGTCCAACTTGTTCGACAATACACCCCCCAAGTAATAGAGAGAAAGAAGAGAGATAAAAGTAGAGAGAGAAAGCCATAAATCTCTAACCCTCCTCGTATTTCCAAGCTCCGAAAGTCCCAGCCATGTCGACGACCGCCAACGCGGCGGCCCCCCCCTCCCTATCCTTCTGGTGCCACCAATGCTCCCGCACGGTCTATCTCTCTCCTCCCCCTTCTGGCTCTGCCGATCTTGTTTGCCCTAACTGTCATGGCGGCTTCTTGGAAGAGCTCGAATCCCCTCCTCCTTCTATCCCTAACCCCTTCCTCAACTTCTTTGAGCCATTTTCTGGTCACTTTTCCGGTCGCGAGCGCATTTTTGCCCCCCCTTCTCGGCCCATCAGCAACCCGGATGACGTCTTTGCCGTCCACGACCAGAGCGATCCCATGGTCTTCAACCCTCTAATCTTCCTTCAAGATTACCTCCAAACCCTTGTGCAGGGGAGGCCGAACTTCCAAGTTGTCTTTGAGACCTCGGATAATGCGGCCCCTGCCGGTTTTCGGCTAAATGACTATTTTGTTGGCCCCGGCCTAGAGCAGCTGATCCAGCACCTCGCTGAGAACGATCCCAACCGCTACGGGACGCCCCCAGCATCAGAATCAGCCATCGATTCGCTCCCAGAAGTTAGGGTTTCCTCTGAGCTCTTGAATTCTGATACGTCCCAGTGTGCGGTATGCAAGGATGCATTTGAGGAGGGTTCGTTTGCCAAGCAGTTGCCTTGCAAACACATATACCACGGCGATTGTATTTTGCCATGGCTCGAGCTTCATAACTCTTGCCCGGTTTGCAGGTACGAGCTGCCAACAGATGACCAGGACTATGAACGCCGAAATCAGGGTGAGGGGCGTCCGAATCAGGGTGAGGGGCGCCGGAATCCGGCAGGGCAGCCAGAATCAGGCGGAGATTCTGGAGAAGGGTCAGCCGGCGATGGTGGTAGTGGCGGCCAGCAGGGCCAGGGGAGGAGGTTTAGGATCTCGATCCCTTGGCGTTTGAATGCTTTGGTGGCTGGAGGTGGGAGCGAAAATAGTGGTGGTGAGAGTGGTAGGGCGGGTGAGGGGGGTGGTGAGAATAGCGGGGGCCAGGGCGAAAGAGGTGGGGTTGTGGGTGGGAGTGGGAGTGGGAGTGGAGGGGACAATAGAGGGGATGGGGCTGGTGATAGCCGGTTGAGGCAGGAAGATCTTGACTGAGGGCAAATTATGAGGTATTACTTTCATGTTACTTGTGTGAAGATATTGTCATTTTGTTTGTTTTTTATTTCTTTTGGTATATTTTTCAGTAGGTGGTGAGTTTGGTGAAATTTGGGAGACTGGGTGATTTGAAAGAAATTCCTGGGAGAAAAGCCCCAATTTGGTGATTGGGTGTTTTAGATTTTGAGGGATTTTGATTGGAACCACTCTTATTTCATTCTTTTTTCATTGACAATCCAAGCATATTCCACCCATGTGACCTACAATTTATTCTGTGCAATTGCTCCGAAAATGAGTTTTTGCTTCTGGATTTGTCTTTCATGAGGTCACATATATCTTTTAGTTGTTGCTTCGCCAGCTTCCTATCCTCACCTGCAACCAATGATCATCCTTGGCATCCATGGTTAGTCATTTTCTCAGTTGTTCTTTCTAGAAATCTAGTGTGGTCTTACACTCTTTGCAGTTCAAATTGTTTCGCCTAATCTCCACCTATCTTTTTCTCACACTTTCATCTCTTTCTCCCCTCATTCACTTTGTCTACTCTCATTGCCAATGACATCTCTTGTTATTATTCATTTCTTTTTCTCTCCCCTTTCTCTCCATTGATTGTATTTGGCTTATATATTGGTTAATTGTTTTTTCTCTCAGATATAAATGAAAAAGCATTCTTTCTTGAAGTTCATTAGTCTTTAACTTCCTACGCCCACCTCCAGTTTTCTTGACTGTGGGTATGGTGACTATTGACATTGCTTCCACTCTTTCTGTCATATCATAACTGATGAGCAATTCTCATCATATTGATGCCGTTTTGTACTCCACAACAAAATCATCTTAATGTATGCCAAATAGGAGTCGCCTTAAAGACTTTTCTATCTACTTCATTTCGTCTTTAATTTTCATTGAACTAGTGGCTTGTGAGAGTCATGGCAAGGTTCATGTGTTTTTTGGTCATCAACTCAATTGTGATGCTTATGTTTCCAAAAATCAGATGCTAATAGGATGAATCAACATCATGGGAACACTTGAGGATAGTTAATAATTTTCTTCTCGTTGTTGACTTATGTGCTGTGGATTGCTGTTTCTTATATATGAGAATCTTAGTCATAAAAAATTAGAGAAGAAAATATTAGTCTGTTGTGTGCCTTAACTTTAAATAAGTTATGTGGTTCTTCAACACATTTAAAATGAGTTTATATAGATGTTGACATGTTAAATTTGCTATGGAGTATGGACAAATTATTTTGGTCCTTCAAGAAGAAGAAATCCTGTGAAAGAGGAAGTTATGGGCAAGTGATAAGAAAATTCTGAAGGTAACATAGATGATAGCTGGTGCTTTCTTGGCGGTATCCTTTGCTCCTTCTGGTAGATAGGATTGCATTTTTTGGAAGCTATGAGTATAGCTCCCAAAATGATTTGAGCATCTGAAATGCGGATGGAATTGAACACGGGAAAGAAAAGAAAGAAAAGTGCGAGAAGCTTTGTGGCATATTAGCCATGATCCAGATAACTCAAAAGAGAAAGTTGAATAGGACACGGAGGTTGGCATCCAAGGGATGATGAGATTCCTGAATTATGTGGATAGAAATGGTTTTATCAGGACATTTTGTTGGTCTGAGCAACTAAAATTGGAAGATGCTGTCTTAATGTAGTTGGGTCAGTGCATTGTGATTTTGATCGTGAGGTCTTCAACACTTCGGGCATTGTTGGTGCAATTGGATTAGTCCAATCAGGCTGTTGTAAGATGTTATGGTAGTTTTTATTTTTATTCATATTTTTATTTTTATTCTTAGTGGAAATGAATTTTATCAATGAAATCCTTTCATGGATCCTTTTGATGGTTGGAGGCAAATTTTGAGAAGGACTTGGTGAAGATCCTCTTTTTTTGAGTGGAGTCTGATATATTCATGGTGTTTTCCATGTTACCTGATTCAGCCATGAAGAAGGGTGGGAGTGGATTTCCCTACTTTATGAAGAAAACTTCAACATTGATAAGAGGGACAGTGTGATGGATCTTTCTTTGTGGGACCTATGTTTCTCTTGAGTCATCAACTGATACCCCCAATCATGTTGAGGAATGTTTGTTTTTTGGTCATAATGCTTGAATCCTTCTCTTCCTAGATGCCACTTGGGAAGCTCTCCTAAAGACCATGTTAGGGAGCATTTATGTTGGTCACAAAGGCTAGGAGAGTGGGGCATTTTTTTGACATTTGACTTATCATGGCTGGTTTTCCCTAACTTCCGTTGTCTTGTAGCCCATGTACCAAATCAAGTACTCTCTCATGGCCTTATGGTTTTAAATGTGTTGCTGCTATTTATTTTTTTGACAAGCATGTGTCACTGCTTTTATTAATGCGTGGGTTCATGTGGGACTACCCACCAATGGTTTACTTCCAACAAGCCAAGGCATTTATGGCATTGCTTTCAAGCAACCTACATGTGGAATGTTGTCCTTCGTGGGTTATAATCTATAATCACTATCATTTTTCTCTCACCATTTTTAAATGTTTGACTTTTACAATGCCTTCACTTTACACATGGAGCACTCCTGCATTGCCACCTAATCTACTCATCAATCAATGCTTCATTTTGGTCTCCCTTTGTTTTGTCAAGATTATGTCGTTCCTTTCCCATGTCATAACTCTCTCTCTCTCTCTCTTTCTCTCTCTCGTGTTAAAAAACTCACTTCATGTCTAATATACCCTCTCTTTCTCACACACACACATGTGTATATATATATATATATATATATATATATATATATATATATATATGCGTCACATAAAGAAACCTCCTGTCTCCTTTTGGTCCCCCCAGAAAAACATGCTGTAGGTATCTGACCTTGGCCGCCTAGGCGGCTGCCACCGCATTCTTGAACATTTCTTTTAGCAAATGTGGTCATCTTGAGGAGGTTGAACATTGCGCTGTTTCAGCTACTCAACTTACTAGAGAAAGATGAAATCCCAGGAAATTTACCATTTACGACACTTGGGACTTGAAGAGATGAGATTCAGAAGCAGGGGGCTCTTGAACATTTGGATGTCCAAAAACTGACCATAAGTGCGATTGAGAACTCAACTAGAGGTCTTTGTGGAAGGTCAAGCAATGATATAAAACCAAAGAATAAAATTATACAGTGGAAAGTAATGTTATATTATAACATCAGGCACTTGTTTGGATTTTGAGACTTGTGGACGGTTGGGAAGTATAGATGGGATGACTGTTATGAACTCTCTCAAACATATGTGTTAACCAAGTGACAATGAGTGTCTTAATTACGCGAATGCAACCAAAAAATGTTGAGTTTGATTCTATAAGCTTCTGTGCTATTCCTCATGAGAGGTGGGACGGTTTCACAATTTTGGCTAGTTTTTTTGTGGCTCTTGGACAAGAATGTTATTCAGGCATTTTGGTGCCATAAGGATGGGTTTTATTAGTCAATTTGTATCATAGATAGAGAATAGGTGCGTGCCAGGTACGATTGATTTTACATGGATTTATTATTTCTTAATAGAGTTAGAATTTAGTAGTACTGTGCAATGTCTTTAGAAGGTTCTAGAGAGCTGTATCATTCTTGGGAAACTTATACTGTATCCAATGCAAAAAGGAAAGTAAGTCTGGTGGTGGATAGCTTGGTGAAGTTAGTTTGGGTTTAGCTTGGTGAAGTAAGTTTTGATTTTCTGTTTGAATCATGTGTAAAAGACTTAGTGCCCCCTCTTTGGAACTTGTGGTCCACGTTGACCATGGGGTCTATGAAACCCCATGGGATCCTTCCAAATTTTGAACATTGGACACTAAACCCCCCTCCCTATCCATTATATATACACATACTCTTCTACTTAATAGCACCATGGTCCAAGATGTTTTTTTCTCACCCTTTTCCAAGCACCGGGGGACGAACCAGGAAGGGGTGTTTGGGGAACACCTTATATCCATTTTCCAGCATTTCTGGGCCCCCAGACATAACCTGGCGAATTTCCTGATGTTTGGGGTTAGAGTGAGAGAAAATTGTTTTCGACTGTGGTGGTATTAAGTTAAACAATATGGATATAAAAATGCAATCTAGATGTTTAGTTTTTAAAAAATTAGTGGGGGTCCATGGGGTTTACATGTGCCTAAGTGTCTCTATGGTAAGTGTTACAAAGGGGAACTACATCTTCCTCTCTTCAGTTAACAATTTCAAAAAAAAAAAAACTACATCTTCCTCTCTTGAATCAATGGGGTAATTATAACTCTACCAGTCCATCGCCCATGCTTTGCATGGCCAAGATGGAGAGAATCTCCCACATTGGTGCTAGGATCTCTCGACCTGCGTGGCAATCCTGCATATGAATGTCGCTCCTGGAAATTGATTTTGAAGGGCATTTGAATTTTGGAAATTGAAGTTTTGGAAATCGCGTATTCCATGGAAGTGGATATTGTGGGTTCCATGGTCACCCATGGAACCTGTAGTATCCATTTCTCAACGTTAAAAATAGTACAAGTAGATACTGCGGCATCCACTTTTCATGTAGCACTTTATGTTAGCAAATATTGTAGCACTTCTCTATTATATAATGGGAAGTGCTATGTGAAAAGTGGATACCGTGGTATCCACTAACGTTATTTTTAATGTTGAGAAGTGGAAACCACGGGTTCCATGGATGACGATGGAGCCTGCAGTATCCACTTCCTTGGAAGATGCAGTCTCCAAAACCACGCCTTCCAAAATTCAAATGCGCCCTTAGGGATCTTGATCCCCTCTTTAAAGACCAAGAGATGATTTTCTTTCTTTTCTAGCTAGTTAGCAGCACAACTAGTTTTCTCATATAGCTGCATTGCTAGTTGCCTCTAAAGGAAGAGATCCCTACTTAAAAGAGTATATATTGTTGGAAGTAGATGAATGGTTGGGATTGCCTCTATCATCGTGTCATGCACACACACTCAAAGCAATTAGTAGGTTCCAGGTAGTATAGGTAATACATGAAGACAATATAGGAAAGAGCCAATGCACACATAAATTATAGGACGTGCCATTGTATAAAATAGTGTTTGCAAATGCGGCTTGGTTGTGGACTCGGGCCATGGGTAATCCAAGTGACTTGGACGAGATACCTAATGAGCCAAAAAACCTGAAAAAATTGTAAAAGTTGTAGAGAAATAGAAAAATCCCAAAGATATAGAAAATATAACAAAACATATACTGCATGGAATATGAGAAATTAATGGTATTAGCTTGAAAATATAGAAATCCCAAAAAATTGGAAAAATAGAAAACCGTAGAAACAAAAAAATATATAAAAATTAATTATAAATCACAGTTGAAGTTGATTTGGTAAAAAAGAAAAAAATCATAGTTGATTAGTAAAAAATAAATCGTTGTAATGACTTTGAACTTAGAAGAAATGAAATTGACACTAAAATTTTGAGACCAATCCCCCAAATTTCATTCTCAATGTTGGATCAATGCCTTCAATCCTCGGCAAAGCTTCCTTAGACAACCTCAATCAAAACCCCAAATCAGATTTGACTTTTAGTTAGGCTCTCGGTGATACGAGTTCTTGAAAAATTTGGATGAATAGTTAACGTTTTCCTCAAAAAAAAAAAAAGATAAAAGAAAAAAAAGGATGAATACTAAATCCAAAATTCAAATTTCACAAATCCTTTTTTTTTCTTTTATTGTTTTGCATGCGCATGTGTGTGTGAAGATGAAGAACTCAAAATGGGCCTAGGGAACAAATTAGTCGAAAGTAGACCAACCATAGCAAAGAAATCACAACCTTTTATGATCAAGCAAAACCTAGTTTGAAATCTTTGATCTATCAAATCTGTCAAATTTGATGATCTTTCTTAGTTCACATCTATCTAGTGGATAGATCATTAAAAAATGAGTTTATGTCCAAAATTAACTCCAACTCAGTCTCTCTAGGTGTGAAAGATGGAAGGAAAAAGCCTCTTGGCTCCTAGATACCAGGGGAGGGGGAGGTGTTCGCCCCCCGAAAATCTAATTCAACTTGCCCTAGTGCGAACACTGATGTAAAATGCTAGTTGAGATTTATCATTAGGGAAATGTATATAATAAGACCATTTGCGTTTGGTGTAAGGAGTAAACAATTACTACTGGCCATAAGATGGGAAATCAAGTGATTGGGGATTTGTCACTGAGTG
The DNA here is from genome assembly GCF_054954075.1 of Amborella trichopoda. Taxonomy (NCBI): domain Eukaryota; kingdom Viridiplantae; phylum Streptophyta; class Magnoliopsida; order Amborellales; family Amborellaceae; genus Amborella; species Amborella trichopoda. The sequence goes on from NC_142344.1 coordinate 1,272,302, forward strand.
GGCTTAAAGTCCAAAATAGGGATTTCTCGAATGGTGTGACACACTTCAATCTATTGGATTTCATATCCAATGGCTAAGAGTGATTTTGACCAAAAAGTGAATGGCCCTATAGTATGCAATCCCCACTACTAAAATAAAAGTATTTTAAGTATCATGGCAATGGGCATCGACGTAGTGTTTTTAGGAGGTTTAGAATGCAGATGAGGGGTTCGGATTGCCTATGGCGATCCAATTACACCCACTTAAGGCAATTAGTAGGTAGCATAGGTTTCTTTGAAGTATCAAGGAAGAATATGAGATTCTCAAGCAAAGTTAGTCCTCCTATTATAGCGGGATTTGTGGCTAATTGTATATTTTCTAAAAAATAAATGATGTATACAATTCATGTTATACATCATGAACATCATTTAGAATAAAATTTTCCATTGAAATGTATTTAGAATTTTTATTGTAACTTTGTATGTAAGAAATTTATAAAAAGCAGGAGTTAAGAATTATACATTACGAAGTTAAAAGATAAATTATAGGATCTAATGTGGTTACATAAGCACTGTATTTTTAAGCAAGTTGTAGTTGAAATGCCTAGAAGTGGAAGCTAGTGGGCAATATCATCCAGTTTGAGCGTCTGTCTAATCTTTGAAGTACCAGTTAGCCTGTGGAGATACTGGGTTAGACCTTTCAAAGAGTTTGTTGGGCTTGGTTACTGTGATTTCATTAAGACAAGCATTGGTACTCGGCCACAACAACCTAGGGATGGTGTCTCATGTTGATGCTTTGACGCATCGACACCCTTACACACGAGTTATGATATAAAATAGTAAAATAATAAAGTTGCCTTGAGGTTTGAACTATAGAAAGTTGTGTGGTCTATCACCTTGCCAAGCATTCTCATCTGTAATGATAAGGGACATTTGTGAAGATATTACATGCATTTGTCGGAGCAAAATGTATATTTTCTTCCACAATAAAAACCCTAGCTAGGAGTATTTTAGGACACCAATTTTTTGGGATGTAACTTACCAAATGAGTGTAACGGAGATGAGGATGGTGAGATGGATGAGTGGCAAGACAAGAAGGGATAGAATCCGAATGAATCCATTCAGGAAAGGCACCAATAGGCGATAAGATGAGAGATGATAGACTTTGATGGGCTGGCCATGTCTTACGTTGACCAAGTACAATACTTGTTAGGTAGTTCAAGTAGAAGGATTGAAAAGGGCAAGGGGTAAGGCCCAAAAGGACGTGGTTGGAAGTAGTCCGAAAGATATGTTGACTTATGGACTCACTGAGCTTATGGCCTTAAATAGAGTAGAATGGCGGACCAAGATTCATGTAGCTGACCCCAATTAATTGGAAAAAGGCTATGATGATGATGATGAACTTACTAAACCTAACAATCAACCAAACAAGCGGATTGGGTATTCACTTTATATCTGCCTGATAAGAAACAATATAATAGGTTGAATAGAGACCTTTATAGGAATCCAAAATCCCTTTTTGTTCCTATTTGGTGATTATTAAGTGGATCCCAAGTGTTAAGATGAAAAATCTTTCTAAGTAGGTCATTTGCTGGACGGTTGTGTGTAATCCTGCAGTAGTCATGTAATCATGCAATAGTCACTATAGACGTCGATCATCATTAGAGCCCTTTCCCAACGATTTGGGGTCGGCTAAGTCACTCTAGGCGTTAAAGTTTTCCCAACTATTTGGGGTCGGTTAAGTCACTATAGACGTTAAAGAATTTTATTTTTCCTATTATGATTTGCATTTATTTTTTTAAATAATAATTTTATGGACATGCCTTTTCCATTCAGCAATATAGGATAAAGTACTAGACACCTTAGGCACATCTTAGACACCAATGCACCATATAGTGCTGGTAAAATATTCTAACTGGCGTTATGAGTCTCGTTAGCAATTTTGGGGCCCTGAATTGGTGGACAACTTGCTGAAGAGTATTGGTTGGATGAGCTAAGATGAGCTTGGTGATGTTATGGAGATTAGCCTCTGTTTTATGATAAATTGTTGAGATACAAGAGTTGTTAATACTTCCTTCTTCCATCTTCCTATGGGTACCAAACCGATGGCATTGTGCCTTGGCCAACGATGGGCTCACCAAATTAGATTTCCTTGGCCAAGGATGAGGTCCCCAAATTAGATTTTTCTATTAGAACGTCCTTTTTACTTCTTTGATATGTGCCATTAGTGGATTTGTTCACCAATACAAAACTTGAATTTTTTTATTACACAATTTGCATTTTTTAATTTGAGAATGGATAAAAGCTGTGTATAAAAAGTCGATAATAAGTTTTAATTTATAGCCATAATAAGGTAATTATTTTCATTTAAAAAGTACAAATAGTTTCATGAACAATAAAAAAGTCCCTTTGGTATTCCAATGTTGTCTATTTACTCTTACAATCTTTTGTAACTTCTTGTTGATCAAGTCTATCTTGTGGATGCACGTTTTCTTTCATTATAGGGACCTATTCTTTGATAGTTATATATTGGAGCGGCTGGTGGGAATCAGATTGAGTTTCGTTGGAAGTGGTCCATTCAAAAGAAAATATTGCAGAATACCAATTGGTAAGTTCTATTGGAAGTGGTGTAACCCAAAAAAGAAAATATAGTGGAGAAAACTGATGAATAGCCAAGTGCATTTGTATGGCTGGTGTTCTGCACTGTTTCATTACTTTATAGTCTATGAGTGCTGTCTGGTAGTTCAGATCCAGTAGAAAACTCGTTTCTTCCTTTTTGACTTTTTCCGCCAATTTGGCAAATTTTGTTTTCCTTAAACACATGTTTTGAATCCTCCCTCATTCTTTTTCTATCAATATTAGAGGAGCCTAGATATTTTTCTCCTAGATGTTACCTCATCTTCAAATTGGACTCAAGGATATGCATAGCATTAAAGTTCTTTGTCTATGACAGATTCACTTATTGTTTGTGATTAATAGCTCTAAACTCATGATCAAAAAGGAAAAAGGAAAAACGAAAAAAAAGCTAATCCCCTTTTCTGGGATTGTATCCTAAATTTGTGTTTTTGGAGGTGTTTTCTATTTTTCTTGTTTATTCTTATTCCTTACCACTTTTTGTTTCTCTTGTGTTTCCCTGAAGTTATATATAGGGTTTTTCTAATGATAACACCCTATTAAATCCTATAGGTTACACTTAGAAAGGGGTGTGAACCGTAAAAATTATTATAGTCGTTTTTTTTTAATTATTCAATGTCTTTAAAATGAATAAGGGCAGTTTTGTCATTATAGAGGGTATTGTTGATATTTTCACTAAAAGACAAGAATGAAGTTCCAAGTACTTTATTATACAAATGCCCTAGTCTTTTAGTTAATATTTCAAATATGCCCTTCTCGAGATGACAAACATACCATTTGTCATTTAGTACAAATATCATCATTGCCCTTTTGAATGACAAGAATACCCTTATTCTTTTTACAGAAATAAGATTAAGAAAGGGCCACACGCACACACATATGTATATATAATTTTGTCTTGGCCAATCTAATTGCGAGAAACGGATTTGGTGAATTCTCCTTTTCTTTTACTAGTCTGGTTTTTGTTACAATCATGTTCCGAGTCTTTGGGATATGCAGTCTTAGAGATCCATTTTCCATGTCTTGGTACCTGTGTTGACTTTGTTGATCTTCAGGAGCAGTGCTGGAGTTGGAGCACAACACGCCGGCTAATTACTTTTTTCTGTCCTTTTGGGCTCTAACTTTTCTTTTTGCTTTTATATATTGGATCTATTTTTCTATGGAGTAGGTGTTATGACAAAGACTTTCCATGAAGTTTCCCATCCTAGTACTTCTCTTGCACAAGAATGGTTCAGCCCCAATGTTTTTGTCAAGTTTGGTCTGTTAATATTTATATTGGTGACAGAGATGTATTTCTATAAAAGTTTTTTTGTCCTAGCTATAGATTGTTTTGTTTGAGATGATCAACTTGAAAAAAGCAAATTATCAGGGGGAACTATGGTTTCTTAATCAAGTAAATTATAAACTGGAAATTTAGTCTATTGGGTGAGAAATGGCAGTGAACATTGTCAGGTACAAATGTTTTTTTTTGACTTTCAAGTCAGGTATAAATGTTCTAGGATGTTGCCCTCACATGGCAGCCTTTGAGATGCTTGACAAGGAATGAAGTTAGACTAATGCAAGGTAAAATGGCTTCTGAAAGAAGATGAAATGACGGTTTTGAGAAGTGTAAAAAGGGAAAAAGCCAGAAAAGTTGAGCAGATTTACTCTTGGGTTGGAGGCTAGACAAACAGGTAGAATCAGGGGCTCTATCAGGTGATTGCTGTTCTTAAAACTTTGATAGACTGAACGATATTTGAAAACAAAGCAAGGAACCTGTACTAGACATGTATATAGTATGATTTTGAGTTTCGAAATTCCTACATAATATTTTTAAACTACCTCGTAATTTCCCTGTTTTAATGGTATTCAAGATTTAGGCTTGGATATGATGGGCTTGACTCAGGCTTGAATGCTTTATGAGATCTGTATAATTTTTGTGACACAAGTTTTTGATGATGTGTTTTAAATATAAAGCTTCCTAGGATTAATGTAAGTTGTTCCCTGGTATTTTCGATGGATTTTTTATTCTCGGTTAATAATCCTCTGTCAGATTTGTTTATGCATCTTATCAGGTTGCAAATACAATTGTGTGTTTTTATTTTTTATGTGACAGGTGATATTGGGAAGTTAAATACCATAGGTGCCTTTACTGAGAAAACTGTGTTGTGGCTTCTAAAATGTTGATTGGGGGGGGAGTATTTGTGGTGGGCCCTCTTTGCAGTCTCATTGCATTGGATTCTGATTCCTTGGAGTATAGGAACACAACGAAGAGATGTAGGTGTGGTATTGAAATTCTAATATACCTCCCCAAAAAAAAAAAGGATAATTGAAATTATAAGGATCCAATCATAAAAAACAAAATTTGAAATTTTGGTTAGCATCTGGGGGTGGTCCATTTAGAAGCTTGTACACAATTCGGACGTTCCTATAGAACTATGTGTTATGCAGCTTGCCAGGGAGAAGTATTCAAGGTTCTTGATTTGTTGAATGATATTTTTTCTTCTCATTGTGAGGATAAGCTTGTAGTTAGACACATTTATGATTCTTTGGAAAGGTCAAAAGTGTATTAGGAATTGTAGGATATGAAACAACTTAGCCATTTTCTTCATTAGACTGCTTATCTTTATCCATTTGTTCTGTATGTTACAGGTTCATCCTTCCTCAATGTCCAAATGTTGACAGTATGGTGCATAGCTGCTTTGGAGCTAATTCCATTTTCCAGCTACAATTTACAAAGAAATTGGCAGCTCTAGGAGGACTCGAGCATAGTGTCTTGTGGGTCGGCTCAACTTTATTGAGTTGATAGTATATGATATCTTGGAGTGAGTACTCTTGGCATAATGCATCACATTGTTTTTAAACAAGTGGTCTTTCCTGCTGTTTGCTGTTTTCCTTCTGGTATGCAAAGTTGTGGATTTTTCGTATTCCATATTTTGCACTAATGCATTATTTTTACAAAAGAAAGCAACACAATTGTAGGAAATGTTTTGATTCTGCAAACTGAGTTATTTAATGTACTCATACTTGCATACTGCCCCACATATCCTTGGATGTGATAATTGTTCTCTAGCCAAGTATTGCTTTTGGGACTTTATTTGGTGATTTTCCATCTCTTGAGCCTCAAGTGACTTGTATTCACTGTTGGAATAATGCTATAGAAGTTAGTTCTTGAAGTCGAGAACTTGAGCTGATATCAGGAGAGTGAGAGGCACAGTTCCTGTTTTTCAAAATTGTCTTCTATGAGCATTATATTTGCATACTTTCATATTGAGTAAATGATACTTCCTTATTGAAAAATATATACTTCTATAGATTTCACTTTGTGATCAGAAAAATATATAATTGTATAGAGTTCACTTTGTGATCAGGTTCTAGGTCTAATTGCGCCTTTTTATGTGGAGCTATGGGAGGATGATAGATACCTCAACTGTGTAGTTTCCTAACTCCTGTGTTTCTCTCTCAAGAATTTAGTAATCTCTGATCAACTTTTAAGGAACCTTAGTTTATCACAGGTTGGATTCTTTGATATTGAACCATAAATATGCTCATGTACCCACTAGGAAAGGATGTAGTAGCTATAATGTTCTACCCTGGTTTATTGATCTGACATCTTCCTTGTAAGGTATGGTGGAAATCGAAATCTACCAAATGTGCGAGTGAATGTATAGTGGGTGGGTTGAGGTGGGCTTAAATGTGCGAGTGAATGTATAGTGGGTGGGTTAAGGTGGGCTTAAATGTGCGAGTGAATGTATATCGGGGCAAATCTCTCTCTCTTGCTCTCACACACATGTAAGCCCCACCAACCCCTACAAATCTCTCTCTCTTTGTCTCTCTGTCTCTCTCTCTTGCTCTCTCACACACATTTAAGCCCCACCAACCCCAACAAATCTCTCTCTCTCTCTCTCTCTCTCTATTGTTTTCTCTCTTTCTCTCTGTTTTGGGTGTGGTTTGTACAAGGCTTAGGCTCTAAATAAATAAAGTAAAGCACACTTTCAAATGGGGTTGAAATTTGTTCCGGCACTAGTGGTAGCCTGAAAATTTATTTTCATATCTAATTATAAAAAGCTTAAAAATAGTATAAATCGAGTACACCACTTAAAAATCTTGAAAATTGACAGTCTAGAAAATATATAACAATATGTACTATTTTCAGACTTGAAATCTGTTTTTTTTCATGTCTATGCATCTTGAGGTCGAGATGATCTATTTGAGGATTTTTGATCATTGAAACAACTTCGAATGAATTTTTGAGATGCACTTTATCTAAACTTTTTTTGAACTTTTTTTCTTTTGTTTTTTTTGTCATTTTTGTTTGCAGCACTTGGCATGACGCCCAGGCAAGCAAGCCCTATATGCCTTGCCTACGGAATCAGGCTCGCTCTCTATTTTTTTTTTTGAATTATTACGAGAATTTCATTGAGATAATGAGGAATTACAAGTACAAATACAAATACAACGAAAACAAAAATAAAATGCCCACAAAAGAATGAAAATAGGGCATAAAGAAAGAGCTAAGCCGACGCCTTTTTTGTTTTTGTCAAATATTCCAAGTTTTTTTATTAATGTCTAAAGAAAAGAAATTATATTAGAGGAGATAACAAAAGGCAGGGAAACACCCTTTTTAGCTAAAGAGTTAGCCAAAGAATTAGTTTCACGATAAAGAATTAGATTCACGATAAACATGAGAGAAAAAAATTGTCAGAGGTTTTACCAAATCCATGACTCGTTGTTCTTTTTTGCATCATTTAATAATATTTAAAGAGTCCCCTTCAATTTAGCAAGTTCTAGCAAGATTCCTATCAATCATAATTTTCATCCCACTCTGAAGAGCACTTAATTAAGCAAAATTTGCAGTTTTAACCCCTATAAGATCGGCATAGGAAAAGATAATGTTACCTAAACAATCTCTTAACACACCACCAATCTCAACAAATACCCAAGTTACTTAAGGAACTACCATCAAAGTTAATCTTCACGCATCCATTAAAAAGAGTAGTTAAAAAACTTCGTGGTCTACTTTCAACACACCTGAGAAAAAAAAGACTGTTGAGATTTGCCATAACATCAACCTTGGAGATACCCCATCTCTTTTTTGTCAAGGACAACCAAGACCAGATCGAATGTTTGATGATAACTAATAGTCCCTCGAAAGGCAATGAACTACCCTCAAAAGCCTTTTTATTTCCTTCCTTCCAAATTTCCCATAGAATGACACCTTTTGATATTTTCCAAATAGTTTTGCCAATCGCGGGAATTGTGAGAGTAGCCCTTCAATAGATTGAGGAAGCACCAAATTAATCCCAAGAATCTCAAAAAGTCAGTACCAAATTCTTATAGTGAAAGAGCAATGAATGAGAAGGTGCGCACCAGATTCCTCATCAGCTTTACATAGTAAACAAACATTCGGTAAAAATTTCCCCATTTTGATCAGGTTATCAATGGTCAATATTTTATTCAATGATGCCAACCAAATAAAGGCTTGAACTTTATGCGGAATGGGCTATCTCCAAATTTGGGCATTCTGAGGACATGGCCGTCTCCACCGATATTGAAAGAGGAGCTTGTAACACGATTTAACAGAGAATACCCCATCGCTCTAGATCTCCCAAATAATTTCGTCCTCTGCATTTACTAAGATATAGGATCTATCCAATAGCTCCATTAAAGCACACCATTGGGATAAAAGGATATTGCTTAAAACGACCATGTGCCAGAGAAATGTTCCATGACTTAAGATGGCCCATTCATTCTAAAGCTTCACTAACTTTTATATTAGGTTGGGTTACTATCCTATATAACTCAAGAAAAACCAATTTCAATGGGTAATCCCCCAACCATTTATGATGCCAAAAAGAAACTTGGCTATCACAGCCTATATTCCATCTAAAGTAGTCCAATATAATCGACATACAACTATAAATTGCCTTCCAAACCTGAGACACCTCTTTTCCTCGTCTAGTTCGAAGCCAAACATTAAATCTGTCAATCCCGTACTTTGCCAAAAGAATTTTGAACCAAATGTTATTTTTCAAATGCAAACTGTGCCACCACCATTTGCACATAAGCGCATGGTTAAACATTCTTATCCTTCTTATACCCAAACCCCCTTATTTCGTTGGAGTACAAACTCTATCCTATCTTAGCAACTGAAATTTTCTCTTATCGATACTGGAAACCCCAAAGAAAATCCCGCATCATGTTTTCTAATTTATTTGCAACCGAAGCAGGCATATTAATTAGAGACATTTGATAAACCGGGAGATTAGTTAAGCACGATCTCAATAGTCACCCTCCCACCCAGCGACAAATATTTGTGCTTCCAAAGATCCAATTTGACTTGAACTTTTTCAAGCACAATATCCCAAACTGCAATAGAAAGTTTCGAATCAGAAATGGGAAGACCAAGATAAGTAAAGAGGGAATGAACCTACCTTACAGCCCATCAAGTTTGGCAACTCCACTATCACTTCCTCAGAGCAGTTAATACCAACCATGGAAGATTTATGAAAACTAACTTTAAGGCCAAAAGTAACTTTACAAATTTCCAAGAATTTTGCAATATTTGACACTTGGACAGGCCCCGCCTTACAAAAAAATTAGGGTGTCATCAGCATATTGTAAATGGGAGATAAGAATATAAGAGTTAGGAATTTCAAACCATGTAAAATGACCCAAAATTTCCACCCTACTTAACATCAAATTGAAACATTCAGCATAGATTGTAAATAAAAATGGAGAGAGGATCACCTTGACGCAATCCTCTAGAGGCATTGAAGAAGCCAATGGGACTACCCTTAAATAAAACTGAAAATGCGTAGAGAAGAGACACCCAAAACTCCAACTTCATTTTTCACCAAAGCCCATAGCCTTTAGAATTTGTAGTAGAATACCCCATTCCACCAGGTCATAAGCTTTCTCCATATCCAACTTAATTAGAATGCCCGACTTCTTACTCAAAACTTTAGAGTGAATACATTCTTGAGCAACAAGTATACGGTCGGTAATTTGGTAATTCTGGATAAAGGCTGACTGAGTATTAGAAATGAGAAAAGGGACGACAATTTTCAGCATTTATGCCAAAACGTTTGCGATAATCTTGTATAGATTAGTCAATAGGCTAATCGGTCTGATGTTTGAGAGGCTAAAAATCATAGACTTCTTAGATATAAGAGTCAGGAAAGTGGAATTCACTCATTTAAAAATATGCCCCCCTAGTCATAAAACTTTTCGCGAACTCTAATAATTCCCCTTTAACCACGTTCCAAAATTTATGAAAAAGGGCAAGAGGGAAATCATCAGGTCCTGACACCTTATCTCCAAGTAATGCAAAGACTACCTTTTGTAACTCCTCACTAGTAACCTCACTTTCCAACTGATTTTTCATCTCCAATGACAGAATTTTGAAAGGGACTCTATTTAAAGAAGGGACATTTACTTCTTTCGTAAATGCCTTTTTGAAATGATTAATAATCAACATCATTCTCAGAGTTAATACCAGGAATCGATAATCCAGATAGGTCATTTTGTCTTCTTCTCGTACTGGCAATTGCGTGAAAAAATTTTGTATTAAGATCTCATTCTTTTAGCTATTTAGTTATGAACCTTTGCCTCCAATAAATCTCTTCTGATATTCGCAACTCTTCCATACATTTGAAGTTACGCTCCAAGACACACTATTCGGATAGAACACCAGCTTCTTGGGTGGTCAGATCTAATGTTTCAATATCAAATAGCACTCTATCAATTTTGGCTTTAATGTCAAATTTGTTATCTCGTTTCTAGGCAATCAATTTATGTTTGATGTTTAGCAACTTACTGTGCAGTTGAAAGTCCAAAGTGCCTTCCACCACAGTATTCACCTATGTACCTCTAATTAGGTCAACGACCTATTTCTCCTCCAGCCATCCGAAATCTAGCCTGAATGATTTTGGGCCCCCTTTTAACATTCCTGTGTTAAGCAATATAGGACAGCGGTCCGACGAAAGTCTTGGAAGAACCCTAACACAAGATAAGGGAGACTCTTCCAATCATTCCATCGAAATAAGAAATCTATCCAACTTAGTCATGACTAGATTAGAAATACTATTATTAAACCGAGTAAATTTAGAACCAATAATAGGGGGATCCATGATGGAATTATTCTTAATAAACCTATTAAACAATCTCACAGAGGTGTTAATAAGATTATCAACTAGACATTCATCCGGCCAACGAATTAAATTAAAATCCCCACCAACTACCACATGATTTGCGAAGGATTGATTGATATAGCTCAATTCAGAGAGAAAAACTTATTTCAAAGCCAAAATAGAGAGTCCATACACATTCACAAAACCCCAATTCAACCCCACTTTCAGACCATGGAAGCCCAGCAGCAAAAAATTATCCTTGATAATGGTGTCAAAATTCTGAATAACCGTGGGATCCCATAAGACCCACAGGCCACCAGAAGCCCCACAAGCATCAATACAAAAAAAGCCAATGGCACCAGAACCCCAAATCTCCCGCACCCCTGAGACATTGGGGCTAGGGAGCTTTGTTTCTTGCAAAACCAAAATCACAGGTTTGAATTTAGATAACAAAAAGAAAACATCCCTTTTCCTACAGGGGTTATCCATCCCCTAACATTCCAGGAAATGAAATTCATAAGAGAGGAGGGGGTTTGAGGAAGAACCCGGTCCATCAGAACCAAAGCCAAAGAACATGTCCTCCATCATCATAGCAGCATCCCGTTCTTCATCACTGAAAGATGAACTTGAAGCCGAGTCCACCTCCACCACCGAGTTATCACGAAACACAATCGCAGCCAACGAACCACCTTTGAAGACATCCCTAGCTTGGAGCCTTGCCGAAGAGCGAGAACCCTTCACAAAAGCTTTAATAGTAGCCTTCATCTTCTTAAAACTACCGATGGCTTTCACATGAGTCTTGGAAACAGAGGATGGTTTAAGATAAGAGGGACCATTACCTTTGGCAGTCCCCTCACGGGAAGACTGGATGTTGTTTATATCTTCTAGACATGAGAGGGGATGGTGAGGTGGGAAGTGGAGGAGCCAGTACAAGCAGAATGAGGGAAGCTAGAGAGTCAGTCGGAGGTTAGAGAATAGGGGAGAGAATAGAGTAGGAAGACGGGATTGAAAAAGGGGGAGAGGGAACATAAAAAAAGAGAAGGGTCTCGAGGAGGGACCATACACAGTCTATTGGGGCTGAGGTTGCTCTGGATTATAATGATCTCGAGGAGGGATATACTCGGTTGGGAACGATTCTTGTGTCCAGCTTGTGAAGAGTCTCAGGTTTCTTTAAAGAGACTCAATGGCTATTAATCATATGAATATACAGACTTATTATTTATAGACAATTATTGATGACACTAATAGAAACTAAATCACAGATACCTAAACTATACCCAGACTTACCATAATGTACATATACTCTACTAATCCTTCCCACAATATATACTTTCCACATTAACCTGATACACATTATATACTTTCCTTTCACACTCCCCCTCAAACTCAAGATGCCACGTTTGAACACTAAGTTGCGGAAACATGCAGTGGATCTTCAATAGTACGCCGAGCTTTGAGTTGGAGACAAAAGAACATACACCACTTATCTCTTACAAATCAGTCGGACAATCCTAGAGAGATAGTGGATCGGAGAAATTACTAAGAAAAAATCCCAAAAATAAAACAGATCAGAGAGTCGAAAACGACTCGGCAAAAGAGACATATCAGAGAGTCAAAACACAACTCGACAGAGAGTCGAAACACGACTCGACAGAGAGGACAGATCAGAGAGTTGAAACACGACTCAACAGAGAGTCGAAACATGACTCGACATAAGTTGCACCGACTGGGTGAGCAACAAACTCATCCTGAAAATTGGCGATAATGCTTCAAGGATGAGGAATTGACACAACTAAGATGAACCTTGCTCGGATACCATGTGAATAGCCTCAGGTTTCTCTGAAGAGACTCAATGTCCATTAATCATATCAATCTACAGACTTGCCTTTTATAGACAGATGACAATAATAGAAACTAAATCACAGATACCTAAACTATACCTAGACTTATCATAATGTACATATACTCTACTATTTGCAAATATATGCTTTCCATATTAACTTGATACGCAATATATACTTTCCTTTCATACAACTTTCATGGTTCGTAGAGGCCCTTTCATTGGGACCAGGGTTTGTAGCCCCTGGATAAAGATTTTGTGGTATGCAAAACCATTAAAATTCAGGGGACAAGAGTAGGGAATGGAGTCGGGGTTAAGGGATTCAACAAGGATTATAAGGCGGCTTAAGGGGTGAGAACTTAAGGATTTCCAGTGAATTGAAATGAAGCCACCGTAGGAGTCCCCAATGGCTTTAAAGACGAAATCAGACCAAAGATGGATTGGAATACCCCAGAAAAGAAGTCATACCTTAGTTTTTCATTCGACGTCAATGGACTCATTCCATTTTCTGAGAGTCTCTGAAAAAATGACGACTAAGGCGAATGTTGGAAGGGATGAGAGCTCCGTTCGGCAAAGAGATAAGTTTCATTGTGTAAAGGCCTGTAGAAAATGTGGTCGTTTTTTGAAGATAGACTGGAACCATTCAATGATTCCTCTGATATCGTTTCTCTGAGCTAAGAAAGAATCTATTAAGAAGTTTTTTAAGGAAAAAATATGCAACAAAGTCTTGCTGGTTTTGGGGAGCCAAATATGAGGCACCCCATTGGATAAAGAAATTAGGGTGAAGGGGGAGATGTGAACCTTAATTGAACATGCAGGGATGTTGGCTATAGAAGAGGATGCAAGATGGGTGGTGATGCTTGGAGAAGAGGATGAAGATTGGGCAATATTAATTACCACAATATCTATAGAATATTTTTTGGAGTTAGAGACTTCCGAGGCAAGCTTGTTGGAGCCAGAGATGGGGAGGGGGCAAACAAGATTAATAAACTGACAGTAGAAGGGGTAGAGGGCAAGCTTGGGCTATACATTTGGTTGTCGATTTTGGCTGATATCACGAGCAGTGGCTTGAACGGTGTAACCCCTCAGTAAAAGGACCTTGACGAGCCATCGAGCAATAAAGCGTAAAGGTCCACTCACACATACTTCATGTTCATCCTCTCTCTAACTTTCTCTAGCTCTGCAAGAATAGTGAAATAGCCATGTTCTTGTTAAGGAAGATGAAGCAAATGGATCCTCATTTGAAAAAAATGAGGTATCTCTTACGAGGCTTGCAAATGGATCTGCTTATAAGTCTGTAAGAGAGGATGCAGAGGGTTGAGAGAGAGTGGTGAGGGAGATTTGTGAAAGAGAATTGCATGCTTCAATTACAAAAGTTTGTTTTGTTTGCACTTAAATAGGATATTTAAATGGAGTAAAGTTTGTTTAGGTCACACTTATATAGGAATTCATATGGTTTAAAGTTTGCTTTCGTTGCACTCGTAGAGGAACTTAAAAAAGGATTAATGTACATCCTCAAGCTGTCGTTTTTGGGGTTGTATCTCAAATCTCACCGGAAAAAGTTGTTTCGGCATGAAAAAAACCTTGATAGATTAAAGACAATTATAAATCTACAAAAAAAGATTTCAAGTCCTAAAAATAGTGTATCTAATAATGTATTATCTGAACCATTTCCATTCATAGATATGTCAAATTTGTACCTTTTTTGGCTTCAATTTTCATAATCATTTTATGGATAGCACCACAACTTTTATATGGATAGTGTAATATATGTAATTCCATGTGGAATAATTCCTCCATAAAATAATATATTACCACCAGGCAATATTTTTTGTTTCTTAACCTCCACTAAGCTCCACCTTATATGATAAATTAATATTTTAATCAATTAAGCATTGTTGCAAAACATAATTGGGCAATAAATAAAATTGGCAATTATTTCACTAGGTAATGTGGTTTTAGAAACCCATATGTAAAATTTGCAAGGCACTTGGGTTTAGAATTCCATTTTGTATTGTAACGCCACATATGTATATATATACATGTCCAGCCCAAAGGGCTGAGGTGAGCCAGATTTCGGCTTATGGGCCACGTCATCTCAGCCCCGAGCTGAGCCTGGGCCTGTACGGAGAACGGTTCGTCTTCACGTGAATCCACGAGTATATTACTAATAACATAATTTATTAAAGAACCCGGTTTTTATGCGGCTAAGCCCGCATATGTAGAAATGCGGACCTATTAATAAATCTATTTTTGAGATGAATTTTTACATTTAATTTTTAAGGATTTGTAATCTCTAACATGGAGACATGAATATCAAAAAATAAGTAAATTTTAAAAGTTAGAAATAATAGTTCTAATAAAAAAACATTTGAACCGTTAGTTTCCATTATTTTTAGATGGAACGACTACTTGCATCCATCTTAAAAATAGATGCTTTACACTTTTTGGACCGTATATATAGTCATGCAGTCCAGTCCGCATGAAACAATTTTCCTTTAATAAAATATAACTAATGACGACGATTTATCGAAGCAACAGTTAACCAGTTTATATAATTTTTAATTATAGGCCATCATACATAACACAATATAATTTATAATGTTAATGAATATAAAGAACCAAATTACTTGTTTCCGACACCGCCAATGCCATTGCATCATATGACCATCTACTCGTTTCTATCTCACAAGCATAAACGTCCATTACTTGTGATTCTAAACACATTGAGTCAAGTTCGGAAACAAAATCTCTCTTCCCTGTTACATCATAAAATTATTCTAGGTTACAGTCAAAATCACTAGATTATTTCAAAAACTACATAGTATTATGTAATATTGTTTAATTATTGATTTTTTAATTTTTGTCAGTTATTTTTATTTATTTTTGGATAAAAACTTGTGATTTTTAGCAAATTATTTTAAATAAAATAAAAACACAAGTTTTTTTTAAAAAAATTAACTTACATGTAAAACTGCTTATAAATTTACCTCAAATAATTATCTTACTTGTTCTCACCTGACCCTGTAAATAGGGTCCTCCTTTTCTGTATACTTTCTTATCATCTCTTTAAAAAAGAATGTAATAAATATATCTAGAAAAACACTTAAACCGTTGCTCCCTCTCTTCCTCTCACATGCGCTCGTGGGACCACGCCGACAAGTCTCTTCTCTATCAAACGCATGTTCGTACTAACAGAAGCTTTAGCTTTTTTCTTCCCTCCTAAACCAAGATATCTCTCATATTATATTTGATGTGAAATATGATAGTTCGAGTGTGTCGTAAAGTTTAAAAAATTTTATGTATTTTTATGAATCCGAATAGTATGCATCGGATATATATCTGGATCTCAATAGTATACATCAGATTTGGATCTGGATCCTGATTACATATGCTATTTAAAAAGAATTATATATAAAATAAATATTTACTATTTAAAAAAATTGAGTTGACTTTTGGATCTGGTAAAAAAGTTAGGGCTTGTATACAATGAGATCATTTACCTTTTGTACAAGGAGGTCACAATTACTTACAACTATTTGATGTGAAATATGATAACTTGAGTATATCGTAAAGTTCGAAAAAATTTATTTTGAACTTTGAGCTTGGTCAATGAAACAAATGCAGCCACTCAATTTCACATTCAATGGTCTAGATTAATTATGACTACCTTGTACCAAAAGTAAATAGTATCTTCATATACTTTCTCAAAAAGTTATGGATCATTTTGTAGACATCCAAAATAAAATATTAGTAAGGATCATGGATGAACCAATAGACAATGTGCAGTAAAAGTAAATGGCTGATACATGCCCATTTTTTGCTGAACATCTATCTAAATTTAGCATGGGCTTCACTTTGTTTAAACACCAACAGCTTTATGTGCATGTTTCAATCAACTAAAGGCCATTGTTTTTGATATACAAGATAGGAATTCGGCAATTAGACCAAGGTTTTCGAGGGCACAAATTTATCGTTCTATCACCATTGTGTTCAGCCAAATTTGTAACATGAATCAATTTAAAGAATATCGGAAAATTCAATTTTAAAAACTATAAAAAAGGAATAAAATTTGCTATGTAAAATTAAGCACAACGGTCATAAATATCCAGTATAGATCATAATAAAGAGACACGAAATTTGTATGCGAAGTCGGTAAAAAACGAAGATCACTAACAATCAAAGAGAAATCATTAAGCTGAGCTTACAAAACCCAACGCATCATTAAAGGGGCCTACAGTTTGCTGGTTTATGCAATTTTTAATGGATTTTTCTTTTAAATAATTAAAATTGCATATTTTTTACCCCAACTTTTTGTACTTTACAAGTAATAAACACAACAAAATGGTAGTGAGATGTTTCATGAGATACTCACATAAGGATATAAGCAAGTAAATCAGAAATAATAAAAAGCAACAATAAACAGATTGAGATTGTAATATGTAACTTCCTCCATAAGAAAAGAAAAAGAAAAAAAGAGGTGATTTTGCTATTAACCTATATATAAAATTGGTGAATAGAAAAAGAACACTTGGCACGATGTGACTACCTCTACAAAATCATAGAATCCAAAACATGAGAAACTTAATTGCATATCGCAAATAGGAATAAAAATAGACCTCAAAGAAGTTAAAAAACAATTGATATATGACCCAATCATGGAATTCAGATCCATAGACTTCAATCAAGAGAGAGAGAGAGACCTAAATTTTGTAGAGAGAAAAGAGGTAAACTAAGCAAAAGAGCAAGAAAAGGACAAGAAATATGGGCAAAATTATAAAAATATATCATCAAGCTTGTTATTCACAGGTTGTTTGGAGTCTCACTGCGATTAACTAAACATCACGGTGGATATGAACTCCTTTTTTTATTATGACTAAAACAAGGGATTTGGAAGAACGAGATGCTCTCGCTTTCTTTGAAGTTTTAAACGCCCCATCTCGATAATGTTTCGAGGAGAAAGCGGCCCCCGACAAGTGCACTCCAAGCATACAGTCATATTGAAATACAAATCTGAGTCCCTAAGTTGCACAATACAAATATGCCTTTCCAATCGGTATGATATTTACAATTCAATATAAATTTGTCTCATTACAAAATTTATTATTCAATTGGTATATTATAATACAACATCGTTAAGATCATCTTCTCTCATTAAAAATTAGTCTTCCAATCAGTAACATAACGATGATAGAAAAATAGAAGCACATGTATATCTTACATATTAAAATAACAAAAGATTTATAAAACAGTAATTATCGCCTGAGAAATCAGGTGAGAACATAGCTTCAAAACATTTGCTTTCTGTCTCCAAGCTTCTATTATTAAATTCAATAAGAAGCACGCAACAAATTTTTCCACAAAAGAGAGAGAGTAGAGAGTAGAGACCTCACTGGTTTATTTCTTTACTTGAGACGAGAGAGAGAGAGTACATGTTAGTAGGGGAAGAGAGGCGAACAGAACGGAGGGGAAGCAAAATAAATAGAGAGAAAAGATGAGAGATTAGAGATTAGAGAATGAAGAAAGTGCAATGGAGAGAGAACAGGAAATGAGAGAGTTATATAGGCACCAACATGTGGAGAGAGTGAGAGAGGGCAACAAAAATGTAGAGAGGGAGTGGTAATGAATGGAGAGAGAGACTTACATGGAAATAGAGAGACAGCCAACTGACATGTAAAGAGAGAGACGGGGAGGAGCAATGACACTCTTCCTGAATTCGGCCAAGTTATGCACACCTTTTTTTTACCATAAATTTTTTTGTAACAAATTAGGAAAAATGTTTAGTGTTAATAGAAACCATTAAAAGGTTTAAAAAGATTAAAAAATATATAATATGGACTATTAAAATTTTTATTTATATATTGAATGTTTTTTAAAAGTTAGGAAGAAATATATGAAAGATTCTATATCATCCTAAAAACTATCAAAATCATCTAAATCTAAGCAATAAATTCGTCATTATTTCTATTTTAATTTTTAGGGGCTTTTTGTAGGGGACGATTTGGGCACCCACTCGCCCAAAACTCGGGCCGAGTCACAATCAAAATCACAAGAAAACTACTCCCTACCTCTTCAATGGAATATACAAAACTTAGGATATCATCATAGGAGCTGCACTTGAATTCAATCAAACACATACTATTAGGGCATGTTTGGATGGACGATAGTTAATCTTATCATGGACATATATTATCTAAATTAATATACTCTACCTAAATTATATGGGTTTAGTTTGCATAAGGTTGCAACCAAAAACAATCAAAGTAAGGCGCACCTAAAAATTTTGTCTAAAGATGTATGTTTGGTGTCCAAAAATCCTAGAATAGCTTTAAAATGTATTTTTATCTCTAATTACAAAATTTAAAATTCTAAAAATAATTAAGATAAATTAGATCTATAAATAGGTAAAAATCTTGAAAAAGAGCAATCTACATAATTCATTATAAGATGTACTATTTTTTAGGCTTGAAGTATGTTTCTTTTTCCATATCCATAAATCTTGAGTTTGAGATGATCAATCAGAAGGTTTTCCATCATCAAAAAAGACTTTTCCAATGAATTTATGGGGTGCATCTTACTAATTTTAGTTATTTTTAGGTATTTATAGCTAAAAAATACAATTTTTAGCAAATTACTTCGAATACAATATAAACATTTCTTCAAAAAATAGATTTATATATAAAATTGCATATGAAGATTATCAAAAATAACTATATTGATGTTGCCAAACAACCAAGTAATTCATTACTGCGGCTAGTTTTATTAAATAATAAAGTATCAATGATAGCCATTACACTCAAACAAGGGTTTAATTTGTATAAGGCTGAGGCCCTAAACAATCAAAATGAAGTGCACCTTCAAATAGTGTCGAAAGATATTGTTTTAATACTACAAATCTCTGTGATAGTCTCAAAATTTATTTCTATCTCTAGTTATAAAATTTAAAGGTTAAAAAATAATATAGATCGAATAGATCTATGAACACTTGAAACTCTCGAAAATGGACAATCTAGATAATACATTGCAAGATGCACTATTTCCAAGACTTGAAATCGATTTTTTCTCACATCTATACATCGGTCAAGATGAGTGATTGGAAGATTTTTTAGCATTAAAACAACTTCTTCCAACAAATTTTAATTTTTTCTCACATCCATACATTGGTCGAGATGAACGATTGGAAGATTTTTTAGCATTAAAACAACTCCTTCCAGCAGATTTTAATATGTATCTTAATATGATTGTTTAGGACCTCACCCTCACATACAATTCTTCTCGCCCAAGATAAACTCGTAAGCGCCGTTCCTCCCTCGTTTTCAAGGATGCATTGGTGGGAACCCAGGCCTTTAAGGCCCTCCTAAACAACCAAAACTCTCCCTTTCTCTCTCTAACATATTTCATCTAAAGAGAACCCTTTTCTTTGTTTCCCCTCCTTAACCAACAGCTCTCTCTCTCTCTCTCTAACATGAATCCATGCAGATAAACACCTTTTATCTGTTTTTCAAAAATTAAATATAAAGCCTCTTGCCCGTCCTAAGCCAATAACTCTCTCTTTCTCTCTCGAACATGAATTCGTGCAAATATGCATCTTTATTTATTTTTTTGAAAAACAAGGTTAACGGTAACCCCCCTACAATTTCCTTCTCACTTCACACATTCATGTAAATAAGCACATTTAAGCCTTCCTCTCTCCCACCACCACCACTACCGAAATATGCATTTACGCGCATATTTAAGCCCACCTACCCCACTAACTATACATTCATGCACACATTTAAGCCCCACCAACCCCTACAACTCTCTCTCTCTCTTTTGGGAGTGGTTTGTACAAGGCTTATGCTTCAAACAATAAGGCGCACCTTCAAACAATGTTGAAAGATGTTGTTTCGACACTAAAAATCTTTGTGACGACCTGAAAATTATAAAATCTAAAGCTTATAAATGTGTAGATCGAGCAGATCTATAAACATTTGAAAATTGAGGATCCAGAAAATATTGGTATTTTGGTATTAAAAATGTGTGTGCATTTCAAAACAACATTATGATTTTCTTAAGCTGTTTTTTGTAGAGAAAAAACTGCTCCCACATTGAAGAAGAGAGAGTTAATTGAACAATGTTTAAGGGTAAGCATTTTCATGCTTTATACTCCTAGCAAAGGTGAGAGAGATGGTGCATGTGCAGAGGCGTGGGTGCAAGGGCACATGCTCGCATCGGTGTATGAGACGCCCAAGCATGTGTGCGGGTCAAGCTCGTAGCTTGATATCTTTTTGTGAGCCCGGCATCGAGGATCCAACGATCATCTAGCTTAGCAAAAGCCATCAAGTGCAGTAACTTGAAGCTATTTGGTGGTGCCACTACACTAAATGAGCAAGTGCATGTAACTTGTAATTATTGATGGTGAATGTAACCACTACTACACTAAATGGGTAACCTCTTAGTGCTCTATAGTAAAGGCCATACTACCCATACCAGTTGCATACTACAATAGGCAACATCTTAGTGCTCTATAGTAAGGACCATTCTACCCATACGAGTTGCATACTATAATAGGCAACCTCTTAGTGCTCTATAGTAAGGACCTTCCTACCCATAAGAGTTGCATACGACAATAGAGTATGTAACTTACGAGTTCCATACTACAATAGGCAACCTCTTAGTGCTCTATAGTAAGGACCATCCTACCCATAAGAGTTGCATACGACAATAGCGTATGTAACTTGTAGTTGTTGGAAGTGTATGTAACCACCACTACACTATATGGGCAGCATCTAAGTGCCCTATGATAAGGGCCCTCCTACCCATATGAGTTACACACTTGGAACATTTTTGAGTCTCTCAACAACACACCCTTCTCTGCAATTCTAGTGAGCAAAACCAGTGGGCTAATCTCTCTCTCTACTGGTTTTTCTCTCTGAAAAATATTAAGACTAGGGGAGCAAAACCAGTAGGCTAATCTCTCTCTATACTCTTTTTTTTCTCCTTCTATATCTAAAACATTAAGATTAGTATCTAGAGTTAGGGTTTCGAGCTTGCGTGCATAGAGCTTAGGAACCATCCCTCACCGTAAAAGGAAGAGCCACTTCGATGCTGGCCATCATATTGCAAATGCCTTTGATAAGATAATAGAGCGAAGCACTAATTGTGATAAGGAGAAGATGATACAAGCTACTAAAGAAGGTTCTTTTTACGACACTTGCTTAGAGGAATTGTAGGAGTTACAAGAATTTTTTGCAGTCGAAATGGTGAAACTTGTAGAAATTTTGAAGGATAAAAACAATAGAGTTGTATTTAATAAACTAATAGGATTAATTCGTGGGTAGTCGAATGCGAAACAACATTGCATGATATGTGGGCTAATTATTGTAACAGAAGATGCTAGTTTGTTAGTTGGTTGATGATATTATGATAGATCATATAAGTTCTATTTTTTTATATATGGGATTATGTATCTTTTTTTGTTTGTAAATAACTTCTTCACTATTAACTTAGTTTGGGATCATGTATCTATATTGATTTTCTAATGGAGCAAATTTCTTATATGAAATGCCAATAATCTTTCAATTCATAACAAATGGTCTCCCTCTATTTCTCTTGTGTAATCTTAATATCTAATGGATAATAAATTACAAGGAACCTAGACCAATAGAGATCCAAGAGAATAACCCACTATTTATCTAACCGGTCGGCTTCGCAATTTGATTCTCTCAATAAACCCGGTAAAACAGCATACAGTTCAGCATGGTTCGCTATAACATTGCTACACAGCCTGGAATATGAAATGATTATTGCCCCCTTACCATTTCTAGTCAAACCCAAGGTTTTAAATATTAGTGAATCGAAACGAAACTAGCCGGTTCGGATCATGAGTGTCGGGGCCTGTTCGGTTCTAACAAAAATATTGGAAACCATCCATTTTTGGCTGGTTGTTGTTAAAGGAAATTATATATTGTATATCCAGTTAATATAGAAAGTGTATATTGTAATCAGTAAATATGGGAAGGGTAGGATATTGTGTCTTATATTTTATAGTAAGTTTTTGTATAGTTTAAATGTCTCTGATTTAGTTTCTATTACTGACACCTGTAATTTGTCTATAAAAGACAAGTCTGTTCATATCAATTAAGGGAAAGGTTTCTCTACTTCCCCTATAGCATAGAAGATCTATGTTTCCCCTACCATCTAGCCGTCCAATTTTGATTAAGAGAGCGACTCATTGTTTGATCTTAGATCCGACGTCTCAAAGCATTTTATTTTTAGTTTTTTTTTTATACAAATTGTATGAATATGAAATTGCAAAATGCTATCAGAGAGAGCATCTGGAGTTTGAAAACTAATTGAAAAAACAAGCAGTTCAAACTTCAGCATGACCAGTAAATGTAGTGGTTGCTATGCTCAAATTGCTTGATCAACAAGCACAGACAGCAACGGTAGATCAACAAGCCTCAGGAACAGATGGCCTTAGGAACTGAGAGCCATATCAGAGTAGGCTCGATCAATTAGACAAAAATTCCAGAGAGAAAAACAGATAAGAGTGTTGAGAATAACTTGGCACAGAGACAGATTCGAGAGTCGAAACACGACTTGACAGAAGTTGCACCGACTGAGTAAGCAACAGACTTGTCTTGAAAATTGGTGACAATGATTCAGAGACGAGGAATTGACACAACTAAGATGAATCTGGCTATGATACTATGTGAAGAGCCTCAGGTTTCTCTGAAGAGACTCGGTGTCTATTAATCGTATGAATGTACAAACTTGTCTTTTATAGATAAATTACAAATGACAATAATAGAAACTAACTCATACCCAAACTTACCATAAAGTACTGATACTCTACCAACCCTTCTCATATACATTGATTGCAATATATAATTTCTATATTAACCCAATATAGAATATATAGTTTCCTTTCACAGTTATCTGATAGAAATGGCCGGTTCTATCAACAAACTGATCGCACATTAATATATTTTTTTTCAATTTTTTGTTTCCTAATGTTTTTGTTTTAAAAAACTTGACTGATTCACTCGCCCGGATCACCGATCCGGATTGTTTTTTCTTGCTAGGCAATCCTAGTCACTGATCCGTGTTTTTAACCTTGGTCAAACCTCTTACTTTGGCAGAGCCTTCACAATCCATCAAGCTCCCATCAAAATTTATCTTAAACACCTCATACATGTGGTCTAACTTGTCCCAGAATATGGTGATTTTGATTTGGATCCCCATCTGATTTAAAACTTGCTTTTGCAATTTAGATCGAGAATCGTTGGGACCGGTTTTGTTGTCATTGGGACTTAGATATGACGCCATTTTTTATTTTTTATTATTTTTCAATTTTTACTTTTTACTTTTATAGGCTTCATTCAATCGAGCGAATTGCTAATCTGGCGATCCATACCATTTTTCTGGCTGGGTGACCAAGGTCACGATCCATTTCTTTAATCACTTTAATGAACAAAACACCAATTGAAAGATTAAAAGCAAGCCAAACAATTGACCGATAAAAAGAAATATATATATATATATATATATATATATATATATATATATATATATATATATATATATATATATATATATATATATATATATATATATATATATATATATATATATATATATATATATATATATATATATATATATATGTCACTAAGCCAATTAATCAAGTTCATACTTAGTAACAGATAAGCCATAAACGCGTCACTAAACCAATTAATCAAGTTCATACTTAGTATCAGGTAAACAATAAAAGCGTCACTAAACTAGTTGATCAAGTTGTTCATCATATAAATAAAGATATTAGGATAATAAAATCGAGGCATAAGTTATATGTACTTTATATTGACAAAAATATACAAAAAGCTAAGAAACAAATGAGAGAGAGTGCCTCAAGCTTTCTCGAAACAGAGAATCGGGTTTAACAATTAAAAGAAATCGAAAGCAATATGTGAATCAATGTAAAAGCAATGTTTTTAAACTCGGATCGGGTCTCGGACTCCCCCATGGCTTGAGACCAGTAACTTGGACGAGTTGATGAGTAGTGTATAAGGCCAAAAATCCCTAAAAAACAAAAAAGTTAAATAAATTATTAAAAATTAAAAACTATAAAAGCGAAAAGATAAAAAACAAAAACAGATGGCAAAAAAATTGATTTATGGTTGGAGACAATTTAGAAAAATCCCAAAAAATGAGGAAATATAAAACTAAGACATGAGAAAAAAAACTTACAAATCATTGCAAAAAACATCCAAATTATATATAAATATTATATACCGCTTCAATTTTCTTTAATAATTTTCATATTTTATTTATTTTTAATTAGCCTAGTTTTAACTGGGAACTACGCTAGGCGGGGCCATGTCGAGTAACTCGGCCAAATCCTTGAACATTGGCATAAATGAAAGAGCTCATGATTTGGAGTACCCCTAGATATTACTAAAATGAAAAAAAGAAGAAGCAAATGTCTCTGAAGAAAGATAAGGAAAAAAAAAGAAGCAAATGTCTCTGAAGAAAGATAAGGAAAAAAAAGAAGCAAAAGATATATTTTATAGCATTAAGAGAGAAAATGTTGTACATTTACTCCCTTGAGTAAAAGAGCTTGAAACAGTGTTCGTAAAATCGAACCGGAACAATTAACCGTATATGGGCCCGGAAGCAGTTTAACTGGTAAAACTGGTAAATCGGCCGATTCAACCGTTCTAACTGGATAAGCTTCGAGCGATAAAAAAAGTATTGAAAAAATAAAAAAGATACAAAAAAATATACTAAAATATGAAAAACATATAAAGAATGATTAAAACAAAATACATTCAAATGAAGTTTGAAATTAATGGAAAAAAATAGATTTTAACGAATCAATTTTTGAATTACAGTGAGTATTAATGACAAAAAATAATTTTTATTCTTTATCATAATATAAATAATATTAAAAAAATACAATACAAACCAAATTCTTTATTTTTGAGAATTTACATACAATTTTTTGATTTTTTTTTAAAAATATCAGTCGATCACCAAAACCGGAACCGGCCATTAGAACACTCTGTTTTTCAAGATTTTGAAGTGCTCTTTTCTTCTATAGAGATTGCAACCTTATATTAACTTTATGTTTTTATTTATGCACATTCAAAGTGAGTTTCTATTTTGCCCTCTTTATGAAGTTCAGGAGCTTAAAAATCCTCTTTAGCTCGGTTTTAGGGAGCGAAAAGAGGAAATGCTCCCCCATGAGTACAAAATCTTTGGAAAAAAAAAAAATTAAATGGTGCCACATTTTTTAGACAATTGATCCTTCTAACTGAGGGAGACCCTATTTAATGGAAAGAAAAGCAGAGAATCAGCCTATATACAGCTGAAACTCGGGGAGGGGTGAGAGAGAGATTATGTGAAAATAGCTTATTACTACCTGGGCTTAATTAGTTAGCGCTTGACGATTTGCAACGCTGTGTCTTAGGCTCAATTCTTATCAAAGGTAAGGTCCCTCTCCCCATTGACTAAACCAAAAAAACAAATTATTTAGAAACCTAGAGAGGCCCTCTCTCCACTGACTAATCCAAAAAAATGAATTATTTAGAAAGCGAGAGAGGCCTTCTCCCGACATCTCCTTCAAAACCATTGTATGAGCTGTGATACATTATAACTAAAATATGTAGCTATATTTATTTAATTAAAAAATAACACTATTTGGGTCGGGTCAGGGTTGGGTCCACAAGGACCCAGACCCGAATATTGGGATCCGGACCCAAATAGTGGCTTTAACAAGACAATCTGCTGCAATGTTGAAGCCTCTCTTAAAGTGAACAAAGGAAATCCTACGTGACCTCGATGTTTGAATGATAGCATCCATAACTCCACTAAGGTTCCATGGCATAAGGTCTGCTGATTCACTAGTTGATGACATTCGCAGAATCTCCTTCAATAATTTCTTTAGAATGATCCTGGGCCAGATGCTCCACTCCCATTTTAAGAGTCTAAAGCGCCATCTCATTAATTGCCATGGTAGGTCCAAATAGTCAATCCCGAACTATCACGAAAAAGGACCTTGGGAAAGGAAAGCACTGGAACATCGCGAAAACCCACATGATAGACGATCGCTTGATGGAATCGATAAAGGAAAGCAAGTGTTTGGAGCGTGCCTCAAAAATCCACAAATTCATTTATTTCCAAAGACTCCAAAGAGCAGCAACAACAACCATTCTCCACAAAGCGATACCTAGAGAGGAGAAAGGTGGGGTCCAACTCTGTTGAATTGTGTCGGATATACTTTCTGGGCGAGGAGTCTGCTAGCATGAGATTGTACTAGGCCACTCTCAAAAGCTTTCTGCAAAAGGGCACAAGAAAAGATAATTGATAGATTTTTGCAAAATAAACAAATACTTGGCATAACCCAAATCACCTTAACGTATCTCCAGTGAGTAACCGCTTGTAACCAAACAACCACAAGATGTATTTCACCCTGCTTGGTGCTTTACACCTCCAGAATTTCATCATGTGAAACGATCTCTGAAGAGCACATCGTACATAGACGAGATAGAAAAGGAGCCACCTGATTCTAAAGACCATATAACTCTATCAGGTTTTCTCGGCAAAAAGAGAAAATTGTACAAGGAAGCCAATAAAGAGCTATAGTTATCCGCCACCCCTTGGTCAATTCTTTGCATATTCAACATGACATTCTATAGAAGATTCTCTCTATCCAAAGAGATAAAATTGGCCACTACCTCCCGTTTTTAAATAGATATTGAATAAACATCAGGATAAAGAAGTTTAAGGGGATAGTTTGGCCTGCCATAATCTAGGTCTTCTAGAGTAGAGATTCTCGAGCTGCTCTAGTAATGAAGCTCAATGCCCAAAGTAGATATTGTTGGGTAGCAAGCAGCCACCACTATTTAGTTAACAGAGCTTCATTAACTATCTTTATTCTACGAGTTTCCAAACCGCCCTCTTTGTGAGGAAAACAAACCGCCCTCTTTGTGTGGAAGATAAACTTAATTCCATTTGATGAGATGCAACTTTTTTTTTTTGATGAGTGCCGCTCCACAGGAAAATTCGCACCATCTGTTCCTTAGTAAAATGACCAACTAGGAGTTTTTGCAATATGAAAGTTTGGAAAATACACAATAATCGCTAGATGATTATTATCAAGAGAAAAAAAAAAAAGGTGACTTTTGAGTCTCCAATAGATCTCACCTGTTAAAAATTAGACGGTCTATATTCAATTTTAAGCTATATATATATATATATATATATATTTTTCAAATGAATAGAGGATGAAATTAGGAAAAAGAAATTATTTCTTGAAGTTAATCTATGGATTGTAGTAGTCTCATCCCAAAATTTTGAGATCCTAAAATTAGTCCTAGATAAGGATTTACTTGAGGGATTAATTCGACAGTATACTCACTTCGGAGCATAATTAGCGCCTTACCTCTCATTCTGAGGATAACAGCCATGCTTGATTACCGTTTAGATAAGATACAGTCGCCATGAAGCCCAAAATATCTACTCAAGATTTACTCCACAACTGTTTAATAAACAACACGTGGCTTGACACGACGCAAAAATCGGGTTCAGTAAAAACGCGTCAAAACTAATGTTTTGACTTAACAATTAATTTAGATACTTAGACAAGTCAAACAAAGTTAGTTTTATTTTATTTAATTATTGTTATTATTATTTTATATTTTTAATACCATTTCATATTCTTACTTTAAATCTTTAGTTTTTTAATTTTTTTTTTAAATCTAATTAATGTAACTTGATAGGCGGACCTGACCCCTTGCCAACCAATCCTAGTAACAGTGATGGATAGAGGTTCTCCATTAACTAAGTCTCTCTATAAATACCATGTTTTAAAAAAAAATCTCTTTTAGATAGATAGATAATATAGAGAAATTTTTTTTTAACTAGTTAATTTTTTTAGTTATGGAGGATAACATGAGTTGAACCGTGCCAAACAAGCCTCTCTTCTATTTATGAAATATTCTATAATACATATACTTAATCATGTAAGGCGCACCTCTAATGCTCGTCCAAAGATGTAATTTTGTTTTCGACAATTTAATGATGACATGTCATTTTTGGAACTTTATTATTATTATTATTTTACATCAATATATGGTCGAGATAATCAATTAGAGATTTTAACATCCGAACAACCATTTTGGTGGATTTTTAAGACATGCATTGTTTTCTATGGTATTTGCTTATCTAAACTTTTCCATACTAAATATCTATCCTTAGAATAATTATTGTTCCCTTATTTGATTTAAATAACCTTTAACTTTTCTCAAAATGGCCTTTAAGTTTTCTCACGTTCCTCATAAACAAGGAATTATCCCAATACGATAAAGTCCTGAACCATGTGATAAATATAATCTCCTGTTTTTTTGGACTTCTAAATATTTTTTAGCTTATATAAGTGATACTTATGATATTATAACCCAGCAAGGGAAAAGTTTATATAGAGCCTAGGCTCTGAACGATCAAATTAGAGCCTATCTCAAAACTTTCACTAAAAGAGGTAGTTTTGATGGTCAAATTATCTCGACATCAAGATGCATTGACATGAGAAAAAAATGGATTTCAAGTTTTGGAAATAGCACATCTTGTAATACATTTTTGAACCGTTTGTTCAAGATTTTCAAGTTTTCATTGATCCGCTAGATCTACACTATTTTTGAAATTTTAAATTTTATAAATAAATATGCAAATATAATTTAAGGATATCACAAAACTTTCCAATAGTGAAACCATATTTCCTGACACTATTTGAAGTTGGGCTCTAATTTGATTGTTTAGAGCCTCAGCTCTATACAAACTGCACCCTTACGTCAATGTGTTCTAATTTTAACTAAAAAGAAAAAAATTTGTTGTCTAATGATACTTTGACGATATCGTCCTACTAATTGGTTTATTTTAATATTGATCCGGTTTTTGGGATTTTGTTTTTGTGATGACTATAACACTTCTTGATTTTTATGTTTCTAATAGAAGGATAAACGATATTTACTTAATTTTAAAGATATTCTAAAAACAAAATTTGTATTATTGAAAAAGATGTATGAATTTAAAGATTTTAACTTACACATTTATAATTTTTAATAATTAAATATTATTAGTACAATCAATCCTGTCCAACAGATTTTAAATCTTGTGGTTGTATCATTGATTAAGCTCAAAGTTCAAAAAAAATTCTCAAACTTTGTGATACGCCCCAAGCCATCTGATTTGATATCGAATAGCTAATAGTGATCGTGACCTTCTTGTGACAATGGCACATAGTCTCATAGTATACAAAACTTTTTAAAATGGAAAATGTTTATATAAGTTGTAAACTTTATACTGTAGAAGTACGGTGCACCTAAAAAATCTATCAAAATAAGTCATTTTGTTATTAGAAAATTATCCAATTAATCATCTTGACCTTGATATATATGGATATGAAAGAAAAAAAGAATTTCAAGCTCTAAAAATAGTGCATATTATTACACATTATCTAGATCATCAATTTTCAAGATTTTTTGAGTGGTCATAAATCTACTAGATTTGTACCATTTTTGTAGCTTTTGAATTTCATTATAGGGGTGCAAAATAGACTTTTAGGTCATGATACGAGTTTTGGAACCGAAAATACATATTTTAATGAGATTTTTAGATGTACCTAATTGTTTTAGGTTGACACCTTATACAAGCCTCACCCTTTTATATATATAGGGATTTTTTAGGGTTAACAACCCCCCAAATTACATAGGTTAAGTTAAAGACCTTGTGAAGTGTATTTTTACTTTTATTGCCCCTATATTATTTGGTGACCAAAGGATATTGAAGGGCATTTTGGATTTTTTACTTTCAAACTTGAAAAAATTTGAATTTTGAAATTCCTATTCTTTATCTCTCATTGATGTCCCCCATCCTCTCTCTCTCCTTGTTGTCCTCCTTTCTATTCTTTTTCTTTTATTATTGTTCCCCATCTTCTCTCTCTCCTTGCTGTCATCCTTTCGATTCTTTTTCTTTCTTTATTGTCCCCTATCTTCTCTCTCCTTGATATCGTCCTTCCTATTCTTTCTCTCTCGTTGTTGTCCTCCTCCTTATTCTTTCTCTCTCCTGGCTGTCATCTTTCTTATTATTTCTCTCTTCTTGTTTCTCCCTTCCTATTTTTTATCTCTCCCTGTTGTCTCCCTTCCTATTATTTCTCTGTTTTCCTATTATTTCTCTCATTCTCTCTCTTGATCTTATATGAGAGATTTTCTACCAAAAGAGAGCCAAGATGGGGAGGGAAATGAGAGAGATAAAGAGAGAGAGAGGATGGGGCAGCAAGTAGAGAGAAGGATTGGAAAGCGTGTGAGTGAGGAGCTTTAAATTTCAAGTAAAAAATCAAAAATGCATTTCTATATCATTTGGTCTGCAAGTAATATAGGGATAGTAAAAGTAAAAATACGGCTCAAATATAATTATAAAAATTTAAAAGATTTATACCATTATTGATCTATACGTGTGGCTTAGAGAGATAACTTAGGGAGGGCTCATAGGAGGCTAGGTCAAATCTTGATTCCATCATATCTTTTAAACACAAGATAACCTTTTTCCAAAAAAATAATGTATATTAAAAAATTTAAATTAGGCTTTTTCCTTTTAGTTAAATTTCTATTAGAATAGAAATTAAAATTAGTTTGAATTTATCCATAATTTGTATTTAAGTTTGAACTTATTCATACTGCAATAATAGAAATTCAAATTAGCGTTTTTCCTTACAAGGCAATTAGATTTTCTTTTAATGTTGACTTGGGGTGAATTTATATTCTTTTATCCAAAAATATCTATTCTCTTATCTTTAAATTATCCTTTTTCCTTACAGACAAATCAGATCCCCTTTTGCTAAAATTTTAAAGTTAGCTTGGGATAATTATAACTTTTTATCTAAATCTCTATTTTTAATTTTTTATTTTTTATTTTTAACTTCCTCAATGTTCATATATTATTCTATTTCTCTATTTCATGTGTAATAGTCAAGATTAATTATGACATCCAGCACCTAAGATAAATGTTCGCATTATATACTTTCCCATATTTAACTCTAAACTTGAATTATCCTTTTGAACCTTATAGATACGTTTTTTTATCCATTTATCTAGTCCTTATTTTAGCTATTTCCTTGGTGTTAATCGTATTGAACACGCTGTAACCTATATCTTTATCTTGTGATTTGAGCACGAAGAGTTTTATTGTGTTGGGAACACGCTGGAACCTACATCTTTATCTTGTGATTTGAGCACGAAGTTTATCGGGTTGGGAAACATGATAAGTAACTATATAAAGAGGTGTCTTCTTCAAAGAGTAGATCGTAGTTTATTTTGCTGAATGCCGAGAGAAAGATTGAGGAAGAGCTAGAGAGAGAGAAGAGAGTTTCTGGTTAGAGAGAGAGAGAGATCCCTCTCTTGAGAGAGAAAGAAGAAAGATTGAGGAAGAGCTAGAGAGAGAGAAAGAAGAGAAAGAAGAGAGCCATGGCTGGAGGTATTGTTGCAAATAATGGGCAGATCAAAAACTACCCGGGAAAAACAACAGCTTTTGTGCTTATGACCTGTATAGTTGCGGCCTCAGGAGGGCTCATATTTGGTTATGATATTGGAATTTCAGGTCAGTTTCTTATTTCTTTGATAGTTTCTTTCTCTACTGTTCTACCTTTCTCTCTCTAAGAATTCCTTTTGTTCTTTCATGGTTTTCTCTCTCTACATATCCCTCTTTCTTTGTTTCTCTTCTCTCTCTACATATCCCTCTTTCTTTGTTTCTCTTCTCTCTCTACATATTCCTCTTTCTTTGTTTCTCTTTCTACAAGTTTCTTTTTTTTTTCATCGTTTTATCTCTCTGCTTATTTCTGTTTCTTTGTTTCTCTCTCTGAGTTTATTTTTTTGTTTCACAGTTCTATCTCTGTACGCCTTCATCTTCCTTTGTTTCTCTATATGTGTTTCTCTTTGTTTTTCATGGTTTTATCTCTCTACTTATTTCTCTTTCTTTGTTTCTCTTTCTAGGGGCTTATTTTTTCTTTGATTTTTCTCTCTCTGTTTATTCCTCTTTCTTCGTTTCTTTTACTTTTCCTTTTTCATGGTTTTATCCTATATCTCTTTTTTTTTTTTTTTTCATTGTTTTATCTCTTTGCCTATTTCTCTTCTCTTTTTTGTTTCTGTCTATACATGAATTCAGTATTTAATGCCATGGATTTTGTGGTTTTTGGGTTGATCTTAACTTAGAATGTTAATATTCTTGTTTCACGCGTGCGTTTCTAGAGAGAGATATTATGCCAAAAAAGAAAAAAGAGATCCGTTATTCATGCATGAATGATAATGTGGAGAGAGAGGAGAATACAGTGTACTGAGAGTTATTGTTGTTGTTTTATTGAATATGTGTGTTTGTAATTTTTGGATTGATCTTAACTTAGAATGTTAATATTCTTGTTTCAAGCGTTAGAGATATTATGCCCAAAAAAAGAGATCCATTTTTCATTCATGAACGAGAATGTGGAGATAGGGGAGAATACAGTGTTCTGACTTAGGGTTTAGGGTTTAGGGTAGTTATTTGTTTTTGTTTTATTGAGTATGTGTGTTTGTGGTTTTTGGATTGATCTCAACTTAGAATGTTAATATTCTTGTTTCAAGCGTTAATATTATGCCCAAAAAAAGAGATCCGTTATTCATTCATGAATGAGAATGTGGAGAGAGAGGAGAATACAATATACTTATGTATGAGAGTTATTGTTTTATTGAGAGATACGTGAGAGTTATTGTTTTATTGAGAGATACGTGAGAGTTATTGTTTTATTGAGTATGTGTGAGAGTTATTGTGTTATTGTTTTATTATGTGTGAGAGTTATTGTTTTATTGAGAGATACTTGAGAGTTATTTTTTCTTTAATAAGGGAAAATTATGGATAACTTTGAAAAAAATAGATCTATGGACATAGAAAAAAATAGATTTCAAGATCTTTGGACATAGAAAAAAATAGATTTCAAGTTCTGAAAATTATGAATCTTGTAACTTAATTTTGGACAATCAATTTTAAAGATTGTTCAAATTTGCATATATATATATATATATAAAAAAAATAGAGAGAGATAGAGTTTCACAATCATAATCTCAACATTGTTATATTTGTTTCTTCTTAACCGGATTAGACAGACTAAACCACAATGACAATGTTAAACACAACATTTCAATCACCATTAAAAATTCTGTTTGGGACCAAGCTAACTTGGGTAGAATAAAAAAATTATTAAAAAGCATAGACTCTTTTTTTTAAAAAAAAATTAATGTACGAATATACTTAAATTTGTTATTTTCATGATACTTTTTAAGTTTTTTATTGCATATGCCTTGTTTATATATTATAACCTTTTTGGATTCTTTTGAATTAATTAATCGAGAAGAAGGTGCTTATAATCCAATAGATCTTTGACCAAGTCTCAATCTTTAAGATTTAATAAAGAGACTTGAATATCTCGGATACGATGAGGTGGTAAAAGTTGACAACACCTCAAAAGTGCTACCAAATTCGATAACAAATTTTGAACAACGATATACATCAGTTGCACTTGTGCTAGCCATAAATCAATTTTTTCAATGTCATCTCTGATAGATTTTCACTTTTAATGTTGTTTGTAGTTTACTTTTATTTTTATTATTTTTTTGTTTTTAACTATTTGCTTCAATCAAACTCATCTCTTTGTGTTGCCTGTGTTTTGTAGGGGGAGTCACTTCAATGGATACCTTTCTAAAAAAATTCTTCCCCTCAGTTCTGACGAAGATGAAAGAGAATAAAAACAATGGAAACCAGTATTGCACCTTTGATAGCCAGCTCCTTGTGACATTCACCTCGTCGCTCTACATCGCTGGTCTTTTGGCCTCTTTTGTCGCCTCTTATCTCACTCGCAAGTTTGGGCGTAAGCCAACTATGGTAGCGGGAGGACTTACATTTCTATTGGGTGCCATTCTCAATGGTTTTGCCCAAAATGTGGCCATGCTTATAATAGGCAGGATTCTTCTTGGTATCGGAGTAGGTTTTGCTAATCAGGTATAATACTTGTACTCATTCCTTCCTCATGAGATTAACTAGAGAGAGATTTAATGTTCTCAAAGTATTAGATATGGGATTGTATACAATGAGACCATTTACTTTTGATATAATAAGGTTACAATTACTTACAATCATCCGATGTGAAATATGATAGCTGGGATTGTATACAATGAGACTATTTACTTTTGATACAATAAGGTCATAATTACTTACAATAATCCGATTTGAAATATGATAGTTTGGTGTGTTACAAAATTCGAAAAAATTTCTTTTGAAGTTTGAGCTTGGTCAATAGAATAAATAAAACCACCTAATTTCACACCCGGATAAAAATTAATTGTAACAGCCTTGTACCATGTAATTGTAGACTTTTCCTTAATTCATATGAGAGATATTCTTTTAGTCATTCATTAGTTTCATAAACAACATCTGATTTTACATCTCACTTTGTTGGACTGACTAAGTTATTCCATAAACTCTGCTAAGGAATCCCATTAACATGAGAGACAGAGCGCTCACTCTTCTCTTCTCTTCCATTGCAGTCGGTCCCTCTCTACTTGTCAGAGATGGCGCCGCCCAGGCTCCGTGGCGCCCTGAACATTATGTTCCAGCTCGCTATTACCGTGGGCATCCTCATGGCCAACCTCATAAATTACGGCACAAACAAGATGAAGGGCGACATAGGATGGAGAGTGTCCCTTGGCCTCGCTGCGGTCCCCGCCATCATCATGACCGTCGGATCCATTTTCCTCCCCGACACGCCAAACTCCCTCATCGAGCGTGGGAAAAACGATATAGCCAGGGCCATGTTACAGAAGATCAGAGGTACTGCTGATGTGGGGGAAGAGTTTAACGACCTCATCGAGGCCAGCGAAGCTTCACAGAAGGTGAAACATCCCTGGAAGAACATCTTGAAGAGGAGGTACAGGCCGCAGTTGATCATGGCCATTATGATACCAGCCTTTCAACAGTTGACTGGGATCAATGTGATCATGTTCTATGCACCAGTACTCTTCAGGACCATCGGATTTGGCAGTGATGCTTCGTTGATGTCGTCCGTGATCTCAGGTCTGGTAAACATGGTCGCCACCCTCGTCTCAGTGTGGACTGTCGACAAGGTTGGCCGTCGATTCTTGTTCCTTGAGGGAGGGGTGCAGATGTTCGGTTCGCAGGTGAGAGAAAAATTCAGTGACCGATCTATACTCTCTTTTAATGTTCAACAATTTTTGAAAAAAATTTTAAAAAAATTCCCCCGATCCTATTTATGCTTTTTTTTTCTTTTATTTTTTTTAAAATTTTTTTCTTTCTTTTTTTCAGTAATTCAATAGGAAAGACAAGACCTTATTCGTTTTTCAGAGTTAGGTTTTTTTTTAAGGTGTTATACGAGTGGTGTAAGTGGGAAGATCGCTAGGGTTGCCTACCACCACGACCCCAGACCCTTTCCTGATTCTCGTATTCCTGATGCTCCTTTTCATGTTCATGTCATCTTGACTAAACCAAAGATGCTCAAAAATTGGGCAGGCCCCCGGCTCGGCCAATAGACTCGGGCTTGGGCCCGAACCAACTCCCATGATTATACAGTAAAATTTGTAAATATTTTAAAAAATACAATAATATCTCCCTTTCTCTTGATGTAAATATATGTTTTTTTTTTTCATTCCCTTATATAGAATGCTTCATTCTCTTCTTTCTTCTCTTCTCTATCTACTATCTTTTTTCAAGTATCTCTTATCTATCTATATCTATTCTCTTTTCTCCTTTTCTTCTACTCCTTTCCACGCCCCTGCTCTGTTTCTTTTTTCATACAACTCCCACTAACTAAACTCTACTTTGCATTTTCAGATTGTCGTTGCTGCTCTCATTGCAGTTAATTTCGGGCTCACAGGCCAGGGAACCTTCTCTAAAACCTATGCGGATTTGGTGGTCTTCTTCATTTGCATCTACGTCTCCGCCTTTGCGTGGTCCTGGGGACCATTGGGCTGGCTGGTCCCCTCTGAAATCTTCCCGCTTGAGATTAGGTCTGCTGGTCAGAGCATCAATGTCTCTGTGAACCTGCTCTTCACCTTCATCATTGCTCAAGTTTTCTTGTCCATGCTCTGTCACATGAAGTTTGGTCTCTTCTTCTTCTTCGCCGCCTTCGTGGGTCTCATGACTGCATTCATTTACTACTTTTTGCCTGAGACCAAGAATATTCCAATTGAGGAGATGGAACAAGTTTGGAAGGATCACAAGTTTTGGGGGAAGGTGATCAGGGATGAGGATGAGAAGGACATTGAGATGAGTTGAGCTGAGGGAGGACATGAACGCACTCTCTCTCTAGATCCCCCTGTTCTATTTTTCTTTGTTGTCCTCCAGGTTTAGGACCGATGGTTTTTATCTTTATTTTTGTTTTTGAGGTTTAAACACGGTAACTGATCCATTTTTACTTGCATTTAGACATGGAGCTTTCATTATTTTATCCAATTGCATGCTTCAATTATAAAGTTTGTTTTGGCTGCACTTAGGATTACATTCTTCAATTAAAAATATTAAGTTTGGTTTGGTTGCACAACTTGAATGGATTAATGTTTTGCTTGCACTTTATAGCAATTTACATGGACCAAAGCTTGTTTTGATTGCACTTCTTAGAACTTATATACGGAAAAAGAAAAAGTTTATATAAGGGCGAGGCCCTAAACATTCAAATTAAGGGGCACCTCCAAAATTCACTGGAAGAGGTTCTTTTGATGCTCAAAAAATCCTCAAATCAATCATCTTGGCCTTAAGATTTATGAAAATAAGAAAAAATGGATTTTAAATATTGGAAATAGTGCATCAAATCCTCAAAATCGATCATCCGACCACAAGATGTATGAAAATAAGAAAAAATAGATTTTAAATTTTGGAAATAATGCATCTTGTAATTCATTTTCTAGGGTGTCAATTTTCAAAAATTTTAAGTATTCATAGATATGCTCGATCTACACTATTTTTTAAGCTTTGAATTTTTTGATTGGAGAAGAATCTTTAAATTTTATAATTATGGAAGAAATTAAAATTTCAGGCCGTCACAAATATTTCCACGGCCTAAACATCTTTCCACACTGTTTGAAAGTGGGCCTTACTTTGAGTATTTAGGGCCTCAGCCTTTTACAAACGTATTTAGGGCCTCAGCCAAACAATACCCTTCATGTATTGTTTAACTGCCAGCCTCAAATAAATAGCAGCATATTGTTTGGATAGCTAATTACTTACAAATCCGCCATTTCCATATCATTTTTTTTTCCTGCCTACAGGTTTGAGGAGCAGCTCATAGGAGTTGCAGCCTTAAACAATCCAATTAAGGCACACCCAAAAATTTTATCATAACATGTAATTTTCTTGTAAAACATTATTAGTATTATCTTAAAATCTATTTTCATACCTAATTAAAAAAATTTAAATTCCAAAAATGGTTAAATCAAGTAGATCTAGAAATATATGAAAATCTTGAAAATGGACGGTCTAGATAATATGCTCCAAGATGCACTATTTCCAATATTCAAAAACTTTTTTTTTTTCATATTTATAGATCTCGATATCGAGATGATTGATTAGAGGGCTCGTTCAACATTAAAACCACATTTCCGATAGATTTTTGATGTGCATCTATGATTCTGCATTTTAAGGTTGCAACCTTATATAAACTTTTCCCCAAAAAAAATACATAAAAGGGATCGTATATAATGAGAGCTTTTACCTTCGGTACATGGTGGTCCCAATTAATACTGACCATTGGATGTGAAATTGGGTGGTTGTATTTATTTCATTTACCAAGCTTAAATTTCAAAAAAAATTTGTGACACACCCAAGCTATCAAATTTTACATCAGATGGTTTAGATGGCCGTAAGTAATTACGTCATTTCTATACAAAAAATAAAGGGAAAAGTTTATATAGAGTCGAGGCTCAAAACAATCAAATTCAAGCCTACCTCAAAAATTTCACTAGAAGAGGTTGTTTTGATGCTCAAACATCTTCCAATTGATCATCTTGAGATCAAGAAGCATTGACATGAGAAAAAAATGGATTTCAAGTTTTGAAAATAACGTATTTTGTAACGCATTTTTGGAC
This sequence comes from Amborella trichopoda, assembly GCF_054954075.1. Taxonomy (NCBI): domain Eukaryota; kingdom Viridiplantae; phylum Streptophyta; class Magnoliopsida; order Amborellales; family Amborellaceae; genus Amborella; species Amborella trichopoda. The sequence goes on from NC_142344.1 coordinate 1,311,021, forward strand.
CGTCAATTTTCAAGATTTTCAAGTTTTTATAGATCTGTCGATCTACAATATTTTTGAAGCTTTCAACTTTATAAATAACTATAAAAAGATATTTTAAGGCTATCACAAAGATTTTCAATATTGAAACCACATTTTTTAATACTATTTGAAGGTAGGCTCTAATTTGATTGTTTAGAGCCTAGGCTCTATACAAACCGCACCGAAAAGTAATGGTCTCATTGTATACCATCTTATATATAATGGGTGTGGTTTATACAAGGCATCAATCTTAAATAATCAAAGTGAGGACAAACTCCTATCCCTGCCCGAGGATGCAGATTCAGAGTGAAAAGCATGAAATTGTAACACTTTCAAACTATAGGCTAACTTCAATAAAAAAGGGAAAAAAATATTTCTAAATCACATTCTCTATAGGCTTGAAAACAATGTTTCAAGTTCGAACGCAGACCGTCCCATTTTTGAAGGGTAAGATCTGTTAGAAAACTCAATATATCCAAATTTTGATTTGAGAAAACTCGTCTAGTGACGTTAAGGTAATTACCAAAATTTGAGATCAAAATAATCTTCCAAAGTTCTCCACCCGCAGGAATTGTACAGTATGCTCCAACGAGAGCACGGCGTACACATTTTATGCAAACATGGATTTAGGGAGCCATAGATGCCATAATTACGGGCTTAAACAGCCTTAGCCACCCTCCTGAGTTACCTAATCCAACACCAACTTGCCCAACAAACTCTATGTAAGTGAAGTTCTAATGCTAAAGGATTTTATGCGCCAATAGGAGCATAGTATCCATTTACTTCATACAAAACCCATTCTAGAAGTAATATAGGAGTCCAAACTTCGGGTTATAACTTCTCCAACACCTTGATTAATTCTCAATAAAAAAATTTCTAAATCTCACTTTCTATGCACTTTGAAAAAAATAATGCTTTTTAGATTGATCATGGACGTTCAATTTTTCTAATGGTGAAAGTTAATTGTTAAAAAACTTGAAATTAAAATATTCTCTCTTGAAAATAACCATTTAGTGATTATTACGTGGTTCCCAAACTTTCATAGGGAAAAAGAGAAAAAAAATTCTCCGAAATAAATAACTCGTGTACTTGAAAGAGTAGAAAAGTATACAATGAAACCATTTATCTTTGGTATAAGGTGGTTACGGTTAATCTTGACTATTGGTTGTGAAATTGGGTAGCTGCGTTAATGTCATTGATCAAGCTCAAATTTCAAAGAAATTTTCTCGACTTTGTAACACACCCAAACTATCAGATTTCACATTGAATGGTTATAAGTAATTGTGACCTCCATGTACCAAATGTAAATGGTTTCTTTCATAGCAAAAATTGACACCATATATAAACTTTTCATTATAAAATTTAGATAATATGCATTTCAAATATTGCCCCTTTATTTTCGTGCCTTTTTTTTTTTTTTTTTCATTATTTTCTATTTTGTGTTAGTTTTATTTTTTCCATTTTTATATTTATTTTTTCCGATTTTGTACCCTTCGCTCAAAAATTGAAACACGTTCCATTATGAGTGCCACTTAAGCCTTGCACTGTATGTAAAATGTCCATCGCTCATTCTCGTCAACGGACGGTGGATCTGAGCCCTTCTTTCCATCTGGTTCACAACCAAAAGAACGGCTCATCTCCATTGTCTATAGCCACTAACCATTTAGTTTAGATCTGATTCATTCCCTTGATACATATACTATAGTACCAGGTAATGCATATAGTATAGAGATATGTATACTATAGTATTTCTGATTCACTCCCCTATCCAACTGTCCAATTTAGATCAAGTAAGCCACCGACTGTTTAGTCTAAAATCTTATCCCTCATAGTATTTTTAAAAAAATATTATACAAATCATATGAATATGAAATTTGGTAAGTGCCATCAAGGCACACCTAAAAAAAATATTGAAACATATCTTCATAAAATAAAATATCAAAATGTCCATAAAACATTTAGGGAATTTTGGTTATTTTATTTTACCTGTATATATATTTTTAATTTTTTTATAAGTGCAAGTTTAAGAGTGGAGTGAACGCCTTAAATTTGGTGTCCAATTATTTTGTAGAAAACAAATTAAAAATAAAAACAGTGTAGAGGCATGACATTGTAATTGGGTCCACCTTAGATGTCCATTCAGATCGGACAACCGGATAAGGGAAATTATATATCGATTGCAAGGGGGCTAGCTAGAAGGAGATGGAATCAGCTGGACCATCCACGAATGGTACAGCCATCTAAACACTTTTATATAGTAGGGAAAGTATAGAAAACTTTCCCTTATATTAATTTATTTTTTCTTTCTTTTATTTCTTTTAAAATCGAGTCCAACTTATTTTCTTAGTGGTTGGACCGAGTTTCTTATATATAGTAGGGTATGTATAGAAAACTTTTTTTGCAGTAATTTATTTTTTTCTTTTATTTCTTCTAAAATCTAGTCCAATTGATTCTACTAGTGGTTGGATCGAGTTTGACTGGACTAAATCCCTGACCAGTTTGGTAGGTAGATCAATCCCGTGAGATGAATGGACATAAGTACATAACAAAATTGAGGTTCATCTTATGCTTGGAAAAATAAAATGAACTATACTGGTACATAGTTATTCCGCGCGTATAATAGGTAATTCCATATGGAGAAGTTCCTCTATAAAATTTAGGGAAAATTATATATATATTCGTTGTAGTTTTCGTTATTATCAAAATACCAAATATTTTTCGTTATTACTGGAATGTATGTTTTTTTTCACTTCATAACCATTTTTTTTTTAAAAAAAAGACTTTTTTTCCCTTTTTCGGTTTTTAAACAACCAAAAATAGGCAGAAGCTTGAAATTTGCATTCTTATTTTCGGTTGTTGAACAACCGAAAATGTCTTGTTTTCAGTTATTGAACAATTGAAAATAGGACTGCGTATTTTAGAAGCTTGCTGAAATATGCAGTCCTATTTTCGGTTGTTTAACATCCGAAAATGTATTGTTTTCGGTTGTTCAACAACCGCAAACCGAAAACCGAAAACATAACTGGGTATTCTATAAGCATGCTCAACATCTGAAAATGTTATATTCTTTGTTGCTCAACATCCGAAAATATCCTATTTTCCATTGTTCAACAACCGAAAATAGGGCAGAAGCATGGAATTTGCATTCTTATTTTCGAAAAATGCCATATTTTCGGTTGTTCAATAACCGAAAATAGGACTGCATATTCCAGAAGCTTAAATGAGCCCCGTTATTTTTTGTTGTTCAAGAACTGAAATTATCTTATTTTTTGTTTTTGAACAACCTATAATCCAGCCATTTCGGTTGTTCAAAAACAGAAAAAGGGTAAAAACTTTTTTTTTTAAAAAAAAATTTATTATGAAATGAAAAAAACAGATATTCTAGTAATAACATAAACTATTTGGTATTTTGATAATAATGGAAACTATAATGACGATATACGTAATTTTCCCTAAAATTTATACCACCCGTCATTTTTCTTTTCTACCTTAAGCACCAACTAATTAATCGTTTAATTAACTTTTAGTAAGTCACAAACATAAATCGGCAATAACCATGAATAAATACATTGACAATTATTCTCTAGGAAATCCATATATAAAATTTAGAATGTGTTTCTAGGAAATCCATATATAAAATTTAGAATGTGTTTTTATTATTTTGGGTAGTTCAAAAGTAAGAATCGAACTTGAGATATAATGCTGCTAAACTTCAGCTGCTCACCACTCAAACCCAAGCCCAATTACTATAGTTTATATTGTATTGAACCATATATGTATCCTAGACTAAGAGCTGAGGCAAGCCAAAATTTGGCCCAAGGGCAAGGTCACCTCAGCCCTAGGTTGAGCTTAGGCCATGGGTTATAGCAAAGCTGGCTTGAACTGGCAAGGGTTGGGTAGAGCCATCTAGCCAAGACCCTAGGCCACACTAGGACTATAGCTAGCTTGGCCTTAACCGAGCCAAGGCTCATTCAGGTCATCTAGCTAATACCTCAGGCTAGGCCTTGGTAGGGCTTTTTCTCGAGACAGGTTTCTAGGGTGAACAACATGTGTCTGAGAGAGAGGGAGAGAGATTTCTACTCAACTCTATTTTGGGCAACGGTTCATGAATCTTCCTTTCGAAACCTTGAGCCACCAAAAATAGAAGGCATTGTCTACAAAGAGATCACTTGCTTTGGTACATGGAGGTTGCAATCATTTTTGTCTTTTAAATTTCAAAATCGGTAGTCGTAAAAGTATCATTGAATAAATACATAATTCTAAATAAAAAATACTCTTGGACTTCAAGAGCCACCCCAAGCCATCTAATGAGTGTGAATGATTATGAACTCCATGCACAAAAAATAAATGGTCCCCAAACGAAAACATTTAACAAACAAAACATAAAGAAAAACCCATGAGCACATGGAGTTGGTAGATAATTAAGCGAGGCACCACACCAAACTCAGGCATATAATGGTATCACGAATTCATTGGCCTTGCCTCCCATTGTCTTTCACAAAAACCAAATTATTGAGAAGAGCCATAACCTTTTTGTTCTTATCAAATAAACCTAAATCAATTAATTATTTTTGAAAAACCAAAAAAAAAAAAAAGAAGAAGAAGAAATTACAGATATAGCCAGAGAGAGAGAGACGGAGGATTAAGACCCTCAAATCCCAAATGTGAATAAATGGATTGGAACTCGAAAGTCTAACACATAAACCACAAAAGGAAAAGGATGATGGCATGGGTGGAGAAAAAGGAAGTCCATGGTGGGTTTTCTTGTAATCTTGTTCTTGTTTTATGCTGTAATCTTGGGCTCAGAGAGCTGGAGAGATGGGTCAGCCTCATTAGGGAGCTTCTTCCATACTAAGTGCATCTCTTCAATGGGCACATTCTTGGTTTTAGGAAGGAAGATGTAGATGAAGATGGTCATGATGAGAACCCAGCCTTCGAAGAAGAAGAAGAGGCCGTCTTTGAGGTGGCAGAGGAGCGTGAGGAAGACCTGGGCAATCACGAAGGTGAAGAGAAGGTTAACGGAGACTTTGATACTCTGGCCGGCAGAGCGGATCTCGAGGGGGAAGATCTCAGAGGGCACGAGCCACCCGAGTGGTCCCCATGACCAGGCGAAGGCGGCAACGTAGGTGCAGATGAGGAAGACCACGACGTCGGCCTGGCCCTTGGTGAGGCTCCCGGGGCCGGAGACCCCAAAGACCTCGCCGATCATGACACCGATGACGATCGGCCATGCAAAAACCAACACATTTTTACTGATTGATGTCTCCATTAATTTGATTTTCACAACAATTCGAAATACTTAACATCCTCCTCAAACCGCTTGGGTTTGGGGGATACTGACCTGACTGATGAACATCTGGACACCGCCCTCGAGAAACAGGATCCTCCTGCCATACCTATCGACTGTCACAATAGACACAACAGTGGCGATCGTATTGACGAAACCACTGATGACAGCAGACATGAGCGACACATCATCTGGCAAATCCTATGGTCTTGAGGAGCACAGGCGCATAAAACATGATGACATTGATGCCAGTCAATTGCTGGAAGAAGGGGATGGCAATGGACATCACCAATTGGGGCCTGTATTTCTTCTGCAATATGTTCTTCCATGGGTGCGTAACTTTCTTCGAAGCCTCACTAGCCTCAACCAAGTTCTTGTACTCCTCCTCAATGCTATCAGGGCCTCTGATTTTCCTGAGCATGTTCTTGGCCTTCTCGGGCTGGTTACGCTCTCGATCAGGGAGTTGGGGGTGTCTGGAAGGAAAATGGCACCGACAGTCATGATGTATATTAAAAAATTTAAATTAGGCTTTTTCCTTTTAGTTAAATTTCTATTAGAATAGAAATTCAAATTAGTTTGAATTTATCCATAATTTCTATTTAAGTTTGAACTCATTCATACTACAAGAATAGAAATTCAAATTAGCGTTTTTTCCTGATAAGGAAATTAGATTTTCTTTTCATGTTGACTTGGGGTGAATTTATGTTCTTTTATCCAAAAATATCTATTCTCTTATCTTTAAATTATCATTTTTCCTTATAGACAAATCAGATCCCCTTTTGCTAAAATTTTAAAGTTAGCTTGGGATAATTTATAACTTTTTATCTAAATCTCTATTTTCAAATTTTTATTTTTTATTTTTAACTTCCTTAATATTCATATATTATTCTATTTCTCTATTTCGTGTCTAATAGTCAAGATTAATTATGACATCCAACGCCTAAGATAAATGTTCGCATTATATACTTTCCCATATTTAAATCTAAACTTGAATTATCCTTTTAAACCGTATAGATACGTTTTGTTATCCATTTATCTAGTCCTTATTTTAGCTATTTCCTTGGTGTTAATCGTATTGAACGCGCTGTAACCTATATCTTTATCTTGTGATTTGAGCACGAAGAGTTTTATCGTGTTGGGAAATCTTTATCTTGTGATTTGAGCAAGAAGTTTATTGGGTTGGGAAACATGAGAAGTAACTATATAAAGAGGTGTCTTCTTCAAAGAGTAGATCGATGTTTGTTTTTGCTGAATGCCGAGAGAAAGATTGAGGAAGAGCTAGAGAGAGAGAGAGGAGAGTTTCTGGTTAGAGAGAGAGAGAGAAAGAAGAAAGATTGAGGAAGAGCTAAAGAGAGAGAGAGAGAGAGAGAAAGAAGAGAGCCATGGCTGGAGGTATTGTTGCAAATAATGGGCAGATCAAAAACTATCCGGGGAAAACAACAGCTTTTGTGCTTATGACCTGTATAGTTGCGGCCTCAGGAGGGCTCATATTTGGTTATGATATTGGAATTTCAGGTCAGTTTCTTATTTCTTTGATAGTTTCTCTCTCTACTGTTCTACCTTTCTCTCTCTAAAAATTCCTTTTGTTCTTTCATGGTTTTCTGTCTCTACATATCCCTCTTTCTTTGTTTCTCTTCTCTCTCTACATATCCCTCTTTCTTTGTTTCACTTTCTACAAGTTTCTTTTTTATTTTTTCATCGTTTTATCTCTCTGCCTATTTCTGTTTCTTTGTTTCTCTCTCTATGAGTTTATTTTTTTGTTTCATAGTTCTATCTCTCCACGCCTTCATCTTCCTTTTTTTTCTCTATATGTGTTTTTCATGGTTTTATCTCTCTACCTATTTCTCTTTCTTTGTTTCTCTCTCTCTAGGGGCTTATTTTTTCTTTGATTTTTCTCTCTCTATGTATTCTTCTTTCTTCGTTTCTTTTTCTTTTCCTCTTTCATGGTTTTATCCTATATCTCTTTCTTCTTTTTTTTCCATTGTTCTATCTCTTTGCCTATTTCTCTTCTCTTTTTTGTTTCTGTCTATACATGAATTCACTATTTAATGCCATGGATTTTGTGGTTTTTGGGTTGATCTGAAATTAGAATGTTAATATTCTTGTTTCACGCGTGCGTTTGTAGAGAGAGATATTATGCCCGAAAAAAAAAAGGGATCCGTTATTCATTCATGAATGAGAATGTGGAGAGAGAGGGGAATACAGTATACTTATGTGTGAGAGTTATTGTCTTATTGAGAGATACGTGAGAGTTATTGTTTTATTGAGTATGTGTGAGAGTTATTGTGTTATTGTTTTATTGAGTATGTGTGAGAGTTATTGTGTTATTGTTTTATTGAGTATGTGTGAGAGTTATTGTTTTAATGAGAGATACGGGAGAGTTATCTTTTCTTTAATAAGGGAAAATTATGGATAACCTCAAAAATAAGAGTAATAATCAGAGTTATTTTTAATTTTCCACTACTTCAAAGGATCATCATTAAATTTGGCACAGACCTCTATAAAAGTTGATCATCATTAAATTTGACACAGATATCTTGAAAAATATTATATGTGTGTGGGACTTGACTTTTCTAGATATCAATCTTTATGTTGTTTGTAGTTTACTTTTATTTTTATTATTTTTTTGTTTTTAACTATTTGCTTCAATCAAACTCATCTCTTTGTGTTGCCTGTGTTTTGTAGGGGGAGTCACTTCAATGGATACCTTTCTGAAAAAATTCTTTCCCTCAGTTTTGACGAAGATGAAAGAGAATAAAAACAATGGAAATCAGTATTGCACCTTTGATAGCCAGCTCCTTGTGACATTCACCTCGTCGCTCTACATTGCTGGTCTTTTGGCCTCTTTTGTCGCCTCTTATCTCACTCGCAAGTTTGGGCGTAAGCCAACTATGGTAGCGGGTGGACTTACATTTCTGCTGGGTGCCATTCTCAACGGTTTTGCCCAAAATGTGGCCATGCTTATAATAGGCAGGATTCTTCTTGGTATCGGAGTAGGTTTTGCTAATCAGGTATAATACTTGTACTCATTCCTTCCTCATGAGATTAACTAGAGAGAGATTTAATGTTCTCAAAGTATTAGATATGGGATTGTATACAATGAGACCATTTACTTTTGATATAATAAGGTTACAATTACTTACAATCATCCGATGTGAAATATGATAGCGAGGATTGTATACTATGAGACTATTTACTTTTGATACAATAAGGTCATAATTACTTACACTAATCCGATTTGAAATATGATAGTTTGGTGTGTTACAAAATTCGAAAAAATTTCTTTTGAAGTTTGAGCTTGGTCAATAGAATAAATACAACCACCTAATTTCACACCCGGATAAAAATTAATTGTAACCGCCTTGTACCATGTAATTGTAGACTTTTCCTTAATTCATATGAGAGATATTCTTTTAGTCATTCATTAGTTTCATAAACAACATCTGATTTTACATCTCACTTTGTTGGACTGACTAAGTTATTCCATAAACTCTGCTAAGGAATCCCATTAACATGAGAGACAGAGCGCTCACTCTTCTCTTCTCTTCCATTGCAGTCGGTCCCTCTCTACTTGTCAGAGATGGCGCCGCCCAGGCTCCGTGGCGCCCTGAACATTATGTTCCAGCTCGCTATTACCGTGGGCATCCTCATGGCCAACCTCATAAATTACGGCACAAACAAGATGAAGGGCGACATAGGATGGAGAGTGTCCCTTGGCCTCGCTGCGGTCCCCGCCATCATCATGACCGTCGGATCCATTTTCCTCCCCGACACGCCAAACTCCCTCATCGAGCGTGGGAAAAACGACATAGCCAGGGCCATGTTACAGAAGATCAGAGGTACTGCTGATGTGGGGGAAGAGTTTAACGACCTCATCGAGGCCAGCGAAGCTTCACAGAAGGTGAAACATCCCTGGAAGAACATCTTGAAGAGGAGGTACAGGCCGCAGTTGATCATGGCCATTATGATACCAGCCTTTCAACAGTTGACTGGGATCAATGTGATCATGTTCTATGCACCAGTACTCTTCAGGACCATCGGATTTGGCAGCGATGCTTCGTTGATGTCGTCCGTGATCTCAGGTCTGGTAAACATGGTCGCCACCCTCGTCTCAGTGTGGACTGTCGACAAGGTTGGCCGTCGATTCTTGTTCCTTGAGGGAGGGGTGCAGATGTTCGGTTCGCAGGTGAGAGAAAAATACAGTGACCGATCTATACTCTCTTTTAATGTTCAACAATTTTTGAAAAAAATTTTAAAAAAATTCCCCCGATCCTATTTATGCTTTTTTTTTCTTTTATTTTTTTTAAAATTTTTTTCTTTCTTTTTTTCAGTATCTCAATAGGAATGACGGGACGTTACTCGTTTTTCAGAGTCAAGTTTTTTTTTTAAGGTGTTATATGAGTGGTGTCAGTGGGAAGATCGCTAGGGTTGCCTACCACCACGACCCCAGACCCTTTCCTAATGCTCGTATTCCTGATGCTCCTTTTCATGTTCATGTCATCTTGACTAAACCAAAGATGCTCAAAAATTGGGCAGGCCCCTGGCTCGGCCAATAGACTGGGGCTTGGGCCCGAACCAACTCCCATGATTATAGAGTAAAATTTTCAAAAATTTTAAAAAATACAATAATATCTCCCTTTCTCTCGATGTAAATATATGTTTTTTTTTTTCATTCCCTTATATAGAATGCTTCATTCTCTTCTTTCTTCTCTTCTCTATCTATTATCCTTTTTCAAGTATCTCTTATCTATCTATATCTATTCTCTTTTCTCCTTTTCTTCTACTCCTTTCAACGCCCCTGCTCTGTTTCTTTTTTCATACAACTCCCACTAACTAAACTCTACTTTGCATTTTCAGATTGTCGTTGCTGCTCTCATTGCAGTTAATTTCGGGCTCACAGGCCAGGGAACCTTCTCTAAAACCTATGCGGATTTGGTGGTCTTCTTCATTTGCATCTACGTCTCCGCCTTTGCGTGGTCCTGGGGACCATTGGGCTGGCTGGTCCCCTCTGAAATCTTCCCGCTTGAGATCAGGTCTGCTGGTCAGAGCATCAATGTCTCTGTGAACCTGCTCTTCACCTTCATCATTGCTCAAGTTTTCTTGTCCATGCTCTGTCACATGAAGTTTGGTCTCTTCTTCTTCTTCGCCGCCTTCGTGGGTCTCATGACTGCATTCATTTACTACTTTTTACCTGAGACCAAGAATATTCCAATTGAGGAGATGGAACAAGTTTGGAAGGATCACAAGTTTTGGGGGAAGGTGATCAGGGATGAGGATGAGAAGGACATTGAGATGAGTTGAGCTGAGGGAGGACATGAACGCACTCTCTCTCTAGATCCCCCTGTTCTATTTTTCTTTGTTGTCCTCCAGGTTTAGGACCGATGGTTTTTATCTTTATTTTTGTTTTTAAGGTTTGAACACTGTAACTGATCCATTTTTACTTGCATTTAGACATGGAGCTTTCATTATTTTATCCAATTGCATGCTTCAATTATAAAGTTTGTTTTGGCTGCACTTAGGATTACGTTCTTCAATTAAAAATATTAAGTTGGTTTGGTTGCACAACTTGAATGGATTAATGTTTTGCTTGCACTTTATAGCAATTTATATGGACCAAAGCTTGTTTTGATTGCACTTCTTAGAACTTATATACGGAAAAAGAAAAAGTTTATATAAGGGCGAGGCCCTAAACATTCAAATTATGGGGCACCTCCAAAATTCACTAGAAGAGGTTCTTTTGATGCTCAAAAAATCCTCAAATCAATCATCTCGACCTTAAGATGTATGAAAATAAGAAAAAATGGATTTTAAATATTGGAAATAGTGCATCAAATCCTCAAAATCGATCATCCGACCACAAGATGTATGAAAATAAGAAAAAATAGATTTGAAATATTGAAAATACTGCATCTTGTAATTCATTTTCTAGGCTGTCAATTTTCAAAAATTTTAAGTATTCATAGATATGCTCGATCTACACTATTTTTTAAGCTTTGAATTTTATGATTGGAGAAGAATCTTTAAATTTTATAATTATGGAAGAAATTAAAATTTCAGGCCGTCACAAATATTTCCACGGCCTAAACATCTTTCCACACTGTTTGAAAGTGGGCCTTACTTTGAGTATTTAGGGCCTCAGCCTTTTACAAACGTATTTAGGGCCTCAGCCAAACAACACCCTTCATGTATTGTTTAACTGCCAGCCTCAAATAAATAACAGCATATTGTTTGGATAGCTAATTACTTACAACTCCGCCATTTCCATATCATTTTTTTTTCCTGCCTACAGGTTTGAGGAGCAGCTCATACGAGTTGCAGCCTTAAACAATCCATTTAAGGCACACCCAAAAATTTTATCATAACATGTAATTTTCTTGTAAAAAGTTATTAGTATTATCGTAAAATCTATTTTCATACCTAATTAAAATAATTTAAATTCCAAAAATGGTTAAATCAAGTAGATCTATAAATATATGAAAATCTTGAAAATGGACGGTCTAGATAATATGCTCCAAGATGCACTATTTCCAATATTCAAAAACTTTTTTTTTTTCATATTCATAGATCTCGATATAGAGATGATTGATTAGAGGGCTCGTTCAACATTAAAACAACATTTCCGATAGATTTTTGATGTGCATCTATGATTATGCATTTTAAGGTTGCAACCTTATATAAACTTTTCCCCAACAAAAATACATAAAGGGGATCGTATATAATGAGAGCTTTTACCTTCGATACATGGTGGTCCCAATTAATCCCGACCATTGGATGTGAAATTGGGTGGTTGTATTTATTTCATTTACCAAGCTTAAATTTCAAAACAAATTTTTCTCGAACTTTGTGACACACCCAAGCTATCAAATTTTACATCAGTAGGTTTAGATGGCCGTAAATAATTACGTCATTTCTATACAAAAAATAAAGGGAAAAGTTTATATAGAGTCGAGGCTCAAAACAATCAAATTCGAGCCTACCTCAAAAATTTCGCTAGAAGAGGTTGTTTAGATCTGAATCCTTCTCGTGATACATACATTATAGTACCAAGTATTGAATATACTACAGAGATATGTATACTATCGTATTTCTGATTCATTCCCCTATCTAACTGCCCAATTTAGATCAAGTAAGCCACTGTCTGTTTAGTCTAAGAACTGATTTCACATAGTATTTATTCAAAAAATTTATACAAATCATATGAATATGAAATTTGGTAAGTGCCATCAGGGCACACCTAAAAAAAATATTAAAACACATCTTCAAAAAATAAAATATCAAAATATCCATAAAACATTTTGGGAATTTTGGTTATTTTATTATATATATATATATATATATATATATATATATATATATATATATATATATATATATATATATATATATATATATATATATATATATATATATATATATAACTTTTTTATAGATGCGAGTTTAAGAGAGGAGTGAACGCCTAAATTTTGGTGTCCAATTATTTTGTAGAAAACAAATTAAAAATAAAAGCAGTGTAAAGGCATGACATTGTAATTGAGTCCATCTTAGACGTCCATTCAGATCGGACAACTGGATGAGGGAAATTATATATCGATTGCAAGGGGGCTAGCTAGTAGGAGATGGAATCAGCTCGACCATCCACGAATGGTATAGCCATCTAAACACTTTTATATGGTAGGGAAAGTATAGAAAACTTTCCTTTATATTAATTTATTTATTTTTTCTTTTATTTCTTCTAAAATCGAGTCCAACTTATTTTATTAGTGGTTGGACCGAGTTTCTTATATATAGTAGGGGAAGTATAGAAAACGTTTTTTTGTAGTAATTTATTTTTTTATTTTATTTCTTCTAAAGTCCAGTCAAATTGAGTATAATAGTGGTTGGATCGAGTTTGACTTGAGTATAATAGTGGTTGGATCGAGTTTGACTGGACTAAACCCCTCACCAGTTTGGTAGGTAGATCAATCCTGTAAGAAGAATGGACATAAGTACATAACAAAATTGAGGTTCATATTATGCATGGAAAAATAAAATAAACTATACTGGTACATAGTTATTCCATGTGTATAATAGGTAATTCCTTATGGAGTAGTTCCTCTATAAAATTTAGGTAAAATTATGTATATATTCGTTATAATTTTTGTTATTATCAAAATACCAAATATTTTCCTTTATTACTGGAATGTGTGTTTTTTTTCACTTCATAACAAAAAAATTTTAAAAACAAAATACTTTTTTCCCCTTTTTCGGTTTTTGAAAAACCAAAAATAGGCAGAAGCTTGAAATTTGCATTCTTATTTTCGGTTGTCGAACGACCGAAAATGCCTAGTGTTCGGTTGTTGAACAATTGAAAATAGGACTGCGTATTTCAGAAGCTTGCTGGAATATGCAGTCCTATATTCGATTCTTGAACATCCGAAAATGTATTGCTTTTGGTTGTTCAACAACCGAAAACCAAAAACCGAAAACATAACTGGTATTCCATAAGCATGCTCAACATCCGAAAATGTTATATTTTTTGTTGTTTAACATCCAAAAATATCCTATTTTCCGTTGTTCAACAACCGAGAATAGGACAGAAGCATGGAATTTGCATTCTTATTTTCGAAAAATGCCATATTTTCGGTTGTTCAATAACCGAAAGTAGGACTGCATATTCCATAAGCTTAAACGAGCCCCTCTATTTTTTGTTGTTCAAGAACTGAAATTAGCTTATTTTTTGTTTTTGAACAACTTAAAATCTAGCCATTTCGGTTGTTCAAAAACCAAAAAAGGGTAAAAAAAGTTCTTTTAAAAAAAAATTTGTTATGAAATGAAAAAAACAGATATTCTAGTAATAACATAAACTATTTGGTATTTTGGTAATAATGGAAACTATAACGACGATATGCGTGATTTTCCCTAAAATTTATACCACCCGTCATTTTTCTTTGCTACCTTAAGATCCACCTAATTAATTCTTTAATTAATTTTTAATTAATCGCAAACATAAATTGGCAATAACCATCAATAAATAAGTTGACAATTATTCCCTAAAAAATCCATATATAAAATTTAGAATGTTGACAATTATTCCCTAAAAAATCCATATATAAAATTTAGAATGTGTTTTTATTATTTTGGGTAGTTCAACAGTAAGAATCGAACTAGAGATATAATGCTGCTAAACGTTAGTTGCTCGTCACTCAAACCCAAGCCCAATTACTATAGTTTATATTGTATTGAACCATATATGTATCCTAGACTAAGAGCTGAGGTACGCCAAAATGTGGGCCAAGGGCAAGGTCACCTCAGCCCTAGGTTGAGCTTAGGCCATGGTTTATAGCAAAGCTGGCTTGAACTGGCAAGGGTTGGGTAGAGCCATCTAGCCAAGACCCTAGGCCACACTAGGATTATAGCAAGCTTGGCCTTAACCGAGCCAAGTCTAATTGAGGTCATCTAGCTAATACCTCAGGCTAGGCCTTGCTAAGGCCTTTGCTCGATACAGGTTTCTAGGGTGAACAACATGTATCTGAGAGAGAGCGAGAGAGGGAGAGAGATTTCTACTCAACTCTATTTTGGGCAAGGGTTCTTGAATATTCCTTTCGAAACCTTGAGCCACCAAAAATAGAAGGCATTGTCTACATATAGATCATTTGTTTTTGTACTTGGAGGTTACAATCATTTTTTTCCTTTAAATTTTAAAATGGGTGGTTGTAAAAGTATCATTGAATAAATACATAATTCTAAATAAAAAATACTCTTGGACTTCGTGAGTTACCCCAAGCCATCTACTTTGACATTTAATGAGTGTGAATAATTATAAACACCCTGCACAAAAAGATAAGTGGTCCCCAAACGAAAACCTTAACAAACAAAACACAAAGAAAAACCCATAAACACATGGAGTTGGTAGATAATTAAGCGAGGCACCACACCAAACTCAGGCATATAATGGTATCACGAATTCATTGGCCTTGCCTCCCGTTGTCTTTCACAAAAACCAACTTATTGAGAGGAGCCATAACCTTTTTGTTCTCATCAAATAAACCTAAATCAGTTCATTTTTTTTGAACAACCAAAAAAAAAAAGAAAGAAGAAATTACAGATATAGCCACAAAGAGAGAGAGACGGAGGATTAAGACCCTCAAATCCCAAATGTGAATAAATGGGTTGGAACTCGAAAGTCCAACACATAAACCAGAAAAGGAAAAGGATGATGGCATGGGTGGAGAAAAAGGAAGTCCATGGTAGTTTTTCTTGCTATCTTGTTCTTGTTTTAGGCTGTAATCTTGGGCTCAGAGAGCTGGAGAGATGGGTCAGCCTCATTAGGGAGGTTCTTGCCCCAGAACCAGTGCTTCTTCCATACTAAGTGCATCTCTTCAATGGGCACATTCTTGGTTTCAGGAAGGAAGATGTAGATGAAGATGGTCATGATGAGAACCCAGCCTGCGAAGAAGAAGAAGAGGCCGAATTTGAGGTGGCAGAGGAGCGTGAGGAAGACCTGGGCAATCACGAAGGTGAAGAGAAGGTTAACGGAGACGTTGATACTCTGGCCGGCAGAGCGGATCTCGAGGGGGAAGATCTCAGAGGGCACGAGCCACCCGAGTGGTCCCCATGACCAGGCGAAGGCGGCAACGTAGGTGCAGATGAGGAAGACCACAACGTCGGCCTGGCCCTTGGTGAGGCTCCCGGTGCCGGAGACCCCGAAGACCTTGCCGATCATCACACCAATGATCATCTGCCATGCAAAAACCAACATATTTTTACTAATTGATATCTCCATTAATTTGATTTTCACAACAATTCGAAATACTTAACATCCTCCTTAAACCGCTTGGGTTTTGGGGATACTGACCTGACTGATGAACATCTGGACACCGCCCTCTAGAAACAGGATCCTCCTGCCATACCTATCGACTGTCACAATAGACACAACGGTGGCAATCGTATTGACGAAACCACTTATGACAGCAGACATGAGCGACGCATCATCTGCAAATCCTATGGTCTTGAAGAGCACAGGCGCATAAAACATGATGACATTGATGCCAGTCAATTGCTGGAAGAAGGGGATGGCAATGGACATCACCAATTGGGGCCTGTATTTCTTCTGCAATATGTTCTTCCATGGGTGAGTAACTTTCTTCGAAGCCTCACTAGCCTCAACCAAGTTCTTGTACTCCTCCTCAATGCTATCAGTGCCTCTGATTTTCCTGAGCATGTTCTTGGCCTTCTCGGGCTGGTTACGCTCGATCAGGGAGTTGGGGGTGTCTGGAAGGAAAATGGCACCGACAGTCATGATGATTGCAGGGACGGCAGCAAGGGCAAGGGAGATACGCCATCCATAGCTGCCCTTGATCTGGGCAGTGCCGTAGTTGACGAGATTGGCAGCAAGGATACCGATGGTGATGGCAAGCTGGAATCCCATATTGAGGCCTCCTCGGAGCTTGGCTGGAGCCATCTCAGAGAGGTACAGAGGGACAGACTGCAATGGAGGAGGAAAATATTGCATAATTAAAAGGTTAATTTGAAGATACTACAGAAACCATTAATTA
The DNA here is from genome assembly GCF_054954075.1 of Amborella trichopoda. Classification (NCBI taxonomy): domain Eukaryota; kingdom Viridiplantae; phylum Streptophyta; class Magnoliopsida; order Amborellales; family Amborellaceae; genus Amborella; species Amborella trichopoda. The sequence continues at coordinate 1,327,860 of NC_142344.1, forward strand.
TCACAATTATTCTGATGTTGGAATTCAAACTTAAGAAATAAAAACCTAAGGAAAAGGACTTCAAAATCTCATCACAAATGGGACTTCATTTTGGGATGGGGAAGTAAAAAACAGCTAAGTTTTTGTTTAGAAGCTCATCACGGATAAAAATGGACAAGAAAACAAAATTTAAAAAAACAAAGAAAGAAGAAGAAAAGAAGAAGAATATAAAGTTTAGAGTATGGATTTTAAAATTTTTTTTTTTTTTTGTGCTAGATAACACTAAAATTCTCGTTTGTCATATACATAACATACTTGCTTTGGCTCATTTAGCCATTTTCTTGGACCAACTGAACTACTAAAGGTTCCAGGCTCATTTCATGTCCTCTAATCTCCCATCTAGTAAAATTAACAATAATAATAATAATGAGAGAAATTCGATTTGTTTATTTTACCTGGTTGGCAAATCCAATTCCAATACCAAGAAGAATACGACCGATGATGAGCATAGCGACATTCGTGGCTGCTCCGTTGATGGCAGAGCCAGCCAAGAAGACGGCACCACCAAACAACATGGACGGCCTTCGACCGAAGAGCCTTGTCATTGTAGAGGCAAAGAAGGAGGCGATAAGCCCCGCAATATAGAGGGAGGAGGTGAAGGTGGTAAGCAGCTGGCTATCGAATTTGCAGTACTGGTTCTCATGGGTTTCCTTCATGTTTGTGTAAACAGAAGGGAAGAAATCCTTCAAGAACACATCCATGGATGTGACCCCACCTGCGAATACCATCCTAGCTTAGGACCTGCAATTCATTGTAGAGGATTGCAAAAGAAATATATTTATCTTTTTGGAAAAATATGTGTTCCTGCTTTGTGAAAGAGATATTTTATGTTTCTATCAAACAAAATATTTTTTATTTTTTGAAAAAAAATATTTATCTTTCATTGGAATTATCATCATCATTTAGTGAAAAAAGCATGATTCTTTGAAATATTGAGGTACTGAGGTCCATCCTTGAAAAATTGGATTCATTCATAGAACATTTGGTTTGCGTGAAAATATTTTCACATGAAAACATTTACATCAATTAGTTGCCAATTGGTGTAAAAATATGTATTATTGGTACGAAAATATTATCACACTTGATCGCACGGGAGAATTTTGTCACATAAAAATGTTTTCTAGAAAACATTTTCACGCGAACCAAACAGCCATTATGAACGCCATAATAAATGATTATGTTTACAAGGTGATGAGGTGAAGAATGATAGAGTTATGTTTAATACGCTGATTAAAGATGATGTAAGAATTTAAACAAAATCTATCATTTTAAAGTACACAAGGTTAATAGAGTTAATGGAACTTTGGTTATATTCACTCTTAGATGGCGTATGTAAAACTGGGTGGCTCGGGATGTGGCATCATTGTGCTCGAAGCCTAATAAATTATTTTTTAGATTTCGTATAAAGAAATGACACATTTCTAACTTTTGATTACATATTTGATAGCTAGAAGCGATTGTATTTTTCTGTAGAAAAGTAAATATCCAAACTATTTGGGTTCGCATACATTCCCAAAGCTTAAAGGTGGACATTTTCTCAGAGCTCAAAGAATGCCGAACGCGAAGGAGAAGCAGACATAGAAACTCTAAAGAATGTACATTGTTGGAGAACCTAACGAGTCCTTTGCTCACAGACATCGATCATGGAGATGAACTCACCAGAAATACCGATATCATAGCCAAAGATGAGACCGCCAGTGGCGGCCACCACGCAGGTGATGAGCACGAACACGGTCATGTTCCCTCCATAACTCTTCGCCCCACCCTGCGACACAAATCCTCCTTCTGCCATCTTGCCAATGTCTTCGGCCTCCGATCCCAAAAGCCTCAATCCAAAAATGAGGTAAGCCTTGAATCCTCAAAATTGCTTCAACTTATATTCTCTTTTATAGTCCTTGTCTCTAACAAATTCATTACCTGTCTTACCATTTTCTCTTAACTTGGATGGATAGATGAGAGGAAGCTTTTTCAGTGGGCTCTAAAATTATGGGGGAACCATAAATTATGTGGATCTATGCAACCATTCAAAGGGCGGGTTTGACAGGCAAGATTTGAGTTCTTAGGGTGCTTAATTTAGTTATTTAGGCCGGTTTGTTTGTGGGCAAGGTTATTATCTTGCATGGCCATGATGGGATTAGGGTTTTGGGGATTTAACAGGGACGTGGATATGGGTTGTCTTGTCTTCTTTTAACAGCGTGTATTTTGTTCATGCTGGAGCATACTGTACACATGTTCGCTAGAGCAAAAAACCCACCATGAAAGATTTTTTTTTTTTGTATGAAATTTTTTATCCATTTTAGAATTTCCAATATGAGTATTTTCTATTGTTCATAAAATTGCCAGATCTAACTGCTAACTGCCCGGTTAGATCGGAACGAGCCAGCGGTCGGTTCCGATTTTGGGGGTTTAGGGTGATCAACCGGTATATTTTAAAAAAAATTCAAAGAAATGTATACAAATTCTCAAAAATAAGGAAATTGATTTGTAATGTATTTTTAAATATTCCTTACGTTATGGTAAAAATTAACAATTATTTTGGTCATTAATACTCGTTTTTATATTTTTATCATTTTTTTTAGAAAATTTTAAAAATAGCCCTTGGAAATATACAATGGGTTAAATCCATTTTTTTCATTAATTTTCAACTTCATTTGAATGTGCTTTATTTTAATCATTCTTTATATGTTTTTCATAGTTTAGTAGATTTTTTATATTTATTTATTTTCAACACTTTTTTGACCGCTCGAGACTTGCCCGGTTAGTGCGGTTGAATCGACCGGTTTACCGTTAGGCCTGTTAAACCGCTTCCAGGCCCATATATGGTTAACCGTTCTGGTTTAATTTTGCGAATACTGGTATTTTCAGAAGATATTAGCATTTTCAGTTCTTTGATATTTAGATTAGCTAGGCCAAATGTTTTACATCTTTATTCAATATTAGGACATATTAGGACACTAGAACATATCAAATGCATGTGCTTTTTTTTTTTTCCTTTTTTAGGTAGGTTAGTAGGTTGAGGAGGCTGCATTTCCTAAATTTAAGGTACTAATACACTCCTAGACACTGTTTTTGGACAAGAGAGCGAACGCACAATTTGCAGTCGCGGGAGCTTAGAGTCGTTTAGATCTTTTATTGGGAGTTGTCACTCTCTCTATAACTGTGTATTTTTTGGGAATATAGAATGTGGGCGTTTATGGGATTTTGGATTAAGCAATAGGACAATATTAGGTTGGACCACTGGGCAAAGATCCTATTTTTAATCGAAATAGTCAAATATTGGTTATTTATTGATATGCTACGTACAACTTGGTTATGTGTGCTAAGTAATGGGTTATGCATGTTTAGCTGATAGGATGGCACTGCAGCAGAATATAACATTTTAAGTTTCATTTCTATCATGGATAAAGAATTCTCACTTATTAAACTAATTATATATATATATATATATATAAAAGTTAGTCCTAACGTGAAAAAAAATGACAATACAATGATGGGGTAGAGCTACAAAAGCTAAACTCTCAAGGCCCTCAAAGAGTGTATATTATGCTCCCAAGGGGTTTGATATCTCAGGTACACGAGATACTTAGGAATATTTTTCTATCATAAATTTTAAAATTCACTCGATAATCTACAGATTAATTACTTCTAAAAAAATAATAAAAATTAGATTTTGTATTCTTAACAATTAGATCTCACACGCTTAAAATCTTTAGTCAGGTACAATGTGACTTGAATCTTTTTTCTTTATGAGGTTTGTCTTTTGAAGGGAATACATCCTCAAAATATGAGTCCCTAAAAATGCACTTAACTGGAGTATTTAAGGGAGTAAATAGATAGTATGATCCCATGGGAGCACAAAAACACCTTAAAGCAAAGGGTAAATGTTAGACGACTCCATTGTTTTGTCTCAATACGGTTCTTCTTCTAGTACCTGGATAGTTGACTAACAAGCTACTCCATGGTTTCTCTTTAGCACATCGAAATGCCTAAACGGTTATATATATTGGAATAAGCCTTACAAGGATTAGGATTGATATGTCCTTGTCTAGAGGAGGTCTGAATAAGTCTTACAAGGACTAGGAGACCAATGTCCTTGTCTAGAGGAGGTTTGTTGAGTAGTTCATGTCACTACTTTCTTTGATCTATGTTTCTCTCTCTCTTTACAGTCTCAGGTTAATCTAAAGAGACTCTATGTGTCAGTTAAAATGTGAATATGCAAACTTTAAATATGAGATGATAAGAATCAAAAGAAATTATGGACGTCTATACTATATCAACATTTATCATAAAATTATAGACGTCTATATTATACCAACATTTATTATAAATTACAAGATACCGCTTCTACCCTTCCCATACATATTGAGTATAATTTACACCTTCTATACTAACCCTATAGAGCTTATATACTTTCCTTAACACTGCCCTCAAACTTAATATGCTTTAAGAGAGAGCAGGTGGAGTTTGTACAATAAGTTATGCAAATGAGTACTTGGATCTTCAGGTGCACAACACGGATCAATGGGTGAAGTGGTTGCCATGTTTAGATTGTTTGATCAAAAATCGCGTGACGAAAGTTCTGGTCGAGACTTGGAAATGAAAACCAACAAATCTATGTGGCTTTGATTTTGAAATGCTCAATAGAATCAGAGCTTGGAACGGTGAGATCCAAGACTGGTCAGTAAGCCTCTGGAACAGAAGGCAAGAATATGTAGGCTCAAGCAACGGCAGATAAGCAAGCCTCAGAAGCATAAGGTAAGAGCAGGGTAGGCTCGAGCAGCAACAGATCACCCAGTCATCATAACAGAAGGCATGAACAAAGGCATGCTCAAGTAACAGAAGATCAATAAACTTCAGTAAATAAACAAAAAAACTTCAGATCTTCACCAGAGACAAAAAAACAGTCGAGACGACTAAAAGGATAAAATGGGCCACTCTTATATAAGAACAAACAAGATCAAGCAATAGCAAAACAGTAAACTCGATCATACTTGAACAAAACGAAATAGGGGGAAGGTGTTCTCTAGCTTTTATTCCATGTTGGAGTCCTAGGTTTCTCTGAAGAGATTCTCTGTGTCCATTAATGTACAAATAAAAAAACTTGTTTTATATAGACAAATAATAGATGATAAGAATAAAAATCAATTGGATATTGTCAAAAACAAAAAAGAATAAAAAGAAATTGGAAGGACTAAAAAGGGCAAGAGGTAAGTCAAAATGACGCAGTTGGAAGTAATCCGAAAAGATATGGGAACTTATGGCCTCACTGAAGGTATGGTGGACTAGGATTCGTATAGCCAACCCCAATTAATTAAAAAAACGCTATGATAATGATGATGATGATGAAGGAAAAAAAAAATTATAAACACTTATACTACGCTTACACTTGTTAGAATCTCAAACTAATGCAAAGAACTGTCTATATATTGATTATAATAAAAAATATACAAGACCCCATATAAATATACGGCTAATAACAAAACACGGTCGACATATGATATGCATCTATATTGATATATATCCATACTAACACAATAGATACCCATACGCTAACACTCTCCCTCAAATTCAAGATGTTTTGACCATACATTAGCACTTCCCCTCAAACTCAAGATGCTTTAACACATCGCAGCTGGAGTTTGAACAATACTAAGTTATAAAAACGAACAAGTTGGATCTTCAAGTGCATGGCGTGACCGATAGAAGTAGTAGTTTCTATGCTCAAATTGCTTGAACAACAAGTACAAAAAGCAGTGGGGGATCAACATTCTTAGATTTCTTGAACAACAAACACAAAAAGCGGCAAGCCTCAAGAACAGACGGCCTCCTCAAAAATAGATGGCCTCAGAAACATCCGGGATCGAGTAACAAAAAACTCGATCAACAACAGACAAATAGGCATTTAAAACATTCTGGGTCGAGTAACAGAGAACTCAATCATCAGACAAGATCCACTAATGAAAAATTCGATCATCAGGAAAGATCATTTTAGAGGGGTTTTTTTTTTTCTTATTTTTAGGTCGAGGTTCAGAGGGTCAATGAGCATATCAGATCAGAGCGGCTGTGTGAGATTTCAGACGGATCTGAAAATCAAGATCCAAAGGCAAAACAAAGAGGGGTGGTTTTCAATTATGGCCGTTTGCTTTTATTTAGACAGGGAGGCAAAACAAGTATCATTCTATTTTTCTCAGTTGTCTTGACTGTTTTTTCTTCTCTGATGAAGATCTGGAAATTTTTTGTTCTTGAGGCCGTCTATTGACCTGAAACGCAAGTTGCTTTCTCTTAACGCATCTTAAGTTTGGACAACTAAAGGCAAGCTTTAGTACTAAAGCAGGAGCAAAAGAAGTTTGAGCAACTGCAAATTAGCGATCCTCAGAAACCGACTCCTCGAACAAAGCAGCCACGCATAACATCAAATCATCAGGCCTCGGGAACAAACAGCATCGATTAACGAAAAAACTCGATCATCGCATAGGATGGAGTAACAAAAAACTCCATCATCCAATAGGATTGAGTAACAAAAAACTCAACCATTAAATGTGATCAAGTAATGGAAAACTTGATCATCAACCAGGATTGAGAAATTCGAGCATCAAATAGGAGGCACTTGGAAGAGCCAATAGAAATCATCAGCAGATCAATAAGCACAGTTGGATCTTAGATTCAGAGTTGAGAACAGTAAGATCCAAAACAAATCAGAGAGTCGAAACACGACTCAACAGAGAGACATCTCAGAGAGTCGAAACATGACTCGGTGGTTGTGTTACAAATGATGCAGAACGGTCATTTTTAGAGGTGGGTTTCAGTGTTGCAGATGGTGCAGATCGGCTGTTTTCATATGCCATTTTCAGAGGCGGGTTTCAGATCCAGCTCACCAAGGATTCGACATCAGAGGGGAGCACGGCTGCAATATTTTACCTTAGTTTCGATGCCAAATGAATAGAGAGGCACAATCTGATTAAGGTCTTCACCGATCAGAAACTAGAAATAGAGGCACGAGAAATTTTATCAAGTGTTCTCCAAATATTTCATCTCCTTTTCCATGTATTACAAGATACAAAAAAAATTGTAACATGAAATCCCTTTTGTTCATATCCACATATCTCGAGGTCATGAAAATCGGAGGGTGTCCCAACATTATAATAACTTTATTCGATGGGTAATTGATGTGCCTTGAAAATAGGCTTATTATAGAGTGTGAATCATCTTAGCCTCAAGCATCTCATACGTACTACAAAAATGATAATTATATTATATCCATTTATTACGTGCATTAAATATATAATATTTTTAAAGCTCAAACCACTCCATGCACCACCATAGTCATATGGGATGCTAAAAGCCCAATGACCCACACTCTTTGCCCTTCGGCCTTCAGATGAGCTGATCTGTGTGTGTTGTGGAATCCAAATGATAGTCCTCCTATTTGCATTTTATGCTTAATGAGGGGTCAGTGTTTCAAACGCATTATATTCCTCGAGACCATGGTTTTTAATATCTAAATATTCATGAATCTGCGGATCCCAGGGCGTAAGCACCACATTGCAGTATTCTACTTTGCATTAGATGATCCCTTACATCCTGACTCATTGCTCTATAAATTCATGCATGGTGACGAGGCAGTCTAGAACTCTCGGTTTAAAATCGTAAACCGCATTGTCAAGGTCCCTTGGATCATAAAAGCGGCGGTTGGGAACCAAAGGCCTTGTGTTGTCGATATTTACAGGGCGATAACTACTTTGAAATCGATGTAGATATTGGGTTCTCAGCTTTGGCTAATGCTATTCTGCATTTGGCTTTAAGGTATGTGACCTAAGTTACTAATGATATGGGGTTTGTGGTGGAGGCCCGAAGCGAGGAAGAGCTGCCAGAAAAGTAAATAGGAGCTGTGAGAATAGCCCAGATGGAGATGGGCTTTGCAGTATGGGTGGAACCCATGGGCCCAAAGTCTGTGAGCCGGGCACATGCCTGTCAACGGGAGAAGCTTTGGAATGCTGAAGCACCATCCAAGAGATGAGGAAGTGTAAGGAGAGAGAGATATATATGTATAGAGAGAGAGGGGGGGTGGTACTTGGGCCCCTAGGTTTTTGTGGGGTTGGATGGAGGATCGGGCTTCTTGTGTAGATAATAAGAGGGACAGAAGATAAATTGCTTTTGTAGTTTCTTTTTGTCTTGTTCTTTGTTCAATTAGTTCCCAAAATCATTTGATGGGATTTTTAGTAATATCCCATTTCTTTGCTTTTGCAAATAAACAAAATAAAAAATGGAGGTTTCATGATCTGCTTAAGTCCCAAGCTAGTAGGGTTTTTTTTTCAAAGGAAATTTTCCATGTGGGTCCTATGCTCCTATATCTTAGCTGGGTCTTAGATCCATAACCTGAGGCCCCTGTTATCTGATTTTAAATAGAAGAACAATAATTGCTTTTTTATAACTATTCCGCACCATCACAGGCTACCACATCACCTTAGTTGCTTAATGCAATGGAAAATAAAATTATATAACTTAATAATCTATTTTTCATATCGATTTTGAGCTCTTTTTTAGCTTAATGCAATGGAAAATAAAATTATATAACTTAATAATCTATTTTTCATATCGATTTTGAGCTCTTTTTTAGGAATGTTTGATCTCTAATATGGGGAGCATTATTATGAAAAACTAAATAAAACTTAAAAATGATATTTTTTAAAGGAAAAAAAAATTAACTACCAGTTTTATTTCAATGTGGGACTACTAGATGTGAGATGTCAAGGGACTACCATGTTTTCATACTTACGTAGAATAGCGTCCCCTCAATCTCATCCACAAAGTACTCCTAGAAACGACATCTCTCTCTCTCTCTCTCTTTTCTCTCTCTCTCTCTGTCATGTATGATCCACGCTATCATAATAAAACTTCAATTCTTGATTGCGAGGTTACGACGTTCAGCTCATTTATTTTTGTATGTTCAGTTTAGTCGCTTGGTTGTGGAGGTCACATCTTCAAAATTTTGGAATTCTAAAAATAGTTTTTGATGGTATTTTACTCAAGGGAATGAATATATTTATAATGTGCTCCCAAAGGAATTAGGCTACGCCTGACGAAAATAATAAATACCAATGTGACATTGTTGCAGGAGTACCTAGTATTTCAAAACCCGATCAGTGAAGTAGATCGATCGATAATCCAAATCGATCTAGATCGGTCTGAATCGGTATTTCAAAAAATATTAATAAATAAATAAACTTGGAGTTTATGGGGTGAGGACTTGAGGAGGACCCAAAATAACATCAGAGCTTTAAAAATAATAATAATAATAATAAAAAAAAAAACAATATAAGCTTGGGGGTTGTAGGGAGAACTAGACCGAGACCCATACCATACCGAAACTAGTTCGGTTCCAAAGAATTATCTATCCAATTCGACGATCTGGATCTGGAACTGCCCAGGCTGCTCCAACCATTTAATAAAAATCCAATTGAATGTAATAGGTATCCTAATACTTAAATTATATAAGCGCGGCAACACAAAGATTTTTGCTCTTTTTTGGGTAGGTCCAGATTAAAAGTCAATGGCCCAGTATTGCAGGCTCACTCTTTAGCATTCATGGCAATGGACACCTCCATTATGACAAAAACAATTCTGCTATAGATCCCTGGATCCATAAATTGTGTGCGGAGACAAAATATAAATATATATATATATATATTTCTCTCTTTGTAGGGGTAGGCTAAAAAAGAAAAATGCCAATTGTTACCTTATTTGCTTTGGAAACCTCAAGCACAAGAGCATATTTATCTACTACTTAAGTACTTAAGTACAAACTTGAGTGCAGTACTATTGTAATGCCCAGTTTGAGATTTTCAACAAGCGTGAAGTGATTGAGGTATGGCCTTTGATAGTGTGTAATGACATAACAGGATTTGTGTCGGTCCGATAAGGCTAATGATGATGGTGGTGATGGTGATGGTGATGGTGGTAGTGGTGGTGGTGGTGGCGGCGGCATCGGCAGCAGCCAAGAGAGCATACATAATCAATGAGAATTCATGTTTGGGCTTTTTTATATAAATTTTTTTAAAAGTATATGATATAAGGCCATTTATTTTTAGTATAAAAAATCACAACCATTAATTACTATTAGATATAAAATTTTAACTATAAATATTCTAATTATCTAAAAAACATTTCCATCAAACGCTTCTTGGTAAACTCCAATGGCTACGAATTCGTTTAGTGATTCATGAGGTCATAGTAAGAAGCAAGTCCATATTAGGAAATGTATCCAATGAGTCCATTTACTTTTTGTATAAAAAAAGTCACTATGGATCGATAGATGTAAAATCAGGTGGTTGGGAATGTGACATTGACTAAGTGTATTGTCCAAAACAAAACTTCTCGAATGTCATTACCCATTTCAATCCATTAAATATCACATCCGAGAGTTAAAAATGATTGTGACCTTGTTGTATCAAAAATAAATAGTCTCATAATCTACCATCCCTATTTTTATGGTATGGATCTTTTATTATCAAGAGAGTATATGCTCTGAGGAAGCATGCCGTACAATCAAACCCTTTTGAAACCCTATGTGCTAGTTTTCCCGGGATTTTATGATTCAAATTTAACACCTAACCTAAAGGCCAAGGCTCAAAAAATAAAAAATAAAAAAAACCACCATATATGAACACATGAACATAACATTTTATCGAAAAAGGTCATCCAAAATAATTTAACACCTAATCTAAAGACCAAGCCTCAAAAAAAAAAAAAAACACTATCTATGAACACATGAACATAGCATTTTATCAAAAAAAGGGTCATCCAAAATTTTGGATGGTCAGATCTATGTATCTTTAGAACTCGAGATCTTATCCTCATTGTTTCAAAAAAAATCCCATGGATTGCTCAGTTGATTTCCAAATTTCAGATAGGAGATCTCCTTGGTTAGGTATTTTGCGCATGGGATTAGTGTATATGTGCTCCCGCAGGAGTACACTCCAGAAGCCCTTATCTTTTCATGGTGAAAAGAAACAAAAAAGTCACCCTTATGCTTCCAGCGTATCTTTTACTTTTACAACGATCAATATTTCAAAGTTTGGCCGCTCCAGAATACTAGTTGGGGGAGGGGGGACTCTCTCTCTCTCTCTCTCTCTCAATACTAGTAGAGAGAGAATAGAGAGAGGTAGGAGTCTCTCTCTCATATGGCTTCTTCTAGGTATCAGAAATGGAACAATTCAGCATTTCTCAATGTCACTCCCTCTTCTCTACAACCCACCATTAAAGCATCTCCAAGCTCTCATAAACCACTGCAATACCTTTTCTCATCTTTCGAAACAAAAAACCACAAAAGAGATGACGAATCTGACATTGAATCAGTAGGGAGCACACAGGATATTGTTGAAGAAATAGCAGAAATCGAGGGGGGATCCAACGCCTAAGATGCAAATTGGCAGAGATCAGGCTCCATCAAGTTACAGTGTTGAGAGAGAGGAAACCCTCTCTCTCTAATAAGGAAGAAGCTACGCAAATAGACGATGAAAGAGAGAACATTGAAAAGAAGAAAAAGACGAACTTGGATTGGGAATTAGAAAGTGAAAGAGCTGAAATCAAAGCACCTTCAAGAGATCGCAGACTGGTTTTCACTGTAAGTGGAAATAGACCACTTAGGAGAGAGGTTGAGGCAAGGTACATGCAACCCAAGAAGCTGTTTGGCGATGTAAGTGCCATTGAATCTTGCAAGAAGGAACCGGACTCCGAAAAATTGTTGAGTTCTCACCAAAAAAGTGGTAGGATAGTGGCTAGTAGGTACCTTCAATTCCTTTGAGAAATTCAATCGACTGCCTCTCTTTTTTAATTTCTTGTCTCTTTTTATCAGACTTTCATTTTATTTATTTTTGCAAAATAGGGTCTCTGGTTTGTGGTTTGAACACAGTTGAATACGATTCTTCTTGAAAAAAGCATGGATTGTATGTTGTGCTAAATATTAATAAAGAAATTATCTACAAAGAGTGCATTTATCTTCTGCAGGTCACAATCATTCTTGTCCTTCAAATTTCAAAATAAGTGTTTGCAAAAGTGTTATTGAATAGACAGTTCCACAAAAAAAATTTCTCAAACTTACTGACTCACCAAAGTCATCCAATTTGATGTGGGAATAATAGTTACCTCCATATACAACAATAAATGATACCTTTGTAGACAATCTCATTAATAAATGCAACGCTTTGTGGTGGCATTGGAGAAAGGGGTTTAGAACCACATAGAATATCCATGGCCGGCAGATTTCAGTTGACATTTATGAATATGTTGTTTACAGATCTAACCAAAGAAAAAACCTCTGGTAACCAAGAGAGAAGGTTTTAAGGAAAAATCCCTAAAGATTTCCAAACTTTCAGTTTTCCTCAATAAAATTCAGAAAAAAAAAAATTTGGAAAGATAAAAAGTCAGAAAATTCTGATGGAATTGATCGAAGTATAAGTTACCTCACCAACCATGGTATCTTCTGATTCTCTTTTATGATAAGACACTGATACATCCACACCAATCAAACTAAAACACTATATTTACATCACAATGCAGTTAAAAAATCACCAACCATAGGCAATAAATTAACCCAAGTCAGCCCCACTAAAGCATTAAGCCATATATAGAAGGGAGAAAGCACAGTCAATATACAAAAAGCAAAACATCGGCAAAGAGAGATGCCAATCATATTATGTGAGAGATGGAGGGCATCGATGTTTGAGTAAAAAAGTGCTACAGATACTTCCCAAGAGATGAATATTGAGATCTCGAACCAAATAATGATGAAGCCGTGGTTCCCCGTTGCCTCTTGACCTGGAAATCACAAATTATTTGCACTTGGAATAACAAAGTACAGAATAATACACCACAGCAATTGATTTCACAAACTGGAGTAATGCTCCGTATTCCAATATAGTTTTCTCCTCTAAATGATTCAAATGTCTCACTTTTGTTTTATAAAATTATAATTGCACCAAATTAAGATGAAAAACATCATTTTTCACAAAAACACATGAAAACTATTTTCCAAATTCACTTAAATATTCATCAGTTTTTCGTGGACAACCAACAAGCAACATTTCATACAATTGAAGAAATTAGAGATTGCTATGAGGTGCGCAAATTCCAAAAGTGAATGATCATTGTGGTAGTAAGGTAGAAATAACAGGAGAGACAGAGAAAGAGAGAGAGTGAGAAAGAGACCGCTTTTCCATCCACCAAAAATCTTCAGATGCTATGGCTTCTGTGAATGTGCGCATGTGCATGTGCATATGTGTGTGTGTCAGAGAGAGAGAGAGAGAGAGAGAGAGAAAGAGACCTTCTCAGAATTGAACAGATCATCTGCAACAGCTTCCATTTCTTTCCTTTTCTTTTCTTCTCTACGGAAGTCTGCCACCTCACTCCCATAATCTGATTCTCTGAGCACAAAGTGGAGTTCAGTACTATTTAACTTTCAGGATCTTCAAGTTCAACAATTAAATGAATGTTAGAAACGAAGGCCCGAATTCTTACTTATATGGATACTTCGAAAATGGGATTAAATCTCGGAAGCTATTCCCAGATGGAACCTCTCTCTAAAGATACAATCAATGGGACCAAAATCACAAACATAAATTAGTCAATGAGCCAAAAAAATCAGAAATCAATATATGGTATATGATAAGACATGGGAGCATCCAATGTATACATTCCTGATGATGGATGATGTAGATTAAGTATATCAGAGTGGCTGAATTAATATCTAAGGTAACCTTGCCCCAAGAGAAATCAAGATTTATTATATACCAAGTCCAGGTTTAATATAAATGATGTAAAAAAATGGAGTCAGTTAAGCATTATTTTTATCTGGAAACAGAATAGATAGTCAAATACACATGGTGACAACTAATGGTCAGTTTTTTCTCTCTTTCTCTAAAACAATAATAATAATAAATAAAAATAATTGTCAACATCTTTCCCAAAATTTTAGCAGAAATTGTTCAAGAGGAATCTCAATTACGTTAGCTCATCAAATCAATCCACTTGGAGGAGTCAGCAGTGAAAAATTACCTTCCTAAATCGTTTAAAATTGATGGCCTCCGAGCTAGATTTATTCCTGTTTGAAGTCACAAGGCCATTTCTCACAATCAAATCCTGAGTGTATATTATGTCTGAATTATGAAGGGAAGGGGCATCGGATTCATCCTTCACACTCTTCACAATAATACCCCCATCTTCCCCTATTTCACTAGGCAGTGTCCTCTCCTCTGCTGTGACTTTGGCAAGGCCATCATTAGAGCTCCCTCTCTCCTCGTCGCTCGTGGATTTTTTAGACTGGACCAAAGCAGCAACACGATCAGAAGTGGCAGTGTCAGTGTCCACATCAGAGTCGGCCACAATGGTCTCATCAGTAGAGTGAGAAGATGAAACACGTACTGCATATTTACAGGAATGGAAAGTAATCTAATTGAAGTCCTTGTTTCATGCAAGAATTTGCAGGAAAGAAATGAAACCAGAGAACAAGAATTTTCTTCAATGATACTGCTGGTCATTTCTAAGAAAAAGAAAAAAAAGAGAACAGAAGCCAGAGAACAAGTATATTATGGCTTATGGTAGAGATGCACACTATAAAAACCCAAATCCTGCAAAAGATGTCAATGATGCACAGAATACCAGGTGTATCTTAGCTTGAAAAAGGGGAAATGTATATAAACAAGCCTAGTGCTAATGGGGGCTGCAAGGTTCTGGAGTAACCAGTTCATAGCAGGCACCGATGAGCTAATATAGAGTTACATGAGTTTACAGTGTATTGCCAGCATTCCATAAGGAAAACTCACAAGAAGGCAACTCCAGAATAGATGGGTCCAGATGTCCAGATAAAACACAAGCAACCAGCTTAACCTCATTGACTCTGGATATTGAATTGAGAGAGCGCAGAGTGTGAATATCATTTTCTGATCCTGAAGGGATCACATGTGCTATGAGCTTGCTTGCACCGTCCTCCAATATCTGGAAATGTAGAAAAGAATAATGAGTTTAGTCACTTGTTAAAATGAATGCTTCTAGTTATTACTGAAAGTAATGTATGAAAGCCAAAGGGTCATAAGGACCATTAGTACACATGCTACTCATTGCAAGTGGTTATAATATCTGATTCATTTTATTCAAACCATTTCCTCTTAAGAGTTGTTGAAACTTTGAGCATTAAGAATTTACTTGAGCTGCACATGTTTTTTAATCAAAATGGCTGGGGCTTCATGCAGTCAAGGAATTAGGGTTTTCCTTTTCTTTCTTAGGGGTATTTACACCTTTTTTGTTATAGAGAATTTAAGGGGTAGAAATGAAAATTTAGTACTAAAATGGTGAAGGACTAGGAATTTATATGGGTTAGGGTTTCTTATGGAGCAAGTTAGCATTTAGGGCATTTTTCTACAAATATGAAGTGTTGGACAAGGATATAGAAGAGAAGAAGAACTTGTTATTTGGTCTCTTAAGGTCCTTATGAAAGGACCTTTTAAGGTGGATCCTTTATACACCCAAAGCAAGGGTCAAATTTTCTTAACTTTTTAGGGTGGACTCCCCTGCAGATCCAAAAAGATGGTATATCATGTCACCTTTTTAATCTCTATTTTTTTAATTTATTTCATTGTTCTTTCTCTTTCTTAAAGCTAGCAGTATTAGACCCTTGATATCCGTGCAACACGGCGCCATAAAAAACATCTACATATCCATTTTTGGAGCATGGATCAAATATTTGGGAGAGTCCAAAAGGACCTAGAAGAAATACTTGGCAAACTAATACAACAAGTGGTATAAAAACTACTCAGCATATCAATACAACATATGGAAACAAAATATGAAGAGAAGGAAGATAAAAATTTGACCCTTAATTCAAGTGTTGGTCGAACATCACCACAAACCCCAAAAGTTGAACTGGTTGTAAGGCATGAAATACAAGTGGTAGATGCGTGATATTTTGGTATCGCAATACCTCCCAAAAGTACATGGCTTCATTGGCATATCACAACTTTGTTGGACTAAGTTCAATCGAAAGTTTGCATGGAAAGGATGAAGATTTCCAGTTGTAACAAAGAAGAGAAGATAATGAAAGAAAACTTTCGAATTCTTTAATCTGAAGGACAAGCTTCTCCCAACCTCGAGAAAATGATGTGGTTAAGTTTTTTTTTTTTTTGGGTAATTATGTAGTTAAGGTCTACTTTTATTGGTTGGGGTATTTTTCTTAGGGAACAATAGGGTTAATCTAGTATTTAAGTTTTGTAAAGATTGATATTTTAGGATTTTATTATGTTGTCGAGAATTGAGGGGTAGAGTTGGTATTTAATTTTGAGAAGATGAAGGGCTAAGATTTAATGGTGATCAAGCTTCCTTAGAGAGTAAGTTAGGGGTTTATCCTTTTTCTACAAATATGTTAAGTATTGAAAAATGAAAAGATAGAGAGAAGAATTTATTTTTTAGATCATGTGAAAAGATCTTTTTGGGTGGAATTCTTTGCAAACTTAGAGAAAGGGTCAAATCTCTCAGCCATTCGGGTGGACTCCCTTGTAGATCTAGATATCTCTCGCCATCTTTTATTTTTTTAATTTATTTTATTTTCTTTCTCCATCATCATCATCATCATAGCCTTTTCCCAACTATTTGGGGTTGGCTATCATCAGAGCCTTTATCTTATTTTGTTTCTCACTCCTGCCTATATGAAGAGGTATTAAAGTCTTGAGATCCATATGACACACCACTAAAATCATCTGCTGGTCCATATTTGGAGCGCATGGATCGAATATTAATTGGTGCAAGAACAACCAGCATATTCATGCAACAAATAGAACAAAAATATGAAGAGGAAGATAAAAATCAACCTTGAATCCAACAATTTAATCAAACACAACAGTACACTCTGGAATTTGAACTAGATATATGGCACTAATACAAGTGGTGGAGAGCACAAGAGATTTTAGTGTTGCAATCAACCTCCCAAGATTACATGGCTTCGTTGGTATATAACAATTTTATGGATTAAGTTCAAGAACATAAAGTGCCACAGGAAAAGGGTAAAAATTTACAGTTAGAACAAAGTTAAAAAAGTACCGGGCAAATGGTTGGATTACACCACCAACTATTTGTGAGGTCTATCAAGCATGCGGTATATTCAATAAGCTCGAGGTCCAGCTTCTCCCAAACTTGGGAGAAACATAGTCAAGGAATTAGGGTTTTCCTTTTAATTTTCCTTTCTTAGGGGTGTTTATGTCTTTTTTATTGTAGAGAATTTATGGGATATTTGGATATTAAAATTTAAAAGATGAAGGGATGGACTTTAATTGTGATTAGGGTTTCTTATGGAGCAAGTTAGGCTTTTGAAATATATTTTTTTCATACAAATATACAGGTGTTCGACAATAATATAGAAGAGAGAATAATTTATTTTTAGGTATTGTGGAAAACCAGAGAGGCTCAAAACTCTCAACTTTTGGGGTGGACTCCCTCATAGACCTAGAGAGAGTATATACTCTCATCCTGTTTTTATTTGTTATCTTTCTGGTTTGTTTTATTTTCTTTCTCCTTCTTCGTTACATCAGTTCTATGAACCAACAGAATTCTATGCACCAGATGTCGAAATGTCAAGAATCGCAATGATTGAGAAACAAACTTTAAGAACCCAGGTCACTGATGTCTTTTTTTTGTATATATTTTTAAAAAAATGTTAATGGTGGGAATGATGCCTAGGACATTATGTTGCGGCACCTGTCCCCCTAACCACCGATGCCCCAACCCATTTCCCATGTCTTGGGAACATTTCTTCTTATTATATTGTCCAACAATTACAAAACAAAAGATGTTGGATATGAGTTGCTAGTGAGTGTCAATATAGTTAACCTGTAAACAAAATTAGCAAATGAAAAACCTCGTTGGAGGAGTTACTGATAACTAAAATGAAATGAATTAATTATATTGACCTGTAAGCAAAATTAGCAAATGAAAAATCTCGATGGAAGAGTTACCTGATTACTAAAATGAAATGAATCAAGGGAGAGAACCTTTGCACCAACCACTTCTAGCAACAGCCTCAATCTTTCCCCATATGTATACTGCACCGAAATGATTTAAGTTAGAGTGAGAGCTTGACTTCAACAAAAAAACCATTGGCATCAAGAAGCAAATCACCATATGTGAAGACCGTAATACAAAAGTATATCCCGCTAAACAGCTTTCCCGAACTGTTGGTTCCACAACTTTAACTGATGACGAATGTTCTCCTTCTCCTAACGTCAAAGTTGGAATGCAACTATGAAAATAAGTAAAACCAATATGTCAGCTTCATGTGGATTTGGACGAAAGTACTGAAGTACAGTGATACAGAGTCTACATAAAACAACAAAATTAACGGTATTTGTGAAAGAAAATATGAATAAACTTACGTAGAGCAGCTAGGAATTTCATTTGAAACCTTTTTCTCTGCAACAGCCTGAATCAAAAAGTTGATGAACAGATATAAGTCCTTGAAAATCAAAAGAAGTTAACAATCCAAAAATGAAAGAGCAATTAACTATCTGAACAATAAAGCAGCTCGTGGCCAAATTACCACAATTCAAAAGAACCATGTACTTAATTCAAGGGAAATATAAGAGGAATGATTTCGAGTCCCCACAGACAACTACTTATGAGCATCATTTGGTGCTTGCCACACACTGATCAGAATAAACATACAACACATGTAATCTTCTAAAAGACATTACAAAATACACCGCATATATGACAATGGTGATGAGGCATCCACCATATAAGGAAATGATCCCAATGGTGGGCCTCACACCCTATCCATCACCATCCATGTTGTTCGTTGGATGATGATCACCATAGTGTAGTACTACGTTGGGTTATTATAATATACTTACCATGAATAAAACACTAGAACTAAAGGGAAACCTGAAAGGTGGGAGATCATCATCATCATCATCGTCATCTACGCCATATCCCAATGATTTGGGCTTGGCTATATGAATCCGATTCCTCCATTCTTCTTTATCAAGGGCCATCAAGTTCAAGATTCATGATCAGATGTGGCAAAGTTTTACATTGACCGTCTACTTAATGCAATTCACTTCCTTTACCCGGCCCTAGGACATGTTAAGGGAAGTATAAGGTCCTAACCCTTATTAGACTAGAAAGGTGGTAGATACGTTTTTGAAAATTTTGGAAATGCGTAAGTACTATGAATCACGTTGCCCAGGAAGATGATACCACATTATGACAGAATGTTGGAATAAGAAAAATAGTTCCCAGAGTAGCACCTGTGATACTGATCTTGCAGCCTCCTGCCTCAGATGCAAGAGCCATCAAGTCCAATTCTCAAAAAATGCCTTTTTAACATTTCTACTTATTACTAGAAGCATGATATTAGGAGAAAATTAAGAACAATATAAATGTTTGAGCAACCCACAAGAATCTCCAAGAGGTAATTCTCAAGGAGTTTATCATAGTAATAGAAAAACAAGAAGGACGAGTAGTAAAGATTCCAGCAAGGAGCTCTAGAGCATTGATTGATCTCAACATCTGTTGAACCTTGATGAAGATCACCTTTAATGAACATGTGTCATCTAGTACCCATGTGTTATTTGCTTCTGTAATTGAAAAATCAATGCTGCTAATTGAAAATATCCTTTTAACTATCCTAACAATGATTCACAACTTATGTATTAACAGTCTCAAATAAATCTTACAATTGCACCAGTTACTATATGCATTGTTACCCCCATGAATGATACATGGACTCAGCATTAAAGCCAACCTAAAAAGGGTATATGAGGAAAAATGTTGAGATTTTCCAAACATACTTATTTGGGCTGGGTGTCTTAGGAAATATTATCCTGTTAGAGGTGCAAAATTGACAAATACAAGTAATTAAGAATAAAGATCTTAAAATTATACCTGAACCCAACTGCTGAGAATGACAGGTTGCTTTGCCACAACAGCATCAAGAAGGTTGACAGTCACCAAGGAATGTTCATTAACAAGTGCATGTGTGCATCCCCCTGTCCATGTCCGAGTAGCTGATGCACCTGATAAATTTTCCACACAACAATTTGTGAGATATAAAGCTTGGTCAAAACAAATCACAACTATTGTTAGATGAAAATTAACACCTCTGAAACAAAGAAGAGTAGCAGAGTAATAAACTCACATAAAAATATTATTAATCTGGAAAGAGAAAAAGAAACCTAATAAACATTTCAGTAGAGCAAATTATAATTGTAAAACCAAAAGGCATAATTGCCAGAAAGGTCAAACATGCTATAGGTTGACAAATGAGAAAATTAAATAGATCATATAGAAGAATTATTTACATATCCCTACATATGTACAGAAACTTACAGAATATAACTGCAAATATCTGATATATAGACAAGAGAGTGAACTAAATGATTCTGGGCTAAACGGAGCAAATAAGAATGTCATTGGGAAGACAAACCAATCATAGAGATCATGTCTTCAATGGCGTTATTGTCTTTAAATGACTCCTCAAAGTGAATATAAATTAAGAGTGGTATGTAAGAAAACCTGCCAAAAAATAAAACAAGGAAAATAAGAATGGAACTCAGATAAAGACCTGATATTCTTATACAATTAACTCCAGTTAAAAGTGCACCTCCACTCAGAAGGAAAAAAAAAAAAGGAGCATTCTTAACCTCTGAGAAATTATTTCCAGAATATAACATTAGATTTAACTAAAATGGAAACAGAATTAACCTGAATGATGCATCACCAGTCCCAAATGTAATGAGGTCCCCATTTCTCAAAGTTGTCACCTTATTTGGAAATGAGAAAACTGGCTTTGACTCGGTATTCTTGTTTATAAAGGTGCCGAACTTTGAGAGGTCTAGAAGACTAACATTGGAAGGAAGATTACTGGACTTGCTCTGTGAAGGATCCCATGAACTCATTAAATCAACTATAATTTCAGCATGAACACGTGAAATGGTTCTGTCTGTTTGAATAATTATATCACAGCCTACAAAGTACAGAACAAATAAAATTCAGTGAAGTAAATAACTTTAGTGGTTGAGAACGACCAGGAACACAGGATTATATATACATCGTTACATGCATATAAAGAAAAGCATACCATCCTAGCAGTTGAGTTCCAAACAGTATCCTACCATCCTTTCAACTGTCTGTTATTGACATTGGATGGTTCAGAAGATGGTAGGTTCTGTTTGGAACCCCATTGTACAATAGTAGATGAACACCACATACTTACCGAGATTTATTGAAATGTGCAAACTATAATTGATATGATATATAACTCTAAGGGGTAAATAAATCACACCCAAAAGACTAAGATATTTTCCTCAACCTGAACAGAAATACTCACAAAGGCCGAACACTATCACAAACAAATTTACCTTTTCGACCCACTTTGTATATCCCTTTGGAGCATATATAGTGTTTTGGCATTCCTGCAAAAGTTTCCTGAAGATATTAGACAATAAGAAAGTATCTGCATATAGAATTTTCAATGGGAGTCATACAAGACACTGTACACCGTGACAGTGTTTCACTTTCTGCTTTTAACACAGCAGTTCCAACAGAATATCACAAAAAAATGGTTAACCAGCCCAAAACAAACACCTAAAGCAATTTTAGTACAAGAGTGACATGAATCACATACAAAAAATACATAATTATGACATAAGTTACGGCTTATGAACAAGCATGTTAGTCAAAATAAAGACAACCTTCTATGAGAGAGGACGGAAAACAGACTCAACTTCATCCATAAAGAGCAAACCACATATAGTATATTCTCCTAGATTCCTACACCTAAAGATGGTATGCAAATGATACACCTGTTTCTCAGGACTGCTTTCAAAAACGTAATATCACATCCATACATAGCACAAGACCTAACTTAATGAAGAAGTTAAAGTTATCAGTCACGAACTATAACAAAAAATGCAATTGGTTTCAGCTTTTTATTTACTAACTAATATGCAATCCATCAAAGCTAACCACAAGCTATAAGTTGTCTAGTTCGAACTATGAGGAATAG
The DNA here is from genome assembly GCF_054954075.1 of Amborella trichopoda. Lineage (NCBI taxonomy): Eukaryota > Viridiplantae > Streptophyta > Magnoliopsida > Amborellales > Amborellaceae > Amborella > Amborella trichopoda. The sequence continues at coordinate 1,349,944 of NC_142344.1, forward strand.
AATGGTGCAAGCTTCTTAGTTTGCAAGTTTTGTTTATGGACTAATCAAGCACCTGGTTGCAAGTCACATGCGATGCATCATAATACTTCAACAGAAATCACACAATCCCCTCCCACACAAATAATTGCTAAAACCAGGGATCAAAAGCCAGACTCGGGTAGGGACTCCCTCAGCTCCTAATCCCGAGTTCCCCCAGTTCGACTTGGACGAGTACGAAACAGACCAGGAAGTTCAACATGAGAAAAATAAATTCATTAAGAAAAACAGGGAGGAATCAAGCTGTTCTGGGTTTCTCGGCCCAGAATCAACAGCCTCCCTATTCGTATCACTCAGATTAGTTCTGAGTTGGACCAGTGATTATAAAATAATGGCTAAAAAGCTCTTTGCTCAAAAAAAAAATGAACCCTTAAGTTACACAATGATTTGAAGACCAAATGTGAACAAGTAAATCAATCACTCATCTCTTTTACACTCTACAAATTGTTCTTCCAACACCTACTCATTTGAGAGTGGAAACCAATCAAAATCACCGGATAGTGAACCTTCCGAACATAGGCACACACACAAGTTTTACTCAAAGCAATCTGAGAAAAGCAAAATCAGGAAAGCCAAATAACTTGTATCACGCAATTATCTACCACTACAAAAGGTTGGAAACTAACCAATTCTCAGTAATGAAATCCACATCCCACCGATAAGCTTTTTGTTCTTTCTTTTTTTTTCCAATGTTGAGATGGATGATTGGCAAGATAATAAATGATAGAATTCGAAATGAATACATTCGAAAGAACTTAGACGTGGCACCAATAAGCGATAAGATGAAAGAGAGTAGCCTTCACATGGGCAATGCAGACCCAATATGACAATTATTAGGAGGTGCGAGTTAGTTCAAGTACAAGGCTAAAAAAGGGCAAGGGGTCGGTCCAAAGGACATGGTTGGAAGTAGTGAGAAAAAATATGAAGACTTATGGCCTCACAGCCCTTGATAGTGACAGAATGGCGGACTACAATTCGTGTAGCCAATCCGAAATAGTTTGGGAAAGGCTCAAATGATGATGATGATGGCTCTATCAAAAGTTAAATTGCAAGTAGGAACTTAAAAATAGCAGAATTATCACTCTTCTTCTTATTTCAAACAACAAAGAAAGGAAAAAAAAATAGAGAAATTGGGTTTTTTCTTATGAATAGAAAAATTGAGCTTCAACCTCTTGGTTTAGGGATTAGGGCAAGAGGGGCCACCACAATATTGAATCCCAACATATACATTAATATTCCCAAAAAACCAAAATACAGTCGGAGAAAAAAATACTGTTTCTGGTACAAAATGGCCAGTCCCAGATTAAACTCGGTGTTATAAATTCTACATATCCACTAATTAACTCTAAAAGATAAAAAATATAGCTGTTCCCCTTTCCATTTCATGAATGAATACCTGTTTTTCACTACATCAATACCAGGTTCTAACAGAGAGAGTCACACGGTAAAAAAAATAGCATAAAAACCATGAACCCCAAATATAGAGAGAGGAAGAATTTACAAATGGCACAAAAAAAACAACAAATGAACCTGGATTAGGGAGAGAGATAGAGAGAGATTACATATGACACGCTGAGAGCAACAAATGAATCCCAGAGAGAAAGAGACAGACAGAGAGAGAGATTTAACATGAAAGAAAGAAAAAATCCAAATATTAAACCAAGAGGCGGACGAGGGGAGAAGAGAGAGAGAGATTGTACCTTGAGAGGAACCCATAGACGAAAGCTCCCAGACCATTGAGCCTTCTGCAGTGGAATGAAAATATGCAAGAGAAAAATCTCACAAATCAGTTTCTCTCTCTACACCTGATAGAAATAGTACCACGCTCTCTCTCTCTCTACACTCCTTCCCGCCATTACTCAAACCCAAGAGGCTTTCCCCAATACTCGATAAATAGACCATGAGAGCAGTTTATACAGTTCTCTTATATTTTCTAAAATATCCAAACTAGGCCTCCCCTCAAAAATTTTAGCGACATGCCAACATTTTTTTGGGAATACACGGCAATACCCCTACAAAAATTTGGGAAAAGTTTATATAGAGCGAAGGCTCTAAACAATGAAATTATAACCTATTTCAAAAATCTCACCATAAGAGGTAATTTTGATGCTCAAATATTCTCAAATTGATCATCACGCTATTAAGATGCATGGACATGAGAAGTAGATAGATTTCAAATTTTAAAAATAATATATTTTATAATTTATTTTTTGACCCTCATTTTTCAAGTTTTCATAAATATATCGATCTACATTATTTTTTGAAGTTACTACCGAGATTTCCAATACTAAAACCAATTTTTCGATATTATTTGAAGGTATTCTCTAATTTGATTGTTTAAATTACCCTTGTTTTTAGAAAACTAAGTCTTCGCTAGGGACTTCAACCAAATAAAATCAAAACTTTTAATGTCGGATATTTTAAACCAGCTTTTAGGACGAGTATACTGTTTGGATGGGATATAACCTAGGTTTTTAAATTCCATTAGCCAATTGATAAGTCCTAGGTTTGAAATGCTTTTCCCTCTAATTTTAGAAACACTTCGTTAAGCCTTCCTTTTTCAAATAATGAAAACTCCTAATGTTTACTCTAAATTGCTAGTTTTTTAATTATTTACCAATGTTTTTAAATTCGGATCGGTGAGTTGGATCATTTACTCCACAAATTCATATCGATTAGTTAAATCGACGATTCTAATTATTATAAATCGATTCAAACTGGCAAAATATAGAAAAATATTTAAAAATAGATAAAAACAAAAGTTCATAGTGGGGATTTAAAAAGACCTAAAAAAACACATGTATAAAATACCTAAAAAGTTCGAAAATAGACGGTATATATAATGTGTTACAAATATCTACCATTTTTTATTTTTTAAACCATTTTCCATAACTTCCATACATCTCGAGATTGAGACGAAAAATTTGATAGTTCTCCAGTATCAATGCAACTTTTTTCAATGGATTTATGAGTACGTCTTATGTTAATAGTATACTTAAAAGATGCATTTTTTTTATAAGGCCTAAGCCTTTTAAAAAAAAAAAGATAAAACTTATTCTTTAAATCTTGTCCACAAAATACTTTGAAAATAAAAAATTCCAATGATGACTCTAAAATCTATTTCTACCAATAATTATAAAACTCGTAGCTCAAAAAATAGTTAGATCTTGCTGATCCACGATAACTTAAAAATAAATTGTCATGATAATATGCTGTAAAATATATTATTTTTAAGGCTTGAAATCCTAATTTTTCTTTACAATGATAAAAGTCGAGATGATCAATTTAAAGATACAACAAGTTTTGAGTTGAAGATTCCCTTATTTTTACAAAGCTCATGGCTTATTTTAACCTTTTGTATATTTAACTACATCTTATTTAAAGAGTATGAGGCTGACACCTTATGCGTTCTTCCCCCACAGGGAAAAAAAGAGTTTGTGCCCACATAGGATTAGGGGTAGCCAAGACCTGATGAGAAGACCTGACCTTGGGTTTGGGTGTAGGTCAATTTTTTAACTTGAAAAGTCAAGTCTAGGCTCAAAACCTGGATCCATATATTATTCTGGTTCTTGTGTCTAATTGGGCCCAACCCGTTACCACCCCTATCTATATGTGATGTTGGATTGCTTATGTAGCCATGTAGGTAAGAGTAATTGAATTAATACATCCGGTTGGGAACCCACCCTATTATATGATGCCTAGTGTCTTATTTTTAAGAAAAATTGTTTCAAGCGAGCTGTATTGCATCTCTATATATGCGGTCCAAAAAGAGTAAAGCATCCATCTTAAAAATGGATGCAAGTAGATGTTCCATCTAAAAACAATAGAAACGAACGGTTCAAATGTTTTCTTATTAGAATTATTATTTCTAATTTTAAAAATTTATTTATTTATTCATATTCATTATGACTATATTAAAAATTACATTATCTTTAAAAATTAAATCTTAAAATCCATTTCTAAAATAGATTTATTAAGAGGCCCGCATATGTACATATGTACATAAAAACTGGGTCCTATCTTTAATCTTCCCAACTCCTCCTTAAATTACTGCAATAGGGGCTTTTACCTGAAAGAAATGAATGGACAGTATACTCCCGCAGGAGTATAAAAATCTTTTGGCATTGAGAGAGAAAAACGGCACTGACAAGAGCAAGAGAATCTAATGAAATAGGGAAGGAAACGTGGGAACCATCATACCCGCCTCCGTGTTCCCGCCCCGCCGTCCTCTTCAAAACCCTAATCCCTTTCTCTCACTAAAACATCACAGCCCGAAAATGGCGTTTCACAATCACACACTGCGAAACCCGCCATTTTCTCTCTCTAAAAGTATGCTATCAAACGGTCCACTATCTCTCTCTGGAATTCAGCTTCCAAATCCTTTAATGTCTCTCACTGCAACTCTACAGGGATACCTTCATTTTTCTCTCTGTAAGACCCTGCTCAGAAACCCGCCACTTTCTCTCTCTAGAAATCTGCTCTGGACCCTGCCATTATCTTTCTCCGGAAATCATCTAGGAAGCCCAGTATCGTCTCTCTCTAGAACTCAACTTAGAAACCCACCATTCTCTGCCTCTAAAGCTCTGTTGAACCTCACACAAACCAGAACCAAAATCACTTCAGTCCAATATGTAGAAACTAGACACAGAGACCACTCCTTTGAAAAATTCATGCATGATTACAAACACTACCTCAAGGTCATAAAGATTCAGGACCTGATCCTTGCAAATCCCGATCTCCACCTATCTCTATCGTTCCTCTCAAAATTGAGCCAAAAGCTTCATCTAAATAGAGGAGCTCCTTCATTTCTAAGGAAATTTCCCCATATATTCACCATCTTCTATAACCAAACCTTAAAGGAACCTTTCTGCAAATTAACAGACACTGCCATGGCCATAATTCGACAAGAGAGTGAAGCCATTGAAGCCTCTGAAACTCTCGTGATCAACCGATTAAGGCGCCTTCTGTTGATGTCAGACACCAAATCATTGCCTCTGCGAGCCATTTTCAAGGTCTGGAGAGAATTGGGTCTGCCTGATAATTTTGAGCATTCGATTATAGCGAAGAACCCTATAATTTTCTCTCTGATTGATGCCCATGAACCTAACACTCATATTCTGAAACTCATCGATCTGGACCTGAATTATACTCCTGAACCAGCTGTAGATAAATGGAGGGTCGCTAACTATAGAGAGAAATCCATGGATGAATCAGAGATTAGGTTTGGTTTCAAGCATGGGTTCCCACCTGGTATGAAACTGAGCAAAGAATTTAGGGCTAGGGTTAGAGAATGGCAAAAGCTTCCTTATTGGGGACCATATGAAGACATCAGTGAAATCAGAGTTAACAAGAGATGGAATAAGGGGAAACCAAAGGCTGCAATCGCAGGACTGGAGAAACGAGCAGTTGCAATTATTCACGAGTTCCTGAGCTTGACTGTGGAGAAAATGGTGGAGGTGGAGAAGATAAGTCATTTCAGGAAATGGTTTCGGATCGATTTGAATATAAGGGATTTGTTTCTTGATCACCCTGGTTTATTTTATATTTCGACAAAGGGAAAGGTGCATACAGTTTTCTTGAGAGAAGCTTATGAGAGAGGTTGTTTAATTGAGCCAAACCCAGTTTGTATTGCAAGGAGAAAGATGCTTGATCTCGTGTTATTGGGGCGTCGTGGTAGTTGTATGATGGATTCACAGTCGAAGGACTTGAGCACAACAGCGGAGGTCGGGAGTTAACAAAACAAATGATAGAGAAAAAAAGGGAGAGAATGTGGGTTTAATAGAAGAAAAGGGTGAGAGCAGGGGAAGGAAGGGTGGGGGGAATTCAATTGATAAATGAGGGAAAATATAGGAAGAAAGTGCAACTGAATCAACAAGTAAAAGATCAAACCATTGAGGGCCCAAAATGAGGCTGGGTCCTGTACATAGAACCAAAGATGGAATTCACTGTTCTCTCTTACTCTAGGCACAAGACATAGTCACAGAACAACGAACACTGCACTGTAAAAATCTCACAGGTAAATTGCTAATTTTGGTGAATTATAAATTTCTCAAAGTTTCTTTTGGGTTGGCCGGATTCCTCTTTATTTTTTTTTGACAAGTAGAAGATTTCTCAAAGTCATTATACTGTTTCCCAGAGTTAAATTTGGAAAATTATAGTTTTCTCAAAGTTGGAAATCTCTCTTCATTATTCCCATCATCTCCCAGTGTTTGTAATGCTTTGTTTATTTATTTTAGAGGAAACCAAATGCCCAAAGCAACATGTGCCACCTATGTCAAAGGAATGATAACGGCACATGGTCAGGTGCATGGAATGCGGCAGAAAACGCTACTGCATTCTTGCTTAACAAGATGGTATGTTGGTATCTTCTATCTATGTTCTGTCTTATCTTTTTTTATTCTAAATTTGTCCGTTCTTTGTTTAATATGCAAAATTTACACTGATTATTGAACTAAATATTTGATTGGTTTTTACTCTTCTGTCTCACTCATCATCATCATCATCATAGTATTTTCCTAATTGATTGGGGTCGGCTACATGAATTCTGGTCCGTCATTCTGCTCTATTAAAGGCCATTGGTTTTTTATTTTACTCTTTTGTCTCTCTATACATGTATTTTGTACTTTATGCCATTGTTAACCTTCTTGGCCAATTCTACTGGAAAGCTCGGTGCTCATTTTGAGTTGAGTTGATTTTATTGTAACATTGGATGTCAATGTTATGATGTGATACTGCAAAGCCTACTGGTATCATTAAGTAGTCCAAAGTTTGAAACTTATACAAACCAAGCTTTTCTCTTATATATGCCAAATGGGCACTGAATCATAATTATAAATGCATTCGAAATCAATTCATATTGTCAGATTGTACTAAATAAATATTTGAAGGATACATTTTTAAGAATCAACTGTGTTGTTATTTGTCGCAGTTAACAAAAGACTTGTTTTGAGTTGGAAAACCTTGCATGAGTCGACTTGACTTGCCAAATGGATATTTAAGATTCATATTGACTTTAGTAACACATGGTTTCTTAGATAGTGGTTGCATTATGCCATAGGTGAAAAGCTGGGTTCAATTCCCGCTAAAAAATGTTTTGTTTTGTTTGTATTTTTATTTTCTTGGGGTAAATTTCTTCATGCAAAAAGTTGAAAAACTTGCTGTGTTTTTCCATGTTAAACTTGCTGTGTGGTTTTATTACAATTGGTGATGATGATGTTATAAAAGAGAAAACAGGAAACATCAGAGCATGAATGATCAAGAAATTTCAGAAATGGCTTTTCTTGGGTTATGCAGATTCAATCATGGAGTAAGCTACTATGTGGAAAATTACAAGATTTAGGTTCTGGTATTTTGCTTCTTTCTTCATTCTTATTTTGAACTCTGGATATTTTCCAAGAAGTTTTAAAATGCAAACGTTATTCTCATGAAACTCTAGAGCTGTTACTTTTTTGCGTGCATTAAGCTATTATTGTAGGGTTGAACTAGTGTTGGTATTTGAGGGGTTTATTTGATGGTTATCCGTTGTTTTTATTGTTCTCGATTCGCCGGACATAGGCATCTGCAGTTGTCAGGGGAGAGCATAGAAGAGGCTTGTCCTGTCTGTTGTGGGTATTGCAATTGCAAGGCTTGCCTGCATTTGATTAAGAGCCAACAGGTCTTAGTGTCACATAACCATTTGCTGCTTAAATAAATTTTTTTGAGATCTTTCTAGAGTTGCTGGTTTAATGATATGCAATTACGTTTGCACTTTTTGATGTCCAATCATTTGTTGCTTAATTTGCCATTGTTTCATAGTTTATTTACCTCATGGGTTACTTAGGAATGTTTACTGGTGAGGGTAGATTTTTTATAATCATTCCCACCCTCGTGTTTCCATTCGGAGCTATCTGAAGGAGATAACCAAAGAGGAGAAGATTCGGCAACTTCAATATTTGGTACGCAAGATCCTTCCTTTGCTGAAGCTAATTCACCAAGAACAGGAATTGGAGAAGGAAACAGAGGCTGCCATCCAAGGTATGGACCTGATTATAAAGATTGAGAGTTCACAAACTGGCTAGGGTGCCTGTTCAAACTGACCTGACTGACGGTCTAACAGATCCCATTCAATTGGTCTTAAAAATTAGTAAAAAATCTACAGATTGGCATGCAAAGTCCAAACCAGATTGTTCCTTAAAGTATTTGGCGTCAGACATTTACTGAATTCTTTGTAATCTTTCAATCTGAAATTATGATTATTGCTGTTTCACGCCCTAATAGTTTCTCTGTGTGGAGGTGTTCCTCCATCTGAAGTACAAATACAACAGGCAGTATGTCACAATGATGAGCACTTATACTGGGAGGCTTTTCATGCCTCAGTAATTATTGGAATGTTATGCAATTTTTTGATCTCTTTCCTTTAAAGTATTGTTGACTGCGATCGATATCTCTGGGTTTTGGTCCAGTGATAACTGTAACACATCTATTGTGGAGTGTGGACCTCCATTGCAGCTGCTGAAACCGTTCATATGACATCCCTCTAAAATGCTGCTGAGATCTTTGTGAAGGCCTCAGGCTTCAAGGTGGTGAAGAGGACAGTTTTGAATATGTGTCGAAAGAGAGGTCTTATTTGCATGGTGAGGAGCCTCAGAATGCCAGAAGGATGAAAACAAAATCTACTGACCTGAAATCTTATTCTTTGAATGAAGAAAATCTTGCACTCGAATGTGAATCTGATAGTAGAGGCAGGGTCTCTTGCCCTCGCAAAAAGATGCAGGGATGTGGTTCTTGCCTTTGGATTTAAGGTGTACATTTGAGGATGTGGCTACTGCCATTTTGGCTAACAATTATAGATCCTTATGTGTCAGATACTACTGTTCGGTGCTCTTGTTTCATTGAAAGTGGCCAATTGGCTGTTAGTTAGAAAATGCTTCGAAAAGCAGCTGATAGAGAAGAATTTGATGACAATTATGTATATTGTCCAACTGCTAGAGATGTTCATGATGGAGAACTTGAGCACTTTCAAATGCACTGGACCAAAGCTGACCCTGAGATAGTTCGTAATGTTCTCGACAATACACTGGGTTTAAACTGGGAGCCGGTGGTCATGTATCGTGCTTTTCTCGAGAAGCCTGGCTTCAGAACTGCAAGGTGGTGTTTGATGTAACGGCCATTGACTGTCTGGAATGATGTGAGGTCAGTTGCCAGGTTAACTGTGATATAGAATGTATAGTTGCATAATTTTGGGCCTTAAATAATTGTAGTGCAGATTTTTTTCAATTGTTAACTAATTGACATGTGTTCACGTGCACGTACACACACATAAAGACAAAATTGTAAATAGGGATAGGGATATTCTAAATGTCATGTACTCTGAGACTTTCATCTAAATTATTTGTGGGTTTAGAATAGAAGTATTTATGGTTTTGATAAGGCACACGGACTGGAAATGTTTGAAGATAATTAATGATTTGCAAATAGATGCGTTTTTTTTTTTTTGCATGGTATTCTTCTTGCTTTCACAAATTCACCATGGATGGTGGATTTGATTTCTTTTCTCAGTATCCATGGGTCTGTTATTTCATACACTTAAATATGGAGGCGTTCAAAAAAATTGTAGAGGGAGTGCTTGGAAATCTATGTTTTCTGCAAATGTTTGTTGTTCTGCAGATTCTTGAGGGCTGTTAATGAGTGATTCTGAATCATAACATAACTTCTGTGACAATGCACAGGTTGATGTTAGTATTCATCAGTCTTTCAACGATCGATCGAATGATGAAAAGGAGATCCGGGTCATGTACCCATAAGGTCCTCAACAAATATGCGACTTTCAAATGATCAATTAATTGTTTAGGTAACAAAATTTAAAAATAAAAAAAAAAAAAACTCAACTTATTGTACATGTATTACTGTTAGTAAATTTCCACAATATTTGGATGATTGGACAAAAAGATCCCACAAAATTTTCAAATTATTCTGCAAAAAAACAAGTAGGAATTTAGCAGCAACCAAACATTTATGATCTCGTGAGCTAGGAATGAAATATAGTGTATATAATGCCGAGAATATGTAAAAAGGAAAAAACAAAAAGAAAAGTTCATTTATGATTGCATTATATAACGGCAGTCAAAATAATTTATTCAGTCAAAATAATTTATTTGTTGGTTGAATTGTTCCATGAATAAGACTTGATAAGGAGATTCAATGACAAAATCGACTCTAAATGGTGCCTAATCAGCAAAAAATATGAGGGGCTTCAAATATAAGAATGCCATTAAGGAATCAACCATTTACATTGTAATCATCATCATCATCATCTTAGCTTTTTTCCAATTAATTGGGGTCGGCTACACAAATCTTAGTTTGCTATTCTGCTCTAAGGGCCTAACGCTCTAGCTAACCCTTGCTCATTTCTCAATGTACCAGGGTTCTGGTATAGTGCGTCACTTCTGGGGATTGCGGTGAATGCCCTAGCATGAGCAGATGTTGTAGGTTAAAGATTCATGATAAGTTTTGGCAAAATTTTATGTTGGTTGCCTGCCGAACACAACCCAGCCCCTTTTCCCGGACGCAGGACATGTTAAGGAAAAGTTTTAAGGTCATTACCCTTCCTAGACCATTACATTGTAATCATAAACAACAAAAATAAGCAAGAGAATTTGGAATGATTATAACAATAATAATGTCAAATTATAAAAGAAGTTGCTGAATGTGTTTTACTCTGAAATCTGAATCTCCGACAGATGAATGGAGAGGAGGCTTACTGTGGCTTCATTTTTTCCTAACTCCACGATCCTAACATGGACTTTTAAATATTTTCAAAGTTGTTATTGGTCTCAGGCTTAAGTTGCTTTTGTTTGAAAATAGTGAATCTCTAAGTTGTTAGAATTCTCTAGATTTTTGGGTTTCTTATTGTGATGCAGGACTGTAGGATTGGGGTTTGCTTTGATTAGTTTACTGTTCTTAGCATTTCTTCATGTATATGATTACCTTGTTCTTTTTATGAGTGAATAATGGAACTATAGATAACCAGGGTCTACTCAAAAGAAACACCAGATTTCATAATTATACCTGGGTTTGTCTTTTGCTTTATGCTGGTCTCTGGTTTTCTTCTTGAGTATATGATTTTGTGTCTTTCTTATTGTTGTGGTTGTTTTTTTTTTCCGCATGTAATAATGGATTTGGATCGCTTTTCACCTTTTATTTTCTTCTTATTTCTTGCAGCAAAATGTGGTTATTATATGAGCAGATGAAGGAAGAAGCTGGTGCGTCCTAAACAAGCATTAGCATACCAAGAAAGATTTCTAAATAGCGTATGTTGATGTGTATGCATGTGCGAATCATCAGGTTTGAGTCTCTTTGAACCCACTACTTAAATTTGCAGAAAAATGTGCATTTTTCTATGCTTTTGTCTTGATATTAAAATTGACTGAACGTTATGAAACTTAGCACTTGTGGTGGTTCATTTGAGGCCACATCAATCAGCAAGCATTTATTTATTTTGCTTAATCTTTTCCAAATCCTTTTTCCTTTGGGAAAGTATAATGAAGACCATTTGTCATTGGTACAAAAAGATCACAATCATTGTATTAGATATGAAATTGGATGTCTCAAAGTATAGTATTGAACGTGCTTAAAGTCCGCAATGATTTTCACGAGACATTGTGCAGGCAAATGACACTCCCCAACCATCTGATTTCACATCCAATGGCTTGGGGTCTTTGTGACCTTTGTGCACAGAGGTGATGATCTATTTGTATACAAAATCTATCTTCCACCTTATTCATTTTTCAAATTATGTGGTTGTGCGCTTGTGTTGCATCTAGTTTCGTGCACAAAACGTGTAAAAGCCCGTGTATTATTGAGTCATCTCTCTCTCTCTGTCTCTCTCTCTACACTTGCAATAGACTTGGGAGGCCGTGTCTCTCTCTTTACAACTTGCACCAGGATTTTTAAAATTACTGTTTCAGATTCAATGTGGTATTCAAGGGTACTCGGATTGATTCCCTTCCAGTCTGTCCGGTTCGCTCTAATTTTACATTATTCCCATTTTTTTAATGGTTGTTTGATGGTTTAAAATTAAAATTATCAACCTGAAACAGGGAATATAGCTCTATACAATTTTATTTTTTTTTATATTAATTTTCTGCTGGATCAGTTTAGCCAATCCAGATCACCTGATTTGGCAGATCTGGAGTCCTTCAACTAGAAGCCGGAATACCCCCGACGGTCTGACTTTTAAGACACTGCTTGGAACTAAATTGCTATCATGTTAGATTTAAGAATCATTGCCCCAACTCATTTGAGTAGTCAAACCAGTGAGACCTTTTAGGTGGGGTGTATTCTCACTTTTGAGAAAATATGGGAAAGCTTCAATCATTTTCACAAGCTGTGGTTAAGAACTTCTCTTTTGCCCTTTTTCTTTAAAAAACAAGTACCAAACTTTTCACATATATAGTTCCATAGTTTGACCCTTCTCTAGTACGACAAATCCCACATTATCTTCCTCAGTTTATTATGGCTGTGAATTCAAATTGGATGAAATTTCAGTTGCAAACTTCAGTAGATTGCTCCAATAATGGCTGTCTTCTTCTGCGATAGCACGCCCATTTCCATTATTCATTTCCGGAAAAGGATTTTCTGGCACGTTTATAGTCGCCGAAAAATGGGTATCTGGCAAAAGCATTGAAGAAGGGTGTAGCATTGTTTGGGAGCAGTCTAGAGTGTATTGTGGATCAGGGGTAGTTTGAGAATTGAAGTCGGAGCTGGGTGGAGGTGTGAGAGAATGGTTGTTGATATGAATGTCATTGTTGGTTGCAGTAGGGAATTGTGGGTTGAGAGACGTGAAATGGAGATTTGGTTTTGGGTTACAGAGAGAGAAAGAGTTGGAGTGGAGGAGAGAGAGGAGGGTGCCGATGTCGAATCTTGGAAGATGGGTTATAGGGTCGATGCCATCACGGAGGAGGCGCTTTCGGAGGTGGGTGTTCCAGTAGTTCTTGATCTCGTTGTCGGTTCTTCCGGGCAGATGTGTAGCAATAGCTGACCATCTGCGTTATAGAGACAGGTAAAAGTAAAACCTCAGCTTGAAAGACAACTCTCTCCCTCTGATGTGTAAACCAGTTTTGACATAACAAGAAAACAGGGTTTAAAAAAGCCTGAGTTGGAATTATAACGATCTCTCTCCCTCGAGAAAAAAAGAAATTGTTTTGTATGGAAAAGGGAATACAGTGGTATCTAGTATACCATTCATAAATAGAGGGAAGGAAAAGAAAAGACATGGGCTTCTTGATCATCCCTTTCAGCTACTTAAAAATACCATTAAGTTGCATGGGAAAATCCATCAGGTTTTTGGTTACGGAAATGGATCTCGAGTTTGTTTGTTGGAGAGAAAGAGAGAGGGGGGGGATATTTCAAAAAGAGTGGCTTATTTGTTGCCTTATAGAGAGAGAGAGAGAGAGGGGGTACTTGTTCCCAAGGATGCTATGGAAGTGAATAATGGTGTGGTCTTCTTGAGGAGTGAATTTCCCCCTTTTGATATCTGGTCGGAGATAATTTGTCCATCGCAGCCTGCAACTCTTCCCGCACCTGGCCAGTCCTGTTTAAAGCATTAGCAAAGAAACTTTTGTCAACTCATTAATTAGAAAAGAATCCCATTTATAGATCATTTTCTCTCCCCTTTCTTTCTTTCTTTTTTGACTAGTAAATTTTCCAAGTACCTTGAATAATCTATACCTTCGTTTTTAGGCACCCTAACTTCTTGGTCCATCCCGGAGATGGATTTTGGATCCAAAATTTTGTAGGTCTATCATCTAAACCACTACAATTATCGTTCTTGAAAAAAATGAATTTTGTCATGAAAATGGTCTCTTTTATATTGTTTCTAGAGCAAGCATTTTGTTTACTTAAAGATCGTCAGAGCAGCTCTATTTTGGGAGCTCCAAAATCATGAATGTGAGGTGGGAATAGAATTCTCAAGTGCTCCAGGTTTATGAATCTTTGGCAAAAATGAATGTAAAATATTTTAAATTGGGATTGTCCACAAAGAGACCATCCATCTTTCATCAAGCAAACTATACAAATTCCCTGTTTAACTCTTTTTGTCATGCTTTCAAACAGTCTCTGAAGTTACATATAAGCACACATCACAAGAGATCTCATATTGATGGAGGGGCAATTCCCAATTTCACTCCTTCATGACCAAAGCATTTTTACGAAAACTATCTATTTGAATTTCAGTATCTCACTCTAAACACCTCGCTCTAAACATCCCGTGATAGTATTCTTAAACACTAATTTCTATCGCATTATTAACCTATTATGTATATGATATGTGTCCTTTGTGAGCTTTCTGCATTTTCTTCTATTGCTATTGCAAAAACGATTATGAGAGCTTTCTATAGGACAATTAACATGAGTAGAATGTTAAAGGAAAAAAATTATATAAGGTTCCATCCTTGTGTTGTAGAATTAAGATGCACTTCAAAAATTCAATTAAAAAAGAGGGTTCTAAAGTTGCGAAACCTTTCAATTGATTGTTTCGACCTCGAGATGTATGTATGTGAAGAAAAAAAAAGAATTTCAAATTCTAAAAATAATACATCTTATATTAAGTTACTTGGACTTTTTATTTTTAACTTTTTTTTAGTGTTTATAAATATTCTTGATCTGATCCGTTTTTTTAAATTTGAATTTTTTAATTAGAGCTTACTTGTATAGAGGTAAACACCTTATAGAAACCCCACCCAATATTAAATAGTTCTTCTCTTAATGGTTTCATAAATCTTCTTAAATAACACTTAAAGAGGAAAAACCAAAACAAAGCAACAAATCACTCAGCCACATGCACCAAAAAGTTCGTACACTTTTATTTTCACACCAATCTACCTATACTGCATAACAAAGTGAAAAATGCTAATAACTTTAAATTTCAAAAGTCACGTCCTAGTGACAGTTTCAATCACGAGTATTACAATTATAAAAATAAATAAATCACAATTACACACAATTGTAAGATATACAATACGCATCGTTGACATCCCCCTCCATTATTGGAACCACACCCTTTGATAAATATTCATTTTGTGACGATGTAATTTCTTGAAGCATACTCACTGCACCTGTGTATAGAAAAAGCATATGCTGCCTTGTATTGAACCCGGGTTGTGTATATAAACTTCTTTTTTTTTCTTTGAGTTTGTTCTGGTAAGTTATTCTCAAGGACTGGTTATATGTGAACTTTCGTAGTAACGATTGCAAAAAAAATATAAAAATAAAAAAAATAAAAAAATGAGGCAGAGAGAGAGAGAGAGATAATTTTACTTCAATTCATATCTAGAGAGAGAGAAATAGTTTCACTTCAATTCATATCTTTTTCTTGGCTTAATAAACCT
The DNA here is from genome assembly GCF_054954075.1 of Amborella trichopoda. NCBI lineage: Eukaryota > Viridiplantae > Streptophyta > Magnoliopsida > Amborellales > Amborellaceae > Amborella > Amborella trichopoda. Next base: position 1,365,345 of record NC_142344.1, read on the forward strand.
TGTAAGATGTACTATAACCATTTATTCTATTTTGATATTAGGATAATTCATGTCTTCTATTGTTGATATTATTATCAAAAGAAGAACAAACAAAAACGATTATAACAACTCAACAAAGGGTTAGTTAACAAGGACATTACTCTATAATCATTTGTTTCTCACTCTAAAATCGTTTGTTTTCCACTCTAAAATCTGTTGTTTCTCACTCCTTAGAACCCAAAACCTCAAATAAACAAATGGGTTTCCCTTCTTTTTCTATTATTTTCCCTTTTGGAAATTTAAAAAGCATTTAAGTTTCAATTCACCTGCATTTTTTGGAAGAGTTCTCCAGCTCCCATGGCCATGCTTCTCTATGTACTGTATGAGCTTCTGGTCCTCTTCTGGTGTCCATGGCCCTTTCTTTAGACCGTCTTTTTCACAGCAAGGAGCACGACCCATGCTTTCTTTCTCTCTCTAAAATCCTCTCTATTCTCTCTCTAAAATCGACCACTTCCTTAATTCGAAACGGAAGAGGGAAATGAGCAGAGGTAGAAAGAGAACAGGGTCTGTTTCCGTGGGGGCTACCTCATTTATAAGCATCATATGATAAGCTCCCGTTGCAAGTCAAAGCTTAGAGAGATGAGAGAGAAAGAGACCACCGGCCTTTGATGCTACCCCTAAAGGTTACATTTCTTACACCGGCACGTGTCCTATTCTAGAGAGAGAGAGTGAGAGATTTTGGCCATACTTTTTTAGAGAGAAGTTGATTTTGGGTAACAACTGGAGAGAGAGAGAGTAGAGCTGGGGTTTAGAGAGAGAATACACTTAAGAGGAGTGAGAAACAAGAAATGGGGCTTGATGAGAGACAGGTATTGATTAGAGACAGAAAAAATTCATGAAAGAAGGGGAGAAACTTGAAGTGGAGCTACAGAGAGAAAGTTTGATTAAGAGAAAACTCAAAAAAGAGTGTGTAAGTGAAAGAAAGTGGAATTAGAGGTTTTGATTAAGAGAGAGAGCTTGCATTAGGCAAGCTTAGAGGGATAAAGATGTTGATTTAGAGAGCGCGAAGTAAGTGACTTAGAGAGAAAAAGAAATATAGATTGATTTAGAGAGAGAGAGAGAGAGAGATACACCGGCATTTGATGCTGGATTTTTAGATGACATAAATGTAAACTGCCACGCGTCGTTCATCAACCTGCAACCATTGACAAGGTTTAAAACCCGGAAGAAAAAAAACCGAAAAAAGTCGGAACCTGTAATAGAAGAAAAAACCTTCAATTCTCATATCACGAGAAAGCCATCCTTTCATCTAAAAATATCACAAAAAATAAGAAATTTCAACTATGAAAATTAATGAAATCGTAAATATTTTTTGGGAAATAATTCTGTTATATGTTTAAGTGTGAAAATATTTTTACACTAATTTGACCAAGTATTTTTTTTGGGACCAATTGATACTTAATTGATGTGAAAGTATTTTTACATATAAAAAAAAAAATTCATAAAAAAAATTTTCATGTGAAAATATTTTTCATTCGAGCCAAACATGTCCTCAATATGTTGCTTAGGATGAATAACTCGACCGCACTCAGTCCAGTCATGTACAAGCTCAAAAAGGCCTCAGATTTGTGTCATAAATAATTCAAATAGATAAACTAAAAAAAACTATAGAAAAATTAAAGTCTATACAATTAAAAGAAAAATATAGTTATGGATGGAAATAGATTGAAGCATTTCAAATAATATAAAAATAAAAAATTAGAGAAATATAGCATATAATTAGTAAAATAATAAATCATCATTAAAATATAAAAATAGGGAAGTATATTCCGACAGCATTTGTTATTAATTTAGTAACAATATTTGTAAATTATTAATAAGGGATTCCATTACAATTTCATTGATAAACTTTAAGTTTATCAATAAAATTTGCATCCGCAAGATGCGCCATTACTGAGCTCTTTTCAAGCTGACATGAGTTCGAGTGGGCTCAGTCGAGTTCCACTTACCCAAAAAAAAAAAGAAAAAAAAAGGTTGGGTGTCTCCATTTAATTTTTTTTTTTTTTTTTTAAAAAAGAATTTGGGTGCCTCATTTTGCCTTTAAATTGCAATAAAGTTTCGGCCGAAAAATCCGATATATTGAATTATTTTTTAACTGCTTTAGTAATGGAGTTGGGTGGTAAATATCGGCGATTAATAGACATATTTTTGTCAAACCAATCTTTAAATCTCCCGCGCTCACGTAGGGCCAGTCAAATTGTGCCACCAAGCAGTACACGTTGGCCAATGCACATTTGCCAAATGTAAAGTGACATCACGATACTCACAGCGTGAGACACGGCTTAGATTTCTTCCTTCTTGAAATGGAAAACTGCCGTACGAAAATACCACCGTTCGAAAACGAAATCTATAGTCCATTAAATAAGTACATGTACTCGACTCTTAAAAATACTATTTTTGGGATGGAGTTTTGACCCAATATTTAAAGACATGTACTATCTAACATCCAGGTCATGAGTATTAAAAATAAATAAATTTTAAGAAATAAAAAATATATATTTTATGAACAAAACATTTGAACCGGTACTTTCAATTGTTTTTAGATAGGCAACCTATTTGCATCTGTCTTTTACAATGAATGTTTTATACTTTGAGATTGCAAATTGTAGAACTGCGGCCTAACCGCATGAAATACTTTTCTATAAAATTTAAAGGAAAATGGCTGTAGCTAGTTAAAATAAGTAAAGCTTTATCTCAAAATTCATTATAGACATAAAAAAATCAAGGAAAATTATCAAAAATATATCTTAATTTTCGTCTAATTGAAAAAAAAAATCTCAACTTTAAAAAACTTCGTCCATACCATTTTTTTTCAATTTTGACATTTTTTTACCAACATAGCTTTTACGGTAGTCGTATGATCGTAATGCCTGCTGCATTACTGTACTTTACGTACCGTAATGACTACCGTATTACAGTACTTTACACACCATAATGACTACCGCATTACAGTGCTTTACACACCATAATGATTAGGCTAAACATTACGGTACTTTAAAGACTGTAATGCTCACTGAATCTCTTTCTCTTTCATTTGGTTAAACATTACGGTATTTTAAAGGCTGTAATGCTCACTGAGTCTCTTTCTCCTTCATTTGGTACATCTGAGCATTACGGTCTTTAAAGTATCGCAATACTTAACTTGGTCATTATGGTACTTAAAGTACTGTAATTCTTAGCCTGGTTATTACGGTACTTAAAGTACCGTAACGCTAAGCCTGATCATTACAGTACTTAAAGTACTGTAATGCGGTAGTCATTATGGTAATACAATTACCATAAAGGCTATTTTGGTAAAAAAAATGTCAAAATTGAGAAAAAAGATGTAGAAGAGGTTTATAAAAGGTGATGGGTTTTTTTTTTTTCAATTAGGCGAAAATTAATATGTATTTCTAATAATTTCCCAAAAATCAATCATCTCGACCTTGATTATTAGGGTTGTGAAAAAATTAGGATTTATAGACATAAAAATAGTATACATTATGACATCGTATCTAGACTGTCCATTCACAGTAAAAATGAGTTTCACATATCTGCAAGTTCAGCACTATTTTTTGAGCTTCAAATTTCATAGTTGGTATTGAGAATTGATTTTAGAGCGACCATGGGAACTTTCGATGCCCAAAATACTTTCCAGATGAGGATTTGAAGGGTGTTGGGAATTGATTTAAGAGCGATCATGGAAATTTTTTATGCCCAAAATGCTTTCCAGATGAGGAGTTGAATTGAGGCTTTACTTTGTTTTTTCTAAAGCATGGGCCTTATAAAAACTGCATCCAAATGTAAATGTAAAATATAGTGCATTAATAAAATAAAAAGGTGTGGTTTGCGTAAGGTTGCAACATTAAATAATCAAAGTAAAGTACACCACTAATTTTTATTGTAAGATGTAATTTTGATGCAAAAAATTATTATGATAGTTGGAGAATCCATTTTTACCTCTAGTTATAAAATTTTAGACTCGAAAAATGGTTCAAATCAAGTAGATCTATAAACACATTAAAATATTGAAAATGGACGGTCTATATAATGTGTTGGAAGATGCACTATTTTTTAGACTCAAAATCTTTCTTTTCTTTCATAATCATACATCTCGATATCGAAATACATCAATGTTGAGATGATCAATTAAAGGTTTTCCAACTTCAAAACATCAATGTTGAGATGATCAATTAAAGGCATCTTAATTCTACATTTTAAGGTTGCAACTTTATATAAACTTTTTCCTAAACTAAAGCAATTGTTTAGGAATCACCAATCTAATTTGGAATTGCGTAAGAGATTCAAGTTTAAAAAGCATCTTGATTCTCCAAAATTTAGCTTTTCTTTGTACTTCTTTGTTAAACATAGCTCAATACGACTTGGAATCGCCCAAAGCGAGTCACAATCTAGTTGACAGATTAAAGCCCGATCCTGATTTTTTAAGCACTAAATCAAATCAACAAATTTAACAATTAAGTACTTACACAAGTGTGGTATTTTGATATTCTAACCAACGAGAAAAAGGCAATTTCAGCTCTTTATTTCTTCGTTAAACATAACTCAATACGACTCGAGAATCACCCTAATTAAGTCACAACAGACTCGAGAGATCAAAGCCCGATTCTGATTCAACCAATTTACCAATAAAGCACTTATATACACGTGGTTCTTTGACTATTTAAGCACTGAAAAAAGGCGACTTAAGCAGACCAAAGACCTCTCATCGCCATTTAGGACGAGCCACTGGGGTCCGGTAGAATGATGCAAACATTCATAATTGTTTTGAATTCCAAACCCGAAATAAAAGGAAAAATGAAAAAGTGGTTTATGCATCAAGGGATACCTAACTGCACGAGCATCCCCGGCTTTACATTTCCATCTTGAAGATAGACGTCGGTTGTAGCCTCTCCAATAAAGCCAAAATCAATGGTATAATTTTTATTTTTATCATTTTTTGTTTTAAAATTTATTTTTGCACCACACATTCATGTTCTCTATATTAGAGATTATACATACCTTAAAAATTAGGTCTAAAATTCATTTAAAAATGAATCATGAAGAGTAGATGCATATCTCCATGAAAATCATGCCCGAAACAAAATATGGTAATAAATAATAAATTGTAAGAAACTATTTATCTTTTGTACATGGAGGTCACAACTATTCCCACTCATTAGATGTCAAATTGTAGACAATCCCCAAAAAAACGTGGAGCATTCACATAAATTGGTATACGCCATTTAAGTTGTGCGAAAATATTAACTCCTCCTAATAGCTTACTAAAGTTTCCATATAAAGATCGGCAATAATTATTTTTTCAACAAATTGAATGAACTATTCTTTGGACTGACACTAGATTGATGAGGGGATTGGTTGAGTTAAAAATTACTGTCAACTTCTCAACATCATTGGACCAAATTTTCAAAAAATAGAGAAAAATAAGAATGAGTTAAAAATATATAAATATGACCAAAAAAAGGCCCAATTTTTTTTAATTAGACCGATTGATCAAAATTAGCAGATTTGAACAACCTAGATTGGTAAAAAATTTATTTTAATTATTATTATTTTGGTAAGTTAGTTGGGGAGAAGGCCCCTAATCGATTTTGATTAATAATAACAGGAAAATATAGCTCATGATTGTATAACCCTAGAATAGGGAAGTTGTGTCACATTATGAAGTAATGCAAGAGAAAAAAAATTAGGCGTTCTAGATTGCCAAACAAAAGCATCTAAAAAAGTTGTAGCTTTTTTGACAAGTAATCAGCCACCATGTTAGCTTCTCAATAAATGCAGGTAAAAGACCAATCACAATAAAAAAGCTTATATCGTAATTATTTTTGATAGAATACATATATTTCCTCTAGACAAGACTGACTAAAGCATTGTTGGCGGTCATAGCATAAGGTACTGTGTCCTGACTGCTTATTCATTTTTTTGAAAAGTATACAATGAGATTTTTATATTTAGTACGAGGTGATCACAAATAACTTTCATCATTGGAAATTATGAGGTTGCATTAATTTCATTAATCTAACTCAAAATTCAAAAAAATTTCTTTCGAACTTTGTGACACACCCAGCTATCCTGGGATTGTAAGTAATTATAAGCCCTTTCTACCAAAACACATGTTCTCATTGTATACTATTCCTTCATTTTCCAAAGGTGATTTGGGCATTTTTAAATACTTGTCAAAATTTGTAGCGGGGATTTAGACGAAATTTGGTTTGGAGCCCGAACTCTCGTGACAAAGTTGGATTATGTGGCGAAATCTCTGACGTTTTGCTGTCGCCAGCTAATGGAGGACCAAATACATAAATTCCGGCGAAAAAGCAAATTTAATGGAAAGAGGCTTTTATTTTCATAAAATGTTGAAAATTTAAAGGAAAGATGCTTTTATTTTTATGGAAAATGTCCTTTTCGGCCAGCCGATCTTAGGTCAAATAAAAAAATATTTTAATAATAAAAAATCTAAGATGATAAGAAAATCAACGCTTTAATTTTGATTATTATTTGCTTTTTCATAGCATTGTGGACTGTAAACAGGAGTCACCATCCATCGTAATCACAATATATGGCGTATAAAATTCCATGCATATATTAGGGAAAAAAATGTCAATGAAACAAAGCAAATGGCAAGGTTATAAACATGGTGGAAAATGCATTTTTTATTTCATCAATGCATTCTTTCACTTGATACAGTATTTTAAAACTCGGCGATATCCAATATGGATATTAATCTGGGCCAAACAAGATCCAGGATGATTATGTGTCATGGGCCGATTCCCCCCTAAAACCGTTATTTATTTATTTATTAAGCTTTCCTAACATTTTTTTTTTAATCTTCTTTAAATCCCCATCCTACAAACACCTATTTTAATTTTTATTTTATTTTATTAAATTTTTAATATTTTTTGGATCACTCATGTGGACCGACCCAAACTCAATTCGAATCACTAATCCAATGATCTGACACAAATATTTGGGTGAATGATCCGCCTCACCGATCCAAGTTTTCAAAACTTAACTTGATATATTTTGTTGCTTAAAGGAAATACTTTTGAACTCTTGACGAATCTATACGTGTCCCCTTCTGAATATCCAGATGGAATTTAGAACAAATTTTTCATTGTGATAATCTCGATCACCAAGCTCAAGAATATAAATAAAATAAAGTTTGAAACTTAAAAGTATCATATTTTAAAAGAGTCGAAAAATAGAAAGTTTAAAACAATGTTTTTAAAAACATTGATCCGGATCAGAATTGATCTATCTGGATTGGAAATCGTGGGATTGGCTCAATTTTTTAAATATATCAGGAAACATATGGTTCCAAAAAGAACTGGCCGTAAGGGACCTAGGTGACCCGTTCCACTTTTTTATTAGTTTTATTTTTTATTTTCAACTTTTTATTTTTTATTGGCCGATTCACTTGGCCATATTGCTGATCCGAATCGGTAATTCGCCCATCCAGAAAGGTTTTGCTGGATCTGACCAATCCTTGGAATCACTATATCGAGCAAAGACATTGAGTTATAGACAATTGTTTAGAAAAAGACTACATGAGCTCTTGGGTGTGTAATGCACTATTAGTTGTGGAGCCAGATCAATTGTTTCACCCCAAATTTTACACACATGCTCCTCTCATAAGAAGATAAAAAGAATTGCACAATAATAAAATAGTGAGCCCACCATTTTCAAGAAAAGAAGGCTGTCCATTTGATGAACAGTGGATTTAGACAGTAACAAAGTCAATTGAGTTATGAAAATTATTTATTTTAAATCATATGCATTAAGTGAAATTCAACATGCGTTTAGCCAACTAATGCATACTGTAGCATAAATGGAATGGCTTATAGGTTCTTATCCCTATTTGCTCGAGTGATATTTTTTTTGGTTTTTCTCTTTTTGTTTTTCTATCTTAGAAGAAGATGAGAGAGAGATACGGGACTATTGGGGTACCATGCTCCACCATCGGGCTACCATCCTTTGGAGCATGGGCACATGAAAAAACCTGGCCAAGGTGTCCAAGTCAATACCTAACATGGTTTAGGACCCAGTTTCTTTGCAGCGAAGCCCGCATATGTAGAAATACGGGCCTATTAATAAATCTATTTTTGAGATGGATTTTTGGATTTGATTTTTAAGGACATGTAATATCTAACATGGAGATCATGAATACGAAAAGGAAGTAAATTTTAAAAACTAGAAATAATAATTTTAGTAAGAAAACATTTGGACCGCTAGTTTATATTGTTTTTAGATAGAACACCAACTTGCATCCATATTTAAGATGGATGCTTTACACTTTTTGGACCGCATATGTAGTCATGCGGTCCAGCAGGCACGAGACAATTTTTCCATAAGTTCATGCCCCTTTCCTCTTATAAATATGTGAGTTAGTTTATATATTTTGTTTGATGTTAAAATGACATTTGATATCAATATGTGACATTATTTTGGATTTACTCTTAGTCATTTGATCTTGATTAAACTATAGGTTTTTACACAATTATAAATTACATTTGTGCATATACATATAAATGTTTCTCTTATATGTATAGGCCCGGCACTTGTGCCACATTTTGTAGCCTCAGGCCCCCATGTTTTAGGGCCAGGCTAACCATGCCGGGCCGGGCTACCCCGGCCCATTACCACCCCTATCAGGTTGAGATGCCTCTTCACTATATCTCCAACAGTCTTTTCGATACCGGGTCACTTTACTCCATAAAGTTATTTGTCAAAAATACTTTGGTATTTTTGTTTTTTTTTTTCGATTTTTAAATAGTGAAAAGATTATGTGCTCATACAAGGAAATGAAAAATATATTGTATATACTGAGACTATTTATCCTTGATACAAAGTTGGTACAATTATTAACAACCATTAACCCCAAATATCGACTTATTTAGATTGAACTTAAAATTGGTGAGACTTAGCAGCCCAATAACTCTCTCTCTCTCGGACACAAACACACAAACTATTATTCATGTGACATCTATTGATATTTGATTATGCCTTGGGGCCTTATAGCTCCTAGAGTTCATACTATGTACATTGTATCCAACCCACATTTTTATTCTATTACATAATCTTGAACGATATAGTTGTGACATATAAAATAGCAAGGGATCATAACAACATAGGAATAAAGATAACAAATGGGAATTAAAATAGAAAATAATTGAACTTAAATTATTCAATATTTACATGTCTCGATGTTTCCAACCACAGGAGCATGTTACAATTTATTTACTCTCTCTCTCTCTCACGCATAATTTATTTAGACTCTCTCTCATATAACTTATTTAGTCTCTCTCTCCTATGATGTTTAGCATAGTATAGTTTATTAACTCCCTCTCTCAAATAATTTATTTAGAATCTCTTTCTTATAAAATAGTGGAAAACGTGTACAATTAGATCACTTACCGTTGATACAAAGTGGTCATAATTAATTTGACTATTGGATGTGAAACTCAGTGGCTCAATTTATTCCATTGAACAAACACAAAGATTAAAAAAAAAAATTTCAAACTTTATGAGACACTCAAACTATGAGATTTCATATCGAATGGTTATAAGTAATTGTGATTTCCTTATACCAAATATAAATGGTACGGTACCATAATATAATTTATTTATTCTCTCCCATATAGTTTATTTACACTATATATATATATATATATATATATATATATATATATATATATATATATATATATATAATCCATACACAGTTTGGATCAATGTTGGAAAAATTGGGCAATCTAACTGCTAACCGCTCGGTTAGATTGGAATCGGCCACTAGCCAGTTTCGGTTTAGGGCGGTTTTGGTGATCGATCGGTATTTTAAAAAAATCATAAAAATGTATATAAATTCTCAAAAATAAGGAATTGGTTTGTAATACATTGTTTTGATTATTAATACTTACTTTCATATTTTTCTATCTTTCCATAAAATTTTAAAAATACCCCTAGGTACAAATCGATTCGTTAAAATCTATTTTTTTTTATTGATTTTGAACTTCATTTGAATGTGTTTTGTTTTAAATCATTTTTTATATATTTTTTTATATTTTAGTAGTTTTGTTTTTTACTTCTTTTTTTTTTTTAAACACTTTTTTTTACTATGCGGGACTTGTCCCATTAGAACGGTTGAATTTGTTGATTTACCGATTAGACTAGTTAAACCGCTTTCGAGCTTATGTACGTTTAACTGTTCCGATTCGATTTTACGAACACTTGTTTGGTCACGAGTATGAAGGGATATAGAACAACACGTGATCTCACTTGGTGATGCTAATTGGATATACCCATAGCATCAACACATCTATAAAAAACAGAAAGAAGTGACCTCAGGACATTGAAAATGCCAATGGACGTAGGCAAGGCACCATTTGTATAATAATTAGGGTGGCAAATGGGCCGGGTCGGGAACGACCCGCACCCGAACTAGCAGGGGTTGAGCCGATTTGGGCATGTGCCCCGACGGCTTGTTCCTTGTCAAATTTGATGGGTTCAAGGCTGGACCGCTCCGAGTAGACCTAACCAATATAACAACTCTAATAACATGATTTATACGGTCATAATAAGGATCGTATAATGCGTGAACAATTATTTTTGCTAAAATCACGTCACAATTATGCCTAGCCATTAGATGTCAAATTAGCTGGCTTCAATTGTATCATAGAGTTTGAGAGATACTTTTTGAACTTTCAGTTTAAGGAGTATTAGTTTTACCATTGAGATTGTAGACAATGAGAGCATTTACCTTTGATACACGGTGATCATAATTACTTACAACCATCTGATGTGAAATCTGATAGCTTTGCTGTGTCACAAAGTTATTTAATTTGAAATATGACAAACAAAAGTGAATGCGACCTCCTTGTGCCAAAGGTACATGGTTACTTTCTGTATATCACCATCCAACTATTGAGCCCATTGGTCAATTTCACTGTGATCACATAGATCATGCTACAATTTTATTTTCATAGATCAACACCTTATTAGAGTTGGGATTTTCTATTTGGATGGGGGATCCCTAAAATCTCAAATTCTCATTATTTTAATTCATAAAAATTTTCAGGATATTTAAATTTAAAATCAAATTAAATGCATGAATTTTGGAAATATAAGATAAAAGTTGCGGTTTATATAGAGCCTAGGATCTGAACCATTAAATTAGAGCCTACGCTCAAATAATTTCGAGAAATGTGGTTTGAATATTAGAAATCTCTGTGATAGCCTTAAAATATATTTTCATCGTTAGTTATACAATTTAAAACTTCAAAAATAGTGTAGATCGATAGATCTATGAGAACTTGAAAATCTTGAAAATCTTGAAAATTGATGGTCCAAAAATGTGTTACAAAATACACTATTTCCAAAAGTTGAGATCCATTTTTCTCTTGTGTCCATGCATCTTGATGTCGAGATGATCAATTTGAGGATATTTGGGCATCAAAACAACCTCTTCTAGTGAACATTTTGAGGTAGGCTCGTATTTGATTGTTTAAAGCCTCAGCTCTACATAAACTTTTCCCTGAGAAGTTATAAAGGGTACTTTTGTTCCCAACCATCCTAGTTCTCAAATGATGTGATGTAATATGGTATGAATGGTCTTACCAGCCATTGGACAGGGCTGATCTCCACCCAACTCTTTCATGAAACTAATACACCCAATCAAAGGAAATCAAGCCAAAATGTTGTATGCTCGCAGGAGCATATCGTTCGTTCACTCAGTTGGGCAAAATCCTATCTACGAATATTTTCCGAGGACCCCAATTTTGGGATCCATAGACATGTGCCTGAAAATAATGTCTCAAGATTGAACATCGACCATCAAATTTCCAATTTATGGACAGTCAGATTTAAGTGTAGAGGAACTTATAATCTGGTTTTCACTTTCTAAAAATGCACATATCATCACTTTAAAGTGAATCTAAAAATTTCATATGGAAAAACCTTCCGAGTAAATTTTTTTCCCAAGTGATTGTGTAAAGTCTTCTGTAAGAATATGCCAAACATTCTCAAGAATGAAGTACTAATTTCTTCCATTTCCAGTGCCAAAGAGTTTCATTTGTAGAGTTAAGCGCTCATAAGGTTTCTCTAAACTGTCAAACAATTCTTGCCTTTTGCTATTCACCTTTTCTTTTCTTTTTTATTTTTACATTGATGTAACAGGATTTAGTGTAATAGTATCACAACCTAATATACCCTCTGTAGAGTTTATACTGATTAAACCAGCCCTACTGCTTTCTCAAAGGAATGATCCTTTTCTCATGCTTTGATTTAGATAGATAGGGTCTTGCCTCTTGATCAACATATGGCCCAACTAAGCTGCCATTTTGCCCCAATTAAAAGATTCAATGCACCACTAAGCGATTGCCAGCAATGATTAGCCCACACTTGGGCTTAGATTCATTGGGTTCTTGAACCCGAGTCAGCAACCGACTTGGCTGAGTCAATGAGATACACATGAGAATAAACTTTTTTCATCTGGGCCTCACACTTCCAAGTAGCTCACATGAGTCCGAACACGAGGCATTGACTTTTTAATCAATGGTTACCAATAATTGGTCTAATAAGGGTGAGGATCTTAACCTTTTCCCTAACCTGTCTCAAGCCTAGGAAAAGGATATAGATTGCGTTAAATAGACAACCAACGTAAAATTTTGTCACATCTTGAGAAGAATGGAGGAACATAATTCATACGGCAGACCCTAAATAATTGAGATAAAGCTTGGATGATGATGATGAGCGGTTACCAATAATCGGAGCAAGAGCATGTACCATTCGTGAAATGGTGAAAACGGCACCGATCTCTCACTATAATTTCACGATCGAAAACCTTTGATATGAACTTTGTAGCAGAGTGGCAGTCCCCACAAATTCTAAGGTTCTTTACCACATGTATAGGATCATGAGGAGGCAGGCTAATGAACCCAAAAGCAATAGCAATCTTCTCACTATGATAATTCAAAACATTTTCGCTTTCCTCCCCTTCGAGATCAAAAAGAACTTCTTTGGTCTCTGGCTGATATCCTGCCACCCTTATCTTCCGCACAATCTCTTCCAAAGCCATGTGTATCTCTTTGGCTTGAGGGTGATTTCGATCACCAACAAGAAAATGGTGCACCTCACCATTGGCTTCAACCGAGCTCCACCCTGGTGTTTTGAGCACTCCTCTCTCTCTCATCAAGTTCCTCAAGCTCGTAACATCATCCCATTTCCGAGCTGATGCATATATGTTCGATAAGATCACGTATCTCCCACTATGGTGAGGTTCTAGCTCGATTAAGCGCTTACCCACCTCTTCTCCTAACTTGAAATCACCATGAATTTTACAGGCACCAACTAAGGCGCCCCACAGACCTGGGTGTGGTTTGATAGGCATGCAATCTATGAATCTAAGGGCTTCTTTCAATAAACCGGCCCGACCAAGCAGGTCGACCATGCACCCATAGTGCTCCACAGTGGGCATGATACCATAGACCTTCGAAATCGAATTGAAGTGAAACCAACCCTTTTTGACTAAGCCCGAATGGCTACAAGCACTCAAAACCCCAACAAAGGTTATGGCATTAGGCTTCACACCCATGGCCCCCATCCTCTCAAAGAGGCTCAACGCGTGCATGCCATGGCCATGCAGGGCTAGACTAGTGATCATAGAATTCCATGATATCACATTTCTCATGGGCATTACTTCAAAGACTGAAAGTGCATTTTCAATGCTACCACATTTGCCATACATGTCTACTAGTGCAGTTCCAATGATGACATTGAGCTTTAGCTTATGCTCTTTTATGCATGCATGCACCCATTTGCCACTGTCCAATGCTCTCATCTGAACACAAGCCGATAGTGCACTAACAGTAGCACTCTCAGACGGAGCAAATCCATGATCCAACATCTTTCTGAACAGCTCGAGAGCTTCTCGGAAGAGACCACCATGAACATAACCAGAGATCATGGTGCTCCATGATTCTACATTCCTATTAGGCATCTCATCAAACACTTTTCTAGCTTCGTCGAAATGACCTGATCTCGAATATCCAGTGATCATGGCATTGTATGTGACTGTGTTTCTCAATGGCATTTGATCCAAAAGGAATTTCGCAGCGTCAATTTCGCCGGAATTTCCATAACCAGTAATCATGGTCGTCCACGACACAACATCTAAGGTAGTGATCTCATCAAACACTCGGCGTGCTACATCAGTTCTGTCACAACAGCAATACATATTTATAAGATTATTTTGCACAAATATATCAGAATCAAGCCCTGTTTTTACAATATGGGCATGAAGCTCAAACCCCAATTGAAGGTGAGATAGGTTTGCACAAGACCTGATCACAAATGGGTAGGTGAAATTATCAGGATAAATGCCACTACTGAGCATTTGGTTGAAGGTTTGAATAGCTTTTACTGGTTCAGAGCTCTGAGAAAAGCCTCTAATGATGGTGTTATACATAAATGGAGTAGGGTTTTTGAAATGGGCGAAAATGGCTTGGGCATGATCGATGTCGCCATGATTGGAGATCGCAAAGAGGGCCAATAGCCTACTAATCGTGAAGGGGTCGAAGGATAAGCCCGCTGTGGTGATATGGGCATGGAGTTGCCGGAGCTCGAGCATGGTGGTGAAGGAGCCTAAGGCTTGGACAAGGCTTGGGTGATGGAGATGAGCAAGCATGGTAGAGAGAGAAGAAGCCATTTTGCGGGATGGCGTGCGTGGAGAGAGAGAGAGAGAGCTCAAATCTGATCCACTGTGTGTGAGAGTAAATATCCTCTCAATCAAGCAACCACCTTCGTCTAAGAGAGAGCTCAAAGCCTCAAACGAAGTCATTTCATCAATTCTAACAGAGAGAGAGAGAGAGAGAGAGTGATATCCCCATTTTAGAGAGAGAGAGAGAGTGATATCCCCATTTTAGAAAGAGAGAGAGAGATTCCCTCTTTCTTTTTTTTTGAATGTGGCCCCGTCTTCATGACAAGACCTTCACTTCAAAAACGTTTCCATTTGAACCTCTTCCCTCCATTTCCATTTGAACCTCTCCTCTCTCGATCTACTCCAAAGCCATTGCCATTCGAACCTTCCCTCTCTCTCTCTCTCTCTCTCTCTCTACACCCAAGCCCATTTCCATTTGAACTTCCCCTCTCTCTCTACACCAAACTCAATTCAACTCTCCATGACTACTGGTCCTCTCATAGCAAGAAAGCTCCCTCCAATTCTCTCACTACTAGACTCATGCACCCACATGAACCAACTCAAGCAAATCCACGCCCACATCATAATACAAGGACTTTCTCGCTCTAACTTCACAGGAAGTCGCCTCATTGCCTTCTGTGCTGTATCACCCTATGCTTCAATTGATCATGCAAAGCTAATCTTTGCTCAAATTCAAGAACCCAGTATATTTACATGGAACTCCATGATCAGGGGCTTATCAATGAGCTCAAACCCAAAAGAAGCCATTGTATTTTACTCCCAATTACTCTGCAAAAACACCCAACCGAACAATTTCACCTTCCCGTTTGTGATCAAAGCTTGCACTGAAGCTGCAGCCGTGGAAACAGGGCTTCTACTCCATAACCATGTAATCAAACTTGGGCTTGAGTTGGATGCCTATGTTCTCAGCTCTCTTATTCATATGTATGCAAGTGGAGGCAAAATCGACGCAGCGATCAAGCTCTTTGCCGAGGCTTCTGAAGAAGAGGTATGGGAAATTTTTTAGGATTTTACAGTCTTTTGACTTCATTTACAGATTGCCTTTCTGTGCCTAAGTGATTGCATTTACAGACTGTATCTCTCTCTTTCTCTCTCTCTCTCTCTCTCTCTCTCTCTCTCATCACAAATAACTCACTTGAAAAATCTTAGCTTTCAAGGTGGTCTCATGGAACGCAATGATCGATGGGTACGTGAAATCAAGAGATTTACAGAGTGCTCGTTCCATATTCGATAGAATGCAACAGAAAGATGTGGTTTCATGGAACACCATGATGAATGGTTATGCGAATTTTGGCCTAATTGAAGAGGCACTAATTCTGTTCGATAAAAATCCAAAAAAGAATACAGTCTCTTGGAATGCCATGATAGCTGGTTACACAAAGTGCGGTGATGTTGAAAATGCTCGAAAGTTCTTTGATCAAATGCCAAAGAGAGATGTGATTTCATGGAACTCTATGCTCGCGTGTTATGCACAAAGCAGCCGATCCAACGAAGCGCTGAATCTCTTCAAACAAATGCTTTCACATGACATTCGGCCGACTGAAGCGACAGTAGTGAGTGTATTATCTGCTTGTGCTCATTTGGGTGCACTCGATCAGGGCAAGTGGGTTCACAATTATATTGATCGCGAAAAAGTACGGCTCAATGCCATATTGGGAACTGCTCTGTTAGACATGTATGTGAAATGTGGAAACCTTGGCAGCGCGGTTAAGGTTTTCGAAATTCTCAAAGAGAAGGATGTCTTGGCATGGAACACCATGATAGCTGGTTTCGCCATGAATGGCTATGCTGAGAAGGCCATGCACCTCTTTGTACAGATGCACGACATGGGATTTAAGCCTGATGATCTCACATTTGTGGGCATGTTAAGTGCATGTAGCCATGCTGGGTGGGTGGATGATGGATGCCGTATCCTCAAATCCATGTGCGATGACTACGGCATCGAGCCCAAGGTCGAGCACTATGGGTGTGTCATTGACCTCTTGGGTCGAGCCGGCTTGCTCGATGAGGCAATCGAGCTCATAAGCAGCATGCCCATGGAGCCTAATGCGAGTGCATGGGGTGCACTTTTAGGAGGATGCCGAATTCATGGCGATGTAGAGCTTGGTGAAT
Organism: Amborella trichopoda; assembly: GCF_054954075.1. Classification (NCBI taxonomy): domain Eukaryota; kingdom Viridiplantae; phylum Streptophyta; class Magnoliopsida; order Amborellales; family Amborellaceae; genus Amborella; species Amborella trichopoda. Next base: position 1,382,206 of record NC_142344.1, read on the forward strand.
GGGTTGGTCGCCGACTAATCGAGCTCGAACCTCACCACAGCGGTCGATATGTACTTTTATCGAATATTTATGCAGCTGCGAATCGCTGGGAGGATGCGAAAAGAGTGAGAAATATGATGAAGGCGAGAGGAGTCGCAAAATCACCAGGTTGGAGCATGATAGAGATTAAGGGGATTGTTCACCAATTCTTAGCCTCAGATAGAATGCACCATGAGAGTGAAGCTATCTATGCCATGTTAAATGAGATTACTAAAAGACTAAGGACTGAAGGTGGTTATGAGCCTGATACTAAGCAAGTATTGTTTGATATAGGTGAAGAGGAGAAGGAGCATGCATTATCAGTGCACAGTGAGAAGTTGGCCATTGCTTTTGGGTTCTTGCACTTGGGTTCTGATGAAGTTATTAGAATTGTGAAGAACCTTAGGGTTTGTGGGGATTGTCATAGTGTTACTAAAATGATCTCTAGGGTTTATAAGAGAGAAATTGTAGTGAGAGACAGGAATAGGTTCCACCATTTTAAAGATGGAGTGTGTTCTTGTATGGATTATTGGTGATTATTGGTGATTCACCAAGTTTTGTGAGAAAAATTTTTCCGTCATCATGTAAACTATTCTGATTATATTTACCAAAGTAATAAGGGATATAAGGGTTTTTGTTTTGGTCTTTTCATTTCTTTGATGTTAAACTCTCATACCTCTATTGCAAATGATTTTATTACTTTGTGTTAAGGTGAAATATAGAAAGATTATGGGAGAGGAGGTTTGGTATAGTTTGCAGTTAGCCTCTGACTCAAGCTTAGTTATAAGGTCATAACATTTATTATTTTTGCAGTGTTATCTTTCATAGGCTCTATTAACTGGCACAGATACCAGTGTCTGACACAAATATGAGTGTTAAAAAGACCAACTTCAAAATTGGCTTTTTCAGATATAATATAATTGTGTGTCACTAAAGGAGGGGGATTGGGGACTTTTATGACATTAAACACCATTAAAAGTGAAATGTCCAGAAGAACTGTGCAGAAAAAAGCATTGAGGTTTCTAAACTCTGGAGTATCAGACACAATGATGTGTCCTTGTTGTGTTGTTTTGCACAAGAACTACAGACACTCCTGTTCATCTTATAAATAAGATAGGGTCAATATCTTCGGCAGCCAGCAGAAATTGCCAAGTAAAAATGACCAAAGTAAGAGAACTATAACGTTTAAGATTTACTGGAAGTGAGCATATTTATACATGAATGAAAGTAACACAATATGTAATTGTATCTATTTTATATTTTATTCAACATAGTTTAAGCTTTAGGGACCTGTGTCAATCAAGGAGTGTGACCATATATACAGACTTTCAGGTACTGACCCTTCAGGTTAATCTACCTCCTAATCCAATCTTTTTTTATGATAAATAAGTTTATTGAATTTTTAAATAGTAGAATGATAGATCAAGATTCATGTAGTCGATCTAAAATAATTAAAAAAAAACTTGATGATTATGATGATAATAAATTTTTTTAAAAATATAGACAATAGAAAATTCTATTAGAATCATATTGACCAGACACTTACAAAGATGTATCCTTTGCTTAGACACTTTGAGACGAGGATATTATAGAGATACATGATGGATGAGAAGCGGGGATACTAGTTCATGGGCCCTATCATTGCTAACCACATATATATATATATAAAAAAATATGAATTATATATATATATAAACTTAGCTATTATATTGGCAATAATAATTATATGAATTTATCTTGTTATATTGGTTTTTTAGGCTAAAGTACTAGACATACATTACACTCCAACACCTATATCATTATCTATTTGAGGATCATATTTTCATGAAAACATGATGCTTTATCACCAACTTTTAGAGATTCTGTTTTTATAAAGACATTTATTAATATAAGATGTAATAAAACATCGCTAATTTTGTGGGTTTAAAATCCAAACAGAAGCCCCCATGAACCAAAAATAAAGATAGTACTTGCGTGCACGATAGGTACATCGTTATATTTGTTTTTATTTTCTTGATACCAGTTGTATTTCTTTATGCAAAGTCAATATTTAGGGAAATTTTTACATTTCTTTATGCAAAGCCCACAGATTTCTTGTCTTTCTTCACAACAACTACTTGTTAAGGGACTGGGTCGTCGCGGTGGTAGCACCCCTGCATATCGAGTTAACACGTTGTGATTTTCAATTCTGTTGACGCCATCTATTAACACCTTAAAAAAAAAAAAAAAAAAAGCAAATTCTCTAAGTTAGCCGAAAAAATGGGTAGGTGCCTATCTTCCCCGTTGAATTATCCAAAAAAAAAAAAAACATATTATGGGGTTGTATGCTATGCTGCAAATTCACATTCAAACAGTTCTTCCGCACTAAATTATCCAAAAAAATAAAAAAATTATTATGGGGTTGTACACTATGCTGCAAACTCACATTCAAACAGTTCCTAGTGGCTAGCACCACTTAGGAAATTGGGTTTTAGCATTGTTTATGGGGTAGACATTAGCATATAAGAATCATTACCACCATCCAAGTTTTATCCCAACTATATTAGCAAAGAATTTCTTGTTATTTAAACAAAGATAAGCATTAAGAAGCCACTATACACTGCTTATGGGAAAAATGTACAATGTTTCGCTCATAAGCTCGGCCCCATCCGATTTTTTCGGATGGTATGGATAAATCGACCCCACCGGACATACTATGTCAGGTATGGTCAATTTTTCATGCAAAAATCACACACTTTCGCCTCATGGCATTTTTAAGGGTTTTCCGAAGCATTAATACGGCCAAACCACTTCAACAAATAATTGAGATGATCGAATAAACGAATTTGTCAACAAAATGGTTGCTTTGAAAAAAATTATTTTATTTGAGTAACTTCTCAAGCATTTTATAAGTGAAAACCTAAAATGCTTTTAACATGGGTTTGAATCCTAAACTAGCATTTGTATTTAGCGATCTGGCCTAGAGCAATAGTGTGCCAAACTACAAAAATCCCCTACTTATTCTGGATTCTATAACCAGGGCAAGGCAAAATATTTTAATGAAAATTCATGTGTCTTGGATATTAATCTCAGAACAAGTGGGGACAATTTCATCATTGGGCTCGTGCCACTTAGGTTGAGTGTCATGCATAAAAACCCCAATGTTTTTTTTTGCATCTATACCTAAGGACACGTGAGAATATTTTTATGAAATTATTTTTAAATAAATTTTTTTTTTATGTGATTAGGTGTGGGAGTTTTTTTTCCACTAATTAACTACCAATCGGTAGAAAAAATGTTCAAATTTGCCCTAAGTGAAACTTTAGAGGACTTTCGGACAAAAATGCGAGTGATCGTGAACACGATAGAAAGTTAAAAAAATGAATGTAGTAATAAATCAACTTTGGTTCAATTTCTTTTCGAAAAAGTTAATATATCCTAAAATATCCTCTAGAAGAGAGTGTTCTAAAATTGGAGAACCTTCAAAGTTGTCATCTTAATCTCGAGATGTTTGGATATAAAGAAAAGCAAGCGGTTCAAATCCTACAAATAGTGCATCTCATAACAAGTTATTAGGACCGTCAATTTTTAATATTTTCAAATGTTTTATAGATCAACTTGATCTGTACTATTTGAAATTTTAAATTTCATAACTACGGATAAAAAAAAAAATTTAAAGCCATCATAGAGTTTTCGACATTAGAATTACATTTGCAAACGAGTTCTAAAGATGCGTCATACTTCTACAGTAAATAGAGGGCACCTTATACAAACCTCACCCATTAATCCTTACTCGAGTACCAAACTAATGTAAGGTTAAAAGAAAGGAAAAAATTTATATAAGTGTGAGGCTCTAAACAATCAAATTAGGGGGCACCTCAAAAAATTCATTAAAAGAGGTTGTTTTGATGCTTAAATATCCTCAAATTGATCATCTCGACCTAAAGATTCATGAACATAAGAAAAAAAATGGATTTCAAGTTTTAAAAATAGTGCATCCTATAATGTATTTTTGGACCGTCAATTTTCAAAATTTTCGAGTTTTTATAGATCTGCTTGATCTACACTATTTTTGAAGCTTTAAATTTTATAATTAGAAATGAAAATATATTTTGAGATTGTCACAAAGATTTTCAGTATTGAAACCTTAACACTATTTGAAGGTGCGCTTTACTTTGAATGTTTAGAGCTTTGGCTCTATAAAACCGCACCCTAAAACAAATGAATCAAAGTCGCACTCTAAGTACCAAAGTGACTTCGCATGGAACAAAGGATAGTAAATCAAGGTCTATATGGCACTTAGAGTGACAAACCGGCCTCAAGTTGTTCTAAAAAAACAATGAAGCAAAGTCGATTCACCGCATGAAGTTCAGAAACATACTTAACGTTAAAAAAAATAAAATTTATTTATACTTTACATAACTGTTGAGGGCATTTTTGTCCTAAGGTACCTAACATTTTTGGTAAGGGTTTGATGAGTTTGGCTACTCAGTAAGTGATCATCATAATCCTAAAAATAATCATGGTTGAAAGATATCAATATTTTCAAAAAGGAGATCTATTTACATAAATGCATCAACAGTTTCACTTTAAAAAATGCATAATTAAGTATAATCCGAATAATTGAACTGCATACAACATTTTAACGGCAGTGCATAATTCAAAGGATTTCACGAAGTACCCTACTGACGTCCCAAGTAGGTCACCTATATACCCCATCAACGTCCTGATGGGTCTACTTAATCCCTATCGGCATCCCAGATAGGTCCATTTAATCCCTACAGGTCCACTTATACCTCACCGGCGTACTGGATGAGTCCACTTAATCCCTACCGGCGTACCAGAGATAGGTCCACTTATACCTCACCGGCGAACCGGATGAGTCCACTTGCATACTTAAAGTGTTTCTAAATCTATTTAAACATTCAAAAGCAGCAATATCATGTACTCAACATATCACTGAAATTATTAATATGAATTTCACTAAAACCATTAATAACAGTGACTTTCAATAACATTTCAAAAATAATCAGTCAAATATTTTGGGCTCAAATTCAGAAAGGTAGCAGTTCATAAAGACATTCTAGCATAATTTCCAATCTAGTATGCATAGAAAAACTCTTATAGAAATCCAAGAATACGGAATTATCACAATTTATGGGATGTCAATTCGCAAATAAACGTTTCACAGACTATACTATAATCAAATGCAAAAATATCAGTTTTCAAATAATAAGGCAGTCATTTGCACATAAAACTTATAAAATAAAGATCCTGGACGGAAATATCACTATTTATTAAAACAGACTATTTTTCAAGAAGATGATGTGACTTACAGTTGCTCATCAGATTTGATTCATCGGAACCATATATAGGTCTGGACCTTCAAAATGGACTAAGAGATTCAAGGTTTAGAGTCCTTAAGCTTTACTTTGTACGATTATTGCTCTCGCCTTTTTATTTTCTTTGGCAGAACTAACCCTTCTCGGATGGTCAAGCCCCTTGAAATTGCCGACTACATGGCAGAAGTAAAAATTATATAAGCGAAGGAAGACCTCACTACTAGGCTGTTAAAAAAGGATGGTCGGAGAAAGACTACTCTAAGAGAAACATCAAAGCGTGCTTTCTTGTTACCCTCAGAACTCATACGTATATAAGGGATATAAGGGAGAACTTTTTTTTTTATAACGCCGCATCAAAAGAGGTGTCAATAGAGAAATGGCACGGGGCACATATTAAGGCACCTAAAAGGTTAAACTTATCCTTTTGAAAAGTTAAGAAAGGAAAAGATGGTGGATCTAAGGTCCACCCAAGTAGAAATTGTTTGTTCGCATATTTAATAATATTTTGGCTTTTGAAGTTTTTTAAGAAAGGCTAAAAGAATGGTCTCTATAGTGTATTATTATCACAAAGAACTTTTACTCAAAATTATTTCTGGATATATATATTTAATATATTATTATTATTATTATTATTATTATTATTATTATTATTGATATTATTATTATTATTGATATTATTATTATTATTGATTGATATTACTATTATTTTTCTTTTTTTATTTTTTTTTTACGGATTATTACACTACTCTTACGAAGTATATACTCAATATACTACAGAGACACTTGCTACCCTTATCATATAATGGAGTAACTTTTGTCTAGGGGTATTTTAAGTAATTAATGAAAGATAAAGTAAAGTTTTTTAATAGAAATAAAACTAGAATCCAGTTTCTATGTGGCCAAGCCCACATATATAGAAATGCAAACCTATTAATAAATCTACTTTTGAGATGGAATTTTGCAATTAATTTTTAAGGACTTTTAATCTCTAACATGGAAATCATGAATATGAAAAATAAGTAAATTTTAAAAACTAGAAATAATAATTTTAGTAAGAAAACATTTGGACCGTTAGTTTCCATTGTTTTTAAATGGAACACCTACTTACATCTATCTTTAACATGGATGCTTTACACTTTTTGGACTGCATATGTAGTCATGCAATCCAACCCGTATAAAACAATTTTTCATAAAGCTATACTAAAAACTGACATCATCGATACGTGACATCATCTATGTGGGGTATTAATTATTTTCTAACCACTAATAGAAAGCCACTGGTTTCTTATAAAAATATGAGCAAACTACGTACGGATATTATTGAGGTGATCGATTACCAAATGCACCCACCACCCCCTCTTCCACGACAATTTTTTTCCCTCCGTTGCCTCCTGTCCGACAATGCAAACACCGAACATGAGGTTTTTATTTTCGTAGGGTGAGTTTGCTATCCAGTGTTTGAAATACCGCACAACTCTCTCTTTCTCCTCCCCCTTCATTGTCTCTCTCTAACACCGCCAGATTCTTAGAGAAAGCATGTTCTTTAAGCTTCTCGATTCAATTAAGGGAAGTTGATTCAATGTCGGAATGGAGCTTTCTCTTCTATCCAATGAACCTAAAGTTTCTTTGGTTGTGGTGTCTAGGGTTTGAAGCTTCGAGTCTAAGGTTTGGGATTTCAGGTTCAGGTCATGTTTCAGAGAGGAGAAATGATTGGCCACCTTCCTCCATAAATCAGTGCAACTCGCGATGAGGCTTTTCTCATTCTCTAAAGTTTCAAATACCTTATGCAAATTCTGAGTTGCCTCCATTAAAGTGGTAGCCATGATTCAAGCTCAGTTTTCACATAGAGAAGAAGAAAAACTCTTAAAATATAAGAAAATAGAGAGTTCATATTTTGCAGAACAAAAACGTCACCACATAGGATTCATTGAGGTTGAGAAACCCGTATTGAGGGGTATCAATTAGATCAAGCCATAGCCAACAGCACGAGCAAAGACCATGAGAGGTATGAATGTGGAGATCTGAGAGGTCTTTGAAAGATTGCATTCAACCATTAAAATAAAAAAAAATATCACTATATCTTCTATTTTTAAGTTTTATTTCTTGATAAACTCAATATTTTAAAAAATATCTTCTAACCTAAAGTCATTTTAAACCTATCTTTTAGCCTAAATAAATGTAAGAAATGCATGCTATTTTTAAACTCAATCTTTCTCTCTCTTCACTTATATACCCTAAACTTTTCTCTTTCTCTCTCTTCTTACGTTTCTCTCACTCTCTTTACTTATATACCCCAAACTTCTCTCTTTCTATATCTTTCTCTCTCTTTTTCCTGTTTCTCCAAATACCTCTCTCTCCTCCCAATAACCTATCACCTCCATGAATCTCTTATCTTTCTTCAGAAGTTTGGGAGGATGGCTTTTAGAAAAGACATGTCTTTTTAGATTTGTTTGGTCTAAAAAAACATGTTTAAATTAGCTTAGGGGGTTAGAATAAATAAAATCTACATATTTTATGGCTTAAGATATCTTTTAAAACCTTGAGTCTATTGTGAAAAGAAACTTAAAAATAAGAAGTATGGAGATATTTTCTCTTAAAATAATTCCAATTTAAACACCACCAACCCAATTAATGAAATGGGGCATCAGTTTCCCTCTAGGAAAAGGTTTATATGCTTCCCCTACAGCATAGAAGTTCTATCCTCCCCCTACCATCCAGCTATCCAATTTTGATCAAGAGAGCCACTCACCATTTGATCTTAAATCCAATGTCTCAAAGTATTTTATTTTTAGTTTTTTTCATACAAATTCTATGAATATGAAATCTGGTACGTATCATCTTTTCATTGGGGCGCACCTATAAAAAATATTAAAAATAATTTTTGGATAAAATATAATGACCAAAATATCCCTTGAAACTTTCAGGGTAATTTGGTGATTATATTTTATTAAAATATTTGTTTATATTCTTCGCTAGTTCGAGTTTAATAGATGAATGGACGTCCAAAATTTGGTGTCAAAATAGTGTATCGAAAAAAAATTAAAAATAAATTAGTATAGAGATGTAACAATGTGATTGGGACCCTCCATTCAGAATGAACGGTTGGATAAGGGGGAGGATAGAACTTCTATGCTTAAGGGGAAACATAGAAAGCTTGCCCTTCTCACTTATCCAATAAAAGCCTTTTCTAATGAAAGCCCTGTTCATTACTCTCCCAAATTTGGTTTCTTAGAGGTTTTTGGAAATCGGAGAATTAGAGAGAGAGAGAGAGAGAGAGAGGATGTGAGAAAAAATAAACTTGACAGCCAAAGAAAAAAAGAGAATGAGAGCAATAAATAAGGCTAGTAGGTTTTTAAAAAATCAAATAGTTATTTGGTATTTCAAACATCACACAACAAATTCACTTAAGTTTAAACAATATTTTGTATTTTGGACAAGGGACAACTTAGAAAAAAACTTGCCTTGAGAGGAAATAGTTCTCGTAATTTCAAGGAATTCATAAGACCCGATAGTGTTAGTACATAATTTATCCTAAAAATATTTATTCTATCAAAAATACTTTTATTTGAAACAATTTGAATTACAAATCAAAAAGTATCTCAATAAAAAAAAAAATACATTGAGTACATTCAATATATGTATATATGTACTCCATACGCCCAAGAGCAGCCTAACAAAACTCGAATATAAAATTTGAAAACGTGAGCAAAGTACCGAACACGGCGTGCATCTAGAGAGAGACAGAAAGCTCTCATCCAAATAGAGAGAGAAACCAACAAATTACGGGTCACCGTTACTGCCCTCTGCCCTTCAAATTCCACCTGTTCACATAAATTCAAGCCGCACATGACCTAGAGAGAGAAAGACTTCTTTAGAGAGAGAAAGAGAAACGGTCAACGTACATCTTAGATTGGCCGCCAAAACTCTCGCCAAACACGTCCGCATTCCTCTATTTCTCTCTCTCCAAAACCCTCTCAGCCCTCGCCGTTGTCGCCAAAACTCCGACCATCTCCTTCATCGGAAATGTTCCTTTCCCGGTCGATCCTGCCCTAACCCTAATCAGGGGTTTCGGCCATGGATTCCTAGCTGGAGACTCATTCTCCGGCGACAGGGAAACCTAACACCCTGATTTCCGTCCATCAATGGCTCCACCTCTGGTTTCACGGCCAGATTCAGGCCGGCGTCAGCCGTTGTTGGGGAAAGAGACCTCTTCGGCTTCGAGATTTGCAGAGACAGCGGGCGGCACCATGGCCTCGTGCGCTGCTGTTTGCTGTTGTTGTCCTTGCGGCCTCGTCAATCTCTTGGTTTTAGCCATGGTCAAGTTACCGGCCGGTCTTTGCAAGAGAGCTTTGAGGAGAAAGAAGCGAGAGAAAAAGCGCAGGAAGGACGTGCTTATACCTAATCGATCGGAGTTGCAGGTTCACCCTGTGAGACCAGCCCCAACTAGGCCGGAAAATTCGCCGGAAATCGCAGGAAATTGGCCGGAAAAGTCACCGGAAAAGCAGGTGGAGGAGATGGACGCCATGTGGGAGAAGATGCACACTGGTTTTTGGAGGAGTATCTCAGAGAGAGAACAGTGAAACACCACTTTCTCTCTCTAAAATACGCGGTATCCGTCGCATTTCTCTCTCTCAATACGCGGCAATCGCCATCCTCTTTTTTCATATAAGAAATATAAACATTTTTCCATTTTGTGTGTATTTTTTCCATATTTGATTACGTAAGGACCTACATATACTATACACTATACAACATTGTATAGTGTATTTTTCCCATTTATTGATTCTTGAAATTGTTCTTTGGATGCCTCTTTGTAGTATATTATTAATTTCAAGCCTTGAAGTGTATTAACATTTTATTTTATTTTTTTTTATATTTCTCTTGGATTTTTCTTTTCGTAGTTTCTTCTTTTCTTAATTTCATCTCTTGCCTGGAATCTGTATAATCAAAAAGAAATTATTTGGAAATTTTGTCCAAAAACTTTTTCACAATAATTTTGCAAATTTTGGAGTTTATTTTTTCTGTTTTTCCGGATAGTTAGTACTAAAGTGTCCTTACAAATGGCAGGAAAGAAACTCAAGGTGATGGGTTTTTCTCGATGACTAATTCAATTTTTAAGGTTTAATTTAAGTTTTCTTAAAAGAACACACATTTATTTAAAAGATTGGATCAAATCACAACTTCAATGAATTAATTAATTTTCTCTGAATAGATTTTTCTGTTACTAATTCAATTTCCATTATTAATTACCCAAAAAATTTTCAATTTCCATGGTTGGTTAATACTGATTATTTTGATTTTCAGATAAACATGTATATTTATTTTGGGAAAATTTTATTAATTTCCAAAATACTTTGCAGAATTTGAAACTCCCCTATGTTTATATTTTATGCTGATATTATTTTTTTCGTGAGTTTTTATTTTACTAGAATACCACTAGTTTTAGTGAGAAAAAGGATCACAACTTAAAAGTTTCAAATGGACTGTTTTTCTTTTTTCTTTTTTTTTTGTTGGTAAATGAACGGGTTTGAAGTTCCCATATTTTGAAAAAATAAAAGATATAAAAAGTTAGGCATTAGTAAGCTTAAAATATTAAAAAGGCAAATACATATGGGACTCATTTAAATACTGAAAATTAATGATCCTTTTCAAGAAAAATTTTATCACGAAATTTTCTTTTATTGTCCTAAAAATGGGAAGAAACGGGTTCCACCATATTAATAGAATTCCGGCTTGCCTCTTCATGTTCACAGATATTTCAAGGCTTTCACAAAGATTTTCAAATCACATTTTTGCACTCTTTACAGAAACCGCACCCATATGTAATGGAAAAAAATTATATTCAGTCAAGGCTCTAAACAATCAAATTATAGCCCATTTCAAAAAGTTCACTACAAGATGTTGTTTCAATGCTAAAATATCCTCAAATTGATCATATCAAGACTAATGGAAATGAGACAAAAATGAATTTTAAATTTTGAAAATGGTGCATCTTATAACGTTTTTTGAAAATGGTGCATCTTGTACAGTCAATTTTCAAAATTTTTAAGTTTTCATGCTCCATCTACACTATTTTTGTTGCTTAAAATTTTGTAGTCAGAGATAAACCATACTTGAAGGCTGTATCACAAAGATTTCCAGCAATGAAACAACATTTCTAATGTGAAGTGCTTAATTTGATTGTTTAGACGCTTGGCTCTATACAAACCGCATCGGTTGTGTTATTGCGTTAAGACGACGTGAGTAGGATGCACAGTCTTTTTCTATTTCGGGAAATATTGCGTACGTAAAGTGTGTAGAATGGGAGGCAGACAAGCAGCTCATGCACTGTCCATTCAGAGAAAGGACGGTCATGATGAATACTTGTAGGGGCACGACGGAAATTAGGATATGCCATGTGCGTACTGCGTTTTTCTGTTCCATCAGGGTACTGTACTCTCTGCACCTTCTTATGTTTTCAAGAGAGAGAGAGAGAGAAAGGGACAGTGTCTGCACCTTCTTATGTTTTCAAGAGAGAGAGAGAGAGAAAGGGACAGTGTCCCTTACGTTTTATTTTCATGTGGGGCACGGGCAATCACTTTACAAAAGGACTAACGGGAATCTTCCCTTGTATGTAGGGGCATCTCTTTTTGGACTCTTCTTTTGGACCTGACAGAAGGTTGTCCTTGCCTTAATGGTTTAGAGAGAGAGAGAGAGAGAGATTTATAATCATGTTTTTGTAGGGATGCACGTGATCTATAGGGCACCACTCTTGAGGAGACCATGAAAATGGTTTGGAGGAGGGGTACCCTCTTTGTTTTCAGGGGTACCTTTTTTTTGGGTTTTTCAGAGACAGGGAAAAAAATTAGGAAATAGGGATTTGGCATGGTGTCGAGTCCTGTTATGATTGATGGTTTAGGTTTCTTTATAGTCTTATGTAGTATTCAAAAATCAGGCGATGTTTTATTCAAATCATTAATTTGGATGGGAACCGGTCCGGTCTGAAATGGTATATAGCCTTAGTTCCCCTTAAATCCCACTATGTAAAACTATTTATTTTATTTTATTAACTTTTTTTAATACATTTATATCATCGTTCTTACCGGATCTAGATTGCCAATCTAGTGATCTGACACAGATCCGACCATCTCCTTGCCTCACTAAGTTAGGTTTTAGAACACTACTCTCGTCTAAGTCTTCAAAAAAATATATTAAATGATAGGAACCAACAAAACTCCACTTGTTCCTATGTGCTTTGTCTTAGTGAACTTCGCTGAGTTTTCTTACAAAGAGACAGGGATAGAGAGATTTTTGTATGAGGTACAGCTAAAAAATCCCTCTAAAAGGTTGTTTTAATGTTGAATAAATATCTATTTGATCATTTCGATGTCGATATGTATGGATATGGAGAAAATAGAGATTTTATGTTAAAAAATGGTAAATCTGCCAACACATTTTATGAACCGCCTATTTTCAAGATTTTCATGCATTTATATATCTATTTTATTCGAATTATAATTAGATATAAAAATAGATTATCACTTTTAGTAATTTTTTTATATTAATCGGACCATTTATATTTGGTTCAAAGATGTCACAATCGCTTTTAGCCATTAAATGTGAAATCCAATAGATCAAAGTGTGTTACAATACTTAGTAAGTAGTATGAATTACCACAAAGCCTAAAATGTTGAACCCTTCAAGGATTTCATTAGATTGAAATTTGAATTGTAGAGATATGGGGGCTGCTTGATAAAGTTTTGAACTAAAAATAAAAAATTATAATATTTTGATGGCGCAAAAAAAAACTTTCATGAAATACATGGTAAAGGGAATTGAGGGTGGGGCACGGGTGGTTCGAGGGGTTGTGCTTCTTCATAACTGAAAGAAAGACCTATGTGACCTTTTGGCGGTGAATATAAATTATTATTATTATTATTTTTAATAATTACCCATTTTGCTTTGGCAAACAAAATCACTTACAGATGGTCTTATTACAATCAATAAATATTTCAAAATAAAGGCAACTTAACAATAAAATAAAACTCGATCAGTTGATGTCAATTATAAACTAAACACTATGCTTGATAATAAAGATAAATTTGTATGAAATAAAAGAAGATGCCGGAGATTACCTCAACCAGACTTATTACACCCTATACCGAGTCACCAACATCCGATGCCGATAGCACGGGATCAGTAGTCTAGGTTCAACATCAAACCGAGAAAGCCAATTTCGACCAAACTAGGTAATCCACCCTTATTTCTTTACAAAACCATAACTCTAGAATAATTAGGCCAAAACCGTCATTTTTTCAACCCTTAGGTTATATTAGGTCATGAAAGAGAAGGAGAATCTCTAGGGTTGGGGAGTACCCCTTAGGGTCTTTAGGAGAGAGGGTTAGAAAGATAAGAGGGTAGAGAGAGAAAGTAAGAGAGGAGTGAGAGGGGCATGGCCCCTAAGGAGGAGAGCAAAAGAGTTTATGGGAGAGAGATGTGTGTTGAGATAATGGGACAACACCCCTATTATAGTAAAATTTAGGTCTAAGGTTTCTTTAGGGTTTCTCATAGTTTGCCTCTTTCTTAAGATTGAATATGGATCGTTGATCAAGATGACTTGTAGGGTAAGAGATCTGAGCCATCCAATCTATAAATGGGTCATCAACATTATGGAATGTGCATGGACCATTATCCCCCTTTTCTTAAACTATTTTCCCACTAATATAGATTAAATAAATTAAATCTATTAAAATTTTATTCATTTCATAGAGTAGCATATTCCATCTCATATATTCCATAAAAATATGATAAGTCAAGATATACTTTCAATAAACAAAATAAGATATAGTCAATATTTCCCTTCCAAGATTTGACTACATGCTATAAAACAAAGTTACCAAAGTCAAATAACGTCAACACAAAGCAACAAGAGCCGGCATCCCAGGGTCGGGCGTGCCACCCATATGTGGCACATGGGGCCCGACCCAATGCCCACATGGTGAGCACATGTGCACTATGGGCCCTCTTGTATTTTTATAAGCATTTTAAAATTAAATAAAACAATTTACAACATCTATTTGAATTTTTATAACTTTATAAAATCAATAATTGTATTTTTATAAGTCCAAAAATCATAAATAAAATATTAAAAGATTCATAAAAATTCAAATAATAAATCTAAAATAATTTCAATAATAAAATGAACATAATTAAATTAATATGATGGGAAATGGATCCATATGGTTCAGGAATTCCATCAGCGATCATGGGGCACTCCACCTTCAACTGTGGACTGCAAACCACACTTGCTTTATCGAACCGACCCAATGTTTCTCATGACCTATAGTCCAAGCAAGGGCTCATTAACAGGTCACCAAAGTCTAGCCGATGAGTCAAAGGGTTGCAATCCCAGTCTGTAGATTACAGGTCCTCCTCTAGAGACGAGTCATGGTCGCCACGACCTGATGCGACCACAACTCTATAGTGCATAGGGATATCTCTCGTACATACATACGTTTCACCCTAAAAGGGTGGATATCTGGCTTTCCCAAATGATCTATCGATATGCATACCGTATGATAGAACATCGATGAAGTTTTGGCCCCCGTCTCTGTAGGCGTACTATCATATACAAGGGTCATACAGTCCCTCTGCTTACTCATCCAGACATAAGCTCCGACCTCATGAAGGGCTAACCCAAAACCCTTTTCGGTTTGTTCTCTATGCCCAGGTACCTTGGGTGTTCCAACCGACTGGCCTAGATCGTCAAACACAGTCTGGTATCAGCAAACATCATTTGCTTAGTATGATCCTCGAGGGAGCACACTCCCACTGAGTTTATGTTCCATTATAATAAATGTTTTTCATTACACACTCATAAAGCCTTTAAAGGCCACATAAACCCAACAATAACAACCTCCATCCTTTATTTTCACAATTAATATATGAAAAAAAAAAAAATGCAATGAAACTATTTACCTTTGATACAAAATGGTCACAATTAATCTTTTGACCGATAGGATGTGACATTGGTTGTTGCATTTATTCCATTTACCAAGCTCAAAGTTCAAAACGAATTTTTTCGAACTTTTGGACATACCCAAGCTATCCAATTTCTATTTCACATTAGATGGTTATAAGTAATTGTGACCTCCTTGTACCAAAGGTCGACCCGTCCCCCCTTACCCCACTCCCTCAAAAAAAAAAGAAATCTTCTTTCTTTGCCACGTTTGGCACTAATAGTTTGGCTAGTTTACTATGGTGCTATGTCGGAGTTAGATTAGGTCCTGAATATCCAAGTTCATGATATTTAGGGGTAGTTTGGGTACATGTAAATTTATTACGTGACAATAGATTACAAAGAAATATGACATTTACACTGTTTGGTTATACTTTAATAATAAGGAAATGGAAAGAAATTATCTGAGATTTTCAAAAAAATCATGAAATCCATTACGAAAGACATTTACATTGTTTGGTTATACATTAATAATAAGGAAATAGAAAGAAATTACCTGAGATTTTCAAAAAAATCACGAAATCCATTATGCGCGGTCGGGGTGAAAAATCTATTACTAGCTTGACGGGGAATCTTTAAAAATCTTTGGCGTACATCTCTCTGCCCTATCTTAGCTTAAAACAAACATTTCCCTCTCTCAATTATATGTTGTATTGTATAATTATTAAAGTAAAAAGTGAAAGTAAGGGATATCAAAAGGAGAATTTAAATTGATTTGAATAGGTGTAGGAGGAAAATTTTCTACTATAATCATAATAAAAAAAATTTCTACATCCCTCTATCCCCAATTTGAGTTGTAGACTTCATCTGACTCTCATATAAAAACAAAAAAATTTAATAATTGGTAAATGAAAGTAAAGGAAAATCTAAATTGATTTGAATAGTTATAGAACTTGATGACATAATAAAGAAATTTCTACATCCCTCTATCCCCAATTTGGGTTGTAACACACCATCTCGTATAAAAACAAAAATAATAAAAATAATAATTGGCAACCGATGAGAAATTATACAACACAATCATAATTAAAAATTTCACACAACATAATCCTCATAAGATATTAGTAAAAGCTCAATTGAAATAAGATATCTCTTTAGTCTCCTCCAATAATTCAAAATTTTCTACTGCAATTACTAAAATTTCTAGTTTACTAATCAAACTTCTCCCCATTTTTTAACTTATACTATAAAGATTTTGATTTTGATATTATAAATTTATTGCTTATTTAAAATTATATATAAAAAGATATTCATATATAGAGAGATATTTGAAAGATTTTTATAAAAATAAATAAATAAATAAAACTAATTACAATAAAATCATCTTATTCTAATCGTATTATTCCAATGACTTATAAGGTTGAAACCATGTCTAAATATGTTAGCCGGCCAAATTTAGAGAAAGCGGGAATCGAAAGAGAGAGCGTGGTCGCAACTGTGAATAGTTCTCGAAGCCGTTGAAAGAACATGGTGTTTTCAAATGGTGGGCAGCCATCCATTAAGCAAGAAGCTCACAACAATCAACACTTTTTCTCTCTTAAAATCATGCACCACCATCAAACACCTCAAGCAAATCCACGCTCAAATCCTCACAGCCGGTCTCTCTCCGGACACACTTCCTCTTCTCCCCACTCCGCTCGCCTCCTTCTCATTGTCGAATCCCCTCGATATCGACTACGCTCTCTCCCTCCTCCACCCATTCGGCCCAACACAAAAGCAATTCATATACAATACCCTCATAAGAGCCTCCTCTAAAGGGCCATTTCCCCAACAAGCTTTCTCTCTCTACACCCACATGCTGAAAGCAGGAGTTTCACCAGACCATCTCACTTTCCCTTTCGTCGTGAAATCTTGTGGTCGCATTTGTTCTCTTAAAACGGGTGAAGCCATTCATGGAAGTGTTGTGAAATTTGGTCTTGAGATTGATTCGTTCATAACCAGCTCCATGATCACAATGTATGCGAATTGTGGCAGTCTTGACCGTGCCCGAAAATTTTTCGATGAAATGCTCAAGCCAAACTTGGTCTCTAGCAATGCTATAATGGCTGCCTATGTGAAATCGGGGGAGTTAGCGAAGGCTCGACGAGTGTTTGATGAAATGCATGAGAGGGATTTGGTATCATGGGGTACATTGATTTCGGGCCATGTTCATTGTGGTGAATCAAAGGAGGCCCTCGAAGCCTTCCGAGCCATGAGAGATGATGGTTTTAGGGCTGATGAAGTCACCCTTGCAAGCTTGCTCTCTTCATGCTCAGAACTCGGTGCTTTAGCTCAAGGCAAGCAATTCCATGCTTATGTGTATAAACACCATATACACCTTGACACCATTCTCGGAACATCATTAGTGGACATGTACTCCAAGTGTGGGGGGGTTGAAATAGCTTTTCGGCTGTTTTGCACGATTCCGAGCAAAGATACATTGGCCTGGAATGCAATGATCATGGGTCTTGCAGTGAATGGCCATGGAGAAACATCAATTGGGGTGTTTTTAGAGATGGAGAGAGAAAGAAAGAGACCCGACGAGGTCACGTTTGTCGGTGTACTATGTGCATGTAGCCATGCGGGGCTATTAGATGAGGGCTTCAAGCAGTTCGATCGCATGTCTTCCGTGTACTCGATCAAGCGTGGAGTAGAACACTATGGTTGCATGGTTGATCTATTGGGGCGAGCCGGTCGGCTCAAAGAGGCCTACAAGCTTATAGAAAGCATGCCTATTGAGCCCACTCCTGCAATATGGGGCGCTTTATTAAATGGGTGTTGTATACATGGGAACCTTGAGCTAGGGGAACAGGTAGGCAAGACATTGATCAAGCTCGAGCCCCATCATAGCGGTCGATATGTACTCTTATCGAACATATATGCAAATGCAAATCAGTGGGACGATGCAAAGAGGGTGAGAGAGATGATGAGAGAGAAAGGGCTTCAGAAGGCCCCAGGGTGCAGTGTGATAGAGGTGAAGGGCCATGTTCATGCGTTTGTGACTGGAGAGAAGGAGCACCCACAAATGAGACAGATCCATGCAATATTGGAGGAGGTGGGTAAGAGGCTTGCTCTTGCTGGTTATGCACCTGATGCCTCAAGGGTGTTGTTTGACTTAGAGGAGGAGGAGAGAGAGAATTCATTGCTATATCACAGTGAGAAGTTAGCAATGGCTTTTGGGATGATCAGTCTTGAGCCTGGTGTGCCTATACGTGTTGTTAAGAACCTTAGAGTGTGTGGGGATTGCCATTCAGCAACAAAAATGATGTCAAAGTTATTTGGCAGGAAAATTATTGTAAGGGATCGAAGTCGATTCCACCATTTTGAAGATGGTTCTTGCTCTTGCAAGGACTATTGGTAAGTAATAAATATCATCATCATCATAGTTTTTTTTCAATTAATTGGGGTCGGCTACATGAATTTTGGTTCGTTATTCTGCTCTGTTAAGATCCATAACCTCACTGATGCCATAAATTTTGAATTTCACGATGGAATGAAAGACGAAATTTGGGTTCCTTGTATGTTAATGGATATGACCTAAGAATGTTATACAGGTGTTAAAAAAAATAAATAGAAAAAGGGAAAAAGATACATATTCCCTTCTCAGAAATAATCATTCCAAATAAACCCCTTCCATGGAATCCTTCCAAGTTAGAAGAAAACAACGGTTAACCCCTTTTGCGCCTTTTCCATTATTCAAATTACAATTTTTATTTTTTATTTGTTTAATCACCTAATACAGTACTAATTACGAGATGTGATTTGGTTCAAGTAGAAGATGTTAAAAGGACAATGAGAAAGTCCAAAAGGACATAAATGAAAGTAGTAAAAAAATATATATAACTTATGGTCTTATCGAATGTATCGCCATTGGTAAACTGTATTAGAAGAATAGGATTCATATAGCCTTACCACATATAGTTGGTATAAGGTCACGTGATGATGATGATTTTTTTTCAATCACATGAGGCTATTTTTCTACTTAAGCAATTGATTGAGAAGTCTAGAGAGAAGAGAAAGGACCTTCATATAGTCTTTATTGTTTTACAAAGAGCATATGATAAGTTCCCTAGAGAATTAATTTGGTGGGTATTGGAAAAGAATGAACCTTTAAATGATATATTGACATAGTGAGAGACGTATATAAGGGAGCACTAACTAATGTGAGGACAACTAATGGAGAAACAAGTGAATTCTCAATCGTAGTAAGTCTGCATCATCAGCATTCAGCCCGAATCTCTTTATTTTAGCTATGGACGAGTTAACTAGGCATCTACAAGATGAGATAATGTGGTGTATACTATTTGAGAATGACAGCTTTAATTTATGAAAGATGGCATCCAACACAAAGTAGAACTTTGAAGGGGTACTCTAGATAATAAAGATTTTAAATTTAGCCAAATTAAGACAATATATGATATGCAAATTTAGTAATAACAAGAGTAGAAACAAAAAATAATTGAAGTTGACAACCAAGAAGTACCTAAAACAGATTTTTTTCGATACCTTAAGTCTATAATCCATGGCCCTTTCATTTAAAAAAGCTCCCTCTTTCTTTATTTCATTTATTCAAACATGAACATTTTCCTCTTTATTTCATTTATTCAAACATGAACGTTTTCCTCTCTCTAACAGCGTCCCTTGAACCCTCATGTCTCTCCCTCCTCACGTGAACCTCACAAGTTAAAATAGACCAATCAAATTCTATTTATATGATAGGGTTATTAGAAAAGAGAAAAATGATAAATGTTGCATTCTAGACAATGTCCTTTTTTTTTTTTTTTTTTAAGACTCTATATGATAGGGTTATTAGAAAAGAGAAAAATGATAAATGTTGCATTCTAGACAATGTCCTTTTTTTTTTTTAAGACTTGAAGGGAGTCTAAACAGTAATTAATGACGTAATTCTGTACAGTAATGGCGTGCCGCCGGTTTTGTGGCCAAATGATATATATTGCCGCCAGTTCTATGGCCAAAAGATGTAATGATTTGCCACTAGCCAATGACTCTTGCTCCTCCATCACAAACCAACACTGCTATATACGTTTCACGTGCAACTCGTATTGGTGCAGAAGACTATTTATCCTTACCAAATTTGTTCTGTGGGTTTGACGTGAGACAATTGTGCTAAGATAATAGATAATAAAAAAATATGATATAATTATTAAATGGCTTCTTTGTATCACAATGTTTGACGTAATGGTTAGCATGTTGTTTTAGTTTGATTGATGTTGCAAGGTCAAATCTTGCCTAGGTTGCTATAGTTCTTTTACAAACAAATAAATATTTTTGTTTTACAAAAAAGAAAAGAAGAAAGGTATTACAACAAAATTTCTTTTTCTTGTCAAAAAATAAAATTTTATTGTAAAAAAATATAAAGTTATTGTATTGTAATCCATGTATGATGATATACTTAATCCATGATAATTCTTTGCTTATCCTTTTGCATGATATAAATTAAATGGTAAACAATAGTTCATACAAGGAAAGAACATATCAATATTCGCATATTCATACAAAAAAATGAAAATTCTTAATGGCATACACTCATTTCTTATTGTATTTCTAAAAAACAACATTTATAATGAATTTTAATAATTTTTTCGATTTTTTTTTAAAGCTTAATTTGACCGATTCAGTCGATTTCGGATTCGGATCACCGATTCACCGATCCAGATAGGTTTTATAGATGCCCGATTCGGGTCACCTATTTGTTTTTTAAATCACTACTTAGAAGTATAATGCACCCGAAAAATCCAAAGATGCAAAGAAAAAAGAGTGTATCCATATCAACCTTGAAATGTATAGATGCAAAGAAAAAGGAGTATATCCATATTTCGTACTAGCGACTATAAAGATTTTCTAGAGTTTGTAAAATACTCAATGTATCACATTTTTTTAAGCTTCAAATTTCATAACTACGGTTGGAAATAGATCTAAAAGCTATATTAAATTTTTCCAGCACCAGAACCGCACGTTCAAGCAGGGTTTTAAGGTGCGCTTTACTTTGATTGTTTAAAATATAAAATACCCACAGGGTATATGAACCAAATATGATAAGTGCTCATTGACATGCTACTCCTATAATTAACCCTATCCTACTCACTCAATTTCGGAGTTTTAATTTTTGTTAAATACATGTCATATTCCTACGTCCCTGCCAAATACTTCTATGTATTGTAATTCCTCAAATGAAGGGTAATAAAAGATTATACACATACTACAAAGTTTACACGACACAAAATATAGAAAAAACACTCAAACCACCTCAAAACCTCGATGAGCTAAATCAACCAATTTATCAACAAAGTGGTAAACTTCAAACGTTTATTTCATTCAAACTCCTGGACTATTTCATTCAAAATATCCAAAGTGCAAATGTTCTAATTCGAAACTCCAAACAAGCAAAGGCATTTTGGTAATTGTGCCCCCACTTAAGCACCCTTATTTCCTGTTCAAATCCTACCACAACCTTATTTCCTGTTCAAATCCTACCACATGATTGTCAATCAAAATCTCTTGTTTCAGGCTTGAAATTGCAGAGACATTTGGTTACTTCACCCACTAGCACTATGGGTCAAATTACTAAAAATTTTCTAACAAAATACTTTGACCAATTGAGTAAATTGATTTTATTGAATTAATAATTTTGTTGATATATTGGTTCATGTAACCACCGTAGTGTGGTTTGATGATTTAATGTGACACTCAAACATTCACATATTTGAGGGCATACATAGCCAAACCCAAGAGCCAGCTCCTGCTGCTTTTTGTTGAGTGAGACATCTGGGGCACAGGAAGAGCCACCTCAGATTCATCATGCACCATGAATCAGACTATGCTTGTAATCTGCATTCCTGTCAGATGTATTTCAACCTAGCCAATCTTCATCATTGCCGTTAGTGGCCTGGAGAAAAGAGGAAGCAAAATCCCCCAATTTTAGACTTTATTCTCCCTAACTGGGGTTTACAACCAATATTTATAATACATTAACTAGCTATTAGTCAAGATAAGAAATGTAACCAACATTCATCGTATCATCCACAAGCTATATTAGTCAAGATATGGACATGTAATAAATGCATTACAATATCATGTACTAGCAATTAATCAAGATATGAACATGCAATCAAAATTAATAATATTACTCAGCGGTAATGATTCAAGATATGAATATGCATGGACCAGCTATCTTTAGCGACATCTTATCATTTCTGCAGTCTTAACTTTAACATGGATATCCCGTATTGCATGATGAGAGTGGATCACAAGCATTTAATGAATGAAAAAGGAAACTGCAAATGTTTTTTTTGGTTATGCAAAGAAAATTACATTGAAAACTTATAACACACTGAATAAAAGAGAAGAAAATCATGCCCTCCAAACTTTCTTTACAAAAATACTTCATGACTAATAAGTAAAATGACTACCCAAAAAACAAAAAAAAGAACTGGTAAGAATGGGTTATACCTTAGATAAAATGCATAGTTGCATGCATAAGCAAGTTATTCATCACCAGCCTTTAAAAACATGAGACGGGCTCTGACAAGCAAGGGTCCTGAGCCCAAGAGGCTGACATGGCCGAGTCGGACTGCCTGACTCGGCCAAGTCTCACTCAACAAATATAGAAAATTTAGGACTTGGGTCAAACTCACCCTATATTTGGGGTTGGCATTCAGACCACCACCTTGCTGAGTGCAAATGTCTCTGGCAAGATGGAGCCCAATTCAGCAATTTTTTTCTCACTGCTCATCAGTTGTCAGTCATAAAATTCATGTGGGCTATTCGTGGTGTGCTTCTATTACTTCTATTCAGTAATATTTGAGTTAATAGCCTTTTAATATTTTAAAATAGTATCGCATCCTACTCCCATTACTAGTAAGCACTGAACTTTGTGGATTAGAGTACTTGTTCCCATCCAGACATTTCCCAAACTCCCTGCTGACAACAGGAAAGGGGAAAATGCAACATCCAGCACAGTCTAGAATGCAATGATTGAAAACTCAAAAAGGAATCTTAAAACTATCAAAATCCTACAGCATTTTCTATGAAGGGCAAATTGCACCTGCGAGTCACTTGAGATCACTTCAACATCATCATGATCCACCTGAAATTCACATCGGAGCAATCATTTGATGAAAATAACTCTGTATTTATGTATGGACATAAGCTTGCCTGCAAAAAACCTCCACCGTCCAAGATTGCAGTGGGTCCCTGCAATCTCCACAGTCCAACTAAGTTTGATGGTGGAGGTTTTATGCGGGCATGCGAGCTTGCCCACCTGAAATAGTTTACCTTTATGTATAGACCAACAAACTAGGCCTAGCCTAACAAAGAGGAACCCAAATTAAAATACAGATTTAAGAATGGGTTACACCTATCAAAAAACTGCCAAATTTGTAATGATAACTAATAATATAAATTACTGAAATTTATTCTAGAATTGTAGCACAATATATATTGTAAAGCATGGACACGTACCTTTGATGGCTTTTGTCTATTCACATGTATGGTCCCTGCAATTTGAGATGCTACAAAGTCAGAAGAATAATTCCTGTATGTCCCATATATTCAGAAAACATATAAAAAGTAAAAGCATTTGGAGGCAAAAAAAAAAAAAAAAGCACAAAAACAAACAAAAAAGCAGATCGAAAGTTCATTGAAGATAGAATCTGAACTCATACAAGTGCGAGTCATTAGCTCTCCAATATCCATCAATAATTTTGTGAGAAGAAAAAAGAAAAAAATAATTGGAAGCAAATCTAAGAATATAAAGTAGGAAGCCCAAAGACAGTTACAGGACTTCGTTTTATTTAACTTTTACAATCTATTCAAAGGTCTACCTTAATATCTATATGCTTAAAATTGGAAGCATGAGGATGGCATGAAGATGTTTAAAAAAAATGGCCTAGAATGATGCCCATAACCATCCATATAAGAATGTGGATTTTCCTTTATCCGCCCTAGCCCCGACAAGATGCCTCAGCCAACAATCAAAGAAGTTATTTCAAAATCCATTAAGAAATTTACATTAACATACACAATAATTTACATTGTACGACTAAACTAAACAGAAACTGAAAATAGAAATCAAGTTTTAATGTCTATGCACTGCCACACCATAATTTAAATTGTACATTTGATATAAGCAGAAACTGATCTGGGATAATATACACAGGTAACAGCTTAGAAGTTACTGCTGAGGCATGTATTTACAGACATTTAAAATAATTGTGAAGAAAGTCACAACAGAAAACCGACACTAAGGTTAAAGGAAGTTTAGATACCCACAAGTATCGGTCTTTACGCGTTTATTGGTATGTGTCTCTTCAATCTGCAACACCAATATGATACAGGAAGTTTTCATCAAATGGAAATGCAAGGTCACCATAAATCTCATAAACTCCATTGCCCATGCACATATTATACTACTCTGTGTGTGAGTAAGCTATGCACGTGCAGCATCTAAACTAAGCAACTTTGTTAGTGTCTTTCCTACAACCAATAAACGATGAATTTTATTCATCCAAAATAAATAAATAAATAAAAGATAAATTTTGTTGAGAAAGCCAATAGAACGTTATTGATACACACAGAAGAAACCTTAAATGAATATCCAGACAAATAGCAGTTAGAGGTTCCTCAGCTTAAACAGTGAAAATAAAATGATCCAATGAACCATTGAAACACTAGGCCATTGGGTCATTACAGCCCATTGAAATGGTTAACAATCAAGGACCACCATGACAGGACATGATTGGTTCAGCTACCATCACTTCATTGGATAGTGATGGCCCAATAGAGATTGGTTTCTCCAAGTTCATAGGAATATCTTATACTCCCCATTACGAAAACCAAAGAAGAGTTGGCCACATGGCTGGCATGCAGTGTAGGAAAAATCAGGAGCTCAGGACCAAAGTACCATCTTACTTTTGATTTCCGTGGACTCTGCCTCCTTTCAAAAGAAGCTGGGTAACATCATAATACAAAGTAGTTAGCAAATAAAGGCTTGGTACCTGAAGCAAGTCAGAACTTAGTTAAAAGACCTACACATGCATATCCTGATTAGCCCAAACAGCTCTAAGGAGAAAAATGGCACCTTTTATTGCTGACGAGGCCTTTACATTCTTCTTTGGCTTCTGCACCAAAAAATAAAAAGGTCAAAAATCCATAGCATAAGTTTCCATTGTATTATATGGATGGAGCTTTTCTTGAAATGCCAAAATAACTGGATAAGAAAAATAAGGAAAATTTAGAGCCCTTGCATTTGAATCGCTTAAGTGTAATATATTAGAAAACTATATTAAATAGAGACCAAAATTTCTACTCAAGTATTTCTAGTTCACCCCTCAGCCAAGTTTGTAAGTGCAATCCATTAGGTCTACGAATTCTTTTGAAATGGATGTATAGTTCCAATCAGTTGATGTAGCCAAAACTTGAATATTTGTATGGATCCCACCAGCCATACAAGGAAGTGCTGTATGTAGCATGGATAGCCAAACTGCATTAATCCCTAGTTCCACTTTAATGATTTTTGTCATGAATTACCTGTTCATCCACTTTGTCAAGAAAATTGGACAAAGTAGCTTGTACAAGACTGACTTTTCTCTTAATATCACGCTCTTTAGATTTTCCCAAGGACGAAGAAGACGGTTTAGCTTCAGCTTGCAAATGGCCTTTTTTCTTGCCATTCTCATCCTTGACAGAATGAGGGTCATGGACTGTCAAATTGGAACCCTGTCAGTTCTCAGGGACAGGAGATAGAAATTTCACTTAAATGGAAGCATGCACATAAAGCTTAATGCAATCTGAATAGTCAATGTAAAGCAACTAAATAATGACTTGCATATAGGGACAACAGTGTTTTTGCAAGTTTTAGGGGTAACTATACAAGTTTTTTTTTCAGTTTTGTGATGAACCGCCTCTTTCTTCACATCAGGCATTTTTTCTGTTTCTTCCTTTGTTTCATGCACTTGTTCTGTTTCAGATAACTCTGAGCCACTTTCTTTACTGCGAAAATCATCTCCAGAAGAGGAATCAACATATCTGCAGCAGCAAATACAATACATAACAATCACTTTATGAAACATATAAAGAGCGCACAACCACAAAGAAAACAAGTGTATAACAAAGAGCTTGGCCATCAACAGGAAACTTAATGATTGTATCATATATCAAATGTTATATCTCATAGTTAATATGCGAAGTAAATCCAATGAGACGTTGGACAAAGCACCAACAAAGAAGAAACTATTATAGCACAAACTGGAGTATGGGGATAATATGAAAGTTGACCTTCATATAAAGTTAACCTACCTATATAAAACAAAGGCATTAACTGAAAGTAAAAAGATAACTCCTCCTAATTCAGGACATATGATGGTGGTTTTGGTTATAAAAAAGAAAAGAGTAACGAAACCACTTCATACAAGAAAAACATTTCAATAACCTCAGTATCAATCAACATTGTGAACGCTACCAAATTCAATAACCCTCATTGAGAATCAACCTTTCCTCAAAAACTACTCGAATTCATCTAAAAGAATCATATTCAAAACAAATTAATACTTGAATGTTCTCCCGGCTGTTCTTGCAGAATGTCGAATAGGAGTCAGAATCTCCTCCTGTGCGCCATTTGAATTCTCACCAGACAAAGGGCTAGAATTATCAGAATCGTCGATCTCAAACTTAGTCTTAGGAGAAAGTGGTTCATTGGGTTTAATTGGGCCTGATTTCTCTTTGGTTGTTGCCCCAACCCCACCTTTGAAATCAAAATCGGAATGAATGGCCTAGATAAAGAAAGCACTATAAGTTTTCAATAATCAAAATTTGCTAAAAAACTCAGACAACACAAGCAAAAGAGTAATACCAAACTAGTAAGGAGAAGAAATAAACACATTGAAAGGGAAGCAAACCTCAAGTTCCTTAGGGAACTCAAGCTGGAGCTCCTCGGGGTTAGCTTCTTTCTTTCCGATCCACCATGCATCAGAAAATACAACCTACCAAAACAAAAGCATAGAAACTGAGAATCGAGAAGATGAATTTTATGAATTAGAAACCAGAAGGTTTTCACACACCATAACTACCAGACACGCAAAAACCCACTCACCCGAAAAAAAATGTTCCAAATTACTAACCAAGTTCTCAAATGAATCCTCACATGATACGTTCTTAGACCCACGAGCAAATTGAAGTGTCAAGTACTTGTTCTTCGGATACACAATAGTTCCAAAAAGCTTCATCCGACCCTGTCATCAACGAATTTCATAATAAAACCATAATCCCAATTCATAAATGCAACACAATAACAAAAGTTATAAAATAAAACAAATTAAGACGCTTCACAACCAAAAATAAAACCCATCTTAGCAGTAATTAGTAACTGAACAAATAATCAATGAAATGACAAAGAATATAACTAGTGAATCTTGTGATCATTCAACAACGAACAAAGAATAATCTGAAACCGGACCATCCCAAACATCAGAAAAACCTAATTGAAGACTAAATAAATACAAACCCTAAGATTCACAGACAGAGAAATTAAGACCAATGGTAAACTAAACTTCAAAGTTCAAAATATTAATGAAATGAGTAAGAACATGTCTGGTGAATATTACGATCAATCAATAATGAACAGAGAATAGGCTGAAAAGGACCAACCCAAATATCAACAAAACCTAATTAAAAACTAAATCAAAACAAACCCTAAGATTTATGGAAAGAGATATTCGGACCAAATGGACACCAAACTTCAAACTTCAGCCTTTCAAGTTATCAACACTGCTATGAAAAACCCGTACAAACCAAAATTTGAAGAAAGATGCATGCCACTTCATTATGAAAACCTGAGGAAAATCGATATAGAGGATCGGATTCTTCGACCCTAAATCTGCAAGCTCCCCAATCTTTCCACCACTAACAGGCGCCAAAAGGCCTGGGAAAGCAAAGAGAAATTTGCTTTTTCGGTGTCCCTTTTTCACAATGTCACGCCCATCTTGTTTGGTGACCATTTTCGAAGGTTCCAGAGGACTCGAGGGCTTTGCAGGAGCTCGGGATAGAAGTTTCTGAGATAAAGCGAGATGCTTAAGCTTCTTTCTCTCTGTAACTTCTCTATTTTCAGGTAGATTTTCGCCATTTTCAGCTGATTTCGGAGCTCGAACCATTGGTGATTTCAGAGAAGAAGAGTGCAACCTGAGACTTTGAACACGGAAAGAAGAAAATCCCGCTAATTGTATACTGTCAGCAATTTCGATGGGATTGTGTAGTATGATACCGTTTCATACAGTATGCTCACAATAGTCGGAGTCGTAAGGATTGAAAACAAGTAAAATTGTTTCACGCGGGCTGGACCGCATTTCTACATTATTGTTCTTAATATCATTATTAGTTTTAATTTTCAATTTTTTTTTCTTACTCATGAGTTCCATGCTAAAGATTATATATTCTTTAAAAATCAAATTATATTTAAAATATATATTTACTGTCAAGCCTGCATTGCTACAATATGCAGGCTGGTGCTGCATAAAAAACCGTGTCCTTGAAATAATTCTCACCTGTAGTAGGGCACTAGAAAACGCGCCTAGTCTGTGCTGGGCCATATAATTTTGGCCCAGGACCGACCCGGTCCCAAGCATGTCAAGCCAAGAAAAAAAGAATTATGAAAGAGTGATATGTACGTGGGGTGCAATTTGTATAGAGCCAAGGCTCTAAACAATTAAAGTAGAGCGCGCCTTAAAATAGTATCGAGAAATGTGGTTTCAATACTAAAAATCTCTGTGATAGTTTTCAAATATATTTTTATCTCTAATTATAAAATTTAGATCGAGCAGATCTATGAAAACTTAAAAAACTGACGGTTAAAAAATGCATTACAAGATGCACTATTTCCAAAACTTGAAATCTATTTTTTTTCTCATGTCTATGCATCTTGATGTCGAGATGATCAATTTGAGGATATTTGAGTATAAAAACCTCTCCTAGTGAAAGTTTTTGAGATATGCTCTAATTTGACTGTTTTGTGACTCGGCTCTATATAAACTTTTTCATATATGTGTGTGCCTATGTCGTGCTTGCACTATGACTATAATTGCATGTGCATTAGCAATACTTGGACCATGTGAAAAATAACTTCAAAATATTCTTTATATTTCATTTATTTTACATAATTAAATATATTCTTGAACATTTCTATGTCATACCTGAATTTTTCAAATGTTTTTTCAACTTTTCATAATTTATTTAATTTATTGACCATATATTTTCTTAGCAAATACGCATTTTAGTCTTTTTTTTCATAAGTTTTATTTAAATTTACATAATTTATTTTTTGTTAAACTCTATCTATTTTCTAATCCAACTTAATTTATTTTATTTGCTAAACTCTTATCTATTTTCCTTTAGTAATACAAAATAAGTATATGTAGATTGCGCAACATTACACTTTTTGTATTTATGTAAACTTAATCTTATATATATTATTTCCATATGGTTGCAACCGTAAACAATCCCACTACGGTGCACCTTCAAATTTTATCATAATGTATAATTTTTATGTAAAATGTTTTTGAGATTATCTCAAAATCAATTTTTATATCTAATTATAAAATTTTAAATTTCAAAAATAGTTAAAATCAAGTAAATCTATAAACATATGAAAATCTTGAAAATTGACGGTGTAGATAATATGTTGTAAGATGCACTATTTCTAAGACGCAAAATCTTTTTAATTTTCATAGTCATACATCTCAATGTCGAGATGATCAATTACAAGGTTTTTCAACATTAAAACAACTTTTTTCGATGAATTTTTTAAGTGCATCCGTAGTTCTATATTATAAGGTTGCAAGCTTATATAAACTTTTTCGTAAAATTAAAGAGTGTTAAAGTATGAGTATGAAATGTTGTGTGAAATTGAAGCATTAATTTACCTTGTCGTGGTTGGATTATTTTTCCTGCTTGGATCATTTATTTATCATTTGCTTTTATTTTATTTACGTTGAGAGCTGAGGAATTAATGTGTTTTTCTAAAGGAAAATTGTTTAAGGGGAGGGGGGGGGGGGGGGGGGGGGGGGCGGGGGGGGCTGGACCGCATTTCTACATATGTGGTCCATAAAGTGCAAAGCATCCATCTTAAAGATGGATGCACATAGGTGTTCCATCTAAAACCGATGGAAACTAACGGTCGTCCAAATGTTTTTTTATTAAATTTATTATTTTTAGCTTTTAAAATTTATTTATTTTTTCATATTCATGATGTCCATGTTAGATATTACATATCTTTAAAAATTAAATCTTAAAATCCATCTCAAAAATATATTTATTAAGAAGCCTGCATTTCTACATATGCAAGCTTGACTACTTAGAAACTGGGTCCTTTTCTAAAAGAAAGGGTTTCTAACTTTTAAGGAAGTTAAGAACAATGTCTCAAAACCTGAATCTTTAGGGCTTATTGGTCACCCACAAATCTATCAAATCATTGGATCAACGATTTGGATTGGGTCTGAATTAGTCTAATTGGTGATCTAGAAAAATATTAAAATTAAATAAACTAAAAATTAAAATAGGCATTTATGGGATGGAGATTTAAAAGGGACTCAATAAAATATTAGATAAGCTCAAAGAAAAATAAAATAATATATATCTATATATATATATATGAGGGTTTTAAAGACAACTCGAATTAGAGTGGTTCGGTCCCAACCGATTCCCATCCAAATTGACGAAACATATCAGAAATCGACAGGTTTTAAAACACTGATCAAAGACAAGAAATTCTTTTAGCCTCCTATTTTCCATAATTTTTACAATTTCTTTGGGACCTTGCCTAGAGCATGTCTTGCAGTCATGTCAGGCTTGTGTCAGGGTCCCATTTACTCAGCTAGACCTCATCCGATGCGACTCGGACAAGTTATAGTCGACTCGCCATGATTTAGACCACAATTTGTGGTCATGTTTGTTGTTTGGATTTTTAGGATCCATGCCTTCTCTTTCATGTGAGCGCAAGTAATAAACTAGAATTTGTCTCGCTAACCCACAAATTTTGGAAACTTAACCTCTTCAGCCATAGACTAATCTCAATAGAAAAAATTTCCAAATCTCTCTGTCTATGGACTTTGAAAAATATGTCTAAAGATTGAAGATAGGCCGTCTAGGTATGAGATATTAGTATTGGAAAACTCAAAATTCAAATTTTTCTTTTAAAAATAATCATCTAATGATTATTAGGTGGCTCCCACAATTTAAAATTGAAAGAATTCTCCCAAGTAGGTTTTTTAATAGAGGTACTAGATCTCAACTATGCTCTTGCAAGCGTAGTATACGTGCTTGTTTGCATAACATCTGGAACCTCCACTTCTGCCCAAAAAACCCATCAAATAGTGGTTATTTGATAGTGAAAAAGTACACAAAGAAATTATTTATTTTTAATACAATGAGATCATAATCACTTTTATATGTCAAATTTCAAGTCGGATGGTTGTGAGTGTCATTTACTAGATCAAAAGTCCAATTTTTTTTTTTTTCGAATGTTGTATCACTCCCCAAGCCATCCAATAGCTAGTATCTATTGTGATCTTCTTGTATCAAAGATAAACGGTATACAATCGATTTGACATGCGATAGCTAGTATCAATTGTGATCCTTCTTATAGCATACAGTCCCTTTGATAATAGCTTGTAAGATAAACAAATAATACGTGATTACAACATATAAAAGACCTGAAAAAAAATCGCTCACGTGCTCAAATCAACTAACTTATTGTTACTCTTGAAAGATCATTTCTCTAAAGTACTTCCTCAATTATTTCGTTAACAATTTCGAAGATGCTTATACTCTAGGTTAGGAATTCCAAATAAGTAAAAACATTTTTGTTAATTTGGCACATTTAGTAGTACAATGATATCAAGGAAAAAGTTTATATAAGGTATCAACTTTATATAGTTGAAGTATGACCCCTCTCAAAAATCTATCACAAAAAGTTGTTCGGCCTTACAAAACCCTCTAATCGATCATCTCAACCTCGAGATGTATAGAAATAAAAAAAGAAATAAGTCCATAAATAATGCATATTATAACATATCATCCAAACCATCCATTTTCAAAAATTTCAAGTATTTATAAATGTACCCTATATGCACCATTTTTTTAATTTAAATTTCATAGTTAATGGTTAAAACTTAAAATAGATTTTTAGGCCCAATTTTTTTTTTTAAAAAAAAAAAAATGATTTTTAAGTCATGACATGATTTACCAACCCCAAAATACACATTTGAGCATATGGTCGAGACGTTATATACAATACACGTACAATAGAAATTATACAACTTTATATACACTACACGTACAATAGAAATTCCATGCTTGTTCTTGGTTCCAAACTGAGGATAGAGTTTTACCCTTTCCATTCAATTTTCAGACTCATAAATCATTAGACTTGATTAACCCAAGGCAAATGATATATCTCATAATCCCACAGTCCAAGTTTCAAACATGTACATATATTTTTTATTATTAGAATTTATCAATCAATATTTTGAACCCAAAATAAGCAAAGCCATTTTCGTACATTTACATTTGCTAGTTCAACATTCCAAAGCCAAGAATATGAGTATTTCAAATATGGGATTGTATACAATAAGACTATTCATCTTTAATACAGAGAGGTCACACTTACTAACAATCATATGATGTGAAATCTGATTGTTTAAGTGTGTCACAAAGTTTAAAAAATTTATTTTAAACTTTGAGCTTGATCAATGAAATAAATACAGCCATCCAATTTCACATTCAATGATCAAGATTAATTGTGACCACCTTGTATCAAAGATAAATAATCGTATTATATACTTCCTTTCAAATATTCTTCTCACAAAATAATCAAAGAGGTACGAGTTAAATCACTTTTTGCTATCATATTAATTTTATAGCGAATAACTTGGTTGATCTTACCAGCTAAGTGATCTTTTAAGGCGGTTTGACCATTTTGATGATCATCATTGTCGTCATCATCATCAACGCCTTTTTCCTACTAATTGAAATCGACTACATGGATCATGATCTACCATTCTGCTCTATTAAGGGTCATACCCTCAGTGAGAGTATAAGTCCACATATCTTTTCTCGCTCCTTCCAACCAAGTCCTTTGGAGCCTACTACTTTCCATTTTTGAGTATTTCTCTTAAAAACTATTTTTCTTTATTCCATGTGTTAGGGAAGAACAATGAAAACCAGTTCTCAAAATATTGAAAAATACAGCCCAAAAAAAATAGAAAATTAATTGGAATATTCATTTAAGTAGAAAAGTATGTGTAGGTTATCAGTTGTGGCGTCAGAGCTTCTAAGAGGTCTCTGATCCTACAATTTAGTAGCCAAAGCAGGCTTTGGAGTCCTCAAAAAAAAAAAAATCTTATGCCATTATAGCTCCACTAAACAGCTTGACCATCTCAATCTACTATAAATTCTTACCAAGTTTGGTGAGAATTTGAATCCAAAAATTTCTGGGGAATTCTTATTGAACTTAGTGATAATTTGAATCTAAACATAGTTTATGGGATATGTTTTTGTTGAGTCAGCCAACTCATGCATCACCCCCGGTTCTCAAGGGTTTTAGGAATCAAAACGCATCTTAGATTACTGCAAACCCCATCCAGTTTCAGCATCTATGAATTTGGAGCTCCAAAAACCAATGCAAATCTGATTATTTTTTAAGATTTAATGCACATTCAAAAAAAAAAAAAACAAGATGGACCAATTTTAGAATTCAAATTTCCTCTTTCTTTCAGATTCAATATCCAGGTGATCGATATGATTGATCAATAAATTTGGGACGGTATGTCCATGGATGTCCCTGAACCTTCAAATTTAATCACAAAACCATTTTTTAATTCAGAACACACCTGCTCCATTTGCCTGTAAAAATTACAGTCTGAGTAGTTTGATGTGTGGCCTCAAAGAGATAAACATAAAGCGAGATTACCACAAAAGAATGGTGTGAAACCGCAAGAGCAATCTTAGAAACTTACAGAACCAATGATTTTAACGATCGAATCAGTTCCAGATATGCATTCATCCTCTATGTAAGGGATGGTCTTCCATGCCTTCAACTTGATCATCCCACTGCTATCAACTTCTGTAAACACAAGAAGTGGTCACTTGGGAACAAAAGCTTCATTGGAAGTTTTTGAACGGTTTCACAACTGCAGTGGACTAAACTATTCTGAAATCAAAATAATTTGGAAATAATTCTAGATTGGCCATATAAATTTATAACTGAAACTTGGCATTGAAATCTTGGTAAGACATTTCTGTGTGTAGTAAATCTATTTATTTTAAAAAATATATATCATCTATCCAAGATCTAAAATTTTGCTTCAAACCCCAGCAAAGGACAAACTACTCAATTATGGGAGCAAGTCGGTCTTCAATAGATAGACTGGATTTGCTGTACCATTGCTATTATCATTCTGCTCCATGCAGATTGCAGCATAGTGTGAATTCGCCAACTCAAACAGTGCAAATTGCCAAGTTGATGAGACACCAGCTATGTTTCCAGAAGCTTCTAGAACTATGTCGGATTCCTGCAATTCAAAGCCAAAAAGATTGACATCTATAAGTAAAAACTTCCTTTCCTTTTAACTAATAAACGTCATTATTTTTCTGATAATTCCTACAGAAAAAAAAAAAACCCAACTAAAGAGAAGCCACAAAAAATGCCCTCCAACTATGAAGACAAATAAACAAGGAGATTTCACTATAACCATGAGGGTAATTAAAACAGCTAACATCAGATTGTAAACATACTTCATTTAGAGATTTCAAGTCCCCCATGGCTCTTAGATGTATTGTAAAATCCTTAAAGGGTGCTCCCGAAAATCCCCTACCCAATGCCTTAACATATGCTTCCTGCAAAACTCTCCATCATGGCAAACTAAAAAGCATAAATTGTGAATACTCCATAGGGATAATGGCGATTCAAAATCCATTTATACAATGCAAAATCTAAGAAATCTCCAGCATGATGCATTATTGGAAATTAAGGATCCCTTCAATACTGCAGATTATTCCTTCTCTGTTAAGGGAATCACCCTCTTCTTTTTATTTGAAACTAAGAAATTTTCTTTGAGCTGATCTAATTTCCAGATATTGTGATACGTAAAAAGATAATCTCACTCACCTTGAGAGTCCACAACTTCAAGAGTTCTTGTCGTTGAATCTCAGGGTCCTTTAGGGCACATAAATACTCCACTTCCTGGGAGGATAAGTAACGTTTAGCGAAAGAGAGGATGTCATTCCTCATCTTCCTCTGTTTCTCTTCTACATCGATGCCAACCTTTTGATAAAAGAATAATCAATTCTTAAAACAAAATTTCCCACAAAAAATATTATAGCAGCAACCAATTTTAAATCATATTTGGGGAAATAAGTTACGGAATTTACAGGAGAGTCTATGGTCACACCACAGGCAATTAATGAAGAAGTATGTGAGAGGTTGAAGTGCAAGGACGGTGGAACCTGATGTGCCCTAGGTTGCCATTCTACCTAGCCAAATAAATAACATTTAAGAGAGAGAATAACAAATAATAAAAAAGACAACGATAAGAAACAACAACAACAACAACAACTACCCCTATCCAGTGCCTTAGACTGGAATACAATGTCAACCTAATAAACCGAAGGGAAGATATAGTATAACCAATAGATAAGGGAAAACCACAATGCACTGAGATCATCAGTATTCTATGATGATGGATAGTGATGGAGTGAGAGTGGAACTGATCGTTAGGGTCCATTCCTTTTCTTACGAGTCCCACTAACTTCATCAGCGTCCATCATTCCATTGGATGGTGATCACCCCAATGAAGTCCGTTTCTCCATAGTCCATCAGGTTATAGAATATTTCCCTATACCAAAATGTTTATGATACCTATGATCTAAAAATTAATATTAAAGCAGGCTTCTTCAAGCATCAATTAGATTTGACTGTATACCTCCGGCTTTCCATATTTGTTCTTCCTGAACTTCAATGATTCAGGGCGTTCTTGGGAATCTGTATCCAATGTAACACAAGATGGGTCCATCAATCAAAATAAAAGGGATATGATGATAAATCAGTTCATTTGTTGATTCAGCAAAACCTTATTCATGTTTGGTCAGGTTCTTAAGCACAGCATGCTTGTATGAATATTCAATAGCAATATATTAAAGATGCCGCAACATAAATCTAAGAAAAAAGAGAGGAAACTTTAACTTTGACTTAAGGTCTGCCAATTAAATTAGCAGAGCAATATTGTAAAGAGTGTGATTGCGAAGGATAGTTTATAAGAAGGTAGATGCTTTAGAAAAAAAAAAATGGGCATAATACTCGAACCCTACATCTAGCCAGAGTGGTTCGCACCAAAGTACGCGTAATTAGGGCATGCTTCTGAAGCTTATCTCCTCCCATACGAGATATGTCTTCCTTTTCCTCTGGAGATAGTAGCTTTGCATATTGACTCAAGAGGATTTTGTCCTCTACCTCATCAGGCATGACATACCAAAAATGGGCCTCTCTGCACATGAAACAAAGAAACGAGTTTATATTATACCTGAAATCCTAACAATTCACGTATGCCACTTTTGGAAGTGGCATTTAGAAAGTGCACGTTTGTAGTTCGTGGTAAAATGTGCGTAAAAAGTAAGAGAATCATCCACTATTAAAGATTCTACACACCTATAGTGTCAAAATCGAAGAAAAGGTATGGAGTAGGTAACAATGGAAAAATACCAATCGTTTTAAGGGTGTTAACATGTGACTGATGGTATTAGAACCTAAATCAGAACCCCAACTGGTCTTGAACATAGAACCTGGGGGAATCAGATACCAATGGCATAAACTACCAATGGAGAAAGTCCAGATTGTATTAAGGGCATTGACATGGCCATGAATATATATGTACGCATGTCTACCATTCAACATATCATCATGATGGGTTTTGGCAAAATTTTACGTTGGCTGCCTACCTAACACAACCATGCCCTTTTACCCGGGTATGGGATGGGTTAAGGGAAAGTTTAAGGTCATCACCTTTCTTAGACCAGTCTAGCATTCTACATATATGTATGCAAATATTTTACATTCCATGTCAAAAAATTCAACCCAAGTCCCCAACAATTCTAGGGTAGATAAGGAAGCTTTATTTTGGCATATTAAAGATTAATCCCAATAAGAAAAAGAAAACAGAAACCATGAACTGCTTTCATAGTCAATGGCACTACAGAGATATCATATGATCATCAAGGACTTCAATGCGCAACACTAAACAACTATGCACATCCAAATTCCAGTTGATATTGAAATATTTTTTCTTTTGGTGTCTACAATGTTTTAATCAAATTGCATATTACGTATTCATGAGCAAATCATTTACATAGGTCTTCATGAGCAAGACATAGGAACAAACGTAAAACAGGTGCCATGCCCCATAACACTGTGAATGCTTAATCCCATTGGGTACACTTAGATGGTAGATCTGTAACTGGAAAGGAATAAACACAACCACAAAAAACAGATAAAATAAGAAAAGAAAATGGAGCTATATCAAAGAGTATGGATGGTTAAGAAGGATTGCACCAAAAAGCCTACCTTGGACAAGGAGGCACAATAGAAACTAGCGGAAGTGGCAAACCAGAAAACTTCCTCGCAAAACATTGAAACTGCATTAAGAAAACTTTCCTCACAAGGCAACTGCAAGCAGTATGTAGCAGGGCGAATATCTTCTAAAGCATTCCCTGTCATATGTTCAACCAAAGCTTATTCTAGTCATTTCCAAAGGGAAAACTCTTAAAGAAAAGAAGGCGCATTCCATCATCTAATATAAAAATCTCAAACCATCCATCTGACTAGAAGACTAATAACATGAATCAAGAGTTATAATCCTAGTTATAGGAGTGAGCAACCCTATGATAAAAGAAAAAAAAATTGTGCAAATGAAGGTTTCATCATGCTTGACAAGCGAATCAAAAAATGTATCTATTCTTTCCATACGATTAATATAGTGATTGTTTCCAATACATATGTAATGTGCAGCCTTGTCTCCTTCATATTACACATAAGTTATTTCAAAAGAATGGTACAGCCTATTCTGCCTAAGAAAATACTAGCCAAGGAAATAGAATGAATTATCCTTGGAAGTTGAAGCTGTAAGTTTGATTCCTCTGTAGTCATATTATACTTAATAGATAAACGATCCATTCACTGAAACAGTTTGTGGTTTTCTGAAAACAAGAGAAAGAAAACCACATGCAACAAATCAACCTGAAAATAAAGTGCTTTAAAGTGTTTAGAACTGCTCAATTTTGTGATAGGGAAAAGAAATCTACCCATTCTCCAAAATAGACAAAAAAAAGGTGATCAGAATTTCTGCACTTCTGAAAATTAAGATAAAGTTCTCCAACCCTCCAAACTTGGCAAACAAAGTAATGGGAATCGCCTCAATATTGAGAAATTGAAAAAACTCCTCCAAATATCCAAAATCAACAAAAAAAAAGGGACCCAAATCACCCACTTCTCTATAACTTCTGAAAATTAGAAGAGATTCCTCCATTCTCAGAAATAAGCAAAAAGTTACCATTTTTTAGATTTATATTTATTAAAGCATCCAGTTTTCTGGATATTAAACAAAGTTCCTCCCAATCTCCATATTCAACAAAAACGACACTGATATAACCTGGTTTTCTGAAATTTAACAAAATCCCTACTATTTTGCCAAATTCAGCAAATGCACCTGGATATTGAGACAGTGAATCACATAATTTCAGTTTTAAAAATGACAAGAAAGAGGGAAAACGTTTTTAACACTTCCTAAATCACATCCCTTATTTTAGTTTATTTTATTTACTCAAATCAAAAATGAAAAAGAAAAAACCAAAACCTTCAAGGATTGGAACTGATAACAATCCATAAAATTCATGAACTTTAAATATTGTGAACCGAATTTGAGCAACTGATAATTAATCAAATGATGGCTGAGCCCTAAACGAACAAATATTCATGGAATTAAGCTCGTGAATGGATACAGAAAAAAAAAAGTGGAAATTTGCGAACGCAGCGTACCGAAACTCAACTCCAGAACAGGTGATCGAAGAGAGGGGGTGAAATGTTTGCAAGTAGAGAAAGAAGGGAAAATATTTGTGAAGGAGAGAGAAAGTACCAGTGAGTTCTTTTTTTCACAGCGGACGATGCAAGACAGAGTAAGGGACAAATATTTGTGAATTTTCACGGAAAATATTCGTGAGAGATATTGATTTAGGAGTTTACATGGAAAATATTCGAGATGCGATTGTTTAGAATGAGAACATTTAACTTGGAATAGAGTGGTCACAATTAATTACAACCATTCGATGAGAAATTTGATAGTTTGGATGTGTAACAAAGTTCAAGAAAATAATTTAAATACATAAGGTTATAACTTTAAAATGAGATAAATAGTCTAATTCTATATTTTGCTTTTTATATAGGGTGCGGTTTCTATAAGGTTGCAACTTTACACAATCCAATTAAAGTACACCTCTAAATTTTATCACAACATGTAATTTCGGTATAAAATGTTAGGTTGTCTTAAAATCTAATTTTATATCTAATTATAAAACTTTAAACTTCAAAAATAGTTAAAATCAAGTAGATCTATAAACATATGGAAATCTTGAAAATGGATGGTCAAGATAACGTGTTTCAATATGCACTATTTCTGGGACTCAAAATTTTTTTTTCCATATTCATACATCTCAATGTCGATATGATCCATTAGGAGGTTTTTCAACATTAAAACAACCTTTTCTGATAGATTTTTTAGGCGTATATGTACTTCTACATTTTAAGGTCGCAACTTTATATAAACTTTTTCCTTTTATATAAGGTTGCAACTTTAAAATGTAGAATTAGAGATGTACCTTAAAAATCCATGGAAAAGATTTTGAGTCCTAGAAAGAAACACTGCATTTTATAACATATTATCTATGGGGAAAAGTTTATATAGAGCTGAGGCTCTAAGCAATCAAATTCGAGCCTACTACAAAATTTTCACAAGAAGATGTTGTTTTGGTGCCCAAATATCTTCAAATTGATCATCTTAACATCAAGAAGTATGGACATGAGAAAAAAATGAATATCAAGTTTTGAAAATAGTGTATTTTGTAATGCATTTTTTGACCGTTTATTTTCAAGATTTTCAAGTTTTCATAGACTTGTCGATTTACACTTTTTTTTAAGCTTTAAACTTTATAAATAAAGATGGAAATATATTTTAAGGCTATCACAAAGATTTCCAACATTGAAACCACATTTCTTGATACTATTTGAAAGTAGGTTCTAATTTGATTGTTTAGAGCCTAGGCTCTATACAAATTGCACCCTTGTCTATATTGTCTATTTTCAAAAAAATTATATATTTATAGATCTACTTGATTTTAACTATTTTTTTAGTTTAAAACTTGATAATTAGAGATGAAAATATATTTTCAAATAATCCTAATATTTTTTTACACTAAAATTACATATTATGATAAATTTTAGATATGTGCCTTAATTGAATTGTTTAAGGTTGCAACTTTATAGAAACACGCCCTTTTGAAAATGGAAAAGGGGTTTTGTATTTTACGATAAGATCATATGCCCTTAATATAAGGGAGTCCAAATCTCTATATGGTGATTGGATTCGCAATTGGATGGCCAAGATAGTGCCATTAACCAGGCTTGAAGGCAGCAGGATTTCAAATCTGATGGCTAAGGATGATTGTTAGCGTTTAAATATCAAAGATGAAAGGACTAATAGTATACAATAGAAAACTTCTCAATGACTTAAATGTCGATACAAAAAAAAAATTTCCAATTCTAAAAGAATTGGACATGAATAATAAAAGAGTTTTAAATTCTAAAAAAAGAAAAAAAAAAACCCATCTTGTAATACATTATATAAACTTCTATTTCCAATGCTTTCAGGCTTATATCAAATTTCAAAATGTTCAAGTATATATCAAGAGTAAAAAAAATTCATGACTTCTTAACTTTTTTTCTTTCTTTTCTTTTAGAATTTTAAATTTCATAGGTTTTTTTTTTTTTTTAGAATTTTAATTTTCATAATTGGGGTATATGGCCTTTCGTATAGAGTTCACCTTGTTTGTTGTCTATTTTCAAACCATTGTATGGGTTTCTACCCAAAGGCCTCAGGTTTCATTCTCTGCATACTTAAAGTTCCAAGAGAGAGAGCTCAACTTGTGTTTGCAGTGTCCACACGAGTGCAGTATGCACACAAGTGGCCACAAGAGAGAATGGGAGAGCTGAACTCATGTATCCACACCAGAGGAGAGAATCTTATCCTTGGTTCAAGGGAAATTTTATCAAATTGCTCATGACAGATGAATAATTGAACATTTTATCGAATCTTTTAATTTAATTTTAAAATACTAAAGAAACGTATGATCTTGAATTGGAAGAGTTGCAAATAGGTAAAATATTAAATATTTTATCTTAATTCAATATCAAAAACAGTAATATATTCATGATGTTTCCCAAATTTTACTCCAATCACGGAAAAATATTAAATATTTTATCTTAATTCCATATAAAAAACAGTCATATATTCATGATATTTCCCAAATTTTATTCCAATCACCTGTTCACATTGGTATAGGAAAAATCAAACCGGAACACTTAACTGGACATGGGCTTGAAAGCGGTTCAACCGGTCTAACCAATAAACCGACCAGTTCAACCGCTCTAACCAAGTAAATCCCAAAAGATCAAAAGTGTAAAAAAAAATACAAAAAATACAAAAAAATCCAATAAAATATAAAAAATATATCTAACAAATCATTAAACAAAGCAAATCCAAATGAAATTCAAAATTAATAATAAAAAAAAATGAATTTTAAATAATCAATTTGTGCCATGTGTATTTTTGAAAAAAATTTAAAAAAATGGGAAAATATAAAAATAAATATTTATAGGCAAAAACAATTACTAATTTTTTATATAATGATGAAAAACATTTTAAAAAAATACATTACAAACAAAATCCCTTATTTTTTAAAATTTTATATATTTTTTTCAAAAATACTTGACCACCGGTTGAAACCAGAACCGCCGGTGGCTGATTCCGATCTAACCAAGCAATTACCCATTAAAACAGCCAACTTTTCCAACAATGGTTCACATTTTCTTCTGCCCTGCAGTTCACCATCCTAAAGTCAATTGGTAAAACCAATGATTTAAAAAACACCAGGTCGGCACAAAATCACCTAGTCCGACTCAAGAATTCCGATTTTGCATATATATAGAAAAACTGTGAGTGTAGAAAGGAACCGATTATTCTACACAGTAAAATGGCTATTCTCCATGGTAAAACAACGATCTAGACGGCCAACTCATTGATCCAAACCGGTTTTTGGCCTGGTCACTATTTTTTCACATATTTTTTCGTCGGTTCACCATTTTTCTGCGCAATAAACGGCAATCCAGACCACCGATTCACCGATCCAAACCGGTTTTGAGGTGTCAGTTCAGGGTCACCGATCCATTTTTTAAATCACAAGGGCGTTCATGTAACTGCCACAAATCCTTAGTTACCATCAATGGGTCTCTATTACAAAACTTTTATTAATCATCCAAGGCCAGCAGCTGAGAGAAACCATGTCTAAAATCACCACAAAAAAATGCAATCAACATTCATTGACTGCTTGTTCCAAATATCATAAAAAACAAATAACGTAAAGAAGGAAAAATGGAAAGACTGTAAATCCTTTCATGAATTTTTCCAAACAAAAAAAGTAAAAGAACGGCCATGGTCATCATCGCAGTATAAGGAAAACATCTCTCCAACCGAAAACTCATGCAAACATCTCTCTAACTCAGAAGGCCACGCTGCTTGAAAACTTCATGCATAGCAGCTCCAATCTTTGCTGGTGATTCAACAACAGTCGCGCCTACCTCTCTTAGGGTTTTGATCTTATCTTGGGCCGTGCCCTTTCCGCCAGCTACAATGGCTACACCGAAATAAATAAAATTCCATGTCAATATCCCCAAAGATAAAAAAACCTGCCAAAGAATAGTATTGAAACATCATTGAAAAAATATTATTAACAATGCAATATTCGTTTAATGTAATAGTTTCGACAAATATTGTTGAAGAAATTATTTCAAAATGTTATCATTAAAGAAATATTGGATGGTGTACAATGAAAACATACCTTTCGTACACAAAGGTCACAAACATCCCAAGCCGTAAGATGTAAAATCAGACGGCTGGGGTGCGTCAGTTCTCATCACAAAATTTGAGGAAATTTTTTTCGAAATTTGTAACATGGTCAGTGTTCACACCCCCCAGCAGCCCGATTTCATATCTGACGGCTGGGGAGATTATCACCTTCATGTATGAAAGGTAAACGGTCAATTTCTATACTTTTCAAAGAAATATTATCTCAAGAAAAAAAGAATACCTCCAGCATGACCCATGCGACGACCTGGTGGTGCTGTTAGACCCGCGATGAATGCAACAACGGGCTTTTCGGTTCCACTTTCCTGTTAGTATTAGTAATCAACCGAAGCAAGAATCAATATTTTCTCTTTTATCAGAAAAAAGAAACATACTGATTCCATTTATGAAAATAAGAAAACTTGCGTACTAAAAAACTGATATTGATGGGCATGTGGATATCAAAATACCTGGTATTAGATAAACACGTGTTTGAGAAGTATATATGCATTTTACTCTATTATATGGCAAAACTTGCTCCATA
This sequence comes from Amborella trichopoda, assembly GCF_054954075.1. Taxonomy (NCBI): domain Eukaryota; kingdom Viridiplantae; phylum Streptophyta; class Magnoliopsida; order Amborellales; family Amborellaceae; genus Amborella; species Amborella trichopoda. Next base: position 1,426,291 of record NC_142344.1, read on the forward strand.
GTTTCAAACTCTGATTCACATTCATGTTCAATGGCCATGATATGAAGTCCAATATGAGCCTCAACTATTCAAATGTATACCCAATAAGGCATATTGCTATGGTGAAGAAATCATGAGCACCTATCAAATTGACTAACTAGAACGAAATAAATAAATAACTCACCTCAATGAGGCTTTGTGAGGCATAACTTTGGTAGGGGCCAAGCTAAGGGATTAGGTTTTACGATTAAATATGGTTGTAGATCAACTCTTAGGCCAATCCAGAGAAGGTTTGGAAGGGGCTTTTTATTTTTTCCAACAAGAGTGAAATGTTTGATGTGGCATTGTATTCTCGTGTAGTTTCAGTACAGCAATCACTTTATAAAATATGATTGTAAGATACTGAAGTGTATCCCATCTCATCCTAAGGATACCATATTCAAGTGCACTAAGTGTACAAACCTTTATCAAAGCTGCAGCATCTTCTTCTGCAGTTCCTCCAATCTCTCCAATAAGGACAATACCTGAAATGGAAATACAACTTTTTAAAGAATAATTGGATTAGAAATTTATAGTATCATACTAGAGTAGGTCTAGGTGAATTGATTGTTCAGATGTTTTCAATTGGAAAGAAAGATATTCGAAGCCAAATTAGGTATAGAACTCCAACCACTACGCTATGGGGGGTCACAATTATTTTTCATATATCCAATAAACCATCAAAATAAGCATTTAAGAAATCATGTTGCCATCCAAAACTCAGTATGTAGTGGAAAAGAAAAAAGAAATCTCCACTGTTCTTCCAAAATCACAGAAGAGCCAAATAAGAAATGCCAGGCATGGAAACATAAAAGCAAGACTCAAACCACTGGTTTGTAACCATAACGATAGCACATAACATCTCCATTACTTCACAACGATCTAATCGTGGGTGACAATGATGGCAAAACATTAGCAAGATTAAAATAATTAGAGGTACTGCCGGTCTAATGCAGATAGTACTTATGGTTAACTATTAGACCCACTCAATCAGTTTTAGCTTCCTCTATAAATTGTGACAAAGGTAGTATGAACACATAATGAAGAAACGTGAACTAAATCAGCAGCTCTTTTGACAAGGCCTGAACCAAGTTACAAGAATTGAAAATTTATTCTCTTCCTAGTACAGAATAGAAAGAGAAGCAAAAAACTACCATTACAGTCTCCAAGCAATTCACTATCCAAATTCTTCAATGCTAAAAACACATATAAAGTAGTAAATAAAAACTTGCATCAAGTCAGAAAACTCGCCCAAGTGAACTCGACTCGTTTAGTGGGTGATTTATAAATGAAAAACTAGGGATGTGTTCTACATTTCAGCAAACACTAGGGATGTGTTCCAGTCCCTCAATATATAATTTTTTATGTTGTTTTTTATTAATATATTGCTTTTTCCAATATGGTAGCATCATGGTATACCCTAATAATTAAGCTGGGTTTGATTCCCATAATCCCATTACAGATTTTTTTTCCCTTAAATGTTTCACACAAATATATGAAAAATTCAACGAGTTTTTAAGAGTTAACCATTTGATTTGGCGAGTTGACTCAGTTATGGCAGTGACCAAGTCAGGCACCAAGTTCAAGTTTTTGAATGCTGATTTAAAAATTCGCAGCAATTTAGATATCACTCACTAGACCAACAATACTAAGCCACCCATCATATACAGTTCACTGTTGCAAGCAGTTTAAGAGTCTTAGAGCCTGGAGATTTGTAGCATTTTGAGCTTCCCCTTTCTTTTTGTGCAAAGCACATGTATGTAAAGAGTATTACACGAGTGCATATCATCTGCTGCAAAGGAATGCACAGCAACATAACTATGAAAAAAAAGATGTATCCTAACCAAAAGTCGGTTTATTAATTATTATACTTGATAACCAAGGTGTACCTTCAGTCTGAGGATCTTCAAGGAATTTCTTTATGCAGTCCACAAAGTTGGTGCCATTAAAAGGGTCACCTCCTATACCCACACAAGTAGATTGCCCTAGACCCACAGCGGTGGTTTGGAAAACCTGAAGTAGAAAGGCGATGCAAATCAATTTATGAATGTCACCATGTGTATGCACATATGGATGAACACACACAATCCAAAACAATTAACCTTCAAAACATTCATCTGACCTAATACAGAAACATACCGCTTCATAAGTCAAAGTACCAGATCGGGAAACAATTCCAACACGTCCAGGCTTGTGAATATAACCAGGCATGATTCCAATCTTGCACTCCCCAGGCTTGATGATACCTGGGCAGTTTGGCCCAATCAAACGAGTCTTGGATTGCTTGTTCAGAGCAGCTTTCACACGTACCTGCCATTGAAAGGGAATTGCCACAAGATATTCAAGTTCTGTAACAATGTTTACTGATCAAACACCATACAATCAATGAAGAAAACAATTTGCTAACCATAAAGCATATGACCTTTTAGTCTTGTACCCTAGGTTGCAGGTTCAAATCTATAACTTAAAACTGTGCAACCACTGAGCTGGTAAGGATTACAAACAAGGAAAAATAGAAGGGATTGTATACAATGAGAGCATTTATCTTTGATACAAGGTGGTCACAATTCCTTACAACCATGAGATGTGAAATTTGATAGTTTGGATGTGTCACAAAGTTTGAGAAAAATTCTTTTGAAGTTTAAACTTGGTCAATGGAATAATTGCAACCATCCAATGCCACATCCAATGGTCAACATTAATGTGGCTACCTTGTATCAAAGGTAAATGGTCTCATTCTATACTTTCTCAAAATAAAAAAGGTAAAGAAAGATTCAACGATAACACCCTTATAAGAGATAGGAGAAGATCCCACCCTGCCCTTCTCTTCTGCCAGGGGTGGGGGGTGGAGGATGGGTTGCGGTTTCGGAGGAGGGGAGACTAAACCATAACACCCCATTTTCTTTTAAATAAATAACAAAACACCACACAAGTGCACCTAAGGTTCTGACAAATGAATAAGTATCCTCTTGTTCGGAATACTAACCCCCCCCCCAAGCTCTCCTTCTTTCGCTTCCTTTTTATCCGGCAGTCACCATAAAGAGTAGGTACTTCATATTTCCTCACAAGATATGCCCTTAACCATGCATTGCAAAACATTTGCGTGCCATGTCACACTTACGTGCCACTTAGCCCACAAACAAAGCATAAATAACTAACATAAAAAGTGACTCAGGTACGATATGTGCCAAAAATAGCAAATATGCACACAAAGAGATTCACCAATAATAGAAAAAGAAAAACCACACTTAAAGCGAACAGCACTCTACCATGTCATGCTGGGGGATGCCCTCAGTGATGCATACAATCAGGTCCAATTCAGCCTCCATTGCTTCCATTATCGCTGCTGCAGCAAATGGTGGGGGCACATAAATCACAGATGCATTTGCTTTTGTTTCCGCCTTTGCTTCTGCAACTGAGTTGAAAACAGGAAGCCCAAGGTGCTCTGTACCACCTTTTTTTGGTGTCACCCCACCAACCTATTCGAAAACCAAAAAAGGACAAACATCGACATCAAAGTAAGTCATTCACTTAACTTGGACAAATAATAATAATGATTCAGCAGAGTGAATGGTAAAAGCTATTTTCAAACTAAATCGACTGTTCGGCAATGTAAAATGGCATTGGGAGTCACCCCATAAAATGATAATAGAATCATAAATTTGTACATCTTAAAAATATAAATAAACCTAACTGAATTTTCTTCATTTATTCGCAAAGACAAAATATTGAACTTGATCAAAAGAAACAGCCCGAATAAAACCAGGATTAACACTGTCATACCAAGTTGAGCAAAAAAACAAACAAGAATGCAGTAATTTATCTCTTTCTTCTTCTCAGTATCTAAGAGTTACAAACAAGTAAAACAAAGAAGAACGTCCAGAGTGCCCAGATGAGGCCTGGATGGGCCTCCTTGGGCACACTGTCACTGGGAGGAGTGCAGCAGGTACCAAGGTGGTTGTCTAGCACCTAAGCCTGGGCATTGGCCTAGGTCATGACTAGTCTGAAAGTGGAAAACTCTTTTTGAGACGGAAAAAATCCCTAGAAATTTGAAAATTCATCTCAAACCTTAGCCTTTTCATTAAATTCATTTGAATTATCAAGAAAGGTTCTAAGAAGAATTTTTGGATAGAGCTTGCCATCCAAAACACCAAGGATCATAGATAGGGCAACAAATGTTCGTAAAATCTCTTCTGATTTGAGACCCCTTCTTTCTTTCTTTGAAATGCCTTTTACGGGTTCTAATAGGAGCAGGGATCCAGGATAGAGATATGGTTTTTGCATGGATAAAAATGATAAGAACAAAAATTGCACGACTTCAGTGGTAAAGATACAAATGCATATCTATAGATTTAAGGAAAAATTGCAGTATTAGTGAGGATGTTGCTTCATGAAAGGAAGTTCAGATGTTAGGAAGGAGATACTAGACTATTTGGATGTCTATATCAAACTATTTGGATGTTGTACACATATGGGGACTTATAGCTTCACTGAGGATATGGCGGACCAGGATTCGCCGACCCCAAATAGTTGGGAAAAGGTCTGATGATGATGACACATAAACTGATAGTTTGTATACATTTGCATGCCAATGGTAGAGCAACATGGGAACTTATGATGGATGGTCATCCGAATTTTAGCTTATGCATTTGCCCATAGGTGCATAATAAGATAAGGAGCAGGCTTGAGCAAAATAGGCTCAATGATTTAGTCTTCGTCAAATATAGTTAGAGGCTAAAGGACATGAGAAAAGGGAGCTGCTGCATCCAAAGACATGGATGATGCCATTTGAGTGGTTAGTTGAAGTACATCAAATTGAAGAGGTATTCCCTGATGAAAGCTTGATTTGGGATATTTGAGGAGGCCTTAAGGCAAGTTTCTGACTCTAGAAGGCCAACTAGATCGACAACGACTACTACTATTGCTTCACATGTTTGAGAGCAATGGAGGAGGATGGCCATTCTATTGGAGAGGGTGATGATTCTGATGATAATGACCTTGAATCGAATGGAGGTACTCAAGACGAAGCTAATGATTACAGAAACAATGAAGATTGAAGAATAAATTGTTTCTTTTGTATCTATGATTTTACTTTTATGATTTCCACTACGTTGTGAATTGGAATGTAAATGGATTTGTCATCTTCTTGAATTTCAATATTCGAGTGCTTTGTGGCATTGGACCTGATGTGGAGTCATTACCTTTTCTCTTTGTAGTTGTTTTAGGAAATATCAAAAAGAGTGCACTTTCAATATCTTGGATCGATAATCCAAGAAAATTGAGAGATTGAGGAAAATGTCACATATAAATTAGAGCTGGGGTAGGCCCAAAAGGACATAGTTGGCAGTAGTGAGCAAAGATAAAGGAACTTATAGCCTCACTGAGGGTATGGCCCTTGATAGTGCAGAATGGCGAACCAAGATTCATGTAGCCAACCCCAATTAGTTGGGAAAAGGCTTTGATGATGATGATGATGATACATTCACTGATTTATCACAATTGTCAAATGTGATTCAATGATTCCATTGTGTGTGTGTAGAATGCGTGCATGTGTATTTGTATGTATGTATGCATGTACGCGTGTATCTATATACACGCATGTGTGCATATGCACGCATTTGAATTGCACATATATGCATATGTATGTGCCTAGGGCGCCTTGAAACCTGGGGGCCGCTTGGCGCCAAGGCAGCCAAACACCACCTTGGCTACCTAGCATTGCACAACGTTCTTTAGAACATTGTAAAAGAAAACCAAACCGAAAGAGATTATCACCTCTAAATATGCTATTTTAGAGAGAGAACAAAAAAAAAAAAAAATTCTACTGGACCGCCCAGGTTCTGGGCGCCCGCCCAAGTTCTGGGCGCCCGCCTAGGCGCTGGGCAGCCTGGATGTCCCCGACCGCCTAGGAACCGCCTAGCGCTTTTTGAAACACTGGATCACACTACTCTGGAGGTCCCCCACAACTCACCTTTCCTAATCTCCTTTTATATTCCATGAAAATCCCCTAAGATCTGTATCCTCATTCATAAATCACAATGAAGCGACAAGGTCGATAACCACCTCACCACGAACGATTTAGGTTTAAACATATCTAATAAAACACACAAATCAAACTATCCTCTTACATGGTGAGTTATTATTGAAAGAGGATGACTGATCCCAATGCACCCACTAAAGATATCAAATCCCTCAGCAAAACTCAAGCTCCAACAATAATAAACATGACAGACTATGAAACACCGTCAAAACAATTAAGATAGGAACCAATCAACCATTCACCAAATGGAATGAAAGCTATCGAATTGCCCAAATCAAACCTCTCCAACTCACCCAATATATCATTTGCAATCAAATTGCCTACTCTGTATGTACCCTCTCTAATCTAGCCTAACTAAAATCATTTGTCCTCTACTCATGGCCTTGACATCTAATGCTTAAAAAAAGAGGCAAATTCTTACAAACTAACAACAATATTTATATATAACACTCAGCCTGTCGTGATTATCATAATGCCCAAACATTCACCACGATCATAGGCTCACCTGAAGCCATAGAACACTACAACACTTGGATAAAGCAAAAAAGAAAAAAAAAGAAAAGCAAATTAATTTATCACAAAGACCATTGTGGTTTGTTATATTCAAACGAAGGAAAAGAGTATATGTCATAATCAATCCCCAATTCCCATCGTCAGTCTCAAAATGGAAGAGAAAGTTACATCCTCTCCTAAAATATGGCACAAGAGATAGACACCCAAACAAAAACCGAACCGCATTTCTCATTTTGATTAATAAAACAAACCCAATCACCAAATCACAGTGAAATCAAGCCATGGGAGAGGACTTCAATTGCCATAGGAATAAATTACAACACAATAAAAAATTTACCCATTGATCATACGAATCAAAAGATTAAAGATGACCCATGGTCATAAGAATAAACTAAATCACAAGCAATATGCTCCATATTTTTCATTCAAACTCAATTGTAGAAGCCCAATTATAGAAAACTAAGAGAAACCCAAACCCATATTCATGGTAATACATAACAGAACCATTGTAAATGGGGAATAAAAGAACTACCATTTTTGTTCCATATTCAATCGCTTGCTCGGTGTGGAAGGTGCCATTTTTGCCTGTAATTCCTTGACAAATGACCCTTGTGTTTTTGTCAACAAAGACAGGAGGAGGAGGGCTTGCAGCAGCGGCTGCGAAGCCCCGGGAGCTGGCAAAGGACATGGATCCTTGCTCAGGGAACAAATTTAGGGCAGCCCTTGATGCCAAACCCACCATTTTCACGGCCTTTCGAGCCATGGCCAAAAGCTTCTCTGATCCTCTCTCTCTCTCTCGATCTTAGAGAGACAAAATGGAAGCCTCTTTACAAAATCTCTCTCTACTCTCTCCCTCTCTAAAGGGGCTCAGAAACTATCAAAAAAGACTGCACAGTCCACAAAAGGAGGGGGAGAAGAAAATTACTTTTTAGTTCGAAAATTATGGAAATGACTCCTTATTCTTTTCCCTAATGACGAATATATCCCCGATGGGAGTAAAGATACTCTGATACGTTTCTCTCAATGGTTTAAAAAACGGATCGGTGACCCGGATCGGGCTTCTAAAAAATAGATCCGGATCGACGAATCGACGATTCGGATCGAAAATCGGGTGAATCGGTCATAATAAAGTTTAAAAAAAATTCGAAAAAAATATTAAAATTCATGATAAATATTGTTTTTTAGGAATTCAATAAAAAATGAGGGTACTCCATTAAGAATTTTCATGTTTTTGAATGAATATGCGAATATTGATATGTTCTTTCCCTGCATGAACCGCCATTCAGCATTTAATTTACAGTATTACGTGCTCATCCCTACACTGTTACTGTTAGGACTCGATATGTGAATAATATCGCTGGGATAGGGTGGCCTCAAAATCATCATCTCTCTCATTTTCTCTTTGAATAATATGGATTAAAAAAAAAAAATAACAAATTTTCAAAAAAATCGATCATGGATTAAAAAAAAAATCACAAATTTTCAAAAAATTCTATCATGGATTACAAAAAAAAATTTGATCATGGATTAAAAAAAAAAAATCACAAATTTTTAAAAAATTCAATCATGGATTACATAAAATTCGATCGTGGATTACAAAAAAAAACAAACAAAAAAAAGCAAAAAATTCAATCGTGGATTACAAAAAAAGAAAAAAACAGTTCGATCATGGATTACAAAAAATTCAATCATGGATTACAAAAAACTCTATCATGGGTTACAAAAAAAGCAAAAAACAAAAAATTCAATCATGGATTACAAAAAAAAAAACAAACATTTCGATCATGGATTACAAAAAAAAAACAAACATTTCGATCATGTATTACAAAACATTCGATCATGGATTACAAAAAATTCTATCATGGGTTACAAAAACAACAAAAAAATCGATCATGGATTACAAGAAAAGAAAACAAACATTTCGATCATGGATTGCAAAAAATTCTATTATGGGTTACAAAAAACCAAAAAATTCGATCATGGATTACAAAAAAACAAAAACCATTCGATCATGGATTACAAAAAAATCGATCAAGTATTACAAAAAAATCTATCATGGATTACAAAAAAAAATAAAAAAATAAAAAATTAAAAAAATAAAAAAAATTCAAATTCCGTACGGACTCGCCGATTCCGTACAGTGAATCGGCGATTCACTGTACAGAATCGTCCGGTTCTCTCTAGAACCAGACGATTTCCGATTTTTTAGGCGATCCGGTCCCCTTTTCACGATTTCCGAGTCGAACCGGGCGAGTCCGGTTCGACTCGGCGTTTTTTAAAACACTGGTTTCTCTTATAAGCTTTGTTACTTGGACACACGCAGACACAGGTTCAGACACAAATACAGCTATTTGAGTTGGATGTATCGTGAGGGTTAGATGTGGCAATTAAACTTGAACATACAAATCTTTATGATTGTTATTTTATAATAACAACATAAATCTTAACAGGTAGGATTAAGTAGATCATATTTGTTATATGTAAATGTAGTTGATGCAATAGCAGACCAGACAAATCCAACATAACATGGGTGCGATTTGTATAGTGTCGAGGCTCTGACAATGAATTTAAAGCCTACCATCAAATAGTATCAAGAAATATAATTTCAATGTTGAAAATCTTTATAATAGCGTTAAAATACATTTTCAATTTTAATTATAAAATTTAAGGCTTAAAAAATAGTGTAGAACGAGCATATCTACGAAAACTTCAAAATCTTGAAAATTGATGGTTCAAAAATGCGTTACAAGATGCATTATTTTCAAAAATTGAAATCCATTTTTTTCTCATGTCTATTCATTTCCATGTCGAGATGATCAATTTGAAGACATTTGGACATAAAAACAACCTCTTCTAGTGAATTTTTTAGGTGAGCTCTAATTTGATTGTTTAGAGTCTATATAAACTTTTTCCATATAAATACTTGTTCAACTTCAGTTTTGCCCTATAAATTTTTTTGAAAAATATACAATAAGACCACCTATATATTTGGCACACTAAGAGCACATTAATCTTGACTATTGAATTTGAAGTTGGATGGTTGCATTTCTTCTTTTGATAATACTCAAAGATCGAAACAAAATCAAGAACCATGTCTACTTCCACCACTTTGAGCATGGGTGAAAAAAATGTGGAGGAACGCGGTTACAATTTACAACAATGTTAGGCCTTGCTTGCTCTAATATATACCCCCCATGTACCTAAGATATGAACTATTTAAATTTACAATGCTCTTGGGGGAGCATACTATACATGTACTTCATCAAGCATAAGCTTAGGAAAATTTTTTCATCACAAATTTAGGGAAATACCTAATAATTAAAAGATGGTTATTTTAGATACGGACCCTAAAATTTTAGGTAAAATACAAAATGCTCTTCTTATGGGCGGAAATTATGCAGAAGATCGGTCAACCCATCTTTTTTATTTTTTCAAAATTGCCACTCAATCAACCCTAATTTTGATTTATTTTTATTTTTAGTTTTTTCGTTAGTAGACCAGTGCTTTAAAGGTTGGGGCACTACCCTACTAATGAAAAAACTAAAAAAAAAAATTAAAAATTTGGGTTGACAAAAAGGTGATTTTGAAAAAAAAATAAAAAAAAATGAATTTATTGACCTTCTTTGTAATTTCTGCCGATAGTATATTGTATTTGACCTAAAATTTTAGAATTTATACGTAAATCACTCTTATTTTAAAAAAAAAATGGATTTTGAACTCTCTAACATTAAATCCACCCTCTGCGAATTGGACTGTCTATGTTCAATCCTGACGTATAATCTTTCTCAAGTACATAGAGGCTGTGATTTTGATTTTTTTATTTTATTTTCCCTTGAAATTACTCTTGAAGATGTTAAATCACCAAAAATCGAGGTCCTAAATACTCCAAAACTAAGTTTTACTCAATAGAGTAAACAGATCGTATACTCCGGACTACAAAATCCTTTAGCCTAAAAGTTACCCGTCTTTTAAGATAGCATCAAATTTTTGCCGACCAAATAAAATGAACAATTTGAGTTCATGCCACCATACTTCTACAATAAAAATTGCAACCTTATATGATATATAATGGGCAGATTCAAATGTTTCCACCATTTTTGCTAAAGACAGGGGCTATTGAGGTCATTTTGCGTTGGAGTCAGCACCAGCACTAGCCGCCACCATTGGAGTCTTCCAACTTTTTGGCAGAGGACCACGACCGAGATTTTCAAGCTTTGATTTATGGTGGTTTGTTTTGGAGTTCATTAGAATTCATAAACTTGCTATGGAGAGAGTAGGATGACAATCCCCTGGGAAATTTATTTAAAAAATACTTATAATCCAATATGATTTATTTTATTGTGATCATGACTATTATATCAATTTCCTTATTCATATCTATGAGACTGGATTTTTCCGGAGGATTGTATATCCAATTGGATAGCTTGAGGTATGTCATGAAATTTTAAAAAAAAATTATTGGGCTTTGGCTTTAGTTACAAGTATATTATAATGATTTGATTTGAAATTTAATGGACAAAAATGGTTACGACCTCCTTGTACTGTAAATTATAAGTAAATGGCCTCTTTCTATGCTTTTCCTTTTACATGGCTGGTTTTCCGGTTGAGAAAGCCAGAGAGAAAGATGCCATTACGTAAGTTAGAGAGATGGATATCATGGAACTCATCCTTCCTCATCTGTATCCAAAACTGTCTCCAAACAATCTTGCAACTTTATTTGTCTCCCCAGATCATTCAACATCAAGTATACCTCTTTTGAGCAAGGGTGTGTCCTATCATGAGCAATGAATCTATGAATGGCCCCATCAACCTCAACAGAGCTAAACCCTGGCACCTTCTTCACCCCCCTCATCTCCATCATCTCTCGGGCCTTCCGGGCCTCGTCCCACCGGCTCGCAGCCGCATAAACATTCGACAAGCCAATGTATCGCCCATCGTGGTTGGGCTCTAACTCTATAAGCCTCTTCCCCACTCTTTCTCCTAAGCCAACATAGCCATGCATCTTACAAGCACTTAGCAATGCACCAAGCATTGAACTTGTTGGCTCAAAAGGCATAGAACTTATGAATTCATATGCCTCCATGACCTTCCCAGCTCTCCCCAAAAGATCAACCATGCAAGCACAGTGCTCAACCTTAGCACTCATTCCTCTCTCACTAAGAGCATTGAAGAACCTCCACCCATCTTCAACAAAGCCACCATGAGTGCAAGCACATAGCAATCCAAGGTAAGTTATTTCATCTGGCCTCACCCCAGCTCTCTCCATCTCTCCGAAGAGGCCTAGTGCTTTCTCACTCATCCCATTCATGGCCATCCCATTGATCACGGCGTTCCACGTGAGCAGATCGGCATTAGGCACCACGCGGAACACTCGCAAGGCCTCATTCGGTGCCCCGCACTTTGCATACATGTCCACCAAGGCAGTGCCCAACACCACATTGAGCTTGAAGCCATGGTCACCAATGTATGTGTGCATTGCAGTGCCTGTGGCTAGAGCACCAAGATGTGCACATGCACCCAACGCACTAACTATGGTCACATCGTTTGCTCTCACATTTGAGGCTTGCATCCTATCGAACACAGATAGGGCCTCTCTGTACTCTCCGGCATGGACGAGCCCATCTATCATGGCGCTCCACGTGACTATATCATGCTCGGTCATTACCGCAAACAATGCCTTTGCTTCCTGTATCTTCCCACACTTAGCATACCCATCCAGCATGGTGTTAAAAGAGACCAATGTTCTTTGAGGCATTTCATCGAACACTTTTCGAGCCGGCCAAATGGCCTGGCATGATGCATACATGTGCACAAGAGAATTGGACACAAACGCATCAAATTCTAAGCCGTATTTGATCACTTGAGAATGCAGGACCTCTCCTTGATGAACCCATTGAAGGTGGGAGCAAGCTTTGATGAGAAAAGGGTACGTGTAATGGTCGGGGGCGACGCCTCTTTGAAGCATTATAGCAAATGTAGAGAGAGAAAGGCTTGGTGTTTTGCTTTTGGAGTAGGCTCTGATGATGGTGTTGTAAATGTGAAGAGAAGGCTGGTCTATGCTTTCGAAGAGGCGGCTCGCATGGCCGAGATCGCCAGAGGGAGAGAGAGCATAGAAAGTGATGAGTTGCTGGGCAGAGAGAGAGTCTTGAGAGAGGCCCGAGGTAATGATTTGGGCGTGAAGTAGTTTGAAATCTCTCATGGAATTGCAGAGATGGAGTAGAGAGAAAATTGGGTGGGCGCAAATGGTTGGTCTCGTGGCAGTTGGGAGCATAATTATTCCATTACATCTACCTGTTTTCTTTCTCCTCGTTCTTAGAGGAAGAGAGAGTTGCTAGTCTATGGTGTTTGAAATGTTTCCTTGGAGGTCTTTTTTAGAAAGCTTATTTTTCAGTGCAAAAGCTATATTAAATTTATTTTTCAATTAATAGTACAAATTTACAAAAGCTATATCGATGGACATGTGAGGAAGAAGAAGAAGCGGTTCACCAGCCACTACATCTGTGGATCCCACCTTATTCTCAAACCTAGCGGTTGCTCGCTCTTTGATAAGTGATTCACCGGCCACTAGATCAATGAAAAATCTCTTCAAAATCCGCTTTTGATCAGTGATGCACCAGTCACTACATCTGTTGGTCATAGCTTATTCTCAAACCTGGCGGCTCGGTTGATTGGCACTCTTGTAAGCTCATCTTGCATACAAATTATTAGGGGTGAATTTGATTTACTTTTTTTATACGAAAATAGACTAAAAAACCCTTGGGCTGGCCCTAGAAATCCAAGTGCTTTCCTCGCCTCCATATGACCATCAAAATCCATTTCGCATGTCGCATCATGCGGTTAAAATGAGTCGATGCCACATATTTAGATCCATTTTTTAACTTTACTAGGATGTTGCATTGGACAGAAACCCAATGTCACTGAAAGGAAAATCCTTGTTTTTGGATTTTTTATAAGAATTTGTTTTTATATTATAGATATCAAAACTTTATTTAATTTTTAAATATCTTTTATCAAATTGTGGAATGCTGATAAGACATCCTATTATGTGAGTTATTAGTGGACTAATGACATGTTTAGCTCATTGTATAGGATTAACAGCTTGGTGACAACTTGTTAATCTTAATTAACTGCACTTAAGAAAATTAACACAAAAATTATACTTCGAATGGCTCTTTATAAAAAGAGGTTAGCCCCTCAAACAAAAAATAAAAATAGAGAAAATGATATAGAAAGAGAGATGAAAGGTGAATGAGATTCACCAAAGATGACTATCTAGGTTGACTGTCACCAGATGACTTGGTCTATACAATTTGATATGAAACCTCAAGTCCATCATGTAATTTATATACAGATCCTAGTAAGTTATTTATGAAATTTATTTATTATTTTGTTTATTGGGATTAACACACCGTGTTTCTCTCTTCCTATCATTGTAGAGAGAGAGGATCGTTCATTCTCTCATTATCTCTAGACAAAGAGATATGAGATTTGTGCTCCGTTGGGGCCAGGTTAGAAAAAGAGTAAATTACGTGCCATACTTTTGGCGGGGTCAATTATCAAATAAAGTGTTATTTGTCCAAAATTACAAGCACCATCCACTTCATGCCGCATATTTTTTTTCTCTAAGTGGCCCCCTTGTTTGGCAATGCAAATACCGGATAGGGGTTCTTTTTTTTTCCTAAATTAGTATTGTTGTCTAGTATTTTAATTGCCTAACAGCTCCTACTCGATAAGAAATAAAATTTGAAGAAGAAGAGAGACGAGGCAATCATTTTTGGGGGAAAGGGCTCAGCAAAAAGGACGCCGCCGAAGCACCGAATCTGCCCATTCAGACTTTCGAAAAATATAAACAAATTGGTTCAAAAATTGTAATGCCTAACTCTGTCTAAACCCATTTTTTCTTTGGATTTTCAAAATCAAGAACCAAATCGTCACTACTTACATTACCCATCTCTACCTACTGTCTCTCTTCTTTTTTTGTTTTTCCCCAAAGAACGATTTCATAACGTAAATGGAAAATTGGTTTGGAATCATAATTTTCAAGCCAATTTGTGATCTTCAACCCGTGGCATTTTGGAAGAGATACATAGAATCCAAAAATAGAGATATAAATTACATGTTGAAAATAGATTTTTAATTCCAAAAAAAAAAAGGATACTGGTGTAAGTTTCTCCTCAATTTATCTTTTCTTTTACATTTTAACCAGTGATATCTTAGCCGCCTATATGGATTAAACGGTCACAAAGTTTTAACCACATTTTTATCCACGTGTTTCCATTTTTAGGAAAAAAATCTAAAGTTCCGCCATCGGATAACAACAAGTCGTTGTAGTATAGTGGTAAGTATTCCCGCCTGTCACGCGGGTGACCCGGGTTCGATCCCCGGCAGCGGCGAGCATATTTTATATTTAATACAATGCAATAATATTTTTGCCTGGGCAAAATCCACACTTATTTAAAACCATTTTTTTGCCTTAAAATAATATTTTTTTTATATAATGCAATAATATTTTTCCCTGGGCAAAATCTACACTTATTTAAAACCATTTTTTTGCCTGAAAATAGGATTTCTATATTTATATAATGCAATATTTTTGCTTGGGAAAAATCTACACTTATTTAAAACCATTTTTTTGGCTGAAACTAGCATTTTAGAAAGCCATATTGCTTTCATTTTCCTAAAGAAAGTCATAAAGGGAACATGAAGGATGAGTTTTTCTGTTTTTTTCTTTTTCTTTTTTCCAAAAAATCATGTGTATTTACATTAGAATTTCTTCAAGGATAAAGTTACTATAATGCATGGGCTTTGCTCGATCAAACAGTCACATGCCCTTTCAGTATCTTCTAAAATCAAGATATTGCCGAGTTGTCAAAAAATACCTATAGGTAACGGAAATCTATACGATGGCTCTAAAATCAATGGACAACTCCAAAAATAGAATTTGAAACTAGAAAAAATACATATCTTGTGGATATTTGAACACTTATTTTTATAGTGAAATGGACTATCCAAATAATTTTTTACAATATACCGTATTTCTAGAACTTCAAATCCTAAATTTTTTTCACAAACATAATATTCAAGCCGAGATGATTGATGTAAGGGTTTTCCAATGCTTGAATTGCAATTTTAGATAAACTATGAAGTGAAGCTTTACTGATTTTGATAGTGTTGCGCCCTATCAAACCATTTTCCAAAATATTTAAGTGGAGTAGGGCTACAAAACCACTTATAATTAATTGGCGACGCCATAATTCATTATTTTTGTCGCAAAATTGGTCACATGCCCTATTACAGTGGTTTATTAAAAAGCAAAATCAACTTAAAAACAGAGAGGCCACCATTAGAGAGACAACTTTTGAAGCAACATCCTCCAGAGAAGATTATGTCCCAAACTTTAGTATAATCACCCACATAAAAAAGTGGAAATATTGTTTTTGGCTCTCAGGAGCATATATTGTTCACTTGCTCCATCGATTAGCCTTGACAGTGGGCCAAGCGGCCCGGCCTAAAAGTCACAAGCTGTCGCTCAAGGGCCATGATGGGCCGGACCCACCTGATCCCATTTTTCTTAAATTTTTTTTGTTGGATTGTATTTGACCCAGCCGGCACCATGGTCAGGGCCAGCTAAGATCGGTGCCTTTATTTTTTGGGGGTAAATCAGCAAGGGAAAAAGCTCCTCATTAATAAAATTACATGAATTATAACATTACATTTTACAACCTTACCATAGGGCAATTATGCAGTATTATGATGTAAATAAATAGAAAGAAACCAAGAATCCTAAAACTTCAAAGTAGCATTTCAAAAAAATGTAGTTTTTTTTAGCAAGTAAAGAAAGAGAAAGGTCTGGTCCTGCAAAGCCCAGTTTGAACCGAACCAGGCAAAGCCAAGCTCGATTATAGGAAGTAGGCAGCTCTTTTACACAAAGGAGTTAATGTACAATATGATCCCGTGGGATTCGGAGCAATTAGAATACAAAGAAAGACAAGTGAAAAGGCACGAGACAAAAAGTGTCTTGAGCTTTGCATTGCCACTCGAAACCCGAAAGAAAAAAGCAGGAGGCATCGACGAAAGCAAACAGCTTTCTGGTGTGTAGGGATAAATTAAGAAGCAACACAGTGTCAAATCTGAAGACTTTAAACTACTATTAGCAATGGCAGTTAAATAAGGAGCCTCTTGTCTCAATTTCACTTGACAAAAAAACATACGTTCAAATAGAGAGAGAGAGAGAGCATTGAAAACTAAAGTGCAGTGCGACTATGATTCTTGATGAAGTCTTTGAACTGTCGTAGTTTGTTAAGGCAAGCTTGAGCCCTCTCAATAGCTGAATCCGCGCTATCTCTTCCTCTTGACCTCTCCTCCTCTTTTTCTTCTTTCTTCCTCTTTTTATGCTTGCATTTTCTTCCATTGTTATTATCGCCATTATAGCAATAATCTTTGTCTATTGCCTTTCTCTTTCTATTAGATGAAACTGAAGTTTCAGATGAAAAAAAAGAAAATCAATACTCAGAAAAGGATTACAACTTCTAATTATACAGAGAAACTTAGAAGAAAATCATGTAGCAACAACTAACATATAATCTTTTTTGTTTTTAACGGTAGCTAGCAACAATTAAAATATAATCGACAAATAATTGGAAACTTTGCCATTTCGGAGAGAGAGAGATTCATTAGAGAAAAAATAGGGGATATTCAATCCTTTTGCATCACAAATGCGGCAGTTGTACGAGAGAGAGATTATATAAAGAAAAAACAGGGAGATTTAAACCAGACCTGCAGTAGTTGCAGAGGAAGCAGGGGGGTTAGCCTGAGTGAGCAAAGCTTGAAACTCCTTTTTCAGAAAACCAAATCTATTGGGATGATCACTTTCAAGCTTTTGTAGCTCCTCTCTTGCTTGCTCAGCCACCCATTCACAATCCATAAGAGTCCCAAAAAGAAAATACGCCATTAAAGCTCTGCAACATCACACACCCCCATGAAAAACTCAACCCTCTCACCATAATAGCAAACCACTTTATTGAAAACCAATATACTCTAAAACCTCAAAACCCAATCTTCAAAATATGTGGAACCTTGAAGCCCTGCAACTCAAGCTTCACACCACAAACACTATGAAAGCTCTGCAACTCAAGTTTCACATATCAAATAACCAACCCAAATCAAATGATTCCAAAATCCAAACCAACTGGTTTAGAAGTTCAAAAACAACTTACCCAAAGGAAGAGAGGAAATGCAAGATTCAAAAGAGCAACGCCATTAGAACTCTGCAACTCAAAATCCCGCTGAAAGCTCCAGAGCTCTGCAACTCAGACCTTTTCACAATGCACAGTGGGTGGGTCTTCGCCAGGTCTTCACCATAATCACTTTATATTTAAAAAATCATAAATATTTCTCGCTTGCGCGTGTACAATCTCCTCGAAACAGTTCGAATAATTATTTGCGTCCGTAGAAACATTTGTTGGTGATCGTTCTCTGTGATCCCGCGGGAGGATTTTGTAATCGCTCCCGTGAATAGTACGTTCCCACTGGATGATAGTGTACAACAACTCCCTCAGGCAAAAAATATCACTATACTTTTAGAGAAATTTATCAAATTATTCTGACGAATTTAACTATTATTCATATCTCTTGATTTAACTTTTATAAAAACTATACAATAATATATGATGGTTTAATTTTTAAAAGCAATACAAAAATACATGATTATGAGTTAGAATAGTCGCAATTGGGCATAATGTTTAGGAGACGGTTTCTATGTGGCAGCCCGCATATTGCAGAAATGCAAGTTTTGTAATAAATATATTTTTAAAATATAATTTGATCCTAATTTTTAGAGAATATATAATATTTAATATGAAGATCGTGAATATGACAAAATATTAAAAATTAAAAATAGTAATTATATTTAGAAAACATTTGAGCCATTAGTTACATTTGTTCAGATGGACCACCTATTTGCATTCATCTTTAACATGGATGCTTTACACTTATGAACAACATATTATAGAAACACGATCGAGCACAAACACAACAATTTTCCTAGTGTTAAGAGGCCGAAGTTTATATAAAATGCCCTCCTTGTGCTGTAAAAGTAAGGTGCAAGTCATGATACTTTGAAAATAACAGCTTGAAAATATACTTCCATTCCTAATTAAGAAATTTAAATTTCAAAAGTAATATATACGAACAGATCAATGAATACTTAAAATTATTAAGAATATAAGATGTAAATAACTAATCACAAGATATAGTATTCTTAAGATGTAAGTTTTTTTATATTCATACATCTTGAGGTTGAGGTGAACAATTGATTTTTGAGATGTAATTTACTTTTACATGTAGAATAAAAAATAAATGATTTTTAAGATGGAATTTACTTCTGCATGTAGAAGAACACTTTCTTCTACATGATTTTTGAGATGTAATTTACTTCAATAGTATGAAGTTGATACCTTACATAATTCTTTTTCAATGTTAAATACTTATTGTCTTACAAGTATTATGACTTTTTTCAATTTTTATCCTGATTTTTAGGATGCATCTAAATATCAGTATAACTAATGTTTAAGGAATAAATTATAGAATTTGAGTTCTCAAACACGATCTCGCCCCCCAAAAAAGCGAAAATTTAGTTTAAATTTTTTTTTTTCTCAATGTTGCTATTGGGTGCAAAAGAAGTGAAGCCCCAAAGCATGAATTCCAAAAACACAGAACCTCACGCAGTTACTTTTAAACAAGTGAATGCACACTATGCTCCGGGGGGAGCAGTAAAGTAAATATTTGTGGGTTTTTCACCGAGCAGTAAAGTAAATATTTGTGGGTTTATCGTGAGGCGCTGGCGGCGGCGCCGGTACCGAGAGAGAATGGACAGCTCTTAGCCGTTTCCCTCTCTAAGTTTTGGCCGGTTAGAAAGCTCGACTCGGGACCGAGTCATGGGTCCTGAAAGAGACGAGTACGATAAATTCGGCTAAAAAAATAAAAAAAGGGAAACGTTTATATAAAGCTGAGGCTCTAAACAATCAAATTAAAGCCTACCTCAAAAATTGACTACAAAAAATTGTTTTGGTGCTCAAATATCGTCAAATTGATCATCTTGACAGTCAATTTTCAAGATTTTCAAGTTTTCATAAATCTCTCGATCTCCACTTTTTTTAAGCTTTAAACTTTATAAATAAATATAAAAATATTTTTTTAAGTCTATCAAAAAGATTTTCAGTATTGAAATCACATTTTTCGATAGTATTTGAAGGTAGGCTCTAATTTGATTGTTTAGAGCCTAGGCTCCATACAAACCACACCCATATAGAAAAATATATGTTTAAAGTAAGATTAAGCAAAACAGTTTATAATAATTTTTTAAAAATAGTAAAATAATAGATCTCAAAAATCAACTTTTGAACTCGAAGATAATTCAAAAAAGATGGAAAAATATAAAAATAAGTATTTATAGCCAAAACACTTTCCAATCTTTGCTATTAAACACCCAACTTGGGACAACTCGGGCTGAAGCCTGAATAACTCGGCCGAGTAGAAACTTCTCTAGTCGATTTTTCTAACGATGGTTTTGGCATCTCTTTCTCTTTCTTTGAGTTTGTTTGTTGCTATCGTGCTCTCTCTATGTTCTTGGTTCTATGTAAATCGTGACCATATGTCTCACAAACTCAGTTGTGTAATTTGATCTGATTTACGCGCTCTAAAAGCGCGATGGAAAATGTAATTTTGTAGTCTAGAACCATTGTGATGGTCTGAAGTTCAATAATTGTCGGAAGGCCCTAATAGTATTTGGGCTCGGGCCATCCCTTGGGTCAAAAATTCTAAATTTGTAAAGAGAAAATATTTATTTCATGTATACAGTAAGAGTGTAGGCTTTGAATATAAGGAAATAAGAATCATTATTGACCATTAAATTTCAAATTAGGTAGTGGGAGACGTGGCATTAATTGAACCCAAAGTTCAAAATAAATTTTATAAAATGTTATGACATAGTTTAGTTTGTTTGATTTTATATCTAATGGCTAAAAATAATTATAACCTCTTTGTATTAAAAGTAGATGGTCTCAAAACATATAATACTAAAAAACAAAACAGGTTGTGCAAGCGTGAGCCTAACCTAAATGCATGTGGCCCGACTATTAGTTTAAAAATGGGCCAATCATGTCAAAGCCCGGATGCGGGTCCCGACTCCCGACCCATTAACAACGCTAGCAGCCTATGTTTATGATATCGTGTAAATCTAGATCTACTTTCAAATCGATGGTCAAGATATGGCGTTGCAAGATACACCCTATTTTTAGGGCTTTCTCGATTTCAAAGTGATGAAATCACCCTCCCAGGACTTTGTAACAAGTCTCCCCTCCGCAGTGGAACTTGTTCAAAAATCAGTGATCAAAATTCGCTCGACCAGCTTGAGACTCGTCCGAGTTTCCAATTATTTCAGCCGTTGGAGTCTTTTGCAATGGGCCACCATACAAGGAATGGCCGCGCAAAGGGTAATTAAAGGCACAAGGAGTTACCGACCATACACTATCCATAAGTTACGGAAAATGGATTCATTTTTCCTTTCCATTTTTTTGAAGGGTAAAAATCTAAAGGAAATCGTTTATATAATAGAAAAAGCTTATATAAGGATGCTACCTTATAACGTATAACTATGGATGGCCCTAAAAATTCTATAGGAAAAAATAGTTTTAATATTGAAAAACCTTTTGATTGATTGTCTCGACATCAAGATGTATGACTATGAAAAATAAAAAGATTTTAAGTATAAAAAATAGTGCATTTTAAAACATATTATCTACACCGTCCATTTTCAAGATTTTCATATGTTTAAAGATCTATTTGATTTTAACCATTTTTTTAATTTAAAATTTTACAATCAGATATAAAAATAGATTTTGAGATAATCTTAATAATATTTTACATCAAAATTATATACCATGATAAAATTTGAAGGGCACCTTACCTCTACACCTACGGAGGCGTCCCTATGGAAATATATAATAAGGTTTCAACTTTAAAAATGTATAATTAAAATTATATTATAAAAAGTTGTTTTGAAGTTGCAAAACCTCCAATAGATAACATCGAGATGGATGGATATTAAAAAAAATGCAAGACATTATCTGGACGTCTATTTCAAGATTTTAAATGTTTTTCTAGATCTACTTGATTTGAATATTTTTGGGGTCCAAAATTTATAATTAGAGTTGAAAATAGATTCTCAAACCATCCCAAGAATTTTTGACACCGAAATCATATCTTATAAAAAACTTTGGTGGTGCATCTTACGTTGATTGTTTAAGGTTGCAACCTTATACAAACCACGCCCAAATCTAAAAATATTTGTGTCTATTAGGCCATTTTTTTATTGCACATAATGGAAACCATTTGGTAAGCCCACTAACTTAGGTCTGCATTGGTTTTCTAGTGTTTTAGGATTTGAAACACATCTCAAATCACAATTCACATCCACCTAACATCCCTAACGTTTGATCTCGAAGAACACTGTAGTAGATCTAATGATCGTTGAAGAAATGAAATAAATGCTCCAGAAAAAGGTACCATATTTATTGCTCAATAGTCATTTTCTTTTTTAAGAGATTTGAGTGGTGTGGTCCAGATGATAGACCTTACAATTTTTTAATCCATAATCCATCTCGAAGATGGAGCTCGGATTGCTGAATTCAATAGGTGCAGCACCGAATGCACCTTCATCCTATTCTCACAACATTTTATACATTTGTGGGATTACTTATAAAAAGATTATTTATCTAATGTACATGGAGGTCACAATCATTCTTGTCCATTAAATATCAAAATGGGTCATTGTAAGAGCGTCGTTAAATAAATACAAAGTTCTAAAAATGAAATTTTTCAAACTTTGTGGCTCACCTCAAGTCATCCACTTTGATATTTAATGAGTGAGAATGACTATGATCTCCATGTACAAAAGATAGATGGTCTTTTTTATAAACAATCTCTATATCTGTTGGCTGAACATTTGATACATTTGTTTGTTGGTGTTTCTTTTCGCAAATTTGCTCTGACAAATACTTTGAGAAGTTCAATGCATTTAAAACTTAAGCCGGGTTTTTGAGACAAGCTTAAGGATTAGAACTTTTCAACTCCCTCACCCAAGCTAATATATCTACCATTGATCCCAAGCCGAAGGCACGAAAGTACGTGGTTTTGCTCTTGAAACAAATTTGACAAACCTTTTTTTTAAAAAAATAAGTGTATGCTACAACTACTCCTAGCTCTTAAATGTCGAATTGAATGGCTTAAAGCATATCACAAAGTTCAAGAAATTTTTTTCTTAAACTTCAAATCAAACCAATGACATACTTACAACACCCTATTAAAAATCTAATAGACAACAGTTATTGTAACTTTCTTATATTAAAAGCAAATTCTCTTTGTATATGTTTCCATATTTAAAGGTAATCCCAATTTTCAAATATTAGGCAAGTCCATATCATTTGTTTGGTTTGAAAAAGGCATACATAACTTTGTTATCACCAAGCAAGGGACATGATTAGAAAACTCCTAGTCCTAGTCAAGGCTTTTACCAAGGAAGCAAGGGGCATGGTTAGAAAACTCCTAGTCCCTAGACAAGGCTTTTACCAAGGAAACATACGCCTACATGATCATATGATCTTTTGCCTGTTTTGACTGCTCCACGTTCTTGAAAGAGAAATGAAACTTGCAATGGGCAGGGGTGGCAATGGACCTGGACCCAACCAGGGATCCGAGGGGTAGACCCGATCCCAATTCAGGTACGTGTTAAAAAATTTAACCCCACAAGTCAAGTCCGGGTTCAAATCTTGGACCCTAATACCATTCGGGTCCGGGTCCGGTAATATTCTCTAGGCCCCAATATACGAAATATATTTAAATATAATTAAATACATATATATTTTAATTTTTGGATCAAGTCCAAGTCCAAGTCGTATAATATTTTTCACGCCCCCAATATATGAATATATTTAAATATAGTTAAATACATAGATATTTTAATTTTTGGGTCGGGTCCAAGTCCCATATCATTTTTTTGGGCCGGACCCAGACCAGACCCAACACAACCCGTTGCCACCCTACAAACTCATGTGTTTGTGTAAGTGAATAAGGTGCCCAGTGGAGCACTCATACAAGTATTAAACACCTTTATGGGGAAACTAAAAAAACCTTAACTACGAGCATTATTGGGGATGGGATCTACTCTACCTAGCAACCAATCTTAAACAAAAAAACAAAAAAACAAAAAAAAGGACGAAAAAGAAATTGAAGAAAATCCACACAATAACGTTATACGAAGACCATCCAAT
This sequence comes from Amborella trichopoda, assembly GCF_054954075.1. Taxonomy (NCBI): domain Eukaryota; kingdom Viridiplantae; phylum Streptophyta; class Magnoliopsida; order Amborellales; family Amborellaceae; genus Amborella; species Amborella trichopoda. The sequence goes on from NC_142344.1 coordinate 1,450,189, forward strand.
TTCGGGACAGTCGGATCTAGAGAGTACTTGAAGTCCTCTCTTTGCTTTTCCTCTTTAAACATACTTGGATAATGATTCTAAGGGAAATTTATCAAAACAATCCTCAAATTTGGACTATTTGACATTTAACCATTCTTTTTCTCAATGTTTCTACCAAATATTTTCTTCATTTCCTTGCTATAAATCTAATATAATATGCCCTTGCACATCTTTTGGAATTTGCAGATTTTCTTTCTAATCAGTGAAAGCCAACTACAAGTTTGATACATTTAGCTATTGAAACACATGGCGTGAAAATTTGCCGAAATTTTAAATAAAAACATCCAAATTTTCAATTAAAAAAACAAAGAAGAGAGAGTTCTTAAATCTTAATCATATCATACTGGTACCCCGAGAAAAATTTACTCCACTTCAGCCAGATAATCATCAATTTCAGCTGGTGTCAAGACTCTGCAACCACCCACAAACAAATGAATCAATAATCTACTCTCCAAAAATTTCAGTTGGGCTTATTTTGATTATTCATAAATCAGAAAGAAGATACATTTTTTTTTTTTACTGACAATTAGTAATATCTTGAGATATTTTAGGAATGAGCAAATAACATAATTGAACTATCATGGTGTCAGGCCCAACAACTAAGCCCAGCAAAGCATGGTCCCCGGCCAACATATGCAACCCATGCCTGGCAGCTAGGTCATTGCCCGGCCAAGCAAAGCCAAAATGGACCCATGGCTAGCCAACCCAGGCCCAGCCCGTTGCCAGTCCTGCTCATGGCCTTGGACTTAGTGAAAGTGAACATGCAGAGTCACACAATGGGGGAGAAACTTGCCTGAATTTAGGATCCGGTTCAGGGCCAATTATCCCAATTTCTATATTCTTCCCAGATATTTGGCCTTCGAACCTTTAAAAAAAAATCACAAGATAAAAAAAACTCTGAATTTTAGATAAGAAAGTACTTCAAAACATGTATAGTAGCTGCATACCCCTCTTTCAATGTTAGAATAGCTGTGTGCACAGCATCGTCAAGCCCCATATTGTCTGTGTACCTGTGAATACAAAATTTTTATTTATTAGCAACAGGATTTTCTTTGAAACAACATTGTATGCTCAGACAAAGGGACTTGAAAAAAAACTAATATAATATTCCCCTGTGTCCACGGCGAAGCTTGATACAGATCAAAAGATACGAATGAAAGATTAAATAAAAACAGAAAACAGAAAAAAATAAAGGACCCAAAAATACACTCTTTTGTCGATCAAAAGAACTATAAAATTCATGAATCCCACGGCCTTATTAATGCAACATCCCCACATGGCTAATTATATTTCACTGTTTTGGTAACAAGAATTATATTTCACTGTTTTGGTAACAAGAATTATATTTCACTGCACTAGAATAAAATGAAGAGTGATAAATTTTCATTCAATTCCCCGATCAGGGACATTGCTTTTTGTGCTCTTCTAGGGACTAAGTGTCGCTAAAAGAACTCGAAGCACTACTTCTATGAGAAATAGTTAATCATAGTACCTTTTCTCCAAAAACGTTTTTGCATTAGACACATTCTTCCCCATAGCTGAAGCTTTCCAAGAGAAGTATGATCCTGATGGGTCCACCTACATGTAAACAAACAAGAAAACGAACATAAATTCTATGAAGAGATTTAACTCTTTACAGATAAGAAAAGGGCAATCCTACTTAATACACAGATAAGAACAACCAATACAGATAAATACCATTCAGTCTACGGGGTTTCCATGGTCAAATATACTTAATACCATTCTTTAAATTCCCTAAAAGAGGCAAAAAATGGAAAAGGAAAAAACCAGGGTTAACTCCCTGACTTTTTCAATTTTGGAGGAACTTAGAAAGTACATCAATTTTGGGGAAAACATTTTTGTACCAGCAGGATGCGACCTTGAGACCAGGTTCAAAAACAGATACATAACATGACCAATAATATGTTTACTCATAATTCAGGTATATTTAAGTTAAAAACTAATATGCGGGCCAAAACCTGAGTTCACGCAACAAAAACTCGGGGGGCTGCAAATTGAGCCAATAAAACTTGAAAAAAGTTTTCAATTCACAGATTCTGATCAACATCAATACCATAAGGAAGTTTTATAATATAAATTCATATGGCAATTACGGTGTGGAGTTAGTATCAGTATCGTTAAAACAGGTCTTCTTTTTAAAATGAAAAGGCAGAGGAGCGTTTTGTGGATTTTTCTAAGCCAGAGGGGGACGAGAAAGTGGGCTTTACTATATTTATACGGATAACATTACGCAACGCCCATAGGCAAAAATGAACAGTGTTTTCACCAATGGGCTCGCTGCCATCCATTTTTTTGGATAGCATGGAAAATTGACCGCACTGGACATAGTATGTACAGTGCGGTCGATTTTTTATATGAAACCGCAACGGCTCTATGGGAACCGTTGTGGCTTTTCAAGCTAAACCGCAACGGTTCTACGAGAGAGCTGTTGCGGGGCGAAAACATTGTACCCTTTTGCCCCATGGCGTTTTTAAAAGTTTTTCTGCATATATATATATATATATATACACAAAAAGACAAGATGAGGGAAAGTAGAGATGACTGTATGGCAAGACAAGAAAAGATAGAATTTGGAATGAATATATTCGAGGGAACTGGAGGAGGCTCCAATAAGTGACAAGATGAAGAAAAGTAGACTTAGATGGGCTGACCATGTGCATCGCCAACCCAATACTGCACCAATTAGGAGAAGCATTGCTTCAAGTGGAAGGTTTTAGAAAAGACATGGATTGAAGTAGTGAGAAAGGATATGGAGACTAATGGTCTTACTGAGGGTACAGCCCTTGATAGAGTAGAATGGCGAAACAGAACTTGTGTAGCCAACCCCAAATAGCTTGGGTAGGGCTCTAATGATAATGATGATGATGATAATCATGATGATGACGACAAACAGAACAGTTAAGCTTGTTTTGGTTCAAGGACAAACCAGTTCAAACTTCGAACCCTTGATGGGAGAGAACATGATCATTTATGGATAAATGGAACATCCAAACTGGGCCTAAAAGAACAATTTGAGTCTTTCAATATTTTACTTCTAAGAAAAAAAAAACCTGTATTTTTTCTGATGCCTACACCAAATTATCTATGAGAAGCACACAGGTACCCTCCACGGATAGGGTCACTGGCAAAGCCAGAAAAGAACCAACAAATACCTGGTACAACTGTGGACCATTGTCATCATATCCTGCAACAAGAAGTGAAACTCCAAAAGGTCGAACTCCACTGCCAATAAAGAGCAGATCAGAAAAGAAATGCATGCAAGAAATTTTATTTCCAAAGCATGAGACCAGGTGTAGTAGTCACCCAGATTGAGTGAACTCCTGCATGACAGCCGCAGTTTCTCTTACAAGCTGTGTAACAGGGATTGGCTCCTGCATTCACAAGTGCAGTGAATTAGTTGCGGAAATGCTTTGAGCTTGATAGATATATTCATTTCGTTGGTTTGGGATTGAAAGTTTGTTATCATTCAAACTTACGCTAGAGCTAACAAGCCAGCTACCGACTAATAAAAAATTTCATTGTTGAATAAGCATATTTAATGCAAAACCCCACTGCACAAAAATTTCAGATATCTCCAACAAAAACAAAACATGAAATCCTTATAATACCAGAACATGATAAATCAATGACTAGGAGTTGCTCAAAAGCATATAATTAAAGCAATATCATGATGAGCCACATACACAGTTGTTTTAGTACGACAAAAGCAAATGTCCCCATGAGCAAATAAACCCATTTTTGTAGCATATCAAATAAACGAGGACCATTTTGCAGCACAAAAAGAAACCATCGACAATTATTTTGGATCTACTCAAACATAATGATTCTAATACAGCATGCCAGTATGGACTCGAACATTACCAAGAATAAAACAAGTGGGGACTTTCATTTCATATTAAAATTTTACAGGCAACCAAAACATCAATCCAGAGAAACAGAACGTTGGCTTACACCCACCTCTTTGCTTTTTGGTTATTTGATACATGTCCCCTTTTGTTGAATGTCATTCAACCATTTCCTAGTTACCAACAAAGTTCACTAAAACCCCACAGAAAACTCTCTCATAAGCCTACCGCAAAGGTGGCCACTCAAGCTACTATACGTAAATTCTTGCTATGAAAAAGTTCCATTAATATCGGTTTCTTATTAGTGATATATAAAGAAAGCAAGAGGTTATGACAGTCTAAGATATACCACATTCCCTTTTTGGTCATCAAATTCTTACCCTTCAACTGCCATTCCTAACAAAATCACAAGGAGGAACCCTTAGCCCCTAGCCTGATCGGGCTGGAGCTCTAGATATTTCCCTTGCTCTTCCAAAGTTCCCCCTTCCACCAATATCTTTGCATGAATAGAAGTATAGTTCTCAGTTGAAGCACACGAGGACCTCAGCAAATCAAAGCACATATGATGAACTGACAGCTTAGGTGAAATAGATTTTTCACAATAAACCATTTGCTTTATGAATTTTATCACAACAAAAATTATTTTCATACAGTAAATCTGAAAGTAAAATAATACTACATATTGTTGCTATCAGGCAGTCACATTTATATCCAAACTAGACCAGATACAGGGCCACTAAACACAATCATATATTCAAATTCAAAGTACCGTGAGTTCATAGTCATTCATATCAATCCTCAAAACACAAAGAGACCAGGATCAAGTTGGTCCAAAATGATAATCCAAGCAAGAAAAACAGTGAAAATGGTCTCAAATGCTGTAAATGATTACTATATGTTTTACTTCTATTTTCCTTTTTCTTTTCTTTTTTGTTTAAGGTTGTCAGATAGGGGGGAAAAAAAACCAAGGGAGGCTGGTTATTGCCTCAAATCAACACCCTCATAACTCTCCCAACTGATTCACCCCAAGGAAAAAAACACCACCCTCATAGCTCTTCATCATAGCCTCAATCAGAAATTCTTTATCTTAAAGCTGACCTCACCGAACCACTGCAAAATGTCTTAAGTTAAGAGTGAGTTTGGGAACCAGTAGTATAAAAATTGGACTAGCCACTGAACTGGTCAGGGGTAGTCCAATCAAAACTGGTGGGGTTGAACCAAGGTTCAAAGAAAGGGATCAATGACCCAGAACGCCCATTCAGAAAACTAGTCTGGTTCGGCGGATTGGAGATCCAGCCGAGTGAACCGGCCAATAAAAATTAAAAAAACAATAGAAAAAAAAAATTGAAAAAATTAAGAAGTAAAAGTGGGGCCTGTTCAAGCCGGTTCTGTAAGAGAACCGGCCAAAACCAGCAGTTCCTAGAGAGCACCTGCCAATTCCCAATACTTAGGCGGAACTAGGCCGGCCCCTCTGGTTCCCGATCTGGACCGGCCAGTTTCAATCCGGTTGCCTTTTTTTCATACACTGGGTGAACTAGTTGGACAAGATTTAATAAAGATGAATAACAATAAGAAGAATAGCTTAAAAATATGAAATTATTTAAAATGTGTTGCCCAATCTTGTTAGGCAAGCGAACCGGTCAAAACAAAACCAACTACCCGACCAGTCAAAATTACTCAAACATGGTTTTTTACTGGTTTTCAATTTTGCACCAGACCAGTACAAGGTAACCGTCAGTGTTTTGACCATTTGGACCTATCCATCTAGTCTGATCTTGATGACATTCTTTCAAACAAATAGCCATTTGATGTAAAGCCTTAAAGGATGCCCCAGAAGAGTTAATAAATATAAACAATGATATTCAACAAATATGAGAAAGAAACCACCATGTTAAACATACGGAGGGAAAGAAGATCCGGAGAGGGGAAAAAGAAGGCACTCACTAGAAATAGGAAAACATGTAAAGGAAGTGGCTGTTGAGGGGCCACACCAGCTAATAGTAGCTTTTGGTTTTTAGTGATACATAAAAAATGAAAGCAACAGCACCTCAGTGCATCCAACAACCATACAGATATGCAAGGAAGAAGAAACTTACGCAAATATGCAAAGGCAAAACCAAATAGGAAGGAGGATCAGATATAACAAAAGTCAATTTGTTCTCATGAGAGAATATTCTTATACATGATAAATTGATGTAAATAGGGGAGCAATTACTTTGTACAGTCTATAATACTGTTGTGCTTGTTTTCTACTTTTCCGAACCAAAACTCGGGAGTCAGGACCCATCCCGCTGCAAAAAACAAAGAACAACATCATAGAATAATCAGTTGTACCTTGCATGAGTATATATCTGCTACTACAATTGATGATTACGAATAAGCATAGGGTACTTAAAGAAGTGGAATTTATCAAAAAACAAAAATAAATCGAAAAATTAGAAACAGTGGGCAAATTGAGAACTGTGCTTGCTGCTCAATCATTCCCTGCTATCCATTATCCGCTATGATTTTTATTACATCTAAATGATCTAAGATTCCAATGATATGCTCTCTGGCAATGTAGGTAAAGTAGTGTTTCAAAAAAAATTTGTAGGTAACGTTGAGCACTATAAGTAGGTTGATCTGATCATTTACATTGAAATTCTACAAATAAAAGAGGGCTTGATGTCATTTGATATCTATATTACCATTGCATGTATGTATGTACTTATTGATTTCTTGTACATATAGACCCAGAGCAGCAATATGCTTGCATGCATGCATCTCTAAAATAAAAATATAATATCATGATGCACCAACAGAATTATATAAAAAATAAATAGACACAAACAGCACGATCCTAAATTAGTAATAGCAGCCACTAGAGAGACAGCCTACATTCTGAGGTCCGAATGTTGTGTGGTTCAAGCACAAGGAGGTATGTCAGGACTAGGCTCAACAACACATTCATAGAACATCAGCGTGAGGCTTTGGATATGAGTTGGTCCACCCCGTCAGAGACTATATTGTTACTCCAGAATAATCTCTGTGGAGCCACCATTACATATCACAAAGGTAAATCAGGACTTGTCATCTTGCATGGAGTCCATCAGGCATGCATCACACCATGAAAGTTGGACATGCCCAAACTGAATTGAAGCATGAACAAAATATGGCCAGCCCATCCCAATGCAACCAGCCCAAGAGCAGTATGGTTTCGCATGTTGTCCTAGTAAAGCGGTGCTACATGGAAACCTATGTGTTCAAGACATACCAAGGGTCAACCGCAAGGAAGAGTAAAAATTTCTAATGTGGACAGGTCTTTAAACTTCTGGATACTTTTTTCTATTAGTAACTTAATTTTAGTCATTTCTGGAAAGTACAGTACGAGGTTTGGTAGGTAAAAAATTGAATGTCTTACAAAATTCGCACGTAAAAAAAGATTTGTGTGACTGTAGTTAGAATAGGAGTGTTGTGGTGTTCAAAAAATTCGCCAGGATTGGGGTTGGATAACCAATTCAGATCTGGGCACACATTGTAAACTTCTGGATACTTTAAAACTTCCAAAACAGAGTCAGTTGCACATCTTAACACTTCCCCCGAAGTGTTAGGCATTTCCAACCAAGCATAAATTGCACATGCAGACAAATCAAAGTGCCTACTACTTAACAGAAGCATCACACATGTAATTTATTCCACTAAGTGTCAGACACATCAGAAGCATAAAGAAGTCAATATTTAAGCAGCAAAAGTAAAAAGATAGCACAATGTAGCTAGACAAAGAGAAGCTTCAAAGTTTATTTCCTTTTTTTTTTGGTTAAGCGTGCTTCAAGTTGGACTGCATTAATCTTATATATCCAAGCATTATGTTACTCATTTTTTAATAATATACGACACACTAACCCCAAATCATGCGAAAGAATTTGGCTCAAAATTTGACCGATTGAGGGCTAACAGACTTAAGTACCATCTGTATAAGTATCCTCAATTGAAAAGCAAAATATGTGAAACCAAGTCAGCTTTTTACTTTCAGAAAAGAAACACAAAAATCAACATGTGAGAAGCCGCACCAACATTTCTGAAATTGATATAACAAATTAAATGAAACAAGGACTTCTGTGACATGTCAATACATTCTTCAAATATAAGCACTTCAAACAATAGTGTGAGTGAGTATAGATAAAAACCTGTAAACAACTCCAATGTTTGGCGTGAGAAGCTGGATCTTTTGCACCTGAAACCATCCAAATGTCACAAACTCAATACATTTCGTGAAAATCCACATGAAATGAAAAATCAATCATGTTTGTTGTAATTTTCATATGCAAAAGAAGATCCCAAAATACATGCAACTATAAATCAAATTGGAAAAATCTTATATTGAAAATAACAAATTCTTCAGCACTAACTATCAAAAAGTATATGTTTCAATAAAAGACAATTCTTTTCTATAGTTAACCCATTTCAACAACAAATATCAAAAAGTGCATGATTCAAGAAAAGGGAAGTCTTTTGTACAGTTGATTCAACAAAAAACTAATTTGGAGCACCTACTGGACGGCACTGCAACACCCACAAACCAAACCTAGAATAACAGCATGGCAAGAATATCTATTCCAAATAATGATAACTAACAAGCAGTCTAATGATAGCACACAACCATGAAAAGATTGCCCTCAGAAACCAATCATGACACAGCATCTATGCTTGGCTTCACAATATGTGAAATTCACATGCACAATGAAGATCATAACAGTATAAATGTACATGTTTATAAGTAGATTGCATTATCTAACCAGGATCATATCTCTCGCCTTGGCTTTTACACCATATTGTATTCATATATTACATTTGATTAATCTTTTGTTACCAAAAGATATTTTAGATCTGAATAGTGTTAAAAATTTTGTAGCGGGAAACAAAATGCCCTCCTCCATTTAGGGGTCCTTAGGGGCATTTCTTTCACCCCAAATTTGGTAAACACATCCTCTTAGTCCTGGCCAAGGTCATGACGTTTTGGAAAAAAAAATTGTCTTTTTTTAGCATGTAGAAAGTGCAGTGATAGGAGCCATCCATTTCCGAGAAGAAAAAATGGCGTTCGAACAAGATGCTAGAGGGATTTGTGTAATCCCAAATATTTGTTGTAGATTGCCTCATCACCAGATGAACAACTAAAAAAAATTTATTCTAGTTCTTAAAGGGCTAGATCTAGCAATGATGAAATGGATGGCCCATGCCTAGCAAGTCCGAGAAAACCATTTTCCAGGGTTTCTTTTGAAATATTTTGCATGGGCTTCTTTATAGGGGCCAAAAGGATGCAAATATCAAGCTTGAGGCAAATCAAATACTCCTAAGGCCTTCAAAATGAGGGACAGTTACCAATGTAGCGACCTGCCCAAGGGCAGACAAATTTTTTCGCATTTATAATTGAAAATCTAATAACAACAGCGACAACAACAACAGGTTTGTACAAAGTTGGCGCCTCAAACAATCAAAGTAAGATGCATCCTGAAATGATGCCGAAAAATGCAGTTCAAGTGCTGGAAATCCCTATGATGGCCTGCAAATCTATTTCCATTTCTAATTTTGAAATTTAAAGCTTCAAAAATAGTGTAGATCGAGCAGATCTACAAACATTTGAAAATCTTGGAAATTGACAATCTAGATAATACATTACAAGATGCACTATTCCAAGACTTTAAATATTTTTTCCTAACATCCATACATCTCAAGTTTTGACACAAAAACTTTTGACACGGATCTCTAGAAAAGTTATGGACTTGGGTGAATGTGTCTATTGGTAGTTTTTCTATATATATATATATATATATATATATATATATATATATATATATATATATATATATATATCTCTATGTATAAATATATAAAAAAAAAAATCATAGGTCCACGAAACCTAAAGAGGCCCCAAATCTATGGGGCCACTGAGATGGAGAAGCCCCAAAACTCCTTAGGGTGGCAGGCCCAAAAGTTCACCAAGGCCTTCAACTTATCTTGCAAAGCTTCTAGACCCAATTCCTTGCACTGTGAGGTGCATGAGTTCCATTCAATCAACAGTAACCAAATACAGGCCATTAACTCAGCTCTCCAAAAATAACCCCGCTGCTGAGAAATGTGTGTTGTAGAAAGCAGTGAATAATTGCAGCATATGCAGTACGACCCATTCCCTCTCAAACAAACCACGGATGAAGTGCCAAACTTGTTTTTCCACTGATCAATGGACAAACAGGTGGTCTACCCCGTCCTCTTTCCACATGAGACAATAATGGGGGATAGGAAGGCCCCTTCTTTGCATGTGACATTTCAAGAGCTCTATTTCAAAGGACCAACTGACTGAATGCTCAAATTTTCGGTAACTGAGAAGTGCCCAGAGGAAACAGCAGATCATACCAGCCTCCCCGGTCCAGTTATAAATTGTTCATTGAGCGTTTTGAATAACAAGGCAAAAGGGGATCTCTGAGTCCCGGAGAGCACCTTTAGATTTTGGAGTCTAGATAACTATGTAGCACTCTGATACTACTACATTGGTATATGGCTATGGCAAAGAGACTTGGAAAGAACCTTGCAAGGGGTTATCTCCCCAACCCAAAGGTCTTTCCACAATCTAATATGGTGTCCCTTCTTTGCAACAAGTCCGACATGGCTGGTGAACTCGTCATGACTGAAGTAAATACCCTTCCAAATTAGAAAAATAAAAATAAAGGGAAAGAGGGGATCTCCGAGAGGAGGGGATATGACAACAATGGCTGCCATTGATTAAAAATTTAAAACCATAAAATAGGGCAACTTAAGAAAGCCTGAAATCCACTTCCGCTACATACAACCATAGCCCATGAGTCCGATAACTTGATCCATAGATCATAGTCCAAGTGGTCATGGGCCTTTTCTCGGTTTCGCTTGAAGACCAGACCTGGAGTTTTGGATTGATAAATAGAATAGACAGCTTCATGAGCGGGGAAAGCCCCATCCAATATTTTACCATCTCAAAATGCATCCTTCAAGGGATAGCCCGAGGTTATGCCTCAATGGAGAAGCTAACACAATTGCTAATAGTTTCTGTGAGCTATCTAACAAGCAGTTTGGCTTGAAATGTTTTTACTTCTCCACACCTGACCTTCGGCATCAAAGCTATGAAGGTTGAGTTCATGGCCCTGTTTATAATGCTCCATCAGAAGAACTCAAAAAACAACCAACAGGGCTGGGGCAACCGAGTCCCAAAAACAATGCAAGAGAGCCACTGGAAACCATCAGGTTCAAGAGCCTTATCATGACCTAGAATTTCAAGCTCAAAGAAGGCATGCTCCTAACATTTGGCCATGTTGCTGTGGATTTGTTGAAAGATTAGGTTAGCTATTACAGGCCCAACGTGGGACTCCCTCGAGAAAAGACTTTGGAAGGGGTCTCACAGAAGGGGATATCACGCTGCAATCTATGTAATAAGGCTCACCCTCCTATGGTTTGCTATCTTGTGAAAGAAAGTCGTGCTTTGGTTGCCCTCCTTGAGCCATTTGATTGAAATCTCTGAAACCAGAAGATCTCTTTAGCACCCTATAATATTCAAATTTGACTTCTGATCTCCTGGCCCTCTCATCAGGACCAAGGGTCCCGAACTCCTCCAACAAGTCAGGCTTATAGCCTGAAAGTTCCCAGACTGCTGGCAACTCCAGTTCTTAAGGTCAAACTTTAGCAACTGCAATATCATATATAGTTTAAAACCTGTCCATCCTTTGAGTACATAGGACGACCACAACTGTGGTAACAGGTCATACAAGGCACTCTATCCAACAAAATCCACTCGAAGCTGAAGGGTTTTGGGCCAGTGAGGATGGGCTGAGATTCTATAATGATCAGAATGTATCCTGAAAGCTTTAAACAATGATTAAAGCTTTCAGAATGTATCCTGAAAGCTTTAAACAATGATTAAGGAACAAATCCAACCACATGAGACAAATAAGTGAATCGAAATCCATGCAGTATGAGGGGTATAGACATGATCATCTTAAAATTGAAAGATTCAATAAGCCTTTGACCTCCACACAATCTACTAACCAGATGCACTAGAAAACCACATTAGATAGTGTATACTTATCATATCTATTCTATTCATCAATCTGCAGGAGTTTCTGTTAGTTATGGTCCTGAATCTTCCTTTACTCGTCATTCAGAACTGCTTCCAAAACATCAACAAGGATGAGGGGTTCCTTTACTCATCATTCTACTTTTGTTCCTCTGTATCTTCTTTTTTATGGCATTGATCATACAACTAAAATGTAAGCCATACATATTGGATAAATTTTCACACAAGGGACATCAAGACATAGAAAAAATCATCCTAGAATTTGGTAATTCTGAGTAATCGGATTTTGTTGAGAAGACAACATTATGTGCAAGTGAATTTGTGAGGTTCAAACTCTCACATGGATCTACCAGCAGGTATAAAGCTTCTTCGGCAGCTATGGATTACAAGCAAGAATGTGGAATAATTTAATAGACATGAAATAATCCATGAAGATACAAGATCAAGGTAATAAAATATTGCATTGCAAGTCCAAGAACATCTAAAAAACAGAAAATAAGAAGTTGAAAGCACTTTTAAGTTTTAAGCTTTAAGGAGACTAAAACAATATATAATAATATGATAATAATTTAAAGTAGAATAAGAAACACTGAAACCCGGCAATGTGAACTGATGCAGATACAAGTGATGCCAAACAGATTTTGCATCGAGAGGAAGGAAGTACATTCACAAATATTCATGGAAAAAAAAACGTAGTTGGAAATCTTACCGATGATTCATCCACTAAAATTGACGGTAATTTCTTCTCAGTCGCAATAACAACCCCATCGGCAGCTGTATAAGGAAACTGTATGTCAAGCTTCATTGGAAACTTAGTTCATTGATAATTATCTCCTCAAAATAAAAGGTTACAACATTCATGTCTTGCAAGTGGCCATTTGATCCTTTAGCCTAAATGATATTGCTTCCTTTGTACATATGACTACCATTAAACGTAAGTGCTTCTAATGAAAATTATACATTCTCATAAGCCTAGATTGAGATTATATATTTTGTTTACAAGTTCAGAAATACCCATGAATATCAGCACAGAAAAGCAAAAAATAAAATGATAAAGTAAGGCCAGTCTAAATTCTAACCCTAAAAATAAAATAACGCCGAGCAGCACCCAGATTAAGAAAATACACCTTCTTTACAAGTTCTGAAATACCCATAAATGCCAGTGCGAAGAAGCAAGCAGAGAAATAACTTCCAAAAAAAATTATTATTCATCTGAATCACTAGCTACGGACGATAAGAAAGTAATAGTCAAAATACAAGAAAATAAACTCGAATAATCTACAATTATCTAATCTCCAGAACTATATAATAGATGGCCAAAGCTGCAATCAAGTCAACAATAAAGAGAGAAAAGTCAAACACTAGAGAGAAAGTAGAGACAAAAATAAAGAGAGAGACTGAGGTAAGAGTACCTTTGATTCCTAAAGAGGTTTGGCCTGATCCGACAGCCATTAGGGCATGCTCGATCTGCACCAGTTTCCCCGAAGGGCTATAAAATTGGAAGTATAGAAATTGAAGTCAGAACTCATCAAAAAAAATTGGCGGTCGAAGAACTTGAAAAACATGTAGAAAATCGAAAATATAGAAATCATAGTTGGAATTATAAAAAAACAATGGATATTGAGCAATATATGAAAAGAAGAAGAGCAAAAAATATATTTACTGCGGGATCCTGGTGTTAGCTCGTACCTGAAGGTAGTGAGAGAAAAAGAGTACTGGCTGTCTCCCATTGCTAGATACGCAGCAAGAGATAGAAAGCGATGAATGTATATAGGATGGGAAGAGAGAGATTAGTTTTTATTATAGTGGAAGGTTGACGTGGGGGTTTTATTTTCGAAGTTATTAGGGTTTTCTTTTGGTTCAAGTCAGGCCTGAGAACGAGCGCCTTTTTTTGTAGTCCTGCGAAAGTGCAATGTACATCTATTCCCTGGGTAAAACACAATTTAGAAGAGGATAGATTTTCTATAAGGCCTAGGTTTTATGAAAACAACATAAAGCCTCACCTCAAATCCTCATATGAAAAGTCCTATCGGAGACAAAAATCTCTATGATGGCTCTAAAATCAATCTCCAATACCCCAACAATAAGTTTTGAAACTCAAAAAATGGTATTAATTTTGTGGATCAGTGAACACTTATTTTTAAAACAAAATTAACGATCTAGATAATTTCTTATAATATACACTACTTTTAGAACCAGGAATTTTTTTTTTTTTTTTTCACAACTATAATGTTAAGTTGAGATGATAGAGATAAAGGTTTTCCAATGCTTGACTTGTAAGTTTCAATGAGTTATGAGGCAAGGATTTACCAGTTTTGAAAGGGATGCAATGGCTTTATGAAAACAAAATAAAACATCACCTCAAATCCGCCTCCAGAAAGCAATTTCGGTAATGAAAATCTTCATTATGGTACAAATCTTGGGGATCTATAAATACTTATTTTTATGATGAAATGGACAGTCTAAATAATTTATTTTTAATTATAGCCCATTTTGACATTCTTTTACCTATTAAATGATCCTTTATATTGGTTATTTAAGGGTGTGTTTGTCTATGGAAGAGGAGACTGTTACAGCCCCATCTTCCACAAACTATGGAAGCTGCCCTTTTTATATTTTAGCATAGAAGGTGTGGCCTCTACTAAGGCTGGCAATTGGGTAAAGTCGACCCAAGTCCGGTTTGAGTCCATGTTTTGGGTTGGCGTGGATAGGAGCCCATTTCGGTTTAGACCTATATGATATAGTATAAAATATAGGGAAAATTCCATAAAACACCAAAAGATGGACTTTTTAAGCAATTTTCCCCCAACCTAAGTTTTTTTAAAAAATTTCCTCAAAATCATATTTCCTAACAAATACCCCCAACTAAAAAAAAAAAGAAAAAGACTAAAATACCTCTCTCTTACCCCCCATGTTGACCATGCCGGTCCGGCGCTTCATTGTGGCGGTCCAGCGTTTGAAAGAGGCAGTCTGATGCTTAAGTCACTAATTTGAAACAGTCAGACACTTCACCATGACAGTCCGACACTTCACCATGGCGGTCCGGTACTTCATCATGGTAGTCTGGAGTTTGAAAGAGGCGGTCCGGCATTTGTTTCTAGATTAATGAGCGGTTCAGCATTTGTGAGCTACGGTCCGACAAAACTGAAAATTGTGTCTGGAATAGGCGGCTTGACAATATACAATTATGGTCTGACATAATAGATGGGTCCGGCAATATACAACCGCAGTCCAGTGTTTCATTTTATTGGGATCCGAAAATGATTTGTTATGTACGGGAATGGTATTTCTGTAAATAAAAAAAAAAAAGAACTTTTTGTAGTGGGAGATATTTGCTATAAAACTTGATTTTAAAAAAAAAAACATGTTAAGAAATTTTAGGGTGGAGTAAAGTGTTTAGAAAGTATATTTTTTGGGATTTTATTCAATTTTCCCTAAAATATATAAAATTATATAGTATATAATTTTTATTTTTTAAAAAATTCGAATCCGGGTCACGTTGAGGTCCAAATGGCTTGGATCTGACTTGGGTCAAAGTCAGTTCCAGTCCAACTTACCCATACTAGACTCAAGTCCGGGTCAAGCCTACGTTCACATAAAATTAGGTTAGGTCGAGTCTGGGACCAGGTCGACCCGGACCCAACCCGACCACAAAAGAAACGTCAAAAGAGATTTATGCTTGCTTGTAAGAAGATGTGGGTTCTATCGTACAACTTTCACGAGTTTATAAACATGGGAGTTCGTGCTCAAAACTTGGGCCTTCTACCAACCAAATGTTCCACCAAAACAAATGCGCTATGAATAATCTACTCACTTTGTATAGGTAATAAACATGTAGGATGAGTATTTCTCCTCCTCCTGCTTTCTCCCATATTATCATGTCTCACTCAAAGCTACATACCAGATTGAAATCCGAAAAGATTAGGACATTTCTCACTGGGGCTTGCACCGCATGGTTTGCCACTTTGCCCCCGTTATGACAAGATTTGCCTTTTAATGATCCAAATTGGTTTGTTGAGTTCAAATCTTAGGATTAGGAGCATATCTATTTTTGTCCATGGCATTTACAAGGAAAATTATCAAAATAGTTCATTTACTTTTAGTGCAAGTAAGCAATAGTCATTCGTGTCCGTCAGATTTCAAATAAGGTGGTTGTAACAGTGTTATTTACTGGACTTGGAGTTCAAAAAAAAATATCAAACTTTACGGCAATACCTCAAGCCATCAAATTTGACATCTAATCATAAAAAGTAATTGCGACCTTCTTGCAACAAGGGCAAATAGTCCCATAGTATATAATCCCTTCATAAAACGTATATTTCCCATAATATCCTCCCTTCATAAGACTTTTGGGGCAATGGCTCATATTGAACCATTAAAATGGATAATACCTAAAAAACTTGAGACGGCTAGTGTATGTGGTGTATGATAGCGAGCCTTCTAATGATGTTTTATTTTTTTTGGACTTCTATCGTATCACAATTAAGAGTTGTACTATTTAATGTCTCGTTTGTGAAAAGGAATTGCATATTGTATATTCGGTCAATATAGGAGTATAACGTAATTAGTAAATATGACAAGGGTAGGATATTGTGTCTTGTATTTTATGGGAAGTTTGTGTATAGTTTAGGTATCTATTATTTAGTTTTTATCAGTATCATTTGTAATTTGTCTATAAAAGACAAGTCTGTATATTCATATCAATCAATGGACACATGGAGTATCTTCATAGAAACCCGAGACTCTTCGCATGATATAAGAGCTAAAATCATATTAGTTATGTATATTTATCATCCCTGAAGCATTTTCGCCATTTTTCAAAACGAGTATGTTTCTCACCCAGTCAGTGTAACTTATGTCGGGTATTGTTTCTACTATCTATTGAGTTGTGTTTCGATTCTCTAATCTGTCATCTCTGTCGAGTCGTATTTAAACTCTCTGATCTATCTCTCTGCCAAGTCGTGTTTCAATTCTATAATCCTTCTCTAAGCCGAGTCGTATTTCAACTTTTTTGTCTGTTTGATATTTTTCAAAAGTTATTGAAGCCATATGTTCTTGATGCTTGTTGATTTGCCGCTGCTTTTTGTGATTGTTGACCAAGCAATTTGAGTATGTTCCGCGACTTGGTGTTCAAACTCCAACTGCTATCTTTCATAGCATATTGAGTTTGAGGGGGAGTATGAAAATAAAATATATATTGTATATCCAATTAATATAGAATGAGTATATGGTAATTAGTAAATATGGGAACGGTAGGATATTGTGTTATGTATTTTATGGTAAATTTGTGTATAATTTAGGTGTCTATGATTTAGTTTCTACTAGTGTCACAAATATCTATAAAAGACAAGTCTGTATATTTATATCAATCAATGAGCATAAGGAGTCTTTTTCGAGAAACCTATGGCTCTTCACATCGTTCCACTTAGTTTAATATAGTTTTAAATAGCTTATCATTATTTTGATCAATTTTCAAACTACCAATCAAAATCAATATCATTATTGGGTCATAAATTGTCAGAAAATTTATTGAATTATGGGTGAACTGTTAAATAGGTAAATTTTCTTTTTAATTTTTAAGGTGATATTGGTTTGTAGAAAGAAAAAGTGTTTTATGAGTCAACAGACTCACTAGCCCGCTAACTCACAAATGTTCATCTTTGAGATGAACCACGACAACTTAAGATTCCTATCAACCACCACAACTAAAGATTCCTATCCAATGGATAGGAAGACATTAAAAAAAATTAAACTTTTTTTTTATTTTTTACATTCATGATAACCATAGTGTAGATCATGAATCTATACAAACTTGGATACAAGATCCATATAAAAAAATGAAAGTTACAGGGAGCTCATACTATAATAGTATGAGTCAGGGGACTCATAAAAACCGAGTCAAACAATGTATTTTTTGCAGCAAAAGGATCGAATTTCTTGGTAATGTGTATGTACATGCTGTGTGTCTTGCTCTAGTGACTCCAATTTCCCCTACCAATTTTTCTAGAAGTAATTTTATAATTTTCAAAGGCAATGGAAAAATGCTACTAGAGAGTTAGGAGCTGATATATGGTTTCAATGATAATGGAAAATCAAAGAGAGGTGCTTCCCAACTGTTTCCAATTGTTGTCAACATCAAGCTACTCGATTAATATTTAAAGTTTCATTTATGAATCTAAGTTTCTATCAAAATAGGCAGCTTTTACTTACAATAAACGCCTTTTCCTATGAATGTTCAAAAAAAAGAATGCCTTTACCTATAAAGTTCATTAAAGGCCTTCTTCTGTATATTTTTCACTCTCCCCTAAACTTTTTCAACTTTTTACTTCAACTACCAGCAATGTTTACAACCTAGTATTGGGTTTGAAATCGATCGTCCACTGAACCGGTCTAGATCAGAATCAACAAAAAATAATAGCAAAATAAGATGTGTGGAGTCAGATGATTCTACTCCTAGTGTTGGATGAGATTGCTCACCCACTGGTCTCGGGTCAAATCCAGTGATTTCTATTTGATCCGTTGTTTACAATAGTCAGTAAATATGTGTAATGGACTCATCAGAGAGTGGAAATGAATATGGCAAGGCGCAGGCCATTGCTTTATGAGCAAGACAGAGAGAAAAGCACAGCATCAAGAGAGACATGAGTATTATTTCTAGGTAAATCAGTAGGGGAGAAGCCCCCCTACCCTTTTTTCATTAGTGGAAGATTAAAACTTACAGTATACTATTTTATACAGAGGTAATCCTCTAGGTTGAATCACAAATTAGCAAAATTCCACATAAAACTCCTAATAGGACTCCGGTTTAAAATGCTCCCAAAGGTTTGATTTTATAATAACGAAAAGCTCATGATTTTATAAAACAAAATATGGTCGCTTATAAGTATAAGAGCATGAATACTTGTTCAGATATCTAACCCACGTGTATTTCTATCACTTGGCTCAAGCTACTTACTGATAAAATTACTATAGTATAAACAAAAGTTCTGAAGAGGTATTTAAGTGAAAATAATCTTACATAATAATCAATTTAATTTAAACTTGTTTGTTTAATTACTGCAAATGTTTGTTATTTTTTAGATACTTTCCTCAATTTTTAAAGACCTCCCTAAAAGCCTTCAAGCCATTATGTGCAGAAGAGAAACACATCTGGTCAACACAGGCCAGTGCTCCATTGAGTATTCCAGGACTCAATCAGTCCATAATCGTCACCCACCGAACCCGCCTAGATCGACGAATCAGTAAGAATTTTAGCAATAACATTTAAAAATATATATTGATGGGAGTTGAGTGATTCCAAGTTTTTTTTTTTTTCCTTCCTTTTTGAACTGTTCATCACCTGATTTTGTGTCGAACATGAGGTTCTTCTTATGAGTTCAACTCTTGGATCACCCACACATACCGATTTGGATCTGCAATCCAAATCAGCATTATTGAAAAAAGTTCAGATATATGGGCTTTGATGAAGGGATCTGGAACCCCTTTAAAGAACCAAATTAGCAGGTAGTGAACTAAGTTCTATCCAGAATTCCAGAGCAAAGGAGTTTTAAAACATTGGGAGATAACTAATTAAGCGACAAAAAGGAAAATCTTCATTTAAGATTGTAACCTTGCACCTCAAAAATCAAGGAAAAACGAGGGCTCGGAAATTGGGGACCTTCCACTTAATCATCTCCACTTCAATATGTATGAATGTAAAAATAAGTAAAATTTAAAGTCATAAAATAGCGTAGCTTGAAAAATATAGTTGTTTATAGAACTGTTCAATTCTCATCATTTTTAAAATTAAATTTTATAATTAGAGTTGATTTGCGATCGTAAAGTTTCCGACACCGTAACTACATCCTTCGATAAAATTCAACTGTACGTCTTATGTACAGTACATAATAGCACCTGAAAAAAGAGAAAAAAATAAAAAACCGCAACCAGTCGTAAGAAAGACATGAGCGCATCAAAGAAACGAAAGAAACAGCATTGTCGCGCACGTGTCTCCATAAGGCGCGTAATCTGTTCCATTATCCATCACCAAAAGGCGGTAAACATTTCATGAAACCACGGTTTCATAAAACCGGCGGAGTCACCGGTTTCAAAAAATTAAACCGGTTTTTAATTACATGGGTTTGCCAATTTTTGTTGTGTGTCCATTTAACCCAACAAATCCCTTCGTACTAATTCTCTTCCTGGTTTCTGGAATCACTTTTGGCGGGATTTCGCTTGTTTAAAAACCCTAGAATTGTTCTTCTGGTGTCTTTTATCTGGTTTTTTGGCCATTGTTGGTCCCTTTTTGCCCTAAATTTACTTTTTTTTTTTGCGCTGATATTCCACTGTTTTTTTGCCTGTTCTGTCCTTTGATTCTGTTTTTTTGCCCTAATTTTTGCTCTCACATTGATTCTTAGTTTCCTCGAGGCATGTTTTAGTTCATGGTTCTTTTTTGTGCCCTAATTATCAGTGGTTCTTGCTAAAGTTTTCAGTGGCTAGTTACCGTTTCTTGGACCTAGGGTTCCTTCCATTTTCATATCTGGTTCATCAGGTGTGTCTCTTATTTTATCTTCTTGACTTCCATTTTTGCTTGCTTGATTTTGGAGCTCTGATAATGGTGGAAGATGGTATTTCTTTTGAACCTTCTGAAGAGTTACGCTGTAAAAGAAGCGATGGGAAGTCATGGAGGTGCAGGAACTGGCGCATTGAAAGTAAGTCTTATTGTCAAGAGCATTACCTTGCGACATTGAAACAGTTTTCTTCGAAGAAGAAGGGGAAGAGGAAGCGCAAAGCTAGGGCCCAGAAGGAAAATGGAGCTGCCAATTCTCCTTCGTCATCAATGAAAAAGAGGCGGGGGGAAGGGGATTTAATGCAGAATGGAGCTGAAAATTCTCTTTCTAGAAAGAGGTCAACAGAGAGTGATGAAAGTTCAGAGGAAGTGATGGAAACTGATGATTTGAGGCGTGCAAAGAAGAAGCCCAAGAAGAAGCAGGGTGGTGATAATGATATGGCTTTTAGGGCTGAAAAGAGACCTAATTTGAACCAGAAGATGGCTCTTAGAAAACGGAAGAAGACAAAGATGAAAGAAGAGGAGGAAGAGGAATCGGAGTGTGAAAAACTAGCTGAACCATCAAGTCGAAGATCAAATCATAAAAATTCAGGGCCCAAAAATGAGGGTGGGTCCTCTCATATTGAACCTAAGATGGAGTTCGCAGCTCTCTCTTACTCTAGGCGCAAGACTAGGTCACAGAACAAGGAACAGTGCCCTGTAAAAATCCCACAGGTAAACTGCTAGTTTTGGTGAATTATAGATTTCTCAAAGCTTCTTTTGGGTTGGCAGATTTCTTATTTTTTATTTTATTTTTTATGATTATTAGAAGATAGTATGCCAGTTCTCAACGTTAATTTGGAAAATTATAGTTTTCTCAAAGCTAGAAGCCTCTAATCATTATTCCAATTTTTGCCTTATGTTTGTAATGATTTTGTTTATTTGCGCTAGAGGAAACCAAATCCCTATAGCAACATGTGCCACCAATGTCAAAGGAATGATAACGGGCGCGTGGTCAGGTGCACAAAATGCGGCAGAAAACGCTATTGCATTCCTTGCTTAACAAGATGGTATGTTGGTCTTTTCTATCTATATTCTATCTCTCTTTGTTTGTTTTACATTTGTCCGTTTTTTGTTTAATTTCAATGTACAAATTTCTCATTGATATTGAACTAAATCTTTGATTAGTATTTACTCTGCATGTCTCTCTATGCTTGTATTTCATACTTTATGCCATTGTTGAACCTTCTTGGCCAATTCTATTGGAAAGCTCAGTACTTGTTTTGAGTTCTGAGTTCATTGTGTAGTAACATTGAATGTCTATGTTATGATGTGATACTGAGAAGCATACGTGTATCAATAATTAGTTGAAAGTTTGAAACTTATGTAAACCAAGCTTTTATGCCAAATGGGTACTGAACCATAATTATAAATGCAATCTCTGTTCTAACTCAAACCATTTCATTTGTCAGATTGTCCTAAATAAATATTTGAATGATACATCTTTAAGAATCAATTGTTTTGTAATTTGTAGCAGCGAATAAAAAAGTTGTTTTGAGTCAGAAAAACTTGCATGAGTCCACTTGACTTGCCAAGTGGATATATAAGATTCATGCTGAATTTACTAATGCATAGTTTCATAGAATGTGGTTGCATTATGCCGTAGTTGAAAAGCTGGATTCAATTCCCATTATAAATGTTTTGTGTTCCCCCCCTTCCCCTTCCCCTCTCTATATTTCTTCACACAAAACTTGAAAAACTTGCGGAGTTTTCCAAGTTAAATATTGGACTAGGTGAGTTGGCTTGGGTTTGGCAGTGACCTAGTAGGCCACTGAGTTTGAGTTTTTGAACACTGGTTTGTAGCAATGGCTACATTATAGGCTGGCTCAAGGTGATGTGTGTAGTTTTATTATGAATGGTGATAATGATGTTATAAAAGGGGAAAAAGGAACTACCCAAAAAAAAAAGGGCAAAAAAAGAAAATTTCAGAAGATGAATGATCAACAAAATCCAGTGATGGCTTCTCTTGGGTTCTGTAGATTCAATCATGGAGTTTGGAGTTCTAAGGTACTATACGGAAAATTTACATGATCTAGGCACTGGCATTTGCTTCTTTCTTTATTCTTACTTTGAAATCTGGATATTTTTCAAGAAGCTTTAAAAATGCAAGCTTTATTTTTGCGTGAAACTCTAAAGCTGTTACTTTTTGTGTGTATTAAGCTATTATTGTAGCATTGAACTCTTGTTGGGATTTGATTGGTTGTTATCCTTTGTTTTTATTGTTCTTGGTTCGCCGGTCATAGGTACCCACAATTGTCAGAGGAGAGCATAGCAGAAGCTTGTCCTGTCTGTCGTGAGAATTGCAATTGCAAGGCATGCCTGCGTTTGTATAAGAGCCGACAGGTCTGATTTTCACATGTTCATTTGCTGCTTAAATATAAAATTTCGAGGTCTTTTTAGCATTGCTGGTTTAATGACAGGATGCACTTGCATTTGATTATTTGATGTCCAATTATTTGTTGCTTAAACTGACATTGTTCATGGTTTGTTTACCATAATGGGTTACTTATAAAAAGAAAAGTTTACTGGTGTAGGTAGGATTTTTAATAATCTCTCCATCCTTGTGTTTTCGTTCAGAGTCATCTGAAGGAGATAAGTAAAGAGGACAAAATTCGGCATCTTCATTATTTGGTACACAAGGTCTTTCCTTTGCTGAAGCTAACTCACCAAGAACAGGAATTGGAGAAGGAAACAGAGGCTGCCATTCAAGGTATGGACCTATGTTATAATGATCGAGAGATCACAAACTAGTGAGGGAGCCTGTCCAAACTGACCTGACTGGCACTCTGGCAGTCTAACAAAGCCCATTCAATTGGTCTTAACAAATTAGTAAAAAAAATGTACAGATTGGCTGGCCAAGTCCAAGCCAGATTGATTTTTTCGCTTGAAGTATTTAGGTTTGTCAGGCATTTACTGAATTTTTTGTAGTCTTTGATCTGAAATGTATGTTAATTGCTGTTTCATGCCCTAATATTTTTTCTATCTGTAGGTGTATCTCCATCTGAACTGCAAATAAAACAGGCAGTATGTCACAATGACGAGCGCTTATACTGGTAAGCTTTTCATGCCTCAGTAATTATTGGGATGCCATGCAATTTGTTGATGATATCTTAGTATTCTTTCCAGAAAAGTACTGTTAAATATGATTGATATCTCTGGGTTTTGTTCCAGTGATAACTGCAACACATCTATTGTGGACCTCCATCGCAGCTGTCGAAACTGTTCATATGACCTCTGTCTAAAATGCTGCCGAGAGCTTCGTGAAGGCCTCAGGCCTCAAGGTGGTGAGGTGGATACTTTTGAATATGCATCTAGAGGGAGACCTTATTTGCATGGTGACGACCCTCAGAATGTCACAAAGATGAAACTAGAATCTACTGATCCGAGATCTTCTTCTTGGAATGAAGACAACTTTGCACTTGAATGGGAAGCTGATAGTAGAGGCAGAATCTCTTGCCCTCGCAAGAAGATACTGGGATGTGGTTATTGTCTTTTGGATTTAAGGTGTATATTTGAGGGGGATGGGCTTTCAGACTTGCTAGTTAAAGCAGAGGATGTGGCTAACAATTACATATCCTTAGGTATGTCAAATACAACTGTTCGATGCTCTTGTTTCAGTGAAAGTGGCCAATTGGCTGATAGTGAGAAAATGCTAAGAAGAGCAGCAGGTAGAGAAGAATCTGATGACAATTATATATATTGTCCAACTGCTAGAGATGTTCATGATGGAGAACTTGAGCACTTTCAAATGCACTGGACTAAAGGTGAGCCTGTGATAGTTCGTAATGTTCTTGATGGTACACTAGGTTTGAGCTGGGAACCAATGGTCATGTATCGTGCTTTTCGCGAGAAGCCCGGCTCAAGAACTGGCAAGGTGGTGTTGGATGTAACAGCCATTGACTGTCTGGATTGGTGTGAGGTCAGTTGCCAGGTTAATTGTGATATATGATGTTTAGTTGCTTAAATTTGGGCTTTAATGATTAGAATGCAGATTTTTTCAATTGTTAACTAATTGGGATATGTTCATGCAGACACACGCACACACATAGGGAGAGAATTGTAAATAAGGAATTTTTATATCCCCTCTACTCTGAGACTTCCATCTAAATTGTTTGTGGGTTGTAGGTTTGGAATAAAAGTATTTGTGGTTTTGGTAAGGTAAAACTGGAAACGTTTGAAGATAAATTAATGATTTCCGAATAGATGTGTGTTTGTGTGCATAGAATTCTACTAGTTTGATTATTTCATGAATTCACCATGGTTGAAGGTGGAATTGATTTCTTTTCTCAGTATTCATGGGTCTGTTATTTCATACACTTGAACATGGAGGCATTCAAAAACATTATGGAGGATGAGCTTGGAAATCTTTGCTTTCTGCAAATGCTTGTAGTTCTGCAGATTCTTGGTGGCTGTTAATGAGAATGATTTTCTGATTCATAAAATTACTTCCATGGCAATGCACAGGTCGATATTGGTATTCATCAGTTTTTCAGAGGCTACATGGAAGGTCGTGCACATCATAATGACTGGCCAGATATGCTGAAGCTGAAAGACTGGCCCCCTGCAAATTTTTTTGAGGAGCTCTTGCCTCGTCATGGAGCTGAGTTCATCAGTGCCTTGCCATTTCAGGAATATACAAATCCCAAATGTGGTATCCTTAATCTTGCTGCAAAGCTACCGGAGAAATCCCTAAAGCCTGACCTGGGACCAAAGACGTATATTGCGTATGGGATTTTCGACGAACTTGGCAGAGGGGACTCTGTAACCAAGCTCCACTGTGATATGTCTGATGCGGTATAATTTCTTTTTGCTACATTGTGCTCTATTTTATGCTGCGCTTTACACACATATACACATGCTGATGTGCATAATTTGTAGTAATGGAGTCCTAATGGTATTCTAAGCACATAGTATTTTTGTCATGGGGTTCTAATGCTATTGCAATGGATTCGATCTAAGAGCCTAATGCTATGCACATTATCTAGTAGTAATGATATTCTAATCAGCACACACACACATATATATATATATATATATATATATATATATATATATATATATATATTTATTTATTTATTTATTTATTTATTTTTTTGCATTATAAGCTCTGTAAATGTTTGAATGTGAAGGGAGAAGCTGTGCCAATTTTATTTTACTGTTTTAATCTCCTGAATCCTATGTAGGCTGCAGCCATTTCAGTTGCTCAAGACACCTATTTTATTATATATATATATAGGGAAAAGATGGGATTAGCTCACTAGCTCATATGAACGTATGAGCCCAACGTCCCAAATTGATTTTGGGCCGATTTGACGAACACGGGCGTCCGGTAGTGCTTGAATTTTATTTATTTTTCTACAGATCCAAATCACTTGAAATTTTAGGCATGTGTTTATTAAAAATAGGTGAATCTTCGAAAACTATTAAAAAAATATTTACATGAAATAAATTGACCAAAATACCCCCGAAAAGTTTCGGGGGGTATTTTGGTCAATTTTTTCTCGCCAATAATCTTTTTTATATTTTTATTAGGTTCGTTTTGATGAGAAGAACACACACTTAAAATTTCAAGTGATTTGGATTTGTAGAAAAATAAAATAAAATACAAGCACTACAGGACATTTGTTATCGTCAGATCGGCCCAGATTCAATCTGGGTCGTTGGGTTCATATGTTCATATGAGCTAGTAAGCTAATTCCATCTTTTCCCATATATAGATATACTTTGTGATTTCCATGCCGACAATTTGCTATTAATTTTCCCTTTTGACTCAGGTAAATGTGCTGACACATACAGCGGAGGTTCACCGTTCCTCTGAGCAGTTATCTAAGATAGAAAAGATAAAGAAGAAGCACAAGGCCCAAGATGAAAGAGAAGGCCTTAGTTTTTGTCTTCTGAATGAAGAAAAGGTTGATGAGGTGAATGGAAAACAATCTTTAAAAGAGAAAAAGAGAATGGGGATTGCTGCTGGCAAGTCATTGGTCTGTACCAATGGAGAATCTTTTTGTTCTGACACAACCATGGCAAATATAACTCCTGAAACTAATGAAGAACATGGTGATGGTTTTCGAGATAAAAAAGAGTTGCCTGGTATCACAATAAATGAAAAGCTTGATGCTGGTACAAGGGGGCAGGAAGAGGTAGACTCTGATTTGTTTGACAGAAAGACTGAAATTAGTGAAGTGATTGGTTTAGATAGTGGAAAGGAAAAAGGAGAGTTCATTTTCCGTGTTTGTAAAACAGAAACTAATGGAGAAGTGGATGTTGGAACTGAGACGCATGATAATGGGGAGGCTGGTTTCTCTGGTATCAAAAGTGAAAATATCGGAGCAGATGCTAGAAGTGATGGGATCAACTGTGAAGGTGGTTCTGGTGGTGATGGACTAGAAGTCATTAAAGATGTTGGTCGTGGCAAGGAAGAGCAGAAAGATGTACATGCAAATGAGGAGGCTGCTGGTTTCTGTGTTACAAAAGTAAAACACAATGAAAACCTTGATGTTGGAGCAATGCAGCTAAGAGAGGAAAAATGTAGTTCGCGTGATGAGGAGGCCAGCTTATCTAATATCAAAACTGAATACATTGAAGTAGGTGCTGGAACTGGAAGTGAAGGGGTCAAATGTGAAGGTGGTTCTGGTGGTGATGGACTAGAGGAGATGAAAGATATTGGTCAAGGTAAGGAAGAGCAGAAAGATGTACGTGCAAATGAGGAGGCTACTGGTTTCTGTGTCACCAAAGTAAAACACAATGAAAACCTTGATGTTGGAGCAATGCAGTTAAGAGAGGAAAAATGTAGTTCACATGATGAGGAGACCAACTTATTTAATATCAAAGCTGAATACATTGAAGTAGGTGCTGGAACTGGAAGTGATGGGATCAACTGTGAAGGTGGTTCTGGTGGTGATGGACTAGAAGTCATGAAAGATGTTGGTCGAGGTAAGGAAGAGCAGAAAGATGAACATCCAAATGAGGAGGCTGCTGGTTTCTGTGTTACCAAAGTAAACCACAATGAAAACCTTGATGTTGGAGCCATGCAGTTAAGGGAGGAAAAATGTAGTTCGCATGATGAGGAGACCAGCTTATCTAATATCAAAACTGAATGCATTGAAGTAGGTGCTGGAACTGGAAGTCATGGGATGAACTCTGAAGGTGGTTCTGGTGGTGATGGACTTGAAGTCATGAAAGATGTTGGTCAAGGTAAGGAAGAGCAGAAAGATGTACATGCAAATGAGGAGGCTGCTGGTCTCTGTGTTACCAAAGTAAAACACAATGAAAACCTTGATGTTGGAGCAATGCAGCTAAGAGAGGAAAAATGTAGTTCGCATGATGAGGAGACCAGCTTATCTAATATCAAAACTGAATACATTGAAGTAGGCGCTGGAACTGGAACTGATGGGATCAACTGTGAAGGAGGTTCTGGTGGTGATGGACTAGTAGTCATGAAAGATGTTGGTCGACGTAAGGAAGAGCAGAAAGATGTACATCCAAATGAGGAGGCTGCTGGTTTCTGTGTTACCAAAGTCAAACACAATGAACAACTTGATGTTGTAGCAAATCAGTTAAGAGAGGAAAAATGTAGTTCTCATGATGAGGAGACCAGCTTATCTAATATCAAAACTGAATACAGTGAAGTAGGTGCTGGAACTGGTCCGAAAGAAACCAATGCTGGTTTAGCTGATGTTGAACAAGAAATTACAGAAGATGTCGACGAAGCTATGGAAGAGCCAAAAGATGTGTGTACAATGGAAGACAGCACTTACTTATCTCACACTGAAGTGAAAACTGATGAAAATTGTGACGTAGGAGAGGAGCAAGAAAAAGAGGAAAATCCTGTCTTCTTTGATGTGAAGGTTGAAATCAGTGAAGAGCCATGTACTGAAGCTGCTGAGCAAGCAAGGGATGCTGGTTTCTCTGATTCTATACATCCAACAAATGAAGTGCTTGATGTTGGAATTAGGAGTAGAAATGCAACTTGTTGCTCTAATATCAATATTGGAAGTGGAGATGATGAGAGGGATGATGGTGGTGCCTCTGATGTTGGGCAAGAAGCAATGGGAGTTGATAAACATACAGATAACCAAGAACACACCTTTACCAGTACTTCTGAATTTTCAGAAAAATCTCAAAAGTTGAAGGGAGTTTCTCAACATTCTTGCAGTGATTTGGGACCAAAGCAAGAGTATGGTGGTGCACTCTGGGACATCTTTAGAAGGGAAGATGTGCCGAAGCTGGAGGCATACCTAAGGAAACATGCAAAGGAATTCAGACACCTTTTCTGTTGCCCTGTTGAACATGTAAGGGAGCATACTTTTTGTAAACCTTGATTTCTACATGGGTGAATTCTAACATTTTGTCTTTCATGGATCAGGTTGTTCATCCCATTCATGATCAGAGTTTCTACTTAGACACGAAACACAAGAAGAAGCTGAAGGAGGAATTTGGTTAGTTTACATTCGCCATGGGATCTTTTTGTGCTTATGAAAAATGTGATGTCCTGTAGTTTACTGACTCATCATGGAACTTATTAATGGTCTATTTTGTATCTTGGGGATCGTTAATTAGGAGTAGAGCCTTGGACATTTGAACAGCACTTGGGAGAAGCAGTATTTATTCCTGCTGGATGCCCACATCAAGTTAGAAATCTCAAGGTAACTATTTCTTTAGAATTGATTTGTGAGCGTTTGGTTCCATATCAACAAGACTACTTTTTAGTAGAATTTTTATTCTAAAGGTCTGAGCCTT
This sequence comes from Amborella trichopoda, assembly GCF_054954075.1. Taxonomy (NCBI): domain Eukaryota; kingdom Viridiplantae; phylum Streptophyta; class Magnoliopsida; order Amborellales; family Amborellaceae; genus Amborella; species Amborella trichopoda. The sequence continues at coordinate 1,479,497 of NC_142344.1, forward strand.
CTTTTTTCGTATACTACAGTCATGCATAAAGGTTGCACTAGATTTCGTGTCTCCTGAGAATGTTCAGGAGTGCATTCATTTGACCGATGAGTTCCGCTTACTCCCAAAGAATCATAGGGCTAAGGAAGACAAGCTAGAGGTGAGCATTCTGTGTTTGCCTCTCTTGGTTTTTGGTTCTCTCGAGTTTTTGCGCTTTTTAATTGGTTTTATGTGGAGCAGGTTAAGAAGATGGGCATCTATGCAGTGATCCATGCATTGGAAGAGATTAAGAGCTTAACCTCATCTAACGGGTGAGCCCTTTTGATTATGTTTGGTTTATAGCATTCAGTATATGGTCGGTTTAGTTTCTTCAAGTCATTCCTTTGAGACGGTGTTCCCCCCTCCCCCAACCCCCTTTCCCTACCCCCGCCAAACCCTTCTCTCCAGTTCCCTGTTCTTCAATTCCTCTCTTCAGCACCTCTCTCTCTCTCTCTCTCTCTCTCTCTCGATTTCCCACATGAAGAGATAGGCTCAGATAGCTACTGGGCACCCAAGTGCGTTGCACCCTAGTTCTCTAGGCAATCAAATTGTATGCCAATTCTCTTTCTGATTCCCATTAGCCTTTGTTTCTTCGAAACTATAGTTAGTTCCCTAGCTCCTTCCAGTGAATAGCTTACTGTGGTTTCTTCTGCCAATGAACAGTACATTATTGATTAGGCATGTCTCCTCAAAATATGACAGCAACGGTTACTTGTATTTTTGACGTGCTTTTTATGCTATTTAGGTCTGGAAAAGGGTGTGAAGAGATGAAGCCTCCCGAGAATGATGAACAACTCAATCTCTCGAGCACACCGGTTAACTCCATTGAGTGAAACTATGTAAGTTTCTTCTCTCCTTTCCCAAATTTAGGTCATAGTCATGTATACCAGGAAGGATTTGTGTCTTAGGTTTAAGCTATACAGTGGACCTGATCTCACCTCTCTCTACCTTTGGTTGTTCTCTAAGCTTACTATTAGAGGTTTTTGTTGGAGAGAGAGAGAATGGCCTTTTTGTACTTTTTGGTGCAGGACCCACTCGTTGCATATGTTTTAGCTGGCCTGGACTGTGAATTTTATCACCAGAGGCTTTTCTGATATATAATCTTGAAAAGGGAAATTTTACTGTACATTTTACGGACTTGGACAGTTCAGTATGGCATAAGAGGGCATTACATTTTGAGGAGGGTTTTTGTTGTGAAAGCTCTTTTCTGCTCATGTGATTTATGATGTAAAGCAAACTGTAATAGCCAGTACTAATGGTTGGGGTGTTATTTTACATGGATTCCAAAATGTATGATCAAAGTATACAAGGTCTTGGTTGTACTCTCTCTCTCTCTCTCTCTCTCTCTCTCTCTCTCTCTCTCGCGCTCACATACACACGCACAAGGATGCACTCACTCGCGCACGCACACACACTATCTTCCCAATAACAGTATCGCTCCCTTCACACACACACATATCATATGGGTAAAGTCTTTCTCTCTACACAGTCCATAGGTGCTCCCTCTTGCCTATTTTTTTGGGCAGTTTAACGGTAGAAATCAAACTTGAGCTATAGTGCTGCTAAACTTCAGCTACTTACCACTCAAGCCCATACCCAATTCCCTTTGTGCTCCTCTCTCATGTGTACCTTACTCCTAGTGATATTTTTGTCACTCCCTCAAGCCTGCATACTGGTGCTTGATATCCCCCAAATGTTCAATCCAATTCCGAGTTGACCTATATTAGGGCCCTAGAGATCTGGAGGTAGCTGCACAAAAATCAGCTCTCTGGAGTCTAGTCATATTTTCTCATAAAATCTGGTGATTCGGGCTTCCTATTCCGGTGATTCGGGCATCCTATTCTGGTGATTCGGGCTTGGGCCTCTAATGACTCCAAGCCAAGAGTCCTCATTTCTAAACACTGGTCAATCTCAATCTCTCTATCTCTTCCTTTCTATTCTCTGTCAGTGCAGTAGTGGCCTCTTTCAAATGCAACACTTTTTTAGGGGCGTGTTGGAGAGCAAGTCTTGTTCTCTTTTTCACGTTTCATGCATTGGCGTTTAGCCAAATTTGCCACTTGTTATACAGAGACGATCAAAGTACAAAAGAAGGCAAAAACGGTTTGGGCTTGGGCTTGGGCTTGGCCTTGGGTCTGTATTCGAGTAGTCAGTAGTTAGATAATACAAAAAAAACGAAAGAAGAAAAAAGAAGACAGATAGAGATGACAACAATTTGTTTATGTGTGATGGAATATGATATCTGGTTGGAGAGAATCTTATAAATTGCATTTTTCAAAACAAAAGAAATTACAACTCATGCGATTGTTCTCTTTCATCCAAATAAAAGGCAAATGGCGTCTGGAAAAAGTGCAAAGCGATAATATTTATATGCTCCTTTTAAAATGAGCACATATGATATGCTCATGTGGGAGCATATTGTGCATCTACTCCCTTGCTTAAGCCACTTATTTAGGGCTTTTTTTTTTTAATCTAAAATTTTGGTAATCACATAAAGAATTACTAGATGATTATTTTTTAAAAGAAAAAAAATTGAATTTTGAGTTTTGTGATGTTTGGATCCAGCTTTTCAAAAATTGGATGGTGTCTATTCAACCTTGAGGCATTCTAGAGAGTATGTTTTCAGATTTTTTTTTTTTTGTTGATACTACTCTATTGGTTGTAGAGAATACATTCCTAAAATTTGAGATCTAAAAAGTATGTCTTCGGAATTTTTTATCCAAGGGAGTGAATGGACAGTATACTCAAGAGGGAATAAAAAATCTTTTGGATTTTTAAATTACTCGTAATCATAAAGCAGGATCACAAAGAAATCTTCTGCTAGAGGGAGTAAATGAAGAGTTCGCTCCCGCGGGAGTACGCCTTCGTTAAGCCAAAAGGGCATCCCTTTCGTTAAAGAAAAGTGTAAAAGGACCATGTAAATTCTGGGTGTAAGTTTCGCATGTGCACAAAGACTTGCCACGTTGAGGAAGCTACTTTCTCTTTCTTGCATGTTATACTTTCTTTGTACATAACAACATAAAGTTCAAAACCAATAATATATGAAATTAGAGAAGGAAAATGGTCTGATAGGGCTGTAACCTTATACAAATAAGTAAAGCCTCACCTCATATTTCATCAAAATTTGCTATTCAAGCAATGGAAGATCTTTACATTGATCATCTCGGCTTGAACATTGAAAAAATTAAGATTTCAACCTCTAAAAATAGTATATATTATAACAAATTATCTAGACCGTCTATTCCTTTCTAAAAATAGTGTTTATAAATCCACAAGGTCTGTATAGTTTTTTGAGTTTCAAATTTTATTATCGGTGTTGGAAATTGATTTTAAATCCATCAAGGAAATTTCTACTGCCGAAAGTACTTTTTGAATGATGATTTGAAATGAGGTTTATTCTATTTTCATATAGCCTAGGCCTTACATAAACTTCATCCATTAGAGAAAAGAAATATGTCATTAAAATGGTTGAACCACCTTTAATTATCATAGAGGTGGTCAAACTAATTTACAAAGTGGACACCCTAAAGTTAAAATAATATATGCTATACAGCCCGTTAAAAGCCTATCTAGAAATATTTTTATAGTTTTAAAATTTTGGGATGTAACCTTCTCAATCCCGTAACCAACCTCTTTAAAACTTAAAAATAAAAAAATCTTAAATACACATTGTGCATGTACGTAAAGGTATCACGCCCTAGCTTGAATCGAGATGGCCCAATTTTTTGGATTGTTATATATAGGCGTTTAAGAATACAATTATTATTATTATTATTATTTGGAATGATTAAATGAATCTGGAAATTTTTAATCCAAAAAATCTTCATAAGTAGCTCATATGCACGTAGGAACAGTCTGCACTTTGCTCCTATAGGAGCACATTGCGTGTTGTATACTCTTTTAAAAACATCATTTCGCTCAAGTATCTCATCAACTTTTCTTCTATGTGCTTGTTCTATGTTGAATAAACAATAAGGGTGCTAATATCTCCTTCTTTGCTTTTTATTCATTGTGACTTTCATCTTAGGGTATTTAGTAGACCGTGTATTATAAAATTATTTATTTTTTGTATAAGAAGATCATATTCACTTTTATTAGCTGTAAAATCTAATGGATAAAATTATGTTACAACATTTGAAAAACTTTATTTTGGACTTTGTGTCCAAATAATGACACATACTTAATAATTCAATTTCAAATCTAACTGTCAATAATGATTGTGATTTTTTTACGCCAAAAGCAAGTGATCTCCTTGTACTACGTTATGTTTCCATTTGCATTGAGTTAATGATGAGCTTTCAATGTATCTCCACATGTAATTTGAGTGTATTTTGACTTAAGAGACACGTAGATCGAACAATTGGAAGCATTTCTTTTTCTTTATTTTTATTTTTTATTTTTATTTATTTTATTTTCCCTTTTTGAAGTGTTAGTGATGAGAATGGAGCCCAAGACTATCTCGAGGCACCTGCCCCTCCTAACTACCAATGCCCTAATTCCATTAGTAAACCTGAAACAATGACACACACTAACTACAGCATGAGAAATAATGTTGGTGCCACAACATTGTTGTTTCGTTCTTCTATCCATTGCCAATTGCCAGATGAAGATTAAACAATTTTAGGTTTTAGGCAGTATATAAATTATAGATTATTTAGTTACATGCTACATGGAAATTCATATATGTTCCTCTTTGCAATATTTAAAATGTCTTTTATTTTTCGTATTTTACGCTGTTGTTGGATTTGACTTTTTAAATTTTTATTTCCAAAATACCAACCACTCCGAACTGCAAACTTCAAGTTCCAAACTGGTGTCTTTTTTTTATCTCATCTTGATTAGCATATTGAATCAGATATTCAAGTCACAAACTGACTTGTTGAAGATTGCACGGTTTAGAACTTGACGATTTGAATTACTCAATTCACCTGAAAAATACATGCGTCCTATGTTTGGAACAACTGGTGTATTTCTTGGGTGAATAAGTAGTTCAGAACTTCAAGTCATAAGTCTCTTCGTGAGTGAATAAGCAATCTGGAAAGTTCCAAACTGCTGAATTTTCAGAACTGTGAATATGAATGTCACTAAAAAAGGGGCGTTAGTTCAGACGTCAAAGTTCAAAAAGTTCGGAACTGAAGGTCATCAAATGTTAAAGTTCGAAACCGAAGGCCATCGAATGTTTTCCCAATTATTTGGGGTCAGCTAAACCAATAGTATTTGAAAAGAGTAATGATCCTATGAAACCTTCTCATACCCATGTATATAGGACTATAATGGATCATCATTAAATTTGCCATAGATTTCTAACAACGTTATCATATAGGGGTAGGATTTAACTTTTTTAGAGATCTATACCACATTTAATGGTGATCCTTTGGGGTCCTACACACATGAGTGTGAGAGGTTCTCGTAAGATCATACTCATAGACAATGACAATATAAAAACTCAAAAAGAAAGCATGAGCATAAAATATGAAAATAAAATATTTTTAGCAATACGGAAGATTATTTATGTTATTTAGCAATTAAAATGTATGGATTTGAAAAAAAATATTTTGAGTATGAGAAATAGTACATTTTGGTACATATGATATGGACAATCTATTTTCAAGATTTTAATGTGTTTATAGGTTTATTTTATTTGAGCAATGTTTTAAAGTTTAAAATTTTATAATAAAAAATAAAAATAGATTTTCAAGCCATCTTAGTACTTTTTGGCACCAAAATTGTATCTTATGATAAAATTTAGAGGTACTTCTTATTTTGATAGTTTAAAATTACAACCTTGTATAAACCACACCCCTTTTACTTTGTATTAACATTTGGACAATGGATTGATAGGGCTGTAGTCCTATCAAAATAAGTACAACCTCATCTCACAATTCATAAAAAAATACAATTCAAGTATAAAAAAATCTTTACGATCACCTCGGCTTAGGATTTTAAGCTCTAAAAATCTTGTATATTGGAACAAATTATCTAGAGTGTCTATTTCACGTTAAAATGAAGTGTTCATAGATCCAAAAGATCTGTACCATTATTTAAGTTTCAAAATTTATTATCGGTGTTGAAAATTGATCAGTGGGAATTTCCAATTGCCGAAAGTGCTTTCTATTTGAGGTGAGGCTTTCTTTTGTTTTCATAAGGCCTAGGCCCTATAGAAATTTAATCCTTAACATTTCGTTATAATTAAAAAAATTGGGGCAATTTTTACAGGAGATTTCCATTGCGAGACCTTTTCCGTTATGGATCGATTCGCATTACCTGCCTTTTAAAGTGTTTTAACGGCACTTGAATCACAGTCCGACACTCTCTCTGCTTCCCCCTTCCTGTCCTCATTTTTACAAACCCTAGAAATTTCAACTGGTTTTCTGATTCATGGCGAGAAATTAGGGATTTCGATTTCATCTCTAATTGCTAGCCTTGATGACCTCTATTGATGAGGGGAGGATTTAGGGTTGGTGAAGTTCCGAATCCTAAAATCATTTGGTTTTTGCAGAAAATGGGTTGCGAATTTTGACTTTGTGGTAATGTTAGGAAACCCTAAAATCGACTGGTTTTTTGGTTTTTGAAAGGAAATGGCGAGGTGTTGATTCAGGAAATCACTGTAAACCATAAGGTTAGCTGGTTTTTTGCCTTTTGTGAGGAATGCAAGTGGGTTTAGGGTTTGTGTACTATTAGGGAACCCGAAAACTTGTGACGCATTGCAGAGGTTCCATTCAAGTTCATTTTTGAGTCTTCAAGAAAAATTGCTCCTTGTGATAAATAGAGAGGATTAGGGAATGCGAATGGTGGCATGGTGCCATTTTTTTATTTATTTTGCATAATGATAGTTTGGAGCTTTAAGCATGGATCTCTCTACTCTAAGATCATCTGGAATTCATGTTGAATAGTGAGGTTGTAAGGTCTTCATGTATGGCTTCTGCTCATTCGATGCTGAGTATCTCGACTTCGTGCCCCTTCAATGGTGCTTTTGAGGAGACAAGGCGAGCTAGCACTGTCTATAGTTTATCTGGGAAAACAAGTTTTCACATAGGTAGATTTTTGTCTGGTCCATCCCTTGATCTTGATAAGAGACATTTGAGGGGGAGCAAGGTTAATGGTACCGGTCGATTGAAGGTAACAGAGGCACAAACAGTCGAGAATGGAGAGATTCGAAAGACCGTGGAGATACCTGTTAGCTGTTATCAGGTTAGGAGTTTCCCTTTTTTTTTAATTATGTGATTAACTTCTCTACTTTTGGGATTGTTTGGTGGTTTTTTTGGTCAACGTAATGTTGTGTCATTTTTATTAATTTGAACAGTTCATGTGTCATTCTTATTAGTTTGAACAGTTCACTATGTATGATTAAGTTTGATTATTTTTTTATAGTCACGTAGATAGTTTTTTTTTTTTTTTGGGGGCAATTATGTTTATATGGATTCCTGTTTAAGAAAAAATCCTCGTGTTATTTCTTCTATAAATGAGAAAAAAAAATTGAACTGCTGCTTTCATTGATCCATTTCCAACTTTGGGGTTTATCCAATCGCAATGTGTTTTATTGAGGGTTTGTTGTAGTCAATTGATGATTAATGTTGTTGCATCTGGTTTCTAATGAATGCATGCACGTTTGCCATTTTTTTTAATACAAAACATTCTTGTGTAGCACTACTTAGAAAAGAGAAGACCTAGTAAAACTAGAGAATGAAAATTTGGAGTTAAACATAGTAAAGAAAATTAGAAACATATAGAACATTTGAAAAAAAAAAAGAAACCATATAGAAATGTAGATGTAAATTCTAGCTGTTTGGAAATTTCCTTGAGCTACAAAGACAGCAGATTTGTCTCAAACAATGTCGAACAGAGTCTGTCATTTGTCAAATAAAAAATTGAATGCCAAATTTTGGATATAATGGAAAAGAACGTACTGCATCTTGTGTGAAAAGACAGAGGAAGGACTCTAACTGTTGATTGCCTTCATTATCTCCAGAAGGCATTTTTATAGACCTCGTGAGTAACTTGTGGAGGATATCTTTTAAGACAGGTGAATCCCATCATCTCATGGCTGAATAAGATAAATTGTGCTTTAGAACAATGAAGGAATGATTTATGAATAGGGCATGAGCCCCTAAAGAGGGGCTTAAAACCCTACTTCTTGGGTGGGGGTGGATGCAAATGGCCATTACAAGAGCAGAAAATTCCTTATTCATTTGCTATGTGGTGACTGTTTGAGGGCTTTTGTTGCTGTGGAAAGTTATGAACCTCTACTTGATTTGTTGTTTGTTTTCGAAGATTCGGAACTATATTAAAGGATTCTAAGTCCTAGGTATCTTTGAGGAGAAACCTTCAAAATTCGTATGGTAGTCCTAAATCCTAATTCAAAGGATCCTTTTAGCCTCTCTATGTGTATATAGAATCCATGAAGAACAACTATTACAAGGGCTCTCCTCTTAATACAATCTTAGCTTAAAAAAGAAAGAAAGAAGAAACTAATAAAAGAACTCTGAAATCTGGCCAGTTGCATTTCTGTCAGTTCTGAAGAAATGTTACCAGGGACGACATGTACACGCATCACATGCACGTGGTGTTTGGGTGCTTGTACTCGTCTATGGTCATGTATAATTTTTTATTTTTGTATCTTACTTAGGTAGGCATCTAGATAACACATACATAAATACCCATATAGATGTGTATGTGTGTGCGTGCACATTCTTTAGTCTTTATTATCCAACTAACTTATAAAAACAGAAGAGATTGAAATATAAATTATAAGAAAAATTTATAAAGAATTGCAAAATGGCAAAGTATAAAATATTGACATCTTATGTCAACTAATTGACGCCTTAGTGATGTGATGCCTTACAAGCCATGATTTCAAAATTCGCAAGATATGATGTATGGGCATCCGATATAAACTAATGAATCATGGCCAGTTTGGATGGGCTTCTTACTTGGCGTAGTTCTGTCTCTCTCTTCCTTGTTCTGGCTTAATGAACATCGGCGGAAAGAGTTTTTTTTTTTATATATATTTTTTCTTCTCTAGCTCAGTGGGCCAGAGATTATGGCCCTGTTACAGTGAGCTGGGCCAAGAACCAGGACCCGCTGAATAACTGGAGCTGACCAAACGTTCCCTTTTTACTGTTTTGAGTAAGTGGGGCAGAGTGTCTGGTCCTTGATGTGTTTGGGTAGGCCCGTGTTGCTTTATTGAATTCTTTATCGTCCTTTGCATTTGGTTGATGATATCTTAGTTTTCATTTAATCCTTTATCCTAAAAAAGAATTCTGTGAGTTTAGTCCCCAGAGATTTGCTTGTGTACTTATAAAAAATGACTCTTCTGTTTATTTCTTTCATTTAGAGGAGCTAGTTTGTTTATAGGAAGCTCATCATTGTCACATTTCATCAGAATGCTTTTGCTTTGAATTCTTTTGCAGATTGTTGGTGTTCCAGGCCAAGCTGAAAAGGATGAAATTGTCAAATCGGTTCTGGAGCTTAAAAGTGCTGAAGTAGAAGAAGGTTACACTATGGATGCTGTTGTATCTCGTCAGGTAGTATAAACTTTTCAGAAACAATATGAAGACGTCTAATTTAGCCAATTCACTGTGTTCTTTGTTTCTTATGTTGCCTCTCAGGATCTTTTGATGGATGTGAGGGATAAGCTCTTGTTTGAACCAGAGTATGCTGGTAATATTAAGGAAAATGTGCCACCAAAATCTTCCCTTTGTATTCCCTGGGCTTGGTTGCCTGGAGCTCTATGTCTCCTTCAAGAGGTAGAGTTCTGTGATATCTGTTTATCATGTGCTGTAATGGCAACATGACCATGATGATGTAATGGCATGCATTCAAAACAGTTTGGAAACTTGAGGAAGATGTAACTTATTATCTTCTATTCTGCATTTACCCAACATGATATAAGTGGTCTCAATGATGTAGGTGGGCGAAGAGAAAATGGTCCTAGAAATAGGCCGATCAGCTTTACAGCACCAAGATGATAAACCTTATGTTCATGACGTGCTTCTTTCCATGGCCCTAGCAGAGGTAAGAGAAAGGGGACAAGGATGGTGTACTCTCAGTAAATAAAACCTCATTTTCAGCTTGGAAAGACTTGCAGTTTCAACTCGACCTGCCCAGTTGTCGAGTTTTATAAATAGAAAATTCAGGACGTGCTCAAGTTTTTGGTTATATATTGCTTTTTTCTGTTGTTTTCACATAAAGGAATTTTCTAATGTGGGAAGAATGTGGTAAACTCGGTAACATGCTGGATTGGATCCCAATACAAACTCTTTATTTATTTTATTTTATTTTTCAAATTTTCACAAATTTGAAAAAGTCGTCCAAGTTTTTCCTGAATTAACTATTTAGCAGCAAGTCAACTTGGTTTTGGCCATGGGGCCCATGACTGTGTTGCCGGCTGTGTCCAAACTTGAACACCAGTTCCTTTATTCAAACATGGGTGTTTGATTTACATGATTCCCGATTTACATTTCACTGAAGTGCGCTGATTAATGTTTCTGTTAATCCTTTGAAGTGTTCAATTGCAAAGTCTGGATTTGAGAAGGGAAAAGTAGCTCAAGGTTTCGAAGCCCTCGCTCGTGGTCAGTATCTTCTCAGGAGCAAAATTTCTCTAGGAAAGATTCCCCTGTTAGCACAGGTTATACTCCACATGAATTCCCTTCTGATGATCTTTTCATGTCCAAATCTGAACCTGCTTTTACTAGGGGATATTGTTTTAAAGAAAATATTTTGGGGCATGAATTTTAGATAGAAGAATCTTTGGAGGAGCTTGCGCCTGCCTGCACTTTAGAGTTCCTGAGCATGCCCCACACACCTGAAAATGCAGAACGAAGAAGGGGAGCAATTGCAGCCTTGCGTGAATTGCTTAGACAGGGTCTTGAAGTTGAAACTTCCTGTAGGGTCAGAGACTGGCCATGCTTCTTGGGCCAAGCAACGAGCAAACTAATGGCTACCGAAATTGTGGACCTGTTATCTTGGGATACCCTTTCACTTACCAGGAAAAACAAGAAATCTCTTGAATCACAGAATCAACGGGTTGTTATTGATTTCAATTGTTTCTACATTGCCATGTTAGCCCATGTTGCCTTGGGCTTCTTGAGCAGGCAAACTGATCTGGTACTATACTCTCCAGTCAGTCATACGACTCATACCTTTCTTTTGAGCATGCCTTGAACCTGTATTAACTCCTGGTATTTTAATTATACAGATTCTTTCTTTTTTTCTCTTTTTGTGATTGGTCATGTTAACCATACAGATTCAAAAGGCAAAAACCATTTGTGAGTGCTTGGAAGCATCAGAAGGAATAAATTTAAAATTTGAGGAAGCTCTCTGTTCTTTCCTTCTTGGGCAGGTATTCACTTTTTTGCTATTTTTTATTTTCTTTACCTGACTGTTCAGTGAATGCAATCTTGAGGCATGCAGGGTGGTGAATTGGTGGCAGCTGAATGGCTTGCGAAGCTTGAAACAAATGTAAACCCAACCTTTCAGAATGTTAGACTTGCAAAATCTGGCAAAGAAGATAAAAGCAATACAAGTGCATATCATTCTTTGGTATCTCCCACTCACCCTTTGAAATCAGGGAAACATGCGTTTGTTGGTCTAATTTTCTGGATATTATTGATTTTTTTGAATTGTGATAATTTGCATTGTTATGTTTTTCTTGGTTTCTAATTTTTTTTGGGCAGTGTTATTAGAACCAGACCGACCACTGAACCAGTGATGGGTCGGATCCAATTAAAACGGATCCTGCCGCCAGTTAAACTAGTTGGACCAGATTTAATAAAATAAATACAGTAAAAATGATCATTTAAAAATATGGAATATATACAAAAGTACAAAACGAGTTGGCCAATTTTATATGACCAGTTGCATTGGCCAAAACGGCTGGTCTGACCGGAAAACTGGTCAGATATTGATTATGACTAGTTTTCGATCAAACCTGGATTTGCTTTGGCGTAGACCTGCCAGGGCGACAGTTGGTGGTCTAACCAGTTGTACCGGCCGATCCTTCCTGGTCTCAATAACTATGATTTTGGGTCCATTTATCATTTCTTGTGTCTAAATTATGTATTATTATGTTCTCCTTGGATTTCTTTACTGTTCTTGGGTCCATATATCATATCTTCCTTGGACTAACTTGGAAATTGTTGCTTTAGTGAACTCATTTAAAGTTAATTTGGTCTTCTATTGTTAACCGACTACTACTCGGGAGACCAGTCGTACTTTCCTTGCTTAAGGTTGCAACTGTGTCTTATGCCAGAAGGCCTGCTGAAATTGACCAGGAAAAATGGTTGAAGGACTCTGTGCTTGGTGTATTTGCTGATACACATGATTGCTCACCATCTTTGGTGAGTCTAACGCTATAACTGCTGTACACATTCAGTTTTTATTTAGAAGGAGAAGTCTATGCAGCTGCGTCTAATTTTTCTATTGTCATTATGCCACCAAAACTCATAGCTTGGAGTTGACTAGAATAGTGGGTTGTAATTTTTCAGGTAAATTTTTTCCGGGCAGAAAAGAGATCCCCACTTGATAGCAAACAGAAGAAAAAAGCTGACCAAAGTACCACTGGAAGCCTAAGATCCTCATCACTTGGTGGTCCATTTCCAACCGATCATAAGCTTGGAGTCTCTGATGATACACTTCGACCACTGAGTTCAGTTCTGCATGTTGGTGCTGCTGTAAAACGGCTAACACCTGCCAATATGCAGAGTCAAATTTCATTGGGGAAGGCTAATTCTAATCATAATTCTCAATCTGTGCAAATGAAGAGAAACTTTGGAAATTACCGGAGAAAATTATGGGAAAGCTGGTGGGCCTCAGAAGGAGTGGCAGGGAGGCTCTGTTTCAGTACATTCTTAGGATGCTGCATGTTTGGTACGTTTAAGCTGCTTTCTTTGCAAGTTGGGCGCAATCGAATTCCAAATTGGTACTCCAATCAGTCTACTATATGCACGAGTGCTTTTGCTTGTACAAGGGATCAATCGTTAGACCCAAAGATAGCTCCTATTTCTGTCAGTAAGGGTGGGATTGGAACGAGGATCAATGGGTTGATCCTGTTCTTTAAGAAGCAGCTTAAGCATCCCTTAAATGCTGGCCCCTCGCAAAATTTGTGGCCAGTCGATGATCTATCAGCCTTAAATAAGGCACCTACTGGTGGTAGTGTGCTGCTCAAGAGAGAGATGCCATTTGAGGAAGCAGAAGCTCTCGTGAAGCAATGGCAAAACATCAAATCTGAGGCTTTAGGACCAAACCATCATATTCATTGCCTTCCGGAGATCCTTGCAGAGTCAATGCTTTCTCAGGTTAGATTTGAAATACCTTAAGCTGTTTTCTTCTTGGGCCTGTTTGATATGGTCCATTAGGGCATCGTAACAACATGAGCTAGAGGTTATCACTGTCCCATCAATGGGTTAGATGGTGGAGGGGGTGGGTCCCATCAAACATGTTACTAATTCATCTTTATGTCTCACTGCCCCTTCATCATCGTAACCCATTTTATTGGATGGTGATAATCCACAAGGTCGTTGTTGTCATGTCCATGTGGTTTATACGATATTTTGCTTTTTTCATTGCTATGAAAGAAATTGTATTTCATCTGATTTTAGCCTTGGCTCTTTCTATTGTTAGAGATCTATCTTTCATGATTGTCTCTGTGTTTTCGTACAAGCAGTGGCAAGCTCTGGCAGAGTCTGCAAGGTTGAGGTCGTGTTTTTGGAGATTTCTTTTACTGCAAGTGTCAATTCTGAGAGCTGAGATTGTATCAGATGGGATTGGCTGGGAGATGGCAGAAATAGAGGCAGTCTTGGAGGAAGCTGCAGAGCTCATTGATGAATCTCAGCCCAAGAACCCAAATTATTACAGGTAATCCAGCTTCCCAAAAGAATTCTTTTGGCAATGCTGCTGCTATTCCCCTACCCCTCCCTTCCTCCTCTTTTCTTTCTTTCCATGTAGAATGCAAGTTTATGATTGTTGCTTCAGTTATTGACTGTTTCATTTCCTCTAAGCAGCATTTACCAATTTCATGCTTATGATGTTACTTTAGTTTTTGACTGTTTTATTTCTTCAAAGCAGCACATACCAAATACGGTATGTTTTGAAAAGACAGTATGATGGTACATGGAAATTTTGTGGTGGCGGCATCCAGACTCCTGCTTGATTCTTGCACTTCAGATGCAAAAGAGTCACACTCATTGTCCCACTTCTTCAAGGCAGTACAACACCAATCTTCACTTTGTAGGGGAATTCATTGAACTCGGAAGAAAAAAGAAAAAAGAAAGAAAAAGAAATACGAAAGAAGGGGAATCCTATCGTCATATTATGTTAGGGTGCAGTAGAGCAATCAGTTCTAACTGGCGAAATGAACTGATCTCTTGAATTGTAAAATTGTAATGCGGGCAAAACGTGTCTCATTTATTGTCCATCTCCCTTGTAATGTTTCCTATTAATCTTGGCTTCTTAGCCAGTTTTTAGCATGTGTCCTCTGGTGATTGGAGCTATAGAAGCGTACTTTGTCGCCTCAACCTTTGTGTGTTTCTCCCACACTTGCTGTCGCAAGAAATACCAGGACAAATGCAGTGTCTCCTTAGTGGCCAAGCTTGGATCACTTTGTCCAAAGCCTTAGCTGACCTGTGCAGATCAAATTTATTGTTTCCACGACTAATGTGAAAGGCATGTAGACGATCTCTCCATTGATTCTCAGTAGTATTTCTGCATTATTCTTTCTCTATTTGTGCTCATGTGTTTCCTGGTTTGCTTACTTCTATGATATATATATATATATATATATATATATATATATATATATATATATATATATATATATATATATATATATATATAGGATAGCACAGCGCTAGGAATTGAACTTGAGATGTAGCGTTTTTAATGTCAAGTGCTAACCACTCAAGCGCAAACACAGTTCCGACTTCTAGGATTATCGTGCATTACATGGCTATAGAAATAACAACTGCATACTGCAAGTTTTATTTCGGGGAATTTTTTTTTTTTTTAATTCTTCGTTATATAGATTTATTGGAAGTATCAATCCTGCAGCTGACTCATTACTCTTGACTACTATGCCGTTGCGTTCATAATAAACTGTATCGAAAATATCAATTAATACATATGCTTTTGATAAAGTTTTTTTTTTTTTTTTTTTATTGTAAAAAAAAAAATGCTTTAGATAAGGCTTTTTATTTTTTAAAATACCTCTAGATCAGCTAAATAGCCAAAGTGCCAAATTGCTCTTTATGCTAATCACAAGTAACTATCGGCTTATGCATTTTCCACTAAGGACTGGGGAGGATCTCTCTCTGGAATTTTGGTAAAGTTGCACTTGAACGCTCCACAGCAGAACGTGGTGTTTCCGCTGTGAAATTTGGTAAAGTTTCACCTGAAAGCGCTACCACATAACCTACTTTCGCCATTGAAAGACTTCGTAAGGGCTTGTAAATCCATTTTTACATTTGAGTGGAATCTGGAGCTACAAAGATGGTGAAGATCTGAATAAATGTATAGGTTGAACTTAAAAAATCCTGAGAAAAGAGCGGAAAATTAATTCATAAGAAAATAGAGTGGAAAGAGACGGAAATTGTTGAGTTATTCTGATGTAGAAATTACATCTCTTTTTATTCTTAAAGGTTAGAAATTGCATCACGATGGAAAGAAGTTTGTTGGGGGGAGGGGGGTTGGGCTTGGGGTGGGTTTGTAAAAGGTGCTGACCTTATGCCTTTACAAGTAATGGGCATTGGTAAATTATGGAAGATATAGTTTTGGCATCGAAAATTTTAAAATGACTTGAAAATTCATGTTCAATCTTAATTATAAAATTTAAAATTTCAAGACCATGCAAATTGAGCACATCTATATACACTTGAAAATCTAAAAAAATCCAAAAGTGTCACACTCCAAGGATTGGGATCAAGGGCAAATGGTGAGTGTGATATCTTGGATTCAAAGAGTGAGCATATTAGATATTGATGAGAGATAGAGAGAGAGGAGAGAGAGAGAGAGGGGGCATGTTCACCATCTGGCCTGAGCTCACTGCATTCTCCAGTCACAAAACCAGTGGTAATCGAAGGCATTATTGAATGCAGCCCTGATGAAACCCAATTGTTGAGGGTGGGTTTTCTCTCTTCATCAACGCTGCACTCAATAGTGCTTTTTATTACTCATTTTCCCCTTACTTGCTCTCTAGAAACACTATGGCCCCATGTCTTCTGGTTGAAACACCATGTCTCTGATATCGCCCTTCTTCTTGTGGTTGTTAAACGAATCCCTTGAACTGATCTCACACGTTGAAGCCATGAGTAGAACTACTTTTATTTAATAATTAAACAAAGCGGCTCTTGAACTGCCTCCTGTGTTTTTCAGAATCTATTTTCTTCAAACTTTTTACATTTCTTAAAAAAAAATATTGGGACTTTTCATCTCTTACAATATTTTGTAAATTGATCATTTTTCTATATAACAAAATGATTGATTCCATTGCGGATGGTCAAAACGAAAGTAACAGATGGTGCGGCTTTTGTGAGGCCACGGCCTATGAAATTTGGTAAGGCCCCCACTTTGAAAACCCCACTGAATTTGTAGTTCACAATGCCTGGATTGGATTGTGATGTCCACGGGTAAATTTTTTTTATGGTGCCATCTACTTGTAAACATATTATCTGGACCATCCATTTTCAAGATTTTCATTATATAAAGACCTATATAAATATATGACTAGTAACAGTTATGTATAGACACCAAGGATATGCACCAATCAAATCATAATTTTAGAAACTTAATATTATCAAGAGATATATACCCATACAATTAAGAGATATATATACGCTAACATTCCCCCTCAAAGCCTCGATATGCTTAGATACAAAGTAGCTGGAGTTTGAACAATAAGTTGCATAGTTGGATCTTTAAAGCTTCACATGCATGTCGTAAACTCTAGATCTTCACCAGAGACAAAAATGCGTAAACTCTATATCTTCATTGGAGACGGAAAAGCAGTTGAGACAGCTGAAAAAACAGAATGGCACTTGGAAGAGCCAACAGAACTCGGTTTAGATCCGAGACAGATTCAGCAATTGGCAATCTGAGACAGATTTAGTAATTCACAGTCCAGAACACAAGCCAAAAGAGAAACAAAACAAAGGCTGTTTTATAGAGAGTCGAAACACGACTTAGAGACCTTTAGCAGTTTTTCTTTGGTCTATGACTTTTTCTCACTAAACTGCTAGTGTTGATTGATTCAATCATCGATGAAAGGGAGAGTTGAAGTTTTTATGCAAAAGAGGAAGCTGAAGTTTTTGTCCAATCAAGATTACATAGATACGAAACCTCAGATCTTTTATGTGGGTGGTGCCACCTCAAAACTTTACCCAAAATATAAGGCCTCATTAATAGTGTAGATCAAGTGGATATAAGAATTAAAATGGATCATCTATAGACAGTGCTATGGGATGGACAATTTTTAGTACCTGAAATCTTTACTTTTCAAGACCATGATGGTTGAAGTAGAGATGACGGACTTGGTAAAAGACCATGATGGTTGAAGTAGAGATGACGGACTTGGTAAGTTTTTGTGCTACAGCTTCTCCTTAGAATTGAGGTGCAGCTTTTTAAATTCATGGGGCTTTCTTGCATGGTTTTCATCTCACATAATCTCTTTTGTCCAAATTTGTTAAGTCTTTTATATTTTTATTGCATGGTTCCCATTTGCTGTAATATCTTTGTTCAAACTTTTTGAGATTACTCTTGCGTATTGGATGGTTTTCACTTAGTATAGCAAGTGACCAACTTCATGTTAGGTCCATTCTAAGTCCTTCTTTAATCAAAGTAAACGATTTCGTGGCCATACAATGTCTTGTCGTGAAGGGATTAGTTTCTTTTGATTTTGTTAATAAGGTCAATAGCCAATTGATGCGCAATCAACCTTAAAAAGTCCACCCTCCCTCTATTCTTATCTCTATTTATGACACTTAATAGGAACCGACCATCTGGTTGTTTGTTCTGTCCATTGATCGGTTTGATCTAAGCAAAAGTTCGATTTCGTAAAAAAAGGTCAAAGTCAGTATTTGATTGGTTTTGGTTGGTCTGATAATTCAGGTTTAACTAGTTCAATTTGCTGGAAAAAAGTGAGAATTTTTTTTAATATATTTTATATTTTTAATTATTATTTTTATGGGTGCAGTTTATATAGAATCTAGGCTCTAAACAATCAAATTAGAGCCTACCTTCAAATAATGTCAAGAAATGTAGTTTCAATATTGGAAATCCTTGTGATAGCTTTAAAATATATATTTTTATATTTATTTATAAAGTTTAAATTGTCAAAAATAGTATAGATCAACATATCTATGAAAACTTGAAAATCTTGAAAATTGATGGTCCAAAAATGCATTACAAAATACAATATTTCCAAAACTTGCAATCCATTTTTTTCTTATATCCATGCATCTTGATGTCGAGATGATCAATTTGAAGATATTTGGGCATCAAAACAAACTATTGTAGTGAAACTTTTGAGGTAGGCTCAAATTTGATTGTTTAGAGCCTCTGCTCTATATAAACTTTTACCTAGTTTTATTTTTTATATTTTTCTAAAATATGGTTCAACCAGTTCGACTGATAGATGAGCTAATTTTGATTGGACTAAACCCTTAATTGATTCAATTGAAAGTTTGATTTAGACGAACTAATTTTGATTGGACTAAACCTTCATTGATTCAATTGAAAGTTTGATTTTCATAATTTAATCACAGTGCACACAAAAAAGAGAGGAAATAAAAATCAATATAACCAGCACGTGAGCTATTTTCTATCTTTTACTTTCGCCATATTATTTTATTCTCAGTTAAAACGTATGTTACAAGGACAAAATAAAATTTGCTACTTCATGGGATGATTGTGACTCTGTTTTTTACCACATATAAAATGGCCTAATTGGAAAACATGTATGGGAATTAATGCACGAAAAATCGAACCAAAATATTAACTGGCGTAACCGGTAAAATGGCCGGTTCAACTGTTCTAGCTGGACCAAACAAGTTTTAGGCGGTCAAAAAAGTTTTAAATTTTTTAAAAAAATACAAAAAAAATCTAAAAAAATATAAAAATTATATTCATAGAATGATTAAACAAAGTATATCCACGTGAAGTTGAAAATTAATGAAAAAATGGATTCCAAATAACCAATTTGTGCCTAAAGATATTTTTTGAATTTATTTAAAAATATGAAAAAAATTAAAAATTAAATATTAATGGCCAAAACAATTTTCAATCTTGTCCATAATGAAGAAAAACATTGATTTTTTTTTTAAAACATGAAAAACATAAAAAATAAAATATTAATGGCCAAAACAATTTCCAATCTTTTCCATAATAAAGAAAAATATTGACAAATTAATTACAAGTAAAATCACTTATTTTTTGGGATTTCATATAATTCTTTTAATAATATCTAGCCGAGCCACTAGCCAATTCAGACCTAACCGGGCGGTTACTGTTAGAACGCCCCGCCCCATTTTTTCTTCAATGATGGGAATGAACAAAGTATGCATGGGAACGCATAAAAACTTATTAGTTGTATAAAAATGTCACAATCATCTTTAGATTTTCTGATATGAAATGAGGTTGAGTTTGTACAATTTACCATGTTTAAAGCAACCTAAGAAAAATCGAACTCGAATAGGTAATCGGACATAGGGTTAAAAGCGGTTCAACGAGCCTAATCGGACCGGACATGGGTTGAAAGCAGTTCAACGGGCCTAATCCGGCAAGTCCCATGTGGTTTAAAAAGTGTTAAAAAAATATAAAAAAAATTAAAAAATATGAAAAAAATGTAAAAATAAATATTAATGGCCAAAACAATTTCTATTTTTTTTCCCAAAATTATGAAAAATATTAAAAACAATGTATTGCAAACAAAATCCACTATTTTTTAAAATTTTATATACTTTTTTCAAAAATACCCTGATATGGTTCACCAAAACCGGTCGAAACCAGAACCGGCCATTGGCCAATTCCGATCTAACCGGGTCTATTCGGGCGGTTAGAATTTGAATGCATTTATGAATGTTCCTTAGACATTGTGCGAATAAATGACACACCTGATTTTACATATGACAGCTTGAAGTGATCGTGACCTTGGTCAAATTCGAGTTAAAATTCATAATCCGTTTGCAACCTAGGATAAAATTTGAGCGTAAGAGTATTTTATTTTTAGGACTTCAAAATCTGGGGATGTGATCTCTTGAAGTCTCAATCACGGTTTCGATGAGTCCATGTAGAAATAAGTTACATCTTAAAAATCTACTTTTGAGATGGATTTTTGGACACGTAATCTCTAACATGGAGATCATGAATATAAAATAAATAAATAAATTTTTATTATTAAAAAATTAATTTTATTAAAAAAACATTTGAGCCATTAATTTCAATTGTTTTTAGATGGACCACCTATTTGCATCTATTTTTAAAATGGATACTTTATACCTTGGAACCGCATGTTGTAGAAATGTGATCCGGCCTGCATGAAACAATTTTTCAAAAGAAAAAATAAAAGTTCAAATTGCACGCTCTTTTGTGCTTGAAAAAACTAAGATCCCGAGATTAAATGATGACCGTTCAATTTTTAGGGGTCAAGATCCTAGTGTTGAAGAACATAAAATCTAATTTTCTGAATAAAGTTATCTAATTATTATTTGATGAGCACAAAATCTAATTTTCTGAAGAAAATTATCTAATAATTCTTAGGTCAATCCAAATTTTCCTATAAAGAGATCTTCGAATTGCTCTTTTGCCTAGAGGAGTTAATATACAGCATGCTCCTGCTGGAACATGGCGTACGATAGATCTTTTTTTAAGTGGGGTATCCAAGAAAGAAAAATTGTTTATGCGTATTAAAGATGGATGTAAAGTGGTGGTCCGTCTTAAAAAAAGATAAAAATCAACAATCTAAACATTTTTCAAAATATCAGGTTAGTTTTTCAAATTGTTTTTTTTTTTTACGTATTCATGTTCTCCATGTTAGAAATGATGTATAGGTGAAAAATTAGGTCCAAAACCTATATAAAAAATGAAACATGATGAGGGAATATATATATATATATATATATACATTTGATTCCTGGGACTCATGAAAACCTTATCCCTTTAAAAAAGGGTGGCAGCAGGCCCAATGGCCTGGCTCGGTAAAAGTAGGGTCTGAGCTTCAAAAATGTGTATTGAGGACACAGGCCTGGGCCAGTGAAGTCAGGTGCTTGGTGCTGATTTCTTTATCTTTTTTCGTAGGCCCGGCCCATTGCCAGCCCTAAATAAAACACCTTTGTTGTTTTGAAGGTGTGTATTCAACCAGAGGGATATATACAGAACTCCATAAACAGATAAAAAAAGAAGAAAAAAAAAGATATACATGCATGAACAAGTTCCAAATGGAGAGGAGACGAAGGGGTTGGAGCTAGGCAATGAGCTTCCTAGTGGAATGGCACCATCTATCAAAGGAGGATTGAAGATTGGGCCAATCTGAAGAGCAAAAGGTGAAGTCTTGGAGCCAATTAGAGAGGATGATCTCTTGATCACAATCTGGTAAGCTCTCTATGATCTCTTCTATTGCTCTCTCCACCTCTCTCCTCTCTGTCCTTGAAAGTATGGGGTATGCAACTCCATTCGAAGCATAGCACAACAATGGAAGCCATTGGATCAAGAGCCTGAACTTCACCTGCCTACATGTCTCAATCTCCCTTGATGCCACCTCCCTTATCAAGATTGCTAGAGATAGGAAAATGGGTCACTGTCAGTTGTTTGTTTTTTGAGAGAATTCTTTTCTTTACTTAGGTTGATGTCCACAAATTTATATGGCAAATTACTGGTGTGAAAGGATTAGGTTCTATCAATCACTTGTCATGAAAAAAAATGGTTTTTGTTTTTTGAAATCCAATTCCTTTTCCTTCTTTTTTTTTTATTTGTTTTTTTTTTTTGGCCTACAAAAGAAATAAAAAGAGAAGTGGGGGGACCCCCAAACCCGACTCGGTTTGTACAAGGGCTTACTTAGGCCTGAACAGAATCCATGTATGTTACATGTCCAAGTAGGGTGCTTAAGGACACAACCAAATGCAAGTTGCATTAGCATAATCTAGAAATGTGGTGTAGTTCATATCAATATCAACCTTATAGGGATTGTATGCGACCGTTTATTTTTGGTACAAGAAAGTCACGATCACATTTAGCCATTAGATGTGAAATCTAATGGAAGAAAGTGTGTCATAACATTCAAAAATTTTTATTGTGGATTTTGTGTCAAAACTATAACATACCCTCAACCGCTGAATTTCAAATCTAACTATCACTGATTATTGTGATCTCCTTGTATTAAAAATAAATGCACTCATTGTATATATATTTCCATCAAAATAAGGTGCAACTCCAAACCTAGTTAGAAGATGCACTTCTAGTATAGGAAACCCCTACAATGGCTTGATAATCTTCAACCCATAATCATGAAATTTAAGTATAAAAAATTAGTTCAGATCCAGTCGATCTACACTTGAAAATTTTAAAAGTGGGAGGTTCAGATAATGTGTTACAGGATGCAATATATTTAAGATTATAATTTTTTTTTTTTTAATATCCATACATCTCAAGGTCGAGATGATCAATTAGAGAGTTTTCCATCAATTTAAACAACCTTATCTAACATGTTATTGAGGTGCTCCTTACTTTTATAACATAAAATTGATGCCTTTCATAAATTTTCTCTGCCTCTAAATATGTATTAGTTAAAAAATAATAATCGAGGACGATATTAAGTAGCATAATAGAACCCCCAACCCTTTTGCTTACACTCAGAATAGCCAAAGTTTATCTCTTTTGCATCACATACAAGACCACCCTAAATTTTTCTTCCACTACAAAAAATGGGAGTTACAATAACCATATGTCATGACTCTACTCCCTGCCGTCCTCAATGGACATTTAAGACTCCAAAGGATAATCTAAAAAAATCTCTTAATCAAATATGAGATATTCAAGACTCAAAGGACAATATATAAAAGAAAAAGGATAAGATAAGGCTTAGGCCTTGCGACAAAAGTAAACCCACCCCTCAAATCTCACCAAAATTTCTAACTTTAGTAATAGAAACTTTTAAACTAATTATCTATGTTAGAATTCGTAGGAGCATACATGCATAGACATTGAATGGAGAATGGAAAGAGAAGAAGAGAGAACACAACATTTACGTCATTCAGGCTGAAGCCTTACGTCCATGGATCCAAAGCCCAAGGGCTACATCTTGACTATTTTGGATTAATTTTTATATTGATAAGTACCTCTATATATAGAGGACAATAAATATGATATGATTTTTTGCAGATAAAGGTAAATAGTAGGAGCCTTATGCTAAAGTCCTACGTCCACGGATCCAAAGTTCAAAGGATTACATCTTCACTATTTTGGATCAATTTATATATTGATAAGTACCTCTATATATAGAGAACAATCACATAATTATAAGAGATAAATATAATATGATTCTTACAGATAGAGATAATAGCAGGAGTCTTATCACCAAACTAACTTGATGACCAAGTAACTTTGATTTCATACCTAATCTTATCAAGAGATATATACTCATTAATCCATAATGATGTATATCACTATGAACCCGAGATATCAATATCCTAACACTCCCCCTCAAACTCAAGCTGCTTTGTGTCAGTTCAAAGCATACTAAGTTGTTAAAAAAACGAGTAATGCTATTCAGATTGCTTGAACAACACGCACAGATTGCAATCGCCGATCAACGAGCCTCAGGAAGAGAGGGCCTCAGGAACATCTGATATCGAGTAACGAAAAACTCGATAAAAAACAAATAAACAGGCCTTCGGAACATACAAAATCGAATAACGAAAAAACTCAATCATCAAATAGGATAGAATAACGGAAAACTCCATCATTCAATAAGATTGAATAACGAAAAACTCAATCATTAAACATAGGCATCCTGAATATACAGGATCGAGTAAACTTGATCATCACACATGATCTAGTAAACTCCATCATCAAGATGGAGTAACGAAAAACTCCATCTTCCAATAAGATTGAGTAACAAAAAACTAAATCATCAAATATGATCAAGTAACGAAAAACTTGATCATCACTCAGGATCGAAAGATTCGATTATCGAACATGATGCATTTGAAAAAGCCAACAGAAATGAAAAGAAAATCTGAAACCTTTGAAACACCGCCATCATTTCAATATGTTTTGCATCTGCTTCTAAAACAGATGGCGAGCCTGCAACCCCACCATTTTCAGCAGGTAGAGGAAACAACTTCTTCCTTGAATATGAAGAAAGAAATCTTGAATTGCCACATATCTACCTCAGGATTAAGTATAGTTTTTTTTTTTTTTGTGTATGGAAACAGGAAGCCAACTCAACCACTCATTAATGCCTCCTCTTGGTCTAGTAACACGATATAAAGATTGTTTATCAAAGAGCCCTAACGCTTTAACCAACCCAATGCTCTGGTTCTTAGCACCAGAAAATCTATTACCAATAATTACAGCTCTCTCCACCACATTCAAAACTCCTGCTTCAAAAATCTCAGGCATTCCTATCGCTCCACTAGGAGGGCTCTGGGAGCTTAATCGTCCTCATAATTTCACCAACCCTAATCCAACTTGATTCAGAAAAAACCCCAATTTTCAACAAGATTAATATGCCTCTAAACAACCCAACCAAATCTCAAAAGCTTTGGTTTTGCCATTTATTTCTGATAAATTAGGAAGAACTAGGTGAAAAATATGGTGGGAAAATATAAAGGTGCAAGCTAGGGTTTTCTATTTTGCAGAGTTTATCATGAACGGATAAGGTTTATGTTATTTTGAGGTTGCAGGAGACTGAAGTTTTCCAATTGAGAGAGACAGAAAGAGAGGACGTCTTTCTAGAGAGAGAGGAAGCCTTCGGTTTAGAGAGAGAGATGGATCAGAATGCAAGGGAAGCTATGGATCAAGGAACTAGTCATGAAATTTTTCGACCTCATATTTGAGCCGATGAGTCTATGGCACTGATACCATGTTAAAATTTGTGGGAGCATACATGCACAAACATTGAATAGAGAATGGAGAGAGAAGAAGAGAGAACACAACATTTACGTGGTTCAGGCCGAAGCCTTAAGTCCACGGATCCAAAGGCCAACGCGCTACATCTTCACTATTTTAGATCAATGTTTATATCAATAAGTATATCTATATATAGAGGACAATTACACAATTACAAGAGATAAATATGGCATGATTCTTAGAGATAGAGATAAATAATAAAAGCCTTATCACCAAACTATCTTGATGACCAAGTAACTTTGATTTGATCTCTTCTTATCTTCTAGATACCTCACTTTCTAATAATGTATATCAATATGAACCCGAGATATCCATATTCTAACAATCTCAACATTGATTATCATGAAAGTTAGAAAAAAATACGGATTCAAACTCGAAAAGAAGTGTACTTACAACCCATTATCTAGACCGCCCATTTTCTAGTTTCAACAAATCCACAAGATCTATATTATATTTGGAGCTTCAAATTTCATAATCCAATGTGGAAATAGATTTTCGAGCCACTATAAAAATCCTGCATCGGAATTGCATTTTTTCCAGTGAAATTTGAAATTGAGGCTTTACATTTTTTTCAGAAGGCTTAGGCCTCATAAAAACTGCATCCCATACAAAAAGACTATCAACTTATGGAGCATAAAGGCTACACTCCCTATCCATTATCGAATGAAATAGGCAGCAAGAGACAACCACCCCTATCCGTCAAATAGGAAATAGGGCAATAGGGTGCATTCTATTGACTATAGTTAAAGTCTAAAAGGTTATTTTTTGGACTTTGTGCAAAAAAATGACATATCCTTAATTGGTTGATTTCATATTTGAAGGCTTGAGGTGATTATGATATTCATTGAAAGCAAATGATTTTATAGTGCACAGTCCCATAATTTAACTGAAAAATAGATCCAAAACTCACCTGATAACTTCACAATTGAACCTTGCACCCTCCGGTTTGCGGTGATCGAAATCGAGGCCAATCCTGACGCGAAGCTCCACTGAACCACGGCGTCCTCCGCAGCTGAGCACGCCCTCATTTTCTCTGTGATCCACAACAGCTCTTGGGCCAACTTCTCTGCCAAAACCTCATCACCCACCCCTTCCTTCTCCCCAACTCCATCAGTTGAGAGCCTAGGTATGTGCCCTACACCAATTTGTGGGCTCAAGAAGGACCCTACACAACTACAAAAGCTCCATAGTGACATTGCAATTGTTGAACCAAGAGGAAGAGTTTGTAAGAGCTTAAAAGGCCAAGGGGCAGTGCTTTCTTGTCTTTGTCGATTTACATGGAGAGAAGAGTGGAGAAGAGCACACGTGCGAGAAAAAGCACTTGAGAGAGCCACACGGTTCACTTCTCTAAGGGCCTCACTTCCTACAAGTGCATTTTCCTCTACGATTTTGTCTACCATAGACAATGCAAATTGGTATTTTCTTGATGAGGCGGGAATGTCGTTGAGGAGAGAGAAGATCTACAATAAAAAATTAGAGAGAGAAAATCTATTAATCATCATCATTGTCGAATTTTTTTTCTAAGGCTCGGCTACACAAATTCTAGTCTGCCATCCTGCTCTATTGAGGGTTGTATTCTTAATGAGGCTATAAGTCCCAAATAATGCTAATGAGATCATTTACCTTTGGTGCAAGCTAGTGACAATTAGTGTAGACTATATTAGATGTAAAATTGGGTGATTGCATTTATTTTATTGACCAAATTCAAAATTCAAAAGAAAATTTCGTTGGGTCACACTTAGATTGCACATTTAAATAGTTTCATCGGATACAATCCTATTATCATTTTGGGAAGCATAAAATATAATTGGTTATTTCAGCACATAATAATAACAATTATCGGTAGCTATCAAATGTCAAATACGTACCATCATTACTGTTCAAGGCCAAATATTTTTTGTTAAGCGTTTACGTAGAGAAATAATGCACGACGACTCCCTGATTTTACATGTAAGGGCATATGGTGTTTTAACTTTTAGTTAATGTTCTTAGATACAATCCATATTCATTTTGCTAACCTAATTGGGATGAGTATATATCATGAAAATCATAATTGCTGATTTATATCTATTTTTAATTAAAAATATATATAAAAAAATTATAATAACTTCTAATCATAATTTGAAATTAAGGGACTGGAGATGTGTAAATTTTGTGTTAAGAAATAACACACTCCTAACCACCTAATTTAAGATGTCGGACTCACTTGAGAGAGGGCTCGCTCTAGGGCCTTCGGTGAGGGCTCTGTGATCCGGGCAGACCCGGCATGGTCGAGAAGTGCAAGCGGGCCCTGGAAAGGCCAATCATGGAGTAGGAGAGAAGAGGAGGAAGGGAGAGAAGGGCATGGAAGGCAGTCCATGAGGATGCGGAGCACCCATACTGTGAACCACACCATAAGCATGAGTACATAGCGAGCGTGGTCCGACGGCTTCCACCGCTCCCCAGGGGTACTACCACCGGAGGCCACCGCAACAAGAGTTTTCGCT
Source organism: Amborella trichopoda (assembly GCF_054954075.1). Lineage (NCBI taxonomy): Eukaryota > Viridiplantae > Streptophyta > Magnoliopsida > Amborellales > Amborellaceae > Amborella > Amborella trichopoda. The sequence continues at coordinate 1,507,111 of NC_142344.1, forward strand.
GCCATGTTTACTGTGGACATGAATAGCGAGTTTAAGAGAGGTGCAGCGCCACCGCTGCTCGGGGAGAAACCGCGATCGAGGGGGACTAGATGCCCCGCCATCTCTCTCTCTCTCTCTGTATTTGCTTCTCTTTCTAGATCCTCCCCCTCTCTCTACCCCCAGTTTCCTGGTTCTCTCTCCCCCTTTCTGGTTTTATGTGATGCAATGAGGTTCTCTCTCTCTCCCCCTTTCTGGTTCTATGTGATGCAATGAGGAGAAGGGGAGTAGCCATGGGGCTAATTTGTACCTGGGTCTTTTTACGGTTTTACCGGGCCAAAAAAAGGAAAAGGACAAAAAGAGATGAAATGAAAAGAGGAAATAAAACAACTAAACAGTTTAAATTCGATTGGCATGAAGGGACTCTTCACATTGTGTGGATCCATTTTTATGTCCTTGAAAATGTTCGTAATCTCATGCATGTCCTAATTTTAGTGATTGCTATTCTTCTTCTTGTCAAAACGTCTTTTTGCAAAATAAAAGAACGCCGCTGCCGGGGATCGAACCCGGGTCACCCGCGTGACAGGCGGGAATACTCACCACTATACTACAACGACTTCTTATGTTACGCACTTTCTAAATAATTTTGAGATTTGTTTAAATTTTACATAACCTCTAAGGTTATAGTATACCACTGCGGCATATTGTACATTAATTCCAAGAGGTAAAAACTTATGTAGGAGTAGTGCTTCAAAAATTGGATCCCCAAGACAAATTTGGCATTCTAGAAATCTAATTTGGATAAGTGAACCAAACCGATGTGAGAATCGATCCCCAAAAAATTTAAATAATAATGCTAATTTTGATAATATAAAATAAAAAATAAATTGAGTGAGAACCAGACTAATTCTCTGATTCCCTAGCAACGGTTCTCTGAAGGAGTCAAAATCGGAGGAATTCTTGGTCCTTAGTAGGGACATGGTGGGTCCACATCAATTCCCATTCCGGATAAGTCATTTCCGACATACATCGACGAATTTTAGAGTAATTCTGACACCTCAATTATGGGAATGCAGCCTTCTCAACCTCTCTACTAATTAACATAGAATTTATTTTTATATGCATTATGAATGTTCCTAAGAAATAATGTCTTAAGATAGAACAAAGATCGCTACCAATAAGATCCAATTAATTAAGAACTCAAAAAAATCTATTTTCTGTTTTTTTTTAAATACACAGCTGGTGATTTTAAAGTGTATCGCAGAGTTGCAAACCAAGAAAGTCTTCCAGGTCATTCACGAGTAGAGTGAATGCATAGTGTGCTCAGTAAGAACACACACTATGCACACACTGTACTCAACAGTGTCTTGTATAGACAGCCTCCATGCACCTTAAGATTATCGAACTTCATAAGTTTTCCTTCGAAGTAGTTTTGGCCACTTGAAAGGAAAGGAAATGTTTTGCTTGTCTTGTTATTTTTCTCAACACTATTTGAAAAAAAAAAAAAAAGTATATAAAGAGGCTATTTACTTTTAGTACAAGGAGGACGCAATTACTATTGTATGTTGGATTTCAAATCAGGTGGTAGAGAATGTGCCATTGACCAGGATTACAATTTAAATTTTTTTTTTCGAATTTTGTAACACAACTCAAGTTGTCCCATTTGAAATCGGATGGCCATAGATATTTGTGACCTTGTGAAAAAGGTAAATCATCCCATAGTATACAATCCCATTGAAAAACAAGAGTATACACCCAACTTTTCCAAAGAAGAGCCATTGGGAGATTTTTTCGTTCTAAAAATTCAAGGACCACTTCAGGATGATTATTTACAAATGAAAAAAAAAATACTTTTTGAGTTCAACACTTATGTCACCCTTTATAAATTGAACGATCTCTATTCAATCATGAGATATTAATTTTGTCAAGCCCATAAAACGAACGATTTGGTAAAATAAATACATTATTAAAGTTAGTCTATGAGTTGAAAAGGTTATATCGACAAAATTTGAGGTCTTAAAATAATACTATTAAATTGAATTGTATCCAAAAGAGTAGATAGATAATATGGTCGTACGGGAGCATTAAATATTCTAAAAAAAAAAAGGCACCCTCAAAACCCATATTGGAAAATGAAGAAAAAAAAAATATAAAGGAGAGGGAAAGGGATGTAAAAGTCATTTTTTAGTAACTGAGGGTATCTAGGTGAATTTAAGGTGCCAACTTCGTGTCAGTAGGCTTAGATGAGTAGGTGTCTGGTGGAATCCATGTTAGTGAGCCACGCTTTGGGAGAGTGCATGACTTGTGTCCTCCTCATCAAACCGTTTGCCTTTTCTCATTCTCACCCTTTCTCTCTCTACTCTTTTTCTTTTTCTCTCTCTTTCTCTCTCTTCTCCTACCAAACAAAATACCCCAGGCTTTTCATGTTTTTGTTGCCACACGTGTTACATACTCAAGGTTAGAGCTGCAACATTTGGACATGGAGGAGAGAAAAAAAAAGTGCCAATATTCAGGGTTAGAGGTGCAATATTTGGACTTGAAAGAGAGATAAAATGTGTGTATGCGTATGCGTGTGTATGAGAAATTCCTCAATCTCACCGTTCAAAATCCCCGGTTCACCAGGTGAATCATGATGCTCTTGAGATTATAAGCCGTAGTTTGAGGTTGATTCGGTCTAGTCTGGACCAACTCGCTTGGTTTTATGTGAGCTATTCAGATTTAGCACCTTATTGGATTTGAGTAACTTGGACGAGTCTGAGCTCGAGTCGGCAATTATTTAGCGGTCAACTTGGATAAATGATTGGTTCACAATCCATAAATTAGATGAAATTAGATGCTAGAATAAACAAACATGATTGTGTATTACGAAACCATTTTCTTTTGATAAAAGGATATGGCAATTATTTTTAGCAATTAGATGTGAAATTTAATAGTTTGAAGCAGTGTTTTAAAAAACGTCGCGAACCGGATTCGTCCGGTTCGACTCGAAAATCGTAAAAAGGGGATCGTATCGGCTAAAAAATCGGAAATCATCCGGTTCTAGAGAGAACCGAACGATTCTGCACAGTGACTCGCCGAGTCACTGTGTGGAATCGGCGAGACCGTGAAGAACACAGGTTGCACAATGTTCTTCACGGGATTCTTTGAAATTTGTCATTTTTTGATCATTTTTCTTGTTTTTTTTGGCATGTGATCTAATTTGCAGGCTGTAAACAGCTTTATTCAGCTTTTTCAAGGATTAAATGGTTGAAAAATTTGGTGTTTTTGGATCACGAACTTGCTTTTTTAGGGTTTCCCGCCTTTTCTGAAAGTTTCATGCCAAATAGGGCATGAATCTTTCAAAATTTGTAGCCATTTTGATCGTAAAGCTGTGAATCAAAACCTTTTGTTACTAATTTGTGATAATCGTTGAGAAAAACAGAGTTTTTTGGAGATTGAAGGCTTCGGTTCACAAAATCAGGTAAGAAGTTTGGGTTTTTTTTTTTTTTTTCCGCCATTTGATTTATTTCACTGCATATTTTGAACATAATGAGTTCAATAATTAGGGTTTTTAATCTTTATTGTGTCTAGTATGATTTAAAATTTTCAATTTTACGTAATCTGGTCAATTACAGCATGAAATTTGAGATAAACACTGAGATGTCTGCGGAACCAAAATTCTGCTGTTTTTTTTTTTTTTTTTTCCGCCTTTTGATTTTGTTTTCATGATATATTAGAAATAATGTGTTAAAAATTTAGGGTTTTGATTCCTTATATTGTTGTTTATCAAAAAATATACTCAATTGGATGTAATTTATTCACTTAGAGGTGGATTTTTGAGTTAAAATCGCTTATGTAAAATGACTCAGTGAAGAACAGAATTATTTTTATTTTTATTTATTTATTTTTTTTTTGTAATCCATGATCGAATGTTTTGTAATACTTGATCGATTTTTTTGTAATCCATGATCGAATTATTATTATTATTTTTTTTTGTAATCCATGATCGAATTTTTTGTTTTGTTTTTTTTTTTGTAACCCATGATAGAATTTTTTGTAATCCATGATCGAATTTTTTGTAATCCATGATCGAAATGTTTGTTTTTTTTTCTTGTAATCCATGATTGAATTTTATTTTTTATTTTTTATTTTTGTAACCCATGATAGAATTTTTTGTAATCCATGATCGAATGTTTTGTAATCCATGATCGAAATGTTTGTTTGTTTTTTTTGTAATCCATGATCGAAATGTTTGTTTTTTTTTTTGTAATCCATGATCGAATTTTTTGTTTTTTGTTTTTTATGTAACCCATGATAGAGTTTTTTGTAATCCATGATTGAATTTTTTGTAATCCATGATCTAATTGTTTTTTTCTTTTTTTGTAATCCACAATCGAATTTTTTGCTTTTTTTTGTTTTTTGTTTTTGTAATCCATGATCGAATTTTATGTAATCCATGATCGAATTTTTTGTAATCCATGATAGAATTTTCTGTAATCCATGATCGACTTTTTTGTAATCCATGGTTGAAATGTTTGTTTTTTTTTCTTGTAATCCATGATTGAATTTTTTGCTTTTTTTTTTTTTTGTAACCCATGATTGAATTTTTTGTAATCCATGATCGAATTGTTTTTTTCTGTTCTTGTAATCCATGATCGAATTTTTTGTTTTTTTATGTTTTTTTTTTTTTGTAATCCATGATCGAATTTTATGTAATCCATGATCGAATTTTATGTAATCCATGATCGAATTTTTTGTAATCCATGATCGAATTTTTTGTAATCCATGATCGAATTTTTGTAATCCATGATTGAATTTTTTGAAAATTTGTGATTTTTTTTTTTAATCCATGATCGAATTTTTTTTTGTAATCCATGATCGAATTTTTTGAAAATTTGTGATTTTTTTTTTTTAATCCATGATCGAACTTTTTGAAAATTTGTTAATTTTTTTTTTTAATCCATGATCGAATTTTTTTATGTAATCCATGATCGAATTTTTTGAAAAATGATGATTTTCCGAAAAGATGTGAAAATCGTGATAAAGTTTTGATTATCATGATGTATTAAACCCAATTTTTAATTTTTATTGTTTGAGTTTGCTGTAATTTTTGTTTTTTTTTTTCCATGATCGAATTTTTTGAAAAATGATGATTTTCCGAAAAGATGTGAAAATCGTGACAAGGTTTTAATTATCATGAGGTATTAAACCATATTTTAAATTTTTATTGTTAAAGTTTTTGTTGAAAAAATTGTATGTTGATGGATTATTTATGCAAAAAAATGCATGTTATTATATTTTTAATGCAAAACTGTATTTTTTTTATCTGTTGTTCATGGATTTTTTAGTTGGAATGACTGATGTTAGCTGGCTCTTTGAAGAATTGTTTTTATTAATAATTTTTTAATGCAAAAAATGTATGTTCTTGATAATTGAGTTGTAGCCATGTTTGGAGCTTGCATTTTGTATTATATTATTATGAATATTTGTAATTGATATGTATGAAAATATTATTGTCAAAAAAGGTATTTTGCAATAATAAATAACAACTAATATGACTACATGAACTACCGCAACATATTATCACTACACATGGTGATTATTTTTCTTTTTGAACTGTCAGGTTAATTTTATACTTTTTACATCTTAAAACAGTTGAATCATGTCAAGATCTGCAGAAGACCCTGCATGGCAACATGGGGTCAGACTTGATCCCAACAAGAAAGACAAAATTATTTGTAATTACTGTCAAAGAGTGATAAGTAGTGGGGTACATAGGTTCAAGCAACACTTGGCAGGGGTTAAGGGAGAAGTTTCTGCATGCACTAGTGTCCCTAGTAATGTAAAAAAACAGATGGTGGCAATTCTAATGCTAACAAAGGTAAAAAAATTGCCAAACATAGGATGAATGAGGAGATAGCTAGTTTATATACACCATCAAGCAGGAATGATACAGAAGAGCAATATAATAATGACCTAAAAGAGCAATATAATAATGAGCTGGACATGGCCACAAGATTGAGTTTACATGAACAATATCAGAGGGAACGTGAGTTTAGAATGCCCGGTGGGTCTAGCTTAGACATGCATGGTGGGCCTAGCTCCGATATGCATGGTGGACCTAGTTCAGATATGCATGGCGGGCCCAACTCAAATATGTATGGAGGGGTTGGTGGCAATATGTATCAAGGAGAATCAGTTGTTGAAGAAATTATTTTTAGGTTACCTAGGAGTGCCAGTATTGCAAGTCATGGTCGTAAAGACCCATTTCTCTCAAAGCCTAAGTCACAACAGATGACCCTAAAAGGCATGGTTAAAGGTACAAGAAACATGTTAGGGAGATATGTTGGTAAATGGTTATACGATAAAGGGATTCCCTTTGATGCAGCCAATAGCCCATATTTTCCACCTATGATTAGTGCAATCCAGAGAGTCGGGCCTGGGGTAAAACCCCCGACGGCATATGAGCTCAGTGGGCCAATATTAGATGAAGAGGTAGAGGAAGTTAAAAAGTGGATTGAAGAATATAAACAGAGTTGGCCAAGGACATGAATTACTCTCATGAGTGATGGTTGGTTGAATAAAGTTAGCAAAAAGGAGTTTTTAAACTTCTTGGCCTATTCCCCAAAAGGTACAGCTTTTTTGTCTAGCAAAGACGTATCAGGGACGAAGAAGTATACAAACTTCTACGTACGACTATATGATCAGATAGTGGAGGAGGTGAGAGATAAGCATGTAGTCCAGTTTATTACGGACAATACGCGTGCATGTGTTTCTGCGGGCAGCAAGTTGATGGATAAGAGGAAGCATCTAGTATGGACCCCGTGTGCTGCACACAGCATCGATCTTATGTTAGATGAGATCGGAGAGATCAAAATTACGAAGGAGACTCTAGATGAAGCAAAGTTGGTGTCGAGATTTATATACAACCACTCTAAAATTTTATTTCTGTTTAGAGAACACTCTAAGAAAAAAGAGATAATCAGGCCTGCCATAACCCGCTTTGCGACCGATTACTTAGCTATGGACTCCATTCGAGAATCTGAAGGTGCATTAAAGAGATTGTTTACTTGTGAAGAGTGGTTAAATGACCGCCTCTCGAAGTCCAGTACCGGTATAAAAGTGGACAACATAATCTCAAATAGGCTGTTCTGGTCTCAATGTTCCAGTGTTGTAGAGGCCACTGCCCCTTTGGTCACGGTGTTAAGAATGGTGGATGCTGACAAGAAAGCTACCATGGGTATCCTTTATGAAGGTATTGAGAGGGCGAAATCAGCTATTAGGGAGAAGTGTAATTTTGCTAGCAAAGTGATCGAGATTATAGAAAAGAGGTGAAACACCAAATTTGGACGTCCAATTCATTATGCTGGTAAATATATATTTATATCATTGCAATGTTTCAGTTTAAATCATTTGTTTATGAAATTGTAAATGACATTTTTCTACCTATATATTTTTTAGGTTACTACTTCAATCCAAAATTTTTCTATTCGACACCTGAACAACCCCACAAGATTATGGAAGAGGTCAGATACATTATTGCAAGGTTGGAGAGAAGCCATCGAAACCAAGTAGCAGCAATACAAGAGGTATTATTTAATGTTTGGGTAAGAACTTCATTGAGTTGTTATATTTGTGAGGAATAATGCACTAAAACGTAATATATTTGTTTTAGCTTGCTATGTATAGCGATGCTATAGGATCCTTCGGAACTAGACTTGCCAGAAATTCTCGAACTATGATGGATCCAGGTTATCCCCTCGCTAATATTTTGTTCATTCATATATTTAATCTTATGAATTGTTCTTGCCCTTACAATGCTTTTTACATTTTAATCCAATTGAATGGTGGAAGATATATGGTACTGATGCACCTCACCTAAAGAGGATAGCAATCAAGGTGCTCTCCCAGACATGTTCTACTACTGGCTGTGAGCGCAACTGGAGTACGTTCCAATGGTTGCACACTACTAGGAGGAATCGACTCGCTTCTGAGAAGCTTCATAAACTAGTCTACGTTCATTATAATTTAAACCTCAGAGAGTGATAAATAAGAAGGAAGCTTGAAGACTATGGGCCGATAGACTTAGACACAATATTTGTCACAGACACAACAGACCAATGGGTAGTAGAAGAGGAGGAGCCAGTGTTGCACAATAGAGCGTTCCTTGAGGCTATCGGTGATGAAGATATTGAAGAAAGTGATGAGCAGCATGAAAGAGGAAGCAGCCAGCCAATGTATCCACAATATGTCGGTGATATTGCACCTAATGAGGGAGAATGGGAAGGGGGTCTAAGAGCAAATGAGAGAGATGATGATTCTGAGGCCACCCTATCCCAGCCATATTATTCACATATCGAGTCCCTACAACAACAGTGTAGGGATGAGCACGACAGTGCAGGTGAGCATGAGGATGGACAAGCTTCGGGGATTTTGGATTGGGAACACAACAAAACACTAACACTCAGGGATTTGGGAATAGTCAGACGCCCGCTAATATCGAGGATTCGTTTTTAGATCGAATCAATGAATTGTCAAACGAATTCAATCAATGGCACCAGCGTGACCAAGAAGAACAACAACGTCGTCTATCATTTTATTTTTAGATCGTATGTTACTAATTTTATGCTTTATTGTAGTCCATGTATGTTGATATACTTATTCCATGATAATTCTATGTTTATCCTTTTGTGTGATGTAAATTAAATGCTGAATGGCGGTTCATACAGGGAAAGAACATATCAATATTCGCATATTCATTCAAAAACATGAAAATTCTTAATGGAGTACCCTCATTTCTTATTGAATTCCTAAAAAACAATATTTATAATGAATTTTAATAATTTTTTCAGATTTTTTTGAAGCTTTATTCTGACCGATTCACCCGATTCCCGATCCGGATCGGTTTTTTGAGAGCCCGATCCGGGTCACCGATCCGTTTTTTAAACCATAGGTTTGAAGTGTGCTGCATACAATATTTAAAAAAACTTGTTTTGGAGTGCCCAATCAATAACATATCATCAACCACCCGATTTCACATCTAACGGTCAATAATATTTGTGATCTCATTGTATCAAACTAAATGACCATGTCTTCCCTACTGAATTACCCCCAAAAAAAAAAGAAGTAAACGGTCCTGTTATATACATTCCTTGAACAAAAATGACAAATCTCAAATCTAATGGCATGAATTGTGTGTAAATCAGTTCATTTTTTTTTTTTATAATCCATCATTTAGTTGATTTATTTTTTTTTCATAATTTAGTTTTCAAAATGCTATCAATTATTATCACATAAAAATTTTATGGCTATAATATCGGGTATGCCCATATCATCGCAAAAAATCATTTTATTATGATAGTATTGGACATCATATCGACCCTTGATTATCTCATGACAAAATCATGGGAAATTCAATTTACCATTGCCAATGAAAATCTAATGGCTCAGGGTTTTTCTGACTTTATTAACAATTATCTCCTATAATTTGAATTTATCTTTATTTTCTCTTGGGAAATAAAAAAGGCTGATAGTATCTCTGATATGATCAAGATAAAAATGAATTTATCACGATAATCTAGCCTCTCTGATTTTATCTCGAAACTGATGACTAAATTTTGATAATAAAAAAATCAAACAAAATATTCCTTTAACATAGCTACCTAAGAAGAAGAAAAAATGTAATTTTATTACTTTTGAACCCAAAAACCTTAAGTACTGCTTAGAATTAAATTTTTTTAAAACTAATTGTTGTGGCCCAATAAATACCTTTAAATTTTGTCATCTAATTTTTAATATTTGAAAGAGGTTTAAAGCTCACTCGAATTTTCTTACGATAATATCAGGATAAGAGTGTCACTATGTGCTATCCCTTTGAAAATTTTGGATAAGCAAATGTTGACCAATAAATCTAAGTACAAAGGTTTAAAACTAAAAAATCAATCATTTTTTTAAGATTTTAAATGAAAAATCTATTGTTTTTCTTATTATTGTTTTTTTCATATTTGAAGCCGAATCATCAATATTTCTCAATACAAATTAGATTCAACATTGGAAAATTCAATCGAATTTTGAGACTGAAATCAATCTAAATTGATTCGGATTTTAAAATGAATCAGTTTTCATATAAAATTGAAAATTTGGAAGTGTAAAAGAGAGAATTGAGATTCAAGATTTAATCTAAATCATTTTAATTGAAATAATCAATTGTTTTAAATAAAAAAATCATGTAACATTTATTAAATAATGTCACAATCACCTTTAACTATGAGATGCAAAAATCAAAATATCCTTCGACAGATTAATTTTTTTTATTCTTTTTTAATTTGTGGAGCAGCGCCTGATTTTACATCTTCATCCATTGGTGGAGGTGGTCTGCTCTTGTTAAAGACAAAACGTCCATACAGATGCATGAGCTCTTGGTACCTAATGGGTATGGGAAAGGTTTGTATAGAGCCGAGGCTCTAAACAATCAAATTAGCGCCTATCTCGAAAATTTTACTAGAAGAGGTTGTTTTGATCCCCAAATATCTTCAAATTAATCATCTCGACATCAAGACATAAGGACATGAGAAAAAAATGGATTTCAAGTTTTGGAAATAGTGCAGACATTTTTTGACCAAGATTTTTAAGTGGCTTTAAATTTTATAATTAAATATGAAAATATATTGGAAAAAGTTTATATAAGGATGCTACCTTATAATGTAGAACTACGGATGTCCCTCAAAAATATATCGGAAAAGGTAGTTTTAACGTTGAAAAACCCTTTGATTAATCATCTTGACATCAAGATGTATGACTATGAACAATAAAAATATTTTAAGTCTCTGAAATAGTGCATTTTACAGCATATTATCCACACCGTCCATTTTCAAGATTTTCATATGTTTATAGATCTACGTGATTTTAACCATTTTTTAAATTTTAAATTTTATAATCAGATATAAAAATAGATTTTGAGATAATCCTAATGACATTTTACATCAAAGTTATATACCATGATAAAATTTGAAAGGCGTTGTACCTCTACACCTACGGAGGCGTCCGTATGCCAATTGCACCCAAATATATTTGAAGGTTATCGCAAAAAATACAAGGGGAAATATCTCTTTATTCCCTATTTTTAAATTTCATATCTCACGAGACCCAATAATTGAAAATATTACTTGTAAGCAAAATGTCTCTATCATATAACCCCGTAGACCCATTTGATCATAAATTTTTGACCCAAACAAACACTAAAATGATATCCTATTCAAACTACATCTCTCTCTCTAAAACTCCATCTCTCTTTCTCTTTGCTTCTCGGTGAGTTTACCAGCCAAGGGCTTTAGCTTGAACTCGAACACTATAACACCTTCTTATGTGTGTGAGAGAGATGGAGTTTGGGTTTTAGAGAGAAAGAGATAGATGTTGAGTTTTAGGGAGAGAGAGAGAGAGAGACGGTGAGGTGAGAGAGAGAGATGGAGTTTGGGTTTTAGAGAGAGATAGAGTTTGGGTTTAGAGAGAGATGGAGTTTAGAGAGAGAGAGATATACAGTCATGTCTTAAGTTGTTGATGTCAATAATACATAGTCAAAATGGTTTAGGGCGTTGGAAGATAGAAAATATGAAGTCTTTTTGTTTACAAGTAATATTTTTAATTCTTGGGTCTGAAGAGATATATAAGTTAAAAATAAGGGATAATATGATATTTTCCCAAAAAAATAATAGCAATCAATCAATTACAAGTATGCTTGATATATGCCATTTTTTGAACTCAATTATATAATTAAAACAAAAATAAAATTTGGCATTTTATTGGGAAAACTTATCAAATTAAATCTAACTTACTAATTATTTAACATTTAATCCATAATCAACCATTCAAACACAAGATGAGATGGCGTTTTTTAACAGGTTATTAAAATTAAATCAAATGATAGCGATAAAATATTGAGGGTGTGGTTTGTATAAGATGTCAACCTTAAATAATCAAAGTAAAATGATATTTTGAAAGTTAACGTCCTCAAATTTTATATAAACAAATACTCCTAACCTTTGTCAAAAATTTCAACTTTACTTTTATAATACATGCCACAAAAAATGCATTACTTTTTAGTAATAATACATGTACAACCTTACTTGGTGAGCAAATTATCATAAAGATTAAAAAGTAACTTTTAAAAAAAGAAATGGTTTCTATGCGGCCAGCCCGCATATCGTAGAAATGCAGGTTTGGCAAATAAATATATATTTTAAATATAATTTGATCCTAATTTTTAGAGATTATATAATATTTAACATGAAGATCATAGTATGAAAAAAATAAAAAAATAATTATATTAAAAAAATATTTAGACCGTTAAGTACAATTGTTTTTTTAGATAGATTATCTATTTTTGCTTTATATCTCGAGACCGCATATTTATTTTAAAAAATGGGTCTTTTCCTTTACAACTTAATGTGAATTAGTTTTTTAACGGCGTTGGTGGGGTGGGAATGAAAACCACAACAAGGGTGTCAAGTTTCGGGGAGTTTCCCTTCACACGTGCGGTCTGTCTGCAAGGAGTGGTACTTAAACAAACCGCGCAGTTTTAACTTTCGCGCTCTTTCTCTCTCTAAAGCTCGGGTATGCGATTGATTGTCAGCCCCTCTCTCTCTATCTCACTCTCACTCTCACTCTCACTCTCACTCATAAACCGAGCCTCTCCCTATCTGCACATTGTTCTCCAGAGGCCAAACCCTAGCTGAACAGGTGAGCTCTTTCTCTTTCTCTTTGTAAGTTTTCCTTTTTCTCTGGCCCAACACCCTAGCATGTTATGCATCCTCAAAGTTCATCTGTTTTACGTTATTTCCTGGTAAATATCCTCTAATAAATGCCTCTTTCATAGCTTCCAGTGGCTTCTATTTTTTCATTGGACTCCAATTTCAAGCAGAAACAAAAAAGACTTGCAGGTATTTTCAGGTCTTATTGCTTACTTTTATTTTTTTCTTTGGTTTTTATCTTATGTTTGTACTTTCATATTTAGCATGATTCACTTACCCTATTTATCTTGAATCTATTCAATGTTATCGGCCTTAAAACTGTAAATTGATCGCTCAGAAGTACTTATTCTTTCGCTTTATACACCTTTGAACTAAAAAATTCTCTAGACATACAGCGGTATGAGCAAGGCTCAGAAATGATATAGGTGATATCGTGTACAGGTTTGGCATTCAGGGTTTGGGAATGCCCAACTGTTCTGTGACAAAGTAAGCATCTGGCTGCGCTTGCTAAAAGGTATCAGAGCATTAGAGACTGTCGCTTTACTGTATGCAGTAACTTATAATAGAGCTTTGATGCTAGGCTCTTGGAGCAACAGATCTCTCTGGGAGGAAGGATCATCTAATCAAAACAGCTTCTTAGTCGTGCCTAAATTTTCGATTTGGCTTATTTTTGGAGACCATTATGTTTTAGAGTTTTTTTTAAAAAGAAAGTAATATGGTTACACCAGGTTTCAAACCATGCGCGTGGATGATAATTGAAAAGAATGACAAAATTTTGAACGAAAAGGTAAAGTGGAGAAGATTTAAAGATGGGCTTATAGTGTACTCGAGGAAATGGTGTCGAAAACTCTTATAGGGCTAATACTAGAATTATGTTTAGTTATACAAGTGTTGAACATGTGCCCAAATGAGTAAGGCTAACTTTGTCATTTAATATTTAAACTGTCTTTGTAAATTTTATCATTATCACAGGTAAAATGGATGAAAATGACCTAATACTGGTTAAGAAAAAGAAAAGAAACCTAGTATTTAGTTGTTTACCGCATTTAAAAATTGAAATGAACTAGAAGTTAATCAAAGTCTGGCAATCAGCGGGAGTAAAATAGAAATAGACAATGTTTTCATTAGTCCAGAAATATAGAGATTATAAATTTGGTGGAAGAATTAGCACTCAAAGGTTAAGTATATGTATATCGGTAAAAGTTCTCGTTTGTATGTACTTCATCGTATGGATGCTCATATATTTCACTACATTTCCTTTGAGCAACTAAAGTGATTGGGAAGTGAATATCAATCTAGTTATATAATGTGTTTGAAAACTAAACCAGAATCATAACAACTAGTGGTTGGTGGCTTTGTGTGCTTAGTTTGCAGTTAAGATGTCATGTCCACCTGAATAAACTTGAATAATATGAAGGATGTTGGAACCTCTAGAAGTGATATCATGCAATCATATGAGTGATATTTCAACACATTGTATTCTATCTTCAGTCCTTTCACAAGACTCCTAATGATAAAAGTATTCTCCTAGTGACAGCTTTGATAATGTTCTTTCAATATCTTTAGAGTTTGTTCCAATATTTTGTCCTTATTTTCTTGTTATTTCCCTGTCCTTAATGTCAGCTAATTGGTTGCGACTGCAGAATAAAATATCAATAAATTAAAGTTCTTAATAGAAATTTTCTTTCTTAGAAATTTCATATATAATTCTCAATAAGACCTGGCATTTTTGGGATGAGTCATGAACATTGGTGCAATTGCTAAACAACCTGTGTCCACCTGCACAAATTGAATTTCTTGTCAATCAACTGTGCTTTGTCGTATCTTTTATAAAGAAACCAACTTGACTAGAAAAAAGAAACTTCAGGACAAAAATCCACATCATCATCATAAAAAAAACGTTTTCCCATAATTGAGATCGGCTACATGAATTCTGGTTCGCCATTTTGCTCTATTAAGGGCCATACCCTCAGTGAGGCCATAAGTCCCTATATCTTTTCTCACTACTTCCAACTATATCCTTTTGGGCCTACCTTTTACCCTTTTTGAGCCTTCCACTTGAATTAACTCGCACCTCCTAACATGTGTTGTACTGAGTCTGTGCCATACATGGCTAGCCCACTTAAGTCTACTCTCTTTCTTCTCTTCGCCTATTGGTGCCACACCTAAATTTTTTCGAATTTATTTATTCCGAATTCTATCTTTTATTGTCTTGCCACTCATCTATCTTAACATCCTTATTTCTGCTACACATTCCATAAGCACATTGGTTTTTGACTGCCCAACATTTCGCCTCATAGAGAAAAATATAGGACATTTAAAATGAGAATACCCATAGAATATGGCCAAAATAGCAAAAGAAAAACCAAAATTAAAGTCTTCACCAAAATAAGGGATGGTTTTCAAAAAACACTCAGCGAGTGAGGAAACAGCATTACGAAGTTAGGGTGATCACTGTTTTATGTATGTTATGGCTCAAAGTGATTGGGAAGGTGATCACTGTCTTAAAGCAAGGTGATGATGGCTTTGGTCTCTTATGTAAATGTTTTATTGAGCACTCTCGTGGTTTTTGAGTATTTCATGTTTCTGGCATTTGTTTTGGTTTAAGAAGGGTGAGGATTTTAAACTTTCTCTTAGCCTGTCCTATGCTCCGGTAAAAAGGTTGGGTTGCGAACATAAACTTTGCCAAAACTTATTATGATTCTTGAACCTACAGTTTTTGCTTATAATGATGATGATGTTTGTGGTTTTTTTGAGCTAATGTTTTCTAAGCAAGGGCATTACATTCTTGATGTTCTAGTTTCAATGTTTATGGGTTCTTTTATGCCCATTTTTCATCAGGCCCATCCATCTCATGTTGATGTGTCAATTTTGGGAGAGCATCTAACCAAGATTTATGGTTGTGAATACCTAATAGGTATGTATTTTAGTGAATGTGGCAATGATTTTCTAACTTCTCATATTATAGAGAATCAGAATGCAATTTCTCTCTCTCTACTGTGGGAAACAAATTCATATGCAGGCTCCATTTATTTTGTTCCGAAAGACTGCACTGAGAATTGTTGGAAGCTCCCTAACGATCAGTTGGACCTGCAATTTCTCTCTTTATTTGATTGCCGTGTTTGCTATAACTTTGGGTTTTGGTTACTCTCTCAAGGAATGGAGATTCAATGGCATGGGTAGTGATCATCTGGCTGGGTGCTTCTAGGCCGTCCGTCTCTCCATTGATGGTTCAAATAAGAAATGTGGACTGGGCTTGCTTAAAATGTGGGCCCTCTGAACCACATATCTAACCATTGTCGCAGGTTATCGATGGTCAAGGTGCACTTGCACTTCTAAACCACTATCACATGGGTTTTATATGAAATTTAGCATGTAAGTTAATTTTTATACGAGGAACTAAATAAAAACAATAATTGAATATTTTGAATAGAAATAACCAAAATGCCCTAAATGTATTTGGAAAATTTTTTATGTTGGAAATATTTTTTTTATTAGTTTATTTGATTCCCCTTATAAAAATTAATTTGCACCCTAAATTTTACAAAAATAAAACTTTTAAATAATAAAAATAAAATGTAAAAAATAAAATTGTTTTGGGGCTATTGGAGAGCACTAGGTTCAATCTGAACCGTTACCATCCCTTCATACTTTCGAAGTAATTGCACGATCACACACGCACTCCAAGCAAACATTAGACTATTGAGATCCACCCCCTACATTGTCAATTCCTGCACCAGAATGGATGGATGAGATTAACCAAACCTTGAGACTACCCATGGTGTACCAAACACCATACACCATTGATGAACCAGATGCATAAACCATTGATGTAATACTAAATATACATGGGCTAAACCCTAACCTCCATGATGGGTGTTAGTGCGCTTTGTCCGGATAAAGACCTATGCGTTAGTCCTCTTTTCTCCATTGCCGAAACTATATGTTCCTGCGGAAGCATAACTTTTAATTTTTAAACTATTGGAAAATGGGAAATGAGAACCATTATTGACTGCTCGGTGTAACTTGCGCTATAGCCAATAATTTCTAGCACCAAAAAGATAGGTATTTTTTCATAAATTATGTTTTGATGTTTTTAATCCTATTTTTAAGCTGGGTTTTTCAATGATTTTGTTTTTTTTTTTTTGTTTTTTTTATGTCAGGAGGAATCTATGATTAGGCATGGGTGGTTTAGGAAAGGAGGATACCAGATGCAGGCTATGGTAATGCTATCTTCTTCTTTTTTTCCTACTTATATATGTATTATTAAATTTCTTATCTTAGTAGATTTTTGGCACTGTAACTTTTGTTTTTTTTAAAGCAATCTATGCATTGTTTGATACCATGCAATTGTTTTCTCAATCTTATAGCTCAGCATTATTTTTCTTTTTATTTTTTTGGCAGAACATCTATCAACAGATAACCATCTCTAGTGTCATCCTCCCAAATGTTGCTTCCTATGTAACATCTCCTCTACCAATTTCTTCAATCATAAAGAAAACCAACTCACAAAATCTGAATTCACTTCATGACGGCTCTCATCCTTCCTCAAAGATAATTGCTCTCTGCTCAGAACGTAAACTAAATGAAGCCCTCCAAATGCTTCGATCTTTGGATAGTAAGGTGATGATTTTACACCCAAATGTGTACTCAATGATCCTACAACTTTGCATTGAGCTAAAATCTACGAAACAGGGCACACTAGTTCATGATCATCTTCTTAGAAGTGGGGTCCAATCAAATGTCCATCTTAACACTAAATTCATTGTCTTCTATGCAAAATCTGGGGACCTTGAAATGGCAAAGCAAGTGTTTGATGGAATGCCTGAAAGAACTGTGGTATCTTGGACTGCTCTTATATCAGGATATTCCCAACACGGGTTTTCTTCTGATGCCTTAGACCTGTTCAATTTGATGAGAATAGCGGGTGTAAAGGCAAACCAATTCACATATGCTAGTGTTGTAAGAGCGTGTACTTGTTTTACGTGTATCAAACATGGTTATCAAGTCCAAGCTTGCATTATGAAGACTAGATTTTACAATGATATCTTTGTGCGATGTGCTCTAGTTGATATGCATGCGAAATGCGGGTGCATTGATGACGCTCGATGCTTGTTTGATGGGATGGAGAGAAGAGATTTGGTATCGTGGAATGCGATAATTGGTGGGTACATTGCTCATGGGCTCATTGAGAGTGCATTAGGCTTGTTTAGATCCATGCTTGATGAAGGCATGACCCCTGACCAATTCACATTAGCAAGCATTTTGGCCTCTTGCGGCATAATCGAGGACCTTATTGGAGCTCAACAACTCCATGGTTTGATCATCCAATTAGGTTTAGAATCCGATAAAATGATCAGTGGGGCACTAGTCCATGCCTATGCAAAATGTAAGAGCCTAGAAAGTGCAAAGCGTTTGTATAATTCAATAGCAGATAAGGAGAAAGACTTAATTACAACCACTGCATTAATGACCGGGTATGCACAAAACCATGGACGAGCTCACTATGCTTCTGCCATGGAGTTGTTCCATGAAATCCATGGTCAAGACATGAAGATGGATGATGTTATTTTGTCTTCCATCTTGAGCATTTGTGGTAGTGTGGCCTCTTTGAGCTTGGGCAAACAGGTCCATGCTCATGTGGTCAAGTATAGGCCAAGGCCTGATGTGGCCTTAGGAAATGCATTAGTTGACATGTATGCAAAATCAGGGGAGCTAAGAGATGCAAGGAGAGCCTTTGATGAGATGCCTGAGACAAATGTTATTTCATGGAGTTCAATGATCGCTGCTTATGGTTGCCATGGATTTGGTGAGGAGGCTATCCAACTTTTTGAGCAAATGGAGAGCATTGGACCGGGACCCAATGATGTTACACTGTTAACCGTGCTCTCAGCTTGTAGCCATAGTGGAATGGTTGAAAGGGGATGGGCTAGGTTTAAAGCCATGGTCAATGGGTGTCATATAAAGTTGAGGGATGAGCATTATTCATGTATTGTTGACCTTCTGGGGCGTGCTGGCCTCTTAGATGAAGCATATCGGTTTATTTGTGACATGCCTAAGAAGCCCAGTCCATCACTTTGGTTGGCTTTACTTGGGGCTTGTAGGACTCATGGGAATGTAGAGATGGGAGAGATTGCTGCAAAGCATTTGTTTGAAATTGAACCACAAAATTCAGGAGGGTATGTGGTTTTGGCCAACATATATGCTGCTGCCGGCTTGTGGGAGGATGCAGTTAGAGTGAGGGAGTTGATGAGAGATAAAGGGGTGAGAAAGGAGGCAGGATGCAGCTATATTTGATATTTTTCATGATTTTATTCCCCAAATTGTGATATGTATATTGGAATTCGTAGAATATTTCGTATATATTTTCTTATTTTGAAGAAATTTCTCTGGTATCACCACTTTAACGTGGTTCTGATATCCATTTGGCATAAAATTTAACCATTGTATTGTTACCATTAATGTAAGTACCCTGGTTGTAGTGAACATCCGAAGTGATTGTTTTTATAAGCTTTTGAAAATGTCAATATTACATCAATTTTGTGTGCCCTTTAAATATCCTTGAGAAACAACATCTCTAATTCTTGGTGTGGAGTTTGGTTACTTCCATTATGACATTTGACTTCACTGCTCTTCAAGAAAAGTGTAGAAGTTGGGTTTTCATTTAATTCTATCATCCCTTTAAGCATTATCTATGAGGTCATTTCCAGCCAAAAAATTTATTTAGCGACATTTCCTGCATGTCCAGTTTTGATTCCTTGAAATCTTCATAGTTAATAGAATTCTCGCAAAAGTATGAATGTCATCTTTTGATTATTGGTTCTGCCTTATAAGCATAAAATTTGTAGGCCTTTCCATGCTTCAAATGCCCAGCAGAAGTGAGTCTCATGGTGCTTGGTTCACCTTTGGTTATATTTTCTACATTGTAGGTACATATGCAGGAGAATTGGAATCCATCAACATTGTTTTCTTGTTGGTCACATTTTATGAAGGGTCACATCTGCATATTTAAGTTGCGTGACTGTCACAATGCACATTGTCGTGCTAATTGCATAAAATATTCTAATGACCTGAAATCTAGATCTAATGCTTGAAGTATCATGTCTTGAAGAGATTTGACACTACTTTGTGAACAATATAACATATTTCACTCCTTAACTCTTTAATGCTTCTACATTAAAGCAAGTCACTTAGCCTTTTGAGTAGAAGACAGTGGATGAATGAAGATCCCCAAATATCTGGTTTGCAAACCAGGTTAAGCTATAAACTCCTGTACTAGTCATAGGAATCTTTCCCTTCAAAGAGGAAAATGCCTTGAGATCCTCCCTTGGCATTTGAGTTTTGGTGTTACGAGATTTTCAGGAGAGAAATTGGTTTTTCCTTTTCCCTTTTTTTCCTTTTCTGAAAATACAAGCAAATTCATTAAATCTCTCTCCATTTTTGCAGGAGTTGGCAAGATTCTGAAGCAGAGTGAAACCATTGAGGTCATTGCTGCTAGCATACCTTGAGGAGAAGTTTGTGTGCTTATTCATTCTCTAAGCCACCACCATTTTCCTTCAAATGATTCATCCTCTCGCAACTTGAACCCATTTTTCTAAGGCAAGAGCAAATGGATGCAGCCCGGAACCATGCGCTTCATGTTCTATCTCCGCTTTTTCCATCATCAAAGGACCCCAGTGGACCCACCATCACCATCACCATCCATCATATCTATGCACCACCTCTTTTTCCCAGACTATGGAAAACCAACCCATGCTCCGGCCACCTATGCCTCTCTATTACAAGCATGCACCAAGACCAAATCACTTTGCACTGGCCGTGTTCTCCATGCTCTCCTCTTCTTCAATGGCCACCAACAAAACACCCCCCTCCAAACGAACCTCATCAACATGTACGCTACATGTGGCAATCTTTTAGATGCCCAATTGGTCTTTGATCGATTGCAATCCAAGAATGTACGTTCATGGAATGCTTTGATAAGAGGCTTCATAAAACATGGCCTTTACAGAGAGGCCCTGATCTTGCACTCCCAGATGTTGGGCTCTGGCATTGAACCTGATAACTTTACCTTCCCTTTTGTTCTAAAAGCATGTGCTGATTTGGGGGACCTCCAAATGGGAAAAAGCATTCATCATCAAATAGAAAGAAGCAACTACAAAGGGGATGTGTATGTATGCAATGCCCTTGTTGCTATGCTTGCAAAATGCGGGGATTTGATTGAAGCACAACGAGTGTTCAATCAGATGACTCAGAAAAATGTGGTCTCCTGGACAGCTATGATTGCAGGTTATGCTCAAGGGGGTCGAGCTATGGAGGCTTTGGACTTGTTGAGAGAGATGGGGAAAGCAGGGTTGAGCCCTAAGCCAGTAACACTGGCTTGTGCTTTACCTGCTTGTGCCAATTTAGAGGCAATTTGGTTTGGTAAGGAAATCCATGGTCATGCCATCAAAACCAAATGTGATGATGACCTTTATGTTGCCAGTGCTCTTTCAGATATGTATGCTAAGACTCATGACATGACTTATGCTACCAAAGTTTTTGATAAGATGCCCAAAAAAAGTGTGGTCTCTTGGAATGGTATGATTGCAGGTTGTAACCAAAATGGTTTTAGCAACAAAGCGTTGGATCTTTTTAGGAAGATGGTGGTAACTTTCCCCAGGAAACCCAATTGGGTAACCCTTGTAAACCTCCTTCCTTCTTGTGCTAAGCTATCTGCCCTCCTCCATGGTAAAGAGATCCATGGCTTTAGTGTGAAAAACCATATCCACTGGGACACAATTGTTTGCAATGCCTTGATCGACATGTATAGCAAGTGTGGGAGCCTTGAGCTTGCTCGCCGTGTCTTTGATCGCATGCCTGAGCGTGATGTGATCACTTGGACGGCCATGATCGCAGGTTATGGCATGCATGGCAATGGTGAAAAGGCTGTACATCTCTTCTCTCTAATGCATCAGAGTGGGGTGAGGCCAGACTATGTCACTTTTGTTGGTCTCCTCTCCTCTTGTAGCCATGCCGGGCTGGTTGATCAAGGCCTAAAGTTGATTGAGATCATGGAGCATGATTATGGAATCCACTCTCGCCTAGAGCATCAATCATGCATCGTAGACCTGTTGGGTCGAGCAGGTAGGCTTGAGGAAGCTTTCGATTATATAAAACGCATCCCTGTTGAGCCTGGTCCAGTTGTGTGGGGTGCCTTATTAGCTGCATGCAAAGTGCATAAAAATGTAGAGTTAGCAGAAAGAGTTGCAAAGATTCTATTTGAGCTTGAGCCCAAAAACACAGGGAACTACAGTCTTTTGTCGAGTATATACGCCGAGAGTGGGAAATGGAAAGAAGCAGCTGAGGTAAGGCTGACGATGAAGTGTAGAGGGCTCAAGAAAAGGCCAGGTTCGAGCTGGGTTGGTTTAAAGGGGCCAGTGGCGCATGAGTTTCGCTTTGGTGATTTGTCTAATCCAATGGCCAAAGATGCATATGAGTTCTTGGATGAGTTGATGGTTAAGGCATGAGAGATGGAAGAGGGGCCATAGAAGGGAGACAGAGAACTTCTTGTGTGAGCAAAATGAAAAAGTTCCAGTGACATTCGAGGTAACGAGCACAGATGTTAAGACAATGGTGCAAGTGAGTAATACAAGAGAGTGTACAGATTCCAAATCTTATGAAGATACTGTGTGGTGGTGATAAAGTGGGAAATTGAAGCAAGAGATTCACGCCTGTTTCTTCAGTCTTCTGGGGATTATCAGTGAGACTGTGATTGTCCCCAATCCCCATGGCCTAATGGCATGGAGATCTTCATCTCAACCTCCTGATAGAATTTTTCATGGACCTCCGGTGTAATGTGTATTTTGGACACCATGCGGCACTGTTCCATTTGGTGAATGCTTCTTCCCTGGTATATTATACTCCACTTGCTTGTGCTCTACTTGTTTTCCTCCATGCTTGCTTCACCCACAAAAGAAATACATTAGGAGAACTTGGAAGGAGAGCTTGTATTAGTTTAGAAAATAGAAACCAAGGTAGAAAAAGTCAGGTTTTTCTTCATTTTTGTAATGTACATTTTAACCTAATTATATGGTGTTTTTTATCATTACAAGCCCATTAATTGAAGCCCTATATCACTATGCTCTTGTATTGATCGTTACCTAATCTACACTGTTATTAAACACACTACGTCACAGATATTCAGTTTCTCTATCCTTATTTTTCCAACCCCATATCGATCAGGCCCCCTGGTCCGTTTTTTAAAATATTAAATCTACATATATCAAGCTATAACATATTGGTTTTACAAGATAAAAACCTCATGAAATAAAGATTTTAACAGGGAAGTAAATTTTTTTTTTTGATCTCTTGATGTCAACGTTGTTTTCTTTTAAAAAAAAGTTATTTCATTTACCCATGAACGATTACAAGGAGGTTCAAGAAGAAAAGGATGTAACCACCCATAAAACAATGAGATAACTCCAAAGAACCATTATTTAAAATGAAAAAGATTTCATAAAAAATGCTGCATAATTTTCAAGGTGTCTTCATTTCTCCTTTTGTTCAAACAATGACATTGCTTGAATCACCTTCAATTATCTTTTGGCCTTTGAGGTTCTATATTATCTTTAAACCCGCTAAAAGGGCTCTTGCCTCAGCTTCATTCATTGTTGTATGTCCATATGGTCTCGAGTACGTGACTTTGTAATTATCCATATGATCTATAATGGTACGACCATAACCTACTGGGTCTGGGTTTCCAATCGAGCTTTCATCAAAGTAGAGTTTTAAGCAATTCTCACGAGGCATCCAAATAGCATTTCAAGTATGTCTGTCATTATTAACCTTAGCAACTTTATATAGGTTCTAAAAAATCTGTGATTTCGGGATAAACTTACAAGATTTTGGGATAAACTTACAATCCTTGTTTGTTGAAAACCATTTAGCTGTTGTTGCTAAGGTGTGTTGGATTTCAAAACTTCAAACTCACTTGTGTCCCTTCAAATGTACTTCTATTTATCTCTTTCTAAATATTCCAAATAGTGCTCACGCATAAAGCTCTCCATAGCACGGTGCCAACTTTCGACATACCAAGGTTCATCCATTGAGAGAGGATCGACTCTAGACTTAGAGAAATCAGGAAATTTAGATTCAACAACATTCTACACTAATTTCACATGCTTAGAGTCAAATGACAATGTAAAAGAATATGGTTCATACTTTCATTATTTCTCAAATATAGCCTACAACCATTGACAATTATGAAACCTTTATTACGAAGGTTATCCACAGTAGATAGCTTTTTTTGAAGAGCTACCCAAAAAAAGAACTGAACCTTCAGCAACACCTGCAAATTTTAAATTCTTGTTAAACTACGATCAATCGCTTTGCGATTCTCTTCCTGCAATAGTTGATAGACAGACTTAACTGAAAAATCCCTTGAAGCTATGAGTTCCCACACCAATTGATCATCTTTATTGCAAAAATAGAAAACATTATACAACAGATTCATAAGCAATTGGAACTCATGAAAGAAAGAATCTAAGACCCTCCTGTACGTGCAAACAATATTCCAAGAAGAGTTAGTAAAATCAGCTCCCCTGAGGTGGGATCTCCCTTTCCAACCACTTTGCGACAATGATTAAGATTTGAATAAGGAAGTCACAATTATTAACCGTTAGATATAAAACTAAATGGTTGAAGATGTGTCAATGGTTGGACATAAAATCCAAAATAAAAATTTTCAAATATTGTGACATATTTCAATTTATTTGATTTGTTAAAAATGATAGTGTACTCCTTAAGCCAATAATAATCGGTCTCATAGTATACAATCCCTTAACGAAGAGTTTTCATGTTCTTGGGATTTTATCATTCTTGTAAATCTATGGGCTCCAATTTACGGGGTCACTTTATAAGATGTAGGAGGATCGTAAGGTAAGTGAGCTTTTTACTTAGTTATAGCTTAGCGTGACATGCCGCTTCTTCCCGGTCGAGAGATGTCCCGACACCTTCTTGAGACAAACGTGTAATAGACCAGCTTTGAGTTCGAGACTGATTAGGGTGACGGCCACGATTAGTTGTATTATAGCCAATGGTGAACACCCCTGGATATTTGATCCCTGAGTTCAGAGTGTCAAGTTGAACTTTGATCTCCGAGATCCAAGTATCAAGTTGAACTTTGATCCGAGAGTTCAAAGTATCGAGTTGAACTTTAATTCCCGAAGGTTGTGTGTGAGGGAATGTGGAATTCGAATCTTTCGTTTAAGCGACTGAAGTTCCTCTACTATTGATCGAGTGGCTTCCGCGTCCCTATCGATCCGACCTAAAGGTCGCCTGGGCGAATCACTTCGTACCTTTTCGAGTGAGCTCCCAAAGGTTCAGGTAGGGTTAAACGTTTCTACATAAAATAAAATGTTATTAAAAATGGATTGGGAAGATTCTATGGCGTGTTGCGGTAGGGAGATAAATTAAGAGAAGTGAGACACCCAAATTTTTATGCAGGGGTTGCTCCCACTGTAGAGTGGATAATTGGCATTTTCAGACTTATCAAGAAGGAAAACAGAGAGCGAGGAGACAATTACGTTGAAAAAAAGGTTTCGAGTTTGAGCCAATGTTATTAGATTAGTTTCGGAGTCTTTTTTATTTGGTGATAAAAAAAAAAATAATAATTAAGTGCTTCGGTCAATTTAAGGAAAGACTTTGAACTTTTTTTTTTTAATTTAAAAGAAATTATATATATATATATGGGTATTCTAAGAACCTTTCAAATTACAAAAGTTCAAAATAAGGACAGATGTGAAGGTTAGATTTATTAATTATATAGTCTATTTTTTTAAAAAAAATATTTTTATAAAATGATTTTGTAAATATTACTGCAAGACAAAAAGTATTTTTATCATTTTTGAAATAAAATTGAAATTTTAACACTCTATAAATAAAGTTTAAAGACACTGATTTTCAAAATGCCATTGTACTTTTATGAAAATTTCAAATTTATTCTTGCTTGATAATAAAATTACCTATTTAAATACTTTTTTAATAAAAAAATAATGATTTTTTTGATAAATACACCCAACACAAAAAATAAAAATTTAAATACAAAATGAAATCGCAACCATTGGATTGAATCCAAATTCAATCTGAACCGTTGATTGATACTATAGCTATCAACATGTAAGCCGACATGATTTTTTCCATATATATATATATATAAACAATAAAAAATAAAAATTTTTAAAAATAAGAAATAAAAAAAAAAAAAGTTTTATTTTTACTTTGGCTTAATTGACTCAAAGCTATGACAGGACCGTACTAATAACACCAGGCTCCACTTCACTTTGGTCTAAGCCTAAAATCCGAAAACTTCAGCCCCTCTTTAAGTGAAGAGGCGCAAACCTGACGATCACTAGTGTGAGCCTTAAAAGTTGTCCATTTTGTACTATTTTTTCTGGGACCATTTATTTCAATTATTCAATGATCATCAAATCCACATTCTTTTTTGAGCACCACATCATGGATCCATTGCGGAAATTGATTCGTAGTGATTTAAAATGTGTTTCAAGTCCTAGTTCCCTCAAAAGCCAAGTCGGGCACGGCACTCATGAGAACCAACTCACCAGATATTTTTCGTTTAGTCAAGGCCAAATATGAAAGTTTCTAAAAACGAATCCAACATCCCAACAATTACAAATTGCAGTTGCACCATCAAATTACAGGCGTAAAATGAAGTCTCAGCTCTTCATAACAATGAGAAAGATGACTCTAGTATCGATATTTGGTTGAGTAGTCTTTTGGGGCAATCACCAAACCGCGCCCCTTTCGAGCCCCTCTATAGACAGTCTCGACAATGTCAATGAACTCTTGCTTGTCCTTAAGAGCCCAGTTGATCTTGTTGTTATTACCGGTGCCGAGATCGATCATGATGTGCTTGTTACGAAAGAAGAACATAACAGTGGAGGGGTCGTAGAGCTCATACATTGTGTTGAAGTCTGGTACCTCTGTGATGTCCACCAAGTATATGACTGCAAAGTTCTTGATAGTTTCGGCCACTGAGGCGAGCACCTCATCCATCTGCCAAAACCAATAATGTTTCATGAGTGAGAGACTAATCCATTTCCAACAGCCATCAAGTCCAATGAACAGAACTTTCATGTGTTATGAATCAGAATTTTGGGGATAAATGCAGCCAATGTGCTCTCATTTTCTATTTATAAGAATATGGGAATATCTATATCATGGACTGGTCAAAGACTTCTCAATATTTGTAGAACATAAAGGTCTATGAATCGAAACTAAACCAGAGGTATGTTCAACTAATAGTATACAATTTACTGAGAGATGGCCATGTTTTAAGTATTTCTCATGTATTTCAGTACATGAATAAAATGTTCTACATATAAAGTTCCATAAAATATATAGAGAATGAAAATGGAAATATTAACTGTATCACAAGAAGAAATAGGAAATACAATTTTATGCAATAATCATGCTCATATTTTCTGAAACAAAGCATTACAATCACATGCAATTATAACAAGTGGATAACAATTATATCCAAAGCAAGTGTACATGATGTACTTGCAACGAATGAAATGTAGTTATAATTCATGAAAAGAGGACTCCCCAAGTCGTTTATTATACAATCATGTAACTCCTACACAAATTCTAATATTCAACTCATTGCTCTTTGAAATAACAAACTTTTGCATGCCTGAGACCAAATATAAATGCATGATATATAAAGCCATGAATAAAATAACTACAACCCTACAGTGTTCTAGAGGTCGCCCATTTGTCAAAATAGTGACCAGAGTATCTTCCCAAAGTTACCAACTGCTAGTACTTTATTCGGTTTGAACATAAGATCGACCAGTTGCCTATCTTGCATCCTAACATTCCACCCCGCCCCCAACTCTTCTTTCATATCTATAGGCATGGAAGCCATTAGATTAATCAACATTCAAACGCAACCAGTCCACATGAAACATATAACCCAACTTAACCATTCTTCCCTCATAGTCACGCTTAACATGTTATATTCCATGAAATACATCCTCCTTTTCTTTACTTTTTGAATTCTTGGTTCTAATTAACCACTAAACTGAAATATATTATGTGAGTCTCCATCTTTAGAAACAAATAAGATGATCACCACGTATATAACATAGCAGCTGCTATACAGAGAAGCCACAATCTAACATGTGCTCGCCAAGCTATGAAACCCATTAACCAGACTCGTAAAAAAAAAAAAGAGACTTGGGACAAGCTCAAATAATACAAAAACGCAAAATGAGCCTTGAGGATTAGTGTAATTAGTATTTTGATTTATCACTTGAAAGAAAAGGCTCTGATGATGGTGAGTGTTTTGGTTCAACACTCGAAAGAAACATAATATAAAACTATCCCTCGAGGACAGCAACTATTCTAAAATTGGCAATATCATTTGAAACCAAAATGAAGGTCATTATTTTATTTATTATACCCCCAATTCCCATGAATAGTACCCCACCTTTCTACTTATAGAAATCCAAATATCGAGCAAACTTTAATCAATATTACAAGCACACAAATATATTTAGAAAAACCATCCAAAGCACAAAAACAATACAAAGGGTTAAGTACATAATTACTCAAAAGAGGGTAAATTACATAAAAAAGAATCATGAACATGATTTCTCAAGGATCTAAATCTAACATTTTAATTTAATAGGTAGCATAGGCCCTCCCTACCTCATCATCACCATCTGAGCCTTATCCCAACTAATTTGGGTCAGCCATACAAATCCTATTCCACCATTCCACTCTATCAAGGGTCACACTCTCAGTCAGAGTATAAATCATCATCTCTTCTCACTACTTCCATCCATGTCCTTTTCGACTTTCTTTTTATCCTTTAGAGCCTTCCACCGGAGCTGAATCACCTCTCCGAACCACTGTTGTTATAAATCCACACAAACTCTCCCTACCTAAAATCCAATGTCTCCAAAATGTACCATATTATGTGAATCATGGGATACGATATCCTCTACAAAAAATTTGATAACTCGTGCATAAATCACAAAATGGGATGTAAATAATTTCTATATACAAAAGCATCAATCCCAAAATTTATAGCAAGAAGTTAATCACTTTTTCTTTCTTTCTCCACGTCAGTTGTTTGAGAAACTGAAGTTGTCATGAAAAGAATAAGCGTACTAAGTAGATAGTGAGCCTCACAATCTTGTTATGGCAGTGATAGGACTGGACAGCCAGGCCTGGCCCGGCCCTAAAAAACTAGGGCCTGAGCCATAGAATGTGGCCAGAGGGCAGGGCCAGGGCCTCCCCGACCCATCCCTATTTTTTATTTACCTTTATATGGCCCAGATAGGGCCAGGGCCTTCTTGGCTCCATCCAGGGCCAAGGACCAAGCCAGGGCCAACCTAGGTGGTGAGGCACTTCTCGTCGATGGGTGAGTGACATAGAGAACAATGATGGTTGAAGAAACATGGTTTGCATATTGTCCTGATTATATTTCTATTGCAGGACCATAATATTAACTATTGCTTCTTTTGGGCCCTCAAACCTACTTTTCCATTTTCATACCGAAGAATGCAACTGATTAAAGTTAATGAAGATAGTTTACCTTGATATTCTCATCCTCAAATTAGCAGTGCTGTACTTAAGTGCGTGAATTTGCAATAATCAAAGATGAATGGTAGAAGCCCAATTCTCCAAGATCCACAAGAATACAAAATATGTAAAATAGACAAAAAGAGTAAAACACTGTATAAACTAGTATCCATTCCAATGGCCAATATTGACTAAGGGGAGGGTAAAAGCCTTTGCAACTTCGGTTCTCTGTTTTTTTTTGGGGGAGAAAGGTGAAACTTAGGCATATTACTGTAGCATTGTATTTGAATCTTTCCCAAAAAAGAAAAGAAAAGAAAATCGCCCACACACAAAAGTAAGGTAAAACAAATATCAAATCACGGATCACATAACAATATCCAATCTTCACTCCGGTTTTGCACGTGAAATTTCAGAGTAATATCTATCTTATATGCTTGAATGAATGGAATTTCAGCCACTTCAACAAATTAGAAAGGGGATGATTTTTCTGAGAAGGTTTTGTAAACAAAACATGCACAACACAACACGTAATCTCCTTCTAATTTCTTCACTAATTACAGAACAAAAATTTACTGAAACTATAAATTTGCTAATGAAAAGGGAAACAAAAACCAGCTCCAGCCAAATTCAGGGCCGGATTTTAGCTATATTTTAACCCCAATCACCATAAACTAAAGAAATTTCACTCGTCTACCCAAATTTCAGCTTCCAAGAACAAATCAAGGTCGAATTCCTAAACTAATTTAATGATGCACCGATGGAAAAGAAATCACAGAAGTAGCCAAAATTCCACCCATGTAAATAAGTGTGAATAACAATGTGGAGATGGGGCAGAATAAGAGCAAAAGTTGAGAGAGAGAGAGGGATGGGTACCTGCATGCAAGTCTCGTCCCAGTCATGGCCGAAGCGGATGACAACGAGGCGCTCCTCCTCAGCAAGGATGGCCTGGTCCACGGCCCAACCAGAGTGAAGATGAGGCAGCAAATAAGACATCCTCCTCCTCCTCCTCCTTTCTCTCTCTAAACCCTACTCTCTCCCTCTCCGTCGAAAACCCCAATCTCTCTCTAAAACCAGCCTCTCTCAGGGACCTGCCGATTTACTCTCACTCTAGAATAAATAGGAGCGGGAGGGAAGGAAAAGTTTTTCTATCGTCTTGTAACACTGAAATTACCCTTACAACTTCCAGTAATGACCAAAACTCCCTTTTGTTTAAGAGAATCAAATAGATACTAAATTTTGGAAAGGAACCTCAAAAATTTCATTAGAAAGAAGTTGTTTTGATGTTCAAATATCTTCAAATTGATTATCTCGAAGTCAAGTTGTATGAACATGAGAAAAAAATAGATTTCAAATTTTGATAATATTGTATTTTGTAATGCATTTTTTTAAACGGTCAAATTTCAAGATTTTCGTAGGTTTGCTCAGCCTACATTATTTTTGAAGCTTTAAATTTTATAATTAAAGATAAAAAT
Organism: Amborella trichopoda; assembly: GCF_054954075.1. Taxonomy (NCBI): domain Eukaryota; kingdom Viridiplantae; phylum Streptophyta; class Magnoliopsida; order Amborellales; family Amborellaceae; genus Amborella; species Amborella trichopoda. Next base: position 1,537,874 of record NC_142344.1, read on the forward strand.
ATATTTTAAGGTTATCATAAAGATTTCATGTATTGAAACTATATTTCTTACACCATTTGAAAGTGCGATTTATTTTGATTGTTTAGGGTGTCGACTCTATACAAACTGCACCCAGAGAAATTTTTTATAGAATTTTGTATTTATTCAATGACACCCTTACATCCATCTATTTTGAAATTTAAGGGACGAGAATGATTGTGACCTCCATGTACAAAAGATAGATAATCTCTCTATAGACAATGTCATGTATTATTGTCAAAAAATGCATCATAGTATTTGGCACCTGAACACTTGTATCGATGACAAACATAAATATCAAAGATATATTAAATTTCGAAGATGTATATAATAAAATTATTTATTTTTGATATTAGAAGGTCATAACCATTTTTTTTTTAACATAAAAAAGTCGAAATCATCATTGACTGTTACATTTGAAATCGGGTGGCTGAGGATATACCATTTTTTTAAGCTTTAAAAATGTGGTTCATCTTGTGCAACTTGGTCATCTCTACAATGATAGTCATGTATTTCGAAAAGAAAAAAACAACTTTCGATCGTAAAGATGTTCATTTTGTAGCAAGTTATTTTGATTGTTAGTTTAAGGTTTTGTATATTAACTTGATCTACATTATTTTTGAAGCTTAACAAATATATTTGTAAATCATCACAAAGGTCTCTAGTGCCGTTGTTTACGTCTGCGATTGGGCCTGACTCGAGCATTGGCCAAACAGGTCCCTAAGCTTGGCCAGACGTAGTTTTCCTCTAGACCAGGGCGAGGTCCAACATGGGAAAATTAGATATGGCATATAAACTATTGGAAAGAAGCCTCCAGAACACGACAGGTATACATAACTGCCCACAAAGACTTTAGTGGCCAAGGCGATCTAATAACTTTATTACACCAATTAATGAGGGAGACACTTTTAACAATACAAAGCCTTGGTAAATACTTTTTATCTTTGTGCAAATTTGGGCCTCCAAGTAGTGCACAAAGTTCAACTTTGGGGAAGAATGATCCAACATAAACCATCTCCATCTCCCTTTCACCAATATTTTCAAACTTCACGTCTTGGACGTTCAATATCCTTCCTTCGTTGCCAAGAGCAAGCTCCATAAATTTTCCACCGAGTCTCCCGAGTCAAATCGTAAGCGTGTTTTGAACACCGCAAAAGGAGGTAGAAAGGAGTTTTTTTTTTTGTCGTCATTTGAACATAACATTTGACTGTCCTCATTTCCTTCTCTGTCATCGCCCCTTTTTCATCTCTCTTTCTCTCTCTTATCATTCCTCGCTCTCTCTCTCTCCGTTAATCCCGATTCGTCCGTTCGTCTCTCTTTCTCTCTCTCTCTCTCTCTCTAACTTTTTCGGTTTATGTTTTCTCTGTGCCCCAAAGGCGTTCGGAAGCCATTTCTTCGTTCATTTCAATCCTCTCTCTCTCATCTTCTTCGCTCATGGCGTCCCAATTTCTCAAGAAATATGGTCTTAGAGAGAGAAACCCAGACCCCCAAAAAGCCGCACTCTTAGTGATAGACATGCAAAATTACTTCTCTGGAATCGCAGCGCCAATCCTTCCCACCATTAAAGCCACCATTGACCTCTGTAGAAGCCAGAAAATACCAGTTATTTTCACTCGCCATGGCCATAAGCCATCAAAAGAAGACTCTGGCATGTTAGGTGAATGGTGGAACAATGATCTCATCATCAATGGGACCCCTGAATCTGAGCTTTTGCCTGAAATTGGAAGGAAAACCAGTGAAAAAATCGTCCAAAAGAACACTTACAGTGGTTTCCATGGCACTGATATGGAGGATTACTTGAAGAGTTTGGGGAAAACTGAGGTTATTGTCACAGGGGTTATGACTAATCTTTGTTGTGAGACCACTGCGAGGGATGCTTTCGTCAGGGGTTTTAGGGTTTTCTTCTCGACTGATGCCACTGCGACTGCAGACCAGGAGCTCCATGAAGCCGCTCTCAAGAATTTGGGTTATGGGTTTGCTTACCTTGTTGATTATGAGAAGCTGGAAGAGGCTTTTAGTAACAAGTGATTGCTCTCTCTCTCTGTTTTGTTAACGAAAAAGTAGGATCTTCCCTCTCATCTCATTTTGTATAATATTAAGTGCGCTCTCTCTCTCTCTTTCTCTCGATGTAAATGGTTGTTTATGAGAAATATATGATTATTACTGAGTTATAGTTTGGTAAGTGTTGATATAAGAAGCACAGTTTCTATTCCAATTTGAAACAAAAGGACTAGGGAGCTTTGGGAAAAAATACTATGAATAAAATAGGGCATGAAAGAGTAGAATTTACATGAATAAATTTAGGTGATTCGACAGGGCTTGTGCCCTATATGTATCCTGAAATACCTGAAATTGAATGTGACTCTTTCTGGTATTAGAATAAATTGTATTCAATTTCTTTCATCATGTAGCCTTTTAACATTCACATTTTATCTGATTAATTGATCCAACAATGAATATGGTTGGAAGTTGTCACATGGATATTATCATAATGGTTGCCACAAAAGGGACACAGAGCATCCAACTGCATGCCTCGCTGCTGCAATAAAATTGAAGTAGGTAATCGATTATGCAAGGCCAGCCATGAAAACCATTTCGCCCGTGGATGACATTTAGAAGATCTGAGTGTACGGAATATGGGTTGTGACGATCGTTGATGCCGAATAAAATCCCATGCGCCTTTGATTGAAAACAAACCATTAGCAGAGTGAATCCAGGCTAGTTAATCCTTTTTGGGATGTAATGGAAGAGCATAATTCTGAACCTCCCTCCATATATTTCTCAAAGAGTCAGATGTGGGGAGAGGAAAATCCAAAGATTGAGGTAGACCACCAATAAAGTCAGCGACCCTCCGCCCAACAAAGTTTCCCAGTTCCTCTTGAACGGCAGTACCATGCAAATCCGATAATGACTGTCTTGTTAGCCATGGATCCAACCAGAAATCCACCATCTGACCATTACCAATATTCCATTGTACATTGTCTTTCAAATGCGTTAAGCCAAGTATAATCCCCTTCCAAGCATGAGAACATCCTCTTTTTGCTTTAGCCTCCCATATAGAAGAATTTTTAAAGTAGCGATGTTTGTAAGAACCGGGCCAACAGCGAGGACGGTTTTTCCGAGATTCTCCAGGCTAACTTCATCATTCCTGCAATATTGAAGTCCACAGACCTCCTTCTGCCTGAGGAAGACACACTGTCTTCCATTTGACAAGATGGAACATAGGAAGTTCCTCTATAGCCTCTTTATCATATTACATGTTTTCTTTGGGAGAATAAAAGATAAAAGCCAGAAATTGCTAAGGCATTAAAAGCCAGAAATCGCTGAGGTATTGAGTATTGACTTAAACTGAAGTCGACCTGCATATGGAAGACATAAAAATTGCCATGAACCAATCCTACTGAACACCTTACCCACCAGATTATGACAATAGCTGTGTCTAAGATTTCCAGGAAATAATGGTAGGCCAGAGTTCCTCGAACGCCTCAGGATTCTCCCAAGTCCTCTCCTTGGTGCACTAAAGAAGAAAGCCTTACTGTTAGAAGAGTTTAGAATTTGACCAGTAGACTTCTGAAAGATAAGTTCTTGCATAGCAGTGGTAGAATGAATGGATGCCTCACAAAAAATAAGAACATCATCTGCATAAAACAGATGTGAGACCCCATAATCACATCTTGATGGGAATGCCCTGGGTAACATGCCTTGCATCATCACATTATCCAGTTTTCTACTAAAGAAATCTATGACCAACAAGAATAAATATGGAGACAGAGGATCCCCTTGCCTCAGCCCCCACTTTCCTTTAAAATATCCCTTAGGGGAGCCATTTCTCATAATAGAAAATGAAGTAGAGGAGATACATAAATGAACCTATTAAACAAATAAATCAGGAAATCCCAATGCATTCAACCTTCCCACAATAAAATCCCAGGATACCCTATCATGGACACTGCTTAAGTCAATTGGCAAACACATTTTAGGCCGAACTGAATTCCTATGGAAAAGTGACATAAGCTCATTTGCTATAAGAATATTATCTGTAATAAGCCTTCCCTTCAAAAAAGCAGCCTTCCTAGGGTCTATGATATCATCAAGAACAACTCGTAAGCGATTAGAAATGATCTTGCCGATAATTTTATACAAATGCATTACATAACCCAATAGGTCGAAAGTCTTACATCACACTGGGTGCATCCACCTTAGGAATCAAACATATAAAAGTAGAATTAATATGCTTGAGAATCTTACCTTTACTGAAGAAATCCTTAAGGACCAGAAAAAGATCTTTTTTAATAACCTCCCGTGCAAAAATATAGAATTCCACTAAAAAACCATCCAGACCTAGAGCACTTTCATTGTTCATGTCCCAAATAGACGCCTTAATCTTGTCCAAATTGACAATGTTCACCAAATTTGTCTTCTGATCAGAACTGAGTGAAGATGGTGGTAAGAACTGATCGACCAATTGTAAATCAGTATCACTCTCCTACGCTAATAAAGCCTCAAAATAGCCATTCACGTGATTTTTGATGTCAGCCTCAGTAGATAAGGAAGTTCCATTTTGATCTTTCATAGAAATTATCTGGTCGTTCCTTCTCCTTCCCACAGTGGAAAGATGAAAATATTTTGATTGCCTACTCATGGTGCCAATCCAGATTGGTCCGACTGGTGGAAATTTGGCTTAAAGAGAATAAAAAATAAAATTGGGGGAATTTGGGATGTTAGGGACCCGGAACGTCCACCGACTGTATCCAATTCGTATTCGCGATCCCTGATCCAGACCGCCAGGTCTTAAAGCTTTGCTGTGCATCATGTTAGTGGTATTATGTGACTTAGTTAACATATTTTAAGAGCTGTATACATGAAATATATGCTTATTTAATGTTGTTTTTGGAGGTTATAATTTCATGCTTGTAATTCTTTGATTCATGGCACTGAAATAAGGAGAGGATGTAGCTTAGTTTGTTTGAAATACAGAGTACCTTAAAGTTTTAACATGTCCATTGTGCTTGTTGGGTGACCTAGAATCCCATAAGTTGTCTGCAACATAGAGTGCCATAAACTTGTAACATGCCAATGCCACCCGAAAGTTCTTGCTAAGTTAGAAATCTCGACGCACTTGGTGTATCCAAACATATCAAATAGTGGAACATCCTTGGCGTATGGAGCTAACTATTTTGCAACTTTCTTCTTTAGGGAATGTAAAGACCCATGGAAGATCTTGATGGCCTCCACATTAGCTGCATTTTGTTATTGTTCACTCTTTAGATCTCTTACCTTGAAGTATTCCCATCAAGCAAGAAACTACAGTGGGATATGAGTATTTTTGTTTTGGGTAATTCAGTGGGGAAGACTAGCCCCTACCCGTTTTTTTCAAGCAGATTAGGAGTTAGCTTTTTCGAAGGTATTAGTGGGGTGGTGTTAGTGGTAGGAATGGAAACCACAATGCGGTAACTAGGATGTCGATTTGAACCTTCTCTCACTTCCGCGGTTGATATTGCATGTTTGGTTCTTCTGCTTTCGTTAAATAGTTTGGCACTGTTGAAAGGATTGTTATTCTGAGGAACTGCACACAGTGACTGGAGTAGCCAGTGATTTGGATGAACAGTTTGCTGGAATATAATGTAGTTGTATTTTTAATTCCATGAAAATGCATCCTCTTCAACAAAATTTGGATGTTCCACCTTAGGATTTCCCCTTGAATACATTTTAATCAGTATGGTTCAAGGTTACCTAGATATAATATATTGGTCATGGAGGTGTATAAGTAGCTGGAGCTCTTGTTTGATATCAAACTTTCTTATCACACATCCAATGCGATCCAACCATTGCCGAGGGTTGTCTTGCCCTTTTGCATAAACACCTGAGTCATTAGGGTTTCTAGTGTCAATAAATCATTTATAGTTACTGTTGAAGGTTCTATCCACTTTCTAACGTACCCAAAAACTTATTTTTGAGGGATTTGCAAGAATTGTCTATCCAGATGATTCAGTTGAAGTTTGGGTAAGAACATACATGGGAAAGATGACAATGAAGAGGATCCGCAGTTGGAAGAAGCCCAAATATGTATTTTCGAAAAGGTGACTTAGAGGTATCGAAGTATTGTATAAGAGAATCAGTAGTTGGGAGAAGCCCAAATATGTATTTTTGAAAAGGTGACTTAGACGTATCGAAGTATTGTATAAGCTTTACACAGTTATCAGGTGTTCTACATCGACAAAGTAAAACCATAGAAAGGTGGCTTCACCTTGGTAGCACCCTCAATAGCCAATGAATCAGCCATTGAATTGGCTTCACACTAGGTACTCTGGAAGGATACTCGAAGCAGGATGGAAAACTGGAAGATGTGGTCACAAATATGTGAAGTCTCCATGGATGTTGTGAAGCTTTGGATGCCCAAGACATATCATTTTTGGAGTCCCCTTCAATGATCAGGTGTTCTCCCCAAATGGGGTTAAACCTCTTTTAGATCCTTAGACCTTCGAGGAGTGCAATTGACTTGGCCTTCGCTGAGTCAACGAAACTGATCTGATCATGGAAAGAAAGGATGATATCTTCTTCGGAGTCTCTGAAACTGTCCCCAAAACGACTGGGACCTGGGTTTCTGAGGGAGCAGCCATCCACATTAAGTTTAATGGACACAGGACCAAGCAGTATCCACCAGGGATGTGGTTTGGTCTAAGAGTTGATAATGAATCTCTCTTTTTCCTTGTTAAAATTGCAATTTGGAACTTTCCAAACTGTGTTTTCCATTATTTTTTGTGAATGGGCAGTTAACTTATGGTTCGAAACCTCTTATTCATACCAATAATGCTAACTTTAATAACAACATGGAGCCAAATTTAGAAAATGACTTTAAATCTATTTATTTTGAGTGTATACCCAAACCTTTTCAGATTTCGAGGTGCCCTCGATGCCCATATATGTATGCATGTGACCTCAAAACTCAAAAGAAAATTATAGTTTTTTTTTGGCGTCAGAATACTTTCAAATCGACAATCTCGACCTGGACCATTATGGTTGTAAAAAAATTTAGTATTTCATACCTTAAAGATAATGTATATTATAGCACATTATCTAGACCGTCCATTTTCAAGTGTTCATAGTTATGCAAGATCTGTACTTTTTTTTAGTAACAAATTTTATAATCGGTAGTCAAATTGATTGTAGGGCCATCATAGCGATTTCCCGTGCCCAAAGTGTTTTCCGGGCGAGGTTTCGAGGTGGGGCTTTACTTTCCTTTCATCAAACCTAGGCCTTATAGAAACCACATCCATTATATATGTGGTTGTATATACAAAATATATTTTGTATGTGTGTATGGACCCACACATATATGGAACTAAATGTTGAGCAATATTAAATATCTGCATTAGATTTCACAATTATAATAAATTAGTATTCAGTTAAATTGAAATATCAACTCGGCATGGCCAAAATTTGGTTCAAGAAGATTATCAAACTTCCTAAAACTTTTTCATGTAAAAATAAGTTTCAAAAGTAAATTTTTTTGAAATTCCTTGGTCTCAATTCCCCAAGAACAAGTATTGTGGCCCTCAAATCCTTTTCTAGGAAGGAAAAAAACAATATTGCCCCTTTCCCAGGGGTAATTTCCACCCCTAGGCAACGGGCGACTTAGGCTTAGGTGTGGGTATTGCTTTGGCTGCCTTGGCGCCCTCCTAGGGACATGGTTCCTAAGGCCCTCCTAGGCGTATTTTCCTCCATTACATTCCTCTCCAACATCAAAAAACCTTGAAATTCAAAAGCCAAAAGATTCCATTTACTCCCTTGCGCAATCTAGAAGTATCTTTAGGACACCAAAGTTGCAGATGTAATATCACCAACACATATTGACTTCAATAAAAAGAATATCCAAATTGCACACTCTATGAGCCTGAAAAATTTAATGTCTTTAGATTGAACGGGGACCATCCAATATTTGGAAGTGAGATCTAAGTATTAGAGAACTCAAAAGTGAATTTTTTTCTATTGAAAATAATCATCTAGTGATCCATAAGTGTTTCCTAAAAGTTAGGGTTAAAAATCCTCCCAAATAGGTCTTCTACTTGAAGGCGCATGTGTACAGTATATGCTTCCACTAGAGCATAGTGCATGTGCTCAATTAAGAAAAAAAAGACGTTCTCCAAATTAGAGAAGGGACATACCTGTAATATGTATCAAGTCTGAAGGGTAAATCCATCATTACCCTGTTCCATTCATAGTATTAGAAGCGTTACATAGCTTTAACACTATTATTAAAACGCACACACGAAGTATATAAAGGCCATATAAGCTTCTCTTTAACCCCAAAATCTTAGCCATGGCTTCCTCCTCTTCTCATGCTTCTTTCATGTAGCCATGGCTTCCTCCTCTTCTCATGCTTCTTTCATGTGTTTTCTATGCATTTTTTTGATTTTTTTTCCCTCCATTTTTGCTTCTAAGCAAGAGGAGTTCGAGGTCGATTGTGTAATTAAGCTTCCGGGCCAGCCTCAGGTTGATTTCCGGCATTATGCAGGACATGTAAACATCGACGAAGTTCATGGAAAGACCGTCTTTTACTGGTTTTTTGAGTCACAAAAGAGACCAAAAAATAAGCCCCTAGTGATGTGGCTTAATGGAGGTAATTTACTTCTTAATTGATTAATTTGTCTATAGATATTCATAATTGAAACAAATTTTCAAAAAATAAGCAATTATATGTGATTGATTATCCATTAATCGCCAAAATCAAGCCTTATTTTGGAAATTAGCTATTGGGTGTTTTGTAAATAAATGGAATGTTATGAACTTATGATCTCTTAAAGAGGTTTTTACAGGCAATAATAATGATGTAATGTAGTCTGGGAGTGATATATTTGATTCCAGATATTGGATGGTTCGAATTTAGTGGAACTTGCATATGTATTCCTTTCATTTGAATATTTTGATTTGTTTTTTCTCTAGTTGCTTTGAACAATATATATTTTCTGATCATTATATCTTTCGTAATTGTGTTCTATAAACTTCAAAACAATAGCTGGTACTGATGGACAGTCTGGAATAATTAGAAGCGGATGTTGTGCTCTGGATCTAGACTGATTTTATAATACGATGAAATCTAGACCGTTTGTCTTGACAAAAGGAAATCTGAACCATTGTTAAGTTATATGAGGCCTCGTTGAGTATCTACGCAAGTATGCCTTGTGAACATTCTTGACTCTTTGAGCTTTTCTCTAATAATAATGGAAAGAATAATGGAAAATATACACTATGAGTCTTTATTTTTTGGTAAATAAATGTCACAATAACTACTCGACATCAAATGCAAAATCAGGTGACTTGGATGCACCATTGAATGAGGTCAAGTCCAACAAAAAATTGTTCTGATATTCTAGCAACCCAATTATAAATCTAGCCATTGGTCATTGTGAGTTTCTTGTACTTGGGGCTCGCACGCGGGTTGGGTCGCACTCAGGTCTAGGTTCGGGGTTGAGATCAGTTCCAACTTTTATGACTGACAGGTTGTGTCCGGGTCCGTTAAGGACGTGACCAACCTGGCCCAGTATATTCTCTATATTTTAGAACATATAAAATATATTTCATATTTTTAATTTTTAATTTTTGCATATTCTGACCCAAACCCAACTGGACCTCGGGCTAGGTTTGGATCCTACCACCCACTTTGCCTGGTCCAACCCGGACCCGACCTGTTTATACCCTACTTATACCTAAACGGTCTTATAGCATAAAAATCCTCTACCTCCGCTGCTGCTATATTGTATGATCCTTAAGTCTAATGATTTTACTAGATCGGTCAACTAGATTTCAAACTATGATTTAAAATTAAAAGAATATTTGCTTTTCATCGATTATGTTGATTTTATTGATTTAAAATTGTAATAGTTATTACTTGAAATTACTTTCTTTTCAGTGGTTTTTGACCTAGTGCAATGAGATTTATCAGTGCATTAAGTATTTACATTCTTATATTCAGAGCCGTTTTCTAAGTCATTGATTATTATCATTAATTGGTAGTTTTTGCTTGAAATTACTTTTTTTTCAATGGTTTTTAACCTAGTGCAATGAGATTTATCAGTGCATTAAGTATTTACATTCTTATATTGCAGTTTTCTAAGGAATTGATTATTATCATTAATTGGGTTTCTAAACTTATCATCATGGCCATCACCATCGTGAAAATCATCGTGATCAAGTGTTAAAACCTCGGGCTAGGACTCGGTCTTGAGGATGACCTGTGTGACTTTGAAGCTTAAGTCAGACGGGTGATTTTTATAGGACACACAGATTCCGAACGAGTCTGGAGTCTGACCATCGTCCCAAGCCGACTCGGGCGAGTGTGACTTCAAAGCTTAAGTCCGACGGGTGATTTTTATGGGACACAGAGATTCTGAACGAGTCTGGAGTCTGACCATCGTCCCAAGCCAACTCAGGCAAGTGTCGATCTGTCTCTAGTTTTTTAACACTGGTCAATTGGTCATTATATCATGGAAGGCATCATCATAATCATCACCATTCATGATTCAATATTGTTTTCAGGGCTCAGTACGGTTTGGAGCATTGCAGGAGGTAGGTCCCTTTCTAGTGCAAAAGGAGGTCCCAAATCTAAGGTTAAATCGCCATTCTTGGAATAAAGGTAATCTTCCTTCGCTCCTCTTTCTTTGTCCTTTAATGCATAATTAACCTTGAAATAAAAAACTTGATTAACCTTGAAATCTCTCTTTCTCTCTCTCTCTCTGTCCGACATAAGTTTTTGAATTTTAAATATTGTATTAATTAATCTAGGAATTAAAAACTTAACTATACGTTCTCTCTCTCTTGTTAATCAACTTTTTCCTTTTTTTCAATTTTAATTCTTGTATAATATTAACCTTGGGAGAAATGTCTCTCTCTCAAACATTCCTTATGCAGAAGCCAATATGTTGTTCTTGGAATCTCCTGTGGGCATGGCGTGGGGTTTTCTTATACCAACACGGAGTCGGATCTAGAGACTATGGGAGACAATGTAACGGGTATGGATCAACATAGATGGAATAAATAGATACATACATGCATGCATGGACATATGTATCATTAATTGGAAGTTTTATAACTTTGCATGCATGCCATACATAATACCATACTTATACCAGTGAAATATCATGAAAATTGGTAGAATCAACGGCCAGTTATCAATGACATGGCTAATTGACTTTATGTTTTCAGGACACTATATCCCACAGCTAGCGGAATACATTATTGACCACAATAAAAAGGCCAAGAAAGAGAATATTATAAATCTCAAGGGCTTAATGGTAATTTTTATCAGCTTCATCTCCTATTCAAATTACGAATATGCTCTTCACTATGAATTGGAGTAAAGGAGGGATTGACTAAATCAACCTTTCTTTATTATAAACTGGTTTCAATATCCCTGTATTAGTGTTAATGACACAAGGACCTTATTCTATTTGACAAAAAGTATATAATAGTACATGAAACTCGATTTTTACCTGTTAGATGTGAAATCAGGCTGATCGGCCTGTCTAACTTTTCCAAACTTTTGCATGAAAGGTTAAACTTTTGCATGAAAAGTTTATGAGTTAGGGAAATGCGGATCTTATTTTCTTTGAGATAGATTTAATCATTCTATACGACTCTAATTTTCTTCGAAAGATATCATGTCAGGCGTTGAAACTCCTTGTAACATTATTAAAAGTACTAAAGGGGTCAAATAATCTCAACTTATATGGATTTTCTCTCTCTCTCTCTCTCTCTCTCTCTCTCTAAATACCAATCCTTTAGACATAGTAACTAGGGGGGTAATAACTCGTCGAGTCCGGCTGGACCCGGATCCGGACCCGAATAGTATTTAAGTCCAAGTTTTGAACCTGGATTCGTTAAGTCAAAAAATTGGATCCATACCTATATTATTGGCGACAAGGTCACAATCTCCCGTTATTAGATTTCAAGCTTTGTCGTTTAATAGCTAAAAAATACGAGTTCTTAATACATCAAAATGAGTAGGGTTTAAATGAAAATATTTTCTCTTAATGATTTACAGGTACAGTTAGGCCCAGACCTTGGACTTGAATAGTGTTCAGGTCCAGGTTTTAAACCTGGACTTGACCCGTCGGGTCTCAAGTCCTGGGTGTGGTTGGGTCAATTGCCACCCCTAATAATAGTATCTTATCTGAATTCTCCTCTCTCTCTCTCGATTGACAATCCTCTTCATCGTAAGTGATATGAGTTCTCTCCCACTATCACACACACACGCTCTCTCTTGATGGACAGGCCTCGTTTGGAGGACATAGTAACTGATGAGTTCTCTGGATTGACAAACCTCCTTTGGACATGATTCTCTCTTTATTGCATATTGGCATTGGACACGGAAAGTGATGTGAAGGGAATGATGGATACCGGATGGGACCATGCCATAATATCACATCACTTACACTCCCAGGTCATAGAGTTCAATTTTACGACACGAGTTTTAAGGAATGAGTCCACTGAATGTGATATTGCGGTGATCAACTTCAATCAAGCCTACGCTGTTATCGACATTTACAACTTGTATGCCCCAAAATGTTTAGAAGCGAAGGACCCAGACAAACAAGGCCTTAAACCAAAGGTCCTGGAATCCACATTCTCATTTCAACATGTAAGTTTTCATTAAGAAAAAGTTTATATAAGGGCATAACCCTCGTTATCAGGATCGGATCGGTCCCTGAATTGGTGAGGGATTTGGTCTGAGCGAAATCGGTTCGGCCTCCCATTGAATTGGTTAGATCAGATTTGAAAACTGATATAATGAAAGCAAGAATAATAGTTTAAAATATGAATATCTTAAAAAAACAATTACATTCAACTGATCAAACTAGTCAAAACTAGATATCTGATCGGTCAAAAGCATTCGAACACTGATTTTGACTAGATTAGGTTTTTGTTTTAGATCAGACCAGACAAGGTATCTTTTTCTTTTGACGGTCCGACCTATCGTAGTAGATGTTCCGGTCTAGTCTTGATAAGTATGTTTGTAACCTTATCTATAGATGTAAGGTTTCAACAATTTATACCATTCATTTTATTTGGGCGGTGTAGATCTGATAATATCTTAAAAGTTATGCCACTTGTTAACAGTGTCTTGAAAGACGTATCAAATCTATACCATCCGACTAAATAGATGGTGTAGAACATTGCAATTTTACCTCTACAATTAAAGTTGCCACTATAGATGATTTTTTCTTTTACAATATATAAATGGTGAAGCTTATATAATCTTTGAAGCTTTATGACCCTCATCATCTTGAATAAGAATTTAGGCCACGGTGAAATTTTCGTTTGAAACACAACTTTTTAAGATAAATTTATCAACCCGAGTCATCACCTATTTAACATTTCCACTATTTTTAACTGCTACAACTTACGAACATGTGTATTCGGATAGTGTTTATGAAAATAAATAAAAAATATAGCTAAAATATTAAAAGGTTCATTTCGTGTATTTTGATAAACTTCCTTGTTTTAAAAAATATTATTTTCTTTACAGAGGTTTTATATGGTGTAATTGTTTAAAGGAAAAAGCTGGCGTTGGCCAACTAGCCTGCAGCTACATGTAAGCCCAATGGCAGATTGAATATGGGTCAATCCAATGATCACGATTGTATTTCGTATTTGAACTATGATTTTTTTTCTATAAATCCAAATCATTTGAAAATTTGAACGTGTGTTCTTTAAAAATAAGATCATTTAATAAAAATATCAAAAAATAATTTTCAAAAAATATATTGACCAAAATATCCCTGAAACTTTTTAAGGGTATTTTGAGTGATTTATATTTTGAGAATTATTTTTTTAATATGTTTATTAGATAAGACTTGATGAGAAGAATAGATGTCTAAAATTTAATGTGATTTGGATTTGTACAAAAAAAATTAAAAGTAAAATTAAAGTACGAAATAAGGTTGCGACTATCAGATCGGCCTATATGCAATGTAGGCTCGTGGGTCTACACCAGCTTTTTCCTTCTTTAAAAATAACTCACAAATTTACACCAGCTTTTTCCTTGTTTAAAAATAACTCACAAATTTGCTCTTTCGAAGAAAATGAAATATTACCTTATCATATCATTTCTTTAAAAATCTTTTCAAAATGAGTTTTATAGATTGTCTACTATTAACATTGCATCTAACTTTACCAACATAATGGAATATTGTAGAGGAGCCCATGTTTCTAATTTTACTTTTGTCTTTTTTATCCGGATAGCTACACTTAAGTGTAACTTTACTGAAGAAAGCTTTACACCTTTATAAGTAGTTTAACCTACATACATTTAAAGCAACGTGAGAACTATTTGATCTAAATGGATGGTTCGGATGGCTTTGATCATAATGTCTCCCCATATTTAACCCTTTTATAACTAAATATTTTAGATAAAACAAAATGACAAAAAAACGTTACAATGGTTTTAGTAATTTGTTTTTATAATAGATATTTTTCTTATTTATGTCATAATAGATATTATAATATATTATGTCATAATATATTTATGTCATATAATATATTATGACATAATATATGTCATAATATATTATGTCATAATAGATATTATACTAGATGCAAGCATGCCATAAATTCTATGTCAAAAATATTTTTAAAATAAAAACAAAAATCAAATATTGTATGCACTTTCAGCTATCTGATAAAGAGTATAAGCTAACTTGGGACACTATAATTGAAATTATCTCATCCGTCCATTTAGAATGAATCTAATCGTATACATATTATTTGTGGCTAATGCAACAAAAAGGTTTCTAGTGGGTGTGGTTTGCATAAGGTTGCAACCTAAAACAATCCAATTAAAGCGCACCTCTAAATTTTATCATGAATATAATTTTAATATAAATTTTTTTAGGATGACTTGAGAGTCTATTTTTATCTTTAATTATAAAATTTTAAGCTCTAAAAACGATTCAAATCAAGTAGATCTATAAACACATGAAAATTTTGAAAATGGACAGTTCAGATAACATGTTGCAAGATAACACTATTTCACGGACGCGATTCTTTTTTCTTTTCGTATTTATACATCTCAATGTCATAATCAATTAGAGGGTTTTCCAACATCCAAACAACTTTTTATGATAGATCTTTAATTCTACATTTTAAAGTTACAACCTTATATAAACTTTTTTCTTTATTCTAGGATAACATTAGCTCTTTTATTCTCAATTATTTTATTCATTTTTATGCGAAATTTTATGCTTTTCAGCTGCCCAGGAATTCAACTCCTGCAAGATATGACCCCTGCCGGGCCTTCTCCATTGAAGCATATTTGAATTGAAGGGATGTGCAACAAGCTCTACATGCAAATACAACCAACTTACCGTACCATTGGACATCATGCCGGTACTTCAAATAAAATCACCATGTCAGAGGTTATTTTTTGTTTTCATTTCACTAATGTCCCTCCTAAATAAATAAATAAATAAATAAAAATCCTAAACTGCGCTTGTTCTGTATTAGAAATGAGGAACAACCAAAGCCATTTCAATAATTGGATCCCTAAGAGGTCCTAATCGAATAAGGCATATAAGGCATTAGGTGTCAAATGACAAAAATACCCCTAATTATTCCTCATTAGTAATACTGAAAAGTGTGCTCTTTATTTGTAATAAAGAACAACTAAGGGTATTTTCTTTATTCGGTTGGGGCTTGATAGGGGTTAAACTACTGCATTAACCCTAATTGTCCTTATTCTCAATACAAAATAAGGGCAATTTAAGATTTTTTTTTTAAGGAGGTACTTAAGGGAAATGAGAAAGAAAATGCCACCTCTCAAATGTTAATAGGGATCTTGATCAGGGGTTTCAACCCCTAAAATGATATTTCTCCAAAAAAATATTCTTCTTGTTATAAAACTGTAGAAGAGACATTTAGTTTCTTTTGTATTAGGGATTGTATACTATGAGGATAATTTATCTTTCATACAAAGAGGTTACAATTACTTTTAGTCATTAGATATCAAATTGAATGGTTTGGGGTGTGTTACGAAGTTTGAAATATTTTTTTTAAAACTTTTGAGTCTAGTCAACAACACGCTCACAACCCCTTAGATTTGAAATATGAAGGAAAAGAATGATTATAACCTCCTTGTTCTAAATGTATATGGTCTCTTTGAATAATTTTCATTTGCATTATTAGTACAAACTAGTATTTGAAAGCATGAATCGGGTGCTCCATGCATCGGTGACTTGAGTCAGCTTACCGTTCCAGTGAGTTTCTTTCAGTCAGCTTACTGATTTTCGAGCGAGTCAATCTGCGTGTATAATGGAATGAATCACCTGCTTTTGGACTATTCGGCCAATTCCCCAATTGGACCATCCAGAATGGGGTCCCTTGGGACCGAGCCACTTGAGCTACTCTGAGTCGGCTCTCTGATTTTCAACAACTTGTGCAATACAGTTGTGATGTTTGGAGGACACAACAATTCCATTAAAGATGTGGTTAGCGTGCTTTGAATCACCACCGCCCAATTTTGTTGGATGGTGGTGATTGAAAGATGTTGTTTTGATCATCACCGTCCAACAAAGTTGGAACAGCGGTGATTCAAAGTTAGCATGCGGGCAAGCCTGCATATGAACTTTTTCCTTCCACGAATGAGTGGGGTTATATGAAAATAGGTGAGCATTTTCTTAATGACCAAAGAGAGAGAGAGAGAATCCTTACCCTTGAATGGTAGAGTATGAATCATTTTCCCGTTACAACATTTTTTGTCTCTAATTTCCAGTACTTGCCTCTCTCTCTCTCTCTCTCTCTCTCTCTCTCTCTCATTCATTAACAGAGAGGACAACATCTGGAATTGGAATGACAAATGACATTCCATGCTCTCAACTATCAAAAAGCTCATAAATGGTGGTCTGCTTATTTGGATTTACAGGAAAACTTTGGAAATAGGGCAACAATAAGATATGGAAATGTATATAATGAAATCATTTATCTTTGGTACAAAGTAGTCACAATTAGTCTCGACCATTGGATGTAAAATTGGATGGCTGTATTTCTTCCATTGAACAAGCTCAAACTTCAAAAAAAAAATTCTCGAACTTTGTAATACACCCAAGCTATTAGATTTTATGTCAGATAGATGTAAGTAATTGTGACCTCCTTGTATGGAACGATAAATTGGTATTATTGCCTACAATCTGATAAGATATAGAGTGTAGGGATAAAAAACACCTACAAGATTTTCTACTCCTGCAGGAGTATACTATCTATTTATTCGCACGGGCAAAATGCATGCTAGGGACATTGTTTAGATCTAAAAATTTAGGGCTATAGTCTCTACAACTTATATACTTATATCAATTAAAAAGCATTTATGAAATTAACTATTTATGAACTAGAAAAAACTAATGCCTCAAGATTGAATTGAATAGAGGCTGTCCCATTTTTGAAGAGCTGGATCAAAGTGTCACAGAAATCAGAATTCAAATTTTTTCTTTTGAAAATAACCATCTAGTAATTTTTATGTGGTTCCTAAAATTTTAGACAAAAAAAAACTTCTTAAACAAGTTTTTGGAGCAAGGGAGTAGATACACAACATGCTCTGCGGGAACATAGTATACATGCTCTAAAACATATGTGATATTATGGCATGTTCCATATTTTTGGACATGAGGTTATGCTTTCTTTGAATTTCTTTTTCCATTTTATTTTAGGCAGTTTGAAAGTTACAATTTGGATCCAGGGGTAAAATGAGAATACGAAAACATCTAAAAGTCATGACCTAAACATAGTATTGTCCAAAAATATGAACCATGTGGTAATGCCAAGTCTTTTTTGTGATACGTACATAAATTTCTCCAAGATATGTCTATTTGGTTTTTACCATTTATCGAATGTATGCAGTTGCAATAAACAATGTGCCCTTCATTTCCTCCAAGAATACTGCCCTAAATGTAAAAGGAGACTTGAAAAGGGCAATTTGCTTCATGTCATGGTCAAAGCCAGGTATCTCCATATTTTATTTCCCATTTTAAAGCAACTTATGGCTTTTGTGCTTTATATTATAGTCAAAGCCAAGTATCTCGTTATTTTAATTCCCATTTTTAAGCAACTTATAGTCTTTTTTGCTTTATATTATGATCAAAACCAAGTATCTCCATATATTAGTTCCCTTATTAAAGGTGTACTCAAATTAGATGAGTTAGTGTGGCATTTTATCCTTATCGTACTCAAAGTTCTGACCTTTTAATTTGACCAGAAAGACAAAGGAATCTTTTATTCTTAAGAAAATGACAAATATAAACTGAAATATAAAATTACAAAAAGTATATAATGAGACTATGTGCTTTTAATACAAGAGGGTTAGATGCACTTGACTAGACTCAAAGTTCAAAAAAATAAAATAAAAAAATCTTGAATTTTATAACACAACTCAAATCATCCATTTGACATCTAATGGTTAGTAGTAACTGTGACCTTTTTCTAACAAAAGAAAATAATCTCACATTATACAATCTCGTACATTAAGTTTAAAACGGGGCAAAATAAAATTCACTTAGGCTAGTCATACAAGATCTCCTAGCTTCCAGTTGGGATATTGCCTGTAGTATCCCTTTTGATTGTTTGACTTATTGGAACGAACACCACATAAGAGAGACAAAGGATCAACCGTTCAAAAAAAGAAAAAGAAAAAAGAAGAGGATCAAAACCTAAATTTGATTTCCTTGAGAGATTATTTGAAATTCTTGCTTTTCTTATCACTTGAAAATGTTGGGGAAAATGAGAAAAAGGAAGAGCAAAGGAAATAAAAATCAGATATTACATGAGAAAGGAACAAAGAAACGATTTTCTATTCTTAAATTCCATAAACTCTTTTTATTATTTTTTTGCGCCTATAAGCATAGGAAATGAATGATCTACTCCCTATAATCAATCATATTTTAAATGAATCTAAAAAAGAAAAAAAAAAAAAAAAAACAAGATGGAACTAATTAAGACGCAAATGCATTTTGAAATTTATGCCTGTAAATGGGGCTGGTTGACTGGACACGGATTCAAACCGGACATTATTGGGTCCATATCGGTTTGAGATGATCTAACCGGTTCAGTTTGAGGACTAGACCGAGACCCCTAAAAGATATGATATACGGTTTTATGTATTATATATTTTATAAAAAAAGCTTACATAAAGTTGACACCTTAAAATGTAGAAATATGGTGCACCTCTAGAATCCTATAAAAATGTTGTGCTGATGTTGGAGAAATATATAATGAGTGTGATTTGTATAGAGCCTAGGCTCTAACCAAACAAATTAGAGCCTACTTTTAAATAGTGTCGAAAAATACGGTTTTGGAAATCTTTGTGATAACCTTCAAAATATTTTTATCTTTATTTATAAAATAATCTAAAGCTTCAAAAATAATGTAGATCAACAAAAACTTGAAAATCTTGAAAATTGACGGTCCAAAAACGCATTATAAAATACACTATTTCCAAGATTTGAAATCCATTTTTTTTCTCATGTTCATGCATCTTGATGTCGAGATGATCAATTTGAGGATATTTGGGCATTAAAACAACTCCTTCTAGTGAAAGTTTTGAGGTAAGTTCAAATTTGATTGTTTAGAGCCTCGGCTCCATATAAGCTTTTCCCATATATAATTGATCATCTCGTTATGAAGATGTATGATATGCAGAAAAAAAGAGAAAAAAAGATCTAAAAATAGTTTATCTTGCAACACATTATCTGGACTGTTCATTTCCAAAATTTTCATACATTATGGTTGTACTTTATTTGAGCTATTTTTTTAATTTAAAATTTTGTAATTACATATAAAAATAAATTCTCGAACCATCTTAAGAATTTTCAATACTCATATTGCATCTCATGATAAAGTATGGAGGTGCACGTTTAAGGTTGGAACCTTATGCAAACAACACTTTTTTGTATTATATCATGAATGTATATACTCGGGTTTGGATTATGATGCAGGCCCTCACCCCACTTGGGCAAGTCTAGGATGGACCTTCGTGTCTGACCCATAGGGTCTCGGGTTAGGGTCCATACCCGGACCTCGATGAGTCCATCCAACTCGAGGTTCTAAAATACAAAAATTAAAACCAGAAAAACCATACACTAAAATTAATCGAGGGCGTTCCCATATCATCCACAAAATCCAAGGTTATTTCTGTCATAACGCACTCCATTCAAAGAAGTGTTCCAAAAGTTACATAGCTGTGACTTTGATATCCAAGATATCTAACAGAAAAGCACAAGCCAAAAAACTGTATATAAAGCCCATAACCTTCTCTTTAACCCCAAAATATTGGCCATGGCTTCTTCGTCTTCTTTTGCTTCTACTCTTTGTTTTGTCTGCATTTTTTTGGCCATTTTTTCCACCACTTTTGCTTCTCCAAAAGATGAGCAAGAGGCTGATCGTGTAATAAAACTTCCAGGCCAACCACCAGTTAATTTCTTGCATTATGCTGGCTATATAAATATAGATCAATTTCATGGAAAATCTCTCTTTTATTGGTTTTTCGAGGCGGAAAAGAAGCCGGAAATGAAGCCATTAGTGCTGTGGCTTAATGGAGGTAACCCAATTGTTATGAATAATTATTCACTAAAAAGTTCTTATGAACAATTTTATGCAGACTTTTTTGTGGAAGTTCAAACAGCTGCATTTAAGTTCTTATGAGTAATTATCCAATTAGTATTCAGGAATTTAGGCCATTTTCAAGATTTCAAGAGAGAACTTGTATGTTCTTATCCTTAATTATCTATTATTATTAGGAAATTAAGCTATTTTTTCAGCTATAAAATGTAGCTTAACAATTATAGATTTCATAAATTAGAGGGTTCAGCTTTATCAGAATCGGGATTTAGACTGTTTGTTTGATTTATTTGATCTTTCGTGGATATATAGATTTAAGGAAAGTATTGCAACAGTGCAATTAAGATTCTTACAGTCCCTTGGCAGCACCTTAGCCATCAGATGTTCAGATTAGTCATATACTAATCTCTCATAGCAAATAGTAACTTTAAGTTTTCGATTCGATTGTTGCCACAAATTGATGGTTCAGATTCATCGTTGCTAATGCTGTGCTTCAGAACTGTACTGTATTCAAACTAATCAATGTGAAATCTAGACTGTCGATCAAACTAATCAATGTGAAGATTTGTCCAAATCCTTGGTGAAAAGATTGAAGACCGTATGGAAACAAACTCTGTTTTATTTAAGTTAATGAAAATTTAACTCATCACATGATGAGTTTAAATGAGTCAAACAAATGGATGGCTTTGATTTCTCTTAACCATTATATATGTTACGAAATATAGACCGTTCATTCTGACTACATGTAATCTAGACCGTTGAGGCTTCACTTGCATGTAATATCAAAATAGCTATCTCAAAGAGAGCATGAAGGTCTCTGAATTCCTATCCATGGTAAACATTCTTCAATCTCTATGCATTAGTAAATATATTAGTTATTTAAGGTTATACTAAAAATTTATTACTTCGATTTGTTTAATGTGAGATCTGACTTTTTTCCTCTCATCTTCACTGAAAGAAGAACACGAGGACATAAATAACTCTCTCTCTCTCTCTCTAAATGAAAAGAAATATCTCTCTCTCTAAATGAAAATAAATCCCTTTCTGTCTCTCTCTCTGAATGAAAAGAAATCCCTCTCTCTCTCTACTTGAATAAAAAGAAATCTCACTCTCAGTTTGGTCAATTTTTACAGCTGTTGTTTACTTGTTTTAAAAGCATAATATTCTTCAATTTTCCTGTTTGCTTCGATTCTCTTTCCTGATATTCAGATCTGGGAATATTTCAGGAATATTTGTGGTTTTCCGAGATTAATTTTCTATTATTATTTAAACTCTTAAAGCACCTTAAATTGACTATAGTCAAAAGGACTTTGAGTGAAATTCATTTCTCATTAACATTCAAATTTTTTTAATTAATTCTTTTTAATACTAGATAATTTACTTAACGGGAGATTAGATATTTTTGCTCTAACTTAAAGTCTTTTGACCTTGAATGTCGAGCTTTAATGCATTGAAATATACTTAAAGTAACTTTTTTTATTTGGGCATAGCCTTAAAAATAATTAGTTCCTAATTTATTAATTTAAATTTCTTCTTTTAAAATTAAGTTACGTGCATGAAGTCAACACGTAAATGCAAGCATGGATGTGCACGTGAGGTTGCATGGAATGCTGGCCTTGTTTTAAGGAAGGATATATGTTATTTTTAAAATTACTTCAGCAATATTACCTGGCACGTGCGGCGGAAGCTTTGACTGTGTATTTTTTGGCCTGTGTTGGCCTTGACTCTCTCTCTCTGCACCTTCATTTCAGGTTCTCTCTCTCTCTCTCTCTCTCTCTACACCTTCATTTTAGGCTCTTCTGCTCTCTCTCTGGACCTATCCTTTTGGTGTGATTTTGAAGTCAAATACACTAATTGCTCAATGGTAATCTTGAAGTGTAATGCACTAATTGCTCACTAATCTCTCTCTTACACTCTCTCACACACAAGAAGAAGGACCCAATTTTTAGTGGATTTTGAGGTTTAATGCCCTAATTGCAATAGATTAACGGGAACTGCATGTTTCTCTCTCTTTTGAAGTGTAATAGAAAAACGTTAACAAGCCTTGAATTGTTTCTTTCTAAATAGTTTTGCTGACAAACGTCCAAATATATGATCATGCATCCACAATCATCATCGCTGTTTATTTTTGTTTTCAAGGGCCTGGATGTTCCTCAATAGGGTTTGGAGAAGCACAAGAGCTAGGTCCTTTTCTAGTACAAAAAGGGAAGCCAGAGCTCACATTTAATCACCATGCTTGGAATAAAGGCAACTCATTATCTCCCCTATAATTAAACTATTTCTCTCTCTTTAATGTTCCTCATTCTCTTTCGAGCAATGATTTCATGCAACGGTTGCATCATAATATAATGTAAGAGCTTTAAAAAACTGGCTAGTTTTTTTTATCCAAATTTTGAAATATACACTGTTTTCATTTTAATGAACAATAACAAAAAAAAAAAAAAAAAATTGAAAACACCACTCATAAAGTATATTTTTAGCCCAATTAACATAGGCTGTTCATTTTATTTTCGTGAGAGGCTTAAATCTAGGTCTTAGAAGGATTTTTTCATTTCCAATCTTTTTGGATGACTTTATCATTAGATGAACAATGTTAAAAAAGGAAAAAATGATTTGAGTTTATAAAAACTAAGGTCTTGAAATTCACCAAATGAATGGTCTTGATTCGTTTGTGGAAGGACTCATTTTGATCATATCTAGAGTTCAAATTGAACTTTTTTTTTTGGGATTGATAATTGAGATGATGAGAGTGTGTATGCCAAATTTTGGATCACACAAATAACAGAAGCATGATTGTCTAGAAGTGTTGTTGTATTATAGTGCGATGCAACTGTTGCATGAAATCATTGCTCTTCTCTTTCTCTCTCTTAATTCTTTTTTTTTTTTCCCTATTTCTGATCCCCTGTCTTTTTCTTTTTCTCTTAATGCAGAAGCCAATTTGTTGCTCTTGGAATCACCTGTGGGTGTTGGGTTTTCGTATACTAACACATCATCAGATATTCAAACCATGGGAGATAAAGTAGTAGGTAATAAATTCATCATCATCATCCGAGACTTATCTCAACTATTTTACCGTCAACCAATAAGTATGAAATTCAAGCACACAATTTCACACATGAATGTACTGTGCGCTGCCAAAAGATTTTGTTCGCTCACAGTAGTAGATTATATATACTCCCTGGGCAAATTAACATTCAAATCCAACAATGAAAGTAGATTTTAGTAGGAAAATTATTAGTATTCACCTTAAAAATCCAAGAAAGCATGATTTAGAAGGAAAATTATTATGGGATTGTACACTACGATACTATTTATCTTTTATACAAGAAGGTAACAATTATTTGTAGCCATTAGATATAAAAAATGGGAAGATCTCATAAAGCTTCCCCAAACAAATTTATCATCCGCATACAAGAAAATGGAGGATAAAGTACTTGTTCAAATGGAAAAGAATAATAAGATCTTGAGCTTGAGAGTTGCTTTTTTAGAGAGAGATTAAAGGACAAAAGAGAAGACTCTATGCTAACATATAGATATTATATATTTTTTATTTATTGCAGCACAAGATTCCTACGAGTTTCTGATCCAATGGTTCCGGAGGTTCCCCCAATACAAATCCCACGATTTTTACATAACTGGGGAAAGTTATGCAGGTATACAAAATCCTTTTTGGTTCTCAATTGCTAGTTTAAATGGGTGGATAATTTATTTGAAAAAAAAAAAAAAAAAACTTTGGTCCTGGTAATTTTATTTTATTTTTCTGGTTTCCACCTTTGTAAACCACTATGGCAAAAATGATATATTTATCCATTTTGTGAAAAAACAACAGAAAATCAT
Source organism: Amborella trichopoda (assembly GCF_054954075.1). Lineage (NCBI taxonomy): Eukaryota > Viridiplantae > Streptophyta > Magnoliopsida > Amborellales > Amborellaceae > Amborella > Amborella trichopoda. The sequence goes on from NC_142344.1 coordinate 1,562,327, forward strand.
TCAAGTGGACAAAAATATCCTCAGGGGATCAAAGCATCTCAATCAATTTATCAGATTTGTTTATTAATATTTATTTCACTAAGAAACTTTTTCAAAAAATATTTTAAAAAATACCCAAATCATTGATTTGAACCTCCAAAGAGGTCCAACCAAATTAGGGAAGTACCTTTGTCTTGTATAGGATAAGTCAACTTAATCAGCCCCCTTGTATAAAGCACCAGACCTTAAACAAGGGCAATTTGGATGTTGCTTAATCTATTTTTAAAAAATTATCAGATTAAAATGAAAATTAAAAAATAAAAACTCTAATGATAATTGAGATCTTTAACCCCATAATTACTTTATAACGAATTTTAACCCCCTTAAATGATATTTGTCCATAAAAGAATAAGAGTAATGGTTGCTGCTTTCCAGGACACTACGCCCCACAGCTTGCTGAATACATCTTTGACCACAACAAGATGGCCAAGAAGGAGAATATTATTAACCTTAAGGGTTTTATGGTAATTTTCTTTCTTATTTTAAATTACCAAGATGCCCTTCATTCCCTACACCGGGAAAATTAGCAAAAGCCCTCAAGACATTTTGAAATGCCTCATGAGCCCCATCATCCCTATTGTGAAGAAATGAGCACTACATACCACATTATGAATTACTTAAAATTTTGAAGTGAAAAGTAATACGAACTCTCGTTATTTATCCACAAATTATTTGATATTTTCCAATCAGTTTTTCAAAAATCATAATGCGCCAGGGTTCCTATTAAAATTTTGAAAAAAAATTAGAAAACCGGGTGACACGAGAGATTCCAAGGTTTTTGGCCTTATTTTTTTTTTGGCAAGAAAATATATTGATGTTTATTTTTTTGGTAGATCAGTGAGAAAGGGTTACTTGCATGTTGTAGAATTGAAACTCAAGACATCATATTGTAACATACACTCCCCTGATCACTTAATCTCTATTACCTTTTAAAGATCATCTACGTGTTGTAGAATTGAAACTCAAGATATCATGTTGTGACACCCACTTCCCTGGCCACCTAATCTCTATTACCTTTCAAAGCTAATTGCAACTCTACCACCGCTCTCTTTGTGCGTGTGCATGCACGCGCGCAGATAGGCAACGCCCTCATGGATGATGAAACTGATCAGAAGGGAATGATCGATTACGCGTGGGATCATGCCGTGATATCAGATAAATTATACGACGATATTAAGACTAACTGCAATTTTAGTGAAGCCAATCAAACAGACCACATACAAGAATGCATCGAGGGCATGGAGGAATACTACAATGTGTATAATATCATCGATATGTACAGTTTGTATACCCCACATTGCATCGAAGGAAATTCAACAACTAGGCAATTGCCTAAATTGGAGGGGGTAGCACCCAAATTCTTCTCCCAATTTGTGAGATTTCTCTATCCTTCTTCTTTTCTAAAATTTGAATCTATGCATGTCAAGAGGTTTTCTAAAAGCATTAACTCTTTGCATTTTGTTTTGGCAGAAAAGTGTGCTAGTATCTCTTACAACTTGGGATAAATGGCAAAGTATACAAAAGAGAGTCCCTCAAATTTTAAATTGGAATGTTATAACAGTGTCACTTACTAGATTAAAAGTTCAAAAACAAATTTCTCGTACTACAATCCCTTAAAAAATATTCCCTATATGTTATATTCTTTGCTGATGCTTTTTTTTTTTTTTTGGAATAAACGGTTCAAAATTTTGAACTACTCATTGCAAGGAATCAAAGTGGTGTAGAACTAATGGTTTCAAGCATCTCATTGTAAAGAATCAAAGCGGTTCATTGTATGGAACGAAAGCCATTTGGATTTAATAGTTTTGCACCACTCATTGTAACAAATCAAAGTGATCCGAAGCTATTTATTTTGGACCTTTTTATTTTAGGAAATCAAAGCGGTCCAAAACTAAAGCTCATTGTAAAGAGCCGTATCAGTCCAAAACTAATAGTTTCAAAATTTGATTTCTTACAAAGGTCTGAAACTATTAGTTTCGACTGCTCGATGGACTTCGAATGAGCAGACTGGAACGAACAAGCTCCAACCAGGGGTATTTTGTATTTTGATTGTCACCATTACTTTTTAGTCTTTTGGATTTCATAGTATGTATGGACTCCACTACTTCCATTAGATTGCTTCTTGATTGTTCCATTGGAAGTTCTCAAAGTGTATATCCTTTGCTCTTCAAAAATGTTAAGAACCTGCTTGTGTGGACCATTAAACAATAATTGTATCATTTCATGACCCAGCTCATTTGCAAAAAATTTCCACAATACGTAGGGCTGATAATTTACGCGGTTTGGATCCAAAACCTGAATTTTGGATCCTATCCGGATGCAGGTATGGGTCCGAGATTTGGATCAGACGGGTCGGATACGGATTTGAGTAGTGTTTCGAATTGGTTCCATGTACAAGTGGATCCAATCTGGATCCGACCTAATTATTAATATATGGTATATTATTTATATATACATATATGTTACATAATATTGTTTACTATATATTATTTTATAGATATAAAATAATATTTTGGATTAGATCCTGGATCCAGATCTGAATCCCACAAACTTTTCAAATTTGGATCTAAATCTGAATATTCTAAATCCAATCAGATCGGATCCCATATATATTTTTGGATTCGAATCCAGATACCAGTGGATCAGAACCTAACCCATCCTCAACCCTAGCAATATGTTTCCCTGCAAACCCTATTTGAAGTTCTCAACCCACGTGTGTCAAAAATGCCCCGAAAAAGGGGCCCAACTGGAAATAGCTGGAGAAAAAAAAATTGTTTTCCTGTGATAAGAATTGTACTAATATGCAAATAGGTGGGATAAGGCTGGAGTGATGATCGATAAATATCAATTACCTTTGAATGATACAAATAGGGGCTAAAACTCTAATAGGGAGGCTTTCGTTTTTTACGAATGTTATGTGCTATTATTGAATAAATGCTGAAACATTTAGGAGTGGAAAACAGTGCAGTTTGAATTGCTGTACTATTCATAATTCCCCATCAAAACACCCCAAACAAAAACAAAAGGAAAAGTTTTTTAAAATTGTTTTCTACATATTTCTATGTAACTCCCTTCCTCTAGACTCGGTGTGCCATCCAAACAGACCGTTAGGTTGTAGGCATGTGTCAACAGGTGGTCTTTGATTGATCTTTCATTTGGCTATAAACTCACTATCTTTTTCATTCCCTTGAATATTAATTTTCAATTTCACCAAATTTTTTCTCTATCCCCAAGTATAAATCTCTAAATTGGGCAGATTTTCTAAATTACTCGCATGCTTGGCTCTTTACGAGACATTTATCAATATGCATCTAAGAGATGAACTATATTGACTACTTTTGATTTAAGTTCAAAATACCCATTAAAATACACATATTCGTAAGTTAGTTGGGATAGTTGAAAAGGGTCAGAATATAAAATAATCAATATATTAGGTATATTTTGATAATTTTCTCCTTCTTTGTTTATATATACACATTTATGTTCCATTATCTCCACTTCTTGCCATTTAATCCCCATTCGCTAATCGTGATTTCATATATTCTTCTTCTTCTTCATCCTTTGTTTTTTTTTTTTTTCTTCCGGCAGCTGGCTTGGCATAAAATGCCTGCAGGATACGACCCTTGCATGTCCAATTATGCAGAGGCATATTTTAACAGGCAAGATGTTCAGGAAGCTCTTCATGCAAATAAGACTAAAATTCCATATCCATGGCGTACTTGCAGGTACATCAAATTAAACCATGCTGTTTTACAATGTATGAAAATGACCTAATTTTAACCTTTCAATTGAGCACTGGTAGGTCTTGCTTACTGCAATTGCAAAACAATTATCTCTCTCTAAATTGTCATAATGACATGGGATTGAGCAGTGAGCAATTCAATGGGACGTGGACTGATGCACCACATTCTATGCTCCCAACCATTCGGAAGCTCATCAATAGTGGTCTTCGTGTTTGGGTTTACAGGTAAAATCTTCATGGTAAACTATAATAGGATAAAAGGGATCTCTATCATAGTAAACTATAATAGGATAAAAAGGAATATAAACTATAATAGGATAAAAAGGAATGCATAGAGATTGTCCCCTTTCGTACATTAAGTTCGCAGGCAAGTTAGCTATCAGATGAAAAACCGGACAGCTGAGATGTCATATTCTGGGAAAAAGACCAAGGAAAATTTTCTTAGACACCAGGCGATGTCAATTGTGCACACCCCAGCTGCTGGATTTCATGCCTGATGATTAGGGGTTTATCTGACATTTTTGTAGAAAAATACACATTCTTATTGTACACTCTGCTCTGGAAAAATGTCTCTCTTGCAGTACTTGAAAGTATTTGGTGAGCTAGCCGACTCATGTATCATTCTATTTTTCAAGGGATTTAAGAACTAAAACACATCCCAAATCAGTCTAGATCCTAGTCGGCCTTAGACTCATATATTTGGAGCAGAAACAGCACAGAACTAAGAAAACGAACTCACTGAAAAAGACAATAAACCATTTTCAAGCCTCAACTTCTCTTTTTTTTTTCATATTCATGATCATGGCGTCTAATGATACATTTATAAGATTTTGGATCCAAAATCCATATCCAAGATGGATTATTGAGTCATTGTAACAGGTGCATCCCTGGATGCATTTTGGTTTTTACAGTGGAGATACAGATGGAAGAATCCCAGTAACATCAACAAGGTATACACTGAGAAAGCTGGGGCTAAACATTACAGTTGATTGGGCTCCATGGTACAGTGATAAACAGGTATAAGAAAACACATTCTTAAAGCATGATATCTTGGACTTTCCCATGGAAAATAAACAAAGAGTTTTGTCTCTGCCTCTCTCTAGGCATCAGGACAAACTAAAACACCTGATAATCCACAAAGTAGTCTCTCTCGATCTAAAACAAATGCTAAACGCTAGTTCTCTGCGGGGAGGAAAAAAAACATCGGTATTCAGCTACAAAATTCATTTTCTAAATGCTAATATATAATTTTCTGTCTTGTCATTTTGGATAAAATTTCAGGTAGGTGGGTGGACAGTGATATACGATGGACTAATGTTCGTAACTGTGAGGGGGGCCGGCCACCAGGTTCCCACCTTTAAACCGAGGAATGCTCGCATGCTTCTCAAATATTTCTTGGCCAATAAGCAGCTACCAACGGCCCCTTTTACCTAGCCAACCACCACCCTACACCGCCCCAAACCACCACCCCCGCCTTCCCCCCCCCCCCCCCCTTCCCCCCTCCCCCCCTCTCTCTCTCTCTTATGTAGGACGATTATCCTTTGTTTGTGATAGGCATTGTCCGCTTCATCCATTCTTTCACACAGCCAACAATTATAAAAGCCTTCTAATTGAAACAAAAAAATGAGCAATATTACATGGTAGGATTGAACATGGCTATGAGCTCAGTTTCCACTACTAGTATACGCAACTAGGAGACAAATCGAATCAATAACCACAGCAAAAAATGTTAGATTAACTATTGTGAGAGAGAACAAAGAGAAGTACCTGGTCGGGAGGAGAGGAGCAGCACCCGGTCTCATACTTCTTCATAGGCAGAAGCAAGCCAAGGCTAGGTCCAGAGGGCTTAAAAATGAGAGAGAGAGAGAGAGAGAGAGAGAGAGAGAGAGAGAGAGAGAGAGAGTACAACATAAGCAACCAAGAGAGAAAAGAGCTGCAAAAGAAAATACCAGTTTCTCTTATTGCTCACCCATCTCCCCTTTTAAGGGTTGATTCTCACCGCTATAATCTAAGATCACTAAACAAATAAATCAACTACAAATAGAGCCTCCCACCAACTCAACCATGTTAACTAAAAATACAACAGTCACTTAAAACCCATCAGAAAATTGCCGAAATGCAACAACCCAAGGCCCATTGCCATCATAAACTAACTTTCTTGACAACTCCAATCTCCCACCTCATTTTTTCCATCAACGGCCTAATTATGTAGGTCTAGGCACTGTTCTGATAATCTCCCAGGAGGAAAGGATAAGAAAATTTTAGCAGCTTTTGCTACCCCCATCTCCTCTTGTCCTCCTCTTCATCAACTGGTTGATACCAAGCCGGCCTCCTTTTCGCATTACTCAACCTATAATTCAAAAGCACCTCTTCCCCATCAGAAATCCTCCTTGTGGACACCAAAACCAGTGTTTTAAACAATAAAACCCCTGCCTCAGCATCCTCTGCCTTCCCCATCCTTAGCCAAAAAGATCCATATCTCCTCATATTTCTCTTATTCTCTCCCTCTTCGCCACCAAAAACCAAGTTTGGTATATAAACTCTCATACCATTTTCCCCAAATGGAAAATCATAAGGGCAAACCATCACATTAGGCTCGAAATCCTTAGCTGGGTGATTCACATAGTGACCTCTAGCTAGTGGATTTCGCTTCTCTAAAACCTCACCAAATTTCTGGCCACCAAACTCCAATGGCTTGCTTAGAATCCTCCAAAACCGGTCAGAATTTCCACTGGATTCTGGTGCGTTCTGTCCAATTCTGGCAGAGGCAAAACCATCCCAAAATTCCCGAGCCTCGCCACCTGGGCCCCATGGTTGGGCATCAATGACTGTACCATCATAGCGTGAGATTAGGTATGGATTATTTGCATCAATTCGAGGGTATCCAGGGATATAACGGTAAAAATCGGGGGAATATATGATGCCTGGGTAAAAGGCCACAACTGAACCAACCTCTGCCTCACCCTTAATAAAAACGCCAGTTCCTGCTTCTTCGTGGTGAATTTCTGAGGGTTTTAGTTCGAGAGTGTAACCGATCTTTTCCTTGAGGAGTTCTGAGACTTCCTGTATCTGTAGCCAGAGGGTTGTCGGAACAACTGTGCTGGGAGAAAAAATGAGTGAGACTCTCCTTTTGAGGAGTGAGAAGCTTATCTTTTTTGAAGTTAAAGAAGAGGTCGAAAACAAGAAGAAATGGCAAATTACATGCAAATAAGCAACAAGCGTAAGTTCCTCCCTGTATAATGAACATCAGTGTATCGTATTTTCAGATTATGTTTTTCTTTCAGAAATTTTGGGAGGTTATTTTAGCTCTCAATTGAATGCCATATGTTGGGTAATGTTCTGTCCTTACTTTTAGCCCTCAATTCCATGCCCTGTGTTATGTTGGGTGATTCAATAGATGGGGACGGATTGGGGGGAACAGAATACATGGAGCCGGAAGCCAGAATTCCCATACAGTAATTTATACCTGTTCTTTGGCCAAAGATGCCATCTTTGAGGAAGTTTCCAACAGATGTACCTTACAGAGCATGCTAAAATGGTTAATATGCCAAACTATCATAAAAGTGAGTCCTACTTATAGGAGAAGATCACAGTACCGAATGTCTTTCTGTTACCACAGTCAAGAAGAATTTACTCAGTCACTCAATGCTTAGATCCTTAAAAGACTTTCAAGAATCCTTTGAATTGTTACCCTATCATGTAGTGGTTAAGGAACAGCAAAGAAATCGCCAAAGGGCACAAGCAGGGTGGACTTAATGCTTTTGCAAGTTGCAACTATGGTTTTTAGCATGCATAAAGGAAAAGATATTATAGAGTCATCATCTAGACCATACCAAAGTCCATGTTCTTAATATGATGCCTGCAAAGCCTTCAAGAATCAGGACATATAATCAACAGACTTCTCTCATTGTTTTTTCAAGGTACATGTCCCCCTCATATCCTATCTAGAATAGCATCCAACTATTTGGGATGCCCTAGCAATGTATAAATGGAAATAAATTAGGTTTGTATAAACAACTAGTGTCCTGATTGTTTCTTCAAGGTAATCTACCATTCATACGCTATTATAATCTCATCAGATATCTAAACTTTCTATTGCATGTCCCTTTCACATATCATTTGAAATAGCTTCATATATTTCCACTCCAAATTCCTTAGGTTACCATCGCCAAATTTCATCATCAGAGCCTTTTACCAACTAATTGGGGTCAGCTACACAAATCCCGGTCCTCCATTTTGGCCTATTAAGGGTCATGCCCTCCCTCATTGAGGCCATAAGTCCCCATATCTTTTCTCACTACTTCCAATGTAAGCTAAATTTTCAAGATTAAATACTATTGCAAACTTGCTCCTTACCTATTGTAAAATTTTATAGAAATTAGTACAACAGGTCGGTTTCCCAAACAAATCCCCACCAGTGTAGTGAAAGAGACTAATTATTATTTGAAAATAAGCTTTCATTATGCTGAAGGAGCAGACCTGTGACTCCTACTCCATTGACCTTTTTTTAGTCTTTAGATCTATTGACCACTTCTAGTTTTTATAGCACTGGTAAAGCCACTGCTTCTAGCTCTTGATAGCATTGATTAAGTGAAACAAGGCGTAATGCTCAATCCGACAACAATTTCTAATAATATTTTGAATAAAGACCAGTAGTACAACCACAACCATTGAAAGAGAGAGATTATTGTAGGTCAACTCACCAGGTACTTTAGCAGGTGGGGATGTTCTGCCTAGGGCAAAACTGAGACCACTTGGACGACTAGGAGACAGCCGTTGTTTTGCAGTGGAATCGTTCACATTAGTAAAATTGTTCAACTCGGGTAGAAGAATTTCATCCATTGATGCACAAAATGATTTGATTTGGGCATGAACATTTTCTTGGACTTGCTTTTGCTGATCACCAACTGATGCCTTGCTTGCAATTTCAATGATCTCCTCAGCGTCCTTCGCATCTGCATTCTTCCCCAATATATTATAGCTGGAAAAGATAATAGACAATAGATGAAAACAGAGGGAATTGAATAAAAAAGGTCACCCTCTATCCCCCTTTTCACAATTCATATTTTTTTATTCATGAATCCATCGCAGAATTTTTTTTCAGAAATTATTTAGTTTAGTTTCACTTTGTTGTGTTGATTCAAATTTTCACATGTTATATCATGAGTATGGGCTATTATTCAAATTTTCACATGTTATATCATGTTTAAAAAATTCACCCAGCCCTCTAGGGACACACCCAAGGCAGCCCAGGTCAGGAGCCAGGTGATTCCAGGTCAGAAAAACCGGGAATCTTCTGAATCTCCATTTCAATTCACATAAAAAATTTCGTTGTCTGACTTGGACTCCCTGAGTCAAACTCAGGGAACACCAGGTCAGGCCCCTAGTGGTTTGAAGCCTAACCCCAACCTTTTAGGCACAGTTTAAATCTAAGAATATTACAAGCTAGACTAGTAGTGATGCTCTGGTCATTGTCATTGGTAGAAGGGGTTAATTTGACTCTTTCAAGGTTTAGGTTCCATTATACACATCAAATGAACACAGTTACTTCCAAAAACGTGAGTACCCTTTCGGAATGCTGCCAATTTAACCAATAGAGAAAAGCATATCATTTATTACAAGAACATGATCAATGGGCAATAGTTTAGTAAGAACAACATAACTAACCTTGTATATAGAAACAAGCGATTCATATCAGCTTCAAACTGGAGTTGTCTAGGGTCTTTTTCAAACATTGAATTCTTAGAGAGAACCTTTACAAACTGGAACAAGAAATAGAAAATTCATATAACTAATGAGAACTTCCAGACCATGTTACATTCTATACACATAAACTACAACCAATAGAGTCCTTTATCCCCTCATTTCTTTCATTTAACTTGATAGGCCACAACCAACATAAAATTTTCTCTACGATTTCTCCTAAATTCATTAATTTTCTCATTCATGAACATCCTCCCTGAAAAAGAAAGGAAAAAAAAAACATGCTACATTTTATACAAATGAACCAAAATCAATAAAATCCTTTGTCCCTTAATTTCTTTCATTTAGCTACAACAATGAACATAAAAATTTATAGGAAATTTCTCGAAATTTATTAATTTTCTCCTTCATAAACATAACCAAAAGAAAAGGAAAATAAAACAAAAAAAAATGAAAAATATTAACAGACATGTCTTAATGATCTAAAGAAGGCATTTTGGGAAAATTCAACAAATATATTTCTAATAAGATAGATATTCTAATAAGCAACCTACAAAAGTAACATCATTTTCATAAGATTCCTACAAAAATAACAGACAAAATCAACCAAATCTAATATTTCTGTAACCAAAACCCCAAGTAACAACAATTACAATTAAAAAAAAAAAAGAACATTTACCAACAATTAAAAAAGAAAAACGGAAATAAATTTTCATAGTAAAGCTTAAACCCTGGATTTTGAGTGTAAGATCAATGGAGACTCATAGTTCATAACTGAAGTTCTTATACCCATAAAAATGAGAATGGTAACTCAAAACCAGCTAAAAGAAAAGTGGTGAGCTAAAATGGATTAGGAGTAAACAGATTAATACCTGCTGGAATTTGTTAAAGGATTTCAGTAACAGAGACGCCATGGTTGAGTACCGGAAAGCTTCGTAAGTGATCCGCTCTTAAACCCTAGATTTCACCATGGAAACCTCCGCAGAAAGGGTAATTGCCCATACAAAAACACTGGGAGTAAGTTCCGTTCTCAGGTGCAAGGAGTAATCTCCAAATGCGCGTGATTGGAGATTGGACGGTCCGGAATACCTGCAGAAATAAATCAATTCGACAATAAGGTCACTTGAAGGGGCGAGGTTTAAGCCTCACACTGTAGAAGCGAGGGGCACCTCTAAATTTTGTTCGGAGATGTTGTTTTGATGCAAAAACTTTATAATGGCAATGAAAATATATTTTCTTCTCTAGTTGTGTGAATTGGTGACCTAGACATTATTTTCTTACAAGGCCAAGGGAGCATATTATATGGAATCCGTGATTTGATCTTTATGGGTGGAGTACCCCCTTATTTTTGGGTAAGTAAAAAGTGGTAAGCAAGTGGCCCTTATTCGAATTGGTGATTTGATCTTTATGGGTGGAGTACTTAGCTTTTTTTGGGTAAGTAAAATGTGGTGAGTTAATAGAGATTTGGTCCCCTATCTTTTAGTGGTGAAAATGAAGTCGGAGACCTCATCATATAGCTCGACAATACTACCTCCAATGCCTAAGCCATTCTAAAAAATCCATTATAAGACAACCTTTGTATTATTAGCACGACGTTCTAATGAATTGAGCTAACAGAAATCAATGCTTTGTTTTCTTTCCTTCAGTTGCAATATAATTAGTATAAATGCCCATCCATTGAAATTTTATGTCGTTGGGTATTCATGAAAATGGCATGAGCCATTTGTTACTTATGTTTTCAATGGGTTCATAATTTTTGAGTTTTTGCATAATGCTTTATGTCCACTTAGTCTTACATTTTGTAAGATTTAAAGTAGGATTGTATAGATCATTTACCTTTTATATAAGGAGGTCACAATTACTTACAACTATCGGACTATTGACCTCGATACAAAGAGGTCACAATTACTTACAACCATCCGACATGAGTTCTAATAGCTTGGGTGTATCACAAAATTTGAGAAAATTTCTTTTGAAGTTTGAGCTTGGTCAGTAGAATAAATGCAATGACCATTTACATTTGATACAACCATCTGACATGAAATTTAATAGCTTGTGTGTGTTACAAATTTTAAAAAAATTTCTTTTGAAGTTTGAGCCTAATCAATAGAATAAATAGATTATTTACCTTTCATATAAGGAGGTCACGATTACTTGCAACCATTAAATATAAAATCTAATAGCTTGGATATGCCACAAAATTTGAGAGAACTTCTTTTGAAGTTTCAACTTGATCAATGGAATAAATGCAACCATCTAATTTACATGTTTAATAATGGACAAGATAAATTGTGACCATCTTGTATCGAAAGTAAATGATTCGAATAGTAGATGGTGAAGGGCAGCACTTATTACATACTTTTTCATTTTAAATTAGGTTTATTATGAATTGAATAGTGAAGGGCAGGGTTTGAACACAAACAGCTTTTGCCCATCTTATGAGAACAAGAGAATTGCTACTAAATAGTAAATACAATGCCCTCTATTGGCCCTAGTCAGCAAATAGCCGTTTATTGACCAGCAAATAACTGTTTAATTGGTGATTTTTTTTCAAAAAATACTTTTTTATGTAAACAATTTTAAACGACGCCTTTTTAAAAAGGTCAGCAAAAAATCGCGTAGTTTTCATAAAAACGTTTAAAACACATTTTTTCATAATATGATTTAAATCAGGCGAAAAAATCCTATCTTTTTTTACCTATAATTTGTTTTTTGAAAGAAAATTTTTTTTTCCCTGTCTTGTGTATTGTAGCCATTGCTACTTTTATGCCTTTGAAAAAAATTTATTATTTAAAAAAAAACATAAAATATAAAATTTTATCCCCAACTACAGTTGCAAATTGAAGGTATGAATTTTTTTTTTCTTTTTTTTAAAAAAAACTTAAACAAATAGTTGCAGATTTCAGTTGTTATTATGGAACATCATTGTGTAAATGAAATACTGTTTATTGCAAATCATTTTGTAAGGTAAATTATTATGTAAAGAAAATCATATACGTGCAGATTTATGTGATTATTTGTGACAACTGTTTTTATGAAAATACTATCTATGGCACAAATTAGAGCTCAAGACATAGTCTTTTACTGATGAATTAGAAGCAGAGAGTGTGACTACAGGACCAAGTAATTAATAATTTGTTTTTGATTATGTGATAACAAAGATAAATAATATAATATAAAATTGTAAACTTACAAGACCAAGCAATTGTACATATAGGATTAGTTCCCCAAACCTAATCCTTTAGCTCTGCTTGCTATTTCCCCAATAAAATGAAAGGCCCTCTTCTTTTTCGCTTTCTAAAAATCAGTTCGGGCTTCTTCTCAAATCGATATAGTTAGGGTTTTCTCTCTATCAACATCTCAAATCTTATAGAAAAACCCTCTTCAAACTATCCCAAATCAACATTCCATCTTCCTTTTCTCTCTCTAAAAATCAATCAGTGCCTCTTCCATTAGGGTTTGTGAAGCCGATGATCACTTCCTTCTTCCTTCTTCCTTTTTCTCTCTGTAATGAGCCGAGTCCTATTTTCTTCTCTTCCTTCTTCTCTCTCTATACAATAAACACTAAGATTATGAAACTCAAAATAAAGTTTAAAGCTTCAAAATAATTTAGATCGAAAGATCTATGAACACTTGAAAATCTTGAAAATCGATGGTCCAAAAATATGTTACAAAATACATTATTTCCAAAATTTGAAATCCATTTTTTTTCTCATGTCCATACATCTTGATGTCGAGATGATCAATTAAAAGACATTTGGGCATCAAAACAACCTCTTCTAATGAAATTCTTGAGGTAGGCTCAAATTAGATTGTTTAGAGCCTTGGCTCTATATAAACTTTCCCCAAAACAAAGACTTATTTGATTGTTTACAGCCTTAGCAGTATTTTTTGGTACTGCTAAGTAGGTGTGATGTTTAAGTATTTAATGAATAAATTTATATAGTATATTTGTCACCATACTATAGTTAAAGTATTTACTAAATAATTTTATATATTGTATTTGTTTTTGGTATGTAATAAGTAGGTGTGCTGTTTCTTAAAGTATTTAATGGGTAGATTTTATATGATATATTTTTTTGGTATATACTAGCTAATTACGTATTTAATATTGGATGATTGGATGAGAATCATAAGGCAATTTAAATTAATTGACTTAATTATATTAATCTAGTAAAGTTTTTATGGATAAATTCGTTATTGATGGCTTTGACAAGATTTTTATTTTTTAGAATTTCAAATTTTCTAATATTATAAATTTGTCCGATTTTTTTTACTCCGATTTTTTGAGCTTAATCCGATGTATTAGAGATATTTTTGTATGAAGTATTTTTGCCAATCCGTATTTTTTACCCAATTTTTTCATATAACTTTTTAAAATAAAAGTAATTTGTTTCTAATTTTTGATTTTTTACTTTTTAAATAAAAACGATTTATTTCCAATTTTATAGTGAGCGGATTTATTGATAGACCCGACTTGCTAAAGTTCATCAGTACTAATACGAATGCAAAATCTCTCACACTTGAGACATTATGGGAGGGTTAAAAGGGCCGGGGATGAAACTTGAATTCGTGCTGCCCACTCCCTTTCTCAACCACTAATTTTGCGTCGATTTGAAATTATCGGTGCCTACGTGACCCGCTCAACCGAATTTACGACGGGCAAGCTTAGTATGTTTTTCCTATTCCATATAATTTATATTTTCCCTTATCCAACCGTTTATTTTTATACTTCTGAAATTACCCCAATCACAATGTCATATCTTTATAAGGAAAAATTTATATAAAGTTACAACATGAAGATGTAGAATCACATACGTACCTCAAAAATCTAACGGAAAGGCTTTTTGAATATTGAAAAACCCTCTAAGTGATCATCTCGATATCGAAATGTATAAATATTAAAAAAAAAGAAGTTTTCGAGTCTAAAAATTAGTGCATCTTGCAACACATTATCTAGACCGTCCATTTTCAACATTTTCATATATTTATAGATCTACTTGATTTTAACCATTTTTGGAGTCTAAAATTTATAATTAGATACAAAAATAGATTTTGAGATAATCCTAAAAAAAATTTACAAAAAAATTACATGCTATGATAAAAATTGGCGATGCACCTTAATTGGATTGTTTAAGGTTGCAACCTTATAGAAACTGTATCCATCTTTATATTACACTATTTTTAATTTTTTCTACAAACACATTTTGACACCAAATTTTGGACGTCCAGTCCTCTCTTAGACTCACCTTAAAAAAAATAAAATAAAATAAAAATAATAATAAATCTCAATAAGATGATCAAAATATCTCTAAAAGTTTCAAGGGATATTTTGATTATTATATTTAATTAAAAAAGTTTTTTTAAAGGATATTTTGGTCATTATAGTTTCAAGGTGTGCCTTTTTTCAATTATATAAAGTTGATACCTAATATAATTTTTTTCCTACATTATAGATCAACATTAAAAATAGTCCAATTAGTTCAGAGCCGATTCGGTCCTAAGATTCCTCTGGTTTTTCCCTCTGTATTTTTTTGTTTCTTATTTTTTTTAATGCAGGAAAACCCTAGAGAACCAGCCAGCCAGTTTGGGCAATTTTGAGCGGGGCCGATATTGGGTAACCAGTATGGTTCAACCTAGCGTCCTGAGTATTATGATGGATGAAGTTTCTATAAGGCCTAGACCTTATGAAAACAAAATAAAGCCCCACCTCGAATCCTGGTGCAACTCTTTCAAGTTGTAGAAACCATAATATAGATTATCTTGGGATAATTATGGATTTGATGTTAGAAATTTGGATCATTCATAGATATGTTAGATCTACATTAGTTTTGGAACTTTAAATTTCATAGTAACGAACAAAAATAGATTTTCAAGCATTAAAAGGGTTATTGGTACTGGAACTGCATTTTCTAGGCGAGTTTTTATCTGAAACCTTATTTTCTACCATAAAGATGCAGCCTCGAGCTAACCACACCCTAAAAAGAAATAAGAAGATGTAGCTTTCCAAAGTTTAAAAATAACGGAAAATCACATGAACGCAGCTATATTAAAGTTTCTATAGATAAGACCCCCTCTAATTTTGTTATTATACTTAATGCCTTATTACTATTTTCCTTTGCATTGACTTTTAAGCATTTTTCTTAGGTCATTGTGGACAAAAAAAGCTTCTTACAGTCAAACAGATGGAAATTAGTTCAAAGCCTTTTTTTTTGTTTCATTTTATATTATTTTATGAATAAGGCTGGTTGTGGACGTGGAGCTCCAAACCACCTTTAGAAAAAAATATATAAAATAAAAAAAAGCCTTTAAACTAATTTTCACACGTTTGACTATGATAAGTATTTTAGTGTAATAATCCCTCATAATGGGATCAAACATGAATAGTTTCTTCGAGTTTTATAATAGTTAGAAAAGAAAGAATTCAGGCCATTGAAACCACTTCTGCTCGTTTTAGCTCTTGCTGCCTTTGGCTATGGGTGCCAGTACTCAAGGGCAACTTAAAAAAGAAAATCTATTTTTCCATTAACCAGTACAAGGACTCTAACTCGTAGAAAGAGTTAATGGGAAAAAGAAGAAAAAAATGTGGAGAGAATAATTCAAATATCTTAAAAATGTAAAAATAGTTTTTTAAGTTCATAAGAAAAGGCCTTTTTTTATGGGGTGTGTTTTGTATAGAGCCGAGGCTCTAAACAATCAAAGTAAAGTGCACTGGTGTCAAGAAATTTGGTTTCAATACTGAAATCTTTGTGATAACCTTAAAATATATTTGTATTTTTAATTATAAAATTTATAACTTCAAAAATAGTGTAGATCAAGCATATCTATGAAAATTTGAAAATCTTGAAAATTGACGATAAAAAAAATACATTATAAAATGTACCATTTCTAAAACTTGAAATCCATTTTTTTATCATGTCCATACATCTTGATGTTGAGATGATCAATTTGAGGATATTTAGACATCAAAACAACATGTTCTAGTGAAATTTTTATGTGGGCTCTAATTTGATTGTTTAGAGCCTCGGCTCTATATAAAATTTTTCCTTTTTCTCAAAAAAACTGTTTTTTTAATAATAAATATTAACTATATTTTCTCTTTTCACGCTGATTTGTGATAGGTTAAAAACACATTATAGGATAAGCCGTTAGATCAGGGTCATTGCACCATTATAACGGATATAAGGGTCATTACATACTCCACGTAGTAAGCTTCAAAGGGATCGATTGAAATCAGAGGGAGAAATCCATTGCTTGGTTTACGAGGGAGACTAATCACAATAGAGAGCAACGGTGAGATAGCAATTGGGGGTCGCCCTGCTTACTCTAAAAAACCTAGGGCCTTTGTCACAAAATCTCAAGGGCTGGGCCGTCATGGATTGAGGGTAGTGCCGGGCTAGGCATGGGCCATGTCTAAGACATGGACTAAGGGTAGCGCTGGGTTGGGTATGGTCCAGGTCCAAGACAAGGCCAGCACGACCTTTTTTTTCTGTAATTCTATTTGGTTTGGTCCAACCCGGCCCAGCCCCAGTAGGGCCAGGGCCTCTTTGGGCGGTTCGGGGTGGGCTGGGCCAGCTCTACGGGGCTAAGGAAATGAATTAGCATTGAGCATTGATTGATTAAATAATCACGAATGAGATGTTAAAGAGTTTTTCCGAGTGAAACGTATGAAAGTTGAGCATTGATTGATTAAATACTCATGAGAGCGAGCGAGAGAGAGAGAGAGAGAGCAACAATTCCACGAGCAAGCAGTCAATTTCTCTCAATTGTTAATGGCACTAGAACCTGGAAGGGGGGAGAGGGTCGCCTGCAAGGAAGTGAACGAGGAGAGAGAGAGCCTGTTGAGGTCTAAGCACAGGTACCTGGTGACCAGCTCCATACACACTGGCAAAGGTCAGGCCACCCTCATAAACTTGAGCAAACCCTGCAACCTGCCCCTCATTGAACCAAGGCCTCCACCCAACCTTAGTCTTCATTCCCAATATCTCTAAGCTGTATCTTGTTGAAGTCACTGGTATCCTCGCATCTGTGTCCCCACTATTCCACACATAAAAAAAGAAGTCAATTTGAGGAAATAAATCAGTGATTGGAATCGGGCTCTGAATGGCCAGGAGTCTGATTGATTCGTCCGGTCCTAGTGGAACTATTCCCAATATCGGTGTACGGATAACAAAGAAATAAAAATAAACTAAAAAGGGAAAAATTGTGTCTGGGTTCCTCCAATCTTAAACCTCAGTATTGGAATAGGATTCTCGAGTAACTCTGAGTCGGATCAACAATTTTTTAATCACTGAAATTACAAAAAAAGAAAAGAAATAAAGAAATAAAACAAAAATGTTTTCCCGAGTTTTGGAGCTGTGAGGGAATATGTTTTCGAATTCACATCCAAAATCCAGCTAAAACCCAAAAACTTAATTGAAAAAAATTTGTTCCATAAGTAAATTATAATTAGATGAGAATGGGCTTTTGAGGCTCAATGAAAATTTTGAACCCGGGGAACTGTGAATGGTTCTCAACCCAGCATGGTAGAACACCAAACTTTGAGTGAGACCGAACCTAGAAAACCTTCGAAAACACTTAGCCATGCTGGAGAACTCTGGAAAAAGCCAATGTCTGAACTAATAACACTACAATATTTAGTATTACATGGATACCACCAACACAAGTATCACTGTCTACAAGTGTCGAAGGTATCTAACAATTCCACCTACAAAGCCAATATGACTCATGCATCGATATGATAGCAAATAAACTATTAGAATTTTTATAGATACAATATAGATTTTATAGTCTAAATGAGAGGTGGATGGAGGTTCTAGAGTAGAGGATTCCAAGCTAGAATGGCTAGAGTTCAAATCCCACCTTGAGCCCATTCGTAATATTTAATTAGTTTTAATATACCAAAGTAAGTATTCTCCAGTGCCGAATTGACATGTATCTACATGCGACACCATCCTAAGGCTAAAGTACCGTAATAACACTATAAATGTCATTTTGCAGTGGGAAATAAAGAGTGTGAAAACATTGCGAACTCCATTCAAGAAAAGCTAGTATTTTGATAGAATCTGTTTGTGGAAACAATTGATGTGTCTCAACGAGGGAGTGTATTCTCTTGTACCTGTAAACCCAAACGCGCAGGCCAGCTGTAATGAGCTTGGTGATGATGGGGAGAATGGATTCTGGAGAATCATTCCATTTCTTTATGACTTCACTGCACAACAGAATGCAGGGTTTAATGTTTCAAAACTTTCAGCAAAACTCATTTGCATAACAAGACAGTAAAATTCATGTGAATTACTTGATGGATATCCAAATCACTGCCATGATTGTGTTTGCACTCTTATCAAACATCTAAGCATCATGCTACCAGAAAACAATCTAATATTTGACAACATCATGCTTTATGATAATCCAGTGACAAGTTGTAAAGCAACAATTTGTCTTCCTAATATTTAAAAGCTATGGGATTATATACTACAAGACAATTTACCTTTGATACTAGAGGATCACAATCGCTTTTAACCAGATGTGAAATTAAGTCATTAGGGTGTGTCACAAAGTTCAGAAATTTTTTTTTTAACTTTGAGCATAGTCAATGGCACACCCTCATTTGCTTGACCATATATCTAATGGCTAGGGATGATTGTCACCTTCTTATAACAAAGTAAATAGTCTTATTGTAGATTTTCCCTAAAGTTAACCATAAAATTTGTAATGAGTCTACACTTCGTGGCTGCATAATGGATTTACTTGACAGTATGGCATCGTGTAAGATAAATATTGTAAGGAAAGGAAGAGGAAGCATCTAAGGATCTTCCAAATTTATGCCCCACTCTCCTAGGATTACCAATAAGTCATTTCAAGTGTGATGACATTGAGCTATAAGCATTGCTACCATAAAATACCTAATTCCATTAGAGAAACCTATTTAAGCGCCATGATTACATAGATTAGAATCAAAGATCACAATTTTAAATAGGATTTTTTTCAAAAATTTTTCCATCACTTCTGTTGTTTGTTGCAGATTTAAGAGATCCTCACTTTAGTACTATTTCCTGAAAGTATGTTAAGGCACCCCTCCAGTTTTTGGCATTTTTTCTGACTTTAGATGTTTATATGCTAGACACACTTTCTGCAATCAGAGCATCAGATGAAAGCCAAGCCAAAACATTATCTTATGAATATATGGAAAATAAGAAAAAATAAAGGAAGATGATTGGATCAAAGTTATGATATTTACCTGCATGAACTGTATGCATAAGGCAGATCTGTGACATTAGCATGCAAAGCTCTCTGTACATCCTTTCGGTTAAAAAAAGCCTCTGCGTAGTGCTCATTGCAAGGATCATAACCAGAAGGGAGCATGCCCCTTAGGTCCTGTTGAAAAGAAGCATTTTCAAAATATTGGTTTCTTTCAAAACTGTAAATAAGAAAGCAAAGATTTTCAACGTGATCCATTAATGGACGAAACTGCCTAAAAGAAGATTTTGGTGTATAACACCAGTCCTTCTTCGTCATTTCTTATGGAATATATAACTCTTAACATGACACCCTACAAAGTTTCATCAGTGGCAGAATAAATTTCTCTTGACTACTTGTTCTTTTTGCCATTTTTCCATGGAAGACATGATTCTCAATTCAAAATACCACAAATTGTTGTCCCCAAAACAAAACAGTGTAAAAGCTTCAAATATGGGAAAAAACATGTATCTACCCTTTTTTGTTGGATAAATAATTTGTAATTGCTACCCAACGTTAGCTCACGAAATACATATATAGTTATAAGAATCTATAGTATGCTGCATTTATTATACTGCTAATATTATATGTCATCTCCACAGTCAATACTCAACAATAGACGATGGCGATGACCGGTTCTTCTGCTTGAGTGGGCAATGGCAGACTTGAGGATGTCCAGCTCATCTCCAATCACCCCTTGTTGAGATGCAGAGTATAAACAACATATATCATACTGTTTCCATGACACATGTATCATGGTATGCTTTCCCATAGTTCATACTTACATTGCTAGAGAACAAGCGGCTATGGGTGAGAAGCCTCTTTCTAGATGTTTTGTCGAGAGTAGCGAGGCAGATGGGTGTGTAAAGACTGTAAATGTCAATTTCTTCATAAACTTCCATGGAGCTCCTCATGGCCAGGAGGCAAGGAATGGTTTGGTTATCACTTTTGAAGTTACATTCCTTCTTAATGGTGTGGTAGAGCGCATCTGATATAAGGGCATGGCTCCAAGCATAGTCGATCATGCCCATCTCATCTGTTTCATCATTCATCACCGCATTTCCTATCTAAAAATTTCATTGACAAGAATGAGACGGAGAGGTGACGAACTTTCCATTGCTTCACTACTAATACATAAACAATAACGTTCAAACATTGAAAACAACTTAGCAGAATAAAAATTCTTCAATTTAGTCAGATTAGTTACTAATAAGATCAAGATGTTCTAAATGCACAAAAAGTGAAAAATCATCAAAGAAAGAATTGTAAAGATTTTTAATGTAAGGAGTGTGAGAAACTATATTTCTGTATAATTGGGCCTTAAGCCGGTATAAAGATGTATTATTGAGCTTATAAAAAATGTGAACAAGAGCCCTAATATATAAGGTTACAAAGTTGTGTAGAACTCTAGAAACTAACTAATATGAGTAGACATAAAAGAAAAGAAAATATTATTCCTAAAGATAAGTGCAAGTTTTTAGATTTTCACACTCCCTCTCAAACTCAAGATGAGTTAAGAGAGAGCAACTTGAGTTTAGACATATGAACGCAGGCCTTAGTAACAAAGCACAAACAGAAGAAGCTTGAGCAGCTGCAAATTAACGATCCGTAGAAACCGACATCAAGTCTTCAGGTGCAAGGCATGACCGATAGAAGTAGTGGTCTCCATGATCAGATTGCTTGAACAACAAGCAAAGAAAGCGGCAGATCCCACGAATAGACAGCCTCATGAACAAATGGCCTCAGGAACAGATGACCTCCTCAGGAACAGACGGTGATCTTAGGAACATTCGGGATCGAGAAATTCGATCATCAAACAGGAAGTTGAGCCAAGAGAAATCCTTGGCAAATCAACAACACAGTTGGATCTTAGATTCGAAGTTGAGAACAGTAAGATCCAAAACATATCAGAGAGTCGAAACACGACTCGACAGAGAGACAGGTCATAGAGTCGAAACACGACTCAATAGAGAAATAAATTAAAGAGTAAAAGACACGACTCAACATAGAGACAAATTAAAAAGTCGAAACTTGACAAAGAAACAAATCAGAGTATAAACGACTCGGTGGCTGTTTTGTAGATGGTGCAGATCGGCCGTTTTCATAGGTAGATTTAAAGATGGGTTTCAGAACCGGCTCAACACATACCAATAAAAATGTAGTGGATTTTGAAACTATCTTCAAAAGATTCTTGAATTAGGGAAATAAAACCATGAGAAAGATGTGAATATTGACTGATGGCTTCAAGAAATAAAGCGGTGAGGTTTCGAATGGAGAATCAGAAAAACGAAACTGTGATCACGGAGAGTCAGATAAATACTGAACCTGAAATCTGCATCGTACTCCAGCAAGGAAAAGTAACCCAGATCTGAAATACCTTGCCGGAAAAAGACCCAAAACTAGTTGGTATTTTGCGTGACTAGATTCGTCAGATATTGCTGATGATTGAGAACTGTTACGACCATAGGAACAAGGATGAAATCACATGAAAATCGATCTAGAGAGAAACAGAAGTTGTAGATGCCTTAAAGGAAGTTCAACAAATTCTCTAATCTGAGCCATCCGTTTCCTAGTACTGCGAACATCATCATAACCAACACTTCATCAAGTGTCTCCTCATCCTTTTATTTTCTTTTTCTTTTTATTTTTATTTTTTACCGGCTCCCTTTCACAAAAGATCTCGGTATCTAGAAACCGCAAAAGACTACGCAGAATTCAACACTCCTCATACCACCCCTAACAAGCAAAATATCTCCTTTCCTTACGGGACGATATGCCTCCAAGAAATTAGATTTGAGATAAGCATCAAATAAATTTCCAGTAAGGCCCGCAATTAGTAGAATATGGACACGCTTCCCATACGCACTGACACCACATCCCAAAGATGAGCCCTAAGCTTGGACCTCCTAACTTTGTTCATCCTGATCTTGGGCTCATCGCAGGTCTCGTCAGCCAAAGCAGCCTGCTGCTCTATGCTATAACCACATGACCCCAAAACATCGAGAAAGAAGAGCACAACTGCTCTAAGATGGGCCAAAGCAATTATAGAACACATCTCAATTATGTTTCTCTCTTCAAGAGATTAGAGAGAGAGAGAGGGGGACGAAGCAGAGAGTAGGTTTTTCCTTTTCATGGAGTTTTCATGTGGACCATGGAAGTTTTCTGGTGGACCACGGTTTTCCTGTGGATCTCGAAGGTTTTTGAGTGGACCATGGAGGTCGAAAGCACACCCCATGGACAAATTACTCTCTCTCCTTGGAAACCTGGATCAAAACCCTCGGGTTCCATAGGGCCACTCCTTTCAAGCCCTAGAGTTGCATGATCAGGACAAAAGCAATGGAGGTCAAGGTTAGGAAAATCAGGGTTTGGATCAGGAGGAAGGACAAAATAGGAGCGAACACTCCCATTTGCCAACACTATGGTCCTCCTCTCTAACATGTGGAAGCCATAGCCAATGTTTGGCTCATTGGTAGAAGGAATGGGGAACGAGGGTTCAGGAACTGGAGGTGTGGATTGGGGTTATGATAAGCTAATGTGATTGCGTGAAAATAATAAGTTGCAGAGACGAGATTATGGCACGAAATATGTTGCAGAACAAGGATGGAAAGAGCCTCCGAATAGAGACCGGAAGGCCCAAACAAGATCCTTAAGTCAACATGTATTATTGATCTTATCAAAGATGTGAACAAGACCCCTGATTTATAAGGTTATAAAGTTGAGTAGCTACAGAAACTATCCTATATAATAAATCAACTTCCTAAATCAACTTCCTAATATGAGTAATATAAAAAGAAGAAAAATATTGTTCTTACACGCAAATTTCGAGATTTGCACAGGGAGGACATGAGGTAGAAACCTAGGATTTCATAGATAATAATCAGAGAGATGGCTACCTTCCCAATGTTTCACTACTAATCCATAACAGCAATGTTCATCAAAAAGTTGAAATCTACTTAACAGAATAACAGTTAATAAACTTAGTCAGTTTAACTACCAATTACATGATGATATTATAAATACACAAAGTGAAAAACTTTTTAAAATAGGCAATAGAGATTACTTTGGAGAGGGAGAAATGAGTGAATTCATAAGAATAAAGTTCTTCAAAACGTTGAAAACCACTTAACAGAAAAATGGTTCGACCAATGTAGAGTTTAACTACCAATAAGATTACGAAGTTCTAAATGCACAAAAAGTATCAAAATATTCCACAGAAAAGCAAAATGGAGGTTTTTAAGGTGGCGAAGTGAGAAACCTACCATGATTCCTTTAAGATTGATGTAAGACTCTTTGCCTGAGTGCTTGTTCCCATCGTATATGAGCTCAGCCAACTGAGGTACGTAATGACCTAAATGAAGGATTGAAAAATATAGCTAGCTGAGTAAAGTAGATCTATTGATGAGAGAGAGGGAGAGAGAGTACCTGCATAGCTTTCTCCAGCAATGTAAAAATCGTGGGACTTGAAGCTACGAAACTTTTTAAACCAATTCAAGAGGAAAGTGCGAGAGTCCTCTGCAGTGATACGATCCCCAAGCACCAACAAATCTTCACTTTTGTTGGTGTATGAATAACCTACACCAACTGGTGCCTCAAGGAACAGAAGGTTCGCCACTGTGTGAATTTGCACAATGAGAATACAATGAGAATCCAAGCTTCAGACCTCTGAATAATGGAGTAACATGCAGTTTACACTGAAAGATTGCCCCTCTTTTTATGGCTTGACTGGAATTTTGACTATTCATTGTTTTTCTCCAAGGTCCAAATGTTACATGAATTTTTCTTTTTTCTTATAGTATTGAGTCTCCAAAGTCCAGTCCTAGTCTTATTTTCTTTTTTTTGTTTCGGCAATAGTACATTTAGCGACTCACCTGAGTACTTCAGAACTCGGGCAGACTAGAACTTTGGAAGGATCTCACCCTGTGATTATGTACAATTTACTTGCCTCAGCAGCCAAGGCTGAGTAACTCAGCCGAATCCGACTCGGCCTATTATTCAAATACTGCTAAATACTAGTGTTTAGAAAACCAGCACAATGAGGATCCAGAAGTGGTCCACACTAACCTAGCTCCTTGTCAGAACAGGAGAATAGGTCCATTCCCTTGGACTCGCTCGGTACCACCCTAGTTATCACACGTTGAATTTTTTACTATGTTTTTTTCCTTATTATTGCAATTTGTTTTTAAATTTTTGGACTGATTCTCACACTGGAGTTTCAGTTCAATTCACCAATTTGGATAGGATTTCTGTATGGCCAGTCCACTTGGCCAATCTGGTTTTTAAAACACGGCCAAAACTGCGGTTTAATCTTTCAAACGAAAAGCTTCAGGCAAATTTTGTACAAATAGAAGATGAAAACTGGCAAAAATGAGTAAATCACTCGGATCTTTCCCAGGAATTCCTAACAATTCCAAAATATTAATACCTCAAAACATAAATGAAGTTACAAAGGTGAAATTTGAATATTCAAATTTTTACCAAACAATTTTACTTAAAATGGCAAACTGTGAAGGTAAGCTGCTACGAGCAAAAGGCCCAATTGCTAAAAGGGTGTGTTTGCATAAGGTTGCAACCTTAAACAAGCCAATTAAGGTGCACCTCTAAATTTTATTATAAATATAATTTATATTTATAATATCAAATAATTTTAGGATGGTTTGAGAATCTATTTTCATCTCTAATTACAAAATTTTAAACTCTAAAAATAGTTCAAATCAAGTAGATCTATAAGCACATGAAAATCTTGAAAATGGACGGTCTAGATAATATGTTGCAAGATAAACTACGTCGCAGATTCGAAATCTTTTTTATTTTTACATTCGTATGTCTCAATGTCGAGATGATCAATTAGAGGGTTTTTCAATATCCAAACAACTTTTTATGATGGATTTTTTAGCACCTTTAATTCTACATTTTAAGGTTGTAACCCCAATAAAAAAAATTTGTAATTAAAATACTTTAAAAAAAATTTCTTTGATTGAAAGGCACATTTTATCTGAATGAGAAAGTCCTAGATAATATGGATATATACTTCAATATTTTTTAATGTCTTTTTCTTCTTTTGTTCCTAAAATTAGCTTTTTCAACCTTTAGTTAGCAAATGCTCACGTAACAGAAAACATTTTGGGAGGTATTATGGTCATTTCCCCTAGAAATTGTAGAAGAGGTACTTGCCTTTGTTCCAAGAGTAATTGTTGAATATCAGTTTGGATTGATTATTTCTAATCAGGAATGGGCCCAGCTCCAAAGAAGCACCATATGCAATTGATGAACATCCTGGACCTGTAATCACATAGTCAGTTCGGATTATTTCGCCACATTTTTTTTCAGTTCAGTAAAATCTCGTCATATAATTTCATATGAATAAGCAACCTGATGAACAATGAAAAATATTAATTTTTTAATAGTTTATTAAGAGGGTTGAAAAAGTTGGTGTCTATATTTTGTGTTTTACTTTTTGTTTCTTGATAAATGGAATGACAAAATAAATAAAAAGCTTTATCAATGAAATATCCATGATGGCTCTTAAATCAATTTCCAACACCAACAATAAAATTTGAAACCAAAAAATGGTATAGATGCATTTGTTTTTAGAGCGAAATTGATGGTTTAGATAATTTGTAACAATATACCTTTTTTTTAGAACTTGAAATCCTATTTTTCTTCACAGCCATAATGTTCCCGTTGAGATAATCGATGTAAAAGTTTCCCAATGCTTGAATTGTACTTTTTGGATGAGTTATGAGGTCCAGCTTTTACTTACTTTGATAGGACTGCAGCCCTATGTAACCCGTCACAGCAATAACTAAATGAATTAGAGAGTACTTCCATTTTTTGGAAAATTAGATGCCCTACATGGGGCCAAAAATGGACATTGACAAGGTAGGGGAAAGTGAGAGGTTTAACCACCATAAAACTCTTCCACTTACTGATAGATAATTCTTTGGAATGTTAAGCCAGCATATGGATGTTTTCACTCAAACTACTAATCCAGATACTATAATGCATCATTCAAGACCACGGTTAGGTTTTTGCCAACGCATTTTCTGTGACTTGCATGTTGAGAGAGGCTGTTGGAAAGTTTCAGGGTACGAAAAGATTATAGGGAAAGCTTTCTATACTTTCTGTATGGCGTGGGAGATATATATTTTCCTCCTATCTAGACATCATGTGAGTCATTGACTATTTGATTTAGATCCGACATCTTAGAGTATTTTTTTTTGAGCTTTTTGTACTAATTATATGAATATAAAATTGGCACGTGTGGTACGTGTCATCATCTCAAAAGGGCGCACCTAAAAAAAATATTAAAACAAATCTTCGATAAAATATAATGACCAAAACCCTTTTTGAAACTTTTAAGAAATATTTGAGTCATTTTATTTATTGAAAATATTCATTTTATATATATATATATATATATATATATATATATATATATATATATATATATAGGTGGACATTAAGAGAGGAGTGGATGCTCAAAATTTGGTATCAAAATAGTTTGTAAAACAAAAATTAAAAATAAAATAACATATAGATGTGACATTGTATTTGAGATCATCTTAACCGTCCATTCAGAATAGACGGTTGGATAAAAGAAGCATATAAGTTTTATGTAGCATAAAAATAGCTTCTCCAAAAGATTCTATTAGATAAAGGCTTGCAGAGTGAGCCCCATTGAAAAGTAGGCGCCTGGATTCTAATTTTAGACACATGCAGATTATCAAATTCAAAATCACAATGAATTGGCATAAAAATTTGGGCAAATTTGTCTGTCGCTTTTGTAGTAGGACGACCATTTGGTAGATGGAAGGTCTAGACTTTCACGAACTCAAACTTATTTTTATGATTTGGGTGTGGATTGCACGGAGCCTAGGCTCTAAACAAACAAATTAGAGCCTAACTTCAAATAGTGTCGAGAAATTTGATTTTAATATTGAAAATCTTTGTGATAGCCGTAAAATATATTTTCAGTTTTATTTATAAAGTTTAAAGCTTCAAAAATAGTGTAGATCGATAGATATATTAAAACTTGAAAATTTTGAAAAGTGACGGTCAAAAAATATATTACAAAATATACTATTTCCAAAACTTGAAATCCATTTTTTTTTATGTCCATACATCTTGATGTCGAGATGATCAATTTGAGGATATTTGGACATCAAAATAACCTCTAGTGAAATTTTTGTGATAGGCTCCAATTTGATGGTTTAAAGCCTTGGCTATATATAAACTTTTACCCTTATTTTTATCAAGACTGGAAATTTCACCCCAAATAGATTTCCTATAACCATCTGTTTTGGGGTCCAACTTATATAGTAGTCATAAAGCCCTTGGACTCGTAGAATGCTTTCCCTTAGGTGCACGAGACGTAAAATTTAATTGTCCCCACAAGTTTTTTAAGTGTTTGACTACTCTGTCAGAGTTCCGAGTACTGTGCCACCCCAAGTTTCCCCGAGTTGGATATCTCACTCCGGAATGTAAGAAAATAAATAAATAAAAATCATAAAACAGCCCAAAAATAAAGAATTTATTCGTGATAATTTTTTTTTTTATATTTTCTAACATTTTAGCTAAGCTTGGAAAATGTATTGAATATGAGTACTTATTTTTACATTTTCCATTTTTTTTGGATTATTGTGGTTCCTATAAGGTTGAAAACTTAAACAATTCCAATTAAGGCTCACCTCCAAATTTTATCATAATATGTAATTTCGGTGTAAAATATTCTTAAGATTATCTCAAAATCTCTTTTCAAATCTAATTATAAAATTTTAAATTCCAAAAATGGTTAAAATCAAGAAGATCTATAAATATACGAAAAACTTGAAAATGGACGGTCTAGATAATGTATTGCAAGATGCACTATTTTTTAGGCTCAAAATATTTTTTTTTCATATTCATGCATCTCGATGTCGAGATGATCAATTAGAGGGTTTTTCAACATTAAAACAACCTTTTCAGATGGATTTTTTATGTGCATATTTAATTCTACATTTTAATGTTGCAACTTTATATAAATTTTTTCCTTTCTAAAATACCCCAATCACAAATTGATTTTTTTTTTTAATTCTATTTTTCACTATTTTCTTAACTTCATTTAGATGTGTTTTGTTTAATTTTAATTCAAATATATTTTTCCTATTTTCTATATTTTGGAATATTTTGATTTTTTTTTAACATTTTTTTGCTGCTATAGTACTCAGACCTACTCGGGCCGAGCTGTAGTTTCAAACACTAATTTGTTGCAATATAAATTATTTTTAGAAATTGAAATCCTATTTTTTTTTCAACAACTATAATGTTTTAGCTGATATGATCGATTTAAAGGTTTTTCAAGACCTAAATTGCAAATTTTGATGAGTTGCGAGGTAAGGCCTTACTTATTTTGAGAGGGCTGCAGCCCTCTCAAACCATTTTCCTTTTTAAAGCCATAGGGATTTATTGTACAAGTTTCCCTGCGGGTTAAGTGTATTTTTTCAGGCATAATTTTTAAGGATGGATTCTTTTGACCCTGGCAAATGTCCATCAAAAAGATTTGAAAAAAACAAGTTTACGCAAGGAGTCAACTTTATAGATTTAAGGTGCACCTAAAAAATTTATCATGAAAGGTTGTTTTAATGTTGAAAAACCCTAAAGTTGATCATTTCGGCTTCGAGATACATGGATATAAAAAAAAATGATTTTCAATCCTTAAATATAATGCATCAGGTAATGTATTACATGGGCCACCTATTTTCAAAAATTTTAATTGCTTATAGATCTGCTTGATCTATATTATTTTTTAAACTTCAACTGTCATAATTAAGAGTGAAAATAGATTTTAGGCCATCATAAAATTCATTCATTGATTTTTATTTTTTTTTTGGTTTTTCCATCATGAGGGTTTTCAATTCGACATTGAAACTACTTCTTTTAATAATATTTAGAGGTGTAATTTACTTTGATCGTTTAAAATTGACACATTATACAAACCACACCCTTTAAAAATTTATAGAACAGTTTTTTGAAGAGGGCATATATGGTGGGCTTGTCTGTAATCCTTGTTAGACCTACCGTTAGCTGTGCTTAAGATTAAATTTCTTTTAAATATTCTACCATTTTCAAACTCTCTAAAAATTGGAATTCAATGCATACGCCCAACCCAAAAAATTAAGCTAAATACAATGGTAAGGTGAAGCGATAGGCGTTGAGATCATACGAGAAACTTATTAAAACCTTTGATCATTTTACCTTTTTATCAAAATACATCTTAAATTTCAACTATTGTCAGCGTACAAAAAAAGATCAGTGACCCAGATTTCCCATCTGAAAAACCGACGTGGATCGGTGGATTGGCATACAAGATTAGCGATCTGGCCAAGTGAATCAGCGAGCAAAAAATTAAAAAATAGAGAACAAAATAAAGAACTCAGAAAGATAAAAAATAAAAGGTGGTGTTGCATGGACTGGTACTCAGACAGAAACAGCAATTTTCGATATACGATGGGAATCAAAACTGTTCCACCAATGCTCGATTCGGATCATGTGATTCATATTTGGATCAACATTTTCAAAACCCTCATCCTCATCTTCATCATTCAAGCCATATCCTTATTAATAGGGGTCGGTTATATGAATAATATATCTTTTCTCACTCAAGGCCTATACCTTCAGTAAAAATAAAAGTCAACGTATATTTTTTCACTCTATTGATCAGTTTCTAAGATTAAATCAAATAAAAAAATAAGTTGTTAAAAAACTATTTTAGGGCATCATATATATATATATATATATATATATGTTAGCGTAGGCTACATATGAGCCCAATGACCCAAATTGAATCTGAGTCATTCCAATGATTACGATTGCCTTTCATATTTTAATTTTAATTTTTTTTTATAAATCCAAAGCACTTTAAATTTTGAACGTATGTTCTTTAAATATAAGAAAATCTAATAAAAATATCAAAAAAATATTTTGTGAGAAATAAATTAACCAAAATACCCCTAAAACTTTTCAAGGGTATTTTGATCAATTTATATTTTACGAATTATTTTTTTAAAAATTTTTTATTAGGTGAGCCTTGATGAGAAAAATAAGTGTCTAAAATTTCAAGTGATTTGGTTTTGTAGAAAAACAATTAAAATTCAAATAAAAAATGAGTTGTGTTCGTCAGATTGGCCTAGATTGAATCAGGGCCGTTGGGTTTATATGTAATTGTAGCATTATATATATATATATATATATATATATATATATATATATATATATATATATATATATATATATATATATGGAAAAGTCTTCTCAAAGCTTATAAGCGAAAATGAACAGTGATTTCACCTACCATCATCACTGTCAAAAGTTCATCGCACGGTCACGATTGTCAGGTAAGGTTTTATTTTTAATTTTTTTTTCTACAAATCGGAATGACCTAAAATTTGGAGCATGTGTACATCTTAGTGAGATACACCTAATAAAAATATAAAAAAATAATTCGTAAAAAATAAATTGATCAAAATACCCTCGAAACTTTTATGGGGTATTTTGATCAATTTTTTCATGCAAAATAGTTATTTGATATTTTTCGTAGATTCACTTATTTTTTATGAACACGCTCCAAATTTCAAGTCATTCGATTTGTAAAAAATGAAAAGAAAAATGAAACACTACCGGACAACTGTGACTGTGCGATAAACTTTAGACGGTTATGAGCATAGGCATTTCACTGTTCATTTTCGCCTATAGGCATTGCGTAGTGTTTTCCTAGAAGGGCGAAAATGAATAGTGATTTCGCATATGCTTAACCATCCAAAGTTCATCGCATGGTCATAGTTGTTTGGTAGTGTTTTATTTTTCAATTTTTTTTTTTACAAATTAGAATGACTTAAAATTTGAAGCATGTGTTCATAAAAAATAGGATAATCTAATAAAAATATAAAAAAATAATACATAAAATATAATTTGACCAAAATACCCCTAACAATTTATGGGGGTATTTTGGTTAATTTATATTTTATGAAATATTGTTTTCATATTTTTATTTGGTGTGATTCACTAAGATGTACTTATGCTCCAAATTTCAGATCATTCCAATAAATAGAAAAAAAAATGAAAAATAAAACACTACCAAATAATCGTGAGCGTGTAATAAACTTTGGACAATTATGAGCATAGGTGAAATCACTATTCATTTTCACCTATTGGCGTTGGGAAGACTTTTTCTATATATATATATATATATATATATATATATATAGGGAAAAGATCATGTCAGCCCAAGGGCGTACTGCTATAGTAAACGCCAACGGCTCAGATTCAATCTGGGCCGATCAGACTATCTAGAATGTCCTCTAATGTTTGAATTTTAAATTTTTTTTGTACAAATCGGATTGATTTGAAATTTGGAGCGTGTGTACATAAAAAATAGGTGAATCTTGGAAAAAAATATAAAAAAATATTTTACATAAAAAAATATTAAAATACCCCAGTAAAATTTCAAGGGTATTTTGGTCAATTTTTGTTTTACGGATTATTTTTTTTATATTTTTATTATGTCTACCTTGATGAGAATAATATACACCTAAAATTTTAAGTAATTTGGATTTATAAAAATAAATAAAATCTAAATACGAAAAGAGGTCGTGACCATCAGATCGGCCCATATTTAATCTGGGCCATTGGTGTTTACTGTAGCGGTCAGCTAGTGGGCACACAGAATCCACTCCGATATATACATATATATATATATATATATATATATATATATATAATGAGAGGCAGCTAAGAGAGGCACTTCCAGTTCCACTACTCCAAGTCACTGTAGCGGTTAGCTAGTGATCAACTTGATTTGAAAAACTATCATCTTCCTGGAGAACTTGTACCTCATCAATTGTCTTCCCCTTACCATCTATGTTTAGTTTTTCAAGTTTTTTGATCAAGTCATTCACCAATTCTTTATTATTCTCTTTTTTCTTAATTCTTTACAGGCTAAATTTTCCTGCTGCTATACTTAGTGGTGGTTTAAATAAAATTGCTCATTTTTCCCTCTCCTCCTTCTTCTCTTGATGTCTTATTTTATTTAGTACATTTTCTATTACGCTAGTTTTCTTTCCTATAGTTTGTAGAAAGATATTTGTATAGTTATTTTGCTCTATTATATGAGGTATTCCTTCGAGTTTGGCTATATGATTGTCAGATTCTTTGGGCCCTAGCTTAAAAAGTGGAGCTTTCATTTCCTGTTTTTCTCCTTTTAATTGTAAACTCGATTCAGGGGGGTAGATAAATTCTATCTTTTCACCTTTAATTGTATGAAAAGTTTGAAAGGGATTTTGAACTGTATTTACTTTAAATTCTGGATACCTAATGCCTTCTTTTTTTAGAATATAGCTGAGCCATTTGAAGAATTTGACATTTGTTTTGTGCTGTAACATAAATTTATTAAATTTTTTATGAATTTTTTTTTTAAAATTTTCATTAAATTCTTGAAAAAACCATTATGTTATTTGGTTGTTTTCTTTTAAGAGAAAATCTTTTTGGATCCACTCTTTATCAATAATTTTCATCAAACTTTTGGATGATGAGAATTTCGAAATCGAATTCAGAAAGAGTTGGTTCTTCATGTTCAGTTTGAGAAGAACTGGGGGTATCAACCTTATAAATAGGGTGTTGGATTTGGCTTGAAGCTTTTCTTAGTCCTTCAATAATTATCCTCTCATTATGAGTTTTTTCATAATCAGTTTGAGGAATAGAAGAGGTTGAAGTTCTATGTAGAATTCTAGGATGTGTATTAGAAATCCTCAGCCTACTTCTCCTAGAGGATGGGAATTGTATTTCTATTTCTCCATCAAGATATTCAACTATTTGTTCTGGTTCTTTATTTTCAGGGATCTTAGTATGGGTTTCAGACTGGAGTGACTATTTTTCAGGTAATTTCTCCTGTTTCCAAGATACAGACCTAGATATGACAAGATTGGATTTGTCCACATTAGTTTGAAAGAAAATAGTTTGACTTTTAGTATCCATTTGCCTAGCATTAGGGCAAAGAGTGTTTATAACCTTATAACAGATCCTATAAACAAAGGCTAGGTTTTGTGATCCTAGATCCATTTCAAAACCTTGAGTTTTAAGGTTAAGAGTCAAAAATTTTAATAGATTAAGATCCGATAAAGCTACTAAGAAATTTGGAAAGCAGTAGAAGTATATAGGTCTATTACATAGAGTAAATTATACGATTTCTAACAAAGAATCGGTAAATCCTCTATGTCTATTATCTTTTAAACAAAGTAGTACAAAATTGTTTAATCCTGTTCTTGTTAAGGGTTTCACGGCTATTTGGACAAGACCTATATGAAGATAGTTGTAATCCTTCTTTTTATGTTCTTCAACCATTTTAGTTGATAAAAGTTGAAAACTATCTTGAGTTTCCATTACGGAAATAGTATTTTCAATAGTTTTAATTGAAAAACTACTTCGGAAATCAAAAGTCCCTTTTTTATAAACATCAGTTGTGGGAACTTTTAGGATATTCCAATTTTGAATTTGTTTCTCAATATTATCGATAATCACTTCTTCCTTATTATTAACTTGGAGAGTATTACTGTTGGAACTAGAAGCGGTTATGTTCGATAATGTCCTGAATAAATTTGCCATTTTAATCTTGGTATTACCCAAAATCAACTGGAAACAGTCTCTACACCTTACTGCCTTCTGGCTAATGGTAATCTTTGGGTCACAACGACTTCAGGGATTTTGACAAGATTTAAATGAGCAAGGATATTCAGTTCACCATTGAATAGCAACTAGGCTCTGATACCAAAAAAGAAGAAACAAAAGGAAGAGATCTACCAGAGTAGGTCTAAGATAATACATCATAGTTGGAGCTATAAGCCTAGTTTTTCTCCCATAATCTATTCGATTAATATATATATATATATATATATATATATATATATATATATATATATATATATCTTAGGCTTTAAACAATCAAAGTAAAGCGTACCTTAAAATAGTGTTGAGAAATGTGGTTTAATACCAAAAATCCTCGTGATAGTCTTTAAATATATTTTCATATTTAATTATAACATTTAAATATTAAAAAATACTATAAATCAAGCAGATCTATAAAAACTTGAAATTTTTGAAAATTTATGGGTTAAAAAATGCGTTACAAGATACACTATTTCCAAAACTTGAAATCCATTTTTTTTTTTTTGTGAGGTTTTAATACCAGAAATCCTCGTAATAGTCTTTAAATATATTTTTATATTTAATTATAAAATTTAAATATTAAAAAATAGTAAAATCGATGGGTCAAGAAAATGCGTTACAAGATGCACTTTTCCAAAACTTGAAATCTATTTTTTTCTGATGTCCATACATCTTAATGTTGAGATGATCAATTTGATGATATTTGGGAATCACAACAACCTCTTCTAGTGAATTTTGAGGTGGCGGCTATATATATAGAAATGATCCTATAGGACCCTCCCTTATCCATGTGTATAGGACCCCAAAGGATCACCATTCAATTTAGTACGGATCTATAGAAAAGTCAAGTCCCACACCTATGTGATAATTTTTCTAGAGATATGTGCCAACTTTAATAGTGACCCTTTAAGGTCCTACATACATGGGTGGGGGAGGGTCCTATAAGATCATTATATATATATAGAGTAATGATCCTATGAGACCCTCCTACACCCATGTGTGTTGGACTTCACTTATCAAGATATCTATGCCAAATTTAATGGTGATCATTTGGGGTCCCACACACATGGATGTGGGAGGGTCTCATAGGATCATTACTTTTATATATATATATATATATAAATTGTTCTTTTGTGCATCTTTATTTCTACATATTTTAAGGTTGCAAGTTGAGTTGAGTTCTGGTCAGTGTAGGAAAGCACGAACCGGGAACGGAACTCGGCCTAGGCTGGGCCAAGTAACTTGGCCCTAACTGGGAAAGTCTGGGCAAGCCAAAAAGTGTTAAAAAAAATAAATGACAAAAAAAATCTCCAAAAAATATGAAGAATATGTTTAATGTTCAATTAAATAAAACACATCTAAATGAGGTTAAGAAAAAAGTAGTGAAAAACGGATTTTGAAAAAGTCAAATTGTGATCGAAGGTATTTTAGAAATAATCCAAAAAGAAGAAAAAAAAATAAAAACAAGTATTATGGCCAAAACACTTTGCAATCTTTGTCAAAATAATAGAACATATAAAAAATATATTACAAAGAAATTTCTTATTTTTTGAATTTTTTTTATGAATTTTTTTTTTTAAGATCCCGAGCTTGACCACCAAACTCGAGCATATTTGGACCATGCATGGGCCGGGTTCGAGTAACCCGGTCTGGTCCGATTTGACCCGGCCAAATTTTCCTATACTAGTTCAGGTGGCCTCTTATTTGACTAGATCCAAACCCAAGCCCGACCAAGTCAGGTTTGGAATACACATACAGCTAGGGTGAGGTTGTATAGAGCTGCTTGCTTGTACTGTAGAAGTAATGCATATCTCAAGAATTTGCTTAGATGATATCATTCCGAAGCAAAAATCTTATGTCCCTATTTATTATAATAATGGTCTAGATAATTTGTTACAAGATATGTATTTTTACAATACCGATGCATTTCGAGGTCTAGATGATAAATTGAAGGGTTCTTCAACACCCATACACTCTTCTATAGGATTTTTAAGGTGCCCCTTAATCAACAGCATAAGGTTGCCACCTTATATAAACTTTCACTACATATATATATTGGGGTATGAATTCATGTTACTTATCATTGTAATATAATGAAACTACACTTTTAAAAAATCATATTGATGGCACTCGTATAGCTCCAAATTTTGCAAAGGCACTCTCTTCAT
This sequence comes from Amborella trichopoda, assembly GCF_054954075.1. Classification (NCBI taxonomy): domain Eukaryota; kingdom Viridiplantae; phylum Streptophyta; class Magnoliopsida; order Amborellales; family Amborellaceae; genus Amborella; species Amborella trichopoda. Next base: position 1,598,912 of record NC_142344.1, read on the forward strand.
CCCAATAATTAACTCCAAAAAAATAAAATTCAATTTGTACTTTAGATATGGTCAAAATAAGCCCCTTCCAACAATGAATCTTAATCGTCTATTTGGTGAATCTTGGGAAGTAGCTATTTAAGAACTCAAAATCAATTTGTTCATTTTAAAAATTATTCATCTAATGTTAACAAAGAAATTTTGAAAAATTGGAAAAAAAAAAAAAAATAATTACAGGAACTTGATCTAAGCATCTCACCAAAAGGACATCCTATATTAAGTGGGTAAAGAAAAAGCACTTTCTTCTACATTTTCAAGTTTTATTTTATTTTTCTAATTGTTTAACATAATGATAAAGAGTTTATATTCCCTATTTTTTAATATGATATTGTATACAATGGGACAATTACATGTAAAATTGGGTGGTTGCATTTATTCCATTGACCAACCTCAATGTTCAGAAGAAATTTTCTTGAGCTTTGTGATAGACGTAAGCTATCAAATTAATTGTGACCACTTTGTGCCAAACGTAATATATATATATATATATATATATATATATATATATATATATATATATATATAAAAGCCCACTAGCTCATATCTACATATGAGCTTAATGGCCAAGATTGAATCTGAGTCGATCTGACGATCACGATCTCATTTTGTATTTAAATTTTTTTTTTTTTTAAATCCAAATTATTTGAAATTTTAGGCGTCTATTCTTTAAAAATAAAAGAATATAATAAAAATATCAAAAATAATAATTTTCAATAAATAAATTAACCAAAATACTCTCAAAAATTTTCGGGGCTATTTTGATCAATTTATTTTTTATGAAATTTTTTTATTAAGTGCGCCTTGATGAGAATAACGGACTCATAAAATTTCAAATGATTTGGATTTGTAAAAAAAAATTAAAATTAAAGTACGAAATGAAGTCGTGACCGTCAGATCCCTAAATTTAATATGGACTGTTGGGGTCGTATGTAGACATGAACCAATGGGCTAACCTCAATATTATATATATATATATATATATATATATATATATGGTTGGGCTAAGTCGTCATTAATTTGGACCTACCTGAATGGATAAGGGCTAGGATAGCGATGGAGCTGGACCCAACCTAGGTCCCATCGATGTAAAATGGACCCTATTAATCAACTAGGTTCAATCAAGGTCTGAATTGGTCAACCCGTCAAGTTGGTGGATCAACCCGACCCACCTGAGTGCCACTGTAGAAAGGTATTCATCTTGAGTGGTAATGTGTGAATCATGATGCATGAATAGCGGTGGCAATTGGGTTGAATTGGTAAGTCAGTCTATTTTCATATGACCGAAGATCTAACTTGGGTCTAGGATCCATCCGCGGCCTTATTGCGTTGGATAAGGTACAGGTCAAGGTCAAGGTCAGCCCGACCCAACCTAAGTTAATATTTATGTATAATATATATGTACATTTACAATATTATTTATAAGAAAATTGTTTCGCACAAGCTAGACAGTATGTCTGCAAGCGCTTCCAAAGCGATTTAATTCTATATGGACTAGTAGAAGCAATTGAAAAGTCCAAATGTTTTATAATAGAATCATTATTTTTAATTTTTAAAATTTATTTATTTTATTTTATTCATGATCTCTATGTTAGATACTACATGTCTTTAAAAAATAGGTCAAAAAACCCATATGAAAAATAGATTTTTAAGTGGTGACTTAATTCTTTATGAACCAGTAGAAACGGTGACCTTATCCATAAATACTATAAAATCTCTAGAAGTCCAATTAGGAGGCGGTCGGGTTCGTTAGACCCATTAATATGCACCTATAATATGCACCTAGACATGAGATATCCTAGGGGCAAAAGGTTACCTTACAGTGCATTTATAGAAGCAAATGGACAAACGGGCATTTAAAAGTACTCATACCCCTATCCCAGTAAAGCCTCACACTTTTCGTGGGGGTTCATGCCTACACTTTTAGCGGGGGGCGTCCCGATAGTCTTATCGCGCATGTCTGGGGCCTCCAATGGATTTTGGGGTTCGAATCCCCAGTAAAAACACGAAAAGTGCGGTGGTCGACTTCCAGTTCTCCTTTCCTACAGAGAAGAAACACTGTACTGGGTCTGCTTTTGCAGGGCCTCGCCCAAATGACACTGTGAAAAAGTATATTTTTAGAGGCTTTTAGAACCGTTAAAAGCATGAAAGACCGCGCCTCCAAAGAAGACAATGATTACTGCGTTAGAAAAATTGGGAAGCGTCACGCTGTAAAAGCTTATCCTTGACAAACTATTTTTCTTTTGGAAATGTATAAAGTTCGATTATTTATTTTTAATATAAGGAGTTTATAATCAATTTGGACCGTTAGATGACAAAGCAGACGGCCAGGAACGTGCTATTTTAATTATCTTCTTTGCTTTTGGGATGTTGGGGCTTATCCAAACTTTGGAAAGAGTTGTGGGGAGAGAGAGACAGGGCTCAGTCTTCTCTCTCTCTCACTAAACTCCGTCGACAGGGAGACAGAAGGACCGGGCAACTTGATTGACTCAAACGTTGCATACAATAAAGCGGTCCCTCTCTCTCTCTCTAAATGGATCTATGTAACATCTGAGTCTCTCTCTCTAAATGGATCTCTGTAACATCTGAACTCTCTCTCTCTAAATGGATCTATGTAACATTTGAACTCTCTCTCTAAATGGGATCTGAATTCTCTCTCTCTCTCTAAATGGGATCTGAATTCTCTCTCTCTCTCTAAATGGATCTATGTAACATATGAACTCTCTCTCTAAATGGGTTCCCTGCAACATCTGAATCTCTTTCTCTCTCTCTCCTGATTATGTCAAGTTGCAATATGAATGGATTTCTCTGGATGGGCCACTTCCCCCCAAGGCATCTGATACAATCAAGTCGCATTTGCATTTCTCTCTCTCTCTTACTATGCTCCATCAGCGTCAGGCAGACAGAAATTAAGAAACTATTGATTAAGACAATTTCTCTCTCTCTCTAGACTGGACGTGGAACTTCTAGAAGCCACAGTGAGACGACAAATATTTCCACATTCCATTTCCAACTTGCTCTAAACCAAGAAACTATTGAAGGGGACGAGGAATTCCAAATTCAGCTTTAAACAGGTCTTAAAAAATCTCAGATACAGTAAATGTTAGAGGAATCTCAAAGTAAAAAAACTGGTTTCTGAGCCCTAATGTCGATGGTCGAGATACCTGTAATACCAAAACCTTGTCCAATCAATCATCTAGTTTCCATTAAAAAGTCTTACTAAGCTTAAATAGTTCCTGTTAAACTGAGTCTCAGTAAAATCCTCAAGTTACTACCGCTCCATTCTTAGCCACAAAAAGCCTAGCCAAAACTCAAAAGACCTTCTAATCCATAAACAGAGTCTATAAAATATCAAATTCGAATTTTAATATTTATCTCGTGTTTGGAATTATTAAAAAATTGCAGCATAACTAGTTTCATTATTAATCATTATTACAGCTCTTATTCATCAAAATTTCTAAATTAATCATGGATATCATTGTTAAGCTATCATTTATTGTTAAAAAACCGCAGTAAAACTTGATATTAGTAGTACTGATTAAAAAAAAAAGATAATAGTCGGTAAACAGATAAACAATCACATAGGAACTTTTCTTCAACTGCAAATTCGCAGAGTCTCACCAGTGAAGCAACATATTCTTTCAAAAAACACACAGAGAAGTTACAAAACTAATAACTTTTAGGCCCTAGCAATAAATCACAAAAAAGGAACATAAAGGCGCTATCTCGGTCCAAATATAGTAAAACAATCGCTATAGATCTCAACTTTCAGCAATGAATAACAGATTCTAAAATAAATTTCCTACAAAATCACTTGATTACTCAACGCTTAGTAGAAAATTGCAGTAGAACTCATCATTCATCAACAAAAAGTGCAGAAAACCCTGTGAAATAACAATTAAACAAAATATAGCTCACAAATCTCTTCATAGCCATTAAAAAAACAGTAATTAGGGCACAAATCGTACCTCCATTGAGCCAAAGCAGCAGAGGTTTCTCTGAAACATTCCCTTGAGCTTCAAAGAACCAATAAAACAGAGCTTTCCCATCTCCTTCTCTCAATCTCACATATCCTGAATAGTGCCTGAATTCAACCGGAGGCTGACCAGGAAGATTCAAAACCAGGTCATCTTCAGAGCTCTCAGCTCTTGCTTTAGCCGCTATTGCATAAGACGCTTGAAGAAACGAGATAAAAATGCACAGCAAAACCGCACCGTAATCCGCCATTATCCACAAGTTTGTAAAGATCTCGTCAGATGTCGACGGAAATTAGGCCGGAATATAGACGAAATGGCCGGAATGGGAACAAAACGGCCGGATAATGATAGGAAAAGAGGCCGGAAAATGGCGGGCTTAGCCTTGGTTATTGGCCCCTGAAAATGAATGCAAAAAATGGGACCCATTTATATAGAGCACGAGAAGAAAATTTATTTTTCAAATTCATGTAATTTTGAGAAAAATAATAAAAGAAAAACATCTCTTCGCCGTGTGCTCTTAAGTCCTATATCTCACAAGACTCGAACTAAAAATATTACTTGTATATAAAAAATCTTCATCTTTTTTATTTTACAACCCCTAGATATTTTTTGTCGTAAATTTTTTATCTAAACAAACAGTAAAATAACACTTTGTTAAAATTTCATCACTCTCTAAAACTCTATCTCTTTCTTTACTTTTCGGTGAATTTACCGACTAAAGGATTTAGCTTGAGCTCGAACACGAGCACACCTTTTATGTACGAGAGAGATGGAGTTTGGGTTTTAGAGAGAGATGAAGTTTTAGAGAGAGATGAAGTTTTAGAGAGAAAAAGATAGAGTTTTGAGAGAGAAAAAGGCGATGTGAGAGAGAGATGGTGTTTTAGAGAGATAGAGTTTTAAGAGAGAAACGATGACGTGAAAGAGAGATATAGCTATTTCATAAGTTGTTCAGGCTAATAATACATGGTCAAAAAGAATTAAGGGGTTGGAAGATAGAAAAGATGGAGTCCTGTTGCTTATAAGTAATATTTCTAATTCTTGAATCTGATGAGATATAGAAGTTAAAAATAAGAGATAATATGATATTTTCCCAATAATAAATAAGGCACAATATACTTTTGGTACTGGCTTTAATGAAATTATGGGGAAAAGGTTTGTATAAGGTGAGCACCTTTATATAAGGTGCCAAACCTTATAATGTACCAGGAAGGTGCACCTAAAAAACCTTATCGACCTCGAGATTTATAGACATGAAAAAAAAAAGATTTCTAGTCCCAAAAATAGTTCATCTAATTACACATTATCTGGACTGTTCATTTTTTGAGATTTTCAAGTGTCCTTAGATCTGTTTTATCGTCACTATTTCTAAACCTTTAAATTTTATAATTAGGGGCAACAATGTATTTTCATATCATCACTCTTTGTGGCATTGAAACGGCATTTTCAACATAGTTTTGCGGTGCACCTTATTTCAATAGTATACAATTGATACCCTATATAGACCTTACCTACTAAATTTTGTTAAGAGGAGTAGTTCGGGTATTGAAAACCTCATAATGCTTGAAACTTGAAGTTCTAACCTTAGTTATAAAACTTAAAATTCCTGACTGTTCAAATTGAGCAAATCTACAAACGCCTTGAAAATAGATAGTCTACGTAATTTGTCACTATAGGTAGTATGTTCATGGTTTGAAATTCTTTTTTTCTTTATATCCATATACATTGTTGTTAATTTGAAAGTTCTTAAACTTACAAAACATAATTTTATTTTTTAGGTGCATCTTATTTCTATAGGGTGAGGTTTGTATAGAGCCGAGGCTCTAAATAATCAAAGTAATACACACCTTCAAATAGTATCGAGAATATGATTTCAATACTGGAAATCTTTGTGATAGCCTTAAAATATAGTTTCATCTTTAATTGTAAAATTTAAAGCTTCAAAAACGGTGTAGATCAAATAGATTTAATGAAAACTTGAAAAGCTTAAAATTTTATGATCCAAAAATTATAATATGCACTATTTTCAAAACTTGAAATCCATTTTTTTCTCATGTCCATGCATCTTGATGCTGAAGATATTTGAGCATCAAAACAACCCCTTGCCATGAATTTTTTGGGGTGGACTCTAATTTGATTGATTGTTTAGAACCTCGGCTATATATAAACTTTTTCTATTTCTATAATATAAAGTGGCAATCTCAAACAAATTTTTTCCCTCCTGGAAATAGACAAAGGGTCCAATAATTTAGACAACCCATCCAAATCTGTTTAATTTCATAATATGTCCCTTTTGGACCATTAGGCATGGATATGAATTGTTTTCTATACAAGAAATTAAAGTTATTTTCAATATATCTTTTGAGGGATTGTATAATAGTATTTACCTTTACTAAAAGGAGGTGTAGCTACCCTTAATCCTCATACATTAAAAACTTTTGCACATATTTAAAGAAAAGTTTTTTCAAATTTTATGTGCAAAGATGCATATCCCTAATTATTTGATTTTACATGTAACAGTTAGTAGTGGTGATTGTGAAGTCTTTTTATTAAAAATAATAAATCTTATTATATACTTTCAATTTTTAATTTATAGTAACATAAAATACTGAAAATGATACAAAAGTCTTCATTTATTTTTTTCAAACTTTAAATGCAGCAAATAACATACTCTCAAGTACTCATATTTCACATATAATGATTAGGAGTGAATGAGGCGACTCTATTCCAAAAGTATACAATCTTAGGAATGCTTTTCCATTAATAAAAGCCAAAATTATTTTAGAAAATAATAATAGCAAAAAAAAATTTATTTGGTAGAAGGTGAGAAGGTCCTTACAGACAGTATCTTCAATTCTAAACGTAGTGTAGTCTACATCTTAGGTATGGTAGTGCAATTTTATGAGATAATAGGGGTATTTTGGTTTCCCAATAAATTGTTTTGAGAGACAAAAGAAATTCGAATCACCATCCCTGCAACATTTATTGTCAGAGTCGTGGCTGGAATCAATGTGTCGTACGTACTCCTTTTCCAAATAATTGTCAAATGACAATAATAGCCTCATTTATACTTGTCCTAGCCTTTTGATACAAGAAAAAAAGAGGGGACTTTTCCAGTCCCTTTGTAAAAATGTAACTGATGTAATATTTTATCTAATGTTTATTTAATTTCAAAAATCCGTTTAAAATAAAAATTATTGGAAGTTGGAATAAGTGAAAAAGTAAAAAGTTAAATAATCAATAAATTTGATGTAATTTAATAAAATCTCCAAAATGAGAGTGATTAATGACCAAATAACCTCAATTTTGTAAATATAATTAATGGAAAAAACTAGCGAGGCACATGTAATAAATAGTAATATGGGTAGAATTTCAATCATCATATTGGGTGGTTCAAAATGCATATCACTATCTAAATTTTATTTATTTTTATAGATATCTGATCGTGATGAAATTTGAGCATGGGGGTAATTTGGTTATTTGAAATTATTGAAAGTATTTTGTTTTTATTTATATATGGGGCATGATGATGTCAAATATATATAGCCAAAATTTCATCTCATTCTTATTTCTAAAAAATAAAATATTAAAATTTAGATAGTACCATGTATTTTGAACCGTCTAATGAAAATTTTATGACTGAGATACCACCTATATTACTATTCATTATACATGGCAATTTTTGTAGCTTCATCCAAAACTAATACAACAATTCATATTTCAGATAAAACTACCATATTAGATATATATTTTTTAAAAAATCCAAAAAAAATTGTCTTCTCTACCAACCAAAATCCCATCAAGCTGCATGTCCAAGTTTATGATATTTAGGACAATAGCACCTCAAAACCCTACTAGAAATTACAATTTTGGTGTTAGAAATACCTATGATAGCTTGCAAAATTTTTGAGGCGTAGCATAGAGTATAAATATGTAGAAATGGTGAAATATTAACATAGAGGTATAAGCAGAGGGAGGCACTGCATTTACTCTGCTCGGTTACGATAGCGTGTTCGTTTTTCTCTCTTAATTTTTTTTTTTTTTTTTGTTCTTTTGATTTGTTTTTTCTGTCTTTGTCCTCCTTTCCTCTTGATTTTTTCTTTTTGATTCTCCTCCTCCTCCTTTCTTATGCTTCTCCCTTCTTCCATTCTTCTTTCTTTTTATCATCTTTTTTCTATTGTTGGTTTTATTTCCCTACTTTCAATCTTCATGTGCAATTCCCTCTTCCTCTTCTTTTTTTTTTTTCTTTTCTTTTCTTTCTTCATGTGCAATTCCCTCTTCCTCTTCTTTTTTTTTTTTTTTCTTTTCTTTTCTTTCTTGTGGGCTCTCAAAGGAGCATATGAGCATTCTTTTGGCTAGTCTTAGTCTCGACAAACTTAACAGGATAATTATCTTCATTCAACTATCCATCAGCAATGGAATGGATGAGATGAGCAAAGATGGATCATGATACAATAAACTTTTTTTGTTTTTTATTGGGCAATTCAGTGGGGAAACATGCCTAATAATAGAAACACAATTGGAATTAGATAGGAAAGTATATGAGCATAACATAGAAATATAGTAGAATTAGGTCTTACAATGATGTTTCATGTCGGAATTCATAAACGATTTTGGGTTGAAGTTTTCCATACCGCAGTCTTTGTAATAAACAGGATTCCCTTGACCAACTTGCTTATGGATTCACCATATTCTTTGTTGTTTGACCGCTTATCAGACTATTATTCACTCTGGGCTTTTGGTTGTCGGTATTTTCTGTACCTTCGAGACTGTGTTGCGAATAAATTATCTCATCGTTCTCTTCCATGCATATTTTGGGTTACAGTATTCTGCATAATGGTTACAGATGTCTGCATCCACCCACAAGATGAGTTTATATCTCTAGACATGTTGTAGTTGATGAAAATATCTATCTTTATGCTAACTCCAATTCTTTGTTTGAAAGTGCTCAGGTTCATGGAGAGCTCTCCACCTATGCAAAATGATCAGAGTGTTATGAGCTTGACACACGTACTCCTTCATCTTTTGATACATTACCTCCACATATACTACCCATATGGGATGCCCTTGATGTATCTGATCTCTCAAGTCTTGCTTTTCTCATCATCAATGATAACTCTTCAATTTCTCTTATAGAAGATGATGTGACCACAACAACACTAATCCAAGATGTCCAGGATGATGTAACGCACAATCTGGTGATGAAAATGCTACCACACAAAAAACCAACCAATCTAATTTTTTGCCTGCCTTTGAGCATTCTCGTCATCGCATGGTCGCAAGATCTCAAGATGGTACTCGAAGACCTCAAACTCTCCCATCTATGGCAGCAATATCAAGTACTTCTATTTTTGAAGCTATCCGTTCTGAATCTAAAACCTGTCTGAACCTAAAACCATTAAGTTTGCTTTTGGTCATTCAGGTTAGCATCATGTAATGGAAGAAGAAATTAAAGCCCTATATAGTAATTCAACTTGGGAGCTAGTTCCATGTCTTTCAGGTATTGATATTGTTAGTTATCGTTGGGTCTATAAGACTAAATTAACTTTTTATGGTAGTGTAGAGAGAATTAAAGACATACTAGTTATTAAAGGATACAATCAGGTTGCTAGAATTTATTTCTCTGAATATTTAGTCACGTTGATAATCCTGCTAGTATTTGTATTGTGCTCACCATAGCTATTGTGCGCCACTGACCTATCAAATAGCTTGATGTGAAAAATGCTTTCCTGCATGGCTTTCTTAAGGAACCTATATTTATAGAACAACCTTCAGGAATTGTGAGCTTAAAATATCCAAATCATGTTTGTAAATTTGTATGGTCTCAAGCAAGCACCACTATTTATTATCATTGGGATTTTATTATAGCATAGCTGATTCATCTCTATTTGTTTCTTGTACGATTGAAGGCATTATTCTCTTTCTCCTTTATGTTGATGATGTTATTGTTACTGGTGATAATTCTGATATACTCGAATTGTTCATTTCTCAACTTGAAAGGAAATTTGCAATGAAAGATCTTGGTGCTTAAATACCATTTCTCAACTGGTGATAATTCGGATATTCTTAATCGTGCTCAAATGCTTGGTGCCAAATCTATTTCAACACCAGTGACAATGAAGAATAATATTCATGAGATTTTGGATCCATTTCTTGATCAATCCCTTTATTGGAGCATTGTTGGTGCACTGCAATACATTACTATAATACGGCCTAACCTTTCCTATAGTATCAATACCGTATGTCAATTTACGCATGCTCTTACAATTGCACATTTTCAGGCAGTGAAGCGGATTCTTCGTTATCTTGTGGTACACAGTCTTGCAGTATAAGAATTTTATCTGCTAGTTCCCTTGAGTTGCATTCTTTATTTGATGCAGACTGGGCTAGATGTCAAAACACTCGCTGTTCAACCACTGGTTTTTGTACATATCTTGGTTCCAACTGCATACCTTGGAGTGCTAAGAAACAATCAAATGTGGCTCATTTAAGTGTTGAAGCATAATACCGATCTATAACATCCACTATTGCATAATTGACATGCATTTCTTTTATTTTTCGGGATATTGGGGTACCTGTTTCTCATCCACCAACATTGCTTTTTGACAATATTAGTGCTCTCTATATAACAATTAATCATGATTTTCAAGTCCGGACAAAGCACATTGAGTTAGACTATTATTTTGTGAGTGAAAAGGTTGCTCTTGGTTACTTATTACTCGATTTGTTTCCTCCAGCAATCAAGTAGCTGATATCTTCACCAATCCTTTGCTACGAGATTTTTTTCAAGATCTTTGCTTCAAACTCGAGCTTCAAATGCTTCCTTAATCGAGTTTGAGGGGGAGTAATAATAGAAACACCATTCAAACTAGATAGGAAAGTATATTGCCATTTCCTTTTGAGGGGAGAATGTAACAAGATAGGAAAATGTATATTGCATGTAATAAAATAGGAAAGCGTATATTGCACCATTCTATTATCATTATATATACAATGAAAGAACCACCACAAAATTTGTGTGGAGCACAATTATTTTCTCAAAGAGTTCCTATCTCTCTCACATTCTTCAAGGCCCCCTAGCTATTTTTTCAAATAGATTAGGAGTTAGTTTTTTGAAATTGTTAGTGGAGTGGTGTCAGTGGAAATAGGTACCACAACATAGTGACCAAGGTGTGAGGATGCTACCACTACGACCCAGCCCCTTTCTCTATGATACCATAAAACTAAAGAGCACATTGACTTTCCAATATTTAGTAGTTAATAGACACAAGCCTCATTTGAATGTCTTACTGGAATAAAAAGGCTTATATTTACCTGGCATTCGGGGCGCTCGTGTCAACAATTGCTTGAGAATGCAGGTACAGTAGGCTTGGCAACTGACTAGGCTTGGGCTGGGCTAGCCGTGGCCTCAATCTGATCGTGCCAAAGAGGCCCTGATGTAGCTAAGCTAGGCTAAGTTGGTTATAATAAACTCAAAAAAAGAATGATAAAAGGTAAGGAAAACATGGGGTTGGGCTAGGTCAGCCCTATCTTGGCCCTGCCCTGGCCCAATCGGGCCTTGGGTAGTAATAATAGCTTGGCTTCAAGCCACATTTTGTGGCATAAGCCCTAATTTTTTGTGGCCGGGTCATACAGTGGACCCTTGCCCTAACCAAGTATGACTCTACTTACCATTATTGCAATTAGCAAAACATTGGTCTTTTCCATTTACTCAGTTTGACTATTTATTGAGCGTATTTCATTTCTCAAAAGACTATAGTTTCAATTTATTTATTTTGTTGAGATCATTAGCCACTCAAACTTTAATAGTAACTAACCGAGGTTTGAGACCATTTTTGTGAGGAAACCCCCAAGTTTTCTTAAAATAAATGAGATCAAATTTCTAGAATATGGTGTTGGTCTTGGCCTAATTCTTGCTGGTGTAGTTTATGTGAGGTGGTATCCTTTTGAAAAAAAAATAGCGCTACACCTCCAACTTGGCCGCGCTTTAATGTCTATATAATGGTTTTTAAAAAATTATTTTCACTTCTACTTATGAAATTTAAAGCTTTAAATATATTGCAGACTCTTGAAAATGGATGCTCTAAATAATATGTTACAGGTACGGATGTAAATGGGCTAGTTTGAGTCCACATCAACCACAACCCAGATCCAACCTGACTAAGTTGGGGTGAGACAGAGACCTGGTTTAAGTCCAAGTCATGGGATTTTGACCCAACCCATCAAATCGGTCTAGATTGGGATATACATAACAAAAAAAATATTAAACATATAATTTTATGTATATATAAGCAATACGAATAATTTAGGAAAACTTACATAATACCCCTTCACTTAATTATCTATATATTGATCCCTCAATACTTTTTTTATTCACATAAACATTATTATTATTTTCTTTTGTATTGATCCTGTTAGTAAATTTTTTAAGTCAATTTGGATGAAATACCCCTCTCAGTTTTTTTTTAAAAAAAAGGTTTAAGGTCAGTTAGACTTTTGCGGGGTTGAATCAACCTCGGCCGCATGAACTTTCCCCAATGTCGAACCAACTTTAAACTTAATTTTTTTAGTATTTGACTAAGAGGGATATTTCCATGGAAACTGACCTAAAAATTTCACCCAGGTGGTGGATGCAAACGAAAGCAGTAGCAATGTTTATGATTTAAATAAAAAGTATGCGGGGATATAAAACAGTAGCAATGTTTATGATGTAATAAAAAGTATGTGGGGATATACCAGTTTCGTAGAAGTCGATGCCAACCCGACCCGAACTGATAAGGTCTAAGCTGGATCTGAACCCGACCCAAGTCTACGTCCACGCCAGAGCAAGTGCACCTAAACCCAACAGAGACATGAATCGGGTCCACCACCCAACCTAGGGGGTTGAACTTTACAAGTTAACCTTTTAGTATCCATCCAAATATCAATAGATAAAAAAAAAAAAAGAATTTTGAGTTCTTAACATTTAGATATTTCCCTCCAAATATTGGATTGCTCAAGTGTAATATTAGGAGGTTAATATTTTTTGGGAAAGGTTTCTATACTTTCCCTACATCATAGAAGAGCTATCCTTCCCCTAACATCTAGCCGACTAATTTTGATCAAGAGAGCCACTTATCGTTTGATTTTAGATCCAATGTCTCAAAGTATTTTATATTTAGTTTTTTTTATACAAATTGTATGAATATAAAATTTGGTACGTGCCGTCTTCTCCTTGGGGCGCACCTATTAAAATATTAAAAATAATTTTTCGATAAAATATAATAACCAAAATATCCATTGAATCTTTCAAGGGTATTTTGATCATTTTATTCTATTGGAAATATTTTTTTTTATATTTTTAGCTCGTGCAAGTTTAATAGAGGATTGGACGTCCAAAATTTGGTGTCAAAATAGTTTATAGAAAAAAATCAAAATAAAATAGTGTAAAGACATGACATTGTAATTGGGGTAATCTTAGCCCTCTATTCGGAATGGACGGTTAGATAAAAGGAAGTATATAAGTTTTATGTTGTAGAGGAATCATAGAAAGCTTGCCCATATTTTTTAAGCCCACATAAGGTGTCGCTTAAATTACATCCCTGAAATTTAGGATCTAAAAAAGTATTCCCAGCATTAGATTTCTATGAAAGAGTAGATGATCATGTACTCCCACGAGACTAAGAAATCTTTTGCAATAAATTTTTTTTTTTTTAATGTTTCTTTTGCCATAATTATCCATTCGAATTTTGGTCCCCAAAGTTATGCCGCAAACTTGTGAGATGCATGGGAAAAAAGGACATTCTATTATTATTTTGACAAGAGAAAAAGGAACATTCTATAAAGTTACTTTGTCGTGTGAACGATTGTTTGCTGACCATTTTAATATTTTAATAATAGAAAGCATATAATAATAAAAAGGGTGGGGCTTGTACAAGGATGAGGTCTTAAACAAGTAAAGCATACCTTCAAATAATATTGAAAGATGTTGTTTTATTACTGACAATTTTTTTGATAGCCTGAAAAATTATTTCTATCTTTAATTATAAAATTTAAAGCTTCAAAAATAGTAGAGATGGAGTAGATCTAGGAACATTTATTTTTTTTGAAAAGTAACGGTCTAGAAAATGCTCCATTTTTTCTCTTGTCCATACATCGTGAGGTCGAGATGATTGATTTGAAGATTTTTGGGTGTCAAAAAAACTTTCTTTAATGGAACTTTTAGGTGCACCTTGAAATGACTGTTTAGAACCTCGCCTTTATATAAACTTCTTTTATAATAAAAACGTCAATTAAAAAGACCAAGTCACCTTAGAAAGTATCGTGGTCTTTTTAAGTTCCATTTCGCTGTGGTATATCTTATGAAATAATAATAAAAAATTATTAAAATTACTTTGTTCAGGATTAAATTCATGATCATAGGAGTCAAGTTTTAAATATGTAAAATTTTAGATCCAAATTTCATCTTTAAGATAAAATTTTGAAGGAGCCCACGTTCAAACTGGTGTGCAACACCAAAATGTGTGCCTTATTCATTTGAGGGTACATAAATTTCCATAATTTTTTCAATTAAATAAAAAATACCAAATACTTTTTATGATTTTTGGTGTATTTGAAAGGATGATCGAAGCCTTTACAAGGCTTGTGTATTGATATGTTCGATTAACTTAACATTTAGGGTCGTTTCTTGCTTGAAATATTGCTCAATTTTAGAAGTTTTTGATAAATCAATGTTTAAAAAAAAAATATTTTGCTTAATAAAATTATTATTTTTATGAATACGGAAAGCGTTTTTCAATTTTTCTTAATAAATTAAATTTTTTTGATAAAATTATTTATTTTGATAAAAATATGTTGTTTTTATTAATATGACAAAACCTATATGTATCGGTCTCTCTCTCTTGTGACATCGTGTCTTCTACAGATGCATTTCTAGAAGGACATGTAAAAGTTGTTGGATCAATTTCTTTTCCATTGTTTTTAATTCTGAATAGCAGTATCTTGAAGTGTTACAAAACTTGAAACTGGAGTGCGTAAACATATGTGTGCTTATTTTTTTAATAATAAGCATAGACAAATGTAATGTTTCTGCAACACCTGAGTACATATTTATACTGGGGTAATACATTTGTGGTAAGGTGTTGTAAAATTATTATCAGGCTTCATTCTTGGAAACAAAAAGATTTATGTGATTTGTTTGGGATCATGTACAGAACCATAGTATTCAATATTAATTTATATAAAAATTTGTTTTACTTTTGTTGTAAGATAAATGTACTTAATAAGATATTATACACTTAATCTAAGTTTTTCTATTTTTTTAATTTTTTTTTGAGGGTTTTGACCTTTCTTTTAAAAAAAAAAAATCTACTTTATCAGTTAGTCTGGTTAACCACCCCGGTTAGTCCGGTTCCGATTCTAACCACTCTTACCCTCTTGTTTGGTTAACCCTTTTAGTTCGATTTTGCACACACTGATCCAACCATCTATCTAGATCGAACGGCTAGAAGCAACCTACGTGTCTATCATATGTAATTAGGGATACATCTAAATTGCCCTGTCTATCATGATTCTAGAAAGGCTCATTTTTTAGAAGTAAAATTACCAAAAAATTATAAGATAATTTATAACATATTTGATGTTTTGAGGATAACTTATTATCTTTTTGTGAATATTTTTTTCTTCATAAGGTAAATATAATTGGGAAACGTTTCTATGCTTTCCCTACAACATAGAAGTTCTATCCTCCTCCTACCATCCAGCCGTCCAATTTTGATCAAGAGAGCCACTCGCCATTCGAACTTAGATCTGACCTCTCAAAGTATTTTATTTTTAGTTTTTCTTATACAAATTGTATGAATATGAAATTTGGTGCGTGCCATCTTCTCATTGGGGCACACCTATAAAAATATTAAAAATAATTCTTTGATAAAATATAATGATCAAAATATCCCTTGAAACTTTCAAATGGTGTTTTGATCATTTTATTTTGTTGAAAATATTTTTTTTATATTTTTTGCTAGCGCAAGTTTAATAGCGGAGTGGACGTCCAAAATTTGGTGTCAAAATAGTTTATATAAAAAAAATTAAAAATAAAATAGTATAGAGATGTGACATTGCGGAAGCTTAAGTAATCCTGAAGGTGGGGTAGCTGTCTAAGTGGTGCCAAAGAACTTCAAAATCTCAATAAAAGGAATTCAAATAACATGTATTCAACAAGTGACATACTCAACTCATGTATGTCAGAGACATAGCCGACGCTGCACACAACCCAACTGCCCTGGCACTTTCTCCTCTTCACAACCGGCGCTTTTTAACCCTCCTTTCAAAATGGACCGTGGGATACAGGGAGGATAGAACTTCTATGATGCGGAGAAGCATAGATAGCTTGCCGAATATAATTTGACTTATATGTGGCCGCTAAACATACGCGTCTTTTTACTGGCGTAAAAAACTTGACTATGAATAAATTTTTTAACATCATTAATGTTAGAGGTAGGAAACCTAAATACATTGACTTGGGGTTGGTGTTAACCAACTACCCATGTTAGCTACCTCGGATTGAGACTAGGCTTGGGGCAGGCCAGCCATGGCCGTACCCCCGTACAAGTCCCTACAGGGCTGCCCAAGCTTAACCCTTGTCTTGTTCAAGTCGATTCGGGCTTAAAACAAGTAAAAAAAAAAAAAAGGGGAAAAGAGAGTAGACTCAATATTGTTAGATTTGCTTCGGAGTCTTTTTTTAGTTTGG
This sequence comes from Amborella trichopoda, assembly GCF_054954075.1. NCBI lineage: Eukaryota > Viridiplantae > Streptophyta > Magnoliopsida > Amborellales > Amborellaceae > Amborella > Amborella trichopoda. Next base: position 1,615,649 of record NC_142344.1, read on the forward strand.
TGAGAAAAATGAAGCAATTTGATACTCCAACGGATTTGAGGGAAGGCTTCGGTTTTTTTTAATTTAATATAAATAAATTAAACATTTATATATAAAAAGGTGATGTTTGTATAAAACCAAGGCTCTAAATAATCAAAGTAGAGCGCACCTTCAAATAATGTCGAAAAATGTGCTTTCAATACAAGAAATCTTTACGATAGCCACAAAATATATTTTAACCTTTAATTATAAAATTTCTTCAAAAATAATATAACTCAAGCAAATCTATAAAAATTTGAAAATCTTGAAAATTGACGATCCAAAATTACATTACAATATGCACTATTTTCAAAACTTGAAATCCATTTTTTCTTCTCATGTCCATGCATATTGACGTCCAGATGATCAATTTGAGGATATTTGGGCATCAAAACAATATCTTCTAGTGAAATTTTCAAAGTGGGCTCTGATGTGATCGTTTAGAGCATCGGCTCTATATAAATTTTTTCTTATATAAAAATACAAAAAATAATGTAAAATTCAAAAAAATTTCAAAAAATAAATAAATTATATAGATATGCCTTTGTTTTGACCAAAAAGACCGAAGCAAAGGCCGAATCCACCCAAAGCAGACCCGAATTTGACCAAAGCGGCCTAAATTTGACCAAAATAGTAACACCAATATTCGCTCCGCTTCTTTTTAGGCCTAAAGTCTAAAAGCTTCAACCTCTTTGGCCGAAGTGAAGCGAATTCAATAACACTGAGTAGACCCTTAGCTCGGCCCTGTGGGCCTAGCACTCAATTGCAGGGCCTGGCCTTTGGACCACATTTTGTGCCTACGCCCTAAATTTTCAGAATAGCAAGCCCTATTAGAGGGGAGATCAACAGTATACGATGACATCGACTTTACAATCAAATTGATTTTTTGGATAAAGGTCGGATGATGATAATTTGGATAGAAGTTGGCTTTGGGGTACAATTAAAGCCTAAGTATAAGATTATACGGTTAATCTTCCTATGCAAATTTTAAGGCTCAAATTTCCACAATATAGCTCAGTTGCAGTGACAATTTGCAAAGGTTTTTCAAGGATTGAGTTATGTGGTCTAAGTATCTGAGCCTTGAGAAGCAGTCAACTCAGAAACTCAGAAGAGGGAGGATGTTTCACTCACGGATTGAGGACCCAAAATTTCACATGTTTATCATTCCAATCACCGTGATTTTGAATCTCAGAAAAAAAGAATGGATTAAGAACCTTGGGTATGATTAATCATGTGCCTTTCTTTTTCTTTTTTTTCCTTTTTTTTGATATAAAAGAATTTCTTATTTTGCTTAATAACAAATCTCTCTTTCCCACATAACATAAACAATTGTCTCATGGCTGACACAGTATTTCGTTTTGCCCAAAATTCTATGAGCCGGTATGGTATGCTATGCTACCTCGGAAGGATAGTTTGCTTCTATTCCCAGGTTCAAAAGAATTACTAGGATTTTTTTCAATCTGAAATTTTAGAAACCACTCATGAATCTGTAGATGATTATTCTCGAAAGAAAAATATTTGAAATTTCAGTATTCTATTTCTAACGTCTAGATCTCACCCTCTAAAAAATAGATGCTTTCCATTCAATCTTGAGAAAAAAAAAAAAAAATTTCAAGGGTTTAGAGGGTCCAATAAGGATTTTTTTTATTAAGGATAATTGATGTATTAAAGAGGTTATATCCCCAAAATTTAGGATCCTAAAATTAATCCTCCGTGGGATTTTACACGAGGGACTAAATGGACAATATACTTCTCAGGGAGTAGAATATCTTTAGGCAAATTCTAATAGCTTTTCTCCATAAAGGCCTTCATTTTTGCTTGTTTATTTTCCTTGTCTATATTTATTTATGTCTAAATGGGTGGTTTAGGTTTCTTTTCAATTGAATGGCCTCTTAAAAACATAGGATCCTAGGCTTTAAGTTTGTTTTATTTTATGAAAACATTGAATGTCGCATCCAAAGAGTGAGAGTCATTTCAATCCCATTTATTCCTTTCAATCCCCTATTTTAATAGCTAACCCTAGAACTTATAGCAGCCTAAGTCAAAGCACTAATAAACCTAGGCAACATTCTCTCAGCCGAAAGAATTGAGGGAATTAAGCCACATTCTCATAGTACAAGAAAATTTATAGACTTAGGCTATTTTCCCCTAGGTGCAAAAAATGTGGTGACTAAAGCCTACTCTATCCTAAAAGCCAAAACACAGAATTAAAAGAAAATGGTTTGATAGGGCTGCAGTCCTATCAAATTAAGTAAATCCTCATCTCATAACTCATCAAAAATTGTAAGTCAAGTATTGGAAACCTTTACATCAATCCTCTTGATTTGAACATTATGGTTATGAAAAAAAATTAGGATTTTTAAGCTCTAAAAATAATGTATATTATAACAAATAATTTAGATAATCTATTTTTCCTTAAAAATAAAAGCTCACAGATTTGCAATATCTTTATCATTGTTTTAGTTTCAAATTTTATTGTCAACATTGAATATTGATTTTTCAGCCATCATAGAGATTTAAGTCTCTCAATAGTACTTTCTAGACGAGAATTTGAGGTGAGGCTTTATTTTGTTTTCATAGGCCTTATAGAAACCTCATTCTTAAGAGAGTGTGTTTTAGAGAGGGGTGCAGTTTGCATATGGATGCATCCGTAGGTGGTAGAGGTAAGACGCACCTTCAAATTTTATCATAGTATACAATTTTGATGTAAAATGTTTTTAGGATTATCTCAAAATCTATTTTTATATATAATTATAAAATTTTAAATATAAAAAATGATTAAAATCAAGTAGATCCATAAACATACGAAAATCTTGAAAATGGACGGTATAGATAATATGTTGTAAAATACATTATTTTTGAGACATAAAATCTTTTTTTTTTTCATAGTCATGCATCTCGATGATGTCTTTCAACATTAAAACTACTTTTTTCGATGGATTTTTTAGGGGCATCCGTAGTTCTACATTATAAGGTAGCATCCTTTATGTAAACTTTTTCCTTGGGAGAGAAATGTTGTAGCGTGGCACGTGGGTGTGTAGAGAAAACATGTTGTAGCGTGGCATGTGTAGAGAGAAAGCGCATTAGAGGAACCTGGACATCACTGAAATTAATTTTCATAACTAACTTACCTTCCCAAAGGACACTGGGAATCTGCGGGAACACAGTCTGAAACTATAAATATTTTAAAATATTCCTCACAAACAACACATTCCATTAAACTCTAAAAGCCTAGAGAGAGAAAATACCCTAAAACATAGACTTACATGTAGCCCCAGTGCCAAGAGAGAAAGACACCAAGACAAAAACGCTAGAGAGAGAAAGACCAAAGAAAAAAATGAGAGAACCCACAAATACTCAAAGAGAGAGATAGGCTTAACCCAAAATCAAGAGAGTTAGAGAGAGAAATAACATTGGAAAATAGTTAGAGAGAGAAATAACATTGGAAAATAGTTAGAGAGAGAAATAACATTAGAAAATAGTTAGAGAGAAACCATAGTAGCTTGCCAAGTAATCTAAGCCTACTACTGTATGTTGAAGAACTTAGGTCACCCAGAGCCAGAGAGAGAGAGAGAGAAATACCCTAGAGCTAGAGAGAGAAAGACCAAAGACAAAAATGTGAGAGAACCCACAAACAAATACACAAGGGAGAGAGAGGTTAACCCAAGACCATGAGAGAGAGAAATAAGATTAGGAAAGAGTTAAGAGGGAGAAGCTTGCCAAATAATCTTAATGGTTGAACTTAGGTCACCCGCCATAACCAACCCCAGTCTCCCACCACGAAACCTCACCCCCAAAATTACTATTTTGCCCCTTCAACTCCCTCTCTAACCCCACCAAATCTCAACCCCCAAACCGGTAGTTAAGGACCCAATAAACCAAAAAATTACCCTTTAATTAACCCACTAATCCCACCATTTCAGCTCACCAAATTGAAACCACTACATAAAGCTCTCCACGACAAGAAACTCACAAAAACGCTTATAATTCAAAGCCATGCTCCTTTCCTCCCCACACTCGGCACACAAACACCATGGATTCTTATCGCTTAGCCTCGAATTCGACTGGAATTTATGCCGGAAACATCTTCCGGCGACCCCATCTCGACCTTCGCGTCCTGGAAGTCTTCTTGGCCGTCGGTGTCTTCGTGCTTTTCCATCAACTGAGGCCGAGAAACCGGCGCGGCCTGGCTTCCTGGCCGCTTCTTGGTATGCTCCCTTCTCTGTTATTTGGCCTGAAAAACGATATTTATGAATGGATTTCATGTGTCCTTATTAAAGAAGGCGGGACTTTTGTATTTAAAGGACCGTTATTTAGCAACCTGAATTGCGTTATCACTTCGGATCCCCGAAATATCGAGCACATTTTAAAGACGAAATTCGTTACCTTCCCAAAGGGCGAGTACTTTCGGAAGAATCTCAGCGATCTTCTGGGCTCCGGGATCTTCAACTCCGATGACGACGTGTGGCAGAGGCAGCGGAAGGTGGCGAGTATCGAGTTCCACTCGACGAGGTTCCGGCAGCTGATGCACGACTCGCTAGAAAGACTCGTCCACGAGAGGCTGCTGCCGGTTCTCGAACTCTACGGTGAACGCATCAGCGGGATCGATTTGCAGGACGTCCTCCTGAGACTGACGTTCGACAACGTCTGTATGATCGCATTTGGGGTCGACCCCGGCTGCCTCAGCCACAGATTACCGGAAATACCCTTTGCCAACGCCTTTGAGAAGGCAACTGAGGCCTCTGTTATGAGGTTTTTGATGCCCACTTCTCTTTGGAAAATTATGAGATTTTTTAACTTGGGTTCTGAAAAAGAGCTCAGAGAAGCCCTGGTGAGGGTTGACGAATTTGCTGGAGGTGTTATTAGAGAGAGAAAGAGAGAATTATTATCAGATTTTGGAAAAAAATCAGATTTATTGACTGTTTTTATGAGGATGAGAGACGAGGAGGGGAGGGCATTTTCGGAAGAATTTTTGAGGGACATTTGTATAAATTTTATTTTGGCGGGAAGGGACACCTCATCTGTGGCCCTGGCCTGGTTCTTCTGGTTAGTGGGACAAAATCCAGGGGTAGAGGAGAAAATTTTGGAGGAGATGAGGGGCATTTTGGGAAATAGAGAGGTTGAGGGACCACCAAAGTGGAGACCAGAGGAGGTGAAAAAAATGGAGTATCTGCAAGCTGCCTTGTCAGAGGCTCTCCGGCTTTACCCCTCAGTGCCCGTGGATCACAAAGAGGTTTGTTTCTCTTTCTAACCTTTCTCTCACTAAAATGGTTTTGTTTCTCTCTCTAAACCTAAGGAAACCACATTTAACACCAAAAAAAAAAATTGAAATGTTAGCTGTGTCTTCCAACTAGAAACAAATAATTATTGTACACTATTTCTATGAGTCCCCCGACTTTTCCATAATTGTTTTATTTTTTCAACAAATTTGACTATTTGAGACCTTTTAGATTTTGTTTAATTTAAAAGGGACGTTTAACCAAAGATTATCTGAAAGTTTTTCTTTGGTTATACGTGGCTTACCTTAAAGGGAAAAGTTTGTATTAGAGCCTAAGCTCTAAACAATCAAATTAAATCTTACTTCAAAATTTTTATTAAAATAGGTTGTTTTTTATACCCAAACATCCTCAAATTGATCATCTCGACATTTAGATGCATGGACATGAGAAAAAAATGGATTTCAAGTTTTGGAAATAGTGTATTTTGTTAGGCATTTTTGGACCATCAATTTTCAAGATTTTCAAGTTTTTATAGATCTATTGATCTACAGTATTTTTTAAACTTTATAAATAAAAATAAAAATATATTTTAAAGCTATCACAAAAATTTCCAATATTGAAACCACATTTCTTGATACTATTTGAAGGTAGGCTCTAATTTAATTGTTTAGGGCCTACGGCCTATACAAACCGCACCCTACCTACTTGGTTGTGTGTTTATTTTCTTATTACGTATATATTGATAATCGTGGACCCCGCCCCAACCTCTTATGGGACCTCACGCTCTGACACCTTAAGTTTGTTGGTGTGTAGGTGTAGAGAGAGGGTGGGAGGAAGAGATTTTATCTTTAAAATTAAAAACAAGAAGAGAGAAAGAGAGCATTTTATCACGATATTATATATAATGAGACAATGTACCATTGGTACAAAGAAGCTACAATTATTTATAACGGTCCCATGTGAAATCTGATTGTTTGGGCATGTCATAAAGTTTGAAAAAATTTCTTTTCAACTTTGAGCTTACTCAATAAAATGAATGCAACCACCCAATTCTATATTCAATAGTCAATATTAATTATGACCACCTTGTATTAAAAGCAACTGATCTCATTATATACTTTCCTTTTTATTATTTGTGTATACGTGTGCATGAGAGAGAGATAGCTTAATTTGGTTGAACTTTGATTTTGCACTTGAACAAGTGCTCCACTTCTATTATTGTTCTTTCACAAGCAAACTTCTTTGAAGTGTGTTGGAGCAGAGAAAGAGAGAGTCACTCTTTCATGGCTTTTCTTATTAATGAGGTAGATGGACATCCTTTTCTTGCAAGAAAGTTAATGATATGGAAGTATACAATGAGGCCATTATCTTTAGTATAAGGTGGTCACAATTAATTTTGATCATTGGATGTGAAATTTGGTGACTACATTTATTTCATCGATCAAACTCGAAGTTCAAATTTTTTTCTTGCGAACTTTATGAAACACTCAAGCTACATATTTCACATAAAAAAAAAAAAAAAACTATTGATATTGCATAAGCCTTTAATATCTCTCTCTCAAGATAGAAAAATAGATCATTAATGTTCAAAAGAGAGAGAAAAAGTGTGTAGGAGTGTAGAGGGAGCATGTGCGTTTCCTATGAGGTTCATTGGCATGTTATCTTGCGAGAAAGAATTAGATATTGCACGAGTCAAAAATGGAGAGAGACAACATTCTTGCATGAATGGCTTTTTCTTATAATGTGACGTTTATAAGTGCTTTTCTTGAGAGACGATATTGATGTTGTGATGTGAGAGTTTGTAACTTTGTACATTATCATTGCATCTAGGGTTGCAATGGGCCCTTGAACATTAAAGCTTGGGTCGCATTAAACAAAAAAGTGACCCCCAAGGGCTTGGATGGGCATGGCCCAAGGCCGGACAGGCCAGCCCAGCCTGTTTTCTTTATTTTTTTAATTTTTCATTTAGTGGGGTAGGGCCAAGCCAGACCTGGGTCAAGGCCAGAGCCTCTTTAACCCTGTTAGGGCAAAGCAATGCGGACCAGGGCAGGTGCTTGCCCTAGACCCGCCCCGTTGCCAGCCCTATGTTGCATAAAATAATTTTTCACATAATTTCCGGTTTTACTGTTCTTCAACAGGTCAGAGAGGACGACGTGTTACCCGATGGGACCGAGCTGAAGAAGGGCACAAAAGTCATCTATGCCATCTACTCAATGGGGCGCATGGAAAGCATATGGGGAGAAGACTGCCTCAAATTCAAGCCCCAAAGGTGGCTCAGAGATGGCAAATTCACAAGTGAATCAGCCTACAAATTCACAGCTTTTAATGGAGGCCCAAGGCTTTGTTTGGGCAAAGATTTTGCTTATTATCAAATGAAATATGTGGCCTCTTCCATTCTGTATGAATACCATGTTAGGGTTTTGGAGGGCCACCAAGTTGAGCCCAAGCTTGCCCTAACCATGTACATGAAGCATGGTTTGAGGGTCACCTTGCAAAGGAGAAAGAATCCTGGCCGTCCAATTCAGATAAAAGAGAATGTGGCTGCTCCATAACTGGAAGCACACTGTAGAAATATGGGGTTCAGGGTTGTTCACTTTTGTTTTTAATTGTACGATTTTGGGCGATCTATTAGTGCTGGTGTTATAGGGATGTATATGATTGAAGTGGCTTGGATATAATGTATGAGGTTAGGTAATATGGAATAAAATTATTTTTCTCAAGTGTTGGATTTTCTTGAGAAATGGATCTCTTTCCTTGCAATAATGGAAAAAAAAAAATACATATTTCTTGTATGACTTCTTTTAAGGCTTGTTTGATTGCGGGAAGGCAAACGTTTCTTGAAAGCTAGAAGTTTCTCTTTTATGGGAAGTAGAATGTTCTCTTTATGAAATTGATATTTTACTGTTATTTTTTGTTGATATTCACGTGAATTATTGATGTTACCGTATCCATTATTTGAAATGTTTTTAACATATTGTATGTAGTACTTTGAATTCTCTTTTGCTAATTTTATAAAAATTATTTTTACCATAAATAATATATTTCTAATACATGAATATACTGATAATTATCTTATAATAACCCAATAAAAAAAAAATACAAATATGACAATGTCACAATAAGAATTGTGACTGATTATATACCAATAATTATAATTATCACTAATTTTGAGCCAAAAGCTTAAACAAGACATGCTTTCTTGGCTTGGGAATGATAGATAGGACCATTTAGGTTTCGAACTATTAGAATTTGTATTACTCATAAGTAAGTCCCATATGCACATCTTTAACAAAACAAATAACTCATACTTCAAACAGCCGCCATGCAAACAGATTTTAAATGGACGCATAACGCGCAACGGTTATGCATCCGTTAGCAAGTAAAGATTCTTTTGTGTTTTATCCCTAACGGATGCACGCAACAGTTTTCGTCTCAACCGTTGCTTATTGCAAGAAAACGGATGTGTGTTTGCACAATGGCTTTCGCGCTAACCATTGCTTCTCACAAGAAAACGGCTGCACGTTAGCGCAACGGCTTTCGGGCCTAACCGTTGCTTCTTACTAAAAAAAACGAATGTACGTTAACGCAACAACTTTTATATAATTTTCTTTGTAAATTTTAAACTTTTAATGGAGGCGAGCCAAACTCGCATGCACGACAAGCAGTAGAATAAGGCTATTTTATTCCTACGGCTAAAAAGGATAACATCCAAACAGAGGCATTTGTACAATAGATGGAAATAAATTGCTCAACATTGTACTGGTATCTCATTGATAAAATATGTTTGTGATTGCTAGAAGGGTGCTAATGAACACAAGGCAGAAGACAACTAAGCTTAAATATTGGTAGCAATTAATGTTGATGAGAAATTGCATAAGAGTATTAGGTTTGGACACTAAATTTTAAGAACAACGCCATTTTTTTCATCCACCTATTTTAAGAGTTATACATACCCTTGTTGAGGATTGATGTCTTGTATTTCGAAGAAATAAATCTGTCAAAGTGGAGTCAAAGGGACGACTCTAGAAGGCCGTTAAAAGCCCAAAATAGATCCATACATAGGGTACTTTGATAATTTGTATCTTCTACATGGGACTTTGTATATTATTGTGATGGGGTTCTTTTAGGGTTAAGGAAAAATAGAGATTTCTTTATAATACGATAGCAAAGAGATGCGTGAGGAAGAGAGTCAATGTAACCCTATTTTTCATTGCCAGTAAAGAAGCTCTCATCTCCCCGTGGACGTAGGCATGTTGGCGAACGACATATATCTTTGCGTTGTAGTTGGTTGTCTCTTTCGTTTGTGTTTGTTTCTTTTTTCTTGTTTTCGTTGATTATTTTTCGTTTCAACAAATTGGTATCGGAGCCTACCAGGTTATTCCACTTTTTAGGGTTTTCTACCACGATAGCAAGAAAGGGATCAAGCGTCAAGTATGACATTGAGAAGTTTAATAGAAAGAACAACTTCACTCTTTGACGACGAATGATGAAAAATCCTTTGATACAACAAGGTCTAGATAAAGCTTTGCCAGGGATATCGAAGAAATCAACAAAGATAGATGCTGAAGAGTGGCAAGAGATTGAGGAAATGGCGGTAAGTGTGATTCATTTAAATCTATCAGATGATGCCTTGTATTATGTGGTGGCCCTAAAAACTGCTCCGGAGGTTTGGACAAACCTCGAGAGTATTTACATGACGAAATCTTTGAAGAACAAGTAGTTCTTGAAGAAGCAGTTGTATTCTCTTCAGGAGGAAGAAGACACAGATCTGCTTGAACATCTCACCGAGTTCAAACGGATCATAAGCCAGTTAACAAGCCTTGAGATCGAAATCGAAGATGAAGACAAAGCCCTACTTTTGTTGGCTTCGCTTCCAAGATCATACAATCACTTGGTTACGACTCTACTGTACAGGAAGGAGACTCTTGAGACAGACGAAGTCACTGCTACTCTTTTGTCAAACAAGACAATAAAGAAGACTCGCAGTATTAAATCTCAAGGAGAAGGTTTATTTGGAAAACGCAAAGAGAGTCATGAAAGGGGCACATCAAATCAAAAGAGGTCTGGAAGCAGAAGTCGGTTAAAATCAAAGGGGAATGACAAGTTTACTTGTTATTACTGCAAAAATGTCATATGAAGAGAGACTGCACGAAAACAAATGAGGATATAAAGATGAAAAAAACAAGAAAAGCATATGATGAAGCTAACATGTACTAGGGAAATCTCCTGTTTCGAAAATGCTCTGAGTGATGCACAGAGTGATAAATGGATGACAGCCATGATAGAGGAGAAGGAGTCTCTGCAAAAGAACAAGACTTGGGAGCTTGTCGAGAGGCTCAAGGGAAGGAAAGTGATTGGGTGCAAGTGAATCTTTTAGAAGAAAGACACATCAACAGAAAAGGAATGTGAGAGGTTCAAAGCTGGGCTTGTAGCAAAGGGCTACGCTCAGAAAGAGATAGTAGACTACAATGAAATATTCTCTCTGATTGTCAAGCACACTTCAATAAGGGTATTAGTTGCTTTAATAGTCATGTTTGATTTGGAGCTAGAATAACTTGATGTGAAGACAATGTTTCTTCATGGTGATCTGGAGGAACAAATCTTTATGAAGCGACCTGAAGGCTTCAAGGTGCATAAAAAAGGATATCAAATTTGCTTGCTCAAGAGATTGCTTTAATGTTTTAAATAATCTCTCAAGCAGTAGCACAAGCGCTTCGACTCTTTCAAGGTGCAGATGGGCTATTCAAGAAGCGAGTATGATTGTTATATTTATTTTAAAGTTCTTGATGATAATTCCTTCATTCTCTTGATGTTTTATGTTGATGATATGCTCATCGCTGCCAAGAATGCATATGACATAACATCTCTCAAGTTTATGTTAAGTTCTGAGTGTGATATGAAGGATCTAGGGGCTGCTAATAGGATCCTTGGTATGGATATTCATACAGATAGAAGTGCAGGTAAACTCTAGGTAACTCAGAAAAAGTATGTTGAAAAAGCGCTGGAGCATTTCAACATAGAAAATATCAGGCCAGTCAGCACTCCATTGGCGAGTCATTTCAAGTTATCTGAACGTTAGTGTCCCCCTGCGGATGAGGAGATAAAGCAGATGTCTCTGGTGCAATATGTTAGCACAATTGGAAGCCTCATGTATGCTATGGTTTGTAGCAGGTCGGATTTATCTCATGCTATCAGTATTGTTAGTCGATACATGAGTAATCCTCGTAGGGAGCATTGGAATGCAATTAAGTGGATTTTCAAATATCTGAGCGGGATGTCAAACCTCGAAATTATGTTCAGTAGGAATAGAAACTCTACAGAACTAGTGGAATATATCGATTTCGACTATACTGGTGATTTAGACAAGCAGAGATGTACTACAGGGTATGCATTCACACTAGCGGGTGGACCTATTTTATGGAAGGCAATACTTCAATCCACAGTTGCCTTGTCTACGACAAAGACAAAGTACATGACAGCAGCTGAAGCTGCAAAGGAGGCGATATGGTTGAATGGTTTGGTTCATGAGTTAGGGTTGGAGCCAGAAGGTACTGTGCTGCATTGTGATAGTCAAAGTGCCATAAATCTTGCAAAGAATCAAGTGTTTCATGTAAAGAAAAAGCACATTGATGTAAAGTTGCACAAGATCAAGGAGCTTGTGTTAGAAGAAATCATTCACTTGAAGAAAATTCATACAAATGATAACCCTGCAAATATACTTATAAAGCCTATCACTAAAGAGAAGTTCAAGCTTTGCTTGGACTTGTTTAATGTCACTCATTGTTGAAAGTGAGAAAAGTACCCCATGACAGGTGAGAGTGCAGTCGCTTACCTTTATAGAGGTACAGAGATAAAGACATCTTCAGACTGGCTCGACACAATTCAAGCCAAGGTAGAGATTGTTGAGGATTGATGTCTTGCATTCTAAAGAAATAGATCTGTCAAGGTGGAGTCAAAGGGACGACTCCGGAGAGCTGTTAAAAGCTCGAAATAGATCCGTACATTGGGTATTTTGGTAACTTATACCATCTGCCTGGGACTATATATATTGTTGCAATGGGGGTTCTTTTAAGGATAAGGAAAAACAGAAATTTCTTTGTAGTACAAAAGCAAAGAGAGGCGTGAGGAAGAGAGTTATTGTAACCCTATTCTCCATTGCCAGTAAAGAAGCTATCATCTTCACGTGGACGTAGACAGGTTGCCGAACCACGTATATCTTTACGTTGTGGTTGGTTGTCTCTTTCTTTTGTATTTGTTTCTTTTTTCTTGTTTTGTGAATTGTTTTTCATTTCAACAACCCTAACTTACTCTCATTGAGAAGCTTAATTTTATAGGAAAAATATATATTAAGATCATTTATGTTTAATACAAACAGATAACAATCATTTTTTGCTGTTAAATTTGAAATCACGTTATTGGAGATGTAGCATTGACCATGCCCAAAAAAAAAAAAAAAAAAAAAAAAAAAAAACAGACTTTCTCATGCTTCTCCAAGCTTGTCGAATTTCATATATAACGGCTAGATAAGATTATGACGTTTTTATACTGAATATAAATGATCGTATAGTATACAATCCCAATTTTATAACCCTACTCTATGACTAGAAAAAACTATATTCCCCAAAATAAATACAAATGTTCAAGGTTGCCCAACAAAGTGAGCAGACATACTTTGATATTATTGTTAGCATCCAAACCGGGCATTACAAATTTCACAAAACAAGAGTATTGGCTATTATTGCTTAGATACATAATAAGTTCTGTAGCATTCCCTTCAACAAGGTAAATACAGAATCGGTAACAAAAAATAATACATACCCTCCCTATGTTTCTCTTGATCAAGCTTTGCCATCCCATTCTTCATAAAACTCTGATAAGAAGTCCTGCATGAACTTGTGCCTTTTTTCTGCCATTCTACGTCCGGCCTGATAAAATTACAAATTGCATCAATAAATATAAGAGAGTGAACTAAAATAACAAAACATGAACCAGGACTAAATAATTAAGCTTTTGGCGGACATAAAATAAGTCAAATTTTGTAAACATCAATACGAAAATAAATGTTTAGCATGCATCACCACTGGGACAGGAGAATGAGATGCAAAATTTGGGATAGTAAACCCAAGTTGCTCTCTTTATTTGCCCTCTTCGTATCCACCTAAAGCTCTTAAGGAATCCATCTCCCTCTTAGGTCCTTCACTTCTCTTTGTAGTGGTAACTCTCTCAAACCAGTCCTTTATCTTATGCAGTTCCCACAACATAAAATAATTTCAAAGGAACTAAAATAGCAAAAGGGAATGGTTCTTGAAAGAGAACACAAGCATGATAAAACCACCACACAAAATATCTTAGTTCAGATCACCGGTCAAAGATATTACATGCTTGCACTCTTTTAACTGTCTAAAATTTTTCCCTTGCATTCAATTACCAAATGATAAAAGTATCCATCAGTACAACATTTGAAATCTTTCTTTAAACAGCTTTTGAATCACCAAAAGTATGTCGAGTGTGCAGAAAAAAAACCTCATGCATCAAGTGCAATTTATGTTATTTCAGAAGCACCATAAACTAAAAGTATTGAATCCTAACTATAATGCCTCATTTCTATACTCCCACACACCCTGAAAGTTCATTAAGAGTTACTCTCTATCATTGCTTTTGGACTTGGCCGAGTAGACTCGGACTCGGCCAAGTTACTCGGCATCGGCCTATGGGCGAGGCCAAGTACTATGTTCCGATTTTATATGTATATTATATATGCCAAACCATATTCACACAGTCGAGATGCTCTTTTGGCTATTATGCATGCTCGGCAGTCCCATGTCCCAATATTGAATAGAAAACTGGATGTTTCTTATATTATTAAAAATAATAATAATAAGCCCCATCGTGCAACGGGCAGGAAATGATACAGAACCTATTGAAGATGCCCCATATCCATTCACCAGTGTGCTACTTGACTGTTACTGATATAGATAAGTATCGCATTGTATATATAAATTATTAGATTTTGTTATTTCTTTTTTTAAACGTGACATGAACTCGGCCGATTTACTCGAACTTGATCGAATAACTCGCCTCAGCCAACGTCCGAGTACCTATCTTTTGAACACTGCTCTCTACTTTAAGGTAGTTTCATGTTTTACCTCTGTTTTCATTAGGTCCTTGAGCTTCAGAAGTTTCTCATGGAAATGATTCAGAGTAGTCTGCTTCTCATCTTTCTTCATATACTCTTGCTTTGAGAGTTCCAACCGAGGTTTGATTTCGGGATCATGCAGCACATTGTTCCGATTTCCACCAAATGTGAAGCAGCGAGCAATTCCTGAGTTTATCGAACAAAAGTATCAGATTTACTTCAAATATATTAAATTAGAAAATTCTCAGAAAGAAATCCCCCCACCAGAAAAAACTACACCAAAATGACTAGTGAGGTTATCAAAGATAAACTCCATGGTATCCACTAGGAGCACCAAATTTGCCAAGATGCACTGGATTCAAATAGTTTGAGAATTGTACCAGTAATTAATTTCATATAAATGGTTCTTCATTTTTCTTCTTTTTATTGTAAGACGAGCAAAATGCCCATGCATGAAGAAGTCTAAGAAGCACACTTGAAGTTGATTTGATATTTGAATCACATAAGTTGGCTGTGAATGACATAGCTCAGGGAGGCCGCAAAAAGAAAATAGATTCAAAAAGTTCTATAAGTAAAGAACTTCAGTAAAAGACTGTAAAAAAGCTGACAAGAAAAGCATTAAACAATCAATAAATTTTCGGTGAGTTCACCAACTCATTCATCCGCCACAGTTTTTAAGGGATTTAGGACCTGAAACACGTCCTAAATCACTGCAATCATTTCCACTACAGATCCATGAATTTGGAGCTCTAAAAATAGTGTTGGCCTGATGATCTTTGAAGAATTAAGACAAATGGCCCCAAAATAAAGGATACCAGATGAACCACTTTTAAGGCTCAAAATTTTCCTTTTTTTTTTTTTTTTTTTTTCTGATTCATGATCATAATGGTCAAGATCATAGACCTATGAAGATTTGGATCCTCAATCCTTCTCCAAGATGGACTTTGGAAGGTGGACGTACTAGAATAGGTGCATTTGGGATTATCCCTATAAGTACATGACTACTATGACATACTCAGAAAACATGTCATGAACTAAAAACAGCCTTTATGTTTCAAACAGATGTCTATGATAACACAGGAGAATGATATAGAACGCGTACCAATGGCCCCAATTGCATCCAAGCGATCAGCATCTTGCACCACCCCAAACTCTGGAAGACTTTTATTACATGAAACTCCAGAAATCTCGTTCTTAAAACCTGAAAGAACATGAGTTGGTACCTAATAAAATTGGCAAGGTTTTCCCATTTCATTCTTTAACATGCACTTATTTATCATCGAGCTACATTTGATAACATTGTCGCTTGCCTTTGATGATAAAAATTTAAAAAGAAGTAAAATAAAATAAAATGCCCAAATACTCAGACTTAGATTCATAATCATCACAACTCATACTCTTTTCCGATAATTGTACCCAGCGTGTATTTAGACTAATTAACAAAGAAGTCTAAAAATTGTTTAGCAAACTTAATAAAAGATTAAGCCTTGACTGCTTTCTTAAGGGAGAAGATCAAATTCAAAACAATTTTAATGAGGAAGTGTTATTAGTGAAAGGCATATGCACAATGTCAATAATACAATAGAAAATACAAATTTTCCAAAGCAAACCAAGAAAACACAGCTCTGGTGTCTTTAAACAATTAGTTTCAACAAAACACCCATCACCTTGACTTCACGCAAAATTCAGTCCCCGAAATTATTCACCTCCTGAGATGTTTCATAGTTTCAAACATTGGAAGTCACAAACATTGAAATTGATGGCTATTTTTCCCAGATAGGTCAAACTGTTTGCTGTTAAAGTGTGAATTTATGCAAAATAGTGGACAATGGGATAGCTTAACTGGTCGGGATTGAATTATTTGACTCTTCTAAAAACTGGAACTTGATCATAAAAGTAAATAACATTTGATTTAGCTGAGATTTAGGGCATTGCTAAATAGATTAGTTTTGTTCAAAGTGAGGCAGGCCATGAAGGGAAACTAAGATAATACGAGCTTTCTATAAGTCCCCATATGATAAGATATATGTATCTAGAAGCCAATGTCCCATTGGATCTATTTTATCAAATGGTTAGAAGTGAACCGACAACAATGTTACATACTAATTATAGCGGGAAGAGAATAACTACACTAGTTTGAAACATCATAGACAACTCACTACCAACCATCCAATCAAAGAATGGACAGATGTTGGTCCCAAAGGCACAACAAGAAAACAATTTCTTTGAAGTTGCATCTTTGATACTACACTAGGAGTGTAGGAGGTGTATCTTTATTCAGATACTTTGCTAGTAGGTAAGCATCTTCTTAAACCTTATATCACAGAACCAGCTCACTCATTGATGTTCATTGACCAGAATTTAGGAGCGCTTGGTCCTTCGTTCATTAGGGCTGTACTCACTAATTATATATTATCATAGAAGAGTCTCTCTCTCTCTCTCTCTCTCTCTCTCTCTCTCTCTCTCTCTCTCTCTCTCTCTCACACACACACACACACACACACACACACACACACACACAATGAAAAGATTATTGTTTTTCTTTTAAGCATATAATTTTAAATAAGAGGATGAAAATGGAGAACCATTTCTGCTTCCTTTGATCATGCATGGCAATATGGGAAAGCATAAAAACAAACACAAAACTAGCAATTATTACTTTTCAATCTTTAGCTTCAAAACCAAAATTTCACGAAGGTAAATGCTCACCCATGGCATCTATGATGCCCACTATCTTTTCCCTCTTCCAATCATCAACCCCATTCTCCTCCAGAAATCTCTCTACCATCTTCTCATCAGAAGCATCCCTAAACATCAAATGAGAAAACCCAAAACAATTTCCCAAACAAGAAAAAAGCAAAAAAAAAAAAAAGAACGATCATAAAGAAAATCACCCACCTCACATATTTGTAGTCCCCTGCAAACCCAATGAATCAACGAAACCTCTAATTAAGCTCACAAAAGAATGAAACAATTCCAAAATAAACAACCATTTTCAATTGAGAGAGAGAGAGAGGAAGAGCGAGAAGTCCACCTATGTCATGAAGCAGAGCAGCAAGCTCGATCTGCAGGCAATAAACAACACAGGGAGTGGATAATCTACTACATGGGGATGGAAATCCCAGAGAGAGAAACAAGGACTGGAAATGAGAAGGTGGTGGATTGGAGTTACTATCTCAAGTGTGTCCGGAGATGTCAAGTTCTCTTGTAATGCTAGTGAGAGAGCAAGGTTTCTCACTCTAAAAGCGTGGAATGCATCGTGTGAGGCGTCCCAACCCCGCATGATCCTTTGAACCAGCTCCTCTGCTCTTCTTACGACCTCTCCCATCTCTCTCTCAAACTCTTTACTCTTTTCCCTGAAATGAGTTTCTCCCTCTCTCACAGTGACATTGGGCCTTAATTATTGCACCCATCGCCGCCAGAGACCAATGTTGGTATTTGGACATTGGGGATTTCGTGGTGGGAAAGGTTCTTAAAATTTTACTAAAAGAGATCAAGAGGCATGAATACGAGAAAAAAAAAAAGAAAAAAAAGGCAAGCTTTCTATTATTCCCGATCACAATATCACTTCTTTACATTATTTTATTTATAATTTTTTTTATAAATTATTTTAACATCAAATTTTAGACTTCCAATCTTCAATTAAACTCGTACTAGTAAAAAAGATAAAACAAATATTTTTAATAAAATAAAATGATCAAAATACTTTTGAAAGTTACAAGGAGTATTTTGATCATTATATTTTATCGAAAAATTATTTTTAATATTTTTTTTATAGGTACGCCCCAACGAGAAGATGGCACGTACCAAATTTCATATTCATACAACTTGTATAAAAAAACTAAAAATAAAATACTTTGAGACGTCAGATCTAAGATCAAACGATGAGTAACTCTCTTGGTCTGCTGGAAGATAAGAGGAATATAGAACTTCTATGCTGTAGGGGGACCATAGAAACTATTCCCAAAAAAAAATAGATTTCAAGTTTTGAAAATGATATATCTTGTAATATATTTTTGGACCGTCAATTTTCAAAATTTTCAAGTTTGCATAAATATACTTTATCTCTACCACTTTTAAAGCTTTAAATTTTATAAAGGAAACGTTTATATAGAGCTTAGGCTCTAAACAATCAAATTAGAGTATACCTCAAAAAATTCACTAGAAGAGGTTGTTTTGATCTTCAAATATCATCAAATTGATCATCTAGACATCAAGATGCATGGAAACAAGAAAAAAATGGATTTCAAGTTTAGAAATAGTGCATATTGTTGTAACGCATTTTTGGACCGTCAAAATTTTCAAGATTTTCATAGATCCGCTCAATCTACACTATTTTTTAATCTTAAAATTTTATAATTAAAGATAATATATTTTTAGGCTATCATAAAAAATTTCAATACTAAAACCATATTTTTCGCTACTATTTGAGGGTAGGTTCTAATTTGATTGTTTAAAGCTTCCGCTCTATACAAACCGTACCCATTTTATAATTAGATATGAAAATATATTTTAAGGCTATCACAAAGATTTCCAATATTAAAACCACATTTCTAGATACTATTTGAAGGTACACTTTACTTTGATTGTTTAGAGACTCCGCTTTGAACATACCGCAACCTTCTTTTACGATTTATGTGATGTTGAAAAGGGAAAAAAATTTACTTTCATTTTATTTTAATAAATAAAATTAAGTTAAAAAATATATTTTCAACCATGGTCGGATGATTGTAAACTTTTTAGAAGAGAGAAGCCGTATAGACATCCAATGCCTAGACAACTTTTTTTGAAAGAAATGAAGCATTTTGGACATCAAATAATGTCTAGAGTCCGTAGTTCGGACTCAACTAGGTCATAGAATTGATAAGGGATTTAGTTTACTAAAAGGGTGCCGTTTGTATAGAGTCTAGGCTCTAACCAATCAAATTAGAGCCTACCTTCAAATGCTGTCGAAAAATGTGGTTTCAATATTGGAAATCTTTATAATAGTCTTAAAATATATTTTCATTGTTATTTATAAATTTTAAAGCGTTAAAAATAGTGTCGATCGACAGATCTATGAAATCTTGAAACTCGATGGTCCAAAAATGCATAACGAAATACACTATTTTCAAAACTTGAAATCCATGTTTTTCTCATGTCCACGCATATTGATGTTGAGATGATCAATTTGAGTATATTTGAGTATTAAAACAACCTCTTCTAATAGAATTTTTGAGGCAGGCTGTAATTTGATTGTTTAGAGCCTCGGCTCTATATAAACTTTTCTCCCAATAAAAACCGGTCAGTTGAACTCGTTTGACAAGATTTTTAAAATATTAAAAAATAAATAATAATTTAAAAATATAAATATTATGAAAGAATCTTCCACTTTGTTGGATGAATTAATCAAAACCAATACTTCAAGCTAACAAAATCCAGTCAAATATTGATTACGACGAGTTTTTACCTGACCTTATTTTTACTGCGGAGCAAACAGCCTAGGCAACGGTCAACGATGCAACTGGCTGGACCACCAGGTCACACTGACCTTGATAACTATGGTCTAGCCAGTCCTTTTGGACTACAGAAAAAAAGACAGGTGTGAAGGTTGTTGGGTTATTAGATGCCCAAACCATCCACACTTGGGGCTATAAAAAGAGGGCCAAGTTGGAGTAGTCAATAAATTGGATGTCCCAATGCCCACATTACAATCTTTTGTGGCGAAGTGAAAGGATTTGATGCTCCTATGGGAGCATATTTCCATTTGCTCCGTCGTGCCGAACTCAAGTTTGTATGTCAAATTTTAAAGGTTCTTGCTGCTATAGACCTAGTCCATAGCAATGCGGAGTAGTAGGATGAGGTTCCTATGAGGCCTAGGCTGAAAACAAAATAAACTCTCATCTCAAATCCTAGTATAGAAAGTACTTTCAGCGACAGATATGTCCGTGATGGCTCTAAATTTAATTTCCATCACTGGCAATAAATTTTGATACTCAAAAAATAGTACGGATCTTGTGGAGGTATGAACACTTATTTAAAAAACCAAGGGGAAAATGGTATAGGCATTTTGTGTGAAAAATTTAGATTTTAAAAATTAAAAAAAAAAAAAGAAAAAAGAAGGACATTAGCAATGATTTCTCTCTCTTTTTGTTTTCATAGAAGATTGTCATATAGGCTAATGGGCCTCTGGTATAGTATAGTCCCGATGGCCTGGATTGAAGAAGAAGAGATGATTTGGATGGCCAAGAGCGGTGGACTCACTTACTCTAAATTTTTTGCGCAATTCTATTTTTTTAAAAAAATTGTGCATGGAGAGGAGACCTAGGTGTGTGTAAATTTTGTGGTCTATTGCAGCCGTATTTTCAAAAAAAATTTTATTAACACAAATCTAGCCATTCGTCTCTTTCAACTTCAATCCAGGCCAACCATCCCAATCGGCTCATATAATCATTTTCAACTTTTTATTTTAAAAACAAAATTTAAAAATAATACTCATAACAAATATTGTGCGTTCCAAACAAGAACAACACCGCCAGTGGAAAACATTAGAGAATTCATTATAGAGCAAAGAAAACAATGTGAAGTCAAAAGAGAGTGGAGGTTAAGCTAGTTTGGATTCATATCTTGAACGTGAACATTGTGGCTTATATGTCCATCCTTAGCTGAGATGTGGTCCAAGGGAAAGGCATTTTTTAATTTTTCCTTTAGCACACATACTCTCATGATACATACAAGGGATTGTTCGATAGGGTGATATCCAAAATCACCCACCTAAGAAAATCTCATATTATGTGGGATTGAGATTGATATTGATAAGTTTTTTAAACGAAATAAAAATCCAAAATGATTAGAACTCTTTGTTTTGAGATATATGTAACTTCTATGGGAAGTTTCATATTTGATGTGGATTTCTAACCTTATATGTGTGTGTGTGTGTGTGATGAAAGTACAGAGAATTTGTGTGCTCTATTTGGGTCACCATATGGGAAATGTAGCTTCTTCTAAAGAGAGGTTGGGTCTCCTCTGTTCCAGAGGCAATGTCTCCCCTTAGAGAGATGATAGATAGCTTCCTACAGATTCATCTAAAGAAAGAAGTTGGCTCTCCTCTATTCCAAAGGCAAGGTCTCCCCTTAGAGAGAAGAGAGTTTCCTATGGATTCCTCTAAAGAGAGATGTTGGGTCTCTTATGCTCCAAAGGCGATGTCTCCCTTTAGAGAGAAGAGAGCTTCCTACGGAGAGAAATATTATGGATGTGTTTCTTGTAGATTAAGATGGCGGTTTCTTGTAGAGATGTGGTTCTTATAAAGATTTTGGGTGTGGTTTCCCCTTTTAGAGAGAAAAAGTCTCGGTTGCTCTCAAGGGTCTCTTCTTGGACAACGGTTTAGCTCTAAAATAGATATAGTCTCTTCCTGGACAACGGTTTAGGCTATGGAATAACGATGGGTCTCTTCATGAATATTGGTTTAGCTGTGGAATAGAGATGAAAGATCGACGAGTCATGTCAATCGGGAGAGAGGGTTTAAAAGGGTTTGCCCGATTGGGTTTTGTTGAATATTAGAAAGGTAACTCTCTATCCCGAAATCTGTGATGTAACTTTTATTGGTATAATAGATTTCAATTTGCCGTACCCGTAAACGTAATCCTCTTGGGGGGAACCACGTAAATCTTTGTGTTCTTGTGGCGTGTGTGTTTCATACTTTATTTCTCGTATTATGGCTAATGCTCTCCCCTATTTTATTTCTAACTGGATAAGTACAAGATCTTGTTAGGGTCCAACTTTTGGGATTCTTCTTTCCGCATCTAAAAGGATTCTTAAATCCTAACAGCGATTTGCTCCCTCAAGTATGAAGACAGGTGGCTAGTTTGCATATTTTTAGATCAAATCAAACTGCGGTTATCCAAGGACTCCACCACCTTCTAATTCAGTTAAACCGAACTTTGATGGAAGTTCTTTTGAAAACCTATATACCGCTGGTTTTAGTGGATTGATAAGAGATGATTAAACCGAACTTTGATGGAAGTTCTTTTGAAAACCTATATACCGCTGGTTTTAGTGGATTGATAAGAGATGATGTGGAGCATTACCATTTGTTCGTATTCGGGCCCATGTAGTTTCACTACGGTAAATGAACATGAAGGTGGAGGGCTCTTGGAAGGGATAAAGCTTCTATCAAGGATTTGACAGAGGTAAGATTATAGAAGGTTATTATGCAAACATCATTGCATGGAGTAAAAGTTGAAGCCAATATGCATTGGAATCTTACTATAATCTTTCGTGAGATATGAGACATTCTACATAATCTAAATGTTAATATTGGTCATTACTATTCTAAATGTTAATATTGGTCATTACTATTGAGAGGCTAATGCTGAAGCTAATTTTTTTGCCGCAGAACGTGTCCACCAATCATCGATCATTTCCTTCCGGTGATTATTATTTGTATCCACTTGCAATTTTGGCTTTTTAATGGAATTTCTTTATTACTGTTCAGAAAAAAAAGTAAAATGATATTTTTACATGTGAAACTTTGTCGTCCACACCATTCCAAAAAAGAAAAAAAAAAAAAAACTTTGTTGTCCACATCCGAAAAAAAAAAACAGGAAAAAACAAAAAAAGAATCTTGAGTTTGATTTGACCATAAATAAATTGGAAGGTCTATGTTCATTATAAAGACATTATTTTAAAATGCATATGAATTTTATTTTCTTTTCTTTTTTTGTTGTCGAAGTAGTGAGGAGGTTATATCCCCAATTTTGGGGTCCTAAGAAATTCTCCAAAATAAGGTCTTTCCCGAGCAAGTGAATCTCTAGAAACGCTCCCATGGGAGAATCGAAACTTTTGTCATTTTTTTTTAGCATAAGCAACAGAGTAATTTAAAAAGGAAAAGAGCCCGGCTTAATTGGTTAGCGCAATACTACATCCTCGGCTCATTTCCTATCAAGGGTACAGGTACGAAGATCTTCGTACTGATTCACCCACATAATAATTTAAAAGGGCAAAATTGCTATTTAGGAAAACAATTTCGATCCAAAATGCATAGATTTAATCACTAGATGTATATATTATTATTTTTAAAAAAAATTGAATTCCTAAATACTTAGATTTAATCACCGGCAAGCTAGATCCTTGAAAAAGGCACCCATTGATTGGAGATCAAAAAGAGTTCTACAAAAGTTACTATTGACACTTGTTAGGGCTGGTAACAGTCCGGGCCAGCCCAGCCGAGCCCTAGAACCCAAAGGGCTGGCCAGCCCTGATCGGGCCAAAAAGGGCCTGGCCCAAGTCCAGCCCCAGCCTAATCAGGGCCGTGCTAAATAAGATTTTAAAAATGAAGGACTAAACACAAAGAAAAAGCAGGCTTGACTTGGGCCCGGCCCTACCCTACCCTTAAGCTATGGTTGCCCAGCCCTCAGGCTACATTTTGTAGCCCAAGCCCTAGTTTTTAGAGCCTAACGGACCGGGCCAACCGGCCCCATTGCCACCTCTGACAAAAGTTAGTTGATTGCACAACTTGAAAACTTCTTGAAATCACATAAATCAGAAGTGTGTGCACTCTATAATTGGTTGATGCCAATTTTCTTGCCATTTGTAATCTTATTCCATTCCTCTCATTAGTACCTTCCTTTTCCAAATACAATATGCGTGACACATTGTCTCCCCCATGAAAAATAAAAATATTGATTTAGCCAGCCTGATTTGGTTTAGGAAGATGATGGATTATATATAAACTTATTGGGAAGATGATGGATTATATATAAAACTATGCTCCATGACTTCCGAATACAGCGTGCCTAACAAATTTGAAATTGATTTACTCAATATGATTTTGAGATAATGGATTATATATAAAACTATGCTCTATGGCTTGAAATCACAATCAATCTTATTTTCCTTAAAACATACACAATTGACAATTGAGTCCCACATTTGCACTACTAATCTGATCTTCACCAAATTCATATGGCCACCAGTTGATATTGTTTATTTCTCCTTTCTTCTCAAACGTGCAAAAATCAAAGGGTCCCATCTCATTTCTCATCGGAAAATGTAGTTTCAGTGTTTGAAACCTAAGTGATGGCCTCAAAGTCATCTCCACCCCCGAGCAAGAAATGTGAAGCTCCGATACTAAAAATAGTGTTGATTTGGCAGGACAATAGACATTTGATGGTTCAAATAATATGTTACAAGATATGCTATTTTTAAAGCTTGAAATTATTTTCCTTTCTAGATCCCTATTTTAAAAAGTTTTTAAGAATTGCATTTTTGGCCAGAAGTAATATGCAACGGTCTTTTTTTTTTTTTTTTCATAATATGTTAACGGTGGGAATGGAGAGTGTGACAACCTTCAAAATCAAAGATCTTAATATTTTGGAGGCTAAACCAAACAGCTATTTTTAATGTAAGATTGAGATCTCTTACCCTCTCATTGGGTGAGTCCTGCTTCCCACGTGTAACATATTTGCCCACACGAGAGTGAGAGAGAGCGAGAGATGAGACATGGAGACAACGTACAAGATACAAAAGTAAGAGAAAAGGAGAGAAGTTATAATATTGAATAGCACACTTGGTGGGGGAACATATAGCCATAACTTTGGATCATGCACAAATAAATTATTCCAGAGGATAAATATTGGACTAATAAATATTACATGATATGAAAAGTTGAATAGACCAATAGCTAGTGAGGATCATTTCTTGATAATGCAAAAATAATAGCTAAGTGAGATCCTTGATTTCATATAAGCTACCTAACCAAAATAATAACATTTAAAGGAGGCCCATGGCCGGGTCCAGCTTAAAAAGTTTTTATTCTTATATTGAATTTATTTATTAAAATTAAATAAAAATAAAAGAGAAAATAACTTATATATCTATTATATTTACCGTTATTACGATATTATTTTCAAGTTTCCATTATTATATATCTATAAATGTTTGTCAACTTCACGACACTTTTAAAAAAAGATGGATCTGCCTTTTTTTTGGTGTTTCAAAAACTGAAGTTTAGAATTTTTTGTTTTTCAAAAACCTAAAATTAATAATTTTTGGATTTTGAAAATCCGAATATAACAATAGGTGGCACAAGGTACAGAGAATCCATGGCAAGCTCATGAGTTTATTCAGGCTCCCTGAAAATGCAAAGGTCGATGAAGTGAAGGCAACAATGAAGTATTGGTCCATAATGTGACTGTTCCCAAGGTTGAAGCCCCAAATTTCTGACATTAAATCGGTCGAGATTTTAGGCTAATTGTTGAGTGTTTCTTCCGTTTTTCTTAGTTTTCCAGCTAATTATCTCAGTTCTTCTCTCAGTCTTTGGTGATCTTGTGCAAAATCTAATGACATTGTCAAAATATTTAGATTCATGGGTGTCAAAATATTTAGATTCATGGGTTCTCTGTGTGTATAATGAAAGTTGTTTTCCTCAATAATGGTGTTTATTATTCCTCTCAATCTTTGAAAAATGAAAAGCGAACAAAGAAATTTCAAAGTTAAAAAATGTTTGATAATTAAACAATGATGTTGTTTTTTTTTTATCTTGCAGTTAAATCAACAATTGGTTGCGTTCTTCAGTTGCCGTTTCTGAAAATTTCTCAAAATTTGGTTGCTTGAGGCTTTATGATTCTCCTGCAAAGTTTCATCCGCTATTTTGCCTAGCAAGGGGAAAATGAAGTTAGGTAAACCGCTCTCTCTCTCTAACCCAACTCTCTCTCTCTATCACCTCTCTCTCTAACCCAACTCTCTCTATCTATCCCCTCTTTTTCTCTCTCATGCGAAAATTTTGAACATTTATGTTTTTGAAAAATCAAAATTGGCCAGTTCTATCTTTTTTTTTAAAAAAAAAGAGAAAAAACATATAAATTAGGATTTTCAAAATTCAAAAATGTTTAATTTTCAATTTTTGAAAAAATTAGAAATTTTGAAGATTTCGGTTTTTGAAAAATCTAGCATATCAATTGTTTATAAAAAAAAGTGTAATAAAGTTGAAAAAATTGGTATATGTGTAATAACATAAACGTAGAGGTAATCTTGTAATAATAATAAATATAACAGGTATACACGTTATTAAAATACTTTTGGAGGCATTATTTCAATCAAAAATAGAAATGAATTCCATTGAAATAATTATTTTATGAGAATAAGCAAAAAACATAGTTGATGCATATATTTTTCGGCCCAAACAAAAGCCAAAAGATTATGCGTCCAGCATATACTACATTTACTCTCTTAGGTAAAACCCTAAATGATAGTGTGTTTACCTCAAAAAATTTGGGTTACATGCTCCTCAACTTAGCCACCAACTTAAATAATAATAATAATAATAATAATAATAATCATATTGTTGTTGTTGTTCTTATTATTATTATTATTATTATGTATTTTACAATTTAGGTAGACATGAACTCCGAATATGAATTCTTTCCTCTTCTAAATACTCATCTAATAATTCTAAAATTATCCCAAACTTTCAATTGAGAAATCCTCCTAAGAGGGAGCAAATGTATAATATGATCCTTCGGTGTTATGTTCTCAAGTGCCATAGCTATGAAATGATAAAAATTAGATAAATTTGAGGCAAATTTTACATAAGTCAAACCATGAACTACGACTAAATTATTTGGCCTGAAATAAGAGAGAGATATCGGGATAATTAATAAAAAATAAGGATTGTTTATAAAAACCATTTGCGTTTTTATACAAAGCGGTCGCAATCATTTTTATCTTTTAAATTTCACAATGGGTAGTTATAAGAGTGTCATTGAATAGATACAAAGTTCCAAACAAAAAAGACTCATCCCAAATCATCTGATTTAACATCTAATGAGTAGGAATAATTGTGACCTCCTTGTAATAAAAATAAATAGTATCTTTGTAAGCAACTCCATTAAACTAAATGTTCTTCATTAGTTTACGAATGTAGTTAGCTATTTTTATCAAGTAGAGCAATGACAATGTGTTAGCTATTTTTATCAAGTAAAAAAAAATCGAAATAATAGTTTAGAATTAAAATATACATTTAAAAAATTGCTTAGCTTCAGTTAGATGGTTGCAAGGTTAAATTTGGGTAGTCCAACCGCCTAAAACTAGTCAAACAGTAGTTTTGATAGGTTTTCGACCCAACTGTTTTTTATCTTAGACTGAATCAGCCAAGACACTACTCAATGGTCCAATCGATCGAGTCACTCAATCCAATTTTGATAATTGTGGTACAAACATCTTTAGCAATGTAGTAAGGAAGCAGTACCAATGGGATTTTGATTATCATGGTCATAGACTTGAGTCATACAGCAAGAGTTAGAGGCTGATTAGGCCAAAGACTGCCCAACTCGGTCGAGTCACACAACAAAGAAAAAGAAAAAAGAGGTATATAAACTATAAATAATTGTCAGACTCGCTAGATTTTTCGGGTTAATCATCTAGACCCATCAGTGTTTCATGCGTGAGTGACTCAGTGAGTCGAAACCAAAGTATGAAACACTTGGTTAACTCAACAGCCTCATATTTCATGCTTCATACTTGAAGAACAGTAGCTTCACTTAAAGGGTAGAGAAAGACCAAATAAAATGATGCACATGGATATAATCACATGGCCTGGAGGTTATCATTGTCCCATCCAGTGTTTGCAAACTGGAAACACTGGAACAGGTGCAAACTGGAAACTGGAAACGGATTGACTGATACGGTTCTGGAAGGTTTTTGTGGTCTGGCCGAGTATTTAAAAAAAAAAAAATCAAAAAAGATTTTATAAAATCCTAAAAAATAAGGAATTTGTTTTTGAATATTTTTTATCATATTTGGCAAAGATTAGAATGTGTTTTGGCCCTAAATTGTTATTTTTATATTTTCTCAACGTTTTTAGATGATTTTGAAAATACACTTGGGCACAAATCGATATTTTAAAATCCATTTTTTCACTAATTTTCAACTTCATTTGGACGCTCTTTGTTTACTCATGCTTTAAATGTATTTTTCATGTTTTTTTTAGATTTGTTTTATTTATTTTTTTACGCTTGTGCGATTGGGAGAGATTTGCCCGATTAGACCGGTTGAACCAACTGGTTTACCGGTTACTCAGAACCAGCCCTTGGCTGGTTTTCTAGGCCGGATTCGATTTTCAAACACAGTAAAATTTCTAAGAACCCAATATCATCGTTTCTAGAAGCAACATCAATGGAACCTTCAAATGCCTTGAGCCACTAGACGAAACATGAAAAGCCATACAAGATTAATTAAATGGTTTATTTTTATTACTTAATTGGATAGCCTTTGACATTTTAAGACAAGGTTGGCAAGAGTGGGAAATGGACAGCTTTGAGAGTTTGTTACCTGGTGTTAGTTAAAGACTAACACTGGAAAATGACACTTACTTGCTCCCTTCTTGTTTAGCTAAAGTTAAGCTTCACAAGGAAACCACTTTTCTTTTGTAACTATAGGGAGTAGGTCCATTGTTTTCTTTTGAATTTCCTTTCCATTAATTTCCATTAACGTTATCAAGAGTAATACACTCGCAAATATTTAGTGTTGGAAAATGGTTGGACAGGGCCGCAGCCCTATCAAAATAAGTAAACCTCACCTCATAATTCATCAAAAATAACCATTTAAGCACTAAAAAACCTTAAGATCGATAATCTCAGCTTGAACATTAGGGTTGTGTACAAAAATTAGGATCTTAAGCTCTAAAATTGATGTATATTATAACAAATTATTTAGGCCATCTATTTTGCTTTAAAAATAAGTGTTCATATATCCGCAAGATCTGCATCATTTTTTGAGTTTCAAATTTTATTGGCGATGTTGAAAATTGATTTTAAAACCATCATAGACTTTCCTCGCCTAGAGTACTTTATAGACGAGGATTTGGGGTGAGGCTTTATTTTATTTTTATAAAGCCTAGTCCTTATAGAAACCTCAGCCTTTATAAAATTGAGCCTATGCAAATAATTGTTCATATGTAAGTTCATAATTATTGATACGGGTCTTTGCCGCATAAAAAGAGAAACTTTGAAAAAGTCAAAATTGTGAATCATATTGTTTTGGCTTTTTTTATTTTTCTAATGTTACTTTAATATCTTCGTAAGAATAGAATTCTAGACGTCATAATATGACACTTTCACTGTGAACATTGAGGGCTAGATGTCTTTTCTAAGTGTAATCTTCTATCCATCTTTTCTAAGTGTAATCTTCTATCCACCCTCCTTTACAAGTGAGAGTGAGGTTGACTTCTAATGCAAATAAGAAAGATTAGAAAATTTAAATTTTTATTATTGTTATTTCGTTTTTTTATTGGTTAGAATATTTTTTCTCATGTGAGATAGAAGATGATGGACTTTGAATCTTCTGGTGCGTGAGTTTTTGGTGCCTCGGTTGTTTTGATGAATAGGATAACAATTGGGTTTGTTGGTTTTAAAGTGATTAATATAAATTATGTTTGGTTAGGATAAGGCTTACAATGAAGTAGTTTGATCGGATCCACATGAGTTTTAGGGATAGATAGTTTATTTTTTGTTAGATTTTTATTTTATTTATTTATTTATTCTTTTAAATGTATTTAAAAGAGGAGATATCATATCTTTGTTAATAGAGAATTGATGATTGAGTCAAGAGTTGATATTGTCAAAAAAAATCATAGAATGGATTGCCTTGGAGACCTAGATAAAAAGTATAATCTCTGAAAACCTTTATTTTCATTTTTATTTTTCTAATTTATTTTCTCCCTACATCAATTTCGACTTCCCCGTAGGAAATTAAGAATAGATAAGCACTGTGTCCAGCTTTGTGACTCTGTCCCAAATTTCCATGAAGACCTGAGTTAAGTTGCCAAGGATACCTCTCTATCAGCTAGTCCATTATTGGAGGTCAACAGATTTCATGCTTTTGTGGGATCATTCTATCCATTTATTTCCTTGGATAAAATCCAGTCTAGGCGTATTTTTATGACCTGAAATTTTGGAGATGTGACCTCTTCAACCAAGAAACTTACCCTAAAAAATAAAAAATAAATAAATAAAAATAAAATGATATTCAAATATGGTATTGAAAGACCTGAAATCTTGGAGATGTGACCTCTTCAACCAAACAACTTACCTTTAAAAACGAAAACAAAAAAAGTACATTCAAATATGGTATTGAAAATTATAACATCCCATGATTGAATATAGATGGTATATTTTTTGTGAAAAAGTTTATACAAGGT
The DNA here is from genome assembly GCF_054954075.1 of Amborella trichopoda. Lineage (NCBI taxonomy): Eukaryota > Viridiplantae > Streptophyta > Magnoliopsida > Amborellales > Amborellaceae > Amborella > Amborella trichopoda. The sequence goes on from NC_142344.1 coordinate 1,646,196, forward strand.
TGCAATTTTAAAATATAGAATTAAAGTCCACCCAAAAAATCTGCACTAAAAATGTTTTTTGAAGTTATAAATCCATATAATTGATCATCTCAACATCAAGATGTATGAATATGAAAAGAAGAAATGACTTTGAGTCCCAAAAATAGTGCATCTTACAACATGTTATCTGGACCATCTGTTTTCAATATTTTCATGTGCTTATAGATCTACTTGAATTGAACTATTTTTAAAGTCTAAAATTTTATAAATAGATATGAAAATGGATTATGAGGCCATCCTAAAAATTTTTACACCAAAATTATATGTAACGATAAGATTTGGGGGTGCACGTTTATTGAGATTGTTTAGGGTTGCAACCTTACGCAAACTGCACCCAAATTTTTAAGGGTGCGATCTCATTGGAGAACTCAAATCTAAGTCTCTCTTCTTCTTCTTTTAGTTTAAAGAAAATGGCTATCTGATAATTGTTAAGTGGATTCGAAATTTCGTAAATAAAATCGTTCATTGTAGCTCTTTCACCCAAGAGAGTCAAGATACAATATGCTATTGCGAAATCACAATATATTTCCTCATATGATGAATCCTCAAGATGTTCCTTTTCTTATAAGAGTTCAAGAGATCCTCTCATGTGATTGTAAAGTTCATTTTATTTAGAGTAACTTTTAGGTGCTCATAAAACTATTAATTGGAATTACACTTTATTATGGATAATTATTTGGTGCATCCATGCCCGCATCTGTTACTACGCAGGCTTGGAGATCTACACCATCCATCAAAGAAAGTGTAGATCTACACCATAAATAAAAGTCAGCTAAAGAAAAAGTAAAATCAACAGCTCAAATATTTTCTCCAAAAAATATCATTTTTAGTTTTAAAATTTTATTTATTTTTACAGATTAATAATGCACATGTTAACGATTATATATTATCTAAAAAATATTGAATTCTATTACAAAAGTAAAGAATTAAGGGGCCCATATTTCTACATGCTAGTCAGTGGAATCATAGAAACCGTGTCCTTTTATTATTATTTCTTTTTTAAATAGAGTTTAACGAAATCACTGAAGTCACCGTAATGTGTTAGTGTTTTTTTTTTTTTTAGGAGAAACAATATGCTGGTTTTGAGAGCTAGGTTTTGACCTCTAGGTTTTAGAGGTTATATAAAAAGGGGAAAACTTTCTATATTCCCTCTACAACATAGAAGTTCTATCCTCCCTCTACCATCCAGCCGTCTATTTTTTATCAAGAGAGCCACTCATCGTTTAATCTTAGATCCGACATCTCAAAGTATTTTATTTTTAGTTTTTTTTAATACAAATATTTTGAATATGAAATTTGGTACGTGCCATCTTCTTATTGGGACGCACCTATAAAAAATATTAACAATAATTTTTCGATAAAATATAATGACCAAAATACCCCTTAAAACTTTTAGGGGTATTTTGCTCATTTTATTTTATTGAAATTTTTTTTTACATATATTTTTCGTTAGTGCGAGTTTAATAGAGGAATGGATGTCTAAAATTTTGTGTCAAAATAGTTTATAAAATAAAAATAAAAATAAAATAGTGTAGAGACATGACATTGTGATTGGGGCAATCTTAACCGTTCATTCAAAAATGGGCGGTTGGATAAAAGGGAGGATAGAACTTCTATGTTGGGAGAACATAGAAAGCTTTCCCTAATCGAAGGACCCACAAGTCCCTTAGACAGTTGTTCTAAGTTAAAAAGTGGTTAGCTAAAAACCCTTTTAAAAAAATTTCAGAACAATTTTTTTTTTTTTTTTTTTGGAAAGTTTGGAAAAGTGAGATTTCCAAAATAAGTTTCTCAGTCTTTAAATTAAAGAAACAAAATGTTACCATATCATATCATTTTTAAACTTTTAAAAATGTCTTAACTTATTATCCTCCGTCTTCTATGTCAATTTGACCAACAAGGTATTAATATTGATTTATTATTGACTAATTAAATCGTGAACTAAAGTTTTATGTTTTTCTTGAAACTAATGTAATTGTTACCGAAAAATATACACATATATAACCACGCATTCTGTAAGCTCCATTTTGTCACTCAAATCCGAATTAATCATTTTTTTGCTCTAAATGATTTTTTGGATCTTTGTTTTCTTAAAATTCCAACTCCATTTTTTAATATATATATATATATATATATATATATATATATATATATATATATATATAAAAGCTAATAAACATTTGGCCGTTATAGTATATATATATATAGAAAAAGCTAATAAACATTTGGCGGCTATAGTATATATATATATATAGAAAAAGCTAATAAACATTTGGCGGCTATAGTGAATAGTAATATAGATGGAATCTCAACCGTCAAATCTTCATCGGATGGTTATACAATTTGCTATGGGTTAGAATCGTTAACTTGCATATTCATGAAATAAAAGGTGTTTTTTTTTATAAAAATAAAAAGTGCTTGCAATAGCCACACTTTTCTAAACTTACAAAATTTTAGTATAGTTTAGTGACTTTTGCTCATAGGAATTTGGTGTTTCTTCTTTTTGACCTTAGGGCTGCTGGTTATTTTTCTGTCTTTAATTCCAACCAATAATAGAAAATGTTATGGAGAAAAGGCTGATGATAATGATAATAGAAATGTTGAAATGTATCATTTCCTCTTTTTTTTCATTGTCAAAGTCATTTTCCTGATTTGTTGTTCCATAACTTATATCACGGGCAGCGCGTGATTGACTTGAATGCCTCATTAGACTCTTTCCACTTATGAATTTTCCCACTAAGAAAAAGCATATATAACAATTAGTTACATTAAATTAAGGGAAAATAAACATATATTTTTAACCCTAATAGAACTCAAAAAACGACATATAACGATTTAATTTTGGTCACAAGTTGGATTGCCCACCCACTTAATCAATTCGAATTAGGTCGAACAGGTGAAAAATCATCTTAAAAAATTAATGAAAAGAAAATTAAGGATGGCATTTAAGGAGTTTATGGATGGAAGCGCTAGATATTTGTCAACCCCAAGTAGTGGCCTTTAATCATGTCTATAGAGAGGCAAGTGATTGTTGGATTTAGTGCTATCCAAAGTCACCCACATTAGAAAATCTCATATTATGTATTTGATATCAAGTGGAGATAGTTGGATTTTGTACTATCCAAAATCCCCCGCATTAGAAAATCCCATTTTATGTGGGATTAAGATATTTTTTTCAAATGCATAAGATGCAAGGTTTGTAAAGAATTCGTGTGTCCTATTTGGGTCACCATGTGGGAATGGTGGTTCCTCTATAGAGAGAGGGGGGGCACAACTTCCTATGCATAAGATATAAAGTTTCATCCTAGAAAGAAGATAGTTTGCTTTGGACATAAATATTGGAATGATGCCCGAAGATTGAGAGGTTTATTTCTTGTAGAGAAGTGGTTTTTTTAAACTCCTAAAGATGGAAAAGTTCATTTTTTTGTAAAAAAATAGTTTCCATTGAGATTTTGGGTGATTTTTTTTTTAGTTAGAGAAAAAATCAGTTTCTCATTGCTTTTGCATTTCTTATTTGATGTTGTTGGTAATAGTTGTCAGAAGTAAAGAGAATGAAGGGAGAGTGGTTTAAAAGATTTTGCTAGAGTGTGTTTTTATCGAGATTTGTTTCAAAATCTTTGATGTAACTTTTATTGATAGAGTGGATTTCAGTTTGTAACCCTTTTAGGATGAACCACATAAATCTTTACGTTTTTGTTGTATGTGTTTCATACTTTATTTTTCATATTTCATTTGTCAAATATTAACCCAACGAGTTTAATGCTTTTGCGACCAACAAGTGGTAAGAGAGTACAACAATAACATGACAGTTTCTTTGGCTAAAGATGGGTATCTAGTTGCTCGTTTTTCTTCCCTATCCTAATGCAGTTGTTTTTCATTTGTAATTCATAAAATTACGTGCTCTTGTCAATAAATAAATAAATAAATAAATATTAAAAAAAAAAAAAAAAAAAAAAGAAAAAAGAAAAACGATGTGACTCACTCAATTTGTCCGGAAACGGTGATTCTCAATTCAAATTGTGAGTCGGGTTGGTCACAACCAAAGTTTCGCCTCGAAGCCAACATTTTGAGTTTCCACCATCTTTTTACAATTTTTTTGTCGGTTGATAGAACCCATAAAACGTGGGACCCATCTCACATGTGGATCATTTTTATGGACGGCCTAGATTTCGTTTTGCTCATACGGAATGGTTAAAAGCATGGCCCTAGGCAATCCGATCCGGCCATCGAAAAAGTGCGTTGGATATCTAGTTTTTTAGTGATTACGAAGCCAATAATGGCGCATGGAAAGCTGGACTGCATAGAAACACGTAAAATTTCCAAATCGACGGCCAAGATTGATCTTGGAGTATAGAATTCATAGTGCACTGAGATTAAGAAGATCGTAGATCACAGGTAACCTCAAAGAATGCCATAAAATAGTGATATATTGGAGTATAATTATAATGGAAAACGACGAAAATAATTCATCGTGCTCTTCGAATATCAAAAGGTTTTAATTATAGATTTGCCAATTTGCCCTTTTCTTTGAAGAAGATAGAAAATAGGGAATTTTTGAATATAAGTCATGTTTTCGTTTTGAATTAAAAAATAATTTTATATATTTCATATTTTACAAAGGGTGCAGTTTCCATACGGACGCCTATGTAGGTGTAGACGTACGGTGCCTTTCAAATTTTATCATGATATATAATTTTGATGTAAAATGCTATTAGGATTATCTCAAAATCTATTTTTATATCTAATTATAAAATTTTAAATTTAAAAAATGGTTAACATCAAGTAGATCTATAAACATATGAAAATCTAAAAAATGGTAAGTGTAGATAGTATGTTGTAAAATGCACATTTTTTAGACTTAAAATCTTGTTATTTTTCATGGTCATACATCTCGATATCGAGATGAATAATCAAAGGGTTTTTCAACATTAAAACTTCTTTTTCCGATGAATTTTTGAGGGGCATCCATAGTTCTACATTGTCCTTATATAAACATTGTCCTTTTACAAATAAACCCCCTTTTAAAAAATATTGTATATTTTATTTTTATATCCTTTTTTGTGAATTAGATTAAGCTCAAGTTTGGTTTGTTGTATTTTGTACCATCGTAATATAAGAAATTTTTTTTTAAAAAAACAACAACAAATAAATAAAGTTACCAAACTACCCTTGAGTAGTTCAGGGGTAGTTTGGTAGCTTTATTTTTTTATTTTTATAGATATATGATGATGAGAAATATCTATGTACCAAATTCGAGCTCAATCTGATCCATAAAAAAAAATGAAATTAAAATACATTTTATCTTCTAAAAAAATAGGACTTAATTATAAAATATGAAATATATGGAGAGTATCTTTATATATCGAAAATAAAACATGACTTATCTGTCAATTTCTCAAGAAAAAGAAATAAAGATTAGTGTTGGCATGTGAGAATAGGGTGCCCCCTAACACGCCTATTCTCATGGGAAGAATTCGAAAGAGCAATTGTAAGAAATATATGTTTACAATAACAAAAACAGATTTTCTACATTAGATTTGGATAATGCTTGTTTTTATTTAAAAGGCCAAGACATAAACGTACGCGAGGTTTTTTACTGAGAGGGTCGTTTTATTGTAAGTCCATTAAGGAATCCAAACAATATACTCATATTTATATAAGCCGATATTTTTCTTACTCCCGCGGGTGTATACAATCGATTTGTTTCCCCTACCAAAACACATGCTACGGATACTTTTTCAGATGTCAAATTTTGGGGATGTAATCCCTACAACCCATAGATTAATTGCAGTAAATAAGAAAAAATCTAAAATAAACTCTCTATGTACTAGGAAAAACTAATACTACACAATTGAATACAGACATCCAATTTTTGAAGGGCTAGATCTAAGTGACAAAATTCAAAATTCAATATTTTTATTTTGAAAATAATCTTATTTTTTTGCTAAATAGTTTTTAGAGTGACAGACACATAATATGCTTCCGAGGGAGCACAATATGCACTCACAATCTTTTTATAAAGGATGAAGTTTCTATAACGCCTAGCCTTAATGAAAACGAAATAACGCCTCACCTAAAATCCTCATATAGAAAGTAATTTTGGCAATGGAAGCTACCTCAGCTATAACCTCAGCTTTATTGAATGGCCTAAACAAGATACGACTTATTTGAAATTAATTGAATGAACAATTTCTAAAAATTCAAATTTTTTTAAGATTCCAGGATTTCTATGGTTCCTTACAATGTCAATTGCCAATTCTTGGTCATTGAGATTCATGGGTGATTTGAAGCAATATTTAGGGATAGATATTACCTCTCTCTTTCTCCCCTTTCAAACAAATTGAAATGATTGAAGTTTTCTATTTGGAATCGTATTAGGTCTAATTCCTATTACTTTGGCCGGATTATTTCTAACTGCATATTTATAATACAGACGTGAGGATCAGTTGGATCTTTATAATACAGACGTGAGGATCAGTTGGATCTTTGATTGAGTAAGATTCACTGTTTTTTACCTACTCTTCATGATGGCTCTAAAATCAATTTCCAACACTGACACTAAAATTTGAAACTCAAAAAATGATATAGATCTTGTGGATTTATAAATGATCTAGATAATTTGTTACATACATTATTTTAGAGCTTGAAATCGTTTTTTTTTTTTTTTTCACATTATAATATTCAAGCCAAGATGATCGATGTAAAGGTTTTCTAATACTTAAATTACAATTTTTTATGAGTTATGAGGTGAGGCTTTACTTATTTTGAGTTGTTATCTTTATCAAACTATTTTCATTATGTGAAAAAAACAAAAAAATGATTTACATAGTGCGCTATTCATGTCATCTTCCCTCTCCAAGCACGTGCGCATATATACTATGCTCCCTCGAGCATATTTATTTCCACTCCCAGAAAACTTACTCTGGAAAATTTTGAGAACCACCTATAGGGTTCCCTAGATGCTTATTATGGAGAGAAAAAATTTGAAATTTGAGTTTTTTATACTTATGTCCCACCATCTAAAAATTGGATAGTTTGTATTCAATCACAAGACATTATTTGTTTTAGGAAATTTTTTTTTTTAGATTACTTTATAGGTTGAAGGGGTTACATCCCCAAATTTGAGATCCTAAAATCAACTCTAGGTGGGGTTTTCCCTGAGGGAGTAAATGGACAATATACTCCCACGGTAGTATAACATCTTTTTGTACAGCGTACATTAAGAAAAAACCCTGGGCCACTGATATCAAAATGACAGGACTTACGCTTGACGTTCATCTTGGGCTCCGGTTTCCTCAGCCAAAGACAATATCAACGTCGCCTAGAAACAAAAAATTTATGGTTAAGAGGGATGAGCTATTTAACATTTTATTTTATTTATTTTGATTTGATTACAACAAGCTCATAAAAAGTTACAAGGTTGCAATTGAAAAAATGTCAAATTAATTGATCTTTTAATGAATTTATTTAATTTTTCTTACAAATATTATTATAGTTTTAATCATGATTATCAAGACCAAGCCAGATCATATGCTCTGACCGGTCAGACTGTCGTTCTTAAGCAACCGATCAAAATCATGATTTGCAGCTATTTTTAAACGATTGGACCATCTGTTATTTGACATGTTCATCTTGCTAACTAAAGTTGATAAATACTTTGCACTTTTTTTACAGGTATGAATCTCTCACTCTCTTGATAATATTTTATAGGGATTATTTACAAAGAGATCATTTATCTTTCATATAAGGAAGTTATAATTATTTTTGTCCTTTAGAATTCAAAATGAGTGTTTGTAAGAGTGTCATTGATTAGACAAAAAGCTAAAAAAAAAATTTCAGACTTCCAATTTGACATCCAATCAATAAAAATAGTTGTAACTTCCAATTCTCAGACTTCATTACTCATCCCAAGCCATCCAATTTGACATCTAATGAGTGAGAATAATTGAAACTTTTTTGTCCCAAAGACAAATGGTCACTTTGTTGACAATTGATTCAATTAACAATAATTGAATCGATTTTGATTAGATCAAACCTCTCAAGAATAGAATGGCATTTAGACCCCGGTTACTATAATTTTAACATTGACACAATTTTAAAAGTGTCCTTCAATTTATACAACACCCAACATGAAGAGATAAGTTTGTTTATTCTATTCTCATTTGCCCAAAAGGGCAAAATAGCATCCTTACTTTTGATACAATAAGTTAACAGGTAATAACCCCAAGTAGTTAAGCAGCGTCGCTTGGTGGGGTAGTTGACATAAATAAGCCAGCAAGCCAAATAGTTAAGCACCACGTAGTCATTTGGGGATTTAGAAAGAGAGAGAGAGAGAGAGCTATTTGTTTGTTGGTGCATGATCGTGATAATGTTCTAAATGGTGCCAATTGCACAATAGAGAGAGGGAGCATTTTTTCTGATTTCTTGCTGCCAGGGGAGAGAGAGAAATTGAAGGGAGACTGTCAATTTTGTTGCATGAATAAAGATAATTACCAACCGAGAGAGATTAAGGATGTTGAGAAAGGATATAATTTAAAATGCTTTTATTTTAAAAATTTTATTAAATATGACACCAATAGGCGATAAGATGAGATAGGTATGATTTCAATATGCGATAAGATGAGATAGAGCACACTTAAGTGACTCAGTACAACAACAATTATGAAGTACGAGTTAGTTCTAATAGAAGACTAAAAAAAGAAAAAGGGTAAACTCAAAAGGATATGGTTGAATATAATAAGAAATGATATGGAGATTTATGGCCTCACTAAAAATATCTTTTAATAGAAATAATGGACCACGATTCATGTAGCCTACTCCAATTAATTAAAAAAAATTATGATGATTAGAGGATTCATGTAGCCGACTCCAATTAATTAAAAAACATTTTATGAAGATAAGATAAATTAAGGAGAAAAAAAAAGGCACTACTAACTTGTTAATGCCTACTTAGAAAAGTCTTTATTTTTGATGTCTAGAGCGAGATAGTATTCTTCATTTGTTTCTGCATAGTAGAGAGAGAGAGCACTCTTTTTTTTGTGCTCCCTAGTGTGAGAGAGAAAGAGCACCAAATTTATTGCCGCCTAGACAGAGATTAAAAAGGGTAGAGAGCATTCCTCAATTGTTGTCTCCCTGATGCAGAGAGAGAGCTCATCGATTCTGCCGCCATTAAAGAGGGAGAGAGCTCCTCAATCGTTGCCGCCATTAAAGAGAGAGAGGGGAGAGCGCCTATATAATTTTGCCAAGGAAATAAGTATAGGTTCTCAATCTCTTTCTCTATAAGTAATACGACAACCAAATTAACTAGCATTAACTGATCAAAAAAATTTATATAAGTGCGAGGCGGGTCGAATCAATTAAATTAAGACACACCTCAAAAATTTCATTAGAAGATGTTGTTTTCATATCCAAATATCTTCAAATTAATCATCTCGATCTCAAGATGCGTGAATATGAAAAAAAATAGATTTCAAGTTTTAGAAATAATGTATCTTATAATGTATTTTTGGACCATCAATTTTCAAGTTTTCTTATATATGCTCGATCTACACAATTTTTTAACCTTTAAATTCTATAATTAGAGATAAAAATATATTTTAAGGCTAGTACAAATATTTCGAGTAATGTAACCACATTTTTTCGATAGTATTTGAAAGTGCGCTTTATTTTGATTGTTTAGAGCCTCGGCTTTATACAAACCCCACCTCTTCTTCTAAATACATTGGGTGTCACTATTAAAATTGAACCGTGGCCATATAACATATTTTACAAAATAAAAAAATCGAGTGGAAAATTTGCTGACTAAGTCCTAGAGTTGCAAACAGTTCAAGTCGTCGCCCATTTTCCAAATGATTAATATATTCATAGCAATTTTCCTTGGATTTTATTTAAATTTAAGAACAAAAGATCTCCTAGTCGGCAGAAGTACATTATCCATCTAATGTTTGCGGCCAAATTTTCCCTAAGATTATCTTTTAGATCCCAAATTTCGAATATAATTTCTAGCACCTGAACCAACCTCAAACAGAAAAAAATAACTCTTATTCTCTTTGTGCTTAAAAATAATAGCATCCCAAGATTACACCAGAACCTTATATTTTTTTTGAGGGAAAGATCAAGAACTCAAAATCCGAGTTCTTTTCCTTAGAAACGATCATCTAATTAATTACACATGGATTCCAAAATTTCAAAAGCATCCCAATATTACACTAGAACCTTATATTTTTTGGAGGGAAAGATCAACCCAAAATCCGAATTCTTTTCCTGAGAAACGATCATCTAATTAATTACACATGGATTCCAAAATTTCAAATTAAAAAATTCCCAATTTTGCCTGAGAGGATAAATGTATACTATGTCCCTGAGGGAGCGTAGTATTATTTCCACATAAAATTGAATCAACAAGTCATCAATTAATAAATTAATTAATTTGCTTTTTAGTTAAACTTTTCAAAAATTAATTAATTTCATATGTATCACGAGAAAAAATAATTAATTCCGTATACATCACGAGAAAATTTATATAATTTGATATATAAGCGACGCTACGCCCATTACGCGGCTGTCTGAAAAATCCGAGTCTTTTCACTAAAAACCCCTTCATATCCATGACCATGACCATGACCACGGCCATGGCTTTGAAAGAGGAGTCTTTACCCATAAGAGCTCGAAGGAAGAAAATCCCAAGAAGGAGTTATTGCTTTCCGGTGTGTTTTGGATTTCCAGGTGATGTTTCAGAGCCCGATAATGAGTTTTACGGCGAGAAAGGGTGCGTGACAGATGGGTCGAAACCAAAGAAGAAGAAGATTTCCGTTGGCAAGAAAAATTATGACCGAAAATGCTTCAGTTTTGGGGGAAAGAAAGTAGCCGGTAAGAACAAGGACCCGCTGGAAAATGGCAGCCAAAACACGGATACAAGCGGTGGCTTTTTCTGCTTCAAGTTTCGAAAGTCGAAATCAGGCCGGAGAACGGTGCCGGAAGATGATGCAGTTGCTGAAAAGACCACCGGAAAATTGGGTTCCCATCAGAATACGGTTGCGATCCCGGTCATCTTCTCGCCCGAAATTGTGTCGTTGGAAAAGAGCCTTACAAAAGAGGTCAGCAGAGGCCCTTAACCAAATCACCAAGTCCCTTTCTCTGTCTAAAAATTACTCTGTTTTCTCCCTCAAAAAGAGAAAAAATACTCTGATTACTTTGTTCAAAATATTATTCTTAAAACCCATTTTCTGGATTTTTTTTTCTTTGAAATTTCGATGGTTTCCCCATTAAAACAGGTCATTTAACCTTTCGTTTTTTTTCTTTATTTTTGGTATTTAGTTGGAGGTGAATTTCGAAACGTTTCAATAAACGGCTTTTCGTAGCTTTTTCTCTCTCTTTTCAGAGCGAATATTCCGAAATTTTGGATCCATTCATCAATCAGTTTTTCAATTTTTCGTTCTTTTCGTTTCTTTGCAGATTATCGACCAGTTCACCGAGCCATCCCCTCAAACTCCTAGAAAACCTCTTTCAGGCTGTCAAACATCGCCGGAAAACTCGTTTCGTGGCAGAAAAGAAGCCGGAAAAGTCACTGGGAAACCAACTACCGGCCGGAAACCAAAGAGATCACAAACTACACCAAACTCTCCAGGAAATGACACAACTCGCCGCATGGCCTCGTGCTCCTCTTTCCCGCGCTTAGGTGTCCAGCAAACCGCCAATTCATTGCCGGACACTTCGATTTCCGGGAAAGATCAAGCCGGAGAATTAGATCCACTACTGGGTATGTTCCTCCTAGTGGTGAGCTTTGTAATCATGGTCCTTTGGGGTCGTCTCTGTGCTATAATTTGTACATCGGCTTGGCTTTGCCTGATACCCCGCCTGAAAACGGCTAAAAATTCCGGCGAATCCACCGGGAAGTCAGATTTTCGGAATGAGAAGCCTGACACCAATAGTAAAGAGTACAAGAAGAAGGTCATAATGGATGGGTTGCTTGAAAGAAACCATCGAAATTAAATCCATATTCTGTACTCTTGTCATAGCGTTCTTTATTATACGTGCTCCTCTTCTTTTTTTCTTGTATTCCTTCTTTCTTTCTTTTTTTTATTTGTTTTATTCACCGCAAAAGTCATATTTTATTTTTAAAATTTAAAGAGCCCTAAAGACTCCCATGTTCCATAATTTACACTCACGTCCCAATTTTAGAGCCCATAGTCTATTTTAATTTTACATTTCCTATACATAAGTCTCAATTTGGGCCTCTAGTCTATTTTAACTTCGTCTTTTTCCCTATACATCGTTAGTTCAAGCTCAAATTTTTGATAAAAAAAGTTTATATAAGGTTGTAACTTTAAAATGTGGAATTAAGGTGCACTTCAAAAATTTGTCATAAGAGGTTGTTTTGATGTTCGAAAATCCTCTAATTGATCATCTCGATATCGAGATATAAAAGTATAAAAAGAAAACAGATTTTGAGTCTTAAAAATATTGTATCCTCTACATATTATAGAAGAGAGATTGGAGAAACATGGGAGGTGAGAGAATGTGAGAGACATAGGAAGAGAAAGAAAGAGAGAAGTTTGAGATATATAAGTGAAGCGAGAAAGGATTGAGTTTACAAATAGTATGTTTTTCTCACATTTGTTTAAGTTAAAAAATAGGTTTAAAGTGGCAAGGCGGTTAGAAGATATTTTTGAAACTTTGGGTTTATCAATAAATAAAACTTAAAAATAAGGGGATATAGAGATATTTTTTCTAAAAAAATAAAGGCTCCTCAATCTTATATTTGAGCTCGCACATCAGATTTCCTCAGATCTGAGCTCGTACCTCGGATCTGAGCTCGCACCTAGGCTATTCAAAAAATAAAAAATAAAACACGAGCATAAGAAAAATATAAAATATTGCTAATCTCGCACCAAGGCCATTCGAAAAATAAAAAATAAAGCACAAGCATAAGAAAAATATAAAATATTGCTAATTACAAAGAATGCTACTGATACTCTTAGCACTAATCTTTGTCTCTTACGTGACAGACATTTTTTCCAAGAGAAGCCATATTTGAGAAGGAAAAGTATACGACACGGTTTCTACAAGTCAACGGACCCATCTGTAGAAATGCGGGCCCTTAATAATTTATTTTTTAAATAGAATTAATCTTAAATTTTAAAGAATATATAATCTTAAACATGTAGATTATTAATATGTAAAAATAAATAAAATTTGAAAAACTAGAAATGATATTTTTGAAGAAAATATTTGAACCAATTTGAAGGACTATTATTTAGGGTGTACATGTGGATGGTGTAGATCTCCAAGCTGGTATAGTAATAGGTGCGGTCTTGGATTCACCTAACAATTCTCCAAAAGTATATAATAACTTTTATTTAGAGCATAGATGTTATAAGTAACGATTGGATGTGAAATTGGTGGCTACATTTGTTTCATTGACTTGGTTCAAAGTGAAAAATAAGTTTTTTTTGTACATGCTTTTGTACTTTTTCATTATATAAACTATATTATGTATATTTTTATTTTTTAATAAACTTGTCTTGGGTACCCTAAAAAATCTATCATTCTTTTTCTCTCTTCCTCACTTGTGAACTTTGTCCTCTTTCAACCTTTTTAGGATCCCATGTATATCTCTCATCTTGTGAATCTCGTAAGTAGGTTAAAAGACGCGTCTTAAATTCCATTTATATGATGATATTATTAGAAAAAAGAAAAATAGCCAATATTTAATTTGCACAATGATCTTCATGGTACCTCCACGTACATAACCCATGTCGTTAATGTCAACCCAGCAATGTAAACACATTTATTCCTAGCTAATAAACTGTAGAGTTAGAGGCGCACTTTAACTACTCATTCGAAAAGTTACTTTTCAAAAAACTAATCATCGGAAAAGTTATTTGATGCTCCAAGACCCTCGAATTGATCATATGACTTTGAGTTGTACGAATATTGGAATAAATAAATAAATAAATAAATTTCAAGTCTTAATAATAGTATATATTGTAATTGTCTATTTTAAAATTTTCAAGTATTTTTCATGACTTGCGTCACTTTGGAGCTTTAAATTTCATAATTAAAAAACAAAATAGATTTCGAGTTATTCAATGAGTTTCTAACATTTAAATTACATCTTCTAACAAGGTATGATAGTGCGCTTTATTTTGATTCTTTAAAGTTAGTGTGTTATACAAACCTCATCTATATATATATATATATATCATATTACTCGTAATTAAAAGTTATAATTAATTAGGAATAATAAGGTCACAACGTATGCATTATTTTAATTAGAAATTCAGAGTAATTAGGAATAACTAAGAGCAATTAAAGACGCGAATGAAACAAAATTGGAGTAATAAACAAGTATAAGATGGAAAGTAATTGTAGACGCTTCAAGTTTTGAAGAAAATGCACTGCGAATGCTACAATGAACTGCTACAAAAACTCTTAATACATTGCAGGAATTTAAAAATTAACTGACACTAATATTTATGTGGGAAACCCTTCAAGAGTGACAAACCAACACGCACCACAGAGGAAATCTACTAAGACAAGAATTACACACACGCACACATAAACGTCAAGCACTATAATTTGAAAAAATTGTTTGTAAATTTTATGATTATGACATATTTGGATGTACTTGTTATCATTGTTATTTCATTGTTTCAACAAAATTAATCCTGATAATTGATTATATGTTGTTTGGTAGTATCCATCATAAAGTTATTTGACATAAATATATAAGCAATTTTACATATCAATTTATCTATTAAAAAACTGTTTATTTTATTCAAAGTAATTTGTTGAAAATCATACTTTTTAGGCAAAAATAGCTGAAATATGACAAAAATTAAATAATTAAATAATATTAGTCATAATATGAGTTACTTACCAAACAACTATCAATATAATATTACCATAGTACATTGATTTTAAAAAATATCATTCAGTCTCAATGAAATGGGGACCAATGAAATGGACCCAAAAATAAACTAAAAATAAAACAATGTGCAAAATACGGGGCTCAAAGGCACTACTTGCATGGCCACAAAAGACCAGGATTTATGTCAGTTATAATGAATATCTTGATGTAATGTTTATTAATTTCTAGTTCATTAATTGCCCAAGGATTCATGATGTTAAGGCCTGATAATCTTCTTGTATTTATGTCAACAAAACGTCTTTAGTGATTGGAAACGTCTTTAGAAAGGAAAAAGTTTATAAAAGAGTGTGGCTCTAAACAATTCCATTAGGGCACACCTCAAAATTTTACTAGAAGAGGCTAGTTTGATGCTCAATTATCCTCAAATTGATGATCTCGACCTCAAGATCTATGGCCATCAGAAAAAAAATGGATTTTAAAGTTTGGAAATAGTGCATCTTGTAATGCATTTTTGGACCGTCAATTTTTAAAAATTTCAAGTTTTTATAGATCTGCTCGATCTAAACTATTTTTGAAACTTTAAATTTTATAATTAAAGATACAAACATATTTTAAGGCTATCAGAAAGATTTCTAGTATTGAAACCACATTTCTCGAACCTATTTGAAGGTGCACTTTACTTGGATTGTTTAGAGCCTCGGCTCTAGACAAACCGTACCCTTTAGAGACCACATTGTATCAAAGGTAAATTATCTCATTACATACTTTTCTTAAAAAAAATGGGTCGCCTGGATGCTGAAAGAGAATGATATTTAACCCCTTTATGCCTTTTTCATGGTCCAATTATAGTATTTATCTTATGTTTTTTTTTAATGACCCTATCATCGGAACCCAATAAGAGCTACCCCTCTCTCTTATCACACTTGGTCCACTTCCTCTTTTTCTCTCTCAACCTCCTTTGAACCCCCATCTCTCTCTCTCTCTCTTCAACCTCAAAGGAGGTCAAAGGTGGTATCCAAAATTCCATTGGTTGAAGGAGTTATTAGGTAAAAAAAGGATAATGTAAAAGGAGTTATTAGGAAAAAAAAAGGATAATGTAATTTGGAACATCTTTTTCTTTAAACTTGGATGGAATCCATAAGTTTGGGGATGTACGCATTTTTCCTAATTTCTTTCAAGTTGGCAATTGTCATAATTGTGTATATATATATATATATAAAAAGATTATGTCAGCTAGTTCTTTCACCTTACTAGCAGATGGAATAGTATAAGCTCAATAGTTTAGAATGAATTTAAGCCGAATTGATAGTCACAAGTGTAATCTGTATTTAAATTTTAATTTTTTTATAAATCTAAATTACTTAAAATTTGGAGCGTCCACACTTCACATCAAGAGTAAATGCTCAAAATGTAAAATGAATTGGATTTGTAAAAAATATTTAAAATTTAAATACAAATTGCAGTTGTGATCGTTAGATCGGCTCAGATTAAATATAGGCCGTCGAGCGTTTACTGTAGCTATCAGCTAGCAGGCTGACTTCAAACTCTCTCTCAAATATATATATATATATATATAGGGTGTGGTTTGTATAGAGCCGAGGCTCTAAACAATCAAATTAGAGCCCACCTTCAAAGAGTATCGAGAAATATGGTTTCCATATTGTAAATTTTTGTGATAGCCTCAAAATATATTTTTGTATTTAATTATAAAATTTAACTTTTAAAAAATGGTGTAGATCGAGCAGATCTATGAAGACTTGAAAATCTTGAAAATTGACAGTCCAAAAATGTATTACAATATGCACTATTTCTAAAACTTGAAATCTATTTTTTTCTCATGTCCATGCATCTTGATGTCTACATGATCAATTTGATGATATTTGGGAATCAAAACAACGTCTTCTAGTGAAATTTTTTAGGTAAGCTTTAATTTGATTGTTTAGAGCCTAGGCTCCATATAAACTTCTCCCACATGTGTGTGTGTGTGTGTGTGAGATGAGGGACAATCGTGATCGTGTGATGAACTTTCATTTTTGTCTATTGGCATTGGGAAGATATATATATATATATATATATATAGAGAGAGAGAGAGAGAGAGAGAGAGAGAAGAGGAGGGAAGAGGATGGGGTGGGGGAAGGAATATCATTGTGAAATGCCCTTTGCTAAGTCGTGAGCATGTGGTTAGATAATTATCCTTTCAAGTACGTCTTTCCACTGGTTTTCCAAAAGGTGGAAAATCCAAATGCAGTTATTCAAGATCTATTTGTCAAAAGAGGAGATAAGATTGAATGGCAGATTAATCTTATTTATAACAGAATCCCAGATGAATTATTCCTCCAATTTTCTGGATTATTAGAGGCACTTAATGAAATCTATATCCCATATATGGCGAAGGATGTGGTGGTGTGGAATTTAGCTAAGGATGAGGTTTTCGCGGTTAGAGCTATGTACCACCTGTTGTTCCACGATCGATTGTGGTGGTCCATGCCGAAAATTGCTATGATTTGGAAATGGCATTTACCGCTAAAGGTTTATGCTTTTCTTTGGCTAGCTGTACAAGACAAAGTGTTGACTACTGATAATCTTATCAAAAGAGGTAAGATCCTGCCTAATGTCTGTTTGTTGTGTAAAGATAATGGTGAATCAAGTGCTCACTTGTTCTTTCATCTCCCTTTCACTAGCGAGATTTGGAAATGGTTTTTTGGATAGCTTAGTGTGCCTTTGATTATACCTCTTGATGTCAAAGGAATTTTGGGTGCGTTTTATATTCCTGTATTCCCTCAAATTGGTTCGGTTATTTGGCAAATTGCTAGGGGGGTAATTCTTTGGGAGATTTGGAAGGAAAGAAATAGACGAGTGTTTGAAGGAAGTTGTCTGCCTTGGAATAAAGTGATGGAGAAAACTTTGCATTCTATTTGGGAGTTTTTATCAATCTCCAAAATGGGGAAGGATATTGTGGAAGTGGATGTTAGGTATAACCTCTGCAACCCTTTCCAATTGGGTGTTCGAAAATGCAGGCTTAGGAATAGGTGGCGTCCACCGCCGAATAGGGTACTTAAATTGAATTTTGATGGACGTGCTTTAAGTAATCTTGGGCCTGCGGGTTTTGGTGGAGTTGTGAGAGATTGTGATGGGAATATTATGTTCACTTACACAGGCCCTTTGGGAGTGAAATCAGCAAAGCATGCTGAAATCGTTGCTTTACTTTAGGGATTTAAGATTCTTAGCGCCAGATTCGTAGGAGCTAGTTGTATTGTTGAAGGGGACTCCTTGAATGTCATCAATTGGTGCAACAAAGAAAAGAAGGTTCCTTGGGAGCTACGATCATTTTTGCTACAAATTTTTTCTCTCTCAATTTCTTTTACTATTTCTTTCATTCATGTGTATCAGAAGGCAAATAGTTTGACAAATAGTCTTGCGATTGCAGAGATGGTTGTCTCTGATGATATAGTTTCTTAATTTGTTGTAACCTTTTGATGTTCTAATAATACTTTGAACTTCTCTTAAAAAAAAAAAAAAAAAGTGAGCGTGAGCATGTGAGCAGGGTTTTACTTCAAAGACCATGATTATCTCTTGAATTTTCCGGCTCCTCTTTTTCTAATAAGGCCAGAAAAGCCGGGGAAAGTATGCCCTCCCATTATCAATCTTTGAGATGGGTTCTGGTTTTGAATTTTATAAGTTTACATCTACACGATTATGATCATGAATTTGGTAAAAAATAATTAATTAGAGAATAAAAAATAATTTAGTTTACCAACAGTCATGGGATGGCTAATTTTCATTGGCTTAATCATGCGGCCTTGGCTCCTACGCCTAAACTCTTGGAGTTAAGTTCAGCCTACACCCAACAGCACACATACACAAGCTAAACTCTTGGAGTTAAGTTCAGCCTACACCCAACAGCATACATACACAAGCAATAAAGGGACTGAGGAATTCAAAGGGCTAGGCTAGGGCCCAATTTTTTTACTAGCTCTTTACATTTTTTTTGGGTAGTTCGATGGGGAATATAGGCCTCTATCCATTTTTAGAAATAATTAATGGTTTTTTAATGCGTCAGTAAGAATGAAACTTTAGATCGATAGCTGAGGTTTAAATGGTGCTACCACCACGACCTCAACCCCAATCCCTACTAACTCTTTACCATTACAAAGGATACACTGCCACAATGCCCTTCAGAAGAATAAATCCCAATCACAACATTTGAAATTTAAGTACAAATGGGCACTTGGCAGCCAGCCTTTGCTTCACCCTATTGAAATGAAATTAAATTGGACTACAGGATCCATGGCACACATAGGCTGGACAAGCGATCATGTTCAAATTCAAATTTTGGCAGGATCTGATAGCTTGTCAGGTGACCATGTCACTCAAGCTAGCACAGTCAAGAGGCATATGCGGCACTGTTTTTTTTTTTTAACTATTCATTTTAAATTTATTAAGAATCATTCGGTCTCCATGCTTTTTAGAGCTCTAAATTCATCGATCTGAGACGAAATAGATTTATGCCCTTACTCTCTCCAAAACCAGAACGGATCATGAGCCACCACCTCATCAATACTTTACCTCTTTAATAAAGCCAAACCTCTTCTTCAATTATACCAAACAACTCCATATTTTTTTCCCTGTGAAAATGACTAATAACAAATTATTTATGGAAATAAGATTGTGCGGTTTAACTTTTTTTAAAAAAAATTTTTTTGCTAATTCACTTTTTCAATTCATTCATGCATGGAAAGTTCCTATTCCCCTTAACCGCTCACTGAATGGATAAATGCAAGTAGGGTTGGCAGGTTGGTGGGTAATGGCTTGATGACGTGGCATCAAGATATCATAACTACGTGGAATAAAATTAGAGGTTGGTTCTTTTCTTCTTGAATGATTGGGATGGGTTACTGCCGCATGTGAACTGGTGATGGTAGTGTGGAATCCGACATATTGGAAAGCTTTTATGGCAGTGTTTTTCGGATTAGATTTGAACTGATGAAGGGTTTGTTTCAACCAAAAACCGGTCTAACTAGTAATTAAGTTGATTTGATCAGATTTTTACAAAAAATATAAAATATATTAAAAACTTTTCCACCCTCATTTAGCTGGTCGAACCAGCTAAAACTGCCCAATCTGATTGGCCAAGTAATGGTTTTAACTGCTTTTTAAACATAACATGATTCTAACTTTCGACCAAACTGGCCAAAACACCTGTCGTACCCCCATTTGGTTTGGGTTTAATAACTATGTTCAGGCTTATACAACAGGCAAAACTAGGGCTGGCAACAAGTCAAGCTCACATGTGGGATTTTAGCAGGGTTTAATAACTCTGTTCATGGCTATACAACAGGCAAAACTAAGGTTGGTTAGCAGGGCCTAGGTGCAGGTTCTTAGCCTGGACCTAGGCTAACTCTAGCCCGGCACCGACCCTTTGTCCATGAAAAGGGTTATTGAAAAGGGGCTGATATGAGAAAAGACTAGAATTAGCCTAGGTCCAAATTCAGGCTAACTCGAAATTCAAGCCGACATGAGTAGGAACTCCAAATGGGCTTTCAGCCTAGCCTAGATGCAGTTCCTTAGAGGTTTTGGCATAAACTAAATCAGACATTTAAAATACAAAATTAAATTTAAAAAATAAATAAAGAGAACGCAATACATTTTAAGAATGAGACACAAAACACAGAGCGACTGGGAAGTGAGTGGATCCCCTGGTAATATGATAATATTATAATATTTTGATGCAGGGAAATTATTTTTATTTTTAATTTTGTTTAATATATTTCAATTTTAATTTTAATTTTTTAGTTTAATTTTAGGGTTCTTAAGTTATTTTAAGGATTCTAAACTTGTAATTATATATGCATCAGATTTCCTACAAACCATAAGGTATTTGAAAGGATATATAAGTAGAAGAAAAATATGTGACGAGGCATGGGAGGTATTGGACCCATATATGGTGATATAAGAAATAAAATAGGGTTTTGGGACCTAATCTGGGCAGAAATTATAAAGCTTGAAAATATGTAGGCAGGAAGATGTCGGTGATTTTGGAATCTTTTTTTTCTGTTATTCTTTCTTTTCGTTTGGATTAATAATAGGTAGCATCCCCACACCTAGTTACTATATCGTGGTATCCATTCTGGACATCCCCCAATTAACATCTTTAAAATGTAACACCCTAATCTATTGAAAAAATAAGTAGGAGCCTGTCTTTCCCACTGAATTATCCAAAATAATAATAATAATACTAATAAAAAAAAAATTCTACTTATTTCTTTTAGTCATTTAGCTTGAATTACACATGCCTTCGTAGTTTGATTAGAGAATCTAGGGCAAGCTTGAGTACAATTATGCCTACTTTGGGCTAGTTAGAGGAGTTGAATTAGGGTTCCCTAAGCTAGTCAAGATTTGGGAAGACCCAAGAACATAAGAGAAGGCTTTGGATATCATTCTAGGGCTTTGGACTCAGGAGTTTGGGGCTGTGGCCTCCCAATTTGGGTGTTAAGTGGGGGCATCTGTTTTTGACGTCAACGCCGGTAAGGTTCCGAATAAACGGCCAAACTTTATTCATGACATCACATTAAAATGCATACCAACCGAAGTGGAAATGTTTCCGGAGGCTTTAGAAGCATGTTTAGGTTGTTCAATACGAGTAAGAGACATAAATGGAGGTCTGAAACAAGGTGTGCGGAATCCAGTACACCCTCTTGTGTTAAAAGAATAGCCATACTATTTTCAAAAAGTAAAGAAAAAGAAAAAAAAGATAGCCATACTTCTTCAATAGTATATCAAGGGACTCGAACCGACGGAAAGCTTGTTCAATTTTCTATAGCTGGTTTAAAATTTAGGGTTTTTTGATAAAGATTTACAGCTATGTGGTTTCGATTTTGACTTAGTTCCAGGATTTTGATAGGTATTCTGACCTAGTATATGAAGGCATCTAGGTAGGGCTGCCACCAGATTGGAAACCCGAGGCCCGGCCCAGACCATTGGCAGCCCTACTTCTAGGGAACTCAAAGCTTCTAAGTGTAGTCCAAGGACTCCATGTGGTGTATGAGATACAAAATACTGAGAACCCATCAAAATTCAAGAGGCTAAAAAGCCCTTTGTGATTTTTCAGGGGCAGAGGACAAGGAATGAACCAGAACAGCTCGAGTGTCAGTTTGAATGGGACGGAGTCTATTACCACATCATTGAGCTTTCGATTGGGATCCCATATAAAAGTGGCTTCCACCAGGCTCATGGAGAACCGAACCGAAGCCTTCTTGAGAACTTGAGCTTCCCTGCGAGCATGAGAGGGTTCATCTTCAACTCTTCTCGATGGATAACTTTGAACTTTACCACCATAACGAGAGTGGGAGTAGGCGCCATAGCTGCACGAGCCCGGTCCTCGCTACCTCATACCTCACCCGATTCCATTATTCATCTCTCTCCCTTTAGTTTGACATTAATCATCTCTCTCCTCTCTCCCCCTTAACGGGCAGATCAATTTCCACCTCTCACTACTTTCTCCATTATTCATCCCTCTCTCTCTATAGTTTGACATTATTCATCTCTCTCCTCTCTCTCCCTTAACGGGCAGATCAATTTCCACCCCTCACTACTTTCTCCGACATCAATTAACAGCATGCCTTGGAGCATCTGTTGTAATGAAACATCTACTAATTCGATACTCATGGATCAACTACCTTCATAATTTGCACCCTCCATGCGCCCTTTATAGATTACATTCGCAAAATCGAATCGGAACAATTAACCCGAACATGGGCCTAGAAGAGGTTTAACTGGCCTAACCGATAAACAAGCTAATTCAATTGTTCAAACTAGGCAAATTCCCGTGATAAAAAAAATGTTGGAAAATAAAAAATATACAAAGATAAATCTACTAAAATATGACAAGCATATAAAAATGATTAAAACAATTCACTTTTAAATGAAGTTGAAAATTAATGAAAAAAATATATTTTAACGTCTTAATTTTTTAATTCAAGTGAGCATTAATGATAAAAACAATTTTTAATCTTTGCCATAACATAAAAATTATCAAAAAAATGCATTACAAACCAAATTCCTTATTTTTGAAACCTTATATACATTTTTTTGAATTTTTTTTTTTTAAATACGGGTTGATCACCAAAATCGCTCAAAACTAGAACCGGCCAGTTCCAATCTAACCGGGCAGTACGTAATTAGAGCGCCTAGTTTTTCTAACAATGATTAATACATTCGTAGCTGTAGAGGTAATGTGCACCATCAAATTTTATCATGATATATCATTTTGATGTAAAATGTTCATAAGACTATCTTATAATCTATTTTTATATCTAATTATAAATTTTTAAATTTCGAAATTCAAAAATGGTTAAAATCAAATAATTCTATAAACATATGAAAATCTTGAAAATGGATGGTATAGATAATATGTTGTAAAATGCACTATTTTTAGACTTAAAATCTTTTTATTTTTCATGGTCATACATCTCAATGTTGAGATGATCAATCAAAAGGTTTTTCAACATTAAAACTACCTTTTACGATGGATTTTTGAAGTGCATCCGTAGTTCTACATTAAATGGTTGCATCCTTATATAAGTTTTTTCCTCTCTCTCTCTCTCTATATATATATATATATATATATATATATATATATATATATATATATATATATATATATATATATATATATAGAGAGAGAGAGAGAGAGAGAGAGAGAGAGAGAGAGAGAGTCGTTCACAAAATGGAGTTGCCCTAGACATTATAGGATTCCAAAGTTGGTGGCTTTTTTTTTTTGTGTTAATGTCAAAATTGTTTGAGTGCATGAACAGATATTTGCTAAACAATTTATGGAACACATTTATTGAATCTACACTCTCCTCACCCCACAAGAATAACATGGCTCATACAGCCTTGGGATCATCAGCTCACATCCAAAATGCCCACCAAGCATTTCTCCAGCAAAAACTCTGCATTGACCCAAGCATGGTATTTATCTGAATAATCAGGTAAAGGAATCCTACCGACCACAAACATAAGCGAGCATGTAGCATTGTCCAGCGAGAGCTGAGCGCAGACATACTCCTCCATACTTTGAAAGATTTTCTTGATTTTAAATTTCAGAATCCACCTTAGAATAACCAGATGAATTTTCAAAAACAAAACAATGGGCATTGGGTTCCTAAACACCAAAATCTTACCTTTTCTTTTATAAGGTTGATCGCTATGTGGATCATGTCACATCCCCAAAATTTTGGATCCTAAAAAAAACTCCTAGATAGGGTTTAATCTGAGGGAGTAAATGTACGATATGGGAGCATATACTATTTTGGATAAACATAATTCACAAACCAAAAATTTAGTAATAGCTTCACATTGGATACTAAATAGAGTTGTGCAGTCCTTTCCAGCAGCTTTCATCAGCATATCTTCACCTGCATGAGAAAACACCAAATGAGCTCACCAACCTATGCAGGTGCTCTAGAATATCTCTCTCTCTCTCTCTCTCTCTCTCTCTCTCTCTCTCTCTATATATATATATATATATATATATATATATATATATATATATATATATATGGATCATTCAAATATCATGTAAATAGAGTATACAAACTTTGTAATTTTTAAAATGAGAAAAGAAAGTATTGCTTCAAGAAAATGTCCACAACAGCAAACAGGAGCCCTAGGAGGCGCTCAATGTACAGGGCCCACATACTAAATGTTCTAGATGAGTTTTTCTCATTATTAGTGAAACCATGTTTAAGTTCATGTGAAAAATGTACTGGTACATGCATCAGCTTTACCATATTAAAATGCATACTTGATTGTCAAAAAGAAAAAAAAAAGCAAAAAGGATTTGAAACAAAATTGGGCATTTTAATAATGGCCGTGACCTTCACGTAACGAGGATTTGGTCACTCCCTCTCCAAGATCATAGGATTCATGACGAGGGACAAAAGTTACGTGAACTGTTGAGAAAAACATAAAAGGCTTCCTCAAAGAGAAGAGCTCATTGCCAAGAGGGAGTAGCTCCTTTTGCTGCTAATGCTTTTTAACTTTAACTGAGTCACCCTCCACAAGAAGCAGAATCCATCAGCACTATTAATAAGTTTATCGAGCTCTTGAGCTTTACCTCCCCGTTACTAACTCCCCTTTGCCACTGAAGCCCTAACTACTAAATTCCTAAATTAAGAGGCAATAATTATCCTTTAATTTTTACCCTAGTTTATCTGCATTTGTTAACAAAAGCGTTTTTCATGTCCTTCCCTGGCCTAAAACAGGCTTTACCCCTTGTTTTTTATTTGCTTTTTTTTTTTCCTTTGATGAATTTCAGTAAAATGGTCAAGCCAACAGAAAATATCACTAAGGTGGTCAATCAACCAATTTATCAACAATGTAGGTACTTTAAGAAGACCATTCTTGTTAAATGATGCCCAAAACGCATGTGCTCTGCGTATGGAATCTCCAACAAGTAGAAGGGTAGTCTGAGTAGTTTGGACACTTGCCCCATAAAACAAGTGTGGACAAATGACCCACATGTCCTAGATTCAAAACGTGGAACAACAGATTTTAATGGAACACACTTTTTGGATTTTAGACCCCGAACGAGGTAATCTCAAGCCACTTAAGCAACCTATATGAAAAAGTACCACCCAATCAGGCTTAACACTCTGTCAAGAAATAAATTCCCCCAACTCGGTCTAGCGTGCTTACAGTAATCAGGTGAATTATTGTAGCAACTTGCCCAAGTTACTATAGAACTCAACGAGTTCTCTGGCTGATTCAGCGAGTAATCAAAACTCACCGAGTTAGATAATATTTGATAGATATAAGAGGGACAGCAATCTGCCCCCTCCTCTTTGACATTCCACTTCATCCAATGCTTCGATCGAGCCCAATTCCAGGTTCATGCTCGTTTTTGGACGATCTTTTGATCGGATTGGGAAAAAAAAGTTTCAAATGTGTCAGATATGGGAGATCGGAAATTTTGCCCTAACATTTGGCCGAATTAGAGAAGTTGTAATCTATGCAACAATTGCTTGATCTTGAACAAAAATTGTTTCCTAAGTCTAATTTTTGGTTCTTAATTGAATCATAGGCTCGCTTCTCACAAAACATACTAAAAATCTCGAGATTTTTGAGATTTGGTTTCGGATTTACTATTCACCCAAAAAATTTCAACCACAACATATTGGAACTGATAACCAGAACATAAAACCTGTATCTGATTTGGGTACTTCAATTTGGGGTGTGCAATGGAGGCATTAATTCACATAGCACAAAGTTGGGAGGCTCGGCCTCGATATTTAAGGTAAAGTTCTTTTTTTTCAATTAAATTCCAATAGTTAATTTTATGGAAAAAGTTTATATAAGGATGCAACCTTATAATGTAGAATTTATTTTCTTGGAATAAGTCTAGATTCCAACACGAAACAAAGAGGACAATATTCAGGATATACAGGATGGGTAGAAGGAATTGTGACCCTTGGTTTCATCTACGATTCAAAACTACAAAATCTGTCATGATCTACCAATCCCAAAGATCCAAAGGATTTATTATGAATCCAACAATAGACAATAGAAACATTGAGCTACTTAGTATTAGTCTTAAAGACGAAAGAGAAGAAAATGGATTTCTCATTCAATGTTGCAATATACATATTGAATATTGATGCAAATAGATAGGGATCCCATTCTTTATTCGGCTCAATCCTTTTAGTAAAAGATTGGGCCAAATTCAATTGCTATTGGGAGAACAAACAGGAATCAATGGGAATGGGCTGGAGTTAGGAACTTATAATCATGGAATCAACTCAATCATCAAATTATAAGTTCGTTCCATACCGGACCAAGTCGGAAGGAATAGGGATATGTACATTATCGTTATGAGAAGGGTCGAACATATGTAAATAGATACTATGGATCCCTACGTCGTTACATTCCATTTAGATTAGGAATAGGCGTAATAGGACATGCTTTTTACATCGGAAAAATCCATCGAAAAAAGCAGTGTTAATGTTGAAAAGCCCTTTGATTGTTCATCTCGACATCAAGATGCATGACCATGAAAAATAAAAAGATTTTAAGTCTCTGAAATAGTGCATTTTACAACATATTATCTACACCGTCCATTTTCAAGATTTTCAAATGTTTATAGATCTACTTGATTTTAACCATTTTTTAAAATTAAAATTTTATAATTAGATATAAAAATAGATTTTGAGATAATCCTAAAAACATTTTACATCAAAATTATATACCACGATAAAATTTGAAGGTGCACCTTACCTCTACAACTATGGATGCATCCGTATGCCAACTGCACCCTAATTTTATATTTGTTTTATCATTTCTTAGAATCATGAATTCAAACTTTATCCTCATGAATATGCCAGAACAATTCTTTTTCAGCTAAAAAGTTTGGTCCTTTAGTGGCAGCACCATATTCCAAAAATATTGGGGGAGGAACAAAATGCAAACACTGAGTCCAGCCTAACAGATAAATTTTAACGGCATTTGCAGCCAATACTTCCAAGTGCATCCATTGCCTGGTCAACTTCTAATTTCTGGTGTAACCCACGTGCATATCCATTTAGTAAGTTTTGGACAGAAATCACAGTTCATGTAAATAAGTGATGCAAGGAAGTTCTCATAATAAACAGGTATAATGCGTATAGCCTTATGCATGTCACATGCCGAGATCTATTGATATATTCTTTTGCTGAAACCAAAATTTCATTGGTCATCTCACTCAAAAATCTCCCTGATGTACTCCCAGTAATACAATGTTAACCTTTATCAAAAAAAAATCTCCCTGATGTTCTTTTCTGTCCCCTCCAGCTCAATCCTTTTAGAAAGACAATTCCCGCGTGCTCGTTTTTATAAACCACAAACCACGGGTTCTAGAGCATGTGAAATACTGTCTTGGAGGATCAAGTATCCGAGCCCATACCTTGTTAACACTGCTGATCTAATCTTTCCTAGGCATGTGGCCTTCTTAAATAACAAAACTCCATTGGTGGACATATGTATCACACCCTTATCCTCCTATGGGCTGCTTTAGGTCATATTTTGCAATAAATTTCTATCTTATATATGTTTACAGTTTTTCATGCACACAAATATTCATGCACTGTTTGCACAATGTCTAAGGGTGTCTGCATGTTTGGAAACATGTTTGCACACATATCCAGGTATGCATCACAAACCCGTTTCCATGGTACTACCCAAACTGTTGACACTGAATTTTGCAAAATGTTTTAACCATATTTGCAATTATATTTGTCCCATTATATACATGCCAGCTCCATAAGCATGCATGCATGAGTGGACATTTGCAAGGTCTCTTTGCAAATTTGTATAATGTCCAAGTTGTCAACATGTTTTTTTTACACAATGAACAGCTTCCTAAAGACCAGGAATGGCACCTAAAGCATTACCGTCATTAAAGAAAATACTAGTATTCTGTTAAATCTGTTGAGTGTATGTTTTTCTTTGTAATATTAGGGAAAAAAATATTTTTTTTGGGTAGTCCAGTGGTAGGAATCGAACTTGAGATGTAGCATTGCTTGACGTCAACTCGTTACCACACAAGCCAAGCCCAATTCCTATTAGGAAAGAAAACAGCAAGGAACGTACCTCCAGGGTGAAACTTCATGTATGGGGAAATATTGTAGACACGACCTTTCAAGACTGTCCAAATTGAACCTTCAGTTTTGTGTTGCTTAACTTCATCCATTGTGATGAGCCTTCTATTAGATCTCCCATTCAATCCTGATATGTACAAGGAATATCAAATATAATGTACGCTTGACTCCTTTCCATTGAGAACAATCTAGATAGAATGAATT
The DNA here is from genome assembly GCF_054954075.1 of Amborella trichopoda. Classification (NCBI taxonomy): domain Eukaryota; kingdom Viridiplantae; phylum Streptophyta; class Magnoliopsida; order Amborellales; family Amborellaceae; genus Amborella; species Amborella trichopoda. Next base: position 1,674,939 of record NC_142344.1, read on the forward strand.
TGGAGCTTTTCAATAGAATGAAGGATAAACACAAAAATTTAATAAATTAAACTCCTGTTTAAAACAACAACTATACGTGTAAACAATCAAAATAAAGGCCACGCACACAGCTTAATCAGCTGTCATGGTGGTGTGTCGTTTATGTGCGTCGATATCTGGGGTTCGTATACCCCAGTTTGTCGTTAACTGACGCTGTGAAAGGCCCACTTCTCTCTCTCTCCCCTCCTCCCTTCTATCTCTCTCAAATATCTCTAAAAACAATAATGGCCACGCATGCTCTTGAGACAGCAGCAAAAGAGATTAAGTAGGCGACTACAGATGTTTCTAAAAAATAGAAGTGACCCCAAGTAAAAGAAACAGTAAGAACAACAGAGTAAGTACCACACCAAACATCAATTTGTAGATGGGTATAAAACCTATCCTAGCCCACGAGCAAAAATTTCCGGACCCTCTATAAAATTCTACCACAAGATTACAAGTAAGCCCCCAATATGATTCTCATAACAATATTCATCCCCATGATTTTCTTGTAGCTCACACACACAAGCGTGCACACACCTACACACACACAGACACGTATATGTGTGTGGGTATATGGAAAATGCTTTGGTACCAATTTGTGCGGCCTCCAACATCTATACCATCCAAATATTTGGACGGTCCATGGTGGACCCGAATTCCTAGAGAGGGCAAGCGGAGGCTCGCTGCCTTAGTCCACCACTCTCAGCAAAAAAAAACCTCATTTCCATTTTATTTGTTCTTCATTTTTCTCTCGCTCTCATCAATCAGTTACAAAACCTAAAAGCCCCAAATCAGATGTTAATATGTTAAAGAACAATTTTGTTTCTATTTTTCTTTTATATTTTGTCATTTTCTCTTTCTTCTTTCCTTATTTTCAAGGTAATGAAATTGATGGAATTCAGAGGATCAACATAGGAAAGTTGATCTCTTTATAAAGTTCTAAGAGAAATATCCGATTTCTCATCGTAGAGAAGCAAATTTGAATCTTGCCGAATTTTGTAACTTAAGTTATGTTTGTTTGGGCAATTTCCCCCTTAGAAGAGAGAAAATTTCCAATCTGCGTCTCTTGAAGGCTTGTCGTAACTGTAAGCGGAAGCTTTTTGTTCCTGTCGAATTTTCTTTTATATTTTGTCATTTTCATTGGGTTGTTGAATTTTTTAAAAGTGTCCTCTTGAAGCTAGGCCTCTAGTCCTTGAAGCTAGGCCTCTATACACTAACAAATACTTTCCATTTGAAAGTTAGTATTCAAATGTGTTTTCACTTTCAAGGCCTCAAGAAAATGAATTTTCACCAATATCTTTTTAATCAAATCCAGGTCTCTTCGTTTTTTGGACAGGAAGTTATGATTATTGTCAATTAGGAAAATACACATCTCTTTCCTTAAATGAATCGCTCTCAAATTTGAAGACACTACTTCAAAAAGACCCCAACCACTTCAAGATGATTCTTATTCAACAATCAAAACTTTAAACTAACTCAATCAAACCTTTAAACTAACTTAAGAGATAAAATGTCTCTTCACTACATATCTTGATTCTTTTCCGATTTAGCCAATAATCGCAACCGCGATAGAGGAACATCAGCCAAATAGAATATGATCTTCTAGTATGCAGGTTTCAAATGACATTTTATGTTTATTCAGTAGATTTCAATTGAAACTTTTAAGGGTCACAAACCAATCCAAAGGAAAGAAAAGAAAGCCATAGATTGTAAAAATTGTAACAATTTCCAAATTATAATACAAACAACATAAAAGCATCACTTTGTACATCTAATCTTCTAGCATTTGCAGACTACATTAATCATGCATCAATCCAAATACATAAGCACTCTTCAAGTACCTGCAAGGTCTGGATGAGTGCGTGTAACCCTTAGCCAGTCCATTTGGCTATACCCCTTCTCAAAAGGAACCTTTGTACGCACCCTAGGCCTTTTGCTAGCTATCAATGGATTTGTGTCTGAAGTCTTAACTGAATCTTTAGAGCTTTCAGACATTTTTGATCCCAATACCTCACTGGATATTGGTTTTGGGGGCTCCATTTTAGCAGTCATAGAAGGCAAAGAACCTTGAGCAACCAATTCATCAATTTTACCATTGTCTACAAGACTTGTATTTGGCGAAATATCAACTGGGGATGGAAGAACATTACTAGTGGGCCCCTCATGTTTGTCATCTTCTGAAGATCCATCCTTGATTGTGACTTTACTGATATTAGGCATACCTTTTGGAGATTCTAACTGGTGTTCATTGACATCATCTCCAACCTAAAAACAACGCAACAGGTCCAAACAAACATACTAGAAGACTTCCAAGTTCCAAGTAAGACTTATGATTCCCAAAAAGCAAAAAATGACCGCAACCAAATATAAGAAACAATAATTAAGTACATTAATATCCACAATGAGTAGTATATTGTATGACGTAATGAATTTGACACACGAATGAAGAATTCATTCATGACGATGCATTAAAGACAAATCAATAAAATTGTACCGAACAAGAAGAAATACCACAAATTAAATGGAAATATAAACATACAAAATAATTCACCAAAAAATAAAAAATAAATTAAGAAATTCGTCCAAAAAAAGTAACCAATTGAACAAAAATAAGTAAATTGCAAATAGAAGGCATAAATAGTCACAATGTTCAATAATCAGGCTTTCATAAATGAATACACATCAGATTGATCAGTTTGAAACAAATTTGCAATGAATGAATAAAATAGAAAAATTCAGGAGAAAGTATAACTTGCCTGACAAAAAGAAAAGTCTTTATAACCTTCCATTGCTTGCGGAAAATATTGTTTAGTTGTCTATGGCATCTCCTACTATGAATTTGAACAATCCAAATAATTCACAAAATAAATTATACGATCCAACTATAAAACACCTGTTCACAGCAATTATACATCAGAATTTTCTTTTATCTTCATAGAAATAAACAGTAAAGCAAGTTTATTCAGGTATACATCAGATATCAATTAACCAAAAAAAAAATCTAACCCCATAAAACCTATTATTGTCTTTGGTATAACCTAAATTACACCACAAATTACGTGCAATGTGAACTAAAATTAGCCATTTACCTGCATCAAGGACTATCAAGACCACATAACCAAAGAGTTAAAAGAAATTCAATTTATTATAAAATTAAAAAGATCTTGTTCCCTGTTTTATTCTCTTTATAAAAAAAAATGAGGTACTAACTCGATACTTCACCAGAGAAAATACATATCAAAATGAAGTTGAGACTAATATCAAAATCACGCCAGAAAGGATAGCAAGAAAAAGGACCAAATTATGGGAAGTCCCCAGCATACATTAATGATAAATATGAAAATTCTGAATTTATAAATTTTCTCATGAGAAAATAATATGTTTACCAACAGCATCAGCATGAGCTTGAAACCGGGAAAAACATATGGTATTTCAGGGTTTGGTAGGGTTTTTGTGGAGGAATGGAGGGACAATATGAGAGAAGATGGGTAAGAGAGAGGCAAATAGTAAATAACGACTCCATTGGGTTTGGCGTTGGTGGATGAAAAATGAAACGGTAATCCAATGTGCAAACAAATGAAAAAGAGATTTTATTCTCTTGAGGGAGTCAAAGCCACCTTCCAAAATTAGGTCCAATCATCTAATTTGACTTTTTCCTTTTAAAGACTAAGGAAATGTTTTGGATTATAGGGTAAACAAAACCATGTTTTGAATACTCGGGTAAACAAAACCATGTTTTGAATCAACGGTGATGTTGATTGCTACAACCAAATTAGAATGAGTCCAAGGACCTTCTTTGTACTTAGAGATATTCTCAAAGAGAGACGCAACATACGAGATACCATAGGGGTAACCTTGGAAGAGGAGCTGGTCATGTTCTTACATACTCTTAGCAGCATTTTGAAGAATCAAAAAATTGGTCATGATTTTGGCCATTCCGGCGAGACAGTGAGTCGGCATTTTAATAGTGTGTTGAATGCAATCTTAGACCTCTATCGTGATTTTATGAAGCCACCTGCTTTGGAGACCCCTCCTCAAATTAGCATTGTGGACAGAAGATAATAAGATTTGCATGTTCTTTATCAGTAGATATAAGATTTGGAGACCCCTCCTCAAATTAGTATTGTGGACAGAAGATAATAGCTATTTAATAGTGGATAATAGCATTGTGGAGACCCCTCCTTAAATAGCTACTATCTTCTAGATGACTGATATGCATAATCATTTGCAGTAACTTGAATACCAATCTCAGTAGATATAAGATAGCTATTTAATGGTCACATCAGTGCACTGAACAACCCAAAGCCAGAGACATGAAATGCTCAGGAATTGTGTCTTCTGCAACACATCAGTTACTACATTTTTGTGTGAGTGTGTGTTTAACACTTAGCAGTCTTTCATTGCTGCAAATATGTGCACAGTCATACCTTAAGTGTAAGCAGGCAGACATATACATTGTTGAGGGAATAAAGAGAACCAAAGAAGATAAAAATGAAAAAGAAACACAACATGCTAACTTATATAAAATTTTTCTAATGATGTGGTCCCATGAAACTCCTTGTTTGCCCAGCAGGCTTGCTTTGCTGTTTGCTTCCCTAAAGGTCTATGGTGTAAGTAGCTCACTCTCATAGTTGCTTGCAAAGAAGCAGAAATATGGTGTGCTAAAAGGGAAGTGAAGCCTTAAGAGACTGCAGGCAGTGGTGAAGTTTTGAGTGATTACGAACAGTACAATATTCCCCTTTCTAATGAAAAAGGTAATAGACAAAATCACCATAACACTTCACATGCAACTTGGGCCCCAACACATAAGATCTACCATAATTTGCATTTTGCAACATAAAGGACATACTTGCAATACCAAGGGTAGCATGTGAAAAGGTAAATTCCGAAAGCAAGATTTATTATTTTCTACATTCTCCAATGCTTGTTTGCAAACCCTTCATAAAAACAAGACTATTAAGGAATTGGAGGCGACATGGACTCAACAAGATATAGCATGCTGCCAGTGGTTACTGCACACATGCTACCATTTGTTACCATAACATAACTCAAAACCTAACCAATCAAGTAATGACTACAAAATAAATATGAGAGCACACATTAGTAACCAAGAACTACAAAATACATATAAACTGAGACTTTGCACTCACACAGACAGAAACTTAAAGCCTAATGATTCAATAAATAAATCCAAACCTTTTCATTGTCCCAATCAAGAACATAAACAATGTAACAGGAAAAAAATAGATACCTGTACTTGACAAAAGTACAAACACAAAAGTGATTTCCCCTTGACATTCCTCTCATTCTTCTATCCTGAATCTCAGGTGCAATTATCTACAAGAGTGTTAATTTTTGTATTTCTTGAAAATTGAGTGCTTCAAATATGAAGTTTGCATCATATTATCCATATAGAAAGATCATCAACATCATATATCTTCTTAGAAAGAAAATAAGTGGAAATAAAAACATTTGCTTAATCAGAAATATGACAAAAAAACTAAGGCTGCCCCCAAAGCTACAAGTGGATATCGAGCTTATCCATATCAGAAAGAAAACTTTATGTTGAGTGTTTTTTAAAACGACTCATGTTACCCCAACAACAGCTGGTTAAGCCCCTGGTTACTCTTATGTTTTTTACAAAATAACCATATATTGTTGCTTTATAGGTAGCCAACTTTTATGTTCTTTGAAATATCATGTATGATATTCAGTTGTTTTATAGGTAAGTAACTTTGAGCGAATGTTCCTTACGGGACCACTTTAAGCCATTTGCTTCTCTTGAATGTGTAGAACTAAGAATCAATTTGGAGGAAACCTTTTGATCAAAGGATCGACTTAACAAATCAATTTGTGAATATATAATAATTTTGGTCATCATAAAAAAAACAATTATTTTGAGAAAAAGAAGCAAAACAAATGGCAAGAATGAGAATTGATTCCTTATCATATCTAGACGAGTACAATGGCTTGTGATCTAAAGGTCCCCACATGATATTATGCTTATTATAGATAGTATTATAAATAACTAGCATGGCCTAACCATTTTTTTGCAAATGGGAATAGAGCACAAGAGTATATTTCAGAGCAACAAGTAATCATCAAACTTTCAAAGTTCAACAAAAAACCAATACAGTGGAACATGCCAATAGACAAAAATAGAAGTAGTATAAAATGATAAGTAGAAAAAAAAAAAAACACATTCATAAATAATCTGAGAATAAAACCCCCCAAACTTATTGGTAAAGATGAAGACTAGCTCTTTCAATGGATAAGACAACAAGCAATCATCAAACTTTCAAAGTTAAACAAAAAACCAATACAATGGAACATGACAATAGACAAAGCTAGCAGTACGCTTGGCTGGTTTGCAAAGGCGAGAAGTAGACTGAGCATGGCCTTTGGTCCATGGCATGGTTTTATGAGGTCGAGACCAATTTTATCAAAAACATCAGGTACAAATTAGGACAGTAACAGGACTCAACCATGGCATCAGTTGTGTGTAGCTGATGAACAATTGAAGAAAGATTCCACAATCTGTTCATCTTGGCCTCTGATCCTAATGCCGCTGTTGCTGAGTCCATCGGGGAAGTTGGGATTTAAGACGTCTAGAGTATAAACTTTAGATGACATTTCAAGAATCATGAACTCCTAGAATTCAGCTCTCTATGAGCACCTAAATACCAGGTTCATTTTGAAGAAAGGAGTCCTCTATGAGCTTCCAAATGCCAGGTTCATTTTGAAGAAAGGTTTTTTAAGCTTATCCGGTGGCTACAACATAGATGTTTTTAGGGTGAAATGGTTAATGTGCCAAGTGCGTCAAATAAGAATGAAGTTGAAGTCTCTCGGAGAGCCCGGAGGCACAAGCTTTTAGTTGGCTAGCTAGGTGGGACAAGGCTTGCATGATCAATCATCTCAAAATCAGGGGCATTCCAAAAAAGGATAGCTGCACAATGTGCACATATGATGAAGAATCAGGGGCCAACATCTTCATTCACTAAAGGTGGCTCATCAGTATGGGCATCATATCTTCAAGCCTTCAGATATGAGTGGATTATGCCACCCATTGTGAAAGTATTATATGAGCAATATACAGCCCACCTATCTATCCACTGGGTTGGATATTATGGAGACTTACTATGGTTGCCAAGTTACGATCCTTATGGCTTGAAAGAAATTGGACGTCTCTATGAAGATGCACAATGACCTCCTTCCTTGCAATCAAAAGCATTGAACTGGCGACCTCATGGGCTCTAAATAAAAAGGAGTTGCATGATAAATAACAGAACCACATCTATGAACCAACAAGTCATACCAAAAAAGCATGTGTCATGAAACCAGACTAGATCAAAATATTTATAGGAATTGCAAATATATTTACAGCAAGAATAAATCCCCAAAAAAAATGAATTAAACAAAAAGAGCACTCTGTAATGTTTGCAAAATAGCGCATAAAGATGACAAGAAAACATAAATTACTGAAAATAGAAGTCTGGGGGCTTGTGCTCCCATATGGCAAAGGAGGGAATTGAAGAGAGAGTGAGTGTGTAAACGCGAGATTTTCTTACATTCCAAGCAATTGGATCAGTTAAACCCGTAACATTTCTCCATCTCCAATAAACCCCATGCTCCAAATATCCACAACTAAGATTTTACAAAATAAAAAAATCTCTGATAAACCCCATACTCCAAATATCCACAACGAGCAAATATATGAACACAAAGAAGAAACAATATTATATGCTATCAGCTCAATGCCATTTCATTTCTGAACAGAAAAAACAAAAGTAACATCCGAAGAAATTTACAGACAACAGCTCAGTAGAAACTCTCAAACCTACAAGAGAGACCCTCAAATATATAGTTGCTAAGTTTGATTCTGTTTATTCCTTTAATCGATTCTCAATCACATATATAGAAAAGGAAAAAATGGGCTCATTGAAACCTACCTGGTCTCCTTGTTTCTTGTCGAGGCCTCCCTCGGGTTTTCTTCAGCTGATTGAGTTGATCTCTCTCTGGTTTTCTGCGGCTGAGTAATTTTACGAAAGGTGAAAACCCTAGCTAAACAGTGCAAGGGCTTTCCACGCGCGATACTGTGGAGTTTTCCCGCGACACGGACGGCGAGCTACGATCGAGCGTGGTTATATATGGGGAGCGGTTTGTAAATCGAGCTTATCCATAAAAATTTATAAATCTTAGAAAATTAACGGTCAAAAAGTGCATGTTAATGTATCTGGATGTTGACAATATTAATTTGATGGAATTGAAATTTATTTTACATCAAGATTAATTTGATGGAACTGAAATTCATTTTTTTTCATGTTGATGTATCTTGATGTTGACAAGATCAATTTGATGAAATTTGAAAATCAAAACAACGTCTTCTAAAATTTTAAAGGTGCACTCTAACTAAATTGTTTAGAGCCTCTATAAACTTTTTCCAACTTTTAATTATGGCAAGAATGCAATTAGGCGTTTCAAAAACCAACTATTCTCGATCGGGATAGTAAATTCCAATAGAAGTTGAATTTGGTTATGAGATAGTATTTTTTGTTTTTTTTCTAGTTTCCCTAAAATCCAAGTAAATATTTTTTGTTTTTTTCTTTAAGCTCATCTAATATTTTTTTAGGTCATCTCTAATTCCCTACCATATAAACCCCTATCTCCCGTCTAGTTCCCCTAAAATCCATACAAATATTTTTTGTTTTCTTCTTTGAGCTCATCTAATAATTTTAAGTCCCCTCTACTTCCCCACCATACAAACCCTAGCTTGATAGTTATTTTATTTCTATTTTTTAATACTTTTTTGGATCATGAATTAGACCAATCCAAATCTGATCCTAGATCACTATTCTAATGACTTGACACGGATATGTGGATGAACGATTTGCCCCACCAATCAAGGTTTCAAAACATGAAAAATATCTTTTCATTTCCATGCTATATAAGAAGCAATGTTTCCATCATAATTAAAAATACTAATAATGCTAAATAAGGGCTTGTGTGGTCAAACCAGTTCTAGTCAGCCCAATGAAGCGGCCGTTGTAGACCGGTTTGAGCACATGCTATAAAAAAGATATTTAAAAAATCATTAATTTTTTAAAAATAAAAATAAATTAATTTGTGTATTTTTATAAATCATCTTTTTAAAAATTACTAACACACGTGTAGTAAAAAACCCTAGGGTAGCAAGTAAATTCGAATTCTTTATACATATACAATTGACAATTTTGTATAAGAGAAAATTACATACATATCCGTTATAGTTTCTATTAGGGCTCTACCAAATAGTTTCTGTTATTATCTCTGTGTCCATTTTTATATGTCAAAACAAAAAAAAGTTAAAAAAGACGACTTTATCCTTTTTCGATTGTTGAACAACCGAATTTAGAGCATTTTTGGTGATTCAATAACCGAAAATATTGTTCAAGAACCTGAAAATTTAAAATTTTCAGTTGTTGAATAACACAAAATTTTAAAATTTCGGTTATTCAGGAATCCAAAAATGTTTTCTCTCTCTTGTGACATATTTTCTCTACCTTTCTGAAGTCATAGTTATCCGATAAAATCAAAGGGGAATAACAAGTTTGAGCCCTTAAATTTAGGAGAAATCTTAAGGATTGTGAGATTAGAGTATTAGGAGAAATCTTGTGGCATATTCTCTCTCTACTTCTTTGAAGTCATGCTTATCTGATAAAATCAAGGGTAAACATCTTGTTTCAGCCTCTAAATTTAGGGATTATGAACGTACCTAAAATAAAAAGGGCACTTTATCCATGTAATTCAGAGAGAGAGAGAGAGGGGCAAAGAGAGGATACGAAGACCCACAAGAGAGACACAAATTTTCGTAATTGAAGAATCGAAAATTATTCAAAAACCCAAATTGGCCCTGTTTTTTTGTTGTTATTGGAAATACTTTAAATTCGGTTGTTCAACAACCGAAAAAGGGTAAAGTCCATCTTTTTAAAAAATTTTCGTTTTGACACGAAAAAAACGGATACCGTGGTAATAACCGAAACTATTTGATAGAGCCGTAATAACGGAAACTATAACGGATATGTATGTAACTTTCCTTTTGTATAATTATACATGTGTACATCATTCTTGCAATACAATTAAAAAACTTATGCTAACTTTTCTTTTTTAATAAAAAACCCAACAAATAATGCTTGATTGAAAATGAATATGCCAAACTGAAATAAATGAGAATAATGTTTTCAGATCTGCTAGCCAAGTTGGAAAGGTCCAAAAAGTTGTAATGTTGTGTTTTGCTGATACAAAAGCCAAACATGTGTACATATGAGATGGAGGCAGTGTTACATATATACTGCCAATGACACGTGTATCGGTCTATAGTACTCCATGTGAAATTTTTACAATTTGAAATTAGGAAAATGACTTTATGAGACTCTTACACACCTATGTGTGTATAACCTCAAAGGATCACCATTAAATTTGGCATAGATATCTAGAAAAATCAAGTCCCACACCTATGTGATAACTTTTTAAAAAAATTTGTGCCAAATTTAATAGTGATCATTTAAAGTACTACACATGGGTGTGCGAGAGTCTCATAAGATCATTACTCTTGAAAATAAGATTGTAAAAAAATATTTAGACATTTCTTTACGCAAATTTGCTATTCTCATAATGATGAAGCACAATGTCCTTATAAATTAGATTGGGAATCAAACATCAAGGGGCGAGTTATGCTAACATTGGGAAAGCGGAGGGGGGTTGTGGTGGTAGCACCCTCACACCCTAGTGTGGTTTTTATTACCACTGACACCACCCAACTAACATTTTCAAAAAACTAACTCCTAAACTATTTGAAAAAACGGCTAGGGCCTGTCATCCCCACTCAATTACCCAAAAGAAGCAAAAAAAGTTATGCTAACATTCATTTTATTTTTCATTATTAAAAGGGAGATTAATGTAAAATTACTTTGGAATTGAAAAATAATCTTCATTTATTCATATGTTCCCTTGTTTTATTAATTTTTTATTATTTCTCAAATTTAAGATCCGAAACTTTAAGTACCTAACCATATTTAAATTTCCCTTTTTTTTTGAAGAACTTTGTCCAACAATTGGGGTCATTATTGCCCATTTTTGTTGTTTGGATACAAAGGACTAAAAAATTATTTTTTATTTTAAAACCCAAAATAAATAAATTTTTATCCATGCCCCCTTTCTTTAAAACATGGTTTTCCTTCCACATTTCCGCACAAATAGCCGAAAGAAAACAGCTAATTTGTGTATTATGCTATACATTTACTCCATCGGGGAAAACACCAATTTGGGAGATTTTTTATGATTTGAAGTTTCATTATCTATCTTATTATAACTAGATGATTATTTTTAAAAAACAAAATTAGGCATATAAAGAGATTTGAAAAATTGTTTACTTTAAGGTTGTTTGCCTGATTCTAGAGATTACATCGGACTCTAGAGATCACATCCTCAAAAATTGAGATAAAAAAAAAAAAATCGTTAAAGTAAATTTTTCCCAAGACACTCATAGTAGTATACTCGCACAAGAAATCTTTTAACAACAAAAATTAAACCCAGTCTAGTGAGGGTTAGTGCGCGAATAAAACAACACCCCCATAGAAACCCAACACCCAAGGTCCATTATCCACCCTCTCTCTATATATGAAAAGGTCTATTTTGTGGTAAATACTTTTTCCTCATATATATAACTGAAAAATATAGAGAGAAAGAGAAATATCATTTTCAAAGGGAAAAAGTTTAGGTAGGACATGAACTTTACATTTGACCCAAAAAAAGCCGAACACACTTCAAAAATTTACTCCAAGTGATCATTTCGGCCTCAAGATGTATGAATATGAAAAAACATATTTTAAGTCCTCAAAGTAATGCATGTTATAAAACATTATGCGGACCATCTATTTTGAAGATTTTCTAGTGCTTACAGATTTACTAGATTTGCACCATGTGCAAAACTACAAATTTTATAATTGGACCTGGTTTCTATGTAGCCAAGTCCGCATATATAGAAATGCAGGCTTATTAATCAATTGATTTTAGATGGATTTTGCACGTAATTTTTAAGGACTTGTAATCGCTAGCATGGAGATCATGAATATAAAAAAAAAAAGAGTAAATTTTAAAAACTAAAATAATAATTCTAGTAAGAAAATATTTAGACTGTTAGGTTCCACTGTTTCTCGATGAAATGTCTACTTGCATCCATCTTTAAGATGGATGCTTTACACTTTTGGACCGCATATGTAGTCATGCGGTCCAACCCTCATGAAAAAATTTTCCCTTTATAAATAGGATGGAAATAGATTTCTCGAAAACATGGTCCACTTGAAGTCAACCCCACAATGAGAAGGAAAAAAAAAAAAAAAAAATGAAGGGTTTCCACTCATGATGAGAAATATATTATTATAATGCATCAAAACTTTTGAAGTATCTCCCTCTTAAAGAAAACTAGCATTATCCTCTATAATGAGATGCTAAAGTGCTGTACACAAAATGTATTCAACTAGCTCCTCCTACTCTTTGAGCAGTAGTAGGAATGGAGAGTTAGGATACAATAGGTTTAGGAAACACACAAGGCGAAATGAATTCATACATAATGCTAGCCAGTGCTCGAAAAATCGAAATGGCCTTGGAAATCGGCCTAAGCTGATTCTAAGTAACCGGTAAGCCGGCCAGTTCTACCAGCCTAATCGGGAAGGTCCTGGCCGGTCAAAAAGTAATAAAAAATATAAAAAAATACAAAACAATATGAAAAAATATTTAAAACATAATTAAACGCAGCACATCCAAATGAAGTTAGAAATTAGTGAAAATAAGGGATTTCAAAACATTGAGTTCTGCTCAAGGGGTATTTTTGAATTTTTTTGAAAAGATGGGAAAAATGTATAAATAAGCATTCATGGCCAAAATAGTTTCCAATATTTGCCACAATGATAATAACGCAATACAAACAAATCTCTTATTTTTTAGGATTTTATAAGATTTTTTCTAAAAAAAATTAAATACTAGACCAGACCACCAAAACTGGCCAAAACCACATTGGCTAGAGACCGGTTCCAGTTTGACCGTCCGACTCCAAGTTGAACTGCCACGTTTGCAAACACTGATGCTAACTTCAATTTTATTTATGCGGAAAAGACAAAACTTTTAATTTACTCTAGCAATTATCAACATCACATGAATTATTTCATCAAGAATTTACATTTGCTGCATAATGCGCTTGACATTGAAATAAGTCTCAAGAGTTGCAATGCAAAAACCTATCATCAAAATCCCCATCACTATAACTTTCTCAACTTTGCCACTCTTTGTGCCTTCAAAGATCTTCAGATAGCAAATGCATAGTAGAATTAGAGCAATGGTGCTGCCAAGAAATGATCCGATAAATGCCATCATGGACCAAAAAACTGGAAATATTAGAGCAACTATGACTGTGATAGCCACCATCATCGTCCTTAATGATAGACTCACCACACACTTCTTGCAAAGAGGAAATAACTCTTCGATGGCAGCTGCAACAGAAGCCATGCCTTGTGCATATTTTGATAATCGAGGTATAACAACAACATAAATTATAATCTTAGAGCTAAAATTTTTAACAGGGAGATTTAGAATAATTTGCGATTTTATTTGGTCCCCAAACATGAGGTAACTGAGTATCGACATCGTTGCATATGGTTTCGAACACAAAACCTCATTGTGGTGACCATGAGAGCCCACTATTGAAATGGGGTTCAGGAGAAACAACAAAGTCTTGTAAATCTTTCTTCAATGGGAATTATACATCACAATAGATGCCAGAGATAAGCCATTTTTCTGCATGAGTGGACTCTGACAAACTTAAGCAGAAGAATTGTTCATGTCGACCATCTATTCTTGAGTATGGATGATGATAGAGACAACATGTATCATACATAACAATCTAATAGTATATGATATGCTCATAATGGTATGCTTTTCCATTTCAACTTGGTTTCTAAGTTACCTCAACCCCCTCTCATTGTTAGGGGTGGAAGTGGGTGGGGTGGTCTGGGCCGGAACAATCTATACCTAGGCCAGTAAGTTTAGTGGACTGCCAAGGCCCAAGCTTAAAATCTAAGCATGGTGTTTGGGCTGGGCTGGCCTAAGAAAGGGGTCTTGGCTCGCCCAGCCCAATTCGTCACTACCATTTCTTTACTTTTCCTTATGAAATAAAAAATAAATAAATAATACCCATCAACAGGCCTTGCTTGGCTCTAGAACAGGGCTCAGGTGATCTATGGCCCGGCCCAAACTCGGGTTGTTGCCACCCTCATATTCAAGGTTTTGATACTTGATTTCAAGAGAAAAATCATATACATAATGTTGAGGATTGATGTCTAGTATTCCGAGGAAATAGATTTGCCAAGGTGGAGTCAAAAGGACGAATCCAGATGACCGTTAAATAGCCGATATATATATTTGGGATTCGATATATCTGGGATGGAAAATTTTGGATATCCATGCATGGGATTCGATATATATCTGTACATGGGGTATTTCGATAATTTGTACCATCTATATGGGACTCGATACATATTGTTGCGATGGGGTTTTTTTTTAGGTTAAGGAAAAAATGCAGATACTTTGTAATCAGAGAGAACAGAGACGCATGAGGAAGAGAGTTATTGTAACAATTTTCTCCATTGCCATTAAAGAAGCTCTCATCTCCCGTGGACGTAGGCATGTTGCCGAACCTCTCTTTTTTTGTGTTTGTTTCTTCATTCCTGTTTTCGTGGATTGCTTTTAGGGTTTTTAGCAAAATTGATATCAGAGCCTACCAGGTTATTTCGCTTTTTGGGATTTGCTACCATGATGACAAGAAAGCACTCAAGCGTCAAGTATGACATTGAGAGGTTTAATGGAAAGAACAACTTCACTATTTTGTGATGAAGGATGAATGATCTTCTTATACAACAAGGTCTTGCTAATGCTTTGCTAAGGAAATCGAAGAAACTAGCAAAGATAAACGATGAAGAGTGGCAAGAGATTGAGGAAAATGCGGTAAGCCCGATTCGTCTGAATCTATCAGATGATGCTTTGCGTTATGTGGTGGACCACGAAATTGCTTCGGAGGTTTGGATAAAACTCGATAGTATTTACATGACGAAATATCTGACGAACAAGTTGTTCTTGAAGAAGCAGTTATATTCTCTTTAGATGGAAAAAGGCACATAACTGCTTAAACATCTCAGCGAGTTCAACCAGATCATAAGCAAGTTAGCAAGCCTTGAGGTCAAAATCGATGATGAAGACAAGGCCCTACTTCTGTTGGCTTCGCATCTAGGATCATATGATCTCCTTGTTACGACTCCACTGTACGGGAAGGAGACTCTTGAGACGGACGAAGTCACTGCTACTCTTTTGTCAAACGAGACAAGGAAGAAAACTAGCAATATTAAATCTTAAGGAGAAGGTTTCTTTGGAAAATACAAAGAGAATCATGGAAGGGCCATATCAAATCAAAAGAGGTCTGGAAGCAGAAGTCAGTCAAAATCAAAGAGGAAGGGCAAGTTTACTTGCTATTATTGTAAAAGGGAATATCACATGGAGAGAGACTGCCCGAAAAGAAAGGATGGTATAAAGATGATAGAAACAGAAAAGCATCTGATGAAGCTAGCGTGGCTGATAGTTCTGCCAGAGATGATGAAAATCTTCTCTCTATATCTTCAGGTAAGAATCAATTTACTGATTCTTAGATTTTTTATTCTGATTGTTCTTTTCATATGTGCCAAAATAGAAACTGGTTCGAAACCAACAAATCATATAGTGGTGAGTCTGTTTTAACGGGAAATGATGCGGTATGCAATATCATTAGAATATGAACTATTAAAATCCAGATGTTTGATGTGATAGTACGAATCTTATCAGATGTAAGGCATGTCCCACAATTACAAAAAAAACTTAATATCATTGGGGGCCCTTGACTCGAATGGTTGCAAGTATACAGCAACAGGTTGAGTCCTCAAGGTTAGTAATGGATCTATGGTTGTCATGAAAGGTCAGATGGCTAGGAACTTATACAGGTTGATAGGGAATACAGCTACAGGTGGAGCTTCTGTAACTACAGATGTAGAGTCTAGCACAGATGACACAAAATTGTAGCATATGCATTTAGGGCATAGGAGTAAACGAGGTATGATGAAACTTTATAAAAAGAAATTATTGAAGGATGTCAGAGCCTGTAAATTGGATTTCTGTAAGTACTATGTTTTCGACAAACAATGCAATATTAGATGTAAAACTGCAGTTCAAAAGAGCAAGGATATACTAGACTATGTGCACACTGATGTATGGGGCTTTTACTAATCAAATCCAAGGGTGTGGCGGAATACTTCATTACCTTCATTGACGATTACTCAAGAAAGATCTAGGTCTACTTCATAAAACACAAAAGTGAAGCATTCACGAAGTTTAAACAATGGAAAGCAGAGGTAGAAATGAAGACAAGAAAGAAACTGAAATGTTTGAGATCAGATAATGGAAGGAAGTACAAGTTTAGAGAATTTCAAGAATTTTGTAAAGAAGAGGGGATTGTACGTTATTTTACCACACCAGAAACTCTTCAGCAAAATGGTGTGGCTAAGAGGATGAACATGACTCTTTTGGAAAGAGCTCGCAGTATGAGATTGAATGTAGATTTGAAGAAATTTTCTAGGCAGAAGCAGTTAACATGGCATGTTTTATCGTTAACAGGTCACTATCTACATCGATTGATTTCAAAATTCTAGAGGAGATGTGGACAGGAAAGCTGATAGATTAGTTTATGCTGAGGATTTTCGAATGTCCAGCCTATGTCCACGTGTCGAGTGGGCAACGTTCCAAATTAGACTTTAAGTCCAATCAATGCATCTTTCTCGGTTTTGAGAAGGGAGTGAAGGGATTCAAGCTTTGGGATCCTACTTCACATAAGGTTGTGCTTAGAAGGGATGTTATGTTTGATGAATCTCACATGGTTAAGTCAATCAACATATAAGATGACAGAGTGCAAGTAGATGAAAATGATGGAAAAAGATCGACAGTCCAGGTGGAGCTAGAAGAATCTGAAATACCAAAAAAGAAAGAATCATCTAGCTGCATACGAGAACAGCTGCAACCACATGGTGAACCCTACAATCTGGCAAAATGCAGAAAAAAACGTGTTCACAAAGCCCCCTGTGATATACGGCTTTGAGGACATGGCAGCTTTTGCTCTAACAATTCGTACTAGGGAAATCAACTCTTTCGAAAATGCTTAAAGTGATGCACAAAATGATAAATGGATGACACTCATGATGGAGGAGATGGAGTCTCTGAAAAAAAACAACATTTGGGAGCTTGTCAAGAGGCTCAAGAGAAGGAAAGTGATCGGATGCAAATGGATCTTTCGAAAGAAAGATGCAGCTACATAAAAGGAATGTGAGAGATTCAAGGCTAGGCTCATAGTAAAAGGCTACGCTCAGAAAGAGGGGTTGGACTACAATGAAATATTATATCCGGTTGTCAAGTACACTTCAATAAGGTTATTACTTGCTTTAGTAGCCATATTTGATTTGGAGCTAGAAGAGCTTGATGTGAAGAGGACGTTTCTTCATGGTGATCTGGAGGAACAAATCTTTATAGAGCAACCTGAAGACTTCAAAGTGCATGGAAAGGAAGATCAAGTTTGCTTGCTCAAGGTATCGCTTTATGGTCTTAAGCAATCTCCCAGGCATTGGTACAAGCGCTTTGACTCTTACATGGTACGAATTAGCTATTCAAGAACTGCGTATGATTATTGTCTTTATTTTAAAGTTCTTGGTGATAATTCTCTTATTCTTTTGATGCTTTATGTTGATGACATGCTCATCACTGCCAAGAATACATATGACATAACATCTCTCAAGTCTATGTTAAGTTCTGAGTTTGATATGAATGTTCTAGGGGCTGCTAATACGATCCTTGGTATGAAGATTCATAGAGATAGAAGTGCAGGTAAACTCTAGGTAACTCAAAAAATATATGTTGAAAAGGTGCTGGAGCGTTTCAATATGGAAAAGACCAAGTCAGTTAACACTCTATTGACGAGTCAGTTCAAGTTATCTGAATGTTAGTGTCCCACTACGGATGAGGAGATAAAACAGATGTCTCTGGTGCCCTATGTTAGCACAGTCAGAAGCCTCATGCATGTTATAGTTTGTAGCAGGCCAGATTTATCTCATGTTATCAGTGTTGTTAGTCGATACATGGGTAATCGTGATTGAGAGCATTGGAATGCAATCAAGTAGATTTTCATAGAAATTATATTCAGCAGGAAGAGAAGCTCTACGGAACTGGTGTCCATTCTAAGTATGCGGGTGATTTAGACAAGCGAAGGTCTACTACATGGTATGTATTCACACTAGCAGGTGAACCTAATTCATGGAAGCCAATGCTTCAAACCACGATTGTCTTGTCTATGACAGAGGTAGAATACATGGCAGCAGTTGAGGCTGCAAAGGAGGCGATCTAGTCGACTGGTTTGGCTCGTGAGTTGGGGGTGGAGCAAGACGGCACTGTGCTGCATTGTGAGAGTCAGAGTGTCATAAATCTTGCAAAGAATCAAGTATTTCATACAAGGCCAAAGCACATTGATGTGAGATATTACAATATCAGGGAGCTTGTGTCAAAAAAAATCAATCACCTGAAGAAAATTCATACGAATGACAACCCTACAGATATACTTACAAAGCCGATCACTATGGAGAAGTTCAAGTTTTGCTTGGACTTGCTTAATGTTACTCATTGTTGAGAGTGAATGAAGCACCCCATGGCAGGTAGGGGTGCAGTCACGTACCTTTATGGAGGTACGGGGATGAAGACGTCTTCAAGGTGGCTCGATAGAATTCAAGCCAAGGTAGAGATTGTTGAGATTGATGTCTTGTATTCTGAGAAAATAGATATGCCAAGGTGGAGTCAAAATGACGACTCCAGAGGGCCGTTAAAAGCCCGATATATATTTGAGATTCAATATATCTGACATGAAAAATTTTGGATATCTATACATGAGATTCGATATATATCTGTACATGGGGTATTTCGATAATTTGTACCATCTATCTGAGACTTGATATATATTGTTACGATGGATTTTTTTTAGGGTTAAGGGAAAAACACAGATCTATTTGTAATTAGAGAGAACTGAGAGGCGTGAGAAAGAGAGTTATTGTAACCTTATTCTCCATTACCAATAAAGAAGCTCTCATCTCTTGTAGACGTAGGCACGTTGTCGAACCACGTATATCTTTACGTTGTGGTTGGTTGTCTCTTTCTTTTGTTTTTGCTTCTTCTTTCTTGTTTTCGTTGATTGCTTTTAGGGTTTTCTACAAATACCTTTGAACCCTTGCTTCTATCTTTCATTGACCTAATGCTGGTAGGGAGAACACCATGGCCAGTGAAATATAAAGCATAAATGTTAGCTCACATTGGTATGCCACTTAAATTTAGAGGGCTTCCTTTCTCATGAAACCCAACCCACTAAGTAGACTAACCCATATAACTGTACCCATCACAACCACATAAGCAAAAACACC
The DNA here is from genome assembly GCF_054954075.1 of Amborella trichopoda. Classification (NCBI taxonomy): domain Eukaryota; kingdom Viridiplantae; phylum Streptophyta; class Magnoliopsida; order Amborellales; family Amborellaceae; genus Amborella; species Amborella trichopoda. The sequence goes on from NC_142344.1 coordinate 1,694,519, forward strand.
CGTTGCTAACACATAGGCCAATCTCCCCAAGCTACCCATTGCGACCACATAGGCCAATCTCCCCAAGCTACCCGTTGTGGATACATAGGGCAATCTCCCCAAGCTTTTTAGCCAAGTAGTAGGGAGAACAACCATGACTGATAAAACAACAAATTACTTGCTTCCTTCTATTCTCCAACCCTAAATTTTGCAGCCAAAGTTAGGGAACAATTTAGCTAAACTATGACCGGTTAATATCAAGAAACCTATGTCAAGTAAGAATAGTTGAAGATAGATAAATGTAGAGATGAAGATTTTGCCTTTGGGGCCAAAGGCAAGATGGCCTATGTCTGGGTAACATTTGATGTGTGGGTCCATGCTTATGCAACGTTGAAGAAGTAGACATGTGTAACAGAAGATGATAGCTAATAGCACAAGAAATTCAAAGCATGTCCAACCACCTTGTCATAATACATATGGAATTACTACGATTCCAACTCATGTGGACCCAAAAAAGTGAGAAATTAGGAAAAGGAGGGAGAGAGAGAGAGAGAGAGAGACTAGGGGTGTGCAGGGATCAGGTTCTTATTTGGGTTCTAGTTGGAACCAGACTCAACCCATACCTAGGTAGGGTCCAAGTCATTGGACCCAAACATGCCAGCACAGGTTTGGGCCCAATAAAAAATAATATTTTATTTTATATATAAGGGTTATGTTAGGTTGATATATTATCCAATAAAAAAAAAATGGAACTAGGGACTCGAGACAGGGAAGAGCTCACACTATCAAGTAATCTATCATTGTACTCAACAAATTTTGGATATTTATATACCCCTACTTTGTACAAAGACCTTCTAGTAAGGGTATTTTCTGTCAATAGAAGGGGTGTGATTCTACCTAGGGTTGTGACATCACCCGCATGGTGCATTAATGCCACTAGTGTATTCCATGTAGGTGATTTAACGTAATTTTTAAGGACCTATAATCTCTAACATGGAGATCATGAATATGAAAAAATAAGTAAATTTAAAAAACTAAAAATAATAATTCTAGTAATAAAATATTTGGACCGTTAGGTTCCACTGTTTCTTGACGAAACACCTACTTGCATCCATCTTTAAGATGGATGCTTTACACTTTTGTACCGCATATGAGTCATGCGGTCCAACCCTCATGAAATAATTTTCCTTTATAATTAGGTTGGAAATAGATTTCTCGAAAACATCTGCTCTTCTAGTCAAATCCACTATGAGAAGAAAAACAAAAATGAAGGGTTTCCACTAAGGATGAGGAATACATTATTATCATTCATCAAAACTTTTGAAGTATCTCCCTCTTAGAGAAAACTAGCATTATCCTCTGTAATGAGATGCTAAAGTGTTGTACACATAGAATGTATTTAACTAGCTCCTTTTATTCTTTGAGCAGTAGTAGGAATGGAGTGTCAGAATAAAATAGGTTTAGTCAACACACAAGGCTAAATGAATTCATCCATAATGCTAACTAGAGCTCAAAAAATCGAACCGGCCTAAGCTGATTCCGAGTAAGTAGTAAATAGGCCAGTTCAACCAGCCTAATTGGGCAAGGTCTTGGCCGGTCAAAAGGTATTAAAAAAATACAAAACAATCTGAAAAAATATTTAAAACATAATTACCAAAAGGTATTAAAAAAATACAAAACAATCTGAAAAAATATTTAAAACATAATTAAACATCCATATGAAGCTGAAAATTAGTGAAAAGTATGGATTTCAAAAAATCGAGTTCTGCCCGAGTGGTATTTTTGAAATTTTTCGAAAAGATTGGAAAAATGTATAAATAAGTATTTATAGCCAAAATACTTTCCAATATTTGCCAAGATGATAAAAACGCATTACAAACAAATCTCTTATTTTTTAGGATTTTATAATAAATTTTTTTAAAAAAATTTAAATACCCGGTCGGACCAACAAAACTGGCCTAAACCACATCAGCTAACGCCCGGTTCCGATTTGACTGGCCGGCTCTGAGTTGAACTGGCCAAGTTTGCGAACACTGATGCTAACTTCAATTTTGTTCATGTTGAAAAGACAAAACTTTTAATTTACTCTAGCAATTATCAACATCACATGATTTATCTCATCAACAATTTACATTTTCTGCACAATGCTCTTGACATTAAAATAAGTCTCAAGAGTTGCAATGCAAAAACCTATCATCAAAATCCCCATCACTGTAACTTTCTCAACTCTGCAACTCTTTGTGCCTTCAAAGATCTTTAGGTAGTAAATACTATTAGATTTAGAGAACACGAGGAGCTCAGCCTCCATCTAGACAGGGAAACAATCTTTATGAATTCTCATTAACAAGGAATAAAACCCATAAAGGGTTTATATATAAATACATATTTAATGTAGACCACATTATCCCTATACATACAATGCTAATAAAAGACAACTAAAAATTATACATTTTATTTATGTGTACACATTATTACCCCCTTCAAGCTGATGCAGATATGAGGAAAGTATTAGCTTGTTCACTAGAAAATCATGGCAGCTCCAAATAACAGATTTGGTGAAAATATCAGTTGTTTGCACAATAGAAGAAACATAAGGGAGAAATAATGTACCATCAAGATAGCGGTCACAAACATTATGACAATCTACATTAATATGTTTTATTCGCTCATGAAAAACTGGATTAAATGCAATCTAAATTGCACTTTAGTTATTTGCTTATAAATGTGTGGGATTTGAAATAGAGATATCAAACTCATTAAGAAGAGCACGAACCCAAACAATCTCATTAGCAACAGAGGACATAGCGTGATACTCAACTTCAGTGCTTGACTTGAAAACAGTGTCATATTTTTTGCTTTTTCATGATATTAATGATGACCCAAGAAATACACAATATCCTGTAGTAGAATAACAAGTATCTGAATCACCTTCCCAATCTGCATCTGCATATGCACTGAGATCTAAAGAGGATATGGAGTCAGAGAATAATCTACAGATGGAAGTACCTCGAACATAGTATAAAATTTGATAAACTGCCGATGGATGTAGTTGTCGAAGATTTGAAACAAATTGGCAACATGGACAACATATACAATATCTGGGTGAGTCATAGTAAGATAGAGGATGGAGCCGACGAGTTTGCGATACATCATAGGCGCAAGAAGATGATCTCCAACATGTGCAAAAAGTTTAACATTGAGTTCCACGGGTGTATCAATAACCTTCGCATCATTCAAGCGGGCACTGGAAACAAGATCAAGTGCCTACTTCTGTTGATGGATATAAATACCACGTTTAGAGCGAGAGATATCAAGTCCAAGAAAATAAGATACTTCCCCAAGATCCTTCATTTGAAATTCTTCTTACGATTGTAGCTTCACGTCCTTTATAGAAGTGAAATCATTGCTAGAGATAAGAATATCATCAACATAAAATAAAGAAATGTATATTTCATGCTTTGTGGTACGAATAAACATGGAGTGATCATGTTTACTTTAAGTGAAGCCAATTGCAAGAATAACAACCCGAAAACACTCAATCTACACACGAGGAGCTTGTTTGATACTGTAAATTGCTTTACAAAGTCAACAAACCAATGACTTATCTTGATAAACAAACTCAAGTGGTTGACGCATGTAAACTTCCTGTTGAAGTTCGCCATTAAGGAATGCATTTATGACATCCATCTGCCATATGGGCCTCTCACGAATAGGTGAAATAAAAAAAATATGGGGCAAACTGACATTCAAAGATCGATAATCAATGAGCAGCACCACTGAGAAAAAAACCTTATCTGATTACTGACCTTCACAAAAGAACGATCTATGAGTAGCAACAAAGAAGAGATGATCGAATCCTTTAAGCGCTAATACGATATTAGATTTAGAGAACACGAGGAGCTCAGTAGCCGTCTAGAGAGGGAAACAATCTTTATGAATTTTTATTAACAAGGAATGAAACCCTAAAGGGTTTATGTACAAATACATAGTTAGTGTAGACCACAATATCCCTATACAAATATATAATGACAATAAAAGACAACTGAAAATTATACATTTTATTTTTGTATACACATTATTAAATACATGGTAGAATTAGAGCAATGGTGCTACCGAAAAATGATCCTATTAACGTCATCATGGACCCAAAAAATGGAAATAAGGAGCAACTATGATTGTGAAAGCCACCATCATCGTCCTCAATGATAGACTCACCCAAAAAATGGAAATAAGGAGCAACTATGATTGTGAAAGCCACCATCATCGTCCTCAATGATAGACTCACCACACACTTCTTGCAAAGAGGAAATATCTCTTCGATAACAACTGCAACAAGAGCTATGGCTAGTGCATATAAATTGCGTAGTGGTCAATATAACGGTATCAGGACAAAACATTCGAGTATCATTCTTTACTCACATTCAGTCAATACTCCATGGCAGACAATGCTGGTCTCATTGCAAAGTCTGATGTCTCATACAGAACTATATAACTGACATGTACACTATGCTTCCTAGCATAAGACATTTATCATAAGGGTTATCTCAAGGCACTTATACTTTGTCAATTAACATTCATACTCCATGGTCACATCCACTTAAATGCATCACATAGCCATCACAGGGAATTAGCAATTATCAGACCGTCACTCATTATATGGTCGCATAGCAACAACAACATGCCCCACATCTCAGGGCATACCTCACAAACCTCAAGGATTTTCAAAATTCCCAAAACATGCGACTTTAAGTTTATTCAGAGATCTTTCAAACGGTGGAAGTTTGAAAACATTTGAGTGTCATTAGGTAGGCCAAAAGCTTGATACAAAATAGGCAACAGTTGATGGAAAATTCTAGCCATAGTAATAGTGACACATGCTCATACCCAGGGGTGTATTTCTTAAACCGTAAATAATTTTGAAATAGTATAAAAATCACAAATAAAATAGATTGGCATATCTTCCATTCAAGATCGATTTGGGCTCGTTTGGACATCTTTTGGCCACTGAAAAAGTGCATCGCAAGAATAATCATAGATCTGGAAAAATCTCAATACCAAGCTTAGCATACATTCAAGATCATTCAATACTTCATTAATTAAGATAAAACTTCATACGAAGTCTCATTCATATAAAACTAGCCTTACAAGCTACAAGTTTTCACAACCACAAGTTCATTTTTATCGCTCAAACAATCGTGACATGGAGGCATGCATCTATTATTCTCCACCCCACTCAAACTCATTCACACTCACAATTTTCACCCCCTCAACTTCCCACTTTCATTATATATATATATATATATATATATATATATATATATATATATATATATATATATATATATATATATATATATATATATATATATATATATATATATATATATATATATATATATATATATATATATATATATATATATATATATATATATATATATATATATATATATATATATATATATATATATATATATATATATATATATATATGAGTAATGATCCTATTAGACTCTCCCCCACCCATGTGTGTAGGACCCCAAAGGTTCACCATTAAATTTGACATGGATCCCTAAAACAATTATCACATGGGTATGAGACTTGACTTTTTTAGAGATCCGTTTCAAATTTAATGGTGATCCTTTGGGGTCTTATACACATGAGTGAGGGAGGGTCCAATAGGATCATTACTTATATATATATATATATATATATATATAGGATGCCAGTATGCTAAACCTAGTTACCTGAAGCTCACGGTGCTCCAAACTCTACACGCGGTCACCTTTTTGCTCCTCGTGACAGCCAACAGCAATGGTGGCGGTGAAGAGGGTTTCCCCCTTGAGCGTCAAAGAGAGAAAGTTTGAGGGGAAAGAAAAGGAAAGGCACACGACAGTGGGGAAGGAAGTGATTTAAAAGACTGTGGGTAGGTGAGATCTACTGTGGCTGATGTCGCGGAGTGGTTTGGGAAAAGTGTTGTGGCTGGTGTTATTCGCCCGGCACTGCGTTGACGACTTCGACGCGGCGTTGACCCTGTCGACGGTCGTACAGCAGATGTTGGGTCTTCATGCACAGTCGGTGCTAGCCTTTGAGTTCACAAACGGCGCTGCCTCATGCCGTGCACGGCGTTATTCTTTACGCTCGCGGCGATGCCTCCATTCACGTGCGGCGTTACCATTTCACGCATGACGTTCCCTCTCATTTACACACGGCGTTGCCTCTTGCGCTCGCGACGATGTCCCTTGTTCGCACGCGGCGTTACCATTCACGCACGGCGTTCCCTCTCATCTACGCACGGCATTGCCTCTTGCGGTCTCGGCGATGTCCCTTATTCACACGGGGAGTTACCATTTCACGCACGGTGTTGACGAATTCGGCTCGTTGCTGAACCTGTCGACGGTCGTACCAGGTTGGTCGAATGCACCCGGTGTTACCCTCTGGTCGCACGTGGTGATGCTCACACGGCAGTGACGCTCACGGCGTTGCTCATCTCTGTCTTCACACGGTGTTGGTTAGCTATTCACGTGGCGCTCCTCCATCTTCACGCACGGCGTTACTCCTTCCACCTTTCACCCGCGACGATGCTACAACTTCTTCTCTCTCTTCAATTCACAGACGGCGCTACGCCTCATCACACAGCTGGCGCTAGCCCTTGAGTTCACAGACGGCGCTGCCTCATGCCGTGCACGACGTTACTCTTTATGCTCGCGGTGATGCCTCCATTCGCGCGCAGCATTACCATTTAACGCACGATGTTCCCTCTCATCTACGCACGGCATTGCCTCTTGCTCTCGCGGCGATGTCCCTTGTTCGCAAGCAGCATTACCATTTCATGGACGACATTCCCTCTCATCTACGCACGGCGTTGCCTCTTGTGCTCACGGCGATGTCCCTTGTTCGCACGTGGCGTTATCATTTCACGCACAACGTTCCCTCTCTATACTCACGGTGATACCTTCAAAATTCGCAGACGACGCTAAGTCTTCTCCCTTAGCTTCAGGCATGTACTCCTTTTTCTCTACTGTCGTGAGTGTCTAGGTCTCTATTGCCGTGAGTGTTGTGAGTCCAAAAAATTATGGTCCTTACATTAGGTAATTGATTATTGACATTAGTGCATAAGCCACTGATTATTGACATTAGTGCATAAGCCACTGATTATTGACATTAGTGCATAAGCCACGACACAAGTGATGAAGGTAAAGGTCAGTGCATGCAACCAAAGAACACAAAAAGTTAAGGGTAAGAAGCTTCTGAAATCAAGTTAACTAGCATCATGGACTGTGGTAGGATGGTTTCGAATACAAAACCTCGTTGTGGTGACCATGAGAGCCACTACTAAATGGGGCATCAGGAGAAACAACAAAGTTTTGTAAATTTTTCTTCAACAAGAATTGTACATCACAATAGATGCCAGGGATAAGCCATTTTTCTGCATGAGTGGACTATGGCAGACTTGAGCAGAAGAACTGTTCATCTTGACCATCTATTCTTGAGTATGGATGATGATAGAGACAACATGTATCATGCATAACAATCTAATAGTATATGATATGCTCATAATGGTATGCTTTTCCATTTCAACTTGGTTTCTAAGTTACCTCGACCCCCTCTAATTGCTAGGAGTGGAACTGGGTGGGGTGGTTTGGGCTAGAACAACTTGTATCTAGGCCACTAAGTTTGGTGGACTGCCAAGGCCCAGGCCTAAAATCTAAGCATGGTGTTTGGGTTGGGCTGGGCCCTGGAAAGGGGACTTGGCTCGCCCAGTCCAACCTGTTACTATCATTTCTTTACTTTTCTTTATGAATTAAGAAATAGATAAATAATACCCACTAAACCCGGGCCCAAACCCTGATTGTTGCCACCCTTATAATCAAGCTGTTGATATTTGATTTCAAGAGAAAAATCATATACGTACCTTTGAACCCTTGCTCCTATCTTTCATCGACCCAATGATGGTAGGGAGATCACCATGGCCAGCGAAACACAAAGCATAAATGCTAGCTGCCATTGGTATGCCACTTAAATTTAGAGGGCTTCCTTCTCATGAAACCTGACCCCACTAAATAGACCAACCCATATAACTGCACCCATCACAATCACACAAGCAAAAACACCAGTTGCTGACACATAGGCCAATCTCCCCAAGTTTTTTACCCAAGTAGTAGGGAGAAGAACCATAGCTGTTAAAATAACAAATGACTTGCTTCCTTCTATTCTCCAACCCCAACTTTTGACTTGCTTCCTTCTATTCTCCAACCCCAAATTTTGTAGCCAAAGTTAGGGAACAATTTAGCGACCTACTAATATAAACGAACTACTAATATAAAGAAACCTGTGTCAAGTAATAATAGTTTAAGATAGATAAATGTAGAGATGAAAATTTTGCCTTTGGGGCCAAAGGCAAGGTCCGGGTAATTAGGAGAGGGAGAGAGAGTGAAAAATTACTACTATCCCAACTCTTGTGGACCCAAAAAAGCGAGAAATTAGGAGAGGGAGAGAGAGTGAGAAATTAAGAGAGAGAGAGAGAGAGAGAGAGAGTAGGGGTATACTAGGGTTGGGTTCTTGTTTGGGTCCTAGTTGGAACCAGACTCAACACATACCTAGGTAGGGTCCAGGTCATTGGACCCAAACCTGCCAACACAAGTTCGGGGCCAATAAAAAATAAAATTGTATTTTATATAAGGGTTATGTTAGGTTGATATATTATCCAATCAAAAAAATATATTTAGAATTGTACTCAACAAATTTTAGATATTTATATACCCAATATTTTGTACATAGACCTTGTAGTAACGGTATTTTCGGTCATTAGGAGGGGTGCGATATGATCTATCTATGGTTGTGACATCACCCGCATGGAGCATTAATGCCACTAGTGTACTCCACGTAGGTGATTTCACTTAATTTTTAGAGACTTGCAATATCTAACATGGAGATCATGAATATGAAAAAATAAGTAAATTTAAAAACTAAAAATAATAATTCCAGTAAGAAAATATTTGGACAGTAAGGTTCCACTGTTTCTAGATTAAATTCATACTTGCATCCATTTTTAAGATGTGGATGCTTTACACTTTTTGGACCGCATATGTAGTCATGCTGTCCAGCCCTCATGAAACAATTTTCCTTTATAATTAGGTTGAAAATAGATTTCTCGAAAACATGGTCCACTCGCCCAGTCAAACCAGAAAAACAATAATGAACGGTTGCCACTAAGAATGAATACATTATTGTCATGCATCAAAATTTTTGAAGTATCTCCCCCTTTAGAGAAAACTAGCATTATCCTCTATAATGAGATGCTAAGGTGTTGTACACAGAATGTATTCAACTAGCTCCTCTTATTCTTTGAGCAGTAGTAGGAATGGAGTGTCACGATAAAATAGGTTTAGGAAACACACAAGGCTAAATGAATTCATACATGAAGTTAACCAGTGCTCGAAAAATCGAACCGGCCTAAGCCGATTCCGAGTAACAGGTAAACATGCCAGTTCAACTGGCCCAATCAAGCTGGTCCTGGTAAATCAAAAAGTATTAAAAAAAATTAAAAAACACAAAACAATATGAAAAAATATTTAAAACATAATTAGACAAAGCACATCCAAATGAAGTTGAAAATTAGTGAAAAGAATGGATTTCAAAAAATCGAGTTTTGCCCGATAGGTATTTTTGAAATTTTTCAAAAAGATGGGAAAAATGTATAAATGTATAAATAAGTATTCATGACCAAAACACTTTCAATATTTTCTAAAATGATAAAAATACATTACAAATAAATCTCTTATTTTTTAGGATTTTATATTAATTTTATATTTTTTTTTAATTTCCCGTTCGGACCACCGAAACTGGCCAAAACCACATCGGCTAGAGCCCGGTTCCGGTTGACCGGCCGGCTCCACGTTGAACCGCCCAAGTTTGGGAACATTAATGCTAACTTCAATTTTGTTTATGCTGAAAAGACAAAACTTTTAATTTACTCTAGCAATTATCAACATCACATGAATTATCACATCAAGAATTTACATTTGTTGCATAATGCGCTTGACATTGAAATACGTCCCAAGAGTTGCAATAGAAAAACCTATCATTAAAATCCCCATCACTATAACTTTCTCTATTCTGCCACTCTTTGTGCCCTCAAAGATCTTCAGGTAACAAATACATGGTAGAATTAGAGCAATGGTGCTGCCAAGAAATGATCCAATAAACGCCATCATGGACCCAAAAAATGGAAATATTAGAGCAACTATGACTGTGATAGCCACCATCATCGTCCTCAATGATAGACTCACTGCACACTTCTTGCAAAGAGGAAATATCTCTTCGATGGCAGCTGTGACAGGAGCCATGGCTAGTGCATATTTTGATAATGGAAGTATAACAACAACATAAATTGCAATCTTGGAACTAAAATATTTAACAGGGAGATTTAGAGTAATTTGCGATTTTATTTGGTCCCCAAACATTAGGTAACTGAATATCGACATCAGTGCATAAGCCACGACACAAGTGATGAAGGAAAAGGTCAGTACCTGCAACCAAAAAACACAAAAATTCCTGGATTAGGATCTTCTAAAATCCAGTTAATATATATCATGGACTGTGGTAGGATGGTTTCGAACACGAAACCTCATTGTGGCGACCATGAGAGCGACTACTGAAATGGACTTCAGGAGAAACAACAAAGTTTTGTAAATCTTTCTTCAACAAGAATTGTACATCACAATAGATGCCAAAGATAAGCCATTTTTCTGCATGAGTGAACTATGGCAGACTTGAGTATGGATAACGATAGAGACAACATGTATCGTACATAATAATATAATAATATATGAGTTTAGGGGACTGCCAAGGCCCAGGCCACGTACTTGAGCCACTAAGTTTAGTGGACTGCCAAGGCCCAAGCCTAAAAATCTAAGCATGGTAGGCCTAAAAATCTAAGCATGGTATTTGGGCCGGTCTGGGCACAGGAAAGGGGAATGGTGTTTGGGCCGGCCTGGGCACAGGACCATTTCTTTACTTTTCCTAATGAATGCCCAACCTGGGGCTACCATTTCTTTACTTATCCTAATGAATTAAGAAATAGATAAATAATACTCACTAAACCCAGCCTGGCTCAACCCCATCAATAGGCCTTGCATGGGTCCCGGCATGGCTCAACCCCATCAATAGGCCTTGCGTGGGTCCCGGCATGGCTCAACCCCATCAATAGGCCTTGCCTGGTCTAGCGTACGGCTCGCGTGAGCCATGGCCCAGCCTAAAGGGGGCTATTGCCACCCTTATATTCAAGGCATTGATAATTGATTTCAAGACAAAATTTATATACATACCTTTGAACCCTTGCTCCTATCTTTCATTGACCCAATGATGGTAGGGAGTACACCATGCCCAGTGAAACACAAAGCATAAATGCTAGCTGCCACTGGTATGCCACTTAAATTTAGAGGGCTTCCTTTCTCATGAATCCCAACCCCACCACATAGGCCAACCCATATAACTGCACCCATCACCACCACACAAGCAAAAACACCGGTTACTGACACATAGGCCAATCTCCCCAAGCTTTTTAGCCAAGTAGTAGGGAGAACAACCATGGCGGATAAAATAACAAATGCCTTGCTTCCTTCTATTCTCCATCCCCCAATTTTGTAGCCAAAGTTAGGGAACAATTTAGCTAAACTGTCACCTACTAATATCAAGAAACCTATGTCGAGTAAGAATAGTTGAAGATAGATAAATGTAGAGATGACGATTTTGCCTTTGGGACCAAAGGCAAGATGGCCTATGTCTGGATAGCATTTGATGTGAGGATCCATGCTTATGCAACGCTGAAGGAGTAGGCCTGTGTAATAGAAGATGATCCCCAATAGCACAAGAAGTGCCAAGCATGCCCAGCCACCTTGTGATAATGCATATGGAATTACTACGATCCCAACTCCTGTGGACCCAAAAAAGCGAAAAATTAGGAGAAGGAGAAAGTGAGAAATTAGGAGGAGAGCGAGAGAGTAGGGGTGTAAAGGGGTCGGGTTCTTGTTTGATTCCTAGTTGAACCCATACTGAATCCATACCTAGGTGGGGTCCAGGACATTGGACCTTGCCAGCATGGGTTTAAGTCTGATAAAAAATAAACTTTTATTTTATATATAAGGGTTATGTTAGGTTGATATATTACCCAATGAAAAAAAATATTTGGAATTAGGGATTCGAGACCTGAAAGAGCTCACACTATCAAGTAATCTATCATTGTACTGAACAAATTTTGGATATTTATATACCCCTGTTATGTACATAAAATTTCTAGTAAATATATTTTTGGTAATTAGGAGGGGTGCGATATGATCTACCTCGGGTTGTGACATCACCCGCATGGAGCATTAATGCCACTTATGTACTCCATGTAGGTGATATCACACCCCCTGTAGATGATGTCACATCCTTCCTAATGATAAAAAATGTCCTTATTAAAAAAAGATCAATGTACAAAACAAAGGTATATAAGTGTCCAGAATTTATTAAGTATAACTAAAAAATGCGTTGTAGTGTGAGTATCCTAATATAACCCATTAATATATTGATACACACTCTCAACCATGGAATTTTTTGTCCTTAGCCCTATAAGTAAGATCAGTATAGCTTTTCACACAAGAGTCTACACCATGGTCCAACCTGCTAGGTACAACCTCCGGGTCCTAGACCCGGTCTCCAGTCAGCTTGACCCATTGGGTTGAACCGACCTCCTTGCCAACCTTGACTAAGAGATATGCTAGGCACGGATGTGTCCACACAAAATACTATGTAGGAAAAATCATTGGATGATATGGGATAAGGATGATTTGTATACGCTTTTCACTAACTTTGATGGATAAATGCTCCCCAGAGGTCCTTACTGATATCTGATGTTTGGGGCGCAGGGGGAATAAAGTAATGGAAAAGCAATTGTCTACAAAGTAGGGTGGGATTCGACAAGTGAGGCAAAATACTCTCCAAAATTTTTGGCTGAGTCTATTAGGCCTAGTAATTGGGCCCCTGCCAAGGTGTTCTTAAACAAACTTGGATTTGTTCAAATTACTTAAAGAAAATAAAAAATTGCTAGCAAATCTAATAAATGTTATGCAATTATGTTTCTATATAATTTGCTCTTTTTTTTATGTTGATTTATGAAATTTTCTTTTTATATACTCTAATTTTCTTTTTTCTTTGGATTTGTCTGAACTGTTCTAAGCTATAAATCAAGTTTTTGTAATCTACTTCTTTCTGATAAGGGCCTTTAATGGTGTGTGTAACTTCTTTTCCTTTTTACTGATTTTTAATTATTTTGAGTAAGTTTTTTGCATTTTTTGGAACGCAGGAAAAGGCGAGTCCACTTGAACTTGCCCGAGCTACTCAACTCGGGCAGGGCCCGAGGCCTGAGCACAAGCCCAGCCATGTTTCTAAACATTAGATTTTTATATCATACAAATTTGTGCTATTTTTTGAATATCTTACTGTTTGTTAGCAACTCACATAGGTTTTAACATTGGAATGGTTTAGAGGTGCCCTTCCTATGCTCAAAGGACATCAAAAATAATTTTTTCTTGCAACCATGCGTTGTAGGCATCAGGAGTTGAAGGAGCAAACAAAGTGTAGAAAACCATGCTAGCACTGCATAAATTTCCTATATAAATGATATAAATAATTAATTCCAAAAGTATTAGACAGGGGGCAGCCCAATCTTTGGAGCATGATATAAGTGTTTCAACACTCATAATTCATTTTTCATTTTTAAAAATAATCGTGATTCTTAGATAGATCCAAAATTTCAAATAAAAATAAAAAAAATCTCCCAAGTAGCTCTTTTGCCCAAGGGAGTTAATGTAGTATGCTCCCGGCATGCTATACACACTAATAATTAATAGCCGGTAAAAATCTTTACACAATGTAGTTTCCAATCCTGCTGATACCACCGACTAACACCGTAAAAAAAAAACTAACTCTCTAATCGATATGAAAAAAATGGTAGGAGCCTGTCTTCCACACTGATTACCTAAAAAAAATACGTTGTTTTGTCTCCCTATGGACATGATGAATGATCAATTATATGAAGTTGATTTGATGTTTCCACTCCTTCCTGTAGTGTATCCTATTGTAATTTTTTCAATACATAACAAAATTGTATGTTCTTATGGAATTGTAGAATTGAAACAATGGGTTTTAGTTGGCCACCCTTGGCATTTTAGTAATCTGCACAAAGTAGTTCACCACACTGATTCAAGAATCAAAATCGGGTCCCAATTCGCACTGTTAAATTTCGGTTCATCTGGTCCGACCAGAGTGAATCTGAAGTTGGAACAGGAAATAGCTAACATAAGAATTTAAGAAATACTAGAAAATCAGAAGACTAGGATGTTTATAGGGTTCTTGGCCATGAATGGTCATCCTCCTCACTCTATCAAACTCGAGCAATTTCCGATTCGGATAGGTCATATTTGAATCAGTATTTCATAAAAACCTAAACAAACTCAAGCGATTTCCGATTCGGATAGGTCATATTTGAACCAGTAGTTCATAGAAACCTAAACATTCCCTGAGATTCTAGTAAAATACAACAAAAAAATATATTCAAAATCAGCCGGAAAAAGGACATTTCTATGCATGCAACGGAATAGAGGCACCAAAAAAAAAAAAAGAAGAAGAACACGGACTATAAGTCATTATTACTAGACTTATTTCTCTTTGCAAACCTTAAAGAGGAAAGCATAAGAGAGATTAAGCGCACACAGTCATGAAGAGAGATAGATTGAGAGGAGAGAGATATACATATAGAAAGAGAAATAGAGAGAGAATGACCGGATAAAGAATTGAGCATATTGAAGCAAGTCTTGGAGAAGGTGGTGCCTGTTGAATTGTGAATTTCTAGATCTTGTTGAGCTTCTTCTTCATCTGGTTTCACGATTTCTAGATGTTGTTGAGCTTCTTTGATATCTAGATCTTGTTGAGCTTCTTCTTCATCTGGTTCCACGGTACTCATGGTCAATTGGTGTTGGTGCTTAGAAGGGGTGAGGTCCATTACATAAAAGAGAGAGAGTGGTTAATGGTTAGAAGGGGTTGGGTCTTTATAAGAGTAAGAGAGATGTTGACGCACCAAGAGTGAGGTGAGGATCTGTTTCATTGAGAACGATGCGCACCCCATGACAATGGAATGACCTCTCATTTTGATGCACCAAGAGTGACGATGTGCTTCATTGAGAACGATGCGCACCCAATCACAGGAACCTATATGTATCTACTATCCCTCTCCCTATTTTCTCATTTTCTAAGAACGTGTATAAGGTTGCAACCTCTTTGAATCTGTCCAACAATATCTCCCCTCCCTGCTTTCTCTTTTTCTAAAAGCGTTTACAACCTCCATAAATCTCTCTAACAATATGTCCAAAACGGTTCCAGTGATTATCTTTCTTTTCAAGCCAAATGTTTCCACCTCTTTAAGTCTCTCCAACAGTCTCTCTCTCGTTAAATTAAATTACTGTAATTACTTATCTCTCACATTTCCTTCTTCCCTCTCACTAATCCCTCACCCTTTAATTTTCTCTCAATCTCTCCTTGTCACTTTCTTTTTCTCTCCTTAAATCTCTCTCCCTCTCTTTCTTTTCCTCCCTCTCTCCCTCTATCTCTCTCCACGCACCCTCTCTCTCTCTTTGTCTCGAAGCTTTTTTACATACCCTCTTTTCTTTCTATAGTCTCTATGTATTTTCTATCTTATTTTGTCTTATTCTCATTTTAACAATTTTTTTTTTTTTTTTTACGTCCAATATGCCAGTTAACTATAGATCTTTGGACACTGTCAAAATTTGAACACCTTTTTTAAATTTTAAGCAATAAAATGAGTTTTTTTATTTAAATATCTTTATTTTCTATCTTATTTTAATTTTGACATATTTGTTCTTCATATTGTGATTTACGACCAATATACCAGTTAATCATAGATCTCTGGATGTTGTCAAAATTTAAACACCCCTTTTAAAATATTAGATAACCAAATGAGTTTCTTTTATTTATTGTAATTTGATACTATATTTATTTGTGTCGTTGGTCATTTAACCTAATTATATTTTATTTATTAAATCTATCAACTTAATTTATTGTGTGATTCAGAAATAAAGAAGAATATCGTTTGGCTTGAGTAATTTGAATAAAGATAGTAGTATTATTTAATTGTTGTGTTAATTTTCATAATTATAAAAATTACATATTTTAATTAATCGATTACCAGAATATTAATTTGATAATAAGAATTAATTATAATGGAATAATGGCACTTACATAAATAGTTGAATTATATATAATTAATACATAGAATTTATAAACATGATATATTATAATGCACGCTTATATTCTTGATAATTAACATGATTATTGATATTAATATACATAAATTTAAAGTTAATGAAACTTTATAATATTTATTATAATATTCGTAACAAAAATAACTATAATTATTATTAAAAAAGCAAGAGTACATGAATAATAATAACTATATTGTGATAATTATAAAAATATAATACTTCATTTCATATATACAACAATTATATTATAGTACTAAAATTTTAACTAAATAATATTAATCTACTGTTTTGTGTTCTTCATATTAATCTATTTAGTAACATATGAATAATTATATAATAGAAGTTTATTTTTACAAATAATAAATATTACTATAATTGTATTAATAATCACGATAATATCCTTTCTACATTTACTCATAAATGATTTATTCATTTCACTAAATTTATGTTTCTCTCCCCACATCTCTCATATCCATGTATGTCAACTCGTGCTCATCCCTCTTCTCTCTCATCCCACCCTCTATAGAGAAAGAGTAAGATATCCTATAGAGGGTTAAAATTAGTTTTAGTAGAGGGGGAAAATTTTGTTTTTTTTAGAAATGAGGAAGGAGATAAACATGGATTTTTGCAAAATTTGTTTTTAGTAAAGAGAAAGAAAATAAGCATGGATTTTCTCTTCTTATTTATAGGGGATTTTCTCTCTTCCATTCTATTTCATTTACTAAATATTCTTTCCTATAATCTCTCTCCTATCTCCCACTCTCTCCCTCTATATGATTTCTCTATAGACCAGGTTTCTATGCTGTCAAGCCCGTATTTGTAGAAATGCAGGCCTTAATAAGTCTATTTTTTTAGATGGATTTTAAGACTTTAAGTTTTAAGGACATGTAATCCCTAACATGAAGATCATGAACATGAATAAATAAATAAATTTAAAAAACTAGAAATAATAATTCTAGTAAAAAAACATTTGGACCCGTTAGTTTCCATTGTTTATAAATGGGACACCTACTTGCATAAATCTTTAATATGGATGTTTTAGGACTGCATATGTAGAAATGCGGTTCAACAAACAATTTTCCTTTCTCTATTCATATGGAATCTTTCCCACTTTCCCACCCTCTCCCTTTCTAGGAGATCAAAATTTGTTTCTCTTCCTATTTATTTGCTCTATATTAAGCGAGAGAAAATACCCTCTCTATTTTTGCTTCAGGTGTTATTTTATATTCCATAATTGCCATCTCTCTCTCCCTCTTCCCATAATACAAGGTTCCTAAAATCCAATCTCTCTCTCCCCCTCTTCGCATAATACAAGGTTCCTAAAATCCAATCTCTCTCTCCCCCTCTTTGCATAATACAAGGTTCCTAAAATCCAATCTCTCTCTCCCTCTTCCCACGCTTATATCCATTCTCTCTCTCTCCCTCTTCCCTCAATCTAAAGTTCTTAGATCCATTTTTTTCTCGACCTCCCTCTTTGAGAGCATTGATAGAGATAGAGATATATAGAAAGGTATAAACTCTTTCTTAAAATCTCTCTCCCTCTCTATAACTCTCTCTCTCTATGTATCTCTCTTTAACTCTCTCTCCCCACACATCTCTCTTCCATATCTAACTTTCTCTCTCCACGTATCAAATCTCATACTTTTTTTTTAGGGATAAACATGATTTTTCTCTTCCTATTTATATGGGATTTCCTTTCCGTCATTCTTTTCTCTCTACGGTTTTTTCAAATTCTCTCCCTCTACTGATTTATCATCATCTATTTCATTGTTCTTTCTCTTGTTTATATGTTGTTTTCTCAAATTCTCTTCCTCACTATTGATTTCTCATTCTCTATTTCATTGAAGCTTTTTGGTTCATATCTTGGCTCCTATGATTTAAAATTTATTATTTTTCAATGCACAGTCTCTCTCTCCTCTTTATTTATATACACATATATTTCTATAATAATTATAAAAATTAGATATTGATAAAAATAACATATTTTTTTATCAAATTCTATAATTATATTATAATTATACCTAATTTTTGTCCCATAAAAAGTAATTAAAAAAAAAAAGAGACAAAAACCTTGCTATATGAAAGGTTCTATAATAATTGTAAAAAGTAGGTATTAGTAAGAATAATTTAATTTTATTAGAATGTTCCGGTTATAATTAGATTCGATAATTATAATAGTACTCTCTCCCCTTTATCTTCATAATATATATATATATATATATATATATATATATATATATATTATATTTACAATTATCATTTTCTAATAAATACATTTTAAAATAATCTAATATAATTATAAGTATAATAAATAAAAATTAAATTTAATCGAAAATAATTTATTCTTATTAGAATATTATATTTATAATTTCTCCTTGATTCCCACAAGTTAAGTAAAATTTCTATACACATATATTTCTATGATAATTATAAAAATTAGATCTTGGTAAAAATCACATATTTTTTGTTTGAATCTTATAATTATTATTAACTTTGATCCCCAAAAAGTTATTCAAAAAACCACTAACTATTTAGAAAATGGGTAGGGGCTCGTCATCCCCATTGAATTACCCAAAAAACAAAAAAAAAGGTGGCTTGAAATTCAGATCTGTACCACAAACTGAATTTAAAAGTGATAAAGAGTGGAGGAAATCAAATTATTATTTGAGGCTAAATCTATTAAAAAACGAATAAATCCGCTCTCAGATCAGTGCCTATTGAATATAAATAAATAAAATCATAAATCTAACAAAATAAATGAAAAAAAAGAGAAAAAGAGATGATGAGGAAAATACTTGGCCAGGCAGTTGGCACAGGGCACCTTAGGATTTGAGACCTCGTCCGTATCAGAACTACGGTTGTGTACGTATGTCCTCTGTTGTTCTCTCTTCAAACTTGACAAAACACTGGCTTGGTTGAACTAGAGTTTTGCTGATCTAGTCTAAAAGTTGGTTTCAGGGGGGCTAGGGCTTAAGGTTGCTTCTCTAGATCTAAGTCTAGGGCTTAAGGTTGCTTCTTTAGATCTAGGTTTTCTCTCACATGTTTTCTCGGCTCTCTCCCAATTTCCTGGCCTACATGTTAACAAAGTAACCTTAAATGGTAACAAAATGTGCTTATATAAAGGTTCAAATCGTACTAGAATGGATACATATCAATTTCAATAATATTTGCCCACTAAATTTCCATTTTTGGGGTCAAAAGGAGCCCAAATCTGACCAAAATTAACAGTTTTGGATTATGGGTAATTCACGCATTTTTGTGATATTACGTACAAAAAATCAGGTAAAAATAAGTTGTATTGTTATTTTTAGTTGATTTATTACTAAAATATTAATCATGTAGGATTTTGAATCACAGACTATGGTGGTCTATGCTTCGAGAGTTCACTGGGATAGTGTGGTCATAAGGGTTAAAGAATAATACAGAATTTGCCGATTCTAAAAATAGGGTGTCTACGCTCTTCCATCAAATTCAAACGTATAACTACCGCAACTAAACGACCCTTATAAGTATTGTTTTTTCTTATTCACTCTACTCTCTTTCCACATTCACTCTGCTCTCACTCATCATTCTCTCCCATCAACTACTGTCATGTAACACATCTCTTCCAAAAGGTGTCTTAAAACTCTCATATTCCAAAAGGTGTCTTAAAACTCTTCCATCAAAATTTAAATGTCCTATAACTACTTTCATCTCACCCATCTCTTCCATCAAAATTCAAACCTATAACTACCACGATCAAACGACCTCAATAAGTATTGTTTTCTCGCTTTTACTCTTCTCTCTTTCCTCATTCACTCTCCTCTCACTCATCATTCACTCTTTACTATCCATTAAGCGAGAAGAGGACCTTGCTTATATTTTTGATACGTGCATCTTAATTTGAAAATGTGCCTTAAAACTCTCATATCAAAATTCAAACGTCTGATAACTACTTTCATCTCAGGCATCTCTTCCAAAAGATGCCTTAAACTCTCACATCAAAATTCAAACCTCGTATACTTTCATCTCAGACACATCTTCCATCAAAATTCAAACTTATAACTACCCAACCAAACAACCCCTATAAGTATTGTTTTCTCTCTTTCACTCTACTCTCTTTCCTCATTCACTCTCTCTTTGTTCTCCGTCTCTCTCTCTATTACACAAATCATATTTACTCTTCCACTCTTGAAAGCCTAATTTTTTAATAGAAAAAGCGAAGCATAATAAAACAAAGCACATCCAAATGAAGTTGAAAATTAGTGAAAAAAATGGATTTCAAATATTCGAGTTATAGCTGAGGGGTATTTTTGAATTTTTTTAAAAAGATGGGAAAAATGTATAAATAAGTATTCATGCCCAAAACACTTTCCAATCTTTGCCAAAATGATAAAAATACATTAAGAACAAATCTCTTATTTTTTAAGATTATTTATTTATTTATTTATTTATTTATTTTAAAATACCCAGTCGGACTACCAAAACTGACAAAAACCACATCGGCTCGAGCCCGATTTCAGTTTGACTAGCCGGCTCTAAGTTGAATCCGGCGGAGTTTGTGAACACTGATGCTAACTTCAATTTTGTTCATGCTGAAAAGACAAAACTTTTAATTTACTCTAGCAATTATCAACATCACATGAATTATCTCATCAAGAATTTACATTTGTTGCACAATGCGCTTGACATTGAAATAAGTCCCAAGAGTTGCAATGCAAAAACCTATCATTAGAATCCCCATCACTATAACTTTCTCAACTCTGCAACTCTTTGTGCCCTCAAAGATCTTCAGGTAGCAAATACATGGTAGAATTAGAGCAATGGTGCTGCCAAGAAATGATCCGATAAACGCCATCATGGACCCGAAAAATGGAAATGTTATAGCAATTATGACTGTGATAGCCACCATCAATGTCCTTAATGACAAACTCACCACACTCTTCTTGCAAAGAGGAAATATCTCTTCGATAGCAGCCGCAACAGGAGTCATGGCTAATGCATATTTCGATAATGGAAGTATAACAACAACATAAATTGCAATCTTTGAGCTAAAATTTTTAACAGGGAGATTAAGAGTAATTTGCGATTTTATTTGGCCCCCAAACATTAAGTAACTGAGTATCGACATGAATGTATAAGCCCCTGCACAAGTGATGAAGGAAATGGTCAGCACCTGCAACCAAAGAACACAAAAAGTCTTGGGTTAGGAGCTTCGGAAATCTAGTTAACTTTTATCATTGACTGTGATAGGATGGTTTCGAACACGAAACCTCATCCTGTCGAGAGCCACTACTAAAATGGGCCTCAGGAGAAACAACAAAGTTTTGTAAATCTTTTTTCAACATGAATTGTAAATCACAATAAATGCCAGATATAAGCCATTTTTCTATATGAATGGACCATGGCAAACTTGAGCAAAAGAACGGTTTATCTCGACCATCTATTTTTTAGTATGGATAATGATAGAGACAACATATATCCTACATAATAATCTAATAACACATGATAAGTTTATAATGGTTTGCTTTTCCATTTCAACTTGGTTTTTAAGTTCCTTCGACCCCGTCTTATTTGTAGGGGTGGTAGTGGGTGGGATGGTCTGTGCCGGAACAAATTATATTTGGGCTACTAAGTTTAGCCTGACTACCAAGGTCCAAACCTAAAATCTAGGCATGGTTTTTGGCCTTGGCTGGGGCCAAGAGAGGGGTATTGGCTCGCCCAGCCCAACCCGGCACTACCATTTCTTTAATTTTCCTTATGATTAAAAAATAGATAAATAATATCTACTCAACCCAGCCTGGCTCAACGCCATCAATAGGCCTGGCTAGGCCACTTAGCGTGGCCTTGTACAGATCCTAGGTAAGTCTTGGGTGAGTGTGGCTTAGCCCACACCCAGGTTGTACCCACCCTTATATTCAAGGTGTTAGATACTAATGTTGTCATATTCGCTTCGATGTCTTTTTCGGTTTGGTGAGAAAAATGAAACAATTTAGTGCTTCGGTCAATTCAGAGGAAGACTTCAGACTTTTTTTTTTTAATTTAATATTAATAAATTAAAATTTTGTATATAAAAATAATGAAAAAATAAATAATTTTTTTTAAAAAAATAAATAAATAAAACCTTTATATTAATATTTCTTTGTTTAGGCTGAAAAGGCTGATGCTTCGGTCGAATTTGCCCTAAGCATACCCCAATCTATCCGAAACAAGACTGGATCTGGCCAAAGCGACAGCACTAAGCTTCGCTTCAGTCTAGGCCTAAAATCCGAAGGCTTCAGCCTCTTCAGCCAAATCGAAATTAATTTGACAACACTGGTTGACACTTGATTATGACCATAGATTTCATGCTCAAGACAAATTCATATACGTACCTTTGGACCCTTGCTCCTATCTTTCATTGATCCAATAATGGTAGGGAGAACACCATGTCCATTGAAACACAAAGCATAAATGCTAGCTGCCATTGGTATGCCACTTAAATTTAGAGGTTTTCCTTTCTCATGAAACCCAATCCCACCAAATAGACCAACCCATATAACTGCACCTATCACAACTACACAAGCAAAAACACCGGTTGCTGATACATAGGCCAATCTCCCTAAGCTTTTTAGCCAAGTAGTAGGGAGAACAACCATGGCTGATAAAATAACAAATGCCTTGCTTCCTTCTATTTTCCAACCCCCAATTTTGTAGCCAAAGTTAGGAAACAATTTAGCTAAACTGTCACCTGCTAATATCAAGAAACCTATGTCAAGTAAGAATAGTTGAAGATAGATAAATGTCGAGATGAAGATTTTGCCTTTGGGACCAAAGGCAAGATAGCCTATGTCTGGGTAGCATTTGATGTGACGGTCCATGCTCATGCAACGCTGAAGGAGTAGGCCTGTATAATAGAAGATGATAGCCAATAGCACAAGAAGTCCCAAGCATGCCCAGCCACCTTGTGATAATGCATATGGAATTACTACGATCCCAACTCCTGTGGACCCACAAAAGTGAGAGATTAGGAGGAGAGAGAGTGAGAAATTAGGAGAAAGAGAGAGAGAGAAGGGGTTTAAAGGAGTCCGATTTTTATTTGGATTCTAGTTGGACCAAGATTGAACCCATACCTATGTGGGGTCCAAGACATTAAACCCGTGAGGTCCTAGACATTAAATCATATATATATATATATATATATATATATATATATATATATATATATATATATATATATATATATATATATATATATATATATATAGAGAGAGAGAGAGAGAGAGAGAGAGAGAGAAAAGAAACTGAGACGAGTGAAATGCTATATTGATTGCCCTCATGGGCTTAAAATCTTTCAACGACCCAATTATGATTGGATGGTAGACTCTATTTTGGGCTACGAATTTTTACCTTTTTTCTAAAAAAAATTTGAGATGAATTTGGAAAGTAAATGCATTTTTGCCTTGGGCACCCGATAGAAATATAACGGAAATATTTCATCTAATTATAAATGGACAAATTGCCCCAATGACATCCTTGCGTAGTTTTGCCATTTTAAAATATGTAAATATTTTTTTATATGGGCAAGCTTTTTATGCTTCTCGTGCAACATAAAACTTATATACTTCCTTTCTGTCCAACCGTCCATTCCGTTCATTCTAAATGGACAGCCGAGATGGCCCCAATCACATCACTACACTATTTTATTTTTATTTTTTTATATAAAATATTTTGACATCAAATTTTGCCATCCACTCCTCTCTTAAACTCGTACTTGTAAAAAAAAAAAAATTCTCAATAAAATAAAATGACCAAAATATTTTTAAAATTTTTAAGAGGTATTTTGATCATTAAATTTTATTGAAAAATTATTCTTAATATTTTGTTAGGTGTGCCCCAGAAGAGGACAAGCACCAAATTTCGTAGTCATACAATTTCTAGAAATACAATAAAAATCAAATATCGTCAAATCTAGATCAAACGGTAAGTGGCTCACTTAAACTTTCCCAAAGAGGTTGCCCAAGGGAGTTAATGTAGTATGCTCCCGGAGTAGCTCATTTGCCAAGGGAGTTAATGTAATATGCTCCCCGGAGTAGCTCATTTGCCCTGGAAGTTAATGTAATATGCTCCCGGAGTAGCTCATTTGCCCTGGGAGTTAATGTAATATGCTCACGGAGAGCATGCTCTACAAACTAACATTTAATAGCTGGTAGAAATCTTTATCCCAATGTGTGACTTCCACCTTCAAAATAGTTTACTCCCAAAAAAACGGATAGGGGCGGTCTTCCCCACTCAATTACTCAAAAAAAAGTACTTTGTTTTTTCTCTGCGGACATGATGAACGATTGGAAGTTTATTTGATGTTTCCACATCTTCCTATTGTAAATTTTTCAATACATACCAAAATTTTACTTTTTCATGGAATTGTACAATTGAAACAATGGGTTTTAGTTAGCCACCCTTGACACTTTAGTAATCTGCACAAAGCAGTTCATTACACTGATTAAAAAATTGGAATCGGGTTCCAAATCTCACAGTCGAATTTCGGTTCATCTAGTACGACCCGAGCGAATCCAAAGTCATAATAGGAAATAGTTAACTTAAGAGTTTAAGAATAGTAGAATATCGGAAGATTCGGATGCTTATGGGGTTCTCTGCCATGAATGGCCACCCTCCTCACTCTATCCAACTCGAGCGATTTTAAAGTCAGATTGGCGATATTTAAATCAGCCGTTCACATTAGCAGGTGCCCAGATAATAAATATCTGCATCTAGTATGTTCACATTTGTTTTGTGTGGTAGAAACACAAACATTCCATGAGATGCTAGTAAAATACAGCGAAAAAAAATAAAATTCAAAATCAGCTTTAGTCCCCAAAACACTGAGGAAAAAAGAATATTTCTAAACCTGCAACGAAAGAGAGGCACATAAATAAAAAGACTGAGACCAGAAGTCATTATCACTTAACTTAATTCTCTTTGCAAACTTTAAGAGAGATCAAGGCTATGTTTGAAAAATATTTTCTGAAAATATTATCATCTGAACCAAATATGCTCTAAGTTTTAGCACTTTATAGTCTAAGAGAACATACTGTTATTTTTTTGAAGCTTTAAATTTTATAATTAGAGATAAAAACATATTTTAAAGCTATCTCAAATATTTTTAATATTAAAATTACATTTTTCGATACTATTTAAAAATGGGCTCTACTTTGATTATTTAGAGCCTAGGCTCTATACAAACCGTACCCTTTCGTCTTTAAAAATAAGTGTGAAGTTTGTATAGAGCCGAGGCTCTAAACAATCAAAGTAAAGCCCACCTTCAAATAGTATCGAGAAATATGGTTTCAATATTGAAAATCTTTGTAATAGCATTACAATATATTTTTATATCTAATTATAAAATTTAAAGCTTCAAAAATAGTGTAGATCGAGTAGATCTATGAAAAACTTGAAAATTGACGGTCCAAAAGTGCGTTACAAGATGCATTGTTCCAAAAGTTGAAATCCATTTTTTTCTCACGTTAATGCATCTTGATATCGAGATGATCAATTTGAAGATATTTGAACATTAAAACAACATCGTCTAGTGAAATTTTTGAAACGAGCTTTAATTTGATTGTTTAGAGTCTCGGCTCTATGTAAACTTTTTTCAAGAAGAAAATGACCACCGACACGCAAGTAGGGACAGAGAGAGAGTGACCAGATAAAGCATTGAGCATATTGAAGCAAGTCTTGGAGAAGCTGGTGCCTGTTGCATGGTGAATTTCTTGGTATTGTTGAGCTTCTTCATCCACTTCCACCGTACTCATAATTCGATATTGGTACTTTCAGAAGGAGGTTGGCTCTTTTACAAGAAGAGAGAGATGTTGATGCTTAGAAGCGGTTGGGTTTTTATATAGAAATAAGGACGGTTAGAAGGGACTGGGTCTTGAGGAGACAGAGAGAGGTGCATCTGGGATGAGTTCAGCAGGGGCTCCTTCGTTCCAATTCCACTCTCATTCAGTCAATGAAAAGATAAAAAATGTGGAGAAACAACAGGCGAGTGGAGGAATGACATTTTCTAATAAAGGAAAAGAAAAGGAAGGTCGAGATATGATCGAGAAAGTGGTTGAGTGGGCGGAAAAGACCGGAACACAAACACAACGCCAAACTTGACCTGCATTAACTGCGTAACCAAATCACCCTCTATGCATGCTCTTTTATTGGTCTAGAGAGAGAAACCTTTATCTGACTTACAATCAGTCTTAGAAACATCGAACCGACCTCAAAAACCGGCTAGGGCTGGTTCTGAGTAACCACTAAATTGGCCCCTTCAACTGGCTTAATTGAGCAAGTCATGGCAAGTCAAGAAATTAAAAAAAAAAACAAAAAATACAAAAAATATGTTTAAAGCATGATTAAACAAAACACATCCAATGAAGTTTAAAATTCGTAAAAAAAAAAAATGGATTTTAATAAATCGTTCTGTATCTAGAAGTATTTTTGAATTTTTTCAAAAAAAATGAAAAAAATATATATTCGTGCCAAAAAATACTTTCCAATCTTTACAAAATTGATAATTTATATAAATTATTTTTAAGATACCAGCCCCATCACTAAAACCGGCCCGTGCCTTGTTCCGATCTAACCGGCCGGCTCCAAGTTGAATCTGCCAATATTGCGAACACTCCTTGAAACAACTGAGATGAACCCACCATGGAATGAACCCTCATTTTGATACACTAAGAAAGAAGGCGTTCTATTTCATAGAGAATGATGCACACCCAACATCACATGGACCTCTCTGTATATAGAGATGAACTGACTATTAATTACGTCCGATTACAAAATGCGAAAATGTATAAGGACGTGGTTTCTATGCGGCCAAGCTCGCATATGTAGAAATGCAGGCTTATTAATAAATCTATTTTTGAGATAGATTTTTTAACTTAATTTTTAATGACATGTCATTTCTAACATGAAGATCATGAATATGAAAAAAATAATTAAATTTAAAAAGTTAGAAATAATAATTCGAATAAAAAAACATTTCGACCATTAGGTTCCATTGTTTTTAGATGGAACACCTACTTACATCATCTTTAAGTAGTAATGCGGTTATGCGGTCCAGCCCGCATGGAACAATTTTCCAATATATAATGAAATTATTGATATTTGGTGAAAGACGGTCACAATTAATCTTGACCATTAGATGTGAAATTAGGTGGTTTTATTTACTTCCGTGACTAAGCTCAAAGTTAAAAAAAGAAAAAGAAAAAAGAAGGTAGATCTAAGGTTTTTTGACCTAGATCTAAGGTTCTTAAAGCATAGGGAAAAGCGGGAGATTTTAGGTAGGGTCTACATAGGTATTTCTTGAGATTTCTTGATATTGCAAAAGAATTTTCCTCGGGTTTTTAAGGGTTTTCGATCTCCAAAGGTTGAATAAGAATTTTGGGATTTTTTATAATTTTCGGGATTTTTTTTAGATTTTTTTAAATTTTTTAAATATTTTCTAAGGGTTTTTTCTATTTTTGGGTATTATTGGGCTGTTTTTTCTAATTTCAAAAATTTCTAAGAGATTTCTAGATCTCTTTTCTCTTTTTATGGAGGGGTTAGTTATAGGACTTAATTGGTTATTTTTCCTGATTTTTAGGAATTTTTTTTCCTATTTTTTGGAATTTTTTTTCCGATTTTTTGGATTTATATCGAAGTTTAGCCTTATCTAATTAAAGAAAACGTGTTTCCTACGTCATCCGGCCTTTAGGCCTGCCGGTCCGGGTTATAGTCCAGCCGCGGCCCGACACTTGGATATCACAGGGACTAAATTATCATTTATTAAATCATTTTATCCGTAGGCCCGATTCAGTCGAATCTTGAACAGTTGGAAAGCTCTCGGGCTCTACTTCAAGTTGGGATAATTTTGAGCAGTTTTAAGATAATTATATTGGGTTTAAGTTGCCTATGGTCTACTAAAATTTTTGTGGTCCTTCGAGCTCAAAATCTAGATTTTTAGGAGTTATTTAAAAATTAAAAAAAAGTTGTCTACAAAGTCGAACCAATACCCTAAGAACTTGAATGACCTTTGCTCCATAACAATGTCCAGCAAGTACACCAATTACCTGACTTACCTCTGACAAATTTTGGCCTTGGCCTTCTCACTCAAGAGCGAGAAAGAGGTGGGGATTGGGTGATACGCAACCACCCCTCCCCCCTCTCCCCCTCCAATGGATACTTTTTTTATCTTAAAATTTGGTGATGTAATCTTTACAACTCATAGAATAATCTTGGCAAAAAAAAACAAAAAAAACCTCAAATAAACTATGTACTAAACAAAAACTTATGCTTCAAGCTTCAATAGAGACCGCCCAATTTTTTAAGGGCTAGATCTTATCGTCACAAAACTTAAAATTCTAATTTTTATTTTAAAAATAATCATTTAGTAATTATTATGTTTTCCCTAAAATTTTAGACTAAAGAATTCTCCTAAATAGGTATTTTAAGTGAGAGAGGAGATGCGCAGTATCCTCCCCATGGAACATAATATACGCGCTCTTTCACAAACTACCCCCATTCAAACTTGAAGTTTCGAATCAAGTTCGAACCTGTCACAGCACATATACCACAAGCCATGGGGTTGAAACCAGCTATCGGTTTTGAACCCACTTCACTAGTCACGAATTCAAAACTTAAAGTTCTTTACCTGTTATTTGAGTGGATAAATGGCTCAGAATAATGTTTTAAGAAACACCGTTCCGGATCATAATCACCTTATCAAGATCAAGAATCAATGGGAACTTGATTCTTGATTGAAACTTAGAATTGGGTCAGTTCCTACATAATCATCCAGTTGAACTGAGCGATTTTGTCAAGGTCGCGGGGTTACCATGATTATTTATTTTATTATGTTTTCTCTTTTTGTAATTTTTTTATGAAAAAGAATAATTTCCATGCATGCAACGAAAGAGATGCACAGAAGAAGAGAATAGGGACTAGAAGCCATTGCCACTGGACTTATTTCTCTTTGCAAACCTTAAAGAAGAAAGTCTAAGAGAGATTAAAGCCATGTTTGATTTGGGTGAAAATATTTTTTCATGTGGTTAGATATAAGAATATTTTCACATCAATTAGTTGTCAATTTGATGTGAAATAATACATTGAGGTTTAGTGTGAAATACTTTTACACCTAACCACATAAAAGAATTTTTTGACGTGAAAATATTTTTTAAAAATATTATCATATAAACCAAACATAGCATAAGTTTTAGTACTTTATAGCCTAAGAGAACACACTAGTCTTGCAGCCTAAGAAAAAAACGACCACCACACACCCACATGGAGAGAGAGAGAGAGAAAGGGAGAGAAACCCGATAAAGCATTGAGCATATTGAAGGAAGTCTTGGAGAAGGTGGTGTCGTTTGCATGGTGAATTTCTTGGTATTGTTGAGCTTCTTCACCTGGTTCCACTGTACTCATGACTATCGGAAGTTGGTGCTTAGAAGGGGTTGGATCCATTACAAAAGTAAGAAATACAGAGATGTTGATGCTCAAGAGGAGTTGGGTCCTTTACCAGAGTAACAGAGAGAGAAATGTTGATGCTCGAAGGGGAAGGGGCTGGGTCCCTATAAGAGAGAGGTTTGTTGGAGCAAATGATGGCCAAAAAAAAAAGGAATAAAAAATGTGGAGGGCTTCCTAACCAGAAAAGGAAAAGGAAAAGACAAAAGTGGAGAAATGACAGGTTTCATAGTTGGCAGAGAAAAATAAAAAATGTGGTCATCCATTGACGCTGTGGGCAACGCCCTCACACTCTCAAATGAGAAATAAAAATCTGGAGAAAAGACCCGGTCCAAAGCTGCAGGCCACAAAAGGAGAGAAAAAAAGAAACGAAAATGGTTTGATAGGGGTGTAGCTCTATCAAAACAAGTAAGGTCTCGCGTCATAATTCATCTAAAATTAGAATTCAAGCACCTTTACATTGAAAAAAATGGATTTGAAGTTTTAAAAATAATGTATATTATAACATATTATTTAGATAGTTCATTTCACACTAAAAAGAAGTGTTCATAGCTCTATAAGATCTGTACTATTCATTGAGTTTTGAATTTCATTGTCGGTGTTAAAAATTGATTTTAGAACCATCATGGCCGAAAGTGCTTCCCAGACAAGGATCTAAGATGTGGGTTTGTTTTGTTTTTATAAAGCCTATGCCTTATAAAAACTTCATCCAAAGAAAAAAAAAAAAATTGTTTGATAGGGCTGCAACATATCAAAACAAGTAAAGCCTCACTTCATAACTTATTGAAAATTACAATTCAAGTATTAAAAAACATTTCCATCGATCATCTTGGCTTGAGCATCATAGTTGTGGAAAAAAAAGAAAAAAAAAAAATTTCAAGCTCTAATAATACTGTACATTATAACAATTATCTAGATCGTGCATTTCACCCAAGAAAAATATGTTTATAGATCCCAGGATTCGTACTATTTTTTGAGTTTTGAATTTATCGTCATGGTTGAAAGTTGATTTTAGAACCATCGTCGCCGAAAGCGTTTTCCAAATAAGGATTTGAGATGAGAATTTATTTTGTTTTGATAAAAACGTGGGCCCAATAGAAACCCGATCCAAAAAACAAGAAAGTCGTTGAGTGGACAAAAGATAACGTCACCAAGTCACACTCTAATCTTCGTAACTAACACGCAATCTTGGTTTAGTGAGAGAAAGTTTCTAGATAGAGAGAGCTTTAACTCGCTTCGAACAACATATTAACCCAAAATGGAATAAACTTTCATTTTGATGCACCAAAAGAGACGTTATGTTTCATTGAGAATGATACGCACCCAATCACATGGACCTCCCTCCATCATAAGGATTGTAAATTACATTGTAACATTTTATATCAATTCTTTGACTTATGAAAGCAACATAAAACTTACATGCCAATCTTATATTTTCTGTATACCCAAACCTTTGATCCTACATGAAAAATAGCAAATATAATATCCCCATATATAATACTTAGTCAATTCTTGTTTCTTTTCTTTTTTTGAGAGAAACACTTAGTCAAATCTTTTCTTGTCAAAATATAAAAATAAATACTTGGCCTCATCTTTCTAAGGTCTAATTCATAATAAAATGCCCAAATAAATCTATTAGGTTCAAGTTGGTCATTTGACCTAAATTACGTAGTCTTTTGCGCGACTTTTGCTGGTCCTGGCCCCTCCGTCGTGTACGAGAGTATGCATCGACTCTCAACTAGTGATTTAAAAAACATCGGATCAGCATTGAATCGCCTGGTCCAACTTAACAATCGGTCACCCCGTATTGATTCTGTCAATATATAGGAAATCGTTCGGGTCTAGAAGAGAACCGGCGATTTGCTATAGTAAAACATCGTTTCGTTATACTAAAAAGATTGTTTTACTGCAATAAAAACGTTGATTCACCGAACCAGATAGGTTCTTGACCAATTCACTACTGGTTTTTGCAATGACCGATACAGGTCACCGATCCATTTTTTTAAATCACTACTCTCAACACTCCCCCTCGACTCTCTACCCATGATCTCGAGTTGTCCTTTGAATTTCGCAAACTGGCCACTAATCGACATCCTACGCCATATCAATCTAGTCGTGATGATCGTAGGTCTTCCTGAGCAACAAGAGTAATCCTCCACTCACTTCTCATTATATCTGTCTTCTACGGACTAAATGATGTGCTCATGAAACTCCTAACAAATGTTGCTCCTCAACCTCATTTTTTTCTTTGTGGTTGTTTTATCTGGATTTCATGGGAATCACGGTTTTGGCCAATTACACAATTTCTTGCGTTATATTGTAAGGTATTATTGCTGAATTTAAGCCAATGGAATTTTTGTGTAATTATTTTTTATTCTTACGTTATTTCTGCCTGTTTCATGGATCTCTATGGAATCCCAGATTTCTCATCTTTCCCCATTATTTTAATTTGAGGTATTGGGGTATAGAACCTTATTGTATGGATTATGGATTTTTTTTTTTTTTTTTTGACATGCTTATGTTTGTGTATTATGGATTATGAAATGTTTGTGATATAGGTTATCCATTGCTCTTTTATGGCCAATTGCGTGATTATTTTTGTGTCAAATAATCCAAACAGTAAAAATATATATTTCATGTTCCATCCATATGCCATCCAAACAACATAAATCAATACTATAGGCAATAATTTTCCCAAAAAATATATTTGACAGAGTTAGATTTTTCCAGATAATATGTTTCTAGGGATCCAAACGATCCCTTGCAGTATGGACCGACTTCTCCATGATAGAGTCTGCCAAATACTCCAAGAACTACAATGATCTTCGCTCCATAACAACGTTAGGAAAGTACTCCCAAGTACCGGTCAAAGTGTTTTCTCGAAAGAAAAAATATCAGGTGTAGTATGATACTTCAACTACGGGACTGCGGTGTAAAATATGAAAAAAATTATGTTTATTTTTCAATTTCTAAAATAAAAAGGGCTTTTTACATTAATTACCTTTAAAAATTTGAGAAAATATCTTCATAGATTCTATTTTTAAATTTTATTTTTCCGTAAACCCAAAGTTTCAAAACCTATGTAACTGCATAAAGATTCTATTTATTATATTTTAAAATCCCTTAGACCAACTTTGTCTTATTTTTTGACCTAAATAAATTTTACAAAGATATCCTTTTTAAATCCCTCTCTCCACGTTTTTCTCTTTCGTTTTCCAATCTCCCAAACCCCTCTTTCTCTCTCTCTTCCCCCAACTCTCTTTCTCTCGCTGCCCCGTGTCTCTCTCCCTATTCCCCCAACTCTCTTTCTCTCCCCGTGAGAGAAGCACGTGAAGATAGAAAAAGAAGAGAGAAAGCTAAGTTTTTTTAGATATATATTTTTCAAATTTGTTTGGGTTAAAAAATTAAGGTAAAAATAGGTAAACGTAGTTTAGGGGGTTAGAAGATCTAAAAAATGAAATCTCTATGTTGTAATATAAATTTGGAAAGTTTGCATCTATGAAGCAATGAAATTTTAAAATTGGGTCTACAAAGATATTTTCCCAAAAAAAATCTCTATTTCATCTTCATGTTTGTTCTTTTTGGCATATTTTAAATTTTCACAAGGCTAAAATATTTCCTCCTCCCTAGGGAAGATACTGTACATCTCCTCCCTCAAGTAAAACACATGTTATGGATACTTTTTGGATCTCAAAATTTGGAGATGGATCTTTTAGAACCCATAGAATAATCTATGTAAAAAAAATAAAAAAATCCGAATATGTACTACTAAAAAAAATTGTAAGTTTTTCCATCTTTAATTAAGAAATATTGCCATTTTTTTTATTATTATGTTGGACTGTTTGGATGGAGTAAACATACTAAAAGCACATTCGCATTCTACCCTTCCAAAATTTTCTTGCCAATGCAAAAGGTTTTCATGTATCCCTTGCAACAGTACAAAATTTGCTTCCATACAATAACCAAACATGTAACCCAAGCTTTTCCTTATTCATGAAGAGAAGGGGTTTCCCATGGGTGTGGTCTGAGAAAAAATACTTGCATTTTGTAGAGAGATAAAGGGCCTTGGCCTTACAAAGAAACCGCCTAGGGTTGTCATGGATGGGGCTTGAGCTTCTCTGGTGTTTTCGCAACCCAAGCTTCTCCTTATTCATGAAGAGAAGAGGTTCACATGGATGTAGAATGAGAGAAAATGCTCGCCTTTTTTAAACATGGATGGGCTTAAGCTTCTTTGTTTTTTTAGAGAGAAAAAATGAAAATGCTCTTCTTATTTAGAGAGAGGATAGATTTGGGCTTTCGGTGGTTTCGCATAATTGTTGGGTCACAGGCTGAGGTTGGCACGGGGTGAGAGAGCTGCACTTTCATAAAACAAAATTCAAGTTTGACTTGAATTTTTTGTTACGTTAACTTTTGCTTTAATACCACAATATTTTTTATTTCAATCTAAAAACCTAACAAAATCTTGAGGTTGTCCAAACATTTTAAATCCGTTTCACAAGATTTTTATATTGCAATCCAAAAATATTACAATTTTGGATACATCCAAACTCGGACTAATATTTCCTCCTCCGTAGGGAGGATGCTATATATTTCCTCCCTCGGGTAAACCACATGTTATGGATACTTTTTGGATCTCAAAATTTGGCGATGCAACCTTTAGAACCCATAGAATAATCTCGGCAAAAAATTTATGAAATATACTTTGTGTACTACTTGAAAAAATATATGCCTCAAGATTGAATAGAGACTGCCCAATTTTTAATGGAGAAATCGCTAGTCCAAACCAGTTTCCTGGAAGCCAATTTCGCCTGGCTGATCCAAGTTTTAAAATATGGGTGCAGTTGGCATACTGATGCATTCGTAACTGTAGAGGTACGGTGCACCTTCAAATTTTATCATGTTATATAATTTTGATGTAAAATGTTCTCAAGATTATCTCAAAATATATTTTTATATCTAATTATAAAATTTTAAATTTAAAAAACGGTTAAAATCAAGTAGATCTATAAACATATGACAATCTTGAAAATGGACGGTGTAGATAATATGTTGTAAAATACACTATTTATGAGAATTAAAATCTTTTTATTTTTCATGGTCATACATCTCGATGTCGAGATGATCAATCAAAGGGTTTTTCAACATTAAAACTACCTTCTCCGATGTATTTTTTAGGTGCATCCGTAGTTCTACTCTAAGGTTGCATCCTTATATAGCCTTTTTCCTTAAATTATTGGTTCAAAACTTATATTTCCAAATAGATTCTTTATGAATGAGCTAGTTCTAATCTTGAAGTTTTGAACAAGCCATTTGAAAAAAAAATAAACTTCTCAACTCAAAACTAGAAGCGCTGAATAGTAGGTATTTTATAAGAATGAGAAATTTCATAAAGAGATGAACAACTCAATCTTTTATTGTTGGTAGAATCGGTTCAGCTGTTTTATGAGTATTGTTGGTAGAATCGGTCCAACAGCTGAAGTAGAAGCAAAATAAAATAATACCTAAAGATTGAACGTAGATTGTTTTGTTTTTGGAAGTTGAAAGTTGAGATCGAAGTGTTATAGAATTTTGTATCCAAAACTTTTTCTTTCGAGGTAATCATCTACTAATTAATTTTATTAGTAGATGCTCCCTAGAATTTGAGACCAAAAAAATTCTCCCAAGCAAGTATTTGCCCGAGGGAGTAAATACTGAGATCATAGAAATTGTCAAAAGCAAATATTTGGATGAGGGAATAAATGCATAGTATGAATGATATGCACGGTATGAATGATATGCACGCTCTTACTCTTACGTAGAAATGAGACAGTTTTTAATGGAAGAAGTTTACATAGGGACGAGGCTCTAAACCATCAAATTAAAGCACATCTCAAACATTTATAAGAAGAGGTGTTGTTTCAATGCTCAAAAATCCTAAAATCGATCATCTTAACTTCAAGACATACAAAAATGAGAAAAAAAAAAATTCAAGTATTAAAAATAGTGTATCTTATAATGTGTTTTTCGGACAGTCAATTTTCAAGATACAAGTGTTCGTAGATTTATTTGAGCTACACTAGTTTTTAAGCTTAAAATTTTAAGTTAAAAATAAAAATAAATTTGAAAGCCGCAAGACAAAGATTTACAACATGCGCCTTAGCATTGAGTAGAGTGTCTGTTGAGACTTGAGAGTTAACTTTTTAAAGGCGGTGGTGTTAGTAATGAGAATGGAAACCCCAACGCGGTGAATAGGAGGTAGGGTGAAGGCGTTTGATGACGCTGAGACGAAGTGGGAACCGGTTCTTCCCTCGAAGAGGAGAAAGCCCGTGAAGCCTGTCAAAAGCCCTAGGTCGAAGAAGAGAAAGATGCCACAGCAGCCCTTGCTCCATCGCTATTATCACGAAGAGATTGAAGCCACGAATTAGTGAGATGTTATTTTTTTTAATTGTTTGTTATTATTATTATGAGAAACTCTAAATCAATGCTTCAAAAGTTTGTTTTACTGCTATTTTTTGCTGATAAACCCCAAATAATTCACTGATAAACCCAAAATCAATGAGTTAATTTTTTTATTTATTTTTTTTGACATACAGAGAAGCCCCAAATCAGCGAGTTAAATTTTTTTTTTGCTGCTATTCTATATACTCTTAGTAGTGATTATTTTCTGGTTTCTCCATTGGCTAAAACCCTTAGATCTTCTACATTTAGCCCTAGTTACAGTATCATTTCTCTATGAAAACCCATCTCACGAAACTAGTAGATGTCCTCGTAGTCTCGTCTAACCGTGGCTTCCTCTAACTTTATCTGCTTCCTTCAAATGTATGATTAATGGGGTGAGGATGATCTGCTTGAGGGGGAAAGAAATTTTGGCTATTTTTGGGAGGTGATAATCAAGTCT
The DNA here is from genome assembly GCF_054954075.1 of Amborella trichopoda. Lineage (NCBI taxonomy): Eukaryota > Viridiplantae > Streptophyta > Magnoliopsida > Amborellales > Amborellaceae > Amborella > Amborella trichopoda. The sequence continues at coordinate 1,731,149 of NC_142344.1, forward strand.
TGTGTGTTATTATAGGTATTTTGCTTTTAGGACTGGTTTACACTGCTACATAAAAGGATGTGTTTTTGTATCATGCCCTCTCCCTTGATCATCGAGAGAACAATTGTGATAGAAAATCTAGTATTTTTGTTGGTTTATTTGTTCTTCGAATTATTCTTTTGACATTTAAAGTTTTAAACAATATATTGATACTTGTCCTAATATATTGGGATTCCTCTGCACTTTTCATGTAGATGCTGCCGGGAATGTATATGTTCTCAGTGAAGAGCTTATATCTTTTGATGTGGAAAAACTGAGACTAATGTATCCCTATTTTGCTTCTAGGACTAGTTTAACTGCTGCATAAAATATGTGTTTTTGTATCATGCCCTCTCCCTTGATCATCGACATTGTTGAGAGAACAATTGTGATAGAAAATCTAGTATTTTTGTTTGGTTTATTTGTTCTTCGAATTATTCTTTTGACATTTAAAGTTTTAAACAATATATTGATACTTGTCCTAATAAATTGGGATTCCTCTGCAGTTGTCATTAGATGCTGTGGGGAATATATATGATCCTAGTGAACAGCTTATATCTTTTGATGTGGAAAAACTGAGACTAATGTGTCCAAGATTGCTAACATGCAGGCTTGGATTACTTTAGTCTTGGACTAGAATTTGATGCAAATGTAAGTACAAACCAAAAGTTGAAAACATACAACCTGAACTTTTTTTAATTCATCATTCTGAAATTCCTATTTATTTGAAGTGTTGGTTCACTTGTTGATGAGTATGAACTTTGTTAGTAGTTTACACACCTATTGTTGTCATCTGGTTGACATTTCTTAGTTTCTGATGTGCAATGGTTCAAGGGGTTGTTTTACATGAAGCTTTATTTCCTGTCTAAACCCTTATTAACTTCTCTAGAGTCACAAATACGATGCTCTGGATTTTTCAATTAAAAATCTTTCCTGAGTCATTGCTTGAATGAGTCATTGGCAAGTAAATATATGTATTGTGAAAAAAAAGTATATATAAATTCTCTTTTTGGCAAGTAAATATATGTGATTAATCATGACATAAATTAAAGAATAACAAAACAATTATATAAGCTATATAGCTCACGGCATCTTCTTTAATTTGTTTGCTCTTTGATTCACATGATCTTTGGTAGTTCCACTTTGCTCTGCTGTCTTCGTAGGAGCTGTTTGCCCGCGGAATGGTTAGCTTTGAAACTTTTAAATATCTATTTCTTAAATAAATGGCATATGTTTCTCTTGAAGGTTGCCCATGCATTGAGTGAAATTCTGATATTAAGAAAATCAATTTAGTTCTATTTATGCAAATATTGATATTCCTTGAATCTATTTACATGTATATTGGACGAATGGAAGGAACCTTATTTAATTATAAAATATTTTTAAAGAACTACATTTCACACATCATAGCAGTAAAATACATAATGAACGGAATCGCAGGCAGTTTCGAGCTTTCTCATTGCCAAACAGGTGAAATTCCCAGCACCACAGTTTATCAAATAGGGTTTCAGCTTTCACCATGCCATGCATCCTAGAATCTAAGAAAGTTGACGGCTGGGGTCAATTTTCACCTGCATCCGAAAATCTAGGAAAGTCAACCGCAGGGGTGATTCTCAGGGAGACGCAGTAAAAGTTATCAAACACCACCAGATCATCCCAAAACCTGTAGCCCCTTCATCCCAAAACTTGTAATCTCTTCTCTCTCCTCACACAGTAGGTGCCCCCCACCCTCTCTCTCTTCTCTATCCCTCTCTATATGGTTTTTACTTTGGGTTTTTTGGTGCGATTTTGCAGTAGGATTATTGTTTTGTTTAGTGTCTAGTTCTTCCATTTAACTTGACAACTTTGCGTTTGCTTCGTCTCCTTTTTGTATTCCCTTCTTCTTATTGTTAAGCCTTTTGAATTATTCCTGTAATAATTTTCGTTTTGCATAGGAGCTGATAGAACAATCTGCTATTTTACAAGTTGAGAGAGAATGGCGCTGGGATTGATATTGGGGATAGGCAGATCTATGCGAAGAAAGCGAAGTTCGGCTCTTGACATTCTCACTTCTAAAAGAAGTCCAAGGGATTATTACAAGGGAAAAAATGTCAAGCCCACTGGTTTTCACACTCGCAAAGGTTCGGTTTTCTTTCTCAGTATGATTACAGTCAATTTTATTTATGAGTTTGTTCTTTGTACAATTCTAATTTTTATCTATACATTGAATAGTTAAATGTGAATTTCTCTGAACCTGTAGTTATTTATGATCTTTATTGAATACTTAAATGTGAATTTCTCTGAACCTGTAGTTATTTATGTTCTTTATTGAATAGTTAAATGTGAATTTCTCTGAACCTGTAGTTATTTATGATCTAATAACTTTATTTATGTATGAACCTGTAGTTATTTATGATCTTTATTGACCAATAGTTTCTACCAAAATCTTCTTCTTTTTTTTTTTGGTAGCTTGATTATTGGTTATTTTATATATTTCTCCCGCATTTGGGAGTGAGGAAATTTTGCCCAAAGTGGGTTTTTCGAGGTGGTAGGAGTTTTTGGGCTCTTGAAAAACTATGGCAATTACTTTAAAGGGAAATTTAGGGATTTGGAAAGAGAGAGTTCGCCGACATCCACCTCAATCATGGCAAGATAATCAAACCTGGATAAATTGAAAGTTTGGTCATCTTCACTGCATGTGCTAATCAACCATCCAAACAGAAATAAGTTTGAAGTAAATTGTTTAATAGAAAGCCTAAAGAATCTGGAATTATCATCATTAAAATAAGATTTTCGTTGAAAGAAGAGATGCCATTTCCTAAGAAACTCAAGTAGTCAATATGCATTGTAAAGATTGATTAATCTCTTTGGGATTGAAAAGAAGAAGTGCAATGATCAACTTAGTATATATGATCCATCTAGAACTTCTATTAAGAAAACTATAGTAAAGTTACTTATTCTTTTGAGAAGTAAGAAACTAAAGATCCTCTTCTTTATTCTGTTTATAATTATCTGGATTGAGTCTATAATGGTCAAATTGATTTATTGATTCCATGACAACAATAAAATTTTGGGGGTTAGTCTCCTGAGTATGGGAAGGCTTTAAGTTGTATTGGATTCTTAAGAAGTAACTTCAAGATGGTTAGCTAAAAGCCCTTTTGGGCAGTATACAATATGCTATGTTATGCTATTGTCTTCAAACATACTGGTCAGTTAAAATACCTTTTGGGCAGTATACAAGATGCTATGTTATGCTATTGTCTTCAAACATTGTGTGCCTAGGTATCCTGTAAGGAGGGCTTTATATTGGTCATGAAGAGCCAAATCCTCGTAGAGTTCGAGATAGTGAGAAGGGGTATACAATGAACCAAACAGAATTCTTCTGTTGGAGGAGTGAGGAAGGTGATTCATATACATTGCTACTACGTCATGGGTACACGAATAGATGTTCAGGACTATTTAATAAGTACTATGGAATCTAAGGACATGTGGAGAACATGTTGAAGAAAAATTCAAAGTTGGGAGGTTGGAATGGTCATCAGGAGGGTAAGAGGCTGCATGTTCATCCTATTCATGAATAGAGGGCCAAGGACAATATCATTTGGAGGGATGGATATATGGGAGGTGGCAGAGTGTTGGACCGGGATGGCCTCATTGAGATACTTAGCGCTGAAAGATAATGGAGGTTGGAGCCTAGCAATGGAGGTTGATATAGTTGTTGTCAAGGAAGTCAAAGACTTGGAGCATACTTTATGTTACTTTCTTAAAGAGTCTTGTAAATATTTTTTATTTATAGAAAGCAGATTACCAAATACAAACTTTAAGGTTGGACCAACCTGGAGCCATCAATTATTGGAGGAGTTTTGACGATGATTAACATCAAGGGAATCATTTCCTATTCATATATGGTGGACGTGTTGATTGACATTGGGCAAATTCCATTGAGCATTGAGTTGATGGAGTGAATTATCAGGTGAATTTATACAAATATTATTGCCAAAATAGTCATTGTTATGGTTTAGTGATACATGGTTGCTCCTTCAAGAAAAAAGTTGGCAATCGGAAATTCTCGGAAATTTTATGAATGTTGTGAAGTGTGGAGTACTCAACAAGTTGACATCCCATGGAAGGCCAGTTAACAATGTTGATGAAATCCTTGAGACCCTCAAAATAATAGATGTTAAGGTGGAATTTTCTTTTTTTACTGTTAGGTATGGAAATCACTTTTAGATTTTTAGGAACTAGTTGAGTGGCTTATAGAATCATCAATTTGAGAATGGTAAATATAAGGATTAAATGTGGGATATGGAGGATATTCCTTTTTTAGAGGCCTTGTATTCTTTATGTTTATTTGCCCCGCACCTTTTTTTAATGAATTGGGTGGTTATCTTCAAAAACGAATATTGAGGCTGGCAAGTAGCCTCTTCTTTCTTTCTGGTCTTTCTAGCAATACAAATAAGTTATGTGGTGTAGCATGTTCTTTTGTTTTCTTGGTAAAAAAATAGTTTCTTTGTTATAATTTTTGGGAATTTAGATAACATCCTTTAATCCATTTCCTTTTTGGAGACATGAAGGCATATCACTATAAAGAAGATTTATCGTAGTAAAGGAAAAAAGCCTAGTGTTGTTGATAACAAGTATTTGAAAAGAAATGTGGTCCTGAATAATGAAGTTCAAATGTAGATAGCGCCATCTCTTCCATGTGATTCCTTGTCATCTTCTTGACCAACAACGCATTTGTGCTTATACAAAATTTTACACTCAAATTCTTTGTCAAATATTTTCTATAAAAAAAAAGGTCGAAGTTCAAGTTTGTATAATGGCCATACCTTAAGGATGGTTCCAATTAGGATCAAGAGGTTGAAGGATGTATTATATAACCTGACAAATAAGGGAGATCCTTCTAGAATACCGATTTCTTGGTCCAACAAACTTTATTTGCGTGATCCAATGCAATTTAAATTCTGGTGATAGATTTGGTCGGTGGTCACTGATTCCCAACGTAATAAATTTAGTTTGAGTTGTTATTTTCATTGGACATCAATAATGTGTCCTATGTGTATTTTCATTTGACTACATAAGAATTGATGCCTATGGAATTAATACATCAATTGCACTTGAATAGGATCCATCTTCTATCGACTATAAAATGGAACATTTTGATGCAGGAGGATATGTTGTGATGGATGAAAAATTGCCACAGTACGTCATTCCTGATTTGACGAACTTCAAGGTATTTTGTCTTTGGATTCTACTTCAGTATTTTATTTTATTACGATCTTATGATTTCATTCACGTTGGCATGTGTCGTCATCATCATCATCATCTGAGCCTTATCCCAACTATTTGGGGACGGCTATATGAATCTTGTTCGGCCATTTTGCTCTAACAGGTATCATGACCTTAGTAAGCCTATAAGTCGTCATATATTTTCTCACTACTTCCATTCAATGTCCTTTTGGGTCTTCCCCTTGCCCTTTTAGAGCCTTCTACTTAAACTAAATCATACTTAACTGGCGCTATATGGGGTTTGCATTGCACATGGCCAACCCACCAAAGTCTACTTTCCCTCATCTTATCACCTATTGGATTCACCCCTAAGTTCCCTCAAATATATTCATTTTAAATTCTATCATTTCTTGTCCTGTCACTCATCCATCTTAACATTCTCATTTCTGCTACACTCATCCTATGGGTATGTTGTTTCTTGACCTTCCAACATTCCGTCCTATAAAGTAAAAGGTTTCATAGCTATCCTATAGAACTTCCCCTTCAGCTTCATTGGTATTTTTCGTCCGGCTAATTTTAAAACCTTTAGATTCTAGAACATCCTTCTAAGTTCTAACTTTGCATTGACACCACTTTCGTCTCATCAATCAAAACTATGTCATCTTCGCACTGGCATATGTGTAGTTATGAATGTTAGGCTGTGTTTGTTACATTATTTAATTAAAATTTTAATACAAATCTCATGCTTTTCTCCTGGATGGAGATTTAACTGTACACAATTTTGGCTTTTGAGAGTTATGAACAATATAAGGCAGTTCAGAAAATATCAAATGGTCAGCTAGTGACAGTTAAGAACGATAATAAAAGTTGAAAATTTACAACTGTGAACAATCTGGATACCTCCTAGAGAAGGTCCTTTTGACATAAATCACAGAACTAGATGCTATTGAGGAAACCAAAGATCTGAAGCAAAATATCTTTTTACCAACACTCCAGAATATCCTAAAGCAAAAAATCTTTTTACCAACACTCCAAAAACAAATGGCTCAAATAAGGTGACTGGAACATGGCATTCTTTCTTTGAACAGAAGTTGTAGGACAGTAGGCGACAAAACAACTGTATCCACGAAATCAAAGATGGATGAGCCCCACAAACGTTGCATGAGTCATCTCCTGCAAAAGACTATTCATTGCAGAGAATATGCCGAGGCTGGAATTGAGAATATCTAATTACAAACACAGCTGTCTCACGAAGGGAATGAGGTGCAGCACTGATACTCTACAAAACGCTTATTGAGGCTTCTGTTATGTCTAGGCATGCCCTGGAAATAACATTGAAACCCATTGTGGAAAGATATAATGTTAGATTGGCATCATTGGGAAGATCGGTATCTTTCACATGTCCATATTCCGGAATGTCTGTGTCGATTGTTAGGAACGTGGAGCGCCTCATGCATGACTTCTTGTAGTTTGGAACTGGCTACACCTAAATTCCTCCTGGATGGGTTGGGAACAGTATATAAACCATAACACAGTGGAGGTTTGGATATCAAAAAGTTGAAAGATTGTAATGCAGCCTTGTTAGGTAGGTGGTGGTGGCTGTTCAGCTGTAATCACAAGCATCTTTGGCAGCAGGTCACCCTACATAGATACGGCCTTAGGACCAGCGACTCTTGTCGGCTGCAGAAAAATCATGTCCATGCTCATTTGAAGGATGCCTTGGAAGCGATCAGCAGCATTCACACTGAGTTCTCAAGTCATATTGGATTCCCTGCCAAAGTGCCGACATGATTTGGTTTTGGGAAAGACCTTTGATTAGTTGACAGACCCTTCGACAAACATTTCTGAATCTCTTTGCAATAGCCTCTAATCAAGATTGTTTAATCTCTCAAAACTATGGGGTCTGAAGTGGTCAGCTAGTCTGGTCACCAGTATTTCAACGAAACCTGAATGATGATGAAATGTCAAGCTTGGCCTGTATGCTGGATGCCCTCACATCCCACTTTGTCTCTTGACTTAGGAGGAAGAATGGAAAGACAATCTGGTGGTCTCTCCCACTGGTACCTTTATGGTATCATCTTTTTACAATTCACCTCACCCCATCAAGCTCTCATCCACTCATGACTAGCAGGACATGGTTTACACATGTACCTCATAAAGGAAAGGCTCTTAACTGGTTGGTACTCTCTAACAACGCTCTCACACTAGACTCAGTGCAAAAGAAGGGGTTTCTCCTTACCGGTTAGTTGCATCATGTGCTGAGAAGAAGAATCGATCAGCCACTAGTTCGCCCACTGTAAGGTAGCTTACCAGATTTGCTCCTCCGTTCTTATCCATTTGAGCTCCCTTGGGCGAGTGTCAAACACTTGGTTCAGTCCGTTCTCCTCCCTGTCCAGCTTTAGTATTACTCTGGCGCCTTTCCATTTTGTAACTGTTTGGACTATATGGCTCGAACACTGGAAGCGCATATTCAATTACACCAAAGCTAACATGTGGTCCCTCAAAGGCCACGTCATGGCAATGATCATCTATTGGGCGCAAGCGTGCAAGGAACTCAAGACTTTCTCATCAGCCAACCTCAGTACCCAGTGGAAGTACATATTTGGTCCTCACCACTCACTATATTGAGATGATCTCAATGGACATCGCCGCTTGAGGGAGTCATCAATCTAAAATTCAAAGTCAGCTTTGTCAGGAACCCTGGACCTACTGGGTATGTTGACATATTTAGGGAACATTAGGGGTGGACCTTGCTTACCTATTCTAGCCTATCAGGGATAACAATTGTTGCGCACATGGTGACCCAACTATGTTGGCTGGTCTCCCAAGCATTCAAGAGATCATGGGGCTCTCCTTATTTGTATTAGATTCACAAAATGGAATCACCTGGGTTTCTGAGTTCTCTCCTTGCCCCTGGAATCTTGACCACATGTTCAAACAGATTTTCCATATTTGCCAATCCATTCAGCATCGTCTAGACATTCATGGCGAGAAGCAAACTCCATATCATCCTCTACACATTCATGGCTGGGTGCAAGCACCACGTTTGACTCCATCCATAATGACGTACTTTTGTTCCTCATTAACTCTGTTCCGGCAAAATTTTGAATTACACACAATACAAAACTCTCTCTCTCTCTCTCTCTCTCTCTCTCTCTCTCTATATATATATATATATATATATATATATATATAAGGAAATAGTTTATATAAGGCATCAACCTTATGCTAGAAGTGTAATGCGCACCTCGTGAACCGATTAAAAAAGGTTGTTCTGGAACTGGAAATCCTCCAATTGATCATGTCGACATCGACACATATGAATATGAACGAGAAGATTTTTAAGTCTTAAAAATAGTACATCTTGCAACACATTATCTTGACCTTCCATTTTCAAGATTTTCAACTGTTTATAGATATGTCTGGTCTCAACTATTTTTGGAGTTTTAAATTTTATAATTAGGGGTGAAATAAATTTAAGCCATCATTTGGGTTTCCAACACTTGAGCTGCATCTTCTGTTACAATTTGGAAGTGTGTCTTGCTTTGATTTTCAGGGTAGATGCATTATATAAACTGCACCCATATACAACTCTGTGGCCTGCTCCATTTGACCCATGTAAAGTGTGATGACACGGACCTTCCTTCTTTTTGTATGTATTTCTTGATGGATAATTGGATCTTTACTGCTGTTGTGAATGCATGTATTCTTTATATCTGGCGTCTTGAGTTTAGTTGGATCCCATTTTGCAGCTTAAGCCTTATGTTGCACAGCAGAGCTGGTCACGATCAGAGCCTCAGACTGAAGAAACCACTGCACAAGCTGCCAATACAGAAGGGAGCAGCAATTGAATTGCGATTGGAATTTCTCTAGAGACCAATTGTAGGTTTAATTTCAAGCAGAAAAGAGAAGAGAAGAATATCCCCCCTTTTTGCTCTATTTGTTCTGTATGTTCCATGTGTTTTAGTTGTTTCCTCTTGTGTTTCTCTTTGTTAATGGCCCCTGAGGAAAAATGTTACAAAATCATAAATGTGCATCAGCAAGAGAGACTTAATTTTAAAAAGAGAAAATGATATTAAATCGTTAACCAAAAAAAATGTTACTGAGGTGGTTAAATCAACAAATTGATTAATAAGTATTTACTCTATGAAAAGATACAACATTTGGGTATCCCCTTGGAGATATTTTCTAAAAGAAAGTCCTAAGATGCCCATGTTATGTATTTAGAATCGTACAAGGGCGTTAATTTGGCCATTAACACATGCAGTTGCATTATCAAAATGCCCTTGTATGTTTCAGATCCCAAACTTTGGATGAGACTTAAAAACACAAAAGCAAAACACGCATTTCAGCTTTAAAACTTGTAACAAAAGGTTGTATTCATCTCATTTGGCTTAGAGTGGTCCAAGCTGAATAATGAAACTATGCCTGCTTGTTCAAAGTTCCAAACTTGAAATATTAGTTTCAGGAAAAAAATTCCTTCCATGTGTGGAATCTATGACAAGCGGTGTTTTGGTAATTCTTTTCATGTTATGGATTAGATTATTAAAATATCCGTTCTTGTTTAAGATCTTAAATCCTGTACATGGCTATTTTAGGTATTTGTAAGCAAAGTAGTAGGGGAGGTATGTGACTTGTAAGTGAAATATTCTTATTAGACTTCAAATGATTTGACAATCATGGTCGAGGGTTTAATATGATTTCACCATTGTTTCATTGTTTTCTCATTAATTGATCAAAATATTCGTGATTTCAACATATGTTCTCAAATGTCCAAAGCATGATATCTTTTGGATTTCTAGCATGATTCTCCTTTGATCAGGGATGGGCCGAGCTTGGGCCTCATTTGTGGCCCGGTCTTGTGGCTGATTTGACGGCAATTTTTTCACAGAGAAGTATATAATGAGATTATACATCTTTGGTACAAGATGGTCACAATTGATATTGACCATTGTACGTGAAATTAGATGACTGCATTTATTTTCTTGATCGAACTTAATCTTTAAAAGAAAATTTTGCGAATATTGTAATACCTGCAAGCTATCAGATTTCACATCACATGGTTATGAACAATTGTGACGTGAAAAAAAAAAAAACTTTCTCACCGTTACAAGCTACAGCCTTTACTTACTTTCTAGGTGCAGTTCAGCTATAGGATTCGAAGTAGGATGTAGTACATTTATCATTACTTTAGCCAATCAAGCCAAAGCCCAAATACTTTTGTATGGTCCAAGGGGATTATCCTTTTGGTGTTAACAATATTATTAAATTCTCTTAGCTTGCGCTTGAAGAGCCTAGTCTTGGGCTTGAAGTCTTGAGCTTGAACTTGAAGTCTTGAGCTTGAGCTTGAAGTCTTGAGCTTGAAGCCAAAACGATCCAAGTCTTGAGCTTGAAGAGCCTAGTCGATGCAAAGTGGCTCTCCATTAGAATGAATGTGCAATAAAATTTTAATTCACATAAAACTGACTATGAACTAAATAACTTGGATAAGATTTAGATGATGATGATGATAAAGATGGTTAGAAAGTATACAAAATTTTACGATTCGTTAGTATTCATACTTTTATGAGATGTTATTATTTTACAAAATTTCACAAAAGTTTATGAGGTATACACTTTTTTTATTTTTCAGTTTTAAAAATTGAAATCGTTTATATAAGGTTGCAACCTTATATTGCTGAAGTGAGGTGCATATAAAAAAATCCTACAAAGAAGAGTGTTCTAGCATTGGAGAACCCTCCATGTGATCATCTTGACATCGAGAAGAATGGGCATGATGAAAAAAAAGAATTCTAAGTCCAAAAAATATTGCATCTTGTAACAAGTTATCAGGACTGTCTATTTTCAAGATTCTTAAGTGTTTCTTAATTTGTTCTATTTGTACAATTTTTGAAATTTTAAACTTTATAACTGATCATGAAAAGATATTTTCAAGCCATCATAAGGTTTTTAATACCTAAACAGTTCTACCTAAATTTTATATGCATGCCTTATTTCTACAGTATAAAGAGCAACCTATAAATGATTGAATTGATTGAATTTCAATGCCACACGATAAGTTTGGAATCTTGTATACATGTAGAAATGAAACCTAAAAATAAAGTGTAAAGAGATATTTTCCCTTAAGAATAGGCCTACGAAGAGTCCGTGAAAGCCCATTGGTCCACAGAGAACTCAATGTACAAGAAAGGAAATGTGAATGCCCTCCTCTCTCTCCCCCATGAGAAGAAACCTTGTAAAAAGGGCAGCCATTTAAGCAACAAGTCACAATGTCTTTACTATAGTTAGCAAGTTGGGGACTATCAATAAATTGGCTCGCCATAAAATCGGAAACAAATTGTTTTTATTTTAAAAAGTAGGATGAAAAAATCGGGTAAAAAATACGAATCGGTAAAAATATTTCATATAAAGATATCGCTAATATATCGGATTAGGTTCAAAAAATCAAAGTGAAAAAATCAAATAAATTTATAATATTAAAAATTTTAAAATTCTAAAAAATAAAAATTATGTCAAAGCCATCAATAACTAATTCATCCATAAAAACTTTCCCAGACTAATATAATTAAATCAATTAATTTAGATATCTAGTGACTCTCATCCAATCATCCAATATTAAATACAAAATTAACTATTATATACCAAAAAAAAATGTACCATATAAATTTACCCATTAATACTTTAAGAAAGATCACACCTACTTATTACGTACCAAAAACAAATATACTATATAAATTTATTCATTAAATGCTTTAACTATGATATGGTGATAAATATACTATATAAATTTATTCATTAAATACTTAAACATTGTACCAAAAAAAAAAGACACGATTTTTTTTTTTAACTAAAGTATGGTGACTATGGTCACTCTATAAGTATGCTTAAAGTTTTATATGCATACTTGTGGAGTTTATAATTGAAAAGAGGCTTGTAGAAATTTGGGTTTCACATATCTGTTTTTACAGTTTAGAGAGAGAAGAAGGAAGAGAGAAAAATAGGGTTGGGCTCATAGCCATTAGGGTTCCGGTTTAGAGAGACAAGAAGGAAGAAGGAAGAGGAGAAAATAGGGTTGAGCTCATAGCCATTAGGGTTTATAGAGAGAAGAAGGAAGAAGGAAGAGGTCATCGACTTCACAAACCTGATTTCTTAGAGAGAAAAAAAGGAAGATGGGATGCGGATTTGGGATAGTTTGAAAGGGGGTTTTCTCTTTGATTTGGGATGTTGTTTGAGAGAAAGCCCTAATTATACTTATTTATGAAGTAACCCTAACTTATTTTTAGAGGGAGAAAAAGAAGAGGGTTTTCTCATTTTCTTGGGGAAGGAGCAAGCACAATAGGTTTGGGGAACTAATCCTATATGTACAATTGCTTGCTCCTGTAAGTTTACAGTTTACACTATATTGTTTATCTTTGTTATCACATGATCAAAACCAAAATATTGATTATTTGGTCATGTAATCACACTTTCTGCTTCTCATTCATCAGTAAAAGATTATGTTTTGTACTCTAATTTGTGCCATAAACAGTATTTTCATAGAAATAATTATTTCAAATAATCATAGAAATCTGCATGTATATGATTTTCTTTATTCAATGATTTACTTTACAAAATGATTTGCTATAAAAAATATTCCATTTACACAATGATTTTCCATAATAACAACTGAAATCTGCATCTATTTGTTTAATTTTTTTAAAAAAATGGAAAAAAAAAAATTCATACCTTCAATCTGCAACTATGGCTTTGAAGAACACAGTGGGAATAAAAATTTCTATCTTAGGTTTTTTTTTTAAATAAATTTTTTTTTTCAAAAGCATGAAAGTAGCAATGGCTGCAATACACAAAATAGGAATATATATATATATATATATATATATATATATATATATATATATATATATCTTTCAAAAAAAAAATATTGGTAAAAAAGATATGATTTTTTGGCATGATTTAAATCGTATTATGAATAAAGTCTTTTTTAAACGTTTTTATGACAACTACGCCATTTTTTCCAACCTTTTCAAAAAGTCGACGTTTAAAACTGTTTCCATAAAAACTCCGATTTTTTGAAAATACCGCCGATTAAATGGCGATTTGCTAATTATGGTAACATTCTTCATTTCCTATTTTCTCTTTGAAATTCAAATAAATTCATCAAAATATACTTAATTTATCAAATAATTAATGTTTATTATGTTTTTAAAAAAATGGGAGAGTATAATATGTTCCTATAAGAACATATTGTGCATTTACTCCCTATGTCAAAAGACCTACTTGGGAGTTGCATAATGAAATTTAGGGAACTACATGAAACCCACTTAATGATCATTTCCAAAAGAACAAAAGTTCGAATTTTGAGTTTTGAATTTTTAGGCACTTTTTAGATCTTGGCCCCTCAAAAATTGTTTGGTCGCTACTTAATCCGAGATATTATTTTTTCCTAGTATTTAGAAATATCAATTCATAAACTTTTTTTCATTAAGGTTAGTCCATAGGTTGAAGAGATTGTATTTCCAAAATATGGGATCCTAGAATTATGGGACTTTTTACCAAAGGTAGTAAAAGTTTATAAAAAGTTGACGCTTTAAATTGTAGAATGAAAGTGCACCTCAAAGTCACATCCAAAAAGGCTGTTTTGATGTTGTAAAATCATCTAATTGATCAACTTGACATCAAGATGTATGAATATTAAAAAAATAAAAGATTCTAAGTTTTAAAAATATTACATTTTTCAATACATTATTTGAACTGTCAATTTTTAATATTTTCATATGTTTATAGATTTGCTTAATTTTAACTATTTTTGAAGTTTTAAATTTTACAATTAAATATAAAATAAATTCTCGAGCCATCCTAAATATTTTCAACACCAAAATCATATATTGTCATGAAGCTCTGATGTATGCCTTACTTTGATTCTTTAAGGTTGCAGTCTTGTGCAAACCACACCCTAAAATATTTTGGCAAAGGAAAAAGTTTATTTAGGGCCTAGTCTCTAAACAGTCAAGTTAGAGCCTACCTCAAAAATTTCACTAGAAGAGGTTGTTTTGATGTCTAAATATCATTAAATTGATCATCCTCGACATCAAGATGTATGGACATGAAAAAAAAATGGATTTTAAGTTTTGGAAATAGTGCATCTTGTAGTACATTTTTGTAGAGTCAATTTTCAAGTTTTCATAGATTTATTCAATCTACACTATTTTTGAAACTCTAAATTTTATAATTAAAAAAAAAAATTATATATTTACATAGAGCCTAGGTTCTAAACAATCAAATTTGAGCTTATATAAAAAATTTCACTACAAGAGGTTATTTTAATGCCCAAATATCTTCAAATCGATCATCTCGACATCAAGATGCATGGACATGAGAAAAAATGGATTTCAAAATTTGAAAATAGTGTATTTTGTAACATATTTTTGGACCGTCAATTTTCAAGAATTTCAAGTTTCCATAGATCAGTCGATTTATGCTAGTTTTGAAGCTTTAAACTTTATAAAAAATATGAAAAAATATTTTAAGGCTATTACAAAGATTTCCAATATTAAAACCACATTTCTCAATACTATTTGAAGGTAGGCTCTAATTTGGTTGTTTAGAGCGTGGGATCTATACAACTATCACAAATATTTCCAATATGAAAAAGTTTATATAGAGCCGAGGCTCTAAACAATCAAATTAGAGCCGACCTCAAAAATTTCATTAGAAGAGATTGTTTTGATGCCCAAGTATCTTCAAATTGATCATCTCGATATCAAGAAACATAGACATAAAAAAAAAAATGGATTTCAAGTTTTGAAAATATTGAATTTTGTAATGCATTTTGTGGATCGTCAATTTTCAAGATTTTTAAGTTTTTATAAATACATGGATCTATGTTATTTTTGAAACATTAAACTTTATAAATAAAGATAAAAATATATTTTAAGGCTATCACAAAGATTTTCAATATCGAAACCTATATTTATTTGCACTATCTAAAAGTAAGCTCTAATTGATTGTTTAGAGCCTAAGTTTTATACAAAACCACACCCTTCCGAAACCACATTTCTCTCGACACTCTTTGAAGGTGGGCTCTAATTTGATTGTTTAGAGACTCGGCTCCCTGCAAACCGCGCCATTTGGCAAAAGAAAATATAAAACATTCGAGGCCCGCGCCAATTTGGAGCGCTCCCCATCCCTGTGCAAAACCAAAACCCTCACAAAACCCCATCTAATCCTCTCTTAGAAACCCCCCTTCTCCAAAACCCTAGAAAAGAAAAAGCTGCCTCGCCATGTTCAGGGCAGCACTAAGATCCGCCATTGGAGCCAAGTCCCGTCTCCAAACCCTGGACCCAACCCAAATGAGATCTTATGGCCTCATCCCCATGGTCATCGAGCAAACGTCGCGAGGCGAGCGGGCCTACGACATATTTTCTCGCCTCCTGAAAGAGCGCATCGTGTGCATCACAGGTCCCATCGCCGACGACACAGCCTCGCTGGTGATGGCGCAGCTCCTATATCTCGAATCGGAGAACCCCTCGAAACCGATAAACATGTATATCAACTCCCCTGGCGGGGTCGTGACTGCGGGCCTGGCCATATATGACACTATGCAGTATATTCACTCTCCGATCAGGACGATATGCGTTGGGCAGGCGGCCTCGATGGGATCGTTCCTGCTGGCGGCTGGGGCACCAGGAGAGCGGCGGGCACTCCCAAACGCACGAATAATGGTGCACCAGCCTTCGGGTGGGGCCCAGGGGCAGGCGAGCGATATCGCGATACACGCAGAGGAGATTTTGAAGACCAAGGACAGGTTGAATGCCTTGTATGCAAAGCACACAGGGCAGGATGCAGAGGTGATAAGGCAGCGTCTGGAGAGGGACACTTTCATGTCGGCGGAGGAGGCATGCAAGTTCGGGATTGTGGATGAGGTAATTCAGCGGAGACCGGTGTGGTTGGTGTCAGATGCGGTGGGATCCGCGCCGTCTTCTTCATCATTGGAGGGGAAGGCAAATGATAAAGAGGGCTCCAAATGAGGTGCCATGGTTTTGATTTTTATCATTTTCTTTTTTCAATTTGTGGACAAGGATGTAGAAATACATTTGTAACCATGGGCAGTTCATGATTTATCAATTACTGATAAGCAGAAGAAAAAAATGATTTTGCTGTGTTTTTCAGTTGAATCTTGATTTTGCTTGCTCACTGTTATTAGTTCCCTTGTAATTGGAATTTGTAGTACTTTTAGAGCGTTGGTATTGATTGAGGTGCCATGGCTTTAAACTTATGAGTTTAAGTATTTGGTTTGATTGTTCGGTGTTGTTGAATTTTTCGGGGAAGGCTGTAACTTTCCTGTAGAGCATTGGGTAGTTAACCTTTTTATTTTTATTTTGAACCTTTAATATGCCAAAAGAAATGGTTTTCATTGTTCTTTTATTTAACTTTGATTTTGATTTTGGTTGCTAATTCTTCTGCTGAACGAAGAGCTCTAATTGAGGTCCCATTTGGAGTTGTGACTTGTTTATTACCCCTGAATTTTTGAGGGGGAAAAATTCAGGGGAAGAAAGGTTGCTGTACTTTTAGAGCATTTGGTAAATTACTTTCTGTTGAATTTTTTAGCTTTTTAATTATAAAATATTTTTGTCATTGTTCTTGAGGTGTCATGTTAATAAGCTTTGCTTTCTTATTTGTTCTTAGCTACTTTTGGAAGGTTTGCAGCATGTTCATAGCATTGATAGTTTGTTTAAATCAGATTTTTTGTTTTCATACCATAGTAAGCTCCACTGAGTGGACAGTAATTAGAGTGGGAGGGAAAGGCAAATGAGGTTGTGAGGTTACAGGGAGATGGGGAAAAGGGCGATGTAACAGGTCTTGGTGGGGGGATGACGGAGATGGTAATAGAAGTGATTGGCATTCCTTTTCATGAAAATATGGGTGAATTGGGAGTCAACCATGAGCAAGAAGCTAGGAGGGAAGATTTGGTGGTACCAAGGATCAGTTGGGATAGTGAAACAAGACAATAAAAAATAAAAACAAGAGAGCATGATGGGATAAGTTGGAACATTCTAGACCTAAATGCCTCGAACAAAAGGATGCATTTCAGGGGATGGATTGGAAGTAATGAGATTGCTGTAGTTTTGGTTCAGGAGACAATGTTTGGAGGATAGAGAGTTGCCTGAACATTAATATATCAGAAATATCAGTTGGCTATGCAGTGTTCATAAGGAAGTGCTAAAGGCTATGCAGTGTTCATCAGGAAGTGCTAAAGGCATTTGGGTGTTGTGGAATCAGAGATGATTTTGAAATCATCAAATAATGGTAATCAGATACCAAATTTTGCTAGGGATGTGTTTGGAGGGTGAGGATTGTTGGTGGTTGCTGGTTGTTGAGCCCAGTCTGTGAGGCCTAGTAGATCCAATCCAGGGAGTAGTAGTGATATTATTGACAATTATTGCTGGTAAATTCAATTTTCTTGGTTTTTATCACGATAAGTTTCTGTGACGATAATATATGTGATATGATCTCGGTAAATTGAATTTATCACTAAGTTAAGACACCCTGATATTATCTCGATAAAAGGAACTGCAATACTAACTGGATTCCACTTTTAGATTTTAAATAATGAAAATAAATACATCAAAAATAAATGTAAAGCAGGAAAATGGGGGAACTTTGTAAATATAAGGGATATACAGTGGATATCTTGTCTGAAAAGAAGTAAGTTAATAAAATCAAGTTACATGGGTAGTAAGTGTCTGAAACATATTTGAATTATAAAAGGATTTAAAATAATCTTTTAATTTTCGGTTTTAATTTTGAATTTGACATGCATTGATGGCTTTAAATTTTTATTCCCTAATATTTGTTCTTTCAGATTTATATTTTCAACTATATGTGTACTAATTTTCAATGAAACATTATTATACCGTAAAGATAACATAATTTAAATGACTAAAAACTACGGTACATTCCCTGGTAGTCTCTGATAAGAAACCGCAGTTGGTAATAATCCAATAAAGTACCCCTCAGATAACATGCCAAAAATGATAATTGTCACTAAGGTTGTGAGCATAGTTGAGGAATAAGAGAGAAACTTATTGAAAACCAAATGGGCTATGGTATTTGGGAGGTGATCCTAATGCAAGTAAAAATCTCCATGAGGGAATTGGCAGTGGTAAAATAAACACGGTTGAGTGGGTTTCTCTATGAGAGATTTGGCAATGGAATAAATAGCTAGATGGCACTTCTATGAGTCCATCAAGCATCACTCTTTTATTGGACTCGCCCCCTTGGAAGCAGGGTGTCCATGATCTACCTGGACAAGCAATTAGTTTTGCCCAGCCACTTTCATGTTAGATACATCCCACCCAAACGAAGCAATTTGATAAAGTATCGACTAGAGGTTAGGTAACACTGATATATCTCCATTCTCCATCTCAATCTGAATGATTATGTACCTCCATAAAGTTTTTGTCAAGTCGATATCGTGCACAACATGACAATGTCTGTCCAAGCCTATCTTGTTTAACAGCATTTATCAAAAGCTATCTCAGACATTTGGCCTATTTGCTTCATGAAATTGAGGATCTAGGAGCACAACATTTGGTTTGAAACAATATGGCTGGAGGAAATGGGATTAATATCATGGTGAGGGGTATGGTCTGGCATTGGACCCATTAGGTGAAGAGAAGAGAGTAGATTGTCTGACTTTGCAAAATAGGCTTTTGAGTGGACATTAGACCCATGAGCTCTAGGTTGTGAAGGAGCCTGAAATGTCTTTGATACTGCACATTAGAGTATTGGATGAACAGTGGACATTAGATCCATGAGCTCTAGGTTGTGAAGGAGCCTGAAATGTCTTTGATACTACACATTAGAGTATTAGATGAACAAACACAGTGAGGATTGTGGAAGAGGACCTGAGAGGGACAGATTTCACTTAGTGGTCTGTGGTCCTGTATAGTTCAATGCTTTAGCAAACATGGTCAAGTCAAAATTAAATGAAACTGTAAGCTTCTCTGGCCTTCACTAGAGATTACGTGGATGAGATCATTGAAACCTTCAATTGTTGGAACATTGGTAGCAGGCATTGTTGGCTTATTGCACAGTAAGGTTTTGGAAAATTCAGGCATAGGGATCGTAGGAAAGGGAAAGGAATCAAAGTGCTAAAAAGTCCGTGATCCTCACACAAGAACTGACTCGGCTCCTTCGCTCCCTGCAATAAAAACCACCCCCAGAAAAAAGAAGGGGGGGAAGGAGGGGGGGGTGGGCCTCATTCGAGGATTTTGTATCTACTTAAATAGCTATAGTTTTGGAGAAGAGGGTTTTAAGATTAGTTTAGAAAGTTTGTCTTAGTCTCTTAAGGACCCTTGCCTCTCAAAGCCAAACAATGAAGAAAACGTGCATCATAATGGTATGGAATATGATAAATGATAGTCCAGCGGGTCACTATGGTCTGATGCAATGGATGGCAAGAGTAGAACAGTCCACATGGGTCATGTCATGTATTGGGTGGTTGCTATTCTGTATTCGTGTGTAAGATGATGATGACCTCAGTGGACCATGTGACCTGCATGCTCACCATTGAATTGACCCGGTCAGTGGAAAAGCTTGTAATTCTTGACCCCAGCTGACCTATCCAAACAAATTATTGAAATGGGTCCTGGTCATATGAACTTTTTGCTAAATCTTGAAGTTAATGGGGGTTTAGCTTGATGGTTGGCTTGTGGGTAGTTTGCTGTTGCATTTGGCCCCTTTCATCTTTTTTCATTATGACTCGCATTGCTTTACAATGAATCAGTATTTTGGGGGTAGGGATGTGCGTTGTTCTTATCAATGTTTGAAGATCACTTGCCCTGACCTGTGATTTTGGGCTGGAAAACCCCGAAATCGGCTGAGTCTACTGATTTTTCAATTGTTCGTATTAAAAATTGCCAGGTCCGACTTGGACTTGCCCAAGGCGGACTTGGGTCAGACCCTAGTAAATTGAAGCCTGGGTCTGACTTTTTAAACAATGGTTCTGATCTTCTGGTCGTGTTTTGGATATTATCATTACTCTTTCTTCATCACGAGTGTTTTCCAATAGAGCAAAAGCCTCTCTCTCTCTCTCTCTCTCTCTCTCTCTCTCTCTCTCTCTCTTTTGGCTCTCTTTTCCTACCCATGACCATAGCTGCATCCATAGGACAGTGCTGTATGGTTAATTTCCCATTGGTTGAGAACCAACACTTTGTTTTGTGAATCTTCTAAGAGATCATATCCAGTTTTTAGTGGCTTGTATTTTTATAGGGAGCTTGTCTTGTTCTAGAGGATGATCTAGTTAAGAACTTATGAAACCTAAAAATAACAGATTACCTTTTGTTACAAGATGGGATGATAAAGAACAACAGTAGTAGTGATTCTTCCAACTTGTCAGTTGGACTATCCCTTGAGAAACTATTGGTTACTTATGAAAAACTAATAGATGCTTATGTTTACTCCTCATCAAATGTGCTAAATACTTACTCTCCATTAAATTGGTCTTCAATGGAGTTATGGAGAGATAAGATTATATGTTCTTGCAGGAGCAAATTGTATATTTGCGCCCCTGGGCAAAACCCCGAGTAGGAGTATGTTTAGGACCTCAAATTTTGGGACTGTAGTTGCCAGATTGAATTGGTTAAAAAATTGAAAACACCTTCTAGAAATCTGACTGCTTTCGAAAAATCAGACGGTTGAATTGGATGTAGACTGTGTTCAATAACACTCTTTAATGAATTTATTATTTGGGTGATTCTATGTAAATCTCAAATTAACCCTATGGAGTAGGTATTTTGCCTGAGGGAACAAGTGTACAATTTGTTCTTATACTTAGAGAAAAAGTACTTAGTTGGGTTTGAGAATGAGACTGGTTAAGGAGCCAAATTGTTTTTAGGAAAAAGCACCTGGTGAATTTCCAGCCTCTGCCAAAAGCATGTGTTGCCCCCTTATTTCTCCATGTTTTGGGTGATTTTGAGAATTCAAAATCTGCGTATCCATTATCTTCACCCCCAAATCCAAACTATTGGAAGAAAATGGAAAAAAGGCTTTATAGCCTCGAAAGTCCTTCATTTTGGATGCTATTTCAAAATCAATCTGAACTGTCCATTTCAATATATACTAAATCAATTCTCAAGTATCGCAAGAGCTCCGAATCAACCTTTCTGTGGTCACTCAGGTCGATGACATCATCTAACATGTGTTGTCACGTGTTGGGGCCGTGTCGACCCATGTCAACATGCAATACAGAGGTCTATATGAAATGTCGGGGTAATGTCAGCAGTGGTACACCATGGCGAAGTTGGAATCTGCCGGCCATCCCTTATGGCGGACAGCAGAGATTAACATTGGATTTTGCCGGTGATATTTGATGTACCACATATGCCATATACATATCTATATTGTGGTCCGGTTTGGACAACCTCATTGCCACATCTGAACCTAATGTCCCCATTATGTGGATGCTTGGAGGATGATGTGTGCACCCGAAGGATGCACAAGCATCCTTCAATGGCGCAGATTGAACCTGGCGTATACACGAGCCACATACTCTTTAATTTTTATTTTGGGAAAATTACAAAAAAACCTCAAGACTATTACCAAAAACCCCAAGACCAACAAACTTTCTATGCAAATAACCCCCAACCCAAAAAAAATAAAAAAAAGATTAAATTACCCTTAATACTATTGCACACGTCTCTCTCTCCAACCGTAGAACATGTGAGACAACGCTCCGGTAGTAGCAAAGGCTACTCCTGCAGTAGCCCTCCGTTAGTTGCAAAGGGCGCTTCGGCAGTAGCACTTCGGCAGTTGCACTCCGGCAGTAGCCCTCTGGCAGTTGCAAAGGCGCTCAGGCAATAGCGATTCGGCAGTTGCAAAGGGCGTTCCGGCAGTAGAACTTCTGAGACACAACGCTCTGGTAGTAGCAAAAGGCTACTCCTGCGGCAGTTGCAAAGGCGCTCCGACAATAGTGATTCGGCAGTTGCAAAGGGCGTTTCGGCAGTAGAACTTCTGAGACACAACGCTCCGGTAGTAGCAAAAGGCTCTGCAGTAACCCTCCGTTAGTTGTAAAGGGCGCTCCAGTAGTAGGGCTTCGGCAGTTGCACTCCGACAGTAGCCCTTTAGCAGTTGCAAAGGCGCTCCGGCAATAACGATTCGGCAGTTGCAAAGAGCGTTTCGGCAGTAGAACTTCTGAGACACAACGCTCCGACAATAGCAAAGGGCGTTCCGGCAGTGGAACTTCCAGTAGAACTTCTGAGACACAATACTTCGGCAGTAGCAAAGGGCGCTCCGGCAGTAGAACTTGTGAGACACAGGGCTCCGACAGTAGCAAAGGGTGTGCTCCGGCAATAGCAAAGGTGCTTCGGCGGTAGCGCTCCGACAATGACAAAGGGCGCTCCGGCAGTAGCAAACGCCGCTCTGGCGGTAGTGCTCCGATAGTGACAAAGGGCGCTCCGACAATAGAACTTGTGAGATGTCAAATCTCACCAAATTGATTTTTTTTGTCTGGAAAGAGCATTTCCATCTAAAAAAGGAAGTTTTTACGTTGGGGAAAAAAGTGAAAGAAAAAGTTTGGATAGGGGTAAGTTGCATAGATAGTTTATTTTGGGGGTTTGTAATTTTCCTTTTTATTTGTCACAAATGTTATTCATTTGAAAATTGGAGCATCCATATATATAAAATAAAAACGGTATGCCTTTTAAACCATTAATTCAAATAAAACATTGACATAAATACCTTGATGCATTTAGGAGTTTTTTTTTTGTTTCTTTTTTTAAATGCTTTTTTTAGTTCTCATTAGGTACACCCCATAGAAATAAGGAAAAAGTTTATATAAGGATGCAACCTTATAATGTAGAACTACAGATGGACATAAAAAATCCATCAAAAAAGGTAGTTTTAATGTTGAAAAACCCTTTGATCATATCGATATCGAGATGTATGACGATGAAAAATAAAAAGATTTTAAACATCAAAAATAGTGCATTTTACAACATATTATCTGCACTGTCTATGTTCAAGATTTTCATAGGTTTATAGATCTATTTGATTTTAACCATTTTTGAAATTTAAAATTTTATAATTAGATATAAAAATAGATTTTGGGATAATCTTAAAGACATTTTACCTCAAAATTATATACCATGATAAAATTTGCGGGTGCACCCATCCGCATGCCAACTGCACCCTAGAAATAAATTTATGCCCCAATCTTCTTAAATCTGTTTATTTTGGGGTTACAAGGATAGTTGTAGGATGATGTCGTATCATCACCATAAAAGGGGCAGAGAAAACATTAAAAGAGAGAGATATCTATCCTACGTAAGAGAGAGAAATGTATATGTGTAATATGAATGTGATAGAGAAAACATTAAAAGAGAGAGATATCTATCCCACGTAAGAGAGAGAAATGTATGTGTAATATGAATATGATAGAGAAAACATTAAAAGAGAGAGATATCTATCCTACGTAAGAGAGAGAAATGTATATGTGTAATATGAATGTGATAGAGAAAACATTAAAAGAGAGAGATATCTATCCCACGTAAGAGAGAGAAATGTATGTGTAATATGAATGTGATAGAGAAAACATTAAAAGAGAGAGATATCTATCCTACGTAAGAGAGAGAAATGTATATGTGTAATATGAATGTGATAGAGAAAACATTAAAAGAGAGAGATATCTATCCCACGTAAGAGAGAGAAAATGTATGTGTAATATGAATGTGATAGAGAAAACATTAAAAGAGAGAGATATCTATCCTACGTAAGAGAGAGAAATGTATATGTGTAATATGAATGTATGATATGTAGATATTATTGCTGGCAACTGACCTGGGCCCGCGCAAGAAAAGCCTGACTCGGCCACCATGACAGTCCTCTGGCCCATTGCCACCACGTTTATTACATGGCCATAGGAAGAGCAACGACACAATTTTGCCCTTGCGGGAACGTATAAACTTTTTAGCTTTGGTAAACATTTATTTGAATATGTGAACGGAGGGTAATCACTCTTTTCTCTTAGAAAAAACTGTTTTTAAATTTTTAAACTACAAAATATTCTATTCTCATTTTTATGCAAATGTGTATGATTTAAATCCGAGTGCTTGTATAGAGCCTAGGCTCTAAACAATCAAATTAGAGCCTACCTTCAAATAGTGTCCAGAAATGTGGTTTCAATATTGGAAACCTTTGCAATAGCCTTAAAAAATATTGTCATCTTTATTTATAAAGTTTAAAGTTTAAAAAATAGTGTAGATTGATGAATCTATGAAAATTTAAAAATCTTGAAAATTGACGGTCCAAAAATACATTATAAAATACACTATTTTCAAAACTTGAAATCCTTTTTTTTCTTATGTCCATGCATCTTGATGTCGAGATGATCAATTTGAGGACATTTGGGAATCAAAACAACATCTTCTAGTGAAATTTTTGAGGTAGGCTCTAATTTGATTATTTAGAGCCTCGGCTCTATATAAACTTTTCCCTTTAAAGCTGTTTTAAAATTTTAAAGTACAAAATATTAGATTTGCATTTTTATGCAAATGCATATGATTTAGCGAAATTTACAAATAACCCCCAAGATTAGACTTTCTATGCAAGTTACCCTCAACCACATGTTTTTCCACAAAATACACTTTTCTACCAAATATCCCCCAAAGTAAAAATATATTTATTTTTCTAACAAAAATACCCTTTTTCATATATAAAAATTTAATTTTGGCCCGATGTTCACATGGGCTTACATGGGCTGCGGGACCACTCTTTGACATTGTCGGACCACACTTGGGGCCTGTTGCCGGACTTCATGAGCCTATTACCGAGCCGCTCTTTGGCAATGCTTGACCGCATGACCATTTTTTTGTTAGTGCCAAACCACTACATGTATTGTCGGACTGCCACCGTTATTTACTTAACTTACATTATACTATTGAACCGCCTTTTCATGGGAAAGAGGAGACAGAGGCATGGGTAAAAGTATAGGAGGGTAGTTTAGATTATTTTTTTTTGGATTGGGGGGTATTTGCTAAGAAAGTATATTTTGGAGTAAAAAATGAGAAAAAAAAATTAGTAGGGGATAACTTGCATAGAAAGTCTAATCTTGGGGGTATTTGTACTTTTCCCTATGATTTAAAGCAGGTGATCACGGGTCAAATTTTCAAATAATCTATTTTACCTCTTTTTCACCCTGGTAGGCTCAAAACGATATGACTGGAAGTAATAAAAAGAGATATAGGGACTTATAGCTTTACTGCTTTTAATAGAATACAATGGTAGATTGGGATTCATATAACCAATCCCAATTAATTGGAAAAAGACTTTGACGTTTATGGTGATGACCTCCTTTTCACTTTTTTCTTAAAAGAAATAAAGAATCCTTAAATAAAAACAAAAAGAAATTAAAAAAAAACTCCAACCAGTAAAAAGTAACAAACTTGAAAACCCATTTGGTCTCCTTGATAATAATGCTTAAAAGGAAAAAGTTTATATAAGGTTGTCACTTTGAAATGTAGAATTAAGGTGTACCTCTAAAAACCTTCAAAAGAGGTTTTGATGTTAGAAAAATATCTAATTGATGATCTCGAAATTGACATGTATAGATGTGGAGGGAAAAAAAGAGATTTCAAGTTTTAAGAGTACTACATCTTGCAACACATTATTCGGGCTATCCTTTTTCAAGATTTTCATGCATTAACAAATTTTCTTGATTTGAAGCATTTTTGGAGGCTAGAATTTTTTAATTACAGATAAAAATAGATTCTCACACCATTTTAAAAAATTTCAACACCAAAATTGCATCTCATAACAATTTTTGGAGGTGTACCTTAATTGGATTGTTTAAAGTTGCAACCTTATGCAAACCACAATATCAATAATCATATTAGTAATTAAAAAAGGTTACATAAAGTTGCAACCTTAAAATGTAGAACCAAGCTGCATCCAAAAAATCCATTCATAAAAGACTGTTTTGAAGTTGGAAAACCCTTTAATTGTTCATGCAACATTAGGATATATGACTATGATGAAAAACATAAGATTTTGGGTCCCAAAATTGTGCATCTTGCAACACATTATCTGGGCTATCCATTTTCAAGATTTTTGTATATTTATAGAACTGCTTGATTTGAATTATTTTTGGAGTTTAAAATTTTATAATTATATATGAAAATAGATCTCAAACCATCCCAATGATTTTTTACACCAAAGTTAGTATGAATTTTGGTGGTGTACCTTACTTATGCAAACCAAACCATTGATTCTTATTCAAATATTCCAAATTCCAATGTCCCATTTTAGCCAATTATTGCATTTTTTTTTTAATTTCAAATAAGTTTTTTTGTTAGTTACCGGCTCATGCATGTGTCGTTGGTTTTCGTGGATTTTTCAAGACTCCATGTACATCACAGATCACTCCAAATCCATTTTCACCAGGAATTCATAAATTTGGAGCACAGTGAAACCGATGATTTTTAAGGAGTTGGAAAGTTGGTAAAAAAAAAAGGTGTACAAGATGGACCATGATTAAGACTCAAAATTAACTCATTTATTTACAAAGTCATGATTCAGTTCATAATCATGGAGGTCGAAATGATAGATAGATTTTTGAGTCCAAATCAAGCTCGGAAAGGTAATTTCCAAGGGCGACCTTTAGCCCTATTTTAAATAAAAAAGAAATAAGAAAATAGTGATAGAAGTAGAAAGTATCAATCTTGACTCATCTTTTGCTCCTAACAATAATTTTTTAGTGTCCAAAAAAATAAAATAAGATAAGATGCTTTTACGGCTCAATTTAATTTTTTTAGTTACATATTTATGATCGTGGTGGTCAAGGCATAAATTTTTATACTTTTGGATCTATATGAATTTTGGAAGGGTGGGCTTACACCTAAACCCTACCGACTCTTAAATAAAAAAATAAATGAAGAAAATAAAGATTTTCGAACTAGAAAGTAACAAACTCAAAAAATCACTTCCGCTAACTTATGATACTATATATTATGAGATCATTTATTTTGGTACAAGGATGTCATAATCACTTTTGGTCATTAGATATGAAATTCAATAGATAAATGTGTGTCCGAACATTCGAGAAAAAAAAAATTGTGACATTTTTGTATCAAAAATAAATAGTCTCATTGTATACATTTTTCTAATTTATTTTATACAATTTCCACATTTCTTATGTTTTTTTCCGAACATACCAAAAAACATATGAAAAATGCAATAAAAGTGACGCTTTATTTATTTTGATAGGGCCTCAGTCCAATCAAACCATTTTCCAAACTAAACTAATAAATACTGGAGGAGAAAGGCACCAACTCAAAAGGTTGTAGTTTCTATAAGGGGTGCAGTTGGCATATAGATACATCCGTAACTGTAGAGTTAAGGTTTGCCTTTAAAGTTTATCATGGTATATATTTTTGATGTAAAATGTTTTTAGGATTGTCTCAAAAAAAAATTTTATATTTAATTATAAAATTTTAAATTTAAAAAATAGTTAAAATCAAGTAGATCTTTAAAACATATAAAAATCTTGAAAACCTTGAAAATGGTCAATGTAGATAATATGTTGTAAAATGTACTATTTCTGATATTAAAAATCTTTTTATTTTTCATGGTCATACATCTCGATGTCCAGATGATCAATCAAAGGGTTTTTCAACATTAAAACTAAATTTTTCGATGGATTTTTGAGGTACATTCATAGCTTCACATTATAAGATTGCAACCTTATATAAACTTTTTCCTTCTATAAGGCTTAGATTTTATGAAAACAAAGAAAAGTCCCACCTCGAATCCCCTTCTAGAAAGCAATTCGGGAGTCAAAAGTTTCATGATGATTTAAAATTAATTTCCGATATAGACTATAAAATTTGAAGTTAAAAAAATAGTACAAATCATGTGTACATGTAAAAACTAATTATTAAGGCGAAATGAACTGTCAAATAATGTATTACAATATACATTATTTTTAAAACTTAGAAATATTATTTTTTTCCACAATAATTTTTCTAAGAACATTTTCCAACTGAAAAAGTTTTGAGGTGAGGCTTTACTTGGCGAGGCTTCAGCCCTATCAAAACATTTTCCAAATCAAAAACCCCTATTGGTCCCTTGAATCCGATCGGCATCTACTATACAGGGGTGGGCCTTCCAGCCTCTTAGTGAGCAGCTGATTCGAAACCCTAAAAACCAGAAGCACTCTTCCATGCGCGATCGTCGTTGATCCGTAACCATGAGTCATTAACGTGGACAAAGCTAGAGGTTTTACTCGATGAAGTTGTCAAAATGGAAAGAAATTAGGGTTTGCCTGTTGAATTCTCATTAGAGCAGATCAAGATGCAGATATCTAGGTTTTCCAAGGAAGACCCATGATTATAAGGAGATCTCGGGTATCATCCATTGGAAATTGGTGAGGTTCAAAATTTGCGGCATTTTTTTTAAAGTGGAGGAACCTGCCGTTTGAGTAGAGAAAGTAGGTTTAGCCTATGAATTATCTGCAAGTTTCGAAAATTTTGGAGGAGTATAGGGTGTTTGAATAATTTGGAGGAGTATTGGATCTTCTCTTCTTCATTTACTGATCACTGAAAACTACAGTTTTGAAGAAGAAAGTTAAGTTATGGGGGGAAAACCAGGATTGAGCTCTGCCATGGCTCCTGTAAGTCTGAAAACCGACTATTTCAACCTTTCATTCAGGAACTTCAAGCTCAAAACAAAGCAACAGGAGCTTCTGATAAGAGTAACCGCTCTGGGTTTGATCTATGTCTTGGCCTTCATCACTAGGTTATTCAGTGTTCTGAGATATGAGAGTATGATCCATGAATTCGACCCTTACTTTAACTATAGAACAACACTGTATCTCACTGAGAAAGGATTTTATGAGTTCTGGAACTGGTTTGATTCAGAGAGCTGGTACCCATTAGGTCGAATTATAGGGGGAACTTTGTACCCTGGTCTCATGGTGACCGCTGCTTTGATCTATTGGACTCTGAGGTTTTTGAGCTTCGCTGTTCATATTCGTGAAGTTTGTGTTTTAACTGCTCCATTTTTCGCTTCAAACACAACTTTGGTCACTTATTTATTTGGGAAAGAGATTTGGGATTCAGGAGCTGGTCTTGTAGCCGCTGCCCTAATTGCTATTTGCCCCGGCTATATTTCTCGGTCGGTTGCTGGTTCTTATGATAATGAAGGAGTGGCCATTTTTGCATTGCTTTTGACCTTTTATTTGTTTGTGAAGGCAGTCAATACTGGATCTTTGGCCTGGTCTTTAGGTTCAGCATTTGCTTATTTCTATATGGTATCTGCTTGGGGTGGTTATATTTTTATCATTAATTTGATACCACTTTATGTTTTGGTGTTGCTTGTTACTGGGAGGTATTCGATGAGGCTTTATATTGCATATAATTGCATGTATATATTGGGGATGCTGCTCGCTATGCAGATCCGCTTTGTTGGGTTTCAGCATGTTCAATCTGGGGAGCATATGGCTGCAATGGGTGTCTTTTTCTTGATGCAAGTAAGTTTATTCTTTACTCTCTTTCACTGAGAAAAGCATTTCCTTAGATTTTCTAATGGAAGCAATTCATTATTTTGAATTTTTATGGTATATTAATTTCTTCCATTTGAGTTCACTATATTGGTGGGCACGTTAGGATACCATTGTATTAATTTCTAGGGAAGAATTGATGTCTGTTTGTTTGGATTCTAATGAGTTCAATCCGTGTCATTGGTATGTGCAGTGGAATGTTTCTTGTACAGACCATAATCTTCTTGAAGTGAAAGATTATCGACCTTTACCATGCTTTGTAACACTCAATTATGGAAGAAACTCCATGATTATCAACCGAATGCTATTGGCAATTACTTGTTTTTTTTTGGTCTGTTTTCTATGGGACACTTTTAATCATTAAAGAACTCGTTCAAACAACTGATGAACTACACAAATTATTATTTTCTTTGGTGGTTAAAGTTGCAATACTCCCCATAATAATGAATTTAAGAGAAATAGAGAATCACCTTTCACAATTGGCATTCTAAAGTTAAACGCTTACTGTATTTTCAAGGAAGAGATCTAGCTTCTGCCTTATGACTGGTGGTATACTGGTATTGTTTATAATTAGCTGAAACTCTTTTTGGAGGAGTTTTGACTGTTTCTTGAAACAAGTGAAAATGTCATGGATCCTTAAGAGCAGCATGATATCAGATTCTTTTCTGTGGTTTCCTGTCCAACATGGCACTTCTTTCCATGTTGATCACATGGACAAGAGAGAATCTTGTGATGCTTATGTAATGTGTGTGGATTTGAGAAATAAAACTTTGTGGTTCGATTAAAGGTGTGGTTGAAGATAAACAGAGCCCTCTTACCAATTTTAATGGAGAGCAAGTAACGGCTTAAGCAACTGAAAAATGGGGTTCTAATGCAGTGATGTTTTCTTCCTTCTTCTCAACACATCCTATTATGGCTTTAGCTCATACTGTTCCAGGAAATTCCATTATTGTCTACAACAGGGCGATCTAGCATGAAATTGGCATTTAGGCGGATTTTGATCGCATTTGGTTCTCCTTTCCTATTAGACTTGGAAATGAGTTACTTTGTTCTTAGACTTTGAAATGAGTTACTTCCTTCTTCGTGTGGATATCATATCTGAGCCTATTGTTGCTTTGAGCACTAATGACCTTGTTTCCTTTTTATAGCGAGTGTTATTGGTCATGCCATGGCATTCTTTAACATCAGAAAATTAGACCATGCCAGAATCAAATATCTAGGCTCAAAGAATTTTAGCGTGTCAAGACAAACATGCTCTATGGTAAAAGTAAGAAAATTCTTGTATGAACCTGGATAACTTCTCAAATACTTTATATTCCATCTCTATGTGTTAGCTCATAGGGTGAGAAGCTAGTAAAACCATTCAGAATACATAATTCTAAAGCTAGTGTTTGATATAAATATATGAGTGATTTCATGCGAATAGTTTTACAGTAATATAATAAAACAATCTTTGAAAACCATGCTATGGCTGTTTGTTGGATCTCAATTTTTAAGCATGTACTCTTTTTCATTTTAATGAATAATCACGAAAAACATAATTTGAAAACACACCCTAAAAGTGGTTTTTTAACCCACATGGGCCGCTCATTTTGTGAGATGCTTAGATCTAGTCCTTATAAGGATTTTTTTTTCCTTTTTGAAATTTTTTAGATGGCTTTGTTATAACTAGAAGAACAAATGTTAAAAAAGAAAATTTTGATTTTGAACTCCTAAAGGCCTAGATCTTAAAGTTCACCAATGATGGTCTAGATTCTTTGTTGGAGGGTGACTCATTTCTAAGGTGATGGGTTTCGATATGCTACGAATACTTTATTTTGTTTTTAGTCTTTTCATGACTTCAAAGCTCATTCAAGTTTTTCCAAGCCAACTGTTTAACTGGACAAGTCAAATCAGTTTTGACAATGAATAAGTTGACCACAGAGTTTTAAGTTCTTGATTGGTGATTATCCTGTCACCTGGATGTTGCCTTGTCATCTACTTAATGCTCACGTACTTAATTTATATTTTCAGTGAAATTTTTGTTATTAGTAAATTATATAAATGAATAAATAATAATAAAGGAAAACATAAATAACTAAAGGATAAGAGCTGTATGGTCTGATTGTGGACATTGGTCCAATGAGTTATCCTTGGTTTCACTGGCCATCCTTTTCCTAGAAGGCTAGAACCCTGTATGGATGGTTTCA
Source organism: Amborella trichopoda (assembly GCF_054954075.1). NCBI lineage: Eukaryota > Viridiplantae > Streptophyta > Magnoliopsida > Amborellales > Amborellaceae > Amborella > Amborella trichopoda. Next base: position 1,763,117 of record NC_142344.1, read on the forward strand.
TCAGGGTATATGCAACGTTCTAAAGGGAGCTTTGAGACAATTTGAGGCTTTGGTTGGTTGGGATGCATTGATTATAACAATTTGCATTTGAAGAGAAATGTGTTAGTTGTCTACCTGATTCCCTCTCAAAGTTCACTTATTTTCTCCACCAAAGTCTCCAACACTCGGTAAATATGGCTTATGGCATATTACTATATTAATAGACGCTGAGAAAATACTGTAGGCTTTGGGACACTCTTTTATATGATTTTTTGGGGTAATTGCTGCAACTGCTGATCAATGAACATCAGGTTCTGCAAATTTTAGTTTTGTGACAGGCTTTGTTCTTGTATTGTTAGTATTTGAATCTAGTAGTTGAATGAATGCTACAAATGGAAGATGACTCAGTGAATGGGAAAAGCTTATTGTATAAAATCGTTGCTTTGATTTCTATGTTAGATGTTTTGTTGTTGTTAATCTAACTGTGATGTTTTGTTTGCCATTTTTGTTCCTGGCTTGAAGTTGTGTTCATATTTATCCCAACCACATATTCCCTTATTCCCTTTGATGGTTAATGTTTTTCTATGAGATTATGAATAACTGGGAAAGTGTTGTCTTTCTTACTCATGTCTACCTCCCTTGCACAATTTCTGATTCTCATATGTTTCTAGTTCAGGTATTTTATTTCTTGGATTGGGTTAAACACCTGCTGGGTGATGCGAAAAAGTTTCAATCTTTCTTGAAAATTACCGTGACTTGTGCGGTAAGTGTAGGTGCCCTTGCTCTTGGTGTTGGAATGGCATCTGGCTATATTTCTCCATGGACTGGCCGGTTTTACTCCTTACTGGACCCAACTTATGCAAAGGATCATATCCCTATCATTGCATCTGTCTCTGAGCATCAACCGACAGCGTGGTCATCTTTCATGTTTGATTTCCACATTCTGCTTTTTCTCTTTCCAGCGGGGCTTTACTTTTGTTTTAAGAGATTGTCAGATGCTACGATCTTTATCCTTCTTTATGGTCTTACAAGTATGTATTTTGCTGGTGTGATGGTTCGGTTGATTTTGGTGGCAACACCTGCAGTATGCCTTATTAGTGCTATTGCAGTATCTGCCACCATAAAAAACTTAACCTCACTTATAAGGACGAAGAGCAAGATTCCACATACAGGATCTGCCAAGGGAACAAGTAGTGTAAAGGCATCAGCTAAGGTGGGTACTTCTTTTCATTGATCTGCTAAATTATTTGAAGTGAAAATCTCGAATGAATATCTTGAATTGCTTATCTCCAGGGCCTTTCTGAATTTTTACAGTCAAAATCTGGCTATGGTTTCTTCTCTTATCTTGTTCCTTGGATCTGCAATGTTTATAGATAAAATTTGAAGATGTCATTATTTGTCTGCCATAATCATCATCCGAGCCTTATCCCAACTATTAGGTGTCGGCTATGAATCCTGTTTTGCCATTCCGATTGGCTCAGGATTCATGAAAAATATTGTTTTTGTAGTAGCTAGCTTTTGAGGATGAATATCTTTACTTTTTTTTTTTGGGGAGGGGGGGGGGGGGGATTTATTGTTAACTTATTCACTGGTTAGAAACTCCATTCTAGATAGAAAATAACATGTGTTTTCTCAACTTATTGTTCTTTGGGTGGAGAACTTGGACATTGCATCATTTTCACCCTTTATTAATGTTTGAAAACAGTATTACCTGATCTTTCATTAGTAAAATCTCATATTGCCATTGGTTGTGTAACAGGCTTATCAGGATCAATCTCTGCCTTTTCAAAGGAATGGCGCTATTGCTTTACTAGTCGGTGCATTTTATTTGCTCGCTAGATATGCGATACACTGCACCTGGGTCACATCAGAGGCATATTCATCTCCTTCAATAGTCCTGGCTGCAAGAGGTGCCTATGGTGGTAGGGTTATCTTTGATGACTATCGTGAAGCCTACTTCTGGCTACGGCAAAATACTCCTCCTGATGCGAAGATCATGTCTTGGTGGGATTATGGGTACCAGATAACAGCCATGGGAAATAGAACTGTTATTGTAGATAACAACACATGGAACAATACCCATATTGCGACTGTTGGCCGTGCTATGTCATCATACGAGCCTGAGGCATATGAGATAATGCAATCACTTGATGTTGATTATGTGCTTGTTGTATTTGGGGGGGTTACTGGTTATTCTTCTGATGATATAAACAAGTATGCACGAGAAGTTATTTCTTGTTGGCATTAACTTTCTCTTTTCCCCCTATATCTGGTGTATGAAGTGCTGATAATTAATTATCTTAGCCATAACCATTAGCATATTTATATTTTTGGAGTAGCTTTCCTTTTGTATTTCCATGATTTTGTGCTTTTCTTGGTTTGCATCTGTGCTGTTCCTTTTGCTGAACATGAATTGCATGTTAAACAACAGATTTCTATGGATGGTACGTATTGGAGGTGGTGTTTTTCCAATCATTAAGGAGCCTGATTATCTTGTGAATGGCGAATACCGTGTGGACAAAGGCGCAGCACCAAAAATGTTGAATTGTCTCATGTAAGTTCTTATCCTTGGTTGAGTTAAAGGGCTAGGCATCCATTATATTCATGCGATAGCAACAATTGGGTGTGGGTCTTTTGTTTTATATTTCTAATTTCTAGGAATTAGAAATTTAAATTTCTGATTTTATCGTAAATCATTGCATATAGTATTCCTGGTCCGAATCAGCGTATTTGTATTTTACTCCCTGAAACACTTCCTCAGCCAGGTGTGGGCAGAATAGCAGAGCAAGTATTAGAAATGTCTCCCTCATCATTAATATACTTGCTCATTGTAATAGTGGCCTTTTGAGAGAATCGATAACTGCATTAAATGTTTTTCTGTGCGTTTGTTGAATGATCCATTTGGTGATTCGTCACCTATATACCCCACTAATTTATGTGCTTTCTAATACTCACATTCTTCTGAACAGGTACAAGCTCTCATACTACCGTTTTGGAGAGTTGACTACAGAATATGGAAAACCCCTTGGGTATTTCTCCTTTCTTACTTGAACGCACATACACACATGAGAGAGAGAGAGAGGGGTTCACTGTTGGTCAAACATGTTCCTATAATTTGATTTGCTGAAAATTTGATTTTTTTTTTATAGATGGGATCGTGCACGGGGGGTGGAAATAGGGAACAAGGATGTGAAGCTCGAGTATCTTGAGGAAGCATTCACGACGTCTAACTGGATCGTTCGGATCTACAAAGTCAAGCCTCCCAGCAACCGATGGTGAGGCCAAGCTTTTGATATTTATAGGAAAAGTAGAAAGTAGGATAGAAATGAGGTTTTTTCTTTGGACGGGAATGCAACAATCTAGATCAAAGTGCAGAGCTTGAGATTTTCCGGTATGTTATTATCTATGCTAATGTAAAAGTGATATTTAATGTGTTGCTTGATGGTGGTCATTTATGACAAAAAAAATGCTGGCCATTTCTTACTGGATTATGGGACTTGTGTGACTCTCTAAATCTAGGTTTTTGTGTTCATTCAAGAATTCTGATCCAGGTCCCTTGAAGGGAATGAGGTTTTTTTCACGGGTGTTTATTAGGGCTGTGACTTTATGATATTTGGTAAAGTTGCTTTGAAATTCCACTGGAAAATGAAGTTCTGTCGTCAGAAACAGTTGTGATGGCCTTCAAATTTATTTCCAACCCTAACTAATGGACCTTGGAGCTCCAAAGAGTGGTGCAAGATTTGGACTTGTAATAGATGATCCAAAAAACATGTTACGAGCTAGACCACCTTTAGGGTTTGAATTTATTTTTAGTTCCATGATTGTTGAGGCTGAGATGATTGGTTTGCAAGTTTTTTCAATACAGGAACTGCATTTTCTTTTTGTTAAATTTGAAGTGTGGCTTTATTAAATTGTAGCCCCGCAAAGTACTTTTCCTTGTCCCCTATATTGAATGAAGTTATATGTTAAGTAAGAATGAAGTTATATGTTAAGTAAGAATGAAGTTATATTTTGGTAAGGATGTTTCAGTAATTAGGAAAATTGATTTGGGAAATAATAACTGCATCGATAGCAGCATATATAAAGTTATCATACATTTTCATCTCCAGTAATATGTATTTTGACATTGGATTAATGTGGCATAGAATCCGGATATCCATCCATAACTAATGTTGTTTTAAAATATTTATCATGTTAATACAGAATAAGGATTTTTATATATAAGGCAATATTATAGAAAATAATAAGGAGAGCGTTAATAAAACTTAACGAAATTATCGCTAATATATTTTAATTTTAATAAAATTGGAAAAAAAATCCCAAACTTTCATACCAACTTCGTTCACACATTTTTTCTTAATTTTTATGATTTTTCGGATGAAAATGCCTTTTATGATAGTCTTTTTACTGTAATAAACATTACGGTATTTTGTACCGTAATGTTCTTAAATTTCTTTACGGTCATAAAAAGATTGTAATGGTTCAAAGTCTATTGGAATTCTAAGAGATTTTAGACCATTACGGTCTTTTTATTATCTTAATGATCTGTAATGAGTATTACGGTATTCAAAGTACTGTAATTTTGTCATGCCATTTCCATTACGGTAGAAAGACTACCATGAAGGCATTTTCTTTTAAAAAATTGTGAAAATTGATAAAAAGGGTGTTAGTGAGATTTAGAAAGTTTGGGTTTTTTTTAAAATTTTGTTAAAATTAAAGTATATTAGACATAATTTCTCTAAAACTTATTAAGAATGTTATTCTCATGGTTGTAGTGGCTGTTATAAAGGTTGCTAGTGGCTGTTATTCTCATGGTTGTAGTGGCTGTTATAAAGGTTGCTGGCATTGGCTGTTGCCTAAAATTTGGCCAAATATAGGGCGATATTCTGAAAAAACAGTCCTCATGCCCGTGATTAAAAAAGAAACGGTCCATTGTGCCATGTCAGAAAGGGCATTGTAATTGTAATGGCCCTACTCAGCTTAAAAAAAAGAAAGAAAAAGGGTGTGGTTTGTATAGAGCCGAGGCTCTAAACAATCAAAGTAAAGTACACCTTAAAATAGTGTTAAAAGATGTTTCAATACCGGAAATCTTCGTGATGGCTTGAAATTTTATTTTTATTTTTAATGATAAAATTTTTAGAGCTTAAAAAATAGTGTACATCGAGCAGATCTACGATTACTAGAAAATTGACGGTCTGAAAAAACATTATAAGATGCACTATTTCCAATACTTTAGATCTATTTTTTCTTTTGTCTATACATTTTGAGGTCAGATGGTCAATTTGAGGATTTTGAGCATCGAAACAACTTTCTTGTTGTGAAAGTCATAGGTGGTTCAAATTTGGACAAAATAATGTTTTGAAACACAACAAATTGGATTGGGAATTGCTGATCCATATGATGATCTAGGTTTCCCCCTAGAATCACCATATACCATTGTTTTGATAATTTTTACCATTATTGTGATAATTCGTTTCACCGATTTTTTACTGAGTCATTCAATCTGGATTGCAAATTCAGGGGTTTCCCCCTAGAAGCACCATGTACCATTGTTTTGATAATTTTTACCATTATTGTGATAATTCTTTTCACCGATTTTTTACTGAGTCTTTCAATCTGGATTGCCAATTCAACCGATTAAGATAGGTGTGTGACTATGAATAGGCAATATAGAACCTGATTTCGGGTTTTAAAGCACCAGCACAAATAATATCCTTTTAAATTGGGAGAATGGAGAACCCCACGATGAACAGATGACGATTTCAGTATTGAAGACTAGAGAGAGGAGAGAGAGAGAGGCCTTGGAACTTCTATCTATAGTTGTGGTGTTGAGCAGGGGGCAGAGAGAGAGAGAGAGAGAGTAGTGGGACTTCTGCATTACTCTCAGTATATTTCAGGAAATTAACATTTTCCAATTCCTAATCAATAATTTATACACAGATATAATCCTTTCAGAAGAATTTATATCTACTTGTTTATATTTCTCTAACATATGTAATCCTTTCAGAAGAATTTACATCTACTTGTTTATATTTCTCTTGTGAAACCAGCAAACTTCAGCGAAGCTTTCATCCTTCCATTTCCTATTCTTTCCCTCCTGTTAAATGATCATTCCAGCTTCCAATCAAAAGGATAGTTGTCATTATAACTGCAAGCCCCAGGAAATACCAAGTAAATCCAGCCAAAATAACCCTTAACCAGTAGCTATTCACTATGTGTAGAGCAGCAGAGCCAGCAATATGCTCATCAAGCCCACCATGGCTGCCTTCATCTCTCAAACCAACAGTCATGGCAGCAACCAAACCAAGTGTGACTGGAATCTCGAGAGGCACCGAAATCCTTCGATCTTTGTACACATTTGTGGGTAGTTTTTCTTTGCTCGATCCTTTCGACTGGTTTGTTTGGTTCCAAGAGGTCTTTATTTCCTCTTTGTTTTTGGTGGTTGGGGTGAGAGCGGGTTTTGGAACCCAGTACTCGCTTTGGCTCGAATTGGCGGGAATTTGGCGAGGGGGTAAGGGGTTCTGGAGCCGCCTTTTTGCTGCTTCTTCGAGTTTTTTGGTTTGAGGGTGCCGGATTCTTTTGGCTACACTGATTTTTTCAGGGTTTTTGGTGTCGGATTTTGTGGGAGTAGGGGATTGTTTGGTCCACCACTGTGAAATTGATCTGATGGTTTGCATGGCTGATCTTGTTGCTGCCCTCTGTAGATCTGATTCCTGGTAGATGGTTTTGGTCAGAGAGAGAGAGACAGAGAGGGAGATGGCTGATTAAATTTGAGCAGGCATTACCTCTGGCCCCGCATGGTGAGATTTTTCAGTTGATTTTTGCATCTTCTCATTAAATTTTTTCTGCAATCTTTCAGCATCCACAAAAACATTTGCAACCCGAGCTCCGACTGTGTTGTCGTTGTTCATCCGAACATTGCCCCTTGGCTGCTTCGACATCAAAAATTCCAAAGCCGCTAATTTTGACCTCTCCACTACCCTGTGATTAATTGGAGAAACAAAGTTTATCAACGTTCTTTAAGGGAAACAGAGAGAGAGAGAGAGAGTCTCACGATATGCAATCGACTGGGCAAGCTTGAATCGCAGCTTCAATGGTATCCTCTGGATCAGCCCACTGAGACACCACCCTGGCTCTCCCATACACAGCTTCAATGGCGAACGTGTTACGAGCAGCGAGTGCGCATTTCAAGCACCCCACACACTTCACTTCGTCGACAAACACCGCCCTCTGCTCGTTCGCTGAACCGAACCAGGTCGAGTAGATCGGCTTCCCTGTGTAACCCTTTACCTCTGCCATTTTACCCTGTTCCTGCTTAATTCACGACATATACTCAGTGTGAGAGAGCATAGATTACAGAGAGAGAGAAGCCATGGACAGGCAGAGATCCTCATTCAGACCGTTTTTTCTTCTCAACTGTGACTTCAGCAAAACTTCTCTCTCTCTCTCTCTCTCTCTCTCAAATCTCAAACCATTCTCTCTCTCTCTCTCTCTCTTTCTCTCTCAAATCTCAAACCATGAAAGAAAAGAGGCCAGCTCCACCTTCAAATAATCACAGACACAAAACAAGAACAAATGCCTAGCTTCTAATATTTTCAGTTCTTCAAACAAAGGAAGTAATACAGAGAGCTTAACAAATTTAAACAACATAGTGGCTAAATTTCAGCCCAAATTTACTGCAAATTTCTATTCTCTTATTCAGGTTTTTGCACCTCGAAAAGGAGAGGGAGAGAGAGAGATTACCTTGTCATAAGCCAACCTAGAACAAGGATCAGAGAGAACAGAGTAAGCCTGGTTAAGAATTATGGCCATGTCATGGCCAGCAGGCCCTGCGATATCAGGATGGCATCTCTTTTGCAGTGATCGATATGCATTCTTTATCTGTGACTGATCAGAAGTGCTGTCGATTCCGAGTAGCTCATAAAGATCACAGTCCAGCTCTTGAGAGAGGTTACAACTCATACTCCTCAATGCATTTCTCTGTGATTTTCTGGGATTGAAGTTCCTGGTTTTTGAAGGTTTAATGGCAGGGTGATAGGGCCCATTTATCAGAAGGCCTGAACAAGGAGCCATCCTTCTTTAGAATTTAGAAAGAGTGATAGAGGTGACCCTCTTATCTATGGGAATAGATATTTCGTTGCGCTTTTGAAAGTGATAGAGAGAGAGAGACAGAGAGAGAGAGAGAGAGAGAGAGAGAGAGGCAATCCTTTTTTTGCTGAGAACTGGGAAGAGAGAGAGCACCGGGAATATGTGCTCGCGCCTATCAAATATCTCGAGTCTGGACTGGTGCTTGCACACTGGGCCGGTTGGATCGGTTTTGGTTTGGTGATTTATTCGGATATTTTAAAAAAATTTAATTAAATATTTTAAAAAATAATATAAAATTTTAAAAAACTAAAAGATTTGTTTGTAATGTATTTGGAAAGTATTGAAACACAAAGGCTCCCCATGAAGATGTGTAAATAGAATACTTGATTAGGTGTATAATAATTTTTATTTTTATACTTTTTCATCATTTTTTAAAATATTATAAAAATACTCTAAGACACAAATTGATTGTTTAAAATCTATTTTGTCATTAATATTCAATTTTATTCAGATGTACCTTGTTTAATAGTGCCTTATATATATATTTTATTTTTAATACCCTTTTTGACCGTCTAGGATTTTCCCGATTGGCCGATTGATCCGGCTGGTTTGGCCCGGTTGATTTTTGGAACACTGGTCTCAACACATGTAGTTGTCGAAGAGAAGATTAAAAGGTACCGAAGTCTTTGATACTCTTTATGGGTGCTTTCTCGATCTTCCCGCCAGCGTTTGCAGGCGCCAAGCGCTGTTAGAATCCTGTTACGCAAAGAGAGAGAGAGAGAGAGAGAGAGAGAGAGAGAGGCCATAGCCGTTGGTAGTGCCTTAATGTCAGTATCCATAGCCAGTAAGCTTATACCGCACAACCCATTTCTCTCTCTCTTAGGATCAACCAAAACCATTTCACAATTGAAGCAAATCCACGCCCAAATGCTCAAAACCACCATGTTCCAAGACTCTCTCTCATTGACCAAATTACTCTCTCTCTACCTCCTCTCTGAACCTCCTCTTCTAGGCCATGCTCGATCAGTTTTCGACCAAACAGAGAATCCCAACACATTCACCTGCAACTCCGTGATCCAATCCTACGCCAAAACCATTGGCCCTGAGGAAGCCATTGCCTTCTATGCTCAAATCTTACATAAAGGTACAAAGCCCAACTGGTATACTTTTGCTCTTCTCTCTAAAGCTTCTGCTAATCTTGGAGATTTACAGGTGTCCATGGAGATTCACTCTCAGGCCATTAAGCTTGGGCTTGATCAGGATGCCTTTGTAATGAATTCTATGTTGCATGCTTATGCCTCCTGTGGGGGTATGGAATTTGCCCATGAAATGTTCAATGAGATGGCTCATAGAGATGTGGTCTCATGGACGGCTGTGATTGCTGGATATGCGAGGAATGGACGGTCCAGAGAAGCCCTGGAGCTCTTCTTCTTGATGGGGGGCAAGGATTTCATGCCTGATGAAATCACCATGGTTACTGTGATCAATGCGTGTTCAAGATTAAAGGATTTGCAAATGGGTAGAGAGATAGAGAGAATGGTTCATGAAATGGGGGTTGGGTCAAATGTTTATATTATGAATTCTTTGATAGATATGTATGCCAAATGTGGGTGCATGGATATATCCTGTGAGTTATTCAATAAAATGGGAGAAAAGAATTTGGTTTCATGGAACTCAATGGTAGCAGGCTACGTGAATTTTGGGGACATGAAGTCGGCTCGAGAAATCTTCGATAAGATGCCTGAGAGAAATGTGGTTTCTTGGAGTGCAATGGTCAGTGGGTATTCTCAAAATGGGGAATTCAAAGAAGCCTTGACAATGTATAGTAGAATGAAGGCTTCGGCGGTCCCACCAAATAATGCATCGATAACTAGCGCTATCTCAGCTTGCTCAAATCTGGGGGTTCTTGAATTGGGCCAAAAGATTCACAAAGAAATCAAAGAAAGTAAGATCAAGAGAGATGTTCTGTTAAGCACTGCCCTAGTGGACATGTATGCAAAGTGTGGAGAGTTGGAAAAAGCACAGTTGTTATTTGATGGGATTCAAAAGAAAAGCTTGATTTCTTGGAATGTTATGATAATGGGGCTGGCTATCCATGGGAGAGTGAAGGATTGCCTTGAGACTTTTGCCAAGATGGAGAGAGATGGGTTTAAACCAGATAGTGTGACCTTTGTTGGGGTCTTATCTGGGTGTGCCCATGCTGGTTGGTTAGAAGGAGGGAGGGATTATTTCCATAGAATGAGTGAGATTTATGGGATTAGCCCTAAGCTTGAGCACTATGCTTGTATGGTGGACCTCTTAGGTAGAGCTGGGCTCATAGAGGAGGCCTATGAATTTGTAAAAACCTCAGTTGTGAAGCCTGATGTAGTGATTTGGGGTTCTCTTTTGAGTGCTTGTAAGGTTCATGGAAATGTAGGCATAGGTGAGCTTGTGGCTAGCCATCTTCTAGAGTTGGACCCTGGCCATGGTGGGGCACATGTGCTTTTATCAAATATATATGCAGCTTCTAGTAGGTGGGGTGAGGTGATGGAGGTGAGGAAGAGGATGAGAGAGAGAGGAATTGAAAGTAGGAGGGGTTGGAGTTTGATTGAGCTGGGTGCAACTGTTCATGAGTTTCTAGTTAGAGATGACATGCATCCCCAAATTGGAGAAATCCTTTTCACGCTAAGAGGCATGGAACCACATATGAAGTCAATAGATTAGATCACTGCTAAATTTGATAGACAACATAAATTTACCAGTGTTTCTAGACAGAGGGAATTGAAGTTTGAAGATTTTCCCACAGCTATCAATGTACAATACAGGTCAATTTATTGATATAAATATATTTAGCCTCTTCTTAATAACTGAATGTATCCTAACCTTTGGCCTCTCAATTTCTACGCGTGATTCCAAAATTTATGTAGATATCTCACATCATGGGCTCCTAAAGTGTATTAGCTAAAATATCATGTGGGTATCATACATTCACACAGCTAAACCCCTGCCTATAATTATTTTTAGGACCCCGAGATTTGGGAATCAACCTCATGTACCTAATAACCAACCAAAACAAGGGAAAAATAATCATACACTTTTGATGTGCCTAAAAAATAACACCCTAACATTGATCAAAGAGACAAAAAATTTTGACTGTTGGGTCAAGTATTCACAAACTTAAAACTCATTTTTAGTGAAAATACTCACTTGGTGACTCTAAAGTGGATCTCAAAAATCTCTTGAGCTAGTCTTTCATGGAAATACACTAATTTGCTCTCCAACACATTATTGTTCTTGTAGAGTATAAACTCTGAATTTTAATAATGCTGCAATGAGAATCTCACTACTTTTGCTCAGTTATATCAACATTTAGAACTGGAAACTGAGTGTTGGTCCGTGAATTGTAGCAGCGGCAAGGATGTTAATAAACCAAAGGGGCATGTTTCCTCAAAAGGGAGGAGGGGGAAAGTGAAGGTTGAGGGCAAAAAGGGTTAGAACACCTAGAGGAAGCAAGGCAAAGCCAATGCTTCGAGTCAACCCTGACTTGCTTCTACTGCAGGAGGGCCTAAAGTTCACTTGTAAATGTCATTTAATCATATACATTTACTAATAGTTGTGGTGAGTTGCTAGTTGTTCATTCACTCTCTAGTGGTTAGATCATGGATTTAAGAGCATCAAAACATATAAAAGGGATGCAGACTAGTTTCTTAAGCTTTGTTGACTTTTAGTGGAGGTGTAAACAACACTATCGAAAACATGGCAAAGGTGGAGACTTAAGGGTTGCAATTTCAATTTGGTCTTGTCATGCTTCTTCATGATGGGATCTACTCTCCTAGGATCAGAAAGGGCTACTTTCAATGCCCAAGTAAGATCATCATCATCATCATCAAAGTTTTTTTCTAATTAATTGGAGTCGGCTATAAGAATCTTGGTCCGTCATTCTGGTCTATTAACCCTCAGTGAGTCCATAAGTCTTTATATTTTTTCTTACTACTTCCAACCATATCATTTTAGGTATACCCTTTGCCCTTTTCAAGCCTTCCATTTGATCTAACTCGCACCTCCTAATAGATGTTGTACTAGGTCTGCGTCGCACATGGCTAGCCCACCTAAGTCTACTCTCTCTCATCTTACCACTTATTGGTGCCACACCAAAATTTTTCCGAATGTATTTATTTTAAATTTTACCCTTCTTATTTTGCCACTCATCAATCTTAACATCATAATCTCCGCAACGCTCATTTTATGTGTATATTGGTTTTTAACCGCCTAACATTCTGCACCATAGAGCAAAGCTGGTCTCACATCTATCCTATAGAACTTGTCATTCAGCTTCATTGGTATGCGGCGATCACATAAAATTTTGATTGCATGCCTCCACTTTGCCCGCCCAGATATCCTATAGAAATTGCCCAGCTAAATATTTATTTTATTTCTTAAGTGACATGGTTCTAGATATTTATTTTATTTCTTAAGTGACATGGTTCAAATTGAATTTTTAATGATTCCTTGTTTGATCGAATTCTTCTTTGATGGGTTATTTACTATGAAATTGGAGGATGCATGCTTTACTCGTCTCTCGTCATCTGCTTTGGCTTTTCCTTCTTTCCCTTTTGATGTGAACCAGGTTTCTGATTCATTATTGGTCATGCTGGATTGGGTTTTATTGTTAATCATAGGATGACTGGGTTAGTCAATTAAAGACCCTTGGTGATCTTTGATTAACGTAAATTTACCCACATGTGAAAGTTGTTTAAGACGATAAACTATATTTAAAAATGGTTAAATATATAGATATTTAAATTTTGTGTCTGGTCCAATCGTTTTGACCCGACTCCTTGCCACCCCTAAAATTATCAATTCACATTATGAATATGCATGCTTAATCACACAAAAATTTGTGCCAATTAACTAAGATACATAAGTTATAAATTGAGAACTACTAAAAAAGGATAATTAAGGTTGGCAGGGACTCGAATTTATTCAAGAGAAATGATTTAGGATGTGGTTTGCATGACGTTGCAAGCTTAAAAAAATTAAAGTAAAGTGTACTTCTAAACTTTGTCATAACTCATAAGATGCAATTTTGGAGTGAAATTTTTTTAGGATGGCACGAGAATCCATTTTCATATATGATTATAAAATTTTAAACTTAAAAAATGGTTCAAATCAAATAAATTTATAAATACATGAAAATCTTGAAAAGAGACGGTCCGGATAATGTGTTGCATGATACACCAAAAATAGTACTATATTTAAGATTTGGAATTTTTATTTTCTTCATATCCATATATTGTGATGTGAAAACTATCAATTAGATGTTTTTCCAACGTCAATATAGTTTTTTTTTTTGGATTTTTGAGGTGCACTTTAATGTTATATTTTAAAGTGTCATCGTTATATAAACTTTTTCCAATAATTTATATTATAAGTATTTTACTTGAGAGCAACATTATGGCGCAATACAGCACTCCAGTCCGGACATGGAAGGAGGACTCAAAACACCTCTTGATCACCTGCTAACCCATTTCTACCCTCAAAATGTTAAATTTGGAGCTCTATACAAATGTTGCAAATCTGATAGTTCTATGAAAACCTTGAAATTGATAGTTTGGAGAAAATGGTGCAAGATGGTTCATCCTTCGGGCTTTAAAACAATTTTTTTTTTCCAAATTCATGATTGTAGAGGTCGATAATGGATTTTGCAGTATTTCTTGTCCTCGATCTACTTGATGATAGGGTTTTGAGATGCTACTGTATGCACCTGCAGTCGTGCCAAATCTTTAAGATGGATTTTGTACTTAATTTTGTATTTTATATAATCTTTAACATGGAGAGACTTTATAGGGAAAATATCTCCCTACTTTTTATTTTTTGCTTCCATTTTTCAATAGACCCAAAAATTTAAGTTATTTCTTGCGGCATAAAGTCTCTATCTTTTCTATCATCGTACCCCCTAGACCCTTTTGATCATATATTATTGATCTAAACATTTTGTAAAATGACTCCATCTCTATCTCTTTCAAAACTCTGTATCTTTTCCCTTTCTCTCTCTCTAAAAACTCCGTCTCTCACCTCGTTCATCCTCTCTTTCGCTATCTTATTTGGGCAAGAGGAGAAAGTAATCTTCTTCAATACAAATCTATCTCTATGTTATTTGGGCAAGATGAGCAAATAATCTTCTTCAACACAAAACTAACAAGCATCCAACTTTCCTTCCAAATCAATCCGTTCTCTCTCTCTCCTGACCGACTAGTTTTTTTTTTCTCTTTCTCTGCAATATCGTAAGCCCATTTGAGGTGGATGGTGCGGAAATTTTTAGGAGGGAACAAATCCATAAACCCATTTGAGGTAGATGGCAATGATATTTTTAAAAGGAGATAACAACTTACGGACTCTAATATATGGTCTCTTGTTTGTACAGTCGATGGCCATAGGGAAAGTGGCCATAAAGAAGGTGTCAGAATTACAAAAAAAAATCACTCGAAAGTGGCCATAAAGAAGGTGCCATAATTACAAAAAAAATTCACTCGAATTCATATTCGAGAGGGGAGAGATACAAAGTTTTGAGAGATAGAGATGGAGTCTTTTGACAAAATGTTTAGGTCAATAATATATGGTCAAAGGGGTTTAGGGAGTAGGAAGATAAAAAAGATACAGACTTTATGCCGCAAAAAATAATTTCAATTTTTGTGTCTATTCATAAATGGAAGTAAAAAATAGGAGGTAGAGAGATATTTTCCCTACTTAATATGTAAACAAAAATTAAAAATTAAAAATGATAATTTTTTAGAATAATCTTTAAACATTAATTTTATTTTATTTATTTTTATTTTTGCGGGGACTATCATTATACATCTATCTTAAGAAGGACGTGCCATTGAGGGATGCAAATGAAGTTATGCATCCCGTTCCATCCAATAATGACGTTCCAACTCAATTTAGATTGTGAAAAATAAAAGCTACGCTTTTCAAAGTAGCTCAAAAAATGAAATTGTGATCCAATCGTTTCGAAGGAGTGCTCGTGTACCGTAAATAGCCTAGAAATGGTCAATCCTTTGTCTCTCTTATCAATGGATGGCCATGATGAGCGGCATTCACTCTTTGTTCTTAGGGGGTGGCAATGGACCCGACTTGGGACTCGAGGGTAGACCCGATCTAGGTCCAAGTATGGGTTCAAATATTGGAATCGGTATGTCCGGTTTGCTTCTAAATCTTGGACCTAAACAATTTTTGGGTCTGGGTCCGAGTTCAGGTCCAGTAATATTTTTTAGGTCCTAATATAAGAATATTTAAATATATAGATATTTTAATTATTGGGTCGGATCCTGATTTCATATCATTTTTTTTTTCCCAAACCTGACCCGTTGCCACCATTATTGGTTGATTTATAAAAGCAAGACTATGGGTCATTTTTTTTTTATTTGTTTTTTGAGAAAGTGTAATATTCATTAAGATAATGAAGGGTTGCAAGATAGAGAGAGAAAATAAAATAGAAAAAGAAAGAAATACAAACAGAGCATAACAGAAGAGGAGAGAGAGAGGCAATTAGAGCAAGGCTAAGAACCACTAACCTGTTTAGCCACGGAATAGCCAAGGAATCGGCCTCAGCATTAGCACCACGATGAATATGGATAAAAGAAATATCATGGTCCATCAATGCCAGAAGAATTTCATCAATGATCGCACTAAGTCTCCACGGAACGAGATTTGGCTTAATACACCATGAGATAACATTGGTCAAATCTCCTTCAATTATCACTTTCCGATGTAACTGGTCTAGGCAGGGCGGCACACCCATCCGAAGGGTACAAAGTTCAACTTCATTAATCTCACAAGGATGGAGGCAGCCAGAGTAAGACCAGATCAAGGCACCGGTATGGTCTCGAAGTAACGCTCTAAAACTAGATCGAGCACCCCTCACACTACCATCGAAATTTAGTTTGAGCCAACCTTTTGGTGGCTTCGTCCATACCCGACGAATCAAGGGACGACACTTCTTATAGAAAGAAGGTCTTTGAAGTGGATAAAAAAGAGAAGATTAGGCACCGCTGTCAAAAGGAAGAGAAACATTAGCCCACATAATAATAGTATGCTAAATAACATAGCGCAATGTTAGGAAGTCCCTAGACCGGCCCTCAAAAGTTCTCAAATTCCTCTTTCCAAAGGGTTCAAAGAGAAGCAGCAATCATGATTCTTCCAGATTCATCCCCAATGATGCAAAAGGAGGATTTCATACTTGTTGAAGCAAAATATGGATGTCCTGAGACCACTGACCGTGCCGTTTAGGCAGGCAGGCAAGCAAGCCAATCCCATAATTCTACCATATATTTGCAATTGAGGAAATGATAATCGTATCGCCATCTTTTGTGTAGAACATGCAAACATTAGTGATAATCATGCCCCTCATTTGAAATTGGTCTACAGTAAACAGTCTCCTATAGGCAAAGAGCCATAACCCGGAGAGGCACCTTACACTTCTATAGTTTGGCAAGATGCGTTTTTGTTATCAAAGTATCTATCCCTCCAAATCTCAACATAAAGTGATTTGGTGGAGAAGTTTCCTCTCGGTTCAAGGTTCCAGATCAGCCTATCCTAGTTCCAAGGGAAGAAACAAAAACTGTATAGAGCTTCCAACAATGTGGTGTACTGTAGAAAAACCTTTCTGATGGAGAGAGTGACATCCCACATGGGTTTATGGTCGACTAAGGTGATCAAGCCAGCAACCATAACTCATTTTTGGGTCGACTTCTATATAGTTTGAGAGGGAATTCCCCCCTCCATTTTGCATGTCAAAACCTAGTCGAACGTCCATCCCCAATGAGCATCCTAGTGTAGGCAAAAAATAGAGACCTAACACCTTGTCTACCACGTCAGACCATAGACCGATTCACCGGCACCTCCTAGCATAAGGACCATCAGGATCTTGATCATATTTACCTACATTCACCTTAGCCCAAAGGTGATCAGCATGCACTGGAAGTCTTCACCACCACTTGATAAGCAAGGATTCATTGACTACCCAGAGTTGATAAATGCCCAGCTCCCTAATACTTTCTGGTTGGCAAACAAAGTCCCATTTAATAAAGTAGCATGACTATGGGTCATCTTCACCATTCATCGACAGGGAAAGACGATGGACATCATTTATCAACTTTCCCATCTATCTAAACGTGAGTCTAGATACCAGTGTTATTAGGATCGAACCAGCTATTGAGCTAGTAAGGGACTTGACTAGTCCAAACTGGTTAGAAGGTCGATCGAATCGGTTTTACCAAAAAATATAAAAATATGAATAATATATAAAAAAATATACAATATATTAACAAAAGATACTGCCCAATTTTTTTTGGCCAATCGTACCGGTCCAAATTGGCTGGTCAGATGGACCGAATTTGATCAAACACTAATTTTGATTATTTTTTTACTAAATCAAATCTTAAATTTGGATCAAATCGAGCAAGACGTAGGTCGGTGATCTGACTGGTCAAATCACCTGTCTAGTCTAGTCTTGATAGCTATGCACTAGAGATGCCCTTATTGTTGATGGTGGCTCCTCTGCACGACATCATAAGCTTGGTGCAAAGAGTAAAAATTAGCAGGTGTTTGTTGTAAGGATGAAGTTTCTATAGGGCACAGGCTTTATAAAAACAAAGTAAAGCCTCACCTAAAATCTTCATCTAAAAAGCACTTAGGTATTAAAGCCTCATCTAAAATCTTCATCTAAAAAGCACTTAGGCATTAAAGCCTCACCTAAAATCTTCATCTAAAAAGTACTTAGGCCTTCATGATGGCTCTAAAATCAATTTTCAACATCAATAATTTAATTTTGAGACTAAAAAAATAGTACAAATTTTTATAGATTTGTGAGCTAAAAAAATTGTACAAATCTTGTGAATATGTGAACACTTATTTTTAGGTGAAATGGATGGTCTAGATGATTTGTTGCAATGTACACTACTTTTAGAAATTCAAATCCTAATCGTTTTTCACAACTATGATGTTCAAGTTGAGATGATCGATTTAAATGTTTTGTAATACTTGAATTGTAATTTTTTTAAAGTTTTGAAGTGAGGCTTTACTTATTTTGATAGAGCTGCAGCCCTTTCAAAACCATTTTCCTGATTGTAATCCACAAATTTACACATGGAGGGGATTACAATTGTGCCATGCCCTTTTTTGTGGTCCATAGTCTCTCCGTCGCCATCCATCAAGGGCATCAAGCGCCATCCATCAAGGGCATCAAGAGTGGACCTCATACGGTTTAAAGCAAAGATAGGTTTAGTCGAATATTAGTTACAATTGATGTTTTATTAGTTTTAGTCGATCAGGCTATCTAGCTAATTAACGATTTAATTAGAACAAAAATTTTAAGTATATTATATTTTTAAACTATTAAATTTATTTTTAATTTATAAATTAAAATAAAAAATTTAATTATATATTAAATAAATATTGACTAGACCGGACTATCGAATAGACGGGCTTAATAATTATTCCCTCCGCCAAACACTTGGGCAGTTTATCGCTTTATGATCTCCCTCAAGTACCGGTTTCTACCAATTTTCACACATGCTAGAAATTTGCAGGTATCAAATAAGCGACACGGCTGAGTAACCCTGGGCGTTAACCACGGTTAGCGAGTACCTCTAATGGGCAAACCCGAGGGTTGGGTGTCAGAGACCCAATGCACAAATACTCAGCAAACCACCCCCATGAAACTATCTCCTCTCTCTCTCTACACTTTCTCTCTCTAAACCCCACTCCTCTCTCTAAACTCCTGTCGCTTCGTTCCCCTTGAAATCGCCCATGGTAATGTACGCATCGTCTTCTCCTCTTTAATCCGACCGCCTTATGGGCGAGAACGGCCATTCCCTTCACAGTAAACCAGTTTTCCAGAGGCCTGCTGGTTTTTCCAGCGAATTTTCCGGGAGTGTAAACTGGTACAGTCCGATCATTTTCTCAGGGCGAAATTAGGGTTTTGTTTGTTATTGGTTATTCGGGACGGTGAGGCTGGATTGGGTTTTTTTTCGCCATGGCTCCAGGGCGTAAAAGGGGCACAGGCAAGGCGAGGGCCAAGAATGAATTGAGCTTGGGGGATCTCGTCTTGGCCAAGGTTAAAGGATTTCCTCCATGGCCAGCTAAGGTACTTATGTTTAATTTGTTTCCTTTTTTTGTGAATTATGCATTAATGGACATCTGGTTTCTTATTTTGTTCATGCCCTCTCTCTGTCTCTGTATTTATCTCTTTGTGTTTCTCTCTCTACTATAGAAATTTTGATGGATTACTTGACTGGTTTTTGGGTGGATAGGAGGTTAGGATTTTAGGTACAGGCATGTTGATCTTGACACTAACTTGAACTTATATCATCTAATACTCCATGTTTCTTTTCTTTACTTCCAAGGGATAACTTTCAGAAGGACTCTGTTCTCTCAATCAGGAAGGCGCTTTTTTGGTTTCCTGAAATTAATTTTCTATTATTTATCTTGAGAAAGTTTTTTTTAAGTATTGAGTATAGATTAGAGCAAAGCTTTATAGAAGGCATCCCACAAGTTGCGTCCTCATATTACAAGGCAGTGGAGGGAAAGAAAAGAAAGAGGGAAAATAAGAAAAATTTTAAGACGAGAAATACAAGAGGGGCCAAAAGCCAAGGGAAAGGATCCATTGATTATATATTTAATGATTATTAGCTCTTCACGTACATTGGTTTAAGGAATTTATTTCAGATTGAGTGTTTCGTCTTTACTATGGGCAATGTCTTTTTTTCTGTTCACCATTGGAACACCTTTAAAATATTGTCTGCAATGGTAGTTGCCTTCTATCTTATCAGTGGCGAGAAATTGGATCTCCTTTCTTCATATGTCATAATTAATCTAAAAACTATTTCATAGTTGGGCATTCAAGTTCTTTGTAGACTGGTTCTCACTTGGGAAAGCGGTCTCATACATGCAGATAAGTCGGCCAGAAGACTGGGAGCGATCACCTGATCCAAGGAAATACTTTGTTGAGTTTTTCGGAACCGCAGAAATGTGAGTGTTTGATGAAATGTATCTTATTTTCAGTTGAAGGAGAAGTGTTTCACTTTTACTAATTTCTTATGTAGAATTGGCTTGTTTCTTACTTTTCTTTTCCAACTATGAAAGTTTTACAATAATATTTGTGCGTTCAATTTAGTATCTGAACGATATGGTGTGCAATTGATGAAATCCTTTTTTATTTTTTAACATTTGAATATTTGCTTCTATGATTGGAATTTAGTTTTCTGGGGAGCTTGGGCATAATGTTGTGCCTCGTCAATTAAGTTTTATCAATGAAAACTGGTAGAGGGCTTAATGTAGATGACTGATTTCACCAAAGTAAGCATCACTTGAGTGAGAGTAGGGACTGGATTCCTAGCCAATGTGCCGACCATGTTTATGGCCTTCCACTTGAGAGTCAAGACAGTCTTCTACTTCATTGATTTCTCTATGCCTAGATTAGCTTACTGGTTCATACCATAGTTGTTGGGAGTGAGAGCGACTGATGGGACGTGGGGTCATCTCCTATCTAAAGTTTCCTGCCTCTGTAGTGCATGAGATTGCTTGTCTGGGGGCATGTGCGGTGTGTGTGTGTGTGTGTGCATGTGCATGTGCATGTGCATGTGCATGTGTTTTTTTTTTTTAAATTGAAATTAAAAACCAAAGGATTCATTTTTTTATAATAAATATCGTATGCACATTTGCCACAGAAATATCATTGAAAGCATAGTTAACAAGTTGGGGAATAATGTTATATTAGCAAACCAAAACATCATTAATAAATCGGTTTTGCTCCATAAATTCAGAGGCAAAAAATCAGGTAAAAAAATGGATCGCCGAAAATTAGGTAAGTCAGAGAATAGTAAACATTTGGATTTGGCTTAAAAAAACAGATTGAAAAAATCAGATATGTAAAAATAATACAATATAAGATTGTGAGTTGCGGTTCTTATATGGATTCATTAAGTCCATAAAAAATGATTTTTATGTCCTTACCTAGTGTCATTGGAGTCATACGTGACAATTTTTTGTCTAAAACTTCAGTAAATATAACAACGTTTACTCTGTTGTCACAACTCAAAACGAACGATAGATTTAATGGAAGCATACAATAAAACAACAATAACTATACTAATCACAAGAATTATTGTAGCAAATAAGAACGTAACCCAAGAAATGGGATTATTGTTTGAAGAAAAAAACAAAAATGACCCTTAGTATAGGATTGCAGTTAATTAAAACACAAAAACCCAAAAAATGTAAAATAATGGTCCGTCCAAATTGCTATGATGTATACACTAATGAAATAAAAAAAATTTGACAAGGTGAAATTATCAAACTTCTGTATGCAAAAAGAAAACAATGAAAAAAATGCTTAAGTAAATCTAAATATTCTAAGCTTACCCTGAATTGCTAGCTAACCTAAATCTTTAGTTGTCATTGAATCTCTCTTTCTTTCTCTTTATAATGACACTATGTGTTTAGAGGGGAAAAAAAGAGGATTTTTCACTGTGTTACTCTTTCGCTTATTCTAACTATTTTTTTGAGATATATGGTTGTTTTAATGGATTATTTTTGGAGAATATATTGCACGTTTTTTAAGGGAACATATTGGTGAAAACTTTTGATGGATTTTTTTAAAAAAATCAAGATTCTTCATTAGCTCCCACTTTTAATGTGCTTATCTCTAAACCAAATTTCAAAGATATTAAATCAAGGGAAAGTATACAAAGAGACCATTTACTTTTAGTACAAGGTCACAATCACTATTGTTTGTGGGATTTTAAATAAGGTGTTCTAAGTGTGTCATTGACTATACTCAGTGTTCAAAAAAATTTCTTGCACTCCATGACAAACCCCAAGCTGTCCAATTTGCCGTCTAATGGCTATGAGTGATCGTGACCTCCTTATAACAATGGTAAATGGTCTCATAGTATACTATCCCTTAAATCAATGTGACAATGGTACATGGTCTCACAGTATACTATCCCTTAAATCAATGTAGAGATAAAGTTATAGGGAAGAAGTCTTTTCGAAAACTTTTTTGGAAAAAGATACAGATTGATATTGGTTTTATTAAAAAAATGCGATCTTTTGAAGATTTTTGAAAAACTTAAAGTTCTTAATGGATTTCAAAAAATTGAAGACATTTTTAAAAAACCGTGTTTTAAACAGACTTGCTAAATATGATTGAAGGAGTTCAATAAAAGAAATTAATTGAGACTGTAGGGCAATTGACAAGAGAGGGAACTGCATTTCCTTTAACCGCCATAGTCTTTCGATGGTGTTTATGGGACACTGAGATTATCTCTGATTTCCTATCAGTTAGGGTCGGCTACGTAGGGTCGGCTACACGAATCCTGGTATGTCATTCTGTTTTATTAAAGGCCATACCCTTAGTGAGGTCCTAAGTCCCCATATATTTTTTCACTACTTCCAACCATGTCCTTTTGGGCCTATCCCTTATCTTTTTTGAGCCTTCCATTTGAACTAACTCGCAGCTCCTAACAGGTGCTGTACTGGGTTTGCGCTGCACATGACATGCAATGTTAATGCAATGTCCAAAGACTCCTTTCTTTTCCAACACCTACCAAATCAATTCTTAAGGTACTCTATCATAGGCGTTCTCTAGATCAATAAGATCACATGGAGGTCTTCCGCCTTCACCCTAAACTTCTCAATCACTTGCCTAAGTAGGAAAATAACCTCATTTGAACTATTTCATTTATAATATTATTATATAATTTTAAATTGTCTATAATATTCATTTATTATAGTTAGCATAAGGCCGAACTAGTTTTCTTCTGCACTCATTTCATGCCTTAGTTGTTGTTCAGTCACTCTCTTCTACAGCTTCATAGTGTGACCCATAAGTTTGATCCCTCAATAGTTTGCACAATTTTGTATGTCTCAGTTGTTCTTGTAAATAGGTACAACAATACTATTATAATATAGTTAGCTACTATTGTAATCTTTAGAACTAGATTCAAGTAGCCGACCCCAATTAATTGGGAAAAGGCTAAAATGATGATGATGATGATGATGTAACTGTGTTCTTATATATACATATAGCAGACACACACATGCACACAAACTATCATAATATAGTTAGTTACTATTGTCATCTTTATGTTTGATGATTTGTGTAATCATACGTCAATTATATAAAATAAATCATCTAATTATATATCCAATGATGGTGGATCACAGTTAACGTCCCCATGTTAAATGGATCGTGATCCTATATAATCAGGAAAGAGCTCCTAAGTCGGATCGGAAGGAGGAACTATGTTCCAAGAGTGGGACTGTCCCTAGGGAAGGCGCTTCCCATAACTATATTTCATTTCTTGCTCAACTTGTATACTTTCTAAACAATTTGATTTCCTTTGGACATGCCCATGTTGTAACTTTAACATTATCCGATGTTTAGGTGTTGAGTAACTAGCCCACCTGGTGATGTTAGGGTAATGTCTTCCATTGGTTAATGTCTGTAGTGAGATTCTATAGAAAACCTAAGATCACTAGGTAGGGGCTTGGCCTGTTGCAACATCTGTACAATTTGCAAATGCAATCGGCCCCATGATTAACTTGAAACCTCACTTAACCCATCCCATAGTAACCCACAATCTCTTTCAGGATTTGGGGGTGTTGTGATGGTTATACCACTGAATTTAAGCTTCCACATCCCCTTGGAAGGTTTTGTCTTGTTTAATCTGACCATCCGCAGGGAGCCATACTTTTGGCTACTGTTTCCCATGTCTCCTCCACAATCTCTTGCGAGCTAAGGTTGATTCTGACTTTATCCTACGGTTTTCACCTTTCCTGCGCCCTAGGTATTGCATATCCTTGATTGTCAAATTAAACTTGATTGAAAATTGTATGAGATTGTATTAAAGTTCAAATGATCGCTATATGGGTTTCACATTGGTGGCTAGGGTTGATTGGCTCTTGCATTGGTGACCTTGAGAAGAACCGAGCTACACTCTTGAGATCGGTCAGTTGGGCCTTAGCTACAGCTAATGTGGTATGCCCCAAACCCCCACTAGTTCCTTGGGTGCCAGCCTAACCAAACAAAAAATTGTGTAAGCATGCACCAATCCAGAAGGATGAAGACTCTAAAGAACTGCCATCAAACCATCTTTTAGAAAGCTGTTTCTAAGGGACCTGCACATGGTAGCTTGGGGCAACAACTACCAGGTGAGACTAGGAGTATTGACCATGGGTCTCAACTCGAAGACAAAGTGTAAATTCCTGATCTCATGAACTCCAAACAAAGGACCACAAAATGACTCTATCCATGTCATTCAGTTGTGAACAGAGTCCAGCCTATATAAAATCCCATTATTATTTTTCTTTAAGATGCCTTAAAAAATCATGATGGGGTGCAACTTCCATTAAATATGACTCCTCTAGGAAAAAGGGCTGAATGCACCAACATATGAGAAGATTGGTCAGCGTAACCCAATAATATTGAAAACATCAATAATTACCACTTTTGTTTTTCAAAAAAATTATACTTTTTACTAGAGAGAATTTTCGTAGAATTTATCAGTTAACCTTTTCCTCAAAAAAGAATTTCTTAGAATTTATCTATGAACTCTCACTAGTATTCCTTAACTATTGATCCACCATTAAAATTTTGAGTTGATGGCGTCTTTTTCTTTTATTGAAATTGATTATTGACTTTTAAGTAAACCATTTGCATCAAAGTTGCATGGAGCTTACAACTCATGGGGCATAACCTTAATGTTGATGGAAGGATTAGGGTTTAAAATTGGGGGAGATGCTCCCTTCCCTCTTTCCGCCTTCCAACCTCACCTCCCACCCACACCCCAACAACCGCCCCTCCCCCCCCCCCCCCTTTCTCCCGGGGGGCTCTTAAACTAAAAAAATAGTAAAAAAAAAAGAGGGGGGGGGGGGGGGGGGGGGGGGGGGGGGGGAACCCCACGGCCCTGGTTGAATGACCCAGTCTCATCATTGGTTTGATCACATGGGGAAAGTGAGAGACACCCTGGTTCTTTATAATTTTATGATGATGAAGATATCGTTAAAATAAAAGAGAGTACAAAGAGAAGCATGGATAAATGAAAATAGTACCAGAATCGTAGGGTTAATGGGAGAGCATGTCTGGAGCAAGAGGAACTATAGCTGGATGACCAGATCTCCAAGTTCCAACCCCTCGCGTCAAAAGAGTCAGCTTGTTTATTTTCTTCATGAGAAAGGTACCTATTGCTTTTTCTGTAATATTAGATATTAGCCAGGTTTAGAGTTTTTCTGTGGCATTAAGAGCCCCGGGACAAGTGGAAGAACATGTTGAGGAATGTCAAGAGGGGCCTTATTTCTGCCTCTGGAGACTTATGAATATCCATTCCTGTCAAAGTCTTTAGAGTCTTGCCAAGGCTATTTTTATATAATTCCCCCACCCTGATTACCGTAGTTCCCCCTCCCCCCCCCACCGCACTGGGATTTTATGGTTCTTAGTGCACTATTGTAAATTTATTTTATCTGCATGATCATCAATAATGGTTTTCTCATTTCTTATTTCTGTAGATCAACATTCTAATTTGTTTTGGGTTATCTCTTTTGCAGTGCCTTTGTTGCCCCGGCAGATATTCAAGCATTTACTCATGAATCAAAAAACAAATTGGCAGCCCGTTGTCAAGGCAAGACTGTTAATGATTTTGCCCGTGCTGTGAAAGAAATATGTGAAGCCTTTGAAGAATTACAGAGGCAAAAGTCAGGTGACTCAAGGGGAGATATTGACGGGGTAACTGTGCAAAGTGCTGCTTCCCCCTTGGAACATAGAGGAGATTCTGGGCACCGCGATGATGATGAGGGAGCCTTAACAGCAGATAACGAACTGGAATCTGAGTCAAGAGAGCAGGTGGTTACTGGTCAGGAGGCTAGCAACACCGATTGTGTGGATAGTGAAATGTACAGGTTAGCAAGATGTTCAAGAAACCAAAGTGAGATAGTATCAGCTGATAAAGGTAAAAGGGATTTGCAGAATGTAAAGGAACGCGTATCTCCATCTTCATCGTACAAAGATGGAGCGGATGCATCCCCTGCTTCTGGTCAGAACTTCCCTTCTCATCTCACTGGAAGTGAACATGAGCGTTCACAACCTTTGGCTGTGACACTTGCTACCAAGCAGTCTGATAGAAAGCAAAATACAGGAATGAATATCCATGATGCGGAGGTGGCGATCACAGAAACCACAGAGCATGCAAAAAGTGTTTTTGGGGTGAACCGGAAGGCACGTCCAGATCTAACATCAGTGAAACATGCCCATTCTCATAGTTGTCTTGAAGCCATGGAACCCAAACAACATCCAGAAGATGAAAGAAGTGTGCAAAGAAAAAAGGTTCAAGGTGAGCGCATCAGAGGTCAGACCATGACGGAACCATATCCTTCAAAGCCTGATATTGGTACTGGTTTGGTGAAGAAAGCCAAAGCTTTACCGAGTGACTCTGCTAAAACTGGTGTGAGGAAATCACCCAATATTCGTACTGAAGGAAAAGGGAAACGTTCTTCTGGAGTTACAGATATTAAAGTTATGGAATCTGATCATTCTGATGAGCAAATCGATGACCCATCATCATCTGTAGATCACAGGAAAAAGGTCACCCAACCTAGAAGCAGGAAACGTGGGATTAAATCTGATGAGCATTTACCTCCTCCAAAAAGACCAAGAAGTTTAGAAATGGATAGAGATGCAAAATGTAAGAAACCTTTATCCTCTGGAGAAGCAGAAACCCATTTGGCATTAAAGCTAGAGAGCCTCGATACTGGGGCACGCTTACTTGGAG
Organism: Amborella trichopoda; assembly: GCF_054954075.1. Lineage (NCBI taxonomy): Eukaryota > Viridiplantae > Streptophyta > Magnoliopsida > Amborellales > Amborellaceae > Amborella > Amborella trichopoda. The sequence continues at coordinate 1,789,990 of NC_142344.1, forward strand.
AGGAAGCTGTTCTTCCACCAACAAAGCGACACCAAAGAGCAATGGAAGCAATGTCAGTTTGCACTGCTCAAACAGCTAAAGATTCAACCAAGGGAAGTCTGAATGTAATGAAAAACAGCTCTTTATCGAGCCCTTTGAATGAGAAATCTTCAAGACTCCGTATTGAAACTAAACGGGGTGCACTCCTTTTGGGGGGTGATAATCGTGAGGAATGCAGGACCCCTGTCCACAAGGAATCTGCCAAAAGAATAAGTAAAATAGTGAAGGACAGTGCCGATACTCACCGGAAAGATCACAACCACTCTCTAGAGAATGTTGATGTTAAGGCTGAAACTCTGGATACAGCCGTGCATGTTGATAAAGTCTCACAAGATAAGCCATCACCCGTTGAATATTCTGACAAACTTTTCTCATCCAATAAAAAACTTAAGGATGAGGAACAACCAAAACTTCCACCATCACATGCTTCGCCCAATAAGCCCGGACTGCAGAAATTATCTTCTAAGCATTGTGCTCCAGCAGTCCTTTCTCCTAGAGGTTCTCTTGGATCAACCAGCGCCACAGTTAAGCCTCTTGAGCATAAAAATGTGTGTTCACTTGGTAAACCATCAGCTAATGCTCCTGTAAAGAAACCTCAAGCTGGATCTGGTAAAGCTGGTCATGTTCCTAACAGTTTGAACCGCTCTTCTAGTGAAGCAACCTCACATAGGAATAAGCTGGACCCTTCATCAGATAGGCTAAAGGCTACTCCAACAACAATGCAGCAGATGAATGGAGTTAGTGACTCTAGGTCTGAAGCTGTCTCAGCGTTCTCTCACAAGGAACAGTAAGTAGGAGTTGTTACTTAATGGAAAAAGTTTATATAAGGTTGCAACCTTATTTGTAGAAATAAGGTAGCATTAATCTACACCATCCATTTTATTTGGATGCTGTAGATTGGACAGTATCTTAAAAGACATGCTATGTATTAACATTGTCTTAAAAGATGTGTCAAGTCTACACTGTCCAAATAAAATGGACGGCATAGAGTATCGTAACCTTATTTCTACAAATAAGGTCGCAGTCTTATACAAACAGCACCCTTACTTTATACCACATTACTTTCTTCGGTATCAGAATGTACTTAGCTTTCTTACATGCATATTTTACGGGCTTTGTTACAGAACTAACACTGTTAAAGAAGAAAGTATTACTACCATGTCATTGGACTCGAAAGGCACAAATTCTTTCACGTCAATGAGGCATCTAATTGCAGCTGCTCAGGCAAAGAGGCGACAGGCACGACCTGTGTCTCTTCAAGATGTTGATACCTCCATTCCCACCTTTGTAGCCACATCACCTTCGGCGAAAGGAATGAGTCCGAATTCTGTTCATGGGGTTCATCCTTTGCCATCTGAAACGATAATGAGGCCAGATTCAAATGGCTTTTATTCTCACAAGTCATCCGAAACTCCTGTGGCTAGTGCCACGCAGCTTGCTTCTCAGAGTCAAATAGATGTGGATGAATATGAGGATGGCAGGGTCAGTTTGGAATATCAGAATGCTGGGGGTTCATTGAGTGGTGGTACAGAAGCAGCGGTGTCTCGTGATGCTTTTGAAGGCATGCTGGAGACATTATCAAGGACAAAGGAGAGTATTGGTCGAGCAACGCGTCTTGCTATTGATTGCGCCAAATATGGAATGGCAGGAGAGGTGAGCAAATCAATTTTTCAACGTAGAAAATGTCACACATACATAATTATTAATCTTTGCTCTTAAGTAATTATTTAGGTTGGTTTACGAGGGACTAATTTCAAGGTTTGAACTTTATGAAGTTCCTCGTTTAAACAGGATTGTACACCATTAGACCCAAGGCTAGGGAACCATCTACCTTTATTTTGAGATGGAAGGTTAAAGTGTCTAAAAAGTTGTCTGTTCATATGTTTTCTTTTTCTTTGGGTAGTAATTTAATTAGCTATTGCTGCAATCTCTCTTTTGTGTAGTTAGGGGCATTTTTAATTAAGAAATAATATTATTTATTTGAAAGGATATATATTAAGTGAGGTTCAACCGTTTAACACAGATAAATTGATGGGAGAGAATGCCATGCAAATGATCCCTGAGTTTGGACTTTGGGTCATTGCAAGAATGATTTTCTAGACCTTTTTTTATGTTTTGTTTTTTCTTCCTTGATGTGATCGTCTTGATTTTCTTTGTCAATATTATCAGAGATTTCTAGGGCATTTGAATGGTCTTATTTATCCCCTTGCCCACTTGATGAAATGCCTACTATGTAGGGGATTGAGAATGACTCAACGTTGACCTGAATCTGCTTACGACAGAATAAGATGGCCATATTCTCTGTGGTGTCCTATACTTGTGTTGAGCATACAAATGATTTATTTAACTTCTCTAAACTGATGAGTTGGGATAAGGCTCAGATGATGAGGCGATGATGAAGAAACTCATGAGTGAATAACTTGTTAACATGATTAGAACAAAATTGCTATAACAATTCGTCAAGATACCATGGGGTGTTTTGCCATTAATTGAGGTCCCCTTAGACTTTCCTATAACAAGTGGTTATGGGTTAAGCTGATTTTATATGTTTGGCTGCCACCAATCTCTCTCTCTCTCTCTCTCTCTCTCTCTCGCATCAGCTCACTAGAGAGTTATATTCTTTCTCTCTCCTATGTTATATATATAGCCAGCAAATGACACCCAAAGTTTGCAGTAAGGAAGTTAAAATGATTAAGTACACAGTATACTAATACAGTCCTGGCGAACAGGAGCCTATTAGATGTTCTCCAATTGAGGATTTGTGTTGACATGCCCCAACTTTTCACTAGAACATTCCTTCAACAGTTTTTTTCCTTTTTCTCTGTTAATTTGTTGGTCTTTTGCTAGGTTTTTAATATTAAATACCTCTTCTTATTCTGTTCTCTCTCTCTCTCTCTCTCTCTTTTGTCCTTTGGTGACATTTCAGACCTTTAAGCTGCCTACTTTTTTTTTTAATTTTTTTACAATGTTTGTTGTGCAATTTCTGCACGAGTTAGTTGGGTCTTTTGATACCTCTGCTAATATTGACATGCTTTCTTGGAGGGATCTTGGTGGCAATTTCTGCACGAGTTAGTTGGGTCTTTTGATACCTCTGCTAATATTGACATGCTTTCTTGGAGGGATCTTGGTGGTTTGGACCATTTGAACCACTCTTTTCTTGAAAGCAAATTACAAATGAAGCAACTGAAATGGAACCATAGTCCCTTAGTCATTGTTTTATATGTTGAAGTAGATTCTTCATTACTTATTTCTGGATGAAGTAATGCTCTTTGATGTATGCAGGTTGTGGAACTTCTTATTCAAAAATTGGAGAATGAAACAAGTTTCCATCGAAGAGTTGACTTATTGTTTCTTGTTGATTCCATTACTCAATGTTCCCACAGCCAGAGAGGTAAACACCTTGTGCATGATATTTTCCACAGTATTTTTCATTTTAGTCAGTTGCAGTCATAGACGTGAAGTGCCTAATATTTAAGGAAAGATTTTCTCATTTCATCTAGATTTAATTTGTTTGTTAAAAGACCTTCATTTCAATTTATTTATTTTGAGTAGAGATGTTGGATCTGTTTTTAGTCAGAAGACAAAATTCTTTTTGGTCTCTACTCTTTTAATTAATGAATGTTAGTCATCCAAAGAAGAAAAGCTCCTGCTCACCGAGAGACAGCAGGCAAAAACTTCAGAAAACTCGATTTGCATACTGTACAACAACTCCCTCAGGAAAAATACCTGCTTGGGATTTTTTTTTTCATTGGAAATTTTGCAATCCACCTAAGTAATCATTAGATGATCATTTTCAAAGGAAAATTGGTTCCTATGCAATCTTGGGATGTCATTATTTTTAGACATTTGGAGAGTGAGTTAAATTTTTTTTTTGTCCTCCTTTGAGGTTGGTTACTAGGTTCTAGAGATTACATCCCAAATGTGGGATCTAAAAAAGATTCCTAACTTGACTCTTTCCTGATGGGTTAGATGGACAGTGTATACTCCCATCGCAGTAGAAAGTCTTTTGGCAAAATAAAACTGTTGCGTGCCATATCTGTCATGATTAAATGCAGGTTGCCCACATGAGTGGATGAACATCTACACTTTATCATGTTCACGAGGCTCACATATGTTTGCATATTTTTTTTGCTGGGTTTGAATTTCTGCAGGTATTGCTGGTGCCTCATACATTCCTGCTGTTCAAGCTGCTCTTCCACGTCTTTTAGGTGCTGCTGCTCCCACTGGATCTGTTGCTCGTGAAAATCGGCGTCAGTGTCTGAAGGTAATCCTACTCCAGACTTGATTTTCATTTTTTGATTGTTCACCTTGTGTCAATAAAAATGGGATTCACATCTAAGCATTGTTCGCAAAATCGCCCGATCTAACCGCTAACAGCCCGGTTAGATCGGAACTGGCCAATGGCTAGTTCCAGTTTTGGGCAGTTAGGGTGATCAACCAGTATTTAAAAAAAAAATGCAAAAAAATGTATGTAAATTATCAAAAACAAGGAATTTGATTTGTAATGCATTTTTAAATATTCTTTACATTATGGTAAAGATTAAAAATTGTTTTGGTCATTAATACTCACTTTTATATTTTCCTTCTTTTTTAGAAAATTTTGAAAATAGCCATTGGAAAATATAAAATGGGTTAAAATTCATTATTTTCATTAATTATCAACTTTATTTGAATGTGTTTTGTTTTAATGATTCTTTATGTGTTTTTCATATTTTAGTAGATTTTTTTTGTATTTTTTGATTTTTTTTCAACACTTTTTTGACTGCCTGGGACTTGCCCAATTAGAGCGCTATTGAATCGGCCGGTTTACCGGTTAGGCCGGTTAAATTGCTTCCACGCCCATTTCCGGTTAACCGCTCCGGTTCGATTTTGAGAACAGTGCATCTAAGTAACTTACTCTAGATGTAAAAACATTTTTATGCACGTGTTGTAATTTAATATCTGTTTTTTATTAGGTTTTGGGTTTGTGGCTCGAGAGGAAAATCCTTCCTGAATCGCTTCTTCGTCGGTGCATGGAGGAGATAGGAAGTTCAAATGAGGAAATGCCTACTGGCTTCTCTTTAAGACGCCCATCCCGTGCTGAACGCGCAGTAGATGACCCAATCCGTGAAATGGAAGGCATGCTGGTTGATGAGTATGGGAGGTGAGCCGTCTTTCCTTTACCCCTTTCCTTTTTTATATTCTGTTACTCCATCCTTATCTATAGGGGGATTGTTACTGTTCTACTTTTCCTCAAGACCTGCAGTAGGTATATGCATTGGCATTGACTGCATTCCTTTCTTTGATAGCTGTGTCTAACTTGTGAATGAGTGCTCAAGGTGTGGATTAGATAAGACTGGCGATGCTTTTCTCTTTGTTTGCTGATCCCTTTTACTGCAAGGCAAAACGGCAAAATGTCCACCAAGTTTCTCACCTGTAAACCTGTTTTTTCTCATTAGTGTCGGGCCAAATTTTTGGAATTCATAGCTGGCTTTTCTTTCCTTGAATATTTTAATGCCTAGTGTAAATTCTTATCCTTCCTGAAAATATATTCTCTTTTCGTAAGGGAAAAAAAATCATGAAGTGCTTCTATCCTGTGATATTGAAATGCACATATGTAGATCATGTTTGCCAAATGAATGTTGGAAGCACAAAGGACTCGAAACCACAATGGTCGAGTTCTTTTACCTTCTAGTTTTAGCTTTAGAGCAAGTGTTTGAATGTTGGATATTAATAATGAGGAAGAATTTCTTGAGGATCCTGTATTATATCCTCACCCTGTAGTATTCATAGGGGGAGAAATCTTGCCTTTCAGGATCTTGAAATTTTGGTGTTATTGTAGGATAGTAGAATGCTGATTTTTGTTTCCCTCTATTTTCGTTGTGTATTTATTTGTTTTTCTCTCCAGCTTAATGCTTATTCCTACTGTGATTTGCTGCTATCTAGTCATTGCTGCGTGCATTTTGATATATTTTATATCATAGCATACTCTTTTTACTAATCAGTGCATGTCTTCTCCAGCAATGCGACATTTCAACTGCCTGGATTTTTTCCTACTCAATTATTTGAAGATGACGATAATATTACAATCAATATACCCAAAGAGGATGACAATGAATCTCCATCAGGGGCTGCCTGTCTTTCAGAGGAACCACAGAGATTTTCTGATGTTTCGAATGATCGGCATAGACGTGTTCTGGAAGATGTTGATGGAGAGCTTGAAATGGAGGATGTGTCGGCCTCTTCCGGAGATGAGCCAGCTATTGTTGGAAATGAATTTTTTGAGGTGGGAAATCAACAACCAGATTCTGAGAGGTTTGTGGAGCATGAAGAAGGCGATTTATACCCTCCTTTGCCCATGGGTTCACCTCCATTGCCTGCAGATTCGCCTCCTCCTCCACCCCCCCTCCCTCCTTCCCCACCACCGCCGCCTCCATCTTCACCACCACCTCCACCACCATCACCACCACCACCTCCTCCCCCTCCACCTCCCCCACCCCCTCCACCCCAATTACCACATCCTTGCTCACCCCAATTTCCTTACCCTCCTCTTCCTCCTCCTCCTCCTCCACCCCAAGATTGTTGTAAGAATGCAAATGTAAGTTTCTCATAATCTCATAATTATGCGTGTTTAGCTTCAACATTTCTAGGGGGTAAAATTAACTATACTATGTTTCACGCACCTGCATTTGGCAGGCAGGTGAGTTAGAACCTAAAAATTTAGGCAGCTGTCTGGAAGAAATATTTTGCACAAAAAAGCTGCCTTCACCTTATGGTTTTTGCTATTACAACAAATTTGCCCATGGTTTGTTGTAATCATCTCATGGTTTGCTTAAGGTAAAATCATCTCAAAATATTTTGATGGTGCAAAGCAGTAATCTCTCAATTTAGATATTCAGGTTACCAGCATTCGCATGGACGTTTTCCAACAACTGTCTCTCTTTTTTTTCCCCTTAATAAATTACTCATGTTCTGATTCTGGTGTCAATATCATATTTTCCCTTCCTTTATTCAGGATATGGAGGTAAATCGGATGACTGGTGCTGTCTCCCTTCAAAACCATGCGAGTGCTTCCATGAGAAATGAGATGATTACACAAAACTCTTCTCACTTTGTGACACATGGAATAAACCACAGCCAAGATGGATCTGCTTTGGGTTCCTCGAAGCCATTTGAATATGGACAGAGTGGCATGCATTTATCTCATCAATCCCCTCTTGTCAACCAACATGGTCAAACAGCTAATAATCCTTTTCCTCAGAGGTCTTATAGTTCCCTTCCCCAATCACCAAATCCTTCCAATCAGTTCTCTTACGCCAGGACCATTGTTCACCAACATATGACTCAGTCATACCATCATTATGGTTTGTCCTCCCTACAAAGTAGTGGAAGATCCTTATTTAATGAGGAACAGCGGAGGTCACGTCCTGGAGATTCTCCTGATAGGCAACAAGGTATTTGGTTGCCTGGTGGGAGAACAACTACACCAGGCTCAGGGCAACTGCATGTCCAAGAAGGTATTTGTTGCCTTGATTATATATTGACTAAGTGTGCATTTTATCAGAATAAAGAAAGAATGGGCAGTCTCTTAGGAGACATCCAATACTTTCAGTACACAGAAAAGATAAAAAAATTCCAAAAAGAAAAGTAAAGAAAGAATGGGCATGCATTCTAATGATCAATTATCTGGATATATTGGTCTTGATGACTATAGAGATGCTATTGTTCATTGTATAAATTCTTATGAACCTTGCAAAGAAGCTCTTGCTTTGGGGCTTATCCCAGACTTTGTTAAGTTCTTATTTATTGCTGTATCTGATGAAAATTTGGTATTGCCAGGCTATTTTAGGTCGCAAGCAGAAAGATCTTGCTCTAGCTCTATGGGTTACCATCTTTCTGTACAGAATTCATTAGTATCTGGCGGTTCAATGCAAGGTGGCCATCATCTGAAAGAAAACTGCATTGGTACGATGAAATGATCCTGGGCATTTGTTTGGAAGTTCACAGGACAAAGAAATTTTACATGATGAACATCAATAGGGCACTAGATTAACAATCAATCACATTATTCTGTGTGTTTAATTTGGTTTCTTTCATCTTTGTTCTGTAGCTCCTCCAAGTCACGGGGCTGTCCAGTTTTTACCTAGTCGACCAGATGTTTCAAGGCTTAATTGTTGGAGACCCACTTGAGAAATTAGTTAGAATCCTTCATAATTTTTTGGTGAGTTAATGATGTTGCAACTGAGAGTCTGTTGTTTTTTCATTTCATATTAAAATAAGGGGAAGTAGTACCATAAGTCAGCGGCCTATGGGAAACCATAATCAATTGAGGTCAATCCCCATCCGATGCAATGGAGGGTGGGACCCCTAGAACAAGACACGACCCCACTCTCCATCAGCATCCATTTCATGGAGTGTGATGACCCAATTGACTGTGAGTCTATGATAGCCTGTCGAACTATAATGTACTTCCCTTTAAATGAATGGATAATGTTCCCTTAAATAAATGGAGAAAGTCCTGACTGACTGGCTGGCTTTTTGTTCCCCAGTTGACAGTTTACCTGATTTTAGATCTAATTGACTTGCTATTCTTTTTTAATGCAGCTCCATCCATGCGGAATGACACCTTGAATCTTGGAAATGGTCTTGTGATATACATATTGACTCCATTTGCAAGTCAAAGGCAACTTATGTCTTGGAGATGCCCCTTTCCTATAACCTTGTGTTGCTTAAGAAGGGAAAATATTGCAATTGAGCCGAGGCTCTTCGCGGAAGCTGTGTATAGTGTATTTTTTTCCTGAGATCTGCATTCTGCAGATTTGGCACATCTTTCTTCATGTAAGCTAAAGTACTTTTTGGCACATGAAGTGGAAACATGTTTGTATTTTTGGTGATAAAAGAAATAGTTTTGTAACACTTTCTTTATATTTACTGAATATGCTCTTCGGAAAAGATCTGTTCTGTGTTCTTCTTTAAGCTTCCTTAGTTTGTATTTTCTTTAATGGCTGAAAAGGGTTGTAAGTTACTTGGTCATATTTAACATAGACAATCCTCCAATTTTTATAAGAGAAGAAAGTTAACTTGTAGAAGCAAAGTGGATGAGCAGAGCCAAAAGACCTTTATTACATCATATTGTTTCTTTGGGTTCGATGAATGTTTTTGGGAGTCATGTCAGTTAATTGGGTTGCTGGATACACAAAACAGCTAACCCATTACCCAGTGGGTTACAATCGTTGGAAGGGTCATTAAGAGATGCTATGTTCCTGACGACTAGCTTTTAAATATGGGCACATCCTGTTGTCCCACTTCTGGTTGATATGTTCAACCCTTTCTTCATAGGGAACGTGCACTATGATCCAATGGAGGATGGAAAACCCATTGTCTACGTACTCATCACTGTTAACTGAAATGCTGCGCAACGATGAAAAGACTGGATCCACCATTTGGATTATTTGATGTTAATGGGGGTCCCTCTCTGTTGCAATTGACTATTTCATTGCACTGTGATGACCACTATTACCAATTGTTTACCGATGGGCTATAGTCTGATGTCCCTTTTGTTTGACCCTTTCATCCTATCACCTGCTGCACGAACAATTTGCTTGATTTGCAAGGAAATAGTGGTTGTGCTGTCTTACAGTTTTGAAACTGCAACAAGTTTTTGGAAGCTCATATGATATTATGCTTTGGCATTGAAATAGACAAGTTTTTGGAAGCTCGTATGATGTTATGCTTTTGCTGTTCTTGTGGAAAATTTCAATCCATACCTTGTTTTGCTTTCTAAAAATCATCTCAAGTCATGTATGCATATATAAATTATCTCAAATCATGTTTATGGTGTGACCGTATATAAAAGAAAAAGATCACGTGTATGGTGATTTCTCCCACACCCCCCCCCCCCCCTAAAAAAAAAAGTCATGTATGGTATGCGTATATATAGTTTGGTCATGCTGTCAGAATATATCCATGAGTATATAGGACTATAGCTTAGACACATAGCCATACAGATGTTAGTGCATCCGTGTGTGATTTTGTTTGTGTTCGGTATATTACAATAACTAGGTGGGATTTGTGATGTTCATTCTCTTGAGCTGTATTTATTTATTAGGATTGTAAGTCCAGTCAATATGACTGACTGCTGGTTACGGCTGAATGAGATTGAGTAATTGTAAGTTCACGTAGTATGGTTTCATTGCTTATAATAGAAATGTTTGTTAGCGAGTCTCTCAGTTCTTTTTAATGAGTTTGCGATTGTTCAAAATGAGCAAATCGAATCATGAATAAGGACAAGATCATCAGATTGCAAGGAGCCATAAAAAGTGATGGCCAATATGGAACATATGATATGGATAGTGCTCTTACAACTGTAATGGAACATTATTATCCTGAAACTGTTTCCTCATTTTTGACACTTACGAACTAACTAAAGAGAACAGAGAGGCTCTCAAATAAAAACGATTAAAAGTTTCCATCGTCTATTAGCTTATCTGTTCACTTTAGCCGGTCTGTTCATAGTTGTGAAAAATGAGAAATTTGAATGATGAATAAGGATTTAGACTGCAGAGAAACGTATTAAGTGGTTGTGAAGATGGAACATATGATATGGATATTGCTCTTACAGCAACAGGGCACTGGTCTCTGGTTTCAATGGACGTGAAGGATGTTAAACTTCTCGGGTTGACCTTATGGAAGTCGTGGCCGCACAGTGGATTTCTGGGCAGATCCTTGAGCAAGGGTTTTATATATACATGAAGCATTGGACTTCGTTTGAATAGTTTATTCAGGACTTGCACCGTCTGGATCTGACCAGATCAGAACTAGGTATTCCATCTTTACTTAGTCTTCTAGAGGGGTCCGCTACTTTTGGTTGACATAACATAATTCATGTCTTTATTATAAGGGACTCATTTTAGCGTCTCTTGGATACTACTAACTAGCCTGTTAGGTTAAGTTGTTGATCATACAAATTTGTTGCTTACGTAGAAATGCGTTCCATAGTGTTACTTTTGTTTTTGGTTCTCTCACTTGCAATGATGTGCCTCTGTCTTGAGTTTAAATCTTGGTGGATTAGGAAATGCTGTGTTTGACATACACTTCTGAGACTTGTTGATAGCCTGGTGTTTCTCAGAATCACAAGGACCAAGGGGCTTACTACCGTGGAGGGCTCAAAAGATTAGTTAGGGATAAAAAAACTCTGGGTTAAATATGGACAGCAAGGTCATGGTTTTGGCTTGATTTGGGTTGAGGGTTTGACTATGATGGTTGAAGTTCAGATTCTATGATTAGATAAAGGCTTCTAATGTAAACATGAAATGATGATTTGAAGCTCGAGGAAGGTAGGGAAGAAGTTAGGGTTATGAGAAATGGTTGGGGGGGTTTTCGATGATGTGTAGGGTTTGAATTAAGGGTTTCAATGGAGGGGAATATTGCTGGACGTCTACATGCCTATCAAGGTGATGGATGGGTTTGAAGGGAAGTAGGCGAGATCAGGGCCAAATTAGGTTTGGAGGGAGGGAACGTGAAGTGGATGTGGAAGGAGGTCGACTATTTATTGGGTTTTGAAAGGGTCAACTTGTTGAGGTAGAAACACTGTGAAGAATCTGGTTGAGGGAATCATGGATGAGAAATGCCACATGAGAGGAAAGAAGTAAGGACCCAAGCTTACATGGGGAGAACTTCCAATTCACAAGCCAAGGTTTAGGAGAATATCTCAATTGAAAGAAGAGAAGGGGCTCTTACCTTTTGTGAGCGACTCTTCCAAACCTTGCCTAGAGCTGTAGAGTTCATTCTCTATGAAAGAGTTGAGTAGTTTCTCATCTAAGGGCAGCGTGTCAGCACAATTCAAAACCCTAATTTTATTGCTCAACTTGAATTGATGTGGTTATAAGCCCGACGTGGGTGTTTATAAACACGTGAGACCCTCTTTATTTGGCTTAGCTTGGGATTCATGTTCTCTACTTGACTGAACTTCCTAATATTAGATAACTACTTCCTTTACAGCTCTAGGAACTAAATACTTACAAAACATTGAAAGAATCTTTCTAGACTCTTAAGCAAAATTGTAGAACTAACTTGCAAAATAAGGAAATAAACAGCTTAACAAAAATTGGGTGAGGATTGTATAAGGTGCCCACCTTATACCAAACAAGTAAGTTGTACCTAAGTTTTGTCATAAGCTGTTGTTCCGGTGTCAGAAATCTTAAGATGGCTTGAAAATCCATGTTCAGCCCTAATTATGAAATTTAAATTTCAAAAACTCTGCAGATGGAGTAGATTTATAAACTCTTGAAACTCTTGAAAATAGACAGTCCAGATAACTTATTACAAGATGCACTATCTTTAGGACTTGAAATTCTTTTCTTTTTCTTTTATATCCATAGATCTCAAGGTAGAGATGATCAATTGGAAGGTTTTCTGACTTTGGAGCACTCTTTCTACTGAATTTTTGAGGTGCACCTTACCTCTATTGTATTAAAGTTACAATCTTATATATATCTTTTCCACAAAAATTTAGTGAGACTCCGCTTTATAATCTTTGGGGCCCACAATATCCTAGAAGACTGGTCTTTCTAGTTAAATTGCCTAGGTTACCTACTCTAGGGTTTCTAGAACTTCATAATGGAAAGAAAGAAATCTCACACACTAACAAAAATAAATTCATCTCCGATTTTTCTAACTAGCTTTCAACCACGATTTGAAGCCCGAGACATCTAATTAATGAAATACCATAGGTTAAGGATTGTAGATCTGAAGAGATTTCCGATTTAAGCTTTAGATAGTCCCAAACGGACATCTGGTTGAAAAGTGATGTCCTTCAAAAGCTGATGATATCACCTATACCACTCGTGTTTTCTTTTTTGTTGGCTAGTGCTGGAGTATCTAACGTTTTTTGGTCTGGACTGTTAGTAATTTCAACTTCAATTATTGTCTAATCTAATGCATATATCCTGTACTGCTATGTAGTAGGCCAGCATACATAGCCATGGCCAAGTAATTGGCTCCATATTCCCTTGCACGACCTGGGAATTTCTGTGAGAGCTCTTGGAATTATTTTCATTGATTGTCACTTTTGTCTGAGAATTGTTAGGCCTTGATAGATCTCCTTTCACTAGACCCTTTGTGAATAATAGCTTGCCTTGTTATTCAACAAAATATAATGGAATGCAGGAATCATTTTCTTCAACCAAGCCATAATTTGAGTAGTGTTTTCGCATGCATATCTGTGGTAGGCGAGTGAATGTTTTTCCGTTCTCTTTCATACAATGCTGGTGTTACCTCGAAGGTTATGTTGGTCTTTTGTTCGATTGTATACTGTGTGCATATGTTTGTTGTGATTACATATATTTAAGTGCAAATGGCTGTGAAAACATGTTATTCGAGCATTGTATCTAAAATTTCTATTTGTTATTTTCTAGAATGTTTCAATTTCAACTTGCTATAATAACCCATGAGGCAAACATGTTTTCCATTTCTATGAAATTTCCCAAATGTTTATGCCTCTCAATATCCCTCCTACATCATGTGGGTGGGAAAAGAGAATTTGTGTTACTTACCCAAAAAAATTTCAAAGACTTACCCCAAAAAAAAAGAAGTGAATTTGTGTTTTGCATCACACACAGGTGTCTGAGATGCCTTCAACTGCTTAAACCATGTCATGCTCCTGTGAATTTTTCGATGATTTTGAGGAGCGAAAACTGGGCCATTGTGATTGCTGTCAAGTTAATGAATTGTTGAAAATTTCAAGTTTGGAGAAAAATGATCATAGTTTCTTTCATATTTTGATGTGTTTGAGCACTCTTTGTTCTCTCTTAATCATCACATTGCTTACTCTTAAGTGAATATGAATTGCTAAGCATGTGATCGGAATTTTGGCTCACTATTTTCTAATAAGATGGTTCATTACAAGGAACATAACTTTGAAAAAGTCTTACTGTTTTGAATGGTACAAAACCTGGAAGCTGGAATCTGGAACCAATGAATTGAATGGAATATTGAAGCCAGAAGCATAATTATTTAGATAGACCTTTTTCAAATGAATATGAAGCCATGGTGAAAGGACGCTCAAGTACCTGCATAGGTGCTTGACTTGTTATTGTTCTTTCATATGGTTTCATTCGCCTTTCTATAAATTTCTTGCCAAGAGTGTTACTGCAGGACAGTCTTCTTTCAAGACTGGTATTACCCTCTATTTAACTACAAAATTTTCTGGCATTTCTTCATTCTTTCAAGACTAGTATTACCCTCTATTTAACTACAAATTTTCTGGCATTTCTTCAGAAACAAAGATATTGAAATAGATACATTTCCTCATGTATATAGAAGAATTGTTTTACTTGGATGGTGTCTAATTATTCTGGAAAATAATTTATGTCATGCAGGCAGAATCAATGTAGAAACTGTGACAGGTTGGGCAATATCGGAGTTGCTTGCTGAAGACGATGTCATTTCCAATGTCAAGTTAGTATGTTGGACAATATGTCTCAAGAAAGAAATTTGGTAAGATTATAAATCTCTACTTGCTTTGATTTCTTCTGAAGCATACAATTTCTCGACAGCTATATGGTTTTAAACTTTTAATGGTAGACAATTTGAAAAGAAAGAATCGGTCTAAAGAGGAAGTTGCTGTATTTTATTTTATGTTGTATGTCCATGATTTGTCACTATCACCAAAGCAGAAACTCACTAGACAATTGTGGCCAATTACCAGTCACAAAAATACTAGTTTACATGAGGAGGAGATTTTTTCTCTATCTTTCGTGCAGAAAACAAGAATGATTTTTTAATGCATAGGAGTGAGCGTCAAGAAAGTATGTCATGATGTTATTGGAACCTCATGCTCTGTATTTAAATCTGATTATCAAGTTCTTGTAGAGCTGTGCCTTATCTGCTTGAAGGCATGCATTCTGGGTGCATTAGTATAGCTAAACTCTTCTTCTTTATAGTTAGCACATGAACAGGAGGGTTATGCCTGGTTACATGAAGCTTACAACCAGAGGGCATCATCTGAGATTGGAGTAGACTAGAAACAAGAAAGAAGCAGAACTAAGGATCCCATAATGAAAGGCAGAACTAAGAAAGCGTTAGAAAACCAACTGAAGGCGTAATTAGAGGTCAATGTAGGGTCGAACTTTGGTTGATCCCCTAAAGAAGTTCAAAAATCAGATAAGAAACACATGATCTGACTGTTGGGGACGTCTGATGTACTGTTATAAGTTCCAGACATTTAGGTCATAGCCTCCAGGTAAAACAAAAGCCTTGTCATCATCCCCTTTGTCATCTGTGATTTTGTTCAAGTCACAACCTAATGCAACCCTGCAATTAAAATTTTCAAATGACAAACCACAAGGAGCTAAGAAGTTTCATGTTCTGTTGGTTTCACACATGCAAGGGCATTGAAAGTGAGAGAAACCATTATCTATTGCCAGTTTTCCCTTCGTACTGCTCTCATGAGAAGTTCGGTTTTTAATAGACAAAAAAAAGAAAATCTGGTGGTTTTTACTTTGTTTTATTTTTTATTATTTTTTGAAATTTATGGCAATCATATATTGCATTCATGGCTGACGTTCAAAGAGTTTATATGTACTAAAAAGTTTGGGATTCCTTTTGAGCCTAGTGTGTTTTGCTGCTTGTGTGTTAATTTCCATTATGTTCAAGGGACTTGCCACCTGCTTAATGTTTTTACTTCCGTAGGTTGAGTCCTCTGACTGTTTATTATTCTTGATTATTCTGACTGGGTAATGCTGGAGGAGATCTAGCATTAAAAGTGTTCCATCTTTATTTAGGGATTGTATGCTATGAGACCATTTATCTTTGTTACAAAGATGTCAGTATTACTCCTGGCCATTAGATATCAAATTGGATGGCTTGAGATGTGTCATGAAGTTCGAGAATTTTTCTTTTGAACTTTGTGTGTAGTCAATGTCACTCGTACAACCATCTGATTTGAAATTTGATGGATAAGAGTAATTGTGAGCTTCTTGTATGAAAAGTAAATGGTCTTTTTGTATACTTTTCCTTTTATTTATTGTAGAGTGTGGTCCCTTTTAGCAATTGGTATTCCTGAAACTGACTTCACAAAGACTTCCGAAGAAGACTCACTTGTTGTGTATTGTCCCCCGGCTTATAAATGTAGCATTTTATTTTTTTGACAAATTGGGTTTCAATCATATTACAAAAATCCAAAGATAATCAAGACTTGGAAGGTTTCTGCTTTATAAAATTTATCTCTTTATGCTCTAGAAGAAATCCACAAGCTATATTTAATGCATGATACCTAGATTCAGGAAATTGTTGTATGGCATAATACTTAGATTCAGGAAATTGTTGTATGGCACGTTCTTATGGGATATACTCCCTATGGCTAAAACACCTACCTAGGAGGATTTTCTGGATCTGAATTTTGGAATCCCATTAAGAATTACCAGATCAGTATTTTCAAAAGAAAGAAATTCAATTTTGATTTCCAAAGTGCTTAGATGTAACTGGCCAAAATTTTGAGGGTCTGTTCAATATTAGGAGGGTTTTTTTTTTCTCTGAACAACATATAGGGCATGCGAATTTCTTTTTTGTTTAGGCTTGTCACTGGTGTGAGGAGATTGCATCCCCAAATTTGGGGTCCTAAAAATGCTCGAGTTCAGTCTAATTAAATTTAGGATATCCTCCCACAGAAGCATATAATCTTTTGGCAGTTTAGTTTTTTTCTTAACGAACTTCAGCTTTTGTAGCTCAACTGTGTTTTCTTGGAAATTTGTGAGTTTTTGATCTCGTAGTTCTTTATCCCATATCTGATGTTATTTTTGTTCCAGCTCTTCTGTGGTTTTTCCATTTCGCTGTTTCTTTATTGCATAAGTGATTCTATCTATTATGAAAATGTTGTTGAGAAGAAATCAAATAATTGCCTTTATTCGCACTGGGGACTTTTGTGTTTGGAAAGGCTTCAATAGCTGTAAGTCTTATGTAACCATGACATGGACACAGGTGTCTGACTTCATTGCATGTCCAGTGTTCAGACGCAGTGGCCAATATTGAGACATACGAAGACATGCCATACAATAATTATCTTATAACAAAATTAAGAGATCATATAATAAATAGTTAATGTTAATTACACTTACACGTGGTAGACTGCACAAACATGCACAAGATGTACCCCAGCCTTGAGCTCTAGTACTTTCCATAGGGTCCACCATGTCTGGAGTTATTGACACGGTATCCAGATGTCGAAACGTGTAGCTACAGCAGTAATTGAGTTTCTCGGTATTGGGTAAACATCAATGAGGGTTGCTATTAGCAAGAGCTTGCAATCTGTCCTGGGAGGTCCCAATCAAAGACAAGTACATCACACTCTCCATCACTCTGCTCTTCCGCACTCTTAGTGAAGTAACATACTAGCATGAAGAGTTTGTGAGGTGGTCCCTCATCAATCATTGGCCCACCATATTAAAAAGAAAATTAAAATTAATTAGGTTATTATTAGTGCATCAGCATATTTTTTAGTCCATAAATTTAAAAGATTCTTGTTGTGGGAGTTTAGGAAAAATATTGGTTTGGTTTTTATGGCGAATAGTAAATCATGGAATTTTAGTACATGAATAAGTTGCTGATGAAATAATAGTATATAGGCGTTTGACTTGGGTCCCAAACTTGTTCTTATGATGATTCTAAATTCAAAATTCACGAATGTTTATACCCTTCAGTAGCTTAATGTACAGTTGCTCCATTGTGCAAAAGACATGGTTAGAGGGATTTTCTTGACCCATAATTTGGGCTCCCAAACTACTGTTCTCAAGAAAGAAAAAGGATTTAGAGTTCCTAAACACTTAGATCTGACTGTCCAAAAAAAGACAGCATGCGTTCAATCTCCGGACATGATTTTTTTCAGGTTGATTTAGATCCATGTATTTAGTTCTCCCTTTTTTAAGGCTGGCCTCTAGGATGAGTAGGTTACGTCCCCCAAGATTTGCCCTAGGGAGACCAAAGTTCCAACTTGCTCCTGTAGGAGCATATAATCCTTCCGGTAGACAATTTAGAATTCGGTATCATTATTTTTTGCAGTCTTCAGTTTCATTTGATCACATTGAGTTGTATCGACTGAAGTAATAGGATAGGTTTTTAGATTACTGTGGCGTTATGATTGTGATTCTATTGTGGAGCTTTATGGACTGAAATCGGTGGCAAAGGTATAGAAGTGGATCCCTCTTTAATAGCCAATCGATTACATTGAAGAGGACAACACAGAGACACAGAGAGAGAGATCAAATGAGTATTTTAGTGAGATGTTGGCCACTGATGACTCTCTCTCTTTCTCTCTGTAGTCTTTTCATGTGTCATGGCATCACATCACGTTGAAACTTAGATTACCAGCAAAGCATGTGCATCTGTTTTGCTTAACATAGTGAAGTAGTTGGTAGTGATGTGAAGCAACTCTTCACTAGGCGTAATGCTCTCTTAACATGAGCCCTACAAGAGCACTTGAGCTACTATTGTTCATGTTTTCTCTTGCAATTGAAACATGATGTTATGAATATGGACCAGTATTTGGTGTGTGAGTGGGAGACGCATGCGTTCCCCTGGCTTGCAAAGGATTTAGGGGAAAATAAATTCGTACCATATTTTTGTAAATGGTGTGGTTGGTATAAGGTTGTGACCTTAACCAATCAAATTAAGGCGCACTGCCAAGTTTTATAAAATCTCAAACTACAAAAATGGTTCAAATCAAGTAGATCTATAAACATTTGAAAATCTTAAAAATAGCCGGTCCAGAAAATGTGTTGTAAGATATACTGTTTAGGACTTGAAATCTTTTATTCTTTTCATATTCATACATATTGATTCTGAGATGATCAATTTGAGGGTTTTCTAACATTAGAATAACTTTTTATAATAGATTTTTTGTCTGCACCTTAACTCTACATTCTAAGTTTGCAACCTTACATAAACTATTTCCCATCTGTAAGTTCATGATTTGAGTTCCATATATCTTTGAATAACAAATAATTAAGATTAATGGTCCGGAAAAAAGAGGAATCCTTTTTATAAGGTTCAAATATTAAAAATTATCACTTTTAATTGTGATTTTCACTTTTAATTGTGGTTTGTCTTGTATGAATTTTTGGATCCAAAATTCAATGAACCAGCGTATGCTCCGGCACTCCTAAACCCTACATTATAAATCTAATTTCGATGCATTACATTAAGAGAAATAATCATAACAAGCTCACAATGTGGCTTATTTTTTAGTTTCCAAGTAAATCGCATTTGTGCTTGTTGCTTGGTTTATATCAGTAATTCAAAACATGGATCAGTGGGGTAGATCGTACAGACCCTTGTTTGATTGTTGGATTGATGATCCAGATTGGCCCAAATCAATGATTCAGAAAACATAAAAGAATACAATATATAAAAATTAAAATAGGGGTTTACATGTGGGGGAATTGAGAGAACTTCATAAACATTATAAAAGCTTTAAAAAAAATAAAAATTGAAAAGTAAGGCTAGGACCTATATCATTCCATAACTGATTTGATTCTAATTGAGTCTCCATCCGGATTGGCAATCTGGATCGGGAATTACTGGTTTGTAACACACTATGCGTATATGCACAATTTGTCTTGAAACGCCGTGTGTATCAATTATTTCTTTATCGTATGAACCATCCAAAATAAATTTATTTAAACATTTATTTCGAGCCTACACTTAAAAGGTGAGTACTGGTCTTGTATGTTTTGGAGTCAACGTGTCTGCTACCAAAAAAAACTGAAGTATGTATCCACTTAGAAAGGAAAGAGTTTTAGTCAAAGTATCAATCTTGTACTATACAAGTGAGGTGTTCCTCAAAAACCTAGTGGGAAAAGGTTGTTTGGATTTTTGTAAAGGGTGTGGTTTCTGTAAGGTTGCAGCCTTAAACCACCTTCAAATTTATCATAATATGTAATTTTGGTGTAGATCTATAAACGTATGAAAATCTCAAAAATGGATGGTCTAGATAATGTGTTGCAAGATGCACTATTTCTGAGACTCCAAAATCGTTTCTTTTTTTTTCATATGCATACATTTCGATGTCAAGATGATCAATTAGAGGGTTTTTCAACATTTTCCGATGGATTTTTGAGGTGCATCCATAATTCTGCATTTAAGTTTGCAACCTTATATAAACTTTTTCCTTTTGTAAATCCTCCAATTGATTGTTTTTACTTCAAGATGCATGGTACTAAAAGGAAAAAATATTCCGTAAGTCTTTAAAATCGTGCATCTAACTATTATTTAGATGGTCCATTTTTAAGATCGCGAGTGTTAATAGATCTTCTTGCATTGTGCCCTTTAAAGCTTTAAATTTCACAAGTAGGGATGAAAATGGATTTTTTACACTATCTGAAGGGTTTTCATCAATAGAATCGCGTATTCCATTAGGGTTTAAAAGAAATTTTACTTTCTATTTTCCCTTGAGATTGTGCACAATGAGTTGATGAGAAATGGTGTTTCGAGCACAAAGGTCACAATCATGAAAGGTTGTTTGAAGTGAAACTTGAACCCTTTACTGTATTTTATCGTACGTATGATTTTATGTTACAATCCCAATCTGCTTAATTTCACATCTCACAACTCACAAGGGTGAGTTTTTGTCTCAAAACAAATGGTCTTATTATGCATTTTTTGTAATTTTTCTTTGTTGAATGCAAAAAAAAATTGGAAAAAAGACGGACCTCCCTCTCTAAAATTATAATTTGAAATATTCCCCTGGTCCTGTAATAACCCCTCAAGTCAAACAAAAAAGATGTTTAAGCTGGTTTTCACCTTTTTTTTTTATTTTTTATTGTCCAATTACAAAATTTACCCTACTTTTTTTGATAATCTCATAATAAACATTGAACTTGTGATGCTACTTTTAACTTACTTTGAGATTCATGAAATGAGAGAGATAGTATTAAGGAAACGTTGCTAGAGAGAGGAGGAAGTGGGTCCTCGGTGAGGAAGAAAGAGAAAAATTAACTTTTTTAGGATTTAGATAACATGGTGATTAAGAAAAAAAAAAAGAAGATAATTTAAACAATGGAAAAAGTAAGGAGGGGGCTAATCGTCTTCTTATGTTCGATTTGAGGGGTTCTATAGAATATTTGTAAGTTCAAGGGGTTTTTGGGATTACAATTTTAGAGAGAGGGGTTTGGTCGTTTTTTCCCAAGAAAAGAAAAGAAGGTGTCAGAGAAAAAAAAAAAAGGTATCAGAAAGGAGGTGCAAGGTTTTTGGATCATGCTGTGTGCAAGTTGGTAAAAGCAAAGTGGGTATACATGCACCACCATCTCTTGGCACGGAATCTAATTTGAGGTGAAACGCAATGGATACACATATTCCCTAAATTTGTAATATCAAGAAACCTATAGGTCTGCCCCCTTTAAAATGATCAGGAAAACAAAGAACTCCTTTGCATCTTAATTGGCCGGAAAAGAAAAATGACCAGCACAACATTTCGGTATTTATTTATTTAAAATCTGCGAGGAAAAGTAAGTACTTTACCTAAAATTAGGATGATGTTGCACCCTGCTACCTGATGTCACCGTGGCCACATATGTCTTGAGCATGTTCCCAAGCTTCTTTACTTGTTCAAGCCGTGTATAGGTAATGGAAGGCATAGACGAGCATATGTGAACTCTCTTAAAAATTGAATGGGCCTTTAAGTGTCGAAAAGTATAATTTTTTGGGTAGTTAGAAGGCGTGCATTCTTAAAGATGCATTTGGATAAAGATAAAGTATTTATTAAAAAGTTGAATCAAAATTTTATGATTATGCATTTGAAATCGAGTTTTTAGAAAAAGGTCTACATCATAAGGAGATGCAAATTAGAAAGTAAGTTACCCAAAATTTCCACTTTGTAAAGTACCCCAGAAGCTGTCCCTTCCTAATCTGTACTCTTGACTGCCAATATCCCCACCCAAAAATGTGGTTTCATATATGCAAAATAGGTTCTTCCTCAAGAAAAATAATTATGTCAAATAGATATACCCACAAAGTTATCCCTTGACATATAGAGTAACTGAAAATCAATGGACATATATATGCACAGAGGAGATGCACAAATAGTACCAAGAGATGTAGATAAGCAAGTTTCCACAAGGACTCCTGAGACCGGGGCACATGAGCAACCATGGAGATATAAAGATTTTAGATGTGTCTATATTTGGGAATCTGAACACTAAGATCATTGTATATATAATGAATAAACAATTTCATGATGGATACAATTTGCAATATAAAGCTTGATACTGCATTTTTTTTGCCTTCTAATTTTCCTAAGCTCTCTCCCTCCCACGCACACATGCTGAGTATATTACTTAATGAGAAATATTAGATTTATCCCTAAACACATCCAGTGAATCAAACTCTATACCTAACTAAAAAAACATCGCCAAATTCTTTCTCAAAAATGCCGAGTAAATAAGACTCCAATATTCAGTTTACCTAATTTAAAAAAATGACCAAATTCTTTCTAAAAAATGCTGAGAAAATAAGACACCAATATTCAGGATTACAAAGCTTTTTTTTAAAAAAAAAATGTTAAACCGGAGGATTACGAATCTGTTATTTAACATTAGTAATAGTTATTACTTTTTCAACAAAGTGAAGGTAATTTAGCATTAATTATTTCTAACATTTGTAATACAAGATCCTGACAAAGAATAACTAAAAGGTTATAATTAAAGAATATTAACAGTTGAAAATCCCGACATAATAAATTAGAGAGCAATGATCCTATAGGACCCTCTTCCGCCCATGTGTAGGACCCCAAAGAATTACTGGTAAATTTGACACGATCTTTTTGGATCCTTAAAAAAGTTATCAAATAGGTGTAAAACTGGATTTTTTTAAATATCCGTGTTATATTTAACACAAATCCTTCAAGCTCCTACACACATATGGGGAGGGTGGGAAGGGGAGAGTCTTATAGGATCATTTCTCTAATTAAATAGACAAAAGAATATGATTGACCTCGAGCATCTTCGAATGCACACGTCACTAGCTAGTATATAAAAGCATTGTTTCAGGCCAAGCATATTTCATGTTTCAGTTTTTTCCCAATAAATAACATTTTTTTCCATTGAATGGGGTATTGGGGTACATATACTTGTGCTTATACCAGTCATGGGTCATGAACTGGGTCACTTCATGGTTCAGATTTTCCAAACCTGCCTTGGAACCCTGCCTGTCAAAAAGAACAAAGACGCAGAAATCGATCTTTCCGAGACCAAAGCATCACATGTTGAAGTCACCACCAAAACATAAATAATGTCCCATAAAGAGCAATTTTCCGAAGCAATAAAACACAACAACAATGCATTATTGGGGTTTGCATAAAGCACCATTTTCCAAAGTAGTGCGAATGGCACATTTAAATCAAAACAATGGGCTTTGAATAAATACAAAAAAGATAAAAAGGAGAATTGCACGATAATATAATAAACAACTAATCATTCATTCCTATAACCACAGCATGAAATAGTGGTTGAGAGTAGTAACATGGCAGCAACCCAGACCATAAAACATTTACCTTTTGGCACTCTCCATTGTTTCATCCATACTCTTGCTCCGAAGAGATGCTGTTGAGCTCGCTTATTACCCACTTTCGATGCAAAAGCTACGCTGTAAATTGGAAGGCCCAACTCGTTCTCGGCAAGTAACCTTCCTCGTGTGAATTTGAATGAATTGAATCTCTTGTTTCCAGATCATGCTTTTAAACTGTGTACATACAGTATATGCACTAACTATACCAAACATGCCTAGGGCAACAGCTAGTCAAGAGCCGCCTTGCTCCTCCAACCCATGGGCTTGGGAAGCCCATCAAAAATGGGCCTCGCAATGGTTGCCGCAGAGAGAGACTGGAAATCGGGCTTCAAGGCCCGCTTAGGGCCCCCCAGCCTAAGGGGCGAGACGTTATCTTGGTCCTGCAAATTCGATGTGCTTGAGGACTTGCGCACCGCACCAAAGCCATCGGCCATAAACGAGTCACCAAAGGGCAAAGCATTCACATGAGCCCCATCCCCATCCCTTAAGTTAGAGGAAGAGGCCCTATTGCGCCTAGGGGCTGGACTCACCTTAGATGGAGGTGCATCCCCCACAAGGGTACTCTCAGTCTTTTGCCGCCTTCTTACTGACTTCTCGCCTGATCTCTCACTCTCTGAGTCACCGGCTCCTGACATAGGGACATCCTCCGGCAATAACCCATTACTCTCAGGCAAGAACCCATTGATGAGGCTCCTGGACTTCCGATGCTTGTTAACAGGGAAATCGAAGGGTAGAGACTGCGGCTCATCCTCTAAAGACTTGCCTCGACTGCTGCTTCCTGTTTTGTAAGTGGCCATCTCCATGCCCTCATTATTGGTATAATTGCTATTTGCTTTGGAAAGTGAGAGGCCATAGTAGCCTTGTAAGCTGCTCATGGCTGGAGAGACTCTTCTTTGTTGTGGAAATTTGAGCTTGAGCGACTGGACTAGCTCAGCAACATTACTGCTATGACCGGCTTTTGGCCGGCGTTGTTGGGTCGGACCTCCTGTTCCATTACTGCAATGGAGTTTCAAATGGGCTGATTAGCTCAGTTTCCCCTATGATTATTATGACATCAAGTAGCTCAGCATGATGAAGTGGAGACGGGGAGAGCGGAGAGTATGCAGAAAATATGCCGTAATCCAATGGAACCATTGAAATGATTTGAGGGTGATGGAGATGGAGAGGAACCCGCCAAAAGTTGACAAAACATAGCGTTCATTTTCATGTAAGTAACAAAGCAAAATTTTCATTCACTACTGCCATATACATCAGGTCCAAGTTTGTTTTACAAGCCCCTAGACTGCTACACTAACGTAATATTATAAATTTGTTTCAAAGAAATGGACTACTAGTGGGGAGTCCCACCTGAAACCCATCCAATTAAAAATACAACAAGATAAAATATGCATCATTTGCCAATACGTTGTTGGCAGGCACTTCATGTGTGTGTGTGTGTGTGTTATGGTTATTGCAAGAAATCATCTTTGGGAATCTCCATTAACAACAAACAAAAGATTACCAGCACAATGACAATGAAGAGAAATCCAGAGATTAGAGAATGGCGAGATATTACCATGTGTTAAAGAATAATAAATTTCTAACATTAGCCAGCAACATTAGAGATTTTAAACTAATTTTTTATTGTGAAATACAGATTTTCAAGAACAACCAAACACAATAATTGAGTTTTGCGATGACACAAGAAAAATTGTACCTCAGACTATTGGAACCATTTGACACGATAGGAGATGGCGGATGCCGCCCAGGTAGTGGTATCTGAAGTGATTTATGAGCAAACATCTGCAGATCTGTTACGAGACCGTTCATTCGTTTTATATCAGCTACCTAACACATTAAAAAGAAATTAATGCACCATAAGACAACAAACAGAAATATGCAAGAGAAGTATAAATGTATCCTTCAGATGCATGAACTATCGGATCTTCTATGCAAAAAAGTAACCAAATCAGTCACTAGAAAAGATAGAGAGGAAAAGAAGAGACCACCGAAGAGGCATTGGTTTAAGCTCCAAAACGAATAGATGACAAGGAGAGTGTAGAGAATGCGACACAGGAAGATTCCTTCTGTAGAAGTTACAAGTGCCCATAGAAGCAACCTCCTTATTAACAAATAGGAGGCATCGATGAAGAGAGTAGAAGTTTTACTGAAGAAGGAACAATCCGACACCCTCCAGAGAGGGATGGAAAACAATCCTCGAAAGCCTTAGAGAAAGTACAATTTAGACCCTCCAATGCGAGCCTCTCGGAGGGACCAAGAAGCCTCAAACAAGACCACTGGAGATCTCCTACCACTCATATTCTCAGAGACCGGCCATGTCACATGAGAATAGAACCACGCATGCGGGTGTTGTATCTATGCATCATATTAAAAAAAGAAAAGAAAGCAATCTACGCATGATATGAATTTACCAATCCATGACAAAGGGTCTATATGCGACGTATGCATGAAATGCACGACTATTTTAATGCAAAAATCGAGGTTTCAAAAAAAGCTAGGTGGCCCCTAGGCGAGTGCCGGAACCTTAGGCGCCCTGTTGTACAATTTATATAGATTTATAGTATATATACATATATTTGTGTCAATTTTAGAATTTATTACATTTGAAAATATTGTAACATATTTTTTTATGTACAAAAATATGATATATCGCATGCTGAGAATAAATTTGTACAAAATTCAAACCATACAAAATTTAAAAGTCTAATAGGATATGTATTAATAATAGTCTCCAACTCTCCATATTTCATAATAAGTGAAAAGGTTTAAGAAGGTTCTTCAAACCACAAACAATGCTTTTGATTCTCAAAAACAGGTATAGCTAAGGGATTGAGGGTTTATGGAATTTTTTGGGGGTTGAAAATAACCCCCATAACCTATTGAAACCTCAAAATTACCTCATTTTCCCTATTGGGTTTTTTTTTTTTTTTTTTTAAAAAAAAGCCATGTCCCTGGATGCCCGCCTAGGCACCCAAGTACATCCGCCCATGTAAGGGCCGCCTGGGTCTGGGCGTGTGGTATTTTGGTCAAGGCGGACGCCTCCGGGCAGACCGTTTTTTAAAACATTGGCATAAAATACAAACACATACCATGAACATGTTTTTGTTATATTTGTTGGTTTGATATTTAATGAAAAAACACAATACACATCGTCCACATTTTCGGATATTAACTAATTTTGTGGGGAAGAGTCGAATTTCACAAGACCCACCAAATCAACTTGGCTATTCAACTGAGGCTTCGTACGCCGAGCCATGTAATAATTTGTTCTGACCCAACTATGACACCAATAATTTCTAAATGCACAATTATTTAACTTCTACTTCATATTAGTGATAGCAACCAAATTTTATAAATATCAATTATAAACTGAAAGTCTAAAGGAAGGACTATAACATTCTGCTAATCATAATTTTCTCTTTAAACATTACCCCCCCTCCCGCCCCACAAAAAAAAAAAAAAAAAAACCCAAAACAAAAAAAACAAAAAAAAAGAGTACAAGTAGAAGAAAGCTGGGAACATATAATTTGTATTCTTCAAAATAAAAGAAGTGACAAGTAGAGCATGTAAATGGAATGTCCATATGTAAAAAGCCAAGTATGTACATATTGGATGCCAACTTGGAGATCAACTAGACTGCCAATTGGGAAAATTTAGTAACTTGCAAAAGATAACAAGTTTCAATAGCAACCATCTGACACTGCACACTAAAATTCTTAGGTATGTATATCAGACAGCCTTGAAAAGCTGCACTTCCCCTAAAATGGGTGATATAACTGCACTTCGAACTTTTGAACTAGATATATTCAAAACCTATCCAATTCCTAGAGTATAAGATTGACCAAGTAAACTTTACCTCCACACAGGGTAGTAGTTCTTTCACAACTAAGACCATTGTAGGCTTAGCTTGCCTTGGATAGCCATCCTTATAACAGAAGATGCTTCTACCCAAAAACATCGCTGGTTTAAATACCTCAAAGATTTTAAGTATGGAGTTATTGGCTTTTCTGGTTAAACCAACTCTTCAACCCAGTTGGAATGCTGATATCATCATGATCTCAAAAGCATCTACGTTAGGAAAGTGAGGAAAATTAAAAATTTGGGAAAATACAGGAAATTAGGTAATATTTCACAAGAAAATAAAGCATTAGGAGTATGAAATATATTCTCTAAACTCTCAACAAAAACACATATTTTCTAAAGTAGAAATGCGACAATTTTTCATATATACTTAGCAAATGAGAAAAACTAGGAGTTGGAAATCCCCTCTTTTCTTCAAATAAGAAAAATTATTTTTTCTCAGGGAGGATTTTAGGGATCTCCCCCCCACTCCTAACAAAAGAATCATATAGCAATTGGGGGCCGGTTTGATTAGTTTGACAGATACATCTATTTTTTTTTATATATTTTTACAGATTTATTTTGAACTATACTGTTCCCAGTTTACTGTCCCATACAACAATCCAGTCTGTTTAACAAATAAGCCCAATCTCATATTGCAATGATGTCCAATAGAAAATCAACATCAGATATTGCACTGTAATTTCCACTACGGAGGCTCTTTAATGAGTGTTGTAATTGATCCACAACTCCAAATTTTGTTACATACACATAGAGACTTTTGTTACATATACATAGAGCTTACAATGTATACCAAATTTTTGCCCAGAAAACAGCCAGCTATTTATTCAAATAAAAACGATATTTATTGGCAATTAATATAATGAATGTTGAAAAGTATTGCCATAAATGTCAACCATCAGAAAGAAAGTAAAGAGGGAAACTGAAATAAATGGATGGGATTCTCAAATTGTTGTATATTATTTTGAATATTAAATCCGTCTCAGTCTGGCTCTAAATAATGCAGTTTCGTACCCATGATCAATAAATTATGCATGTCCATGGTGTAAAAACAGTGCTAAATCACTTGAGTTGTGGATACATAGCCCACAAAACTCCATCCACAACAGTTAAAAAAAGAAAGATAAGTAAAAATCCACGGTTCTATGAAAGATTATCATATAAATCAGTAAAAAGTAACATAGTTCCCCCAACAACTGCAAATATCCCACAGACAGTTTCACAGTCTTAGATATCAAAACATAAACTTTATGAACATCTGGAAATGAAATCTAAACAAAAGGCAGCAATCATGAAGGCACCTAAACAAATCATGCATCATTTCACAAATTGTTACAGCAATTCATCAAGCACTTACCTCGACTCCATACTTGATCGCCACACCGGCTAAACAAATCATGCATCATTTCACAAATTGTTACAGCAATTCATCAAGCACTTACCTCGACTCCATACTTGATCGCCACACCGGCGAGAGTATCCATTTTCGAGATGTGATGCTCTATATAGTTTACTCCTGAGGAAGACATGATAGCAGATGAATTGGAAGGCACAGCCATGAACCTCTTATCCAAATCTCTAACACCATTCCCTTCTAAATCACTATCATGATAAGAGTGAGTACTTCCATGTCTTCCATTTTGAAAAGAAAAATCCATGGCTAAATTAATGAAATCCAAATATCAATCACTCGATCCTCATCAGAGAAAACCTAAAATTCTCCCAAATATGAAAATTTAATCAGATGATCAGAAAAAACTACTGGTCAACCAGAGTCACTAGAAAAATAGAACCCTGCATTATCCTGGTAAATCAACAAATTGCACCAATTATATCAGTAATTTCACGAACCATACAATTCTCCACACTGATCAGAGCCACACGATTGCAAGTCAAGCCCTCAAGTCACCAGATCAACGACCTCACACCTAAAAACCTTCCATTTTCTATTTCAGCACGCATTCCTACACAAATGCCTTCATATCTCAAGGAATCCAAAAGGCACACCAAAATGATAATGGCGCCAATCTTAGAGGGAATATAACTCTAAATCAAGAAAAAATCAAGCTATTAGAGAGAAAACCCTAACCCCCTGTATCTATAGCTTCTAATTTCATCAATGAAGCCAAAAAAGTCATCAAATGTAGCAATCGCGCCAACTGCACAGGGATCAACCCCTAAATCATAGAAAAGAATTCGAGATACAAGGAGACAAAACCCTAATTCCAGGATCTAGAGATTTCTCTTTTTATTTTTGCCTCGAAAAGCCTGCAACGGAAGAGGGAAGAAACCTGCAATTTCAGAGTCGGAAAATAATCGATGAAACGTGCTTATATAGTAACCACAGAGGGGTTTAGATTTAACCATGGTTATTTTGAGACGGGTTTCGGACGATTTCCCCACGTGGGAGCCTATGAGTGGTTCTTTGAGTTCTCCTTTCTTTGATGTTTTATTCCCTGCTTTTGCACTTTTAAAAATAATGAAGATTTATTCAACAACCCCTACTTTCTTAGTAAATGACTAAAATCTCCTTCAACACTTTTTAAATACCCAAAAGAACCTTCATGAAAAAATACATTTCCTTCATCAACAAATAAAGAAAAAAAAACATTTTAGGCTTATTAAAAAATATTAGATTTGATTTTTTAGCCCTAAAAGAAGGATTACAAATGATTTCATTGCTTTGAGCCCTAAAAGAAGGATTAGGAATAATTTTATTGTTCTTTCTTTTAGCATTTGTTGAAAAATATGTTGAAGGAATTTGTTATAGAAAAAATAACCTAGAATAAAATAAGGAAAAAGATTATATATTGTTGCAACCATAAAATGTAGAATCACATATGCACTTCAAAAATCTATCAAAAATGTTGTTTTAATGTTGAAAAAAACACTCTAATCGATCATCTCGACATCGGGATGTATGAATATGAAAAAAAAGTTTGAGTCCCAGAAATAGTGCATCGTGCAACACATTATCTAGACCGTCCATTTTCAAGACTTTCATATATTTATAGATCTACTTAATTTTAACTATTTTTGGAATTTAAAATTTTTTAATTAGGTATAAAAATGATTTTAAGATAATACTAAGAATTTTTTACAGCAAAATTAAATGTTATGATAAAATTTTAAGATGCGCCTTAATTGGATTGTTTAAGGTTGCAACCTTATAGAAACCGCACCCATAAAATAAAACAGTTTCCATGTCCATTCTAGATTTAAAGAAAAATATTTTAATTTGAGTGAATGTTTCTTTTGTTAGTTTAGGATTTTTGATAAAATTCTAGTGTGTAAAGTTAGTTTATAGATAAGAAATGTAGAGAAGAAAATCTCTATTATAAAAATATTTTTTTGTTAGCATGTGAGATCTAATGGGTTCACCGAATAGTTTGAGATATTTGTCAAATTGCCAATGTGCATGTAAAAAAGGTTTTGATTTCTATCTTTTGTTTGTAAATAAATGGTTAATTGCCTATTCAACAACTAGTTGCTTTCTTAGTAGTTATTTTATTGTATTTTAAAATGCAAAGCCCTACATCTCCTTTCTTTTTCTACACTAAGCCTCCTTTCTTTTTCTATACAACTGTTATCTGAAGCGAATTGGCCATTGAACGATTTGGCGTTTGATCTAATCAAAATTGACATGATCGCCAATCAAACCAGTTGGATTAGAATTTAAAGAAAATGGGTAAGTAATAATTTTAAAAAATAAAATACATTAAGAGAAATCCCTAAGTTTTTTTTAGCCATTACATCTAATCTAAAAGCACCTGCAACCCAACCAAAATTATTTAACTATAGTTTTGACTAGTATTCAAAAAAACTCAAGCTTTTTGTTTTGAATTAGACAGGCTAAGGCACTAATAAGCTAATAGGATTGGCCGATCTAGTTTGATTCAATCAAATGCGGCTTTTATCGATATTATTTATATAAATTACTTTATCTAAAGGTTTTAAAATTAGTCAGACTAAAACATAATATATGAAATACAAATTTAGTCATAGTTAGAGTAAAAACGGGGAAGTAGTTAAGATTGATGGTCAAAAATGCCTAAAAGAGAGTATTTTTGTTATCTTTGATCAATAATCCATGAAAATGAAGAGATTGAAGAAAATGACACACATAGAGTTAGAGTCGGGTGGGCGAAATGGAGATGTGCAACTAGATATTTATGTGATCGTCGAATACCAATGAAGCTAAAGGGAAAGCTCTATAGGACAGCTATGAAACCAATTTTGCTTTATAAGATGCAATGTTGGTCGGTTAATAAACTACATATCTATAAGATGAGTTTAGCAGTGATGAGAATGTTGAGATGAACGAGAGGCAAGAGATAGAGTTCAAAATGAATAATATGTGAAGGAACTTCGGGGTGGCTCCAAA
This sequence comes from Amborella trichopoda, assembly GCF_054954075.1. NCBI lineage: Eukaryota > Viridiplantae > Streptophyta > Magnoliopsida > Amborellales > Amborellaceae > Amborella > Amborella trichopoda. Next base: position 1,821,806 of record NC_142344.1, read on the forward strand.
TGAGAGCTAAAGAAGATTAGGAGTGATTGTGACCTCCTTATAATAAATGATCCCATTGTATATAATCCAATTAAAATTGATCAATCTTTGTAAGACCTCAATCAAGATATTATATATGAATCTTTTATATTTTTAATTCTTAATTTTTTTGTAAGCTCCCTCAAGATAATGGATATTCGGACCATAAACAATGTTGAAAATAAAGATAGTAACCCAGGAAAAAGAACACAGCAATAAAGGATAGAGGTGCTCACGGCTCAGGTATTGTAGAAAAAGGTTTGGGGTTTCTATTTGGAAAATTTTAATGGTTTCGAAATTGGTGGGAATATTAGGCACGCACATGGCTTGCCTGGGCACACGTCCACTGGTGCACAGAAAGAAGTTCAGGCTTCTACCAGGGTTTTAGAGCCTGACACACAAGTTTAGAAAATGAGAGAGAGAGAAAGAGAGGTGTCCAAATATTTTATTTTTTCTCTTTTGAGCGATTCTTGATATTTAGAGAGAGATATAAGTAAGGGCCATTCTTTTGGTTTCCTCCAGTCATATGGACAGAGATGCAACTACTGCCTATTCTATTTGTTTGTGAAAAATATATGTAAATATTTTATCTTCTCTTGGTTTACTTGAGAGTGAGATAAATTGCAACTAGTGTTTTTTTTTTTTTCTTTCAAAGTAAATTAGCAGGAGAGGGATCTTCGACCTATGATAGGAATGGAATCAAAGATGTTATGTAATGGTACTATACCACTATGACCTAATCCATTGCTGAGTGATTATTCTAACAGTCTCCTAAACTATCAGGAAAAGAGAGAGAACTAGAGATGCAACTAGTGGCTTGACAACCATATATAGAGTGAGCTAACTAGAGATGCAATTAGTGGTTATTCTCTTGGTTGCCTTTACAACTATAGAGATCGAAAATTCTAGATGCAACTCGTGGATGCCTAAAAAAATAATGGAAATCAACATTGATCATGTACATTGGTTGGTTTGTAGGATGTGTGTTAGATTGAATCTGAGCCGTCTTACTTACAATGTTTAATAGCCCAATAGGATTACAGACAGTTTGCACACACACATATAGAGAGAGAAGTAGTGGTTATTTTTTTTGGTTTTTTTTTCCCTTCGAAAACAATATACTCTGGTTAGAGCAAACAATGTGTTTGCATTCTTAGGCGGTTGACCCACTTTAGTAGGATTTTCCTGATTAGATGCTCTAGAATCCTCTTATTAAAGTTACCAAAAATGAGGAAAGGATTTTGAGATTGTTTAAACGTAGGGATCTAGTGTTGACTCAAGCACTCCCCAATCTATGTTGGTCACAAATTCCTCGGTGTTAGCCCTCGAAATGAGGAAAAAAGAAAAAAACAAGAAGAATTGGGAAGTGGAGGTTTATATCTTAGGTCCTAGCTAACCAAAGCAATTCTGAGTCAGCTCGCTCGTTTTTTCAACCAATTTGAAAATTGACTTATATATCGCTATAAAAAAAAAGAATTACATACAATGAGACTATTTATTATTATTATAAAGATGTCACAATTGCTACTAGCCATTAGATATCAAATTGGATAGATCAAGGTGTGTCACAAAGTTTGAAAAAAAAAATTTAACTTTAAATCTAATCAATGACACACTCGTAACCATTTGATTTGAAATTTGACAAAAAATAAATGATCTCTTCATATACTTTTCCATAAAACACAAGCAAGACGATTTCTATGCAAAATCTAGGGTCCCGAAAAAACCACCCTTCTCCAGCTTTTTGCCAAAGGAAGCAATTGTACATTTGCTCCCAATGGGCATATAATCTTTGCCTTTTTTTCCACATTATTTATACTTGGAAATACAATGCGGTCAATGCAATGGAAACATGTCTCACTATCATGGAATAGTCTTTTCTAGAGGGAAGATACTCGTATATTAGTTATATATCATATAAGCCATTTATAATAAAGTGTGAATCCTAAGGTTTGGCATCTTCTTCACTTGTCTTTGGAAGTTTGAAACCGAGTGGTGGGAAGATAGCCCTTCAAGTCAAATGGGGGTCCTCATATTTTAATGCCTTTCTAAAATTACTAAAATTATTTTAAGCAATATTTCTACTATATACACCCCCCAACATGGGTGGAAATATTAATTATCTCTAATACCCCACCAGAGAATTTGGGTGCAAATAGCAAAAATATACGTTAGGATGGTGATCTCTTGTGCTGAGAATTTTAATTTGGAAGTTGAGAGTTCTATTTTTTGGGGACAAATTTATGTGAATAAACTATGATCAATTGCTAATTTCTAAAACCTGTAACTAGCCTTGGATTTTAGATGGAGGTCAACCCTAATATTTCTTTTATTTGAAATATAGGTGCCCAAACTCTCCAATTTCTAAAGGGTGTGGTTCATATAAGGTTGAGGCCTAAACAATTAAAGTAAATCGCATATTTAAAGAGTGCTGAAATATGTTCTTTGAATGTGAAATTTTTACGGTGGATTGGAAATTTATTTTTTATTTCTAATTATAAATTTTATAGATTAAAAAATAGTGTAAATTGAGTAGATCTACAAAAAGTGAAAATCCTGAAAATTTACGATCTAGATAAGTCAAACATCTTGAAGTCGAGATGGTCAAATTTAGGGTTTTTCATAATCTAAACAACCTCTTCTAGTAAAGTTCGTGATGTGCACCTTAATTTGATTGTTTAGGGCCTCACCCTTGTATAAACTTCTCCCATTTCCAAATGAATATTCATACATTCCATTAATAAGAAATCTAGTTAATTTGGAGCATGATGGTTAAAAATGAGAAAATTAATTGGGGATTACATCCAATTAGAGTCTTAATTTTCGCACACAAACGTCAAGAACACTGCAAGTCATCGTATATTAAAGCAAACCCAAGGTGTCATTTCTTGAATCAAGGATAGTTTTTTCACAATTCAAGCTAACTTTATGCTCAGAATGAAAGAAGAACTCGTGTGATCTAGCCGGAGCCTATAATACTTTTTTTTTTTCTTTTCAATTATTTTTTTTTCTTTTCTTTTCTTCACGGTCTATATCACTAACAAGAAGTCATTTTACAATATAACAACTTCAAATAAAATAAAATAGAATAATACAATACGATCTCAAGAGCTTGAAGTCATTGAAAACCACATTTTTCATTAACAAAGAAATGGCACAAGCTATGCTTGAGAATAAAAGATATAATAAATAAATATAGAAGAAACAAAAGAGGGTGTTGGAGAATATCTCAACTAGGCTTAATACACCCACGCTGAGTATCTTCCTTCTGATGGTGCTCTAGATCTTTAATTGGTCTCATGATTTCTCCTTCTTATGGCAAAACCCAAACAATGCACATGTATCTCAATCTAGAACCACCCACTTAAAGCATCAATGTTTAAAAAGGCCTTTGGCTTGATCCTTATGAGGGATAGAAATCAAGAAATGATGGAGAAAACTACTAGTTAGGGATGATCCATTTGCTGCTCATAAAATTACATACCCAAAACCTAGCTTGATTTAAAACTCATGCGCGAATCAAGCTTAACCTAGCTTAGCTTGGGCGTACCCCCCTTGGGATAGTTTGTGAGAGAGAGAGATTAAGTAAGGTAAGGTGGGGTGTGGCCCCTTTGGTTTCTTGGAGAGAGAGAGATGGAGGTAGGCTAAATTGGGATGTGGCCCCTTAGGTTTCTTAGAGAGAGAGAGAGAGTAACCTATGTGGGGTGTGCCTCTTAGAGAGACTAGAGAGAGAGAGAGATTCTATTTTAGAGAGAGTAGAGTAAGTAAGAGGTGTAGAGACAAGGGAAGAGAATAATCTCTTTTATAGATTTTTTATACATTAGGATTTGCCATAACATCATAAGAGCAAATCTTGACCGTTGATCTAAGGATAATTGTGTAGTGAGAGATGTGAATCATCCATTCCTTAGATCAACTATCAAGATGCTAAAGAAGATGCTAGAACCATATCCTCGTCTTCCCAAACATATTCCCATCAAATAAGTTAATAAGAAAATTATCTCTTTACTTTCTCTATTAGTAAATATTCATTCTTTATTTTTAAAATCAAATCTTCATGATTAATAAGATATGATAAATGATCTTATAGGACCCTCTCCCACCAATGCGTGTAGGACGTCCAAAAGATTACCATTAAAGTTGGCACAAATCTCTAAAAAAGTTAAGTCTTATACCTATATAATAATTTTTTAAAAAATCTGTATCAACTTTAATGGTGATCCTTTGAGATCCTACACATATGGATGGGAGAAGGTCCCATAGGATCATTACTCATAAGATATTCTAAAACTGAATATTATCATTTCATAATGTAAGTAGGTTTCTCTCAAAAAATAGAAAGCCAACTATCATGAGATGCCTCTCCTCATAAGGTCCACAAGATGACCACACTCTCATTGAATTTATGATTAATTTATTCAAATGTTTATACAATCTCTCATTTCTCTTAAAGCCTTTAAATGCCATATAAACCCAACACAAACAACCGCTGGATGCTCAATTTCACATTTAATAGATATGGTACAAAAGCTTAAAATTTTTCACTATTTTGGAACTCAAGTTAATTGTGATATTAAAATGCACTTTAGACTTTAGAGGTATTTCAGTCAGTTTTTGTGCAAGAACCACAACATTGAGTCTGCATTTGGAAAGGGATCTAGAGAGAGAAACTCTTCAGAATAAATAAATAAATAGTAATGATCCTATAGGACCCTCTCCTACTCATATGTGTAAGATCTTAAAAGATCACTATTAAATTTGATACGGATTTCTAAAAAAATCAAGTCCCACACCCATGTGATAACTTTTCTACTGATCCATACAAAATTTAATTATGATCTTTTGGAATCCTACACACATGGATGAAAGAGGGTCCTGAAAGATCATTTCTCATAAATAAATAAATAAGCTCTAGAGTGAAAAAATATTAGGGAGAGTTGTGTTGGCAAAGTACTAGGCAGTGTATGGTGGGAAGGCGACGGCTCCTTTGAAATTGCAATTATTTTAGGGTTATGAAGGTGATGCGATGAATCATGTTCTCCACCGACACAATGGTCACCCACGCATTAGAGACAGAGAGTTGGGCTTTGGGGGTTTGTTAAAAAAATATAAGCGTGTGGTGAGACTCAGAGAGTGCGAGGGGTTGGCGGTGTCTTATGAAACTGAAAGTGTGCGCTCTTGTTTGCAAGTATGCGTGGGAGGGAGCAGTGTTAAAAAATTGAACCGGCCTGTTTCCGAGGCCAAGCCCGGTTCCGAGTACCTGGTAACCGGTCGGTTTAATCATCCTAATCGAGCAAATTTTGGCTGGTCAAAAAAGTGTTAAAAAATTTTCAAAATATGAAAAATATATTTAAAACATGATTAAACAAAGTACATCCAAATAAATAATGAAAACATGGATTTTAAAATTCTTTTCATGCCTAAAGGTATTTTTTGAATTTTTTTTAAAATGATGGAAAAATATAAAAATAAAGTATGGATGGGATTACCAAAACCAACCAAAATCAAAACCAACCACTACCCAGTTCTAATCTAACCGATCAGTTATGAGTTGAACCGGCCGATACTGCGAACAATAGGAGAGAGTGAGAATGTGAGTGTAACGTGTCCAAAAAAAGTTGCGTAATGTGTTTGTTTTTTTAAACGTTAAAAAAGTTGTATAATCTTTGTGTATAAAAGAAGGGGAGGGGTTATGCGTGTTATCAAACTGTGTGAGCGAGAGACAGTAAATGGAAACCGTGTGCGAGAGAGAAGAGGTTTCCTTGTGTTACTCTTTTTTTATTGCAATTTTGCCTTAACGGTGTACGGTTCGGTTCATTTTTCATATCAAACTAGAGGTGCAAAAAAAAAATATATATATATATATATATATATATATATATATATATATATATATTTTACCGACATTGAATTAAAGGAAAAATTAAAATAAGAAATAACCCAAAAAAAAAGGACAAGGACATAAAATTGGGAAAACGATAGACCGTAATTTTTTTCCGGTCCCAATGAAAGTTTTTCTTTTATGGCTCTCTTTTTCTTTCTATGAAGGATTTTTTAATTTTCAGGTGTGGTTTATTGACTTATGCTTCATAATTTTCTTTTTAAACTGGGGATTTTATGAGAGATTTATAAACGTCGTAGCATTAAACCTGGTGGCCTCACTTTCCTGCTACTGTTACTATTGCTACTAAAAACCCCTAAGAGGTTCGATAGAAGCTTTAATTCAGTGTGCTTTTCAGTGTAATGTAATAGAGCTACAAGAACAATTAAATTCATTGAAGAATATATTGTCAGGAGATATTTTCGACTAAATTAAGGGTGATTGGTTATACTATTTCTTATAGGACCTATTTTGACCTATTTTAATGATTTGGAATACTTAAAGGGAAAAGTTTAAAAGGGTGAGCCCTAAACAATCAAATTAAGGCACACCTCAAAAAATCACTAAAAGAGGTTTTTTTATGCTTAAAAACCCTCAATTCAATCATCTCGGCCTCAAGATGTATGAGATTTCAAGTCTTGAAATGTATTATTCAGACCGTCAATTTTCAAGTGTTTTATCTACACTATTTTTTAATCTTTAAATTTTATAATTAGAAATTAAAATAAATTTTTAGGCAATCACTAAGATTTTTAATATGAAACAACATGTTTCGACCCAGGTGTGCCTTACTTTGATTGGTTAGAGCATCAGCCTTGTACAAACAACACCCATACTTAAATCACATTATAAAAAATAAAAAAATACTAAATAGAAGGTACCAACTAAAAATAGAAAAAAAATAGCTTGACACTTTAACTCAATCAAGTTATTGAAATCTAAGCCAATTAAGAATTAGGTTATCCATATGCAATGTATTGTGTAAATGCAAAGCAATTTGTATGGTAAGTTAATGAAATGCTTTATATAAAGGCATTTAAAAATCAAGTTATTCAAATGCGAGGCACTCTTTAAGTGCAAATAAATTTTTGACATGACATGATAAAAATTAACAACAAAATACATTTCATCAATTTACAACTAAACACCCTCACACCAATAATCACATAACAATGCCAATGTGAGCCAACTTTCATTGTATCTATCTTGATCAATAAGTCAAGTTGAATCCACTCAAACTAACATCAACTTGCTAGTGAAAATGACCGGAATCAATTGAGTCTTATTAAATAGTCATCGCGTGCAATTTCATTAAAACATAATAATTGATCTCCTCCAATATCCAAAATAAACTAATTGATCTCCTCCATTATGTTTGATTGGAATGTAATGGAATTAAAATGCCGAAGATAATTTTATGGTATTTAGAAATAAGAAACCAATCACACTATCAGCGCATGTAAAAATAACTCATTCACAGCATATACATGTCCACAAATTAAACATCAGGCTATATAGAGTTCTGAAGCTCGGGCCCAATGGGCTGGATGGATTCCTAATTAGGCCTGCATAGAAGGGCCCAATCTTTGCGGATAATATTTTGCAGGCAATGGCTTAAAATGATTCATAATCAAGTTTTTATTACCTTTTCAAGCCTGGGTTAGATAAGAGTCTGGCCTGAATCTCACTCGGGCTCTTAGAGCCGAAGCCCAACAAGACAAGACAGCCTAGATACCTGGGCCAGCCAAGGCTAATGGTTAGGCATTTGGCCGGTGCTCAATCCTCCAATTGATATTTGTAGCTTTTTTTGGTAGGTCAATGTTGGGTTTTGAACATGGCCATGGCCGAATCCCATCCTTACAAGAAGAAAAAAAAAACACTAAACGACCATATAAACGGTCTCTTGTGTGTATAGTATGCTCCACAGAAGCGTGCTCTATGCTAACTCCCTTGGGCAAAATAGCCGCTTGGGAAGATTTCACATAAGAAATCTGGGCTCCAAATCAGAATCGATAGATGAATTGAAATTTGTGATCTTCGAACACTTAGATCTTGCTCTTGAAAAACGCATGGTCCCTGTTCAATATTGGGACATTATTTTTTCGAGCACGTACAATGCGTCATTTATTTTCTTTGTTTTTTAGGTTAGTCGCTCATTTGAAGATGTTATTATATCATCAAAATTTGAGGTCCTAAAAAATACTTCTAGGCGTTAATCCAAGAGACAGTATATGCTTCCACTAGAGCATGAAATGACACTAAAGTCTATTTTTTGCAATATTATCATTTGCTTTACATTAGTTTTGTCGAAATCCATTGTCTAAATGACCATACGTTAAGCAACCTGACAAAGAGTTTAAATTTTGTATTTGTTTTATTAATTATGGACCAATCACATTTGAGAATGACAAATCAGGATTCGTGTAGCTGACTCCAAAAAACCACGATGATAATGATGATGATTTGTATATCAATCCTATTTGAGAAGTATCAGACCGAGGACGATTCAGGGTCGGATTGTTACTCTTGAATCACACTGACTATGAATCAAGCCTCTCGTGCATGTTTAGTTTGGTTTATCATTGGGAATTTGCGCTAAACTTTTCAAATGCTTATTATTTTTGGGATAAATACCAATTCGTGTAACCAAACTCTTGTTTTCCACTTTTGCACGTGAGGGAGTCCACTTCTCGTGTGTTATCCGTGCTTACATGATTTTCATTTGGATTTTGTGGTAAGCTAAAAGATTTTATACTCCCACTGGAGTGTACTATCAAGTTACTTCCTAGGCTAAAACCTAATATAAGAGTAATTTTAGGACATCTAGTTTTGGGGAAGCAACTTCTTTAATTAGTAGGTGAAAAAAAATTTGGAATTAAATTCTCTTTGTACTAAATGACTCAAGATTGAATAGAGGCCATCAAATTTTTTTATGGTGAGATTTGAGTGTTGAAAAACACAAAAACTCAATAGTTTTCTTTTAAAAAGAATTCCCAAAATTTTAGACTGGAAAAAAATCTCATAGTTAGATAATTTGACTAAGGGAGCAGATGCACAATATGCTCCTGCAAGAGCATGATGAGGTGTTGGTTGTAATTTAGAAGCATGTTTTTATTTGCGGGAAAGGTTTATGTACTTCCCCTCCAGTATAGAAGATCTATGCTTCCCCTACCATCCAGCCGTCCAATTTTGATAGCCATTCACCGTTTGATTTTAGATCTGACGTCTTAAAGTATTTTATTTTTAGTTTTTTTATACAAATTGTATGAATATGAAATTTGGTGCGTGTCATCTTCCCATTGGGACGCACCTATAAAAAATATGTAAAATAATTTTTTGATAAAATACAATAACCAAAATACCTCTTGAAACTTTCAAGGGTATTTTGGTCATTTTATTTTATTGAAAATATTTTTTAATATTTTTCGCTAATGCTAGTTTAATAGAGGATTGGACGTACAAAATTGTTATGGAAAAAAAAATTAAAAATAAAATTGTATAGTGACGTGATATTGTGATTGAGACAATCTTAGCCCTCCATTCAAAATGGGCGGTAGGATAAGGGGAAGTATATAAATTTTATGTTGTAGGGGAAGTTTAGAAAGCTTGCCCTTTATTTATTGTTTCTCAATTGGTTACTGTCAGTTTTAAAGAGTTGTTCTTGGGCAAAACACCTAGATAGGGTTGGCAAGCCGTGGGCTTCCCCTGGACCTAATCGCCATAGGGCCAGCCAGGGCCACCCTAAACTTGACTGGGCTAAAGAGACCCTGATTCCATTAGGGTGGGCTGGGCTGAAAAATTTTATGAAATAAAGAAAAGTATAAAGAACAAAGGGTCGTGCCTCTCTGGGCCCAATGGAAAAAATATGAGAAAATAAAAGAAAAATATAAATAATAAAAGGGTGCAGTTGGTATACGGATGCATCAGTAGGTGTAGAAGTAAGGTGCACCTTCAAATTTTATCATGGTATATAATTTTGATGTAAAATGTTCTTAAGATTATCTCAAAATCTATTTTTATATCTAATTATAAAATTTAAAATTTCAAAAATAGTTAAAATCAAGTAGATCTATAAACATATGAAAATCTTGAAAATGAACGGTGTAGATAGTATTTTGTAAAATGCACTATTTCGAAGACTTGAAATCTTTTTATTTTTCATGGTCATACATCTCGATGTCGAGATGATCAATCAAAAGGTTTTTCAACATTAAAACTACTTTTTCCGATGGATTTTTTAGGTGCATCTGATAGTTCTACAAGGTTGCATCCTTATATAAACTTTTTCCATAATAAAAAGGCCAGGCTGGGCTAAACGTCCCTCGGAGCAATCGGTCGAACCACTTTAGAATAAGGACATGAATATTATCTCATTACGAAATATTGGAACTTACTATAGAATCCACATACGAATATTTTCTCATTGTGAAATCTTGTAATCTACTTTGGAATCCCCATACGAATATTTTATCATAAAAAGGAATTCAGAGTTTGAATTCCTAAAAACCATTGGAAACTTACAAATTTACAGTATTCAATCTCAAGACATTATTTTGTTTATGTTCAATGTAAAGCAATGTTTTGAAACTAATGGCTGGGGTGAATCATCCATTCCGCACATCTATGTTAGATCCATTTATCGTTGAATTTGATCTAGATCAATCTGGATCGGGTCAAATAAGTGATTTAGAAAAATATTTAAAAATAAAAATAACAAAAAAAAATTCTAAAATAGGGTTCTATGTGGGTATTAACGGGGTTCCATGGAAAAGCACTTTTTAAAAATATATATGAAAGGAGGTTTTTTAAGGGGACCGAGCCGGTACTGATACCTTCTAAGAACCGATCAATTCCGTCAAATTCTTTCTCAAAACCAATTCAGTCCCAGCCAATTCCCGATTTTGATGGGGAATCTTCGGGTTTGAAATACTTATGTAAACCTTTTTTTTTAAGGCAAACTTTTTATGCTTCCCCTACAGCGTAAAACTTATATGCTTCCTTTTATCCAACCGTCCATTCTGAATGGACTGCTGAGATGACCCCAATGTCACGTCTCTTCACTATTTTATTTTTAATTTTTTTTAGAAATTATTTTCACGCCAAATTTTGGATATCCACTCCTCTCTTAAACTGGCATTTATAAAAAATATAAAAGCAATATTATCAATAAATTAAAATGATTAAAATAGCTTTAAAAGTTTTAAAAGGTATTTTGGTCATTATATTTATCAAAAAAAATTAAAAATATTTTTCCTATGTGCATTGAGATATGTGCTGAATTTTATATTCATACAACTTGTAAAAAAAAAATAAAAGTAAAATGTTGAGACGTCGGATCTAGATGTAACAGCGTGTGGCTAAATTGGACGATTGGATGGGAGGGGAAACATATATTTTTTATGCTACAGGGAAGTATAGAAACCTTTCCCTTTTTTCCTGCTCATACGTGGTATGATGTATGATTTTTACTCCAGCGAGCAGTTAACATTTTGCTCCCGCGAGACTATGTATTCCTCTGCGAATTATATGGAAAATAATAATACTAAATAAAAGAGCGGGTCCCGCTTGGCTATCCAGTATCGAGCTTGTTCGAGAGGATAACAAGAAAGAACAGAGAGAAAAAAGACTGAACTAAAAAGAAGAAGAGAAAAAAACCATGGCTTCTTCTGCAATAATGGCGACTCTTCATCTCCAGGGTCTGAATTATCTTCTATACAAGAAGCCACAAGCTTCAAAAATGGTAATCCGCTCGGTTTTCTTGACGAGGAGCGGCCATTGCCAGCCTCCTCGAGCTCAATTGGGGGAACCCAGGTCACAGAACCTAGCTTCTTTGAGCCGAAGGCTTTTCCTCTCTGAAACGGCCGCCATTTCGGTGGCTTTGCCTTCTCTGGTGAGGTTTGAGGGAGAAGCTAAGGCAGACGACGGGCTTTCAGAGTGGGAAAGAGTTTATTTGCCAATTGATCCTGGTGTTGTGCTTCTTGATATTGCCTTTGTGCCTGATGAACTTAATCATGGTGAGTTCACTCTCTCTCTTTCTTTCTCTCTCTATTTTTTTTTTTTCTGGAAATTGTACTCTTTTTCTAGGTTTGTCATGTAGCTGGTAACTGTTGAACTATGTGTGTGACTGTTTGATGAGTTATAGTAACTTTGCACGGATTATGGAATAATCAGGTTTAGGATTTAGTTGCATTGATAATTGAAGCAGTGAGTTCTTCAGGAGTTTTGGTTGTTGAATTGCATTTACTGAGTTTTCATGGAACTTAATGCAGTTTATTGCATCAAAATCGCGCATTATTCTTCATCTTCATCGCTATATTATATGATTTTTACTATTAAATTCACAAAAATTAATTAATAAAAACTTACTATAATTCTCTGCAAATTTATGTTATATGTAAACATGAAATGAAAGCAAGAACTGTGTCAACAATTTCTCATTTCTATACAGTGTAAGATATCTTCTTGACTAGGCAACATGGAGAACTATAAGAATTGCTTATGTTTTACAGTTTTTCAGGTGAGATGGACTTTTTAATAGTGGTTTTACTGTTTTCTAAGAATCTGATAATGCTTGATAATGGTGTTTTGTGTCTTCAAAATGGGAATGGATTTCTCTCATTTTTGCGTTTACTGAACGATATATGCTAAATGTACAAATCAAATCCACCTGACCCATCTACCCGAAAGGTTGAATTATTCCATGTGCCTTGTATATTGGCTTGTAGGCACGGATGCAAAACTCTATAGACTTCGAAGCTTCTCTGTAAAATGTAGCTTGTATATAATGAAATGAAGACACAGCAACTTGGCAAGCTTATATCTTTTGCTGCTTTCAGTGCATTTATTCCACGTTAAAAGAAGTCCTCAGAGTGTTTTTTTATCTTGTATTTGTAATTTTTATTTCTCAGGTTTTCTTTTGGGTACAAGGCAAACTATTTTGGAAACAAAAGATGGAGGAAACACGTGGTTTCCTCGTTCAATTCCATCGGCAGAAGATGAAGACTTTAATTACAGATTTAATTCCATCAGCTTCAAGGGCAAAGAAGGTTGGATTGTGGGTAAACCAGCTATCTTATTGTACACCTCAAATGCTGGAGAAAGTTGGGAAAGAATACCTCTGAGTAATCAACTTCCTGGGGATATGGTATTAATCATTCTCTCTCTATATATATTTCAATAAGAGTCTTTGCTATATTTATTTATATTCCACAAGATTCCTCAGATTGGTTCTTTTGATTATTTTTTTCATGTTATTTGTATATAATGCAGCCAAAATTCAGCTCATAATTATTGGGATTGCAGGTGTATATCAAAGCAACTGGTGAGAAAAGTGCAGAGATGGTCACAGATCAAGGAGCGATTTATGTCACTTCAAACAGAGGGTACAATTGGAAAGCTGCAGTTCAAGAGACCGTTTCGGCTACTCTTAACCGGTATGTTTCACTGAAAGTTTAGAGTAAGATATCACTGTTTTGGAATATAGTTCAAAGCCCTTCATTTTGATATTTTTATCCACTGTTGAAAAAATTTATTTGTCTCTTGTGGAAGCTAAACAGTTGTCAAATTATTGCTGTGAATGTTCTGGATTGAGGGCCTGGGGGGCAATTGAATGCGACAAATGCTAAGCATCTGTCCTAGAGCTATCCAAAGAGGAACAATTCCTTTCTCTTTTTCTGAGATAATCTTGACAAGGCAGTTATAATATGCATTTCATGCTTTCTAGAGGCTGAACTTTGGTTCTGCACTGTCTTCAGAACTGATTTTAAAGATAGTCCAATTTTCAGATAATTGCAATTTCAGCAATCACTATGATTCATGGCTAATGCATAATGTAATTAGACTAAACGGTAGGTCATTGCTGAATCCCTCATAACGTAAGTACGATTGTTCATCTTGCAGAACAGTTTCCAGTGGCATTAGTGGTGCAAGTTACTATACTGGAACTTTTAATACAGTAAATCGCTCTCCTGACGGAAACTATGTTGCTGTTTCGAGCCGTGGAAATTTCTACCTGACTTGGGAGCCTGGGCAGGTGAACTACATTTAGCTTTAGCTATTGGCAAAATAGATATGTGATAGGAGCTATATTTGGAATTAACAAAGGTGGGTTTTTGGATTATTAGAAAAGAAATGCACGTCATCTTTTTGGTCGTGTTTGTAGAGCTTTGTGTTTTTTACATTCAATCTTTGGGAGGTTCTCTGATTAAAACACAGAAGCTTCAAAGAGCATAAATTTGCCTGCTATTTTGGTTTCTTTGAAAGACAACACTTTACTAATAGACGAATATATCATGAGATTTACTTTTGATGCCTTCATCTTCTTTCATTAATGCAGCCATATTGGCAACCACACAACAGAGCAGCTGCACGAAGAATACAAAACATGGGGTGGAGAGCTGATGGTGGACTTTGGCTATTAGTACGAGGTGGTGGACTGTATCTTAGCAAAGGAACCGGGGTAAGGAACATGAGAACCAAAAAAAGGAACAAAATGAAAGTGGAATGATAAAGGTTATTTTTGGCATGATACTACAGTTACCATTGGGTGATCTTTGTAGAAGTTGTGCTCTTTTTAAGTCATGCTGACGCTTTAGGGCTCGATATAATTTCTTTTGAAGGCCCCTACATGCCCTCTACAACTTCGCTAAACAACTGAGAAATTAACCACAGTTTTTACTGGTCTTTTCATGTTCATGCAGGAGATAAAATATGGCATCTTTGTATCTTATTTTCTACTATTTATATCATTATGTGACTATATTGTTGCAGAGAGTTAGTCTATTTGGTTTCTGAAGTCCCTCATTCAGAATATGCTTATTATCCCATATGGTAACTTTGCATCATAAATGTTAAATATGATCATGATAATGGGGTAGGGGTCGTAGCGGTAGCATCACTTGTGCCCCAGCTAAGGTCTAAGCTTCCATTCTCACCTCACACATTCAAAAAACCACTAACGATTTAGAAAAACGGGTAGGAGCTCGTCATCCCCACTGAATTACCCAAAAAATTGTTAAATATGAACGTGTGGTTGGAGTTTCTTCAAATGCGTGAGTTTTACAGATTACCCAATGTTTTGGTTTTGAACATAATTCGATGAATGATTGACTATTCTGATATTTTTCAGATCACAGAGGACTTTGAAGAAATTCCAGTACAAAGTAGGGGTTTCGGCATTCTTGATGTTGGTTACCGTTCAAAGGTAAGATGTGTTTGCTAACAAAATATAGCTGTCTACTACCATGTTGGATTTATGCCATACAAATTTTATGTATGACATACGATACACAGCCAGGTAATTCACCATCTATTCTCAAGATGCACAATGTAGATGTACCATACTGTGAATGCCAAGATATTCATCCCAGATAAGGATGGAGGATTCCTTGGCTGTGTATTATGTACCACACACAGGATGCACATAAAAACAATTACTTTGTGAAATTCACAACTATATCTTGATTTTAACTTGGAAGCTTTTGTGGGCACCAGGATGAAGCTTGGGCAGCTGGAGGCAGTGGCATTTTATTGAGAACAATGAATGGTGGAAAGACTTGGATCCGGGACAAAGCTGCCGATAGTATTGCTGCAAATCTCTACTCTGTAAAGTAAGTTTTTTTTTTTTTTTTTGGCTGTTTTTTACTTCTGTAGTCTTTTTCACCCAAGGCCTTCCCTTTGATCATAAGGAAAATATGAGGACTATAGTGCCTACAACACATGCAAAGCTCAGGAAAGCAGTTCAAAAACTTGAAAATGTCAAACCAGTACTTAGTATTGCCGATATTCTTGGATGCTTGTTTTACCACTGAATTAAAACATGCTAGGTGGGTACTTCAAGTATATAGGAAGGGTAAAATAATAAAGGAGCGTGTTTAACCTACTCCCATGGGAGCACATTATACACTTGCTCCCTCAGGCAAAAGAACTGAAATTTTAGGATCACTTTATAAGCAACATATGAATAATTTCAGAAAAAGAAAGAAGACTTATAATTCCTAAATGGTTGGTCGCTAGGTTGATGAGGTTACGTCCCCAAACTTTTGGGCCCTTAAAAAGTACTCCTGGATATGATTTTACCAGATTGAGTAAAATATGCTCTCCCCAGGGTATAAAATCTTTTGGCACAATAAAATTCATGTACTTTCCTGATATTCCAAGTTCGATGCAAATATCCTGATACTCCCGAGTGTTCAGACCACCTGCATGATCTGATAAAGTTTTATTGCAAACATTTTGTACAAGATAAAGTTGGACAGGAAAAACACAAGATAACATATGCATAGTGTATGTGTAGCATATAAATTAGGAAAGTTGCACATCCAATGCCAAAGGATGCATAAAAAATCATCTTGATACATCAATTATCATCTGATATTTTCATAAGATTTATTTCAGACATTTTGTATGGGACAAAGTTGAAAAGAAAAAGCACAAAGACAACAGACACAATTCAACCTAAGGATAGCAAATAAACAAAACAAGCCAACAACCCATTAGAATTGCACAATTCAATGCCAATTTGCATATACAAAAATCTTCTATTCACATCAAATTGATCTCATTGTGTTTTATACATACTCTACATTTCTCTTTGGACCCCTTTTCATTGTTCATGCAGGTTCATCGACGAAAAGACAGGGTTTGTTTTGGGGAATGATGGAGTGTTACTGCGGTACCTCGGCTAGTATTGTTTTGCTTGTTAAGCAATGTAAAAGTTACAACTATGATGCATTTCATCATAAGAATGATATGAAGCATTCTTTGCCTCAATGAATCGATCCATGCGAAATAAATTTTTCTTGATACAAATTCTCTCTCTCTCTCTCATGGTCGGAAGATTTTGTGTGTCTTCTTCACATGGATCCTGCAAAAAGGGCAGCGCGAAACAGCAGAGCAACATCTGTGACACAATACATGGCCACAAGGAACAAACATTGTATCAATCTCGACACCGAGGCAGACACGGCATGACCATGCTGATTTTGCCGCTTCTGCTTCTTTTGCAGCTGTGTCAGCCCTCTCCTGTAAATACCAAAAGGAAAAAGAAGAGAACAATGGCTCACAATTATGCTCTAAATTCGAAAAATGGTGCCATTGATTTTTTTTTTTTTTTCTCTTTGGGATCTTCGCGTACCTATGATTTCTTTCTTTTTTGAAAATAAATCGTGCCATAAGATCTCGTATGTTTCAAGAAGAAAATGCCGCAAACTAATTTTTCGAATTCTATCTATCCAGCTGCCGGAGATTGATTAATCCAAAATGTGAAATTGTATAATCTAGGGTTTTAAAACTAAACCTAAGTCCACTCAGACTCGGCATTTCGCTTAGCCGAGTTCTTGTGTACAAATTTGGGAAATAAAAAATTAAAAAAATCATAAACATTACATTTTTTTCTAAAATCAATTTATAAACACTATATATATGATTTTGATTTTTTTATTATGATTTCTTCTTCTTATAAAATCCCATTTTTATAGCTTCCCCTTCCTTTGGATTTTTTTAATCATTTCTAGCTATAAATCATTTTTTCTAAATCCATCTTTTAAATATTTTATTCCATCTTATTTGCGCTTTTAATGTTGTTTATAGTTTATTATTTTTTCTTGTTATTGTTTTCTGGGCTTTGTACACTACTGGGGCGAGTCTACTCAAGACTTGCCTGAGTTAATCGGTTCATGCAGGGCCCAAGTCCCAAGCCTGAGCTGATTCAATGAACCTTGATATAATCCAATGGAGTAAGAAGAAGCCACAGTAAGTTAGGTCAATGGATGGTGTTGAAATCAGTGGGAACCATCATTGGGGTCATGTCCTGTTCAAGCAGGTCCCAGTCTCCATCACCATCCACCATTTCATAGCTGGTTATGACCTCAATGAATTATGGCTTTCACACAGTCGATTGGACATTAGTATATGCTACTTTTCCCAGCTAAAATTAATCCTTCCCTTGAAATTGAGATTAATAATATCCTTAAAATAAGGAATAAGCAATAGATGAACCTGTTCGAGCAAAAGTGCAGCTTGGGACTCCTTGAGCTGTTCTTGAAAAAGCAGAGTGGTTTGCAATAGTGTTTGATTCTCAACATCCATCGAGAGACCTGCTGCAGAGAGTATATCTTGTACTGCTTGCACTAATTCTGTTGTAGATACTTTGCCGTATTGGAGGTCCTTCTGCTACAAAAATTTCAAATTTTTATTATGCTTGTTTATGGTCACTAGATGTGGCATCTATTCTTTAGTTTTCTATTTCAGATATTTCGGATTGCATGCATTAACAATGGTAAAATGTGCATTTTCCAATGACTCGAGACACAAAATGCTTGGAACATTTGATTTCTATGACTGGCTTGACACATATGCTCACTGTGCACCTGTCCTTCTCTTTATGCAACCAATTTATAGTTGGAGAAAAGACGTCCCATGGGACATAATTTGTTCATTTGGTCATGTGGTTCGAACACAGTTTGGGGTTTTTGATGGGCCCCAAAACTCTCAACTTCTGTCTATAAGACTCAAAAATCAATTTAGGAGGAAAAGGACATGGAGTTCAAAGGGTGAAAGAAATCAAAATTTGCTCCAAGATTGGATCTAAAATTGTCCATTCTAATGGACATCAAGAAATTGATCTTAGGGCTAATCGAAAGTCCCTTGTTGAAATTTTAGCCCAACTAGGTGTTTTTAGCTATGGGCCCAAACATATAATTTTCTCTTGCGGGACCACCATATAACTGCCCTTTATAGTTTGTGGGGCATTTTTGAGAATTGGCATGCATGTTAACAAACAGAAGACTGTCCAATGCAGATATTAAAAAGGTGGGGGGAGGGAGGAAGTGGATGCATGTGGATATACTAAGCAGGGAAGGCATGCGATAGTCCATTAGACTATGGGTAGACTATGGGAAAACCACAGTCCATCAGGGTTATGACTGTCCATGCAATGAGAGAGAGAGAGACTTATCACAAGTGGAAAGAATGAGTCTCAAGAGAGAGAGAGAAAGGCCCATCACAAGTGGAAAGTGTGAGTCTCTCTCCATCTTCCATTTCATAAAACAGTCATAGCTCCAATAGGCTATGGTTTCCACAATCAAATGATACAGTATTGTACTTCACATAGAGAAAGAAAATGAAGTGTAACTACCTGAGCTGGTTTTTTTCCTGTTTTGCCACCCCCATCATCTTTCACTAACCTAACCTGTTTCCCCCTCTCGGTTCCAGAATGTCCAATCTGAACAGTTTCCTGCACAACAGATGAAGACCTCCCTTCTGAATCAGTCAACATGCTTTTGAACGAGTAAACCCTCGAAGAAAGAAGATAACTGGTCTCCCCAGGAGCTGTCTCCACCAAAAACCGATAAAGAGCCTGACCAGCTGAGGGTCTCACATTCTCAGGAACTCTGCCATATCTCAACTTCTCTCCATCTTTGTCCGGTTTCCAAGCCACAATTTCTCCAGCATAAAAGGGCCGCAAAGGATGAAAATGCACTTGAAGAGAATCCTGGGGAATTAGCTCCTTGCCCACAATATTATACGTCCCTATCTCTTCCTTCCCTGAACCCAGTTTCAGAATGCCCAAAAGTGCTTTCTCTGAGTTTTCAGGAGCAGAGAAGAGGGATCCAATGGGTAGTGTAAGAGGAGAATCCATAATCTGGCTCACAACAATAGCAAGAACGTCAGTAAGAGGAATAAACTCAGGAGGCTCAGCAACTAGGACATGGGTCTTTGATCTATCGACAAAGTGTAGAGTTCGATGCCCTAATTCTTTTTCCCAGCCTGATATAACTGATTCTTTGGTTACACGGGTTATGTCCAGATTCCTTGGAAGTAGCAGAAACCTGGTATAGATAGAGCACGAAAATTGTAATTTCTCAGCCATGGTTTTTAGCAAGCTTTGTACCTTCTCCAAAGTTAAATCTCTAAACATGAGTACATAGTCAGATAAGTTGCGGAGAATTGTCCATAGAGCAACCTGGAATGATTGGCTCAAGATCTTATCATTGATGGATGTAAGTGTAACAGGCCCAATATGATCCAAGGCCTGTATGGGTTGCTTCTCATCCAGTTCCTGCATCAAATAAAGCATTCCAAATCATTAGGTAAATAATCTTAAGACCCAAACTGATAGTATTAGTGCTAGATGTAAGGAAAGTTAAAATGAAGAAAACCTAGAAAATTTGTTTGATATTTTTGGCCTCAGCTGAAGAATAGATCTCAGATTCAGACATAGTTTCCATTCAAAATTCGCATGTTTCAGAATAGCAAACATAAAGGTGTTCAATTTCGGAGTGAATTACAGCCAAAACTTCAGATTGAAACCAGTAACATAGTCACATTTCACAGAAGCTAAAGTTTTCCATCATCTAATGGATTCTGATCGATGGTACTCCAAGGCTATATACACGGTACATTCTCACTGGTGGATGGTTGGAGATCAACTGTACCAGGCGAAGTCCCTGTGGGCCAGAGTCTAGTTAAACTCGAACCACCATCAATGGGAAGAGACTGTGGATGTAACCTCAGAATACCATGTACCACAGTCCATCAGAGTATGATCCAGTTCTCCCAAGAGATGTTTGCTTATTTGGCTGATAGAGCGGGCTAATGGCCTGCACATGGGTCTCGTCCATTGTACCCATTGGGCTGTATGCCAAAGTGTCAAAATAAATTTTCAATCAAAATTTGAACCCATGCCTTAAAGGAGTTTCAATTACCTCCACAACCATCTCAGAGAGCTTTTTAACACCTAGCAGTGCACATATCTTCTCAGGAAGATCTGGGTGAACAAATCTTAGCCTGGAAGTCTCTATGTCATTGATGAACCTAGAGCCATAAGCATCAACATATATACAGGTTCTTGCCAGAACAAGCCTACACCCATCATCTGGAACTATCACATCTGAGATAGAAATTGATCCTTCTGAACCTGAGCTGGCAGTCCCTTCAGAGATGAAGTGTAAAATCTCCATTACAGCACGAAGTTCATTTGGATTCAGACGTTGATAACCACATGACTGTTGGATCTTCAATAGAAGATCCTTAGCACATGAAAGAGAGAAATGATCTTGAAGCCCAATGTCTTTAAGGATCTTCATGAATGGGAGATACTGGGCGGGGAGTTCGAATGCAAAGGGGGAGAGATTGATTGTGAGACGTGCAAAAAGAGAATATGCCGTAACCAGTCGTGTCCCATTGGCAAGCGGAATGAATGCAACTTTCCGTAACTCTGATATATCTGTCAATGAAAAACTCAAACATCTCAACATGTACGCATGTTCTTGTTTGTATGTATTGGAGTCCTCTGCATAATCGTGTTTGCCGAGGACTTTTCAAAATTTTGATATATCCCTACCTCCCTCCCTCCCCCTCCTGCTCCCTCGCCTTCCACACCACCATCACCCCCCTACTCACTCCCTCCCTCCCTCTCCCTCACGCTCTCTCCCTCCCTCTCCCTCTCCCTCTCCTTCTCTCTCTCGCTCTCCCCTCCCTCTCCCTCTCCCTCTCCCTCTCCCTCTCCCTCTCCCTCTCCTCTCTTCCTTCCACACCCCACCTTCAAAAAATAATAATAATAACTACAGTTTCTTAGCTTTCTTTATTGGTTCTTACATCAATTCGTTTCCTTTTTACTGCTTTTATTACCTTTCAGTTTTTTAATTTTCCTTTACTTTCCTTCGGTAATTTTTTGGGTAAATAAAATATTACTTTTTTTTGGTTTAATTACTAGCTACTTTTAATTTCATTATCAGTGCAGTGGATTGGTGGTCAAATACACTGAAAAGTAACATATATGCTCACCTTTAGCTGAAAGGGAATGCCAAAGCTTCTCCAAATATTTCAAAACTTCATAAGAAGCATCTTCAATGGAGATCATGCTTGAGGAAGTAGGCCAGCGTGCAAGGGTGTCTTCACCCCCATTTCTTCCAACTATCTGAAAAATTAGGAGTGATCAATTCAAAGCTAGAAAATCTTTCAGGTTGAGATGGACCCAAGACAATCTGGAAATATTAAAGTTGAGAGGCCCATTTCCTCAACTCAGCTGGTTCATCTAGTTTAATCAAAGGAAACTTTTCATTCAATTGAATTATGACATAACTTCTGCTAATTCAGGATATCAGTTTCTGGGACTCTAATACCAGGACTATTAGCTGAACCGACAGAACTGTCAGGCAGCTTCTCAGGTACAGACTGCGCTTCAGTAAGCGATTCTAGCCAATGGAGACTGATTCGGTAATTAAGACTTCTTTTTATACTTTAAAAAAAAAAACACTAAGATTGTAATTGAGAGAGGAACTAGGCTTCAGGGTTCAGACTGAGACAACTATTTTCAGACTTTTAGTGGTTTTGGTTTTAGTGAATTAAAAAATCAGCCCTAAACTGACAGGTCCGCCAAAGTAGTGGATACATTTTCAATAAAGATCGCTTTCTTTATGTAGATAAAAATGTTGAGTAACAATCTATTCATTTAACCAAGCATAAAAGACAATGCGGGAAAAATGAAACAGAAAAGCACCAAACAAATTAGCATAAACAAAGTTATACCTGGAGATGTCTCAATACTGTAGAAAATACTGGTGGAGTCCTCAAATGTAATGCTCCCCAAGAGAACTCAGGAGGAATAATCTTCGGTCTGGCTAGAATCGGTGCACAACTCCATGCCAGAGGCCAATCTTTCAAGAGAATTGCTTCATTATAGGATGCAAGCACTCTCTTTCCACCTTTCTTCCCCTCAATTTCTGGCAACCCTTTTTCAGCAGGTACAAACACGATCTTGCTGAGGACATCACAGAAGTGACTGCCATATAAAACTGCAAAGTTTCCTAAGATAGCTTCCACAACTGATCCAGCTAAGGACCACAGTTCAGAAGGTAATTCACTTTGGGAGTTCAGGAATCCCACATCAAAAGCATCTGGATCTTCTGTACTTTTCCAGGCCTCAGATCCCATCATTTCTACTTTTCGAGCGCAATCGAGTATTGTGTCGGCTTCTGAGGAGGTCCTTAAGCTTGTTTTGCGCAAAAGGCGAAGCCATGCCTCAGAAGTGAACCTCTCACCAGGGAACTTGATTCTTTCCCCAGAAAATACCGATTTGAGTAAAGAATCACTGGGGTCTAGTAGATCCTTGGGTTTGTATAACTGTGCACAAGATTCATCGGCACTTCTAACAAATTTAGTCTCTTTCAAAGCAGCAATTACTGTAGAATCAGACTGTAAAGTATCCCAATTCATAATCAGATACATCAAAATTAAATCCTGGTCATGCTCAGTTTTCTCTTCAAACCTGTTTAAAGCAAACCTCACAAGTATCTCTTGGTTGTGCAATTCTGGGATACCAAGGGCATGGAAAAAGAGACTACCACCCATAACAGTTGAATGAGAAAAGCATTGTTCATCGTAGGGCTGAAAGAATGCATTTGGAGATATAATACATTGGTTTTGCCCATATATACGTGTATACTTTCCCACAACTGTCTTAAAGATGGGGAGTTCTCGCAACATATCAAGCTCTTCTCTTATGTAAACTTCAGGAGATGAAGAATCAAAATCTGAGGCAAAAAGGGTAAATAGTTCATCACAAACTTCATCAGAGAGAGAAGCTGGTTCAGAAGGATATCCAGCTTGTTTAGCAGCCAATAGCTTGGAAATGATAGCTTGCCCAAGAGTTTGACCTTGTCTAGGTAAACAAGATTGTGGTGGGTTGTATTCCAGAAAAGATACATCATATACAGGTAAATTACATTCATTTAGAAATGATAGCAACCAAGGGTATCTTTTGTTGGTCATTTCATATGCTGTAGTGTATGAGCTTGACTCATCAGAAGTGGGTTCCATCCTGGGGGGAATAAATACCAGGTTGCTGTGTTTGACTCGGCACAATATTGGTTTATGAAGAAAAGCAGGAATGAGGGGCCAATTGGAAAAGTATGAAAGCTCACCAGAGACAAGGATCCTCCAAAAGAGTTGTATCCAATCAGGGGATGGACCCTTGCCTTGGGGACCTGAACTATTCTCCCAAGGTACCCAAGGGTTCTTGTTCCAGTTCAAGACATAATCAACCCATTGCTCATCCAAAACTAGCCTCAGATGCTTAGAGAGTAGGAGGGGAGAGAAGATATGCAATTTCAAAAATCCATGTATAATTTGGTTTGAGAAAAATCCAGCTAGTATGGGCCTCTCCAAACATAGGGGGTCAATAAATTTTGCAGCTAAGGGGCGCATTAACAACTGCTGTTCTTTGCTTCCTATCCAAAGTTCAGTCACCCCTAATTTTACAAGATGCTTTGTTGCAGTCGGACAAGGTAAACCTTTCACCTCGGCAGCTATGGCAGGCACACCTGTTACGTCGCTGAAAAGGGCATCTCCACGCCCTGAAGGTCCTCCAGGCCTGCTAATATCTTCTACAACCCCCCGACCTAAATCATACAATGCTTTACCAAAATTCGTCATCATATCAAGTGGATCTCCCCCTGGGCTCTGAGTTTGCGCACGCTGTGCTCTCTGCATGTTCAGCCTCCTCATTTGGGTTTGACCAGGAGAAAGTGAATCCAAATCATGTGTATTATTGCGTAGATTACCACTTTCAGGAAGAAATGCTTCAGTACCATCCAAAGTACTTTGTTCCCTGGATACATCAAACTTATTGGGATGGTCCAAATCAATATCAGATAAACAATACTCAAAAACATCAACAAATGTTTCAAATGATCGAAGCACAATGGATGTAGGTGATGTTTTCAATAGGTCCCTGACAATCTTTGGCTTAATTTCTCTTGCTACAATTCCCACAGCTTGAATTTCACTGACCAATTCCCATGGCACTGAGAAAACAGGGTAGTGCTCCTTGATGAAGCTATAAACTGTCGAACGGGGTGAATGATCAGTGGGCCCCATCCCAGGATGAGCAAGAAACATACCTTCTTCGGCCTTGACTATGCTTCCACCATAAAGTTGCCAAACAGGGAGGTCAACAAGGCGCACATAGAAAGGCCGTATCACTTGTTCAATTAAACATTGCCAATCAGCCTCAAGCGCATGGGATGACTGTGAATTATTAGAAGCACCCTTAGATCGACCAGGAGACAAAGAATGTTGTTTAGACCTTGGCCAGAATGAGTAAATCTGATCCCCATAAGCTCGCAAAATTTGACCAACATCATGGGATGAAGGTGATTCCAAACTTGAAGTCATGGGATCCTTCCTTAGCTTTTGAAACTCTAGCACCATTTCGACATATGAGTCACGAACACAAGACATCAACTCGCTGTTCCAAGCTGCCATTAACTGATCACGAATATCATGTTGCATTCCTGATGAGGTCACGGGGTCCTGGTACTTGAACAGATAGCGCCCACCATTGTGCCAAACAAGAAAATATCCCAAAACAGTAACAGGCAAATCGATAACTCCAGAAAGTGGTAATGGAGATAAAATAAAACTTGATGAATGGATGCGGTAAGGATCTCCATTTTGTGAAATGTGTGCTGCAACCCCAGCAACTGGTGTTAGGTTGTACGCGAGATACCGCCTGAAAATTGATATGGTTGAGACATGCTCAAGATATATTGCACATAATGCATGATAATATTGGATAAGAGTAACAGATGCACTTAACTGGAGAAAGTAAAGAAACCAGTTACTATTATCAAAGAATAGACCATGGATACTCTTAAGATGTTCATGCATCATACTTGAATAGGGTTCAAGATAGAGAATGAAGACTATTCCAGAAACAGAAAACATCTCACCAAAGTATAAATGAATTGTAATTTTAGATCGTGCTTTTTCTTTCTTTTTTTCTTTTTTATTGGGCAAAGATATCATTTAAATGAGCAATCAAGGGGTACATGAAGTTTCACCAGTGGTGAAGACAGTCAGAGACATTAATATATGGTACATGGGGTTGTTGATTCTCATAAAGCAAAGAAACTAGACCAGATTACGAAAATATCATTTATGGTTATGAGCAATCAAGTATATAGTAGGTGTCACAAGGGGTGCAGACAGATAGAGCAATCAGGAGTCGAGGAAACTGGACCAACACCCACTTCTAGCAAGGGAATTTGCCTCCACATCAGAGAACATGATGACAGCAAAATTCTAACTTGTGGGATGCGTCAAGGATCTCTAGGATATTTGCCAATCTCCATGGTCACGGAGAGTCTTTCTGTACAACAAACTAACATATTTTGTGAGTGACCTTCCACAACCAGAGGGCTAGAGAAAATCTAGGTGAAGCCCAGTTGGAGGCAGTTCATAGATTTCTACAGTATCCTAAGTGCTCTCATGAGTCACTTCATGCTTGGGTTGCACGTGTGACGTGAATGGGGGAACGTGACACCACCGCATAGGAATCAAAGGGAAAAGCATGAAAAACATTGAGGAATCACATGCATTTCCCACTTTCTCAGAAAATAGAGTAGCACTAGTTTCAACAAACTGTATTTAGGGAATTATTTCCAGAATATTCAGGAACCGATGATGTTCTAGTACTAAATCCATTAAAATTTTGAAGAACTTGTTACCTTGGAAAAGAATCGCAAAAAATCATGATTTCCAGCTTATCATATGATCAAAGAGAGCAATAAATGATAATATAACAACTTAACATAAACAGCAAGCTTGAAACATGGGCAATAACATGACACTGCAAAGAAGCCAAATATTCCCAAAAGAGGGAAAAAAAGGAGAAAACAACTTCTAATTTGCATGGAGGTTCATTCACTTATTCATAGACTCAACGCATTCACTTATTCATGGACTCAACGCATGCTTTGCACAGGCATACCTATCTAGGGCCATGTTCCTTGTTTGTCCCGATCCGAGGGTAAGGACAACCAGCCATTTGTCAATGACTTCCCTCCCATCTTGAATGATCCGAACATCTATTACGCGTGCTTTTGTTGCAGTGCTTGAGCTACCAAACAATCTTGATATCTGAAACTTTCTCCATTTCTTTTCTGAAAAAGGATTCCTCATAATAGCAGATAAGGAATCAAGGTAAACACCATACTCCTGACACATATGAGTATCTCCTTCACCCCAAGTTGACACCTCCACCTAATGAAAATAAATATTATGATATATTAATCAGAACTTATAAAAAGTATAATTTTAAAAAGTCTCTAAAAGTAAACACCATACATGAGCATGCTTACAAATTTCAAAAGAAGGCAATAGAACATAAGTGGTGAAATGATTATAAGAGAACAGAATATGAGACCAGTGATTGTTCAACATAAGCATGCATTTCTCAAACCATTAAAGAATATATCAAAATACCATGGTGATTGTAAAATGATCAAGGGTAATTAATTCTGTCTGTACATTCCATACACTCTCATGGGGACTTATCCTAAGCTTCTCAGATTCTCTCTAAGCCACAAATGTGACTCATAGAAGAAAAGCATAAGCAACAAAAAGAAATGGAAAAATATATATAATCTACAGTTTGGAACGGAGCAAGTCAATATAGCAAATGGGATACCATAAAAACTAATAAACGTTTTGAGAAAATATCCCTAAAATGTTCAAACCTCTTTTAGAAACTCATTAAGATAGTCAAATCAACCAATTCATCAACAAAGTCATTACTTTAAAAAGATCATTTCACTCAAGTACCTCGTCAACTATTTTGTTAAAAAATGCCCAAAATTCCCTATTCTGAGCTTGGAATACTGAACATGTAAGGGTACTTTTATGATTTGGCCCCACTAAAGTGGCCTTGAATGCCAAAGGTATGCCTACTTGTTCCGGGTTCCAAATCCAGAAATTGTTCTTTAATTCAAATATCTTGCTCTGTGTTTTGGATGCTCTGGGTTTGGAAACCGAAACATGTGATTTTTCCATCGAACCTTGTGTTCTGGGTTTAGATCCAGGAATAATCAGGGGCATTTTGGTAATTTAGCTCACTCGTATCACAGGCTTAATCATCAAAATGCACCTGCTTGTTCACAGCTCCAAAACCAATACAAGGGTATTTTGGATATTATCTAATAGAATAGTTGGGGACATACATGAGTAATATAATCCTTCTAAAGTAATCATTTTCTTTATATATTGGTTGATTTGACCACCTCAATAAATTTTTTTTCAGATAGTTTAAATATTCTAATAATATTTTTCCCCAAATTTTTAAACAGTCCCAGATAAAATATTAGGCAAGCAAAAATTTTACCTGTAGAATAGACTTTAAGAATAATAAAGTTGTAGATAAAGGTTCCAAAAATCTATCAAATATGTGCTTCACTCTCCGGGAACCGGACTCTATTCCTTCTGCCATGCACTTGGATGATAAGGGCAAGCGAATAATTGTGGAACCTGATAAGGAACAAGCGACATCTTGACCAATCAACAAGGGGTGAAATTGATCACGGAATCTCTCCATAAGATTTGCACCTGCAAGACATAAAAATTGCAACTAAGATGTGCTCTATCCGAATCACAACATACACAGCAAAGTACAAAAGCAAACAATATAAACTGCATCCAAAGGTCAAATGATAGTTAAAAGGAACTTGATCCAAAGTTTCCTAAAAGTAAATTTTCTTTAGTAAAATCAACCTAATCCATTTTCAACAGTGATAGATTCTATCTAAGAGGAGTAAAAAATTTAGTTGGGATTAAACTCCAAAAAGATATTGGCCAATAGACATAACAGATCTAAAGGTTTAGTCAAAAATTATTAAACCACAAAGAAAAACATTTGTTTGACATGAACATTGCCAACCAATAAATTTGTTGGCACTTTGGATCATCATCCTGCAGTGGTTGCCACTTTCAATAAATATAAAACAAAAATTATTGACATTCAGATGTAATTTCACAATATCCTGCATGTTGCACATAGCGAAGTGGCTATTGAGGAAAACCCCACTAATACTGAATAAAGTAACTAACAAAAACCCTCATTATCATGAACAACAGTAAATGTGACAATATCCAACTTTTCTTCAATATGAACAAGATGTGATTTGAAAGTTCTTTCAAGGGTAGAAGAACAGAAACATACCAATGCCCTGTCCACCCCTTCCACATGTCCCACACATAAGAAGTGAAAATGGGTGATATGTTTCAAATAAACAAATACTTTTGAGATAAGAGAAATTGATCAATCGCCGTGACATATCTAATATCAACAAAATTCATTTGTCATTTTCCATAGATATCCACCAAGTCCCAATAGGATTGACAACCAACCAAGTTATAGGGAATCCACAACATGGATCATGAAAGTGCCTTCTTTGATGTGATCATGTCCAACATTCCATATGTCCAACTCTTAAAAACATTTGCAGCAAGCTAGTCACCATGAAGGGCTTCAAAGTGACAGATGAGATCGAAGGTTTAAAATGAGAAATATGGGGTCAACTCAAATACCATCACAAAAGAAGGTAAAGACAAAATGAAAGGTCTCATTTGGCCCCAGCTTTGACAATCTTCAATATGTAATGTTAGCATAAGTGCCCGTCAAAGGAATTTGTATAAGGCATAGAGCACAACACTTAAAAATGCAGAAATTGCCTCTGTTGGAAATTATCAGGCATAGAATGAAACAGTTTTGCAGCATGCAACAATGGGAAAAAAAGCCATGAAGATTTTAACTTTACACAATCAGCTGGAATAATTTCAAGGGCTAAAATATCATGCAACAAAAGAACAACTTACCATTTAATGAGTATATTTTTGCACAGGGAACATGATTTGATGGTGCAGAAAGAGCCAAACCAAGAGGGTCAAACATGTAAAAACAGCCATCGGAAATGATTGATGGGAGATCACATATTTGGTAACAGCTGAGCAATCCTAAACCATAATTAAGTGTTGTGCCTCGAAGCTTCCAGGGAGGAAGAAGCTGGAGATTGGAAATTTCTTCTGTGCTCAAGATGGCCCCCTCCAAAACAACTACGAGAGCTGGCCCTTGAAACTCGCCTACAGAGTTACAAACAAAACTGAGGAAATGCATGAAATAATACAACAAACATGCAAAAGCAACAACATAGCATAAAAGGCAAGCTTAAAATCATGCACATACTCAAAAGTGTAATGTGAAGTATGTGCTACCTAGACTGGGATGGAGTAGGGACAGCCTTGGATGCTCTCGCTTATCAAATATCACATGTAGCTTCCTTGCCTGACAACAGTCTGCCAACTCCAACAAATCAAACAACAAAAGATCATCTTGTCCATATAGCGCCATCAGATCACATATTTTTGAATATTCCATACAAGGCAAATCTTTTGTCATCTCCTCATCCACTAAGGACAAGTACCGAAGTGACTGTATCCCTAATCTATTAGCTAGATCATTGCTAATACTGGAGTGTACAAAATGCTTAGTGTTAAAAGAGCTTTTTTCCATCCATGGAGCATCATTGTAGACAACATCAGCCCCACACACAAGAACTCCAGAGGAATCTGGTATTAATAATGATGTCAGGCATGTATTGGGCAATGATTTTTCAGTATAACAGTCAGCAAGAGCTTCCAGTAAACAAACAACAAAACTCAACTGCTCCGGTGATAATGGTGATCCTTTCATGTCCAGTTGCAACCGTTCTAGAACATGCAAATAATCCACAGATTCAAAGGTTAGCTTCACTCCTAAGGCAGAGAGCAAAGGTCGGTACTCTGATAGCTCAGATGGAACAACATAAAGGTAGGGCTGAAACTTCACAGGGGAGTCAAATGCAAGTGCCTCTGATGCTACAAAATTATCACCAGTCCACACCCAGGGAACACCATTCACAGCAGATTTTAACACCATGAAATCGCTGGTATCAACAAACTCCTGTAATGTTGCATAGAGATTTGGGATTTCCCTTTGCAATGCTTTGTCCCATATATGCCTGCAGGAACCAGACTGTAAAACAACCTGATTATAAGACTTGCACAGTTCAACCAATTGGGTTGACAAGATACGAACATTCGGTCTTTCTTTCCAACCAAGCTTATATTGAATGTATAGAGAGCATTCCCCATCCAGTATTCGCATGGTTGAAGACACCATCCACATTTGGGACATTGGCCTCACATATCCTGGAGATGCTACTTGAATTTCAGATACAGCCCATGGAAGTCCTTCAATTGGTGGATCAACCAAAACGGGGCACCAAGCAATATCTCTCAGTTCTAACCAGAAGTCATCTTTGGGTTCATCATGGGTAAAGTTTATGCACCATTGCATGTCAAGATCACCTTCAGAAGACACATCATTTAGCTCTCCCAAGAGCATGCTTCTTGCTCGTGAACTAGGCATACCTGCCTCTTTTTTATCGAAATTAGAGCTGCCATAATCATCACTAGTTTTGTATTCAATCATATCAGCAAGCTTGAAACCAACGGCATCCAAGCAATCAAGTAGTCTCCTTCCAAAGTTCATAGCTTCTTTGCTGCCAGAATCATACAACATGGAAACTGATCTTGCACTGTCAAGCAAACCAGAGAATCCCAAGGTGTTCTTCATACCCAAACTAAGCAATATCTCAAGGATATCACACTTCAAGAACTCTCCACAAGGGAAGAAAGCATCTTTGTACAAAAGTTGCTGTAATCCAGGAATGCGAGGATCATAAAGTCTGCAAAATAAGGTCTGATTATTAGATTTACAGCCATCTTCCATCCAATCAGCCATGCATCACTGTCCAGTCCTCAAAGTCTCACCACATGATAATCCAGAAAAAACAAGAAAAGCGAATCACAACCCGCAAAGCAAATTTCAAGGTCATATATAGCATCCCCCTTAAGGATCCATTTAGTCCTTAATCTACATGGAACTGACAAGTCAACTGATATTACACCATGCTATTATGGGTGGTGTTTTATGGGAGGCTCAAGTATGGAAAGAAATGATCAATGACAGGAATGACTCACAGGTTTCATCTAAATCACAATGGCATTGAACAAGTTCGTAAATGGGTACTTAACAAAAAATCCAGAAAGAACATCCAGCATCCATTCCAAATGACAGGCGGTGGAAATTCACCATACCCAAGTGAATATTTGTTATTGGGGACTACGCGTAATTTCAACATCTTTATCAGGAACAGACAGTGGATGCCATCATATGTGCTATACATCATACATGTGCAATGTATGGAATATTTCCGCAATTCAAAGACACTCATTTTATGTTGCCAAACGTGAAGATTGTAATAAATTACACAACAGACATGCATCTAGATGTTTGCATTTTCAGTAGACAAAACAAAAAGCTTAGTTATACTGTTCTTATGCTAAAATTCAGTTCTGATAAGCATGTACAACACCCAAGGTCAGAGCCACAGGTTTAGTTATGGCCCTAGATGGCTAGATCATACTATGACCTAAAAGAACCAAGTGCTTCACAGGCCATCAACATATCCTGCCAAAATACAGAAAAGAAATTTTGTTTGAAAAGGCCTGATAACATCTCTCAAGGTACACATGCAACGAAGAAAAATAAAATCAAGTTCCACGTAAGTAAAACCCAAAGAGAGGTGCTCATGTTAGAAGAGTCCAGTCCATTTCTATTTGAACTCAAAATCAATACAACAGTCCAGTCCTTTTTTATTTGAACTCAAAATTGATACAACATAAAACAACAGTCCAGCCCCTTTTTTATTTGAACTCAATAGTCAAAATCAGTACAACAGTAGCTTCTTAGAAAATAAAATCTGTATCTATGGAATATGAGGAAACGCATTTACTAGCCCTGAAATTGCTTCAAAATTTCTATGATTCTTCCACAGACCAATGGAATTCAGAATACCAATCCTACACCCGCAATAATCAGTTGAATAACTAACTATAGTTGGTCTTAATTTCGGTTACCAGAGAAATTTAACTATCCAGAAATTTTCCAAATAAGAATTTATTTCTTTTCTTTGCATAACTGGTTCCATTAAATTGAAGTTCATGAAGTTCATATGAACAGAAGAATAAAAGGCATCCTTCTACTTCTAGAAATAAAATTTTCAGGATATAACTTCCAAATCAAACTACTGTACATGAATAGAATCACTTGTTCCAATTTCCAACCTCAGCACAAATAAAAATCAATTCAAGCCCTGCAAAACTCTCAAATCTAAGAAAATTCCTTCCTTTGGCATAATACAAATCAATGAAAGAAAAGCATGACAAAAAGTGCAAAGGGCTTACCGACAAGGACACTGTCTAGACCCATTCGCAGTTAAAACAAATGGTGTCTGAGAAACATCTGACTTGAAGGAAGAATCCTCTTCAATCAAAAGTTTCAAGTCTTCTAACATACTCGAAAGAACAGATGGTAGTGATGAAAATTCTGAGATACGATTCAGTACATGCTCCCTGTAGAATTGAATCCTTGATGGCTCACCAACCCCTAGATAGTGTCTTAAAATATCTTTTTCCTTCTGTGACTTTGTATGAATGAAGCTATCATCCATAAGTTCCTCTCGAACACCTTCAGGTTTAATCCATTTCGTAGCCTTGATCAAACAAGTTAATTTCCTGCTTTTGTAAGACTCAAAAATGGGAAGACGCTTGATTGCATCAATTTGCATAGAATCCATCTGATCTTTATTAAACCATTTGGACTGGCATATAAAACTACGGAGTTCATGTAATTCTCCTTCTAATGCATTGCCAAAGAGGTCTTCCAATGAGTCCAGCCCACCAGATACTGCTAATAAAGCATTTAAAATGCCTGATGCTGAACCATTTTGCACATAATCTCCTATGTGTGAATGATTTATTGGCAGGTCAGACCTCAAGAAATAACAACCTAACCTCTGCAATAATGAAGACATGTTTTCACTCCACCCATCATCTTTGATCACGTTTGAGTTTTTGACAAGCTTTAAAAGGAAGCCATTCTTGATGGGTAAAATTGGCCACTTGGAAAATATAGATAGATCATCACACGATAAGCCCAAATAACCCCAAAATAGTTCCATCCATTCGAAACTTGGTTGGCCCTGCAGGCCTGGAGTCCAAACCACTTGTTCAGCATGTAGCCATTCAGCTGGAAGAACACGAGGCAGTAGTTCCACAAATGAATGGCATGACAACAATGATATATTCATCTTACCAGTCTGAGCTATTCCCTGTAACTTTATGAGTACTTCTTCTCCAATTGTGCAATCCACAAGAGCGTATGGAACACTATCCCTGAGCAAATTATATTCATTTTGGCCTGTAATAAATATTCTTTCACCCAGTCCATTCTCAGCAAATGCTGCAAATTCACCTGTGGCAAGTGGGACCAAGGGTAATCCATTTAACTTTTCCAATTGAACAGGTTCAAGTATGTCACTCAAGCAATACTTCAAAGCGAAGATCATTGCATCTCTGTTCTTAAGGCCACGTTTTCGCCGGATCAGTAAGGTTCGAAGTAAATGAGGGGTCAAAAAGTGCAGTGATGGGCAAAATTCCTTGAATCTAGCAACTAAAGGCTCAGAAGAAACCACTAAAGGCAAGCCTGCATCTGATAGGGCTTCTGCAAGCTCAGTTGATTCTGGAAATGAGTAATCAGGAAAGAGAGCTTGTTTAGTTGATATCCATTGACCCCCTCTAGCTTTGGTATACAGCACTCGTAGTTCTAGATCAGCAACATTCATGTACAGCTTTCGTACCATAGAAGCCCATGGCTCAGGTCCAGTTGTTGTGGGCCAGAGAGAGAAATACAGATCACAAGGGCCAATCTCTTCAGCAACTCCAGCAAGCAATTGGCCATAAGCAGGAGCAACCACATCTTCAAGAAGAAAAACATTCCAGTCAGATCGCACTTTTCCTCCTCCAGCCATGTCATTGCCAAACCAAATGTCCCTTCGATTTGATGACAACTCAAAATATGCATTGATATGTGTTGAAAGGCCAGTGATAATAGGCAAAGGGAGAAAGCAAAAAGCGCGACCCTCAAATGCTCTAGGATCTTGGGTGGAAAAAGGCATTTGAATTTGCTCAAGAATGTGACGATAGAGTTCTTCAAGAGTCTCACTGGCATTTGGTTCCACGTCTCTAGCTGAGTGCAAATGAGTAGCAACACATGCCCAAGGAATAAAGTTACGAGACCGGTTGCCTGGAGCTAATGAGTGGACTCGGGCACGCCCTCCTCCTATGCATTCATTAACCACCCAAAAATGCACCACTTTGCCAAGAGAGTTCCTTTCAGACACAACAAATTTTCGGCATCTCGATGGCAAGTTCCTATCAACGGTCCCACTCAACTGTTTATAAAACTGTTCTCTATCCATCATCTGCTGTTTTCCAAGGATATATTCAAGCATCCCATTCAAAGGATGAGGTTCTTTTCCCAGATCACTGATGTCATTCCTGGAAACACGGTGAAACAGTTGCATCTCATGACCAGGTCCATCCTTTACATACAGAGATACAATGTTGACATGACGAAGAAAAAGCAGTACCTCAGCAACAGTTGCAGAGAAGTTTGAGAAAAGAGACAGGACATCTTCAGATGTGTATTTCTCTCTCTTTATTTGACTACGCAGAGCAGAATCTTCACCCCTCAATGGAAAACGAAAAATAGTACCAGGAAATGGATCCTTCAAGTCACAACCAAAATG
Source organism: Amborella trichopoda (assembly GCF_054954075.1). Lineage (NCBI taxonomy): Eukaryota > Viridiplantae > Streptophyta > Magnoliopsida > Amborellales > Amborellaceae > Amborella > Amborella trichopoda. The sequence goes on from NC_142344.1 coordinate 1,857,233, forward strand.
CAAGAAAGGAGAGAATTGATCAGGGAATTGCTCCAAGATTCCCCTTCCAACAAACTTTATCCGAAGCCCGGGATGAGATGGAGAAATACCCGGCAGATAAGAGGCATGAGGATCAAACATCACAATATTTTCCCCAGAAACAAAGCAAGGAATATCTGTAAAATGATACACACAGTTGAAGCCAAGCCCAAACCTTCCAATTGCGAAAGGCTTTTCAAGCTTACTATCTTGACCAATACGTGAGATGGCATAAAGATCATGCTGACTGAAGACTGAATTATTATAACAATATAAAGCACAGCCCTGCCAGTCTGCCATTTCAGGAGACAAAATTGAAGAAGTCCCATACTGAGTTTTGTCCAAAAGAAAGCTAACCTCAGTGGCCCTAGCATCATCTGCATTTTGGACAAGTTCATACAAAATCCCTGGTCCATCAGCATACATTTCTACTATATGTCTAAGCCTGGTTGTCAGAGCTTCATGCTGCCCAAAAGCTTCAGCTGCCTCAGATAAACCCAAATTCATGGAGTCGGCACTCTCAGCAAGCAATAATCCTCGAAGAGAGCGAACCCCAAGTCTCTCAACAACATCATTTGATATGTTTCCATGCACAAATTTCTGAACTTTTCTTCTTGGAGCTAAATAGACTTTAGATATGTTCTGAGCTCCTCCATTTTCAGAATCAAGCAACCAGGGGGCATCATTGTAAACAAGATCTTTAGCGGGAAAGAGTCTAGACGACACATCTGGCAAAAAGATTAACATCTCCTGGTCAGGAAACTGAAGTTCAGCCATGTGTTGCACTATTAGAAACACTGCTCTGAGTTCTTCACTATCAAGGGGACTATCTGCCTTTTTCTTAGCCATCTTACTAAGAATTGCAGCGTAATCCATAGGCTTCAAGGCTTCACGTATGCCTAAAACCAAAAATAACTCCTTAAAAACTGCTAAATCAACAGGAATTACACGTATATAAGGAGCAAGATGGAGGGGGCCATTTAGAACCACTTCATCTGCAGTTGCAAACCCATCTCCCACCCATATCCATCGACAGCCTTCTAAAACAGCTTTGACAATGTCCATCTGATCCAAACCTATCATAGAGCTCAGTATCGAGTATATCCTTGGCATTGCTACTGCTAGTTCTTGTCGAAGAACCCGATCAATCACAAGCTCATTGTTTTTTCCGAGCTCGAGTAGTTGGGCAGCAATTACACTACCTCCAGGTGGAAGAGACCAACCCAAACTGAGGGATAAGGCAGTTGAAGAGCATTCACCATCCAGAATCCGCATGCTCGCTGAAACGAGCCATAAATCAGATTGCAGCCTTACAAGCTTAGGAGGAGCCACCATAGATGAAACTGATGGCCATGGAAGAGCATGGTAAGGAGGTTTAACCAGGACAGGGCACCAGCATATCATTCTCATGACATTCCAAAACTTCACAAGATCAGCTTCTTGAAGTGTTTCACGAGATTTAAATGCCATGGCCACTTTTGAAAACATTTGATTGATTATTTTGTGGCTATCACTGATTGAATCAGTATACCATTTTGTTGCATTCACCTCTAAAAACAATAGGAGGACCCTACTCCGTGAATATGCCTTCTGAGGATCAGTGTACATAATTTGTTCAATCTGCCGAGCACTGTGTATCACAGTATCAGGAGACACCAAAGTCCTAAGCCCCAAACCCTGCAGCATATCCAAAACTTCTGGTTCTCTGAATCGGCCACATGGAAAGTCATCCGAGTCTTCTAAAAGAGCATATAATTCCTCATTTCGAGGATCATATAACATCTGAGGACTCTTCAAACATCCACCAAGAGTTGGAACAAAATCCAATTTTTTCAAGGTGTCCTTAAAAGATGCTTCCTCAGCACAAAGTTGAGGCAGACCCTGTACAATTGCAAGCAGGACAGTGTCACGAACTTCAGGTTGCAATTCACCAATTCTATTTAATACTCTGTCCTTGTAGAAAACTGCCTTTCCCATGCGTTGGACTCCATAGTACCGCAATAAGATCTCTTCTTCATTTCTAGATGAAGTGTAAACAAACTCTTCTCCAAGAAAACAGCTAGGAACGTCAAGAGGTGGCAAGTACTTTCTAGGCCTTACAAGATCAGAAAAAATGCAGGATGGAGTAGATTCTCCACCATAAACCTGATAAATGGCTAGTTTTCTGCATTTCTTGATGTGAATCTCTGTTAAATGACCACCAATATACCATTTTGGATCGAGAAGAAATTGCCGAAGTGTATTTTTCTCTTCATCTTCAAGACACTGGAAGCATGGCAGCATTTGGACCAGGTTATGAGAAAAAGCATCGAATATCGCATCGATAACACCAGCACCATTTGCATGGTGAACATAGAGGGCAAGCTGTGAGTGCTCAACTCCATACCTAGGATCTAATATTTTGCAGCCAATATTTGAAAGAATATGCTTCATTGTGTCAGATAAAGACTGTGTGTTAATCAACTTTGATGTTTTAGAAGCTCTGTACAGGTGCCCAGAAATGGATGGTAGAATTGGCCAGTCAGAGAACCGTGATAGGTCATCGCAATAACCTCGAAGATACTGCCAGAAAAGAACAAACCAGGAAGCAGTTGGATGGCCAAAATTGGAATCTGGATCCCAGGCAACTATATCCTTATATCTCCAATCAGCGGGAACAAATTTAGGAAAGAATTGCAGGAAAACTTCAACATCAATGAATCTAACATTTGCCATTGAAGCCCTTGCGATATCTGATAGTCTGTTCAAAAGGTCGGAAGGAATATTCTTGTCAATTATTCTCTCAGGAACTTGACCCATTAGCTCATATTCTAACTCCTTGCACATAAAATATGATATGCCTTTTGAAGCTTCAGACAATAATCCAAAATCGCCACTAGCCAAAGGTATCAAATAAAGCCCACTACAGTGTTTGCCAACTTCCAAATCATTGACATTATGAAGACAATATTCTAATAGAACTAGTCTGTGATCTCTGCTAAGTGTAACCAAATCACCAATTTCCCTAAGAAAATTCCGTGCTGTATTTGTACTGACTACCCTCTGTTGGAACTTGGAGAAGTATTTGGAGAACATGCTAACAATGGGCGGATGTAAATTCACAACAGGCATTCCCAAGAGCATAAGGGCCTCACCGAGTTTATTGCTTTTTACAAATTTCGCATCATTAATGAAAGCTTCTGTGGGAGAAACCCACTTCCCACCTTCAATATCTGAGTGTAATACAGGAAGATCACTGATATTTTTATAAACTTGTTTGACTAATGTAGTCCAAGGTTCCTCAAAGGAACCAGAAGGCCATAAGGAATAGTATGCTTCAGTGGGTCCCAATATTTTACGTACACCAACAAGCAACTCACAAAAAGCTGGAGCAACAACATCTACTAAGAGAAGGATATTCCAGTCAGATCGAAATTTTCCACCCCGGTCCATGTCGTCTCCATACCATATACTTCGCCGATTTGATGAAAGTTCAAAGAATCCATTTACTTGCACGGTCAGACTGGTTCTCACTGGTAGAGGAAGAAAACAGAATGCAGAACCTTGCTTAAGCATATCATCCTGACAACAAGAAGAACATGATAAAATTCTTTGTTTCATTTGAAAGCAAGAAAGCTCAAATAGGCAATGTAATGTTTACTTGTGTGAGATATCTCTTCGTAGAGATTAGTAGATTATAAAACAAAGAGTGAACAACATTTTTTCAAGAAACTAATGAAATACATATGCCCATGCAGATTTTTAGGGACAGGAATTCGCATGGCAATTTAAAATCAAATGCGTAAAAGTGCTTATATTTACCACTGATAAACTTTAGGAAAAGGTTATGAAAGGATGATTTAATGAAACTTATGATATGCGCACAGTCATGGTCTAGCATAAATACTTCAAATGATAAGGCTACAATGAAGCATACAGAACTTTTAGAAAGCTTAATGAAGAGAAACTGAAATCATAGGAAAAACTGTCCAGAGAGAAACAAACAAAGAGCAGATAGTGGATTAAATCTATAGCTGATGACTGAAAAAGATGAGCGGACACGAACTTTGGCATCAGACTCCAGAATTCTAAACTACAGTTCAGTGAAATATTCCTTGAGAGTGCAGTTTATGACATTAGGAAGAAAATGGAACATTATATTTTAAACCAGTTCAATAAAGCTGCCAAAACCTGATTGTCATGTGAATGCATCATCGCTTGAATTTTAAAGTTTCTAGTTCTAACAACATCGATAACAATGACAACAACAATCGAATGATAACAATAAGATTTCCACCAAATGTGAGACGCTATATATAGCTTACCTCTTTCAAGCCATCAGAAAGGCACGCTGCAACTGATGCCCACGACAGCAGATGAAGATCATGTTCCTTTGCAGCAGCAGCAGCAAATATACCAATCCTAGAAGATGGCGATGCCAGAGTCTGTACAACAAAAAATGTATCAATCCTTTTACCCAACTCAGTTCCATGATGTACTTGGCTCAAAAAGTCCAAAGAGAAGGAATCAAAATGGCTTCCTTTAGACTCTGCTAAATTTGACAATCTTCGCAAAGCCTGGCGATGCCAAACTGTGTCCTCATTTGGTGAATCCAAAGAGCAAGAATAAAGCTTATAAGGTACTTGTTCACGAGCTTCCCAAACATAGAACTCAATTGACATAACATTCTTAAGAAAGAGCATTGTGAAAATGGATTCCTTGTAAAGTTGAGCAAACATGGAAGCAATGTCATTTTCTAGGTATGCCTGCCTTGAGAGCTGACTAATAGAAGCCTGATCTGCATTCCTCAAGGGGAAACGAAATAAAGTTCCATGGAAAGGAACTTTCATGTCACAGCCAAAGGCACAATATGGTGAAAACTGGTCCTTATGATGTACAATAGCTGCTGAGGTGACATAATTAAGACGTTTTCCAGGATTTGCTGCTGACACGTTTGGAAGATAATTGCCCTGTGGGTCAAACAACACCACATACTTCCCACTCACAAAAGACGGCAGATCAGTCAGATGATACACAGAGTTGAAGCCCACCCTAAACAAACAGATTACCAAGACATGATCAGAACATTCTTCATTTATTGATACAACATGCCTAATGCATTGGCATACACATGCTTTCCTAAATAAATTATGACCCCAGGAAGGATAGAAATCATGCAAACAGACCAGCAACTTAACAATGACACAGAATATATCAATCAAAGACCAAATTTTTCAAATAAATCATAAGTTAATTAATCTCAACTTGAAATCAAAAGAACAGCTGAAAAGAAGAATCAATATTAGACAGTAACCATTTTCTTGTAATTATCTATTGCATTAGCAGGAAAACACATCACCATTGAATAAATAACGGAACCAACAGAATGAAAGAGTGGAAATCTGCAATGCAATTAACACTTCACATTAATGAAAACGAAGTTGGAATGGAGATATCGGAATTCATAAAATTCTGGCTGCACGACCATCCTAAAATAATAGAATATACAGAAATACATAGGTATAAATGCAAGGAGCAAAGAAAATGATGCAACTAATTATTATAAACACTGAAAAATATTTGGATTTGATTAATATGAACAAAAAAAACATATAAAACATCCATAATAAGCCCAAAAAATAAAACAACAGAAACGTCAAACGAAGGGATTAGACAAATGTTGTAAACTATAGTGAAACGGAGGCTGCATAGAGGCTACACATTAACAACTTCCAATAGATAATTGCCCTGTAGTTGAACAAAGTAGTGAAAGTTTGAATCCCTCAACAAACAAATGAGGAGGTTTCATACTCCACACTGCAAGAGTAATAGGGAGAAATTCCTTAGAACATACAAGGTGATCTATAGTATTCAGTAACAATTGCTCATAACCTCAAGAGTGCTGATAGTTACATGCAGAACTAGCAAATTGATACTGCCGTTCCAGAAATGATAGTAGGCTAGTCTAAGAACAAAAAAATACTAGCTTATCAGAATGACAAGTATTAACTAAACATGAAAACTAGAAAAAGAAACATTAACAAGTGCATATTCTTCCAAGCAGTAGGGATGTAGTAGAGCTCAGCATCATCATTATTTTTCTATCCAACAATATGTAGATGTCGAGCACTTTCAAGTACCTGTGTACATCATTATATGCAAAAAGTGAACGAAGTTACTGTTTTATAATCAATTCTAACAAAACCAGATGACATAAAGCTTCAGAAAACACATAAAAGCAAGAAGTGTCTAAATGCTTACTATTGCTTTTGATAAAATATTGACAGCAAAGAGACTGAATAACAAGGAGATTACCCAAAACGACCTGTTTTCCATGCCTGCCCAAGCTTCTTACTGCCCCCTATTCGGGATATACTAACAAAATCATCTTCTGTGAACTCTGCGTCATTGTAGGCTAGCAGAGCAGGGCCCTGCCACTCTGCTAGCTTACTCGATAAAAGTGAATCCACACCATGAGACCTATGATCCAAGCACAGGCAAACTTTTTTAGCACCAGCATCATCAGCATTCTGAATCAGTTCCTTCAAAACTGTTGTTCCCTCTGGGTAATTAGCCAAAACTTCTCTGATTCTCCGTGTGAGATCAACTTTTTGGCCAAAATCCTCCAGCAACAAAGAGCCACCTTCAAGAGGCTCCATCCCCTGTAACCTTTGGGGAAGAAAATCTTAATGCCCGGAAAGTGTTTCTGTTGACAAGAGCGGTAAACCCATGGCTTGAGATTTCATGTAATTTGTATAAATTTCACAATGAAATTTCTATTCTTCAGTACAGTTTGACTAGGCCAAATTACGCAGGATAAAAATAAGAGGCAACAAATCCAAACACAGAACCAAAACCTCTATGCTCTAGGGAATACCTAAGATGAAATGGAATGCAAGAGAAAAACCCTAATGCCCACCATATTTTTGAGCTGACATTAGTAGCAACCGCATAGATTCGGAATTTGAGAAGTCTGGAAAAATGAACTTTAAATTGGTTTGGTAAACAGTTCCGTTGGGCCAAATGTGCAAGAAAAAAAAGATAACACATCAAAACCAAAAGCCAAAACCTCTACGTTTCAAGCAGTACCTGGAAGGAATCGGAATGCAAAAGAAAACAACCTAATTATTCAGGACAATACACCAATGACACAAAATGACGATGGTTAAATCCTAGTTATTAAGTTAAGAGTACAAATACGATGAACCGAGCGATAAAACTGAACAAACTTGAAAACCATAGCTCATCAAGACAACCATGTAGGCTGAATTAGAAATGAAGACCCCTGATTCGATAACTTCACTGTTCATTCCATTTACGTTGGAAAAATAACACACACACACAAGAAAAAACAAAAAGAAAAAAGAAAAGACTGAATTCTTCAATGTGCAACTGAGTTGGACCAAAATACAGCAGAAAGCCCCTGATTCTTTAAAATTTTGAAAAACTATAAGCCTAACAGCAAAAGAAACCCTCAATCCTTCAAAAACTAGCTACCTCGATATAAATCACAAAATAAAACCCTGATTTCGTCATGAATTACCAATGGTGATCCAATTCAAAGAAATGACCCCATGATTCTTCCAGAGAAGCAACTCTGCAACTAACCATTAAGCAAACAAATACAAAACACGAAATGAGATACAGAAAAGCTTGTAAACGCAAGTGTTAAAGTCATCGATCGAGCAAAGTTGCAGAGAAAACGTGGTTTCTCTCTTTTTTCTTTTGTTCTTTTCTTTTTAAACAGGTTGCAGCCCTTTTTCTTTCGTTCTGTTCTTTTTAAACAGGTTGCAGAAGTAAGGTCAATGCAGACCGGAGAGTGGCCAAGAAAACATGGAACTCGAAAAACGAAACGGAAGGCGCTTCTCAACCGAGTATTTATAAGTGCGAGTTCCCGCGTCAAGTCAAGAAAAACGCATTAGACTTTCGGGGAAAACGAAAAAACGGATCGGGAATAAATCGACTCGGGGATCGCCATGGAGGGGATTGAATCGGCGAAAAACGGGAATCGTCCGGTTTTACAGAGAACCCGGACGGTTCTGTACAGTGACTCACTGAGCCTATATGAGGAATCGGCGAGTCTGAACAGTGAATCGGCTAGTCTCGTACGGAATTTTTTTTATTTTTTATTTTTTATTTTTTTATTTATTTTTTTATTTTTTTATTTTATTTTTTATTTTTATTTTATTTTATTTTTATTTTTTTTTATTTTTTTTTTTTGTAATCCATGATAGATTTTTTTGTAATACTTGATCGAAATTTTTGTAATCCATGATCGAATTGTTTTTTTTTTTTTTGTAATCCATGATCGAATTTTTTGTTTTTGTTTTTTTTTTTGTAACCCATGATCAAATTTTTTGTAATCCATGATCGAATTTTTTGTAATCCATGATCGAAATGTTTGATTTTTTTTCTTGTAATCCATGATCAAATTTTTTGTTTTTTTTTTTTTTTTTTGTAACCCATGATAGAATTTTTTGTAATCCATGATCGAAATGTTTGTTTTTTTTTTTGTAATCCATGATCAAATTTTTTGTTTTTTACTTTTTTTGTAACTCATGATAGAGTTTTTTGTAATCCATGATTGAATTTTTTGTAAACCATAATCGAATTGTTTTTTTCTTTTTTTGTAATCCACGATTTAATTTTTTGTTTTTTTTTGTTTGTTTTTTTTTGTAATCCATGATCGATTTTTTTTTTGTAATCCATGATAGAATTTTTTGAAAATTTGTGATTTTTTTTTTTTAATCCATGATCGAATTTTTTTTTGTAATCCATGATAGAATTTTTTGAAAATTTGTGATTTTTTTTTTTAATCCATGATCGATTTTTTTGAAAATTAGTTTTTTTTTTTTTTAATCCATATTATTCAAATAGAAAATGAGAGAGACGATGATTCTGAGGCCACCCTATCCCAACCATATTATTCAGCAACAGTGTAGGGATGAACACGACAGTACAGGTGAGCATGACGGATGGACAATCTTCGGGGATTTTAGATTGGGAACACAACAAAACACTAACACTCAAGGATTTGGGAATAGTCAGACGCCTGCTAATATCGATGATTCGTTTTTAGATCGAATCAACGAATTGTTAAACGAATTCAATCAATGGCACTAGCGTGACCAAGAAGAACAATAACGTCGTCTATCATTTTATTTTTAGATTATATGTTACTAATTTTATGCTTTATTGTAGTCCATGTATGTTGATATACTTATTCCATGATAATTATATGTTTATCCTTTTGTGTGATGTAAATTAAATGCTGAATGGCGATTCATGCAGGGAAAGAACATATCAATATTGACATATTCATTAAAAAACATGAAAATTCTTAATGGAGCACCCTCATTTCTTATTGAATTCTTAAAAACAATATTTATAATAAATTTTAATAATTTTTTCGGATTTTTTTTAAGCTTTATTATGACCAATTCACCCGATTCCCGATCGGATCGCCGATTAGCCGATCCGGATCGGTTTTTTGGAAGCCCGATCCGGGTCACCGATCCGTTTTTTAAACCATTGGGCCGCACACGTAGTTATCACGATGTGGTCTCCATTTTCACTAATAACATTACGCTACTAACACTTTCGGGCAAGCTTTCTATGCTTTCTCTAAAGTATAGCATTACCCAACTAACACTTTTGGGCAAGCTTTCTATGCTTTTTCTAAAGTATAGAAGTTCTATCATCTCTCTTATCCAACCATCCATTTTGAATAGAATATTAGGACTGCTTCAATCACAATATCCAACCATCCATTTTGAATGGAAGGTTAAGATTGCTTCAATCACAATATCACGTCACTGTATTATTTTATTTTTTATTTTTCTCTATAAACTATTTTGACACCAAATTCTAGATGTCTATTCTTTTATTAACCTCGCACTATTGAAAAATATAAAAAAAAATATGTTTCCAATAAAATAAAATAACCAAAAATACTTTTGAAAGTTTCAAAAGGTATTTTGGTCATTATATTTTATCGAAAAATTATTTTTAATATTTTTTATAGGTGCGCCCCAATGAGAAGAAAAAAATATTTTTTCAATAAATAAAATAACCAAAATACCTTTGAAAGTTTCAAAAGGTATTTTGGTCATTATATTTTATCGAAAATTTATTTTTAATATTTTTTATAGGTGCGCCCCAATGAGAAGATGGTATGTACCAAATTTCATATTTGTACAATTTTTATAAAAAACTAAAAATAAAATACTTTGAGACATCAAATCTAAGATAAATAAAATGTTTTGAGACAACGGATCTAATATCAGACAGTGAATGGCTCTCTTGATCAGAATTGGATAGCTGGATGGTAGGGGGGATAGAACTTATATGCTGTAGGGGAAGCATAGAAACCTTTCCCAACACTTTCAAACATCGATGAGGTAGACGCCTGACTTCCCCATTGAATTATCAGAAAAAATAAAATAAAAAAAAATGGACATGCCTTCCCCATTCAATTATTTAGAAAAAATGAAAATTGCGACCACCCTGTGGCGCTAGCATAATGACTAAGAAAGTTGGAGAAAGCGGAGTATTTTCTCAATAACTATTTCTTTTGTTTTTTTGGTAATGAGAAAAAAAAGTGTGGTAACAAAGCTTTGCCCTTTTTATTTTCACATTTTAAAAAAAAAACTACAGTGTAAAGGGTGTGTTGTCGATTTCTCAAAAAAAAAATACAAAATACAAGACCCCTTTGTCCCTTTTTTTTTTTTTAATCTAACCTCGCAATCTCTCTCCCTTGTCAATCTCTCTACCAAGCAGTGGCGCAAGCTTTCTCTAGTTTTCACATATATTATCAAACAAGGAAACTCAGCTTCTAGCCGCAAGGTTTCAGCTTTTTAGGTTCCCCATGGAAATAGCTTTCTCAGTTGCCAAATAAGGCCAAAGTAATTGGGACCACCAACGGACATGGCTTGGTCCCGGGGCTGGTAGGAAACGGTGTGCATGAAGCCCAGCTCGAATCTAGAATATTGAGGCCCGAGCACTTAGGCCGGAAAAATTTAAGGCTCAGTTGGATCCATCCATATCTAAAAAGTAATATATTACACTACACAAAAGAAATATACTTAATGATTTATAAATGTTTTGGTGCTAAATCTAGGCCTGGTCAAGGCCCGACCTCCTGAAACTATATTAGCCTCACCGGACCTAGCTTGTTGGTCTTAGACCAAGCTAGCCTGGAAGCCTACAAGCCAGGGCAATACCTCTGGGCACCCTAATAGTAATACAATAATTATAACTAATGTTTCAAAACTCCGATTGGCCGATCACCATCGGGACCGATTCAAATAGGGGTTTTGAAAATTTATTTTAAAATAAAATAATAAAAAAATATAGGTTTTTCTTTTTTTGGAAGTGGAGTGGTGGTTAGACATATGGGTTTCAGGGTCCTAGAAAACATTGACAAGATATAGATAAGCAATTCTTTTCTAGATGAGTGGGTTTTAAAATAGGACAAACTTTCTATACTTCCCCTGAAGCATAGAAGTTCTATCATCCCCTTATTCAACCGTCCATTCTGAATTGAGGGTTAAGATTGTCTCAATTACAATGTCACGTTTCTACACTATTTTATTTTTATTTTTTTCTATAAACTATTTTTACACCAAATTTTAGAGGTACGTTCATCTATTAAACTTGCACTATACAAAAATATAATATATATATATAAATATGTTAGATAAAATAAAATGACCAAAATACCCTTAAAAGTTTTAATGAGTATTTTGGTCATTATATTTTATCGATAAATTATTTTTAATATTTTTTATAGGTGTGCCCCAGTGAGAAGATGGCATGTACCAAATTTCATATTCATACAATTTGTATAAAAAAAAATTAAAAATAAAATGCTTTGAGACGTCGAATCTAAAATCAAACAGTGAGTATCTCTCTCTATAAAAATTGGACGGCTAGATGGCAGGGGAAGGATAAAACTTCCATGCTACAGGAGAAGCATAGAAACCTTACAGGAGAAGCATAGAAACCTTTCGCTTTAAAATATTGCTACTCATCTCGATGTAGAATAAGTCATTTGACATTCAAATCCGGACAATCTCTATTATCTATTTTAAATTGATGGTAGTTGAGTGGATATGTAATATAATAACCACCGTCAGCAATGCACCGAATGCTCTTCATTTAAAGGAGGACATGACAAAACTTATTACCTATTCTAGGGCTTCCCGCAATTCCCCAACCATATACCTAGATGCCTTTAAAATATGAATTTTATCTTCTATGTAGGCTCCACTTTCTAATTGTTTTACATATGGATGTATATATGAATTTTATGTTCTGTGTGGGCTCCACTTTCTAATTATTTTACCTATGGATACATTTATATAGAAGCATGGGAGCTTCCCATAGACATTTTCTCATTTAAAAAATTGGGAAATCGTGGTATTAGCACCCCAATAATACCACTTCATTAATATCTTAAAAAAAAGCTAATTCCTAATCTATTTACAAAAATAGGTAGGGGTTTGTCTTCCCCATTAAATTACACAAATATTAACAATAAATAAGTCGAACTTCAAATATAACATTGCTAACTCCAACTACTAACCACTTTTTGCATGAGTATTATTTTTTCCATCTCACAATTTTACCCTACTACATGGAACATTGCAACCTATACCAAGGTTCGATGCTAGATATGTACTTTACCTTATTGGGCTTGTGTTCAAATTTAACGTAAAATGATTATAGAAAAACCGAGTTTACCAAAAACTCATGTAGACCTATATCCATTTTTCCAAAAAGTTGAGGAGTTAATTTTTTTAATATGTTAGTAAGAATAAAAACCACAACATTGTGACCAGGATATAAAGGTGCTACTACCACAACTCCAACCCTTTTTCCAACTCAAGTTACGCTTTATCTATACTCGAGTTGCATTTTTCTATTTTCATTTTCTATTAAAATATTGTTTTAAACATATAAAATAGTAAGTAATCAAAGGTTTGTCAAAAAAAAAAATATAGCAAATAGCATTTAACCACAACATCCTCTATCTTGTACATACCCATTGTTTTTTCATAAAATCTTTGTCTTCCCTATGCTCTCTCTGGTCATGCATTAGCATTTCTATAGGATATGGACTTGTTTTGTAACAGAGTTTAAAAAATAGGTCCAAACCAGCGTTTTAAAAAACGCCGAGTCGAACCGGACTCGCCCGGTTCGACTCGGAAATAGTGAAAAAGGAACCGGATCGCCCCGAAAATCGGAAATCGTCCGGTTCTAGAGAGAACCGGACGATTCTGTACAGTGAATCGCCGATTCACTGTACGGAATCGGCGAGTCCGAACAGTGAATCGGCGATTCCGTACGGAATTTATTTTATTTTATTTTATTTTTTATTTTATTTTTATTTTTATTTTTTTTTTTGGTAATCCATGATAGATTTTTTTTGTAATCCATGATCGAATTTTTTGGTTTTTTGTAACCCATAATAGAATTTTTTGTAATCCATGATCGAAATGTTTGTTTTCTTTTCTTGTAATCCATGATCGATTTTTTTGTTTTTTTTTTTTTTTTTGTAACCCATGATAGAATTTTTTGTAATCCATGATCGAATGTTTTGTAATATATGATCGAAATGTTTGTTTTTTTTTTGTAATCCATGATTGAAATGTTTGTTTGTTTTTTTTTAATCCATGATTGAATTTTTTGTTTTTTGCTTTTTTTGTAACCCATGATAGAGTTTTTTGTAATCCATGATTGAATTTTTTGTAATCCATGATCGAACTATTTTTTTCTTTTTTTGTAATCCACGATTGAATTTTTTGTTTTTTTTGTTTGTTTTTTTTTGTAATCCATGATCGAATTTTATGTAATCCATGATCGAATTTTATGTAATCCATGATTGAATTTTTTGAAAATTTGTGATTTTTTTTGTTTAATCCATGATCGAATTTTTTTTTGTAATCCATGATAGAATTTTTTGAAAATTTGTGATTTTTTTTTTAATCCATGATAGATTTTTTTGAAATTTTTTTTTTTTTTTTTTTAATCCATATTATTCAAAGAGAAAACGAGAGAGATGATGATTCTGAGGCCACCCTATCCCAACCATATTATTCACATATCGAGTCCCAACAGCAACAGTGTAGGGATGAGCACGAAATACTGTAAATTAAATGCTGAATGGCGGTTCATGCAGGGAAAGAACATATCAATATTTGCATATACATTCAAAAACATGAAAATTCTTAATGGAGTACCCTCATTTTTTATTGAATTCCTAAAAACCAATATTTATAATGAATTTTAATAATTTTTTCGGATTTTTTTGAAACTTTATTCTGACCGATTCACCTGATTCCGATCCGGATCGCCGATTCGCCGATCCGGATCGCCGATTCGCCGATCCGGATCGGTTTTTGAAAAGCCCGATCCGGGTCACCGATCCGGTTTTTAAACCATTGGTCCAAACCAGCGTTTTAAAAATCGCCGAGTCGAACCGGACTCGCCCGGTTCGACTCGGAATTCACGAAAAAGGGACCGGATCGGTTCAAAAATCGGGGAATCGTCCGGTTCTAGAGAGAACCGGACGATTCCGCACAGTGACTCGCCGATTCACTGTGCGGAATCGGCGAGTCCGTGAAGAACACGGGTTGCACAGTGTTCTTCACGGATTTTTTTCAAATTTGTCATTTTTTGATCATTTTTTTTGTTTTTTTCGGCACGTGATCTGTTTTTCAGGCTGTAAACAGCTTTATTCAGCTTTTTTAACGATTTAATGGTGGAAAAATTGGTTGTTTTTGGATCAAGAAAAATTCGGGGTTTAGGGTTTCCGCCATTTTTGAAATTTCATGCCAAATAGGGCATGAATCTTTCAAAATCTGTAGGCATATTGATCTTAAAGCTGTGAATCAAAAGATTTTGTTACTAATTTGTGAAAATCGTTGAGAAAAACAGACTTTTTTGGAGATTGAAGGCTTCGGTTCACAAAAACAGGTAAGAACTTTGGGTTTTTTTTTTTTTTCCGCCATTTGATTTATTTCATGGCATATTTTGAACAAAATGAGTTCAATAATTAGGGTTTTTAATCTTTATTGTGTCTAGTATGATTTAAAATTTTTAATTTTACGTAATCTGGTCAATTACAGCAAGAAATTTGATATGAACAGTGAGATGTCAGGGGAAAAAAATTCCGCTGTTTTTTTTTTTTTTTTCCGCCTTTTGATTTTGTTTTCATGATATATTAGAAATAATGTGTTAAAAATTTAGGTTTTTGATTCCTTATATTGTTGTTTATCAGAAAATATAGTCAATTGGATGTAATTTATTCACTTGGAGGTGAATTTTTGAGTTAAAATCGCTTATGTAAAACGACTCTGTGAAGAACAATTTTTTTTTTTTTTTTTTTTTTTTTTTTTTTTTTTTTTTTTTGTAGCCCATGATAGAATTTTTTGTAATCTATGATCGAATTTTTTGTAATCCATGATCAAAATGTTTGTTTTTTTTTCTTGTAATCCATGATCGAATTTTATTTTTTATTTTTTATTTTTGTAACCCATGATAGAATTTTTTGTAATCCATGATCGAATGTTTTGTAATCCATGATCGAAATGTTTGTTTTTTTTTGTAATCCATGATCGAATTTTTTGTTTTTTGTTTTTTATGTAACCCATGATAGAGTTTTTTGTAATCTATGATTGAATTTTTTGTTATCCATGATGTAATTGTTTTTTTCTTTTTTAGTAATCCACGATCGAATTTTTTGTTTTTTTTTGTTTTTTTTTTTTGTAATGCATGATCGAATTTTATGTAATCCATGAACGAATTTCTTGTAATCCATGATAGAATTTTCTGTAATCCATGATCGACTTTTTTGTAATCCATGATCGAATTTTATGTAATCCATGATCGAATTTTTTGTAATCCATGATAGAATTTTCTGTAATCCATGATCAACTTTTTTGTAATCCATGATCAAAATGTTTGTTTTTTTTACTTGTAATCCTTGATCGAATTTTTTGTGTTTTTTTTTTTTTTGTAACCCATGATTGAATTTTTTGTAATCCATGATGGAATTGTTTTTTTTTGTTCTTGTAATCCACGATCGAATTTTTTGTTTTTTTATGTTTTTTTTTTTTTTTGTAATCCATGATCGAATTTTATGTAATCCATGATCGAATTTTATGTAATCCATGATCGAATTTTATGTAATCCATGATCGAATTTTTTGTAATCCATGATCGAATTTTTAGAAAATTTATGAATTTTTTTTTTTAATCCATGATCGAACTTTTTGAAAATTTGTTAATTTTTTTTTTAATCCATGATCGAATTTTTTGAAAATTTGCTGTACTTTTTTTTTTATTTCTTTTTATCCATGATCGAATTTTTTGAAAAATGATGATTTTTCGAAAAGATGTGAAAATCGTGATAAAGTTTTGATTATCATGATGTATTAAACATTTAAACCTAATTTTTAATTTTTATTGTTTGAGTTTGCTGTAATTTTTTTTTTTTTTTTTGGACTGGGAACACAACAAAACACTAACACTCAGGGATTTGGGAATAGTCAGACGCCCGCTAATATCGATGATTCGTTTTTAGATCGAATCAATGAATTGTCAAACGAATTCAATCAATGGCACCAGCGTGACCAAAAAGAACAACAACGTCGTCTATCATTTTATTTTTAGATCGTATGTTATTAATTTTATGCTTTATTGTAGTCCATGTATGTTGATATACTTATTCCATGATAATTCTATGTTTATCCTTTTGTGTGATGTAAATTAAATGTTGAATGGCGGTTCATGCAGGGAAAGAACATATCAATATTCGCATATTCATCCAAAAACATGAAAATTCTTAATGGAGTACCCTCATTTTTTATTGAATTCCTAAAAAACAATATTTATAATGAATTTTAATAATTTTTTCGGATTTTTTTGAAGCTTTATTCTGACCGATTCACCCGATTCCGATCCGGACCGCCGATTCGCCGATCCGGATCGCCGATTCGCCGATCCGGATCGGTTTTTAAAAAGCCCGATCCGGGTCACCGATCCGGTTTTTAAACCATTGGTCCAAACCAATCGATTTTTTGTGTTTTAATTGAATCGGTGGTGATCGGTCCAAGTCCGTCATTCGATCATAACTCGTATCAATTCACCTGAATACTATTTGCAGGAGTTATAATGTAATAAAAACATTGTTTTTCGACTGGTTTGAGAATCATAAACATCATTGATTTTCTTAAAACAACCAAATTCAATATCTAGAGACCTTCTATTTTTTTTCAAATTGGCGAGTCAGCCAATCCGACCCAAAACTGGTGGGTGACCAGTTAAATACTCACATGCAAGCCTTAGCTATCCATTCATTTTCGATGATTGCACAAAGAGGCGCAATGAGGGGGAGTGCCACTTGCCAGGTGGTGACCCTGGTTGGCTGCACTCACCCTCTCATATGCGAGAACTTTCACAACCATATATGGTGGAAGAGCATATCCCTTCCCAATCTCTTGGCTAGGAGATTCTCTTATCTTTTTTTTTTTTTTTCTGCACCCTCCCACACACAAGAGAGAGATTGTGTGTGTGATGAACATGAGACGGTACAAGGTGCTTATGAATACTAGATGGTACAAGGATTTATTAGATTGTTGTTTACGAATAAACATGTACTACAGTCCATAAAATAGTATATGGAAAGATCATTTACTTTTAATACAGGATAGCACAATCATTATTGTCTAACGAATTTTAAATCGGATGGTTATGAGTATGTCATTGACTAAACTCAAAGCTCGTAAAAAATTTATCACGATTTGTGACCATGCTTCAAGCTATCCAGTTTGAAATCTAGCAACTAGTCGTTACTGTGACCTCCTTACAAGTGTATACAATCCCTAATATATTTTACGTGATATTGTTTTATTAATAATATATTTTATGTGATATTATTTTATTAATTATTTAGTAACGACATGGTATTATACATATTCGTTTGAATAACCTTTTTGGTGATTGTCAACTATTTTTTGTTCTTTTTTTTGGGTAATTTAGTGGGGATGACGAGCCCCTACTCATTTTTTTAAAATCATTAGCGGGTTTTTAACACGTTAGGTAAGAATGGAAGCCTAAACCTTAGTTGGGGCATAAGTGATGCTACCACCATAACCCCAACCCCAACCCCAACCCCAACCCCAACCCCATTCTCAACTTTTTTTGGCTATTTGTGGTCAAAACATGCTTTTTCCAATAAATTAATTTGAATAAACTCAAAGCAACTTTTCAAATAGATAAACTTATGTACAAAAATGACTACGAGTTTATATTATATTACTATATGGTAGATAAATTAAACTTTATTTTAACGTGTATATTTTAAATTTTAGTTATTTATCTACTAAAAGATTCAAACTTGATTGGTTAATTGTTGATGATTTACCACTAGATCCCAAGTTCAATTCCTATCGATGAACTACTTGATTGAAGAAAATAAATTGGGCGATGTCTATACCTTATTGATATAGTTGCAAGAGATTAAGAATTGTGTGAATATAACTCTTGTATGCCTGATTTATTTTTATTTTTTTTTAAGAAGATTACAAATGCTCTAATTAATCAGGGATCAAAAGAGTTATCATCAAAATTTATCTTAAAAGAACTAATCGGGGAGGAATCAGCACAAATTGTTAACATCATCATCATTAGAGCCTTATCCCAACTATTTGGAGTCAGTTACACAAATTGTTTGTTGCCATTATGCTCTATCAAATGCCATACCCTCAGTAAGACCAAAGAACAGCAAGAATGAGCATATAACATAGATCGAGAATTCCTGCATATACAACAATTCACCATTTTTTGTATGGCCAATGTTTTATCCATGTGATCACATTGCTGCATGATGATATTGCATTAGAATTGCATGGTCTATCAAAATCCAATGGATCACATTGTGCCATAATGTTTTAATAAACAACCCACGACAAAAGGCTTCAACCAACATTTAGCCAAAACCCAGATGACCCCTTCCATGTTCCACAAAAGTTAAATTTTTTTTTTTTTCAGTTTTTTTTGTTATTTTCTCTACAATCTTAATGGACTATTGTGGCGACATGTTTTCTACGGTGAAAAAGTATTCTTTTGGATTTAGCAAAAGCTTTATCCACACAATCTAGACATTTCCCTATTATTAGAGGGGCATTTTAATTATTTTTCTCTATAGTCGAAGGTTTATCTTTAAATTTGGGTGGGAAATGAGGGATTCAACCAATCTAGATCTCCCAGATATTCATATATTTGTACTTTGTACCATCATATGTCTATAAAAAAAAAAAGAAAAAAAGATCATTAAAAATAAATATATTTATCAAAATACCTGTAAGGGCTACTTTGGACATCTATTATCTTTTAATATTTTTTATGTATATGTAGTGGTGAAAAATATGTACATACTAAATTAAATCACACTTTATGCTCTCAAAAGGTGAGATTAAAAATTTGTACGATTGTTTTAAAATTTTAAGTAAGGCATGATTTTTTTTTTCCATAAATTTCATGTTCTTCTTTTAGTACTCTTTTTCTAGCACAAAATATTTGCTCAAGAGTGTAGCCCTTGAGTATATAAAAGCCACTACCTATGAGTTGCTGGCTCATTATTCAGTAGGCATGCGGTATGAGTTAAATTATTCTCCTACTGTTTGGGAGCTCATGGTTTCATGTTCTATTTCACTCATCGATGGGGGTTCTTTTCACTTTTCTCTCGCGGCACTACTTCCCTGGATAGTCACACCAAATGGGAATGAAATAATGCATTCTCAGTATTTCGAGTTATAAAGGTGAGATGGGATGAATAAGCGAATTGAACAAACTACAGTTTATTTAAGCCTTTTGTTAATGTGGGCTCAAATAATGGAGACCATTAATATGGCGATTGTTGCTCGTTTAAATAAAAATTTTCTGCAATGCATCATATTTACATTGAAGTTAGAGAACCTTACTCTTCAATGCAATTAGGGCTTATTTATATTCAATACAGCCATCATCATTATAGTATTTTTCCAATTAATTGAATTAACAAGCCTTATAATGTACGAGGGAGAAAAGTTGGTCGACTTTATTCAAATGACACAGTTCAAATGAATTGACAAGAAATAGATGAATTTAAAGTCATTATAGTGGGGGCATTTGTGCTTGAGAATAAATGGGATTGTAAGGTGTCACAACATGATGTCTAAAATTCCACTTTTACCATTAAACTACAAAAAGATAAGACAATTGGGCTTGTGAGTCAAGGCTATTAATGGGACATGTTAATGCAAGCCTGAAAATTTAGTTCCATGGAGTGGCCAGAAATCATGATAGCAAGGCCTGATCTTGGATTGAAAATTTTGAGTCGGGGTGGGCTATGAAATCTATATATGAAAATAACATAATGTGCGTAATATATCCTATAGCAATTTATGGGCCGTGCCTGGGTTAGACCAACGCTAGCCCTGGCCCGACCCCGAAAATATTTTTGTTTTAACAGGCTCCACTCATGGACCTTATAGCCCTAACCCGACCGAAATAGACACTACCCGAAAGCTTGCGGGTCAGCCCAATCCTGTTAACAACTCTAATTAAAGAGCGAAGCTAATGTTTATTCACTGCTTTGTTACTGTTTGTTTGGAAAAAGTATACAATGAGATCATCCATCTTTAGTACAAAGGTGGTCACAATTAAAATGGATTTGTTTAAATGATGGCGCCATTTATACCTGCTCTTAGTGCATGTGTTGAATAATTAAAAAGTTAATAGTTTAAAACCATTTAAACAACTCTTATCGCGTGTATTGTGGCACCACTATTGTTCCACTTTTACCTTGCCCAGGGGTGATTACAATAAATATGCAACTGGGTTTTATCCACAAGGAAAAAAGTGCTCCCACAAGAGTAAACTATATACTTGCTCTCTCATACAGAATCCCACATGGTTATGTGGGCCTGAGCGCAGATTGTGGGTTAGAATGGGTAGGGGCTTGAGTCTCAATGATATGATTGGAATTGGGCTTGGGCTTGGGATTGGGCTATAAGTTGTTCAGTCTTCGGGTTTGGCTTAGAGCATTGTTATTTGAAAAATCCTTAATTTATTTTTTATTTCTAAAAAAATTAAACCCCCAAGATTCATCTGAAAATACTCATCTTAAATTCATTTTTTTTTTTTTTTTAAATACTCATCTAACTCCAAGAAGAACAAGTTAAAAAAATAAGAGAAAATTATGTACATATCCGATATAGTTTGCGTTATTACAAAACTACTGAATAGTTTCCGTTATTACCTATCTGTCCGTTTTTTTTATGTCATAATAATTTTTTGTTTAAAAAACAAATTTACCTTTTTTCGGTTGTTTAACAACCGAATTCAATAGATTTTTAGGCCAATTTCAGTTTTTGAAGAACCATAAATTTTAAAATTTTGGTTGTTGAAGAACCAAAAATTTTAAATTTTCGATTCTTCAAAAACCAATTTTTTTTTGGTAGGTGCTCCCTTTCTTCGATTGTTGAACAATCGAATTCAATGGATTTTCAGTTGTTCAACAATCGAAATCCTCCATACCCTTCTTTAACCACGCTTTATCTGTCTTTTCAGGTTAAACTCTTCCCGATGTTTATCCACATAGACTAGTCATTGTAGAGAGAATAGATGAACATAGGGAAGAGTTTAAACCTTAAAGTATAGAGAGAGAATGGATAACCATAAAAGAGAGAATGGATAAACGTTTAAACCCATATATAAGAGAAGATATATAAACGTTTAAAAAGGATAGATAATCGTTTAAACCCAATGTATAAAGAGAGAATGAATAAACATAGGAGATAGAATGGATAAATATAGAGGATATGTTTATCCATTCTCACTTTATACCTTATATGGGTGGGTTTAAACTTTTAACTATAGAGTTTAAATGGAAAAGATGGGTAAAATGTAGGTGAATAAAGGTATAGAGGATTTCAGTTGTTAACAACCGAAAATTCATTGAATTCAGTTGTTCAACAACCGATGGGAGTGCAACAAAAATTTTGAATTTTTGGTTTTTCAAAAACTAAAATTGACTTGATTTTGTTAGTTGAATAACACTGAATTCGGTTGTTCAACAACAAAAAAACGGTAAAATTACCTTTTTAATTTTTTTTTAAAAAGGGTAAAATTGCCTTTTTTTATTTTTTTCGTCATGACATGAAAAAAACGGCCAGATAGGTAATAACGAAAACTATCCAGTAGTTTTGTAATAATGCAAATTATAACTATATATATGTAATTTTCCCAAAAAATAAATTTTCATGTCAACCAAGTCCATGGTTGTATTACCGAGGTAGCAAGGATATATCGTGGTACCACGGGAGTACGCTATACAAGCCCAAAAATTGCGATATTTTCCAAAGGGTGTAAGGTGTACTTTCCATTGTATCAGACTTTTTTTGTGATGGGTTGAAAATTTATTTTATTTTTAAGTTATAAAATCTAATGGTTAAAAACAGTGTAAACCAAGCAATCTATGAATACTTAAAATATAATAAAATTGACGGTCTAGATGATATATTATAAAGCGCACTATTTTACTTGAGTATATTTTTGTCTCACATCCACAGATCTTGAATCCCAAATAATCTAATTAAGGGTTTTTCATGGAAATAACCTATTGCGGTGAATTTTTGAGGCGAGCGTTAATTTGGCTGTTCGGCAATTTAATTGTTTTGCTCACCGTTATATAAACATTTTCCTTTTCTAAGTATATCGTGGTACGACAGGAGTACGCTATAGACACCCAAAATATCAGATATTTTCCGATTAATTTGGTGCATCTTACAAGGGTTGCCTAGGCTCTAAACAATCAAATTAGAACTTACTTTCAAATAGTATAAAAAAATAGTTTCAATACTAGAAATCTTTGTGATAGTCTTAAAATGTATTTTTTATTTTTATTAAAAAAGTTTAAAGCTTAAAAAATGTTACATATCGACAAGTCTATGAAAACTTGAAAATTTTAAAAATTGACTGTCCAAAAATATGGTACAAATGCACTATTTACAAAACTTGAAATCTGTTTTTTTCTCATGTCAATGCAGGTTGATGTGGAGATGATCAATGTGAAGATATTTGAAGATCAAAACAACCTCTTCTAGTGAAATTTTTGAGGTAGGCTCTAATTTGATTGTTTAGAGGCCCGGCTCCATGGAAACTTTTCCCCTTTTATAAGTCGCTCCCGATGGAGAGAGAGAGGGCCCCCTAGAGATAGAAAAAGAGTGCGAGGGAAAACCCCTTTAGAGAGAGAGCGACAGAGGAGAGAGAAAAATAATTGGAGGAGAGGTCCTTTAGATGGAGAAAGTTAGCGGGAGAGAGAGAGAAAGAGCGCTTTCGGATTTCCGTTTTTTTTTTCCTGGTCTAAGAGTCTGGTTTCTTGGGTGAGTCATCGCTTAGTATAAATAAAGCAGAAACCACCCGTTTCTCTGCATTTCTTACTTCTCTCTCTAAATTGGACTCAGCGCCAAGGATTTAGCAGGGCCACACCCTATTATCGTTCAGGTTTGTAGGCCTCTCGTCTATCTATCCACTCTTGCTAAATTTAGCAGAAACTTTCTTTTTTATCTTCTTTTCTAGTCAATTTTTGCGGAACTTTTTCTTGCATTTGGACCGCTTGTCTTGACAACCCTAGGTTTCGAACTGTTTGTGTAAAATTAGGTTTTCTTCTCGGAATTGCCTTGGCACTTCTCTGCAATTGTTCTGGTACTGGTTCTCGCATGATTGTGGATGGTTTTGGTTGTTATTTTGGTGGTTCTATTGTTCTTTGCCAGGGTTTATGGGGTTTCTTGACGGGAAGAGGGGTTCAGGAATGTCCTAGGGTTTTTGGGCTGATCAATTGCAGGAAACTTGGGTTTTATTTAGTGTGATGTTAGACTTCTTGTGTGTGGGTATCGTTTGACGATTGAATGATCATTTACGGTGATAGTGGTTTTCTGTTGGGTGTTTGAGGTTTGATTGTGAAGGATTATCATTATAAGTCTTTTGAAGGGAAATGGGTAATGTTTGGTTTGATGTTGGGGTTTCTGTGTTCCGAGAATTTGGACTTTTGATATAGCATCTTTATTTCATCTAGTGAGTAGAAATACCTTGTGAAAAAGGCTAGCACAATTTGTTTTTTATCGTTTGCAGTTTGTGGAAGTAGCCACAAAGATAGGTGGAAAGATTACATTTCTTCCACTTGATGTCTTAGCTTTATCTCATCCAGGGAGAATTTTGGTTGTTCTCATCACTTGTTTTTTTATCCCGTGCCCAAATGGTCTATGCAGGCCAAAAAGAAGTTGTTTAAAGAGAAGGTAAATAGGTATTGGTTTTTTCCTTCCTGCTTTTTCAAGAATCATGGGTTTGTTTTATATTTATGTGTACTGAGAAAGTGGTTGCGGAAAACTAAGACCCCCTAGTTTTATTCTTTAGAAGGATTCGCGTAATTCTTTGTGTTATGTCTCAAGAGACTGTTTCTTGTCCTTTTTATGTTCAAGAAATAAAAGAATATAATCCATTAGAAAGAGAGAGTGAAATCCTGGTTATGATCCATGGAGTTATGTTTAATCGAAGTGTGAACTATATGCTTTTCATCAGTGATTAGATTGCCACCGAAGATAATTTTGTTTTGACGTTGCCAAACTCTGGATTTATTTTACTCATAGTTTTTGTGAGCAAGTTTGTTCATATCAAGGAGTTCAGATTACTCTCTGGATGTTGACTTTGGTTGGACTCTGATGCCCGACACGACCCCCAGGATGCACCTCATGTGTCTTGAGGTACACGTTTGTGAAACATTATGGTTCAAATATGTTTGATGCATGTTTTATTTTGTGAACTATATTGCAATACTGTCTTATTTGGGGATTGTCAAGTTTTAAGTTAGGAAATGAAATGAGTTTTGTTTGTAATTTCACTGTGAGTGCATATTTATCAGCTGTCGTGCTATAGCCTTTTCATGGTTATCATGAATATTATTTTGAGGATGCAATGTAACAACACATGACAGTCTATCCATGGACAAAAAGGCTTCTAGTGCCACAAGGACTCCAATATATTGTTCCTATCAGTGATCACAACTATCTGGTCCGTAAAAAACTTGCAGTACTTGTTTGTGAATTGTTTTGGCTTCAGAAAATCCATAGCGTACTGATACTTCCTGTATATCTTTTAATTTTTTAAGACAAACTTATTTACCTGTTAGAAAGGGGAAAGTTGGTGAATTATATTATGTTTTAAGTTTTGGTGAATTATATTATGTTTTAATTTTTGTATGCTCATTCCTTACTTGGATCATATAGGACATGCATTAGATTATTTTCCATTTAGGATTATGGTTTAAAGTAATTCAAATACTGTATTTTTGCTATTCTACATCTC
Source organism: Amborella trichopoda (assembly GCF_054954075.1). Taxonomy (NCBI): domain Eukaryota; kingdom Viridiplantae; phylum Streptophyta; class Magnoliopsida; order Amborellales; family Amborellaceae; genus Amborella; species Amborella trichopoda. The sequence goes on from NC_142344.1 coordinate 1,882,639, forward strand.
TACCAGAAATGTCGTCTTTTCCAAAATTCTTTTTATCATTTAATCTGTATTTGTTTTTTCTTTTCGTAATCAATTGATCCTTATTTTTTCTTTTCTGTTTAATATTTGTTTTTTGGGACTTCTTTTTTCCCCTCTTTTATTACTTATCTTTTTATTTTTCCATAGCGGGATTGAAACTTGAACCTTGGTCTTCATTGTTGAGGACAGGTGAATAAACTACTTGAGGTATGAGAATTTTCTAGAGAATTTTGCAAAGTGTAAATGCTTGATGTTGAACCCACGTCCTTGTCTTTTGTTTACTTTTTATTATTTTGGATATGGTCCTACGGTTGAAAATCACCTGAATGAAATAATACGCTTCTTATTGTTATAAGCAAATGGAAACTGAAAACTTAATTGCAACTTAAAACTCGTAGACTTCAACTGCCTATACATGTTACCGAAATCAGGAGAAAAAAATATCTATAAGAGGGAGGGAGGGAGGGCTGAATGCTGGACCACTTGAAATATGCTTGAATTTCAACTGTGAACTGCCCCTTCAATGGTGGACCACTTGAAATATGCTTGAATTTTTTAACTGTGAACCACCCCTGGAAGGGGTTAAAGACTGTTACGGCTGCTAGTTTTCATCATTAGGTTTTCCTTTTATCCTTCTGGAAAATATTTGGCTCCAAAGGTGAAACTCTTTTTAAGTTTTCCATGTTTCTAATTTCTAAGCGCAGTCAAATCAACTGAACAGTTTCTTACTGCCGAATTCTGTTTGATCATTGGCTGTTGTGTTGTTTGATACTCAATCTAGCATGGAACTTTGATTTCCTAGTTTAATTTTGAAAAATAAAATTATTCATGGGTGACGCCCAAATTGCGCTACAGATAACTATTGAGTTTGCTTCTACATCATGAAAACACATAGTGTGCAATAGCCTCTTTAAAAAGTAGGCATGCTTGCTTCTATGTTTCTGGTTCGGCAATGGCCCATACTCAAAGGTACTATGGATATAACACTTAAAAAACATAAAGCGGTGATATGGATATTGACAAAATAGTGATATTCTGGTCTGAATAATAAGTCTTTCCCCTGACTGTAGTAGTTCTTAGATACAGCTGATATTCTCTTAGTTTTTGCTAGGCAGGAAAAGTTCTCTCTAGCTATGGAATTCATTTCTCATGGCTTTGAGAGTCATGCCTTCCTCATTAGGTCTAATTCACCATAATCTCTGACTATATCTAACCGAATTATTGGGTCAGCTTATCTCTTATATTTGAGTGGAAAAGCAGGGATTTTCTCTCAATTAGTTGCATGCCTCTAAGATCAAACTGTAATAATATTCTTGACTGTCTATCATTTCTCTACAAATAATGGTGATTTTTGAATCCCTTGTGTTAGTCAATTTCTGAATGCTGAAATCTCAACTATATCATATCCCAACAGAGGTCAATTCTCCTTTGTTTTGGCAGACAAATTTGTCTCCAACCATCAATATTTTTCTCTCTATCCATGGAATTCATTCCCCCAAAAAAGATCACTCTTCACTGTTTGTGTATCTTTCATTCTTGTTTTACTTCATTTTATCCACAACCTTTCAACCAATTCTGTCCAAAATGGCACCTTGTATATTTTGCGTGGAAACAACTCAATTTGTTCTGGATTGAAACTCAAATTCTTTGACATTATTTAGAGATATTATTACTTTCCGAGTTAAGCTGAGATATGCCTCTTTGTTGCCCGAAGAAAGGAGCCTTAAGTCACATGCTTGTTAAACGTTATTGTGTTTGATAGTTGTCTAAACCCACCAAAGAATTAAACTGTATCCCCACTTATTGATAAACCACACAAGAGGCCCAGTTTGCTGATTACCAAGAATCGTCACTTGATGCCATTACTCTCATGGCACTTGCTGAAATGTCTTTCTTCTTTCCATATTCAGATTTTTTATTTGAGCTTTTGTGGTACATGTTCAATTAAAAGTTAAAGAGAAAAAAATCTTGTTAAACTACATTGCAACTTAACACAAACAATAGTCAAGTAAAATTCAATTGGCTAGCCAGTCTGTCTGTCTCGCCTAGATCAGTTTTTGTATATTTCTAAGTATACTTAAATACAAAATTAAGTAACATAATGTTAAATTTTTATGTATGTAAAGTTTGTGCAGTAAATCTGGTTCTTTGAAATACCATGCAAATCAGTTTTATGCGTTTTCGTAAAAAAGAAAAAAAATGATTATATTAAAAATTTATGCATGTACATTTGACTACATGCATATTGTGTGCGGCGGGACCTGGTTTTTCCCCTGTTTGGGTGTGCTCGGTGACGGCCCCAATACACCATGGTCAAATGAAATGACCATATGGTCGTGAACACAGAAAGCCATGATAATGACTTTCAAATGAGTCAGAACTTTGAGAGCTCCTTCTCAATGGTCAAGAAGGCTGATGTGGCTGCCTAAGCATCCTGGGGGTTGGGCCACCTAGGTGCAAAGGCGGCCGCCCAGACACAAAGGCAGCCTGTATTGGGGGGGAGGGCCAACTTTTTGGGGCTCTTGTTATCAACCTTAAAGTGTATGATAATCAATGATTATGTATACTCTTTAAAGTAGGGATCTCATAAATTATTGCAAGCAAACAATATTTGTGTTGCTAGTTGGCTATAAACAAAGAAAATCATCAGTTTGGTTGTTGTCTTAGTGTTTAAGGTTGGGTTGGAGATCCCTAACGGCAAGAATCGGTATCCTTTTCTATGGGGTACGAGATCCCAAAATTTAAAATTCGAGATCCTTTAGAGATCTGTTCCGGGAGCGACAAAATCGAGATTCGAGAAGGGATCTCCTACCAGAGATCTTGGTAACTAAGGTTTAGAAGTCAGAAGTGCAGGTCAAATGTAAACATACAGGACTTTAGAATTGGTTAAAACTCAAAAGCAACATTAAAAGATAAAAGCAACTTGAGATGTCCATTAAATCTTGCAAGTCACAATTCACAATAGATACTCATAAGTTGTAAAAAAAAAGTCACATCCGACAATCAAAGGACAAAGTGAAGATTACACAAAAACAACAAAGTCAAACTTGAAAACATTTACAAGAAGTGAAAATTGTAAATACATATAGAAAAGCAAAGATTAATTTACAACTACTAGTCTAAATATTTGAAATTTCAAATTAGTCATCCAAAAATAGTAAAAAATGGTCATAAATTACAAATAGGAAATGCAGTATAAAGAATATTAATATCTTGAGTTCTTAACAATCCAAAGACAAAAGTAAAGCAAGGATGATCAAGGTAAAAAAAATAAAAAATAAAAAAATCTAGTTAAAACCTACACATCAAACTCCAATGATATCACACATAAAATCGAAAAAACATATTACTCATGTAATTATTTAATAATCAATTGTTAAACTAACTCAAAAAAAAAATTATGGGGACAAAAGTTATGGTTTATGAATTATACAAGTAAACTCTTGCATAAAATTAAAAAAACAAATATTCATTCGTTTGGGGGCAATGGAATTTTTCCATTGAATTGCTTTCCCAAAGATGCAAACTAAATATCAAAATGGGAAAATCATCCAAATAGCTTATTTTTTGGCTGAATAATAATCCAAATAGTTGAAAACATATCGCACACACACACACACACACATATATATATCATAAACTATCAAAAAGAAAGTACAAAACGCAAAGAATGACGTCATAAGACATTGCGAAAAAAAAAAACGTAACCTAATAAAAAATATTAAAACATACCAACCTTCTTGAAATGAAACTGAGATCGGCCTAAACGGGAAAGTTTTGGTTCCCAAATCTCCTCTTTTACAGCCACTATAAGCTAGAAAAAGATCGGGGATGAATATCCTTTAATTTCGTGAGCATTTGAGGAGGTTGAAAAAAATTTCGATCTCTCTGCAATTCTTGAAATCTTGTTTTTTTAAAGGTTTTTGTCACTCTAAACATCACTAAAAATGTTTTTTGGGGGCAAGAATGGCCCCCAAAACCTTTTCCTCCCCTTTTTAGGGGGGAAATGACAAATTTACCCAATGGCCGAGGGGCATTTTTCCCCCTCGGTCTCGATTGGTTGAGGTGGTGCCTAGGCGCCCGCTTTTATGTCGCCTAGGTGGACACCTAGATGCAACCCGTCTGGAGCATTCCGCCTAGTCCACGCCTAGGCGGTTTGAGAAAATGGCCGCTTAGGCAGGAAGATGGCCGAATTTTTGTTCATTGCTCCTTCGAAAGGACAAACATGGTCATGTTCCAAAAATCAGGAAGATTGTAATTGAGATCAAGCGGTTTGTGAAGTTCAGCACAAGCTGTAGTACTTACTACCTATAAATAGTAACCACGTGGTGAATTGTCCATATTTGACAAAATGAAACGGGCTCAAATTTCTGGAAATGCTCATTGAAGATATTTCAAGCTTTCCACCAAAAATCATGCAATTGGATGTGGTTTCAGGGTTGAAGTAAAGTCCGCCACAAGCTTAGTATGTGGGCATAGAGCTCTCACGGGGAACTTCCATTTTGTGTCCAATTTTGATATTCGAATTAAATTGTGTGCTCTCCCTAGTGTTTGATTGGGGAGTCACATTTTTTCTTTAGAATCTTCCTTAGTATGCATTTAGGCGAAATATGCCCCCTTATCAGTCTAGGGCTAAAGATGAGAATCCTTGGGCTTTGTGCTCTTTATTTAGTACTTTTGACATTCAGCTGATCTTTAGAGTTTCTAAGTTTGTAATATTTATTCGTATTTTTCCATTATAAAGTAACAAGTCAGCCTTTCTTTTCCATTTGTCCTGCACAATGTTCAAAAGGTCAGATGCCAGTACGGTTGGGCGGCTGCCCAGGTGCACTCCTAGAAACTAAGCGGCCTAAAGGGGTGTGGGGGGGTGGGGGGTGGGCATAATTTGGAATATTTTAGAGTTGCTTATTATATCTTCATTCTCAAGGTGCAAATCAAGGGAGAAAAAAAGAGGAGAGAGAGCAGAAAGAGAGGAGAGGGTGCAATGTAAATGGCAGTTATTGTTTTTCTTACTGTTTCTCTTTCTTGATCCTTGTTTTTGCAACACCCTGCTCTTGTTTGTGCAAATGGGAGACAACAATGGTGTTTTTTTGTTGGTGGGCGGTTGGGCGGGGGGGGGGGGGGGGGGGGGGGGGGGGGGTCCTCAACGTTAATGGCAGCTAGGGTTTTTATTCTCTAAACTGTTTCTCTCTCCTTAACCCTGCCTTTTCTTCTTTTTCAGGGAAAAAAGAGGAGAGAGAGAGAGGTGGTCTCTCCAAAGTTAATGGCACTTAGGGTTTTTTTATTTGAGACCCTTTTTCTCTCTGGAACCCTCTTACCGCTTATTCTTCTTCTTCTTTGTGTTGGGGCCTTCTTTTTCTTCTTCAGGCATATTCTTATGTTCTTCAACTTACTTTCTTTACCTATTTCTAGGCCTTCTTTTGGACCCTTTTTTTTAACTTTCTTTTAAAGGGGGCCTTTGCTTTATGAGGTGGAATGTTGGGCGGTCAAGAAACAATATTCCAATAGGATGAGTTTAGTTGAGATGAGGATGTTTAGATGGATGAGTGGCAAGACAAGAAGGGATAAAATTCGAAATGAATACACTTGGGAGAGCTTAGGTGTGGCTCCAATAGGTGATAAGATGAGAGAAAGTAAACTTAGGTGGGCTGGCCATGTGTTTCGCAGATCTAGTACACCTTTTAGGAGGTACGGGTTAGTTCAAGTGAAAGGTTCAAAAAGGACAAGATGTAGGCCCAAAAGGACATGGTTGGAGTTAGTGAGAAAAGATATGAAGACTCATGGCTCCATTGTGGGTATAACCCTTGATAGAGCAAAATGGCAGACTGGGATTCGTATAACCGACCCCAAATAGTTGGAAAAAGAGGCTCCGATGATGATGACGACTTTCTTTTAAAGAGGCTTACATGCCTTTTTATTAGGTCTTAATATTTTTTTTTCTCCTAAGGGACTTACTTCTTGTACTTTTACTTTTTTAAAGGAGGTGGCACTAGCTGGGTGCTTGAGCACATGGCCAACTAGGGCACTTGGCTAGGGTCCTTCGATTTGGTGGCATGCCTAGATAGCCTAGGCGGCCAGGTTGCCAAAATTTTGGACATTGGTCGTACATAACCTCATCCCTCAATATTTTTTGTGGATGATGTCCACCATGTCTGTGATTGTAGATGAATAAGGTTCTTGTGCATATCAGCAAGTTGGTGGACTTCACATTGAAAATATCGGATGTCTATTAAGAGACAAGTTGGTGGACTTCGTACTTCCTCCAATTTGCAATTCTTCGAGTCCCACAGGGTTCAGGTCCTTTAACATTTCTACACCTCCACAGTCATGTTCTCCAGACCAGAATCATCAATTCCTATGTGCCCCTTTCTAGTTGTTAATAACATTTACATATTCCTACCCAGTGTTTTAAAATGCGGTCGCATCATGCGCGATGTGCTGGCAACTGCATCTCCTAAAATCGAATATGCGCTTTGGTGGGATGTGCCCTCATATGCCGCATAGGACGCATATGCAGCCCATGTGTGAAATGAAAAACACCGCCACAAAAAGGGGTATTTTGGTATTTTTAAGCCCTAAAAAGGGGGAGAAAGGGTTTTGGGGGGTATTAAACCCCCCAAACCACCAAAATCAGTCACATCTGTGGCCTTTAGGAGATCAAATCATTCAAAAACAAAAAGTGGATGAAATTTTAGTTTTTGAAATTCTTGGATTTTCGCCTTGGATGATCTTTGGTTGTCGATTTGTTTATTTTGGGTGTTAATTTGAGGAAGTTTTAGCAAAATTTTGACAACAAATCGAGGGTTTCAATGGCCGATTAGAAATTGATATTTTCTTCAAGTAATCAGTAAGTTTTTATTTCCTAGTACACTAAAACTGTTTTTTTGGGGCAATGTCTTCTTCACAATCTTTTAGTAACAAGGATCCGGATTGCAAATATGCAAAACTAAAAACTCTCAAAGACCGAAAATGTGTTATTTGTATTTTTTTTTTTTTTTTGAGTAATTCAGTGGGGAAGACATGCCCCTACTTTTTTTTTTAAAGTAGATTAGTAATTGGATATTTGAAGGTGTTAGTGGGGTGGTGTTAGTGGTCGGAGTGGAAGCTACAATGTGGTGACTAGGTGTGGAGATGCTACTACCACGACCCTAGCCCCTTTCTTAAAAAAAAGGGTTAGTCAGTGGGGATTTGGTCCCCAACCCTTTGGTGAGAATGGAGTCCGAGGCTTGATCATAGGGCTTGAAAGTACTACCGCTAAGGCCCCAGCCCATTCTCAAAAGGTAATGATAATGGTGGGTTCAAATCCCACATCATAATGGACAACAAACATGCACACTACCCAGGATGCTAGTTGAGTGTTTCTGTGTTATTTGTACTCTTTGTTGAAATACTTATATGGGGGCTATTTGTCGGCAAATCTATCAAGGGATAGTGGATACAGAATCTTCGACTACTGATACTTCGGACAACAAACATGCACACTACCCAGGATGCTAGTTGAGTGTTTCTGTGTTATTTGTAGTCTTTGTAGAAATACTTATATGGGGGCTATTTGTCGGCAAATCTATCAAGGGATAGTGGATACAGAATCTTCGACTACTGATACTTTTGGAGTTAATGAATAAATTTGAATAAATTAAATACCTACTATCACATAAATCACCCCAAATTTTTTTTATGCATTAACCTATTTTTTTAGATTTTTTAGGTTTTTTTATATTTATTGAGCGCATCGGATGATGTATCCGTGCATCTAGACCGTATTGAGCTGCAGCACCGCATTGGCACCCCCCAACGCATCATGCTGCATCCTGCATTTGAAACATTGTTCCCACCTGCATCCAACTCCTTTTTCTCATGAGGAATATTATATCTTGGCCGCATCCTGCATTTGAAAACATTGTTCCCACCTGCATCCAACTCGTTTTTCTCATGAGGAATATTATATCTTAGCCTCCTCTAAAGCTCAGAGTTCCATTTAGGCAAGTCTTTATTTCTCTAAACCTGATGGCCAAGAGCTCTGCAATTGGTTATGAGCGGTTGCTCCTATTGCTCCATCCTCACCATCGATCATGATAACACAACTTTTTAATCATATGTTCATGCACTTCTAGAGTGCCAGTGCTATATTAAACTTTTTCTAAGGATCCCCAGACCCTTGCAAATTTCCAGTTGACAGTGGCGAAGCTCGATGAGATCATTCTGAGGCTACTGAGATGGACTAGTGTCTCCTCCCGGAGATGATATTTTCTTGTCAGACTGCCTAAAAAATATCCAGTTCCTTTTGTGCGCTGCCCCAGCCCATCCTTCATCTTTCTGTTCTCCTGGGGTGACCATTTGATTTAATTTTTCTTCTTAGTTAATGATTCTTTTTGTCATCTGAAATACACGCCCATCATCCAATAAGAGAGACACACAATGCTTAAAGTAAAAAAGAAGAAACAAAGGGGAGGAAGAATAGAAAGAGTTCGGTTTTGTTGTCAGATCTCTTTATTCACCTATTCCACTAATCCCGGTGAAGTCATGTGAACTATTCTGTTTATGTGGAAGAGCATTTTCTCTTTTTAGTTCTGTAGCGTAATATTAATATGAAGCTATATGTTTGTATAGAGGGAAGGATCTTGGTCTTGTCCAATATTCATGGGTGAAGTATGAATGCCAATTGTTAAGGCATTTCCTATTTGCGTATAGAAGAGAAAAAACATTTTCTCTAATCCTATTTGACTAGAATCAATCAAAAGTGCTTTAGGAACTTTTACTGTTGAGTTCATTTCATGCCCTTGTGATGATATTTCCTTTGAAGCTTCTTAGTTTGTCAGCATTATTGATTTCAGTAGTGTCAACCTGTACAGGCCGCACAAAAGATGCAGTGTGCCCTTGGGAGGACTGATTGCAATATTGAGAAGGTTGCAGATGGTGGATTCACCACTTCATCAAAGAAACCTTTAGAACACGATAGTTACAGACCTAGTGCTAAGGTCCATTATTTTTACATGTTTGTTGAAATGATTTGCTTCTGATGTTGAAATGCATTGTTGAAATTTATACTTGCGGTGTTCATATACTTTCTATATAATGCTCTTATCTTGATTGCAATTATATATTTCTTTCTCCAGGAACCTGAGCTTGCTGCTGTAATATTAAAGAATTCTGACCAAAGGTGAGATAAGAGATAACTAGTTTAGATTGCGTGCTGTTGTTCAAAGGTAGACTCCAATCTGAATGGGGGCTCTTTAACAGGATTTTATTTGAAGCTATATACTTGTTTTCATGATGCTTTATTTAGAATGTTCTTGAATGGCCATAGCCTTGGATATGTCATAGCATTTTTCACTGTAAGGATGCAAGTATCTAGTTTGTAATTTGTATGTGCCATGAGAATGTAATTATACTTTTTAAATGCAGCAGAGCAGCATAGTTTCAGGCAACATCTATTGGGAACTACACCCATGGTTGCTTTATATCGTGCTATTTCAAGCTGCAATCTGTGTTCTGGGAGAATGCCAATTACGAAAAATTTCAAAATTCCTTCATGTTTTTTCAATTGTTATACTTTTCCTCTAAGCTTGAAATGGACATAGGAGATCTGTTTCTGTAAATATTTAACTGCAAGTTGGGAGCTTCCATTTGGGTTCCATTGCCTTCCTTATGTTGCGCATTCCCTATTTTTGGAAAGGAAAGATTATGATGAAAATTATGTGTTGCAATTGTATGTGCCATTCCCATTGCTCATGGGAAGCTTTGAGGCAGTGAGCACATTGATTATTGAGCTTTGGCACTAGTCGTCTTTTACTTTCTCAACGAGTGTGGCTTTGACAAATGAAAATTACATTGCAATCCAGTGTACTGTGGGGCCTTCCATCTTGGTTCTGTTGCCTGGCTTGATTTGTATATTACCTTATCTGTAAAGGGAATGGTATAACAAAAATCATTTGTTGCAGCTGTATGTGCCATTCATATTGCTAACGGGAAGCTTTCTAGCCGCGAGCATGTAGCTTATTGAGCTTTGACGTTTGTGATCTTTTTCTTTATCAACATGTGTGGCATCTATGGTATATATTTTCTTTTATACTTTTACAAATGAAAAAAAAAAAACTTTACATGTCGATGTTCTGTGGAATTGATGATCTATCAGGTCATCACCTTCCAATCAATTGCTGGATATGTTTACGAGAGAATGGGACCACAAGAGCACAAGAGCTGGTCTGACCCTAGCAGGAGTTCTCGCTCTATCCATCATCTTGTCATCATTTCCTGGGGCATTTATGAACCCAGTGGAGGACAATTATGTCTATAGGCTGTTGGACTATAGTATGCCCTTTGTGAGAAAAGGGACTTCAATGATAATTTTATAAAGCTTTTCCCATTACAGTTTTGTTAACAGGACAAATCTTTTTTAGAAAGCTTTTTGGAGTGTTGCTACTGCTTCAAATTGTCTTTATTTAAAGAATTTATATTTACATAATTTTCCCTTTTTTGATGTGTTTTCAGGTGCATTCTTTTCACACTGATCACAGTTAATCTGGATGCTCGACCAAAAAACCTTGCTCCTTTTCATTGGCCTCTTCAAAGCTCTGATTTGAGGAATCATTTGGCATTTGGAACGCCAAATATGGATGGCTTGGAACTAGTTTCTCCCCCTTCTGTCTTGTTGTTCAACCTTCCACATACCCAGAAAAGTCATTTCCAGCGATCATGGTGTTCAAAACCTTATACATCTGGTCGATTTTCTAGATCGAGGACTCCCGGGCAATCACGAATTAAAGCTTCATTGAATGTTCAAACTAAGGAATCTAAGGTTTCCACCAATTCTTGCATTCAGAGTGATGCCTTGAATGATTCTTCTGGATCCTTCCAATCTGATGGATCTAGTGCGGCCAGTTCGAGTGGTCTGGTCATTGATACTTGTAAGGGGGAAAAGCGTGCAAAAAGGAACTCGAAAAAGAAGCCAAAGAAGAAGGGAAAGCACAACAAAAGATCCACAGAAAGTGTTGAATTGGCAGCAGTGCATGAGGAATGCACCCAAGGTTGTTCTTTCTCTGAAAACTTTGATGAGAGAGGTCCATATTGTGAGACTGGGCCTAATCCTGTCAACAATTTGCATCGGTTTGATGACGATAATAACGTATTAACCTGTTTATACAGTTGTGATAGCAATGGTAATAACCTAGTTTCTAACTTACCTTCCCCATCTCAAGCCCTTAGTGTTGCTGGCTCTTTCAGCAAACAAGGAGTTGATCCCTCACTAACAGTTCAGAGAACTGATGATGTAAGGGTACCATATCCTTCTGGTTGGGAATTTGCCGACAACTCTGCTTCCAAGGCTAAATGTATGGAATACCCTGTTCCTATGTCCGAGAAAATGTTTTCTGATGGTTGGAATAGTGATGGTAGTTATTGTGAGGCTGTGGGTTTTGAGGAGAAGGGGCCAAGCCCAATGAACAGTAGTACTGGATCAGATAATAGTAACTCTAGTGGTAGACCTATTGATATGGGATATTCGGTTGGGGTAGGTACATGTGACTGGAATTGTGAGAGACCCAACAATCTCTGCATCAATGGTGTTGCTTCAGTTGCTGCTAGGGATGTGGAGAGGCTTAAGTACAGTAATCAGGGTTGTAGCAGTAGTAAGACACATGCATTTGGACTGAGCGGGAAAGCTAGGCAGGGTAGAAAATCAAATGGGAGCTCATTAGGGTCGATACCAAGATACCATCACGGTGTAACCATCCATGGGCGCATGGGCAGGGACAATAACCATTCTGTCTGGCAAAAGGTTCAAAAGAGTGGAAATGAATGCGTTCTTGAGGCCAAGAACCCTAATCGTCTTTGGCCTCAACCAGATGCTGCCTCAGTGCCTGTTAGAGATGATGTATTTATGAGCCAATATGGCAAGAAGGGACAGAGGAGGAATGAGCAAGAAGTAAAACCCCGAACAGCCTCTATTTCAAGCCATTTGGATGCTCCGCAAGGAGTTCCAAGTGCTGTTGATAGAACTTTGCCGCTCTCAACTGGAGAAGATGAAGTTATTGAGAGCACAATGTCTGAGAGGTCCAAAGGAAAAACGAATTTGGGGTCCAAACAAGAGCATACAAACCATTCCAGGATAGGAAATGGTGGTAGTAAGTCTAAGCTGATTAGGCTTTCGAGGACAAATGGTTTTCAAAGGGAATCGCCAGAAATCGCATGGCATGCGAACTATTACAGAAGCTTTGGTGGGGGTTCAAAATCTACTTGTTATGCTCAAAGTGAGAGAGTGGAGGCTGCAGTCTCTGACAAAATGGATCGTGTCAACTCTGACTCCATCCTTGGTTCACAGGCCAACAATGATGAAATTATTCCAGTGGGAAATGTGGGTGCTGGTGATGCTAATATGAAGATTCAAGCTGCTTCAAAGTTGGTGAATTCATCATCTAGCACTTTGAATCTCTCTTATCAAGTGTCTGCCATTGAAGGCCCCGGAGACAAGTGGAGAATATCACATGGAGATTCCCCAGGAACTGACCACCCTTCTCTCACTCATCAAGAAAAGGAAACTTTGCACTCAGAAACAGAAACTTCTTCTGTGGAGCATGCAAAGCAAGACATTAGTTCCAGTTATACCTCAAAGAAGTGGATTCCTGTTGGGAGGAAAGATGCTGGAGCCTTCAAAACAAACACAATAACTGAGTCAAACGGTAATGTATTGAACAATGATTTCGATAAATCACTGTCTAGAAATGGAGAAGTGAATAATACTCAGAAAGAGGAAGCATTTCTTCCTGAGCACTCTCATTTCTCTTCTTCGACTAATTCAGGTATGGCATGCTTGAGATCTGATTTTGGGGATTTCCGATCTTCATCTCAGAGCCATTTTTTGGCAACTGAGGTAAGGGTTGATATTGGTTCTTCTGAGGGGTTGAGTGCTCGATCAAAGACCCCACCTGAAGAAGAGAACAGAGGTGTATCCGTTGCATCTAGTGATCATTTATCTAGTAGAGCCAAGAATCGACCTGTATCCCAATCTGACATCGATTCAAGGAATCTTGCACAAGCTGTGTTTGATTCTTACCGACTGCAAATTGCATCTGAAGATGTTCGGCTCACAACTGGAAATCCCCCTGCTGAGTTTGAAAGAATTCTTCATTCTGTTTCTCCAGAACTGAGCTCAACATCCAGTTCACCCCATTGGTCGAAATGCTTGGGTCACTGTCTTTTTGGCAATTCTATGTGTAGGCATCAGGTTTCTAATTATTCTTTGAGGAGCATTTGGCAATGGTATGAAAGGCCTGGAAGTTATGGATTGGAAGTGAAGGCAGATGATTTACTGAACATCAAGAGATTGGGGAGCAAGCGGTGTGGGTTTCGGGCATATTTTGTGCCGTATCTTTCAGCCGTCCAGCTATTTGGGTTCTCAAGGAATTCTTCGCCCTCTTGCAGTGATGCTGCTGATGGAGAAGCCATGAAAAATTGCTCGGATTTAGCATCGGCTGAATACTGTGATCTCCCTATACTATCAGTGCTTTTGCCAAAGCCTCGTGAAGCAGACGGTGTAGATGGCTCATTGTCTGAGAGTTCAGCATGCAGTTCAGGCTTATCTAGGTCAGACAGAGAAGAGTCATGCAATATGTCTCCTGGTTTTGATTGGTCTGATGATTCAGAACTTCTGTTCGAGTACTTTGAATGCGAGCAGCCTCAGCAACGGAAACCGTTATTCGAAAAGTAAGTGATCTGTGTCCTAATGGGACTGGAATCTTGTTTAAAATATGTCTCATCTAACGACTCCAAGGTTCATTTACCAGAAGCTTGGATTAGTTATAGATAGAACAATAACAGAAGCTGTAGGTTCTTTAACTGCTTGTTACTACGTTTAATCAGAGTGATGGATTTTGTTCCTGGGATTGAATGTATGTTTAGAATGTATGAATGATATATGCAGTTTCCCCCATATTTAACATAAGAATTAGTTAAAAGAGTAGAGCATTTTTATGGAGGGGAAATGTCATTTTAGGATATTTCTGAAACTTGTGAACTGTTAAGTGCTCATGTTCTTTCGAATTGTTTAGCATTAATCTCCTCGTTTACCATTTTTGCAGATTACTCCCTACCCTGTTAATACTGTTGTGTATTGAATTAATACTGTGCTTACACTCTGACTTTTTGTGTTTTAATTATTTATATTTTATACAAAAATTGTACATTGACTCATATTATGTAGTCAACTTGTTTGAGATGGTTATAATCGTTTCTGATGCTAGGATAAAGGAGCTAATCAGAGGGGATTCTTCAAAGTCTCAAGTGTATGGGAGCCCATCGAATTTGGGTCGTAGTTTGCGTGATCTCCACCCTGCTTCCTGGTTGGTAGCTAATTGCAAATAAATATAATTTTAATTTGATGTGGTTTCTCTCTCATGCAAGGCGGGATTCTATGATCAGAGGAGGTTGTTACTTCGTAAGTAGCGGAAGGAACAAAAATGTAAAAAGCTCATTTTTAGGAAAACATGGAGTTTAGGTTCCAGATGGGTCAATAATTGGATTACAGTTCCATACCTATCCTTAGCTAAAAGGTTCTATGAAATTTCACTTGCAAATTTTCAGGTATTCGGTTGCTTGGTATCCAATTTATCGAATTCCAGATGGTACCTTTCGAGCTGCATTTTTGACGTACCATTCATTGGGTCACTTCGTTTCTAGGAGTGGCTCTCCTGATTCCCCTGGTGTGGAGGCATCTGTTGTATCCCCGGTTGTGGGGTTACAGACTTACAATGCTCAGGTATCTATACTGTTCTTTTGAGCCTCTCTCTCTCTCTCTCTCTCTCTCTCTCTCTCTCCATTTCCATCTTCTGTAGCATGCACATACCAAAAAAAAAAAAAAAAAAACGTTTGGCTCGTTGTTCTTATTGGATGCATTTATTGAAAAACTTGTACTCTAGTTTTACAGAATAAGATTACACTTCGTTTCATCATAAATCGACTCCACTTTTTGTTTTATCCTTCTTTGTTCTTTCGAATGATTATAAGGCATTTGGTACAACCTATGCCTGCCTTCATTAATATGTGCTTTTCATGCATAGGATTTTGATGTGCATGTATGTGTGCTAGGGTTTTCTCGTAGGTGTGTTATGTGTGATGCAAGGGCATCCTACCTTTTCATTTGCTCTGCACCTTGTGGGTTTATTTTAGGGAAATTGTACTAAGAGCTCAAGGTTATTCGAAAATCATGGTCTATTGGGGTCAAACTGTCACTGAAAGGATTAGTGATGGAGAAAGAGAGGCTCCTGGCTAGACTTTGCATTCCATTGGATGGTTATGACCACAATGGAGGGAGTATGGTTTTTCATTTTCCTGTAGGTCATTGTATACTTCCCAGTATTAATGCTTGTCATCTTTTTCCGATTTTCCGAATTTACCATTTGAGATCTATTAGTGTGAAACAAATCAAATTTGACTCTCTCATACTTCTCTTCTTATTTTTATACTTGTTTGGAGTGCTTTCACTTTCTCTCTCTCTTATGGAGGTATGTTTGTTGCCTTCTTGCAATCTTGTAGGGTGAGTGTTGGTTTATGCCGAGACATTCAGAGGGCCAGGCTCCTGATGCGAGTGAGGTCCTGAAAGAAAGGCTGAGGACACTTGAGGAAACAGCATCTCTGATGGCCAGGGCATCTGTTCTCAAGGGTGATTTTACGTCCATTAACAGGCAATCTGATTATGAGTTCTTCCTCTCTCGCAAGCTATAAATGCATTGCCCGTTTCTCTCGCTCTCCCAAATGAAAACTGTGGCGATGTGAATGTAATAAACCAGGTTGTACACAAGTAGATCAGTTTCTAACTAGGGGTTTGCCATAATTTAGTCTCTTGTCCTCCCTCTTCCTTGTATTATATCTGTATATGAGTCTTTCTCAGCTGTTATTTGTGTACCTAAAATTTTTTGGGGGGTTTCCGCCTTGCTCTTGCTGCTACTGTTAATTGTTTCTCTTAAACGTTTATCTTTCAATAAGTTTAATGTCATCTACCATAGTTCTTTTCTTATGCGGTTAGGTTGAGATCTATTGCAATCTACTTTTGTTTTCTCTGTGACATCCAGCTCTCTGAGGTGATCTTGAACCTGTTAAAAAGGCAGTGCAAATGGATGACCTCTTAACATGAATATTGCGTTTGGATTGTCAATCTGCAAGAGACAGAGAGAGAGAGCTTGAACCTGTTAAGAGGAAATGCAAATGGGAGAGTAGAGAGAGATTGAACCTGTTGAAAGGAAATGCCAAGGGATGATTGTTTAACATAGGTATTGCATTTGGGTTGTATTTTTATTCTTAGAATATTAATAGAAGAGAGAGAGAGAGAGAGAGAGAGAGAGAGAGAGAGAGAGAGAGTGTTTGAACCTGTTAAGAGGAAATGCAAAGTGATGACCAATTTGGATTTGGGTTGCATATCAAGAGTATTGGATTTGGGTTGCATTTTTATTCGAACTCCAAGAATAGTGAGTGAGTGAGTGAGACAGAGAGAGATCAGCATTATATTGGTTGGATCCCACCAGCTTACCTACAAGAGACAAGGATGAACCCATAACGATGATCCAAAGGGTGTGGTTTGCATAAGTTGCAGCTCTAAATTTTATCATCAGCATAATTTTGTTGTAAGTTTTTTTTAGGATGGCTAGAGAATTTATTTTGATATGTAATTATAAAATCTTAAACTCCAAAAACGATTCAAATCAAGTGGATCCATAAACACTTGAAAATCTTGAGAAATGGACAATCCAGATAATGTTGTGAAATAAACTATTTTTAGGGTTTGAATTTTTTTTTTTTTTTTATATTCATACATCTCGATGTTGAGATGACCAATTAGAGGAATGTCAAAACAATTTTTATGATGGGTTATTGGGGTGCATCTTAATTCCATAATATGATGGATTATTGAGGTGCACCTTAATTCCACATTTTAAGGTTGCAGCCTTATATAAACTTTTTTCTAATCCAAACTGATGCTTTCACATGTACTTTTTCCTAATCCAAAGTGATGCTCTCATATGTTAAAATATGGTTTGACCTAAACCTCTCATATGTTAAAAGATGGTTTGACCTAAACCTCTATCATATGGTAAATGTCGCTTATATGAGAGCTACGATTACTTGCTTTGTTGAGGGCAGTGATTAAAAACTCGCCTTGGGTAACAAGAGTCCGGTACTGCCGTGTCCAAGCCGAGAGCCGATTTGCGCAAATAAATAGAGGAAGAGAAAAGAACCGGCAAAAGATGCAGAAAAAATTATAAAAATAGTTACTTAAAATCGAATTTGATTTTATTTTACATAAGTACAAAAAAAAAAAGAAAAAAAAAAAAAAACTAGGATAAGAAACACTTTGAGAAAAAAAGGTGGAAAAAATGTAGAAAAGAAACAATAAATTAATCTTGGAGATCTTTTTGTTTCCAATCAGAGTGTTGGGGCTAAGAACATTTTAGGACAAATTTTAATAAATTTGGTTGATAAAATGAGGGACAAATCAAGATTTTATGTTTCAGGTTATTATTAATTTTTTTTTGAAATTTGAAATTTCTATTTCTTCTATTTTGATTTTTGTTATAATGATATTTTAGAGGGCTCCACTACCAACATTTTGGGTTAAATTTAAGATAATTTGGTTGAGAAAGGAGTGGGAGATTGCAAGAAAGGTAGTTTGAGCTCTAGGGCTGAAAAATGGTGATTTTTTGTTTTTTTAAATCTTAGCTGCATTAAGAAAAGTGAATTTTTGGCCTGGACTGATTACTCGATTCGAGTCGCACTTTCTAACACTGGTTTGAATTTCATCTTTAAAACTCAATTTCATTGTTTCAAACATTTGCCAGTTCAAATTGAGAATTGTCAATCTGGACTGGGATTTGGTGGGGACCAACAGTTCGAAGTTGGAACTAGGAATGAATCTGATTCTTATAAATGACCTGGTTCTGTCAGAGAATTGGGCGAGCTTTGCCTAAATCGCTCAATTCCCAACATTTTTTTATTTTTAAAATTTAAAATATTATTTATCTTCTCATAGTAAAGAATCGGTCCATTTTGCCAATCTAGACCAGATTTCTAAAGCCCGGTTCTGCCAGCTGGTTTAGATTCTTAAAACACTGCTCAACTATCAACACATTTATTTAAGGGTGAGGTTTATATTAGGTGCCCACCATGTATTATAGAAGTAAGGGCACATCGGAATTTGTTGGAAAATGTAGTTCCGAAAACTTTATGATGGCCCAAAAATCTATTTTCACCTCTATCTAATAAATTTGCAATTTTAAAAAATGATATAGATCGAATAGGTGTATAAACATTTGAAATTGTTTTAAGTAGATGGTCTATATAACTTGTTATTAGAGGCATTATTTGAAGGACTTGAAATCTTTTCTTATTCATGTCTGTACATCTTGAGGTCACGATAGTCAATTTAAATGTTTAATATCAAAAGGGCAAGCATTATATGCTTCCTCTACAACACAAAACTTATATACTTCCTTTTATCCATCTGTCTATTTTGAATGGAGGGCTAAGATTGCCCCAATCACAATGTCATGTCTCTGCACTATTTTATTTTTAATGTTTTTTTTTATAAACTATTTTGATACCAAATTTTGTACGTCCAATCCTCTATTAACTCGCACTAGCGAGATATATAAAAAAATATTTCCAATAAAATAAACTAAACAAAATACCCCTGGAAGTTTCAAGGGGTATTTTGGTTTCAAAAGGTATTTCGGTCATTATATTTTATCAAAAAATTATTTTTAATATTTTTTATAAGTGCGCTCCAATGAAAAGATGGCATGTACCAAGTTTCATGTTCATACAATTTGTATAAAAAAACTAAAACTGAAATACTTTGAGACATCGAATCTCAGATCAAACGATGAGCGGATCTCTTGATCAAAATTGGACGGCTGGATGGTAGGGGAAGCATAGATCTTCTATGTTGTAGGGGAAGTGTAGAAACCTTTTCCATATCAAAATGCTCTTTCTTGTAGTTTTTTGAGGTAGGCTTTACTTGAATAGTATAAAGTTGACGCTTTATACAAACTTTTCCTTTATCTAATATAAGACTGTTTAGAAAAATGTTATTTTGATCGGCCAATGTACTCAACGTTAAAAAGAAAAAGAAAAAAAAGAGATCAACTAATGTACTCACAACCAAGATGGACTAAAGTCTCCTTTGATCAGCCAATGTACTCAACATTTGCAAAAAAAAAAAAAAAAAAAAAAAAAGAAAAGAAAAGACAAGAAGAGAAGAGAAAAAGAGAGAGAGAGAGAGAGGGGTCAGCTAATGTTCTCATAACCAAGATGCTCTAAGTACTCGAATATCAGAATCTCAACACGACATAGTTTGCGTAATAATATCAAAGGGTCCTTCTGAAATTTACGAAAATATGGGGGGTGCAAGTTTGTTGTCTAAAATGTGCAGGGGTGTTTTGCAATTTGAATAAAACATGGGAACATTTCAGTTAGTCCGAATTCTCTTGACAAAGTTTAAAATTCGAATTCAACGTAATACGTTCATTTATGGCCTGCATGACTATAGACGTGCGCCCTACTAATACAGAAACCCCCTCCATTTAAAACTAGACCGCATGAAAAATAAAATTAAAAAGAGAAATAAAAATATTAAAAAGAATAATTAAAAAGTACAAATTAAACATTTAAAATAAAAAGTAGAGAAAAAAACACCCATGAAAACTCCTATAAAGAGGCATTTTCTTCTTCTCCTTTTCATGATCACAAACCGAGCCGATTCAGTACCGAGTGGAGTCAAAAGGTGAGTCGAGTTACGAGCCGATCCAGAACATGAAGAGGCTTTTTGTGGTTTTGTTGGTGGTGGTGGGTTGGGTTGGTGTTTCAGGGTTGGATTATGGTGAGGCGTTGAGCAAAAGCTTGCTCTTTTTTGAGGCTCAGCGATCAGGCAAGCTCCCTGCAAATCAACGAGTCAGATGGCGGGGTGATTCAGGCCTCAGAGATGGGTTCCTCCAAGGAGTGAGTCTCTCTCTCTCTCTCTCTCTCTCTCTCTCTCATGTTTCAAATTCTCACTTTTTAACGTGTTTCAATCTCTCACTCTCTCTCTTTTGTGGCTAAAACATGTATCAAATTCTCTTAATTGATCATTAGAACATGTATCAAATTCTCGCCCTCTCAGATACATTTGGAAGTCTCTCTCCCTCCCTCTCTCTCTCTCTCTCATACATTTCAAAGTCTCTCTCCCTCCCTCTCTCTCTCTCATACATTCGGAAGATTCTCTCCCTCTCTCAAACATGTTTGAAATTCTCTCTCTAACATTTTCGAACTCTCTCTCTCTCTCTCTCTCTTTTTCTCTCTCTCTTAAACATGTTTCGAAAACTCTCTCAACTACACATCTCTCTAGCCTTGTTTTTCCTTTGGTTTTTGCTGGAATTATGTGCTAGTTTTTCTCTTTAAAAAATTTTTATCGTTAATTTTTGCATGAATTATCTGCTCATTTTCTGTGATTTTTAGTTGTTATAATTTTCAGAAAGAAAAAGTTTATATAAGGTTACAATTTTAAAATGTAGAATTACAAATGCACATAAAAAATCCATCGGATTGTATCGTTTTAATGTTGTAAAACCCTCCAATTGATCATCTCGACATCGATATATATATATATATATATATATATATATATATATATATATATATATATATATATATATATATATATATATATATATATATATATATATATATATATATATATATATATATATATATATATATATATATATAAATATAAATATATAAAAATATTATGAGTCTAAATAAAATATTGCACTTTGCAACACAATTATCTAGATCGTCTATTTTTAAGATTTTCATATGTCTATAGATCTATTTGATTTTAAACATTTTTTTAGTTTAAAATTTTATAATTAGATATGAAAATAGATTTTTAGATAATTCTAAGAATTTTTTATACCAAAATTACATATTATGATAAAATTTCGAGGCGCATCTTAATTGGATTGTTTAAGGTTGCAACCTTATAGAAACCACATCCTTTTCAGAAATGATTTTTTTTTTTTGGGTAACTAATGAAAAAGACAAAATCAAGTAAATTATAAGTTATATAAGTGGGGTGATAGTGATGAAAATGAAAACCACGTGGTGACTAGAGTGTCGGGTGCTACCACCACCAAACTAATCCCTGTCCCAAATTCGGAAATGATTGTTTGCTATAGAAGTTTGCACTTTAAAAGCATTTTTCAGCATATTACTCGAGGGACATATCATGAATTTTCCAAACAATCAGTTGGTATTACCGTCATTCCTCATTTAGAGGGCGATTTTTTGGCGCAATTAATTATTTGTAGTATGATCGATCATTATCATTATCATTATTATTAATATTATTATAAGCATTTATTACCCTTACCTTTCCTTAAAATTTCTAAACCACCCTTAGAATAATTGGTATTTATGTTTTTTTGCAATAGACTTCCCTGATGAAGAACACCGAAATTAGTTAGATGACGGTGAGCAAACATAAAAGAATTCATATTTAAAAACAAAAAAAGAATTGGACCGGCAACTGATCGGGCCAGGCCCGAGCTGAGTTTGTGCCCTATAGGACTGGCCCAGGTCTAACACTTAGGCCTTGGTAGCCCAACCCAGTTCGGTCCTCGAACCATATTTTGTGGCACAGGCCTTGGTACCATGACGGGCAAACCTTAGCTGACATGTTTATGTATGTTGTCACCAAAAAAATTGTGAGGCCGACTCGGGGACTCGCCTGAGTAGACTTGGATCAGGAGCTGTATGATCCTGGGCTGAAAAACCTTGAAATTACCAAGTCTCCTGATTTTTTCGTACGTTTTAATTTTTTCACATTAAAGATTTGCCCCATTGTCTGAGTCGGATTGGGGGACTCAAGCTCAGTCCTTGCCGAGTTGGATCCCGAGTCTGATGTTTTTAACACTGGTCAAACCAATGCATTTGTTTCCTCACAATCAGTTAGTGTACATGTTAACTTTCTAGCTTACTCTCCATGATAATGCAAATATACAGGTAGATTTGGTTGGAGGATACTACGATTCAGGGGACCATGTGAAGTTTGGGATGCCGATGGCTTTCACAGTGACCATGATGGCATGGGGAGCTGCGGAGTATGCGAAGGAGCTCGCCTCGGTGAACCAGCTCGGCCATACCCTCGAAGCGATCAAATGGGGCACTGACTACTTCATCAAGGCTCATCCTGAGCCCAATGTCTTTTGGGCCCAGGTTTCTTTCAATCCATTTGTACTCTTTCTTTCCTTTGAGGGGAAAGTACTGTGATTCATTTGATCATGTTAACAAAGTGGTCAGGAGGATTATCATCGTTTGATCAATGGGTTGATGGTGATGGCGGGAGACTGGACTGTACAATTGAATTAGTGACATGTTTGGTGGGACTCCCTCTCTTGTCATCACAATCAACCTATTGCTGCTGAGGTGTTGATTCTTATTACCATATTATTATAATGATCATATAGACCATAAAAAAAGTATATGATACACATCTTATACATCGCTAACAAACAATGGCCAATATTTTCTCAATGGTGGATAATGGAGATGAACAATGGATTATATGTCTGACATTGACACGTAACTATGGTTCATGTGCACCGTTCATCTGGCGAATGGATGGTAGATGCCATGACCATGTATGATGTATCATGAACAAGATATGTGTGATATACACTTTCCTTGTTTATCATTCAATTGACTTCAAGTTAGTTACTGTTGGAATCCAATATAATGGGTGTAATTTTCAGGTAGGTGATGGGGATTCTGATCACTATTGTTGGGAGAGAGCTGAGGACATGAGTACGCCAAGGGCTTCGTACCGAATCGACACTGAGCATCCGGGTTCAGACCTAGCAGGCGAGACTGCGGCGGCCATGGCGGCTGCTTCTATAGCCTTTAAGCCTTACAACTCCTCTTACTCTAACCTCCTCCTGCTCCATGCCAAACAGGTAACAAGAGAGAGAGAGAAAAGGGCAACACCAATGGAAAAACTGCCGTCGTTTGTAAAACGCAAGGTTTTTTCTTTTTTATTGGTGTTAACTTTTATAAAAACTAATATATTACAAGATATTACAAAATATTAAGTTTTTTATATTGAATTTTCTATAACTGTCAACAACTGGTTTGGGACCGGCCATAGCGGAGTTCAATGAAATATTTATTGTCCAATATATATTCAAGTTTTTTGCTTTTAAGTTGGTCCCTAGGTTGAGAAGGTGACGTCTCAAAATATGGGGAGGACCTGAAATTTGCCCCTAGTGAGCAAAAGGACCTCTTGCTCTTGCCACCTTTTGAACCATTTCAGTGATAAGAATTGAACTTCCCTTGGTGAAATACTAGGTGCTTCATGCATTAGGCAACATGGATACAATCCCATGAGTTCTTACAGGTCAAGGGACTTGGGTCCATATTATTGTGACATTTTTTTTCTTTAATTTTACTTATCTAGCAGACTCCTATTAGTTGGGAAAAGACTTTAACGATGATGCGTATTTAAAGTAAATTTAATTGTTGATTTTCTGCTTTTTTTATTGATTTGGTTTTCTTTTCTTGAAGCTCTTCTCATTCGGTGATCATTTTCGAGGGCCCTACGACCAGTCGATCAAAATTGCTGGACCATATTACCCCTGCAAAAATGGATACATGGTGAGAAATCAACAAGTGAAATCTGAACACCTTGTTTATTGGATGAACAACTAGTAGGAAATTAAGGTTATATATGTGATTAAGTTCATTTTACTACTTTTTTTTTTTTCTTTTCCCCCCCTTTTCATTACTTAAAGGTCCATTTACTTTGACTTCAGAAAATTTGGCAAAAGAATGTTAGCCACTCTTTGCTTTCTAAGGGTCCCATACATGTATGATATATGTGTCTAGGGACCGGCAACTGTCAACTATTAACTGGATGACTGTCAGTGAGTCGGCGATAATATCTATAATTAATGTCCATATATATATATATATATATATATATATATATATATATATATATATATATATAATTTTATGTGCATGGGAACTGGTCGAAAGTGTGCCTATTTTTCTAAAATTTGTTTTTCATATTAATTTGCTTATAATAATATTTATTTATAATGTTTTTATTCATTGCAGGATGAACTATTATGGGCTTCAGCATGGCTTTTTCGAGCAACAGGAGATGTGCAGTATCTTGATTATGCTGTAAAGAATGCAGCTTCTATGGGTGGTACTGGGGTGGCTGTGAAAGAATTCTCTTGGAACAACAAATATGCAGGCCTCCAAGTCCTCTTAGCTAAGGTAATGAAAGAAATTCATATTTAAGAATATTTTGTCATTAATGTTTTCATAAAAGAAGTAAAAAATTGACCAAAAATTTGCTATGATTATGATATTTTAAGATTGATTTTTTTTCTTAAAAGAAGAAGGAAAAATGGCCAAAACTTTATTATGAGTATGGAGTTTTTTGGCCAAGGATGGGTTCACCTGAAAAATACTCCAAATTGGACTCTTAATTAGACGGCACGAGTCGTAAGGACAATTTGTTAATATTTTATGAGTTGAAAATCGAAACGAAAGTAAGCTATTTATCATCATCATCAATAACTTTTTCCCAACTAATTGGGGTTGGCTAAAATTGAAGTAAGCTATTTCCCAACTAATTGGGGTTGGCTAAAATTGAAGTAAGCTATTGTCGACTTGAAATGTAAATTAATGGAAGGAAAGAAAAGAAAAAGATTATGATATAGTACAATAATGCAAATGCAAAGTTCAAATGTAAGTTTAAATATGCTTAGGGTAGTAATCCTACATCCTACTCATTATTTGCCTGACAAGCTCCTTCACATTGATAAAAAGATGTCAAAAGATTATATACTCCCCGGTAAAAATCCAACCTCCTCAAGCTAGTTACCAACCTCAAAAAAATAAAAAATAAAAAATTAAAAATAAAAAATAAAAAATAAAAAATAAAAATAAAAAATAAAAATAAAATTTGTATATTCTGCATGTCTATAAGAAAATAACGCCTTAAGATTGAACAAAGACTGTCCAGTTTTGCTTGGCCAACTAAGTGAATATAAATTCAACAATTTTTTTTTGTTTTGTTTTGAAAATACTCATTTGATGATTCTAGAAGGAATCTCCAAATTTCAGATTATAAAAATACTCCCGTATAATTCTTGTACTTGGGGGTAAATGTATAGTGTACACTTTGCTATGAACTGTGGTATCCCTTGGAGCAGCACAAAATTCTTGTCTAAATTAAATTGGGACCAATTTTGTGTTAAAATTTGTTATGGACTATCTAGGTTATTCCATTACATCCCTTGGTATGCAATTTTTCATGATTTAGTTGGTTCTTCGATTTTTCTTTTATTTTTCTTTTCGTAGGTGTTGCTCGAGGGCAAAGGTGACGCTCATAAATCAGTGTTAATGCGATACAAGGCGAAAGCTGAATTCTTCATGTGTGCATGTTTACAAAAGAACAAGGGCTACAACGTCCAAATGACCCCAGGTAGGTACCAATAAATGACACTCCCCCTTTCAGGTTATAATCATTATTGTCTCTCAAACTTCAAAATAAGTGGTTAGAAGAGTGCCATTGACTATACATAACAAAAAAAATTCTCGGACTTTGTGACTCACCTTAAACCATCCAATTTCTCTTAAATTTAAAAATTGGTTGAAAGAGTGTCATTGAATAAACACAAAATTCCAAAAACAATTCTCATGGCATCATGACTCATTCCAAACTATTTAATTTGACTTCTAATGATTGAGAATGATTGTGACCTCTATGTACAAAAAATAAATGATTTTTTTGTAGACAATCCCTTCTTTAATGTCACTTCTAATTCTCTTACCCCAGTTTAAAGCCATTTCTTTTTGATTAATAAAGCCTATTTTTTTTGCAAACAAAAATGTCTCTTTTTATTTGTTTATTCATTTATTGGGCGTGGTTTATACAAGGTCAAAATATTTGTTGTAGGAGTAAGCTAGGGAGTGGTCTCTTACATTGTATATTTTAGTTGGATGATGTGAATTTGATACGTTTTTTAAAACAACATCAAATTTATATTATCCAACTAAAATGAACGATATACATTAATGCAACTTAACCTCTGCAAGAATTGTTGATGCCTTATATATATCATTTCCTTGTTATTATCTATTTATTTGGGCATTTATTGAATAAAATATTTCTCTTTATTCAAAATCCAGGGGGACTTTTATACGTGGGAGATTGGAACAACATGCAATTTGTTTCTTCCTCAGCTTTCCTTGTTGTTGTCTACTCTGATTACTTGAGGGCAGCCAATGCCCCACTTAATTGTCCAGAGGCCCAGCTTCATCCTTCAAATCTCATAAGCTTTGCACAATCACAGGTGCATATGATAAAGGATTGTGTATTATAAAAAACAGTGTGACTGGTGGTCCAGTACTTAGGCCCCAAGTTCGGTGTCGCACTTGGGTATATAAAAAAAAATTTAAAAAAGATTTCAAAATTTATTTGTGATATGTTTTTTTATATTTTCTATTACTTTCGCAAATTTAGGAAAGTGATTTGATTATAAATACTTATTTTTATATTTTTCATTTTTTGGATTATTTCAAAAATACCCCAGTCATTTTTTTTTACCTTTTTAACCTCTGCTTAATCTTTCTTTAAAATATACATTTCCCATTTTTTAGATTTTTTATATATTTTATAAATGTTTTAACCTTTTTTTTTGCTGCTACAACTCTGGCCCTACTTGGGCCGAGTTACCTGAGTACTCGGATCGGGTATGGGCCAAGTACTCGTCTCGAGTAGTGGTTTAGACTCAGAATACTGATTAAAACAATCATACTCACTCAGCTGTCAAATCCGATAGCCTAAAATTATAGCAAGCTTCCTACTGCAACAATCTATTTGGACTCTGCTTTCTACTGCGACAATCTATGGGACTAAGTTTTCTCAACCCAAACATTTAATCTCACAATCCACATGGTCTTTCCTTTAGGCTGACTACATCCTGGGCAAGAATCCAAGGGCAATGAGCTACCTAGTTGGGTTCGGACCGAACTATCCAACAAGAGTACACCATCGTGGAGCATCGATCGCGTCCAAAGCTGTGAGCCCAGCACCAGTCAGATGCCTTGAAGGGTTTGAGTCATGGTTCAATAGGGAACAGCGTGATCCGAACATTTTGGTCGGAGCCCTGGTTGGCGGACCGGATCGAAACGACCGTTTCATCGACGAGAGGAGCAATTATGAGCAAACCGAGCCCACCACCTATAATGTTGCTCCCCTTATTGGACTCTTTGCAAAGTTGCATTCCATGCTTCGAAGTTCAGGTAAAAACAATGATTGATTTTTAAAAATAATTCTCCCTTTTCTTCCAATTCCAATCTTTAATACGTGAATTAAGTCTAGAAACTTAGTGAATTGAAGGCTATGAAAAAATGAACACTATTAGTGGGAAGGTTAAATTGGAAAATAGGAATTGACTCAAGACATAGGTGGTCACGGTAGTGGGTGCGACAACAGGACGTCTTAAGTTTCATTTCTACCATAAGTAAATGACCCTTTCCTACTAATCTATCCAAAAATAAATAAATAAATTATACGGAAAAATGGTGAAACGAAACAGAGTAGTAAGAGGCACATTTTGTATGTATTTTCATTATTGTGATTGATCGTAAAAAAAAATGAAGAAGAAGTTATTTATGAAAAACGAAAATCACCCAAATTTGGGGATTAGAGATCAAGTTCCTAGTAAAGACAATAATATTCAAAATAGGAGAGAAATCCAAAATATTTACAACTAAGTTTGAGTTTAAGTTGTCCTTAAAATGAGAGTTTCCTTTTTCCAAATAAATTTCCTATTAAACTTTTAGTTAATCATCTTGGACTTTGGTTAAGGCGTTGATGATTGCAACACAATGTCCTAAGTTCAAATCTTGCTTTTGGGTTATGGGGAAAAAAAACAATCTAGCTAAATTTGAAAAAAGCTATTTGATGGACATTAAATTGGATTAAATTCTTTTTACCATGAAGTCCCAATTTATAGGATCTCCAAGATAGTTTGCCTTGCAATTTCTGTCATTGCAAGGGTCTATTCTAGTTGAAGCCCACATGTCCCAGCCTTTAACTATAGCTTAATACTTACATACTTGCATAGTAACCTTTACCTGTAGCTTAATACTTACAGACTTGCATAGTAGATACTCAATGGAAAGGTTTCTATGTTTCCCCTACAACATAGAAGTTCTATTTTCTTCCTACTATCCAGCCGTCCAATTTTGATCAAGATAGCCACTCACCGTTTGATCTTAGATCTGACGTCTCAAAGTATTTTATTTTTAGTTTTTTAATACAAATTGTATAAATATGAAATTTGGTATGTGCCATCTTCTCATTGGGGGGCACGTATAAAAAATATTAAAAATAATTTTTCAATAAAATATAATAACCAAAATACCCCTTGAAACTTTCAGGGTATTTTCGTCATTTTACTTTATTGAAAATATTTCTTTTTATATTTTTCGCTAGTGCGAGTTTAACAGAGGAATGGATGTCCAAAATTTGGTGTCAAAATAGTTTACAAAAAAATTAAAAATAGAATAGTGTAGAGACGTGACATTGTGATTGAAGCAATCTTAAACCCTCCATTCAGAATGGACAGTTAGATAAGGGGGAGGATAGAACTTTTATGCTGTATGGGAAGCATAGAAAGCTTGCCCGATACTCAAATGTGCAACATATATTTCTTAAAAATTTATTTATTTATTTTATTTTTTGAAATACTTATGTATTGCTCACTAAGTACTAGCATTGGTTGGCTTTCTTTATCTTAGGTTATAACAAACCAAATGGAGTTGTTCCAAAAGGACCTGCTGCCCCTTATAGTATGCCACATTATCAACTAAAAGGTACTTTTACACAACACTCATATGCCTCTTACACTTGCCCTTTCAAATAAATTGAGTTATCCCTTCAGAAAATTGAAAACAAATCCTCCGGTTTGGATAAATGCTGGCCTTTTCCATCTTTTTCATGCATATGAAAGGAAAAAAAATTAAAGTAGCATGGTGTATTGTTTGCATTTTTCAAGTTGTTAGTAGGACGTCTACTATGCTGCAGGAGCATATTGTCCTCCTAGTCCCTCAGGCCAAGACGTACTTAAAGATGTTTCAATTTAAAATAGGGAAATTTGCAAAAAAAAATACACCTATGAGATAGCAATTTAATGTTTGATCCACATGTTTTGTATTACTTTCGAAATGCCCATCAAAGGTAAAATGTTAAATAGTCAAAATTTGAGGTGTATTTTGACAAAATTCCCCTTAAAATTTTGGGATTCATTCAAGAATCACTAGACAGTTATTTTTAAAAAATAAATTTTGAGGTTTTAAACACTAAGATCGAACCCCAAAAATTGAATAGTCCCTATTCGATGTTTTGATGTTAAAACTTTTTTTTGACACTCATAGAGTCCAGTTGATTTTTTCATTTTATGAGTAGTATTATTATTTTTGAGATCGTCACTTGATTCAAGTAGTTGCATTTCAAAAAATCGGGGTCCTAAAAACACTCTGAATTTGCGTATTATCTGAGGGAGAAAATGAACAGTATGCTCTAGTGGGAGCAGGAAATCTTCTCACAATACTTATTGTAACAACTCAAAACTTTTTCAAACTGCGTTTATTGGTTTTGTTTCATATCACTGTACACTAATATCTCTCTCTCTCTCTCTAGATGCAAAACGAGACTGCCCTGTGGAATTCATTCACTCAATAACAAAGACATGGGAGAGCATGGGGAAAACTTACTATCGTCACAAAGTATCAATGGTTAACAAATCAGGAAAGCCAGTTAAAGCATTGAAGCTAAAGATAGAGAACCTGCAAGGTCCTATTTGGGGTCTTTCTCTCTCTAAACTTGGTGGCACTTATGAGCTCCCACCATGGTTCCAAGCCCTAAAACCATGGGCTCATTATGACTTCGTTTACGTTCAAGGGGGTCCCCAAGCTAAAGTCTCAGTTTTAAGCTACAATTGACCTCTTCCTTCAAATTAGGTGGATTTTTCCACTTCTTCTATCAATATTATTAATTTTTTCAATTATGCTTCATTTTAATTGAATTAATGGGCTTTAATTATAGTATTTCTTGGTAAATCTTGCTAATTGGGAGGGTGTAAGTTTTTTTTTTTTTTGGGACTCATTGGCAAAAATTTTGATTCTTCTTAATTGTACCTTTTTATTGTATGCAATCTTGTATGCAATCCCTTGTGAAAGTGGGATCGGGAAAAAAATTGTTCCGTATTTGTGGTTTTTTATTGTATGCAATCCCTTGTGAAAGTGGAATTGGGAGGCTGATCATAAATTTGAACTGCCTGGCCAATCCCTCTAAAAAAAGGTATGGGATTAAAAAAAAGAAAATTGTTTCATGCGGGCTTAACTGCATTTCTACCTATGGGGTCCTGAAAGTGTAAAGCATCCATCTTAAAGATAGAGGCCAGTAGGTGTTCTATCTAAAAACAATAGAAACTATCAGTGCAATTTTTTTTTTTACTATATCTTTAAAAATTAAGTTCTAAAATCATCTAAAAAATAGATTTATTAAGACGCTCACATTTCTACGTAGAAACCAGGTCCTTAAGAAAATGATAATGGCATTGAGAGAGAGACAAAGATTGATTCCGATACATTTGAATGGATTAATTTAAAAAAGTCGTGTTTCCACTGGTAGATAAAGTAAATTACAAATTATTTTGTTTTCCAAACAATTATGACCTAAAAAAAACTCAAATGGGGATATTTTAAGCGGAGCAATCTTTTTATACTTGTCTTATTGTATAAAACTTATATATTTCCCCCTATCCAAACGTCCATTCTCAATGAATGGCTGAGATGACCCAATCACAATGCCATGCCTTTACCCGTAAAAAATCTAAAAAAAATCTCAATAAAATGAAATATAACTAAAATGCCCCTCAGCATTTTAGGGGTATTTTAATCATTTTACCAAAAATATATATTTCGTAATTTTATTTTTTAGATTTGCCCTATTGAGATGATAGCACGTACTAAATTTCATATTCATATAATTTCTAGAAAAAATTAAAAATAAAATACTGTTAGGCATCGTATCTAGATCAAACAATCAATGGCTCACTTGAGCTAAATTAAACGATTGAATAAGGTGGGAAGCATATATCTCCTATACACTAAAGGAAGTATAGAAACCTTTTTCCTTTTAGACAAGGATGATATTTTTATCGAGAAGTACTTGAGTCCATACGTATTCATACGACAGAAAACACGTATCAAGTCATAATGATAAGTCTATACTGCTTCTTTTGAAATTTTTTGACATGTCCATCAAAGGTTGTGGATGTTTTTGAAATTTTTTAACATGTCCATCAAAGGTTGTGGAGGTTACAAACATCTTGATTCTCATATCTTTAACTCCTATTAGCTTACATGACTCATTATTTTTCATCTCCTCCACCTTGTGTTTGGTATTATCATGTGAAATCGTGCTCCCAAATTAAATAGCTAATAATGCAATATTTCTTCCCTATCTTCATATTTACCTAGGTTGTGTTCCTAGGTGAAAGTATGATTAAGAATCCTTGAGATGTATATCTAGGAAGATGTAGATCAATAGAGAGAGCTACCATAAGGGGTCGGTCAAGATCCTTGTCAAAGGAGTGTAAACAGATGAAGAGTTGAGGTGTAAAAATATGTCATGTAAATAAATATTGCATGGTACAAAACGAAAAAAAAGGAAGCCCTTAAATTTCGTTTTTAGATTAATGTACTATTTTTTGAGTTTCATTAATTTACAAGACCTGTACTGTTTTTTAGATTAAATGGTAGATCTTTCCATCTATCATATGGTAGTAGATCTGCGTTCGTTGTTGGAGCAAACATCATTTGGGCCATTTATAGTATGCCATTTTAATACCTTTTTTTTTATTTTTCCTGGTTTTCCTAATATTGAATCATTTGGATGAATATAGAGTATTTGCAAATTTGGGATCCAAAAGAAGAAAAAAACTAGGGATTTTTGTCATGGGAGTACATGTACATTCAACTTCCTCCGTATCATATAATCTTTTTTCGAAACACTAATTTTTTACAATAGTTTTTATTTTTATTCTTTTTTTATAAATATGTGCGCTTGTTTTATCTATTTATATCTATATCTATATCTATACTACACCAGAGTTAATATATCTATACTACACGAAAGTTAATAAGTGAACGCGTGTCACAAAAATAAAGAGGGTCCCTAATTCTATAGAGGTTGTAGGAGACATTGGTATCTTTAAGAGAACAGAAGAGGAGAGAGTACGCATCTTTTTGAAGAGCGAGAGAGTATGTATCTTTTTGAATTGAAAAGGAGTATGCATCTTCTGTTGGAGACTTCTTATTATAGTAACTCCAATCTCATGTTTTTGAAAAGAGAGAGAGAGTCTTCATCTTTTGTAGGAGAAAATTAAAGGTGGTACTTTTTATTATGGTAACTCTAATTTTTTTTCTAAAATTTTTATATATCACTCGTTCTTTAAAATCTCTTACCATGAATCTAGCCATCTCTATCCTAAAATATATATATGTTATTCCACCCTCAAAATTCATTCTCTATCCCCTAAAATTAATGCAAGATACTTCCTCCTTAGACTCCCCAACCCTCACGCCCTTTTCCCTCCCTCTCATGCTCTCACTTCCTTTCTCTCTCCCTATCTTTCTCTCCCCATTTCTTCTTTATTTGAACTCACTTAGTTAGTTTAGAAAAAACAGAAAAAAGAATTTATCTAATTAATTAATTTTCGATAGCATACATGTTACATGTTTGATTTATATCTAACTAAAAAATACACTATTTTATATTCCCTTTAGTTCTAGGACATACACCCTACCTTATCTCTATGTATGGGCCCATTTTTATTCTTTTCATATATATCCGCCCTTAACTCTAGGTTAATAATGTAGTCTCTATATATAGGCCCATTTTTATTCTTTTCATATATATCCGCCCTTAACTCTAGGTTAATAATGTAGTGTAGATATGAAAGGTGCCCAACTTCCCTCTCTCTTAATTCTCTTTCTCCATTTTTTAAACCTTTTCCTTTATAATTTGGTGTCATGTTTCAAATTTAGTTGGATAACGTCCCTCTCTTTCTCTCCCTAACGTTACTTTGATAACTTTCTCTCCCTAACGTTACTTTGATAATGACAACGCCCTTTTTCTGTCTCTCATATGTGTTTTAAAATTGACATCCCGTTCGTAGTCTTTGCTCCATACGAGGATTACAAAGTGACAGCATGATTGCCGTTGTCATTCTCGCCATTAAGAATTTGATAATGGGTTGCCTTGTAATACTTATAAATCGACAACAATTTAATATTTTATCTATTTATCGTACTGCCCCTAAAATATCAATAATTATAACTCATGATTAATGTCTGTTGATGACGTTTCAAATCCAATAAAAAGAAACGGGTAAAATGATAAATGGTCCACCTTGATAAATTTTTCTCATTAAAAAAAAAATATTTATACGTAAACCAGAAAATAAATGTAATATTCCGCATGGCCTATGTTTTCCACAATTTTACATCTGACTCCTACTTTTTGATGATTTTTCTTATTCTAATCTCCTCCGCAATTTGATGTAGGCAACATCGACTATTTTTTTTTATATGTTTTTTCAATAATTTTTTTTCTTCTAGGGCATTAGATAACTCAAGAATCGAACCGCCCTATCCCAGACAATTCGACATTAGCGACATTGAACTGCTCTCATATGGGGCAATTCCATGTTAATATTGAACCATCCCATGCTTAATTATTTTTTTTTTTTAAACATAGGAAGTAGTTCAATACCAGCAACATTGAACCCTCCCATAAAGAGGGGCAGTTCAATTCTCGTGTATCGTACGACCTTAGAGTTTAAAAAAAAAAAAAAAAAAAAAAAAAAAAATTGCTAACATTGAATTAAGGGAAAAATTAGAATAAAAAACTTCCAAAAAGGATTGTATGAACCCTATCACAAAGTGGGGCAGTTCAATTCTGGTGTATCGTAAGACCCTGGAGGTCAAAAAAAAAGAAAAGAAAGTTGCTAACATTGAATAAGGGGCAAAATTAAAATAAAAAACTTCCAGAAAAGGAATTGCGTATAGATGAAGAATGTGCATTTAATTTTGGAAAATTATTTCATGCGGGCTGGACCACATTTCTATATATGTGGTACGAATGTTTTCTTACTAGAATTGTTATTTCTAGGTTTTAAAATTTATTTATTTATCATATTCATGATCTCCATGATAGAGATTACATGTCCTTAAAAATTAAGTCCTACAATCTATCTAAAAAATAGAATTATTAAAAGGCCCGCATTTCAATATATACAGGTTTGGCAGCATAGAAACAGATTCTTTTAGTTTTTAATGTAATAATTAAATTTTTCAAAAAAATAGAAAAAAAAAGAAAAAAAAGCGGAGATTCCAAGGACAAGGAGAACAGAAGAAAAGGGTTCAATGAATGTAGTTCCTTAAATGTATTGATTAATGACATTTTGACATTAATAGCTAATTCTTTTATTTTATTATTTCAAATGAAAGGGATACTATTGTATGCATGTTCTGATAAATCCACAGGTAGAACCCATTTGGTTCCTATGTAACCTCTCACTCTCTCACATTGCAAAAGGTTACCTTTCTTGAGCTCAAAGAACATGGTTTCTCTCTCTTCCTGATTCTTTTGATCCTTGAATCTAAGTCTAAACTCTTGTTAATTGTATAGAAACTGATGCACTACTGTGAATCCCTCAAGTGCAAAACTTATTCCATATGCATATTCTCTACAAAAATTCAAAAAATCTCGGGCTCTTTCCGCTCCCTTAACTACACCCTCTCTTCCATCTCTATTCCACACTTTTGCTGAGAGTTCAGGGCTTTAAAAGTGGTTTTGTCACAGTCCAAAACCACATCTTTGTAGACAAACCTGGTTTTCTTCCTCTTAGAGCTCTCTGTTCAGAACCCAAAAGTGGTTTTAGCTCATTCAAAGCCCAATTTCCTGTAAAAGGAAAGTATACACTGTCCAAACTTGTTAATATAGGATGTTTATATTGTAATCAATATATATGGAAAAGTTAGGTGGAGTAATCTCTATTTTTATGGTTAGTCTAAGTATATATTTAATCGTAACATATACTTTCCTTTAATATTTCCAAGAGCGGTTTCTCCATTCTCAAAAGCGATCTGTTATATAGACCCAAAGCTGGTTCTGGATTGAAAAATGTCCGGAAGAGAGATGGCGAGTGCAAATGGAGAGAGTGGAACAGTGGTTTCTGGTTTGGAAGATAACAGGGGAGAGGAGGAGAGAGAGTCACTTTCAGTTGAGCAAATATTTGAATCAAAGAGTGTTCCTCCATGGCAGGAGCAGCTCACATTTAGGGCTTTTTTTGTGAGCTTTGTATTGGGGATTATGTTCAGTGTGATTGTCATGAGGTTCAATTTGACAACCGGTATTATTCCAAGCTTGAATGTTTCTGCTGGCTTGTTGGGTTTCTTCTTTGTGAAGAGTTGGACAAAGTTCTTGGAAAAGGTGGGGGCCTTAAAGCAACCTTTCACTAGGCAGGAGAACACTGTTATTCAGACCTGTGTGGTGGCTTGCTCTGGGATTGCATTTAGTGGTGAGTTCTTAGGTGTTTTGTTCTATAAATTATTTAGTTTTTGTAAATAAAGGACACAATCATCCCCTACTTATTAGATATTAATTTGAGTAATAAAGGACACAATCATCCCCTACTTATTAGATATGAATTTGAGTGGGATGCAGTGTGCTATTCCTATGTGCAATGAACAAATTTTTTTTTCAGGCTAATGGTACTCTTTGGGAAATTATAAATTTTTTTTCTTTAGATTATTATAAATAAATACTCAATTTTTTATAGCCTCATCCATACTCTTTTTAACCGCTATTGGTGTTTGTTTTTTATAAAGATACCCTTCATGATAGTTTTAGATCCATGAAGGCGGACTTTGATGCTCTTAAAGTTCTGAAGTTCTAATACCCAAATAACCATCATAATGTTTAAAATACCATGATGGTCAACGGATGCATCACCTTGTTTCAAAGGCCTTGAAGTACAAGTAAAGCATCACGACATATATTGACCGTGATGATTTTAAGGTTCCAATAAACTCATAACCATCATGGTGTTTAAAACATCCTGATGGTTAAAGGAGGCATCATGGTGTTGAAATGGCCGTGATGTTCTATAATCTCCAGTAACCCAATAATCATCACGATGTTTGAATTTCCATCATGGTTATGAGTTGACCTTGATGCTTTCGCAGATTTAAGACTACCGTTAAGAGTATTTTTATTAAAAAAATCTGAAAAGATGAATGAATGAGGTTTTGAAAATTTTGATATTTATTTCTAATAATCTAAAAAAGAAGAAGTACATTTTAGATAATTTCCCCAACTTTTTCATACCAAAGGTCAATAGTCTTATAGTGTTACTTTCACCGGGCTTATTTGGTTAGCAGTTGAAGTTTTATCTTGGGTTCAATTCCTTTTGATATAGTAATATTCACAATTTCTCCATTATATGAAAAACTACACCCTCTTCCTTTTTCTCTCCCACATTGTGTTACATGAAAAAATTTACAGGTGGTTTTGGGAGCTACTTGTTTGCAATGAGTGAGACAATTGCCCGCCGAGACACGCACGGAGCCATCGACCCACAAACCGTTAAGAACCCGAGTTTGGGTTGGATGATGGGCTTCCTTTTTGTCGTCAGCTTCATTGGCCTCTTCTCTATCGTCCCCCTCAGAAAGGTACATGCTAGAGAAGACTATTTTTCTAGAGCGATTTTGAGTCTTAGAAATAGTGGCACGTTATCTGTTTTCAAGATATTCATATATTTATAGGTCTACTTAATTTTAATTTTTTTTGAACTTTAAAGTTCTATGATTAGATATAAAAATAGATTTTCAAATAATCGTAATAATTTTTTACACCAAAAATACATGTTATAATAAAATTTAGAGGTGTCTTATTTGGATTGTTTAAGATTGCAACCTTATAATAACCACAACCATTAAATATTTGATATTTTAAGGAAACTTGTCCTCACTATACGCTCTAAGTGATTTATAAATAAAATTAAAAATAAAAATTCCCATGCTTGTTGTTGGATGTACTTTGATGGACTCTGAGCCTTTCAGACCATAGTCGTGCTGGTTCGGACAATTTCTTTCCTCTGTTTTTTTTGTTTTTATTACTTTGAGAGAGAGAGGGATGGCAGCTTTGGGGGGTGAATAGCAGATTCCTCCTTTTTAATAAAAAGAATTGTATACAATAAGGCCATTTACCTTTCACACAAAGTCACAAGTACTCGTAACCATTTGTTGTGAATGATAGTTTGGGTGTATCACAAAGTACGAGAAAAATTCTTTTGATTTTTGAGCTTGATTAATGGAATAAGTATAACCATATACATTAGGGATATAATTTTTTTTTTTTTTTTAAGGTATCAGTGGCTGGTGTCAATAAGATTAGAAGTGGCTGGTGTCAATAAGATTAGAAGCTACAACGTGGTAACTAAATATGTAATTATTAGCAAGATTAGAAACGACAACCTGGTAACTAGGTATGAGGGTGCTACTACTATGACCCAACCCCTTTCTGGTACCTTGGATATCTTGTTGCTTTGGAGGTCTCTTTCACCCATATACATCAAGAGGCAAATGGAGTGGAGGATGGCTAAG
This sequence comes from Amborella trichopoda, assembly GCF_054954075.1. Classification (NCBI taxonomy): domain Eukaryota; kingdom Viridiplantae; phylum Streptophyta; class Magnoliopsida; order Amborellales; family Amborellaceae; genus Amborella; species Amborella trichopoda. Next base: position 1,920,439 of record NC_142344.1, read on the forward strand.
CAAGAAGAGAGGATGCTCAGCAAGAAGAGGGGTTCTTTATAGAGCTTTGTATTTTTTTTTTTTTTTGGTAATTCAATAGGGAAGACATGCCCTTACCTAGTTTTTCAAATAGTTTAGAAATTCATTTTTGAAGGTGTTAGTAGGGTGGTATCAATGGGAATGGAAACCACACCATGGTGATTATGGTGTGGGGGTGCTACCACCACACCGGCCACTTTCTTTAGAGCTTTGTATTTCCTTCGAGCAAAATATGATTGTGTAATTGTAATTTGATTTTGTATTTTTAATAATATTTCTAAATATTGTGCCAAAAAAAGTATTTTTCAAAAGACTTTCTATCCAACCAAGCCCGCATATGTAGAAATGTGTGCTTATTAATAAATCTATTTTTGAGATGAATTTTTGGACTTAATTTTTAAAGACATGTAATTTCTAACGTGGAGATCATGAATAAGAAAAAATAAGTAAATTTTAAAAACTAAAACTAATAATTCTAGTAAGAAAATATTTGGATTGTTAGTTTCATTGTTTTAAGATGAAACACCTACTGGCATTCATCTTTAAGATGGATGCTTTACACTTTTTGGACCACATGTAGTCCGCATGAAACAATTTTCCTTTTTCGAATAATCAGGGTTAGAAAGTGTACACAGCCCGTTACATACATTTCCAAGGTTACTTTATGGCAATTACAGAATTAAACACATTTTAATGGTGCATCCAAACATGTCCTTATGGGGTTCTGCTTGACTTTTTTGTGGGTTGTGTTTTCAGATAATGGTCATCGACTACAAGCTTCCTTATCCAAGTGGAACGGCTACTGCTCTCCTAATCAACAGTTTCCATACACCTCAAGGAGCAAAGCTAGTCAAGTCGGTAGCCCCAACAATTCTTCTATTTTTTAGTTTTTTTTAAAAAAATCAATCCATCATATATGAAAAAGGGGGTAGATTTTCTATGATTTTGATGTAGGGGTCACTAGACAAAAAAACAAAAAAGAAAAAAAAAGAGTTTATAAGGAACGGGATCGGGGCATTGGTGATTAGGAGGGCAGGTGCCTCAACGTAACGTTCTAAATTCCATTCCCACGGTTAACACTGTAAAATAATAATAATAATAATAAAAAAGAGAAAGAAAAAGATAAATATTATAATTTAGATAAAAAAATGCGAAGGAGGTATTTTTCTTTAAACTTGGAGGGAGACCGTGGACTTTCTATGAATCATGAGTTTATTTGGGATTTAATTTTAGAGAAGGAGACTGTTTTTTCCTTGAAAAATTGAGCCCCCTCTCTCCTATATTTTCTACTGTCTCCTTATGTCTCTCTCCTATTGCCACCCCTGTATTCTCTACCATCTCTCTCCTACTTTTCTTAATGTCTTTTTTGAATTGGTTTACCAATTTTACAGGAAACAGGTGAGAGCTTTGGGAAAATTCTTCTCCTTCAGCTTCCTGTGGGGATTCTTCCAGTGGTTCTTCACAGCAACCGGTGACTGTGGATTCCAAAATTTTCCCACATTGGGCCTAAAAGCCAGGGATTACAGGTAAAAATTCTTCCAACTCTTTCCAGGAAAATGAATAAATCAATGTTGGGTTTTCTGACATAGTTTGATCCATCAAAAAGTAAGGGAGTAGTTTGCATAAGGTTGCAATCTTAAGCAATCAAAATGAGGTGCAGCACCAAATTTTATCATAATATGTAACTTTGGTGTCAAATTCTTAGGATGACATAAGAATCTATTTTCATATTTAATTATAATTTTTTAAAAAGTAGTTCAAATAAAAACGATTTATAAACTCATTAAGATCTTAAAAATGGACAGTCTAGATAATGTGTTTCAAGGTGTATTATTTTTAAGACTTGAAATCCTTGTTTTTCTTATACATGTATCTCGATGTCGAGATGATTAGTTAGAGAGTTTTCCAACTTCAACTAGGCCTTTTACGATAGAATTTTCAAAAGCACCTTAATTCTACATTTTACAGTTGCAAACTTATAAAAACTAGAAAAATGACAAATAGGGCAAGGGACTGGCAAAAAGAACTTAATGGTCTTTGACAAAAAATCAAAATGAGAGACAAACAAAAAATTATAAATCCATACCACATTTTTTACATTTTTTTTGAAAATCATTTGATTTTTTTTTATAATGTCTCCAAATTGTACACAGGACTCTTGGAGTTACTCACCGAGTCCAAGTGGGCACATTGCATTCAACCATACTATAAAAACAAAAGCCTAACGTGTAGTATAAAATTTACAGGTTTTATTTTGATTTCTCGGCCACTTATGTTGGAGTGGGGATGATATGCCCTTATATAGTGAATGTATCTTTGCTCTTGGGGGCTATTCTCTCATGGGGGATCATGTGGCCTCTCATTGAAACCCAGGTGGGGAAGTGGTATCCTGCAGGTCAAGATGACAATCTAAAAGGGCTTCCTGGATATCGGGTACCACTTCTTAGCTTTTTCATTCTCTTTTATATTAATTGTTGCTATATTTTATAAGAAAACAATTGAGTAATCTTCTGATAAGTGGGTTGAAGATTTTACTTGAGCTATCCTTAGGCCTGCAAATGGGTAGTGTCTATGTCGAGCAACCTCCACGTTGTGGTTTTCCTTCACATTGACATCACCCCACCAATACCGGCACAAAACTAATTCCTAAACTATTTGAAAAAAAGGATAGAGCTTGTCTTCCCCATTGAATTATCAAAAAAAAAAAAAATACATGACCAGAGATTTCTCAGACGAAGTATAAATTTGAAGAAGAAAAAGAATGTCAAAATACATGCTCCTTTTGTTCCCTTTTCTGCAGGTCTTCATCTCGATTGCCCTGATCCTTGGCGACGGCCTCTACAACTTCGGGAAGGTGTTCATCAAAAGCGCCCTGGCCTTGAACCAACAGAGACGAGCCCGAGCCATACTCCCAGTCACAGATGCCAACCCCTCTGCTGGCACTTCCTATGATGAGAAGCGCCGTAATGAGGTATTCATGAGCGATAGCATCCCCCCCTACATTGCAGCTGCCGGCTACGTCACCCTCGCTGCCATCTCCATTGGAGTCCTTCCCCAAATCTTCCCCCAACTAAAATGGTACTTTGTTTTGATAACATATACCTTTGCCCCTGTATTCGCTTTCTGTAATGCATATGGTGCCGGCCTCACTGATTGGAGCTTGGCCTCCACATATGGAAAATTGGCCATATTCATCTTTGGAGCATGGGCGGGGGCAGCTCACGGTGGCGTCGTTGCCGGTCTTGCAGCATGCGGTGTCATGATGGGCATCGTCTCAACAGCATCAGACTTGATGCAGGATTTCAAAACAGGGTATCTGACACTGGCATCCCCACGCTCTATGTTTGCAAGTCAGGTTGTGGGGACTGCAATGGGATGTGTAATCGCCCCTTGTGTTTTTTGGCTCTTTCACAAGGCATTTGATCTCGGCCGCGAGAAGTCAGAGTACCCCGCCCCCTTTGCGCTTGTTTATCGCAACATCTCCCTCATTGGTGTTGAGGGCTTCTCATCGCTCCCTGACCACTGCTTGACCCTTTGCTTGGTGTTCTTCCTGGCTGCAATGGCTATTAATTTGGTGCGCGATCTGACTCCAAAGAGGATTTCGCAATTCATACCGCTACCGATGGCGATGGCAATCCCATTCTATATCGGGGGTTACTTCGCGATCGATATGTGTGTCGGGAGCTTGATTCTTTTCGTGTGGCGAAGACTTGACAAGAAGAAGGCCGACGCATTTGCACCTGCTGTGGCCTCTGGAATGATTTGCGGCGATGGGATATGGTCCCTGCCGGCATCGATCCTTGCCATCGCCAAGGTGAAACCTCCTATCTGCATGAAGTTCTTGTCAAGGGCGGTGAATGCCAAGGTTGATGGCTTCTTGGCAAATTAGCGAGGAAGATTATGGTGGTTCTTCTGTTAGAGACAGTTATATGTTAAGTTAATGTCACACAGACTATTGAAGGTGTGAGTAAGTGTTGCTGATATCAATACTTGGGTAGAAAGCCTATATGGCTCAACATGTTTATATAATTATGGGATTGTATATAATTTATAAAATGAATAGGTTATAGATAGCTATCATATGTGGAATTTGATAGCTTGGGTGTGTAGTAATTTTTTAAAAACATTTCCTTGAGACTTTGAACTCGTTAAATGGCATGCACCTAGTCACCCAATGGTATGCACCTAATCACCCAATTCCACTTCCAATGGCCATAGCCAATTGTGACCTCCTTGTACTAAAGATAAATGTTCTTATTGTATAATTTTTTATTATTACTTGTAAATGAATACTATGATTTTTAGAGTATACAATAGAATTTCCCTTTCTATGAGATATAACAAGTGGATGGGGCGATGGTAGAGTATGGAATGGTAGGTTAAGATGGCTTCGGGCTCTACATAGAGTCGCTACAAAGTTTTTAATTGTTTTTTATATACTGAGGTGTTGATATATGTGAATATAAATTTTGTTGTAACACTTACGTAGAGGTGGTTTTGAACAAAATGGTGTTGCAAAGAAAAAGGTGTCTGTTCATATATTTTAAGGATGGGGTTTCTAAGAGTACCCCATCTCATAGCAGATGTGTGTTTCCCCTCTAAAGTCCATCTTAAAGATCGATTTTGGACCAAAATTGTAAGAGATTTTTAATCTAAATCAAGGTGATCATGAATTTATAAAATATAAAAATAATTTTAAAAAAATTTGATTTGATTTGATTTTTTTTTGTACCAACTTTTGTTTTTTTGGTTGAGTCAGTGGAGAGAGGGCCCAACTCTCGATAGTAATTGAGCCTAAGACGCAATGTTGCAAATCGCCAAATACTAACCAATTAAGCCCATGCTCTTTTCCTTTTTTTTTTTTTTTTTTCCGGTACCCTATCCTCAACCTTAAAAGCTCAAGAGATGTACGTGGCCCTATTCAGAAATGACTGTTTTATCTTTTAATTATGTTCTATATACTGAGATATTGACACGTATTAACATGCAAAACTAACTAAAGAGTAGAATGTCACAGTAACATTGAGCTTGAGTTATTTAGGAGGGGGTAGTGATACCAATAGTGAGCGGGCTATGTCTTAACATAACGCGTTCCCCTCCATTCCTATTGTTAACATATGAAAAATAAAAATAAACTAGTGCTATGTTGGTCCTTTTGAAGTTCTCTGCATAAGTTTTTTTTAAAAAAACATTTTAAAAAGTGTAATTTTTCGAATATCTCCAAAAACTCGTCTCAGATTTTGCAAAGAGAATAAAAGCCCTAAATCTCGACTCAGATTGTGCGACACCCTATTTAGTCTCTTAAGCTCCTAACTCCCCTATGGATGAAGCCGTGGAATCTTAACGTAGAGTTCCAAACCACAGTAAGCAAGTCGAGAAATAATAATAAATTAGCAAATAGAGAAAATGCTAATAAACCAAATTTAGTCCCAAAATTGGAGGCAAGAAATTGGGGCATAAATACAGGTCGACAATGAATCGAGTTAGAAAATCATGAATGTCTAGTATTTTGCTGAAAGAAACAGTAAAAAATATAATTCGATACATATAGATGAGATAAAATAACACTACAATTTCTATTTACAGTGGCGTCATGATAGAATTGTTGAACAATAATTTTATGTCCTTGGTAGCATTTAGGGTTTTTTTTAATATAATATAAGTAATGATTATATGAGACCCTTCCACATCTATGTGTGTAGGATCCCAAAAGATTTAGCACAAATCGTTAGAAAAGTTATCACATGGATGTGAAATTTGACTTTTTTAGATATCTGTGCTAAATTTAATGATATCATTTGGGGTCCTACACACATGGGTATGGGAGGGTCTCATAAGATCATTGCTCATATATATATATATATATATATATAAAACACTACGCAATGCCTATAGGCAAAAATAAACAGTGATTTTGCCTACCCCCATCACCTTCCAAAGTTCATCCTGTAGTCACGATTGTCTAGTAGTATTTTATTTTTCATTTTTTTCCTACAAATCGGAATGATCTAAAATTTGGAACGTGTATTCATCAAAAATAAAGAAACCTTCAAAAACTATAAAAAAATATTTTACATGAAAAATTGACTAAAATACCCCCAAAAAATTTCAGAGGTATTTTGATCAATTTATTTTTTGCTTATAAATTTTTTTTATATTTTTATTAGATGCACCTCAGTAAGATGTACATATCCTCCAAAATTTCAAGTCATTCTGATTTGTATAAAAAAAAAATGAAAAATAAAACACTACCGGACAATCGTGACCACGCGATGAAATTTGGACAGTGCTGAGGTAGGCTAAATCGCCATTTATTTTCGCCTATAAACGTTAAGAAAGACTTTTCCCCTCTCTCTTTCTTTATATATATATATATATATATATATATATATATATATATATATATATATATGGACACAATAGCTTGGCATACTTCCTTTATTGTCATTATGCCCAATGTATAGGTTTGCATAAGGTTGCCCTTAAACAATTAAATTAAAATGCACCCCTAAATTTTATCACAAGATGTAATTTTGGTGTCAACAAATCTTTTGATGGCCTATGAATCCATTTCTATATCTAATTATAAATTTTCAAACTCTAAAATTGATTCAAATCAAGTAGATCTATAAATACATGAAAATCTTAAATATCGACGATCCAGACAATGTATTGCAAGATGTACTATTTTTGGGATTTAAAATCGTTTTTTTTTTTCATATTCATACATCACGATGTCGAGATGATCAATTAGAGGGTTTTTCAAACTCAAAACAGCCTTTTATAATGAATTTTTGATGTGCACCTTATTTCTACATTTTAAGGTTGCAACCGTAAATTGTCTTTTTCCAATATATAATAGCCATACTAAACTCAATAGTTATATTGACATATAAAACTCAATAGTTATATTGACAAATAATAAGAGCAACAATCTTAAGTACAATCTTCCTGTTAGTAAAGGAACCTCAATATAGGATTCTAAATAACAATGACCAAAAAATCCAAAAATATGAAACAATGGTCCATCCAAAAAAAATGAGCAATTGAATTTTTTTCAGCACGACAATGGTTTTAAGATCCTTTTAACCTTTTGAGTATTCAACGGATTTTATTTTATTTTATTTGCAAGAATGGTGTTTCAGTGAGGACTGCCTGACTGTGAACCAAATAAATACTTGTTCTTTCTTCTCCATTAAAGAACCCTAATGGCGATTAGAGCTTGTTAGCCAATTATGAAGATATAAAATAGATTAAAAGGTTAACTTTGTTACTTTAGATCGACAAATGGGTTGCTGGAAATCGGACATTTCCAGCAACAATTTCGATCAAAAGTTAGCTAAATTTTGTTTTATATTATATAAAAAAATGCAACTTAGGGTTGAGAATTTCTCGGGTTAGATCCGGATCCACCAAGATACAGATCTAGATCCAAAAAGTATACATATGATTCATATCCGGATCTGGATCTGATTAGATCCAAAATATTTGGATCCGGATCAATTCCAAATTTGTATATTATAAAGTTAAAGGGTGTGGTTTCTTCAAGGTTGCAACCTTACACAATCCAATTTAGGAGTCCAAATTTTATGATAACATGTAATTTTGGCGAAATTTTTTTTTAGGATTATCTCAAAATCTATTTTCATACCTAATTATAAAATTTTAAACTCCAAAAATGGTTAAAATCAAGTAGATCTATAAACATATGAAAATCTTAAAAACAGACGATCTATATAATGTATTGCAAGATGCACTATTTTTGGGACTCATTTTTATTTTTATTTTTATAGTCATGCATCTCGATATCGAGATGATCAATTAAAGGTTTTTCAACATTAAAACAACCTTTTCCGATAGATTGTTTAGGTGCATCTCTAATTCTAGCTATTAAGGTTGTAATCTTATATAAACTTTTTCCAAAGTTAAAACATAGTTATAAAAGTTAAAATAATTATATATATATATATATATATATATATATATATATATATATATATATATATAAACCAGGTCGGATCCAGATCATATGCACATATACTTGGATCCAACCCGAACTATCATTCGGATTTAGATTTGGATCCAAACCCGAAATTCGGATCCATACCTAGATCCGGATAGGATCTAAACTTTGAGTTTCTGATTCGAACGGGGTAAATTCTCAGCCGTAACTAAAACTAGGCCAAGATGCCAATATACATGAGCAAAAAGAGATTATGTGAAAGCAATGGTTTAAAAAACGGATCGGTGCCCCGGATAGGGCACCTCAAAAACCCATCCGGATCGGTGAATCGACGATCAAGATTGGGAATCGGCCGAATCGATCCGATTAAGCCTTAAAAAAATCCAAAAAAAATATTAAAATTCATTATAAATGTTTTTTTTTAAGAATCCAATAAAAAATATGAATATTACATTATTAACTTTTATTTTTTTTATCAATTTACGAATATTGAGATGTTCTTTCCCTGTATGAACTTACGTTAACCATTAAATTTACATCACATAATACAAAAAACATAGATTTATCATGGATAAAGTATATAATCATACGTAGACTATAATAAATGGATTAAATCGATAAAAAAATGACCACTAAAATCGCGAATTGACGGAAAACCCTAATCCGTTAAAAAAAAGCTAAATTATTACAACCAACTAACTATAATACAAAATTATTACTAACTAGCTAACGACAATATTATACATTGCAATGAAAATTGTTGGTCTACATTTTATGATATAAAGAATAACAAATTCAAAATATCCTATAATATCATTTAATTTAAAATGCATTATTGACAACTGTAAGAAAATAGTACATTACAATATTTATAATGCAAATAAATAAATAAATAATAAAATATTTGGTTATCAATATAGAAATTATTAGAATGCGCATCAATTTTGGAAATAACACTTCAATTTTTCAAAAATATAATTTTTTAGATTTCTAGAATAAATTTAGTGGAAGAGATTATTAGAGATGGAGAGATATTTCAACCTTGTATGAATCCTATCTTAAAATTAATATTCTTAAATTTATGTTAAAGATTGGTATATTATAAAAATAAAATTTATAATTAGATCAGTTATTCTTAGTTTGTATTAAAAAATATTTATTGTATTAAAAAATACCTTTTATTGACAAGAAATACCTGTTGTATTATCTTCTTCTTTGACGAGAAAATATGATACTTGTTGTATTACTTTTTATTTTTTCTTTGACGAGAAAAAAAAGAAGATGTTGTAGTACTTTTTTTTTTGCTTGTTGTATTACTTTTTAATTTTTTTTACAAGAAAATAAGAAAATGATGCTACCAATACCTTTTATTTTGTTTTTTTTTACAAGAAATACTTATTTTATTACCATTTCTTTTTTACAAGAAAAAAAGAAGATGTATTGTCTTTTTTGTTTTTTAGCAAGAAATGCTCTTTGTATTTTTTTTATTTTTTGATGATATTATTTTCTTGTTTTTATTTCTTTTTAAGACAAAAGTAAAAAACTATCTTCTTTTTACTTTTTTTTTGTTTATGGTATTATTTCTTTTTTTTTTAAGACAAAAGTAAAAACCTATCTTCTTTTTATTTGCCTTTTTTTTTTTTTATGATATTATTTTTTTTTTTTTGGAGAAAAAAATAAAATTGCATAATAGCGTCCCAAACCCGATGGACCTCCCAAGAAGAAACCTAGTTGATAACCACCGCAGCCCATCGCACGCTGTTGAACACTTTTCTACAATAATTTTTATATTGAATAACTTTTCGACATTATATCACTTAGTGCAAATCCCACATCGAAGAATCAAAGAAGTTTAAACGCTATAAATATGTAGAATAGCATCAATGTTAGCGCGATCAAGAGAAGGGGTGGACTCCTACAATTTAAACGAAATATCCTCAGTTAGTGACTCGCCGACCTGTGACGTCATATGGAATCGTGATTTATGACGTATGAATCGTTCACGGTTCAAAATCATCGATTCTCCTCTAGGATCGGGCAACACGAGGTGACCGATTCGAATGGTTCAAAATCGCCGATTCTCCTCTAGGATCAGATCGGGTGACACAGGATGACAGATTCTCGTATCGAATCAAGCAAGAGTCCGTTGCGACTCGCCGATTTTTAAAACCCTGTGTGAAAGTGGTGATCGCCTATTTCCAAAACCCTGTGAGAAAATCGTCGATTCTCCTCTAGGATAGGGCGACACGAGGTAACCGATTCGAATGGTTCAAAATCATCGAATCTCCTCTAGGATCGGGCGACAATTCGAATGGTTCAAAATCCCCGAATCTCCTCTAGGATCGGGCCTCATGAGGTGACCGATTCCCGTATCGAATCGGGCAAGAGTCTGTTGCGACTCGCTAATTTTTAAAACTCTGTGCGAAAGTGGTGATCGTCGATTTTTAAAACCCTGTGTGAAAGTGGTAATAGCCGGGGCCAAAAGTGATAGCCTACCGGGTATGGTTTATATACACACGGGGTGACCGATTCGAATGGTTCAAAATTGCCGATTCTCCTCTAGGATCGGGCGACACGGGGTGACCGATTCCCGTATCGAATAGGGTGAGAGTCCGTTGCGACTCGTCGATTTTTAAACCCCGTGTGAAAGTGGCGATCGCCGATTTTTAAAACCCTGTGTGAAAGTGGTGATAGCCTACCGGGTATGGTTTGTATAGGGCCGAGGCTCCAAACCATCAAGTGAAAGTGGTGATAGCCTACCGGGTATGGTTTGTATAGGGCCGAAAGGATAGCCTATCAGGTATGGTTTGTAAAGGGCCGAGGCTCCAAACCATCAAAGTAAGGAGTACCTTTAAAGTAAGGCGTACCTTTAAATAGTGTCAAAAGATGTTGTTTCAATCAATGTTATCAAATTCGCTTCACTTCGGCCGAAGCCTTCGGATTTTAAGCATTAACTGAGATGAAGAGAAGCATGCGGTTGCCGCTTTGGGCTACTTCGGTCTGCTTCGGGTCTGATTCAGCTGAAGCTTCGTGCTACTTTCGTAAGAAGGGTAATACCTTTATAAAAGTTTTTATTTTTATTTTTTTGATTTTTTATTTGGAAAAATACTCCATATCGCCTATTTTTAGATTTTATTTCTTAATAAATCCAAGGTAAATATCTTCTAACCCTGTGGTCACTTTAAACATATTTTTTAACCTAAACAAATGTGAGAAAAACATGCCCTTTTTAAACCCAATCCCTTTTATCATTTCATTTCATTTATATACCCCAAACTTCTCTCTCTCTCTCTTGCTACATGTTTCACACTTTCTCTTCCTGTATTTATCTAAATACCCCTCTCTTCTCGTATTTATCCAAACACCTCTCTCTCTCTCCTCCCAGTAACCTCTCATCACCAATAATCTCTCTCCTCCCGTGTTTATCCAAACACCTCTCTCTATTTCTGTGTTTATATCAAAACACCTCTCTATCACTCCTCTTAGTAACATCTCACCACCGAGCATCTCTCTCCTTCCATGTTTATCTAAACACTTCTCTCTCTCTCCATATATTTATCCAAATACCTCTTTCTCCTCTTGTGTTTATCAAAACACCTCTATCTCTCTCTTCTCGATACCCTCTCACCACCAAACACCTCTTTCCACGTCTTATGTTTATCCAAACATTTCTCTTTTTCTCGATGTGCTTATTGCTCTTTTTCGTCGTGTTTATCCAAACATTTCTCTTTTCCTCTGTATGCTTACTGTGTATTTGGATGGAGAGAGTGTGAAGGGTGAGAGATGGGAAACGTGAAGGGAGAGAGCACGGGGAGGGAGGGTAAGGGGTTAGAGATGAAAAAGACAGAGAGAGAAGGGGTACAAAGAGAGAGAAAGAACTTTGGGAGAATGGCTTTTAGAAAAGGCATGTCTTTTTAGATTTCTTTAGTGTAAAAAAACGTGTTTAAAGTAGCTTAGGAGGTTAGAAGAAACAACAAAATATGTAATTTTTATGCCCGAAGATATCTTTTAAAACCTTGGGTCTATTGTGAAATGAAATCTAAAAATTGGGAAGATGACTTTTAAAAAAGGCATGTCTTTTTAGATTTATTTGGTTTAAAAAAACGTGTTTAAAATAGCTTAGGGGGTTAGAAGAAACAAAATCTGTAATTTTTATGCCCCAAGATATCTTTTAAAACATTGGGGCTATTGTGAAATGAAACCTAAAAATAGGAAGGTATCGAGATATTTTCTCTTTTTATTTTTGATATAATATATATAAATATATAATTTATTTATATTAAATTAAAAAAAATCTGAAGTCTTCCCCTGAATCGACCAAAGCACCGAATTGCTTAATTTTTCTCACCAAACCGAAGAAGTCTCTAAAGCGAATCTGGCAACATTGGTTTCAATGCTGGACATCTTTGTGATGACCTTAAAATTTATTTTCACCTCTAATTATAAAATTTAAAGCTTAAAAAATAGTGTAGATTGAGTATTTATATGAACACTTGAAAATCGATTATTATTATTTTTTTTATGTCCATACATCTTGAGGTTGAGATGATCAATTTGAGGATTTTTGAGCATTGAAACAACCTCTTCTAGTAAATTTTTGAGGTGCACTTTAATTTGATTGTTTAAAACCTCACCTTTATATAAACTTTTTTTTTTTTTTTTTACCTAAGTTCACTTTCGTAAATCCACATCAGCTGATTATTATATGAAAAGGATATACACAACTTTTACTTATATAATTATATTTAATTTGTATATTTATTTATATTTGATATTTCACCAATCAAGCGTTCATATTGATTTTTTTGTTTGAATGTAAGTCAAGCGTTCATATTGGTAAGCGGATGCTAAATCCACATCAGCTAATCATTTGATGAAGAAGGATATGGACCCAACTTTTATTTAGAGAATAATATTTAGTTTGAATATTTATATTTATTTGATATTTCACGAGTCAAAACGTTCATCATATTAATAAGCGGATGCCTTTCCTTTTCGCACTTGGCATTGAGCTGTAGAGCGTAGTGTTTTGAGTCTATTGACTGTAGAATATAGACTGTGGCCGAGTTATTCAATTAATCGCCCATTCCCGAGCTTACACCAATGTTTTGGACTTACCCTCGTCCCAAAAGGTGGTCTTCAAAGAGAGAGAGAGAGAGAGAGAGAGGGGGAGGATTAGACTTCAGAAGCAGTTAGAATGGCAAATGGCCTAAAATTGCCCTAGAAAGGTTCTATACTGCACCAGTGGCACTAAAAAATTAGGGTTTGGGCGACAAAATGTGGTCTAGGTCATCATGGCTTGAGGACAAAGTCACGATGAGCCTGGCTAAACAAGCCAAGCATTGAGCCTAGTCCAGGCCTATTCTGCCTGGGCTTGAGCCAATCCTATAGGAACTAGGGCTGGTCTTGGGCCAGGCCCTAGAATTTCCTTGTACTTCTCTTCTAGTTGTCTTGTATACATTGTTGGTTGGATAGTTTTAGCCATAAATCATAATATCATGTAAATCTTCGTATAAACTTGGCGTGCACACTTTTAACATGGACACATTAAAAAAATACTGATAAAGTAAAATTAAATATTCCCTCGAGTTAAAATGTTGTTTTAGTCATTTCATTTTATCATAAATATCTTTTATTTCTTTTAAGTTTGTTTTTTTAAAAAATAGACACACCCAAATTTCATGTCAAGATGTTTTATAAAACAATTTAAAATAAAATAAAATACTTTAGATAGTGTGATCACCATCCGGCAGACAAGGGCTAAGGTGCGACATTATGACTGATGTAAAATATCAAATTGCTTATAGTGAAGAATCACTTATAATTTTCTTCAGCGTGCACAACATGCTTCTATGGGAGCATACTATAGAAGGACTCCCTCGGGCAAACTGTAACTTAGGAGGATTTTTTGGATCCAAAATTTTGAGTCCTAAGTATCACCAGATGATTATTTAATGAAAAGGTTGGGAACTTAAGTTCTTAAATGCATAGATCTTGCTCTCCGAAAATTGGATAGTTCTTGTTCAATGTGTTTTTTTTTTTAGACACATGGAATCTTTTTTTTTTTTTTTTTGAGATATTGGTTATAAGGTTCTAGAGGCTACATCACCATACTTGGGGTCCAAAAATAGTCCAATATGGGTTTTACCTCGAGGGAGGAAATACACAATATGCTCTTGTGAGAGCAGCAAATCTTTTCACAATTTTCCTTATCAAGAGGCATGGGAGAGAACTTTCCTCTTTGGAGATAAGAGGAAAAAGAATTTGATCGAAAGACTGCGTATACCATGCTCCCATGGGAGCATATAGTGTATATCTACTCCCTCAATTAGAAGACCGACTTTGGAGGATGTTTTAAATTTGAAATATTGGGAACAACTTGGGCATTATTTCCAAATGAAAATACATTGAATTTTGAGTCTTCTAATACTTAGTTATTATCCTTTGAAAATCGGGGTCTTTTTTTAATCTTGAATGAAAAGAAATTGAATATTGAGTTTTCTAACACTTAGTTCTTAATCTTATCCTTTGAAAATTAGGGGTCTTTGTTGAATATTGAGAAGTTGTTTTTCCAAGTGCATAAAATCAGGATTTTTTAAAATTTCATTTTTAAATTGAGATTTATATATGGCTTGAAGATATGACATCCCTAAGACCTGGGGAAACAATGTCATTATCTCTACACATATGTGTCCCCCAAACATTTTTCTTGGGATTTCTGAAACCCAGCTTAACCGATCAACCTAATCTCCTAAAATCCGATCTTTACAATGAGAATAAAAGGGCTAAATCAACACCCATTAGTCCCCATGAGTGAAAAGCCATGGAAACCTCAAATTACAGTTCCAAGCAAGTGAGGAAAAATGTACTTTTGAAGATTTTCTTAACCTTTGATCATTAAATTGATTTAAAAAATTATTTCTTTCGAAAAATTTGAGTTTTTTGAAAAATTCGAGTTTTAGTCGGGACTACTGAAGCAAATAAAAATCGAAGTTTTTTATTTTATTTTTAAAAAGTTTTATTTTTGATTTTAGTTTTCACTAGGGTTATTATTATTATCTTATTATTTTATAAATTTTTTATTTTAGAAAAGTGTTATTTTATATTTTACTTTTCTTTAGGGCTATTATTATAGTATTTAGTGGTAGAGATTTAAAGAGTAGAGTAATAAATTCTTTATAGGACTTGATTATGATAGATTTTTATGAGTATATAGTTTCTAGTTTTTAAGATCGAGTTGTTTAGGATGTTGATAGGATTAGTTGTTGGGTTTATTATCATACAGGTAGTTTATAGGATAGGATAAAAGTGGTAGCAAATGAGGTTTAAGAGAGAGATAAGGGGTGAGTTGAAAAAATTGGATGAGATGAAGATAATGAGAGAAAAATACGTAGTAGAGAGAGATATATATTATTTTTGGGTTTTATTTTTTATTTTCAACTAAATGTATTTAAAGAACCCTAATGGCAATCAGAGCTCATTAGCAAGTATTGAAGAGATAAAATAGAGCTTATTGGCAAGTATTGAAGAGATAAAATAGAGATTCAAAGGTTAACATTGATTTCAGTTCGACCAATGGGTTGTCGAAAATCTTACATTTCCAGCAACGATTTTGATCAAAATTAACTAAAAATGCAGGATTATCACCCTTCGAAACTCACTAAACTCGTGGTTAAAGAAAATTTGAATTCTTTAAAATAGTATCCCCTCAACATATGAGTTTAGAAACCCAAAGTTAGCTAAATTTTGCTTTATATAATAAAAAATAGTGCACTAAAACTATGCCGACAAAATTGGGCCCAATGGCTAGGCAATCATGGCCCAAGAACAGGGGCAGGATAGGTCTGAGTAAAGCCGGGCTAAACAAGACAAGCACTGAGCCTTGGCCAGGGCCTCTTCTTCCCAGGCTTGGGCCAGCCTTATAGGGGCTAGAGCTGGGCTTTGGTCAAGGCTGGCCTGGCCTGGGCCAAGCCCTAGAATTACTTTGTACTCCTCTTCTAGTTGCCTTATCTCCATTGTTGGTTGGATAGCTTTAGACATAAATCATAATATCCGGTAAATCATCTTCATAAAATTTGTGGTTCGCCCCCTTCTAACATGGGTGCATTAAAAAAAAAAAATTGATAAAGTAAAATCAAATATGCCTTTAAGTTAGAACCCTATTTTAGTCATTTCATTTTATCATAAATATCTTCTTCGTTTTATTTATTTATTTATTTAAGTATGCTTTTAAGAGAAGTGGGCACACCCAAATTTATAAAACAACTTCAAATAAAATACTTTACTTCGTGTGATCATGATCGGGCAGTCAAGGCTAAGGTGCGACATTATGACTGATGTTGAAGAATCACTTCTAATTTTCTTGAGCGTGTACAAAATGCTTCTATGGGAGCATACTATAGAACAACTCCCTAGGGCAAAAATTTAACTTGGCAGGATTTTTTTGGATTCAAAATTTTAGACCCAAGTATCATAAGATGGTTATTTTCATGAAATAAATTGGGATCTTAAGTTCTTAAGTACCTAGTGTCATAAGATGATTATTTTCATGAAATAAATTGGGATCTTAAATTCTTAAGTACCTTGCTCTTGAAAATCGGACAGTTCTTGTTGGACGTTTTTCTTTTTTAGGTATATAGAGAGTCGTATTTTTTTTTGTTGGATATTAATTATTAGGTTTTAGAGGATACATCACTAAACTTGGGGTCCAAAAATATTCCAATATGAGTTTTACTTTGAGGAAGAAAATACATAATATGCTCCAGAGCAGCAAATCTACTAACCCAAAAAAAGAGCAGCAAATCCTTTCACAAATTCCCTCATCAAAGGGCATGAAGAAAACTACTTTTAAGAGAACTTTCCATTAGGATTAAGGAGATAGAGGAAAAAGAATTTGACGAAAGAGTGTGTACACCATATGCTCCCAAGAGAGCACATAATGTACATCCACTCCCTCGATTAGAAGACCTACTTTGGAGGATTTTTTAATTTGAAATATTAAGAACCACTTAAGCATTACTTTCAAATGAAAAGGAAATGAATTTTGAGTTTTTTTACACTTAGTTCTTATCATTTGAAAAATGCGGTCTCTATTCAATGTAGAGAGTACAATCAGGATTTTATTTAATTTTTATTTTTAGATTGAGTTTTAAACGTGGCTTGAAGATATGACATACCTAAAATTTAGGGTTGTAAGGTTCCGGAGATTAGATCCAACCTCTGGTCCGGGTCCAAAACATAGACCCGAATACTACTTGGTCCAGGTCCAGGTCTTGTCGGACCCAACCTAGACCCAAATAGTATGGGTGCATGTGTTATTCATAAATGTTGCCAATACATTTATTTTTTAGAAATTTTCAGTTATTACGTAAAATAGTAAAGAATATGCGTATTAATAAATGTTGTGGCATACTTTAAATATTCGCAATAATATGGGTGTATGATGGTAAGAAAAGATAAATAAAAAAAAAAAAAAAACTCATAGTTATAGCCCACCTCAGTGGGTGGCAATGGACCTTACCAGCCCTAGGCCTTGACGAGTAGACCCGACCTCGGGTCTAGATATAAGTCCAAATTTTGGACCCGAAAAATCGGGTCCGAGTCCAAAACTTGGAATACTATTTAGGTCAGGGTCCAGGTCCTGTCGGACCCGACCCGTTGCCACTCCTAGTTCTAAAGCTGGTTCTATGTTAGGTTTTTCCCGAGAGCAATGGAGTATCGAATCGTTTGGCTTTAGTGAAACAGTGGCAAGTCAAGACTAGGAAGAATAATTTGGATACAAACAGGCTCTCAAAATGTGATGGGGCTGCCGCCTGTTTTGTCCCAACAGGAAGTATCTAACCTCCCTCTCCAAAAACATATCCCTCTCTCTCTCTCTCTCTCTCTCTCTAAAATGATGCAAAGTCAAAAAAGAATTCATGCCTTTTTCTTTATACATAAAAAGTATGTCGTTTTATACGAAAATGACTATAGCTTTGAGAAAATATAACCACCCGCATTATAATGGCATGATTTTTTTTGGATTTATTCAAAATCCAAGTTTCCGATGCTAGGTAGTTTTAAATATGAAGACAGAAACGAAGTTAACATTTCCAATGTTTGGATTCTCTAGTTTGGATCATTATTTGTAAGCAAAAAATTCATATAAGATAAGGCGCACCTCGAACAAAAAGATTGTTTTGAAACGGAAAACCCTCTAATTAATCATCTCAAGTTCTAGATGTACTGACATTAAAAAATAAAAAATAATTCAACCCTTGAATATAGTATATTTGTAATACATTATTTATAGCATTCATTTTCTTCAACCTCAAAATAGATTCATATTTTTTGAAACTGGAGAAAGAAAATGTGGATTTTAATTTTTATTTTTAAATAACTTGAGTTTTCTAAAAACTAATATTTTTTTTGCCTCGGTTGAGCTAGTTTGAACCTAACAAGACCTCT
Organism: Amborella trichopoda; assembly: GCF_054954075.1. Classification (NCBI taxonomy): domain Eukaryota; kingdom Viridiplantae; phylum Streptophyta; class Magnoliopsida; order Amborellales; family Amborellaceae; genus Amborella; species Amborella trichopoda. The sequence continues at coordinate 1,938,866 of NC_142344.1, forward strand.
CATGGATTTAGTGGTTGGTCACGATCTTGATCATATTTGTACGAAGTACCTAGCATGAGGGGTTTATCATAATTTGAAAAGCATGAGAATTCAATCAATAATGTCAATGGAGCACCACAATTAAAAAGATAAAACAGAAGATTCACAAAGATTTATATCATTAATTATTAATATTCATCTACGAGCAAAGACAATCAATGATTTAAATATCTTGACTCCAAATATATAAAATAGCTCTCGCAAAAAATATATAACATAGCCTTAAATACATGAAAACCTTACATATAGAGTCTCAATCCCAAAACTTAAACCTCCAGAAACATATACATATGCTAACCCCATTGGGACAAGAGAGCGGTGGAGATGGACATTCATCCATTGAGTGCACAAACGCATAGGACTGGTCCATCTCCATCCATCGTTGGAGATCAACGGTGCAGATATACTATGAAGGACTTTCTCTTAACACAATTATACGAGGGTATATGTATATTTTTTGAGAAATTTATATAAATATATTTAAAATTAATTATTTCATATTTGCACAATTTTACATATTCTCAACCACACTTACCAAGACAAGACTGAACCCAATTGATACATGGGCCGGTCTAGTCTAAATAAAAAACATGCCTTGATGAAAAACTAGTCAAAACCAGTATTTGATTGGTTTTGGATGTTCCAAACAGCCAACTCAACTAATCGGCCAAAACAAAATTGGGCACTGTGTTTTTTAATATATTACATATTTTTAAAGTGTTGTTTATATTTTTTATATATAATTTAAAATGCATTCAATCCAATTCGATTGGTTGGACCGATTTTGACTAGAGCAATCCCTTTGTTGGTTCAATGACTAGTTCCGATAACACTGTTGTTTTCAACCGTTTCAACTTATGAAGATGCATTTTCTTTATGGGCTTTTTGATATTATATAAAAATAATAAATAGTTCATGTCTTTGATGTATTTTGACAGATTTCCCTATTTTTTTGGCAGATGCGTGCTCGTTCATTAGGAAATTGAACGTACAAAATAATCCCAATTCATGGCTTCTTTGATGTTTTTTACATGGAAAAAGAGAAAAGAAAATAATTACCCAAAAAAAAGAGGAAATAATAAATTTGGAATTTCCAAATTAAGCGGGATTCATGTGACCGCTTTGCTTGCCCACATTCGTGACCAAAATTATGGGTCGATTTTTATTTCATTTTCAACCGTTTCTTTAGTTCTTTAGTCAGTTATTGTCTGTTCAGAAAATTTTCTAAAATGCCCTCCATGGGGCCATAAACACGAGAAACAAGCCTAAAGCCCAGGCACAGGGCGTGGCCCGGGTCACGAGAATCCGGAATTCAAGGGGTTGCTTTGGCCGTACAGGGGTATTTTAGTCATTTAAAATTTTATGGCTTGCTTTAACTGATCACTAAAGGTTGAGTTTAACCTAGAATACTTCTTTACTACTTGCACGCATGTCATTTATTAGGGTGGGTCATCTCCATAACCCTAGACTTTCTTCCAAACTTCAATGTAATTAAGTGTTTAACAAGGGAAAACGCCTTTAGCATGTATTTGGCCGAAGCGGAGCGAATTTGACACCAATAAATTTATGTTTTTTGCGGTCCTCATATCATGCTCTTTACATGTAAAAATTTACTCAAACTTTATTCTTTTCTTTGGATAAAATAAAATGTACTCAACTAAAACCACAACATGCTTCTCATGGCACTCTTCATAATTAATTTTGTTGGTATCAACAGGGTGGTCATAAAGTTTGTTTTGACATGCCAAATGACCATGTATATTGGTGAGAGCAATGTTTCAAAGAACGCGGTGCAAATGGGAAATCGCCTCAATCGGATTAGTAATCAAATTAGACCAATCCGGTTCTGGCCAAGTATACTATTGGAACTTGCCAGCACCCCATGAAAACCCTCCTCATATTTCTTTCATATTTTATAGGTGTATTCCATTATTTAAAACCTCATGCAACTTCTTTCACTTTTATTTTAATTTTTTTGTTTTAAAATAATTTTCGAAGTCCTTGATATACAAATCAACAATCCAAACTTCATCCCATCCATCCAGTTTGGGTTACAGAATGAGGATGCTTTAGTTTCCTTAATGTGTGGCCCAAACTTTCTCTGTGTCTCAACATGCGTATAATTAATATTTTTGTTTAGAGACATTCAACTATCTAATTTGGTAGTTCATTAGGGATTATATCATGCAACAATTATAGTATGGTGCACCATGTGTTGTTATTTTCGGCTTACTCTCATTCAATCCAAATCGAACATAGGTTTTGAAACACATATCAACCATACTATATATGGAGATACAAGGATTGAATTCCCTTTGTATCCAGTTATTTGTGTCTAGTGACTTAGAGAAAAAAAAAAAAAAGAGGGTTTTCTTTTTTTGCGGCAATGTTAGATAATGATAAGAATAAAACTTAACAACCAGAAGTAAGTCTTTTTTTGCGGCACTGTTGGAGAATGATAAGAATAAAACTTAAACCACTAACAACCAGAACTAAGCATGTTCTTAACCTTTAGAATCATAATTTTTCATGCATTGTATGGGGACTTGGATGAGCTATAAATTTTGTCAATCTAACTGACAAGTCATTATAGATAAGTAAGGGTTTATATTTGTCAATTATCCCTAATTCATAAATAGCCTCGCCATATTTCAGGCGTTTGACCTGCCGACTAAGAAGTCGGGAAAAGATATTGAAAGTAGGGCCGCACTTTCTAATCGCCGATTACTTGAAATTCAACGATCTCTAAGAACGTCAAAGTCTAGCTAATACAAGCCAATGGTTCACACGGACTCTCTCTCTCTCTCTTACTTTAATACCATGCAAAGACCCTAATTTTCTCGTATTAATACCCTCCTCTCTCTCTCTCTTAAAACACCCCTCTCTTCCTCACTTTTGCAGAGACTTCAGGCCCCAAGAGCGGTTTTGGCACCGTCCAAAACCTCCTGCTCTGGCCCAAAACCAAAGTCTCCCAACCCCAATCCCTGTTTTGTCACCCTTAGATCCCTCCCCCCAAAACCCAAGAGTGGTTTCAGTCCTTTAAAGACCTCCTCTCCAAACCCAAAAGCTGTTTTCCTCCCCAAAAACCATAATTCCATCGCCCAGAAGAGTGGTTAACGTGATAGAAAGATAGATGGAAAACAGAGATGGAGAGAGCGGGACGGCGGTTTCCGGCTACGATTCGACGCACAGAGATGAAGACGAGAGAGATGTGCTCTCGGTCGAGCAAATATTCGAATCGAAGACGATTCCGCCGTGGCAGGAGCAGCTCACATTCAGGGCTTTCTTTGTGAGCTTTGTGTTGGGAGTTATGTTTAGTGTGATTGTGATGAAGCTGAATTTGACGACTGGTATAATTCCAAGCTTGAATGTGTCTGCTGGTTTGTTGGGGTTCTTCTTTGTGAAGAGTTGGACAAAGTTCTTGGAGAAGATGGGGCTTTTAAAGCAACCTTTCACTAGGCAGGAGAACACTGTTATTCAGACTTGTGTGGTGGCGTGCTCGGGGATTGCTTTTAGTGGTGAGTTTTCATCTCTCTCTCTCTCTCTCTCTCTCTCTCTCTCTCAATCGCTCTCGTTCTTTCTCTTCGTTTAGTTGTGTTTTCATGGACCTCTCTCTCTAAAACTCTCTCTTCCTGCGTTTAATGGTGAACTTTCATCTCTCTCTTCTGCGTTTAATGGTGAGTTTTCAACTCTCTCTCTCTTCTGCGTTTAATGGTGAGTTTTCATCTCTCTCTCTCTTCTGCGTTTAATGGCGAGTTTTCATCTCTCTCTTCTGCGTTTAATGGTGAGTTTTCATCTCTCTTTCTCTCATGCACACATGCAGAGACTGATGTCCCAACTTATCTGTCAATAACTAGTTTTGGGTCTATCTCATTGATGCTTGATAGAATCTGTGTATTCTGACAATTCTGGTTTTTGATCTTTCTCCCTAATCTCTCTTGGATATTTCGGAATGTTCATATTCTCTCTCATGGATCGTCTTCTATTTTTTCCATTTTTTACTTTATTCTCTTTTACATGGATCTTGTCTATTTTCTTCAAGAATAAATAAATAATTCTGTTTTATTAAATAAAAATTGATTTCTTATTCTTTGCTTGATTTGTTTTATTCACTAATAGACTTCTTCATACTTTTTTTGTCAAATGGAATTGATTTCTTAGCTTGATTTTTTCTTCTTTCGATCCGGATTCGATTCTGGGGATCGATGGTCAAGTTCAGTTTGATTTCTTTTGAGATGAGCTTCCTTCTTCTTGGCCAATAATATCTTATTATTTATTTTTGGATATTATTGTAGTTATCGCTCCCAATAACATTGTTTATTGGATCAATTTTGGATCAATTGTTCATTTGATTTCTTTTGCGATGAGCTTCCTTCTTGTTGGCCAATAATATCTTATTATTTATTTTTGGATATTATTGTAGTTATCGCTCCCAATAAAATTGTTTATTGGATCAATTGTTCATTTGATTTCTTTTGCGATGAGCTTCCTTCTTGTTGGCCAATAATATCGTATTATTCTTGTTGGATATTATTGTAGTTATCGTTCCCTATGGGATCAATTGTCCATTTAATTTTACCTTTTATTAAGCTTACTCCTTTCCATGCTCCTTCTACAATATAGAAGTTCTATCTTCTCCTTATCCAACCCTCCATTTCCTCTATCCTCACTCTGCCCCCATCACAATGTCACGTCTCTACACTATTTTATTTTTAATTTTTTTTAATAAACTATTTTGACATCAAATCACAATGTCACATCTCAACACTATTTTATTTTAAAATTTTTTCAATAAACTATTTTGACATCAAATTTTGGATGTCCATTCCCTCTACACTAGCGAAAAATAAAAAAAATATTTTCAATAACATAAAATAACTAAAATACCCTTAAAATTCTCAAGGGATATTTGGTCATTATATTTTATAGAAAATTTATTTTTAATATTTTTTATATGTGTCTTGTACAAGTGAAAAATAAAAAAATTATTTTCAATAAAATAAAATGACTAAAATACCTTTAAAATTTTCAAGAGGTATTTGGTCATTATATTTTATAGAAAATTTATTTTTAATGTTTTTTATAGGTCTCTCCCAATAAGAAGAAGGCATGTACCAAATTTCATATTCATACAATTTGTATAAAAAAATAAAATAAAATACTTTGAGATGTAGGATCTAAGATCAAACGGTGGGTGGCTCTCTTGATCAAAATTGAACGGCTGGATGGTAAAAGAGAATAAAACTTCAGCTTTTTTCTTATCTTTTTAATCCAAACAATTTTTAAAAAAAAAAAAACAATTTTTTTTTAAAAAAACAAATTTTTTTCTAACCCTCTCCCCATTACTGCCCTCTCTCTCCTCTCCGTGAATCACCCACAAGAGAGAAAGGGTCTATTTCACCCAACTCTTTCTCTCTCTTCTCCTCATGGATCACCCACTAAATAGAGAAGACTTGCGGAAAAACAAAGAGAGAGGGATCTAGGAAGGAATAGTAGAAAATAGGGTGAGAAGAAGGGATTTGGGAGATTCATGGAGAGAGAAAAACATGTAAAGAGAGAGAGAATTTATTTTTATTTTTATTTAAACTAAAAACCAAGAAAATAAAAATAACTAAAAATTTATGTTAGGCCGAAGAGATCCTTACTTTACAAGGAAAGAGATACACGAGAATTTTTCAAAATGCATTTCCACTTGGTATCCATATTCCTGGAGCTTGAATGAATAATAAATTAATTAATTACACACATCCCTCAAAAAAAATTAAAATAAATCTAGTTTTAAAGCAAGGTTCCGAAAGACGTTTCGGCCAAGGGACTTGCCCTCAGTTGAGTCGAGTTACTCGAATCTGCCCATGTCTTGCACTGGGCCAAAAAGCCATTGAAAAACAGAAAAACAATCAGAAAAAATATAGAAAAAGTAGAGAAAGTAAAATAAATAAATAAAAAATAGAAATAAAAAATTATATAAAATAGGTATTATGGCACAAAACGCTTGCTAAAAACAAAAAAGTCACATAAAAAAAATTCCATACAACAGTTCTACATTTTTTTTAATCAGATTTATTTATTTATTTATTTTTATATGCCCCATAGTTGGGGTAAGTCCGAGTAACTCGCCCAATAGCCTTGGGATCGGTCGTCAGAACATTGTTTTAAAGTTTGAAACCCATTTTTTTTCAAATTCATAATTGTGATAGTGAAAATGATTCTCTAATTTCTATTTGCTATGGAAGCATGCATCTGCCCTCTCTCTCCCAAATTTTGTAAACTGATGAATGCCTAATTTCTTCATTTTTTAATGGAAAAATGAACAGGTGGTTTTGGGAGCTACTTGTTTGGCATGAGTGAAACGATTGCCCATAGATCAACGGATGGACCCATCGACCCACAAACCATTAAGAACCCGGGCTTGGGTTGGATGATTGGCTTTCTTTTCGTCGTCAGCTTCCTGGGCCTCTTCTCCATTGTCCCCCTCAGAAAGGTTAGCATTCCAACTTCTTACTGTAATCCCTTTTTTTTTCTTTCTTTCTTTTTTTCTACTGTGTGGGTCTATAGAGTGAGTGCACTTTTTTTTTTTTTTGGTTTTGACAAAGAAGAAAGAAAATTTTTAAATTGATTATTTGGACCCCGACAATAATAAATGAAAAAGGACCTCACGCCCTAAGAGTGGTCTGATTTTAGGATAATATTCTTGAACCATCCATTTCTCAAGTCTTCATGGCTTAGGACCTTTCAAACAGGATCGCATTGAAATCATATATTTTTCACTGATTTTGTGTTTTCAGATTATGGTCATCGACTATAAGCTTACTTATCCAAGTGGAACGGCTACTGCTCTTCTCATCAACAGTTTCCATACGCCTCAAGGAGCTAAGCTAGTCAAGTCAGTAGCTCCAAAACTTCCTCTATTTTCTTAATTTAAAAAAGAGTAATGATCTAATAGGACTTCCTCCACTGTGTAGGACCTTAAAGCATCACCATTAAAGTACCATTAAAGTTGATAATGTGTGTAGGATCCCAAATGATCATCATTAAAAGTACCATTAAAGTTGATAATGTGTGTAGGATCCCAAATGATCATCATTAAAGTTGATACGGATTTCTAAAGAAATTATCAAATGAAGAAGTTATCACATGGGTGTGGACTTGACATTTCTATAGATCAGTATTTTGGGTTCCTATACACATAGGTGGGGGAGGGTCCTATAAGATCATTTCTCATGACAACTCTCTCTCTCTCATATCCTATGTTTGTTTCCCATATTTTCCTACACTCTCTCCCTTGTTTTCTCTTAACCCCCACTCCAATATTTCCTATTGTCATCAGTTTTTTTCCCAAATAATCGGTATCAGCTATCAGCTATACAAATCTTGTTATGTCATTTTACTCATTCTACTCTATTAAGAGTCATACCTTGTGAGGTTATAAATCCATAAATTTTTTCTCACTACTTCAAATCATATCTTTTTGGGTACCTTTTATTCTTTTTATCCTTCAACTTGAACTAACTCGCACTTCTTGATATTGCATTGAGTCCGTACCATACATTGCCAGTCCACTTAAGTTTACTCTTTCATCATCATCATTGTTATAGTCTTTTTTCAATTAATTGGAATCAGCTACACGAATCATGGTCCTCTATTTTGCTTTATTAAAAAATAAGCAGATAATGTAGTTGTAGGATTCATGATAAATTTTGATAAAATTTTACGTTGGATGCCTACCTAATACAACTCAACCCTTTTACCCAAGCATAAGACAAACCAACCCTTTTACCCAGGCATGAGATGGGTTAAGGGAAAGTTTACTATCTCTCATCTTATTGCCTATTGGTGCCACATGCATTTCTTACAATTTGCCCCCTAGATTTTGTCCCTTCTCTCACATTTTCTACTAGTCCCCATCCTTCCTGCATTTCCTATTGCATGCCCCCCTATATTATCCTCTCTTTTTTCTCTCTCTCTCTCCCCTATTTTCTACTTTTCTTAATTTCTTTCATGAATTGTTTTACCAATTTTATAGGAAACAAGTGGGGGCTTTGGGTAAATTCTTCTCCTTCAGCTTCTTGTGGGGATTCTTCCAATGGTTCTTCACAGCAAGTGATGGATGTGGATTCGCAAGTTTCCCCTCATTGGGCTTAAAAGCAAGGGATAACCGGTAAGAATTCATCCCCATTGCACACATAAATAAATAAATAAAGTAGACAATAAGGCAATCTAGAACTAGGTAATCATAATTAATCTTGACCATTAAATGTGAAGTTGACTGGCTGCATTATTTCATTGACCAAACTCAAAGCTTAAAGGAAATTTTCTTAAACTTTGTGACACAACCAAGCTATGAGATTTCACATTGGATGGTTATAAATAATTGTGACCTCCTTCTACAACACAAGTTGTATTAAGGTAAATAGTCTCATTGCATGCAATCCCATAAATAAATATTGCACTTCCAACATTACATTTTGATTTTACCTTTTGATTAAGGAAAAATATAGAAAGAGACCATTATACCTTTGGTACAAGGTGGTCATAGTTAATCTTGACCATTGGATGTGAAATTGGATGGCTGCATTTATTCCATTGACCACGCTCAAATTTCAAAAAAATTTATTCCATTGACCACGTTCAAATTTCAAAGAATATTTATTGAACTATGTGACACACCCAAGCTATCAAATTTCATATCGGATAGCTGTAAGTAATTGTGATCCCTTTGTATCAAAAGTAAATAGTCTCATTTCACATCGGATAGTTGTAAGTAATTGTGATCCCTTTGTATCAAAAGTAAATAGTCTCATTGTATACAATCCTGGTAACCGATTGTCTACAAAGGTACTATTTACATGGAGGTCACAATCATTCTTATCCCTTATTTTTCAAAATGGGTGGTTTTAATAGGGTCACTCAATAGTCACAAAATTCCAAAAAAAATAATTATCGGACTTTGTGACTCACCCCAAGTCATCCAATTTGACATCTGATGAATTAAAATGATTGTGACATTTACGTACAAAAAATAAATGGTCTCTTTATAGACAATCACTTTATAGTGACCACCAATATTGAGTGAGTTTCGGAAATAGACTCTCGAGAGATTTGCCTGACGAAACTCTAGCTTAATTCATGAGAAGAGTAATATTATATCATGAAGCTCCCTCATTGTTTTACTCAAAATAAATTGAGAGAGAGAGAGAGAGAGAGAGATATTTTATCAAAAGAATTAACACTGTGATGAAACTCTGTTTTCACACTCCAGTAGGAGAACCAAAGAACAGAGAAACACAGGGAAGAAACAAAGAACACTAGCAAAAACTAAATAATCACAAACTTAAAGAAAATCCTGACTTTATATGAGAAATCATTTTATCACTTAACCATATCACTTAACCATCAATGGCCTAACATGTAGTATAAAATTTGCAGGTTTTACTTTGATTTCTCGGCCACTTATGTTGGGGTGGGGATGATATGCCCCTACATTGTGAATGTGTCTTTGCTCTTGGGTGCTATTCTTTCATGGGGGATCATGTGGCCTCTCATTGGGAATAAGAAGGGAGACTGGTACAGTGCTGATCTTAAAGATAGCAATCTCCATGGACTTCAAGGATATAGGGTACCACCTCTCTCCTTTTTCAATCTCTATCAAAATTGTTTGATTTAAATAAACTTATAAGAGACAAGAGACAAGAGATGAGGAATAACATACCTGAAAGTTGTAATTCTTTCTCTTTTCTGTTACTCCTTATCTCTTATTGCTTCTTATCTCTTGTGTCTTACAATATAGTTGTTTTTCACTGGAAAAAGATCCGGTGGCAGTCTAGCTCGACCAGTGCAGGAAAACTCAGTCCAACTTTGGTTGTCTAGTCTGGAATTTTCTTGATATTTAATTATATATATTATTCGGACTCGATATAATCAGACCAACATTACCCTGGGTTGGGGCCGAATTCGATTTCATGTTTTCCGACTCTGTGCCCATGTTAGGGATTTGTTTGATCATTTTTGGATCATCCTTATTGATCCCTAGAATCAATTATAAACAACAAAGTTTGACCCCTCTCAAGATCAAATCTCCCACTCTAGACCCTCCATCTGATGTTCAATAAAATCTAGGTGTCTAAGGGCACGTACTCTTTATTTTATTAATTTTTTACAAAATTGTTCCCATTGCAAATCAACGCTATATAAATATTTTCACATTAGAAATATTCCCCAACTATGGTTACCATTCTACCCGAGTCTTTTTTTACTGACTAATATATTTTATGTACTCCCTTGATTTAGGAAATTGATTGTTGTATCTTCTCTTTGAAATTTCAGAGCTAAATATTGAATATATTGATACTCTGATCCTTTTCTCCCTAAGTTTCTGTGTAATATGTTTCTTTATTTGACCGTTATTATGCATTCAATTTGAGCTCATGTTCTTCTATCATATTCCTAAAAATCTTCGAAGCAAATGATAAATCAAAATTAAGAAAATCATGAGCTTTTGGAGAAATTCAAAGAATTTTTATAGAAAAAGGAAACAATGGATTACTAGTGCTGCACCAAAACGAAACATAAATCATCTTTTCTTGAGAAAAAAAGAAGAAAACAAACAAATTTTAAAACAAATTTGATATCACATGGTTCGCCGTTGCCCTTTTGCACAGGTCTTCATCGCAATCGCCCTGATCCTGGGCGATGGGCTCTACAACTTCGGCAAGGTGTTCTTCAGAAGTGCACAAGCCTTGAACAAGCATAGAAGGACCCAAGCCATCATCCCAGTTTCTGGAGCCACCTCTAGCGCCGACACCACTTCCTACGACGAAGAGCGCCGCAAGGATATCTTCATGCGCGACGGAATACCCAACTACATTGCTGCCTCTGGCTATGTTGTCCTCGCAGTCATCTCCATTGCAGTCGTCCCCAAAATCTTCCCCCAACTGAAGTGGTACCATGTTTTGGTAACCTATTGCTTTGCCCCAATATTGGCTTTCTGCAATGCATATGGTTCTGGCCTCACTGATTGGAGCTTGGCCTCGACATATGGAAAATTGGCCATATTCATCTTCGGAGCGTGGGCAGGGGCGGCCCATGGTGGCGTTCTCGCCGGCCTGGCTGCATGTGGTGTCATGATGAGCATTGTCTCGACGGCGTCGGACCTGATGCAGGATTTCAAGACTGGTTACCTGACATTGGCATCGCCACGCTCCATGTTTGTAAGCCAGATAGTTGGGACCGCAATGGGATGTGTGATCGCTCCTAGTGTCTTCTGGCTCTTCTACAAGGCATTCAATATTGGCGCTGCGGATTCTGAGTACAGCGCCCCATTTGCTACCGTCTACCGCAACATCTCGATTCTCGGTGTCGAGGGCTTCTCATCACTGCCAATGCACTGCTTGACCCTCTGCTTGGTGTTCTTCTTGGGCGCGATGGTTGTCAATTTCTTTCGCGATGTGACTCCCAAGAGCATTTCGCAGTTCATACCGATACCGATGGCAATGGCAATCCCTTTTTATATCGGGGGTTATTTCGCAATCGACATGTGCATTGGTAGCTTGATTCTGTACCTGTGGGAGAGGACCGACAAGAGGAAGGCCGACGCTTTTGCTCCAGCCGTAGCCTCAGGATTGATATGCGGTGATGGAATATGGACGCTGCCGGCCTCGTTCCTCGCACTCGCGAAGGTGAACCCTCCAATTTGCATGAAGTTCTTGTCTAGGTCAGTGAATGCAAAGGTGGACACCTTCTTGGGGGGTTAGAGAGATGAAGAAAATTATGGTGGTTGTGTTAGAGAGAGAACGCTTTGTGATGATGAATGTAGCAGGGGTATTATTGTACAGGATCAGGGGACTATATCAGGGGAGGAGAAAAGAGAAGTGATGATTGGTTGGTGTTATTTTGGGTTTTTTTCTAGTTTTGAACTTTTTTGTCCTTAAGAATGTGTTTATGCTGGTTTGTTAGGTTGGTTGAAATTGGATTATTAATTCAAGTCCTTGATTCATAGAATTGTAAATGGTGGGCTTTAATTTAGTATGTGCTTCTCTGTTTATCTTTGGTTGGAGTTATGCTTCTTTCTCTTTTCTCCATTTCTTTCTTGGATTGATCAGCGGAGTTGATAATTCCTTGGTTTGGATCAGAGTACAAATCAGAACCGACCCGACCCAACCCGTCTGTTCTGCCCTCACCTAACAGTTCCTTCGTATAAAGACTTAACTTTTACTCTTTTGCAATGGAAAACCAAATATAGTTTTTTATGTTTTTTTCCTTTTTTGAAGTGTTTTACTTTCATTAAGATAATTCAGAAGTAAGAGATGAATTTTTGAGACTTCTTCCCCATTCAAAGAGAGGCCTATCAGCAACGATGATTCAGTTGTAATTCCTTAGCTATCTCTTGATTCTTCGCTCTGTATGCATGATTATAAAGTTCTTTCTCCATCTCTAGCTCCATGATTTCACCTTGAACCGAACTAAACATCCATGGAGGTCTGCCGCTCCTTCGACAAAACTGAGTCATGGAATCGCCCTCCAGTATCATCCTTTAATTTTCAACAGTTAAACATTTCATTTCCTGCAAAAGAGATTTGAGTTACACCTCATTAGCCATCCATTCTTACAAATGGCCCAAGAATGTGAGCAATGTATTATCTTTATTGTCTCTCAGAGTATCTCCAATACCTGCAACTTGAGGATTATCTCTCACGCTCTCATAAAATTAAGTTTCTTCCATCTATCCAGAGGGGACTACTGCCATCTTCCCCATCACTTAGGCTTTCTATAGCACAGCTTTGCAATTGCTTCAGTGTTAAACATAATCTCTTCCTTGGTAACCCCTGCAAATTTTTTATTTTTGCCCCTTTTTTACCAGTAAAAGACAATTTTCAGCCTTTTAATGAAGGGTTGGCTCATTTTGAGCCATTTCAGTCGTGAAATTACAAAATTGATCAGTTTTCCAAGATCTACAATATCTAATGCTCAAACTTTCAAATAGAAACTCTTATGTCTTCGAACTTGAAGTATTAACTTGAGTTTTTTTGTCGAATCTGAACCCCAATGTATCTGATTTGCAGTTTTAATCCAAGAAATCATTAGGGATTCAACCAGCTTTCTTTCCCTCAACAAACTGCAATAATTGCATTTTTCAAAATTCTCATAGTTCATTTTTGTTATATGGCGAGCCGACACACCCCAATTAGGTGAGCTTGCTTGAGACTCCATAAGCACTTGGTCGAGTTGGCCACCAATTTAGTTATTTCCCAACAAACAAGGGAAAAAGTAGAGGGTGTGGTTGGCATGAGGTTGCAACCTTAAATGATAAAAGTCAGGTGCACCTCCAAACTTTATCGTAAGATGCAATTTTAGTGTGGGTAATTCTTATGATGACTTGACAATATGCTTTCATGATTAATTGTAAAATTTGATAATTTAAAAATAGTTCAAATCGTGCACATCTATAAACATAAAAAAAAATTTAAAATGGCTGATCCAGATAAAGATAATGTACTTAAAATCGTTTTTTACCATAAGAAAATTTTTAAAATGGATGATCCAGATAAAGATAATGTACTTAAAATCTTTTTGTACCATATTCACAATCATACATCTTGAGGTTGACGTTATTAGTAAGATGGTTTAGCCACATCAAAAGAGACTTTCTCAATGAGTTTTGAGGTGCACCTTCATTCTACGGTATAAGGTGTCAAACTTATATAAATTTTTTTCAAAAGTTATAGACTTTTTTCAAAAAGTTAATATAAGGTTACAATTTTATAATGTAGAAATAAGGCGCACTTTAAAAATCCAGTAGAAAGGAGTGTTTTGAAGTTGAAAAACCTTTCATCTCAACTTCGAGATATATAGATATAAAAGAAGAAAAGAATTTCAAATTTTAAAATATAATATCTTGCAACACGTTATCGAGACTATCAAGTGTTTATAGATATGTTTGATTTGAATCATTTAAAGTTTTAAATTCCAAAATTCAAGTTAACGTGTAAGTCATTATAAACTTTTAGATGCCGAAACTACTATCTTCTAATAAAATTTAAAGGTGCACCGACTTTACTTGTACGGTTTATAGTGGACAATGTGAAAACCTCACCCATATATGCAAGATCCCCCTACCAAACGTTCTTTCGATAACTACCATTCCCACCAAAAAAACGTCCCAGTTTCAAAAGCGCTTTTCTCCAGTTCCATATACCCAAAGTATTCATAAATGACCAATATACCTACCTTTTTTTACCATGCTTGTAACTCCCTTTACATGCCCTGGTCAAAATCTTTGTTTTAAATTCTTCAATTAGGATCAAGATCACCCATCTCTATACCAATTCTGATGATTGGTAATCCAAATTGGTTGAGTGTTACAAAATTGGTAATAAATAAATAATTAATTAATTAAATCCTTGATTAGAGGATGTGATTTTTGAAGTAAAATTGCTACCTTATATAAAAAAATTCTCAAATATAACAATGAATTATATAATTTATTTCTACTTTTAATGACACTAACTCATATTTAAAGAAATCCAAAACTTCTTGAGAAGGGAATGTACTTGTAGATAGTGTTTAAAAACTCTGTTATTTTTTATCTGGATCACCAGCTTGGATTGGGAATTGCTCGGAACCGAATTGATTTTGGGATAGTATCGGCTCGAGCCCTATTTTCCCATGGTTTTTTTTTTTTTTAAAGTTTATTTAAAGTTTTATTAGGTCTCCTCTAAATCCCCACTCTATAAACTCTATTTTTTATATATATATTAATAAAGCCAATATGCTTTTAAAAATAGTACTTTTGTCATTTAAGAAAAGTGGAGGCGATTTTGGTCATCCATATTTACTACCAGTCTACCAGTGGAGGGGCCAAAGAACGGGTCTCCACCGCCGTGTTTCTTTCAAGGATTAATGCATTTTGGAAATGCGGTTTCAGAGGTTTGATTCATAGAAAGATTTGTAACGTAGGGTTTCTGATTCTTCATTCAAGATCAATTCGGAGCTGGAATTTCTCGTGCTGCGTCTTTGACTGCAGAGATTCTTGTATATTGGAATTACGGTTTCAGTAACTTGATTCCTGAAAAAATTGGATTAGGATTTTTGTTTCAGAGTCTTCATAAATGCGAAATTTGAGCAGGATTATCTTTGTTATAAGGGCATATATCTTTGGAATTAGGTATGCAGATTCTTTGTTCGTAAACACTGAATTAGGGTTTTGGATTGGGATCTTGGTGAATTTCTTAAGAAAAATTTGGAGCCATAATTTTTCAGTTTCTCTCTGTAATTGCAGGTAAATAGAAGATAATCTTCTTTTTCTTTTTTGCCAGACAATGGCAACAACAGGCATCAATTATATCCCGGCCAAGCTGGTAATTTTTTCTTCTTCAATTATCATATTTATTTTCGTTATTTTGGAAAATGTATATTGAATGTGTCTTATTCTTTGCTTGATTGAATCCATTATCAATTGAATGTTGCATTTTGAATATTATTTCTGTTCTTTATACCTCATGCTAACTTATTAATTTAAACTTTTACCCCTAAAATTGTATAATGATAATTTTTAAATCTAACAATATATGTGTTTCAATTGTAACAAGGTTTTTTAAAGATTTTTGGAGAATATCTGTATCCTTCTTTTTTTTTCTTTTTTCATCGTATGAGCTTCGATCATTTGTTGTGGTAAAATCATAGTTCTTCTTGCCATTTTTATTGAACCCTATATCCTTTTATTCATGATTATTTTACCGTCTTGGAAAATTTACAATTTGTTATTTTATATCACTTTCAGTAAAAAGAAGTAAAAGTTTAATTGCTGTGGATTTTCACTTTCTTTGGTAATATGGATATCATGAATTTTTCTGTGCCAATGCTCAGTGAATTGGCCCTCTCCCTATGGGCGAGGCTGAGTAGCCCCCCAGTTGTATGTACAATTCGGGGTACATAAAAAAAAATTTTGAAAACCTAGAGAAGTTTATAAAATATGGGAATGTTGTATAGTTTTTTTATGTGATTTGAATATTTTTGGAAATGATTGGTGAGTGTTTTTTGCCATAACCCCTCCTCTTTTTCTGTGCTTTTTTAAGCTTATTCGTACTTTTAAAGGTTGTTTTTGGTTTTATTTTACTTTTATTAGCTTCATTTTATTTCATTTTTAAATTTTCTTGGGCCTTTTTTGCCCAGGAAACTCGCTCGAGTGTCTCAGCTTGGCCAAAGGCTGAGTACCTTGACTGAGTCGAGTTTTGAAACACTGTTCTGTGCAAATGAAATGCCATTTGCGATTGTGACGGAAATATGATTCCCCATTTTTGGAATTTTCTTCGGAAAACCCTTTTGTAGTTCTTTATTCTTCTTTGTTTCTTTGAACACTTATGCGAAATTTTCTTTTTGAAAACTTGGAATGATAGTTTCATTCAAGCAACATCTTTCTTGATTCTGTTTAAACATTTCAATCTCTTTCCCTTGTATAAAGGTCTGAATAATTTCTTTCTGAATTCTATCCCTTTTTTTTTTGTTTTATATTGGATAACAACTTGTTTTGTTACTCCTGTTTCTTTATTTATGTTGTTCTCTGAAACAAAAGAGTGATGGTCTTGGCAGGTCCTGCTGGGGGAAATGGGAACAGGAAAATCTAGCCTTGTACTGAGATTTGTCAAGGGACAATTCTTTGATTATCAGGTTCTTTCTTTTCCTTCGTATTTCTTTTTGTAAACATTAATTCTTAATATTCAAGTATTGGGTTCCTTTTCTTTTTTTGTGATGAATGTTATTGGGTTCGTTTTCTTCCATTATACAAATCATCCGAAGTAAAATAGGCTTATGTTGAAGAAGTTGTCCCATTTCATAATAATTTGCAGGAATCTACAATTGGAGCTGCCTTCTTCACTCAAACACTTGCTGTGAATGAAACCACTGCCAAGTTTGAGATATGGGACACTGCAGGCCAAGAAAGATATCACAGCCTTGCTCCCATGTACTATCGTGGGGCAGCTGCAGCCATAGTTGTCTATGACATCTCAAACACTGTAGGTTTTATTGAGATTTGATCCTATCCTCGTGCATGCAGAGTTTAACTCTTAATTTTTGTTCAGTTATTTTTTTATTTGTTATGTATTTCAAAATTTTCATTTAATTTTCATCATACTGGTGTAGGTTGATGGATGAAGATCTCTCTCTCTCTCTCTCTCTCTCTCTTTCTCTCTCTCTCTCTCTCTCTCTCTCTCTTTCTCTCTCTCTCTCTCTCTCTCTCTCTTCTCTCTCTCTCTCTCTCTCTCTAAAGCTCAATTGAGATTCCTGTGCATCTGTGTGGTTTATCTTAGGTCCATTTTCCAAGAAATCCTTCCTATTGTGTCAGTGAAAAATGTTACTAGTAACACAAAGTCTGTGTCAATTTCAATTTTTCATTCATTGAATTGCTCGTAGTGTATTCCAATGTGTTATGTTGCTTTATTTATATAGGATTCATTTACTCGAGCAAAGAAATGGGTTGAGGAACTTCGACAACATGGTATCTACCACCATATTTTTATTCTTCAATATAGACCAGTAATGGATTTTGACTTTCATCATGAGATGTACTCCACAATGAACCTTCCATCTCTTGGCCTTGTGGTCTTATAGGTTATCATTAAGACCCAACGTTTTTGCTTTTGTTTCACTTTCTTGATTATAAATTTGTCTACCTCATTTGTTTATTTGATGTATCTAATTTGAAGTGCACGCAGAAACTTATATTCACAATTACCCCTACCTTTTCCATATATTTCATTGAGTTCCTTCTTTATTAGGAAATCCAAACATGGTAATCGCACTCGCAGGGAATAAGGCTGATTTGGTGGATAATAAACAGGTTGAAGCTGAGGTATTCCTTTCTTCACTCCCATTCATAGGTTCTCCATATCAAACTATGGTTGATTTCTATATATGGTCTGCAAGTAGCATTAGCGAAATTGTTGATTTTGTTCAGTAAAATATTTGAAGGATTTTATGAAATGGCACAGTTGGTATATTAGAATATTCTTATGTTTTTCATTTTTATATGGTAGATGGTCTGGGATTGTCTACTCTCTGTATTTTCTTGAGCTTTTAATATCAATGGTCTAGTTTATGAAGAGGCATGAGTCTAATTTTTTTATTTTTTTATTTTAATTTACCTTGCAAATAAGGGAAAATATGGAAATATCTTAGGATTTGCTAATCATATGCAATGGCAATGATGTAACGTAGCAAAAAGAATCTTTTGCTTGGTACTATTTTTGTTTTACATTGTAAGGGAACCAAATTGTGGCTGAGCCACTGAGTCATGGTCTAATCACAGATAAGGATGGGACCCTACCTAGATGCATCCTCCATCTGCAAATCCAGGCTAATGTATAGATTTCCTTTCTTATTGATAACTGAAACATCACAAAAAGGGTGAGAAAAAACGTATACATAATCTAAGGAACCAGAACTGCTACTGCACCAATTAACACAGTACACGAGCTGATAGCGATGGGGTCCTACCTCAGAGAATCATATACTTCAACAAAAAAGGGAATATCCATAGCAAAACTCTCTCCCTCTATCTCTGCTTCAGTCATTCAAGCACCAGGACACATGTGCTTCTCAACTCTTACTACCCTGCTATCCATGTATACCTGGGAGCCTGTCACTTGGGCTTCACTGTCTAGATTGCCTCTGTTATGTTGAGGAAGATGAACCAAGTCTCATTTTCATTTTTGGGGGGCACAGTTGTGACAGAATACTTTAATGGTATTGGTTCTCTCTCCAGATTGATATTATTTGTTGTCTTTAAAATCTCTCTCTCTCTCTCTCTCTCTCTCTCTCTCTCTCTCTCTCTCTCTCTCTCTCTCTCTCTCTCTCTCCACACACACAGACTGTGCCTTTTCGCACACATGCACACACACACATGCACAAACCGTGCCTTTACACACACAGACTGTGCAACAAATCCCTCAGAAATGGTTGAAACACCCAGTCTCCAGAGTCCTTATTTTGGATCCTTATTGAATTGAATTTTTTTGTTTTCACCTGTCCCTCAGTGTTCTTGCATTTATTTTCGGTAGTGGCTTAGCTCATATGACTGTTACAGTTTGGTTTACTGTACTTTTCAAAGGTGAAAGGATTTTCGGGTATTGCCTTTGCAGGTAGCCCAAACATATGCCCAAGACAATGGGCTTTTGTTTCTGGAAACATCTGCGAAGACAGCGCAGGGTGTAAATGAGTTGTTCCTCGAGATAGGTAGGCAAAGTTCTCCTTGAGGAAAGTCTTTTAAATAACCACACCCAACATCCTTCTACATTGAAGTTAACAGATCGATTAATTAAGATATCTATTATATTACAATTAAAAGAAGGCTTTTAAAGTTAACACTTCTAAGAATGATTAATAATGCTTAAGTCTCATTCTTATCCTCTATAACATGAATTTTGTGGACTTCCTTTTTAACATGGCAAAACTCATCAAATACCAGATCACATGTCCTACATGCACCTAAACCATAAAAGGGCCCTAAATAACTTTGAATTAATTTTTAAGGGCCTCCCTAACTTCAAATACAAGGGATTTCGCGGCAGAAAAATTAGATTATGCTTGGTAAGTAACTAATTAGCTAGGAGTTCGACCTAGTTACTCTGCTTCTTTCTGTTCTGGAATTGCTTTTGGAGCTAGATAGAGAATACAATTTCTGAACCTACCACAACACTTCCCCTCCTTCCCCCTTTGAATGCTCTCTCTCTCTCTCTCTCTCTCTCTCTCTCTCACGCACACACAGAGCTTTGTTCTGTCCCAAAAACGGAAATTCTTGGTAGGAATACGCCCTTGGCTTGGGTGGTCAGGTGATGGATCCACAACACAACGCCAAGGTTTGCATTCCTACCATTAAAAAGTCAAAAGAAAGCCGTGGATTTAAATCATTAAATGATTGCTTGAATATTCTTCTAATTGTCCAGATAAAAGATTATTGAAATAGAAAAAAACCAAGAAGATAGAGAAATCCTTGGATTTAAATCATTTCATGATTGCTTGAATATTCTTCTAATCGTCCAAATAAAAGATCAGTGAAATAGAAAAAAACCAAGACAAAGAAGTTTTCAGTATGATAACACTGGTGTTTGTTTCTCTTTGATGCTGAACCTTGCAGCTCGAAGACTTCCAAAAGCCAATCCCACGCAGCCCAGCCGGATGATTGTGGTGGATAGATCTTCGGAGAGGCTTGTCTCTACTTCCTATTACTGTTGTTGATAGAACTCTTTTATCAATCATTTATTTCAAATCCTACTCGTTTCTCATATTCTCTTTTGTAAATCAATACTTCGTTTCTTAATGTCACCACTCATTGCTTAATTGCTTCTTTCTATTTGAGCAAATCTCTCTCTCTCTCTCTCTCTCTCTCTCTCTCTCTCTATTTACGAACAGATTATACAGGACAATGTACTTATATATATATATATATATATATAAGGAAAGTATGGGGTTAGCCCGCTCGCTTACCCCTTTGAGATGCGCCCAATGGCTGTGATGAAAAAAAGAAAATCTAACGGATGTTGGATCGAGTTGCACATTTTACGAAAAGATTTCTCTGCGTTTGAAAACAGTGATCGCCAGCAAATACGCTATATATATATATATATATATATCAATTTACGTACAGATTATATAGGACAATGTGCTTATATTATAATGTTATATCATGAGCCACTTTGAAAAGTTGGAGTGTTGGATCCCACAATTTTTCACGCACTTTGGTCTTATCTGGCGATCAAAATAACAGAAAATTTTGAATTCGCACAGAAGATGGGAAAATACAAGTCCGCTATTTTCGGTAAATGCAAGCCATCCATTTGGTGGATAATAAATCTAGGCCTTCAAGAACTCAAAAAGTTCAAAATTTTGCTTACTTCTCAAATATAGGATCTGCAAAATTTCAGTTTATAAGCGCTTCTAAGCTATTCCCAATTTATTAACTTTTCTCAAATATTAAAGGAATTTTGGCTTGGAATAAAAACTACGTTAAGAATGTATAGTAATTAATCCTTATTCTCTCTCATAAATCTCAAGTATGCACTGCATTGTCTCAAATCGCAATAGATTAAACTTAACCCAAGAAGGAATGCTATTAGAAAGAAAGCAAAGGAAGAAGGATCCCCCCTCCAATTCAGACTTGTATTTCAGGATTGTATATTGCAATAATGTTTACCCATGTAATAAGAAGCTCGCAGTCGCCTCTAGTTTAAGAGTTTAAGGCGTGAAATCTGATGGTTTGGGGTGTGTGACAAAGCTCGAGAAATCGTTTTTTTCACTCTCAGCTCAATTGACGGCAATTCGAGCGGCTTGATTTCATATCTAACTGTCATAGGTGATGGTGACTTTTTTGTATAAAAAATAAATGGTCAATGTCATATTCTCTTCCATGGGTGATTGTAACCTTGTCTAAAAAATAAATAGTTTCATAGTGTTCTTTTCAATGTATGTCATTGTGTTCTTGGTACATTTAATTAGTGACTAGCCTCAACTATCCTGCTCAATATTTTACAGAAACTAAGTCCACCCAATATTTTATAGAAACTAAGTCAGAATCTTTTTCTATTTTTGAAAATACCCATCTTTAGGATTTTTAGTTCTAGAATTTAAGTATTGGAAATATTTTTTATTTTTGAAAATGGGCTTGACTATAGATTGGGTGCCATAATTGCGTATTAATAAAAGGGTGTGGTTTGTATAGAGCTGAGGCTCTAAACAATCAAAGTAAAGCGCACCTTTAAATAGTGTCGAGAAATGTGGTTTTAATATTGGAAATCTTTGTGATAGCTTTAAAATATATTTTTGTCTATAGTTATAAATTTTAAAATTTTAAAAATAGCGTAGATATATTTTTATCTATAATTATAAAATTTAAATATTTTTCATTACAAGATATATTATTTCCAAAACTTGAATTATTATTTTTTTCTAATGTCCATACATATTTATGTCGAGATGATACTTTGAGGCTATTTGGCACCAAAACAACCTCTTCTAGTAAAATTTTTGAGGTGGGCTTTAATTTGATTGTTAAGAGCCTCGGATGTATATAAACTTCTTCCTTAATAAAATCCTCTTGATCAGCCCATTTGTGGATTCTCAGGAACATGGTGTAGGTTCTCTAAACTTTAAGCATGACCTTAATGGTCTAGAATTTAACTAGTTTATTCATCGGGAAATAAAAAACATAAAATTCAAGGACAAATTTTTTATAAAATGACCATAGTAGGTGAATCGTTGAACAATTATTGCCCATGTGTGTTTGGGCACATCATCGAGGCAATCTGAGATATATTGGACTCTCCGGATGCACCTCTGATAAAATCCTGAAGGATGATCGCGATCCCGATCCCGATTTCGTTCCTGATCCCGATCTCGATCCCGACCCTTTGAGCAATTTTGTCATTCAATCAACCATTTTCTTAACCCCTTCCCACCCAAACTCAACTCAATTTTGTATAACTTCTAAATACCTATAATTGTACATCAAATTTTTTTTTGCATAACTTGCAATAATTGCTCATCAATTCTATCATGAATATAAAGTTATACTAACATTCAAAAAGACAGAAATGAGCAAAATAAAATTGTTGAAATTAACAAAACAACCCTATAAATATCAACCCGCTTTCCTTATCTTCACCAACATTCATTCTCTCTCTACTAAAATAAAATAAAACTAATTTTTCTTTTTCGAATTTGCAAAACTAATGGACTAATTAAACAATACCACATTGCTCCAATTTTGGTTTTTTGCTTTTTCTTATTTTCCTTTAAAAATCGTTTATGGCCAACTGCCCTGCATTCTGGCTTTGGGATCTCCGAATTTTCCAAATTATGCCTAATTCTTGCAGCCCCGAACAAAACACATTCGCTTTTCAACCCATTACTGAGTGGGCTCTCTCTCTCCATCTCATCCCATTATTGAGTCTCTCTCTCTCCCTCCATTTCATACTCACCTGTAAAACCAATAATTATGAAATTCCTGAGAAATTCTCTTCGCCTTCAAACGTGCAATGGCTTTCTATGATTCTTTTCATCTTTTCCCACAGCTTTCTTGAGCTTGTTACTTAGCTTTGCTTTCACAGGACCCTGTGGAAGTGGTGTCTAAGCGCCATGTTCAAGAAAGCCGTGGAAGAGCATGAAGAGATCAAGTCTTCCATCTTCCAAACTTTCCAAAAAGCAGGCTTCAACTCCACATACAGAGAAAGAAGAGAGAGAGAGAGAGATTAAGACCATGGACAAAAAGAAAGAAGAGAGAGACTCAAAGAAAGAAGAGAGAGGGGGATATAATTGTAGTTTCCTCAAAGAGACTGAGAGAGAGATGTGAATAGAGAGGAATGTGAATTGTGCAGAGAGAGGAGAGAGGAATGTGAATTGTGCAGAGAGAGAGAGAATGTGAATTGTGCAGAGAGAGAGAGAGAGAAAGAGAGAGGAATGTGAAATGTAAAGAGTGCATAAAGAGGGACAGGTATATATATATATATATATATAAAAGGGTGTGTGGAATTAACCACCCGGATTCGCATGCACAACCCGGGCTAACAGAATGATTCCCCTTCGTGCAGTAATTTTGATAAAGCGGCCTTTTCTTTGCCCTCCCAATAACTCAAAATGCCACGCATGTCCCAGTCAAATATTGTTTAGTCAACGGTTCTTAAAGCCCCCTTAGAGAACTTAGATAATCTCCCTGTTTTAGACATTTCTTGATATTAGCTCCACATGATTACCACATTTCTTAATAATTAGTTATTTTGAAATTTAATTCATATCATCTTCCCTAGAATTTCCGGTTAGGGAAAAGTTTATATAGAGTTGAGGTTCTAAACAATAAAATTAGAGCCTACCTCAAACTTTTCACTAGAAGAGGTTGTTTTGATGCCCAAATATCCTCAAATTGATCATCTCCACGGCGAGATGCATAGACGTATTTCAAGTTTTGAAAATAGTGTATTTTGTAACGTATTTTTGGACCATCAATTTTCAAGATTTTTAAGTTTTCATAGATCTATATATTTACACTATTTTGAAAGCTTTAAACTTTATAAATAAAGATACAAATATATTTTAAGATTACGACAAAGATTTTCAAAATTGAAACCACATTTCTCGATACTGTTTGAAGGTCTGCTCTAATTTGATTGTTTACAGCCTAGGCTCTATACAAACCACACCCTTTAAGCTATCCAATGATTGCAATTGGTTGAAGACCAAATAGGGGTAGCACCCCACTCCCTCTATTCACCAGGTTGTGATTTTCATTCCCACTAACAATAATACTTTAAGAAAATTAACTCATAAATAATTTGAAAAAATAGGTTGGGCCAGGGCTGCCCAATTTTACACATGAGAGTCGATTGTCTTCTTCTTTTAATAAGAGTAAACAGTCTTTTTCATTGCATTTTTGTGTGCAAAGCAATGCATAGTTTGGTATTCACCGGTCACAATGTGATTGAGCATTGTTGTATAGCTGGATAGATTTTCCCCATGTCATACCCATTTTAACATACACCTCTAGGGAAAATACGGATTTAATTTAGTCTTAACACCTTTAGACTAATATTAAAGGCACTAATATAATTGATTGCAATGATTAAATAAGAGAATCATTCGGACGATATGAAAAAGATGGAGTTTAAGTACACTTTTCCATAAATAATTGAATTGCATAAGATTATAGTATCTTTATATGAAGGACTCGGTTTTTATGCAGCCAAGCCCGAATATGTAGAAATATGGGTCTCTTAATAAATCTATTTTTGAGATGCATTTTACGACTTAATTTCTAAGGACATACAATCTCTAACTTGGAGAACATGAATATAAATAAATAATTTTAAAAACTAGAAATAAAATTCTAGTAAGAAAACATTTGGACCATTAGTTTCCATTGTTTTTAGAGGGAACACCTACTTACATCCATCTTTAATATGGATATTTTATACTTTTTGGACCGCATATGTAGAAATGTGTTCCAGCCCGCATGAATATATGAAAAAGTTATACTAATATAAAAGTATTTGGTGAGTGGGCTAAATCTTACGTCCTTTTTTGTTAGGAGAGACATAAGACTCGAAGCACAACTTCAATCACCATAAATATATTCTCTTAGGATTCATGAATTTGGAGCTCCTTAGTACATATGTAGTAATCTTTGAACAATAAAAATAAGGAAAAAGTTAATATACGAAGCTGTTTTAATGATAAAAAACCCTCAAAACTAATCATCTTGACTTTGAGATACACGCTTGCTAAAAAAAAAAAAAAAAGACTTCAAATCTTGGAAATAGTGCATCTTGTAATGTATTATATAGACCATCAATTTTCAAGATTTTCAAGTGTTCATAGATCTATTTGATCGACACTAATTTTGAAATTTTACATTTTATAATTTGAGACGAAATAAATATTTTGGTTTTCATAAATATTTTCGAATATTTTGGTTTTCATAAATATTTTCGGTACTAAAACGACATCTTGCAATACTATTTGAAAGTGCGGGCCTCATTCTTATAAAAACCCCACCCTAAAAATAAATTATTAAAAAATGTACATTAGCACACTATTTTTAATGGCTTGGGGTGGAAAGGTTTTTTATACAAAAAGGGGGTGAGCAAGGAATTTAGGGATGTATTGGGGGTATAGGAAACAATATGAAAGGATTATAAAGCAAGTTCCCAAGATATCCACCCCATGCCCTTTTAATTAATTATTTTTAGAGATAGAGGAGTCAGAGTTGTTGAGGTTTTCCGATGGATAGAACTGACGCCACCCAATTCCCAACCTTTTCCGGCCAACACGCCGATCTTTACGCCGACGATTCACTCTCATCGTGGGACCCATCTTGTTGAAAATGCTCTTCAATCGCATCTCCCGAATGTCCCCCAACTAAGGTTCGCAACGAGGGGGCGCTTCGACAAATTAGGATGGCCACAGATTTGGTCGGGTTGGTTTCGGATCCAACAAGACTCGAATTCATTGGACCCAAACTCGAAAACATAGTGAGGGACCCGGACCCGAACCCGAACTAAAAAGTAAAATATTTATGTATTTAATTAAATTTCATATAAAGGGATATGAAAAATATTACTGGACTCAAAGCTAGACCCGGACTCGACCCACCAAGTCTAATTTTTGAACCCATGCCCAAACCCGAATCGGGTCCAAGTCCATTGCCACCTCGATTGGCCAGCCTTGGCCTTAACCCAACCCTTAATGCTAATAGGGTTGGTCCATGCCCTGCTAGAGTGGGCTAAAGGGGCCCTAGCCTAGCACCAGACTATTGGGGCCAGGCCTAATAAAGAAAAAGATGCCAACCTGGCTAGCCCTATAGTAGCCTTGGCTCGAGCCTAACCCGGATTGTCACTCGGACTATGGTGGGCCAGCCCTCGTGCTACATTTTATGGCCCATACATCTTTATTTTGCTCCTGCGTGATCATATTATCAAGTGCGAGGTCGCTGCTCCATGTCTTAGATATGACGACATTTCAGCCTTGGGCACATCTATCATCAAGATTTTGGAAACAAATTTGATTACCATGTTATGTTGTGCTTTTCATTTGCTCATTATATAGAGGGTAAACAAGCCCTTTTATGATAACCACAAACAGAATCAATGAAGAGTAAAGGGAAAATATTAATTCCCTTACAAAATCCCCTAAGGGTTCAAGTTACTACAATTTAAATTTCTATTTGAATCCCCTTAGACAATTTACCATTCAAAAAAAAAAAGATAAAGACATATTCGGAACCGAGAAGCCCAAACAATTGGCAGTATTGGTAATTTAACTCCAATGTAGCCTTAACAGAATCACTACTTGTTCTAAGTTAGAAGTAGCGAACAACGTATTCAAGATTTAAAATAGAAAAAATAAGGGTTATTATTTGAAATAAGGAAACAAAAGGTGTATTTGCCTTTTATTATTCCTCATTTCAAATTCTGAACAAGCTATTGCGTATTTGATTATTTCCAAGAGTAAGCAAGTTCATTCTATTAGGGGTTCTATGGTGTAAAATTATCAAAATGCCCCCAATTGCTTATAAACTTTTTTAAGTTTTCTTTTTTTTTTTAAGGATGAAAGCAAACCCCCAAATGTCACTTGCGATCATTCTATTATTTAATTGATTTTGTAAGGCCCTTAATTATTATTTTCCCAAAAAGAAAACTAGAAAAAACTAACATTAGCAAACGGAAAGGCCTAATTCTATTGTCTTACCTTCCCCTCATCCATCACTATAGCGTAAGATCATCCTCCTATGTGTGTGGTCTAAGGATCACTACTGCACTATTTAATAAATCATGTTTTTTATTTTATAAATGGATTGTATACTATAATATCATTCATTTTTGTTACAAGGAAGTCATAATTACTCATAGCTATTAGATGTTAAATTGGATGGCTTGAAGCTGAGCCACAAAGTTTGAAATTTATTTTTATTTTTATTTTTATTTTTAATGTTTTGTCAACAACATTTTTAGAACCACCCGATTTGAGATTTGAAGAACAAAAGAGATTGTACAAAAAGTAAATAACCTATTTATATATTTGTCCTTTCATAAATAACACAATCTTATGATTGTGGAGTGTCTTAAACATACCAATGGGAACTATTTTTATACAAAAATCTATCGTTGTTGTTTGATTGGCTACAATACATGCTTTAGTAGGATTAAAAGCAAGCATGCTTGAACCTTAATCAAGTCTAAAAATATTGTTTTGGATGGACTAATGGCAATTAGATGCAGGCAAGCTTTCTATGCTTCCCCTGCAGCATAAAACTTATATACTTCCATTTTTCCAACCGTCCATTCTGAATGGAGGGCTAAGATTGCCCCAATCACAATGTCACGTCTCTACACTATTTTTTTTTAATTTTTTTTTCTATAAACTATTTTGACACCAAATTTTGGATGTCCAATCCTCTATTAAACTCGCACAAGCGAAAAATATTAAAAAAATATTTCCAATAAAATAAAATGATCAAAATATCCCTGAAATTTTCAATAGGTATTTTGGTCATTATATTTTATCAAAAAATTATTTTAAATATTTTTTTATAGGTGTGCCCCAATGAGAAGATGACAAGTACCAAATTTTATATTCATACAGTTTATATAAAATAACTAAAAATAAAATAATTTGATACGTCGGATCTAAGATCAAACGGTAAGTGGTTTTCTTGATCAAAATTGGACGGCTGGATGATAGGGAAAGCATAGATCTTCTATGCTCTAGGAGAAGTATAGAAACCTTTCCGATTAGATGAGCCATTACATGGTAAACTCATTCCTAGTTAATAATGTAAACATGTAATAAAAGAGAAAATGGACAATAGGATTATCTATTATTAGTATAAAGAGGTTTCTATGAGTCATGATCTAGGCCAATAATATTTTTAAAAAATTTAAAATTTACCCTTTTATAGGGAGTTTTTTGCACTGTCCATCTAGACTTTTTGTTAACGACACTTTGAGCGACGTCCATCTTTAAGATGACATTTGTGGGTTGGTAGGCTCTTGTGCCTCGTACAAAAAATTTCTTTATTTGTTAGATGTGAAATCAAATGACATTGGTCGGTCAGAAGTTCAAAATAAAAAAAAAATTGAAATTTGTAGCTTAATCTCTACTGTTGGATTTCACATCTGACTACTCCAAATAATATGTGACATTCTTGTATCAAATATAAATGGAATATATAAACCCGCAATAAAATATCCTAAGTGACCTTGGTGATTCTTTGGCTGACCCAATCCCCCATTAGCACGTGCACATGTATAAGTATTTAATCACAATTTGATATTTAAGTTGGCGGGGTATAAAAGTCATAAAAAAAACATGTATATGTTTGATGTTTCTCTTAAAAAAGAGGTGAACTAACGTGTAAACATTTTTGTTCTTTTGCCACATATATTTAGGGGACTTTGTAGGAGGTACAAGCTATAAATAAAATAAAAAGGAGTCTTCATTTTTCGAGTTAAGGATAAAAATATTTTAAAGTTATACTAGAATGAGCAGTATACCACCTACCTGTCCAACTTGATGTCTCATTTGGAAAAATATACAGTAAGACCATTTATCTTTTGTATAAGGTGGACACAATTAATCTTGACATTTGGATATGAAATTCTATTATTCGGAGAAGAATACAACAAGATCATTTACTTTTTGCATAATGTGGTCACAATTAATCTGGATCTTTGGATTAAAATTAGGTGGTTACATTTATTCCATTGACCAAGCACAAAGTTAAAAAAAAAATCTCAAAATTTGTGACATACTCAAGCTATCAAATTTCACATCGGATGGTTATAAGCATAGTGACCTCCTTATACAATAGGTAAATGGTCTCATTGTATAGAATCCCCTCATTTTTCACAAGTGCCTTTTTATGAATGGATACACATCTATTAACAAATCACTATAAGTTTAGTGGACAACATAAGAAGCATCCAAGAGACAAACTATTTAACCATTTACAAATTTCTTTTGTTTTAATTTTAAATAGCCCATCGAAAGCATCCAAAAGAAGAAGCGTCCAAGAGACAAACTATTTAACCATTTACCAACTTCTTTTGTTTTAATTTTAAATAGCCCATCGAAAGCATCCAAGAGACAAATTATTTAACCATTTACCAATTTCTTTTGTTTTAATTTAAAATAGCCCATCGAAAGCATCCAACAGACAAACTATTTAACCATTTACTAATTTCTTTTGTTTTAATTTTAAATAGCCCATCCAAATGCACATGATGAGCTCATTTCATGAGTTGGAAAACAAAAGAAAAGAAAAAAAAAGGGTAAAATTTATCAAAATGCATCTAAGAGACAAACTATTTAACAATTTACCACTTTCTTTTGTTTTAATTTTAAAAAGCTCATCCAATGCACATCATGAGTTAATTTTCATGAGTTGGAATAGTTAAAAATTGGTAAAATCCTAATCAGTTGATAAATTAAATGTATTTTGATAAAAAAAAATTCAAAGAAAAGTAACAAAAAATCTTTTGCTATTATCGTTGAAAGTCAAGGATATTGTCAAGGGCATATGATGTTTGATGGATAGTTAAGATGCAATTTGTCTGCCCAATTTGTTTGCTCCGCCACTATTCCTAATATATCATGTACTATCTGCATGTCTTCTCAATAACCAAAAACATCTTGGCTATATTCGATGACGGGGTGTTACAACATGATGTTTTGGGTTCATTCTCACCGGATTTAAAGTTTATATTAAAACTAATAAATAAATAATATCAACTAAATTAGACCACCTTAATAACAGAGATTCAAATATCACTTGTCTGAGTTGCAAATCCCTCTAGTTAAACTAGATCGAGAGATTGGCAATTCCTAGCCAAGAAACCCTGAAATCGCCCAAGTCCAACAGTTTTCTAGTTTTTTTTTAAAAAAAATTGTTAATTGTTGCCCAGAAGAGTCAAACCAAGAGAATCGAAGTTGACCCTGCCAAGTCGGAGCTCGATTCCTATATTTGAAAAACTGCTTAATAATTCAAATTTAGGATGCTTGATCCCTTTGTTGAAGATCTCAACAGTGATTCAAGAATTTTACATGAATACATATTCCCTTTGCTTAGATCTAGGGGTTTCTAATTATTTTCTATACAGGTGTAATTCAAGACTCTAATAGAAAAAACCAGTGGATTATTGACTTTTTACTGATGCTTCTCATCAAAGTAGCCGGTGTCATTAAAGCATTTCGTATGGCATGAAAACTGAACTTAGGAGACAAGAAAATCTTGTTTGCATCTTCCCAACATATGTCCATGATACTCACACTCCTATCTTTACTTTTGGCTTTGTCTTCGAGGATTGTCAGGGATTTTTCGTGGTTAAGTTAAAAATTTATCGGTAGTTCAACAATAGGAATCAAACTTGAGATGTAGCGATCCAATTGTGAACTACCAATCACTTCAGCCAAAGCACACGTGTTACATTATTTGTAGTCTAACAATTGTAATAGGAGGGATTCCTCACATTAGAAAGTTTTCCCCTCATCCAACGCCAAATGCAATGATATATTAATGACTCTATGGTGAATCACCCTTTTGGGTAAAATATTTTGAATCATCCAATCAAGATCAGATGCTCAAAATCCAACTTATGACATTATGTCTAAAGTGATCTCAGCCATCCATTTGAACCGGACTGTTGAGAATAAGGATTACTTATTTTTTATATGTGGGGGAGCCTACATGTCAAGTTCCCCCTAAATTAGAAGATGATCTGTTGAAAACTCTATGTGAATAAAAAAGGGGAATATTTTTGCGTTTAAATTGCCAAATTTTGATAAGAAATGCACTGAGGAAAGTGAGAAGAGGAAAATGTCATGGGGGAGGGGCAAAAGCATGAAACAGGATGTGAAAATGGGAGTTCAAGATTGGGACAACAAGATGCTGATATATCAATTCCAAAGTCACATTCATTTGTCAAAACTCAAAAGCAATGATGCATGTGAAGAAAAGGTATTAGAGGGGTAGTCATCCTTCCTTTCACTCCTCTTTCACGATAAAGCTATCCACCCATCCTATAAAGAAATTCGCACTTGTAAGGTTTTTTGAGATATGGAATTTTGGCAGTAGTTCCAAAAAAAAAAAGAGAAGATCGAGTTTCCAAATACTTAGATTTAGTGTTTCAAAACTCAGATGAGTGGGGCGGATGTTTCACCCTAGATATGTGACGGATTGTTGGATCAACGATTTCAATTGGGTCTAGATCAGTCTGAATCTGTGATCCAAAAAATATTAAAAATAAATAAAATAAAATAAAATTAAGCACCAAGACCCATAATATCTAAGAATTGGTTTGGTCCCCACAAATTCCCATCCGAATGGGTGATCCAGGTCGAAAATCATTGGGTTTTAAAGTATTACTTGATATGACCATTCAAAAAACTGGACGATATGTATTCGAACCTAGGGTGTGAATTTTTAAGTTACTTTCAAAATTGTGAATCTATTTTGTGATTTTTACATTGACTAAATAACTTACATCCCCGAAAATTGAGGTCCTAAAATACCTTAACAAGGTTTTTGCCTGAGCTCGTGTACAATTTGCTCTACCACAAGCATGTAATATCATTCCTTCATTTTATAGCTGCTTAGATGTAGGGATAGATGTTAGTTTATGATACTAAATACATGTTATACGATCCAAATGTTAATGTAAGCATCAATCTTCAGTTTTTTTTATAGGCGTGACAATAGAATTAGGGCCAGCAATGGGCTAGAGCGGGCCCTAGTCCCTAAGGGCCTAGCGGCCTTGGGCCTAACCTAGGGCCAGCCTAAGGCCCTAGGTTAGGTGGTCCGACTCATCCCTACCACGGTTTGAGCTAGCTGGGCCTAGTGGAATATAAAAGAAACATAAAAACAAAAGAAAAAAAAAATCAAGCTAGCCATGGCACTTGACCCATGACCAGGCCGACCCAAGCTCCAAGCCTCCTGACCCTAGTTTTTATTAGTATTGTATTAAGAGAGACAGGGGTCTGTCAACCCTTGGAATTCTCCATACAATCATCATCTTGAGACATGGAATTGCCGACAAAGGGAAAATAGTGCCCATGACTTTATATTAACTCAATCTTTTCTCATGTGTTCAAAACCCATATACTTATTTTTTAAGAAAAGAGCTATGGCCATGCGATCAAGGACAAGAGATCTTGACCACACAACTATTGCCATCTTATCTTATTTCTGATCAAGGTTCAAAAACTTTGTGCAGTTTGGTTTTAGTCAAGGGATGGTACAGTGTCCACGGATGTGGATGTTTGAAGGAAAGATGCATAAGCACCATTCAACAATTGAGATTGAACTTAGTCTCATCTAAAGACTACAAAATAATTATTTTATTTTAAAATTATATTTATCTGAAATTTTAGTTATAAATTAATTTCTCTAAGGGGAAACAAACAAAAGTAATAAAAAATGATTTTGACAAAAAAATTTGATCAAAATACATTTAGCATATATATTTTGGCTATTTTTTATTCAAAAAGTATTATTTTTATTTTTATTCGTTTTTTTATAAAAATTAATTTAGATCCTAAATTTTAAGTAAATATAATATTTAAATTAAAAATAAAAAATTACATTTGGCCATTGGATATGACTTAATATAATCTGGACCATTGGAAGGGTGTACTACCATCTAGATTAAGTGGATGGGAGACTTTCCTTTAGTTAAAGGCTGGGCTCAGGTGCATCTTAGGACACATTTATTATTTCCAAAGTTATTTTGGAAATTGATTTTGGATCCAAAGTTTTGCAAATATATCTTCATCTAAACAACCACAATCATAAATTTGACAAAAAATAATAATAATAATGAGCCTTAAAATTTATTTATTTTATACTTATTTTCTATTAAAGGTCATGAAATCAAATATGCACCGTCTTTGGAGCTCCAAATTCAGGCAGAAATGGATTAACATTAATTTGGAATGTCCTTGAAGTAAATCCAAGGCAGATGCATGAGTTAGTCAACCAATCAAATATTTATCCTGAAGTTACGGTCTTTTTTATAAAAATTTAGGGCTTTTTTCAAGTTTTTAAGCTAAGATTCACGGTAAGCTGAAGAGGTGTAAACAGATCGGGTCCAAATCGGATAGACCCTGACCCAATCCATTAGGTTCAACATAAAGTCTATTAAACTTAATCGCCACCCCCGATAAAAAGCATTGTATGCTTTTGGACCCCACAGATAAATGCCACCCCCAATAAAAAGCATTATATGCTTTTGGACCCCACATATGACTAGTGTGGTTTCTCTTCAAACATAAGAAAATGATACATCCTGAAATGACATTTGAAAACATAAAGTCGAAAAAAAAAGTAGACCCCAATGCATAAATAATTGAGAATATTAATTTAATAACTATGAGGGCCTCTTTTTGAGGAGTGGAATGAGAGACTTTCCACTTCTTCTGAGAGTGACTGTAGACTCGTTCCACTTCTTCAAAGATTGACAAAATAAGGCATTGTAACATACGTTTTTCAAACTTTTGCGCAAAGCATTAAATGTCTATCCTATATTTTAATTAATAAAAGATATGTTTATGCAAATCAAAAGTTCCCGGCGAGTGATTCATTACTTTTTTAAGAGTTGTATAACTCGAAACACATCTAAAATCCCTGCAATCCATTTTCGTTTGAGATTCATAACTGTTTTAAGATCTGATGAAGAACTTAGGTTAACAGGCTGACAAACAGGTATAAGATGGATATTTTTAAGGCTCAAATCCTCATTCAAGGTCACATGCCGAGAGATATACATTTTCCGAAATCCATCTCTAATATGTACTTTGAACCATAGTTAGCCAGACCATACCAAACCGGTGGTTTGACAAGTCGAATCACTAATAAGTGACTCGACCGATTTAGTCCAAAGTAAAAACTGAATTTGATCAAAACCAATGTTTGAACAGCTTTGGCCGTTCGGACCAATTTATTTTAGCTATTCCATAAGTTAAATGAAGTTGAGAAAGTTTTTAATATATTTTATTAATTTAGCTTATTTTATTCATTTTTCTTTTCTTTTTTCAAATATGTTTGTTTTACGTGAAAATATTTCCTGAAAATATATTTTCATGTGAAGAATTGATTCATATGGTTAAGTGTGAGAATATTTTCACATCAATTGGTTTCAATAAATATTTTCATACCAATTGGTAGTTAATTGGTGTGACAATATTTTCACACTTAACCACATGAAGACATTTTTTCACGTAAAATATTTCAAAAATTTTATTTTCGTTTGAATCAAACGTGCCCTAAAGGAAATGGTTTATATAAGCTTGACACCTTAAAATATAGAATTAAAGTGCAGCTTTAAAATCCCTTCGAAAAATATTGTTTTGATGTTGGAAAAACATGTACTTGATCACCTCGACATCAAGATGTATATATATGGAGAAAAAAAAGGTATTTCAAGTCTTAAAGACATTGTCTTAGAACGCATTATTTGGACCATCTATTTTGAAGGTTTTCATATGTTCATAGATCTGCTTGATTTGAACTGTTTTTTTAGTTTAAAATTTTTTATAATTAGATATAAAAATAGATTCTCGCACCATTCTGGAGGTGCGCCTTACTTGGATTGTTTAATGTTGCAACTTTATGCAAACCACACCCTTTTCTAAAATGTGGTCCAAACTAGTATGATCAATGGTTAGACCTTATTTGAAGATTATTTGAAGAGACCAAATCCTTAACCAGATCGATGAATGATGATGTTTCAGAAATAATCCTACGTTACTCACATGTAATTTGTAAACTAAATGGATATTTAAAGTATGAATTGATGCCATGGTGTAGTTGGTTATCACGTCTATATAACACTTGAGATTTCCGGTTCAAGTCCGGGCGACGCCATGTCTTCTTCTTTTCTTTTTTTTATATGCATGCTTTTTTAAACGTAGTCAAATTTTGTGTAAATCTGCATTATTTCTTCCTTATATGCATGCTTTTTTAATCGTAGTCAAATTTTGTGTAAATGTGCATTATTTATTTATAGAGCTTTATATAAACGTAGTCAAATTTTGTGTAAATCTGCATTATTTATTTATAGAGCTTTATATAAACGTAGTCAAATTTTGTGTAAATCTGCATTATTTATTTATAGAGCTTTATATAAACGTTGTCAAATTTTGTGTAAATCTGGATTATTTATTTATAGAGCTTTATTTTCGCTGGTTTGGGGTGATTAGATTTGCGCTATTGCGAGGTTTCCTTGTGCGGGAACTGCATTTTCTTGCCAAAGCTGGCCTAATAAAATAGCTTATAAAGATCGGATCGGCTAGCCTAATGATAATCGCTTATAAAGGTCGGATCGGACACTGAATCAGTGAAAGATTTTACCCTAAATCTGCATTATTTTATTTATAGAGCTTTATATTCGCTGGTTTGGTGTAATTAGATTTGCATGCCATTGAGAGGTTCCCGGGGTAATAAGATTTGCATGCTATTGAGAGGTTTCCTTATGCGGGAACTGCATTTTCTTGTCAAAGCTAGCCTAATGAAAATAGCTTATCAAGATCGGATCGGACACTGAATCAGTGAAAGATTTGACCTAATCAAAGCTGTACATGTTACACCGGATTTCAGAAGAAAAAAAGAAAATAAATATAATAGTTTATAAATATAAAATGCAATGGTTTAAAAAGCGGATCGGTGACCCGGATCGGGCATCTCAAAAATCAATCCGGATTGGCAAATCGAAGATCCGGATCGAGAATCTGCTGAATCGGTCGAATTAAAGTTTCAAAAAAATCCGAAAAAATTATTAAAATTCATTATAAATATTTCTTTTTAGGAATCCAATAAGAAATGGAGGTACTATATTATTAACTTTCATTTTTTTCATCAATTTGTGAATATTGAGATGCTCTTTCCCTATATAAACTTATGTTAACCATTAAATTTGAATCACATAAAAGAAAAATCATAGAATTATCATAGATAAAATATATAATTATACATGGACTATTATAAAGAGTAGACTAATCAATGAAGGAATGGCCATTAAAATCTCGTTTTGGCAAAAAACCCTAATCTGCTAAAAATCAAAATTATTACAGCCTAACTAACTATAATCCAAAATTATTAAAACCTAACTAATTATAATATTATATACTGAAATTATAATTATTAGTTTACATTTTATAATTTTTTTATTTGACAAATAATAACAAATTAAAAATATTTTATAATATTATCTAATTTAAAATGTGTTATTGACAACTGCAAGAAAAATAGTACATTACATGATTTATAATGTAAAAATTAATAAATAAAATAAAAGATTTGGTTATCAATGTAAAAATTAATAAAAGGCGTACAAATTTTGGAAATAACACTTCAATTTTTCAAAAATTTATTTTTTTAGGTTTCTATAATACATTTAGTGAAAGAGGTTGTTAGTAGAAAGATGGAGATTTCAAATAAAATAAACTTTTTACGTTTTATTTTTTTATGCCTTTCATATTATTTAAAAAAATAATTATACCACTATATACAACAAAAATTAACTGCTATACAAAAAATTAACTTTTTTATTTTTTAATTTTTTATGCTTTTTATATTATTTACAAAAATATTTATACAATATATACAACACAAGAAAGTAATGCCCACGAGGGGACTCGACCTTGGGAGGTCACATGAAGAAGCAAAAGTTTTAACCACCACGCCACCTCACCATATGTGGTTATAATTTGATAATTAATAGAATATATTTAAATTCCATTTTCATTTAATGATGTTTGCGAATTATCCCACATCGAAAGATAGGTATTCTACTTTGGTATATAAATACCTATGTAATATAAAGTAAAATGTTTACATAGAAATATTGGGGTAACCTCACTTGTCGCATGCGTGCATGTGCATGTTGCACGTGTGCAGGGGCTGAACCGGATTGGAACCGACGGTTCTTTTCTAGAATTGAACAGTTTTCGGTTTTGTATTGGAACCACCACGGGCTGTGCCGGTTCCCGAGTCGAACTAGGCGAGTCTTGTTCGACTCGCCGATTTTTAAAACACTGATAAAATGTATTGAAGCGATTAATTCAATTGGTCTCACCGACTAAAACTAATCAAATATTGATTATGATTTTTTTTACCAAAGTCAGTTTTTATTTCAAACCAAAACAGCCAAGGTTCCAATCAGCAATCTAACTCGTCAACTACCAGTTCAATCTAGATTTGCATAAATAACTACGATAAAAACCCAAACCTTCTAAAAAAAACTCTTAACTTCAAAAATATGGCCATCTTCCCTCGATTTTGACTCTTTTATGAGTACAAAAGAAGGGCTAATTCAGCTAGATTTGTTTTATGTAAGAAGCTAATTAATAAATATTTTCATCCCAATTCCTAAGAAATTTAGGACAAAACTTAAGGAAAATTTCAGCTAATATCAAATTAAAAGCAAAAGTTAAAGTGGATTGGAGTAATAATCGAAATCCTCATCTCTCTCTCTCATGCTCCAAAAGTTCCAAGATAAATGCCTCAAAGTCATATATATATATATATATATATATATATATATATATATATATATATATATAAATATATAAAAGGTCAGGCTTTGCATTGTGATGGCGTTTACGTTGTTCATCTAAGGATTTTGCAGAGAAAAGAAACCCTAGAAAAGCTTCTATGAATATGAAAAGAGTCAAGGTTTTGGAATTTTCATAGCGATGTTGAAGATTTCCATGGCAACAAGCTCACCATCCTTCAGTGATCCTATCGGAAAGGAAAGACTGATGGAGCTTTGACTTTGTGTTGATCGAAAGCTAAGTAAGTTATTAGAATTGGATTTAAATGTGACAGAACAAATCGATAATTCTTTCAATCTTTTTATATGAAAGTTTTTAAGTTTTACCAGTCTGGTGCATCTTAGCCATTAAAAAGCTCTTAAAGTTTGATGAAAGGATAAAGGTTTCTTACTTTATCAATGCTCAGGAGGATATTCCACGGTTTGTAGTTTGTACTTTTATTCACAGTCAGAAATGGTAATTTATTGATTTCAAAAATAGCATCAATTGATAGGGTTTCCTTAGAGACTGAAATTTATTGGTGTGCTATTTCCATGAAGCAATCTCTAGAAAGATTGGGAGTTGCAGAAGAAATGAAACTAATCAAACTATTATCATGAAGTCAGGATATGCAGAATTGGCTTGAGAAAGCTTAAAAGGCTTTTTTTTAGTTTTAATTTTCTCTTTTTTTTTTTTTTTTTGGTTTGTGGATATGCGTTTCTGAATTTAGATGTTGTTCTCTAGGGATTGGTGACTGGTTCAATGTCCGATAAGCTAAAACTTCATTGAAGAAGCAAAATAGCAATCCCCAAAAGCTTCTTAGAAGAAGAAAAATTACAGTGAATAAGCGCTCAAAGCTTCTTTTTCAGAAAACAAAAAGACTTTGAGAAAAGATGGTTCAAAAAAGCCAAGCAAAAGATTTGCAAAGGCTGATTTAGAAGCTTATTCACACTATTATCATCCCAATTAGATACCTATAAAGTTCAGATAAAGAGAAAAAAGTAAGACTAAAAGTAAATATTCAAATGGGTGAAGATACGGAGACTACAACAAGTCCTGAGCCTCATAAACGGATCAATTGGGCATCGGATCTTCTGGAAATTAAACGAAATTCCGGCGATGGGTTACTAATTTCCGGCAATTTTTCGTTGTTTGAAGAGATAGAAAACAGACAAAAGGGTTTCATTAATTCTCATTTTCTGGCAAATTCCTCAGATTCGATGCTAGAATTTTCAGGACACCAACTTTTGTAAGTATGAATATACCCCATCTACTCATTAATAAATTCTAGAAAACCTTCATTTAAATTAACAGAAAATCTCTTTTTTTCCTGTTTTATTTTCTAACAAGAAAATTCAGTGCTTATTTGTTTGAAATTTTTCAGGGATAGCAGTTCAAGAAGCATAGCAAGAGAAGAAGGTTTAAGCTTGAGACCATATTTACAATTTTTTCCAGCCAGTGTCAATCAAAATGGGTCATTTTCAAGTGAAATTCCGGTTTTATTTCCAGTCATAAAAGAAGAAGGGCATGTTCCATCAATGTCTCAAGACCAAAATGGTGACCAATTAGTTCTCTTTAATCACACTCCATTATGGTGTGAACGGCAGGAAAATGAATTTTTCCGGCAAATTTCTGGTGACCAAGTTGCCGGAAAATTGATGGAAGAAGCGGCTGACTCTGACAAGGTAGAGTGCAATGCTGTGTATTATTTCTAACATGTTTAAGATAAGTGAGATAGGCAATAACCATGTCTAAACTAGCAGTTTTACAACTTGTTTTGATATGTTGTTATAACTGATAAGTCCCAGTTAAGATAAATTTAATCCAGGTAATGAATTATCTGAGATAAATTTGGAAGTAGCTTACACTTGAGTTTATCCTTTTAAAAAGCTGTTTTATTTTATTCAAAGTAACTTATATTGAAAATGATGTGGTTTTAGCCAAAAACAACTAAATATAGCTGAAAATTAAAAAAACCTCTCAAAATCATACTTTCTAGACAACTTCCCCCAATCAAGTGTTACCTCAAATTTAACTTTCCTAGTAAATACCTCTCAAGTAAAAAAAAAAGTAAAATGAAGACCAAAATGCCTTCTGAAAAGCATGCAGTCCAGCACAAAATGGAAGTGGTCCGGCACAAAATAGGGGCAGTCCGACACAAAATGGGGGCGGTCCGACACTTTGGGCTTTTGGAAAGCATGTGGTCCAATACTATGGGCTTTTTCATCAAAAATGATTTTTTTCACTTGGAAGTATTTGCTATGAAAGTTCAATTGGGGGTAAAACTTGCTAAAAAAAACTTGGTTGGGATAGGTTGTCTAAAAAGTCTCCTTTTGAGAGGATTTTTGTAATATTACTAAATTTAAATAATTAAATAATATTTTATAATAACTTATAATTCAAGATATATACCATACAACTAAAAATATAATAGTAATTGTTTGCCAACCAGTCCCTTCTCAATAAGATTACTGAAATGTATGGTTTTCAAATGCTTTGCAAATCAAAATAATGAAGGTAAAACAATACAATGAAATTTAAAATGGTTGATTCTCATAGACTTTGGAATTACATTATCAATGAATGAATTTTTTAAATTTAGTGAACAAATCCCAAACACATGTTTATATATATGGTATATATATGCATTAGATTGAGGAAAACTTTTATATAAGTTGTCAGCCTTATATTGTTGAAGCAAGGAGCACCTTAAAAATCTTCTAATAGATAATATTCAATTGTTGAAAAACCTCTCAATTTGATCATCTTGACCTCAAGATGTATGCATATGAAAGAAAAAATGCAAATACTAAAAATAGAACATCTTGGAACAAATTATCTGGACCGTCTATTTCGAAAAGTTTCAAGTGTTTATAAATCTACTTGTATCATTTTTGGAATTTTAAATTTCATAATTTCATATAGAATATATTTTCAAGCCAAAAGTAGGACCCCTTTGCTTCATGAAGCCCACAACCATCTTTACCCATTGATTTAAAAATGGACGGTTGCTGTTATGCTATTGACTGCCCTCAAAGTTAGAAAAAGATTTTATGGAACTTCGTGAAGCGCTCTTACTAATTTCACATTTATCAGCTACAAGTGTTTGTGACCTTAGTAAACAACAATCCCTTCTAGCTTTTGAATTCTACAATCAACATGCTATAGGATGGTATATACATAAGTTACTATTTTGCCCTTATAATTAGGGATGCCATACTGTGACCATTTGTTTTTGGTACAAAAAAGTCAATTTTAGCTATTGGATGTAACATTAATGGATGAAAGTGTGTCACAACATTTGATAAGTTTTATTTAGATTTTGTATCTAAATGATGACACATCCTCAACCACTCGATTTTAAATCTAACAGTCAATGATAATTGTGACCTCTTTGTATCAAAAATAATAGTCTTATTGTATACTTTTATTGGGTCAAAGTGTGAACACATTAGTACTTATAGTGGTCTAATTTTTTAAATTTCTTTTGTTTTTTTTTATTTTCATTTTATTTTATTTTTTTGGGTTAGAACCAGAAATGTATCATGGAGGCAGCTACCAAGCGACCTCGAATGGATGCCCCATCGTCTCAGTTCTCGACCTTCAAGGTACGAAAATGCAAAAATTTGGGATCTAAATTTACGCCCATGGATTTACTCATGGGATCGATGCAATGATGTTTGTTACCTTTCATTCACAAAGCTCACAAACACCCCAAGGCGTCAAATTTAAAATTGAACGATTAAGGTATGTCGTTTATATATGTTGAGAAACTTTTTTTGGGATATTGAGTGCAGTCAATAGTACAGTCTCAACCACCTAATTTCACATCTAGCAATTTGGGGTGTTCAAGAACTTTCTATATAAAAAGTAAATAATTTTATGATGTTAGTTATTCAGGATACATCCTAACTTTTTCTTAACCAATGTTTTAAAAAACCATGTAACTCACTCTGAACTCAACCAACACAACCCAAATCTTGAGCAAAGAGATTCATTATTGTCATCATCATAAAAGTCTTTTATCCATTAATTAGGGTAAGCTACTTGAATTTTAATATGCTATTCTACTCTATTAAGGGTTATATTCTTAGTGAAACCATAAGTCCCTATATCATGAGCAAAGAGATTCTAAACAGAAAAAATCTTCGAAATATAATCGTTCCTCATTTTTTTCCTAGTTTCTAAATTTTACAAATAAAAAAGGGTGCAGTTGGCATACGGATGCATCCGTAGCGGTAGAGGTAAGGCGCAGCTTCAAATTTTATCATGGTATATAATTTTGATGTAAAATGTTCTTAGGATTATCTCAAAATCTATTTTTATATCTAATTGTAAAATTTAAAATTTAAAAAATGGTTAAAAATCAAGTACATCTATAAACATATGAAAATCTTGAAAATGGACGGTGTAGATAATATGTTGTAAAATGCACTATTTCTGAGACTTAAAATCTTTTTTATTTTTCATGGTCATACATCTCAATGTCGAGATGATCAATCAAAGGGTTTTTCAACATGAAAACTACTTTTTCCGATGGATTTTTGAGGTGCATCCGTAGTTCTACGTTGCATCCTTATATAAATTTTTTCCAATAAAAAATTTC
Source organism: Amborella trichopoda (assembly GCF_054954075.1). Lineage (NCBI taxonomy): Eukaryota > Viridiplantae > Streptophyta > Magnoliopsida > Amborellales > Amborellaceae > Amborella > Amborella trichopoda. The sequence continues at coordinate 1,981,572 of NC_142344.1, forward strand.
CCGGTCTCATTCAAACTCGCGTCAGTTCGACCATGGGGACATGGGCACAGGCCCTGGTGTGTCATGTTCAAGTTCGACATTTTAAACATTATTAAGTGCTTGAAATTTATGAAAAAGTCACAGCTAGTTTAATCTGTTAGCAACAAGGAAGTAAGGATGGGTTTTGAATTCCACCAATGCAAAAGCTCTTGATCCGGCACCCTAGGCGATGGTCAAAATGTAGAGAAAATTCTTGAAATATCCATGTGAGATGAACAATTTTAACATTGTAACCATTTTGTTTGAGTTAATTTTAAAATACCTATAGAAGGACGTATGGTCATGAGTTGGAACTTGTTGGATTTAACCAGTTTTTTATTTCATTCAAAGTAACTTATTGAAAATGATATGTTTTTTTGCCAAAAATAACTAAAAACAGTTGAAATTACCTAAAATAAATTAAAAAATTAAATAATATTATACAGTAATATATAATACAATATATGTACCAAACAACTAGCAAAATAATATTAACTGTCATCCAAAAACGGTTAAACCAAATGCATCTCTTTTTCTAAACATTAACATAAAGTACCAAATAGTTCATCTTTCATAAGTATTTCAATAAATTTCCCTTAAACGCATTAAAACAAAGTCAAAATAAAAGAAAACTTGGATTTGGTAGTTGCGACTTTTGTCTTACTTGCTGCCCATGTTTTTCTTTCAAAATGCTTTCAGTTATCATGGTTACCAACATTTTCTTTCAAAATGCTTTTAAGCATCTTGTCATTTATGAGGACAAGATGGAAACTCTGAGGTGGGTTTGTTTGGTGGGAACTATTATTGGGAAAGTTATTTCTCAAAAGCAGTAACTATTTAGCAGTTTAGATGTGTTTATTCAACGAGAAAGCACCTTGTGAAAAGTTATTTTTCGTTGGGCTTTCATGTTTATCTTTTGAGAAAGTGATAATTAATTGGGATTAGAAATTATTTACTTTTTGTATAAAGAGATCACAATCATTCTTGTCCTTTAGATTTCAAAATGGATGGTCGTAAGAATGTCATTGATTAGACAAAATTCAAAACAAAAAACTCTAGAACTTTGTGACTCACCCCAAGTCAACCAATTTGACATCTAATATAGTTATGAACTCCTTGTACAAAATATAAACAATCTCTTTAAAGATAATCCCTAATTATAAAGCGTTTTCTCTGCAAACCATGTAATTTTGAGAGAAAGCGAAGCACCACCTATTTAGTTGCAAAAGTACATGGGAAAATCTCTTTGGGTGTGCTTACTTTCTGGTTTGAAAAAATACTTTCATTTAAAAAAAGTGTACCTCTAATATGAATTGGGCTTGGTCTCAAGTGATTAGCATCTCAAGTTCGCTTTCTACTGCTGAACTACCAAAAAAAATTAAAATTAAAATTAAAATACTTGTTATGGAAAGACGTAATTCATCTCTCTCCCTCGGATTTTATAACATAACGTACTTGGTTATTTTTGTGGGGAAGGTACGCTAGGATTAGAAACTTAGAGCCAATAGTGAAATAAACATACTATTTGTACTTAATCGTAATATTGTATTAAGCATTAAAAGAAATACAAAATTTAAAAGACAACAATCACTAATGGATCATAATAATCAATGGAATCATGGAGTCTCAAACCAACCCTTTAAAGTAGTGTTTTAAATCCCATCTATCCAAGGCGGGATCCATCCATTCAGATCAGGAATCAGGAGAGACCAAACTAGTTCTGAAAAGTTGTCAGTACTAGCTATCCCAGTCCCCTCCTAAAATAATCTCCCCACCCTGACATTTTTGGCCTTTTCTTTTTTGAAGCTTATATAATGTTGTCTTAGGCACTCCCTCATTAGATGTTAAGCAAGATGGCTTGAGGTGAGTCACGAAGTCCGAGAACTTTTTTGGAATTTTGTGTTGAATCAATGACACTCTATTTTGAAATTGCGAAAAGTTTATATAGAGTCGAGGCTCTAAATAATCAAATTAGAGTCTACCTCTAAAATTTTGCTAGCAGAGGTTGTTTTGATGCCCAAATATCTTCAAATTGATCACCTCGACATCAAGATGCATGAACATGGGAAAAAAAAATTTGAATTTCAGGTTTTAGAAATGGTGTGTTTTGTGACGCATTTTTTAACCATCAATTTTCAAGATTTTCAAGTTTTTATAGATCTGTTGATCTATTTTTGAAGATTTAAATTTTATAAATAAAGATAAAAATATATTTTAAGGCCATCACAAAAATTTCTTGTATTGAAACCACATTTCTCGACACTATTTGAAGGTAGGCTCTAATTTGATTGTTTAAAGCCTAGACTCTATAAAAATCGTACCCTCCGAAATTTAAAGGACAAGAAAGATTGTGACCTGTATGTACAAAAGATAAATAGTCTGTTAGTAGACAATCCCATTTTTTAAAGCTAAAAGTGACTATATACCCAAACAAAATGTATTATAAAATTTTGCCAAACATTATTGATATCTCTTTACCATACCCCCCCTCATTCTAAATCCTCTTTGACATGGAAGAAAATTCAAAAAATAAATAAAAAGAAAAATGTAGAAGATACCTTTGTGGGTGGAACATTGCCATTGCTCTATATAGAAGGTAATAGACAGGTTCATGTGAGTGACTCACTCCAAGCCACAAAGCTATGTTCTGCATTTTTCTTTTTAAAGTGGAGAGTGACTCCTATGTTCTTTGACATTTTACTAGAAAAATGACATGGAAATTTGAAACTTCAAATCATTAAACTTGTCTTTCAGGTCCGAAAGGAGAAACTTGGAGACAGAATCACTGCTCTGCAACAATTGGTTTCACCATTCGGTAAGGTAGATTTCGAAGCTCTTATCTTTCTCTTTTTAATTTCAGTAATGTTCCCACTTGCTTAAAATTTTCTTATAATATCTATCTTAACTAGCCCTATGGAAAGTTTTAGACAAAATTGTGGTCCCTATAGAAAAAAGATAACTTTAAATTTTGAAAATTATCAGAAATATATGCCTTCTATATTTTTGGATATACCAAAATCTCCCATTTAATACACTCATACCCATATTTCCATATTTTAGAGTGAGGCCACAACTAAGTCTGTGGCGCTTTCATCACAAACCTAACAAGTCCGTGACGATTCCTGAGGCATGGAGGATGAAGTCACCACCAAGGACCTATTAGGTCATAGACCTAAAGGCCTTTGGCAGTGCCTAAAGCCTACCACCCTCCTAAGGGCTCCGGAGGGTGAGGGAAATGCAATCCACACCATCTTGGAGGCCTCAAAAGTGTTTGAAAGTGGTAAGAGGTAACACAGATTTGTTAGATACGTGGCAGTGGCAGAAAAGGAAAAAAAAAAATGGGGGAAATGGGTATGAGTGTAAATAATTGGGAGAATTTGGTATGTTGGTAATATCTAGAACTTTGAAAGATATTTATGATAGTTTCCCTTAAATTTTACTGCACAAAACCTTTCGTACCCTTGTGCTTATAATATAATGTTAATCATTTTTCTTCATTTTTCTCCCCAGACTGACACAGCTTCTGTTTTACTCGACACAATTAAGTACATCAAATTTCTCCACGATCAAATTGCCGTAAGTTCCATTCTCAATTTCATGAAAATTTAAGCACTCACTGTCCATTTCATGAAATTTTAACCCCTCATGATATTGTCACTGTTTCTAAAACCTGAATAGATGTAAATCCAAATTGCTAATCGAGGTCAAATCGGACAAGATTATTTGGTGAGGGAATCTGTCCAGAAAAAATTAAATAATATTTTTTATGTTTAAAAATTAAAACCCCACATAATTCCAATTTGGATTGTTGTCATTTCAAGTGGTGGATACTATTAAGGATTAGGATTAGAATGATAATATAGTAATATGGTCAAACAGCCTCAAAAAATGAATGAGATGGTCAAAATAAACTAATTTACCAATAAAATAGTGACTTTTTAAAAATAATTTCACCTTTGTAGCTCGTCAATTTTGTTAGAAAATATTCAAATTGCCTGAGTTTTGAATTATAAACAAGTGAGGACACTTTGGTAGTTTAGCTGTTAGAAATTACTCAAGTGAACACTGTGCGCTTTTTGCAGGTATTGAGCCATCCATACATGAGGCTGGTAGGCATTGACTCCTCCTTAATGAACTCTTTCTCTTTTTTTTCTTTTGTTTTTTCTTTTTTTTTCCTTTTTTTTTTTTTCCTTTTTTTTCTTTCTTTTTTTTTTTCTTTTTTTTTCTTTCTTTTTTTTTCTTTTTTTTTGTAGTTTCATGGGGAAGGATCCCCAACCCTTAGTTGGAATAGTTATTCCTTAAGGAACTCTTCTTTTGAAAAGTAAAAGAAGGATTCCTACCCTTTTTTTATGTATCCAAAATGCCCCCCAAATTATCTGGAATTCTCAGGCAAACCCTTTTGCTCGTTAAAGTCACTATAGTTAGGAGCATGAGTTTTAATTTTCAAAGATGCAAATTTTTGTCAAAAATAAAAGCAGCATAGGTATTTTTCTTGGACATTAATGAGGAGGATTACAGAGTTTCAACTATATTTCCTCCCGTTTAGATAAAACCACTCTAATTTCAAGAATACAAAAGAATCATTTTTAGTCTTTGAAAAACATAACAATAATAATCCACTCAAAATATTATTGACTTCTAGTCCAGGCCCAGACTCCCCCGTCCAGCCTCTAGGCCTGATCTACGGACCAAAATCAGGAGCCCGCTCCAATGTTATATATGGCTAGACCGGGCCGGCCAGCCTATTTTCACTCAAATGAAAATCATACATTTGTGCTTGTGATTTTTATAGAGGAAAATTTATATAAGGGTGCGGTTTCTATAAGGTTGTAACTTTAAACATCCAATTAAGACGCACCTTAAATTTTATCATAACATGTAATTTTGTTGTAAAAAATTCTTAGCATCATCTTAAAATCTATTTTCATACCTAATTAGGAAATTTTTAAATCCAATATGGTTAAAATCACGTAGATCTATAAATATATAAAAATCTTGAAAATGAACGGTCTATATAATGTGTTGCAAGATGCACTATTTTCGTTACTCAAGAAATTTTTTTTTTCATATTCATGCATCTTGATGTCGAGATGATCCATTAGAGGGTTTTTTCAACATTAAAACAACATTTCTGATAGATTTTTGAAGTGCATCTATGATTCTACATTTTAAGGTTGCAACCTTATTAAAACTTTTCCCTTTATATAAAGTTACTTCCTTATACTATAGAAGTACAGTGCACCTCAAGAATATAATAGAAAAGAGTACTCTGAAAGTTAAAAAATGTTCTAATTGATCACCTCGATCTCAAGTTGTATGGATATAAAAAAAATAAAAGTTCAAGTTCTACAATGGTACATCTTGTAACAAATTATCTTGATCGGCTATTTTCAAGTATTTATAGATTGCTCGATGGCATCATATTTGGAGTTTTAAATTTCATAGTTAAGAGTTGAACATGGTTTTTTTAAACCATTGGAAGATTTCTGACACGGAAAATACATCATCCTGCAAAACTTGAAAGGTACACCTTACTTGTAAGGTGGCACCTTATTCAAACCTCACCCTTTGGTAAAATTCACATGAATACCCTTCCAAAGCAAAAGCTATGTACTGACTAGCTTTGAGGAGAACCAACATTTGTTTACTGTTTTTGAAACAGTAAGCATATTAGCGAATTTCATTACAAAGCAACAAGATTTTGGTCATTTGTCCTTTATTGCGTTGCCTTAGTTTCTCTCTCTAACAGTTCAATTTTTTTCTGACCAAAAGAACCATGGCAGAACACCTGAAAGAGCTAGGGATTTGGAGGAGAAAGGGCAAGATCTAAGGAGTAGAGGCATGTGTTTGGTTCCTGTTTCTACCACCTTGAGTGTAGCGAAGGAGATCAGACCAGATTTTTAGGTAAAGAGAGAGAGAACCTTCCTGTAGCATTGGTTCAAATCAATCTCTCATGTTTGCTCTATCAGTGGCAGCAAAATATCGCCCACTTGTTCCATCCATGATGTACATTAGTTTGTTCATATTTGTTGTAGTTGTATTTGATGTGCCTGTGTATATTCGTTTAGTTTCTTGGGCTGGTTCTTTTATTGAATCCTGTTAAAAGAAGAATACATACTGGGTGTGGTTTGTATAAGACTGAGGCCTTAAACAATCAAAGTAATACGTACTTTCGAATAATATCGAAAGATGTTGTTTTGGTACCAGAAATATTTTTGATGGTCCGAAAATTTATTTTCATCTCTAATTATAAAATTTAAAGCTTCAAGAAAGTATCGATCAAGCTAATCTATGAACATTTGAAAATCTTAAAAATTGGCGGTTCAAATAACTTATAACAAATGAACTATTTCAATATTTAAAGTCCATTTTTCTTTTTACGTCTATGTATTTCATGGCGAGATAATCAGATTTGAGAGTTTTCCGATATCGAAACAACCCTTTCCAGTGAATTTTTGAGGTGCCCCTTAAATCGGTTGCTCAAGGCGACCCAGTATCTTTTGGGGGCCATTCGACTTCATTTTTTGGGAAGAGAGAGAGACAGATGGCCTTATGGCATGGACCATTTCTTTCCCTTGGGTTGGTAAAAGAGAAGGCGACCCACTATCTTTTGCTCTGCGTTTTTCCCTCTCCTTTTTCAACTAGGAATGGCAGGTGATTTTCTTTCACTTTTTTATGAGAATGGGAGAATGGCAGGTGAGTTGCACTGAGGAGAATGAGAAAAATAACATTCAATCTTAATTTAAACAAAAATTAATTTTTTTAGTTTAAAAGCTACTCACCACTTGTTTATAATTGTTAAATTGTTATCGTAGTAATCCTGCGCGAGCCCATCGGTCAATCGATGGCCATAGTGGTCCATAACAAAACTTGATGTTGTTGATAATATGTAAAAATTAATGTTCAACCAGTTTTGACGGGTGGTGATGGTAGTTTTTAGGCACTCAATCTAAAATAAAATATGTCAAACCAAGTGATGGGATTAGTTTCAACATGTGAATTGAAATGTCATCAAACACATACAAGTTTAATGGAAAGGACCTTAAGAATGGTAGGTCAATGTTATCTATGCAGAAATACCTCAAATATCACATCAGATGACTAATATAAGAGGAACTCGCCATCCAAGGTCTTGTATGCCTTGAAAGTTCTATAGTCGATCAATTTAACTGTTTCACACTTAGAGGTTGTCATAAATATCTTGATTTCGGACCAAACTATGGACTGATAAACCATAATGTGAATCTCAATTTCATACTTGTGAAGTTTGGATATAAGTTGACAGGTTTTGAGAGACTCCGTCAATTAAAAGGACCCTAACGGCCGAACTCATAGAAACCTCATCAAGTCATATCATGTTGAGATGAAACTCTATAAATACCAACAATGGGTTAAAAAGTTTTAAAAAGGTTGCAACATTATTTGTAAAAATAAGGTCGCATTAGTCAACAAAATCTATTTTATTTGGATAGTGTAAATTGGACATTATTTTAAAGAGTAATGATACTATGAGACCCTCCCACACCTATGTAAGTAGGACCCCAAAGGGTCGCCATTAAATTTTAACACACTATAAAAGTTATCATATGGGTGTGAGATAACTTTTCTAAAGATCTATGTCAAAATTTAATGGTGATCTTTTGGAGTCCTACTCACATAGGTGCGGGAGGGTCTCATTGTATCACTACTCTATTTTAAAAGTCATGACATGTATTGATATTATCTTTAAAATGTGTCAAATCTACACTGTCTAAATAAAATGGATGTTTAGAGCATTGCAACCTTATTTCTACAAATAAAGTTGCTAACTTTTTCCAAGTCACACCCTTATATGGCTTCAATTTGAAAATCATCAAATTTGGACAATAGGATATCTTCATCCGTTGTTAATTGAAACAGGCGTTGTCAATTGAAACAGGTTTAACCGACGGACCTATCCTCAATATTTGAAAATTGATCTAAGATTGTTGAGAATATCATATATAGGTTGAATAATCCCTCTCCCAAGGTTTAGTCAAATGAACCCTGTTATAATGAGGGAGTGGTATAGGGAGAGTGGTATAGGGACTGAATCTCGATATATATAAGTGCTTATTGCCTGAGGGAGTGTTAGGTCTGCATATCAACTCAGAGTAAATTGTAATGGCTATCCAAAGTCCCCGGAGTTTCTCACGAACCCATTCATTGTAAAAATATATATATTTTCCATTATATGAAATACGGACAAATTTGTTTTCTAAAATGTGCCAATGTATTGTTCTTTGGTTATGCTTTTTGCTTCAATGGAGTCCTAGTTATTTAAAATCTTTGTCTACACTCATTTTGGGGAAACAACCAGTCAAACTTTATTTCTTATATTAAGATTACTATTCATGGAATTACTTTTGATTGAGAGGAATTTTATAGTTGCAATGGTGTATGAACATTTAGAGGGAGAGAGAGGTTTAAGTTTCAGGAAAAGTAGGCAATAAGATCATTTATCCTTTATATAAGGCGCTCATAATTGCTCTTGTCTGCAGATATGAAATGAGGTGGCATGAGGTGTGCCATGTGCTAGGCTCAAAAGTTCAAAACCAAAGAGTCAAAAGTTTGTAACAAATACCAAGCTGTTAGATTTATTGTCCGACAACTAAAAGATGATTGTGGCTCTTTGATCCAAAAAAAAATGGTTATGTAGCATTATACAGTCCCATTTATTTAGCTAAAAAAATGGTTATGTAGCATTATACAGTCCCATTTATTTAGCTACAATCGCATTGCTTTCATCACAATGTGCTTCTCGTCCTCCATTTTCACCATTAGACTAGTGTACAAGCTAATTCCTCCCTTCACCAATAATCCATACAAGAACAACTTCCATCCTTGAAATCGTGAAAGCGAAAAAGATCTCTTACTATAATCCTCCGATCAAAAATCTTTGAGATTGATTTCGTCGCAGAATGGCAATCTTTGCACATCCTTAGGTTCTTCAGAATCCGAATTATCTTTCCATGTCTTGTATTCATAAGAGCAAAGGCCACTGCTAATTTCTCACTGTGTTGATGAAGCAAAGTTTCTTTCTCTTCCTCCCCCAAGTCAAAAAGAACACTTGCAGTGTTCGGGACATGCCCACTTAATTTGAGCTCCCGGTATATCTCTTCCCATTTTTTGTATATCTCCTCTGCCTGAGGATGAGAGCTCTCGCCTGCAACAAACTCATGAACCTCACCATTCAATTCGATAGTACTGCAACCTGGGGGTTTTCGGATTCCCTTACCCTTTATCCTCTCTCTGATCTTCATTGCGTCACCCCATCTACCTGATGCTGAAAAAATATTTGCTAGTAGCACATTAAGACCAGTATGATTTGGTTCTGATTCGATCAAGCCTTTCCCGATTTGCTCCCCCATTTCTAAATCACCATGGATTCTGCACGCACTAAGTAACGCACTCCATATTATCATGTTGGGCTTCATGGGCATGCTTAGGATGAGCTCTTCAGCCTCACACAAGAGCCCAGCTCGACCAAGCAAGTCGACCATGCAACCATAATGCTCCATCATGGGCACGATTTTATACTCCTGCATAAGGCGAAAACATCGTTTACCCTCTTCGACTAGCCCTGCATGGCTACACGCGCTTAAAGCACCAATGAAGGTGATCTCGTTTGGCCTAATGCCTTCAGACTCCATCTCTGAGAAGAGTTGGAGGGCATCTTTTCCATGGCCATGCATGGCTAGCCCTGAGATCATGGCCGTCCAGGCCATTACACCCCTTCTGCTACAATCCTTCAATTCAAAAGCTTGCTTTGCGCTCTCTTTGTCACCACACTTTGCATACATATCTATGAGAGCGGTGCTCAAAACTACGTCTACTTTGATGTTATTCTTTGCTATGTGGGCATGAATTTGCTGGCCTCGTTCTAGAGACCCCAAATGAGCACAAGCTGAGAGGACCATGACAAAAGTGCCATGATCAGGAGTCGTCAATGAAATTTGCATTGAATGGAAAAGCTCTAGACCTTCTTTGTGCCGACCATTTCTCACCAATCCAGTCATCAATGTGTTCCAAGAGATCACATCTCTCTCAGGCATTTCCTCAAAAAACTTGCACGCCATGTCAATCTCTGCGCCTTCCGAGTACAAAGACAACATAGTGTTCCAAGAAACAATGGATTTTTGGGGTAATTTATCAAAAAGTTGGCGAGCAGTACATATATCACCATTTTTTCCATACGCATTTATCAAAGTGTTCCACGAAATTGAATTCAAGTTGGGGCTTTTGTCGAACACTCGACGTGCACCATCCAAGTCTCCCACCTTCACATAGAGGCTTAGAAGCATGTTAATTATGAAGATATCAGATTCGAATTCAGTCTTCAAAACATGGCCATGAACCTGCCTCCCTTCCTCGATTCTCAATCCACCCACACATGCTTTAAGCACAAATGGGTATGTAAGATTGTTTGGAAAAATCCCTTCATTCCGCATTTGAATATAGAGTAGAATTGCATGTTCTCCGAAAGAAGTGCTCTGTGAGTAGGCTCTGATGAGAGAGTTATAAAGAAATGCATCAGGTTGGTCGATGCTATCGAAGACCAAGCCGGCATAGTGTAGGCTGCCATGTTCAGAGAGAGCAGTAAAAAAGAGAAGGCGACCAAGAAAGAAATGGTCTTGGGCCAAACCATTCTTGATCATTAGAGAATGAGCTTGCTTAAGTTCCCCCATGCTACTGCATGCTTTCAGCATGGGGAGAAGAAGGCCAGGCACCTTGGGCTCTGATGCATGGGTTGATAGATCGGAATTGGCTCCATGGGGAGTGTAGAAATTTCGAAAGTGAGTAATTGACATGGATCCAATCAATTCAGTTGGTCTGGTTCCCCAACTTGAGGTTATTCAAGCAAGGTAAACTTATTTGTTTCCTTCTAACAGTGACCAGAGAGGATGCTTGGAAGAGGGGTTTTTCCGGGTGGTTCCACTTTCTGTTTTTATCATATTGACCAGTAGGTGGGTGCTTGTGGTTGAAAGCCTTTCGCTTTCCAAAATAAAAATAAAACTAACAAATTTACTATCTTAAATATTAAATCAATTTTTTTAAAATAAAAAATATATATACAATTTTTATCCTTAAAAATATAAAGATAATATAATTAAATATGACAAAAAAAAAAAGTATATCCGATATTATTTAAACCAGCCTTATTACACCCCACACCGCATAACCACCAACCGATGGAGTGGGATCTCAAACCATTAGGTGAATCATCTTAACAATATAGTTTGAGAGAAGTAATTTTCTTTTCTACCACAACCCTACAGTCTAAAACCCCAATGAGAGATGAGAGATAATGACAAAGTTGAGAGAACCACCATGAGAAAGATATCAAAGATAGAGAGTGGAGCATCTCCTTTTGGGTCTTTTGAGAGAAACAAAAACCTTTTTAAGAAGTGAGAAATTTTTTTTAAGAGAGATATATTCTAAGTGGGGTGCATCCCTTTGCAGGATATGAGAGAGATGGGAATTAGGGGTAAGAGATAAGGCAGAGAGATTTGGATAAGGATCAATCCACTTTTTATAGTGATGTGAGAGAGAGATGGAAATTAAAGGTAAGAGATAAGGCGGAAAGATTTGGGTAGGGATCAATCCACTTTTTATAATGCTTGAACAAGGGTTTTTTTGGCTTATCTCTTTTTGTAAAATTGAATATGAACCATTGATGTTGGGTGACTTCCGGGGTGAAAGATTTGAATCTTTCATGGGTCATCAACATTATGGAAGGTGATAAAACATTTATCTCACATTTCCAAACCATTTCTCAATAATGGAAATTAAATAAAATAATTTCATTCAAAATACAGTGCTTACAAAAAATTATACACAAGCCTTCTCATGTTTTTTAAAAATCTTTTAAAAGATTCCTCAAGACAAAATCTTTTCAAAACACTTCAGAGCTTTCTCTTCAAGCCAAAGCTTGAACTAACACGACTAAAGTTTCATTAAGGTGGGGTGTGCCACTTTAGGTGGTACTTCATGGGCACCACCGACGTGCAATAGTGGACCCATTAACATATTAAGCCTCTCATGTAATATTAAAATTAATTATATGATTTTCAAAAATCCATTCAACAAGATTTACATTAACATGAATCCATCAGGTACTCTTGAGGCATTTAAGGGCTGCTTCGACGCGAAGTTTCAACCAGCATTTGAGGACTCTGCCAAGTCCATTCAGACTCAGCCGAGTAGCTCGGCCTTGCCATAGTGGTGGGCGAATTAGGTGCGCAACTAGCCAGCAACCAAAAACCTACTAAAAAATATAAAAGAATTGCTAAAAATGTAAAAAATTAGAGAATACCATTATAGTAGTTAGAATTAAATCTTTAGATGATTTGGATAGTTTTGAGATGATTTGAGAGCTTTCACAAATTTTCCTTACTTTTAATTTTTCTGCATTACTCAAAAGGCATAAACCAATGTTTTCAATAATCTATCTTTTATGGATTTTTTCATCTTCTTTAGTTTTCTAAAGAATTCCATTACCTCTCCAAGTTTTTAGGATTTTTAACTATTTGTAAAAATCCTGTACCTTTTTTTTACTATTTTATATTTTCTTGGCTGAATATAACCTCCACTCAGGGGAGGAGTACCTTGGCAGGCGATCCTCTAATATTGGGTTGAACTAATTCAAGACTCAATCGTAGAGAAAAGAAAGCCAATTACAAGTTTCTCTCATGACAATTGAGATTTAATCAAACAAAGTTTAGAACCCAACATACTTCCATCAGGGCAATGCAATTCCAGACAATTTAGTCAAAAGAAATTTAGAAACCAAATTGCACTTCTTCTCTAATCAGGATTGCAATACCAAACAAATCAACCACAACAAATTTCACAGGGACAGAGAAAATGCATGAAGTAGGTAACAAGAAGACACTGTTTTAGCTGACGATCAAACAGTAACAGAGACAAGATTCCAAAACAGAATATATTTTCCCGATCCATTCATCCATACGCCATCATCTATCGACATATTTGTTGCAAACTGAGATTTGCAAAGTGAGATCAGGGGACAATTTTATGCGCTTTCATCTTATCGATCCACGACGAGAATGAAGTCAGTGTGTTCCTGAACCCCAAGAATCCATGCTCCTTGGCCTTGTTCATGCTATCCAAACCCACCCCCTCATTATCGAGCATGACATCGGCAAACCACCATTGCGCCACCTCCTGCAATTTTGTCTCCGAGAGCTCGTTCTCCTTAACAATGGTGTCCCAAACAGGCCCCTTCTCCTTCATAGCCTCAACCAGACTAAACCCCTTCCCTTCATACTCTACCAACTCTAACCCAAACTGCTCACCCAAAATCTTCCATAATTGCTTCCACCTGAAAACATCTCCATTCGCGCAATTAAACGCCTCATTCTTTGCATGCGGGTCGACCGCCGCCCATATATGCTGTTCAGCGATAAGATCGGCGTCTGACGCATCGGAGAACCCCTCCCATTGTGCTTTACTCCCCGGAAAGCGGAAGGGCAAGCCTTCATGCTTACAAATTGCAGCATAAACACACAAGCTTCCAACAAGATTCATCAAACTATAAGGCGAGAACCCAAAGATCACAGTAGGTCTATGCACTGACCATGTCAACCCCTCCTTCTTCTCTGCCGCCTCAAAAAGTATGTCCTCGAGGGTGTGATAGAAATTGAGGCATGGCAAACGCGGAACGTCCTCTTGATACGGTGGCTCGTGGGGCTTCACATGACCGATGGCTTCGAATGGCCCGAGGTAGTGTTTGCGGCCAGTCTGCAGGCAGATGTGTTGGAGGTTGGGGGCATTTGGGAGGAGGGCGTCAAGCACATTGCGAAACATGTGGCCGTTGACATCGCAATTCTCGGCCTCGGAGATGCGATCAGCCCAGGTAACATAGAACACATGGGTTATGTCGGTGAGGGGGGAGAGTTTGGCAGTGGTTTCTTCGAGGTTGAGGATGTCGCATTGGATGTATTCAATGGGGTGGTCCTCAGACCATTTGGGGCACGGGCGGCGACCAACGCCGTAGACCTTCCATGGACCACCAGGGGTGTCGGAGAGTGGGAGGATCTCAGCTAGACTGTTGCCCACAATGCCCGTCACACCAACCACAAGGGCGACACTCTGGTACTTGACAGGGCCCTCGTCTTCATCATTCTTCTTCTGCAAAAATAGCAAATTTCTATAATATGAGAATATTCATTCAAAATCCAACCAGGAAAACAGGTTAAATTCAGTTACAGGGAAAAGGGTCAATTCAGTGATGAAAAACGAATTATTCAAAATTATTAAAGATTTTGAAAAAATAATTATTCAGAAATCGTTAAGGAAGAATCCATCTTCTTCTAAATCGAGCATCTTTCAGTCAGAAAAATGAATTCACTAGAAATTTATTGAGAAAATAGGATTATTCAGTTTGAATCTTTGAGAAAAGGAATAGATAGGAGAGAAGGTTGAGCTTCTCCTGCAAAATCAAGCAATTTTAAGTAAGATAAATTGATTGTTTGCAAATTTTTTATGGGGATAAACACCTTGAGTCTTTGGAGGTCGATTTGATTCGAGATTAGGGTTTAGACTGATTGACGCAATAAGAAAAGTGACTGAATCCTTCAAAAAAAACAAAAACAAAAAGAGGATTGAATCAAACGTCAGGAAAGGGATTACGAATCAGAAAAAGTGGGTTGATTTCATTAGGGAGCTGGATTTTCTTTAATTGATTACTAAGAAAGTAAAAACAGATTCAGAGAGAGAGGAGCATTTTGCAACAAAGAAAGGGATGATTAGGGTTCGAGTTTGGGGTTTTTCTCACCTTGGCTGCGCCGATCGCCCCAGCCCACCACCAGCTCATTGTCGCACCAGACTGGAGAGAGCGTGGATTTGGATCCAGAAATGGCGAAAAATGAAGAGAGAGAGAGAGAGAGAGAGAGTGTGTCTCTTGATTTGTTGGGCTCCTTCGAAGAGACAGTTTGTTTTATAGCGGGAAGGAAAGCGGTGTGTACAGTGCATGACGGTGCCTCGATGGCAGGAGCTTAGGGCAACAATCGGCCGAGGATAGGGTTCGCTAATCCAGGACTGAGGCAACAATTTTTTTATTTTATTTATTGTTTTGCTTATATTTTTCTTAGTAGAGCCATGTAGTGTGGTCCCTTTGGAGATTTGTAAACCGCTTGGGAGAATTTAAAGTTGGACGGCTTAGAGACGTACCTTTAGAGTTTTATGTGATCGCCATCGCCCCATACTAATGAAGTTGAAAGAGAAATCGGTTTTACTTTATTGTTTTATACTACTGCTATGATACCGGTTTTACTTTATTGGACAAAATATTGGGTAGCGAAAAAATAAGATATACATAGGACGAGTGTAACTAAAATGAGAATGTTGAGATGGATGAGATACAAGAACAAATATGAGAACGTTCTGATGGATGAGTGGCAAGATAATAAGTAATAGAATTCGATTGAACTTAGGGTGACTAATTTAGGGGAGGTAGGATTTGTTTCAAATAGAAGACTCTAAAAGAGCATGGGAAAAGCCCTCGATATAGAGACTTATGAGCTCATTGAGGTATGACCATTGATAGAGGAGAATGGCAAAACATAATTCCCTAGCTAACTCTAAATAGTTGGGATAAGACTTATTGATCAATTACAACATTAAAATGACCTTTTCCAATGGATTTTTGAGGGGCTGATGTCGAAATGATCAATCAAAGGGTTTTTCAACATTAAAACTACCTTTTTCGATGGATTTTTGAGAAACATCGATAGTTTTACGTTATAAAATAGCACCTTTATATAAATATTTTCTCAAAAAAAAAAAAAAAAGAGAGACATAATATATCAATAGTATGGACTACGATGGTCAAGCGTGGGACTATATTAGTTTTATTAAAAATGCGCATCGTGAATCTCGCGACTCTGACAAGACACGTAGTAGCATAATTCACGCCACTTGTGGTTTAATTTATTTTATTTAAAAAAAAAATAGTATTAATTTAGTATTAAAAGTTATGTGGTTTACAAGTTAAATTTTTAGTCTTTCGAAGGTGCAGTAGATGCCAGAATAAAATAGTAAATAAATAATTAGAAAAATATCATTTAGAATAGTCAAATCATTTGACACAATAACTGAGGTCATTGAATCAATAATTTACACAAGGTCCTTGATATTTTCAAACAACCATGGAAGATAAGGGTGCCACGTGGGGTTTGCATAAGGATACACCTCTAAATTTCATTACAAATATAATTTTGATATAAAAGTTCTAAAGATAGCTGAAAATCTATTATCATCTCAATTTTAAAATTTTAAACTTTTTAAAATGATACAAATCAAATAGACCTCTAAGTACATAAAAATCTTGAACGGTTCAGTATTGCAATGTATACTATTTTGCATACTTTAATATATTTTTTTAATTGTAATGTATACTATGCTGCAGGCTTGAAATTTTTTTTTTTTTTCATATTAAATGGTTAATTAGAGGGATTTCTAACATCCAAACAAACTTTTTATGATAGATCTTTGAGGTGCATTTTTAATTTTATATTTAAAAGAGTAACTTTATATATATATATTTTTTTCTTTTTTTTATAAAAGTGTTTTATGGGTCACCAAACTCATTAGCCTGCACAATCACAAACGTCTATATTTAAGATGAACATCTACAACTAAATATTTATATCCAATGGATAGGAAAAAATTTAAATAATAATATTCTCATTTTTCATTTATTATATTACATTTTTTATATTTATGATCATCATAGTGAGATCATGGATCACTATAAATTTGGATTCAAGATCGAAACAAATAATTCAAGGGACCCACATGAAAATAATATAGTCGGGGGACACATAAAAACCGGAACCTTTTTTAAGAGGTCTGACAAGAATCGATCGAAACAAGATACACGTGCAAGTCCTGATGGAGGCGTACAATTTTGATGTCGCCAAACCCCAAACTTTTTTTTTTAATGTTGCAAAACCCCATAAATTTATTAGGTTGCAATTGGCAAGGTTCGGTGCACTTTCAAATTTTATGATGGTGTGTAATTTTGATGTAAAATGTTTTTAAGATTATCTCAAAATCTATTTTTATATTTTATTATAAAATTTTAAATTTAAAAAATAATTAAAATCAAGTAGATCTATAAACATATGAAAATATTGAAAATGGACAGTATAGATAATATGTTATAAAATGCACTAGTTTTTAGACTTAAAATCGTTTTATTTTTCATGGTCATACATCTCGATGTCAAGATGATCAATCAAAGGGTTTTTCAACATTAAAACTATCTTTTTGGATGGAGTTTTGAGGTGCATCCGTAGCTGTAGAGGTAAGGTTCCAACCTTATATAAACTTTTACCAATTTATTATTATTTGAACACGAAAATCTAAAATGCCATACTTGGAATCTTATTACACCATTTTGCTCAATCAAAAGTCTCATATTATCAAATTAAACTATATGTCACCATATATTATTATGTTATTATGTTCCATTGAGTAGATCTATAAATATTTAAAAAAAATTAACATAGATATATGAATATTTAATTTTTTTAAAAAATAAATGGTTTAGATAATATGTTGTAATAGGTATTAATTTAAAATACTTGAAAAAAAAATTTACATGTTCATGTAGTCAAGGTCGAGATGATCAATTAGAAACTTATTTATAGCATCAATGACAGCATCTTACTTTAAGATTAACACTTTGTATAAACTTTTTTTCTTTTGTAAAGTTTGCATTATATACAAAGCATCAACCTTAAACAATCGAAGTAAGGTTCACCTCCAAACCTTGCCTAAAGATATAAGACACAATTCTGGTGTCAGAAACTCGATGGCCTGGAAATCTCTTTCTTAGGACAACACTATTTTTAGGACTTTAACTCTTTTTTCCTATATCCGTAAATCTCGAGGTATCTATTGGAGAGTTTTTTAGTGCCAAAAACAAACTTTCTCTAGTGGGATTTATGTGCACCATACTTCTATAATATAAGGTTTTTTCACTATTTATAGTATAAGGCTGGTGCCTTGTATAATTATTTTCTAAATAAATAACAGGAAAACAAAAGAGTCAATTCATCAAATAATAAAATAGGTGGTCAAATCCAATGTTGTCATATTCGCTTCAGAGTCTTATTTGATTTGGTGAGAAAAATGAAGCAATTTGATGATTCAATCGATTTGGGGGAAGACTTCGGATTTTTAAAATTTTTTAATATAAATAAATTAGATATTTATATATAAACATATAAAAATAATGGAAAGTTTTTTTAAAAAAATTAAAATGCTTTTGTATAGGTATTATTTTCTAACCGAAGCGGCCCAAAGCTTCAAACGAAGCAGGCCGAAGCAGCTTGAATCTGACCAAAGCGGCAGCACCACACTTCTCTTCACTTCGGTTTATGCTTAAAATTTGAAGGCTTTGGCCGAAACAAAGTGAATTTGATAATTTGTCAAATATATTGTTGTTCTTACAAACTTCTTTTCGTACAAGTACCTTGTGATAAAAAATTTTGAAGTACAAAAAATTACTGGAGGGCTTTTTATTAATTTAACTCATTTAAGTCACTTTGGGCTAAAAATGACCGAAACACCTCCTATCATTCTAGTTTCAAACCAAATATTGATCTAGATTTGGAGCCTATAACAATTCAAGGCATTTGGTCTAGCATAAGTGTCACGAGCCAAATGACTTCAAACCCTCCAAATTTCGGGTTCCAAAATTGAACATGATTTTTAATAGTTTGGAAAGAAGAAATGAAACATGCAAGGGTATTTATGTCAGTTAGCTAAAGTTGCTTAAGTGACCAAAATATTACAATGCTATTGCTTGTTATTGGTTCCCAAATAGGAGCAATTTGAGCATTCTAAGCGAACAAACGGATGAAAAAGTGCCCAGATGAATGTTTAATTAACCATTTTTTGGAAATTTTAAGAGGCCCGTACCAAATCATATTGTGCATTTTCAAAGTTCCAAATCAATATTATTTGGATCAGACGCTAGAAAAAGATTAACTCCCTAAAACGTTATTAAGAACTTTAACAATATCTTTTGCTTAGGGGTGGCTACGAGTCTGACCGGACCCAAACACGTTCGGACCAACAAATTAATATATATATATATATATATATATATATATATATATATATTTAACTATTTTTTCTGAATTAGGACCGGAAAATATATGTGGGATCCAACCTAACTGGACTAGAATATTGTTCGGGTCCAAGATTTGGACTCAGACCCCACCTGCCGGGTCTAATTTTTTTACCCATATCCGGACTTGGGTCAGGTTTATCATTCGGGTCCTGGGTTGGGTCTGGTTCCATTGCCACCCCTACTTTTGCTACTCTCATAATCAAATTTTGGCCGTCCATTTTGAATAGACGATTATATAGAGGATAGGCCTTTTTATGTGTGTCCCAAGTCGAATATTGTTTGTAGGATCATGTTATTAAAACTCATAAATGGCCAAAGGCGAATTATTATTTGGAAAAATTACGTACATATCCATTATAATTTACGTTATTACGGTTACACCAAATAGTTTCCGTTATTACAGAAGTATCCGTTTTTTATCTTCCATAACGCCATGTTTTAAAAAAGACAAGTTTGCCATTTTCCTGATGTTCAACATCCGAATTTCTAAGATTTTCGGATGTTGAACATTCGAAATTAGTTGCAACTGGAGCAATGTTTTTTCCTATTTTCGGATGTTCAACATCTGATTTCGGATGTTGAACATCCGAAAATTGCACGAATGTAAATTTTAACTTTGGCCAATCTGTTTTCTGCGTATTGGAACATTGGGTCAGTGTTCTTTATCTATGTGTTCTTTTGTGCCCCTATTTGATATCTCATTGGTAAAGATTAGTAAATAGTTCATAGATTTTGATTTTCGATAGTATACGTCTTTGACAAACATCATTTCTTGAATTTTAAAGTCATTTCACATAGTGAAGGTATGTGGGTCGATTTTTTATATTTAGATTGCCACTTGATTTTTTGTTAGGGTTTATACTTAAACATAGTAGTTATTTCTTGTGAATTTAGTATAGATTGAGAACTTAGAATTTTGTTCTCTGTAGAACTGTAAATATTTTTTTAATTTGGGGTTTTATACTCTTAATAGCACGAAATACTTGGGTCTATGCTTATTGGGTGGGTTTCTTGCCGATTCTGGTTTTGCTCGTATTTTCTGTTATAATTTGGAGGTTTTGCTCCTATTTATAAGTAGCATGATAGGTGACCATATCATTGGATTAATTTGTTGCTTGTATTATAAGTATGCTTGAAATTAAATTGAATTTTTTCTTTTTTGATGGAGTCCTTCGTCTATCTATAAATCAAATTATTCAGTTTTTGATTTAACTGCTTGGTTTTTTAATGGTTTGGTTACTGAGCTAACATGAATTCTTTGTTTTTGATGGGACGATTTAATTGCTTATGAAAGTTGGATTATTGTCATTACAATGAAATGATTAATTGCTTATCAATGTCGAATTCTGTTGAAATGATTTAATTACTCATTAAAGTTTTATTTTTTAGTTTTCTAGACGAGGATGGTTACTTGGAAGGGGACTACTGTGTTTTTTTTTAATTATCCATCTAGGGTTTGGTTATTGTTTGACTGAGGTCCATTGAATTGGAATCAGTGTAGTGTTTCATGTAGTTTTAAATTTGTTACTGATAAAGAAGTGGATAAGGATTGTGCATATCTGGTTAATTACGGGGTATGTGTACTAGTTCTTTAAGTAGAGATATTAAATTGGATTTAAGAACCGGATAAGGGACTGTTGTTTCGCTTTAGCTAATTATGGAAGTTGTTTAATGGTTTTTTAAGAACTCTTTGAATTCTTTTTAGGTACATGTTTTACTCAAAGAATCAATTCTTCTTTTGGGCACCATATTCACTGATTGATTTCGATTTCCAAGTATATGATCCTGAGTTGGACAAGCATAGCAATTTCATTTTAGCATTGTTCTTCTTTCATCAATGGATTGTATCACTGTTATTCTTCATCAATAGCATGTCATTATTGTTTTTTTGTTATCCTGTTAAGTTTTGCATATGTGACCTTATTATTAACATAGTGACCGTATGTGATTTCAGTGAATATGAATTGTCTACATCCCGATGGAGGATATCCGGGAGGTCCTCAGGACCCTAGTTTGCTGTAATTTCTTCCATAACATACATCATATTTCATACGGGAAGGACAGGTATATGCATATATTCATCTGCCCATTTTATTAATTTGTTATTTTTCAATAAATTGTAGTCAGGTTCAAACATCATATGAGAAGTACATGTATATGTATTGGGACTAATATGTTGTCTATTTGTTGTATTTCAGGAGAAACAATAAATTAGAATTGATGAGAAGAGTTATCAATTAAATGAATGGCATTTAACAGAATAGCAAGTTTAAGTAGTAAACGCGTTTGGATTGGGTGCACTATCTATTATTCTGCCAAACCGAATTGATTATCCTTTGGTCTCAACCAATGTAGAGAGGTAGAGTTTTAAGACCAATACATTCCATTACAATATTCATATTGGTGAGATGACACCAACTCTTTTTTATGTATATGAGATATTAGAACTGGCTGTAGATGGCGAGCCAGTTACATGTCGTCATATCAGTGACCTGCGACAGTATATATAGAAGACAATTGGGTATAGTCCCTGATGGTAACATAACAAGCCTAAGACATACATGGTTGAAGGTGAATTTTAGGAAATTTCCACCTGATGCAACCCATGTTCAAGTTTATAGATATACTTGAGCATATCTGCTCTTCCTCATCAGTGTTACCATATTCACTGATGTATCAGTTTCAACAGTGTTAACAAGGTACTTACTGTTTTTTGAATATATTGAGGGAGCCAACAGATATGCTTGGGGTGCTACAGCCCTTGCATTCCTCTATCGCTCACTTGAAAACACTTGTACTTTCAAGCAAAGACATTTTAGTGGTTCAACCACTCTCATGCAAGTAAACTTTTTTTGGTATATGGCATAAGTGTAATAGTTTAGACTGCTTTCTTAAAATATTTAATATTTATCATATCTTAATTTATTACAATGCTGGTCGTATGAGCTTATTACGCATATGAGGCCCATACCGCATAGTATCTCTCCAAATATGCCTAGGGCCAAAAGATGGGAGCCACCGAAGAAATATCATAGCAATCCACATAACCTAATGCCTCCTATCGTACAAGATTTTGATAACATCCAACCTAATGAGGTTAGTGTATAATTTGATATTAATTACTTTCAAATGTATTTAAGTATTTACAATTATTTTTATTAATTGATTGCATATCATATAACAGGTAATATGGAATCCCTATTTCAAGCCTGATGAGGTCATTTCAGATGATAGGCAGTAGGCATATGAAAATGCAATGTGCATAACAACACTCGTATTTGATGATATTGCCGAGCCGTACATGTCAGATCAAGTATGCCGACAATTTGGAGCTAGACATGACATTCCTAGAAATCCTTTGGTTATTGGTAAGAGGGCTAGCAGACAAGGTGGATAGCGAAATTGGCGAACTGTGAATGCAGACAAAATCCAACACTGCGAAACTCGTCATGATCGCATGATGCTTGAAATTGAATAAGATACTAACAATGGGTTGTCCTAGAGGAGTACAAAGCCTGATACAACCTAGTGTCTCATCCTCTGATACATAATGTCGCTAACCCACCCAAATACATATTGCAACCTCATAACCAGGAAAAAGAAGATGTGGTTCCTGCTTATGAACCATAATATATAATGAGACTTCAAGGTTATGAGGACCAGTTGGTATGTTTATATTGACCTATAAATTCTTATAGTCATATACTTACCTATTAGTTCCATGAAATTATTTAAATATATTAATTAGGTAATCTTGTTTGTGCATGTTTGTACAGTTCAGGCATCTACAATCATGTTAGCAGAGGCACTTACACTTAGACAAAAGTGAAATCCTGAAGTATATAATCGCATTAACAACGCGTTTGAAACAATGTCTAAGTTTGTGCATGTGGATATGGATGACATAAAAGCCATGAGGGAAAATTTACAACGTGAATATCATGACGAAGGTGTACCTGACGTGGCCGGACAGGATGGAACGGATGAAAGTAGTCGGGCTGTAGAAGACTTAGCTCCATCCACACAATCAACAGTTGAGGAATGCAAAAAATATAACACATGAAATAAAACAGTATCAACCTATTAGCCTAAGAGAAGGCGACCAGTGTAATGGGGTCTTGACCTTAGTAATTTTGTTCATTTTGAGCTATGGAATGTATTGGTCATTTTGACCCACCCAATTTATTCAATGAATTTTGTTTAGTACAATTTGGTTAAGTCTTTCTATTTTTTTACTTGCGAAGCTCAAATAATATTATATGAGGTGCCTATGTTGTAATAATGTTTAAAGATAGAAATAATAACAATGTTTAACGTGTCAAAATTGTTAAATATGAATTAGTGGCTATTGGTTGAGTCACTAATTTGCGTATTGGTTCAAAAATAATGGTTATCCTAGTGATGGTCGTCCCTAGTTCTCACTAAAATTTGCTGCTAAATTAATCTCTCTGTTACTTCACATGTATAAGTGATTAATGACATTTTCGGATGTACAACATCCGAAAATGTAGACATATGAAATTATAGCATTGTCAAGTTTTCGGATGTACAACATCCGAAAATATCACAATTTCGGATGTTGGACATCCGAAATTATTTTCAAATGTACAATATCCTAACACTTGAAATATCAATTGATATTTAGTAGCATGTGATCACTTATATGTCACTGCTTTATCAACTTATTAGTAGCATGTGAACTATCAATTATGCTATTAATATCAATCAATTATGTTATTAACTCAAATTGGGAAATGATGAAGCTGATGCACAATTGCAATTCTAGTAGTCGTGTTGCTATGAATGCTTCGCATTTCTCATCTATATGCAACTTTTTTATTTTTGAATGAAGCCTTTACAAATTAACATAACCTATTTGCAATCTACAATAACTTTCAATAGGGGCTCCAAAGTCACCATTTTAAGATTTATGACAACACGGAAGTACAACAAGTAAAGCAACATAATATTAAGAATATTAACATCAAGTAATCCACTCTATCGATTCTCTGCATGTCATCCTATTATGACCCTCTGCACCACACCGTTTGCACTTCAAAGGCCTGGTGATCGGATGTTCCGTGTCGGATATTCTTCATTGTTTTTTTGGCCTACCAGGAAGGTGTAGTCCTTGCTGGCAACACTGTCCGGTTGTAAACACCTGTCAACTAAATATCATCCAGGATAGACGCAAAGGGAGTTTTAAATGCCCTTTTAAAGTATTCCACTGTGAAATACCTAAGGCAATACACAGTGGGATCCAAATGCATATGGTTAATGGAAACAATGGTATAAGCACACGGAATGCCATTGAGTTGCCATTTTCTACAACTGCATGTCTAATACGTTAAATCGACAGTGTACTTCTTCCCAAGATAATGGATCTCAAATTGAGTGTTCATGGCGGATATAACTGTGTGCAAAAATAGAGCCTTCATCTTTCACAGGTCAAGTAATTATTGGGCCTTCGGTTCTAGCATGAGTATTACCCAACTCCCTCTTCTTTTCAAACCTGGTCATCAACTGTACCCTTATTTCTTCACACTTTGTAATGATCGGCTTCTCTCGAGCAGATTAAACCCAAGCATTGAAAGACTCGGTCATGTTTGAGGTAAGATGATTGTATCTAGACCATATAAAATAGGCATATGCTTATAATTTGGAGGGAATATTCTTAATTCACTTATGCTACTGGGTCGGCACACTGTATATCAAACATTATTTTTTCAAACCCATAAATGGTCGCTTTACGGGCAGCCTTCCAAAACAGCATCAGCAATACTTCAGTATTTGTTGACTCCTTCATAAAGCCCTTGAAGTTCTCTCTCATATGTCGCATGCAGAATGATAGAAAACATGTGGGAAAACATTTTTCTATTGTTTTTGGCAGGTTTTTCTGTCGATATGATATAATGGTTAAGGCATGAAGATTAGGATACCTATTTAATAGCTCACTCAATATACTTAAGAGCCAATACTAACTTTAGTAGTTCTCATTCTCAACCACTGCAAATGCCAATGGGAAGAGCCCATTATTTGCATCTAACGCGACGACGCACAATAATATGCCTTGATACTTTCCTTTTAGGAATGTCCCATCAATAGCAATTATTGACCTGCATCCATTAACAAAACTCATAATGTATGGACGATAAGCAATAAATAGTCATTTGAACCGGCCTTTATTTGTGTGGATGCGAACTTTGATTCTCGGGTTGGTTCTTCGGATCTTCTCAATATACAGGGGGCGGTCATGGTATTGTTGTTCATGTGATCCATCTATCATCTCTGTAGCAACCTCTTTTCCCTGCCAAGCTTGTATGTAAGAAAGCCTGAGCCCGTTATCACGTTGAACATCATTTACAATGTCTTTTACTTTAATTTTTGGTTGGTCAAGAAGGCGGTCTTTAGTCTTTTTTGCCACCCAATCACTACGAGCTAGTGGCTGATGGACCCTCCCCATTGGACCACTACATGTGTGCTCCTTTACTATAGACTTCACTTTAAAGTATGCGGTACTGCCAACTCGTAAGCACCGCACTTTCCATGTGCATCACTCTGCCTTGCAACTTGCCCACACCCATCCTAATTCATTTTTGTCAAACTTTAGAACAAAATTGTTGTGGATTGCAAAATCAACTAGATGATATCGTCATTCATTAACATTTTCAAAAAAGTACCCAACATTTGATTGAACTTCGTTACTAACTCCTCTACATAGACTCTCTAGTGGTTCAATATCCTCCATATCATGCTCTGGTACGAGCTTAGGGTTGGGCGCCACTTGAATGTTTTGATCTTGCTCAGGTAAAGTGTTACGCCGACTGTTGACAAAAGATAGAGTGCAAGATGAAGCAACAATTTCCGCACATATAAGATTAAAATAAAACAATTTACAAATAAAATAATAAATTGCAGATATACTTAATCCTTGAAGATGAGCCCTCAGCAACAAATTCCTGTTGTGCCTCCATTGTAGCGGCATTATATACTACAATTCTCAAAGATTTTCCTCCCAACATAAAAGATACATCTATATTATCACTTACATCAATCAAATCAAGCCCACTAGATAGACTTGTGTTGTAGTACATAATAACTAATTTGATTGGATCACGCTTGGTTAAATTTCCAAAATGACTTTTTAGTTCCTTCAAGGAACTATTTCCATTATACTTTGTGACCTTCAATTTTCCTCCTCTATAAATAACACGTCCGTGTTCTGCATTCGTCTCAAATGACCCCCCATATCGGAATACTAGTTGCACTCCCTCAGTAGCCATCGTCAATACTATTGTATTAAATGAATAGCAAAATTTATGTTCCAAAAAATCAATACAAAAAAATTGGGATATTTCTAACTACTTTAGGGTTCATAAAATCTGAGTATTATATAATATATCGAAATAATGTAATACTAAAATTGTGACTAATAAACATTAAACAAAAAAAAACAACAAATATTCACATAAACACAAAATAAATAACAAATTTTAATACAAACAAACAAGTTTAACAATTATTTAGCCAAAACAAGGAATACAATGTATCAACATGATGCAAACAACAACTAATTATATAAAACAAATAACTTCATCAATATAAAACAAATTTCATTTATTAATAAAAAATACACAACAAATATTAATAACAAAATATAATATCCTATAAAATAACCGATAATAAACATCAATTAATCAACAATATAAGGCAAGTGTAAGAACGGTACCAATCACGTCCAAAAAGTGAATCGATCTTTTCAACTTTGTGGATTACTGTATTGGGGAACAGTAAAAGGGGTATGATGCGTTTTCCCCAACTTTATAAAAAATAAATAAATAAGTTTCCGCTAGTAAGCGGGAAAACTTGACGTGAAAAATTTCGGATGTTCAACATCCGAAAATCCCAAAAATTTGGATGTTGAACATCCAAAAATGGGAAAATACACTGTAGGAGCTACGGTTGTTTTTGGATGTTCAACATCCAAAAATCTTAGAAATTCGGATGTTGAACATCCAAAAAGGGGCAAACTTGTCTTTTAAAAAAATAGCATTATAGAAGATAAAAAACAGACACGTTTGTAATAACGAAAACTATTTGGTATAACCGTAATAATACAAAATATAACGATTTCTACATATTTTTCTCTTATTATTTTCATATGGGAGCATCAAAAGGCTTATCCTTTGTTTTGTTTTATCCCCAATATTTGAAAGCGTGTTTTATAATTTTTATTTTCATTGTTTTTAGATTTTATATTTAACATGGTTTGACAAGATATATAGAATTGCAAATCGTCAATCATTAATATAATGGAAAAGTATCATGTCCATATCATGTGGATGGGTGGAAGGGCGCACAAGCATCCTTCCAATAGTTGATATCTAATATAGCCATATCCAACAGCAGAAAATTAGCATCATGTGTTTTTTTATTGAAATAAGATACTTATCTCGAATTTTGGACTGTAGATGTATTTGTACAAATAGAACTAAATAAAAATGATTAAGAAATATTCTAAATAAAAAAAACCAAAATACCCTACATTTAGTTTGGTCAATATTTTTATTCAAAATATTTTTATTATTTTAATACAATCGTACTTATAAAAATGAACCTAGAACCAAAATTACATGTTAATATCATTTTTAAATAAAAAATAAAAAAATGAGATTCATTAGTGGGCCCATGATGAGCATGGTTCATTCTGAATGTTGTGGACGCAATTACAACCCTTGAATAAATTGTGATGTTGATAGCCAATTCAACGAAAATTTTCACTGTTCTAAATAATATATGTATATAAATCAGACTGTTTTTAATAGAGGTCGATAGCCAGTCTGGCACACATTGTATCAAACTAGCTTCATTAACGTGTGTATCTCTCTCTTATAGTATGCGCTAGACCAACTTCAATAGGAAAAAAATAAAGGAATACATACATTTAGAGAGGGGTATTGTCATTATATATTATAATGACACTATGAGACCTTCCTACACCCATGTGAGTAGGATCCCAAATGATCACCATTAAATTTTAACACATATCTCTAAAAAAGTTATCATATGGGTGTGAGACTTGAGTGAATGGGTTTATTGATAATTTTTTTAGATATTTGTATCAAAATTTAATGGTAATCATTTCGGGTCCTACTCATGGCAAGGTCTTATAGTATCATTACTATATATATATATATATATATATATATATATATATATATATATATATAGTTTTGAAGTTAATGATGTAATATCAAATAGTTAAGAGGAAGTTGGGGGAGGGGTTTATAATCTTCCCTTATTTCTATTATTTTGGTTGATGTTCTAATTCGATGCTTATAAGAAAATACAAGAAGTCAAATTTAATTAGGGTGTTAGATAGATCTAGCTACCCCAGCTAGCCATTAAGAGATCGCCAAATTTGATTCCCCACATTTAGTAATTTATTTCGACCATTTTTTTTAAAAATACCTCATCTGAACGTTAAGATCTTTAATACTAAGGTTTTTCTTTATTTATACATTAATTAGAGATAAAAACTTTAGATTTTCCTGCTCAAATTCACGTGTAAACCTTTTTTCCTTCAATTAAATGAATTGAATCCTCCTAGTGCTTGGATGAAACTAGGAGAATTAAAATAAAAAAAAAAATTATGGTTAGAGCTTTTTGTATCTATATATACTATAGGGAAAATTACACACACACACACACACACACACACATATATATATATATATATATATATATATATATATATATATATATCCGTCATAGTTTTTTTTATTACCAAAATACCAAATAGTTTTCTTTATTACTGGAATGTCTGTTTGTTTTTCATTTCATAACGAAAATTTTAAAAAATACTTTTTTTACCCTTTTCGATTTTTGAACAACCGAAATGGATTTTCGATTGTTCAAAAATCGAAAATAAGCTAATTTTGGTTATTAAACAATCGAAAACAGTGGGGCTCATCTAAGCTTTAGGAATACGCAGTTCTATTTTTTATTGTTCAGCATTCGAAAATGTCATATTTTCGGTTGTTCAACAACCGAAAATATGACATTTTCGAATGCTGAACAACCGAAAAATAAGAATGTAAATTCCAAGCTTCTATCTTATTTTTGGTTGTTCAACATCCGAAAATGTCAACTGAAAATAGGACTGCGTATTCCAAGCTTCAGTCATATTTTCGGATATTGAACAACCGAAAATAGGACTGCATATTCTAGAAGCTTGCTGGAAAATAAAAATGCAAATTTCAAGCTTCTGCATATTTTCAGTTATTAAAAAACCGAAAAAGGGTAAAAAAATATTTTTTAAATTTTTTTGTTATGAAGTGAAAAAAATGAACATTCCAGTAAGAACGGAAACTATTTGGTATTTTACTAATAATATAAACTATAACGGATATATACGTAATTTTCCCTATAATTTATTGGGATCACCTCTAAAATTTGTTACCCCATTAGATATATGGAACGACATGGTTTTTACGAGTCCTGGACTCATATGGATATGTGTCCCCTCTTCATGAACTATTTTTTGGTTAGATTTTGGACCTAAATTTGTAGGTATATATTATCTATAATATGGAGGACATCAATGTATTTAAAATAAATAATTTTTAAAATTAAAAGTAGTATTTTTTTGAAAAAATTTCAAATCTTCGGCTTTTTTTTTTTAAGATGATGTGGTTTTCATCAAGGGTAGTTAAGCGTTCCCCACGCATTAACCACTTTACCATCAAAGAAACATAGTTGGAAGTCCACAAACGAAGGCAAGATTTTTTCGGATACGGGAAATTTGATATCTCAAAATGTTAAATAAGGTCGCAACTTTATATTATAAAAAACAAGATTTACCTAAAAAATCTAGTAAAAAATAGTATTTCAAAGTTGGAAAACTTCTAATTAATCATCTCGACCTTTAGATGTATGAATCAAAGCAAAAAAAAAAAACAAGTCTCAAAAATAGTTCATCTTGTAACAAGTTACGTGGAATGTCTATTTTCAATAATTTGAAGTGTTTATAGATTAGGTCAATCTACCCTGTTTTTAAAATTTTAAATTTTTATAATTGGGGTTGAACATAGATTTTCAAGCTGTGATAATGTTTATGACACTGATATGAACTCTCTAATTGAGGAAGATCTAGGTTCTTAACAACATAAGTTCATTTTTATTTTTAAATATTCAAAAGGTAAATGAAAAATGATCAGAAAAAAATGCATTCCTATTATGACAAAAAAGTGCATTCCCAACTAAAAAATATATATAAAAAAATGCATTCCTATTATGGAAAAAAGTGGATTCCTACTAGGGGTAAGGGATTATTTCCCCACTTAACTACCGAAAGAAATAACTGCATGAAATAAATCATGCCCTACGATTGCATACTATAATTGTAAATACATATTTGTATTACATCCATTAATTAAAATGAATAGTCCAAAACATTTACAATAAACCATTCTTAAAAGGAAAAAAAGTTTATATAAGGATGCAACCTTATAAGGTAGCATTATGGATGCACCTAAAAAATCCATCGGAAAAGATAGTTTTAATGTTTAAAAGCCCTTTGATTGATCATCTCGACATCAAGATGTATAACCATGAAAAATAAAAAGATTTGAAGTCTCATAAATAGTTCATTTTACAACATATTATCTACACTGTCCATTTTCAAGATTTTTGTATGTTTATAGAAATACTTGATTTTAACCATGTTTCAAATTTAAAATTTTATAATTAAATATAAAAATAGATTTTGAAATAATCCTAAGAACATTTTACTTTAAAAATTATATACCATGTTAAAATTTGAAGGTGCACCGATGCATCAAAATTATATACTATGTTAAAATTTGAAAGTGCTCCTTACCTCTACAGCTACGGATGCATCAGTATGCCACCTGCACCTTTCTTAAAATTCAACATTCATTATTTTCATGTTCATGAATGGGGTTATCGAATCTACCGATTGGGAATTTGGATCCAAGACCGTTTCTAAAATTGATTTTAAGAGGCAATGCACAAGTATAAGATGTGCCTGTTGACCGTAATCTCTTTTAAGAATCCCCTATGAGCTTGAATGGTTAGCAGTTGATATGTAACATAATTATATCTGAAGTCCGTCATGTTTGATTCCTACAATTGAACTACATCATCATCCATCTCAACCCAATAGTAATTATTTGAGGACATTAATCTTGTTATATAATTGTGATTAATAAGTTTTATATGTATTCACCCAAAAAAAAAAAAAAAAAAAAGTAAAAATGTTTTATTTGTAGAAAAATAAGACTCATCTTCCGATTCGAGGTCTCTCTCCCTCTTTTCCCCGGAAACCCTATCGACTCTCTCTCTCGCTCTCTCTCTCGACTCGATCCCTCTCTCTCTCTCTCTCTGTCTAGAATCCGCTCCAGCTTCCTCTTCTCCCCAAGAACCCTATCTGCTCCGTCTCTCTAAAAAGCCTCTCGACCCAGTCTCTCTCTCTCTCTAGAATCCACACCCTCCATGGCTGCTGCAACAGTGGTGCCAAGAAACCGAACCGCGCAGAACAACGCAGATGGCGATGAGAGCCTCATCTTCGAGACGAGCCCTGGCGTGGAAGCCATCTCCACCTTTGATCAGATGGGTATACGCGATGACCTCTTGAGAGGGATCTATGCCTATGGCTTTGAGAAACCCTCAGCGATTCAGCAGAGAGCTGTTATGCCCATCATCAATGGCCGCGATGTCATTGCCCAGGCCCAGTCTGGGACTGGAAAGACCTCCATGATTGCCCTCACTGTTTGCCAGATGGTCGATACCTCTTCCAGAGAGTAAGACCCATCTTTTCCCTATCTCTCTAGGTTCTCTCTCTAGAGTTGTTTCCTGCTCTTTCCAAATTTTCTCCTGCTCTTTGTATCTGTATGGTGCGTGGACTCTGTATATTTGAAGTCCCTGTTTATTCTTCCTCTTTCTTAGATATGTCATGTGCACTGAAATTTGTAGCCTTGTTTCTTCTCCATTTCTTTAGCTTGTTTATCTCTCTTTTTCTGTTATTTGTCTTTTTTCTCCATTTCTTTATAGCTTGTTTATCTCTCTTTTTCTGTTATTTGTCTTTCTGAATATGTTACTTTTCTCGTTTCAATTTCTCTTTTTATTCCTTGGATACTGTTGTCTATGTTGCCTTCTGATTGTTTGTTTATTCACTGTTAATTTTGACAATAACTGCATTTTTTTAGTAAGTGAGGTTACCACTGATGTGAAGGTTGGTTTTGATTATAAAGGATTCTTTTTGAACTTATAGACTTTCTTTTTCTCTTATTTGAAGCATTTTGGTTACACACATGGGAATGTAGTTTTTTAAGCCAATTTGAAAGAGCTCTGAACAACTGTAGGCAAAATCGGATAGGATTATTCAGACAGATGGGGAATGAGCATTGACATAGTCTGTGCTCTCTGTGTGGGCACAGAGAAAAATTCTTGGCTACTAATTTAATGTTGAAATTAATCTATTGAACCATCCGAGTTTTCGAAAACAAAAACCATAATCCTTGAGCTTCTCGTTGAGTGGGTTCTTTTCTATTCGATGTATTCATCACATTTATTCATTAGAAAAATTTATCCGTTTTAGGCTTATTTTGGAATTATTGCAATCAGTGACATAGTTGGGAAGTTGGGATCATCAATTTTGTCTAGGTTTATCAGAGTTGCCCAGCTCTTTTCAATAGTGAGGACTTTGAAGTCATTGAGATTTGATTGGGGGACCCCCAGACCTCTTCAAGCTACTAGTCATCAACTTTTTAAGCCTACCACCAGCAGATGTTGAACTGTATTGTTCAATGAATTTTTTGTAACTAGAGACAAGACAAACATAAACCTGTGATATGCAGATGGTTGGAAAAAAAGGTTAGGAAGTGAGTTAGATGTCTCCAACGGAAAAGGGAGCTTAATCACCTCAAATAGTCAAGGAACTGTGCCTGGGATTTTTATGTGGTGTACTTTCTTTGAAATGGCTTCCACATTTCTTTTGAGGTGTCATAGTCCTCAAGAACTTATGGGTCCTTTTGGTGCAGTTGACTCAAGCATGCAAGTCCTAAGGGTGTCCAGGCTTAGACATTGCGGATTTGAAAATACTTACATAAATTTGTTGGTCATATGGTTTTGGAGGCTATAGTTAACTAAAAAAGGTTACGGAGGCTTGTATGCACAGCTACTTGCCACAATTTGTTGACTCAATGAGCAAGAGTGTCGGTCGAGTTAGATCTGTCCCGTTGGTCAATCCAAGTGGTGTGAGTATTCTGCTCTAAAATTCAATAAGCCAAGTTCCTGCAAGGCGACGCCAAAAACATGTTGGTAATGGGGTTCTGGAGGCTGCATAAGTTGTTGACTCAATCCGCAAGGGTGTTGGTCGAGTTAGATCTGGTCATGTTAGTTATTCCAAGTTGTGGTGGGTGGTTTTTCCTTAAAAACTTGTAAAAATTCCATTCCCGTAGATCTTCAACAAGCCAAATTCCCGCAAGATGATGGGGAAGAACATGAGACAATGGGGCTTTTGTATGTCAAAGCTTAGGCATCTTCTTATCATGGATCTGGTGTAAAGTTGAGTAGCATTGCAGAATACGGTTTTGGTTAGATTCTTGGTGTACCTAAAAATAACTTTATAGGTTTCTCAACTCAGATGTACTTGCTGAAGTAGGGACAAGAGATGTTTGAGAAGTCTCTTCTTGATGTTTTAGATGTTTAGTATCCTTTGCAGCAGCAAGGATGGACTGAGATGGTGGGAATTAATGTGTCTTTCACAAATCTATCACTAGAATCATTCCTTTAGATGAATATTGGGATCCCTAAGTGTTTTATGTTCAATGAGTGTAGTTGAGATGAGCATGTTGAGATGGACGAGTGGCAAGATGAGAAATGATCGAATTCGAAATGAATACATCCGAGGGAACTTAAGGTAGCTCTAATAGGTGATAAGATGAGGGAAAATGGACTAAGGTGGTTTGGTTGCAGCGTCGACCTAGAACAACACCAGTTAGGAGAGGTGATTTGGTCCGGGATGAATGCTCTAAAAAGACAAGGGGCCTAAAAAGACATGGATGGGAGTAGTGAGAAGAGATATGATGACTTATGGTCTAATTGAGGGTATGACCCTTGATAGACCAAAATGACAGAACATGATTCGTGTAGCCGACCGCAATTAGTTCGGGCGAGGCTTGGTGATGGTCATGATGAAGAGTTTTATGTTAAATGATACTCCAAATCATATGAGGCTCGGAGGATGATGATGATGATAGTCCAAATCATTAACTATCTTTTGTAGTTTGGATGTAGTTGCTGAAAAACATAATTCATGAAGCAGAAATGAACCAAAAAAAAAGAAAAAAAGAAAAAAAAGAAAAAAAGAAATCATTGTATATTTTGAAATCAGAAATTATTCAGCAATTTGTTACTTTTTTCCGATTGGAGTGCTAATCATTTATGTGAAAGCAATACTGACTGTTGAAGAAAGAAGTTGTGAAAGCTTTTTTGCTCTAAACTATTCAAACTCAATTGAGAGTCGTCATTATCATTTTAGCCCCTTCTCAATTAATTGCGTTCGGTTACATGAATCTTGGTTCTCCATTCTGTTCTATTAAATGCCATATCCTCAGTGAGGTCATAAGTACCCATATTTTTTTGGACTGTTTCCACCCATGTCCATTTGGGCCTACCCCTTACCCTTTTCAATCCTTCCACTTGAATTAATTCGTGCCTCCTAACAGGTGTTGTACTTGGTCGGCGCCACACATGACCAACCGATTTAAGTCTACTCTCTCTCATTTTATCGCCTATTGGTGCCACACCTAAATTCTCTCGAATAGATTCATTGCGAATTCTATCCCTTCTTGTCTTGCCACTCATCCATCTCAACCATCTCCGTTACACTCATTCTATGGGTATATTATTTTTTTTTCGCCCAACATTCCACCCCATTGAGCAAAGCTGACCTTACCGCTGTCTTATAGAACTTGCCCTTCAGCCTCATTGGTATGCGGTGATTACATAAAATTCCATTTACACATCTCCACTTCGGCCACTCAGCTCTAATTTTGTGTGAGGCATCTTCTTCGATCTCTCCATTTTTCTGGATTATCGACCCAAGATATCGTAAGTGCGGCCTTTTTTGTTTTACATGGCCGTCAATCTTAATTACTTCCTCGTCTCTACTCCTAGTATTACTAAATTTGCACTCCAAATGCTCTGTCTTAGTTCGATTAATTTTAAAACCTTTGGATTTTAGAGCATCCCTCCAAGGTTCTAACTTTGTGTTGACGCTGTTTCGGTTCTCATCAATGAAAACTATGTCATCTGCGAACGACATGCACCACGGTACCTCATCGTGTAGGTGCCTAGTTAAGTCGTCCATAACTAAGACAAAGAGGTACGGGCTCAATGCTGACCCTTGATCTAGACCTATTGTCCTTTCCATTAGTTGTTCATACACTTGTAACCGCTCCATTGTACATATCTCTTACCAAGTCTATGTAGTATCTAGAGATGCCTTTCTTTTCCAATGCCCACCAAATCAAATCTTAAGGTACTCTTATCATAAGCTTTCTCTAGATCAATAAAGACCATGTGGAGGTCCTTTCCCTTCGCCCTAAATTTCTTAATCAGTTGCTTAAGTAGGAAAATAGCTTCAGTTGTTGACCTTCCTGACATAAAACCAAATTGTTTTTCAGATACACTCGTTTCATGCCTTAGTCGTTGCTCAATGACTCTTTCCCAGAGCTTCATAGTATGACTCATATGCTTGATCCCTCGATAGTATCAGGATTCATGATGAGTTTGGGCAAAATTTTATGTTGGCTGCCTACCTAACACAACCATATCCTTTTACCCTGGCATGGGATGGGTTAAGGAAAAGTTTAAGGTCATCACCCTTCTTAGACCAAAACTCAATTGAGAGTATTACACCTAATCTGTTTGGAGTCGCCAGTTGTAACCTATGAAAGTTGTACAAAGTGGACATGTATGTTGCTAATTGGAACAAAGAGAAAAGGAAAGACCTTTTGGTTGCACGAAATCATTTTTCGGGTGAGTAAAATCAATTAAGCAACTGAAAAAAAAAGGTGGGTCAGCTTTGTTTGGTTTTCTGGGAAAACTTCAAGGATTTGAAGCCTTGACCTCCCTCAACCAAACTGATATATCTAACACCAAGCTGAAGCCTAAGTGACATGCTTCAACGAAATCACTCCAGAAAATTTCTCTGTTTTGGTTTATGTTGATCACTTTATCTACAACATATTTACTTTATTTGAATAGAAGAAGCTATGAGAGTTTCAAATGTATGCTCCTTAAACTTGTTTCAAAGTATTTTCATGCATCTATAACCTTTCACTTTGATGATATTATAACCGATCAAAGAGGAAAAATAAAATCTAATCAATTATCAAAAATAAAATTCAGAATTTCTGTTGATGTGAAGGTTGTTTTAGACCATATAAGGGTTTATTATTATTGAATCTTTTTTGAGGTAATTTGTCCTATTGAGCTTCTTCTACTTTTTTTTTGAGGCATTTTGTGATACATTTATAGATGGAATTTCTAATTCTGCATATAGGAATGCTGTCCTTTAAAGTTTAAAACCTTTTGTGAAAGCTCTAAATTATAGCAGTCAATAATGGATGGCAGTATCCTCATAGATGTGGAGTAAGTACTGACATGGTCTGTTCCCTTTTTCTGGGTTAAAAACTTGGCTACTAACCTAGTGTTAAAGTCATTATGACTTGGGTTTCTGTGTAAGCATTCATCGCCTTTTTTCCATCAGGTATATCACTTCCATATCTTGTAATTTTCTAGCAAATGATTCTTCATTCATAGAGTTGAGTCATTTTCTTGAATCTGGCTGATCCATTGTAATTAGTAAAATCAGAAGGACTCAAGGATCATTGACTTCATCTGGGTTGATAAAGTTAAGAGCTTTCTTCATCAATAAGGATGTTGAAGTTGTTGATATTTGATAAAGTTGTACAATGGAGAAGGTAAGAGTCTGAGATAAGTGCCTTCAACTAAAAGGGACTATGAGTCACCCGATTTGTCAAAGAGCTACTCCTTGGTTTCTAATGTGATGTGGTGCTTTCCAGAATAGCTTCTAAGATTTCTTATGAGGTCCTTTTGGTGCATTTGACTCAATCATGTGAGTTCAAAGGTTGTTGGGTCTTCGCGATTGAGGAATTGAAAATGCTTGTTTTAGGAAATGTTTTCTACTGGTTTTGAAGGCTACATTAACTGAATACGAAAAAGTTTTGGAGGCTAACAAATACAATCACTTCACAAGATTGCCAAAGGTGTTGAGAGCGCGAGATCTCATCTAGTAGGTTGACGTAAGTGTTGTGGGTGGCTTTACTGGAAACCCTTAAAATTTCCATTGTGATTATCAATAAACTGAATATTGAAAAAAAGAAGAAGCCAAATCCCAACAAGGTGATGTGCAGAACATGCAAGAGAACAGGGATCTTATATGTCAAAGCGTAGGTTCGCTATGATCATTGATCTCATGTAAGTTTGAGAAGCATTGCGGCTTGGGGTTTTGGTGAGATGCTTTTGTACCTGAAAGGAACTCCGCAGGTTTCTTAACTTAGCTGTACATGTTGGAGAAGAAACAGGTCTTTGATTGGTCTCTGATCTTTTAGTATCCTTTGAAGCCTCAAATATGGACAGTCATGTTTCAAATTAATGTCTCTTTCACCAATCTATTGCAAGAAACACTCCATAATATATATTCAAAAGAAACATTCCACAAGATTGATATTCGGATTCCCAAAGTATCTGTGTTGAAGGATGGCCCACAATCAACAATCGTTTCACACATCGTTTGCAGTTGGTTAGAATACGTTGTTAATGAAGCAGAAATGAACAAAGCATAATCCAATCACTGCGCATTTTAGATTTAGAAATCATGTAGTTAAGATGTCAATGATTTGCACTACTCCCATTGGTGTAACAACCAGTCATGTGAAAAACATTACTTGTGGATGAAATAAATGGGATAGTGCAAAATATCTTCTAAAAAGGTTGTGAGGGGCTTCGTCTCTTGCATCTATTTTGGTGTGGATGAGAAAGAAAGCCACTTGAGTGTTGACACCCAACTATTTCAATGCCTCTGGTTCTAAGACATGAAAAAGCATATACAAAGTGGACTCTATGTTGCTTATTGGTCATTGTAATAATAATAAAAAAAAAAGGACAAACCTCTCGTTGCATATAATCAGTCCATAAAACTTTTTATATTTTGGTTTATGTTGGTCTTTCTATATACAAAGTGGAACCTCTGTGGCTTGTTAGTCATTTTTTTTTAAGAAAAAGATAAACCTCTGTTTGCATGAAATCACGGCATAAAATTTTTATATTTTGATTTATGTTTGTCTTTCTATTTACATTATCATTGTTATACATCATCATTGTTTCTCTTTTATCTGAACTTAGGAAGCTATGAGAGTTTCAGATGTATGCTGCCTTAAATCTTTTTTCCGATTAGGACGTTCATGCATCTGTAACCTTCTTTTTTATTATATTATAATTGATCAAAGAGGAAACCTAGAAATCATAATTATTTATAAACACGTCTGTGTTTCTGATAGAGAATTGTGCCAACTTTCCCCTCCTTTGTCAGCATCAGTTCTATAAACTGGCCACAGAATCTGTGGGGGACTGCTGTTTGTTAGAATTCACTCATAGAGGGTACTTTTTCATTTAGTAGTAAGGCCACAATGTAATCAACCCAGTCACATCAGAGGCATTTTAATTATTCCCTTTCCCATTTTATGTTAATTTGCTAATTCCTATGCACAATAATCATTATATTGAACTTAGTAGGATCACTTTCATTAACACAAAACTCAAGAGATATATTATCTTAATACCAGTTGGAAAATACTTGTTCCTTCCTAAAAAATAAATAGCGCAAGAAGTTGCAGAGTGGCAGCAAGTACTTCGATAAAAGTTGAAGAATTGCAACAATATGAAATGTGGCGGGTTTTGATATGCATTCGCTGTCCAATTAATGTTCCTCTCACTGTTCCTGATCCTGCCTTGAGTCTAGCTTGGAAACTCTGATAGAAATTAACCTCCTTTTTTGGTAAACAATTTGGAGAAGAAGAGCATTCATTCAATTGAATGAACTGAGATTCGATCAATCATCATTTGAACTTTACTCACTAGAAACTTAATAAATAAATTTAAACGCTAAGATTGAGTCCACTTATTGTGTAAGAAGTTGCCTGAGAACCATCTCTGTAGTTTAATCCTTTAACTCTGTAACTCTTCTTGGTAATCTTTATGTAAAACATAGTAGGAAAAATTGGATACATGCATCTAAAATGTGATAGAGACAACCATAGGAGGTTTTTAATTTTCTAAAGAGGATTGTAGACCCACCCTATTTCACATATCAGAAAAATTGAAGATTCCTGAGTTGTATTGCTAGTGAAGGATTGGATTGCTCACTTTTACTTCTTTGACTAGAGCATGCCTTTTCTAAAAGAAATGGCTGATTTTTTTAAAAATTTCCAGTCAAAAAATTCTATCTGAAGGATCATATATGCCCATTTTCATTGGTGCCAAAGCATATTCTTGACAATGTATCCTAGAAATGAGGTTGGCATAACTTGTTTTTTGATAATTTGTTGATGAAACCTTTCATCATGCAGAAATGCTCAAATCCTATTTCCTCATTTCCAATATATTCCTTATATATATATATATATAGCATTTCACAACTATGTGAAGCAGATTATATATATAACATTTCACAACTATGTGAAGCAGATTAATAAAGATAAGACCATTGCACAATCTGGAAATCGTCTCAACCTAGTGCATTGTTTGTGATTGATGATAATTTTGAGTTATTAACTTTACACTGCAGGGTACAGGCCTTGATTCTTTCACCTACTAGAGAGCTTGCTTCACAGACTGAGAAAGTGATATTGGCTATTGGCGATTACATAAATGTGCAAGCACATGCATGCGTTGGTGGAAAGAGCATTGGCGAGGACATAAGGAAACTAGAATATGGAGTTCATGTTGTTTCTGGAACACCTGGGCGAGTGTGTGACATGATCAAGAGAAGAACTCTACGAACGAGAGCTATCAAATTATTGGTCCTTGTGAGTGCTTCAGTTTCTGCATTTTCTCTTATAAATTTATGGAAGATAATTTTCTTGTTGCTTTAGGCATTTCATATTACAGTTTACTTAATGGAAAGCATCCAATTGTCCATTGGACTATGGAAAAGTATAGTTCATTGGAGTGATCACCATTTGGTGAAATGGCCAGTGGTGGAGAGAGTGGGACCAACCATTGTGGTCATGTTTCATTCTCTTGGGTCCCACTCTCTCCATCTCTATCTATCATCTCAGCAGATGATAATGACCTTGATGAACTTTGTTCTGCTCTTTTCTGATAACATGATGTATATTTGTTGTAGCTGTGACCTTCATTTTGGTTTATTGGAACAGGATGAGTCTGATGAGATGTTGAGCAGAGGTTTCAAGGACCAGATATATGATGTTTACCGATATCTACCACCAGAACTTCAGGTACATCTACATCATTTTCTATTGAATTACTCTTACATGTGGAGTAACTTCTGCTGTAACCTTCTGTCCAGAGCAGGAATTCCTTTAACATGTTTTCCAAGTAATCACTGTATTTATAAAATTTAATTGTACCTTGTTCTCGAAATCTGATTTTTGAATTTAGTATATCAAAAAAATTTATAGAACCTATATGATTTAAGTTATTGGCTCTCTACATTACCTAGTGCATTGACATCTATGAAGTAGATGATGTATGAGAAATAGATTGATTGTCACATCCGTTAGCCATCTGTAGAAACCATCTTGGACTGTTCTGGGTTGTGTCGATCCGTAAGTGTCCTGTTGCAACTTCTCAAGCTTCCTAGAATGAAAGTGCTCAAAACTTAACTAGTTTGCTAAACTATAGGAATAATTGCATCCTTTCCTAATTAAAACATTGTGTGAATTCCTGCAATGTTACTTAATAGTTTTTTGTGAAAATGATTGCATTGGATAAGTAAAATGATTTAATTAATATAATAAAAAGAAAAACAAAGTAAAATGATTAATAGATGGTCTCGTTGCTAAGGAGCAGCATACTAAGTAAAATGGTTAATAAACGTCTATTAAACAGTTATTTATTCTTCAAAGTACGCTTCCACTTGCTTTCTCATTTCGCACTTTTGTCGCAACCCCAGAAATATACATGGAAACACTTCAATGCCCTTGGTCTAGCGGTTAGCCAAGACTTGAACTTGAACTGGTGGAAGGCATTTGTTGCTGCCTCAAAGGTTATGGTTTCAAACCCTACTCAACCTATCAAAATAACTTACTCACCAATCTCCTTATAACCATTAGGTTGCCAATTCTTAGGTTTCAAAATCACTGACTGTGTAATCATATCTAGTTATGATTAGTTCACATATCTGTTGGGCTTTTTACCGTGATGACTTGTAGTTATTAAGTGCATTCTAGGTGTCATACGATGTTGTTAATGGTTCGTCCAACCTGTTACTGCGGCATAGATGTCAAGAACAATCAAGTGAGACATGTCAAGGCCGACATTTTGTATAGTATCTCTATTAGTAAGGAAGATATTATGAAATATGTTGAGAAAGTTTACTGTAATCCGTTGGATATTGGGTTCTCCTCTCTTTTCATAAATATCCATCATCTCATTGGATGGTGATGATCCCAATAGATTATGTTATTCATAGTCCATTGGGTAATTGTACCCTTTCCCTTAGTGTTTCAGCACTTTGGTTCACTTGCCCAAAAGAATAAACAGAAGAGGAGCTTGGTTGGCAAAAGTCGTCACTGGCGTGGCTGCTTGCTTTTACAATCTTGCAATAAATGTTATCAAGCTGTTTAATTAAGATATGCATATCATTCTTATTTTTTATTGAATGGTAACATTTGCTATTTTTGTAAGAAAGTAAATAAGGTGCATTTCATCCCTTTTCTATTCCCTCTCTTGAATAAATAAAGCTTTTTGGCTGTTATCCTTATGTTGCTAGTTGCAAATCAATTGAAAAAAATAACTAATGCTTTATTAGTTCCACAAAAGACATTCTGAATTTTCTCTTGAGTAAATCAGCTTGGTCTGCCAGTTGGGGCTCGGTGGAATTGGCTGTGCTTCATTATATATATTTAGACCCCAATCTTTCTCGATGGGCTTTTTCTTGTTTTGTTCTTTTGGGTAGATCAATGGGGATTACAGGCCCCTGTAATTAGGGCTTAGGTGGTACTACCACCATGACCCTAGCCCATTCTCGATGAGCTTGCATGTGTGTCTCTTTTCTTCTTTTTTATTATACTTGTATAGAGGTGCTTCTAAAACTATTTTTAATGGCTCTTGTAGGTTGTCTTGATTTCTGCCACGCTCCCTCATGAAATTTTGGAGATGACAAACAAGTTTATGACAGATCCTGTAAGGATACTCGTAAAGCGTGATGAATTGACCTTGGAGGTAGGCATGTGCTTTTGATATTTATGTTAGATAAATGCCTGTTCGAGATTGCCTTATTCTTATGCATTTCTTGACAAATTTTCAGTATGATTAGTTTTTACAATATTTATCAAAAATTTAATTTTGGCATTGATCTTGCAACACAGGGCATCAAACAGTTCTTTGTGGCTGTTGAAAGAGAAGAGTGGAAGTTTGATACATTATGTGATCTCTATGATACTCTAACAATCACCCAAGCGGTGATATTCTGCAATACAAAGAGAAAGGTGATTTTATCTTACGACCATTACCATAATTGGGATTAAATTTAAAAAGATTTCATTAACCTTCACAATAAAATTGGAAATTGTTTACCACTTACACCCACACTCTGTTGTAATCATTTTTTCTTGCATTCTTCATAGAAGTCTCAGCAGTTCCTGTAAAAAAAATTTACATTTTTTTGACTTTTGAATCTGCAATTTGTCCCAAATTCAGCTAAAATCCAATTTTTAGCATTTATTCCTTTTTCCCCCTTGTCAGTGGGTTAGCTGGAACTTGAATCAAGACTGTAGTGTTGCAATCCATATGTGTTAACTCCTAGCCTCTACTTAGTAAGAATAAAAAGGGGAAAAAATTTCCCTAATCTTTATGCCTGCCAATTGATGAAACTCTTTTCAACTAGGAATTTTTCTATTATCAGTGAATAAAACGCTTTTCTTTTTTTTAATGAATTTGTGTCAATATGAAATTGAAAGTTCCAGTTTTTTTTCACTCAAAGAGGGTATCCAAAGTTCCAGTTTAGCCAATTTGAGTCTATGTAACAAGTCATGGTCTTGTTGTTACAGGTGGACTGGTTAACCGAGAAGATGCGCAGCAACAATTTTACAGTGTCTTCAATGCATGGTGACATGCCTCAGAGG
This sequence comes from Amborella trichopoda, assembly GCF_054954075.1. Classification (NCBI taxonomy): domain Eukaryota; kingdom Viridiplantae; phylum Streptophyta; class Magnoliopsida; order Amborellales; family Amborellaceae; genus Amborella; species Amborella trichopoda. The sequence goes on from NC_142344.1 coordinate 2,025,198, forward strand.
GAGCGAGATGCAATTATGGCAGAGTTCAGATCGGGAACCACTCGTGTGCTCATCACAACAGATGTTTGGGCACGTGGACTTGATGTTCAGCAGGCAAGTCTTTTTATACCAATATTGTTACTGAAACAAGCATCTCTCTCTCTCTCTCCCTCTCTCTCTTTTTCTCATGCACACATGCAGGCACACATACACGCAGGCACACACTCACTCAAATAACCATTTATGCGGAGTCATGGATGTTACCTCTCTAATCCATTTCTATCGAGGAATTTTCTCTCTCTCTCTCTCTTTCAGAACCACTTGTGGGTCGTAGTTGTTAACTCTATCAATTTCTGTGAAGGAAATTCTCTCTCTCTCTCTCTCTGATAGTCATTTCCAGGGAGTCATATAAAACACATTCTCTATCTCTCTCTCTCTCTCAAGTAAGCCATATCTATGGAGCCAAGGAAACTACATTTTTTATTGTTATGTTCTCCTTTTGTGCTTGTTCAGGTCTCATTGGTTATCAATTATGACCTCCCCAACAATCGAGAGCTTTATATTCATCGGATTGGTCGCTCAGGTCGTTTTGGTCGCAAGGTAATGCTTGAGTCACTTTTGCTACCGTTCTCCTTACAACTTTGGTCGAGGGAATATATACCATGTTGTTTGTAGAATTACCAAATGTGCTCTGCTTTCTTTTAAATTAGTATCTTTCCATGAATCAATTTATTTAGTCCAACTCATAAGATTTTCGTCGATGTTTGAGCTGTTTTGAATGTGTTGGATTGCAGGGTGTCGCAATAAATTTCGTTAGGAGTGATGATATCAGGATTCTAAGGGACATTGAGCAGTATTACAGTACGCAAATTGATGAAATGCCCATGAATGTTGCTGATCTTATCTAGTACTTTATATGATATTCTTGAAGGAGAAACAAATGTTTAAGAGTAGAGAATGCAATTTGAGAGAAAAGGTGATAGTGATTGAGGTTTGGGTTTCTGACGAGGTGATGTTAAGGGGGTTCATGTAATGGGCACATTGGGTTGAGAGAGTTTTTTAGTGTGTAGTTTGTGATTATGTTTTGGCTGTTTTTCAAGGTTTGGGACAGGCTAATTGGATCCTTGAAGTTTGGACAATTGCTTGTATTTTACCCAAACAAGAGGAAACATAGATTTCATTTTATGTATTTGTTTTTGTGCAGCATAGTTTTCTGTTTTTTTCTAATGGATTTCATCTGTTCTGTTTGGTACAGGCTGTAATGCATCCCCCCCCCCCCCCTTCTCTCTCTCTCTGTCTCTCTGTTATTATACGTTCTGAGAAAATATATTTTGAGATTTGTGCACAGTTAATGAGACGGAAAAGCTTTCTATGTTCCTTTACAACATAGAAGTTCTATCTTTTCTCTTATACAACCCTCTATTTTTTTAATGGAGGGTTAAGGTCGTTCCAATCACAATGTCATGTCTTTATATTATTATATTTTTAATTTTTTTTTATAAACTATTTTGACACCAAATTTTGGACGTTCATTCTTCTATTAAATTTGTATTAACGAAAAATGTAAAAAAATATTTTCAATAAAATAAAATAATCAAAATACCTTTAAAAGTTTTAAGGGGTATTTTGGTCATTATTTTTTATTAGAAAATTATTGTTAATATTTTTTTTGAAGTGCACCTTAATGAGAAGATGATACGTATCAAATTTCATATTCAGAAAAATTATATTAAAAAATTAAAAATAAAATATTTTGAGACGTCGGATATAAGATCAAACATTGAGTGTCTCTATTGATAAAAAATGGACGGTTGGATGGTTAGGGGAGGATACAACTTCTATGTTTATGGATAAAAAATGGACGGCTGGATGGTATGGGAAGGATACAACTTCTATGTTGTAGGGAGAACATATAAAGCTTTCCCTAAAGCGACATTTCTGGCTACTTGATTTTGGATTTAACGATTGATAATGATTGTGACTTCCCTCGTAAGAAAAGTAAATTGTCTCAATATATGTATTTATTGTAATTATATTGTGTAAATTTTCAAGCTATGCTAAGGGTGGCCTAGGGCTGATACAAAATGATCGGATCATACAGCCTAACCCATCATGTAGGCTTTGAAGTGTAGCCCGGATGCTACCAACCATATTAGGCCCTTGGTCTAAACTTTGAACCAAGTTAGGTTCACCCTACATGTTGGAGGGTTTAGTATTGAGGAAATGTGCAAGAAAGAAGACAAAGGGAGGTTTCATAATGGAAATTGTCTGCATAGAATATTAACAATTTAAGGCCGTTTATTTTATAAGGTTGCAACATTACTCGTAAAAGTAAGGTTCCAACAATCTACAACCTCTATTTTATTTTAATGGTGTAAATTTGATATTATCTTATAAGATTCATTATTTTTTTATATTATTTTAAAAGAAGTATTAAATCTACACTATCCAATTAATATAGGCAATTAGGTTGCAACTTTATACTGTAGAAGCGAGGTGTGCCTCACAAATCCAATGGTAAAGAGTGTTTCAAAAGTTGATAAACATTTCAATTGATCATCTCGACCTTGAAATGTATAAATATAGCAAAAAAAAGAAGAGAATTTTAAGTCCTAAAAATAATCCATGATGTAACAAACTATCTGGACTGTCTATTTTTAAAATTTTGAAGTATTTATAGATTTATTCGGCCTGCACCATTTTTGAAATTCTGAAATTAATAGTTAGGGTTGAATTTGTTTTTTCAAGCTATTTTAAGATTTCTACCAAATTTATATTTTCCAACAAAATTTAGAGGTACGTCTTACTTGTATAGTGTAAGGTGAGCACCTAATACAAACCTCACCCTTGCAGAGAGAGCATTTTCTATAAGGCCTAGGCTTTATGAAAACGAAGTAAAATCTCACCTCAAATCTTCGACCCCCAAGCATTTTGAGCATTGAAAATATCCATTATGGCTCTAAAATTTCTTTTTCCACACCAATTATGAAATGTGAAGCTAAAAAGTTGTTACATATCTTATGGATTTGTAAATTCATTTTTAAGGCAAAATGGACAGTCTAGATAACATGTTACAATATACACTACTTTTTAGGGTTTGAAATACTAATTTTTGTTATTACTATAATATTCAAGGCCAAGATGATGGATTTGAAGGTTTTTCGACACCAAAACTATAATTTTTTGGTAAGATAGTACTTATTTTGATGGGGTTGTGGAGGGAAAAAAATGTCCTATTTATATTTTTTAATTAAAATGGAAAGTTCTAATTATTTCAAACAATATAAATATTGGGGAGGTCAATTACAAAATGAGATCACGTTTGTCCAAACATCCTCTTGAATATTTTTTTTTTTTCAGATTACACGAACACCGAACCTATGGAGATTATTTCGGAAAACATGTCATGAGAAGAAAGAGGGGGTAACTTGTCCAGAGAAACTTGAAAAAAAGAAAACATGCTACGAAAGAATGCCACCTCTAATTTTAGACAATCGGGATCTAGGTCAAATATAGTCTATTTCTCAAAATTAAAAATGCCACGTAAATTTCTTAAGGATGATTTAGTAATTTTTGTTGTTCCCGGTGGTACTTCCCTGAAACTCCTTTAAATAATCACAAGCTTTTCATTGTATCAGAGGGCCGGATATCCGGGCCTTATCTATCACTGTCTTCTCCTGTGATGCCTAAAGTGGCGACCATGAAAAACCCTAAATTTCGTTCATTAGAGACCCTATTTTTATTCTGGGTCCTCCTTTTATTTGAATTTACTACAGGTCAAGTAAATCCAAAGCAAAATCATGGATTTCAATGGCAGGTTCTTACCAGGAGCAATTTCTCTTCTCAGATCCGAGCCCATCCTTATTTGTTGTTGTTAGTTACTGTTCCTTGTAAGTCCATATGTTTTTTATACATTTCATTGATTGTTCATATTGTTGTTTTCTAAATCTAAAAATGTTATGTGGTTTTTCATCATCATCATCAATCATTTTATCCTTTTCCCAATTAATTGGGGTCGGCTAGTGGTTTTTAATATTTGAAATTGCTGTTATATATGACATGTATTTATTTTTCCTGCAATTTTTTTATATCCTCTCCCCCTTTCTTTTTGGGGTATAAATAGGATGTAAATGAGGATTATCCAAGAATTTTTGCTGCAATTTGACTTAAAACCACAGTTATTGTATGCATGTGCTTTGCAGTTGTTACTTCTAATCCTTTTCTTCTTTTCGGCAAGAAAGTACGTTTTTTGAACCTTAACCCTTGGACTGAAATAAAGACATTCATAAGACGGTAGGTGGTTTAGATAGAATTGTGTATCATTACTTATTTTAATTATGGGAAATTATTCATAAAACGCTTGGAGATTTCAAATAACAATATATTTCCCTGTTGTAATTATGCTTTGTGCTTAGATGAGTCTAAAAATTTGAATTGCCAATATAGACCGACTGTCTGTTAATTTTACAGATGCAATGCTGCGTTTTCACATTGGGAGCTTGTCTGTAATTTTTACAGACGCAATGCTGTGTTTTCACATTGGGAACATTTCTTTCTTTATTTTTTAATTCATGAAGTCTAGCCACTTGGGAGGTTACAAAAAGGGATGTAATATTTGTAAACCAACCACCCCTTGAAAAAAAATGAAATAAAGAAAAAAGCTTCCTAATTCCTGAAGAATCATTCTAACTTTTCAAGATAGATAAAAATTTCACTCTATATGATCGTGATTTACAAAATACTGTGAACACGTATCCAACTCTTACATTCAAAAAAGACAAAAAAAAGAAAAAACTGTACCCAACTCTTATATACTCCTTTCAAAGACATCAATGGGTCTCTCTCTCTCTTTCTCTCACACACAGTTATTATTTTAAATATTTGATCCTGATCATATTGCCTGTTAAATACAGGGTCTGGTGAATCCCGATCCTTAATGAGAGAAGTAGTGGAGCTATCCAATCAACAAAACGACAATTTTGGCGGTCTAAGGCTAATGGTTGTATACAACAATACAGAAAAGATGCTTGCAGATGTTCTAGGTGCTTCCAAAGGAATTACGTTTTTCTGTTATCGTCACTCAGTGGCATACAAATATCGAGGGAGGTTACGGGCACAAAACATACTATCCTCTGTTCACCATCTTATGATGCTTCCATCTGAAGAGCTGCCTATGAAATCACTGAACACCGAGATGGAGTTGCAGAATTTTATACATTCCACTGATAAAGCTGTAATTCTCTTTGAATTTTGTGGTTGGTCACCCATTCTCTTAGCCAAAAGCCATGGAGAGGGAAATATGAGTACTCGACATGGAGATGATTCTTCAAAAAGTGGTGAGTTTTTCTGCATGTTTAGATTCTCCTATCAAGTATATAAAAAGTTTGGGTAGAGAACCATGACATTCTCCTTTGGTGGAACCCATTTAAGATGACCAAATAGAGAACTAGAAAGCTACTCATTTAATTTCGTGATCACAAATATCCCTTGGAAATACCAGAAATGGATGGGAAAGTTGTCTTTGCAAATCATTTGTGTTTAGTAATATGCATCGAATAAATAACATATAAGGAAATTGTAATATAACTCATGCAATTAATGGACCATCAGAACTCATAGTCGATTGGGGTATCATTGTCCATTAGGCCATTATTCTACAATGAAATGATTTTTCTTTTCTGAGAGTAATGATGGATGATGGCGGACTGCGGACAGAATTACCACCATTGGATTCATTTAGTGTTCTGCCATATCCGGCTCTATCTCCATTTCAGTCCATCGTTTTAGTGGATAGCAATGGCCACAATGGTAGTGGACTGTAGTTCTCCAATCGTAAGGAGCATACTTTCCCTAATGTACAATTATGTTGTTTCTTGTCTCTTTCAAATACTGACATGCATTAACTACCTCACAGACATTAACCAAGAAAATATCTTTCAACAAGATGATGACCCACTTGCATCTGACAGGAAGAAGAGCAAGAGACAACCAAGTACCTTCGAAGGTAACCACAGTCGGACTGATTTAGGACCAAGGATAGAAGGGAGTCTCTCAGGTAACTCAAATCCTGATTCCGAATTTCTTTTGGCTCAAAAACAGGGAATGACCATTGAGAAGCTAACCTGTGCTGTCGAGAAAGAACCAAATCCTCTCTCTTGGCTTGATGAATTCACCTGGGGAAATGAGAGTTCCCCTGCAATATCTGATGAATATGAGCGAGCTAGCAAATCTTGTACTCCTGATGAGTTTGAGAGGTACAAGTCCTTCTTAACAAAGTTCACAAAGGCCTTAAGGGAGTATATCCTACCACCAGAGAGGCAAAGATTTGGCCTTATAACAAGGAGATCTCTAATTTCTTCCTTGGGGGTTGAAAATCCAGGCTCATGGGCACTCATGGTCCAATTTGTGGGATGTCCCAATTGCTCTGAAGTTTTTGTGGAAGGAAATGACTTTGAGAACGCCTTGGTAATGTGTTACCCCTTTGTCAAGGAGGTAGGTTTGCTTGTCTTGTTTATGGGCCGTCATTTTTGGTTATGAAGCATATTCAACTCAAATTTGTCCTTTTTCTCCATCTGGGATTAAAGGAAGGGGTGTTAAGCTAATCATGCACTTAAATAGTCAGTAAAGTTGGATAAGTTATCAAAAAAAAAAAAAGTCAGTAAAGTTGGATACAATCTCAACTGTTGTCCAGCATCCTTGTTAAGGTTCTGAACAATTTTTATTTGATCTGAATGCTGGCTGACGTGTTCTGCGAAGGCTGTTTAGTTTTCTTTGGCTAATATAATTTACTTTTTTCTTTTGAAGTGGATTTGTGTCCTAGGAATAACTGCTGGATAAAATGGACATTGATGGAGAAATAGTAGGACCCACCATTAGGGTCATGTTCTGTTAGGGTTGATCCCACTCTCTCTTCATCACTGGCCATTTTATCTGACATGATAGTCGTAATGTACTGTGGCTTTCCATAGTCAATTGCAATGGTATACTTTCTTGTGTCCGAGCTGCTCAGTGATTTTTGATGCTTCTTGATTTAAATATCTTTGTGTTCCCGTAGCTAGAAGGTGAGGCATACAATACCAAGTCCAAATTACCCGCAAAAGAACCTTCGATGATTCTCTTTTTGGACAGATCATCAGAATCATCAGAGATCAGAGAAAAGAGTGAAGCAGCTCTTAGCGAATTCAAACAGCTAGCACTGCATACACAACTTCTGGGTCGGATCATAATGGGAAGAAGCGCCTCTAAAAAACGCTATATTGGAAAGAGTGAACATGTTTCGGATCCTTTGAGCCCTTTCCTTATGCAATTGGTAGAAGAACTGGGGATGAGTAAATTCAAAGAGAGAATGACCGTAAAAATTGTTGGTGGAGTTGGAAATATTGAGTTAGATAACATTGCCACAGTTGGAAGTGGCACTTCTGCACATGACATTTTGGCCAACCTACTCCAGCATAAGGGTCCTCCAGCGAAGCAAAAGGTTGGGAAAATAAGCTTGCTGGCAAAGGAAGCCGGCTTTCAACTTTTATCCAATGATATTGAAATAAAACTATCTGATGTCTTAGAACCTGAAATCAGTGAAGAAATGGTGCATGGGGAGACAACTCAAGTCATTAGCAAGGATGACACTTTTAGGGGTGACCAACAAGGCAATACAGTGCATTATAGAGACTCAGATTTCAGTTCTACAGGATCTTCACAGAAGTCCATTAAAGAAGAGCCCAATGCTTGTAATAACGTCGAATCAGAGAATGGGGCATGTCCAAGTTCTACTGGAGAAGACTTTGGGCTTGTGGAAAGCTCACCTGAAATATTGATGGCCAAAGATGAGGAAGGGCAAGTGGGTGATAATGTAGAGGAGGAAAGTCCAGAGGATTTAGAACAGTTGGGGGAAAATAAAGACCATTATCGTTCTTTTGAAGGATCATTTTTCTTTTCTGATGGTGGATATCAATTGCTTAGAGCTTTCACTGGTGATTCGATTATTCCATCTGTGGTAATTTTGGACCCAATCAGGCAGCAACATTATGTATTCCCTAGAGAAAATGTTGTAGAGTTTTCTTCTCTCTCCCACTTTCTTGATGCATTCACAAATGGAAGTTTTCCTCCATATCAGCGCTCTCAATCACAACCCCCAAATCTAAGAGAGACCCCATGGCCACCATTTGTGAATCAGGATTTCCATGAAGCTGATGCCATTCCTAGGGTCACCACCGATACATTTTCAGGCCTAGTTCTAGGATTCAATCTCTGTGATGGTGTCTATGGGGCTTCATGCATGAATACTCAAAATCTTGGGCCTGCTTGGAGAAAAGATGTGTTGGTTCTCTTTAGCAATTCTTGGTGTGGATTTTGCCAGCGAATGGAATTAGTGGTTCGTGAGGTATATCGTGCTTTCAAGGGGTACATGAATGTGTTGCTGATTGATGCCAATATTGGAGAGGACATGATTTATGAAGGTATTAATTCTTATGGACAATTAAGTTGGTAACTATTTATCATTTTTAATATTTGTGAGTTTTCTTGAAATAGGTACGCATCTGCACGCAAAGTTTAATATTGATTCTCTAATTGTTATCTGATACTTACCTCAGTTGTTTGTTCTCTTTTTTGAACTTCGAGCAATATACATGGCAGGTTATTCAAAGGATGCCATGTTGAAAGACCTGCCTTCTGTGTATAGTATGGACTGTACATTGAATGACTGCAGCACACTTCTAAAAGCACTTGGTCAGGTAAACCATGTGAATAGATGACTTCTTCCTCAATTACTTAAAATTCCCCACCAGAGAGTTTGTAGTCTTCTTCTCTTTCTCTTTTCTTTTCTGCATTTGTTGCTTCAAAATAAATTTTGTATGCGTAATTTTTCTTTTGGAAGGGAAGGTTATATTGTCATTTCTGTTCTTTAGGGAATTTATCAAATCACGTCTAGGAGTCGAATTTGTTCTTTTTATTTAAATTCAAATAACCTGTCATTCTTCTGATCGAAATTTCAAATAGCTTATCAAAAGACACATTACCATGGGTCATAAATTGTTGGATGAGTGAAACATTAAATAGTTGGTCTCTCAAGAGTGATTTGATAAATTCCCCCATTTTTTATTTGTTGAGAAGACTACTGGTTTTTATATAAGTTCATTGCATCATGTGTTACTTTTCATTGCTAACACATTTCGGGTTTTTATGAAACTTGACAGAGGGACCTTTATCCATCTTTGATTCTATTTCCAGCTGAGAAAAAGGATGCCATTTATTATGAAGGAGACATGTCTGTAGCTAATGTTATTGATTTTATAGCAGCTCATGGGAGCATCTCTGGGCATCTTTTAGCAAAAAAAGGTACTCCCATAAACCCCCTGGATCCTCCTCAGTTCTTGTGATAGTTTTACTGAAAAAGTACGTTGTTTTGTCATGCCATTCTGTATAAAAGAATAATGAATTGTGGAAAATCAATAGTTCACTGAGGCAACCCTATGCACGAAATGATGGATGTGGTGGAAAGTGCGACTAACCAGTGTTTTCAAACTCGATGAGTCTGACTCGGACTCGCCTAAAGCACTTGGGCTCGGCACCTTCAGGTTGACCATTTAAACGGAATTTGTTTTGCCCCAAATTTTGGGGATGGTCTTGAAAATTCTTGATGAACAATGTCAAAAAAGAAATTATTGATGTAGAACATATCTAATCCTATATCTAACAATGCACCAAAACAATTCGTTAACATCAACCCCGTTTTCTCTCTTCATCAGAAAAATCATTATCTCCAATTAGTTGGGAAAACGCTCTAATACTTACTCTTTTTTTTTTTGGGAAAAGGCTCTAATGATGATGATGATGATAATCAGAAAAATCATTCTTTGGGGGTTTTCTTTGAATCCTTTTTAATAGGTCCTTGGTAGAGTCAAGAGGACGTGTGTGCAATAATTGGGGTTAAACAAATACCCATAACATCATTTTATTATGTAGACGTTCTGCAAAACTTGGGGTTAAACAAACATCCCTAGTGGCTATCGTAAGCTTGCAGTCCCACCCCTTTGTATATGCATATATGCACACTCCCTTTCTCCAATTGTTTCCTTGACCTTTGCAAGTGTTATAATGGAGCTTTGTTTATTGATTCTTTGGCATCCATCACATCAGGCATTCTTTGGAGTGAATCGCACAGAGAGGGCAGAACAAGGACCCCACGAGGCAATTTCACCTCTACCCCAATCCACAACCGAAATTCTGCGACAAGTACCCCACAGCATGAGGTTGTACTTAACACTACGCGGTTAAGAGAGGATGAACCAGATGCTAATTCTGATATACCACAAAATTCATGGGACAATGATCAACATATAGAATTTGGTTCAATTCTAGTTGCCACTGAGAAGCTTCTCAATGCACCTCCATTTGAGAGCTCTATGATTTTGATTGTGAAGGCAGACCAAACAGAGGGTTTTCAAGGTCTTATAGTTAATAAGCATATTAAATGGGAATTCCTTCCTGAATTAGATGATGGATTCAGATCATTAAAAAGCGCTCCTTTGTCTTTTGGTGGTCCACTTATAGTTCAAGGTTTGCCTCTTATGAGCTTGGCTCGTTATGGTAGTCATGAGGGCTATGCAGAAATCCTTCCAGGTTTTTATTTTGGTGGGCAATGGGCTACCAGTAATATTATTCAGCAGATACATTCTGGAAATCAAACTGTTGAAGACTTCTGGTTCTTCTTGGGTTATGCAAGTTGGGGATGGCAACAGCTTTTTAATGAGATAGCAGAAGGTTCTTGGCGGGTCGAGAGTCATGCAACAGCATCATTGGAGTGGCCTGAAGTTTGAGTAGGTTCCATTTAATTTTGAGAGAGAGAGAGAGAGAGAGAGAGAGCATTTTGGGGTATATACAACTTCCAGGAAAATTTTGGCCATGAGAGAGCGTTTTGGGGAGACAACTTCCAGATAAATTTTGGTTATGAGAGAAAGCAATATAGGTATAAGAATCTGAAAAGGAGCATTTTGTGTGTTAGTGTGCATGTGTTTTGGAGCATTTTGTGTGTTAGTGTGCATGTGTTTTGAGAGAGAGAGAGAGAGAGAGAGAGAGAGAGAGAGAGCAATTTTGGTGGAAAATTTTATGCCTGCTCCCTGATCCCATATAGACTTGATTGTATTTCTGAAGGTCTCAGGGGTTCCAAAGTTCTCGTAATCTAATTCTTTATCAGAAGTGTAAGGCTTATTCCCATCAAGGTCGGCAGCAGGCCTGATTGTTAGTGGAAACTAAAAGAGGTGAGAATGTCAATTTGGATTGGCATTTATTGTATGATGTACTAAAGAAATAGCCCCTATTTTTTACGATTACCGCATGCCTATTGTTCATTCTTGTTATTTATAACATCATTCAGATAATTATTTCCTTTTTAGGCATTCTTGTAATGATTACTGTCTAAGAATCGTTATAGCTGACACTGCCTCCCTGGCTAAACATGATTTGTGTCTTCAGTTTGATCTAAAAACAACATCTCTATTACCATACAGCCTCTCTCTCTCTCTCTCTCTCTGTTTTATATATGTGAGTTCCAAATACTGCAAATTGACTTGTCCCCATTTGCAAGTCAAATAATAGTCTGCAAGTCTGCAGACTATACTTATCCAAAAGAAAAAAAAGTCTGCAGACTATGATTTTTTAAGAGACATCTGCAATTCCACGGGTTTCTTAAATAGCCAGTTTAATGATTGTCGTATTTTCAAATACGTTGCAAGGACATATAAATGCCAAACTAATGCTCTGGACTTGTGACCTTAGCTTTTCATAGTAGCCCTTGAATTTGTGAAGTTACCTTGTGATCTTGAAATTAACACATGTATTCCTACTATTTTTGAGTGGATTCCTATGACCAAAATACCCTTTCGCTATCCAGAAGTAACGCAAACACACCTTTTCTTTAAGCAATCACAGTTGCACTCTTCTCTATGTCATACAGAGTTTGTTTAACACGTACACAAGGGGAAACATTTTTTCGTCCCTTTTCTTTTTACACTCAATCTGCTCACTTTTAAGCTGTCACCTTAATCTGCAGAAGTTTGGACCACCTTCTGTCTGTATAACCTTCCTTTGGATCACCACCTGCGAACAAGAATGGGAATACATTAGAAAAGAGACTTATCGGAACTTACATCATTCCAATCACGAGCCACAAGTCTTTGTGCATAATTTTGCAGCTCTTTATTTTCTGTAGTTGCTTCACGTTTTCTTCAAGGAGTATGGCAATACCACCTTCGCCACTCTCTCTCTCTCTCTCTCTAACCATCTTTGGAATCTCTGAGATCCTAGCTAAAGTAATAATTTGAAGATTGAAAATAATGATTATAGTGCCCATTTTGAAGTAAACATAGAACACTGAAAGGATGAATACAATTATTTGTTGTTAGACACAAATTATTTATGAGATGGCTGGAATGTCCTTTCGTGTTTGTTTTCTTCTTTAGTAATGGTATTCATCATTTTTATCATTCTACGTGGTGTAGTGCCATGGATTGTTCTTGACCACAGTTCACTGCTTTTGCTTGATTTTTAAGTGAGCAGTGAATCTCCAAATACATACATTCCCATCTCTGCGGTGATCTCTCGCATGACTCTGAGCATACTCCCTGTAACATGAAGCTGATGAGATTACGACCATTTCTTATCTGAGTGACAAAACATAAAAAAGGAATACAAAACCATTCATAACGACTTTACCGAGGTGCTAAGCCTAATTGTATCTTTCACTAGTGAATCAAGATCCGCATCTGGTGATCTGGGGTTGATGTAGATGACCTGTAGGGCCATTGAATTTAGCATGCTAGAACTAGAGTTTAAATTCCCAAGTAAGGAGGACAAATGAGAGAGAGAGAGCATACTGATGGGTCGTCGCCACCAATTTCAGGTAGCTGAAGAGAGTGGTTCTCCTTGCTTGAAGGTAGAACCCAGACATTAAAGTGGGTATCTATCTGAAACACAGAGCACAAATGATCACATCCAGTAATTGTTAACAAACAAAATATGGGGTATGTGGTGTTGATTCTCCTCGACTTCACTTTGTCATGGGGAGATATACGATGTGGAGCTGGTGTATGGTATGTGGTACACCATGGGCTGCATCCACCATCCATTGCCAATGATTGATAGTGGAGAGTAACCTTAGTTCCCAATGTTGATTAATTTCCCATGCACAGTTGATCACCTGCATAGTTGATCACTGCCATCCGTGGAGAACAAATGATGGATGCCCCATGGTGCCCCCCATAGACCATTGCACACTGATGTATGGTATGGCTTTCCTAATTGATCTTGTAACTGGTGAATAATCATTATGAAATCCCTGATTTTTTTGGAGTAACTATTGCAATACCCCTGATTAATAATGAAATGACCGAAGAAAATCTTTATGTATTTTGTTGTTTCAGTATTTATGCAGTGATATGTTCGAAATGTAATTGAATTGGTGTCTGTAAAAATCACATATTCCATTTGTCATAAAACTGATATTTTCATAAGGCTTAATGATAATTTCTTTTTATAAAGTTAGTGACAAGGTGACAAGAAGAAGTGGGCTGTGTAGCAGTAAGAAGGTAGAAGTACCTCTTTACAGTATGGTGATAAGCAATTGCTGCACTTTCTGGTGAAACAGGTGGTTATCCTTCCATCAATGGAGTAACCAAAGCCAACATGCTGGAAAAGCGGTCATCAGATATCAGTTGTCAGATAGTCTGTTAAGGACTGCTCCTGCATTTTACTACTCAATACTACCCACATATTTTAATGTGGCTCAATGCTGAGAGAGAGAGAGAGAGAGAGAGAGAGAGAGAGAGAGAGCAACAAACCAAGATTTGTTTAGTGAATTGTATTTTGCTTTCATCATGTTGTAAGATGTTGTTCACTTCGTTATGAGAAAAACTACTACTTTTGAAATGCTTGGGGTTGTGAAATGTGTGCAATAACATGGGTTGATTTGATTCCTTCGCTTTATATCAGTTCTTTCTCTTGTTCTTTTTTGTGGAATTTCCATGGAGATACTTATAAACTGACCTTTTGAATAGACAAACTAACCATAACTTCTGCTCCTTTCTCCCCTTCTTCGGCTAAATCGGCCAACTCCAGTTCCTCAAGTGAGAAAATATAATGGCATGTCCATTGGCCATGCCATCTCCCATCGGCTGTTGAAATACTTATAAGATTGTGAGCGGGCCTGGAACTTTTTCTCAAAATTTTCTTCATATTCTTCTGAGAGAGAGAGAGAGAGAGAGAGAGAGAGAGAGAGAGAGAGATATTAGTGTATGCTGTGTAATAGACACAAGTCTGAAATATTCATTTTTTTGAGTAGCAGTTTGAAATATTCATGTACTATCTATTTCCTGTGAACCATGTGTGTGCTTGTGTGTGTGTGTGAGAGAGAGAGAGAGAGAGAGATTAGTGCATGCTGTGTAATACCCTCAAGTTTGAAACGTTCGTTTTTTTGAGTAGCCGTTTGAAATATTCTTGTATTATATATTTCCTGAAAACTATGAGTGAGAGAGAGAGAGAGAGTTTTCAATATACCAAGTTCACTTCTGTTTAGAATTTGTTCAAAGAGTTCTTACACTTTTGTTCTTTCTGATGAAATTGTCACTGTTGGACCATGCTTCACCATCTGATATTTCATCCTTGTATGAATAAGCCAATCTGGAGCTCCTTGCTATTGTTAACTGCTTCTTGAATTGGGTGTGAGAAATGGCCTTGAATTTCTTAATTGGTGACTGAACTGTGTAAACCAGTTTAGACGTGTACAGAAGAGACTCTGTCATTTCTACCGTCTTTGGAGAAAAGCTTACTTCCTCTGAAGTCTGAACCATATCCTCGAGACTACTATCAGCGTTATATGTGGCTGTGGTTTCTATGACCAAAAGGTCACAATCTTTACTTCCAATGACCTAAGCATCCTAGTTTCCATTGAAACGCTCATGATATATGTTTGCATACCATGACCATTGTGCCCAAATGATGAGGATAATGTTCATGAGGACGTTATATGTGGTTCTTTTCTAATTAGTTGGGGTTAGCGACATGAATCCTGATTTGCCATTGGGTTATATGTAAAAAAATAATATTTTGGGTTGGGATTTGATAAGGTTGGAAAATAATAGAACTTGTATAGAAAGCTATAAAATGAATCCAATATTGTTTGAAATTGGAGCGGTTTGTCAAATTTTTGTTTAAAAATGGAAACAAAATATTCCCCAAAACCCAAGTGAATTCCAAGCCGAGAAACCCAACAATTGCTTGAGCCTCCGGAATTTTCATGTTATTTTAATTTTCTTAATATAAATTAACCGGTTCGACTCAGGGTTGCCCTAGTTGGATGGGGGCTGGGAATTGGTTGGGTTCGTGCTTGGGTCATAGTGAGTTTGAACTTGAGGCGGCTTTTTTTTAAAAAAAATGGAGCTAAATATTTGACAAAGTGATTGCCTCCCATTTCTTTTGAGTGATCATGGAACTGAATATGAAAAAGCTCCCAAATCTATTTACACGAAAGATTTTTTTTTACGTAAAAATATTTCAAAAGTATTTGCAAACGTACCAAACGAGCTTTAATATATTAATCACAGCCATAAATGTGCAACACATTTTGTGTCACTTCATTTCTAGATCTATTTATTTGTAAACAGTGAAAAACGCGATTGAGAATACAAAAAGTAAGGGGATAAAAAACATTGTGTTCTGTAATTGAGATCCTGAATCCACTTAGTGGAGCAATAACTTCAATGGTGCTGTTGATGAAGAACAAAATTAAGTCCCTTTCTTACATCATATTTTCACGAACTATCATTGGCACGTTAAGTTTGGGCATGTAATTCTTTTTTGTTTAAGTCAATCTCTTAATCGGACACTTGAAAGTGCTAGATCCATTTTTGAGTTCAATTATATGTTTTTTCTTCTTCTAGAAGAAGTTTCAACGCTTAAAGCGCTGAATTAACTTTTGGGTTCTTTTGTTTGCTATATGCTTTAAGTCTTGAATAGGATTTTCATTAATCGATTTTTAAGTTTTCTATTTTGCCCGGAGTCGATTCCACACTTAAAGTACCAAACTCAATTTTTTTTTTTTTTTTTGAAATATCGTTTTGACACCTCAAGTGCCAGAGTGTAAAATCTATACCGAGCAAATCGGCCTGGCAGCCTGGCCTGGCCCTGAAAAACTAAAGCCAAGGCCATAAAATGTGGCCCGAAGGCCGGGCAAGCATGGCCCAAGGGTAAGCTGGGCTAGACTTGGGCTAAGGTTAGCTCGGTTCGATCCTCCCCGGCTCTTTTTTTTCTTATATTTTTTTCCCTATTTTATTTGCCTCGACTCGGTGTCAAGGCTTAGGGCAGAGCTTGAGCCAGGGGCTTTTTTTTGTTACTGAACCAAAAAGACATAGTCGGAGCTTGAAGTGCCGAACATGAAGTATTTCGAGAAAAATAAAATCAAACATGAAAAATAGAACCTCAACGTAAACCATGAAGATTCCAAACTGTCTTTTATTTCTAAAAAGTAAAAACCATATAAAATATTGATCCGAGTCCTTCATTAAACTTAAAGTAGTCATTTGCAGAAAAGATTGGGGTACTTTAATCATTTTCTCTTACTATAAGTTTTGTGAGACAAATGGGCATTTTTCTTTCCCTTTTTTAACCGCCATGGAGAGGGCGAAGAGGGTTGCAGAGCCCTAATTTCACATTCCATCTTTCCTCTTCTTCGTTTCTCCATTTATCTATCAATATTTGTTTTTCTGAATAATCGCTTCTTGGTTCATCGTATTTTTCGAGTCATTTGATTGTGGTTGCAGATCTGCAAAACCCTAACTTTTCCAAGGCTTTGGATTTGGAGCTTGCAAATACTCTGGATATTGGTGAGTTAATTTGGGTTTTATGTTATTTTATAGTTCAGTTTTGTTCTCCCTGTCATTTTTTGCTTAAAACCCTAAATTTTCTTGGTGTATTGCAGTTCACGATGCTTTCAGCTATTTGGAAATCTTAGTTTTCTTCTTATTTTCTCATTTGATGGTTACCTCGAGATATCTGGTCTGAATCCCTATTTTTTTATGTTTTTTTTAAAATTGTTATAACCTATTATATTGCATTGCTTTATCAGATTTGAATAAACCGTGATTCTAGTTATTCTTATCATTTATATCAGTTGTTTGCGATGTAGTATTCTGTATAATTTCCTCAATTTTTCTCATTTCTATCATATAAAAAACTCTAGTTCCCATCCTTTTGTGATAACTTTGTTGTTTATCAGCAATAATTTGGAATTACTGTATTGGAATTGTAGAAACCCAAGTTTTATTATCGCCCTTATTTCTATCACTCGTGTGAGAAGTATTAGGGTATTAGGTCTGTAGTTCTTGCTTCTCCTACTCCGTGAGATTTTATTTTATATTGGATGACACCACATTTGAATTTTGAAACAATGTTCCCATTTATCATCGTGTGAGAAGTACTGCAGTTATTGCTTATCCAACTCCACAAATTTTTTTTCTTTTTTCACCCTATTCTCCAAAATATGTTTTGATACTCATACGGAACTTTTT
The DNA here is from genome assembly GCF_054954075.1 of Amborella trichopoda. Classification (NCBI taxonomy): domain Eukaryota; kingdom Viridiplantae; phylum Streptophyta; class Magnoliopsida; order Amborellales; family Amborellaceae; genus Amborella; species Amborella trichopoda. The sequence goes on from NC_142344.1 coordinate 2,042,735, forward strand.
CTTTTTGCAGAAATTTAATTACTGGTAAGGTCATTCACGTGGATTGTTCTATCTGGTGGCAAAAGGAAACTTTCTTTCGTTTTTAGGGTTTACTTCCTAGGGTTTCAGAGATGCCTGGCCTGGCTGAGATATTAACTCTCCCTGCACCTCCTAGTGATGGAAACCTCGGGCCTCTCCCTCCATCCCAACTCACTGAAGAAACCCCAAAAGACAAAGGTTCTCAACAAGAGCAACAGACCTCCACAACTTCCCCTTCCCCTCCTGTGTCAGTCCCAACACACACCAAAACAATAGGGATCATCCACCCACCACCAGATATTCGAAACATTGTTGACAAAACTGCACAATTTGTTGCCCGAAATGGGCCTGAATTCGAGAAGAGAATTCTCGCTAACGAAAAGAACAATGCCAAATTCAATTTCTTGAACCCATCCGATCCCTACCATGCCTATTATCAACATAGAGTATCTGAGTTTCGAACCCAACTACAATCTTCTACTCAGGCTGCTCCAATTCAAGCTGGGCCCATCCCAGATGCCCAAAATGATGCTAGTGCCCCTGCCTCTGTCCCAGCTCTGGAAACCAATGAAGCGGCCAAACCTGAGTCTCAGTTTAAGCCTATTCGGAAGGTTCTAGAACCCCCCGAAGCTGAGCAATACACAGTCAGGCTTCCTGAAGGTATAACAGGAGAGGAATTGGATATTATTAAGCTTACTGCTCAATATGTTGCGAGGAATGGGAAGTCGTTTTTGCAAGGCTTAACGAGTCGTGAAATCAACAACCCCCAATTTCACTTTATCAAGCCGACACATAGCATGTTCACTTTCTTTACCACCCTTGCCGATGCTTACTCGAAGGTGTTGATGCCCCCAAAAGGGTTGACGGAGAAGCTTAGGAAGAACGCAGCTGATATGACCACTGTTTTGGAGAGGTGCTTGCATAGGCTTGAGTGGGAGAAGTCTCAAGAGCAGGCTCGACAAAAGGCAGAGGATGAGATTGAACAGGAGAGGTTACAAATGGCAATGATAGATTGGCATGACTTTGTGGTTGTGGAGACTATTGAGTTTGCAGATGATGAGGATGAGGAGTTGCCTCAACCCATGACATTGGAGGAGGTTATAAGGAGAAGCAAGGCCTCTGCTTTGGAGGAAATGGAAGAGGTGGTGGAGCCTGGTAAAGAAGTGGAGATGGAGATGGATGAAGAGGAAGTGGAGCTTGTTGAAGAGAGCATGAGAACTGCAAGTCTCGAGGACAATGCTGATGATGGGAAGAAAGATGAAAACACCCATGCTAAACCTGCCGAGGAATCAGAGCCACCCATGAGAATTGTGAAGAATTGGAAGAGGCCGGAAGAGAGGCTTCCTGCTGAGAGGGACCCAACAAAGTTTGTTGTCTCGCCAATAACTGGAGAGCTCATTCCTATCAACGAGATGGCCGAGCATATTCGCATCTCTCTTATAGATCCCAAGTATAAGGAGCAAAAGGAAAGGATGATGGCTAAAATTAGAGAGACCACCTTGGCTCAAGATGACGAAATCTCGAGAAACATTGTTGGGCTCGCTAGAACCCGCCCCGATATCTTCGGAACCACTGAGGAAGAGGTCTCAAATGCTGTGAAGGCTGAGATTGAGAAGAAGAAGGAAGACCAACCGAAACAAGTCATTTGGGATGGGCACACAGGAAGCATTGGAAGAACTGCAAACCAAGCCATGTCCCAAAACCTCATTGGCGAGGAACAACCTGATCAAAATGGTAATGATGGTCGGGTCCTTCCAGGTCCTGGCCCTCTTCCTAAACCAGGCATGCCCTCTATTAGGCCCCTTCCTCCACCACCAGGACTTGCTCTTAACATTCCTCGACCACCTCCAAATGTTCAGTTCTCAACACCGGGTAGCTCAGGGCTTATTATGCCATCCTCTGGTCCTAGACCACCTGTAATTCCTATTTTACCCTCTGTGAGGCCAGCCATGTCTATGCCTTCGATGCAACAGCCTATGATGATGGGTAGGCCACAACCGCCTCCTCCACCTTCAGGTTCGATGGGTATGCCCAATTTCACAATTCCGCCCCCACCAGGGGCTCAGTTTACGCCTCTGGGGATGCCGAGGCCTTTTATGCCCATGCAAATGCCTCCTCAAAGTATGCAAATGATGCCACCACCGCCTTTGCCACAAGGGATTCCACCGCCGCCCCCACCTGAGGAGGCACCTCCTCCGTTGCCAGATGAGCCGGAGCCGAAGAGACAGAAGGTGGATGATGCGGCTTTGGTACCCGAGGACCAGTTCTTGGCTCAACATCCGGTATGTTGCTTTTTACGTTCTTGGCAATCACTCTTTGTTTTGTTATGTTTATTTTTCTTTGTTGCTTGTGTTTGGATGATCCCTTCTCTTTGTTCTTCTTTAAGGTTCTTGGAGTAATTAGTGATATGAAATTTAGCTGTTTGCGGTTTCTAGGCATACGATTCAGAGTGCTTGCACCAGATGATACTCACTTGTGTATGTGCACCATATATCCTCATTTTGGGCAGTGGTCCATAAATGTGAGTCATGCATGCGTGATATGTGTGGTTAATTGTGCATGTGTGCTGTGTGCGCATGTGTGTCTCAAGGAGGGAGTCATTAAGAATAAATTGTGGAAGTTAGTGAAAATGGATGCATTTTTGGATGTTTTCTTGCATGTTAGTGCATTATGTGTATATTGTAAAATTAAGTAATATGTTTAATATTTTACCAAATGCATCATATAAATAATGCACATCAAATTAATTTTGGTATTCATTTAAGATTTGAAGTGATATGCATAATTTCAATTCCCAATACTTATCGTGGATTGCTGACTCTAAGGCTTATGTTCAGGGTCCAATCACTAAGGTGTGTTAATCAGTGACTTCATTGAGTCAACTTGTTAGTTCTTAGTTATGCATGATAAAATTGGTTTGATGAGCTGAGATTGTATGGCAATTATTAATGATTAGCCTGATATAACTGATGAATTTACGGACAGTCCATCCAATTCTAATCCTTTTTTTTGTCTCTATTGACTGGTTATTTTTATGAATATTTTCTTACTATGGATATCCGTTGTTTTCATAGGGATCTACACGTATTGCTGTTTCTGTTCCTAATGCTGAAGAGGGAAATCTCAAAGGACAAGTATTGGAAATCATGGTGCAATCTTTATCAGAAACGATAGGGAATCTAAAAGAGAAGATTGCTGGAGAGATTCAACTTCCTGCGAACAAGCAAAAGCTGAGTGGTCGGACTGGTTTCCTCAAGGACAACATGACTCTTGCATATTACAATATTGGTCCAGGAGAAACTCTTACCCTTGCTTTGAGGGAACGTGGTGGCCGAAAGAGATGAGAAATATCTTTCCCCTTCAGGCAAGAGAAGGTTATATCCCAAGTAGCATCGCGAATTAGGCCTTCTCTAAATCATAGAAACAAAATCATGGGAACGACCTGTGTTTTTACATATTTTAGATGTCTAATAACCTGTATCTTTTATATTTTGGTTTTCTTTCATTTGTGAGGCATCTGATACTTTGATATGTTGCTGCAGATTAAAGTTCTTCATACTTTGGATAGGACTGATTATGTCTTCCGTGATATTTTGATTAGGAAGTGTTCTTATATTTTTTTTTTTTTCAAACTTAACCGGATGTGTAATATCTGCTGCAGATATGGCAGGCGCTCATTTTCCCTCATGGGGTTGCTTATTACACCTCAACTTTTAGTGGAACCAGCCAAAAGAGGGCTTGTTGTTTTTATGTTTTAATTTTTCTTTCGTTTACTAATGTTTTTGGGTTGCTAATAACTTGGATGCCATCTTGTCATTACCAAAGCATGTGATGATTCTGATGTCAGAAATCTTTTAGAGTAATTTCTCATATACATTATAATATGCAGGTTGCTGTTTCTGGTGAAGTTCTGGAAGGTCCAGGTTGCTTCAATTCTGATGAAATTTTGTTAGTGTGATCTATGTTATTGTGTCCTAATCGTTGTGACCCTTTAACAAGGAAATCTGATGTGACTTTGCAGTTCATTTTGGCAGCAAGTGCCAGGAATGAATGAGTTTAGAAGAAGTTCTCGTGGTGCTCCAAAGATGGCTGTTAATGTACAATGTTGGGATAAGTAAAGTACTATTTTATTTTCCTCTGGTTGCCCTTTTCTGAATGGTGAATGCCTCAACCGGTCGTTTTATCATACATTCTGTATGGGGCATAAAGAGGGCTACCACCTAACACGCATTGTGTTGGACAGCTGATGAATATTATTAATAGTTGCATTAAGTAGTGTGTAGGACATTGCCTTTGTACATGATTTATTCAGTTTGTGTCTATGCACGATTGGACCAATTTTTTAGCATAATTTATTGAATTATACAAGAACGTAGTTGTGGTATTGGTTCTCGAAAATCCAGCTGAATATTTGACTGAATTGTCATTGACTTGAGTCTAGCCTTAAGGTATTAATCTGGTTACAGATAAGCTAAATCCTATCCATTTCATTATTCATCACAGATTTTGAGTCATTTCACCTGTCTGTTGTACTGGGGATCATTTAATGCTAGACCGGTTGACATTTAATAGTAGTGCTTCAGTGTGATTAATGCATGGGAGAAAATATCATTGCGTTTCTATGTGGTTAATCTTCAAAAAAAATTATTTGCATGGTATCCAGTAAGAAGAGTCTTTTCTTTTGCTTACATTCTATGAAGGATGAACATATGCAACCAGTTGTTATAATGTTGAACACAAACAGCATGCTGCATTGAGTTTTAGTTGTTGACTTTTAGTTGCACTTTTCATTATGAAAATTGGAGAACTGCTCATCCATCTCAACATAATAGAATAAGGAGAACTTGTTTTGTGATTTGGTCGTTCGCATCATTCATGACCTTGATGAGTCTTTACTTAGGGTGATACCCATCCCTTTGGGCTCAGCTACCTTCTGTTATGGAGTCAATAACTAGGCGTGTTACTTGTTTTGTGATTTGGTCGCTTGCACACCATTCATGACATTGATAAGTCTTTATGTCGGGTGATACCCATCCCTTGGGGCTCAGAGCTACCATCACTGAATGAAAACCAAATTCCTCAAAAGTGATGGTGCCCTGCAATCAACATCAAAACTCCTAGGCCGGCCCTTGGGCATTCATGTTGGGACATCTCAACCCTTCTTGCACACCCTACTTTGGATTGCAAGATTGTGACTTCAAAGGATTGGGGGTCTGCTCCTTGTGTTGATGGTTATGCCCGATTTTAGAGGTCCATATATTTTCATTTGTTGCTATAGAAGCATGGGTGTCATTTTAGCTAATGATATTATAGAGTTGGACATGCTCAAGTTTTTTGTAGAGAGTCTAGAGATCCCCTTTTTCTGGTATATCAGATGCTTGATTACCTTCTTTGTGTTGCAATGAAGGCTCTCATATGAGCCAATAATCTTGTCAACATTTCAATGTTGTTGACCTTTTGGAGTACCTAGTTACACTTTGTTCTTTCAATTCTATTTAATAAGATTACTAAGAAAAATAGAATAGTTTTAATGGTGGTGTTCCAAGTGCATTGCATCAGTGTTGGATATCTTTCTAGGAAGGTATCTTGAGCTCTCAACAAAAGCTTGTGGGGTCGGTGGTTGTGTATGGAATGAAAATTATCAGTATGGAAGGGGTAATGTTCGTCCTACCTCAGCAAGGTTATTTTTATGAAAGCCTTCCACCCTAGTATTGTAGAGAGTCTAGAGATCCCCTTTTTCTGGTATGTCAGATGCTTGATTACCTTCTTTGTGTTGCAATGAAGGCTCTCATATGAGCCAATAATCTTGTCAACATTTCAATGTGTTGACCTTTTGGACTACCTAGTTACACTTTGTTCTTTCAATTCTATTTAATAAGATTACTAAGAAAAATAGAATAGTTTTAATGGTGGAGTTCCAAGTGCATTGCATCAGAGTTGGATATCTTTCTAGGAAGGTATCTTGAGCTCTCAACAAAAGCTTGTGGGGTCGGTGGTTGTGTATGGAATGAAAATTATCAGTATGGAAGGGGCAGTGTTTATCCTACCTTAGCAAGGTTATTTTAAAGAAATCCTTCCACCCTACTATCATTGTCCATCAATTGTTCCTATTCCTGATCCCCACATAGATACTATGAATAGGTATCATCCAGAAAATATAGGTGTTCATTAGCCAATTACTATATACAAGGTGACACAAAATAGGCGCCTCCTAAGGAAAATGTTATGAATAGGCTTGTGGTATGACCCTCTCCTCATAAAGTAGGACTCTCAGCCTCCTTGCAAATTGTTTTTCCACGTCTCATTTGCAGTTCATCCTGCATTCTACTTGTGTTTTATTTGTTTTTTTTGCTGGTTTAGTGAGGAAGGGCTCCCCTATCCGCGATAGGAATAGAACTCAAGATGTTACTTTGTGGCACTCCACCACCTTGACCACCTAGCCTCGAGCTGATTCTTGAGCAGATTGGTCTTTGATATAAGTCATATCTGCATGTCTTGATGCAGATGAAGATTATGTAACATACATACCACATATTACTATCTTAACTTTGTTTGTCCAAAAGAGAAACAAAGTACTTGCTCAAGTTTGTGGTTGAATGAATATGAAGGTATACCCCATTTTAGGCCATCATATATTTTAATCCGTATTCGCCCAATAATGTTTGTGTAGATGAATTCTAGTGGTTAGATGGCTCATTTACATTTTGTAAATCTTGGTAACATCTGATTTCTTTCTGATGATTATCTACTCCCAAATGTGGAGGGATGAAGTTCAATGTTTTTTTGTGTTTTGCGGATTAGGATTCGTGTAGTTGACTCCAATTAGTTGAGGAAAGAAACAGTACGACGGGGAGTATGTGGTATACAAGAGTAAAGTGGTCTAGCATATGAGAACCTACTCACAATGCATTAAACTTCAATTGCAAACTTGCTGCCATCACATTTTGTGAAAGTAATCATTGTCGACTGTGAAATGGAGTGTATGTATCTACATTGATGTGTGTTGTTAATCGGAACAATTTTTTTTTAATATGTTAACCATTAATTGGGGATAAAACCTTGGCAAACCACAAAAACGGTGCTTAAGGGGAGAAGTGAGTACAGAGATCAAAAACCTCTTTCAAAAAGTTACGAACAGGGGAAGCAACCTAAAGAAAGAGGCCCATCCAGAGTACATAAAGAACCAAAAGAAAGCAAGAAACAAAAAATCTAAGAAAAGAAAGCCATTTAGAATCCTTCCATTGCTGCTGCGTCTTTGGCGAGGGAATCAGCGACATGATTTCCTTCTCTCCAAGATTGCATCCATTCGATGAATATATTCCTGCAAAGGAAATGGATCCGGTTAACTGAGTGAGACAAATGCCAAGGTGGAGGAGAGGCAGGGTTTTGGGTCCAAAACAGAGTGTTCCTGGAGTCGCCCTCTATGGTAATAGAGGTTAAATTGAGGTTATGGATGAGAAGTTGAGCTTAAGCCTCTCCCGAGGGGGAGGTTTCCAGGGTGAAGACTTAAGAGGGGCGGGAACAGTTATGGCGAAGGACCGAAACCCAATCTTGGTGGAATGCTGAAGTCGGAATACCTTTGAAACGAGGGTGGTTAGAGACCCAGATGATCGTGGAAGAAAAGAGCTTGTTGAAGATTGTGAACCAAGGAGAGTGAACCCCTCTGAATATTTTGTTATTTTTTTCTATCCACAGTGCTCAAAGGACTGCAGGAACCGTGGTTTTCCACAATAAGATTGGCCAAGGGAAAGGCTACATAGAGGAAATAATAGAAGTGACTTCGGCCGGGAGAACCCATTCCACTTTGAAAAGCTGTAATATAGTAGCAACCCAAAGGTTGAAAGCATATGGGCAATGCAGAAAGAGGTGATCATTAGTTTCCTCTTCTACAAAACACAGAACACATCACTTTGAAAAGCTGTAATATAGTAGCACCCCAAAGGTTGAAAGCATACGGGCAATGCAGAAAGAGGTGATCATTAGTTTCCTCTTGTGCAAAACACAGAACACAACGATTAGGGAGCTGAAGGCCTCTTATCTATAACTGGTCGATAGTGAGAGCTCTCTGCGAGAGTGCCAGCCATATGGAGACCTTGAGTTTAGGGGGAACAAGCGTACCGGGCCTGAGCGACAGTTGAGATGGGAGCTAGGGGGAAGGTGGGAGGTAAAGTCAGAGCTTGGTAGAAAGAGGAAACTGAGAAATTAACTCCCGAGGAGGGGCTCCAAATTATGCAATCTTGTGCAGAAGGGGCCAAAAAACAGTCTTGCAGTTGAGCCGAGAGAGAGGCAAAAGTGCACAACTCTTGGTCGTTTTAAGTGTCTACTACAGATTGGGTTCCAAGAACGGGTTGCAAGCCTTCTAAGGATGTAAGTACTCCAAGGGCATCAAAATTTTCAGTTGGGGTTACCGATGTTCATAAGGTAATGGCCACAATTCATGGAGCACCCTCCCTTGGAGATGACCCCTGCATTTTGGGAGCATATCCACTTTGGATGTGCTCTTGAGTACATGGTGTCATGGATCGCAATCCACTAGCTTTTAACAAATTAGCTGACGTATGAAGAGGGTATACTTATTTTTATGAGTGATTGTGACATTCTTGTATCGTATCTATGATTTTACAGCATATGATCTTATTTGAAAGAGAAGGAATATTGTATTAGTATAATTTGGGGCACTTTGTTCGGCCATCAACCGTTTGTACCGAATAATAGAGTGAAATGAGCAACTATTATGCTGCTGTGGCTTATATAGATAGCAGGTATGAGCGACCCGAGCAGCACGAAAAACTGTATTGAATATTCATTTGCCATGAAAGAGAGGGCCTGCACTATAAATAAGGTTGAAAGTCGTTCATGTGTATCCTACTTGATACGTAAATTACCTCAAAAGTGGAATATGTCGAGGGTAAAACTTGAATTTTTAAAAGATCTCTCTTACCAAACATAGCTTCTAGATTACGAATAAAGCAACCGGTATTGGGTTAAATTGATTTTTTAAAAGGAATCACTGACCAATTAAGCAGGCATTAGTTCTGGTTCGGATGAGATTTGTATAAGAATAAGTTGTCGAACTTTATATTATTAAAGTAAGGCATGCTTGAAAACTACGTCGAAAGATGCTGATTCGATGTTAGAAAGGCTTATTAGGGCATGAAATTTTTTTCACCCCTAATTATGGAGTTTAAAAACTTCAAAAATGATGAAGATTGAGAGATCTACCATCTGGATGTACTATTTAGTGATTAAACTTTTTTTTTTTTTTCCCCTCTATATACATACATTTTGAGATTGAGATGGTCAATTTGATGATTTTTAAGCATCGGAACAACCTTTTATGGTGCATTTTTGAGGTGTCTCTTATTTGAATAATATAAGGTTGACATTTTATATAAACTTTTCCCTGCTTGATATAGCTTGCAGTGAAGCCTCACATTAAAAAAATAATTCCGCATCTTAAAACCCAAACCGAAATTGTAGTTTTAGTGCCCAAAAACCCTATGATGGCTTGAGACGATTTATTTTTACGACAAGGTGGTCCGATTTGATAGGGTTGAGAGCATGTCTAAGTATTTCAATTTTAAGTTTTTTTTGTATATATACTGGATTGAGATGAAATTTGGGTGTCTATTTCTTTCAACCTCATGCACTTGTAACAAATTTACAAGAGTTAGTGAAAATTAAAACGACTCAAAGGTTCCTGAAAATTGATGAGTATTTTGATTGCTTTATTTTGTTTGAAGTACTTTTTATATTTTTATAGATGTGTCCCAATGAAGTATAAGCCCTCCAAATTGGTCATGATCCGAGATTAAAAAAAGAAGAGCATATGTCCTGCATTTTTAAAATGGAAAATGATCCAAAATATTGGAAACCACGATTTCTATTTTTTATTTTTAAAATGGAAAATGATCCAAAATATTGGAAACCACGATTTCTATTTTTGATAATTATACTCTTCCATTGGAGGTTTTTTTTTTGGAAGTGTGGAAGATCACATATTTTCTGAGAAACATGGTTTTTTTTTTTATATATATGCGTGGAAGATTACATTTCTCATTTTTGAGAAACGTGAACTTCCGTTTCACTACATATTCCTGGTTTTCACTCCAGGAATAACTACAACGTTCCACATATTTTGAGATTTGGTAGTCAAGTTTCTGTTTGTGAAATGCCTCCTAAGTGTAGTTAATTCCATTTTCTAAATCGATGTAATGCTACTAGGAGTCTAATGTCGAGGTTGATTGTCTTGCAAAAGGAGCACACCAATCTTCACTTGTGATTACTTCCTTTCAGTGAAATTGTTTGTATCTTGTAACTTGTTTTTTTTAATGAAAATTATTTGGTAATGTTCATAAAAAAGTTAAAAAATAGAGGGTTACCATGGAAACACCTATTTGGAATTAATTTATAAGGATGCCATGACAATTTGCTAAAGGCGGTTGGGGTTCACTGCTTAAAAACTCGGACCGAGTGGTCAAACCGCCCGCCAACTTGTCCGAATTGAACTGCTTGGTGCAAGAAAAAAAAGCAAAAAACCAAGGAAAGAAAGAAAGAAAGAAAAAATGTATACAAAATAAAAGTGTTCAAATGTTTAAACCAGGTTTAGGAACTTCAAATGTTCCTAAAACCATCAGTTTTAAATCAATATACCGATTGCAGTTTGACTGAGGCATGATGATTCGAACAGGCGGTTGTTTTTAATACTGGTTCCACATGAATCTGTTCATTGTTATACCCATCTTGGGCTCTTGAATAAAGGCCCTAAGAAAAACCAAAGTTGTGGTCTTCAATCTATAGCTCTCTAGCTGTTGAGAAACTCATGGTTCAGAGCAGGGGACACTAGCAGTCGGTGTTTTAATACGTGGCCCAAATTAGGGACCAAATTTCTCTATTCTCAAAGCAATGGCTCACTCTTAAGAAAACTTTGGGAGTCATTTCCATGAATCAATAAAACCCCTGGCTGTGAACCTTCCTTTTGCCATATCAAAAGCTACTCGTCCTGTGTCTCTCTCTCTGAGAAGATGGGTTTGGGGAGGGAATTGAGGATGTTTGGGTCTCGCCACTCCAGCCCTTCCCACCATTCTCTCCCATGAACGCTAATTTTTTGTAGCCTTTGTGCAGTGCCAACAGCAAAGGGCAGTTTCTTTAACTCCAGACATTCACCTATCTCCAAATACTCGAGCGATGACCATTTCAATACCCTGTTGCATAAGGTCGTCAGCTTCGGAAGGCCACCAAAACGCAAGCATCTCAACTGTGGGAACACATCATCATCCCCTTCAACCACCTCCTCAATTATCATCTCCATTTCCTCGCAGTTCCAAACTTCCACAGTTTCCAGATTTTTTAGCAGCCTTGTCATGCCTTTTGGGAGGAGCACTTGTAATCTTTGACAACTCATTACATCTATTTTCAGTAGGTTACTAAAGCATCCTTGCGGTGGATTCCCAACAAAAAATCTCTCCAACCGCTGCAAGGACCTTAGTCCCAAGTTCTGTAGGTTAGCAAAGCATCTCCCAACACATGTCCTCTCCAACCCGGGTAGGTTTTCTAGCAACGACGCCTCTGAGCTCTGGAATTCGACCATTGCACCCTCCAATTCTGCACATTCTTCCATCCAAATGTCGTTTAGATTTTGTGCACCGCAGACTCCAAAAGGGAGCTTATTTAACTTTGGGCATCTATCAATAGTCAAGTGTTTGAGCGATGGCCAAATCAAGGCACGGTCACATATCGTGGTAAGTTTAGGTAGTTCCCATAGATAAACTTTATGGAGATTTGGGAAAGCATCTGCAGGCACTTGCTCACCTTCTTCTGCTATTATCTTCTCCAATTTGTCACAGTCCAAGACCTCTAAGTACTCCAAACGTTTGAGCAGCTGCGGCATGCCATTTGTGAAGAGCACCCGTAAACTTGGGCAGCATTCTATTTCCATTCTCTTTAGGCTAGCAAAGCATCCTTGCGGCAACTCCCCGGTGCATATTTTATTCAGCATAGGCAAGTAATGGAGGTTCAGCTTTTCCAACCTGTGGAATGCGCTTTCTCTAGCCTCCTCTATAACCACCACACTCTTCAATTCCCCACATGCTTTCACTCTAAGATGTTCAAGAAATTCTGAGCAACAAGTGGAAACATGTTTGAGATTCTTGCAATTCTCAAAAGACAGATATCTTGTGCTCCGGGATTCAGCAAGGGCGATTAAGCCATCATTTGTGTTGGTACAACGGATTAATCTCAAAGAGTGGATGCTCGTAGATAACCGCTCGAGCCAACTCCAAGAGCTCACGTCTTGAATGGTAATTTCAAGAGTGGTTAAGCGGGTCAAGCTCGTCAATTCTATCACATTCGCTCTAAGAGGGGTCTCATCAGTGTGCAATCTCAACCTGCTACCCTCCATTAACAACTCCTCCAGATTAAGTAAACCGGAGAATACCCCAGAAGGGATTCTCTCAAGGCTAGCTGTCCAATTTAGATTGAGGTGCCTTAGATTGACCAACTTCCCCAGACCTATAGGGAGCTCTTTGATCCGATCACAGCCTGATAGGTTCAGCAGTTGGAGTTTATTGAGCTCTCCAATTGTTGCAGGCAACTCTTTTAGGTTTCTGCAGAGTCTCAAATGAAGAACACGGAGGCTTGCTAATTGGGAACAAGGGAGGGATGTGATCTTGGTCTCGCTTAGATCAAACACGGAAAGAGCTTTCATGCATTCAGACAAGTTTGTCGGAATGGCATCTAGATATCGATTCTGGTTGAGGAGCAATGTAACAAGTTGTCGACATTGTGGCAACTCTGGGAGTTGTCGAAGATTGTTACACATCAGTGAAATTCTAGATGCTTCTTTCCATTCCTCAGCTGTGATTAACTCCTCCCTTAGACCAACCCGTGAGCGCACTATGTGCTTCGGACCGTGTCCGGACCCGGTAGAAGTGATCCATATTGCCAATTCCCGCATCACATCATGCACTTTCACAGAGTTTTCATAATCACCATTTTGTAGCATACATGCGATTTTTAGGCTTCCAACTAATGTATGCCCCTTATTTCGTGCGGCCCTAATATTACCTAGGCTATCTATGAATCCTTCTCCTATGCAGTAGCATGTTATTTGATCTTCACGTATAGAATGATCTTCGGGGAACAGAGCGCAATACAGGAACAATGATCTAGCATCTTCGTCATCTAGTCTGTCATAACTGAATTTCAAAGGAATGAATACATCTCGAATCATACCTTGGAGACGCGAGGCAGAATGCTCCAATTCACGTGCAGCATCCTCCCACTCCTGCACCGTGTGTCGATTCGCCATAGCCCGTGCCAGAGTAATGATTGCGAGGGGTAAACCATCGCATTTTTTGATGACAGTTTTTGCAATTGGTTCTATCAACGGATCAGCAATGCTCGGGCTTGTTTTTTTTTGGAAAAGATTCCATGCTTCCTCCTCAACAAGTTTTCTCACATGTATTTTTTGGTCAGCTTCCATACTGGTACACACATTCAGATTTCTTGTGGTCAAGAGAACCTTACACCCGCCCTCATTGTTTACTAAAGGAATCCCTAGGTCTCCAAGTACCAAAGGTTCCCAAACATCATCCAGAATTATCAGTGCCTGCTTCTTCCTCAAAATGCCCAACAAGGTGTCTCTCACCACCTCTATATTATCCTCTTGTAAAGTTTGGGGCAATTTACTTTGTAAACTGTGGCCCAATTTACTTACAATCATCTTCTGGATACTCAATGAAGTTAGATTCTCGGACACCTTAATCCAAATCACAGTATCGAAAAGCGATTGTGAAGACAACTGATTGTATACCTTTTTGGCAAGAGTCGTCTTCCCAATGCCTCCCATACCATACACTCCAACGACCTTGACCTCCTCATCGTTCATGCAGTCAAGAAGCTGTTGAAGGGTGGATAGAGTGGTGGGCTGGTCATCGATGGGGGGCACGCCTTCGAAGACCACCGCACTCTCAGGCGGTGGAGTGGTTGCCAACTTCTCAAAGGTTGCTTGGTACCTGTGATCGACCTCTATCCTGAGCTTCACCGCTCTCTTGCCGAGTCTATAGCGCGACCAACAATTCGCTCTTAGACAGCTCTTTCCTTGTTCATACTCTTCTTTTATAACTCGAGCTTTGGCTTCAATTCTACGGACTGCTTCCAACCATTCAGTTAATTGTGCTGTTGGGACCTTTCCAACCCTGATAGCTTCTTCGGCTTCTCTTTGTTTGTCATCCCTCCTGCTCATCAGCTCGTCCGTGGCCCTCATAAGCACCTCCAAATTCTCTCTAAGCTTAGCGAAGTAAGTGATCTGATGAGCAAGGGGATCGCATACATATTTGCTGGCAACCTCCACAACTGGACCAATCATAGCCATTGAGGGAGACAAACCAAATGCTTTGGGCCTGGTTTCTGGAAAATTGAAGGGGGAAGGAGATGGACAAAGTTGCTTTTCCCTTAAATGCATGGTTGATGTGTCTCATCATCATGTATCGTGGCTGCTGTTTTATTGTAATTACTTTCCAAGCAAACCTTGATTTTTGTATTTGCCAGCCTCGGTTCTTCATATTTTTGCTCTCCCCCTCACAAGGGCCGTAAAATATTTTGGAAAAATTTAAAAAAACCTCAAGACTAAGAATGATAAAGTGTGTTTAATATTAAATGTTGAATACTCTGGCTGAATTTCATACTTTTGCAAACCCCTGACTATTGAAAGTCTAAACACCTGCCAAGTACTCTGGTAATAGTAAGACGGTCAATTTGCCCTTCAAATTCGACCTATACAGTTGAAAAGTACCCTTAGCGAAAATTTTGGGGTTTCATATTTTGATTTGGGATTTGCATTATGTTTTTGTTTTTACTCTAAAATCAAGTGAGGTTTGCATAAGGCACACGTCTGAAATTGCTTTGAGAAATATTTATTTGACAATCTTAATAGATGTTTGGAGATTAGGTTTAGGTGTTAGCAACCTCATGATGTCTTGAAAATTTATTTTTATCCATACGAAATTTCAGATTTTCTAAAGGAAATAGTTTATAAACAATCAAATCAATGTGCACTATGAAAAAATCACTAGAAGAGATTGTCTCAATGCCCAAAAATCCTCAAATTGATCATTTCGACCACAAGACGTTTGAACATGAGAAAAATGAACTTAAGTCTTGGAAATGGTTCATCTTGTAATGCATTTTTGGACCGTCAATTCTCAAGATGATCAAATGTTCATATATCTGCTCGATTTACACTATTTTTGAAGTTTTAAATTTCATATTTAGAGATGAAAATAAATTTTCAGCCATCACAAAGATTCCTGGTACTAAAATAGCATCTTTTGACACTATTTCAAGATCCGCGTTACTTTGATTGGTTAAAACCCTCGAGCGCAAAGGCTTTGGCTAAACCAACCAAGAGCAACTATAAACTCCTCACATGATCGCTTTTATAATAGGTCAATAGGATAATGACCAATATGGAAAGAGTATCTCACGCCTTCTAAAGATATGACTGATCTTTCTCTCTTTTTAAGTAAAAAATAAGAGAAAATACTACCCATATCAATCGCGTGAGACATCTCATATTTTATGGGATCATGACGTGGTCAAGAAGTCATGTTTTCATTTTTTCAAAACTGCCCTTTTAGAAAGACGATTTCCATTGGTGTCCCTACCTCATGGGATGGGACGCCCAACAATCACTCACTCCAATCTCAGGAGGGAGATTTTCCGATTTCCCTTTACAAATCAACCAGGTGTTCAAATGGTATCCATGTCAGTCATATTTCTCTATGACTATTGCTTGTATTTAGCCAATGTCATACTCTTGTCAGTATGGATTTTTCCTAGTTGTAACAATTTCTCACCCTTTTGCAGCCTGGACTGTCATACAACAACTCCCTTTACAAAAGCAATCAAGTATCTCGAGATTGACTTCCTGAAGTCTAGTTCTCCAATGATGTCTTCATTTGTGTACTCATGTAACACATGTTTTCTTTCCCCAAAACTCAAACACACTTTGGATGTTCCTCTGAGATACCTAAATATCCTCGTTGCAAAGATTAATGATGAATCTGCTCACCATGCTTCTATTGCATGTGATTCCTACAGCCAACCCATAGGGAACTTTTTGTATTTCTTCTTTCTTACTCTTGAATGGAAGGATCTTCCTGGCACTTAAATCCCATGCCTTCTTGCCTCTCAACAACTTTGCCAAGTCATAGGTGTGATTCTTATGCAATGATATGTCTCATCTTGCATAGCTTTAACCCCACATCTTTGTGTTTGTCGGCCTGAACTTCCTAGTAGATTTCTGGTCCACGCCTTCAGTGTATAGGACATACTCTGATGCGGGGTAATTGATAGAGAGTTTATGTCCCCTAGATGACCTTTTCAGTTCAATTGTAGGTGACTCTTCTTGAACAGGTTGCTCCTCATCAACTAGAACTGGCATGTCAACTCTTTGGACCCATCATCTTGTTTCACTTCTCCCCCGTCTTCATTTATTGTGGAGGAACCATGATCAGTTCTGAGCCATTGAAGATTTATGTGGTTTTGATATCTTTAATAGTAAGGTATTCCTAAAAAACCACACCCATTATCTTGATCTTCTTCCTGTATTCAAGATTGCACGACTTATAACTGAACTCTTCATCTGAGTACCTTTAGAAGATGCAAGGAGTGTTTTTCATTCACCTTGGATCTTTGTTCTTTGGGCAGGTACACCAATGCCTCAAACACCATCAAGTATTCCACTCCATAAAACAAAGCTGGTCTCATAGCTGTCCTATAGAGCATGCCCAAACATGCTTTACGAGCGGAAATTAGAATTGTTGTAAGGCAATACATTTCGCTTTCAGATTTGGCTGAAAGCCGAATTCGTGTCGGGAAACTCTCAAGGGAATCCGATCCTTGCTTTGATGGTTATGCGCTTTCTTAGAGGTCCATATATTTCATTTATTGCTATAGAAGCATGGGTGTCATTTTAGCCGGTGGAAAGATTTTTTAATATTATTTGGGTAGTTTAGTAGGGATGGGTCTCTCAAGCTAGTGCAAAAGTCAGTTGGGAGACCCCTTGTTTGCAGAGGTGTCTTCTTCATGTCACAATGGTAACAACCCTAGGTAAGTAGGCACTAAAGACCGAGACCGTGTTTTGCAAATAATTTGCGCAGATTACACTAGTGTTATAAAACCATACGGGCCGTTGGATCCGCGGGTCTATTTCTAATGTTCCACTGGTAGTATCACTTACGGGTTTCCTCCAATCAAAATGTTTGCCACTTGATTTTTAAAAAGCTAAATATATTCTATTCCTTTGATAGTAGAATTTACATTTACTCCCTCGGATAAAACCTTACTTAGAATTATTTTTGGGGATGTAATCTCTTTAACCCATGTATTATCTTCAATAAAAAGGAATTCCTAATTGTATTATCTATACACTTAAAAAATACTAATGTCTCAAGCCTGAATTGAGAGCTTCCAATTTTTAGATGGTGACCTCTAGGCTTTAGAAAACTCAAATTTCAACTTTTTTTAAAAAAATGATTATTTGGCAGTTGGTTTTCAAAATTTCAAATTGAAAAAATCCTCCCAAATAGATATTCTAAGTAAAATACTCGTGAAGCACACATGCTAAAAAAAATAAGGAAAAATGAGTTACCTAGAGATCTTAATAACTCTAATATTTTATTCGAAAACATAGATGTGGTGACGTTAGCTATCACTGAACCTAAAACGATCAAACAAACAATGGTTTATAGAAGTGGTTTAAAAAATGAATCGGTGCCCCGGATTGGGCACCCCAAACACCTATTCGGATCGATGAATCAACGATCCGGATCAGGAATGGATAGAATCGGTCGGATTAAACCTTTAAAAAAATCTAAAAAAATTATTAAAATTCATTATAAATATTCTTTTTTAGGAATCCAATAAGAAATAAGGGTACTACACTATTAACTTTCATTTTTTTTATCAATATGTGAATATTGGGATGTTTTTTCCTATATAAACTTATGTTAACAATTAAATTTACATCACACAAGAGAAAAATCATAGAATTATCATGTATAAAGAATATAATCATACGTGGACTAAAATAGAGAATGGATTAAATCGATTAAAAACTAGCCACCAAAATCATGAATTGAAAAGAATTTCCTAATCCATTAAAAAAAAAACAAATTATTATAATCTAACTAATATTGATCCAAAATTATTACAACCTAACTAACTATAATCTTATATACTAAAATTGAAATTGTTGGTTTACATTTTATAATTATTTTACAATATAAATAATAATAAATTCAAAATATATTATAATATCATCTAATTTAAAATATATTATTCACAACTGTAAAAAAAAGAAGTAAATTACATAATTTATACTGCAAATAAATTAATAAATAAATATAAGATTTAATTATCCATGTAGAAATTATTAGAATGTGTACCAATTTTCAAAAATCTAATTTTTTAGGTTTCAAAAATCAAATTTTTTAAGGATTTTAAGATAAATGCTGTTCAAATGCATGCTTAAAAAGCATGATGCTTGTTGTATTATTTTTTATTTATTTTTTGACAATATATATTTATTGTATTACCTTTCACTATAAACATTCCGTGGTGAATGGGCGATTTTTTAAACACCGGCTGCTTCAATGTGTGCTTTGAGTGACACATTTTTTAAACACTGGTTCATCTAAATTATTGACTGTTTCAAAGTGTGCTTTGAAATTATTGACTGTTTCAATGTGTGCTGTGAATGAGACATTTTTTAAACACTGGTTCACCTAAATTTTGGACTGTTTCAATGTGTGCTTTGAGTGACACACATTAAATGACTGTGACCAATAATGGTTCGTCGAAATTATTGACCGAATGAATGTGACAAATAATGGTTCATATAAATTATTGATTGTTTCAATGTGCGCTTTGAATGCTACACGTCTCAGTCGTATTTACTACGAATAATTCCTCTTTTACTTTTCCTTTACCGCATTCTCTTGTAACTCAACAAGTGGTTGTTTGGTCCTTCTCTCTTCACTTGTTTGCCATCTCATTTATTTCGAATTTTCTTTATTTCTCCTGTCTGTGCCTTCAATTGTTTCCAACCTCCAAAAAGGAGACGTGTATCTTTTGCTTTTTGCGGTTTATTAGGGGTCATTTCAAACTGCACAAAGGTACAAATGGGATTGCCCTTTTAGATCTCAAAGCCAATTTTGAGATTCATCGACTAATTTCATTGGATTGGTTCATATTTATAGTGGGCGGTCGAAAAGAGAGAATAATGGGTCTACAATCCTACAGAAAGTCTTACTTATATTCAATGATACATACATAAATAAGTTTCCAACATTGCAATGCTTTTCAGAAGACAGAGAGAGAGAAACAATTTGGTTTTGGATATATATATATATATATATAGCGATGGTCAGATGATCAACCCATACGTAAATGTCCAATGTCCTCTAGAATGAAGGTAATATATGACTACAGCAATCGAGGGCACCTTGCATATATAGATGAACTCTCAGAGGCTCATTCCAGAATTGGTTATACAGTGTCTCAAACATCAGCCATGAGGAAATTTTCAGAAAGAGATATCTGCATAACAGATATCACCTATTCAATCTTTTTTCGATAAAACACAGGAATGTTTATAGTGAAATGAGCAAAAGAACTATGAAGGAACGATGTGCATTTACCTTTTCGCTGAGTTTGAATGGGGGTAAACCCCTGTATGGCAGTCTAGTCCGGTTTTGATAACTATGGCTTAGAGCCATCACATCAAGCACCTCACAGAGGTTAACGCTATTGACTTGTAATTTTTTTCAATGGCCCAATGCAAAAAGAAATTGAACCCAAGTATCCTTCACCAAACTACCGGAAAAACTAAACCTTATTTACAAAGGAAGTGCTCTCGCATATCACTAGAAATATACTTGAGAAAAAAAATTAAAAAGAATATTGTGTTGTTCTTACTGTAAAAGATTGAGCATCTTTCAGTGTTGGCATCTGCTGCATTTTTTGCTTCAAGAGATCCTGCGAGGAGTAATTCATGTTCTCGATCAGCACGAACCTGCAAAATGAATGACTAACTATGAAATTTTGAACCACTGTTATAATGGCTTTAAATAGAGGACGCTAGTCGAAATGCGCAACCAAGCATCAGATGAGTGACATCCATTGAAACATTAACAGAATAGAAGTATATGGAGCTCTAATATAGTGGAAAAGTGGAGCAGGATTCATGTATAACTCCAAATAGTTGGGATAAAGCTCCGATGGAACTCTAAACCAATGGCTGGATATTCACTGTAGCCGAACGATTGTCGTTGTCCAAATCATCCAATCGGCAATAACTGCCATGACCACCACACACGTAATATAGCCCTATGGATCACAATATACCTTCTTAATAAGATTTTTTTGTTGATCAGGTGTCTCCTCTGAAGAAGCCTGAAATACGCTCCCGAACATCTACTCCCTCGGCTAGGAGATCTACCTGGGAGGATTTTTCAATTTGAAATTCTGGGAACCCCCTAAGAATTACTAAATTATTATTTTCACAAAAAAGTGAATTTTGAGTTTCCTAAATTTATATTTTTACCCTCTTAAAATTGGACGGTCTCTATTCAATTTTGAGGACCTTTTTTTCTGGACATGCAAGTTTTGTTGAGGTTAATCCAGGGGTTGAAGAGGTTACGTACACAAAATTTGGGATCCTAATATTAATCCTCGACAAAATTTTACCCAAGGGAGTAAATATACTTTCACGGGAGTACAATTTCTTTTGGCTTGCTAAACACCATAAATTAACGTGAAAAGATCTACCATTATACACTTACTCCCTTGGATAAAAGAGTTACTTGTAAGGATTTTTATCAATCTGAAATTTTGGGATTTTTTTAACCCAAACCCCCAAAATTGTCAGGATTTTGTGTTCCTAAACATGATCGTCAAAATTGGATGGTCTTTGTTTAATGTCAGGATGATGTATTTTTTGGAAGCCTATAACTATTTTTTTGGGGGAGGGATGGAGTGCGCAGTTTGGGAGCTTGAGACACATGGTGTATTTTCAGTCAAATCTGCATCTAAGTTGTTATTCATGATCGAGTATGATGGAATCAACCTTTACTTAGAAAGATATGGAAATGGAGAATTCCCCATAAGGTGCTAGATTTTATTTGGATGCTAGCCCTAAACAAAATTTTAACAAATGATAACCTTTGTAAAAGAGGAAAGATCATTGTTAATATGTGCTTATTTTGTAAAAGTGATGAAGAGAATGCTAACCATTTCTTTTTGCACTGCTCCTACTCAGTTAATATGGTCATGGGTGAGGCAAAAGGTTGGGCTGTAATGCCCTTTACCTGATTTTTTGTTTCTTATGGTGCTACAGTTGAAGTTATGTCGGTTCCGAAGATTGGAGGAATGTTGTAGGATATATTTAAAAGTACGAGTCATAGTTAGAAAGGAATCGAAGGACCTTTGATGGGGTCATCATTAGTAATCCAAGAAGGGAAGGGCAGGGCAGGGCAGGGAGGTATATGTAGGGATAGTAAAGGTAATGTTTTATTTTGCTTTGCTGCACCTTGTGGAGAGGCTACAACAAAACAAATAGGGGGCAGCAAGGGTTAAAGGCTGGGAAGGTGAGAAATCAGGGGAAATGCTTGATTATAGAAGGAGTCTATCAATGTTATTAATTGGTGTAGTGGTGTCTCTAGACACTGATGGCCTGTTTGATTTTTTGTGGCTGAAAATTTGGGACATATTTAACCTGTCTACAGGGAAGTGAACCCAATTGCTGATCACTTTGGCTAAGAAAGGAGTGTTTCTTGGGATTTTGTCTATTTTTTCTTCTTTGTTTTAGATTTATCATTGTAATAGGCCCAAAGATTTTATACTAATATTCAGTACTCTTGTCATACTTACTTCTTTTTTTTTTTTTTTTGGTATTTGGTCGTAGATTGAAGTAGTTAAATTCCACTAAAATTTGGGTCCCTAAAAAATTCATGTATCGGTTTTACTTAAGGGAGCAAATTGACAAAATGCGCTTGCTGGACTTTTGGCATTGTTAAAATTAAGTGAAGCATTAGCATACATACTTCCATCACAATTAAGCATCAAATCCGCTTTGAGGCTATGTATATCATTCATCATAAACCCCGCACAACAACCTAAAGTATTTGGTAAGTACATGACACATTTTAAGAAATCAGAACTTCAGCAATTAAGCATCAAGGCTTTCAGACTTTCTGTATAATCTAGTAACCCTTTTCCTATACAGTAGTGATGAATACTTGTATCGAGGAGTCTTTAGGGAAATACAAGAAGATAGACCTAAGGTCTGCATCTAAGCAATCATAGCTGAACTTTAAGACACGTAATGTATTATCCATACCTGGGAGACTTGCAGCTGAGGGGTTCAATATTCGTAGGGCATGGCATCTTCCCGACTCTCCTTGCATGCCATAGCCCGAGCAAGAGCAAGAGCAAGAGTGGGCAATCCCCCCCACTTTTTAATAACCTTTCTAGCCAGGGGATTGAGAAGAAATATGAGGACCGGCCTTGTCAAGGAATAAATTCCAAGCCTCTTCCTTTGATAGTGTTTTTACTTCAACTGTGCACTCACCATAACAATCTTACGACCATCCTTCCTTCTTTTGTGGTCGAGGAATTCCGATTTCTTTGAGATCCAATCTCTTCCACATGTCATCCAATATTAGTAGGTACTTCTTAGTCCAATAATTTCTGTTTTTTATCTTCGTCCAAATTCAAATGCAAGCACCTTAAAATTTGGATGTTCGGATATCGTGACCATTATCACAACCTCAAAATGAGGGATCGGGCTGTGGTTTGATGATCCTCATATGGTTGTGGTTCTAACTCTATTGCAGGCAGGCTCCGGAGGTGGAGTTGTTGCTAACCTATCAAAGTTTCTTCCACACAAGCGGTCGGCCTCTTTCCTGAGCTTGGCTGCTCTCTTGCCGAGTCTATAACGTGACCAACAATTTGTACACACCCCGCTTAGGCACGTCCTTCCTTGTTCATACTCATCTTTTATTCTTTTTGCTTTTTCATCAATTTCAAACACTGCTTTTATCCATTGCTTTATTTCTTCAGTGAGGATCTTTTTAGCACTCATTGCCGCTTCTAACTCCCTCCATATCTCATCTCTCCGGCTACCCACCTCATCTGTTGCTCTTCTTAGGTTCTCTACATTCCTTTTGAGTAGTACCAAGTATCGAATCTGCCCACAGATGGGATCACATACCCATTTTAGAGAGAGGCATTTTGAAAGGAAAAATTCAAGCTGGTAATAAGAGAAGACGGAAGATTGGGAAGCAAAATTTGCAAGGGAAGAGTTTTCAATTTTACAACTGAGAGAGAGAGAGAGAGAGAAAGAATTTTGATGGACTCAAGAGAGAGAGAAGAGCAGGTGGACAGTTTGTTAGCAAGGAGATGAGAATGATATTTTTGCACTCTCACAGGGCGCGGCTAAAAATGGAGACTCCTACATTTACTTATGTGTTTGTGTGTGTGTGAGAGAGAGAGAGAGAGAGTTTTGATGGACTCAAGAGAGAGAGAAAGAGCAGGTGGACAGTTTGTTAGAAAGGAGATGAGAATGATTTTTTTTTTGCGCTCTCAAAAGGCGACTACAAATGGAAACTCCTACATTTACTTATCAAGGGGTGGTGTGGTTTATATAAGGTGTTAACTTTAGATGGCCAAAGGAAGGTGCACATCTAAATATATCTAATTTTTTGCGTCAAAAAGCTTTATGATGGCTTATTTATCAAATAAAAACAAAATAAAAAAAAATAAAAAAACAAAACAAAACAAAACGAATTTCAAGTACTTGAAATAAGTAACATGTTTTTGGACCGCCTCATGATGAAAATACATTTCCCTCAGGGGACAAAAAACAGCTTTATAATGGTTTAGAAATGTATTTTCGTCATGAGGCGGTCGAGAAACATATTACGCATTTTTAGGACTTCAAATTTTTTATTTTTTTGTTTTTTCATATCATACATAAATTGAAATATTTGTAAAGCAGAACAACAGTTTTTGGCGGATTTTGATGTGCAACTCACTTCCATTGTATAGGGTTAACACCTCATTTAAAGTTTTGCGTTTATTGACTAGTCTTGATATCACCATATTCTTAAAGTAATATTGGGCTGACATATTTTGAAAAAGTATATTTTTTGGAAGGGAGGACATCTTTTCTTTTAATTTTGGAGCAGGTAACTCCACTCATAAATTTACATGGAAAATTACAAAATACCCTTCAAAATGGACTTTTTTTACGCATTTTACTTTACCCAACTTTTCCTAGCAAATACCCCAAAGAATTTTTTTTTACAAAAATACCTTTCCTTCATATAACAAATTATTTTCATTGTTTTTTTTTACGAAAATACCCTTCATTCGTCTAACAAATTATTTTCGTTGGAGGGGGCGGTCAGGCATTTTGAATAGGCGGTCCAGTTATTATTTTTGCTGGAATGGTTTGTCTGGCATTTCATGGTGGCTATCCAGCATTTCAGGTGGCGGTTTAGCGATTATTTTTTGCTGGAATGGTCTGTCCAGCGTTTTCAAGTTGCGGTCCGGCATTTTGAAGGGGCAGTCCGGCATTTTGAAGTAGCGCCCCGACGTATTGAAGTGAGCAGTCTGGCGTTGTAGAAGTGCGGTCCGGCGCTTCCTTTTATTGGAATCCGAAAATGATTTGTTACATGAGGGAAGCGTATTTTCGTCAAAAAAAAAAAAAATCTTTTTGTATGAGGGGATCCGAAAATGATTTGTTGCATGAGGGAAGGGTATTTTTGTCAAAAAAAATTATCTTTTTGTATAAGGGTATTTGCTAGGTATTTACTAGGAAACATTAGTTGTTATGGGAAGTTGCTAGGAAAAGTCGGTGGGATAAAGTGTATAAAATGTCCATTTTGAGGGGGTTCGCAATTTTCCCTAATTTATATTAGAATGAATTAAAAATGACTTCGATTAAGTCAAAAATAGAAGTTACTTAAAAATATTTGAAAGGGAGAGCCCATGACATCTTTTCTTTTAATTTTGGGGCAGGTAACTCTCTACCCATTAATTTACATAAGAAATAATTAAAAAAATTTATATAAAGTTGCAACCTTAAAATGTAGAATTATAGATGCACCTCAAAAGTCCAACGGAAAGGTCGTTTTAATATTGAAAAGCCTTCTAATTGATCATCTCGACAAAGAGGTGTATGAATATGAAAAAAAAAAAAAAGGATTTTGAGTCCCAAAAATAGTGCATCTTGCAACACATTATCTAGACCATCCAATTTTAAGATTTTCATATGTTTATAGATCTACTTGGTTTTAACTATTTTTGAAGTTTAAAATTTTATAATTAGATATAAAAATAGATTTTGAGATAATCCTAAAAAAAATTTACATCAAATTCCATGTTATGATAAATTTGGATGTGCGCCTTAATTGGATTGTTTAAGGTTGCTACCTTATAGAAACCACACCCTAACTCAAAAATTAAAGTCACTTAAAATTTTTTGAAAGGGAGAGACCGCTGCATATCTTTTCTTTTAATTTTGGAGCAGGTAACTCTACCCATTAATTTATATAAGACGTAATTAAAAATGACTTTGATTAAGTAAAAAATAGAAGTCACCTAAAAAAGAAGAAAATTATACCGAGCTACCACTTAAAAAAAAACTGTTAAGTATACGAACAAGATGCTCCGCGTCGTCTTCACCGTCTCTTCTGAGCATGAAAGAGTCAAGATTTCCATGCTCAGTCACAGAGATATATATTATCAAAAAGAAACGAATGGGTATCAAGAAATGGGCAGAGGCGTTTGCACTCTTATCAGCTCTCAACTGTGGGCTCCTTTGGTTGGGCTAACCATTCAAAAATCGTCGGTCCGACTTGGGATGATGTGGGAATCAATCGGAGGCTGGCAAATCCTTGGAACTGCATGTCATCTCATTTCTATTTTTTTTTTTCTTTTTAAGAATTACTTTTTTCTCGTTGAATATAGATCGGTTCGGCTCAGGAATTGCCCTAATCAGATAAGGAGATATGGAATAGGGTCTGACCTAGTCGGAGCAGCCTGGATGCTGATTTTTTGGATCAACAGTCTAAACTTCACCCCAACAGATCATGCATAGCAAATGCATTGATACCTGACATCTCTAACAGAGGAGAGAGGCTACATCACCACTTATTTTTTTTACTTTTATTTTTTATTTTTTCTACAAGTAACTATTTCTTTTATCTTTTATAATTTTCAAGTGGGGACTAGGGAAGCAAGGCACCGGTGGGTGTATGATGTTCTACTTGTACGTTTCCAAAATTCGAAAAGGATATCAACTACCTAAAACAAACCAATTTGCAAGAAAAAAAATATATATATATATATATCTTTTTTTTCTTTTTAAGAATTAAATTTTTCTCGTTGAATATAGACCGGTTTGGCTCAAGAATTGCTCTAGTCAGATAAGGAGATATGGAATGGGGTCTGACCTAGTCGAAGCAGCCGGATGCTGATTTTTGGATCAACAGTCTAAAACTTTACCCCAACAGGTAATGCTTAGCATATGGAGTGATACTTGACATCTCTAACAGAGGAGAGAGGCTACATCACCATTTATTTTATTTTATTTTTTATTTTTTATTTTTTTTTTACAAGTAATTATTTCTTTTATCTTTTATAATTTTTAAGAACTATTTATTTTATTTTTTATTTTTATTTTTACAAGTAACTATTTCTTTTATCTTTTATAATTTTCAGGTAGGGACTGGAGAAGCAAGACACCGGTGGGTGTATGATGCTTTACCTGTACGTCTCCAACATTCGAAAAGGATATCAACTACCAAAAACAAACCAATTTGCAAGAAAAAAAATGATTAAAACCAACATCATACTATCTCCCTGGAGAAATATGTAATTGATAATAAAAGAAAGAATTTATGAATAGGCATAAAAGCATTAGGTTGACTAGTTTTGTAATGTATGTTATTGACCTCTTCTCCATCCTAACTTAGAAAAATGTCGAGTTTAATAAGCCGGGCAAGGTAAGAAACATTGTAAATTAGATATATATTTTTAGAGAACGGGTCTCTGCATCGGTGGTTAAGAGGCGAGGCAAGTACCTCAACATAACATCCTAAGCTCCATTCTCAAGTTATAAAACTCCCCAAAAATGGACATAACATCCTAGGCTCCGCTCCCATAGACTAATGCTCGTTATTTCTAAAATAATAGATATAACACCGTTATAAAAGGTTTATCTAATAAATAATTGCAATATAACAAAGGAAAATTGTTTTATGTGGGCTGGACCGCATTTCTACAATATGCGGTCCAGAGGTATAAAGCATTCATCTTAATAGACATGCGGTCTAGAGGTATAAAGCTTCCATCATGAAGATGAATGCAAATAGGTGATTCATAAAAAAACAAGTGTAACTAACAGTCCAAATGTTTTTTTAATATAGTTATTATTTTTAGTTTTTATTTTTTATTTTTATTTTCATATTCATGAGCTCCATGTTAAAGATTATATTTTCTCTAAAAAGTATGATCAAATTATGTTTAAAAAGTATATTTATTGCCAAGCCCGCATTTCTACAATATGCGAGCTAGCCGCACAAAAAACCATGTCCGATAACAAATAGTAATTGCAATAAAGTAAAATATGTAATTCCAATATGTTTCTTCCTTTTGGTGATTTAAATTTCATGTTTAATTTTTTTCAATCAGATTTCAGATCGGGTAGTTGTGAGTTTTCATTGACTAAGAGCAAAGTTTATAATTACGAGTAAAAATATATTTTTAGGTCATCCTAAGAGTTTCTTACAACAAAATTGTGCATCTTTTAGTAAGATTTAGAGGTTTACTTTAATTTGATTGTTTAAAATTGCCAAACAACATATTTTTTGCCACCTTATAGTTACAAAAATGTGGTGTTTGGCAATACTCGTTGGCTTATTGGTCACGGAGATGAGATTTTTTTTTCTGGTTCAATAAGTAGCACAGGGATTAGGCTCTATACTTACTCTTTCTAGAACTCTTTATAAGAGTAAGATGTCCGGCAGTAAAAATTTCAAATTTATTCTCATGCTCACCGTCAAGTGCTGCTATAATAGATTATCGAACCTAATTATTTCCTCAGCATTTATTAACTATCATTCAGGATGTTTACATCTTGCCTTAAGGTAAAAGATGGGATTATATGGGAAAGTGAAAGTTACGATGTTTTTTCTGTTAAATCTGCTTGTAGACTTCTATCCAATGATCGTCTAGAGACTATCTACATGCGATCTGGAAATTGAAAGTTGGACTCTGTGATAAAGCACAATATATATATATATTTTTATTTTTATTTTCTTTCACCGGCAAGATCACTTACAATGTCCAATTACAAAAAAAATTATTCTTGACATAAATAAATAAATAAAATGGTTATCTTTTGCTACCACTTAAATACAACTCATTTATTCAATAAATAAAAACTTATCATGTTGTTTTATGATAATACAAGAACACAACAAAAATAATAAAATAAAGTAAGTAAAGTTGTCAGAGATTACTTCAACCGGACTTAATACACCCGACACCGATTCTCCTTTTTCCAATGGTGCTCGGGATCAATGATCGATATCGATTCTATTAAGTATGGCTAAACCCTCCAAAAGCACATGGATTTTATCTTAAACCAAAGTGCTAAATCCTCAATGTTTTAGCCTACCTTACGTGTGGGGCTAATCCTTTAGAGAGATGAGAGGCCTAAGCAGGGCGTGCCCCTAGAGAAAGAAAGAGAGAGTAGAAAGAGCCTATTCGGAGAGACAAGGGAGAAGATGAGAGGTGTAGAGATTTAGGGAGAGGGAGCTATAATGATTTCATCCATAATGCCGCTAAGACTCCATGGCATGAAGTCCGGCCGATTACACCATTTGATCAAGTTCGTTGAAATTGGCTTTGATTTCGGTTTTTAAAAAACCCGAAAATGGGTAGTTTCATTTTTTTAAAAAAGAAAATAGTTATGTAGTAAATAAAACGGACATATCAGAAATAACAGAAAGTATTCAGTATTTTAGTGATAACATAAACTTAAACGGATATTTACATAATTTCCCCTTTTAAAAAAAAAAAACTAGAGGTATATTTACTAGAATAGTATTCAGTATTTTAGTAATAACATAAACTTAAACAGATATTTACATAATTTCCCCTTAAAAAAAAAAGTTTATTTAATAGAAAAGGTTTATATATATATAGTATCAATATGAAGGTTAGAAGTAGGGTAGAACTTAAAAATCCGTCCGAAGAGGTTATTTGGCATAAAAAAGGGCCGATTAGATTTGGCACTCTCGTTTTGCGAGATCAACTGAGGGACAAAATGGTAATGCTTGGAAGAAGAGGGGCAAGGATGGGGATGTTTCCCATATTTCGACGAAAATAT
Source organism: Amborella trichopoda (assembly GCF_054954075.1). NCBI lineage: Eukaryota > Viridiplantae > Streptophyta > Magnoliopsida > Amborellales > Amborellaceae > Amborella > Amborella trichopoda. The sequence goes on from NC_142344.1 coordinate 2,072,217, forward strand.
TCATAACATTTGGGGCCATCCGTCATTTCAACTGCTCCTTATCCTCTCTCTCTCTCTCTCTCTCTCTCTCTCTCATTCGAAGAGAAAAGAACCTCTCGACCCAAGAGTCATGGCTCTCACAGCACGCCTCCCCATTACCAATCCCATTCGTACTCTCTCTCGCCAATTTTTCAATTTCAGGCTCTCTCTTCCACATTTTAGAACCGGTGTGGTGTTCAATTTTAATCGCATTTTCAGCTGACTTTATTTCCATTTTTTTTTTTTTTTTTTTAAGCTAGCTTTTTAAACTTTTTTCGTGAATTCTTGTAGGTCTGAGGCGTTTGGCATACAGGACTAAACCACTCAACCTCTTCACACCAATCTTTCTATCCCTTTCTGTAAGTATTCTTATTACTCTGCAATTTTAATTTATACAAATGTCTCAATTTCGGAAACTTGTGCGGTTCATATTTATGAGTTGAAAATGATAATATGAACCAACCGGCCTATAGCACCAGACGGAAAGAGATAGATGAGCGGCCCAGATTTGTGCATTAATAAATTACGAATTTGAGAAAATTGGGGGGTCTGTTTAATTAATTATCCAATTATTAATTTTTGAAAATGAAATATGTGATATTTTGTTTGACTGCCTTAGGCTTACTTTACCAATAAAACTTGTTGTAAGCATTGTGAACTATTTAAAGATAATAAAAAAGGGAAGGACAAAAGCACCCCAATTGAAAGGAGTTGAACCTCATCCATCCATCTTGTTTGTCCGAGGACCTAGTTTGAGAGGGCTTGACTTTTTATGGACTTAGTCTTCCTTATCACTAGGACTCAGTCTTCCTTACTTTAGGAATTTTTATGTATTCTGTACACAAACATTATTAAAGTGGACATACGAAACAGTTATTCTATTACTGATTTTATTAACATAACTTCTTGATTGTATGAATAGAGAGGCATGTAGTACGAAAAAGCTTATACACACTAACTTTATTTGTTGAAGATATACTGATCAACACCATTAAATCTTTATGACTTTATTTGTAGAAGCTGTACTAATCAACACCATTAAATTTTGATAGTATTTTAAAATACATGTCAAATCTACAACATCTAGCTAAAATGAATGGTATAAACCATCACAATATTACACCTTGCATAAATTTAATTTTATGTGCCTGCTTGCCATGACTGAGACTTTCATTCCCTAGAATTTTGAATCCAAAATCCATCTGTTGTATTAAGAGGATTCATTTAAATTGGTGAGTCGGCCGAATCATGGAAACCTTGTTCTTGAATAAATGCCAGATGCTATTCTCTTGAAAAATACCCCCATACCTAATCCGTGAGAGAAAGCTCAGTTATCCTTGGATCATCAAGCTCTTTAATACCTTTTTTGTATGAAAAGAGAAGTTTCCAATGATGAGTACATGCTGGTTTCAGCTTTGGTTGGTACAGTCTTTCCCATTCACCATTAGTTAGGTACTGTTCCACCAGTTAAACCAGGTTTCAAATCTCATGTTTTGGCTTGTTAATCCCAGCGTTAAAACTTTTGCACCCATTTGCAGCTCAATGAAACGGATTTGGAACCCTAGAATTACTCCATCTCAAAATGCCAACTCAAAATCTGATCTTAACCATTCACTTCATTAAATGATAAATTAATCACAATTAGACCTTTTAGGAGTTCAAAACCATTTTTTGTGACTCAGAATGAATTGCAGGTTTCAAAGTGTTACAGGTTCTTTCATCGATGAAAAAAAAATGTTGTGAGGTGCAGCTATACCGGTTTACAACATAGCGGGGAAGCTACACCAAATAATAATAATAATAATAATAATAAATCTTTACCTAGAGAATTAACGTTACACTCTCCCCAAGTGCATGAATACCTTTTTCTTTTCGGTTCACAACTTGACATTAGAAAAAGAAATTGAAAATATCTACATTTCAACTTAAGAATAGTTTCTGTTTTAATCAGCGATATTGGTTGCATCTCATTTATAATGAAAATAAAGATAACAGTGCATAAAGCTACACATCTTTTACACACAATTCTGTAACTGATGTGTACCATCTTTTATGCCGCAGGAAATAAGGGATCCAGAAGGGAGTAAACCAATTCAAAAATTAGGTACAATAAATACCTGTGGCTTCGTCTTGGCTCACGCGATGCTATTTCAACCTCCAGCGGCTTATGCTTTTGAAGAACATGTATCAGAAGAAATACAAAATTTCAAGCCATTAATAGCAGATTTGGACCCATCAACAGCCAAACTGGCTGTAGCTTTTCTTGGGCCCTTTCTCTCTGCCTTTGGTTTTTTATTCATATTGAGAATAGTAATGTCATGGTACCCGAAGCTTCCTGTTGGGAAATTCCCTTATGTCATAGCCTATGCACCAACTGAGCCTCTGTTGAGCCCAACAAGGAAACTGATACCACCAGTTGGTGGAGTGGACGTGACCCCTGTAGTTTGGTTTGGACTCATAAGTTTCATGAATGAAATATTAGTAGGTCCACAAGGGCTTCTCGTTCTTCTATCTCAACAAGTATAGACTTTTGTCACCACAGTTTTGTGCATCAACAGTTACATAATTTGTGTTGATTCTCTTGTGTGTATCCATTTCATTACATTGGTTCATATTTATGTTGGACATTCAGAGAGAGAATAGTGGGACTACAATTCTACAGAAATGTCTTACATTCAATGATAAGAAGTTTCCGACTACAATTCTACAGAAATGTCTTATATTCAATGATACATAAGTAAGTTTCCAACGTTGCAATGCCTTTCAGAGAGAGAGAGAGAAACTAACAATTTGGTTTTGGATGCCTATCAAGGGTTAGATGATGAACCCATATGCAAATGCCTTCTAGAACAAATGTAATACATGACTACAGCAATCAAGGGCGCCTTGTATATATAGATGAACTCTCCAAAGGGAAAACTCATTCCATTCCAGACTTGGTAATACTTTTTGTCTCAAATATCAGCAACGAGGAAGTTTCCAGAAAGAGATATCTGCATAAAAAATGAGATGTTTATTAGAAAAAAAAAAGAAAACAAAAATGGGTCAATTGCAATTGTCACCGATTTAATCTTATATCGATAAAACACAAAATTTTTATAACGAAATGAGTAACAGAACCATGCGAGGGAACAGCGTGAATTCACCTTTTCTCCAAGTTTGAATGGGGGTAGACCCTTGTATGGGCAGCTGCCACAGCGGAATGCATCACCTAGCCCACACTGCATAAAATTATTCAAGAAACATTTCCCCAATTGTTAGACCTGTGCTCTCTCTCTCTCTCCAAAAAGAAAAAAAAATTGATCCCAACTTACACTGCCACATGCAGATTGAGGGTTAATCAATTGGTCTGTTGTGAGTCCTAGCTTCTGCTCTCCCTCTTCGGCTTCCGCCCTTCCACAAGTGCAATTTTTGCAGGCTTTTCGTGTGCTGCCAACTTCACAATCACTAACTGCAAAAAGTGCAAGCAATAAACCAAAATTGTTATTTTACTGAGTACAACCAGAAAGTACACTATTTGCACTGGATATATATATATATATATATAGAGAGAGAGAGAGAGAGAGATCCCTTGTAATTCAAAATTTCGAAGTCCTACCAATAGGCACTTGAGGTTTCTTTAGATCCTCCTCTGTAAGGAGGCTGTCCTCATCAATGAGATCAAATTCATCGTCAAATTGAACTTTTGGGAAGCTCTTTGGTGTTTTCCTCAAGGAAAATGATGTTCCGATCTTCCATTCAGGCTTTTGGGATCTAATCTGTGAAAATGGGCATGACAAGCATAAGGTTTCAGTAGAAAATTTGGCAATTGATCACTTCCATCATGTATGGCTTCTCTATTTAAACATTGATTAATTTCTCATGCAACTGAAGTAAATTCACTTCCCAATAGGATCACCAATTAATAAGAATGGGACCGTGTTTATCAAGATCGAATAACTACTGAACAGGTGAAGGGTCTATTTCAGTCAAACCGATTCGACCACCAATTGTCGAACCAACCAGACTAGATTATAAAAAAATTAAAGAAAAAATGAATAGTAGTTCAAAAACATAAATATCCTATAAAAAATGTCCAACTATAAACAATGTCCAACTTTGTTGATCTGGTTCGGTCAGTTTGACTATTTAGAACAGTCATACTAATTTTCGACCAAATCTGGTTTTTCTTTGAAATAGCCAAGATACCGGTTAGTAGTCTGACCGGGCAGTCCTGGCCGATCTTGATAACTACAGATAAATGCCACCACATCAAGCACGTAAGAAAAGAAGGTATACACTAACAAAACAATCTCACTTCATAGGAAAATATATATAGACCATTATCTTCAAAAGTTAACCAGTATGCCCAAAGTGAAAGTGACTTTTAATCTTTTCAATTGGCCAATGCAAAAAGAAAATGAACTCATGTGCTCCTCTGCCTAACTACTCCAGCACTCTTTGAGTCCAACCGTTGTCCATAAAAGAAGTCCTCTTGCACATCATTAGAGATGTACTTGATTAAATAAACACAAAAATAACGGTGTTGGTCTTACCGTAAAAGATTGAGCATCTTCCAGTGAGGACATCTGCTGGACTTTTGCTTCAAGAAATCCAGCAAGGAGTAATTTACGTTCTAGAGCACCACGAACCTGAAAAGTCAATGACTAATTTTGAAATTTTGATCCACAGGTAGTATGACTTCCATACAGGACGCTAGTCCAAATGCACAATTAAACAACAAATAAGATCCATCCATTGAAACATTCATAGAATAGAAGTATATGGAACTCTACGCAAATGGCTGGATATTTGCTGTAGCCAAGTGATTCTCCCTGTGGACCTCACTCTCCAATCATACATCTGCAAGAACAGATGACAGATGCAGACTACCATGGACCACAGTCCACTGAACCATGCTATTACTTTTCCAACCGTGTGAAGTTTCTTATGCTCAGAATGCAAATCTTATAATGCATGCGAAGAGACCACTGCATAAGTCTCACATGTAACTTTGTAACCACAGTGCAAAAGACTAATCATTCAGAGAAATAATCAAATTACAAACAAAAAATGAAAACCCTACAAGGGAGGTATAAGAAAGACGTATCAAAAATCTAGGTCCAAAGTACCTCTTCCAATTGTCCAGCAAAATCAAAAGATATCTGAATGTATAGTGTGCCACCAGGCTTTAGCACCCGAGCAATCTCTTCAAGCAACTGGTTACTATGAAATTCAACCGTTCTAGTCACTGACAAAACTATTTCCAGTGTGGCAGATTCCAGTGGCAATTTTCCACCTGCATTCAGTAAAACCAACTCAAAATTTGTAAGCTTTAAACGAAAGATGAAAGCTAAATAATCAGAATGTTGTATTTCACCAGCATTTGCAGATATTTCAGACTTTTCAACAAGAAAACATAGGAAACATTCGGATGTACTTTTATGTAAACTTTGGGGTTCTATTGATAATAGGAACTTCACTCCGCAACTTTCTTATGACTTGGAAATCACAAACTAAAATTTTTGGGGCAATGATAGGTGGCTTCGTGCTTTAACTTGTCATTATCACGACCTCACCCAATTCACTAGCCAAGTGCCCCTCGTATCTTCAAATACCACCTCATATCTTCAGGCTTCACACTTGTAATAGCAGTTAGCACAATTCCAGCATCTGACTAGCCTGAAAATCCTGAACCACTGATGTCTATCACGGCAATCTAATTTGTGGGTGTGAAAGTGTGAAGTTATCCAGAGAAAAGCAAAATCCAGCAGAATTTTTAAGTACTAAAATCTGCAATCGAATTAGGGTCTCATTGAAAGACGTGATACATAGCTTAACTGTGGGCTTCCTATTTTGTAAGAACCGACAGGAATACACACAGCTTAACTGTGGGGTTTGAGGAATGCATGGAAGGGTTGACAAAATACATGAAAACTACTGGGCATTTTCAACACACCAAAATTGATACATATTGTTCTCTCCCAGTAGTTTTGTTGACAGAGGATCTTTTGCCAAGTAAGCCAAAATTAAATGGTACAAAACAGGACAGGTTACTTTACCTAAATTCACAGGTTTCTGCATCACATATCTCTCCTTTCTTTACCAATGTTAACAAGTACATTGGTTCAAGATATATATGATGGTATTCAAAAAGTATAACATCATCATCTATTTTTGTCATCACAACAACTTTTTGTGAAGGTAGCTATCTATAGCACAGGAATGATGACATCGGTATATCAAAATTGTTACGCAAGTTCTCTCCGAATGGTTGTATTGCAAAGTATCATGTGCCAAGCCAAACATACAAAGAGTACAGGTTCCTTTACCTAAATTTGTGGGTTACTGAATCACATACCTCTTCTGTTACCAATTGTAATAATTATAATCAAAGACATCTATTATGACATTCCCAAATTGGGACATCATCATCATATTATCAGCATCAGCATCATATTGCAAATTCTTGTAGTCCTTCCATTCCTTTGAGCAATGGTAGCAATCCACCCATTTGTATTGGCATGTTTCCAAAAAAATAAAAAAATCTCCTATTTGCTTTTCTAACCTTCTCTAGGTAAAGCTACAGGTATAGTTATGTATTCAGTTGTAACAAGGGTTTTCTAATGAGATTTTTTTATCCGATATTAGATTCTAGAGTGTTCATTGTCACTGATACATTTCCAGATATATAAAGACTAGTCTGAGGCAACATAAATTTAAGGCTTATTTCCCCTACCTAAAGGAGTTCTGCATAATGCTACGCCTCAGAATGACACTAAAGTAAAGCTTAACATTTAAAATAAGATGTGAGAACACCTATCACATCCCTTGTCAAAAGACACTCATTGCCAACACTCGTCCCAAACACCTTAGGAAAAGTATACGTGAAAGCAACCAAACAACAATCAACAGATAAGAGCCTTGTTTTATGAAAGTACCTGAGGGATGTAATGGGCTAAGGTTCTTATTACTGCATAATATCCCAATATCTTTTCTCGCGAAGTCAATGCCATCATTCTATAGTAAAGGCGTTTATCCTGTGGAAATTCAACTGGAAACACCTGAATACTTCATACAGTTATGCTCTTTAATGCTTTCTACAATAGATAGGTCAAAAGCATTATCGGGAAAAGACTCAAGTTTTCACTGACCATAGGGTAACATTCATGGAGAAAGTACTACCCTTGCCAAGGAAAACATTTAATGATCATCATTCGTCAGAACCTTTTAATAAAATAGGGTCCTCTGTTCCATTCAAAATTCAGCCTCTTTCATATGCTTAATCTTCCATTCAAATTTCAATCTCTCTTCTTCTACTAAATCTAGAATATCATGATCTTCTTTGTCTGATTTGAGGAGCTGTTCCAAAAGATCACACAGATAGGTGCAACAAAATACAGCAACATCAATTAAACTATCAGATTGAGTCTTTGGGGCAACCATTTTTCACAAATTAACAAGGATGTACCTCCACATCACTTAATTTTCCATTATCATCTTTCTCCTCTATTTAATACCTTCCTTCATTGGAAAAAAAAAATTATTTACCAGTATATTCCATAGACTCACTGACTCTCTGGTGATGTCTCCCAAGCATGTTCATAGCAATCAAAGAAGAAAAAACTTGATGCATAACAATCTAACTCGGCAGCCCATAATTGTGATCAAAGGTTGCTTCTCATATTCACTAATGAAGACATATCTCATAGTTTTTCAAGCCAGAATGAACTCGTTCATTAGGGAATTTATCAACATAGGTTTACCAAGAAACTTAGTAGTAAAGCCACATAAGACAGCAAAATACTTGACATTATTTCTAGAGAGAAATTAACTTTCTTATATAATTAATAACCAACATGGTACAAATTCTCATGGTACTCACAAGCTGTGGTTGCTGCAAACAAAAGTTAAAACTCAGTACATATATTTGAGCCAAGGATGGCAAGCCATGAGGAGAGTAGTAGTAGGGAAAAGCAGGGGAGGGGACAATTGGCCTATTTACAAACCAACTGAAATGTACTCCACGGACCAAAAAATTGTGCTTTCCCAAAAACTGAAGACCATTGTTTTCGACAGGGTTGTGTGGTCGGCCCACTCTTTGCAAGGCCATCCGATATGGCATTAACCTGTCTCCATGTGTGGCGAAAAGAGATTCTGAGGGGTCTTCTAAGTCCTTTGATCACTTCAAATATATCCGCCAGTAACCAGGGGCAAGGAGAGGACTGTTTTACCCAACTGATGGCATTCAAGGAGTCTCCTTCCACAACCAAGGAGGAACCTCATGATCCCTCGAACAACTTGAGCCCATATGGATGCTGCACTGTTCCTGTAGACCACCTATTCTGGCCCTTCCAGGATTCTCATATCACCCATCAATATTAAGTCTGATGCTGCCTGGTTCTTGCCGGCTCCAGTGCATGGATCTTGTGTTCCTCATGGGGGTGGAGTGGACCTCAATAGAAGTCAGAAGTGGAGAATGAATGGTGCTCCTTCCGAGGTATAGCCTAATCTATAACAATAGCAATGAGCCTGTGTTTCAAGGGTATAATTTGGGATTTCCGACCATCATAACTTCTATACGCTTTATCCAAATGGTCAAACCATGGCTTTTATAGAGGCTATTTATATAAGAAGACCTAATGAGGGAGATAGAAAAGTATGCACCCAGGCACAACATGGAACCAAACAGTTGAATAGGAATGGCTACAGTTAGCTAGACAAATGGCAATGTAGAAATAGGTCGCCAAGGTCAACATTATCAATAAAAAAAAAAAAAGTAGAAATAGGTCGTCTGCTGATTCTTCAATGGTCTTGTCAAAAAGCAGCATGCGCTGGTTGGCTCACATACCAACCTATCTCAGCCTTGCCAAAAGATCAAACGGGAGTCGAGGGGAGAAAAGTTCTTTGAGCTCTAGGGCTTCTTGATCAGTGAGGTGCCTGCAGGACCTCAGTCCACAGACTGCATGCCCTCCAAGGACTTTGTAGGCATCTTGTAGGCATCCAAAATGTGACAATAGTGGTCAGCGGCCACCTTGTACAGGTTAGGCAGCAGGATTTCCAAAGCTCTATCTCCATGACAGCCATTCCAAAAGCAAAAACCAACACCGGTTTTTTATGAAAACAAATTCGGGTTTGCAAGAACAGGAACAAAAAGGTGAAACATTTCCAGACCCCCAATGCCCTTACAGTGTCGCCCCCCCATAGGCAGCCACCCACATCACCTAGGCCATATTTTTGTTAAACAACTAGCTTCCACAGATGGTGTACTTAACCTCCACCACCACATGCATGGCAGTGAAAGGTTCATGTCTTTGCGGCATTTACTTCCAATCTCACCATATCTCTTTGGTTTACAAACTGCTTCCCACCTGCCCAGGTCGGTCAACTCCCGCTCCCGACCAAAGGAAATCCCTCACAACATTCTCAAATCTAATGCGCTCAAGTCTATTGACAACAGACATTGGCATATCCAGAAAAATTTAAAACAATAGTATGTTGGCCAATGCAGCAGTAATGACAGTGATCATTTTCCTAGATAGATGAGGTATGAACCGTTATTTCCAAGATGCCAACCTCCACTGAAACCTTTCCACAGCAGTATCCCACAGCTGTTTTCTAGGTTTTACGGGGCATAGAGGCAGCTCCAGATTCTTGCTAACCATTATGTCTAGAGTGACCCCTACTCCCGTGGTTATGATTACTTTCCGATTGGTGGTTACTTCAAAGAAGCAGAAAAATTTTCACAGGCTATCCACCATTGAGTGGTCCTTACAGAACGGATCATCAGCGTATTGAAGGTGGGAGAATTGCAAGCCACCTCTAAAGAACTAGAAGCCTTGAGTAACAACCGTGCTGTAGGCGTTGGAAATTGGAGAATGGAACACTTCTGTTGTGATTGCATAAAGAGCTTGATGCAAACCCCTGGAGCCCTAGAAGAGGCTATGGAGACTTCCATTAATCAAGAATGAGAAAATCGCCAAAAATAAGCACCAGGACATCCAAAATCTCCATTTTTGGCCGAAGTCCATGCGGTAATGTACTTGGTCAAGAGTTTCATGATCCACATGTTCCTACACCTTTTCTCCCCATTAAGTTTGAGCACCAAACCTGAGACTTTGGACAAATGCCCTGGTGTAGGTATCCAAGGGCTATTAGGGGTCCATCAAGAATTTCACAGGCCCTAACGAAGGTCCCTTGGTTGAGGGACATGACATTGTTCAAAAATGCTCTGAGCCCCATTGCTAGGACATTGAATGGTATCCTGTACAGTACTGATGGGGTCGAAGCCTCCTAGCTAAGCAGCTACTTCTACCTTAAGCATAAGGGTGATGAAGGTGGCATTCATCCATTTATGTAATCACACCCCAATGTAAAAATTTTGAAGAAAGGCCAAAAGCATGGGGATGAGGTATCCCAAAATCGTGGAAACAAAGCTGCATGGATGCCACCCGGACCAAGAGCCTTGCCCTGGCCAAGGTTAGGCACTACCCTTTGGATTTCCATTTCTAAGAAAGGCCACTCGAGCCAAGCAACCTATTCTCCCGAGATTAACCTATATTGGAAGTTGTCCATTTTAACCCTTGTTCTGGGTCAAGAAGAGAATAAATTCTGAAAGAAAAGGGTTGTCACACTCTAGCTAATGTTGGTTCCTCTATTGTGAGATGCTCATTGATAATATGGGTGATGGTCGACCTCCTCTTACAGCTGGCAATAATATCGTGCTCCTGTCTCCATTTAGACACTTTACCCAGTATAATTGAAATAAGTAAGGCTCTTCTAGTTTCACGACCTTTTGGAACACTTGCCTCAACTCTCCTAGTTCTTTCTTCCCAGATACGCCACAGGTTTGCTCAACAAGGTCAGGCTCATGTATTTCTTGAAAGAGAAATCCCTTCTTTGATCAGAGGTTACCGAACTTGTAGTAACTCCATCGTTTTAGGCACCCGATAAGCATTTAAAGATTTCGTGATATTTTTTAATCCTACCCGACCAAAGATGGATAGTGGACATCAATTTGGTTCATGTGACACTATGGGTTATAACACTCCTGATAGATTACTCTCGTTAAATGTGACACAACACGTCATCATATTCTTGATCACACTCAATATTCACTACCAACAGCAAACCAGGGGTTGACCTCATTAGATCACCAATTGGCTGAATATCATGTATTATGTTCCAATTTATGGTGTCTCCAAAGAAGTAACATATAAACAATTTATTACAAATAAAATATATCTCTCAGCAATTTAAAATGTTCTTTTGAAAAAACACTTCAGCTCAAATCATCTATGATCATCATTATCATCATCATCATTCAAGCCTTATCCTAACTATTTGGGGTCCGCTACATGAATCCTATTTCGCCATTCCACTCTATCAAGTGCCATACCCTCAATCAAACCATAAGTCATCATATCATTCCTCACCACTTCCATCTATGCCCTTTTAAGCCTTCCCCTTGCCTTTTTAGAGCCTTCCACTTCAACCAAATCACCCTTCCTAATCAGTGTTGTTCTAGGTTGATGGTGCAGATGAATAGACTAAGTCAACTTTCCCTCATTTTATCGAGTATTACAACTACACCTAAGTTTCTTCAGATATATTCATTCCGAATTCTATCATTTCTTGTCCTGTCACTCATCCATCTCAACATCCTCATCTCAGCTACACTCATTCTCTAGATTTATGTTGCTTCTTGATCGTTCAGCATTCCATCCCATAAAGCATGGCTGGTCTTACAACCATCCTATAAAACTTTCCCTTCAGTTTTATTGGTATGCAATGATCACATAAATCTCCAACGACACATTTTCACCTCATTCACCCAACTCTAATTCTATGCGCAACATCTTCCTCAATCTCTCCATTATCATGGATTATCGACCCAAGATACTTTTAGATACTTCTTCGCCATCAATCTTAACTAATTCTAAAGCATCTCAAATGGGAGTGGAAACTGGTACCAGGAAATGATTGGGATCTCGAAAAGGAAGGAACGCTAGCTTGGCTTCTGCCAGCGAAAATGCTTGCGAGGATAGTTGTTCGCGTAGTAGAGTAACTGCTTTGATAGCGTATGATTCACCGAGCAGTGTCAACTAGAGCTTCATATGATTGACCCACAGTGCCCCCTTCCAATGCGGTCTATGAATCTCCTGCAGCGCACTACAGGCCTCGACTCATTCTTTATGGATATGAGCGTGGATGGATCGCTTGGCCTAAGCCGGGGGGGCCAGTCGTCATACTCAGCCGGCGAGCAATCCCAAGAAAGCCAGCTACAACCTTTAGATTCTAAAGTGTCCCTCCAAAGTTCTAACTTCGTGTTGACATCGTCTCAAGTTTCATCAATCAAAGTCATGTCATCACCGCAGCACCTCATCCTGTATATGCCTAGTTAACTCATCTATAACCAAGGAAAAGCCATATGGGCTCAATGCTGACCCTTGATTCAGGCCTTCTGTCACTTAAAACTCATTTGTCTCTCCAATAGATGTCCTCATACTAGTTAGCACTCCCTCGAACATATCCAAGTCATGCCAATATATCCTCTAGAGACTTCTTTCTTTTCTAGCACCGATCATATTAACTCTCTAGGTACCATATCATATACGTACTCTAAAACAATAAAGACCATATGGAGGTCATTTCTCTTCCCTCTAAACTTCTCAATCAGTTGCCTAAGAAGAAAAATAGCCTCAATAATTACTTCCCTGGCATAAAACCGACCAAATTTCTAATACACTTCTCATGTCGTATGCATTGCTTACTCTTTCTCCATTCGTATGGCATTATCTTTGTTCTCAAAATCTTGTTCAACGACTTGGTCAACTAGAATATGCCAAACCCTCCATGCACTTCCAAAACTCTACTTGTATACCATCTAGTCCTAAAGCTTCTTCTATCTTTATATTTCTCAAAGTTTTGTTTACTTCAGATATCGCAATCCTACAAATGTATCTATGATCTCCAACCTCATTTATGTCAAAGGTTCCTCCTAACATTGTGCTTCAAAAAAAAACACATTGTGCTCCTAAAGTAGACGTCATTTAATAATTCTTTAAAATAAACTCTCCACCTGTCATTGACCTCATCATCCTTCGCCAAGACCCTCTAATCTTCACTTTTAATACATTTAACATGACCTAGATGCCCATACTTCCCCTCTCTCATTGGTGCTAGTTTGAAGATATCTTTTTCACCTTCTCTTGTCCCCAATTACGAATCGTCATATAACTTAAACCTTAGCTTTGCTATTTTCTTAGCATTTTTATATTATTCTAAGTTTTGGTCATTTCTATTTCATTGCCGAATTTTGTAACAAGCTTGTTTTTGGCTAATAACCTTTTGAACCTCATCACTCCACTACCAAGTTTCCTTATCTTAATGTGTATTCCCTCTAGATTCTCCTAAAACTTCTTTTACAACTTTCTTAATACAATCAACCATCTCATTCCACAAAACATTGACTTCGTCCTCAAAATTCCCTTTTCCTTCTTTTATCAATTTATTCCTAAATAAGTCTATTTTCTCCCTATTCCACCATAAGTCCACTTTCTCCCTTTTTTTCCTGATACAACAAAGAAAATATAGAAATTTGCAACTCAGCAACCAATATTTTGTCATTCTCGGTATTATCTTATATAGACAATCTTAATACTCTACGTCCAGGTGGTATCCGCAGATCAATTATGTATATAAGATTAATTTGTAGACTTCAAACAATTTTGTACATCTTTGGAAAGAGAAAAGAAAATTGTTGACATTAAAAACAAAAATCGCGTATTGTGCTCCGTTTGCATTGTTCATTATATGCTCTTCTACTAGGTGTTTGTCCTCTCATTTGCTACACTGTATTGCTGTGATAATTTCAGTGCCACTGCCATCCTTTTTTTCTTTTTTTTTTTTGTGATAAGTCCTCGTCGCTTTTAATCCCATCTTACATGACCAGATGGAGCACATCAAAGTAGCTTGTCACCTCAATTAATAAAACCTCCTCACTGATGCTACCTCCCTATTGCTTACATCCAATATAGAAGCACGAAGCTGATTTATGAACACCATAACTTTGGAAGGAGCTATACAGCTAGGCAGAAAACTTTCTTTAATTATTTATCATCCAACTTACAGGGTTTCTAAAATCAATATATGTTTCTTATGTTGTAATGGAGGAGGAGGGAGGACAGTTGTATACTTATGTAATGTGTATTAAGTTACTATCGGGTTTACTACAAGGGATTTCAAGCATTTTCCCAAAATTAGCATAAAAGTGATGGGACCTTTTTTGAGGAATATAAGTACAAATGACGCTCCCATTAATTGATCACTATGCTGAAAATAAAATGAGAACAATCATGAAAGAAAAAATGGAAACCCTTCTAGCTTTTCTGAAAAAACAAAAAATGTTCCTCTTATAATGCTTAAAGAAATGTATAATATCTCCAACACCGATCACGTGCTACACCCACAAAAAATAAAATTAACATTTTTTTTTTCATTATTTTTAAGTAACATCTCATAAATGTCATTTTCCTCTTCAAATCTTCTTACCCAGAAAAAGTCACAGATCAATACAAATCCAGCATTTCCTAAACTATGGTTTTTGATAAAGAATGAAAATAAAGAAATCAATATTTTGACTACTTATTAAGGGGAAAACATTACCAAGAAGAGAAGCCTGGGTGATAACAATGGCTTTCTTTCCACCAGCTGCTTTATCTGCAACTTCTGGGACTGCAGAAAATGCTGCACTTACTGGCAGCACCACCAAATCTGAGAGCAAAAGTACACTCGGCTCCATCTTGGATTTTTCCCTAGAAAGAAAAAACAATAGACTTGACTTTTTGTACATAAAACTTGAAATATCTCTAGCCTTCAAAGAAATAGCATACACACTTTCTTAACAGTGAAGGTAGTCTGTGTAATCAAATAATGCAAGTATTAATCATAAGAAGTTCTACCAAAAGGAAAATCCTGAAAGATAACTTTGGCCGCCCTGTTTGATACAACAGGATGTTGAGTGTTCAAAAATTTTGAAAATCTCGATAGAGACGCCAAGCTGGTCTTCAATATTTCTTGACTACACATTATCCTAACATGTATTTTCTCGTCTCTGTTTAACAGTAAACTTGTATTTAGAATTTTTATAGCTTAAGACTGTTTGACTAATAAAATTAGAATTTATTGACTTTTCTTATTAGGCAACTTTTTTATTTACATCGTTGCTACTTTGGCGTCATCTATTTGCATGATGTAAACAATGCTCTTTAATTAGTTAAAAAAAATTCACCTTCGCTTAAAAAGAAAAAAGAAATAAACAAACCGCAAGTATCCATAACCATCTGTTTCATAAGTTGGATCCATAATAGAACAAACACCATCAAATGCACAAGATACATGTAGGCATCGTCAAAATAAACAAAATGCCTATATACCATGTAATTTCAAAACTAAGTGGTTCACAGAACATTTTCTTTTCAAAAGTATAGGGTTCAATGTTCATTTTATTCAAATACAACTAAAACGATCCCACATTGCGTGATGCATTTAAACACCTTTACCCAAATATTGCCCCTCAACGATCAAGATTTTAACATTAATATGTAGATCCATGCAGCTCAAATGCCGTTAAGAAATGGAATCAATTAAGATTATGAATGTCGCATGTGAGAAAAGCGGAAATCCTGGATTTGTGTGCATATCTCATCACAGTTTAAACTTTCTTTTGACTTTACAGAGTAAAATTCTAGTATAGGACTCATACAGCTCGAGAAAAAATGAATTAAATTTATGTAGTTTATTATGGCATGGCAAATGAATCCATAAAATAATCAATTATTATGATTTGAATCATCTTTTTTCGCCATTCTTTCTAAAAATTGGCATTCATCTCTCAAGGATTGCAGGAACATTTAACGTATTTCTTATTAATAAACATAAATTTACCTCATAAAGAGGTTTTGACAGCAGAGTTTTCTTTACCAAGACTCTCATCATAGTGATGTTTCCACATATAAGATTTAACAGCCTTTGACAGATTATAGCCAACAAGAAGCAAATGATTGCAGGAACATTTAATGTATTTCTTATAAATAAACATAAATTTACCTCATAAAGAGGTTTTGACAGCAGAGTCTTCTTTACCAAGACTCTCATCATAGTGATGTTTCCACATATAAGATTAAACAGCCTTTGATAGATTACAGCCAACGAGAAGCAAATGATATTGGAAATGGAAAATAAATTTTGCAGGCATATGAAGAGCAATAGCTCTGCGTTAGAAAGATAACGTTGGAGAACGACATCCTTACAAATTTCAGCAAGAGCAAGCAGCATAGCAAACGAATAGGAGATTCAAGAAATATTAGAACAGTTTTAGTTGAAGGGATCATCAAAAGACACTTTCACATGACCTTTTACTGATCCTTTTGAGAGGAGTGCATGAAAGCCATATAGTTTGAAGACCCAGTAAAGACCCAGGTAAAATTCCAGACTCAAACCCCAAAAATTAATAACTGAAATATGGGTGGAATCAAATCACAAGAGAAATATAGATAGAGATTGGCAAACATATAATCAGCGGATTGGTATAATCTTGGACTAAACATGGGCAAATTTGACTGAGAGAGACACACACACACACAAAAAGTGGCACAAGAGAAAGAAAATACAACAGAAAAGCGAGGGAAGAAAGATATGGCTAAAACACGAGAGAGGAACACCAAAAAGATTAATAAGTGAACCACTGGTCCCTGTTCCATTTTCTTCCAATAACAATTTCCTTGCTGGTTGAACCTTTTATTGACAATCTCTTTGAGGCTCGCTTTTTTGGATGGCTTGATATCCACCATTACTTTGGGTGCCAGCAACTTTGGGGGCCCCTGGTTTTCTAAAGAGGAGAATGATCTCACAAAATCATTCCCCGCCCAGCCCGTCTCTCTCTCTCTCTCAAAAAATAAAAGATAAAACCAAACCATCCACCCATAAAATTAGTTATTTTTCAATGTTTTCTTGTTCAGATAGAAAGGAAATCACACACGTATTTATTGGAGAGGAAATTACATAGAAATATTTATCGGCCCCAATTACACCTTGACAAAAACCCAACAGATCTTCCTCTCAATTTCTCTGCATCAAACTTCAAATAAAATCCAAAATACATCAAAAAACCAATACCTAAGCACAGAGCGATAGAGAGAAGAGAACAGACCCAATACTCTACCTGCCACAAATTCGAAGGATTTCTTGTCTAATTAACAGATCAAAGTATCAAACCTGTCTCCTTACTCTTTTATCCTCAAATTTTAGCAATAAAAAGTCACTCCAGCTTCAAATGAAGAGATTATTTTCACGGATGTAGATTAAAAATATAACCAAAGAGAACTCACCAGTCAAAAAATGCAGGTTTTGTTCGAAGCGATGATGATGCCCTAGATCGAACTTTCCAGAGACCGCAAAAAAGACTCACCTTAAGGCTTTCTTCGCGTTACTTTAGAGAGAGAAGATCGGAATGTTTCCACGTGAAACTCGGGAACGGCTTCCCCCTTTTATCTCTCCTCTTCGCTCCTTTGCTGCCTTTCTCTCTCTAGAAAGCTGAAGCATTTTAGAAAACGCGGCCGTTGGGCCCTATTTAGGACTATAGAAAATGAGCGATGACGTGTAAGTCATGAATTCCGACGTGGATACTGGATATTAGGCAATCCTACGTGGACAAATTGGCACGCGTTAATCTCACGTTGAACTTGTGGTTGGCGTGGCATGCGGTAGCGGGAAAACACGGACCGCGTGAGCCCCTTTTGGCGGTTGTTGTTGAGTTTTAATACCTCAGTCTAAAACGTTTTATGCTCGTGAGCGTGATCATGCTGTCAATTTACTCTTTCGAGTGGAATTCAATTTAGAAAAGTTTCTTTAGGACTTCAAATTTTGCAGTTGTAACCTCTTTAACTATAAATTAACCTGAATAAAAAAAAATTCTAAAATCACATTCTCTATTAACTTAAAAGATGTAATGTTCAAGATTAAATAGATAAAATATCAAACTTTTGGAGGGTGAGATCTAAAATAAAATTCTATTTTTTTTTTCTTCGCCTCTCGACTCCAAATCTAATTATTTTTCTTCAAAAATAATCATCTAGTGATTCTTAGGTGGTTTCCAAAATCTGATCGAGTAAGTCTTCGGATGTGGCTCGCAAGTTGGATAATTTACATATCTATTACCAATAAAAAATTTCTATAAAGAGGCCACAAGAATTCAATAAGTAAAAACTGATAGATTGAAAGTACTTACATCATTTTAAAAAATATATATATTTTGGACTTTATGCCCAGTCAACAGTAAATCTCCAACCACTTGATTTCACATCTAAGAGTAAATAATGAGTGTGACATTGTAATAAAAAGTAAATAGTCTTATTGTACACAGTTCTAAAAAACTTATATCAATTTTGACCAAATAACTAAGTTTGGCAAAAATTAGGTGAACAAAAATATTGTGGATATTTCCAAGTTGGCCAAGAAAACAGGGTGAAAATATTGTATGGAGCGACATATTAAACTTAAAAAATCATCTCAATTAATTTAGGTAATCATCCATGAACTTTATGAAATTGCTAGAAAAGTGAAAGAGTTTCAAGAGAGACTGGAAAGTCAACATAAAAATGGTGGATCGGGGTCCGTGACACAGAGAAAAAACCCCGAGTTCAAAAGGCCTCACGCCTATTAGATCCGTGATGGGTTTAAAACTGGATTAAAAATAGAAGAAGGTTGAAACGGATATAGATGTATTAAACGAATATAAAAGTAAATTTGAAATATATGCAACCATGGGGGTATATTTAATATTTTCTTCTTCTTTTTTTTAATATCAACCGCATTGAATTGTTGTTATTATTATTTGTTAATATAATTGTTGTGTTTATTATTGTTGTGTTTAATATAATTGTTTTGTTAAATAATAGTTTGGATAGATTAATTTTGTAATGTAGGATCTAAATGCTGCTAAGTCGTACCACAAAATTATTGCTCAAGGGCTTTATCGTATCATTAGAACATCCGCAAAATCATAACCTTATTCCTTTCATCTATACATATCTAATTATTTACCCCTTTTTAACCAAGTTCATAATATTCATGATTTTTCGATTTACATAATTTTTAGTGATCCACAATTTTTCTCCTTTTTTTTTTGCGGTCCAAAATTTTGGGCCAAAACTAATTTATTATCGCTTATTTATTTGCCAATAAATTATTATTCCCAAACTTGCTATCTGTGATATCGACCCCTCTCTCCTCCGTGGCCATGCAACGCATGTTTAATTTTGTTTCCAATGGGGAATATCTAAAACCATTGGTTAAGCCTATCTTCAAGTAGGTAAACTCAATATTTTTGGCAAGCTTATATTCTTCAAGAAATCGGGATATTGAAGTGAAGATAAGAAAGTGTTGTATTTTAAGATTTTCACACCAATTCTGACTTTTAGAGAGTTCTTTTAGAACCCGTGTATTGAGACTCGGCCGAGGCCAATCGGACTCGGCTGAGTTACTTGGCCTCGCCCTAAGGGCAAGACGAGTTTTACCAGAGTAGGTTGTACCTATACGTCATAAAAGCTTGGAAGACCTTTTGAGTATTGTAAAAGCATGCCCCCCAAAGGGCTTGGCCTTGGCCGAGTCGGATTTTGAACACCGTTTAAAACAATCAATGCATATATTTTAAACAGTTTTGAAAAATCACATTTTCTTTAAGATTTTCTCTTAAGCCATTAGGCATTTAAGGAAAAGGAAAATTAATTAAGGTTTAATATAGTATAAGGCCATTTATCTTTGGCACAAAGAAATGACAGTTATTCATAGGCGTAAAATGTGAATTTGATATCTTGAATGTGTTACAAAGCTTGATTTTTTTTTTCTCAATTTCAGCCCAACTATTGGTTTGCGTCAGTCCCTTGAATTCACATCCAATAGCTAAGGTAAGCTTGGATCCCATTGTACAAATTTTTAATGGTTTTATTATATACTTTGTTTTAAACCAATTACTGATTAACGCCAGGCGAGGCCCCCGTTGCCACCCTTAATTGTCACAACATGTAGAACATACGGTAATTATGTGCAGATTTGTATGAACCGTGGCTAAACTAGGTTGTTTATCTAATTAGATGTGAAGTAGTTTTTTCAGGTCGTCATTGAAATTTCTGCAACTAAAATTATATCTTTGAGCTTTGGAGGCGCATCTTAATTGAACTGTTTAAGGTTGACACGTTATACAAGCCAATGCTTAACGGGACCTGTTCCCCATTTACCCCAAAAAAGAGAAAATCACACTCTAATTCAACAAAGTTATTGGTATCGTTGACAAAATTAGAACTTAAATAGCATTTTAAAATTTGTGGCCATATTTAATTTTCTCTATAAGTTTTTTTATTTGATTATAGATGGTTGAACTACAAAAATATCGAACCCCCGGTTTTAACCACTGCCGAGAACTTTTAAACATAGGGCGATTGAAAAATTCTCAAACAACTTAATTGAAAATTACAATCGCATAATCCAAAACAAACCAAATTCACCCTTTTTGGATTATACAAACAGGTTTAAATTATCAAACAAATGCTCATTAGACATTATATTGACCTGTTGGAGCTGCTCCCTGTGTCTGCACTCCGTATATGAAGTCTACCATGAATGTTAATACGTGATACATATAGGTTCCATTGCTCTCATGCATGAATGCGTTAATTAACTTAATTAACACAGTAGCATTGATACATGTTTGAGGATACCTCATTGTCCTCTTTTTTAATTCAAGTTAAATTTGCCGTTTAAATGTGTTTTTGGATGCAATCATTATTACTGATAATTTACTGTTTCAATAGAAGTAATCCTAATAACGAGCTATTTGTTATTTGGCTATATCTATTATAAAGTTATACGAGATGAACTTTTCAGTTTTACATATAAGTTTATGTTTTAAAAAAAGTTGTTTTTGCTTTATTCAAGGTTATTTGTTGAACATCACATATTCAAGGCCATAAAGTAGTTATAAATAGATGGATATCATTGAAAAGTTAAAGATGTATAAAATATATACATAATATGAGATACATACCAAACAACACAAAATAACATTGACAAAATATTATTAATCTCAAATAAGACGATATACTATGGATAAAGTTCATGATCATCCTAACACAACCCTATCTATATTTAGGAAGCTTACATGTGAGCTTTAATTATCTGCCTTTCACTTTAAGTAATGGTTGGGGTAACTTCAAGCATAGTTTTTTAGCATCTAATCTTGATCAGACAACTCAGAATATTATAATTATTATTTTTATAAGTAATTTGCAGTGACATTTGGGAGTACACACCTCTCATAGGGGGTCTTCTTAATAAAAATGAGAAAACATATTTCTAATTAAAAATGGCTGAAATTTCTTGGAACTCAAATAGGTATTTTGGTCACTTTTTAATTTTTTTTTATTTTTTTTTTTAAAAAATCGCTTGGACCATCCCAACAAAGTGAGGATACACCCCAAATTTAATGCAAAACTGATTCTTAGAAAAATAATAATTTAGAGCAGTGTTTAGACGTAATATTGAGACTGAAACTAACCTAGCCATCCAATTCAAATCAGCCCGATGATAGCATAAATCACACATATTATATATAAATATAAATATATATATATATATATATATATATATATATATATAGATATATATATATATATATATATGATACATAAATGGCACCATATGTAAGGTATTCATTTGTAGTAATGGGCTATTACTCATAGGACTTGATCTAATGCAAGGGTACTATAGTAGTATAATGCAACCACATTTCTAGAAAACTATATTTTTGGCATTTGTATGACCCCAAATTTTGCACGACCCCAAATTTTGCACACACATTCTCTTCACCCTCATAATCAATCCTACGGGAAAAAAAAAAATTCAATTTGCACGCTAGATATGGTCAAAATTAGTACCCATCTAACAATAAATCTCGACCATCCATTTGGTGAATTTCAAGATCTAGGCCTTCAAAATCACTTTTTTCTGCTTTAGCATTATTAATCTAATGATGATAAAGCTGTATAAAAATTTTGGGAGTAAAAAAAACATTTTGAGACCTATATCTAACCATCTCAATAAAATGGACGGCTTATATTAATTGGGCTAGAATGAAAACTTTCTAGAGCATTATTTCAAATTTTTCTTTTTTTGTGATTTCTTTTCATAATGAAAAGAGTATACATCTAAAAATTTGTGTCAAACAAATGTCTCTAATATGGTTTTTGAAGAGTGTTGCATTATACTACTATGCAACCGTCCTATGAAATCGTTCCCCATTACTCAAAGAAAATTGTTTCATGCGGGCTGGACCGGATTTCTACAATATGCGGTCCAAAAGTATGAATCATCCATCTTAAAAATGGACGCAAATAGGTGGTCCACCTAAAAACTAGTGTAACTAACGGTCCAAATATGTTCTTAATATAATAATTATTTTTAGTTTTCAATTATTATTATTTTCATACTCATGATCTCCACGTTAAATATTATATATTCTCTAAAAATTAGGATGAAATTATATTTAATTTTTGCCAAGCCGCATTTCTACAAATGCGGGCTGGCCGCATAGAAACCGTGTCCATTACTCAAACCAGAGAAGTTTACAAGTAGCCTCTCGCCCATTCTATATTACAAAAGTGGAGAATTTGGCACCACTACAGCACGACCACATGCAGATTTCGCAAGGCTAAAGCCGAACCTCAGAGCAATCGGTTTTATTTTGAAAAGCCAAATAAAAAAATTGGGTAAAAAATACAAATCGCTAAAAAATAAGGTAAGTTATAAAATCATGAACATTTTGGATACGGATCGTCAAAAAATAAAGTAAGATATTGAATCATGAGTATTTCAGATTTGGTTCAAAACAAATAGTGAAAAAATCGGATTGGTAAACATGACACGATATAGGATTATGAGTCATTAAGCAATACTCGACAATATTTTCTTGAAACTTTTAATAAATCCAGCAACCATGCTTGCTCTGTCATCATAACATAAAGAAAAATTGTTTTGTGCGGGCTGGTACCACATTTCTACATATGCGGTCCAGAAAGTACAAAGCATCCATCTTAGGCGTTCCATCTAAAAACAATAGAAACTAAAATAATAGAAACTAACGGTCGAAATGCTTTCTTGATAAAATTAATATTTTTAGTTTTTTAAATTTATTAACTTTTACATATTCATGATCTCCATGTTAGAGATTACATGTCTTTAAAAATTAAGTCTTAAAACCCATCTCAAAAATAGAATTATTAAGAGGCCTGCATTTCTACATATGCTAGCTTGGCCGCATAGAAACTGGGTTCCTAACATAAAACACATCGTAGATTTATTGAGAGCATAAAATGAAACAACAACAATATTAACAAGAACTAATTAGCAAATAACAAGAACTGTGAACCAAGATATAAAATTATGCTTCAAAGGAAAAAAAAAAACCCAATATAGGATTGACGTTAATTAAAAGAAAATGCAAAGTCCCAAATATATAAAATAGTGGTCCATCCACAATGCTATGTTGTATACTCTAATGAAATAAAAAAATAACAAATAAAATATAAAATTAATAAAACTTCTATATACAAAAAAATCTAAAACCAAAATGCTTAAGCAAATTTAAATCTCTCGTTGAATTCCTAACGACCTAAATCTCTAATATTCTTTACTCTCTCTCTTGCTCTTTATAAAGACGCCATGGGTTTAAAGAAAAAAATAAATTTTCATTAAGTTACTCTTCCTCCATTTGTACCTATTATTTTGAAATATACGATTATTTTGATTATTTTTTTGAGGAATATATTGCTTGTATTTTTTTTTAAGGGAAGTCATCGATTAAATTTTTTATAGAATTTTTTGTTAGACAAAAGTTCTTAATTTACTCCCAATGTTAATATACTTATGAGTAAGCCAAATGTTAATATGCTTATGAGTAAGCCAAAATTCAACAATATTAAGTTAATTAAGAAATAAAATTCTAAGGAAGAAGTTTTTTAGAAATTTTTTTTTTTGAATAAAACATGGATTTATATTGGTTCCATTAAAAAAACATGATTTTTTTAAGATCTTTTGAAAAACTCAGAGTTATTAACATATTTTAAAAAATTCTGAAGATCTTTTGAAAAACTTAGAGTTAACATATTTAAAAAAATTCTATTTCAAATAGAGACTTGCTAACCATGCTTACAACTACCCATTTCGAAATTTAAGATACAAGAATGATTGTGATCTCCATATAATAAATGGTCTCTTCGTAAACAGTCCCTTAAAATTTTAAAATGCTTAAGATTTCTTTAATTTGCCACGGATAGAATTGAGATATTATCATGCTTGCATCAATCGAATTTTTTTCTTAAATGTGTGGCATCCCAACCAAACTAAATTCCTATATGTAATGAAAAATTAAATAAGTAGTTTTAAAGATTGATGTCTTGTATTCTAAAAAAATAGATCTCTCGAGATAGAGTCAAAAGGACAACTCCGAAAGTCCGTATATGGGATTCGATATATCTGAGACTCGATATATATTCGTACAATGATATTTTGATAATTTGTACCATCTATCTGAGACTCTCGATATATATTGTTACGATGGGCTTTTAAAGTTAGAAGAAAAACACAGATATATATATTGTTGCAATGGGTTTTTAAGGTTAAAAGAAAAACGCATATCTCTTTGTAATCAGAGAGATGGAAGAGAGCTATTGTAACGTTATTCTTCATTGCCAATAAAAAAGCTCTCATCTCTTGTTGCGATGAGTTTTTAAGGTTAAAAAAAAAACGCAAATCTCTTTGTTATCAGAGAGAATGAAAAGAGTTATTGTAACATTATTTTCCATTGCCAGTAAAGAAGCTCTCATATCTTGTGGACGTAGATACATTGTCGATCCACGTATATATTTACGTTGTGTTTCTCCTTTTTTGTTTTTGTGGATGGCTTTTTGTTTCCACATGTAGGGCCAGCGGCTCAGACTGCGCCGAAAGAGCTTAGGCCCTTGGCTAGGTGCCTAATCTACCCCAAGCTAGTTTGGACAAAGCCCAAACTGAGCCAAGTGAAAAAAAAAAAAACCCACACACACACAAATATAAGGCAAAAAGGTCCAAGCACCCTGGAAATGCCCTCGGGTCAAATTTTGGGGGTCCAGGCCATGCCGACCAAGCCAGGATGGGCTGCCCTACCCACGTCAAAAAGGATCGCATCGACTAAAGTAACAACATGTGAAATCCAAACTCCAGACTGTAAAGAAGCTTTTTAAGAATATTTTATCAGTTTTACACATACACAAAAGATACTCTTCAATGTTTTGAAACTCTCTCTCCAATATTTTGAATTACTTTCCTTCTATCACAATTTATAAATATTTTGCAGCAACCTCTCTCTTCCTTTCTACAGTTCATGATATCAGAGGCTTCAGTCACAGAAGGACTGGTAACTGTTAAACCCTGTGAGACTCAGATTATCTGTTTTCTTCCTCGAAGAAGTTCGATATCTAAAAACACAGCACCCAAAACAAACAAGACCAATACGAGCATCCAAGATTCAAATAGAAAAGGAACATAGAGAAACCGAAGCATAAGCCGTCAGTGATCGATCTTTTGCCTTCACAAACTCTACCAAAACTCATCTCACAAGGACTCTCTCACTACATACCTGAAAGTTTTCTCACTCTGCTGGCTGCTCGATCTCCACATAAGGTCCTTCAAGGTGTTGTTGTTCGGCTTCTCGCACCTCTTTCTCTGTCTTCCTCCCCTTCTTCGACTTGTAATATAAACTCATGAAGGTCCCAACAGCCCCATACTTCCTCCTGCAATGCTCATAGAGAGAAGCATCAAACATGCGCCAAAAGTTCCTCTCACTCAGCTCTGAAACCGCATATTGGGGTTGGAAACCATGGTTCTCAATTAACCAGTCCTCCATATTGCGAACTGCTGCAACCCCATCGAATTTTTCACCTCTCAATACAGGCCCTGGAGCATAATAAACACCTACATCGGTGTACATTTGAGCATAGTCTGTATCTCCTTGCCTGTGTGCATGCTCGAACCCGGGCTCTGGATTTACCATCGTCTTGATTGGGAGCTTGTAGAGACGGTGAGGGCACAGCCAGATCGGGTACAACTGAGGCAAATAAGCGGTAGAAAGGAAAAGTCAAAAGGAGAGAGAGAGAGAGAGAGATTGAATAGTTTCCAATGCAGTGTATTCAAGAAATAGAATCAGTCATGTTTACTAGTCTACCCAGAGATGCCTTAGAAATTACAATAAACAAAACAAGAAAAAAGTTTAGAATAGGCAGAACCATTTTCCTACAAATAAAATGCATGACTGCAGACTGCTACATGTGTGAAAGAAGAAGCGATCCAGTTTGTAGGGTACAAATTGAACTGTTCAGTAGAGTCAACTAACTTAAAAAGAAATGCTTGATCCATGAAAACCAATATTTATGGTATATGAAAGTACAATTTTGATGATTCATATGAAATACAACTTGAAAACAGGCAAACTCCAGGCAAACTCCAAAACACCAATATCAATTATGTATGAAATTCAACTTGAACTAGAGGGAAGAATCCAAACTAACCAACAAAAATTTACTACAAAAAAACAAAAGCCAACAAAAATTGAAATATATAATAAACTCCATGGAGGAGAGAGAGAGAGAGAGGTCCCCCAAACAATTTAAACCACAAGGACTTATAGAAGTGACTAAGAAGAAAAGCATACCTCCATCTCTTTATGAACGAACTCAAGAGCATCCCCGACTTTGTAGAGAGGAACCAGCATATCTTGGATCACATGCATCTCATGATAATAGTTCCTGATAGCTTCACCCTGAGTAGCCTTAAGGAATGAAACCTTGGGGGGCATCAACCAACCTAGAGTCCACCTGAACCACCATTGATCGGCGAATGGAAGAATCAACTTGCCCTCCCAATATAAGCACCTGGTATGCCTGTGATAATACTCCCTGGTAGGAATATACTCCACAAACTCGCCCCTGTTAAGTGCAGTCTCAGCATGCTGATAAAACCACGGCTTAAACCACCACCCCACACTGTTGATCACATTCCCTTTCTTCTCGGCTTCTTCCTTTGAAGCATATCTTCCAGCCATACAAACTGCTTCAGTGGGTGTATAGATCATGGTTTCAACGAAGTCCGGGACCTTTGCATGGTTATCTTGGTCACCATCTCTTGGAGCAAAAGAATCCATATAAGCTTGTGCAATGTCCTTCAAATTTCCAACAACTGGGGTATAAGTGAGCTTCATGTACTCTTTAACGTGAATAAGCTTGATTTCAGCGGCAACAAGAAGTCCCAATGTGCCCTGTGACCATGGGACAGCATAGAAGAGATCAGAGTATTCATTATCCTTTGTGGCCCTGATCAATCGCCCATCAGCAAGTACCAGTTCAAGGGCAACAACAGTATCGGAGAAAAGGCCATAGAGGTGGGAGCTTCCTTCAATTCCATAGCCATTTATGAGACCCCCAACAGTGAGATCGTCGAGCTCTGCGACTACAGCTAGAGAAAGATTCATGGGCACTGTAACCCTACTAATTTGGCCCATATCGACCAAGGGTTCGACTCTTGCCACCATTCTTTCTTTATCTATCTCGAGAATGTTCCTGAACTCTGAGAGGTCGACTTCAAAGTGTCTAGCGTGCTTGTAATCAACATTTCTCATTCCCACAGCAATCCAAGGTTTTCTAGCCGTGCAAACAAGGCCATCCTTTGAAGGGTTTCTTTGTTTTAGACGGTTAACAACCTTCTTAACATTCTCATCATGTGCCTTTTGCCGGCGCTCGAAGGACTTTCTCTCAGATCTCATGTCACCAAGATAGTGGAGGAAGTAGAAAGCGAACGAAAGGGGTAGGACCACAAAGATGACGATGATCCAGCGAAACTGGACAAAGTAGTCCACCCAAATCTTCTTCCTTCTTGGCCGGAGGGGCTTCTCTAGGTCTGACATGGTCCTCGATCAAGCAGCTGTATAGAGAAATATGTGCAGGTCAAGAAATAACTAATATGGAATCAACAAGAATATTTCGGTTTTATTAAATTTTATGAATGCACTTAAAAATTAAGGGATCTTAGAAGAAAGAAGGATCGAGGAAAAACCATTTGCAGAGATTATGTGATACCTATTATCAAAATACCACCAAAAATTTCACGATAGAGATGAAGCTACAAGCAGGACCCAATAACCAAATTTCCAACATAACTTAGATTATAATTCTCAAAAAAAGAAACATAATTTCCACTGTACATTCCTACACATCACACAAGGAGAAAGAACTTATGCTGCAGATGATAAAGAGGAACTTATGCTCCAGATGATAAAGAGGATCACTTCCCATCATACACCTTTTTGTCTGCTGGCATGGACCGTGAATGTTTTTCCCCTCGGACTCCTAATTGGGAAAAACTCCTAATAGGGCATGGGGCATTAAAATATGCCAGCAAGTACCTTAGCTACCACATTTACTGATAGATACTACAAAATAAAAAGCTGCAAACCACTACAAATACAGACCAAAGGTCAACCGAATCTGGCACTTTCCTAGTAATATCCATCAAAAATTAGCGCAATGATATGATGCCACGGTTGTATCATACTACGACGCAACCACACTTCTAGAAAATCATGTTTTTGGCATTTGTATGACCTTAAATTTTTGTCCACACATTCTCTTCATCCTCATAATCAAATCCTATGGAAAAAAAAAAAATTCAAAATCAAAATTAGGACACTCCAACAATGAATCTCGACCGTCCATTTAGTGAATTTCAAAATCTAGGCCTTGATAAAGTTAAAATCACTTTTTCTTTTTTAGCATTGCTAATCTAATGATGATGACGCTATATAAAAATTTTGGAAATAAAAAAATCCTTTTGAGGACTATATCTAACGTTTTCACTAAAATGGACGGCTTGTATTAATTGGGCTGAAAAAACTATTTGTAAGGCATTTTTTCAAATTTTCTTTTCGTTTGTGATTGTTCGTTAGAATCAAAAGAGTGTATACTTAAAGATTCGTGTCAAACAAATGTTTCCAACATGGTCTTTGAATGCAATTGCATTATACTACTGTACAACCGTTCAGAAGATAAAAGAAAAAGGTTTGAATACTGGACAACTTGTACCACACAAAAAGAGAAATCATCAGCATAAGAGATGGAAATCAAATACACAGTTAGAACAGAAAAAGGATTGGAAAGGGGATGAGCTGAAAGAATCAACAAAAAAATTTTACCAATGACAAATTTCAACTAAACAAAATACACTTCTTCTTTTTTCAAGGAATAAAGCACATATCTTCATATATATGATAATTTTTAATGGAATCCAATACGTTTGATGATGTCTAGAATAAAGCAACCCAAAAAGCAGCCACTTTCCAAACGATAGTGCGGTATTTTACTTTATTTATTAGAAGAAGAACCAAATTGCACAATAAAAAAGAAAAAAAAACTGCTGATTCTCACGACACAATGGCAGCTCCTACGGTTTAGCTCCAACGTGTCCCAAGATCGAACCCTACATTGTAGTTTTCCTTTTTTCGTTGCCTGTATCAGTGATTTGTATTGCCCCGGGGGAACATATTTAATCTTCCTCTTTATCAATGCAATGCTAACAATATAAAAAAAAAACTCAAAAAAGCTGACATGCATTGTATTTCATGCCAGACGCTCTAAAGCTGACCAAAAAAAGACATGTTATACAAGATACAGTCATAAGCATTTCAGTCAAAAAGCTAAAAGAGACACCACAATAAGGAAATAACTAGATTAAGCCATAGATTACATGGATAACTCACAGCATAAAGGTTAGAGAAAACCAATTCAACCACATCATAAAGGAAACATGATAGATCCTAGAATAAAAAAGGAAATGAAAATCTGTAAAAGCATTAAAGGAATGGCAAGTACTTTTAACTGAACCTACAGTAAAGCACACGAAAACAAAAGTTCCAAACAAAACATTTTCTTTTACATATAATGGACTTGAATAAAATTGAAAATACGCACTAGAAATTTATTTTTTAAAAAAGTGGAATGTAGCGAAAAATATCAATACAGATAGATTATTAAAGCTTTCCATGACGCCTACATCACCACACTAAGGGAAAAAAGAAAAAAGATAAACAGGATGCAGCATTTTGCAAACCATTAGCAGTAGTGAAGATGCATGAGAAAATAGATGCAGTTATGGATGCTTCATTTAGTTAACAAAAAAGTATGAATTTTTTTTTAAAAAAAAAAAAAAGCAAGAGAAAATGAAGAAAACTACTGCAAAACACTTTTAAAGCAAAACATATTATGTGCATATTTGGTTCGCGTGAAATAGTTTTCCCATAGTAAAGTAATTTCTTAAGAAATAGATTTCTTAGATTTAGATTTCACTTTTCTTTTTTTTTTTCTCATGTTTGGTACTATTGTCTAGATTTCTTATGAAATTGTTTTCTTTCTTCTGGTAAGCTCCACCTCGAGAAAGTCAGAGTGGGGAGAGCCCTATGACTCGAAGAAACCTAGAAAGAGAGGGGGTTGGGGGGTGGGGAGAGGGGAGAGGGCAAAAGAGAGAGAGATAGAGAGAGAGTGTGTGTAGGAAGAGAGAGAGAGAGAGTGGGGAGAAGAGAGAGCGTGAGAGGCAAATGACCAGTGTTCGCAAAATCGAACCGGAACAGTTAACCAGAAATGGGCCCAAAAACAGTTTAACTAGCCCTAACCGATAAACCGACCGATGCAACCCTTCTAACCGGGCAAGTCCCGGATGGTCAAAAAAGTTTATAAAAAAATAAAAAAGATACAAAAAAATCTACTAAAATATGAAAAACATATAAAAAATGATTAAAATAAAACACATTCAAATTACTTTGAAATTTAATGAAACAAATGGATTTGTACCTAAGGGTATTTTAAAATTTTTCTAAAAAATACGAGAAAATATAAAAGTGAGTATTAATGACCCAACAATTTTTAATCTTTACCATAATGTACAAAAATTAAAAAATACATTACAAATCAAATTCCTTATTTTTAAGAATTTATATACTTTTTTTTTTAAAATACTAATTTATCACCAAAACCGCCAAAAACCGGACTAGTCGCTTCTGATCTAACCGGGCAATTAGCGGTTAGTTCGCCCGGTTCTTTCCAACAGTGCGAATGACTTACAGTTAGGGCTGCCAATGGTTCGGGCCAGGCTAGGCCTTGACCACAAGAAAGACACTATTTGCCGAGCCAAGGCTAACTGGCCCAAAAAACTTGCTATAGGGCCGGATTGACCCGGTAAGCCAGAAAATATTTTGACACGACCCGATAAGGCATGACCCAAATAAAAGCCCGGCCCGGCCTATTTAGAAGCATTTTTTTTTTAGATCTTCACTCTTCAAACTTTTCTTGTTTGTAATAAGCCAAAGAAAAGCAAAAATAAATAGATGCTAAAATATTTTTAAAAAAAAATTTAAAATCCATTCTCTATCTAGAAACCCAATCCCTCTTTTTTTCACTAAAAGCCAATTATCTCTCTCTAAAAATCTAATCTCTCTAAAACCTATTCTCTTTGAAATCCAATCTCTCTCTAGAAACTCAATGTATTTCTTTCACTAAAAGCTCATTCTCTCTCTAAAAACCCAATCTCTTTTCTCTTTCTAAAAACCAATTCTCTCTTTCTCTCTTAAAACCCAATTTCTTTCTCTTTAAAAAAACCCATCATCTTTTCTCTCTAAAAACCCAATCTATCTTTCTCTCTTTAAAATCTCATTCTCACTAAAAACAAAATCTCTCTCTAAAAACCCATTCTCTCTAGATACCTGGCTCTCTAGAAACCCAATCTCTCTTTCACTCTTTAAAAACCTATTCTCTCTTTCTAAAAACCCACTCATTCTCTCTCTCTAAAAACCTATTTTCTCTTATATTTCTCTTTCTAAAAATACATTATATTCTTCTAAAAACCCAATCTCTCTCTTTCTCCATAAACCTAATCTCTCTTTCTCTTTCTAAAAGCCTAACCTCTCTCTCTAAAAGCTCAATATCTTTTTCTCTCTAAAAATCCATTCTCATTATCTCTAGAAACCAAATCTCTCTTTCACTCTCTAAAAACTCAATCTCTTTTTCTCTCTCTAAAAACCAAATCTCTCTCTAGAAACCGAATCTCTCTAAAAATCTATTCTCTCTATAAAACCGGTCTCTATTTATCTGAAAATTCATTCTCTCTCTAAAAACCCAATCTCTCTTGCTCTGTCTAAAAAACCATTCTCTCTCTAGAATCTTAATCACTATTTTTCTCTAAAAACCCAATCTTTATTTCTCTCCCTATAAATCCAATATATTTCTCTCTCTATAAACCCAATCTCTCTCTCTCTATAAACCCAATCTCTCTCTCTCTATGTCCATATTCTCTCTTTTTCTTTACAAAAACCCATTCTCTTTTTCTCTCTCTAAAAATGCAATTTTTCTTTGTCACTAGAAGCCCATTCTTTTTAAAAAATAAAATAAAAATTATTTTAGCATATGTTTTTTTAAGCGTACTACAAACAAGAAAAAATGAACAATAAAAAAAAAAAAATTTGTAGAATAAAAAATGGACTTCTTAATAGGCTGGGTAAAGGCAAGGGCCAGGCCCAATAGATTCTTTTCGGGCCAAGACTGGCCACGGTATTTACGGGCTTTTCTGGCCCGCCCTAGTGGCAGCCCTACTACATCCGCAACCTGATTATTTTGAAAAAAATTGGAATCATACCTATGTGGTTATGATTCCAATTTCATAGATTTTGGACGCTTTTTATGGAAACTAATTTCGGAAGTAAAAATATTTCTGAATCTTTCTACGAACCAAACGTAAGAAGTTACTTATTTTCTAAAAAATCATTATCATGCGAGCCAAACGTGCCCTATTGAGTAAAATATGCATTTTCTCCATGAAAACAACACCAAAAAACAATGCAAAGTAACATGACAATTTAGATACAAGGATTCATCTAAAATACACTCAAAAAGGTAAAAATCACAGACAATAAAATAAATACACATGAATATACTCTTGAAAAAAGTGAATACGGAAAAATAAAAGGATACACAAAAAGCAGCTAAGTATTTCATATAAAAACCCATCCGTACAAATACAGCATTTTTCATGATAAGCACCATTTAAAAACAATTTTTTTATGAATAAATAAACTCATAGATGTTTGAAAAATGAACAAGGAAATTTTCGCAAAATAGAGTAATTTCAACTCTCCATAACAGCTAAGATATGGAAGAGAAAAACAATGATAAAGGAGGAAAAAAGAGGCCAATTTTTTATATTGCAATGGGTTCCATAAAATCACAACAAGGAACACAAAATTAAGTAAAAAATAAGCACAAAAAATAATAAAAAAAGCAACTTTCCATTCAAGGTACAGTGAGAAAGTAGAAATTTAAAAATTGAAAACAGAGGCCGATTTTTAAAACAACGGGAAAATAAAAGCTAGGTGGATTTCAAGAAAATACTGCAGTTTTCATAGGACTTACAGTGAGGAACAGAGAATAAAATAAGTTAGAAAAAAAAGGACAGGTTTCAAAAAATTACAGTGGTTTTGACTCTACAGTGAGAAGAAGTTATACATGAGAATAACAACAAAATGCAATATTTCCACAGTCAAATAACAGAAAACCGCAAAAAATAATGCCAATTTTAACAAAATACATTCTTTTCCATAGGATCAAGAGCAAGAAACTAAAAAAAAAAGCAAAACAGGAAACTAAAGCAGGAAAAACAGCGTATACCTTACTCAAATTGAGAATCAAAACCAGCAAGATCGAGGCACCAGATCCTACACAGAGAAAGAAAACATTAGGAATAAAATAGGAAGAAAACACTGTTGAATAAAAGCTACTTATAAGCTCAAGAGGACGACACTTTCGAGGTGGGATTGAACCAGAGACCTCGCTGTATAACACGCTACAAGCCAGAGACAAGCATGTGACTGCGTAAAAAAAACCCGAAAACAATAATAAAAAACAAATAAACAATGAGAAAAAGGCAAGGCAACATCTAGAACCCCAGGGTTTTGCTAAATGCACATATGAAATGCAGGCCAAATGCACATTTAGAGAGAGAAAAAAATAACATCTAGAGAGAAAAACATGCAATACACAAAAAATTCAAAGAACAAGATGGAGAGAAAAATATACGATCTAGAGAGAGAAATACAAATATAGAGAGTTTTTCAACAAAAAAAAAAACCAAAACAAGCATTTAGAGAAAGAATTTCTTACCTGTATAATAGAACCAGGGAAATGAAAAATATTTCTTTCGTGAATTAAATATAAAATTTTAAGGAAAGGGAATAATAATGGGCCGTGTTAAAATAGAGAGTAAAGAAAACTTTAGTGCACGCGCTCGTAATATAAGCGAATGAGTCAGTGCACCTTCACTGTATAGCTTTAGAAGTGACCTAAAATACCCTCTCTTTCTCCTATAATGCCATGCACGCTTTATTTATAATTATTGCTTTACTTTTATACTATTAAGCACCCACACGATGCTCTCGAAGGAGCATAGTTTACTTTTACTCCCTCCATCATATGATTTGTTTGGAGGATTTTTTTTCAAGCTGAAATTTTGGTAATCATCTTTGTAGATAATTATTTTCAAAAAAAAATAATTAAAATTTAAGTTTCCTAACACTTAGGCTTATGCTTTAAAAATTGGAGTGTTTTTATTCAACTAGTGAGTATCTATTCAAATGCTTACACGGTGTAGTTAAGAAATTTTTGTAGGATTATGTACTATGAGACTATTTATCTTTAGTTCAAAGATGTCATAATTATTTTTCGCCATTAGATAACAAATTCGATGGCTTGGGACATGTCATGCAGTCACAAAGAAATATCTTTTAAACTTTTAGTCTAATCAATAACACTCCAATAACCAACCAATTTGAAATACAATGGACAAAAGTCACAAGAGTAAATGTAATCTCTTTGTAGCAAAAGTAAATTATCACTTTATATAACTTATGTATTAAAAAGGTTATAACCCAATATTTGCCGTCTTAAAATTAATTATAAATGAAATCTTACCCGAGAGAATAAATAAATAGTATGCTCACGGAGAGAGTAGAATATCATTTAGCCATATCAATTATGAATTATGACCAAATTTATTCCTCACGTGGCCCCTTTGCTTTAAATGATGAGGCGAATCTCAAATCATTCTTACTGAGTTTGTGTCCTATTTGGGTTTTGCTTTGTCTTTTTATATTTTTCATGAAGCTTTCCTTTTTCTATTTTTGGTTTAAGTTGTGAACAAATATTGATCAAGTATTTGGATTATTTTTCATTTAAAATATTTTTCAAGTATTTTTATTTAGTTCTCTTTAGCAAAATAAACCTAAACCCCAAAACTTAGATAAATATTGTATTTAAATAAAACAAAAAATCAAATATGAAATTAAAATTTGGCCTTTACCTATGGCTACGGGAAATCTCAACAGTTGGAACGGTGTGTACTCCCAACTGTCAACAAGATTGATGTGTACGGATACTTCTTTTTTAGTTTTTGTTTTCAGAACTCGTGTGGTCACGAGTGCATACTATACATTTACTCCCTCGAGTAAAATACCTTCTTACTAGGATTGTTTGGATTCAAAATTTGGGGATTCAGTTTTGGACGGCAGGCATGTCCAAGGAATAAAAATTTGAGCTCCTAAGCACATAAGTCAAAAATTTAGACGATCATTGGTCGGTCTTAAAACATTATTCTCTTTGGTAGATATAGAGGGAGTATTGTTTTTTTTAAGAGTGG
This sequence comes from Amborella trichopoda, assembly GCF_054954075.1. Lineage (NCBI taxonomy): Eukaryota > Viridiplantae > Streptophyta > Magnoliopsida > Amborellales > Amborellaceae > Amborella > Amborella trichopoda. Next base: position 2,108,085 of record NC_142344.1, read on the forward strand.
AGAGGGCCTTATCGGTGTTCCTAGACCCTTATGATGAAGTCTCCAACTTCATTGTCACCAAAGCAAAGCGTAGAGGCTCAAATCCCACTGACTTGCTATTTTTTTTTAGTATAATTTTTTTTTTTTAAGGTTGTTTACTAGGTTTCCAATGTTTTGTTTTAAATTAGAAATATGTCAAACTACTTATGATTATTTAATATTTTACACATTTACAATTATTCTTGTATCTTTTGACATGCATATTAAATTTAAAGAAATTTGTTTCATATGGGGAAGACTGCATTTCTAGAAGGGAAAATATAGAAGGAGACAATTTACTTTTGGTATAAAGTGAAACATTAATCTTGACTATTGGATATGAAATTGGATGGCTGCAATTATTTCATTAATCAAGCTCAAACCTCAATAAATTTTTTCGAGCTTTGTGAAACATCCAAACTATCAAATTTTACATCGGATGATTGTAAGTAATTGTGACAACCTTGTATCAACCGTAAATGGTCTCATTGTATACAATCACTTTCTATAATATGCCGTCCCAAATATAAAGCATCCATTTTAACGATGAATGATAGTCCATCTAAAAACAATCGAAACTAATGGTCCAAAAGTTTTCTTAATACAAATATTTTTTAAATTTTTAAAAGTTATTTATTTTTCATAATCAAGATCTTCATATTAAAGATTACGTGTCTTTAAAAATTAGGTAAAAAAATCCATCTCAAAAATAGATTTTTAAGAGGCCGCTCACTCTACGTGCACTCGTAGAAACCGTGTCCTAAAATTAAATCATCTCAAATATTATGGTGCACTTCCATTTTTAAATTCCAGGTCTTAGAAATACTCCACCATTGTCCTTCCTTCTCTTCGAGAAAGATAAATATTGAAATTTTAAATACCTAACCATCAAATAGAGCTCTCAATAGTTCGTCAGATTGTCTCTTGCTGTCTCTCTCTAGAAAATCTAACTGAAATAAACAATTTAAAAAAATAAAAAATAAATGGTGGGGCCACAAATGCCGGCTCCCGCCATTTGGTGGGAGCTAGACTCGTCCCAAATCCAGATCAATTTTTTCCAATCCGTATCGATATTTTTTAGAACCCTAGTTTCAACCTAAATTTGGCCTATGCGTCACCATGGTTTCAATGTAAACGTCCATGAAAAGAATCCCAGCTTTTTATGAACTCAATCAGCTCGCGCCGTCAATTTTATTGTAGGTAGATCTCTCCTTGAAGAGTTCGGTATCAATTATTTTAGAAAAAAAGTTTATATAGGGAGGCTACCTTATAATGTAGAACTACTGATGCTCCTCAAAAATCCATCGGAAATGGTAGTTTTAATATTGAAAACTCCTTTGATTGATCATTTCGACATCGAGATGTATGACTACGAAAAATAAAAAGATTTTAAGTCTCGAAAATAATGCATTTTACAATATATTATCTACACCGTCCATTTTTCAAGATTTTCATATGTTTATAGATCTACTTGATTTTAACCATTTTTTAAATTTAAAACTTTATAATTAGATATAAAAATAGATTTTGAGATAATGCTAACAACGTTTTACATCAAAATTATATACCATAATAAATTTTGAAGGTGCACCTTACCTCTACACCTACGATGTGTCGCCCATTATTTTTAACAGTTGATCTAGTGATAGTAAGATAGTCTTATAAATATAAAAATTAAACAAACCCCCTAGATTTCTTTATCTGAAACCATTTTGTCTTTCTTAAAATGAAAAGCGTGAATCTATTAAATACTCTATTATCAAAATACCCAATTTTTGTGTTTCTTTTAACTTTCTTGGTGATTTTTGTTCTAGGACCTAAGAGGATGTACGCCTAAAATTTAAGGCATAACAAGAACCTTAAATTTTAAGGAACAATATACAATAAACCATTTATTTTTAGTACAAATAGGTCACTATCAGTCATGATCAGTAGATACGAAACCGATTGGTTAGAGACACCCAATGATTTGGCCTACAATCTTAAAAAAATAAATTGAATTTTGCGAAATGCCCTACATTGTCAATTTTGACATCCATGCTATATGTGATTATCACCTCTTTGTACAAAAAAAATTAAATGATGCATTTGCTATAAGGCCTAGGTATTATGAAAACAAAATAAAAGATCACCTCAAATCCGCGTCTAGAATGCAATTTGGGCATCATTAATCCCCCATGATGACTCTAAGAAGGGTACAAATCTTGTGGATCCATAAATACTTATTTTTATAGTGAAATAAACATCTGTAAATATTTATTTTTAAGGCGAAATAGACATTCTTGAACACTAATTTTTAAGGTGAAATGGACAATCTAGATAATGCTTTAAGGCTGAGATGATCGATTTGAAAATATTACCAAAACTACAGTTTTTTGGTGAATTTTTGACGTGAGACTTTTCTTTTTTTGATTGGATTAAAGCCCTATCAAAACGTTATTTAAAAATAACTGGTTTTGTGGTGCATAAGCCCCTGACAACGCATCCGAATGAGAGAGAGAGAGAGAGAGAGGACCAAGGACAAAAAAGGCAAAGATAAGTAGTCATCATGTGGATGATAGGGAATCATGTGGGTGGGGTCTGGCAATCAATTGTGAAAATGACAAACTTTGCATCAATGCACTTATACACACAAGAAAATGCATTCTGCATATTAATTGAGAGCAACGATCATCCACCGTCCATGTTTCTCAACGGACGGGGAATATGAGCTGCTACTTTGCTTTTCGGGTTTCCACATTTGCACAAATATCATCTCCATGGATAGGGGTATGTACGTATCTATCAATGTTTAAAATCATAATATAAGCCCTAAATTTATAGAGAACCGTTACGGTTTTTCCTGTCGCATTCGAGCGATTTTTAAGTTGGATAAGCGCAAAAACATAATAGAAAATGAAAAAGTAAAAAATAATATTATAAAATAAAAGGAAAAATGTGTTATGCGGGCTGAACTGCATGATTAGATATGCGGTCCAAAAAATGTAAAGCATCATTTTTAAAGATGGATGCAAGTTGTTGTTCTATCTAAAAACAAATAGAAACTTAGGGTCCAAATATTTTCTTACTATAATTATTATTATTAGTTTTTTAATATTCATGATCTCCATATTAGAGATTGACTACATGTCTTTAAAAATTAAGTCAAGAAATCTATATCAAAAATAGATTTATCAATAGGCCCGCATTTCTACATATGCAGGCATGGCTATATAAAAATAAAAACAATGATGAAAACGTAATTGGTGGCAATGAAATTATTAGACCAACTTGGATCAAGATCCTTGATATACTCGTGTAGTTCTCTAACAAAATGGGGCGAGTTTATCAAAGCTGAACCGATTTCCCATTTTGACTTGGAACTGCATCACTCCTTATCAATTCCCTAGCTACATCACGAATTCCAAATACAAATAAGTGAACTTTAAATCGTTGGGGTGTACAGATGTGTATAATACAATTCCCAAATTGTTACAGTTTCCTATTTTACTACCCGTTATATTAGCGGAGATATTTAGTTACTTGAGTCGACTCTAAATAATTAGAAGAAAAAAAAACTATAATGATGATGATTTGGTTACTTGCCATGCCATGCGCAGGCGGAACCAATATCCCATTACATAAACTCTTATCCCCTCCAAATCTCTAAAATGTAAACTTTTATTTTAATTTTATTAATTTTTAATAAAAATAATAATTTGATAAGGCCGTAGCCGTATCAAAATAAATAAACCACCACCTCATATCTCATCGAAAATTATAACTCACGTATTTATAAATTGCTAAGATTTGTACCATTTTTTTAATTTTAAATTTTATTGTCGGTCGAAAATTGATTTTTTGTGAAAGTACTTTTATGATGAGGATATGAGACGAGGCAGCTTTATTTTGCTTTTCATAAAGGCGTGGGGCTCATATAAAAAACTTCATTATTTTTAATAATTATACGGATCACGGATTTGCGGCAACATGTTGCAAAGAGGATTGAAGTACATCTTAGGCATGAAGTTGACCGTCTTCTGACCCATGTCAGGATGTCGTCAAACCAGACCTGTCAGAAAAACTTAGTGTTGACCTTTCTTCCAAATATCTACTCCGGCCCATGCACGGCCATCCGAGTATCCAGCACGAGTCCGAGTATTGTACTAGCAAAATAAAAAACAATAAACCCAAAATATTAGAAATGTCTTTGTTAAGGGTAGGCTTAAGCAAAATATATCAAAATAAAATTTAAAAGTAGTAAAAAAAAAATTATATTTTTAAAAAAGATGCGGTTTGTATAGAGCCTAGGCTCTAAACAATCAAGTTAGAGCCTGCCTTCAATACTAGGAATATTTGTGACATATTTTCATCTTTATTTACAAAGTTTAAATCTTCAAAAATAATGTACATCGACATATCTATGAAAACTTGAAAATTGACTGTCAAAAAACGCATTATAAAATACATTATTTCCAAAACTTATAAATCTATTTTTTTCTCATGTCCGTGCATCTTGATTTCGAGATGATCAATTTGAGGATATTTGGGCATCAAAACAACATCCTCTAGTGAATGTTTTGAGGTAGGCTCAAATTTGATTGTTTAGAGTCTCGGCTCTATATAGACTTTTTTCTTTAAGAAATCAACTTGTAACGGGGTTAAAAAAATCAGTGACTAGTCAAACACTAGTGTGAACTGCCATGAGTACCCAGGACTTGGACTTGGACCCACTGGTCCAACACTAGTGTTGATTATGGAGCACCATGTTGAAAAACAATATGGACTATAGAGCAGGCGTATCTACTATATGTAAAACACCGTTTAGTTTGGGACTTGAGTTTGGAGGTCGATTTAGAGGTAATGTAGTATAAGATGATGTTTAAACAATGGTTCACAACATTAATACGTACCATAGAAAAAAATAAAGAGATTTTATGATATCTGGGGTACATGCTCCCTTGAATATCATATTTAAGATGTTTAAAATTTTTAAATTTCAAATGTATTTTAAATGGTTATGTAAGGGGACTCGTTTATCATTGTAGACAAACATACCTCTACTAAAAATATTGTATCACAAAACAACAGTACACAAGTGTCTAAATTTAATGAGTGTAATTATAAAATACTCTATAATGTGAACATCCTAGCATGACCTATTTTTAAATATACTCTTATAGAAGATCTCTAAGTTTTCTATAAAAAAACTACTTCTTCCGAGGCCATAATCTTGAGGGAGTAATGATATAATTTGATCCCCTGAAACATGTACATTACCTTTGCCATTTTACCTATAAAATTTTTATGGCATTTTATTGTGGTACCATACCGGCGTCCTAAAATCAGGGTATCTTCAATGATTTTTAAAACAGATCCTCGTGTTTAGCATTCATAAAACACTATTAATAAAGGTTTCTTGATGGATCAAGTATACATTGTGGTCTTATGGGTGTACTTTAGAAAATTTATTTTAACATCCTCCATCTTCCACGTGTTGGGAGTAAACATCCTCCATCTTCCACGTATTGGAGAGTAGTGTTCAAGCAATAAATGAATTACTTACAAAAGTCAATTGTAATTCTTTCAAAATAATCAATACTTTTAAGCTGCAGGGGGAAGCATACAAACCTTTCCCTACTTTTATTGCAAGAAAAAAGTTTATATGGATCGGAGTCTCTAAACAATCTAAACAATCAAATTGAAACCCATCTCAAAAATTTCACTAGAAGAGGTTGTTTGATGCTCAAATATCTTCAAATTAATCATCTTGACATCAAAATGCATGGACATTAGAAAAAATAGATTTCAAATTTTGAAAATAGTGCATATTGTAACGCATTTTTGGAATGTCAATTTTCAAGATTTTCAAGTTTTTATAGATATGTCGATCTATACTATTTTTTAATCTTTAAATTTTATAAATAAAAATGAAAATATATTTTAAGATTATCACAAAGATTTTCAGATTTGAAATCACATTTTTTGATACTATTTGAAGGTAGGCTCTAATTTGATTGTTTAGAGCCTAAGTGCCATACAAACGGCACCCTTATTATAATAGACAACACTCTACTCATCTTTAATAATATAATACTATACAAGTATAAAAAATTGTATTTAATTTTACATTCTATTGTTATTAACAAATTTATTATTATTAAAAACTTTCTTTTGTACATCTCACAATGTGTCACATTTTATTGTATGTTCCCTCACATGTTATATGATCCCTTAACTAAAAACCACATCTTATTATTTAAAATAATTTTTAACATTTTTATTTTCAAATACTCATAATGTTATTTTTATCTCTAATTATAAAATTTCAAGCTTAAAAAATAATATAGTTCAAGCATATATATGAAAACTTAAAAATCTTAAAAATTGACGGTCAAAAAATGCAATACTACTTTACAATATGTACTATTTCCAAAACTTGTAATCCATTTTTTTTTCTCATGTTCATGCATCTTGATGTCGAGATGATTAATTTGAGGATATTAGGGTATCAAAGCATAGTAAACTTTTTGAGGTGCAGTCTAATTTGTTTGTTTAGAGCCTCGGCTTTATATTAACTTTTTTTTATATATAAAAGTTTAATTCTTGAAAATTGATTTCACAATTAGAATAATTTTGTTTTATGAGCACATTTTTAATAAATATTTTGTACTAAATATATTTGATATGTTATAAACATCTTATTATATATTAAGGTACAAATGATAATAGTTAACTTTATATTAATATTGAAGGTATTTTTGTAATGTAATAACATATAATTTTTATAGATTTATTTTTATATTAAAATGTAATATTTGTATCATATATTATATCTCATTATAACTATTAAACATTGAATACCTTAATTCATTACAATGAGCAGTTTAGGACTATTAAATTCGAGCAATGATCCAATGCAACAGGTTGTATCATAGTATAATGCAACGACACTTCTAAAAAACCATGTTTACGGTATTTGTATGATCCCAACTTCTGTACATCCACACTCTTCATGTCAATAATCAATCTTCCAAAAACAAAGTTCAATTTGAACCCTAGATATGGTCAAAATGAGTTCCCTCTAAAAACAAATTTAGACCATTAATTTTGTGAATTTAAAGATCCTAGCCTTTATAAACTCAAAATCATTTTTTTCTTTTTTAACATTGTTTATCTAATGATAATAAAGCTATCCAAAAAAATTGGAAATAAAAAAATCCTTCTAAGGCGTAGATCTAAACATCTCACCAAAATCGACGGCCTATGTTAATTGGGTTAAAAAAATACTTTCTAGGTTGTGTTTTCAATTTTTTCTTTTTTTGTGATTGTTCATTGGAATGACAAGACTGTATATTTCAAATTTTGGATCAAACAAATGACCATAAGATGGTTTTTTAAGGGTGTTGCATCATATTATTATACAACGGTTGCATGAAATCATTGCCCATTAATTTCATATCGCTTTGATTTCTCACAATGAGTGGTTCATAACTAATAATCCCAAACCACTTTAATTCTTTTTCGGAACTATTAGTTTAAAACCATTTTTATTTAAAGTAATGAACGGGTTGGAACTAATTGTTCCGGACTATTTTGGTTTTTTACCCTAGGTGATTTGAAATTATTTACGAAAAATAAATAACAAAACACTAAAGGGTTTGTTAGGCTACACTATTTGTGGTGTAGACCCTTAAAGTGCTCAACACTTTTAGATATTTTTAGACCCTAAAGGGTACATGGATGCATAAAGGGTTTGTTAGGTTACACCACTTGTGGTGTAGACCATTAAAGTGCTCAATACTTTTAGACTTTTTTAGACACTAAAGGGTACATGGTTGCATAAAATAAAATATACGAGACACTTTTTAAGTTATTTTATCATAATCCTTTTTTAATACAAATCAAAATCAATATAATTTTGAAAGGTTAACCATTAATTTATAATATCACCTTACTAACAAAATTGGGAAATATTTTTTTATGTTTTAATCGAGGGAAATTATCATAAATATACATTAATTTTCGTCTATTCAGAAAAAAAACCTTTTAACTTTCATAAATCTCGACTACACCCTTTTTATTTAATTTTGATTTTTTTTCACCAGAACAACATTAATAGTAATCGTATTACTGTGAAGCACAATTACAGTACTTAAATTACCCCAATATTTTATGGTATTTTAAGTACTGTAAAACTAACCATATACCGTAAGAACTTTCCCATGTAATACGGCATTTTAAGCACAGTAAAAACTAACCCATGACATACAATCGAAATATCGTGAACCCTTTTCTATTATTTATATTTATCTCTTGCATCATGTTTATACTTATCTCTTTCATCTCTCTAGTTCTTTTTATGCCTGTCTCTTTTTTCTTTCTAATTCTTTTGAATATTTATCTCTTATTTCTCTCTGTAATTATTTTTATCTATTCTTTCTCTCTCTAACTCTCTTTCTCTCTCCAAGGATATTTGTATAATAGTTTGTGTGTACCTTACCATCCCCTATAAAAACTCCATTCAATCCCATCCCCTAAAAAAATTAGACGGAGTCAGATTTGTATCGCATCGGAATCGTGCTTGTTGAGTTGATGAAGTAACTAGCGAGAGAAAAAGAGTTAGTGAGAGAGAACATTTAGAGAGAGAAAGAAGAGATAAATATTTAAAAAAATTAGAGAAGAAATAAGAGATAAACCTAAAAAAAATTAGAGAGATGAAATATATAAATATGAACAAGAAGAGATAAATATTAAAAAAAATTAGAGAGAGAAATAACAGATAAACTTTAAAAAAATTAGAGAGATGAAAGATATAAATATGAACAAGAGAAAATGAAGGGTTTACAGTGTAAGTGTCGTATAACATGAGTTAGTTTTTACGGTACTTAAAATGCCATATAACATGGATTAGCTTTTACAGTAAATTAAGTACTGTAAATGGATTAGTTTTTACAGTAATTAAAGTATCGTAATTGGCTTCATGGTAATAAGACTACCGTGAATGTTATTTTGATTAACAAAACCTCAAAATTGAAGAATTTTGGTAAAAAAAAAATGCTCAAAATTGAAGAAAAAGAGTATGGACGAGGTTTATGAAACCTGAGGTTGTTTTTTTCTAAATAGACAAAAATTAAGGTATATTTGTGATAATTTCCCTTTAATCAATTGTGATTCACACTGTACTGATAATTAAAATTCAAATGCAATAAGCACACAATTAGTATTTTTATTTAAAAAGTAGGTAATACTATTATTTCAAATTAATTTCTAATAATATTGTTAGATATTAATTGCAAATAATCATAGTGCATGAAAGCTATAAGTTTTACTCAATTAAATTAATGCGGGTAGTTATTTCTATCGTAATTTTGAAAATAAAATTACTCAAAAGGGAAGACATATTATTATTTTTGAAATTTTATATTAATAAAAATTTTAATTTTACCTCAATTAAAAAATACTTTTTAAATTTATAAATTTATTTAAATTGTTGCAAATATATTTTTTAAATTGTTTTTAATTAAACGAACATTTTATTTGATGACATTATTGATACCATTGATTTTAATAAAAAGATATTCTAAAATTTATTTGCCGTCGATTGCTAAAGTAAACTGCTAACCATTTAAGCCCACAAAATATTGAGTAATACAAAAAGAAATTATTGTAGTTACATTGCCATTACAAAGGCCGATACCTTATGTAAATGGCTCACAAGAACTACGCAATGATAGTCTCGAGATTGAAAATATGGATAACAATATTATTTGGTTATTTGCTTGGTATTACATAAGTCATATAACCATAGCCACAATTATGATTGTATATTTTCTTGGTGGACGTTTGAAAGAAAAGAACGGTTTTCAGCACAGTCAAATAAATAAATTTTGTATCATTATTCTTCCTTCGTCACCGTGCATGATGGTTCATATTTCACAACCTTCCTATTATAGTAGTATGGTAGAGATACAAATCATATCACACAAAAGATAGCTCATAAAGACCACTTGGTATTTTTTATTTATTTATTTGGGGATAGCGTTCCACCAACATAGAAGTTCTATCCTCCCCCTATCATCCAGCCGTCCATTTTTTATCAAGAGAGCCACTCACCGTTTGATCTTAGATCCGACGTCTCAAAATATTTTATTTTTAATTTTTTTAATACAATTTTTCTGAATATGAATTTTGATATGTGCCATCTTCTCATTGGGGCACACCTATAAAAAATATTAACAACAATTTTTCGATAAAAATAATGACCAAAATACCCCTTTAAACTTTCAAAGGTATTTTGGTCATTTTATTTTATTGAAAATATTTTTTTATTTATTTTTCGTTAGTGCGAGTTTAATCGAAGAATGAACGTCCGAGTTTAATCGAAGAATGAACGTCCAAAATTTGGTGTCAAAATAATTTATAGAAAAAAATTAAAAATAAAATAGTGCAGAGATGTGACATTGTGATTGGGGCAATCTGAACCCTCCATTAAAAAATAGACGGTTGGATAAAAAGGAAGATAGAACTACTATGTCGTAACCCTTTTATTTGATGAGCAATCAATAAATGTCGGCATGTTTACCTATAGGCATAAAGTATCATCTTCTTATGTATTTTCTTGAGCGATATGAAGTAAAATGAAAATGATCCCGGTCAATTTTTTTTTTGGCTCACGGTTCTAAGAGGTTTTGGGGCAGAGCAAAAGAGTTTGTTTGGATGAGAAATGAAATCTTAAGAGATTATTCAAACGATTCCCACCAGCCATCTCAAACTTTTTTTTTTCCTTGAAAAGTCGAATGCAAAAATTTTCGATTAGTATTTGCTTTTTCAATTTTTTTCATTTTTCTAATTATTTTTTTTGTTAATTGTGATCAAAATTTGAAGTGGGTTGTGGTGCATCCTTAAAAAACATAAAAAAAAAAATCATAAAAATACAATAAACAAGATACCCTTAAAAGTACAAGGGGGGTATTTTGGCTGCCATATTTTAATATTATTTTTTAATAATTTTTAAACAAGAATACCCAAACTCATTTGTCCAAGCACATCTAAAATGCTCAGGTATTCCAACCGATGATTATGTGTTTTTTGATGGGCTTCTTAAATTGAATTAGAAAAAATGGTTTAACATGTTAAATGGTTCTTAGGTCTTCTCCTGGGTGCTGTTTGGTAAATTTTCTTGAAATACACTTTGCTTTGGAGTGACATGGGATGTGTTTAGATTAACATTGGACACAATTTTCCCTAGAGAAACGAGTTTGTAGAGGGGCTGAGAGGGTGGAAACAAAGAGTACCCTAAAGGGGGGCACTTTTTTCCCTTAAAAAGAAACTACAGCAGTTTTATATTAACCTTTTTAGCAATTTCCAGCTTGTTACTTTCCTCTCTGTGACTACATATTTAAATGTTAAAAACATAAAATTTCCAACTTGCAGGTACCCTCCTCTGCATTTAGGAAAAGCAACACTTATGCCTGATTGTGTTCATGACCCATAGAATATAACCGAGAACAATATTAAAGGGTGTGTTGCAAAGGTGGGTAAGTCATATGAAATGAATTGATCGATGTTACAATGGTATGCATCATAGGGAGAGTACCTCTCAAGAGCTCAAATACACATATTACACAAAATTTCCGCAGGGAAAATGTTCCTCAGCAAGAAAAAGCATCAGATAACAAAAAGAAACATCAACTTTACAAATTCAAGAAAGGTATATGCAAGTCATGGGAAGCAACTGATGCCATCAAGTCTAAAGGGAAACATAAATCCCTTCCCATTTTAAGCCCCCCTGCAGATAGAGTTCAGTGATGCATCAGGTTCAAATTATGGTAATGCAAAAATATGGACCACTATGTGAATTTGTCTTCTTTTTTTTTTTCTTGTTCTGCTGAGATCCATTTGAATTTCGTGATGTTAATATTGATATCAATGTTGAAAATACTGCTTATCAGAGCATCAATATAATAGTTCACTCTACGAAACAAATCATGATATGAATATATAGGTTTCATAAACACTGCATGAAAGGATTTTGAGTGAAGGAACAAGTGAACAAAGCACCCCAGCTGTCTGCTATTGACATCTGATGGCTGGGGTGAAGTCAAATCACTGTAGGAAACTGAAGTGCATGCTAAAATACTTTCACAATAATATATAATAGCACCTGTCAAGAAAATCATTATGTTTAATTAATTATATTCAAAATTGTGGCTAAATAAGTTTAAGTCAACCATGATCCAAAACAAATTCTCGAGCGGCAGCTTTCTTTTGTAACATACATCATTGTAATCACCGAACATAACTAATGAGAAATATTGACGAATCTCTCTCTCTCTCTCTCTCTCTGAGCACGTGCGCGGACGGACTTACGGACTTTGATGCAGACATGCATGCGTAGTTTAAGAGAGAATATAATGTGGAAGATATTAAAAAGAGGATTTTTAGCATTTACCTCATGCAATGGAAGTTCCCGAATTGACCGCCAAAAGAATTCCAGTAATAAATTAAGGATTGAAGATGTTTGATCCATCCACACTCAAAGCAATTAATACTGCTACGCTAGTTATAGCGGCAAGCCAAACTATAGCTGATCCTGTTAGAAATTCCAAGTGAATACAGAAAACACACCGTCAGAAACCAAGCGGTCCGACTTAGATAAGATCACAACTGGAAGAAACAAAAAATCAACCAATGATTGGATCACTGTTAACATGTATGATCAGAATTATGAGGAACTAAAAGCATTGCAAGAGAATGCGATAAAATGAAATAGAATGTCAGTCATAAATGTAGAATGAAAGCATACATTAGCACAATACAGAAAGTCATAAATGTAGAATGAAAGCATACATTAGCACAATACCGAAAGTCATAAATGTAGAATGAAAGCATACATTAGCACAATACAGAAACATTGATATTAATATTAGAGATAACTCTTTTTTTTTTGGGTAATTCAGTAGGGAAGACAGGCCCCTACCCGTTTTTTCAATAGATGTGGGAGTTACACTTTGAAGGTGTTAATTGGGGGTGTCAGCGGTAGGAATGGATACACCACAATGTGGTAACTGGGTGTGGGGATGCTACCACCATGACCCCAGTCCCTTTCCTATTAGAGACAACTCTTACCAACATAAAAGACTTCATCCAACTTGATGACTATACAGGTTTAATAAAAGGATTTGGGACCTATAGCTGCTTCTTAAAATACATCATTTGACAAATTAAGCATAAGAAACCAGATAAAAGGACATCCACATTTTAGTACTTGCCTTCACTACCATTTGAGCTGCTCTCAGGTTCAGTAGGTACAGTTTCTGAGTTGGAATTGGGTGATTTCGGGATGCTTTTATCTGATTTTGTTGCTTCGTCAGAACTCTTTGCCTTTCCAGCTTCAGATGAGACTATGCCCTGAAATTCCTCACTTACAATTAAGGCAGCCAGAACATCCATGAAGGACTCATTCTCCATGCCATCATCCAAATCTTTTTTCATTGGTGCGAAAGAACCATCTTCAACTTCAGGATATAAAATCTCATCATCAGATGCATCACTGTCCATTGATTCCACCTTCACCCCATCATCATCTTCATCCTCGACATAAGCCTTATATGTCAGGCGAAGTAATATCTCCCCAGAAGAACCCTTCCTAAAGAGGCCCCAACCACCTTGCAAGACTAGAATTCGATCAATTGGAACAGTGTCTTGAAGAGACCCAAGCTCAACCTAGAAAACAAACTCCGCAATGAATAGGAGATTTATGGCAAACTACATTGAAATTTTGTTTAAATATCAGCTTAAAGCACCGGATCATCATTTTTCCTAACTTCACAAGCATACCGCCAAACATAGCTAGTAGCTCAGAATGGGTGATTTGAGCCTCGACAATAGAAAACAGAGCGTTACACAATATAACAGAGCATTTACTACCTTCTAGGTTCCAGATATCCTCAACATGTACCGTTAGTCAAGAAAGAGGAAAACATGTCGAAGATTAATAAAGAGGATATGGAGAAGGATGATAATATGTCTATAGTCATAGCTCAACATGGCAGATTTCCATTTAATATCAGGGACCAAATCCAAAACTTTGAATTAATGAAAATTCATGGCTGCATTTTGAACTTTGTGCAAATATGATGCAGTACACCCACAATGAAAATATTGCATGTGCAGAATGAAACATTGAGTTTGTTACTCATCATCATCATCATAGCTTTTTCCCAACTAATTGGGATCGCCTACACGAGTCCTAGTCAGCCATTCTGCCTTATCAAAGACATTGAGTTTGTTATTATTATTATTTTTTTCTTTTTTCCTTTTTTTTGTGAAGTGATAAAAGTTTGTCATTATTTTTCTGTACACGTATACCCACAATGAAATTTTATGGTCCCAGATTAAAATTCAAATATGATTTTTTATGATTAATGAAAAGTGACAAGCTCTTCAAACGTAATGAATTATTCATGATAATGACCCATGGCAAGTGGCAGTCAAAATCTGTTAACTCTCTTTCTAAAACTCGATAAACTTGACCCTGCATTATTGGCATCCAGTATGAGAACACTTCAAGGGGGGGAAACATTATAATTTAAGGCATAGATAGACATCTATAATCACTTTGGATCCAGTGACTAGTAATTTACCTCTCCAGTGGCTATGGTGTAATCAGTGAAGCCAAATGAGTCCCTTACTTGGATGAATAACATTTGCTTTTTTGGATCAGCAACGAGGAAATGAAAATCCTGCCAACAAGCAGAAATTGTAACTCAATAAAAAAAATTGGTTTGACCATTCCGCCAACAAGTAGAAATTATCACATGGACACCTCACCTGATTCCAGATAGGAGCACCTGGAGGGCCAATAACAGTGGTTTGACTGTTCTTTTTACTACGAATTTTTTGATCTCCCAATCTTAAAACAACATATGGATCAGTCTTTCCTGGCAGCATTATTAGCAAAACGAAGATCAGATGAGCTCAAGTACAATCAATAACCTAGAGCAGACAAGATAAATAGGACCAAAAAAAAGGTTATTTAGAGAACAGTAAAGACAATCATAGAACTTGCATTATACTAAAAAATAATATACGTAAAAAACTTAGAAGACCATTAATGCTATCCTTGTTTCACTGCACCCAAATATTCTCAATGGTTCATGTTTCCTCTTTACATGGTGATAAAAGATAAATAGTTACATTGAAATGGGTTTTGCTATGTTTTTCTTCAGAAAAAAAAAAAAAACTAAAACTCAATTAAGGTTCAAAAACTTGATTAATACAATTTGCATTAGATGCCAAATATGTTGAAACTAATTTTAAAATTTTAAAAAAATGCTAAGTATGGACATCTATTTCAACAGAAATTTCATCATTAGTCCATCCAAACTCTGGTCCAGTTGAAGCAACATTATTAACTGATTTTCAATGGCAAAAAAGGAAGAATCTTGGAGCTCGAAAGCCATACTCTGAATAGAAAAACATGCATAAACATATGCTCATATATCAACAAACCATTGTTAATAGCAAAAACTTGTAAAAAACTACAGGATTTTGAGCAAAAGTTGAAAAAGTCCAAAGCAGTAGTCCCAAACACCAACAATGCATTATGACCACAGAAACTATCCAAAAGGGTTTCTTAAAAAGAAAATATATAATTGTCATAAAATGCTAATGGTCAGAGAAGAATGGATACCGGAGAAGACATAAGCCAGTTTTTGAGCATCTACAAGAGTCACAGACAATTCACCAGTAAAATCTTTGTTGCCTTCTTGGATCACACCATTTTTAAAATCCATTGAAACTGGACCAACTGCCTTCCCTTTTTGGAAATCAAGCACAATCTTCTTTGGACGAACAAAGAGACGAGGCAGATCCTCTGTGAGAAGTTTGGTCAAGAACCTAAAACAAAAAAAAAATACTCAAAATTCAATGATAGCATAATAAACACACATATCAACAGTTCGATAGTTCAACCATTATAGTGCATATAATGGCATAAGATGGGAAGAAACACATATTTTAAACATCTTCCATGAGAACCAATGTCAACAAGCTTGAATCATGCATTTTAATACAGGGAGTTGGTCACTCTGCTGAGTTTTACATGTCTATATGAATCATGCATTGCAAATTAAATGATATTTCTGCATTCTCTATTCCACCAAGTTCTTTCATCTGTAATGGTAGCAGAGCCACTCGTTTGCATATTTGAGCACATCGGCCTTGGTCAAGAATTTAGAGGAATTTATGTCAGTCTAAGCCAACTCAATTTTAAACTTTTTTCAAATGCAGGTTCAAATGCGTGCATACAAACATGCACATATCACATATTCACAAGCTCCAGTGCATGTATATGCAACATAGATGCATGCAGGCATGCACAAAAATCCAAGTGCAAGCACATGCAAAAATATCGACATTGAACAAATGCATATCTAACATGTGCAAACTCAAACACAACAAAACATGCATGTGAATAGCAAATGAGGCAGTTTCTTGAACAAAGTTTGGTTCGATGCTAACTATCACAATGGTTATTGGACTTAATGCAAGCGACGTTAGAGACTGACACAATACTGAGCAAGAACTAGAGGATTCTTGCATTCTTACTCTCAGAACCCATGGTCATTTCCTTTTCTTTTCTTTTTTTGAGAATGGGTCATATTTCAGTTTTTTTTGACAATTAATAATTGATACAAGAAACTGTTCTTTTGTCTGTTGTAGGAAGAAAAGGAACCTGCAACCCATTGCACCATCAGCTATTTTTTTTTAAAAAAAATTCTTATTGGTCATCATAAATTTGATCATCATCTTGTCTTCCCAAATTATATCAACCAAACCACAACATAAATTTACCTCAACGAGATCTAAAACGATATCTTCTTAGCAGAAAAAACACAAATCCACTTGGTTTTTTGGGAAATGACAAAAGACAATAGTTAGTAAAAGCCATAAAGAGAGAGATTTACTTACTTTGAGAGAACAGGAATGGCTGTTGTTATATGATCGTCAAACACATGCAAAACAAAATATGTGTGTCAGCAAATAGTCCTCTATATATATACACATATATATGGAGTAACTTTTATATGGCTAATGGTCCAGACCGAATCTGGCCAATCTAACATTCAGGATTCCTTCGCATTTGAATTTTAATATTTTTTATATAAATCCAAATCACTTGAAATTTGGATCGTTCACTCTTTTCATTTAGGTGCACCTAATAAAAATATTAAAAATAATTCACAAAAAATAAATTGACCAAAATACCTCTAAAAGATTCGAAGGTATTTTGGTCAATTTATTTTTTGAGAATTATCTTTTTAATATTTTTATTAATTTCATATAATTTGAATTTGTATAAAAAAGCTAAAATTCAAAGATGAAACACAACCATAGGCATCCGATCAGCCTCAATTGAATCTAGGCCATTCGGTGTATACTATTGCATCAGCCCTTGGGCTGACAAAATCTTTCTCCACATATCTGTGTGCGTCATGCGTGTGAGTGCGTGCGTATACGCGCATGCGTGCATGGGTGTGGGTGTGGGTGTGGGTGTGGGTGTGGGTGTGGGTGTGGGTGTGGGTGTGGGTGTGGATGTGGATGTGGGTGTGGGTGGGGGTGGGGGTGTGTGGGTGGATAGATAGATAGATATGAGAGAGAGAGCTCCAGATACTCTCTGATATTACAAGTTTCTGGAACACCTGCATCATCTATAGGTCTTTCAGGTGCTTTTCTTACAACTTTCCTTAATTCTATTACAACTCATTCTTCTATAAAATTTTACAGTAGGATTCTGTTTTTGATCAAATTGCACTGAAAAGATGCATATAAAAGGGCGACTAACATAACTAGAGGATAAACAGGACAATATGAGACTTCCTTTAACGTGTTAAACATAACTTGTTAAACATACCCATGAGATTGAAGAGCCGAAATGGTGACAGCTCAAACTTGATCTTTGGCAAGGAAACGAAGGCCCAAGATACAGCCCCTACCCAGGGCTCAGTTGGAACTAGCCTTAATTTGACCCATAACTCCCCATCAATATCAAAATCACGAACACCAACAGGTACCATAATGGGAATGACACTGAATTTAAGGGAAAGCATTAGCAGCATGCGAGCACCACCTGTATAGCGAAGGCCTATCTGATACCTGAACAACATGACCAAATCGATACATAAAATGGAAGGAAGTTCCTGCCTCAGATCAATAGATAATATTAGAGGGTCACAGGTCCATTTCTAGCATAACTTTGGAAGCATAAGCAATACCATTGTCAACTTAGCGTGAGCAAGATAAGTGAGCATATTTTCTAGCTTGTAGAAATCCAAGATACCAAAGGACTAAGCACAACAAACTAGTGCCAAAAAACATTTCAATTGCATAAGACAAGAATAGCTTGATCAAGGCTCAAGATTTCAGTCTACCTCACCAAAACTGTGCACAAGAAGTATAGAAACTTTTCAATTAAATCAGCCCCAACTTAGAGAAGAACTCTGAAATTCTTCCAATTGTGGTTCATGTGAAAGCATAATTTTGTAAAAGAAACATCAAATTGAGGCACACAAAAATAGTTATACAAAATGGAAAAATGTTCAAACTACAATTTACCTAAAGATAAAATCAGCAAAAAACAAATCATTCCATTTCAAGTCACCAGTATGCTGATATAAAATGTTTCAATGTTTGAACTAAATTCTTACTCAATAATCGTTTCGAAAGGAAAAAAAAAAAAGATTAGTTGTTAGTAAGGTTTCATGCACCAATACTTCTCATTCTATGTACGTTACTGGATCAATTACATTTTTTACTTTTTATTTATTTTAATCCTAGAATATGTCAATTATTTTTAAACAATTTATAAAAATACTGAATGGTTTCTCAGTTGGAAGACAAATTTGATTATAAGCATTCACATCATCTTACAAAGTATACAACTGATACAGATTGCAACATTAGCTGAATAAGGTAGTGAAAAACAGAACTCAACACGACCAATGTGGACCATGAAGAAATCATACAAAATGCTATGAAAGCACATGTGAGATGTTACAGCTTAGATTTATCTCCTTAATCAGCAAAAGACATTTGGTCAAATAAGAGAGAGAGAGAGAGAGAGAGAGAGAGAGAGAGAGAGAAACGATAAGAGTGATCGGAGGGAGGGGGATGAGAAGGAATAAAGAGAAAGAAAGACCTAGAAAGAACGACACCTTGAACGCAGATAAGGTGTATGCTAAAATGGGGAAAAGAGAAAATTTATGCGAAGTAAACATTTATAAAGCTAGGCAAAACTTACTGTAGATCATTGGCACGACGAGAAGTTCGCCTCTCAACGCTCCGAACTGATAATGGCTCTTCTCCTAAAGAGAACTGCTTAATCTCAACTCTACTTACATAATCAGGCTTTTTTAAATTGTCAATGACTGGCTGAAGCAACCCACTAATCCAGTTTTCGATCCCAACTCTGTATACTTTCCACAATTTCCCCAAAACCATATTCACCCACTCCACTGTCTCCTTCCTCTGAAGATCCTTCTCTGATAATAGAGAAAACCCAGTTGGAAGTTGAGGAAAAATACCCCTTCGGGGCTCTAAACTTTGCTTGCTCCTTTTCCTTGAAGTCCATAGCTTGTCAAATAGCACCCCAATAAAGAAGAAGAATACAAAAAGGCCTGCAATGTTTCGATTAATAGGAGGAGAAGGAATTGGGTGAATTACACCCAGTTGGGTCCTTAGTTTATCGACCAAAGGGTCTTCTTGCAAGCTTGTAAAAGCCGGTCCAATCTGAACTGGCTCATTCACTTGTTTCTTGTCTGAACTAACGTTGGTATTTGATCTTTCAAAGTCTAAATCATCAGAAAACCTTCTTGAGACGAAGAATTGACCAGATTTCAAGCTTCTCGTTGCTGAATCAATCAAATTAAAATCAATCGTTGATTTTTCATTATCAGACGACGATATCATGCATGCTCCAATACTCCCACAATTCAAAGCCCTCCAGTGAATCTCACTGGAAAATAATCCTGTCAAAAACCGGCGTCCATTAAACCTACTAGTACTTCTATCCTTGCTCCTTTTCTTGTTATGTGGATGCACCACAGGCGAAAGACAACAGAATTGAGAGACAGTCCAGGCAGCTGACGCCTGTTGTAAAAACATTTAAAACTGGAGAAAAGGCAGCCCTAATTTTGAAACGGGCTGAAGCGATTGAATAAAGTGAACTGGTAAACATAGATTCAGAACCAATTATTCACCTAATCAAACCCAACCAAACCGCAAGGCTCCAATTGAATCCCTAGAAAACAGATTCTCAGTTCATGAACAGATAGGCCCAAAATTAAACAACGAGATAAATCCCGAAACCCTAGAACCCAGCCTAAAGGAGCTAAGTGGGGAGTTCCCCGGAAACCAATCAATTCAGTTCCCTGAACCACCATTTTCGGAACAAACACCCAAACCCCAGAAAATAATCCGCCATAAAACAGCAATTTGGCAAGACTTCAAGCTCTCGCAAATCGAAATGACACCCATCCAAACCATAGGAAAGGTTCCACCATTGAAACACGAGGATTGGAACTACAGAATACTGGAAATTACAGGCATTTTATAAACCATAGTTGAAGTTAGGGACAGATGAATCTACCTTATCAGGGCTGGAAGCCATCGAAGAAATAAAGAGAGAGCACAAAAAGAAGAAATACAAAAATGGAATGAAAAATTGAAAGCTTTTGGGAAATGAAGAAGGGTGGCGCCAACCATAGTGTTTTTTCTGGTCAAGAGAAGCTCGCTGTGATCCTGGATAGCCCAGGTCGGCGACACGTGGCAAACGAGTTATCGCGATGTTTGTGTGTGTTTGTACTCACGAGCAAGAAGGCTCCCGCGTTTGCGCCTCGCACCATTCCGCGTGTGGTGGTCGGAACCCAGGTCCCTATTTGGTGTTTAAAAATTAGGGCACCAGACACAAAAATATAGTGCGGCTTGGCCCTATTTTTTTTATTTTTAATCCATTATTTTATAAGGGAGTTTAAATAAATAAATTAAAGTTTTCAAATTATTAGAAAAAATAAGTTTTTATAAGATTCCAACCTTATATTATATATTATAGAAGTACCCTCCACCTCAAAAAGACAAAAATTTAAATAGGAAAGAGTATTATGAAGTGGGAAAATGCTTTCCCTTCAAGAGTGGTTATTTAAATTTAATGTTGTTGCTTTCATTAATCACGTGATGCTCTTTCCTTTCAGTGGCTACAACTCCATTTATATTTATATTGTGCTTCTATCTTTGTTAAAAGATATCATTCATAATTAGAGTAATGATCTTATGAGACCCTCCCACACCCATATATGTAGAATCTTAAAAGATCATCATTAAATTTCGCATAGATATCTAAAAAAGTTATCATACGACTGAGTTTTTTTAGAGATCTATTCCAAATTTAATGGTGATCCTTTGATGTTTTAGACACATGGGTGTGGGAGATCATTACTCTTTATAACTATTAAGTGATTTTATCCTTGCTCAAAGATTGTATGCTCTTGCTAGAGTACAAGAAAACTCTCTATGAATAGTTTTAGGACTTGAAACTTCGGGGATGTAATTGTTTTTGGGCAAGGGACTAACCTCTCAAACAAAAAGGCAAAAAATAAAATCATATATATATAAAGTATATATTTTGTTATATAAATATACCAATTTTTCTTAAAAAAGGACAATTTTGTTTTTTGGCCAAAGACGCCGAATCACCCCGAAGAGGCCAAAGCACATAATTATCTTTTTAAAAAACACTTTTGTGCTTCTGCCGAATTAGACTGAATCTACCTGAAACAAGCTGAAGCCGTTGCAGTAGAGTTTTGCTTGCTTCGGTCTAGGCCAAAAATCCAAAGGCTTTGGCCCTTTCGGTCGAAGCAAAGCAAAATTGACAATATTGACCCCTATATTAAACTAAAGCTGTCCAAATTTTTAACAATCATATCTAATTATTTAAGGACTGAAAACACAAATTTTCCCTTTTATAAATTATTGTAATTCTAAAGTGGAACTCGTAATTAATATAAAAAACAAACACAATAAATATTTGACTCGCTCTTTTACATAGGGGCGTAAGTGTATAATGTGAACCTGCCGGAGTTCACTCTTTTTCTTTTTTCTTTACAATTCAATACGTGATATATTAAATATTTATCTCCACACATGGAGAATTAGGGGTGTTTTGCATGCATGTATAAATTTGCATAACTCCTGAGGCATGGCATGGCATGGCAACTTAAAAAAATCACGTTTTGTAGTGGACAAGTGCGTGATGACTTGAACTACCGAATTTGCGAGCCCTTCACAAAAAGAGTTGTTGTGGATGTATCATACGTGATGCATCATACATCCATCACATACTAAGTAAGTTACAAGAGAATTGCTATGGATGTGTGATGCATGATATATCTTACATCCATCTTATACAAAGGTGGTCATGTGACGCAGTGAGCACTAGTTCATGGATACTTGCATTTCATGACTATGTTCCTTTTTTCATTTTTTTCCTTGTATAAAAAAAAAATAGTCCATGAATTCAGGTATCCGGACAGAGCGATTGACAAACAAATCGAGGACACTGGCAATGTAAGGAGATTTACACAATGTCATCTTGAGCATCAAATGGGATAAAAAAAAGTACGTGAAATTAATGAAAAAGCATAGAATAAGATCATTTACTTTTTGTCAAAGGAAGTTACGATTATTATTGATCATTAGATGTGAAATTGGTTAGTTATGAGTATAAAATTAATTTTGCATGAAGTCAAAAAAAAATTAACTTGAACTATGTGATACACTTTAATTTGTTGGATTTCACATCCGATAGTTAAAAGTGATCGTGACTTTCTTATACCAAGAGTGATGGTCTTACAGCATACAATCCTTATTTACTCACAAACGAAAAAATTGAAAGGATTTCAAGAGTTTGTTGGTCTCTTTCGGCCGTGTTTATAGAGAGAAATAAAGTTGTAGATTGCTTGGCTAAAGAGAGGTCCCTAACACCTCCCTCATGGTTACAACGTTCTAAATTTTTATAAGATTTCATAACCAATTTGGTGGTATAAGAAAAGTTTATAATATGAACATTTTATTTGTCTGTGGTATTGAGACCCCACAATCTAATTTAACCATTGAATGTGAAATGGAGGCAGTTGGGGAGTTTCATTAACTGAACTCAAATTCTAAAAGAAAAATTGTCGAACTTCATGACACACCAAGCTACTATATTTGACATCTAATGCCCGCAACTTCCTTGTATTAAAGGAAAATAGTCTCATGGCATAAATTCCTGGAACCATTGTATGTGTAATTGAGTAGTTGGGGGTGTTTAATTGATTACGTTGAAAGTCCATAAGAAATTTTTCCGGATTCCGACACAACCCAAGCTGCAATATTTTATATCAGATGGCTATAAGA
This sequence comes from Amborella trichopoda, assembly GCF_054954075.1. Classification (NCBI taxonomy): domain Eukaryota; kingdom Viridiplantae; phylum Streptophyta; class Magnoliopsida; order Amborellales; family Amborellaceae; genus Amborella; species Amborella trichopoda. The sequence goes on from NC_142344.1 coordinate 2,131,539, forward strand.
TGAATAGTGTCATGATATACAGTCCCCTTCACATATCCTGATACACCTATGCATCCATTTTTGTTAGTTGATGAAAGCCATACATTAACATCTACAAAATAAACAAAGAAACTATAGAAGTCACTATGGAGATGCGATGTGCATTATTAGCAAGCATGCATTTCATGAGAATGTTCTTATGCACATGTTGCTAACAAAAAAAGTGGTTAGTTTGGACGGCTGGACTTGTGAAGTCTATTCCATCATCATGTATGGTTTAGTGATGCTACATGTACATTGCCTAAGAACAGGAATATGGCTCTTGAAGCTTTCTTGTGTTGATTTTTTTTTTGGGTTTAGGAAAAGTATGTTACAACCACGAAGTATGCCCAAAAAGATGTAGTTAGAAGTGGTCCGAAAATATATGGGACTTATGATCATTTAATAGAGTAAAATAGTATATTAGGATTCGTGTAACCGACCCCAATTAATTAAAAAAAAGATATACGACGACTCTCGTAATATGATCTCCTAAGTGCCTGTAGTCAAGCCCATGCAAACTAGAAAAAAAAAATTACCAAAATACCTACAAGACATGAACTATATAATATTTTACCCATGTCTGTGATTAATTTAAAAATAAACATTAGAAGACACATGATCATGACATGTCATGGAACGGTTGCAAAAGCGTAAATTGTTAACTAATTAATCTCTTGTGTATGGGTTGATAAATTTCCCATATAAGAAAGATGGTGTACAAGGAAACAAAAACGTTTGTTGGTTGTTATCTGAAAATTGGATCAAATGAGTATCCATGTTCACTTCCTCGTGTGAAAGCATGTATGCCTCTTGGTTTTTCTCCCTAAGAACACAATTAAAATGGATTATCTTATCATGCCTCAAGCTTTTAATTTCACCAGGGAATTGGGTGAAGAATCACCAGGAGGCCGACAAGATCGGCGGCACCATTGGACTACTTTGCCAAATCCTCTTCCACAACGACACTGCGGTGTTAAGAAGTTAAGCACAGGAAAATATACTATTCTCGTGTTCTTTATGAGAGACGGGTAAAAGAGGTTGATTCTCTCATAGGGGCCATGTAGCTTCTCTTATTTGCCAATTGGGAAGCTACTAGGAACTTTGAAAAACATTGGAAAAACAGGGGTCGACTTTTCCACATTTTTGTGGAAACACGCAACTAACTCTTTTGGGGTTAGCTGCGGGTCTCTAAAAAATGGAGAAGAGGCCACCCCTTTTCCCCCACATGTTCAAGTAAAAAAAGTTGCCCCATCCCCCACTATAAAAGTTTTGTTTTGAAAACATAAAACCGTACGTTATTTAGTAAGAAAAGTATCCCATCCACATCATGATGTAGGTGTATGTTTACAAACATAACTAAATAAAAATGATTAAAACATATTTTAAATAAAAAATCAAAATGCCTCTAAAATTTATCTTGGTCAATATTTTCAAATTATTTTTTTGTTAATGTTATTCAACCTTATTTATAAAAATGAACCTAAAACCGAAAATTTCGGATTAAAATCATCTTTACATAAAAATAAAAAATAAAAAATGAGATTCATTATTGACCCTTGGATGAACATAGTTCAATCTGAACCATTAAAGTGTGCATGTGCATCTTTTAAGCATCCACATGTTGTGGACCCAATACCAACCCAACCCGATTAATATGAGACTTCCCATAATTTTTTTTTTTAGCTTAACCCACTTTGAACCTCTAGGGTGAACCCACCTTGTGCCTCTCTCTCTCTCTCTCCCATAGTCTCTCTTGCTCTCTTTCCCCCTGTAGCCTCTTCTTTAAGATCCTACACCTCTATATCCCTCAAAATGCACTCTCTCTTTCTCACACACCCGCCCCACTCTCTCTCTCCCATAGTCTCTCTTGCTCTCTTTCCCCCTGTAGCCTCTTCTTTAAGATCCTACACCTCTATATCCCTCAAAATGCACTCTCTCTTTCTCACACACCCGCCCCACTCTCTCCCTCTCTCTCTTAGAGTCCCTCTCTAGTGCTTACTTCTCTCTCTTAGGGTACGTTTGACACAGTTTTTGGGAGCAGAAAGGAGTCTTTTACAAATTATGGAAGACCACCATTCCTTTACTCTTCATTGATTGGAGGTCTTTCAAAAATGGATCCATTTTGATGTTAAAAGAGTGCTGTGAGAGAGGCTGCCCTTCCACTTTGCAGCTTCTACGCCGTAATATCAAACATGAGTAAGACATTCAACTCTCACATCCGAAAACTTCCACTTATCAAACACGCCCCTAGTGACATTTCTCCGTCCTAGAGCTTATTTCTTTATATCCGAAAGCATCTCTTTCTATTCCTTCAAGAGCCTCTGAATCTCTTCCCACAAGAGCATACCTCTCTCTACCTTAAGAGCCTCTCTCTTTATCAAATAGCTTACCTCTCTTTCTATATCCTAGAGCCTATCCCTCTCCCTCTATCTATTTACCCTAGAGCCCATCCCCTCCTCTATCTCCCCCAAGAGCTCACCTCTTTCTCTCTCTCTACCTAAATGACTGGTTTTGGTGATGAGGATTTTATATTCGAGTTTTTTTAGCTCTTCCACAAACCTAAAAATTAATTTTAAAGTGGAAGAGTTATAACACTTTTTCAGTTTGCAGAGAGATAATTTTTGGGACCCTTGAGAAGATTACATGGATTTATGGAGTTAAGTGGAAGAGACTCAGAGGATAACGGAATATGGATGTTTAATCAGAAAACAACAAAGTATGAGAATATTATATGTTTTGGTTCTCGAAGGGAATGCAAGAAAATAATGATCTTTAGTCTGTACAGAAGACCAATATGCAGACACGATGGGGAAATTATATTGAGAATGTAAATATAAAGTTATGTATGATATGTTAAAATGGATGCATGTTGAGTGGCTCCCAATGAGGAAATAACAAATTATAAGTAGGGGTGCCAACAAGCCAAATTGAGTTCATTCATGTTCTAGTGGTTTCAAAGGATTCAAAATCTGATTATTTAATGAAATGTACTAAAATGGGGTTTTGGGATGTTGAGGCTAAAATTGTGGAGCCGTGTTCGAAAAATCAAACCGGCTTTGGAAATCGGCAATGTCAAGTTTCAAATAATCAGTAAATCGGCTAGTTCAATCGGCCTAACCGAGTAAGTCCTTCTTGGTCCAAAAAATGTTAAAAAAAATACAAAAAAATCTAAAAAAAATATGAAATATATATTTAAAGCATGATTAAACAAAGCACATCCAAATGAAGTTGAAAATTAGTAAAAAAAAAAAAAGGCATTTGAAAAAATCAATTTGTGCCCAAGGGTATTTTAAAACTTTTTCTAAATAGATGAGAAAATGTAAAATTAATTATTTATGGCCAAAACACTTTTCAATCTTTGCCAAAAGGATAAAAACATTAAAAAACATATTATAAAAAAAATCCCTTATTTTTTGAGATTTTATATAAATTTTTTATTTTTTATTTTTAAATACCCAGCCGGACCACCAAAACCAGCTTAACCCAAATCAGCTAGTGCGCCGTTATGGTTTTTGACAGGCCAGTACCTAGTTGGACTGGCCGAATTTGCAAACACTATTGTGGAGGTTTGTAATTTATCATGGTCTAGTTGACGCATGACGGCATGAGATTAGACAATATGGGTCGATCTTTTATCGATTAATTAAGGAAAGTCTGAATCTTCAATTTCAAAATTTTTGCATAAATTTCACGTTTAACAATTGGGAAGATAAAAATGCTGATGGCGGGTTATGTCAGAGGTATGCAACCTTCCGACATGGTTATGGCGACATAAACCACCTAGCATTTTTCGTTTATTGAGATTGTGATGCATGTTTTCCTTTTCAATCACTCCCACTTGACCCATGGTTAAAGGTTTGTACATAGGATTAGCTTTTGTTACATGTTTTAAGGCTTTCTGGACCTTAAAGCCATCACGTTCAACTTGGCTTGCCTGGTGAAGGGTAGAAACCAGTCCCACTTCAACATACATATTTATAATACAATAGAAAATATATGGGCAAGTATGGAGGGGCATGGCCGTTGATAGAGTGGAATGACGGACTAGGGTTCATGGAGCCGATCCCAAATAATTGAAAAAAAGGCTATGATGATAATACAAAAGGTGCAGTTGGCATACGGACACCTCCGTAAGTGTAGAGGTAAGGTGCCCTTCAACTTTTATCATGGTATATAATTTTTATGTAAAATGTTATTAGGATTATCTCAAAATCTATTTTTATATCTAATTATAAAATTTTAAATTTAAAAAATAGTTAAAATCAAGTAGATCTACAAACATATGAAAATCTAGAAAATGGACAGTGTAGATAATATGTTATAAAATGCACTATTTATGAGACTTAAAATCTTTTTATTTTTCATAGTCACACATCTCGATGTCGAGATGATCAATCAAAGGGTTTTTCAACATTAAAACTACCTTTTACGATGGAGTTTTTTGAGGGGCATCCATAGTTCTACATTTTAAGGTTGCATCCTTATATAAACTCTTTCCTAATACAAATTATAACCTTATTTTGAGCCGTATTTGTTTAATTATTATGTTAGTGAACTTAGCTTGGCTTGGAGGTAAAAGATATTGCTCGAGCTTGGTTCATCATGAGCCAATATGAGCTGCCTAGCTTGCCTTGCTCATGACCCTATTCATGTTATAGATGTTGCTTCAGTTGAATACAAATTATGAATAAGTATTTATAAGCTGAGGGTATATACGTGTGTTGGTATATGTATTGTATGTGCATGTATATAAGGGAAATAAATAGGAGCATGACTTTTTATTCACAAGCTATGTATCCTTATCCCTTCACTATCCTAAAATCTATATCTGAAATATTTCATAAAGTTTATAATCCAGGTTTAGTGACAATTAGCTAATGTGTTGTATCTGTCTCCCATTAAATTGTAATGAATAAACTAGAATGAGTGAAATACAATAAAATATGGAAAATATTTCAAGAATTTAGGCTACAAATTATACGAAAGTTGGGAAAAACTATGATGATGACGATTAGCTATAAATTATAATGGAACCGAGGGACCGAGTCAAAATAGACATATGCATTATTTTATGTGTTTCAAACGATGGTTTAAAAAACGGATCGGTGACTCGGATCGGGCACCCAAAAAACTGATCAGGATCGGCAAATCGGGTGAATTGGTCAGAATAAAGTTTAAAAAAAATCCAAAAAAATTATTAAAATTCATTATAAATATTGTTTTTTAGGAATTCAATAAGAAATGAGGGTACTCCATTAAGAATTTCCATGTTTTTGAATGAATATGCGAATATTGATATGTTCTTTCCCTGCATGAACCGCCATTCAGCATTTAATTTACATCACACAAAAGGATAAATATAGAATTATCATGGAATAAGTATATCAACATACAAGGACTACAATAAAGCATAAAATTAGTAACATATGATCTAAAAATAAAATGATAGACGACGTTATTGTTCTTCTTGGTCACGCTGGTGCCATTGATTGAATCCGTTTAACAATTCATTGATTCGATTTAAAAACGAATCATCGATATTATCAGGAGTCTGACTATTCCCAAATCCGTGAGTGTTAGTGTTGTGTTGTGTTCCCAATCCAAAATCCCCGAAGCTTGTCCATCTTTCATGCTCACCTGCACTGTCGTGCTCATCCCTACACTGTTGCTGTTGGGACTCGATATGTGAATAATATGGCTGGGATAGGGTGGCTTCAGAATTATCATCTCTCTCATTTTCTCTTTGAATAATATGGATTAAAAAAAAAATTAACAAATTTTTAAAAACTCAATCATGGATTAAAAAAAAAAAATCACAAATTTTCAAAAAATTCTATCATGGATTACAAAAAAAAATTCGATCATGGATTAAAAAAAAAAAATCACAATTTTTCAAAAAATTCAATCATGGATTACAAAAAATTCGATCATGGATTACAAAAAATTCGATCATGGATTACATATTCGATCATGGATTACAAAAAAAAAAAAAACATAAAAAAACAAAAAATTCCATCGTGGATTACAAAAAAAGAAAAAAACAATTCGATCATGGATTACAAAAAATTCAATCATGGATTACAAAAAATTCTATCATGGGTTACAAAAACAAAAAAAAAACAAAAAATTCGATCATGGATTACAAGAAAAAAAAACAAACATTTTGATCATGGATTACAAAAAATTCGATCATGGATTACAAAAAATTCTATCATGGATTACAAAAAATTCGATCATGGATTACATAAAATTCGATCATGGATTACAAAAAAAAACAAACAAAAAATTCGATCGTGGATTACAAAAAAAGAAAAAAACAATTCGATCATGGATTACAAAAAATTCAATCATGGATTACAAAAACTCTATCATGGGTTACAAAAAATTCGATTATGGATTACAAAAAAAAAACAAACATTTTGATCATGGATTACAAAAAAAAAAAAAACATTTCGATCATGGATTACAAAACATTCGATCATGGATTACGAAAAATTCTATCATGGGTTACAAAAAAAAAAAAAAAATTCGATCATGGATTACAAGAAAAAAAAATAAACATTTCGATCATGGATTACAAAAAGTTCGATCATGGATTACAAAAAATTCTATCATGGGTTACAAAAACAAAAAAAAAACAAAAAATTTGATCATGGATTACAAAAAAAAAAAAAAAAAAAAATCGATCATGGATTACAAAAAAATCAATTAAGTATTACAAAAAAATCTATCATGGATTACAAAAATAAAAAAATAATAATAATAAATAAATAAATAAATCCGTACAGGACTCGCCGATTCACTGTACGGTACTCGCCTATTTCGAGTCACTGTGCAGAATCGTCCTGTTCTCTCTCGAACCGGACGATTCCCGTTTTTTTCACCGATTCGATCCGTCTATAGTGATTCCCGAGTCGAACCGGGCGAGTCCAATTCGACCCGGCGTTTTTTTAAACTTTGGTTTCAAACAATAAAGAAAGTTTGGAATTCAAGAAATTTAACCAAACATCAAAAAGTAGCAAAAATTAATAGGATAAATTAAATAAATATATAAATAATATAAAATGATTTTAACAACTAAATGAAATAACAATACATTAAGGAAAATTGTTTCATGAGGCGGGGACCGTATTTCTACATTTGCGGTCCCCGAGGTATAAACCATCCATCTTAAAGATAGATTCAAATAGTGGTCCATTTAAAAATAATTGAAATTGACGGTCCAAATGTTTTTCGATATAATTATTATTTTTAATTTTAAAATTTTATTTATTTTTTATGTTCATGATCTCCATATTAGAGATTATATGTCCTTAAAAATTAGGTAAAAAATCTATATAAAAAATAGATTTTTAAGAGGTGACTCATTTCTACATGGACTCATAGAAACTGTTACCATATAAGTTTGATTTAGATAATTTTTCAAAAATCCACTTATAATTACCTGAATTGTTTTCGTGTCTTTTTCCACTCAAAAACAAAATAAAATATAATAAAGTGGTCAATGTGCCTCAAAAAATTAGTAAGGTGGTCAAATCAGCCAGCAAGGTGTTTTTTTTGGTGGTTAGTGTAAAGAATTCATTCTACTTAAGTACCTCCTTAAAACTGCCAAAATGCCTATATATTGGGTTTGACATCCTGAACATGCCGTATTTGTTAATTTGGCCCCATTTAAGAGGTTGATTCAAATTTGTAAATATCCTACTTATTATATGTTCCAAATCCGTAATATACTTTTTATTTCAATAAAATATCATGTATTGGGTTAAGAACCTAAATCAACCATGTGTATTTATGTCATTTGGATCTATTTTACTGGCTCAAGCCAACTTGCTTGTCATTGGCAATAAAAACATATATGTTTTTCATTAATGTATATTTTTTCTAGTTTAGAACCCATAACAAGTAAGATATCGTTCCTGCTTTCCCTGCCCCTAAAACCCCAACATTTATATAAAGCAATGATCCAATGCAACGGTTGCATCATAGTATAATAAACGACACTTCTAGAAAATCATGTTTGCAGTATTTGTACGACCCTAAATTTTGCGCACACTCTCTTCATCTCAATAATCAATCCCTAAAAAAAAAAAAGTTTAATTTGAACCCTAGATATTGTCAAAATGAGTCCCTTCCAAAAACGAATCTACACCATTTATTTTGTGAATTTCAAGATCTTAGCCTTTATAAGCTCAAAATAAATTTTTATTTTTTAACATTGTTCATCTAATGATAATAAAGCCATCCAAAAAAAATAGAAATGAAAAACTCCTTCTAAGGCATAGATCTAAGCATCTCACCAAAATGAACGGCCTATGCTAATTGGGCTAAAATAATACTTTTTATGTTGTGTTTTCAATTTTTCCTTTTTTTATATTGATCATTAGAATGAAAAGAGTGTATATTTCAAAATTTGGATCAAACAAATGGTCATAAGATGGTTTTTTAAGGTTGTTGCATCATATTACTATACAACGATTGCATAAAATGAATAGTGATTTTACCTACCCTCATCACTGTCCAAAGTTCATCGTACGGTCACGATTGTCCGGTAGTGTTTTATTTTCATTTTTTTTTTTTACAAATTGGAATGATTTGAAATTTGGAGCGTGTGTACATCTTAGGGAGACACACCTAATAAAAATATGAAAAATAAATAATTCATAAAATATAAATTTACCAAAATACCCCCATGAATTTTCGAGGGTATTTTGGTCAATTTATATTTTACGAATTAAATTTTTTTCGTATTTTTATTAGGTATGTCTCACAAAAATGGACACACACTCCAAATTTCAAGCTATTTGGATTTGTAAAAAAAAAAATGAAAATTGAAACACTACAGGACAATTGTGACCGTGCAATGAAGTTTAAATGGTGATGAGAATAGGCAAAATCACTGTTCATTTTCGCTCCATAGTGTGCGCACTATATATATATATATATATATATATATATATATATATATATATATATATATATATATATAATACATTCTTAGGTTTCCCTTAAATCCCCTCACCCACTCATAAGCATCTATTTTATTTCCTTAATATTTTGTATATCACTAATTTGGACCGACATAGACCAATCCACATCAACAATTAGGCGATTCGACACAGGCCTGTAGGTTGGATGATCCACTCCCCACATATATGGGTTTCGAAACATTAAAGAAATTTATATAATTTTAGAGAAAATATTAAAAGACTTAAAAAAAAAAAAAAAAAAATTGTGCATTTTCATATATTTGTTAAAAATAAAATTACTTTTCATCAAATTTCTAAGCCTCTAAAGTGAAACATTTTAGTAGGGATGGCAACGAGATGGCTTGGTCCTAAATAACTAGGACTTCGGCTACAACATGTATCCTGAGGGCCGGGCCAAGGCTAGGGCCATGACAAGGTCGACCCTGTTTTTTCTTTACTTTTCTTTTTTATTTATTAAATTTTCCTTTCCTTTTGGTATACTTCTCTTCTGTTTAGTTTGACCTGGCCCTGATAGAGCTAGGGGCAGGCCTGGACCAGGGATTTTTTGGCCTGGTCAAGGAGCCCTCCCATTGCCAACGTATATTGTAAACTCACATATTTTGCTAGTTTGTATATTTATTTATTTATTGGATGTTAAGTATAGATTTAATTAGACAAAGGAATAAAAAAGCTCCATAAGTACAATAGGAAACAAATAGACAAATAAATAGAATAATACAAGTAGTATTCCTTACTTCTATAGTTGACCTACCTTGACATCCACACACAAAATAGACCGTTACCTCCAAGGATCCCATACCACCTATTGCCTAAGACCCAACTAAACCATACAAAACACTTCCAAAGACACCCTCCACAAATCCTTTACTCCCCAAACCAAACCTCTCAGTAGACACCCCATAATTGCCTTCCCTTGTACAATGACCACACATGTTGGGGTTGGGTCGGCGCACAACCTACACTGAAACGCCGCTCAGAAGAATAACATGAAAAGGATGGCGGTATATAGGAGGGTAGTGGCAATAACAAGTGACTAACAACCAAATGGCCATAGATATGCAAAAGAAGGATTTGCATATCCTAAGCTCCCAGACACCCCATAAGTGACATAAATTGCATGGGGAGATTTGGTTTAAACTCTAGAGGACATTCCTCTTCTAGTAGAGGATCTTGTGCTGCTTCCCGTGAGAAGGTCAGTAGTTTGGATGGCTCGTGGAACTTTGGCTCCAGTCATGGCTCCAAGACTAATCGTGGCTCTAAGAAAGTGTCGAGAGTTGATAAGGAAGTTGAGCATTCTAGCAGTTGGAAAGAAGTGTGCTTTGGCTCGGGCTCGAATGTGGAAGTGTCATCCCCTGGGTTCTGGCCCTGGTAGATGTTCTGTTTATTCCTGTTCTCCCCAAAGCTACTAGTAGTTGGCATGATCAACTTCAAAAAGAAGTGGTTTGCTCTTTTAGCCCCCTTGAGGAGGACCTGAGCATGCTCCATGTCTGGGCCTCTAAAACTTGGGGTGGACCTCTTATTTGCCGCCTTCTCCCCAATCAGAGGGCCTTGATCTTGTTTGACAAGACGAACAGTATGGCTCATGTGCTCAAGCAGCACTTCTAGAGGTTTAAGTGAATGACCATGACGGTTGAAAGATGGTCTGTCAATGTTTATCCCTCCCTTATTTGTATCCCCTTGCTTTGGATCAAGGTTCTTGGCATTTCTATTCACGCCTGGACTAAGGAGGTTTTTAATCTCGTTGCTGCTAAATGTGACAAACTTTTGGACATTGATTGGTTCACTACTGTTGGACCAAGTCTGGGTGTTCTCCGAATGAAGATTCAACCAGCAGCTGGCTACAAGATTCCAGCTGAGATGTTGTTGAAGGTGGGAGACAATTTTTTTGGCCAGTCCATTCAGGTTGAATCGGGAGCACTTCTGCCTCCCCAAATTCCTTCTCCGTCATCGGATTCATCTACCCCGTCGATGGTCCCCGACCATTTTCCAGGTAACGGTCACCTGAGCGACTAGTGGATGGTTGTTTTAAAAAACAGGAGGGCTCTTTCTCTTAGGAATCTGCTGCCTCATAAGAAGATTTTCCGACATGAATGACGGAAAAAGTTGTTTCGAAAGGTCTCTGCTAAAGGTGGCAGGACGCATGCTAAGCATTTATTGCCGGTCTCTAATTTGAATTCAATTTCAAATTCATGCTAATCTATCGTCTAAGCCTAAAGGTGTTCCTGAGTGTCCACTGCGGTCTCATCCCAAATTTTTTGTTTTCCCCAACTCTATTAATGCTATGGGTGAATCTTCCAAAATGTTTGACGACCTTTCATCTAAAAGGAATCATCTTGGGGTTGCGTCTTTGGTTCCTAAGCCATCACTTTCCTTGAGAATCCCTACAGACTCTTCTCATCAGATGATTGCAGATGATCAATGCATTTCACACATTATCTCACAGCGGGTGGGAACTATTGGAAATAGTGTCAGCATGTTCTTCCCTAGAGAGGAGGCGGTGCCTGATCATGCCTTTTCGGCTGCCTAGAGAATTGACCTCGACCTTGGTGAATGGATAAATGAGGATTTAGGGAGAGACGGTTTGCCATATGTCGATGATCTTTTGAAGGGAAATGATGGAAAGGATATTACCGATGGGGCGATTGATATCCCTTCCGATTCACTTCCGCCCTTTGACGGTTCTGTGGTGCCTTTTCATCATTTTATCTCTCCTTTGAAGACAAACCCAGGCTTCATTCTTTTCTTCTGGAGTCTTATGTCTTATTGCCCTCTTCACCTTATCTTCTTAAGAGTATGTTGTTTGTGCCTTAGTTCTCTAATGGCTCTTCTGGTGATCATCATAGATGTCGAGGTGGAGAGGGATGTCCTTCTCTCTAATCCTGATGTTATCCCATATAATATAGTTTGTATGTCCCTCTTGGTTTGAGAATATAGTAAGACTTGGGGTCAGCTCACCTTCTCCATGTTGTCGATGGTGGCCTCCCCAGAACATCATCAAAACAGTATGCGCCTTGCCACCATTTCGGATATCCCGAGGGCTCCTCTTGTTCTGATCATGGATTCATTTGGTGATGAACTACCCTCGGATTCTGAAGAGTGGAATGTTAAAGCATGCAAGAGGAGCTTAGTTCATGATCGGGATGCAAGTCTTTTGACATGTATGAAGGCCAAGTTCAAAGGTGAGATCAGGCTTATTGAGGAAGGTGTATTCCCTAACGCACCGATGGCTACCCATAGACCTAGATGTCGTCACCTAATACTGCAGAAGGAGGTTGCTGATCTTGCAGAAGGCCTCTCTTTCAACCCTTTTGCTTATGGTACTACTAGCACTACAAGGAGCGAAAGGGGCTTTTGTTTTCCATGTTAGTCATCTCATGGAATGCTCGAGGTTTGGGTGGAGCACGTAGGAGAAGGCAACTACACAAGTTGATCGACAAATGTAGGCCTAATGTGCTTCTTTCGCAGGAAACCAAACTCAAGTATATGGATGTTTCCTTTATTATAACTTTTTGGGGCTCTGGCCCTATTGACTTTGCTTTCTCTCCTTCTAATGGACGTTCTGGTGGCCTACTTACTAAATGGGATTCCTTTGTTATTTTAAGGTATATTTTGGATATTTCCTTTCGTTTTATTACTATGAACTTTTGTGGCCCTGATAGTTTTTTGTGGTGCCTGACGAATGTTTATGGCCCTAATGCTTATGGTGAGAAAGAGGAATTTCTTAACTCTTTGTCCACCATTGTTTCCAGGGTGGGCATTCCCTGGCGAGGTGATGGGGACTTCAAAATGGTCCGATGATCTCATGAAGCTCTGTTTCAGGCTGTGTTGTCTCCAGCCATGTCCATATTCAATAACTTTATCTTTGCCCATTCTTTCCTTGATTATGAAATTTTGAGCACTAGCTTTACATGGTCCAATAACTCAGTTGTTGACTCGAAAATGTCCAAGCTTGATCATTTTCTGGTCTTGGTTGAATGGGCCGAGCAGTTCCCCTGAAGCGATGGTTAAGGCTCTTCCCCAATTTGATTCCAACCATACTCCTATTTTGCTTGATTCTTCTAGGGTGGTTTCCAATCCTCGTCCATTTCGTTTTGAATTAATTTGGTTGGAGGACAAGACCTTGGCTGAGGTGGTTAAATCCTCTTGGGCCACTATTATGTCCCACCGATGGCTAGGTTTCGTTCTTTCTAGCAAACTTAAGCTTTTGAAAAATAATTTAAAGGTTTGGGGTAGAGACAAATTCACGAACTTGGTTGGGAACATCGGTAGGTTGGAACAAGAGATTTCTAATCTCAACTCTCTGGAACAATTGATGGGTGGTTTGAACACTGATCAATTGTCGAACAGAAATGCTAAAAAAGTGGAGCTTGATAATTATCTACGGTTGTATGAGATCTTTTGGTTTCAGAGATCGCATTCTAAATGGGTTAAACAAGGTGATAACAACACAAACTATTTTCATGCCATTGCCAATTCTCGACTCAAATCTAACTCTCTCTCTGACCTATTCATTTCGGAGGTAGATATGGATAATCCTGTTGAGGTTACTAATTCTATTGTTGACCATTTCGAAAAAACTTTTGGCTCTGACCCTAGATTGCCTTTTGACTTAGTAGAAGTGCCTTTTAAGACTCTCTCCCAGGTATCGGCTTTAAATCTGGAATCTTCTTTTACTATCGATGAAGTCAAACTTATTGTTTTTGGCTTACCTTGGGATAAAGGCCCTGGACTTGATCGTTTTCCTTTGGCTTTCTTCTAGGACTTTTGGGAGATTTTGCAGTTTGATATTATGCGGTGGCTTTTTCAGTTATATGACGATGGTATTGCCTGCCACATCATCAACTCCACTTTTATATCTCCGATTCCTAAAAAGGGATCGATCTCTTCTCTCAAAGACATTCGGTCAATCAGTCTTTTGTCAGGCCTCTACAGTATTTTAGCCAAGGTGTTGGCTAACCGTCTCCGTGCTGTCATCAATGACGTCATTGACGACTTGCAAACTGCCTTCACCAAGGATTGTTATATTATGGATGGTGTCATGCTGGCATTCACACTACGGACACGCAGGGTAATAAGAGCCTTTTGTTCAAACTTGATTTTGAAAAAGCTTATGACCGTGTGGAGTGGGACTTCCTTGATTATTTTATGTCTCTTATGGGTTTTTGATCCAGGTGGAGGAATTGGTTGGGTTGCCTTTCTTCAACACATTTTCCTATTTTGGTTAATGGCTATTTGCGTGCTACTAGAGGCTTGAGACATGGTGATCCATTATCCCCCTTCGTTTTTACTATTGTTGGTGAGGATTTTAGTAAGATGTTTCAAGGCCTTGTGGATGCCAATCAAATTGTAGGCCTTCCGGCTTGGCCTAATGGTTTGATTATTAGTCATTTGCAATATGCAGATGACACTTTGATCGTTATGGAAGGAAATGACGTGAATGTTCATAATATTTGGCTTTTTCTTAAGCTTTATGAATTAATCTCTAGAGCCCAGGTGAATCTCGATAAATCCAAACTCCTGGGAATTAATTGTTCGTCCGACGAGGTTCAGAATTGGGCCTCTGGCTTGAATGTGATGTGGATTGCTTTCCTATAAAGTATCTTGGTTTGCCACTCCTTAATGGGAGTGCTCCTAGATCTTTATGGGATCCCCTCATCTAGAGGGCCCAATCAAAGCTAGATGGCTGAAAAGCCTGTTATTTATTGTTTGTGGGCAAAACTACCCTTATTGATGCTACCCTGGCTAGTATTCCTGTTTATTATCTTTCCCTTTTTCAGGCCTCGACAATTGTTGTTGCTAAATTTGAAGCTTTAATGCATAACTTATTATGGAGTGGATCCCAATCTAAGAAAAAGATCCATCTCGTTAAGTGGGATTCTGTTTGTCAGTCTAAAAAGGTGGGGGGCCTTGGCATCCGTCATATTAGGTCAGTAAACGATTATCTGCTCACCAAATGGTGGTGGAGGCTGTATGCTAATGGTGGTCAACTCTGAGCCAAAGTCATCATTGGCAAGTATGGTAAGACCCTGATGGTCCCTATATGAGGAGATGCCTGAGATCCTCTAAGCTCTCTGTGGTGTGGAGAAGCATTCAGACCGTCAGACCTCTATTTCCTTGCCTATTCTTGAATGCTGGTGGGTGATGGTCATCTTACCAGTTTTTGGCAGGCTAAATGGTTGGGAGATTACCCCCTGAATACTGTATCTGGACCTTTATCTCAAAGCTACCTGCAAAAGTGTTATGGGAGCTGATCTCGTCTCGTTAATTGATGACACTCTAGTATGAAACATCAGTCTGCCATAAGGATCAATACTTTGGTTGGAAGTCAGTTTGGGGCAGTGTTGAACAACATGTATACCTTTTGTTTTTATCCTTGGAAACAAGATAGACTGATTTGGGGTTTTGATACTAGGGGTTGCCTTCTCTAGTTTGTCTCTTTATAATGAAATTTGGAGAGACGTATATTTTGAAGACAAGAGGTATCTTGCAAAATTTTGGAGATGCCAGGCTCCGGCCCGAGTTAAATCTTTCCTTTGGCTGCTAGCCTACAAAAGACTCTTGACAATAGATTAGCTAAGATGCAGAGGGATGATTTTAACAAACGTTTGCCTCTTTTGTAAAGAGGACAAAGAGAATATTGACCATGCGTTCCTTCGATGTCCCTTTACTGCCATTTTTGGGCTTGGCTCTTGGTATTACTGGCTGGAATGAGCTGTGGCTCCAGAATGCATCCTCCCTAATGCATCAGATGTGGAAACCCTCTTTCTCCTTCGTTGGCCTGCATCTTTGGAGAATTATAGTTGCTAAATTATTGTGGAACTTATGGAAAGGATGTAACTTCGGGACCTTTGAAGGCATTTTCAGAAATGTTGACTCTCTTAAGACGGTTATCTAGCGCACAGCCGTCTTTTGGGCATACGTTGTACTACTGTGTCCAATTGTTCTCTCTTTGCCCATTTTCGTGGTATAATTAAGTTTAAGAAGTCTCACTTGTAACCTCGTTGTGTCTGGGTCAAACCTCTGGTCGGCTGGTTTAAGATCAACTTTGGTGGTAGCGTACGAGGTTCCTGCTCAGGGGGAAGGGCTTTACTGCGAGACCATCAAGGAGTGACTTGCTGGTTTCTTTCGGAGACTTTCCATTCTTGTGAGGTCAATGAAGCAGAGCTTTTTGCTCTTAAGATGGGGGTGCTTCGTCTTGACCTTTCACTATCCAAGATCATCATCGAAGAAGATTGAACTAATGTTATTAGCTGGTGTCATCATCGTGCTCTTGTGCCTTGGAGGCTTAGAGTGGCGCTATGGATGAGATGTTGTGGGCTTTGAGAGACCGGAAAACTTCTTTCTGTTTGATTTGCAAACATGCAAACTCAGAGGCCGACTGTTCAGCAGGCATGGTCACTTATGAGGGACCTTTTATGGTTCCCTTACTTTTTTTTGTTTTTTTCGGTTTCTTTCTTTTTTTCCTTTTTCCTTTTCTTCTTTGTTGTTGCTTCTTTCATTATCTTAATGCATATCACCTTTTTTTGAAAAAAAAAAAAAACAAGTGACTAAAAGTAGGGAATATAAGATTGATCAAAGAAGAAGTAGGAGAGGGAGTAAAGTGAAGAAAAGGACAAAAAAAAAAAAAAAAAAAAAAAAAAAGAAAAAAAGAGGTGGAGGCTCCCCAACCTTACAACATACCCTTAAAAGAAAGTATATAAAAAACCAAAACTGAGCTCGCTAAATCTGCTGAAGGGCCAAAGCCCCCATCTTAAGCGTTAAAGTAAGTTGCCAAATATAGGGGTATTATCAAGCCCCCAAGACCTGAGAAATGATCACAATAGGATGCCAAAACCCATTTGCTAGTTCACTTTATAGTGCTCTTTTGATAAATGGGCAGAGTGGCATGATGGGCACCAACCTCATGGTCAAGTCCATGCTACCGTGGGTCTACGACACAGCCAAAGGGAGGCCAATGCAAGCCGGGCCCCAAACATGGTCCGAAATCTGATTCTAGGGCCCATTTTAATTTAGGCGAGCAAAATGCTCATTGTCATATAAATGTCTTTAAGAAAAGTTATGGACAAAGTTGTCATTTGTTTCTCTTAAATTCGTTGAAGCGGCCTGTATTTTTCCATTATTCACAGCAACAGAGAGTCTCTCTTAAACGATAGCAAAGCTTCGTGTGAAGTTTTTGAAAGAGGTCGAAGGCAAATGGTTCTGTTTCTCCTAATAAACCCTAAGTTTTTCAGTTCTCAGTGCTCATATTGACCAGGTAAATTACTATTTTTTCTAGGGTTTTGGTGACTGCATTCGTTTATGATTCTTCTGAGAATTTATTGTTTTTAGAGCTCCTTTTTTCAACCCTAGAATCGCAAAAATAAGAAACATAAATATGATTATTTTTTAACTCAACGTGTCTCCAATGCTCACACTAGACGTGGATTGGTACCGTGTAATTGATATTTGGGTTTCAAGTCATCGGGACATATATTACTTAGAATTATTATCATTTATTTGTTTGTTTGATTATTTTGAAACTAGCTGGAAAATGTCAAACCATGGCACTCCATTTTTTCTAGTTTTCAGTATTGTTGTCTCTATTGTTGCTGTTGATCAAAGCATTTGGTTTGAATTCAGAGTTCAGTAGGATTTTTTTTTTCTTTTTAGTGAGTCTTATATTAGTTTTAAATTATTTTTGGCACTAAGTCGTGATCTGTGTGAGGGTGGCCAATATTTGTTGGGGTACTTTTTATTATTATTTATTTTTATTTTCAAGATTTAACACTATGCCCTAAATTTCTATTGCGGAAGGGTTTTAGAGCTCTCATGTTGTTTTCTTTTTATCAGAGGAGATGGATTCGATGTCCATTATTTTGTTGAGAGGAGGTTTCCAAACAACAGTTGGTTAAGGGTTTATTGATTAGGAAGTTGACACTAGTCCGGAAGAAATATTTGGTCTTTTATTGTTTTTGGTGTGAATTTAAACTAATGATGCGAGTTCATGTCCTTTTTTTTTTGGTAGGAAAGAATCTTATAATGCAAATAAATATATCCTAAGTGAATGAAAAAGTAAGGGATTTTGACTAGCAACAAAAATGTGTCACATGAGCAAGATTATTGTTTATTTCCGATTCCTTTTCATAATTATCGGGCGAACAAAAGTTATTTTAGAAGTAAGAATATTCTTCAACTTGGGTAGCTTTTTAAGGTCCTATATGCCACCCTTTGTATTTTAGGATGCTCTTGTGAAAGCGCAAAAGTAGGTATGTAACGCAGGTGATATTGAATTTTGACATTGAGACTCTTGGAAGTTTTCTCATATGAAGTCTATCACTATAAGTCGATTTATAGGAAGAAGTATTACTAGGATGTAAAATTTTCGTATCATGCTATAATGTCATTCGGATATTTGAGGATGTTAATGTTGGTATAGTTTTATAGTGTTGCAATGTAATTTTTGTCATGTGCCGATTTTGTTTTCAATTTTCACAATTGCTAGCGCATAATTTTATGGTTAGTAGCTTTATTATAGCAAATAAAGTGATTCTTAAGCTGTTTCTTGTCTCCTTGCTTTTTTTTTTTCTTTTCCAATAACGGCTTGATGAACATGTTTTACTGCTTTCAAAATATTTTGTATTTATCTAATTGGTTTTTACATATTTTGAAACTTACTAGAATAGCTTGTGCTTTAACACCTCGCCTCTTTTATCTGACACAACCTTACTAGCAACACTAGTCCATTTATATACCTTACTGGTTCAATGTTTTCAACCATATATTTCTGTTATACCTTTTTGGACTCCCGCCAAATGTGGTTTGTTTTGTTACTTGTGAATGTGTGTTATTATGCTGATGGATATTCTAATGGCTCTTGATTACTCACTAATAGTTTTGTTCCATGATTGCAAAAAAGATGAATAGTGGTTCATTCGCGAAAAGACGAACATCAATACATTATATTCTTTTGAGTATCGATACAGACTGTTTCTCGTTCTGGAGTGCTATGCTTCTTGTTACTCGGTATTGTTTTTTCTTTAATACAAATAAATGTAAGCTAATCTTTTAGATAACTTTTTTTACACACAATGACAAATGGTCCTGTAGAGGAACTTAAATATCCACCCCCACAGTAACTCTCTAGTTTTCTTGAAACAATTATTTTGACTATCTTGAACTCACCTTAAAATCAAATGTGCCCAGCTATTTATCTCATGATTTCATTCAACCAACACAATTACATAGAATTTATATGTGCCTGCCAGATAAAAATGTCTTCTCAGGCCTGGTTATCACCAGAGGTGCAGCCTTCGGCACCTGGAGTTCCCCCCCAACCTTTAACACCAGGTCAAACAACAACTGGTGGGCCCCCTGGTCCTTCCCCTCCAATTCCGAGGCCCCAAAATGATCAACCTCAAGAATCGGTGAGAGCAAAATTCGTAGCCTCTCCAGGCTACATTCTTCCTGCTCCTTCCTTCTCATATGGTGTAGTATCCCAGAACAATAATGCGCCAAGGGCGTCTTTGCCTCCTCAATCTACTCCTGTAAGCAACCAATCTCATTTTGGTGCTACAATTCTTCCATTACAATCTAGATTAAATTTATTTTTGTGAAAATACGCTGTAATATTTTTTTTTGAGCTCTAAAAGTTATATATTCATGCGTAGTCCAATTGGATCGTCACTTTCTTATGAAACGATGTACAATGATGGAGGGAGAGGGTGGGACCCACCACTGGGGCCATGTCGTGTTCTGGGGGGTGCTACTCTGTTTATCATTGTATATCATTGCATTCAACGATGGTAACTCCCATGGACATGAATTATAAAGTAACCACATGAATATATTGGATTATGGTACACTTTTCTATTACTTTTCGTCACAATATTCGTATTGGGGTGAATGAGCAAAGAATGCTATGCAGCTCTCTGCAGTTTCTGTTCAACCTCCAGTTCCAGGTCATTCTGCAACATCTGGAGCTTCTTTTTCATACAGTGTGGCTTCTCATGCAACCACTACATCAGTAAGTTATCAGATGCTAAATCTTTTTTTAAAAAGAAAAAAAAATCGTCGCACATTGCAACTTAAATGTTTGATCTACAAAGTGCTTTTTTTTTCTTGTTGGTTTTATTATCTACTTATTTTTTTATTAATTTCTTTGTCTTAGTGTTACATAGTGGAAACTTTACTTTTGTTTTTCGGTTTCTTTAGTGTTACTATGTCTTCAGCATAGTTTCAACTTTGAGTCTTATTAATTTCTTTTTCTTAGTGTTACATAGTGGAAACTTTACTTTTGTTTTTCGGTTTCTTTAGGGTTACTATGTCTTCAGCATAGTTTCAACTTTGAGTCCAGCTCATTGTGACTTAAAGGTTTGCTCTACGTGGCGGATATTTGTCGGTATAGATTGAAGTCCATATATTGTTTCAGGCTACTGCTTCCAATCCCATGCAAGGAGGAAAGCCAGCTGGCCCAACTTCTGCTGCATCATTACAACCTCCAGTTCCTGGGCAGTCTTCTGTTTCTGTCCACCCAAATTCATGGGATCCTGAAAGGCCTGTCCAAAATGCTCTGGCCCAAGCTCGGCCACCTTTTCTGGTTCGAAAAGGACCACCATCAACATCTGGTTTTTCATTTAGTGGAAACTCCCAGTCGGTTTCCTCAGAAGACTCTCAGAAACATCAAGCTTCTAACTCTGTATGCTTCTCTCTTATGAATTCTTTCGTTCCCTGTCTTATCTCTTTCATTATTTTCTTTTGTTCCCCACCCCACACAAACCCACCACCTCTCTCTCTCTCTTCCCCCCTTCTTTCTGTCTCTATCTCTCTCCTCGGCCCTTCTTCTTCTCCCCTTTCTACCTCATTGTACATATTTCAATTTATCTGTCTTATTGAGTAGAAATTGATGTATACTGCATTCTATTATATAAATTGAATGCTTGTAAAGGCATAATTTATTTTCTTAATCATGTAATTGCCTCAGTTAGTGTTTCGTGGGTTTTTTTTTTATTATTAATATTATTTTATTTCTCTCAGGATGCTTCTGCAGCAGTTGCACAAGAAGCTAAAACTTCCCAACCATCATCATCTACCGCCCAAACCACACCATTGCCTGCTCCCTCTTCTACAACTTCTCGTCCAGTCTCTTCTTCCCCTAATACATATGCAACACCTTTTTATATGCCAAAGGCACCTCCTTTTCCTGGGCCTCCTAGATTACCAGTGACTCCTGGAACCCCTGGTCCCCCAGGCATAGCATTGTCTGCCCCTCAATTATCATCTTCTGTAAATATTCGCCCGTCAGTAATAGATACCAATTCTGCAATTATGAGACCCAATATAGCATCTTCTGCTCCTGGTACATCTAATGCAGCTTCAGTTCCTATCACACAAACTGCTCAACCTCCTATTTATTCCCCATATCCAACTTTACCTGGGGTGGTGCCTCCCCCTCAGGCTATGTGGATGCACCCTTCTCAAATGGGGGGATTGCAACGTCCACCTTTCTTGCCATATCCTGGGACCTTTCCTGGTCCCTTTCCTATGCCACTTCGTCCCATCACTGTTCCTCCTGTTGCTATGCCGGATTCATCTCAACCTCCTGGGGTTTCCCCTATAGGACCTCCTGGAGGGATACCTTTGGCAGATCATGGAGCTGGGATTCAAGTAACCATTTCGGAAGAACAATCACCTCCTCCTGGCATTGGTACTTTGCAAATATCCTCAATATATTGTGGTTATTTCTGTATGTTTGAAATATGTATACATGCACATATACACAAGGCTTACATACGACACATGCACAATATATCCACTGGTATATATAGATATATATATATATATATATATATATATATATATATATATTCATACACAAAAGTTACTACATTTTACATGGACGCACACATGCGATGTGATTTTTCATATAGTGATTGGAGTTTTGCCAACCAGATAAGGAGAAAGACACAATTGACTATACAAACAAGGATGATAACGCTGTTAGTAATGAAGATACAGACCAATGGACAGCACACAAGACAGACACTGGCGCTGTGTACTACTACAATGCGCTTACCGGGGAGTCCACTTATGAGAAGCCTCCTGGTTTTAAAGGGGAGGTAGGTTGAAATCTTGCTTCGAAGATGACTAACCTGGTAGTAATTCTAATGTTAAAATGTTGTTTGGTAACAGGTCTTGGTTTTCTTTCTTTTGCAGCCAGACAAAGTGATCCTTCAGCGTACTCCAGTTTCATGGTATGTGTAATTGGTAGTGAGTCGAGCTTCTTTGTGCTTGGTATGTATTCTTGGTATTGAATAGAGCTTCTTTCTTCTTAGTTTCCGGTATTCCCTTGGGTATGTATGGTTCATTTTTAAAAATTGATCCTATAGAAACTTTTTACTCCTTCACTAAACTGTATTTGTGGATGATTGCGTAATTTTTTTTTCTCATTGATCACTCTTTGTATTCTCCCAGCATGATTTAAGAAGATTTTTCAGAAATGATGGGATTCTTCCTTTCCATTCATTTTCATTGATTTTCTCGTTGACTTGTAAAAGTGTCCAGATGCATGCTTGCTTGTTCGTTAATTGTGATACATTTGATTAACTCCTTGACTTGCAAATGTTGCTGAAACATGCTCCAATAAGGGCTTGGTATAATTTGTGTTTTAATTTTTTCTGTACATCGAAGAGAGCAGATTAATGATCTAGCTTATTTTGTTACATTATGCTTGAGCACTTTTTATCTTGTTATCACATGCATCTTACTTTACTAACGTTTTAGGTCTTTATTATATGTAATTTACATTAGTTTGTCTTGGTTGGTCAGGGAGAAGTTGGTGGGTACAGATTGGGCACTAGTTGCAACAAATGATGGCAAAAAGTACTACTATAACACTAAGAGCAAGGTACATTGTTTTCTAATCATTTTGGTATGTTACATCATCTATATGTAGATGCTTGAATATTGTGTATGTACATGCAAGCAACCGTACAGAGTGCATTGTCTCTACCCTCCACTAGTTATATGTGCATGTTTGCAAACATGTGCATTTGCTTGTATCTCATGCACACAAATTCTATCTCCGGCACACATAAATTCATGAATGCATGCGTACATAAACCTAAATATGTGCATTTGTATGGCACCAATATGCATGTATACATGTGGATATGTGATATTTTTGTTTCATGTTAGTGTGATTGCCGATTCCAAATAGTTGTGATAGGGCTTGGATGATGATGATGATGATTGATGTGATTGCCATTTTAGGGCTTCGATACTTCTGTGTTTCCTCAAATTTGTTTTGTTGTTGTTCTATCCATTGTTTTTCTTATTCTGGAGATGTTGAATTATAGACACAGGCACATTAATAGGTCTGCATTTGGAGAAGATATGAAATTATGTGGATGACACATACTTAGGATGACAGTTTCCCATGGTGCAACTCAAAGGATATGAAATGACATTGCATTGGGAGAACTGTATTAGGCAAAGCATCCAAGTATTCCATGAGTGTCAGGTGCTGAAGGGTGGTTATCGGTATTGAATATCATCATATATTGTTTACTGGAAAGTCATGGCTATTAGACAAGTCCATAAAATAAGTTGCTACTGAGAACCATCTCCTTTATGTTCTTTAGTTGTGGACAATTTCCAGCTACGATTTGTGTTATCGCCATCGACACTATTCTAGCAATGCCTGTGTTGTAGACCTATAAGTTGTATTCTAAAACCCTTCTAATTACAAGCTATCCAAGTTTTTGTCGTGCAACTTACATTAAGATTCAAATGTTAGGACTTTCTGTCTCTTTTTTGTCTATATTTATGGCTTCATCAGACTATCCAGTATCACTTCAGTCCATACCCGTTATGTGGTGGTCATGTTGCTGTGATTCAGATTAGTAGCTGGCAAGTTCCTCCAGAAGTTGCTGAGCTGCGAAAGAAGCAGGAGGCTGATGCTGCTTTAAAAGCAAATGCTCCTGTACAAAATGCCGGTATATCATCAGATAAGGGTTCTGTTTCTTCCAGCTTGAGTGCTCCTGCAATTAATACAGGTGGTCGCGAAGCCATGACATTTAAATCTGCAACTGCACCTGTTTCTTCTTCTGCTCTGGATTTAATAAAAAAGAAGCTGCAGGATTCAGGCATGCCTGTCACCTCATCAGCTCTTCCATCTTCTACACCAGTCCCTACTACATCAGATGCAAATGGTCAAAGAGTGGTTGATACCACAGTGAAAGGTCAGCAGAGTGAGAACAGCAAAGACAAGTTAAAAGTTGCTCAAGAGGTAGGACATGTCTCAGATTCGTCATCAGATTCAGAAGATGTGGACAGTGGACCAACAAAGGAAGAGTGTGTTATCCAGTTCAAGGTACATTGGCTTTTTCCTTTTACTCTAGCCATGCTGGAATATATTGGTTGTCTACTTAATATTAAGCATTTATTGCTTATTCGTTTGTTTTTAGGAATGTTAACTTGGGACCTCGTGGGAATGAAACTCTAGACATCAAGTTGTGGCACCTGCCACCCTGACCCACCTTTGCTTAACGCCCTAATGCTGGAAAATGTAGTTTATTAGTAAATTCTCCTTTCTGTTGAAAAGATGGGATTTGGGAGGGCTGTAGATCAGGGACTAGGATAATGGTGCCATATTTGCTATCTTTGCCTTGAATGGCTATGCACCCTCCCTTCACACTAATTTTAGAAATAGTGAGATAATTAAGAAATTAAAAGTTTGTCTTATGTTTCAATTTTTTTACTTCCTGTCTTTGCTTTGGCATTTGTATATGCCTCAAGTTTGAAAATTTCTGGTACTTATGCTTGTGATTTTTATCAATACTCTAGGAGATGCTCAAAGAAAAAGGAATCGCACCATTCTCGAAGTGGGAAAAGGAATTGCCAAAGATATTGTTTGATCCCCGCTTTAAGGTTAGCTGCATATATAGATTCTAATTTTCTTTGTATGGGAATTCTGGGTCTTTTGAACTTCTTGAAGCAGGTTTGTTTGGATTGTGTTTTAGATCTATTTGTGATATTAGTGATTATTGCAGCTCATTCTCATGTTGTCCCCCACCATATAGATCCATAAAACTGGTTATTATCGATGATTTTCTCTGGTCTGTGCAATGTAGTAACAACTTCATTGTGTCATATAATTAGTTTTGATTATGGATGGTAGCTATGGTTTTTGCGTTTTCCGAACTGCATATACAAACTATAGTGTTTTCCATTTATGCATAAAAGAAACACATATTTCAGAGGTACCTTTGGTTGCACATTCATTTTTGTAATTGCAACTTTTCTTCTCTGGAACATTTGTATGTTTATATGGTTTGTGTATCTTATGGTCTCTTTGAAATGAAAAGTGTCTCAATTTGTTAAAATGCTGTAAATCCATCTCTTAAGCTGAGATTTAAATCATATTATTTACTTTGTGGCCGTTGTTGGTGGAAATTGATCTAATCCTTTCAATATTAACTCTAGCTCTGTTTGCTTTTGTTTTACAATTTTCTCATACAAAAAGAACTTGACCTTTAGCAGTTGCACCGTTTGAATGTTTCTTTGGAGTGTGTTAAAGAGCAAAAAAAAAAAATTGTCCCCCGGAATAGTGGCCTTCCCCTTTACCTTCATCGTAGTAACGTGGGGGGCCTTGATGATCTTCTAAAAGTTCGTACTGAACCTCCTCCTATGGATGCCATTAATTGAATCTCCTTTGCAGTCTTTAATCTTTCTGAACATCTATGTATAGGCTTCTCTCATTCATTTGCTGTCCTGATGAATCTCTGGAATCTCTCAAGTTTAAGATAATGCTAGTAGGGTTGGTCCTCCTTGAAGATAATGTGTGTGTCCAGCAGACTTCACTGTCAGTCAATATTTTGGAGACCAGAATGGGCTGGCCATTTTGGTTAGATTTGATCGAAGACAGCTCATGTTCTGTTCTGGTCACCTCTTGATGTCAAAAGATAAAAAAATAAAAATAATAAAAATGCGTTGAACATGTAAGACTCAGTTTGATTTGAATTGGCTGAACTGGTCCGGGGATCCGTTTTTCTTTAGACAAGATTATACCAAATGAGCCATGTTGGTAGTTTGGTGGTGATCTGCTTTTGCAATACATACGTGGATTGCAGGCTTGAATCTTACACATACGCTAGCATGATAAAAATAAAAAAAAGGCATTCTCAAGAAATAAAAAGAAAAGGGAAAAAAAAGTAAAGTGGGGCGCCTTCTTGCTTTTTAGCTTTTGCAAGTTTACATTCCTTAGAGGGTTTGAGTTTCCCCATCTTCCAATTGCTTCTCTGTACTTTCAAGCATAATGGAATTGACCTCCACTCAACTAACTCTTTCCTGAAACAGGACGACGGAAAACCCATCCGAGAGTTCCTCGTTTTTCTTTTTCAATTTTTCTTTCTTTTGTCATTTTTCTTTATTCTCTGTCATAGCCTCTTTTAATAGTGACAAAATTGAATATTTCCACAACATGGTATTCTCTTGTGAGAAAGACCACGAATCCCCACTATGAAGAACTTAAAATTAGATCTTCCTGACACTTTGTCACCTGGAATCCAGTCATTTTGATTTCTCTTTCTGAGGAGTTAGATTCTTTTGTAAAGGTATGATATTAAGTGGAGTGAATAAGTGCCTTTAGGCTTAGGTTGCCTCTATCTTTCCTTTGCAAAATTTCTCTTGTAGCACCTTATCAGTATAATTGGGATGTTTTTTTATATATCATGAAACAAAATTTCCCTAGTATTCTTTTTTTCTTCGCTCCATTAAGGCCTAGGATATGGTGTACATGGATTGGATTTATTAACATAACCATTATATTTTTTTGGCATCAATATGTGTGCTCTCCATGTCTTTAGAGCAAGTTTTGCATTATTCAAGGAGTTTTTCGAGCTTATATTTAGCTCTATCATTTATGGAGAATTTCTCACCTTAGTAACTGTATGAATTCATTCACTCAGCAACTTTCTTCATCATCCACTGAGCAACTTTCTTCATCATCAACTTCGGTTATTGTGTGTTTTCTCTAGTTTCCTTCTGGACGGTTAGTTTTTATTATGACCTTAAATTTGTATGGGAAAATGTCTCATACTTGATTTTGTTATCTATTGTTAACAAAATGCCAATGTTCTGCAGGCAATCCCTGGTTACACTGAGCGTAGGTCATTGTTTGAACATTTTGTCCGTACTCGAGCAGAAGAAGAGCGTAAAGAAAAACGTGCTGCTCAGAAAGCTGCTATTGAGGGATTCAAACAATTGCTAGAGGGTGCTTCAGAGGTTTTACTGTGAACTTGTATTCTCTCCCCAACTTCTTGACTTTCAATTGTTCTCTATGGAATTATGCATTGGGAATCCAGAGTTTTAAATGTTTGATATACTTGAGCTCATATTGATTGCTAGTTTGCACCTGGCAGGATATTAATCACAAGACTGACTATGAAACTTTCAAGAAGAAATGGGGCTATGATCCACGATTTGTTGCCTTGGATCGTAAGGAGAGAGAAATGTTGTTGAACGAACGGTACAACTGTTTGCAAAATATTGTGTGATGCTAAACATTCAAAGCTATCTTGGTTGTATCATGATCCAGAGAAGGATAATATTTCTGGATTTGCTTGCAGGGTTCTCCCTTTGAGGAAAGCTGTTGAAGAAAAAACACAAGCTATACGTGCTGCTGCTGTTGCTAGCTTTAAGTCCATGCTCCACGAGAAAGTAGATATTAATATTGGTAGCCGGTGGTCCAAGGTAAGTGCATGAATAGTCCCTTTGGCTGGAACTACCACATGCCAAAAGTCCTAACCTATTTAAGATGGTGTCGTATTTTTATCAGCTTTATATTGAAGATGGTGGCGTATTTTTATCAGCTTTTGTATTAAGCCTTCCGTTTACTGTTGAATGATGCCTACTTCTGTTAGCCTATTCTTGTACAGATTTCTGAATTCCTGTGTCGTGCATTGCTCTATTGTGCTTTTAATATATTTAAAACTGTCATGTTCAATATTTGGATGAAAAGTTTCATGTTGGAATGCAAGCTTCCTTATGCAGTTGGTTCTAACTATATCCTATGAAATGTGGCTTATCCCCGATATCTTCTATGGTGCTTCTTATCATTTTGTTTTATAGTTCTGTATAGAGCTCGAAGAGTTTGCTTGAGTGGCCTCAGTCACCAAGTTTCCAAGTCTAGAACATTTCATATTTTGGGAACTGTCAAGCTTGGCATTTATCTCAACTGATTCTAGAAGCTTTAGTCCTGGAGTCTAACCAAGTTGTAGGAAGTTAGAGCAGGTTTTGATATCATTGGACTTGGGGACTTTCTGGAACTCAAAAAAACTATTGCAAATTGCAGCTCCGTTAATTACCAAAAGAATTTTCTAGCAGTTCTAGGGCGTTCTATGGTCTGGGGAGAAACCTTCATATCAAGTAGGTTATTGCAAAAATCGCTTGGTGCATGAAGATGAAAAACCCTTCCAGAATTTTGCGATGTATTTTGGTTCTCAATCATGTTTCTCATGGAAATTTAGGGGAGATTTCCTAGAGCATTTCTGGGATTTTTGTGGGAGCTATTGACTTGTGGTTATATGTTGTTTTTATGCATTTTCACGTGCAACTTGATGCATGCCTCTTTATTTTTCTTAGTGACATGGGGCGCCAATTATAAAAGAGATGCTAGCTAAATGTCATCCTACAAGAACTAGTTTGCTCTTTCTCTAAAGACATTTCAAACACCAAATCCATAGAAAAATATTTGTTCCTCTACAAATTTCATGTGTAAAAAAGAATGTTTGATTCAACAGCAAAAGTTTGCTATTTGTTTTTTTATTTTTATTTTTTAGACTTACCATAACACGGAAAACAACACCTAAGGCTAGAGGAGTTGACACACATACTCAATAGAGTGGTTAATTCCGAACCGACTTTATGTTATGAAAGTTTGATCTAAAGAAGACGTCCTTTGGTGTAAAAACGTTTGCCGCTGCCAGCCAACACACACTGCATGCTAACCTTGCATCACTTGAAAATCAGCCTACATGCAATTGGTTGGTCAACTTATGTGCTCTTGTTGTTTGCTCATGTATATGCAAATATCCAAGTGCAATATCTCTTATGCCTGCATCTATTGATATTTTGCTTCTATTTTTTTTATCCAAAGTACTCAAATTACTCTTGCTTCACTTCTAGGTGAAGGACAGCCTACGGAATGATCCAAGGTACAAATCAGTTAAGCATGAAGACCGGGAGGTTTTATTTCTTGAGTATATATCTGAACTAAAAGCTGCAGAGCAGGAGGCTGATCGTGCTGCAAAAGCTAAAAGGGAGGAAGAGGTGTATTTTCGAATTTCTTTTCACAGTTTGTTCCCTTTGGACATTTGATGCCATCATAGTGGGTTTTTTATATTTTTTCAAACTACTAGACATTTGTAATAAGAGGAAAAGAGCATACATAGTTCTAGGTACAAAAAATTGACGACCCATAGGCTGGGAGCTTAATGCAAGGACCACTTTTAGCTCAAAAAATTCTATACATCCAAAAAATTATGGGACGGGTATATCAAAATGGTGGGAACCGATGCTCAAAAAGGTGCCAATGAGGTTCCCTATGCATCTGGTCGAGTTGCTCTTTCTGTAGCCAGGGTGTTGGTGGATGAGTTGGCCTTGCACTTGGTATGTCTTCGTGAGATGAGCATAGGCCTGCAAATGTGTGCTAGTCTCCAAGGGTAAGGTAAGGATCCAAAGGCCCCCCAGTGGTAACATATTTTGGAGTCCCCCTCAATAACCACAACCAGACTCCAGCTAGGGTTGAAATTTCTTGGACCTTGGAGTAGTGCAAGAGCCTCCGCTGTGATGGAATCTGCATGCCCTATGGACTTGGAAAAGAAATAAAGAGTGTGAGCATCCTTGTCTCTGATTATGCCCCTATTCCGGTTGGTCCTGGCTCGCCCAGGGAGCAGCCATCAAAGTTGAGTTTGGATCGGCTGGATTCAGGTGGTCTCCAAAGCGAGGCACGAGGAATGTGGGTGGGCCTTAAGAACAACATGGTTTGCCAATCCTGGCGTAAGTCTGAGTTGGAGAAGGGCCCGAAGTAGTAATTGATTTCTAGCCCAGAAGATAACCTTTGCTCTAACTTGTTCTTTCAAGGCATCGGTGTTTGCCTTCTCACAACAGGCAGTATAACGTGGTTGCCACAGAGGCCTTTCAAAGTAGGATGCCCGACTTCGACCACAAAAGAGGGTGAGGTGTGGGATCAATATGACCAGGGAGTCAAAAGTGTTAGGTAGGGGTGGCAATGGGCCGAGCAGCCCGGCCCTAAAAGAGTAGGGCCTGGGCCACAAACGGTGGCCTGAGGGCCAGAGCCGGCCCAGTTCAGTCCTGCCTGGCCTTATGGTTTTTTCTGTTAATAGGGCCAGGTCTGGGCCTAGGTTGGCCCTATGGGACAAGGGTTGGGCCAGGGTCAAGGTTCGCCCGTTGCCACCCCCTATTGTTCAGCAGCAATGGCGACGTTGTTGCGAGCAAGGGGGAAAAGGTTGGGGAATGGTCCTTCAAAGTAGTGTTGCCTATCCAAAGGTCGGACTAAAATGTGACCCTGTTACCTTGCCGAGGGCAGAAGCAGATGTTAGCTTTGAAGAGGTTGTAACTGTAGAGTAGAGATCTCCATGCTCCTGAGGATCTACTGTTGGCCCTACAGCAAGGCAGAGATCTAGAAGTATCGCAAAGGTACTTGCGGCAAAGGATCTCTAGCCACAGTTGGTTCTCTTGGGTCAGTAAGCGCCACTACCACTTACCAGGGAGAGCAAGATTGTTCCTTTTGAGGCTGTGGATTTCTAGACCACCAAGGTGTCTAGGCTGGCAGACTTTGACCCGGACTAGGTGGAACTTTTTACTACCCTCCTTTCTCAGTCAGAGGAAGTTTCTCATTCGATGCTCAAGACGAGCCATGACCCAGTATGGCATATGAAATAGTGACATCTGAAAATGGGGATGTTCGAGATGATCATCTTGATGAGCATGATTCTACCTACCGATGAAAGGAATTGACCCTGAAAATGGATCTGCTAAAGACTTTGGCAACTACTGCAAACAGGAAATGGGAGAGAGGGCCTCCTTGTCTTAGACATCTTGAGGATGGGAAGTAGACTAAGGGGGAGCCATTGATGAGGACCAAGAAGAAGGGATTCAAGATGCATCCACGAATCCAGGCCCTCCATTGATCTCTGAATCCCATTATACGGAGAGTTTTGTCTAGGATGGACCAGTTGACATGGTTGTAGGTCTTTTCCCGGTCCAGTTTGATAGCCACACCTAGGATCTTAGACAAATGTCTAGAATGAATGCATTCATGGGCGACTAAAACTCTGTCGAGGATCTGCCAGTCCTTGACGAAAGCCCCTTGGTTCAAAGAGATGATCCAATTGGGGACCTCTCTTTGGCAAGATGTGGGGACCTTAGAGAGGATCTTATAGAAATTGTTGATTAGAGTAACGGGTCTGAAGTCTTTGAGTTCTTCGGCCCCTTCTATTTTGGGGACCGAGTCGATGAAGGTGGCATTCATGGCCCTGTAGATGACGCCTTTACTATGGAATTTTTTAAGAAAGAGAGCAGGTCAGGGCAAACGGCAGTCCATAAGGTTTTGAAGACGGCGACTGGAAAGCCGTTAGGGCTAGGAGTCCACTCCTGACCGAGGGGAGGATGGTCAAGAACTTGGGCACTGACTTTATTTTGGGAGATGGTGTTGTCACGCCTTCTGCAGTTTGTGATCTTGTGGAAGAAGGAAGTATTGTGGTTGCTGAATTTGATCCATTTGACCCCGGAACGTTGGAACCAGAAGATCTTTTTCTTTCTAAGGAGGAGTTGGTAGTACCTTGGATTGAGATCTAAGGTGTCTTTCATCAGGGGTAAAGGATCTACTTTCTTCAAGGAGGTCCCAATCCCGATTCTTTCTGGGCTTGAAAGTTGCCCGGGCGATGGGGGTTCCAGTTCTTCAAGGAGATCTTGAGAAGTTGCAGTTTAAATTGGGACAAAATCTGGCCTAACCTTGGAGCTGATTTGAGTAGGATTCCCTCAAGGAAGGAATTGAGGAGAGGAAGTTTGGCTCTTCGAGCCAGGCCAGTTAGAACTTAAAGGATTTGGGCCCTGTTGACAAATCGAATGTCCAGGAGAATCAGCTAGTGGTCAGAGGTGGGTTTGGGTAGAGCCTAGACATGGGATGCAGGAAACATGACATCCTGTTTGACGCTAGTGAGATAACGGTCTAGTTTGGAGAGGGAGAGATTGAGGAATAGTTGGACCAAGTGAAGTCAGCTCCCTGAAGGGGAATGTCAATTAGATTGTTTCTCGTGATGAAGTCGGAAAAATCAAGCATGCTTTGGGTGACTCTAGGAGAAGAGTTACACTTGAAAGACCATTTGGTGACATTGAACCTGCCTCCAATGCACCATGAAGAAGGGGACCCATGGACGCTAGCGTATCTAATTCCATAAAATATGGTTCCCGAGGCTGGTGAACTTTGGACCATAAACTGCAGTAAATTTCTAGGCAAGACCATTTGAGGTTTTGGATAGAGTGATAGAGACTGAAAAGGTGGCTATATGAGAGGAGAGGGCATGGAGGGACGGATTCCAGACTACCCAGATGCCACTAGAAACCCGGTGGGCCTCCACTCCAGGGCCAGACTTGATGAATCTGGCAGAGGGAGGACATAGATTGTTTCATTTCAACTATGGCTAGAAACATAGAGTCGGTGTTTTAGGAAGAAAGCTCGAACTGCATTCCGCTTATTGAGGTCTCCTAGACCCTGAATATGTCAAGTGAGGATTTTCATGGGGAGGGAGTAGTAGGGTTGGCACGTCAAGGGGAGCACTTGAGGATCTCGTTAGCAGAGGGAGCTATGCCAACAGGAGGGGCGGAAGATGGTCTGCCTGATCATAGCAGACTACAAAGGCGAGATTAGCTAACTCCCATTTGCCTTTGGCATGTACTTTAAACCTAGTTTGAGCCTTTCAGCTGAGGAAGGCCTTGATGTCCTTCAATCCATCGTACTGAAAGCCCATGACTTTTGAGAACTTGGTGGATGTCCCCTTAGACGTCATCCATCCCTAGAACGAAGTTTGAAACCACCGAGAGCGGCTCTGCTGAGGTATTGTTAACTGGAGAGTGTGGGGTATTGTAGCATAAAGGGGGGAAGGGTTGATGTCTCCACTGGGAATATGAATGCTGTCCAACCGGGGGGGGGGGGGGCGATGGGGGGAGATTGAAGAGGTAGATGAAGCGAGGGCAGGGAAGTGAGGTGAGCGAGGGAGTGGTTGGGAGGCGGCTGATGGAAGAGGAGGCTGGGATGCCTGGATGGGAGTGTCTGCTAGGGGAGAAGGGTTGAAGACGTTGGGTTAGAAAGGGCAGAGGGGTGAGAGAACAGAGACGGCGGGGGGAGGGTACCATGGTAAGGGAGGAGTGAATGAAGGTGAAGGGTCCTGGATAGGGGATCTACCAGGGTACGGGAGCAAGCTGGGATGGGTAAGGTTGAGGGAATAAGGGAAAGGAGGGAACGAGAATGTGGAAGGAGCCAGGCGAAGAGAGTGGGGAAGGGAAGAAGGAGCCAGGAGAAGAGAGTGGGGAAGGGAAGAAGGAGCCAGGAGAAGAGAGTGGGGAAGGGAAGAAGGAGCCAGGAGAAGAGAGTGGGGAAGGGAAGAAGGAGCCAGCTGGGTCGCCAAATGGGCATGGGATGGCGAAGGACAAAGGGGAAGGTTGAGAGTTGCGGGTTTGAGAGTATAGGAGGGTGAAGGAGAAGGGGAGAAGAGGTAAAGACATGGGCAGCAGGGGTAAGATCGACAGAGGGAAAAGGGCCGAGGGACCGTGGAATGGGCATGGAATGTAGGGTAGGGGGGCAACAAGGAGGAAGCCGAAGGAGGGAGAGGGGAGGAAAGGTTGATGTGGAAGAAGATGGGGGAGGGGGGTGGAGCTGAAGGTGATAGGGGTGTGGGAACAGTAAAAAGCAGGGGGCAGGGGGCTTTGAGGAGGGAGGACTAGGGAGGGATGAATGGGGAGGGAAACGGGGGTCGGCCAACGATGGGGGTTAGAAGTGGCCAACCAAATGTGAATTAACAGAGATTGGAGCAGAAGAAAGGGTGAGGGGGGGGGGGGGGGGGAGCAATGGAGAATTTGGCCCATCAGATGGTGGGGAAGGGAGGAGAGTGAGGGAAGTCAGTGCTCTAGCGGTTGATGGCTGAGGGATCCTGTGGAGGGAGAAGCAATGAGCTGAGGCATTGATGTCCAAGGCTCCAATCTCAAGGAGCGAGATGGGGGAGGCTAAGGCCAGCTATTGTGATGGAGGATGATGGGGCCAGATGCCACTCACTAGGAGGGAGTTTTGAAATCTGAAGGGGGAATCCGCCGCAAGGGGTACTTGAGAGGCGAGCACTGCATGGCCAGAGGGGGCTGGAGGAGTGATTTGGAGTGGGGATGGGTTCGACAACCGACGGGATAGGTGAAACAACGAGGAAGCTTCGGGGGGTTAGACGGAAGGGCTGACATCAGCCCTAGAGGGAAAAAGCAAAGGGGCACGAGGGAGAGGGGCCCAAATCTTGTTTGTGGCAAGCTCCCAAATCTCGTTTCCACCGAGCCAGAGATAGGGAAGCTCCTCTGAACAGGGGTTTGCTTCATTGTAGGGCCCTTCGAGCACTACCCTCGGACGGTAAGGTAAAGAGGATGGCTCTGCTTAAGAGTACCAAGATTTGGTTTGCCCAAAAACCCGCTCCCATTTTTCTATTTCTCTGATATCGTCTCTTTGGGGTTGAAATTCTCCTACCAGTGATAACGGCAGCTTCTTCCCTACATCTGGACTGGGGTGTCCATTGAGAATGGTGACAATGGGATGAGCAGCCTACTTTGGGGGGTGCGGGGTGGGGGGGGGGTGGCGTGGGGGGGACGTGAGGGTTTGGTGGGGTGATTTGGCTGGTTTAGAGGCCAAAGGAACAGAGTTTTGGGGGTTTGAACAATGCACATAATTCTGGTAAAGAGGGAGAAGGGAAGGGCTGAAAAGGGCAAGGGGAAGGGAAGAACTGAAAAGGGCAAGGGGTAGGCCCAAAATGACGTGGTTGGAAGTAGTCCGAAAAGATATGGGGACTTATGGCCTCATTGAGGATATGGCCTTTAATAGAGCAGAATGGAGAACAAGGATTCATGTAGTCGACCTCAATTATTGGGGAAAGGGTTAAAATTATGATGACGAGGGGGAAGGGAAGGGCAAACAGAACCATCAGACGTAGCCATAGAGCGAGAGAAGGGGGAGGGGGGGGGGGGGGTTTAAGATTTTAGATTATCTAAAAGCTGGTACTCCACTTTTGTTTATGAACCATAGCTGGTACTCCACTTTTCAGCCTGGTTACAAAATATCTCAAAACAAACTATTGAATCTCAAATATCCCTGATCACAGTAAGTAGCATCTGCCTGCATGTGTAGCACTATGAAGTTTTTCAAAGTGGGTGATGTTTGTGGGAGATTTTGACTTTGGGTGTTTTATTTGGGCTGACAACAAACCCCTCTCTCTCAAGAAGAGGACATCAAATTTTACTGGCTAACAAGGCAACCATGTTAATATTTTATGAAACCATCCCTAGGATGACCTTTTTTTTTTTCAGGAGAAACTTAAGGAAAGGGAACGAGAATTGCGTAAACGGAAAGAAAGGGAAGAGCAAGAAGTGGAGAGGGTTAGACAGAAAGCTCGTAGAAAGGATGCGGTGGTCTCATATCAAGCACTACTTACAGAAAGAATAAAAGATCCCAAGGTGTGTACAGATACTATTTGCAATACCAAAATGGAAGGTGAAATTTTCAATAGAAGTTGTGAATGCCTGTTTGTTTACTTCCTGATTATTTCCAACAATTATTGCTTTGTGGTTGAACATATATTCCTCTTGCGGTTTTTTATAGTTATTTTGTGATTTATTATTGACATGCACATGTGCACACATACATATTCACACACAATGTGCAGATAGAGGCTTACATTCACTTTAGATGATTTGTGTACTTGAAGTTATGTAGTATACCATATTTGCATCTCTGCTCATACAGGCATCATGGACTGAATCCAAGCCTAAATTGGAGAAGGATCCGCTTGGGCGTGCCACAAATCCGGAACTAGAGCCAGCTGACATGGAAAAGCTATTTCGAGAGCATGTAAAAGTTCTAAATGAGGTTGGTAAAATTTACTGTTCTGCTTACAAATTAGTTAAACTTTCAACAGGATCTGTTAAAAAATATCTATATGTAGAAGTACATTGTGATCATTTATTTCAGATTAACGTGTTCATGATGTTTGTTGAGTTTGTGCTGCAATTTTTCCCAAATTTGGAATTTATTTTCTCTTTCTTTCATTATGGAGTTCAAGCAAAAACATTGTCAATATGTTTGTGTGTGTGAGCGTGCGAGTGAGAGTGAGAGTGAGAGTGAGAGTGAGAGTGAGAGTGAGAGGGAGAGGGATATTTGAATAGGTTCAGCATGATTTGCATCAGATAACTTCTTTTAGCAAACTTCTTGTAAATGCACTTTGCTTTCATTTCGTTGACATCTTGTTTTCTTAATATTTCCCTTGATACTGTTTTTTATTAGTAATACTGTCTTTTTTTTTAGAGAGAGAGAGAGGGAGAGAGTTGAATAGGTCCAGCATCTTATGTGGGATAACTTGTCTTTGGAGACTGATTGATGTCATCCCATTTTACTTTCCTTTTTGTCTCAAAATTTCCAATCCCTTCGTACTTAAATGAAGTTTCTGATATATAACATACTGTTTGCTATATTTGTAATCTGTTCATTATTTCTGAATCCCATTGCCTTTTCAATGCACTGTTCTCACAAGAAAAGTTTGTTTCTTTCAGCGATGTGCTCGTGAGTTCCGTTCCCTATTGGCTGAGGTAATTACTCCAGAGGCTGCTGCCCAAGCATCGGAAGATGGAAAAACATTGCTCAATTCATGGTCAACTGCAAAAAAGCTTCTAAGACCTGACCCAAGGTATGAGAAGATGCCAAGGAGAGAGAGGGAGTCACTTTGGCAGAGATATGCCGAAGACATGGACAGAAGACAGAGGGCAGCCTCTGAGCAAAAAGAAGAGAAAACGAATATTGATGACCCAAGCAGAAGACCAGCAGGTTCTTCAAAGAGCTCCCCATCAGTGCGAAGAAGTCATGGACGAAAATAACTTGGCTAGTTAAAAGCATTGACCAAATTTGTGTATTTTTTTCTTGCATGTATTTTCTCACTCTAGCTGGTAGTGCAGCTTGGAAGAAGGCAATTTTGTTGATTTCCTTTTCACTATTTTGTAGCTTGATATCAGGAAGGGGAGTCACTGTGAGAATATTTTATTTCTAGAATTTTCATCTTTCTTTTAGAGTAAGAAAGCTATGGTGCTATTTATGATTCAGCTTCGACCATGTGAATGGCCACAGCTTTTTACATTGACCATGCGAAATCTGCCTCTATTAGATGGCCGTCGAGGTACAAAAATGTGACAAAGGGCTTTATGCCGTGTAGTTTCATTGTTCGAGCAGAAAGAGTGAGGAGCATATTGCTGTGGTTGAGAATGCTGGAGCCAAGGCGTGTCGGAAAATTGAATTCGGTGGATCGGAAAGTTAAATGGGCAAAATCTTCCTCTTAAAAATAAATATTCGAATCGAGTGATAAAATATATTTGACAATACATTGCTTTATCTATTTGTTGCACGACGACGCCGTAGAGCTGGTGAATCGGGGTACGTCTTAATAGGGCCACATCTTAATCAGTCTCCTGTGAGTCAAAAGATCAGCAGAAAGTGTGAGCGAGTACAAAATTAGAAGGCTAATTGATTATTCTGGTTTCTATCGGCAGATTTTCTGAGTGTGAAAGGTAGATCAAGTGCAGAATTTGAAGGCTTGAATAGTGTTTTTGAACATGCATTAGGGCATAGTTTGTAGGCAAAGATGGAGGGGATTTGTTAGAATTCAAGTGGAAGTATCCATTTCCGTTGTGCACTAAGACTCCGACTCTGTTTGGCAGCTGAGTTTACAATTGACAAAGTCGAACTAGGGATCATTGATCCATCTAGTGCCTTGGGCAAATTCGAAGGTGTAAATTTGGGAAATTAGAGATGTCCCTAAAACTTGGTTCCACTGTCGATCTAATTATGTTTTCTTTGTTTCATCATCATCATCACAGTTTTTTTATTCTTTTCGGACTAATTGAAGTTGGTTACATTAATTTTGATTTGCTATTTGCTTCAACCAATATTTTGAAGCCATGATTCGTGAACATTTTAGGAGCCAAAAATTCTAGGTGATTTTTGGGGTTTAGATTTTGAATTTTCAGAGAGAAGAATGTGAGACTGCCTAATTGTTAGATAGAAGAAATGAGGGGCCCAAAATATTTGAATTATCATAGCGTTATATCTTACTAGTAAGGTTGGATCCTCGGCCAAAAGAATAACAACCTTAAATTGTCAATTATGGAGGTGATTGAGTTCTTAGGACGGTTAAACTTAAGTATGTGGCATCATCCTAAGGCTTTTGAATTCTCAGAATCCATTCATCCCATTAATATAAGGATTAGCATGAGGCCAAGCCCGCACATGTACAAATGCGGGCTAGGCAATAAATATATTTTCTAGATATAATTTGATCCTAGAATTTATAATCTTTAATATGGAGATCATGAATATAAAAAAAAATAAAAATAAAATTTTGCAAACTAAAAATAATAATTATATTAAAAAAACATCTGGACTGTTTTTAAATGGACCACCTATTTATTTGCATCCATCTTTAAAATGGATGCTTTATAACTCTAGACCACATATTGTACAAACACAAAAAACTATCTAATACCTACTAGAGAAATAAGCAAAGATCCCCCAAATCTCTTAGGATCACAAATTTAGGTACCAAAATTCCTTAAATCTCTTAAGATCACAAATTTAGGTACCAAAATTCCAGGCCTTCAATAAGCACCTGACTTTTATCCCTATAGATATAACAAATAATTTGAGTCTTTGGACTACATTACTTCTCGTGCTTTCTCATACCACAAAACTCGTTGCTTCAACCTCATGTGCTTATATCATGATTTTCTCAATTTGATCCTGCAAACCATGAGTACAATCAGAATCCATCTTGATGGCTTAAAAATATAAAATTAACTCAACCGAATTTTAAATTAAATTACCATATGCTTTGGATTAAAATTTAAGAGAATCAAATTGATAAATAAAACAAACAAGTTCTGGACGGGGATACGGGCAAATGAAAAATTACTCTGAGCTGCTGTATTTGGGGTTTCAATTGGCTGCCTTCATTGCTAGTCACGGAACAGGCAATGACAGGTCTGGTGACACCACATGCCCTTCCAAGAGCTTCTTTCGATAGAACAAATACATAGGGCACATTCTGCAAACAAGCATTCACATTAGACATTCAAACATGGAATCTATCAGATATTTTAAAATTTTATCCCTCCTGCCTTCCCTCTCTCTCTCTTCGCAATACATATATCTGTTGCTTGTCACATTTGTAAGAGTGATAAGGTGAGGAAAATAATCCACACATGTAGGCATTCAAAGGACAGGAATGATGGTACTTAAGTAAAAAGCATTAGCACAGATAAACCTAAGGACCAAGGTTTATCCAGTTCGGTCCCTGTTATCGACAGCCAGATACCAACAGATGTATGAATGACATGGAAGTTCAGTTCTTCAACGCAGAGCATGAATTTGTGATTGATGAACCGAGGGGTTAGTACGCACAGATGAAACTATACATTTATAAATATCAAAAAATAAAAATAAAAATTAAAAAAAAAGGAACCCTTGTTTTTTTGGTCACCAGAAGCTGTTCTGCACTAGGGCATGCAAAGGATGGTGTTGAGGGAAGTATTGAGTCTATCAGTAAAAAAACCAGGAATTCAGCATGCTGGGAAGGCAAACTTCACGGGAAAAAATAAAACAAAAAGGAAATGGAATATTTTTATTTATATAAGTATTTCCATAAACTTTTGTTCATTTTTTATGGCATTGGGAGCATACTGTTGGCAATTAATCACCCTAGTGTCCATTAAGGGTCGATTTAGGGAGGTCCATTGAATTCTATAATGGAAGTTAAAAAATAAGTGAACGACAACGTCAAAGGCATCTAAATAGACGATATGAGATTTTCAAATAACTGAAGGGATATCTTCAATCTAGATGATGGCAATAAAAGCATACGGGCAATGAAAATAACAACTTTAATGAAGTACTAAACAATTTGAGGCAGAGAAAGGCATAGGAAGTACCTTATCTTCAGCTAGCAACGGTAGGTGCAGAAGGATTTCCAGTGGCTCAGCATCTGCAGCCATAACAATGAACTCTGAAATCCCTCTGTTCAAAGTCTTTGTAGCTGCACATCACACAAGATCTTTTAGGGGCAACCGAAAAACCAATACAACCTCCTAGGTTGTTTACAGCCTGAAGCTCTCCCCCTCACGTATTTGGTTCAATGTGGTAGGAAAGTTAGCACATAATTAATCATTTTCCAGAGATTATGCAAGATAAAAGAACAAAGAAAAGAAACTCACAAAATGAGAGCAATTTAAAATGAAAAGAAGCAAAACTAATTCACCCACCAAAAGAAAGAAGCAAAACTGCAAAACAACAATCTTATACTGAGTGCAGA
Source organism: Amborella trichopoda (assembly GCF_054954075.1). Taxonomy (NCBI): domain Eukaryota; kingdom Viridiplantae; phylum Streptophyta; class Magnoliopsida; order Amborellales; family Amborellaceae; genus Amborella; species Amborella trichopoda. The sequence goes on from NC_142344.1 coordinate 2,172,202, forward strand.
TTAAAACAAAGAGAAGCAACATCAGTAAGACAATCTACTGTAGTTTCAGAAATAAAACGGAACGTGTTTAGTACTTATTATTACAATGTAATGATATCAATACTTCTAACATCAGAGATTTTAGATGATGCATATTTTAGCTCAGAAGCTAATTGCAGTAATAGTTAAAACAAAAATTAATTACAACAAAGTCTTTTGCTGTTTGGAATATGACAACTCTCTACCATGAAGAGAAATAATTTGTTAATTAATATTAGGCTGATTTTCATTGAAACTAATAGCTTCGTAGCTCCCTCAGTCTATAATGAATCAATTAATCTCGCTTCAGAAAGTAATTACTGAGCATCCTCGTCTTGATATTGTGCCTATACAAAAAAATAGACATATATAGAAATACAACAATTTCCGGATTCTTTTTTCTCTGAAATAGATCTCCAGCATTAATACAATAATATAACAATATGGCCAAGGTTAGTTTCAACTTTGAAGTTTCAGAACTATATTCATGGTTTTGCATTAAAGTTTGATTCTCAAGAACATTCCAAAGAATGCATAACAACAGTCTCCTTAGGATGTGTCATTGCACAATTGCAAAAATAACTAAAATAGGTTATATGCTCATGCATTGGCACTCAGACAAATTAAAACCTATTTACCCCTTGCTATATGGACTTGAGAACTCCTTTAGGAGGGAAAACTGTCTTTGTAGTCTTTTAGTGTTTAGCACTCCACCTAGTACTAAGCTAATCATTTTACCACAACCAAAGGACCGAAGTAAAAAACAGAATAATACCTAAATATACCAAGGCATGAAAATAGGGTTTTGTTTCTTTTGTCATTTTTTTAAAAAATTATCTTTGATGGATTAAGAAGGATCAGTTTTTGAACTCACTAACATTGTATATACTATAAGAACGACTCTCATAATATAAAATAAATAAACCAAAAAATTCATATATTTCTGTTGACCCATAGCTCCAAGCATTTACTACAAAGTGCATAGATCATGCTTAGTGTCTTCCCTACAACTACTAAAATGGGAATATATTTTGTCATGCAACTTCGCTCACATTTACTGATAATTTTGTGCATCTATATCATTAACCATTTCTCTAACAAGTACCAAGTGAGATATCGAACTAGGAGAAGAGGCGGGGGGGAATCAAAGTAGCAGTAAACTTATTCACCTACAAGCTCAAAACTGGAGATGCATAAATTTGACGAACAACTTAATTCCACATAAGGTTTAAAATATGCATGTCAAAGAATACCATCTAACCTACCCCAAATAGTTGGGAAAAGGCTCTGATGATGATGACGTCGTGAAATAATACCATCTAGCCGACCCCAAATAGTTGGGAAAAGGCTCCGATGATGATGACATCAAAGATACCATCTCTGCGGATCATTGATCTAGTCTTTAAATCAACAAGAATATGTATAAAACACAACATCTAACTCTGGCAAACTATGTACAAATCTTGGAAAACATATCTCTAGTATCTCTAGCATCAAGAAATCCATAACCCGAATAAATATGCTTACACAAAAATTACCCAAAAGAAAAAAGAAAAAAAAATTGCTTAGCTTAACTGATTACAACTTTACAATGAAAAATACCTTCATTGGCTCCCTTCTTGAGTTGTTTATAGTTTGCAGCTTGCTGAACTGTATCCAAAATTGTAATGGTGAGTGATGCATCAGCCAATGGGTATGCCTTGGGATTAACTGTGTCTGAACCCTAGTAAACCATAAAGTTCCAGGATCAATGACCATCACAGAAGGACATGTAAACATATACACAATAACAATATAAGTATGTTATTTATAGTTTTACACATGGAAACATGTCCAAGCCATATCACAGTTTTTTCATTTTATGGTAGTATGTGGCTACGTGATTCAAATCTATTTACACTTGCTCTTGACTCTTGAGTTTGAATCCTACAATTCTTATGAAATTTTTCTTTTTCAAAATTGAGAAACTTGCAAATTTTTCACCAAGCTTGAAAACCTCGGATGAGTTGCCTTGGTGCATACCTATCAGATACCACTAACCAAGTTTTTTTTAAAATCAACAACTTTATAGATAGTTTTCTTTTTTGACATGTTAAAGAGGTAGGAACGGTTGATGACACGCTGAGGCTCCACGACCCTGACCACCCAGGCCAAGGTCCCATTCCTAAAACTATAGGGATACTTACAGCCATTCATACCACATAGACACAAAAGTCACCGATACCAATGGCCGAGGTTGAGATACATTGCATGTGTACCCATATATGTACATATAATAAGAACCAGAGATATTCCAATACAAACCATGCACATGGATGTGATAAAGCGAGACCGTCACATTTTGCACACTAAGGCCACAAATACTCCAACCATCAGATGTAAAATCAAACGGATGGAATGTTTCAGTTCTCTGCACAGTCCGAGGAAAATTTCTCAGACTTCGAACTCCGCCAATGATACATCTCCAACCACCCAATTTCACGTCTGATGGTTACGGATGATTATACCTCTCTCTACCAAAGGCAAACAATCCTATTATACACTTCTCTTTATAAAAAAAACACACTTGCAAGAAGAAATCTAACTGCACTCTTAAAAACCCAAAAATATCCAGCATCGATAGCAATCACATGCATAAAAATATGATTGGAGCTAAATACTCCAACACTCTTAAAAACCCAAAAATATCCAGCACACAAATCACATGCCTACAGACACTAAAAACCTAAATACGCCAACACAGGGGGTACTTCTCTAGTCCAATGATTTGGAACTCTTAGTCTCAGACCCAAGATTATATTTTCAAATTCCACGGCAATCACATAAAAAAATCACCAAAAAAAAAAGAAAAGGAAAATATCAAATTACCAATCAAATACAAACATGCTAGTCACTATTTTTTAGGAGAACATGCTAGTCATTATGAAATTCTAAAAAAACAAATAAAATCAATATATATATATATATATACATGAAAACATGTATGAAATACACCTATGCATAGAAAAATGTGTTCTCAACATCAACAGCCACCACAAACACATGAACAAATAAATACATGTAAATAGTGCTTAAATCTAACAATACCCAAATTCCCCAACATCACATCCACTGCATTCGCAGTTACATAAACATGATAACATAGACACATCCATGTACGTAAAACAACAAGCCTCTCGCCACCGATAAAGACTCAAAAAAAAAAAAAAAAAAACCAATCATGAAATTCATGTAATGTAGCTTACATATCCATACATAAATCCACTTCATCTTCCATCTTCTATATAAACCCCATGCCACCCGACATTTAAAGAGCTCGAGTGCATACTTATGAATATATTCACCCATAAATTTTATTCATTCATACTATGGAAACCCAAAAGCTCGAAAACAGTACATCACATACACGGTGCAAAGCACATAGATATACGCAAAGATAACCATTTATGCCATGAAAGTAAGTGAGAGAAAGCATGAAAGACTGAAAAAAAATAAATGGACAAGAAGCCCAGAGAGAGAAGCATAGATTATGATAAATACCATGTTTGGAGATGGTTTAGTATTTCTTTGAGCAACGATCGAGCTTTTCTCTCCGTGCTTTTAGAGAGAGAAAGAGAAGAGAGAAGAGAGAGGAGTTAGCTGCGATGGAAGCGCGTCTTTAAAAGGGAATGGTTCGAGATGCAAGAATGAATACGCCGCACGTGCCATCTCCTTGACGTGTTTTTCGTTTGGAAAAGGCCGTCGTAGAGGACTGGTGACCGTTCGATTACAGGGGGATGATCTGTATCGTCCGCCACGAGAAACCCTAAACCCCTAACGTTGTTGCGCCATTCAAATTAGGGCACATGTATGAGCTTTACTCAAGCTGCTCGACGTGACACGAAATACCCTCTATCAATAAAAATAGGGTAAAGGACCAACACGTCCGTCCACTTTGATGCTGACAATCACGCAAAGTCTTGCCCTAATATCAAAATCTATTCTTGTCCTAAATTATAACGTTTAAAGTGTTAAAAATGGAGATGATCAACCGTATATATTGAAAATCTAAAAAAATGTACGGTCCAAATAATGCCTTAGAAGATAAACTATTTTTAGGGCTAGAAAACCTTTTTTTTTTTTTTGGTATGTGAATCTCAACCTCGAGATAATCGATTCGAAGGTTTTTCTGTATAAGAATAACCTTCTCTAGTGGGATTTTTAGGTGCACCTTACTTGTATAGTATAAGGTTGATACCTTATATAAACTTTTTTTTTTTTAGAGGGTATTTTTTTTTTATAAAGTACACGTCGGTGATAATTAATACGTGACAATTATATGTGAAATTAGATGTCTTTCTTTATTGGATTTATCAAACTCAAATTTGAAAATAAATTTTTTTGAACTTCGTGACACACCAAAGCTATCAAATTTTCACATCAGATGGTTATAAATAATTGTGACAGCATTGTATCACATAAAAATAGTCTCCTTGCATACAATCTTCAAGAAAAATATACAACGAGATATCTTACTTTTGATACAAGGTGGTCACAATTAATCTTAATCATTAAATGTGAAATTGAGAGGTTGCATTTATTAAACTGATGGAGTTCAAAGTTAAAAGGAATTTTCTCCGTACTTTGTGACATACCCAAATTATTAGATTTCACATCATATGATTATAAGTAATTGTGACCACCCTAAATTTATAGGCAGTGTTATACATAAGTTTATTTTAAAAAAATAATTATTATTTTACTTTATTCAATGCAATCAACTAAAAAAACACATAATTTAGTATGAGGTAAGTGAAAATAGTTAAAAATCATAAAAAAATGTCAAATAATCAATTGCTATTATGTAATATACAGTATATATGCCAAATAGCTACTTGAAAAATATTAATAAGTGTTATTTGTGTATATATATATATATATATATATATATCAAATAGCTAATTGAAAAATATTAATCTACTTTTTGGAAGACTCTTCGAGTTGTAAAATTAGGGTTTTAAAGTTTAGATGTGCACATTGTACGGGAGAGTTTTTTGGTTTTATCGTTTTAAGTAGAATAACAAATACTAATCTCTTTTCTTACTTCGAGCACATTATGCGATGTGCTCGTGTCAAAGTCATTTCCTACAGAAACACATTTATGGGATGCTCTGTCGTCAAAATCTACAATCCCACATGCATTGGATGGTGGAGATTGCTCGATATTTGTTACGATTAGACTATAAACATCAGCCAGTGTGACAAACGATCGATACCTTTATGTTCTTCATTCATTCAATCAAGGACGGGTTTTAGGTGCAACATTATTCAAATGCAATCTAATTCCCAGAATTCATCTTAAAATTGATTTTGTAAAACCTAAAATTTACATGACGATAATCTTGAAAGGCATGATCATGAACGTGAAAGAAAGAAAAAAAGAAGACATAAAACACTTTGGATCTCAAAATAGACCATTTAAGATCTATTAATTATCGACAAATTACATTTGCACTGCAATTGAGATGCCAAAAATTACCTACTTACATCGAAAATGCATCTAGAATGAGTCACGATGATGTGTTTGAGGTCGAAGATGAATATCTAAGGTGAATTTTTGGATGGAGACAAAAGGGAGTCCAGGAATGCACCATTACCTCATCAGTATCTTGTTCAATAGAGGCATCAGGGTGGACAATGGGTTGATCAATCCGAACTTGACAAGGGCCCATCGGCTAGGCCAATAAGGCCCTAATTAGGCCAAGCCATGGCCTTACCAGTGTCTCCCATTCCTCAAATAATCTATCAAGCCTGACTCGAACTAGATTAGGCCAGGGCCAGGGCCAGGGCTAGGGCCCAAGAGTAGGCCAGTCCCACAGGGATACGGGTGGGCTCAGGCTAGGGTTGACCTGACCTAGGCGCAGTGCCGGCATACTACATATACTCCTATAGGAGCATGCAAAATTTTCATATTTGGTTAAGGGTTGTTTCAAAAAAAAAAAAAAAAAGACTACTGTTGTACTCTTTCATCAATTGCGAGGAAAAGTAAGCAATGATCCACAATATTGTTTTTTGTTTTTGGTATTTCAACAGTAGGAATCGAAGCCCAGGCTACCCACAATGACAACATGAACAGCTGGTTACAAGGTTCATCACCGGCCAATCAAAGTGTTGGACGAAGATGGAGATAGAGTGGACCCACCACAATATAACACTAGTGCTAACTCTACTGGCACCACATGGTAGCATTATTCCCTCTCTATCACCGTCCATCGATTAACTGGATGGCAGTGAAGCTCATGTCGACTTTCTATGAGCACATGCTCTTCCCTCTCCCGCAAATGGAAACTAAAAAAGGCCCTACCACAAATTACAGTGATCGCATCTCCAGCTCAATCGTAGCCATCAATCAATGGCTTCTTTTAAAAAATCCCGCTTCTTGTCCATCACTCGCAGTCTCTACGCAACAGCGCAAGCTCAAACCCTAACTCTAGAAAACACCATCTTTGCAACAACCAAATCCCTAACCCAAGAGCAACAAGCTCTCTCTGCAACTGAAACCAGAAGCCCAACCCTACAACAACAAACTCCCTCTGCAACTGAAGCCGAATCCCTGACCCTAGAACAACAAGCGCCCTCTGCAACTGAAGCCGATACCCTGATTTTAGAAGAGCAGACCAACATTACACTAAAAAATGCCAGGTCCAGAATCAGATCAGCCGGCTCACCTGAAGAAGCTTTTGAGGTATTCCGTAAAGCTTCGAAATCGCCTCGCTTTCGCCATGATCGCGCTGCTTTCTCAGCTTTTGTGCAAAAGCTCGCTGGATACGAGAGATTTGACCTAATTGAGCAGGCGCTTGAGTCCCATAAGAAGCCCCCCTTTTCTTTAATGGAGGGATTCATTATACGGCTCATTTTGCTATATTCTGAAGCAGGAATGGTGGATAAGGCTCTTGATACGTTCTACGAGATGGATGAGCTTGAGTGCCCTCGCTCTGAGAAATCATTCTCTGCAACTCTCTCCGGTCTGTTATTGAACAAGAGATTTGATGATGTACACAGACTGTTCGATGAAATTCCCAATAAGTTTGACATTTCACCAACTGTTTTCACCTATGATATTATAATTAGGGCTTTTTGTGAGGAACATCTGCTTGATTCAGCTTTTGAAATGCTTGGAAAAATGGAAAAAATTGGGATCAAACCGGATGTCGTTAGTTACAACACATTGATTGATGGGTTCTTACGAGCTGGAGATCAAACCAGGGTTGATGAATTATTGAAGGAGATGACTGAGAAAGGGTGTGCACCCGATCTTGTTACGTATAATTTACGTATTTTAGGGTTTTGCAAGGACAAAGAGAGTGTTAAGGCTCAGGCTTTGCTCGAGGAGATGCGATCGAGAGGGATTAGGCCTAACTCACGCAGTTACAATGCAGTGATTTTTGGGTTTTATAAAGAGGGCAATTTGGAGGAGGCGAGAAGGGTTTACGAGAGCATTCCAAAGGGGGATGAGTCCCCTAATTCAGGGACCTATTTTATGCTGATCCAGTTTGAGATTGAACATGGCAATTATGAAACTGCATTAGAGTTGTGCAAGAAGAGTATTAAGAGGAAATGGATTCCGCCATTTTTTACCATGAAGAGTTTAATAGATGGATTGGTGAAAATTTCTAAGGTCGATGAGGCAAAGGCAATTGTGGAAGAAATGAAGAAGAAATTCTCAGGTAGTGCAGCTGATTCATGGATGAAAGTTGAAACCACTATTTCTCTATAATCGCAGTGCTTATGCATTTGGAAGTTAGAATTATATGAGTTTCTCATGGTAAGGCAACATAGGCTAGAAGAATTTTTCGCTTCCAATGTATTTTTTTATTTTTTATTTTGAAGCGTTCGGTTCTTGCATACTATGACACTGGTAAATGTATTGAAGAAGAAATCAAAATTTTGAACCAATGGATTTTTTATCATATAGATGCTGCAGTTTTCAGGAATTTGTTATACTACTCGATATGCTTAGATGGTTCCTGTTGTATGTTTTCATTGCAATGTATGTTCTTACCCCCAAAAGAGTAAATCAATCACCTTTTTTCAGAGTGCAAAAACTTGCTTGGGCTGGCACTCCTGCTGGGGTCAGGTTAGTCGAAGCCCACTCGGACTCGTGTGAATCCTGTCTGTGTACTATACAAGTGCATTCAGTCCAAGGCTCCATAGCTCAACTCACCTTGGTCACCATGCTGGGGCCAAGTCCGAATTGACCTGGCTGAGTTTTATTCAGTCCAAGGCTCCATAGCTGAACTCACCTTGGTCACCATACTGGGGCCAAGTCCGAATTGAACTGGCTGAGTTTTAGTTCAAGCTGACCTGGCCGAGTTTTAAAAAGCTGGTTTTTTCTTTTTAGAGGAGAAAATAGATTTACTTGTAAATCATTCACTTTCGAAATTTTTGTTTCTTTTATATTGTCCTTGCACTTTTTTTACTCGTTTCTTCCCCTTTCTCTTCTTCATAATTATGTACTCCTTGTGCAAATACTGTGCTGCACACTTATCAGTGTTTTTTCCCCTTCAATTTTTTACAGTGGTTTTTCCCCTTAAATTTGATGGTGGTTCTTTGTCTTCCTCTTTAGTGAGATCCATTATCTTACTATACTAGATTGTGCCAATAGAGTTCATTGGAAAGGGCATGGGCATGGTGACCCATCTTTAGCTTTCATCCCTCTTCGAAGTGTAATCAAAAGGTCTGGTTATTTGATTCTTGTGCCCCTCCTTGATTTGATCTGTTCGACTGAGCAGATTGGCAATTCTCAGGGATCTTTGATTGGAATTGCAATTAGATTGGTGTTTGTAACTGGATGGAAGGTCTTGAAATGTGGAAGGTCTGGAAATGTGGGTTTTATTTTTAATATCTAGGGTTCACGTAATTAGGAAAAGGCTATGATGATGATGATTTAAAGTTCATGAGCTTCTAGGTCGCAAGAACATCCACAGTATGTTTGTGAATTTGACAATATCAAGTTCTAGAATGGAACTTAATTGGGGACAGGTATTGGAAACAGGGTTTTGAGGGTTTCCATGGGTGGAGTAGGTTGAAGCAATGTGCAGAAACTAGGCTTGGGCTTGGGACTCGGACTCTGCCCTGAGCCAAGCAACTCCAGCGAGTCTCCGGGTCATGTACGAGTCAAAAAAGGGCTAAAACATTGCCCCCTTTACCCCATTAAACTAAGAAAAAAGAAAAAACAACGAATGTGCTCAGAATAATTAAAAATCAGTAAAAAGTGTAATAAACAACATTAAACGTTTGCAAAATGTGGAGAAAAGTACATAGACGATGGATCATGGAAAATTTTAGGGCTTGAAACAATCCAAAAAAATCCATAAAAAAAGGAAGGATAGAGAACTCACAAATCATCAACTATTTAGTTAAATCTTTAAAAGTTGATCTTGTCAGATATTTTGATAAAAATTTGAGTAAGTTTTAATTCACTTACCAAAATTCAGATTTAGATGGTATAATAATCATTAAAAAAAATTAATTTAAATTCTAAAATATATTAAAATGATAGAATTTTTGCTACTGTTTAGATAAGTAGCATGTCACTAATTGGGAAGGGTATCTTTTGGTTGAGTTTTTTTTTTCTTTCCTTTTTTTTGTTTTTTAAAATTAGTCTTCACAGTGCTGTTTATTAAGATTATTTTCGTGGTTAAATTCATCTTATCATGATATTATCGAATAGAAATATCAAGTAGCAGTGTGATTTGTTATGTGAAGAACAAATTAATTATCCTCTTTTCCCGCGTTAATAAACGAAGTATCGTAAAATTCCATAATTTTTGTTGTTTGGTTTTAACTGCATCAATGGTTGACTGTCAACCTTGAAAAAAACCTTAAAAGGGCAAAGAAAAATCCTACAAAATCAGAACTGAGAGGAAGAAGTGGCGAGGAAAACCCTAAAATTGCAGAATACAAAGCTCATGTACATGAACCCCATAATTTCAGAGACCAAGATTCACGTAGATGGAGAAAACCCTAGAATTTCAAGGACCAAGGGCGACGCAGATGGAGAAAACCCTAGAATTATGGAGACCTGCAGCACCGAGAAAGAGAAGAGCACTAGTATTTCGAGTTCATGCTTGAAATAAAGGGGTATCCAATATAAGGCGTTGGAGGGCAAGAGACTTGCATCATGTTTCCAACTCTAGAGCTCGCATTTGATATTCCCTCATAGAGCAATTAATCAGGATTCCTCTTCATTACCCATGGCGACATGGATCACATAGTCAGTATATAAATTCTAATTATCTGCAATTCTTTTTACTCTTGTTCACCTTCTTTGGCCAATAACTATTGAAGTTTAGCGATGAGATTATGATGAATTGGTAGGATAAATTTAAAATTATTTACATGGTTATTGTGCCCATACCCTTTTTTATCAACAGTTAACCATGCATTAAATAGTGTATTCTTTGCTAATTGAATTTGTCTGTTAAGGATAATAGCAGGGAGAACTTTATTTAATGGTTTTCTTCTGTTTACAATCTGTGCATTTATTTATTTAAATTGATGTTTCTGACAAGGATTGTTTAGCATAGGCAACTTAGTTTAATGGGTTTATTTATCCATGAATTGTTGACATTTAACTGAAAAATTTACTATAATGCAAATATTCAGGGGGAACTAACATAACATTATGGTTATTGATTATTGTGGGATTGATGGGGTCTGAGTGTTGCTGTATAGAGTGTGTAAGTAACTTGTCTTCTTCCTTTTCCCGTACTTAAGTGTTGCTCTACTATATGCTCCGACCAGTGGTTGACTTTGAGATGTTCTCTCATTTTTCAACTAATTTGGTCTCTCTCTCGCACCCCTTGTTATTATCTGGGTGGACTTCCCATGTATGTTGCTACTCGACGCTGGAATCGTATGGAGCCCCCAACCATCATTGTCCCAGCATCCATAAAAAAGCAGGTCGAGGTTCATAGAGAAATGGATGGTTCAGAACTTAAACACACCCTAATAGGCCTGCGAGTGGGTAAAGTATTGTCTTTTTTCATCAAGCTTGACCCTGTAAACCTTAATTTATTGATACTGCATTTTTTTAACAAATTTTATTATATCAGATTGTAGGGGAAGAATTTGAGTTTAGAAAGAACCTTATGGTTAGAGCTTTCAAGACCTACCATGTCATACCAAGCCAGGTTAGAATAGAGGACTGATTTCTTCAAGGTTTATTTTCTTGGAAATTATACTGTATATTTTAATACTATCAACCATTGTTTTAAAAGGCTTTCTTCTTGATCCGGACCCCTGATCTTGTCTGGGAATTGGCTGGGATTGGACCGATTATGGGAAGGTATTGGTTCCGGCACAGTCCCCACCCAAAGCACACCCATTCATATTTTCTTCTCCCCACCCCCCCCAAAAGGTTGGGGTGGTGGGGCAATGGCCCCCATATAAACCCCATTTTCCATTCTTATTCTTTTTTTTTTTTGGATTACCAATTCGGACTGATCCAAACCACTGCGGTTAGGCGTTTTGCCTATCCGACATGGATATATGAGGTGGACGATCCACCCCACTGATCCGGGTTTTGAAACTCTGCTGTGAACTTTTGAAGAACCATAATCAATTGGCTCATCATTGTCCATTACTGCAGTGGATGGCATTGGAGAGGGTTTGGAACTCAGCATAACAGGATAAGACTCCATTTGCGGGTCCCACTCTCTCTCTGCCTTCCATTGTTTCCATGGATGGTTATGGCCTATTGGACCATTGTTTTTTCATAGTCTGGATTAATTTTACTCTTTCTTTATTATAATCCCAAGATACTTTTATATGCCCTTCTCATGCTTAATTATTGTGTTATTTGAACAACACGCGGGGTACATTATTTACTCTGTGAAACAAAAACTGAGAGAGGAGTATGTTGGTCTTTCTGGAAATGACATTAAGGGGTTGAAGTTCAGAGGCATGGAGGTCTGTCTTGGCTGGCATTTGAGAAATAAACTTGCTAAAAGTAATAAGTGGCGTGATTTTCTATCTTGTTATGTTTGAAAATAATATAAGAAAAGAAAAGGGAGTTTTTTTTTATCATTTTGTTTCCCCAGGTGGTGGTATTTATGAATTGGGTTTCTGGGTTTCATGTTTTTTCAGATCACAGATACTGTGTTCTCCCCTGAGATAGCTTTTACAGGAGATACTAAGGCTGATTTCGCTGTTCACCGAGACAATGGTGATGTGTTAAAAGCAAAGATTCTTGTCATGGAGGTCTTGTTCTACCTCTATCATCTTTTTCTTTTGAATGAGTGAAAGTTGCACCAGCAGTGCAACTCAAGGGACCCAACCCTAAGAAACAATTTAAAAGAGAAATGGTTACTCATTTGGGGAGGGGGGTTTATTAGTAGCGCTGTTGTTATTGTTGATTTTTATCCTATTAGTTAATTGTTGGTCTCCATTTCTTGTTATACTGTTCTGTTAGTTTCATTTAGGCTCTGCTATATGCATTTCTCACTTTCTCAAGACTTTAAATTTATCATGGTGCATATGATTTGAGGGTGTATTGCGTGCATAATGTATATTTTCTACGACTAGTTAGAGATATGTTGGATGTATTGGCTGGCCCATAACTATTTTCACCGTAGATAATAAATTCTCTTTTTTGGAATGGTGTATTATTTAAAAAAGAAAGAAAAACATGTGTCGTGTTTCTTTCTATGGATCGAAAGTGTGAGGGCCTTTCCCTCTAATTGAGGTGAGTTGCAACTTTAAAACGTAAAAAAAATTAAGGTGCACTTCAAAAATTTATTAGAAAATATTGTTTTGATGTTGGAGAACCTTCTAATTGATCATCTCGACATCTAGATATATAAATATGAAAAAAAATCGAATCCCAAAATTAGTGCATCTTGCAAACACTATCTGTACTGTCTATTTTTAAATGTTTATAAATTTATTTCATTGGAGCTATTTTTAAATTTATAACTAGAGATAAAAATAAATTCTCTAACCATTCAAAAGATTTTTTACACCAAAATTATATCTAATAATAAAATTTGGAGGTGCGCCTTATTTGGAAAAATTACATAAATATCCGTTATATTTTCTGTTATTACGAAAATACTTGAAACTTTCTGCTATTATAAAGATGTCCGTTTTTTCAACTTCATAACATTTTTTTAAAAAAAAGATGGAATTGCCCATATTTTGTTATTTAAAAACCGAAATTTTTTTAATTTCAGTTTTTGAAAAACAGATTTTTTTTCTTTTGGGTTTTTGAATTTCTCTCTATATACCCTTCACCCCACGGAGCCTTTGCCTTTTGGGTGTTGGGTAGCCATACCCGAAAGCTTTGGAGATGCATCCCAAACTAAAGCACCAAGCATGACACCACCAACTGTTGTAGCATTGGAATTAGCCAACCTTCCTGGTGTTGGTGTCTCATCCCATCAAATCAATTTTGCCTAGACCAACTAGCTGGAGTTGGAGCTTCAGCTCGGCCAGGAGGTGTAGCGTCCCATCGACTAATCCCTGGTGTAGCATGGGGTGCGTCCCAATCTGAAACTTTTGGTTTTTCCACACTTTCTTGAGCCTCTTGAGACTGGTCCCATTTAAGACAGATTTAGGGGCAGTATATGTAGCAAGTTTGTGAGCGACTCGACTGCACGCTCATGTTGCAGGGAACAACAAAGATTAAAACTTTGTTGACCCGAAGGAACAGGAGATATGGCTTCCTCTTCAAGGGATCTTCAAGAGATTGTGACACGAACTGGATGAAGTACAGAAAGTAGAGTGATTCTTCAAGTCGTAGAAAATTGCAGGTCTCTGAGTTTTCTGATTCTGTATGGTGGGGGAGATAGAGAGGATATTCTTTAATGTCACAAGGCCATCTAAAACTCAGCAACCTCTTTACTTGGGCTTCCTCTTCATCTAAATAGGGAAAGTTTATCAAACATTTGTAGCGAATCGAAAAGTCTTTGCCTTCTTGGTTACTGCTTTATCACTGGGAATGGGCTTAAAATCTATGGTGCAGCCTTAAATTCCAGCTATGCTCAAGGAGATGGTGCGTTTTGGTTTTCTTCCTCATCTTCATTTGAGAGTTCATAGCCTTCAAATTTGTTGCCCCCACCATAGAGATCGGCATCCAAAAACCGTGGGGTGAAGGGGAAAAGAGAGAGAGATTTTTAAAAAAAAAAAAAATCAATTTTTTAAAAATCCAAAATTAAAAAAATGTTGGTTTTTGAAAAATAAAAAAATGGACAGTTTGTCTTTTTTTTTTAAAAAAGAAGGGGTTATGAAGTTGAAGGAGTAAAAACGAAAAGTTTTAAGTGTTTTTATAGTTAATGAAAAATATAACTGATATTTACATAATTTTCTCGCTTTATTTTAATTGTTTAAACTTGCAACCTCATCCGAACCGCACCCAAACATAAAACTAGTAATTATTGAGCGTCAATTTTAAATGGGAAAAGTTTATACAGAGCTGAGGCTCTAATCAATCACATTTGAGCCTACCTTCAAAAATTTCGCTAGAAGATATTTTTTTGATGCTCAAATATCTTCAAATTCATCATCTCGATATCAAGATGTATGGACATGATAAAAAATGGATTTCAAGTTTTGGAAATAGTACACTTTGTTATGCATTTTTGGACCGTCAAATTTCAAGATTTTCAAGTTTTCATCGATCTGGCGATCTACACTATTTTTTAAACTTTAAACTTTATAAATAAATATAAAAATATATTTTAAGGCTATCACAAAGATTTCCCTTATTAAAATCGCATTTATCGATACTATTTGAAGGTAGGCTCTAATTTGATTGTTTAGAGCCTAGGCCCTATACAACCGCACCCATGTTAAATTGATGGCATAATGACACCTCTCCACAAACACGATAAAGCTGCGAGTTCATCCCCCAGGCAAGGCAAGATTTCTCTTTCTACAATCCGAAGTTACAAACCCTAAACCCTAGCTTCACAGTTCACACTTTGAATACAACCTAGCTTCACAGTTCACAGTCACACTTTGAATACCAGAAGCTAACTTCAATGTCCTTCCACTCCAAAACCCTAATCTCCTAAAAAACCTTACAACCCTAATTTCCCCATTTCACAGTGAAAGAAAAGCTGCGCCTAAACCATAATCCTACTCCTACTCTTCACTTTCAGAGATTTCAACAAAACCCTGGGAAACTCTGCAACTGAAACCTAGCCCTGATCTTCCAAAACCTACATATGGCCTCCACTTATCTCCGACGCCGAGCTGTCGTGTGTGTTCACCATTACTGCACCTATGTTTCTCAATCTAAGAATCCCCAAACCACCCTGACTTTCATTTCGGCAAATATCAAAGCTTCGCCATTTGAGCGATCCTGATTAAATCATTGATATCTTTAACTCAGCTCATGAGCGGGCAGGTGTAGTTAGGGCTCGATATTTGCAGGACCTTGCAATTAGGTAGCTCGCCAAAAACTCAATGTTTCTCTGAGATTGAAATCTTACTTGAAAACCAGAAGAAAAACCCTAAAATCAAATCAGAGAACTTCTTACACGGCCTTCTTATCTCTTATGGTCAAGCTAAAATGGTGGGCCAAGCCATTAAACCGTTTTACCAGATGGACAAGCTTGAAATCCCTTGCTCCGTAGATTCATTCAATGCCGTCTTAACTGCTTGCAAAGATGCGGGGATTTTGAAAAGGTAACAGAGCTCTTTGCTGAAATCCCAGCAAATTTAGGTTAAACCCTGAGCTATTCAATCCTCATAAAGTCTATTTGTGAGATGGGATCACCTAAATTAACTTATCAAAAGCTTGAAGAGATGGAAGAGAGGCAAATGGAGGTTACCACGAATCATTTACACTATACTTATTAATGTTCTCTATAAGAGCAACAACTCAGAAGAAGCTGAGAAAATTTGGGATGAAATGGTGAAGGTGGGGTGCTCTCCTGATGCTGCTGCTTACAATCCTAGGGTTTCGTATATAGATGAAAGTAATTGCAGAAATGGAAGCTTCAGGTGTTATGCACAGTGTCATCACTTACAATTTGCTCCTGATGTGTTACAAAATGGAGAAATTGAAGGGGCAAATAGGACTTTTAAAGAGATGGAGAAAAAGGGTTCTTCCCCAAATGATTTCTCGTTTACGGTTTTTCTCCATTTCCTCTGTAAAACTAGAGGATAACGGGCGTGCTCTTGAAGTGTTTTGAGGACTGTGTTAGCAAGAAGAAGGCTCCTGATTTCGAGGCTTTAGGCCTTTTAGTTAAAGGACCTAGTGGGGAGTTCGAAGGAGGAAGAGGCAAAAGAGATCATCAAGCTGGTTAAGGATACCTATCCTGAAGATTGGTCAGCAAATTCGAAGGAGTTCGATGGTGGACTTGGGAAGAGAGATAATATGCATTGATGACTGAGTAGTTGAGCAAACAGTGAGAGAGAGAAGAGAGGGAAGAGCTTATGGGGGTGAACTTGGACTGAGGATTTGATGGTTTTTGCTTTCAAAAACAAAAAAGAAACTCGATAATTTTAGAGGCAAGTTAATGGAGATGGATTTGTAGTGACAGAAATCAACTTTATGGAGATGAATTTCGCTTCATCCTGATGCAGTCGAAAGCATGGCACTGATAAGGAGATGCAGACGATAGCGTGGCACCGATAGAGGAGGTTTTGAGCTTCTAAATTTGTTGAGTGAGCATTGGAGATTTACAGTTCCATTGATTCATTTCAAGGTGCAGCTCAACGTATCATACTTTGTTTATTTTATTTTATTTATATATTTTTCTGGTTTTTTAACTGAATTTTGCTTTTTTTTTTCTCTCCATGTAATTCTCTTTTCGCTGAAGTCTCAATAAAAGTTCAAAGCGTTCCCCTGTAATTAATGGTTCCTGAACTTTTAAAGGATGAAATTACCTAGACTTTGGGAAATTAAAATAAAGCCTCCTTGTCTAGAAAGCACTTTGGACGACGAAAATATCCATGATGGACCTAAATCAATTTCCAACACCAACAACAAAATTTGACACTGAAAAAATGGTAAAAATCTTACAGATCTATAAACACTTATTCTTAAAGTGAAATGGACGGTCTAGACAATTTGCTGCAATATACACAATCTTTAGAGCTTAAACCCCAATTTTTTTTTCACATTCAAGCTGATCGATGTAAAGGCTTTTCAATGCTTGAGTGTAATTTTCGATGAATTACGAGGTGAAGCTTTACTTATTAATAGGGCTACAGCCTTATTAAACCATTTTCCTTTATTAAATGGGATGGGATGATTTGTGTTCCATTTGAAAGTTAAAACGTTCGAGGTTGGGAATGAAAGATATCCAACAAGGGTTCTAGTCCAATGCTCGTAAAACTGGTCATTTTGGTCTAAATCCAAATCAGTTCACTGATAGAACTAATTGAATCAGATTTTAAAAACAAAATAGGATTAAAATAATAATTTAAATTATAAAATACATTATACAAATATTCCCAACTCTATTCAGATTTCAAAAATAAAAAAATAAAAATAAAAATAAAAATTATAAAGTAATTCTGCAAATATTCCCAACATTATTGAGTAAAGTCTAACCGGTTGAATCAGGATGCACAGCTCCCAATCCCGACCCCTGGGTTTTAAATTACCTGGATTTTTTAAATGTATGCGCGGCATTGTAAAAAGTTCATTAACTAATAAGACACCAATGGTTACAAACCAAGAATCACAACGGACCGAACAAATACTAAAAACTCTGGTTCACTGTCCTCGCGGTGACATTATAATTTTTTTTTTCTCTTTTCTTTCGCCACTTGGGACCGAATTGTTTGGAATCGGAAAGCTAGCTCGCCCCGGCAAGTGCCGGAGTCAGCACCCAGTTATGGGTTTATAAACATGCGCTTTGAACACCTTACACATGTACATTCTTATCGCATTTTCTTTGTGGAAAACGTAGCATACTCCAATATCTTATAGTCACCAATCCCCCTCCATCACCATCCAACTCGCTGGTTGAATCCAACTGGAAGATTGAACGGCGATGTTGACCATATGCTATGATGCCTATATGGACCACACCATACTTTTCCTTTAAAGAAAGAAATATAAAGTAGAAAAAGGCCGGTAAGCTGTAGCATTCGTTCAAAACCCAAAATCATCTTCATCATCGGAACCTTATCCCAACTGATTCGGGTTGGCTATAGGAATCCTTTTCTACCATTCTACTCGAAATCCACATATCTTTTTTCCGGTATTGTATTAAGTCTACACTACACATGGTCAGCCCACCGTAGAAAATACTTACCTCCCCCACCCCCCATAATTTAAAAAACACCACTCTTGGAAAAAAAAAGAAAAGAAAAAAGAATAAAAAAAAAAGAAAAAGCAATTATAGAGAGTACCCATGAAATCAAATAGCTTGATGGAGGGGGATTTAAAAGGAGTAGAGCTCTCTCGTTTGGTCAATGGTGTAAGTTGTTATGAAATCGATTTATTATGCGAGGAATGAAAGATACTGCCACTGCAATGAAGAAGACTCTAGAGTACATTTTCAAATAACTAAAATTTTTAAAACAGAATAAAAATAAACTAAAGATTTACAAAGCAGTGGACAACGAAAAATGCATTTCAATTGAATTATTGCCAATGCTCATCAAACAAGGAGTCAAAAATGTTTTAACCACCATAAACAATTTTGCCTTTGCATTCATAAGTAACAACTTCAATTATCATAATCCAACATAATATCAAACATAAGATTCATGTCAAGCACTATTTAAAAGAAATTACTTAATGCCAATAAAGAACCACTATCAATAACAATGTAGACATTGTTGATAGCTGATGGGATATAGATTGTGTCACCATAAGGGTGACACTGCACTGGTCACCCTAAGATCTGGGCCGTCCACATCCACATCCAATGGCTATCAGTGTCTTGCCCAAAACAGAGCAGATATGTGGTTCTCTCTTCCAGAAACCACTTTTTCAGTTTTTCTTTTGGATTGTTAGCTCGATGAAAATGAAATTGTTAACAAAGTTTCCAGAAAAAAACACAATCAGTTGAAAGGTTCTTTATTATAGTGTCACCAGGGTAAGAGCTAAGGATGACTACAAGTTCATGAAGAGGATGTACAATTAGGACAAGTTTGAAATATCCACAAATGGGAGTTCTATCAGAAAACTGAAAACATGAAATGATAAAAATCCTCTCCATGCATAAAAAATACAGCTTTTGTTTAGTTGAAACATGAAATTCATCAAACGGTAGGAATTATCTTTGACCCATTCCTCCCTGAAAATCTTGGCCAAAATGACAGAAAACTAATGGACCATATATCAACACGGTTGACTTCAGCCGAAAAGGTTCTCCCTATTCAAGCTTTATAGCCAAAAATGCTTAAATACAAGTTCAGCCTCCATTTGGAGGAGAGATTGAGATTCTTTGACGAAAGAGGATTGAATCTTATAACACTAACCATAAGTCACAACAAGTGAAAGTTTATCCATAAACTTCCCAACAGTAGTTCCAGCTATTAATATGGATTATAAGAACCACATGTACTCAACAACTTGGTAGTAGTCATAGTTAGAAATGTAAAATAATATGATCCTATAGGACTCTGCCAAATGCAATAGCAAGGGACCCCAACAAATCACCATTGGATTTCAATCCAAATCTCAAGATGGGAATTGAATCCCTCATCCTCTTTCTAAAAAAAAGTACTTTTTTGAAGTAACTCTCTCTCTCTATCTCTCTCTCTCGGCTCTCTCTCTACCCTCCCTCTCACTCTCTTCCTCCTGCTCTCTCCCTTTCCTTTTCTCTTCCTCCCGCTCTCTACCCCCTCCACTCTCTCTCTTCTTCTTCTAATAAACCACATGCTCTCTCTCCTACACTCTCTTCCCCTTCCTCAACAGCCATATGATGTCTCTCCCCTCTCTCTCTCTCTCTTCCACAAAATCAGCCACACATTTTACAGCTACAAGTGATGTCTGTCGGGACTTGTTAGTACATGGTTTAATTCCTAGCAACACAACTTACAATACCCTAATTGGTGCCCTACTGAGAAGAGGTTCTATAGAAGAGACTCAAAACCTTGTGAATGAAATGATATTCATAGGATTTTCCCCTGATATTATAATTTATAATTATGCTATTAAGGCAATATGCAGTGATGGGGTGATTGAAAGGGCCTTGGGTTTGTTTGAAGATACGGTGAGAAGAGGAATTGCTTCAAATAACATATCTTATGACATTATGATAAATGGCATATGTAAAACTGGGAATATTGAATCTGTTCTTGAGCTTCTGAAGGAAATACTCCATCGTGGTTGTATACCCGATATTGTAACTTATAATGGCCTGATATATGGCCTTCGCAAAAATGGGAGGATGGGGGAGGCCTAGAATCTCTTTGATAGGCTACAAATCGAAGGAATAAAACCTGATACTGTTACATATAATACATTGACAAGCTGGAGCTGCAAGAAGGGAATGCTTAATGATGCCATCTTGCTAGTACATAGAGGAATTAGTAATCGGTTTGTTTCCAATACCATTAAATGGATCATATTAATGTTTTTCAAAGAAACGGTATATGGATGATTGAGGAAGGGGGAAGGGAGTGCAGGACAGAGAGCGTGTGGTATATTAGAAGAAGAAGAAAGAATGAAGGGGGAGAGAGCAGGAGGAAGAGAGAAGGAAAGGGAGGAAAGAGCAGGAGGAAGAGAGAAGGAAAGGGAGGAGACAGTGGGAGGAATAGAGCGAAAGGGAGGGTAGAGAGAGAGTAAAGAGGTATAGAGGACGAATGAGGGGAGAGAGAAAGAGAGACCGTTACTTCAAAAGGTTTTAAGAAAGAGGAGGAGGGATTCAAATCCCATCTTGAGATTTTGATTGAAATCCAACTGTGATGTTTTGGGGTCCCATACTAGCAAAGGGTCCTATAAGATCATTACTCACAAAAGATGAAATTAGTTTTGTTTTAGATGTTCTTGTTATGACTTGTCATTTGTTAAGTGACAGGTCACATATTTCTAGATAAGATAACTTTTATCATTTTATAAAAAACAAATAATTCTTGAATTTGAATTGCATCTATGAATCATTTTATTATTTCTAAAACCATAAGCATTTCTGCATTTTGCTTTAAAGTTTCTTAAAACATAAGCACTCCCATTCCTAGAGGTATGTAGAAGCTAAACATGAAGTGTTACATTGAAGCAGGCAAAACACAGAATCACTTCTCACAAAATATCAATATCACTTGCGCCAAATGCACCCCTATATTCGAGATAAAATTTAAAGTACGACCAGAATTTATAGCGATGTTATTCTTTTCAAAACCAGAATTGGGCAGCAAACAAATGAAATATGTAAGTTAAAAAATTCCATTGGAGTTCAGAATTGTATCTCTTTGAACAGTAACACCAAGTACCGACCAGCATTTCAAAATGAAACTGATGGGCATTGGATTGTCAAAGGTCCATCAATAAAGCCCACAAATTAAAAAACCTTCATCTTCCAGAAAGAAGTGTGCTCACCTCCATTAATTGAAGTCATTCGCCTATGGCTTTATTCGTCAGATGATGATCCTTCCTTCTTGTTCAAGTCAAGTTGGGCCTCAAATTTCTTCCAAGCGTGCAACACATTTGGAGGTAACGTATCATGAACCATCTTGATCACCTGCTTCGCCTCTTCCTCCTTTGAATTCTTCACAAGCCCCTTAATCAAATCGCTCACAGTTTGAAACTTCGGGGCCTTTCTCCTCCTAATACTCTCCTTGCAAACTTCAAGAGCCAAATCATAATCCTTCTTTTGAACCAAATATCTTATAAAAATCCTGTATGTCATCTGATTAGGGTAGCAACCCTTGCTGTTGCTCGCCATTTCTTCATAGACTTTCTTGGCTTCCTCCTTTTCACCATTCTTCAAGTAACACATCAAGAGGAAATTATATGATAATGCATCGGGTTTAACATTCGAGGCCTCCATTTCTCCGAGCAATTTCAGAGCTTCTTCAGGTTTTCCATGATTTGCTATATAAATAAGCTTAGCATTATAAGCTGGGGTATCAAGAGAACACCCATTCTTCACCATTTCATCCCAAATTTTCTCAGCTTCTTCTGGTTTCTTCTTCTTGTAAAACCCATCAATTAAAGTAGTGTAAGAAATGTTAGTAACTGTAATTCCTTTTTCATTCATTTCCTTGAGCTTCTCATAAGCCTTATCAGGCGAACCTGAATCACACAGAGACTTGAGGAAGATCGAATAGCTAAAATGATCTGGTGATATGCCAAATTTAGTAGGGATTTCATCGAAAAGCTTAGTTACCCTATCAAATTTCTCAGAGTCCTTTAAGGCAGTCAAAAGCACATTGAATGAACTTACAGTGCGAGGACAGCCAAGCTCATCCATCTGATAAAAGGTCTTAATGGCCTGATCTGCCATTTTAGCTCGACCATATGCAAGAATCACATCAGATAAGAACCTCTCTACCTTTGCATGTGGATGCTTCTTCTGGTTTTCAAGTAGTGTTTCGATATCAGAGAATCGCTGAGATTTTACGAGCCTCCTCACCACCAGGTCACGAACAGCTCGAGCCCCTGCAACTCCATTGAGCTTTTGAACTGAGTTGAAAATGTCAATGACTTTGCTGGGCTCGCTAGTATATCGCAGCTTTCTTCTCGCAACATTGAAAGTCAAGGTATCAGTGTTCTCAGATAATGTTGCAGAGGTGCAAAAGCGGTGAGCTTGAAGAAAAGCTCGACGTCTCAGACAAAGTGAAGACATTCTAGGGTTATACAGGTCTCTGAAAAAGGAAACTACGGTTTTAGAAATGTAGGGTTTTCTCGATGTTAGTGATTTTTAGAGATTTTCTCCGTGTTCAGGAAACATGGATCGAGAAATTAGGGTTTGTGTTGGGTTTGGAAGCAAAAGATGGTTTGATCTTTCGCCTGTAAATTTTGGAGGAGGGAATTAGGGTTTAGGGTTTCAGGGAGTTTCCCCCTTTGTGGGTTTCCCAAATTCAATCATAGGTCAACAAGTGATTTATGGTACATGAGATTAGCAAATATATGCCCTCCGTATCATGTGATTTTACAATAGTGCCACCAGTGGCTGTTAACGGTCACAAACCGGGGCATATGGCAAGGCGCTGCGGCTAGGGCGGGCATATGATGTATGGGCTGTCGAACTCTCGGTTTATTGAAAAATAAATTTTTAAAAAAAGATATATGGATATATCTTTTCAAATAAATATACGATATTATTTACCTTTGATATAAAATGGTCCTAATTAATCTTAACCATTAAATGTAAAATTGGATGGTTGTATTTGTTTCATTGACCAAACTTAAAGTTCAAAATAACTTTTTTTGAACTTTGTAACACACTCAAGCTTATCATATTTCACATCAGATTACTATAAATAATTGTCACCTCCCTTTACCCAAAGTAAATGGTCTCATTGTATACCATCTCTATTTTCCCTTTAATGAATGAATTATTTTATAATCTAGGCCCAACCAGACGCAGCCTATTTTTTAGGCCTACACAAAGCTCGGGTATAGATATTTTGATCTAGGTCATATCAGTTTAGGTCGGGTTTGGGCTAGGGCTAACCTAGCCAGCTAACACAATTTTAGTGGAGGAAAATTGTTTGATTCGGGCTGGACTGCATTTCTACATATATGGTCCATAAAGTGTGAAGCATCCATTTTAAAAGATGGGTGCAAGTAGGTGTTCCATCTAAAAACAATTGAAACTAATGGTCGAAATATTTTCTTATTAGAATTATTATTTCTAATTTTTAAAATTTATTTATTTTTTCATATTCATGATCTGCATGTTAAATATTATATGTCCTTAAAAATTAAGTCTTAAAATCTATCTCAAAAATAAATTTAGTAAGACGCCCTCGTTTCTACATATGTGGGCTTGGCCGTATAGAAACTAGATCCTCTAGTGGAATATAAAATTATGAATGCAAAAATTTTGTGATGACTAATGAATCTATGTTTGTCTTTTAGAATTTGAAAGTTTAAAAATGGAGCAAATCAATCAATCGGATCTGCATGGGGTTGACATTGATATGGACAACTTAGGATGTTGAAGCATAGATTATTGAAAATTTTATTTGTATACTTCATATAAATATTATATGGGATTGTCTACAAATGTTATTTATTTATTGTACATAGAGATCATAATCATCCCCATTTATTAGATGTCAAATTGGATGGCTCAGAATGAGTCATGAATCCGAGAATTTTTTTTTCTTTTAACGGTGTCTATTCAATGACGCTCTTACAACCACCTATTTTGAAATTTAAGAGAAAATAATGATTATAACCTCCATGTACAAAAGATAAATTGTCTTTTTATAACCAATCCCATATTATAATTATAAATCTTCTTCTTCTCTTTTGGATAGATTGTGCATGTATCATTTTGGTGGTCAATTATTTATACCAACTTTGCCCTAATCTTGGATATTAAAGATCCGAAGTTACAGAGGTTGTTAATGATTTCGAATATTGAAAATTCGAAGCCATAGTGACTTAGGATTTCTAAAATCCTTAGCTACTTTGGGTTTTTGCTTTCTCTTAAAACTATTGATTTTTTTATATGCATAAATGATTTCAAATATTGAAAATCCAAAGTCATATCGATCTCAAATTTTCAAATTCCAAAGTCAAAGATATTCTAACTTTTCAAATCCAAAGTCACTTGGACTCTAGATTTTAGAGAGACTTTGGATGTTCAAATCCGAAGTCGAAGTGACTTTGGATTTCAAAATTCCAAGTTAAAGTGACTTTGAATTTTTAGAGTCCAAAGTTCGCTGACTTCGTATTTTTAAAATCTGAAGTCACTTGTGTTTTTTCTTTAATAGACAATTCTTCATTTTAAATCCAGAGATGACTATGGATATTGAGAATCCGTTGTCATCAATTAGCTTAGTGATTTAAATTTTCAATATCCCAAGTAAGGAAAAAATTAGAATAAAAGATAAAAAGGCATCGAGACATGAGCCTAATATAAAGAAGAAAAAGAATTCCTATAATTATAATAGGGCAAGCTTTTTATGCTTCTCCGATAGCATAACTTATATATTTTCCCTCATCCAACCATCTATTCTGAATGGAAGGCTAAGATTGCCCCAATCACAATGTCATGTCTCTACATTATTTTACTTTTATTTTTTATTTTTAAACTACTTTGACACCAAATTTCGGACGTCCAATCCTCTATTAAACTCGTACTAGCGATAAATATAAAAAATATATTTCCAATAAAATAAAATAACCAAAATACCCCTAAAAGTTTCAAGAGGTATTTTGGTCATTATATTTTATCGAAAAATATTTTTTATAGGTGCGCCCTAATGAGAAGATGGCACGTACCAAATTTTATATTCATAAAATTTGTATAAAAAAAACTAAAAATAAAATACTTTGAGATGTCAGATCTAAGATCAAGCGGTAAATGGCTCTCTTGATCAAAATTGGATGGCTAGATGGTAGGGAAAGCATATATCTTCTATGTTGTAGGGGAAGTATAGAAACATTTTCTATTATAATATGGGATTGTATACAATGAGACTATTTACTTTTAGTGTAGGGAGGTCACAATTACTTACAACCATCCGATGTGAAATACAATAGCTTGGTTGTATCAAAAGATTTGCGAAAATTCCTTTTGAACTTTGAAATTGGGTTTAAATTTATAAGTCTATATCCAACTGTCAAATTAATCGATTTAAGGGTTTCTCAAGGTTTAGTGAGATTTGAGGTGCATCGGTAAAGCTAACAACCCTAGAAGACATTTTCCTTTTTAGGGGACACTGAACCCAATTTAATCATGAGACCGAAATTGATAGTAAAAAACTATTGCACCACATAAAATAGATGGTGCAGATTAATGCAAACGTATTTCTATAAATAAGATCGCAACCGTATATAAACCTTTTCTTTTAAGATTTACATAATTAAAACTGATAGTTCAAATTTTACTTTTCACCTTTTCAACCAAGACAAAATATCAAAATTTTCTAGATTTATCTTAAGGACTGTATTAGCAAGAAGAACGCTCCTGATTCGAGGCTTTAGGCCTTTTAATTAAAGGCATACTGAGGAACTCAAAGGTGGAAGAGGCAAGAGAGAACATCAAGTTGGTTAAATATACCTATCCTGAATATTGGTTAGCAAATTTTGGACTTGAAAAGAGAGAGAGAGAGAGAGAGAGAGAGAAGCATTGATGACTGAGAAGCATTAGAGTACCTTCTATGATTGCAAATTCCTCCAATATCATTCACAAATTTCTCCCCAACTTTGCAATGAAAATGTAATGCGAAACGGAAAATAAGATTTCCACACAAACATGTAAAAACCTCCTGTATTTTTCTTAAATTGTCTCCATGTTTGTGAATGAAAATGTAATGGGAAATGGAAGACCTCCAAAAGGTTTCTCAAAATTATCCACAGTATGCGTCCAACTTATATAATGCTAATTCAGCCAGTGATTGAAAAAGTGCCGAGCCAATTGGATTCATTTGAGTCAGCACGCACCAAGGGTTCCCACATGGCCAGGTTCACGAACCCAGAATCACCATAGGTTGATCAGACGAGGGAGTTTCGCCCCTGCGAGTGCCTGAGTTAGCAACCTAGATTTATAAATATGGAGCTTTTAACGCCTTACAATGCTTACAATAAGTATATTTTTTTGCATTTTCTTTGGGGAAACATAGCATAAGTCCAATATTATATGATGCCGATTACAACCATATAGTCCCCACCATATAGTCCCCATTGTCCCTCCATCACCATCCAAGTAGATGGTGGAAAGCCAATGCTGACCATATAGCTATGATGGCTATATGGACCGCACCAAACTTTTCCTTTGAAAAAATCTTAAACAAAAATGTATGGGTAAGCTGCAGGGCTGCACACAGTATATTAGCACCAACAATAGATGTCAACGTGCTGCATCCCAACCATCCTTTCAGATATCCTATGCTCAGGGAGGTGCTACAACAGTTTATAACCCAAATGCTAGGTTAAGAATATTTCTATAATCAACCATTCCATTGTGAAAGCAAATAAATAAAGAAAACAAATCCCACCCCTGCAACCCCCCAAAAAAAAACCTACCCGATCCGCCCAACTTTATGTCTTATCAAGCAAAACTGATCTCATAGTTGTCTTATAGAACTTCCCCTTAAACTTTATTGGTATGCGGTGATCACATAAAACCCATATTGTACATCTCGACTTTGCGGACCAAGCTCTAATTCTATAGGCGGCACCTTCCTCAATCTCTCCATTTTCTTGGATTATCGACTTAAGATATAAAAAATGCGTTGTTTTTATATTTCTTGGCCATCAATGTTAACTACTTCCTCATCTCTATTCCTATTTTTATAAACTTACATTTCATATACTCTTTCTTGGTATGGCTAATTTTAAAACCTTTACATTTTAGTGCATCCTTCCAAAGTTCTCAAATAACTAAAAATTCAAAATATAGTTGATTGAATGGAAACCAGCTAAAGACTTACAAAGCAATGAACAACGAAAAGTGCATTTCAATCAAGTTATTATACATGCTCTTCAAACAAGGAGTTTAAAATGTTTAACTAGCACAAACAAGTTTGCCTTTGCATTCATAAGGATTACATAGAAAAGATAACAACTCCGATTATTATAATCCAATATAATATCAAACATAAGAGTCATGTCAAGCTCAAGTTTAAAGAAATTACTTAATGCTGATAAAGAATCACTACCAATAATAAGGAAGACACTTCTCTCAAAAATAATAAGAAGGCAGACATTGTTCATAGATGATGGGATAAGGAACTTGCCATCATAAGGGTGATACTGCAGCGGTTCACCCTAAGTTGTGAGCCACCCAAGTCCAGATTGAGCAGTTACCAGTGTCCTACTCAAAACAGAGCACATATGTGTCTTTGATGGTAGCTTTCTCTCTTCCGCAAACCAATTTTTCAGTTTTTTTTTTTGGATTTTTAGCTGGAATGAAAATGAAATTGTTTACAAAGTTTCCAGGGGCGGGGATCATTTCAAAGGTTTATGGTTGGGTGATGACTGGTATAGAGTCACCAGGGCGCGAACTAAGGATGATAATAAGTTCATGATAATGATGATATACAATTAGGAGAAATTTGATTTATTTACAATTGGGAGTTTTATCAGAAAACTAAAAACATGACAAAATAAAAATCTTCTCTCCATGCATAACAACACGGTTTTGTCTTGTTGAACCCCGAAACCGATCAAATGGTAGAATTAGCTTTATATCATTTCTCTATAGAAAGTCTGGCCAAAATGACAGAAAAATTAAATGACGGAAAAATTAAATGACAGAAAAATTGGGAGTTTTAACTCTAAGTTACAGCAAGTGAAAGTTCATCAATTCTAACCAACTGTCCAGATGTACAGTCGATTAGAATTGATAAACTTCCACTTTTTGTAACATACAGTTAGTGTTGAGAAGTTTATCGATGTAACCTTCTCTCATTTCTCTCTAGAAAGTTTGGCCAAAATGACAGAAAAATTGAAGGACCATATATCAACACAGTTGACATCAAAGGATCCGCCTATTCAAGCTTTTTAGCCAAAAAGGCTTAAAGACAAGGTCAGTCTCCATTTGTGAGAGTGATTTTCTTCAGCCAAAGGGAATCAAATCTTTTAACTCTTAACTATAAGTTCAGCAAGTGAAAGTTCATCAATTCTAATCAACTGTCCAGATGTACAGTTGATAAGAATTGATAAACTTCCACTTTTTGTAACTTACAGTTCGTGTTGAGAAGTTTATCGATGAACTTTCACTTGTTTATTTTTTTTTTCCATAATGTCAGCCTCTTTCACAAAAAAAAAAAAGAAAGAAAAGTGAAAGTTCATCCAGAAACTTCTCAACTATAGTTATCCAGCTATTAATATGGAAGTCATAAGGGCCAAATGCCCTAAACAAATTAGTAGTTATGAATTTATAAAAACCAAATGCCCTCAACAAATTAGTAGTAGTCATGGTTAAAATTGTAAAATAATAAAGACTGGATTACTTTTTCCTCAGATGTTCTTATCATGTCTGTCATTTGTGAAGTGACACAGGTCACATATTTCTAAATAAAATAACTTCTATTATTTTTAAAAAGTAAATAATTCTTGAATTGCATCTATAAATCATTGTAATTCTTCAAAAACCATCAGCATTTTCTTATTTTGCTTAAAACTATCTTAGAATACAAACACATCCATTTCCAGAGGCACTTAAACCGTAAACGTGAAATGTTTCTTTGAAGCAGGAAAAGCACAGAACCACTCACTAGCGATATATCAAATAATGCTTGCAACAAATGCACCCCTATATTCTACATAAAGTTTACAGTGAGACCATAATTTAAAGAGATGTTATTCCTTTCTGGAAAGAAACAGAATCGGACAGATAAAAAAAAAACGAAATACAAGTTAAAAATTGCATTGGAGTTCAAAATTGTATTTCTTTCAGGAGTACAACAAGTACCGACCAGCATTTCAAAATCAAATTGATGGACATCAGATTATCAAAGGCCCACACGGTAAAGTCCATGTAAAAACTTTCATCTGCCAGAAGTGAAATAAAGGCACCTCCATTAATTGAAACCACTAACCTATCACTTTTACTCATCGGATGATGATCCTTCCTTCTTGTTCAAGCCAAATTGGGCCTCGAGTTTCCTCCAATCAGGCAACACATTTGATGGAAATACATTTGGTGGAAAAATATCGTTAATCATCTTGATCAGCTGCTTCGCCTCTTCCTCCTTCAAATTTTTCACAAGTCCCGTAATCAAATTGCTCACAATTTGAAAATTCGGGACCTTTCTCCTCCTAACACATTTCTTGCAAACTTCAAGACCCAAATCATAATCATTTTTTTGAACCAAATATCTCATAAAAATCCTGTATGTCACCTGATCAGGGTAGCAACCCTTTCTCCCCATTTCTTCATAGACCTTCTTGGCTTCCTCCTTTTTACCATTCTTCAAGTAACACATCAAGAGGAAATTATATGATAATGCATCGGGTTTAACATTCGAGGCCCCCATTTCTTCAAGCAATTTCAGAGCTTCTTCAGGTTTTCCATGATTTGCTATATAAATAAGCTTAGCATTATAAGCTGGGGTATCAAGAGAACACCCATTCTTCACCATTTCATCCCAAATTTTCTCAGCTTCTTCTGGTTTCTTCTTCTTGTAAAACCCATCAATTAAAGTAGTGTAAGAAATGTTAGTCACTTTAATTCCTTTTTCCTTCATTTCCTTGAGCTTCTCATAAGCCTTATCAGGTGAACCTGAATCACACAGAGACTTGAGGACGATCGAATAGCTGACACTACTCGATGTTATGCCAAATTTAGAGGGGATTTCATCGAAAAGCTCAATTATCCTATCAAATTTCTCAGCGTCCTTCAAGGCAGTTAAAAGCGCATTGAATGAACCTACAGTGCGAGGACAGCCAAGTTCATCCATCTGATAAAAGGTCTTAATGGCCTGATCTGGCATTTTAGCCCGACCATATGCAAGAATCACATCAGATAAGAACTTCTCTACCTTTGCATTTGGGTGCTTCTTCTGGTTCTCGAGTAGGGTTTCAATATCAGAGAAACGCTGGGCTTTTACAAGTCTCCTCACTGCCAGGTCACGAACAGATCGAGCCCCCGCAATTCCATTGAGTTTTTGAACTGCGTTGAAAATGTTGATAACTTCGCTGGGCTCGCTAGTACATCGCAGCTTTCTTCTCGCTGCACTGAAGGTTAGGGTTTCACCGATCGCAGAGGTGCAAAAACTCTGAGCTTGAAGAAGAGCTCGACGCCTGAGACAAAGAGAAGACATTTTAGGGTTATAAAGGTCTCTGAAGGAGGAGACTAGGGTTAGGGTGCGTTGCAAGGATTGAGAAAAGCATGCTTTTGTCGATATTTAGGATTTGGTTCTACGAACTGGAAACATTGATCAAGAAATTAGGGTTAGCGGTAGGGTTTGGAAGGAAGAGACGTTTGATCTTTGGACTGCAAATTTCGAAAAAAAGCAATTAGGGTTTAGGGTTTTAGGGAGTTTCCCTTCCTTGGCTTTCGCAAATGAAACCGAAGTTCGTTCAGCGATCTACACCATACGATATGAGCATTTTACGCTGGGAAAGTACAGGATGCGACCCTTTTTACTTTTGACACAAGATGTTCACATTAATCTTGACTCTTAGATATGAAATTGTGCGGTTGAAATTATCTCGACCAAACTCAAACTTTAAAATAAATTTTGTCAAATAAATGGTTCCATCATATACAATCCTTTTTATGTCATCGATTTCAAGCGGTTTTACGAGAGTGTGGCCAGCTAAGCCGCTCGCCTGAGGACTAGGCTAAGCCCAGCTTGGTAGGCCCAAAATTTTTATGATGCATTTATAAAAATCGGTTTTGCAATTCAGACCCTGCTGGGGAGTCCTATTTCCCAATGCCTGAGCGCCTAGATATCATAATTTTAGAACCTGACCCATTAACGCAATTCACTCCACCACCAAATTTATTTATCGAAATTTATTTTCACTCTAAATCCTCTTAAAACTTCTTTTTGCCATTTTTTTTATACAGTCAACCATCTCATTTAACGTAACGACATCATATTCAATGTTTCATTCCTCATTTTTTAAATCCCGTCACCTGGTTTCTGGACACCTCATAATTTCACCCTTTTTTTTTTTTTTGTATCTTGATATGTCCATAACCACTAGCCTATAATCCCACCATATATATTTTATATACCTCCCCTCCTATCCATCCATCCAATTTAAATGAATGGTTGATGTTGCTTATCTCAAAATGTTACAAGTGAATCATTGACTGTTTGATCTAGATCTGACAGCTCAAAGTATTTTATTTTTAATTTATTTCCATAAATAATAAGGATATGAAATTTGGTTAATGTCATATTCTCAATGGAGTGGACATGAAGAAAATATTAAAAAAATATTTTAAAACTAAGATAATCAAAATACCTTTAAAACTTTTGAATTTATTTTGGCTGTTTTATTTCTTTAAGATTTTTTGTTTATATATTGTTTCATGTACGAGTTTAAGAGAGGATGACCACCCCAAATTTGGTTGCAAAATGTTTTATAGACAAAACTTTAAAATAAAATAGTGTATAGTCATGACATTGTGATGGTTGGGAGATAAAGAAAGTATATAAGATGTATATGACAGGAAAGTATAGATTCACCCCAAACAGAACCCAGTTCTCCGTTAACTCTATCAATGTTTTTGCCCTTTTATGCCCTTTGATAACTTCTCAATCTAAATTTTTTAAAATATATAATAAAATTATTATTTGTGATACAAGGAGGTTCCAATCATTATTTACCATTAGATGTAAAATCAGTTGTTAGATGTGAAATTGATTGATTGTCGATATATCATTGATTTGATACAAAGTCCAAAATAAAATTTTTTCAATACTTTGATACACTTCAATATCATATTCAACGTCAACAACTAATTGTGGCCTCCTTGTACCAATACTGAAGGTCTTATAGTACACATTCCCATATTTTTATGACCCCAAATTTAAGACATCTTCAACCTGGGTACCAACCTCAAAAATGTAAAATGCAAGTTTTCAAATTGCACAGTGCCATCTCAATATTGAATACAGACTGTTCAATTTTTTTGAGGGTGAGATCTAAGTGCTGAAGAATTAAAAAGCCACCATTTATTGCTCTGAAGAATAACCATTTCATGATTTATAAGTCGATCCCTGAATTTTAGATCGAAACAAAAATATCCCAGGTACTCATTCACCCAGGGAGTAGGCCTACAGTATGCCGTCTGAAGAGCATAGTATACACGCCCAAATGTCATGGTCATCTTTTAAAACTATTTAATTAAGGGGTTTTGTATTAGAGGACAAGAGCAACGGGTGTCAACAGATTAAATAATGTGTTTGATTAACTATGGAATTATAGGGATTTTCAAAAACTATATGAGGTTTAAGTTGAAATTTAAAAAATTAGATCTAAAAACATGCCACATTCAACCATTCATTTAAGTTCCCGTTAATGAGATGGAAATATTTGTTAAATGAATGAGATTTGGAAATCGTAGCGTATCCAAGATTGGTGTCGCAACATAGATGTGTATCACATAAAATAAAATAAAAATTGAATCAGTTGGGAGCATGTATCAAAATTGAGCTAAAATTTTGGGCTAATGTAATCCACGCAATAAATAATTTAGGAAAATATAAGAATTGAAATACGAATACCCTCACGAACAGTTGAAAGCATATGCGAGAATCGCAATTTCATTTTATTCTATGCTTTGAGCAAAAATTTGGGGTGAAGGCCGTGACCCAATCTGGGGAGGAGTGAGCACGTACTGGCTTTTCATGCACAAAGTGGCCGCTCCCAGGACTCAAACCCAAACCAGCAGTTACCCGAGCTTTTTACCATCACACCAAGTGACAGCCCTTTAGTTATAAAAAAGACATATTTTTTAATAAAAT
Organism: Amborella trichopoda; assembly: GCF_054954075.1. NCBI lineage: Eukaryota > Viridiplantae > Streptophyta > Magnoliopsida > Amborellales > Amborellaceae > Amborella > Amborella trichopoda. The sequence continues at coordinate 2,205,724 of NC_142344.1, forward strand.
AAAATGATTGAAATACCCCTAAAACTCCACATGATAGATCACCTATAATATTTTTGATTTCAACCATCAGATCTTGATGAACGGTCCAGAGTAGTATGAGAATTTCAATTTTAATTTCTTTATGTATATTGGATGGATCTGAAATTTTAACGAACACATCTACAAACTCACACTTATAAAAAAATATAACAAATTTATTATGTAAAAATATAATAACCAATTTGCTCCTATAACTTTGAGGAATATTTTATTCCATTTCTTCTTGATCCAATTTAAGAAAGAAAATAAAAATATTTGAATTTTTATATATATTTTAAAATGACAAAAGAGTCCAAAAAGAATCCGAATTTCCCATTTTACTCTTCCATGTGGAGCCATGGATAGAAATGTGAACTTCCTTTCTCTATCGCATTTCCAGTCGCCAGACTAGGAAATGCTCTACGGTTTTTCAGAAATTTCACGTGCGGCAACCAAATTTCTGGTTGCTTCAACGACCCCCAGACATTGAAATAGAGTGTAGCATAACAAGAATTCTTAGAGATGGACTTTTTCCATTTTATTTATAATGAATTTATGACACAAAAAGAATTGGGATTTTCAAAGACGATTAGAAAGCGTCCTACTCATTTAACATACGAAAAATGTCACAAAATTTTAAATTATGAATATATATTCCTTATTTGGAAAATAACTACTGTCAAAGTAAATCAAGATATATGAAGTACTAGGAAACACATGAGATGAAAGTCCTACTCTCCTAACACTTCTGACCTAATGAATCGAGCAACCACCTACGAGTTTGGGATAGAGATAAATTTATTGCATTTGCTTAGATATAGAGATCAAGAATAGAACATGTAATCAATCTCTTAATAAGGAGATATTCTTTTAAGAAAATTATATGGAAAAACGAGTGATGGGGAGGTCTAATGTGGGGTGGACTTGCTTGATCCACCTTACATATTTATGTAACCAGATGGGGTCTGAATCGGGTCAAGCCAAACACAGACCCAGGCCATTTGGATTGGGGGCAGGGTGGAGTTGCTTGATCCACCCTACATATTTATGTAACCAGATGGGGTCTGAATCGGGTCAAGCCAAACATACACCCAGGCCATTTGGATTGGGGCCAACCTGGACGAGTCACAGGGTTGGCCCGGTTGGATTAACACCCCTAATCCATAAACACTAGTGTAGCATTAAAAATTTCCAATACAGTGGAAGCCTACCACACTACTGCACTACAATGGAGGTCTCCACCACCACTGCTTAGCAACCAAAAAGCCCTGATCAACTGCCTTTTTAGATCTATGATAGATGAACTATCCCTTCGCTTAAGAAGACAACGGTGCAGCAACAAGCCACCTACATTGCTCATCAGTTAAAACCAATGGTTTAAAAAACGGATCGGTGACCCGGATCGAGCTTCCAAAAAACTAATCCGGATCAACGAATCGGCTATCCGGATCGGGAATCGGATGAATCGGTCAGAATAAAGCTTAAAAAAAATCCGAAAAAAGTATTAAAATTCATTATAAATATTGTTTTTTAGGAATTCAATAAGAAATGAGGGTACTCCATTAAGAATTTTCATGTTTTTGAATGAATATGCGAATATTGATATGTTCTTTCCCTGCATGAACCGCCATTCAGCATTTAATTTACATCACATAAAAGGATAAACATATAATTATCATGGAATAAATATATCAACATACATGGACTACAATAAAGCATAAAATTAATAACATATGATCTAAAAATAAAATGATAGACGACGTTATTGTTCTTCTTGGTCACGCTGGTGCCAGTGATTGAATTCGTTTAACAATTCATTAATTCGATCTAAAAACGAATCATCGATATTAGCAGGCGTCTGACTATTCTCAAATCTCTGAGTGTTAGTGTTTTGTTGTGTTCCCAATCTAAAATCCCCGAAAATTGTCCATCCTTCATGCTCACCTGCACTGTCGTGCTCATCCCTACACTGTTGCTGTTGGGACTCGATATGTGAATAATATGGCTGGGATAGGGTGGCCTCAGAATCATCATCTCTCTCATTTTCTCTTTGAATAATATGGATTAAAAAAAAAAAATAACAAATTTTCAAAAAAATCAATCATGGATTAAAAAAAAAAATCACAAATTTTCAAAAAAAATTCTATCATGGATTACAAAAAAAAATTTGATCATGGATTAAAAAAAAAAAATCACAAATTTTCCAAAAATTCTATCATGGATTACAAAAAAAAATTCGATCATGGATTAAAAAAAAAAAATCACAAATTTTCAAAAAATTCAATCATGGATTACAAAAAATTCGATCATGGATTACATAAAATTCGATCATGGATTACATAAATTCGATCATGGATTACATAAAATTCGATCATGGATTACATAAAATTCGATCATGGATTACAAAAAAAACTAACAAAAAAAAACAAAAAATTCAATCGTGGATTACAAAAAAAGAAAAAAACAATTCGATAATGGATTACAAAAAATTCAATCATGGATTACAAAAAACTCTATCATGGGTTACAAAAAAAGCAAAAAACAAAAAATTCAATCATGGATTACAAAAAAAAAAACAAACATTTCGATCATGGATTACAAAAAAAAAACAAACATTTCGATCATGTATTACAAAACATTCGATCATGGATTACAAAAAATTCTATCATGGGTTACAAAAAAAAACAAAAAAACAAAAAATTCGATCATGGATTACAAGAAAAAAAAACCAAACATTTCGATCATGGATTACAAAAAATTCGATCATGGATTACAAAAATTCTATCATGGGTTACAAAAAAACAAAAAATTCGATCATGGAGTACAAAAATTCTATCATGGGTTACAAAAAAACAAAAAATTCGATCATGGATTACAAAAAAACAAAAACAATTCGATCATGGATTACAAAAAAATCGATCAAGTATTACAAAAAAAATCTATCATGGATTACAAAAAAAAAAAAAAAAAAAAAAAAAAAAAAAAAAAAAAAAAAAAAAAAAAAAAAAATCCGTACGAGACTCGCCGATTCACTGTACGGAATCGGCGAATCCCTGTACATAATCGTCCGGTTCTCTCTAGAACCGGACGATTTCCGATTTTTTAGCCGATACGATCCACTTTTTGCGATTTCCAAATCGAACCGGGCAACACTGGTTAAAACAGATCCTGACCCAATCTGTAAATTTATTCTACAAGGAATTCTTCTTCCAAAACAGCTGTATATGCTGATCTAACCTTTTAACTCTTTTTCTTTTTGGGAAATGACGTCTAGCCCTTCCCTTAACTGTGTGTAAGTAAACCAATAAGAAATCCCTTCCCTAAGTACTCCTTCCAACTGTTAAAAGGATTCTCCTTTTTTTGACAAAGGCCTTTAACGACTTCCCCTTTCTTGGCCACAAGCCAGAGGATCAAGGTTTCACAGAGAAGACTAACCATCATATCACTTTTTTCCTTCTTGGAATGAAATAACCATTAACCATTTCTAAGACAAATTGATTAGCTTCACAATTAGGAGATTGATGTATGAGACAGTGATATAAAAACTGCAGAAACTGTATATGACAATATGCATCAACTGCTTTCAGATACTTCCGGCCCTTTTAGGTAGGTGACCCTCTATCACCATATCATTGCTTTGCCTTCGGGGAGGCTTTCAGTTGGCAATGGAACATTGATGACGGGAATATGCCGGCCCTTTGTTTTCATTGCCAAGAAAAATATTTTCAAGGAAATCTTAAAAAAAAAAATTTAAGGTGATTCATGTTTGCTCTATGCAGAAGATTTAACTGCCTCTTTAATTTTCAAAGAAACCCTTCCTCTTGCAAGAATACTACAAATTTTAATGAGAATCATGATTAGTATCTAGGACAAAGACTAGACTTCTGGAAAAAATATGACCAAAAAAAAAATCTCATGATGCAGGTGTACCAAGAAAAAGTATGACCATCGTATCAATGGAATGATAATATGATCTATAAAGCAATTGGTCCAAGGTTTCCAGATATAAGTACCAAACTTCGACCGAACTCTTACAAAATGTATGAACAAAAAAACTTCAAAATTTGAAATTTCACGCCTTTGAAGTAAGAGGACAAGAACTCAACTGCATATAAATATTATGAATAACAGAGACTGTAACAAAAACTCTGAAATTTGAAATTTCATGAATTTAAAATAAGAGGACAATAATTCAACTGCATATAGCTATGAATTATGGAAACTGTAATGAACCCCATGACTTTAAAACTGTCCCACCAGTTCCAAACTTAAAGCAAATTTACCTTCATGATTGTCAATAAACACATCCTTCATAGATTCCTCAACTAATGATCAATCGCTCTTGCTCAATCCGAGCTCTGCCTCAAGCTTCACCCATGAGGTGGACATATTGGGCGCATACCGATTCTTCACCGTCTTGATAAGCTCCTTTGCTTCATCCACTTTACCATTCTTTGCAAGCCCCTCAAGTAAAAGTGTTGCAGTCTTAAAAGGAGGAACCCTATTCCTCTTAACACTCTCCATGAAAATTTCAAGACCCAGATCATACTTGGCGTTTTCACACAAATGGTTCACATAAATCCTATATGTCTGGACAGTTGGGTAACAAGCCTTAGCAACCATTGTTTCATAAACCTTCTTTGCCTCTTCCCCTTTACCATTTTTGCAGTAACAAGACAAGAGGAAAGTGTAAGTGGGGGCATCAGGTTTGAGCTCTGATGCCTCCATTTCTTCGATAATCTTCAGAGCTTCTTCAAGATTGCCATGATTGGCCACATAAAGAAGCCTGGAATTATAAGCAGGACGGTCAGGTGAACAACCCATTTTCACCATTTCTTCCCAAACTTTCCTAGCTTCCTCGGGTTTTTGGTTCTTATAGAAAGCATCAATAAGAGTGGTGTATATGACAGTGTTGATCTTCACATCCTTTTCCTTCATGTCCTTGAGTATCTCGTAAGCTTTATCGGGAGAACCCATCTCACAAATTGACTTGATTAAGATCCCATAGCTAACTTGAGTGGGGGTCAAGCCAAATTTCGCCGGGATTTCAGCAAAGAGTTCTGTTACCTTATTGAATTCTCCGGCTTCTCTGCAAGCGGTTAACAGGGCATTAAAAGAAGTCACTGTGCGAGGAGTTCCATGGTCGTCCATCTGTTGATACGTTTTAATGGCTCGATCAACCATTTTAGCCTTACCATAACAGATAATCAAACTAGTTGTGAAGGATTCGAGCTTGATATTAGGATGCATCTTCTGGTTCTCGAGTAGGGTTTCTATATCAGAGAAACGCTCAGCACTGATAAGGCGGTGAACCACAATATCTTGCACAAAACGAGAACCTGCAACATTTGGGAGCTCACGAACTGAATTGAAAATATCTATTACCTCATCAAGGTCTTGCGTTCGGGAAATCCTCGACCTTGCATAGTTGAAAGTTAGGGCTTTGGGTTTCTCAGAAGAAGTTGCAGAGCTGCAGAGGCAACGAACATGGATCAAAGCTTGGCGACGAAGATGAATAGCAGACATTTTAGGGTTTCTTTCTGTTGATTGAAAATGGAGATCTGAGCTAGGGTTTTAGGTTCCCCGTTCCTCTTTTCTGGCCTGGAAATGGACGATTAGGGTTAGGATTTGACTTGAGAGATTGGAGACAATGAGTGGATCTTAGATTTTCAAGGTCATTATTTCCATTTTTTCTGAGAGAAAGACGAGATTGAGATTAGGGTTTATGAGACTCAGGGTTTTATCATGTGAAGAAGAGGCAAGGGGTTTTGAAAATAGAGCTTCACTTTGCTAGAATTGCAGCTCAAGGACTAGGGTTTTTCTCTCACCCTTTCTTTGCTCTTCTTTGGAAATGAAGTTAGGGTTTGATGCTGTGGGAATAATTACCAAATGGTCCCTGATTTCTTTTGAGGACCGGTGTGGAATATGCAGGATGATTAACTTTTAACCTACTGAACACTTCATAATGTCTTGTCTAGAAGTAGGAGCTTGATTTTTAGGGAAGATTTTCACTAATTTTGTTGACAAAAAAGTATCGTCACATATTTTATTGGAAATTTTCACCTGACTCTTTCACAATTAGCATATGTAAGGTGTTCGTCTTTTTAAATTTAAGGTTTTTTTGTTTTTTAATTTCCAAATACCCCTTTTTAGTGACTTGTTCTTTTTTAAAAAAAACAAATAAAAAAAATAGTAAGTCAGTGGAGATTTGGACCCTATCATTTGATAATAACAAAAACATATACCATATCATGGAGCTTGATAATACTACTGCCAAGGTCCAGGCTATTCTCGATCTGAACTATTCTAAAGATACTTGTACACCTTTCCATTGTTCAATTTGAACCGTTGTAAAAGTGATTGTGTACCTTTCCACCATCCACATGATAAAAAAATCTTCCCCACGTTTTGTGTTTTGGCATATATTAGGCTTCAATCGTGGTGTAAGACCCTTAAGAAAATATGGGGTTGTTAAATTCAATATTAATTTATTTGGGTAAGTCAATGGGGGAGAAAGTCCCTACCTATTTTTTTATTAACAATGAAAAAAAAGTACTTGTTACAAGTTTACAACCTTAGAATATGGCAATTGTACCATATCATAAAGTAGCATAATAGAGAAAAAATCTGATGGTCTAGATCGCCAAACAGTAGCATCTGATAAAGTTGTGGCTTTCTTTACAAGAATATCGGTCACCATATTGGCCTCGCGATAAATATGGGCTATAGTCCAAACAACGACCCGAAAGCTTATAAAAATAAGGTAAATGGCGGGGGATTCGAACCTTGAACGAGGTAAAGTATAATCTTTAGTGCCAACTAGTACACTATTCTAAATCATATTAGATTCAAAATTTGCATATATGTAAATTTCATCTAGGCCATCTTGATCAAAAAACAAAAAAACAAATAATTGAAGTTATATAGAAAAATAAAAACAAGTATGCCATATATATCGCTCATTTAGCTGACGGTGGTAGAACACCTATACCTCAGTTACACGTTGAGGCTTTCATTTCTACTGACAGCTTGAAAATAAAAAATGGGCAGGGGTTTGTATTCTCCATTGAATTAACTAAAAAAAAAAACTCAAAATTATTTTTAAGTAATTATTTTCTAAATAAATATCTCCCTAATTTCAATCTAGATAAAGAGGTTGCCCTTGGATACATCATAATAGTTATGTGCTTGGATTCACCTACCCTGCATTATTTAAGCCAAAAAAGCCCTCGGTGAGTGAGCCAAATCATAATGAACCTTGGCTTTCAAAGGATTTAGAACCCCAAATTAATCCCAAAGTCAGTGGAATTTTATTTATGTTTCGTATTCATATACTCAAAATACATTGCAAATCAGAGTTAAAAGCAGTATTTTAAAAAAAAAAAAAGTAAAATAAATTTAAAACTCAAAATTCTTTTTTTTTTTTCAAAATTGACCGTGGTGCTTTAAATTATAAATTTGTGCACTAGTTAAATGCACTAGCCTTCTAAAATCCATTCCAGAGATGAATAATCTCGATTATAAATTTGTGCACTAGTTAAATGCACTACCCTTCCAAAATCCATTCCAGAGATGAATAATCTCGACCATCACTGTCATAAATGTAAAAAACCGAAGACAAATATTTTCCACAAATCATTACATCTCATTGCTACTTTTGATCTTCTAAAACCGAAATGCATTTTTAGAGGTTTTTTTTTTTTTTTTTGTCGTTAACTTAGATTCATTAATAGGAGCCAGAGTTCAAGATTACAAAGTGTTACAAAGAGCGTAACAAAGACGAAAAGAAGGGAGAACATAGAAGAGAGGAGGGAGAGAGGGGGGGAGAGACCTACCAGGGCCTAGGGGCCAGATCTAGCAAGAGCATCAGCCACACCATTTTTTTCATGATTAACATGGTAAAAGACTATGTCTTTGCCAATAATGGCTATTAGAATATCATCCATGACATCAGTCTAGAGCTAAGGCACCTTGCAAGGATGTTTGCACCATTAAATATCGTTCGCCAAGTCGCCTTCAACAATCACTTTAGAGTGACAACCCTGAAGCCTGCTGACCCCTTCGTTAACAGCATGAAGCTCAATTTCATTAATATCACAGTAGTGAGGATCATCACTCTAAGTGAAAAATAGCATCTCCAAGATGGTTCCTAAGAAGGCCGTCAGAACTCGCTACACCCTCAACTGGTCAAACACTTCCATCAAAATTTAGTTTGAGCCACCCCAGTGGAGGTGGTTGCCAAGCAGCTGACATGGCTTTCTTTAAGGGATGATGTTTCAGTAATTCAGGGAAACTTGAAGCAAAGCAATATTTGGGGTATAGATTAAACTTCGATAGAATCTGAACCCATTGTGTGGTCCTCGGATAACCTGATCTAAAATGAATGGAACTCATGAGATTTCCCTTCATAAATCCTTACATTCCTCTCTTTCCAAATGAGCCACACGACCACTACTACCACCGACCTCCATAAAAGAATACCCATCATAGGGAAAGGGGGGTTAAGAATCATGTTGAAAACCTGTTAAATACGTTGGGGTATTACCCATTTCCAATTCAATATGGAAGTCATCCAACACCATATAGAATAAGAGAACAGATAGTGCAAGAAATGGTTATTGCTGCTCTCAGACTCCGACTTACAAAGGATACAAATGTCTATCAGAATTTTCCCCCTCTTCCTTAATTGTTCCCTAGTTAAAACTCTATCTTGTTCTAGCAGTCATAAAAACACAATAACTCTCTTAGGAGCGTTAATAGACCATACCTTAGTATGTCCGTTCGAGTTCTGCAATATCATGTCATTGCACATTTCAGCATAAAGAGATTTCATTGAGAATGCATCATTAGTCGATAGCTCCCATATGAAAGAGTCTCTTCTCCTGGGGTAATAACTACAAAATGGAGCAGCTGTAGGAGGGAGATGAACTGCTATTCAGAGATAGCATCAATCCTACGGTTACGCAGGGGAACATTCCATGCACAATTCTTACCCTAACCCTAGACCATCTTAGGAATGCATTTATTCTTGGTATCCGACAGAGTATAAAGCTAAGGGAAAGTAAGTTTTAGGGTAGTATCCCCGATCCATTTCATTAACTACAACATAGCTGATCTCCCATCTCCCACCTTCATCCGAACATAAGTCTTAAACAGATTCCTCACAGAGTTAATTCCTTTCCATATAAAGGGCGAATATCTGCTTACTGACAATTTCTTAAGTAGAAGACGTGTCTCATCTGTCCCATATTTGGAAAGAATAATATGTTGTCACTCCATGGTTCTTATGCCACCCTCCACCACCACTTGGTTAATAACGCATAATTAAAGTGTTTCAATCTCCTGATGGTTAAATCCCCTTCTCGCTTAGGTATGCACACTTGCTCCCATCTTACCAAGTTGTATTTACATTGTTCCTGTGAGGAGCTCCGCATAAAGTTTCTCATCAAGAGCTCTAATTTCTTCAACACCGAGGCAGGGGCTCGGAAAAGAGAGAGAAAATAGACTAGGAAGCTGGTCAAAGTATAGTTAATTAGGGTAATTGTACCCCCAAAAGATAGGTATCTGCTCTTCCATCCATCTAATTTGTATTCTGCCTTCCGAATGACGTTATCCTAAGTTGAGATTGGCAACCTACCATCAGCCAATGGAACACCAATGTATTTTGTTGGGAAATCTTGTGCTTCACAACCTAGTCAGGCAGCCTAGTCTCTAAGTTCCACAGTGTGGCAATTAACCCTAATAAGCTTAGATTTGGAAAGGTTCACCTTACGTCTCAAAATTAACTCACAGAACCTTAGAAAAAGCCAAACTTGTTGAATCTGTTATAGGGAAGCTCTGGTCAAAAGCAAGGTGTCATCAACGTACTGCAGGTGCGAGATTTGCTTATCATATCCCTGAATCTTGATCCCTTGAATAGCGTTCTTATCCATTGTTGATTTCATCAAGCTAAACAATTCTCCAACCAAGGTGAATAGGAATGGGGACAGGGGGTCTCCTTGACGACCACCTCTAGTAGCACAAAAGTAACCACAAGCTTTACCATTGATGATCACTGAGAAGTGAGCTGAGACCAGGCAACCTCTGATCTATCTTCTCCATCTAGTCCCAAGTCCCTTTAACCTCATCATCTCATCCACGTAGTCTCAGTCCACTTGATCATAAGCTTTCTCAAAATCCAATTTGCACAGGATACTTGATTCTCCAGAAAGCCTAGTATAATGTATCACCTCTTGTGCAATCAAGATACCGTCAATGATCTGCCTCCATTTGATAAATGTCGATTGGGGACCTTGAACAATAGAGAAGATAATTGCCTTCAATCTATTGGCTAGAACCTTAGAGAGGAATTTATAAGACGAATTCAGAAGGCTGATGGGCCTGAAGTCAAGGGATTCCGAATGTGTTTCCTTAGGAACTAAAACAATGAAGGTGGAGTTCAAAGTCTTATTAACCGTAGCATCTTGGAAGAATTCGTCAAATAATATCTTCAAATCGTTCTTGACCAAGTTCCACGATTCTTGGAAAATTGCCACTTGGAATCCATTAGGGCCAGGGGCCTTATCTCTGGGTAAAAAGAATACAACCTTTATGATTTCGTCAATATGGAAGGGCTTTTCTAATGACTCCACACTAGCCGCATCAAAGAGCTTAAAGGGGAGATCATACATGGAAAATTCATCAGCACTTCCTTAAAGTTGACTGTGTAGTTCTCTCTTCCTTCTCGGTCCCCTTCCGAAATACCTGGGAAAGAGTTCCCATCCATGTTATTTGACCTCGTTCTAGAGTTAACAATAACGTAGAAGTATTTTATATTATTGTCCCCATCTTTAATTCACGACCGAAATCTCTAATATCAGAAAGTCTATTTGGCTCTCAAGCTATCATTCAATTCATTCCTAACTCTATCTCTCCGGGTCTTCTGATCAGCAGACAACCCCCCTTGGATCTGTTCTTGTTGATTTAATGCATCCAACATTCGCTCATAAGTATTAACTCTTGCAGTGACATGGCCAAAGTTCCTGGAGGCCTAATCCTTGAGCTTATGTTTGAGCACTTGAAGCTTCCTTGCCACTACAAAGCCTCCCCACCCTTGAACAATTGTATTCTCCCAAACGGCTTGTGCTTCTGCCTCCAAGGTTTTATTCTGGAGTGACATCAGTTCAAACCTAAAAGGAGAACACCCAAATGCTCCTCCAAAGAGGCCCAACATGAGAGGGACACGGTCAAATGAGATTTGAGGGAGTGTTTTAACAAATGTTTTCAGGAATGCCAAATCCCAACGATTACCAATGATAGATATGTCTATTATGGATAACAAAGGCCTAGATTCAAAATTATTTGGCCATGTGTATTATGTACCCACCAATTCCAAGTCCATTAAGCCATTAGATAAAATATAATCATTCAAAATAGACATGTCTGCTGTTATCATGGTCCCCCTTGTAGACATCCCATTTTAAATCTAGTAAATTCTATGATTTTTTTAACCCTTAGGACCACACTATCCTAGTAGACCCAATTTAATTACCCCATAACTACCCAAATGATATCCCAATTTGAAGTAGAGCCCAAGAGCTTTCTAACGGTCCAAGAATCGTCTGAATCGAACTACGGATAAAAAGATATAATAAATGACAATTTAGTCCATGTGAGACCCAACTGTCGGTCCGTGGGCAGGGATGTAACGAGCCCGACATGCCCATACGGGGGCTGATGACTTAGTCAACGCATTTGATGATGCAGTAAATACGTTTTTTAATTAAATAGTGTTAAAACTTTAAGATAAATCCAAAAAATTTCGAAAAAAACTCTAAAAAATTTAGGAAAAAATTACCAATTGAATCTTATAAACACCCCCTCTCCCCAACCCAAAAGGAGAGAGAAAAAGAGACCAAAAAACTTAGAAATTCTCGAAATTAAGAAAATTACCCAAATATACCAAAAATATGAAAAACCCTTAGAAAATTCCTAAAAATTTAGGAAAAATCCCAAAAAATTAGAGAGAATCTCAGAATTCATATTCAACTTCTAGAGATCACAAAACCCTTAAAAAAACTAAGGAAATTCTCCTCCAGATCCTGAGAAAGACCGACAGCTTTAGAAAAATCTCTAGATTGAAAACCTTAGAGAAGATAGAAACCCTAGTCTCCTGAAGTCCTAACCCCAATTAGAATTAGGGCACAACCACCCTAGCTCTAACCCTTTACACCAGATATATGTTGGTCAACATCCGAATCAGAGAGGCAAAGAGGGCTGGTTCTGATATGGGCGAGCCCTCAAAGGCTCGAGAATCCCGAGCCATCTGCCCCGATTTGGTATTATTTCTTCATCTCTTTTTCTTCTTCTTTTTACTGTTTTGCTTCTTTTATTTATTTTTGATATGTTAACTTGTTTTAAAAATCGTATTTTAATGCTCTGGATCATGCTGGCTCTACCACAGATATGAGAGTAGGTCTACTCGTTTTCGAGTAAATATGACCTTAGATCTGAATTCTATCTGTCTCACTTTCTCTACCACTTTATTTACATCTTTTTAATTAGTTTAAGGTGTTAAAATTCGAGAGATCTTCATCTGAAGATCTATCAAATTTTCATCGTCAATAGTTTGATGCCCACCATGAGGCTATGTCGAGCTTGATCCAAGCTTCAAAATATGATTTTTATTCACTATTTTAAGTCATAAGAGGTCCTAAAATTTTGGCTATGACCAGAATCCAAGGTTTCAGTGCTTTGAAACCCTACTTTTTCTGGGCAACACTCAGTGTCACCCAAATTCAAAAGGTCTCATAAACCTCTGGAACTTTTTGGATCTATTTTAGGGACTCTTTTGTGACTGCATAAAAAAATTCAGATCAAAATAAATTTTTTAAAAATACCAAAAAAAAAAAATCAGTTCAATCTAGGCTTTTATGTTTAACTTTATTTTAATTTATTTCATCATAAATATTTTTATTTCTTGCTTCTTTCAAGCGTAAAGTAGTCTTATTTAATCAAGATTAACAATATAAAAATATAATAATAATAATATAATTTTTTGGGCGACACCAGCCGTGTTACCCACCCTATAGTGCCCTCTTCCTAGCCGTGTCACCCACCCTATAGTGCCCTCTGGAAGACACCACTAGTGCCGATTGGGCGACACCACCAGTGTTGCCCAACTGGAAGTGTCCCAAAAAAATTATGAAACCCTACAGGACTATTCCAGGGACTTTTGGCTCCCTGTTGACCAATTTTTTACCTAAAATAAGTTTTTTAAAAATATAATATATATATATATTTCATTATTCTTTTTTTTTTCTTTTTTTTTGCTTCAGATAGATCTGTTATGTTTATGCCCTTTAGATTTATTTTAGTTTGTTAATTTTGACTGAATTCATATTTTTCCTGCCTTCACCATGCTTAGTTTAACTGTGTTTCATCAAAATTTAAAAATTAAAAAAAATTTAAAACAATTAAAACATTAGGGTTGCTTACCCCTCCAAACTTAGACCTACTCTTGATCCGAGCTGAGACTCGTACACCATATAGTCTAGATTTTAATTTAGGTTCTAGCATAGGCCTAAGCTTAAGAGTTGCCTCTAGAGCTAGACTAGGCTTACCCTAGTTCAGGGTCTTAACCAAAATCCATTGAGTCTAGTAAGTCTAGATTCCAGTCTAGTCTTAGCCTATGTCTTAGCTAAGGTTTGCCCCTATTGTCAAGCTCGGTTTGCTCTAAGTCGTCGAGTTTTGATCTTACCTCTAGATTTTAGAACCCAGCCAAAAGCCATCACCACGTCAGTCACTCAAGGTGACCATAACGACTGCTCCACGGTCGACTCTAAGCTTAACCTACTCAAACCTAGGGACCAGTATACTGCAATCCCTTGGAGTTATCGACAGACCTCAGGACAATCCATTATCCAACGTACAAGTCTTCAATTAGAGGCAGAGTCTCAAGCATTCACTCCTAATCCTAAGATCTGTGTGGCCCAAAAAACCGACTCCGCTCGAAAAACCTTGAATAGTCAGGGAGTCCGACCAGGTGTCGTCCTATAGGGGATTTTAGGCAACCAAAGTAGAAGTCGAATGAGGGAAGAAATTCATGCAACATCTAAAGCCAATTCCCGTAACTCAAACCAAGATAACTCTGAGGTGCAGCGATCTCAAAACCAAAACCCATTTATGTCTAGGGGATCTAACCTAACCTCGAGCCACTATAGAACAACTCATGATGTCCTGAACACTGTACGAAGCAGAGGTGTCGACTCAAACCGACCCTTAGGCAAGATAGGCGTTCAAGCTGCCCTCAAAAGTCTAGTTGACTTAGATTACATTGTTCATGCCCTAGCTTATGGGTCGATCCCAAACCAAGTTAGTGGTATAGGTCAACCCTTAACACAACCGAGTCAGTCGATTCTTCAATCGGTCCCTCTTATTGATCCTGTTAAACAAACTGTGTAATTTTCACAACCGGTGGCGACACCTATGGGTCAGTACGCCCCTCCGGCACCAATGTATCAAACCGTCCCGGTGACTGCAGCTCATCAATCTCAGACCCATGCAGGCCAACATATACCCCAAGTTTCAACTTGTCAGTCTACGCTTGGGAACCCACCTATGGGTCAGTACGCCCCTCCGGCACCAATGTATCAACCGTCCCGGTGACTGCGGCTCATCAATCTCAGACCCATGTAGGCCAACATATACTCCAAGTTTCAACTTATCAGTCTACGCTTGGGAACCCACCAACCAGTGGGCCTACTGCCATGCCAAATACTCAACAAGAAGACACCTCAAAAGCAATGCATAATATGCTTGTAAGAATAAGCATGCATGAAATTCTACCCCCAAAGGCCTATGTTCATGAGACCCTTAGAGGCATGGAAGACCTTCCCCTGGGATTTGTCGTCCTAGAATTTAGAAATAAGTTCAATAGGAAGAGGGATCTAGATACTCACGTCAACGCGTACCTCCTCTCCATTCGAGCTTTGTGAGACAGACCTAACCAACTGAAGGCCATCTTTACACAAACATTGATCGGTGAGGCCTTGAAC
Source organism: Amborella trichopoda (assembly GCF_054954075.1). Classification (NCBI taxonomy): domain Eukaryota; kingdom Viridiplantae; phylum Streptophyta; class Magnoliopsida; order Amborellales; family Amborellaceae; genus Amborella; species Amborella trichopoda. The sequence goes on from NC_142344.1 coordinate 2,220,777, forward strand.
TGGCATCGGAGAACAATGTTTGCTCGACCACACATCACTCTAAATGAAATGTTCAACTTATTCGTCTCTCAATATCGTGGGTCGACACCAATACCTCTCTTCCTGAGCGAACTCAGTGCAACAAAACAAAACCCAAGAGAATCCTTCGAGGACTTCATCGGTCGATTCCATGAGGCGGCAATGCGGGTCATAGAATGTCCAGCAGCCAAGATCTCTATAGTCTTAGAGAATGCTGCTCCTGAGTATAGGACCTTTTGTAGCCAAGGTCTTATCCCCCACTCTTTCGACTCCATGATTGAGCGAGTGACGTGACATGAAAGGGTCAGAGGGACACCTCTCAGTATCAAGCCCGACAACAAGCTGATAACAGCTCCTTAAAATAAGAACAAAAACAAGGGGAATGCTTTCGATTAGGTTAATGAGATTGTCGTTAACGGATTGGCCCAAGGTTTAGCTGCTCAACTCAACAATCAGAATCAAAACCGAAGGGGTCTGCTTAGAGCCAATGCTCAAAATAATAACCAAAGACGAGAGGATAGTTTCACCCCTTTCAAAGACCCATTAGAAAAAGTGCTGGAATTACTATTGGCTAAGAATATGGTTCATCTCCCGTCACCATCTGAACTACTATTTCAAGTCACGGATAAGAGCAGGTGGTGCAAATGGCATCAAAACCATACTCATGATACTCAAAACTGCATATATTTGAAATAAGTAATTCAAGGGTTAATCAATATAGGGGACATCATTGTCGCACCTAGAAATCAACCTATCGAAGAGCCTAATCAAAATATGGGTATCTTCACAAATCCTTTCACTAAAAGTATGGTCACAATGACTGGAAAGGTGGGACCTCAAGACAACTCGAAAGAGAGCGTTGTTATTCACATGATTGAGTGTTGAAACAAAGAAGAGGATCCCAGTCAGTTCATATTGGCTTGTGATCATCACTTTCAAGAACCCGAATAAGATCTTTTGAGCCTCCTAAGAGAAAGCTATTTATCTCCAAACCTCGATAACCTTTCTAAATGGGACCGATATGACGAAGATGACACGTTAGAGATTGATATGGTCAGGACTAATGAAAAGGCATCATGTTCCAAACAAGGGGCCAACACCCCAAAGTCTCCCATTACTCTTGCTAGAGTTGACCTTATCGAGCTTCAGGATGGCAAGGTCAACTCCTTAACCCGAAGAGGGTGAGTGTTCAAACTCATTCAATTGATGGCTGATACTCTCGATGAAAAAAAGAGAAATACCTCAAAACCCAAAAAACCAGCGGGGGTTGTAGATCACGAGCTGAATATGAAAATTCAAGGCTCTGCAACCACCTACGATCTACCAACTCATCTCGGGAAGATCCAGGCTCAAATCTCCATCTTGGAGCTAATCACCAATTCACCAGTACATAGAGCCCATATCGAGAAGGTCCTTGCCAAGACACACATCCCGAGCAACGCACAGCCAGATGAGTTGTACGGAATGATCAACCAGCTGATGGCACCAACACCAATCATGGTCGCAGACGATGACATCCCAACCAACTTCAACCGATTTCACGTCTAACCTCTGCACATCACCGTCTTCATGCAAGGATATGAGATACGAAGAGTACTTGTTGATAATGGGGCATTCTTAAACATATGCCCTGTGAAAACAGTGAAGCAGATAGGCAAAAGCCTGGATGGCTTCAAGCCATGTCAACTAACTATCGATATATATGATGAAACCAAAAGCCAAGTTGAAGGCATACTATCTCTCACACTCAATATCGGCCCTACCTTCCGAGTGATAAAGTTTTGTTTCTTAGACGTAAAACCTTCTTTCAATATGCTGTTAGAAAGACCGTGGCAGCATGAAAACCTCGTGGTCGCCTCAACACTCCATCAATGCCTCAAATTTCCAACTAAAAACGGCGTTGCAAAGGTATGTGCTGAGTCCCCCTGCTTTTCTCAATCCTAGTATACATCACGGGAAGCTAACTTTAGGAGTCGAGCTCGGAGAAATCTCGCTCGCTTTTTTCGAGCAAGTCGATTATGTTACCTTACGCCTAGAGGTCGGCGACCTTGTTCCTCAAATTTTGTAAACTTCTGCATCGATGGATGACATTATCAAATGTCAACATCGATATGGTGTCAGGTCCCTCAAAGCTTGGCGCATACTCTTCTCTCAAAGCTTCCAACCAGGCCAAGGCTTGGGTAGTCAAGGGCAAGACGTAGCAGAGGCAATTTCTAAATCATTCGAAGCCAAAATTGAAAATGGAGATCGAAAATGTCTCGGGTGTTATCTCACCTTATTGCAAAGCCAGATGAAGCCTTCAAGTTATCCAGGCTTTGTATCTTGAGGCATTCAAAGCCTCAATCCTCTCGATGCTCATCCTTCAAAACGGCCTAAGGTGATCATTGAATCTCCAACGGGGAATAACTATACTTCCACATCTCAGCACACGCAAGAACTGAGAATTGAAGACCTTTTTGTTGACTTGGATTTGAAGGTATGCACAATCGGCTCTAACACAGCCAAGCGTGCTCATCCACTAATACAAACCCAGGAACAGAATTGGTCGATCACTCGCTTATCTCGAGAATCATTGGAAGCATACCAACAGCACCTTCGAGTCCCGGTGCCAAAAAATCGATAGGCGCAGGGTGTCCATCTAACCACCCTGCCCGTCCAGTCCTCAATATTTCTCTCGCAAGTCCCATAATGTACACCTATTGTGTTATTTCAAAAACTATTGAAAAATCAAAACATGATAAAACTAATAATAATAAAAAGGAATTTTTTGAAAACAACGAACACGCAAGATAGCCCGATAACGGTGCACAATACCCAAGATGATGAATTGGATGACTAAGATGAAGATTAAGAGAGTCAAGAGTCTGAAGATGTTCGATGGTGACCTAACAACTATCAGCGAAGAGACGATCGACATAAAAAACCTAGGAAATGAGAAGGACCCAAGGTTAACCAAGATTAGAACCTCCCTATCTCCCAAGGCGCGGGAAAATATGATTTTCTTTCTCGAGGAATATCGTGATGTCTTCTCCTGATCATACGATGATATGTCAAGGCTAGATCTTACATTGGTGCAACATCACCTAATATTCAATGAATAGGGCAAGCCTGTAAGGTAGAAACTTAGATGTCAGAAGACCCACCTTGAGCTCAAAATTAAAGAAGAAATCGACAAGCTGCTCAAAACGAAGTTTATTACCCCCGTCAATTACTCAAAATGGTTAGCCAACATAGTGGTCTTACCCAAGAAACACGAGAAGATTCGAGTGTGTGTTGACTACAGAGACCTCAACAAGGCATGCCCAAAGGACAATTTTCCATTACCAAACATAGATGCCTTGGTCGACAACACTGTAGGGCACGAGATGTTGTCATTCATGGAGGGCTTCTTAGGTTACAACCAGATCAAGACTTCATTCATAAAGTCATGCCCTTCGACCTAAAAAATGCAGCGGCAACTTATCAGCAGGCAATAACTAGCATCTTCCACGACTTAATGCACACCATCATGGAAGACTATATCGACAACATTATGGTCAAGTCGACGACCATACCTGATCATCTCACCAACTTGAGAATCATTTTCGAAAGGCTCAGAAACATCAACTCAAGCTCAATCCACAAAAATGTACCTTTAGGGTTGAATCTGGCAAATTACTAGATTTTATAGTAAGCCAAAGAGGCATTGAGGTGGACTCATCCCAAATACGAGTCATCACTGAAATATCCTCTCCTTAGAACATTTGAGAAATTTGTGAGCTGCCAGGTCGCATACAAGTTATAAGGCGTTTCATCTCACAACTAGCAAACAAGTGCAGGCCATTTAATATACTACTCAAGAAAGATACCCCATTCATATGGGATAATGAGTGCCAATAAGCATTTGATCAAATCAAGGAGTACCTCACCAAACCTCCCATCCTTAGTCCTCTTAGTTTAGATAAACCCCTATTCCTATCCACGTTAGTGAGAGACAAGACCATGGGGGCAATGTTAGGACAATACAATGACCATGGAAAGGAACAAACAATATACCACATCAGCAAGACTATGGTGGACAATGAGACAAGATACACAGATGTGGAGAAGCATTGCTTGACGCTTGTGTGGGCCATGCAGAAGTTAAGACACTATGTCTTATCTCATTGAGTCAAGCTCATCTAAAAATTATACCCACTCAAGTACCTATAGGAGAGACCAGTCCTGAACGAATGTTTGGCGAAGTGGAAAATGCTATTGAGTGAGTTCGAGATCAAATATGTTACTAAAAAATCGATCAAAGGACAAGCCATTGTTGACCACTTAGCTGAACACGCACTGCCAGATAACACTCCCGTCAACACAGATCTCCCTGATGAGAACATCTTCACAATTGAGGAATCAATTTGGGAGCTATACTTCAATGGTGCAAGAAATGAATATGGGTCAGGTATATGAGTCATAATATGCTCACCCGATAAGATTTTAATGCCAACGACCATTAGATTGAATTTCCCATTTACCAATAATGGTGTTGAATATGAAGCCTTGATAATCGGGCTCGAGAATGCCATGGGAATGAAAATCCAATAAATACGAGTGATTAGTGACTCCTTACTCGTCATAAATGAAGCTCAAGGGATTTTGAAGGTGAAAGAAGAAAAGCTCACGCCCTATAAAGAAAAGGTGGAAAAGATAATCCCATATTTCAAGAAAATCACCTTTCAGCATGTAACTAGGGAAAATAATCAGTTCACCGATGTCCTTACGACCCTTGCTTCAATGGTTGATATTCCTCCAAAAATCGCTATGCTACCATTCTATATTAGGAACAAACATGATCCTTCCCCACCAAGGATTGAAGAAGAAATAGAGCAAGAAAATGCGAATGATGGGAAAGTATCTCTCATGGCTTCAGATGCATTAGTTAAGGCAAAATCATGGTTCCACGATGTTCTGTCCTTGCTGAAAGATGGGTTATACCCTGAAGAAGCCACCAAAAAGGTCTTCGAAGGTTTTATATGAGATTCTTAGTAAGCAGTGATCTTTTGTTGAAAAAGTCCTTTGATGGCATCATTCTACAATGTCTGGATTATTTTAAAATTGACCAAGTACTGACAGAGTTACACAATGAAGGAGGTCATTCTGACGCAGCTACCTTAGCTCATAAAATCAGGCGCCAAGGCTATTACTGGGTCATCATGGATGAAGATTATTGAAAGTTCATAAAGAGGTGTCCTAAATGTTAGCTTTATGGAGACCTCATCCATGCACTGTCCGTACCACTCAACTCAACACCGCCTGTATGATCATTTACCATGTGGGGTCTTGATATCATCAGAATGATCTCACCGAAGTCCTCAAACAGCCACCGTTTTGCATTAACAGCTACAGAGTACTACACCAAATTGGTAGAGGTCGCATCATTTGTCAAAATTAAGAGACAACATGTTGCCCGTTTCATAAAGAATAATATTATATTCAAGTTCGGTTCTCCTGAGTCAATCATTACTAATAATGGATCCAATCTCAAAAATGAAAAGGTCTCTAAGGTGTGCTAAAAGTTTGGGATAACACAAAAATTCTCCACACCTTACTACGCTCAAGGAAATGGACAAGCAGATGCTACAAACAAATGACTTCTCAGAATTGTAGACAGAATAATAGCAGGTGGCAAAGATTGACACGAAAAGCTAAATGACACGCTATGAGCCTACTGGACAATTGAGAAGACTCCTACTGGCGTGACCCCCTCCTCAATGGTGTATGGTATGGAAGCAGTGTCACCCATTGAAGTTGATATACCGTCTCTCCGAGTGCTTATTCATAAAGATTTAGATGAGGAACAAAATATCGAAATATGAATCGCTGCCCTCATTAATTTGGATGAAAGACAACTACGAGCAACACAATATATTGTTACTTACCAGCATAGAATCGTGAGGGCATACCAAAGTAAAGTTGTTCCTCGACAATTCAAGGAAGGAGACATGGTACTCAAGAAAATCTTCCACACTCCTGCAAACTCACACCCTTTAGGCAAGTTCAAACCTAATTCGGAGGGGCCATTCGTGGTCACCCGAGTGCACGTAGGCAATTCTTACAAGATCAAGAATTAGGAGCGATGCGAGCTCAACAACCCTAACAATGCGATGTATATCAAAAAATATTAGCCGTAACGGGCTCAAAAGAGTGGTGAAAATCTGTAAAGGCATCACAAAAAAAGAAAAAAAAATGGACAAGGTGAAAACCTGTAAAGGCATCACAAAAAAAGAAAAAAAATTGACGAGGTGAAAACCTGAAAGGTATCACTGGTAAAAAAAAAAAATCTCCAAGAAGGAGCTTCTGATTAACAAACACTCAAGTACAAACAAGTACTTGTAAGTTTCAACAATACGACACAAGTAGACTCTGAGGACAAAGACTCGTCCTAAACCCTACAGGTTCCCAATATAAACAACTCATAAATATGCGACAGCGTGATATGAATGGAAAACCGCAATGACTTCGACGAATCCTGGAAGAACACTGGGACCTCTCCAAGATGGAAGCTCAACAAGAATCTAGAGAACTCTTTATGGACCTGCGAAGCACAGGATGAAAGTTCTATAGGTAAAAAGACAACTTCGAGACTTTTGGCTTTTCACAATCCCACAAAGAAAATCCTTTCATCATATTTTGGTAAAATAAAATAAAGAAAATGACCACCAAAGGGCCCATAAGTGGCAAAACTGTAAGGCCCATCCATTTCAAAAGTGCTTTTTCAATCTGATTGTTAAAACCCTCCATTTCTGAAACCCTTTTAGAACGGACTTCCTCCATCACTACAAGAGGTTAAACTGTTAGTCGATCTGGCTCGGTTCTTGAAGCCAGCTTCCTACGCTTTGTTATGAAAGCTTGAAACTAGCCAAGCACTCCATGGTTGTATGAGTATAACTACCAACTACCATATATCAGAGATGGGCGAACCTCGTCAATGATGATATTGCCTAGTTTGGGAGCGTTTTTCTCTCGACTGGATCCCCTGAGGTGAAATGAGGCAAGATCATCCCCTTGTGTGCGTACGATGTCCCAGAGTCCAATTCGAAAGACGTCAAACTCAGGCGACATAAAAGAGAACGTCAAACTCGTATAATGTAAAAGAGTCGAGATAGGATAAACGTCAAACTCGTGTGACGTTAAAGAGTCGAGACATGATAAAACGTCAAACTCGTGCGATATTAATGAGTCGAGACAAGAACGTCAAACTTGTGTGATGTAAAGAGCCGAGACATGGACCTTCTAGCCTCATATAACGTGAAAGGTCGGGAGTATCCAGGGCACAACCACCCTGTTTAATCTAAAAACATCAAACTCGTGCAACATAAAATAGCCGAGACAGGGACCGTCCAGCCCTGTATGACGTGAATGTTTGGGTGTATACAAGGTACAACCACCCTGTTCAATAGAAAAACATCAAACTTGTGCTACAAAAAAGAGTCGAGATAAGAAGCGTTCAACCCCGTATGATGTGAAAGGTCGAGTATATCCAGGGAACAACCACCATGTTTCAATGAAAAACATCAAATTTGTGTGACGTAAAAGAGTCGAGGCAGGTACCGTCTATCCCCATATGACGTGAAAGGTCGAGTGTATCCAGGGCACAACCACCCTGTTCGATGGAAAAATGTCAAACTCATACGATGCAAAAGAGTCAAGGCAGGTACCGTCTAGCCCCGTATGACGTAAAAAGGTCGGGTGTATCCAGGGCACAACCACCTTGTTCGATGGATTCCGTCTATCCCCGTATTGACATAAAATGGTCAGGTGTATGGTCCATCGCTGCATGAAGTTAAACTGCTTAGAGGGCTCTATGGTTGCAGGAGTTAAAACTTCTAACCAACCTTGTTTTCCAAAATATCTTTCTCTTTTCAAAATTTTCACTATATGTCTTGTGTTTTCCAAAAACTTTAAATTTTTTGTTAAAATCGTAACATGTTCTTGCTCACGGATCTATTTCAAATCCCCCTCTACTTTAAAAAATTATTAAAAAAGTCTTAAAAAAATGAAAGAGCTTGGACACCCACATATGATGATTACCGCGTTACCGCAATTGCCACGTTGATGTCTCGTCTCTCACTTCGGTTTCGGTCAGACAAGTCTATTCCTATAGAAAGCCTTTTCCTATAGACAGCCTTAGGAAACCTAAGAAGATAAAGAAAAATACCAGGTTAAAAATTCAAACTACAAAAACCCCTGAAGTTAAGTGTCATGGCTAGAAAATCCAACTCGAGTTTCAAGCTTTTGTAACTCACCGACATCTCACGCCGAAAACCCTATGAGTAAAAATGCCCTAGGTGGGTGAGTTTAGTGAGCGTAATGACTTGGAGGGATAGTTTATGTGCCCCCTGACCACGTGACCTTATGAAGAAATTTAAAATGTCTGCTTTATCTTTGGTGTTCACCTACCCCTCGAAGAACAGGGAACGCCAAAGTGTCTACTTCTTTGCCACTCACCTATCCCTCGAAAGTTAGAGAATATCAAAGGTAATGTAGACACCCCATTTTAAATCTGGCAAATTCTATAGTTTTTTTAACCCTTAGGACCATATTATATTATCCTAGTAGACCCAATTTACTTATCCCAAAACTACCTAAATCCTATCTCAATTTGAAGTAGAGCCCAAGAGCTTTCCAACGGTCTAAGAATCGCCTGAATCGGACCTACGAATAAAATGATATAATAAATGACAATTTAGTCCCTGTGAGACCCAACTGGCGGGCTGCGGGCCGGGCTGTAACGGGTCCGACAGGCCCAGACGTGGGCTGATGATGCAGTCAACATATCTAATGATGTAATAAACACGTTTTCTTTAATTAGATAAGGCTAAAACTTCAAGATAAATCCAAAAATTCTGAAAAAACTTAAAAAAAAATTAGGAAATATTACCAATTGAATTTTATAAATATGCCCTCTCCCAAACCCAAAATGAGAGAAAAAAAGAGACAAATAAAACCTTAGAAATTCCTAAAATAAGAAAAATTACCCAAAAATACAAAAAATATGAAAAACCCATATAAAATTCCTAAAAATTTAGAAAAAATTTCTCAAAAATCCCAAAAAATTAGAGAAAATATCAGAATTTCCCTAGAAAACTAAATAAATTCTCCTCCAGACCCCGAGAAAGACTGACAGCTTTAGAAAAATATCAAGATTAAAAACCCTATAGAAGTTAGAAACCCTAGCCTCTTGAAGTCCTAACCCCCAAGACTGAGAAAACCTATACATAGGGCACAAAAACCCTAGATCAAAACTAGAATTAAGGCATAACAACCTTAGATATAACCCTTTACACCAGAGATTTACTAGTCAACATCCGAATTTGAGAGGCAAAGAGGATCGGTTCTGATAGGGGTGAGCCCTCGAAGGCTCGGGAATCCTGGGTCATCCGGCCTAGTTTGGTATTAATTCTTCCTCTCTTTTTTTACTTTTTTTTACCGTTTTGCTTCTTTTATTTATTTTTGATATGTTAACTTATCTTAAAAATTGTATTTTAATGCTCTGAATCATGCTGGCCCTGCCACAGATCTGAGAGTAGATCTGCTCGTTTAAGGGCAAATCTGGCCTCAGATCTGAATTCAATCTGTCCCACTTTCTCTACCACTATATTTACATCTTTTTAATTAGTTTAAGGTGTTAAAATTTGAGAGATCTTCATCGGAAGATCTGTCAGATTTTCATCGTAAACACCTCCACCACTATATTCGGTGGTATAGTCCATGATTGTAATGCCCAGCCCCACACCAAGGCAACTGAGACTGGGATAAAATAGAACACAACTTCAAAAAGAAGACAATTTTTCATTACTAGCATTTGGCCCATATACAGTGGAGATAACAATGAGGTCCACATGCCCCAAAATAGAGAACTTCACAGACAAACATCTGAAAAAGCAAGACAAAAGGGTACCCTTCATAGCCGAACGATCCCAAAAAACTAGAAGGCCATCAGATTGGCCCACAGTAGAAGTAAAAACAAACTCCACAGACCCCCAAAAGTTCCTAACCAAAGAGGCATCAGGGCATGCCAACTTAGTTTCTTGGAGGAATAAAATGTGTGGCTTATGAACGACTACTAGCCGCTTTAGAGCTCTCCTCCTAATGGGCCCCTCCAATCCTCGACATTCCATGAAAGAACCTTCACGAGGACTTGAAGTCCTTAACCCCCCGCCCCCTCGGTGACTCCAGAAGAGCCAGCAACAAAGGGGCCAAATGAAAGCTCTGCCAAGAGAGCATCAGCCTCTTTATTTAGCGGGGAACGCATCCTCTGAGGCCTCAAGGGAGCGGGTTAGTCCATCTCAGCCACATCAATGGCCTCCTCCACCACTTTAAACGTGCCCTTAAACTTGACACCCATATAATTGATGATATCCCTGGCCTTCTCCCTAACCACTCTCTTATTCTCCTCCTTGTTGGGTCTCCATTTCTGCGATCTAGGGGAGAGCTCGTCCGAGGAAGACTCGGAGGACTCCTTCACAAGCATTGGAGGTGGTGGGGAGAGGAAGCCAAGAAGAGGGTCTTGTGGAGGTCTTCAAGCTCAGCCTCTATCAACAGCTGAGCCACAGTCAGGCGACAGATTCCCAAGTGGAGAAAGACATCTTAGCGGTCCCATCTGGAAGCTCTGAGACCTGAGCAGGGTGGATAATGTCTATGGGCTCCTCATTAGTAAGTTCGGTGATGGTAATCCGCTGGGCAACCATAGATTGTGTGGAAGGAGTTTTAGGTTTAAGTATTTGCTTGCCAAATGATATGAGAGTAGCAAAGAAAAGATAAAACCAGATGCGGTTTTTAGAATTCGCCCCTGGCTCTATACAACTATTTAAAGGCACTTCGCAGAAAGGTATGATGGCCATACCTAGAGGTGCGAACTCCTTGGGAACAGGTGACGACTTCTTGGGAGGGGTGGGAAGCAGGCTAGGCGTTGGATGGTAGCAAGAGGAAGTGGCATGTCCCACTTAGCGCGACAGATCAAACCTACCCAGAATTCCAGTCGACGAATCAACCTGAAGGCCTATATGAGAGATATCGGGGCACTGCCATTGTCAAACCCTTAGGGAGGCCATAGACGTACGACTAGATTTGGATGCATTTCCATCATCCAGGCTACGAAGGGCCGAGAAGGGATTGGACACGTCAACCCATCTGTTGCTTCCCTTTAGGATCATTATGCATGCGTGACGATCTACTAGAGTCGTTGGACGAACATGTGTCGTGCCTTCATCCTCCACACCTTTTTTTGACCATCTTTTTGCAAGGTTGGCGTTTTGGAACTTTGGCAGACCTCTTCCTTTTTTAGTTACAACTTGCCAACTTTCCTCCTCCCCCCCTTTGGTTTTTTACTCAAACCCCTCCAACGGGAGAGAGGATGCACTGGCTTTTCCTCCAACTGAGCCAAAGATCCAGAGGACGAAGAAGCGATGGGGATGCTCACTATGAAGAACTCATAATTGAACTTCAAAATCAGCTTGTCAAGTATCATGCTTTCAGGAGAACACTCTACCTTAGCTCTAAGAGTCCCCAACCATAGCCCCGCAGTCTTGAACCAGTCAATCTCCACATTCCTTAGTAACATTCTCAATGACCGACTTGGTCCAAGCTTGGATAGATACCTTGTATCCTAAGCCAAACCGAGGTAGGTTGGATCCGAGAGGTATTAACTTTGGAGTTCCACCACTCCAAAGATAGTAGAGATCCATGCATTCTCCAAAACCTCTGCCTAGCCACTCTACTGGCATCTTCCTCGGGGCCAAACAGAATAAGAAGCCGGTTACCAGGGATAGTCCGGCTCACCACCTAGCATCTCCAGGCTTTCCGAGCCCATTCCTCAAAAAGGCTCAAATTCAAAATAGATGGGCAGAAATAGCTCACCATAGCCAGCTTGAATGAGCCGAGTCTTGGGGTCGATGGTAATAACCTTCGGTATATTCCCTATGGTAGCAGCTTCAAAGTCATTCTCCTCCAACCTGATGCTCCCCTGAGACGACTCATCATGAATCTTAGCATGAGCGTCGGGGGTTGTAGCTCCTAACCTTCCCACCAAAGGACGAGTGTGATTACCCTCCACAGCTCCATGAACTAGTCGCTCGAAACCTCATTGCTTCTTGGGCTTCTCTAATGCATTTTTAGAGTTTTAGGGTGTATTTCATATCATCATCATAATTATCATTGCCAGTGCTTTTTTTCCAACTAATTGGGGTCGGCTACACATATCATGTATTTCATATCTTAAATCTATAAAATTCAGCTCATGAAAAATTATTGTATGTGGGCTGACATACAATAAATTTTGTACGTTCCCATGCGCATCTAAACCTTACCCAATCCCTACCAATTTCTTCAAATAGTTTAGGAGTTAATTTTGTTTACGGTGTTAGCGGAGTGGTCTCAACGGGAATGGAAACCACAATGTGATTGCTGAGGTGTGGGGGTGCTACCACCACGACCCATCCCCTTTCCTCTCGTATATGGGGTTATGACGTATTTGCTAAATATTAGAGATAGATTATGGTCCTAAAATTATAGCAGTTAATAATCTCAATTACCACATTCATGAATTTAAAAAAATTAGATTTGAATATAAAAAAATAATTTATTTTAAACTTTGCATTCCATTCTTTATTATAATTATTTTACAATATTAGATCTGCATTAATTTTGAGCTGCCAAATCATGAAATTCGCATGAAAATTAATCTAGAGAGACTTAAATAGTGATTCTCAAATGTGTTCTAACCCTAAATGTCTTGTTCTTTCAAGGGGCGGCATTTGAACAAAATCTCACTTAAAGCTTTCCACGTCTTATATAAGGTTGTGGTTCGTATAAAACTGAGGCTCCAAACAACCGAAATAAGGCGCATATTCAAATAGTATTAAAATATACCGTTTGAATATTAAATTTTTTTATAATGGCTTAAAAATTTATTTTTATATCTAATTATAAAATTAAATAATTAAAAAAAAATTAAATTGAGTAGATCTATAAATATTTAAAAAATATTGAATATTAACGATTTAGATAATACATTAGAGGATGCATTATTTCCGCGAGTTAGATTTTTCTCAAGAGCATCCAAACAACTGCCCCGATGAATTTTTGAAGTGCGCCCTAATTTGATTGTTTAGGGCAGTGTTTTAAAAAACGTCGAGTCGAACCGGACTCGAAAATCGTGAAAAGGGGACCGGATCGCCTAAAAAATTGAAAATCGTCCGGTTCTAGAGAGAACCGGACGATTCTGTATAGTGAATCGCCGATTCACTGTACGGAATCGGCGAGTCCGAACAGTGAATCGATGAGTCCGTACGGTTTTTTTTTTTTTTTTTTTTTTTAATCCATGATAGATTTTTTTGTAATACTTGATCGATTTTTTTGTAATCCATGATCGAATTGTTTTTATTTTTTTGTAATCCATGATCGAATTTTTTGGTTTTTTGTAACCCATAATATAATTTTTTGTAATCCATGATCGAAATGTTTGTTTTCTTTTCTTGTAATCCATGATCGATTTTTTTGTTTTTTTTTTTTTTTTTGTAACCCATGATAGAATTTTTTGTAATCCATGATCGAATGTTTTGTGATACATGATCGAAATGTTTGTTTTTTTTTTATAATCCATGATCGAAATGTTTGTTTTTTTTTTTGTAATCCATGATTGAATTTTTTGTTTTTTGCTTTTTTTGTAACCCATGATAGAGTTTTTTGTAATCCATGATTGAATTTTTTGTAATCCATGATCGAACTGTTTTTTTCTTTTTTTGTAATCCACGATTGAATTTTTTGTTTTTTTTTTTTTGTTTTTTTTTGTAATCCATGATCGAATTTTATGTAATCCATAATCGAATTTTATGTAATCCATGATTGAATTTTTTGAAAATTTGTGATTTTTTTTTTTTAATCCATGATCGAATTTTTTTTTGTAATCCATGATAGAATTTTTTGAAAATTTGTGATTTGTTTTTTAATCCATGATCGATTTTTTTGAAAATTTGTTATTTTTTTTTTTTAATCCATATTATTCAAAGAGAAAATGAGAGAGATGATGATTCTGAGGCCACCCTATCCCAGCCATATTATTCATATATCGAGTCCCAACAGCAACAGTGTAGGGATGAGTACGAAATACTGTAAATTAAATGCTGAATGACGGTTCATGCAGAGAAAGAACATATCAATATTCGCATATTCATTCAAAAACATAAAAATTCTTAATGGAGTACCCTCATTTTTTATTGAATTCCTAAAAAACAATATTTATAATGAATTTTAATAATTTTTTCGAATTTTTTTTAAGCTTTATTCTGACCGATTCACCCGATTTCCGATCCAAATCGCCGATTCGTCGATCCGGAATGATTTTTTAGAAGCCAGATCGGGGTCACCGATCCATTTTTTAAACCATTGGTTTAGGGTATAAAAACATTCTCCTTATATGAGTTCATTCCACCTCAGGACAAAATATTACCCAAGCCTATAGTAGAGAGAGAAACTCCATTTTTAGTGAGAGAGAGGGAGAGCAACTCCCATCGTTTCTGCAATTGATGGAACAAAAGCGCATTAGAAGTCCGCCATTTTTTTGAAGCTCTTCTTCTCAATAGCCTTTGGTCCAAAGGTTACAGGTCAATTTCATGTCCTTTTGGTTATGAAATTCATTTTTGAAATTTGAGTGCAGTTGATCGTTTTCAGCAATATCAGTGAGATCAATGGGATGTTCGAGTAATATTTCTGTGTATTTTCCTATTGGGTGCCTGATGAGAAGATCCAGTTTCTCCCCTGTTTGTTTGCTCTGCAAATTAGTGGCACAAAGAAGAACTTTAGGTCTGATTAATCAAAAAAAAAGAAAAGGAAACTTTAGGTCCAGTGACCCTGAGAATCAAGAGCTCCAGTATGTTTAAAATATTTCTTTTGTTTGTTCGGTCATGTTTTCTTTCACAAACATGGGGTCTAGGTTGCGCACGACTCTGTACACAATTTCTAGGGTTTTGGGATCACTTGGGAATAGAGGAACAGTGATTTTGATTGCTGTTAGTGCTTATGTAATGATTTTTGTATTGTTCTAATCTCTTAT
The DNA here is from genome assembly GCF_054954075.1 of Amborella trichopoda. NCBI lineage: Eukaryota > Viridiplantae > Streptophyta > Magnoliopsida > Amborellales > Amborellaceae > Amborella > Amborella trichopoda. The sequence goes on from NC_142344.1 coordinate 2,235,874, forward strand.
ATTTCTTTAATTTTTGAAGTTTAGGTCTTATTCATTTCATTGGAAGAATCCAGAGGTTCATTTAGTTGTAGATGTGTTAGATTTTAACTGAAATTATTCTTTACAAGCAACGATTAAAAGCTGTGACAGGCTATATACTTTTTATTTGTCCATTGACACAAAAATTTTAAGCAATGAAAGTGGATTTTGATGTCCTCCCCTTTTCTGAATTATTTTGCAAACTATGTTTTATAGGGGGTTAGATTTTATGAAACTGGCAGAGGATGACTCAAAGAGAATAAATGGTATATTTCCATGACTGCAATATCCATTTGTATGAGTGATTGAGACATTCTGAGCAACTGGTCTTTGTAGTAGTAAGCCACTGGTGGCATTGTGTATATATGTATTTTTTACCTATCTCATTGGGGCAATTAAGATCTTTATTATAGAATATAATGTAAAATGAAAGAGTAATATATCTTTCAAACAAAAAGCATGAAAGAGACATGTAGAGAGATTTTCCTTGATAACAACAATATCCTTTTCTTTGTCTTGGTATATCCCTAATGCAATATTGTGTATCCTTAGAAGCCAATTTTTCTCATATGTTAGAAGGCCATGACGTAAACAAGTATGCTAAGGGGGCAATCTAGTGTACTTTGATTCATATACTCAAATGTTTTGGAGGAAGCAACACAGAGAAGAGTTGTTACACTGAAGAATTATGTGTCTACCATGAGTTTCCTTGGAACCTTCATTGTTGTGTGTGGGAATTCCACCAAACAGGAGAATCTCTACTCTAGGGCTTAGCTGTGATCTGATAATTCTCTACTCTAGGGTTTAGCTGTGATCTGATAATTCTCGACTAGGAGTCATATATGTTCATTTGTAGAATGTGGTCCCTCAATGGGATTACAATTTTAGGGGTCTATCTGAATTATGTGATTATAAATGCCCAGAGATATTGAACCTTTTCTGTTTCAAGTCCAATGTTCTCTTAGGAAACCCATTGCCGGTGTTATGTGATGACCAACTGATTGATGGATTTGTTTATATGATGAGCAGAAATTGTGAATGTTTCGAAGCAAATGCTTTCCTCCACTTCCCTTAATTAGTACTGTTGTCAAATTTGAGACATTTCATTAAATATTTCAAATTTGCTAGACACCATTTTTTATTTGATAATATGTGTGGAAAATTAAGACCATTTACATTTGGTGTAAGGAGAAGCACCCTCACCCTTCAGATGTGAAATTGGATGGCTGGAGGTGCGCCATTTCCTGGGTTCAAAGTCCAAAACAATTTTTTTTGAACTTTTCGACATACCCCAAGCTGTCAGATTTCACATCTAATGGCTATAGGTGATTGGGACATCCTTATACTAACTGCATGGTCTTATAGTATAGAATCCCAATATATATTCATGCCAAAGGCTCAATCTTAAAATTAGCTGAGTGTAGTTTAATATCTCTGAATAGTTGATTAAAATTGTTGATGATACGTGATTTTTCCCCCAAAAAAAGCAAAAAACGAAAAAGGAAGAAGAAGATGGTAGAAACGGTTATTATCCAGTACTGATGATTTTTCATGTGGAAAACAGTTATAATCGTGTACATTTTCTTCTAATAACTATCGTACTTCCAATTACTAACAAAGGAGTATGCAAGTATAACAAAGAATACACATTCTATAACAAGCTAATTAAATTCCAAGTAGGCTAGGGTGTTCCATTGTTTTCTTTCCCGTATACACAGACCCAACACTGCTGCCATCAACTTGATAAAATTTTGTAATTCTTATATTCAAAGCATTAAAAAATCCAAATAGTTTTTATAAAATAAAAGCCAACATAGTGACACTGCAGTATATGGAAAGAGACTTGTTGATAGTACAAGTTGTGCATGCCTCAGTCTTACAACTTACAAGACAAAAATCGAGGAAGAAATCAACTTTCTAGTATTGCTTTTAAAAAAGCTAACTCATGTAATAGAAGAATGTAATATGCTTTATGCTAATTCAAATGGAACAATCTGCCCACACGATGGTCTCTTCAGACCTACTCCTCGGTTTTTGTATGTTGTATGTTATGTATTGGAGGTCAGGGACTGTACCCAACAATTTTGTTTAAAACTTTAAAACAACGTTTAAAAAAGTAGTGATCTGGATTGGAATTGGTTGATTTGGATCGGGAACCGGTCAAGCCGATCTGGATCCCATAAAATATCACGACTGCCCCACTTTTGCTTTTAATTTTTTCAATTTTTTTTTTAATTTTTTTTTGCCTGGTGCACTCGGATGGATTGTTGAGCTGGATCTACCGAACCAGACCGGTTTTCCAGATGGGTGATCCGGGTGACCAATCTATTTTTTTAAACCTTGGTTTAGAAATCAGTTCAATCAATATTGAGGCGCTTCTGGAAATCATTTAAATGAATTGCACCAGTATTATTGTATTGTAGTAATTGATCCCATTTGTGGGGTAGGCAAACTACACATGTTACCCATTGATTGCTTCTCCATGAATAGTTGCGCTCCTAGTGCTGTGATGCTCAATAAAGCTACAAGTTTATGAGAATTGTTCACATTGTTTGTCCTTTGGTTTAGAGGAAGCTCTTGAGCTTGTGTGAAAACATTTTATTTGAGCTCTGAGGACTGAATATGGGTTGGCATGCCGGTATGTGGATTTTGGAATGAGAGGTTCAGAATGTGGACTCAAAGTTAGGGTACCCCTGTCTTCACAAACAAGGCATCCTTTAACATTTAGTTTCTATTACTCTCCTATCCTCTTTCAATTTTTTTTCTCTTGAGAAGTGTATTCCTTTGTAATTCCTTTTGAATCATTTGAATGAGTTCTAAGAATTGAAACCAGGGTGACAACACGCATTATTTTAGGGCAACTGTTAACATACTAAAAAAACAGGCATTATTTTAGGCACCGGCTGAAGAGCAGTATTTTCTTTCTGTTAAAGCATGCATGCTTAACATATCCACATCGTTAAAATGAAAATATTGTGGTCTGTAGTACAAAATCAATGAAAATATATGAAGGATTATTATTATTATTTTTTAATGTGAAAGTTCTTGACTGGTAGTAAACTTGAGTTTTGAGAATGATTTGGTAAGCTGTCATTTATATGTGTGTGAAAGATCATTTGTTATAGTTATAAAACCAGAAAGCTTATTCCCCTTATGGTATGTTTATACTTGTGTATAGGTTATGTCTGCAACAATTTCGTGAATCCAGAAAGTCTCTTTTGACATGGCAAAGCATTTAGGAGGGGGAGACCCCTCAAATGGTTCCATATATGTATGTAACTTGCCTCCTGGAACTGATGAGGTTATGCTTGCTGAATTCTTTGGCACCATAGGGCTAATAAAGGTAAAATATCCATTTCTTCTGAGATTAAAATCAATATGAAGCACATAAGAAATTCTTTTAGAAAGAATTGACCATAATTACTTTTTCATTTAAACCTCACAGAAGGACAAGCGTACTGGTCGCCCCAAGATCTGGTTATACAGAGACAAAGTAACAAATGAGCCAAAAGGTGATGCAACTGTAACATACGAGGATCCACATGCTGCTTTAGCTGCTGTAGAATGGTTCAACAATAAGGACTTTCATGGAAGTACCATTGGTGTGTTTATTGCTGAATCCAAGAGTAAAGATTCAGTTGATAATCAGTATAACTCAGGTATCAGCCATCAATCAGACCATGCCGCGGATCAAAGTGTAGCTGGTGACTTAGGTGATCAAGAAGAAGATGGTGGAGAATTGAATGATGGTGGAGGAAGAGGTAGAGGGCGAGGTGATGCTTCGGGGAAAGCATGGCAACAAGAGGGAGACTGGTTGTGTCCGAATTCAAGGTCTGTGATGTGATATTGGTGAGCGGCTCATTCTTGCACTTTTAAATTCTATTTATGATTTTCCTTTGTTGGATTGATGAGGCAATGTTTTAGATATATAAAGGGATGATCTTGTTTATCCTAGCAGTTGTACCAATGTGAACTTTGCATTTCGTGGGGTGTGCAATCGTTGTGGAACCGCACGCCCTGCTGGTGGCTCTGGAACAGGAGGAGGTGGTGGTGGTCGTGGAAGAGGGCGAGGTGCAAGTGATGGGGGAGGTAGAGGTCGAACAGTTGGGGGTCCTACTGGGCTTTTTGGTCCCAACGACTGGCCCTGTCCAATGTATGGGTGATTTCGAATTCTTCTTCTTTTTCCCCTTATTTTAATTAGGGTGCTTGATTGATGTTTGTTTTCAGTTTTTCAATTTTCCATTATATGTATTGTCACTGTTTTGTAAGTTCTTTTGTTTTCGTTTAAAAAGTGTCCCACTTTGATAAGTGTGCTTCTATTTAACGGCTCCCATTGTGGCTATTGCATCTTCTCTGATGAAGTGTGTAGTTGTCCAATTATCCCAACTTTGATGCTCATTTAGATTCATGGGGAAAGGTAATGTTTTGATTGTTTAAGCTGATATCATGCGATCCCTGTATTCTATTGTCTCATTGTCTGGCAGATTAGTTTCCTCTAATTCTTTTTTAATTTTCATTAACTCTCCAATCTTTTTTTTTCTTTTAGTCTCTAAGAAACTTGTTATCAAATAAAATCGGTTAAGCCCTTGAATAATTTGTACGTTCTTATTGCCCCAGTTGCATAATGTTATAGGTTTTTTGAGTTCATTTCTTAGTTTTAATAAATAGATTTTGGCTGTTTCAAATTGAAAATTTGATGGTTCCAAGTTCCAACCATGCCAGTTGTTCTCTATGGTTTTTGGGTTTATTATTTAATGGATCCAGGGCATGGTAGGTGATTCTAAGTTTTCCTTGATCAGTCCATCTGGATGGGTTGTCTGAATTTCTTTACTGGCTCTTCTTCCATATTCCATTCTATCTGTGACTTGCTGCCTTTTGTTGTAGCCTGAGTTATTTGGACACCGAATTTTGTCATCTTAGTTATGTTTGCTTTGGTGTATCCAAGGAAAAAGCACTTTATCTTTTTTTCTTTTGTGTTTGATGCTGCAAGGTGCTTCTGAAGAGATGTTCCTGCAGCTTTCAACCACATCTCATTGAAGTATTTAGGCATTCTGATAATTGCTTGAGTTTCTATGTTAAATTGTAGAAATCAGAAACTACTATGCCAGTGAACTGTGTTCGTTATTCCTGCAAGAAAGAAAAGATGTTATGACATATGCCTTCAAGTTGGGTAACTTTTAACTTGAGTTTCTCAGAACTTTAGAGGCTATGTGCTTTCCAGAGACTTGAATCTGAGGCTATATTCCTAAGTATGCATAGTCTAACTATCTAAAAGAATTAATGGAACCTGTGTGCTCGATTTCCTGAAACGGAATTGGAATCTATTTTGCGTATCGCTAATATGAACGTATTCATTAGTAATTGTGCTTCAACCTCTTGTTTCAGGTGTGGCAACATTAACTGGGCAAAGCGCACTAAGTGCAACATCTGCAACACTAACAAACCTGGCCACAATGAAGGTGGAGTAAGGTATGGATGCAATACATTATGCTTCTTATGACATTTTGGATGATTAATCTGTTCAATGACATGTTTTCATTAGCTATTCTGTCTGTGTCGTGTTAAAGAGCATCTCTTCATTGTAAATGTTCTTTTGTAAAGTTTCTTAATTTTTTGCTATAGGAGAAATTGTTTATGCTGCTGACATGAACAACTAATGTTAGTATTTGCACTTCATCAGAGTCTGATGTTTAAGTTTGCATCACTCTTTGTTCTCAATATTCACAAACTCTTTGAATTTAGCATCTCTCCTTTACCTGAGCTCCTTATCTTAACCAAATGCTTCTGACCACCTGTAAAAGTTTATGCATGATGAACTTGAGTATTGATAACTTTAAATGTGGGAGGTTCACATGGTTTACGAAATCATCACAAAATGCTCTTTTATTTCATTTCTTCTCTGACTCTGTAATTGTGGGGTTCCACCTAGTGAAAGCAAATCCTTGGTTTCTTGTTGGGATTTTATGCCTTGATTCCATGTGGTTGGAACCTTAGGATACTCTTCTCAACTGGTTTCTATAGAATAAAGGAAAGAGAAGGTCTATGCAGATCATGCGACAATGCGTGTGTGCATGGACCCTCGGGCACTTGAGGCATACTTTGCACTTCACATGAGGCACCTTTATGCAGCACAGTGGAAAATTTTTTATTCGTGCTTATCTTTTTTAAGCTAGCTTAAAAAAAAAATCTAAGTTGATGATGGGAATGGATTTCTTTCCCCACATTTGAACTGTTGGAAATCAAGCCATGGCTTTGATTGTTGAGAGCCTTCACTTTTTGATTCAGAGCTAAATGAAGGTGTGGCCTGTAGGTAGATTGTTATGAGCCATCACTTTTTGATTCAGAGCTAAATGGGCAGTGTCTGTTGTCATATGGTATGACAAATGAGTGCTTTGGACATGTATCTTATCCTGTGTTTTTATTTAGAGAAAAATAATACTAAGAAGAAGTGAAAAGAATTTCTTTTGATAAGTATGCAGAGAGCAGAAATATAGTATTTCTCGTATCAGAAATAGAAACTATGCTAAAGACCATGAAGCATGGACACGTAAAAAAAGAAAAAGGACCATGAAGCACGGCAGATTGGAGAAAACTTATTGATATGTGAAAGATCGCAAAGATGCATGGTAGTGGCCATTTTTGAGAATCTTGTTGTGAGTTTCTTGCTGAAGCAAGTTCCCTGAAATTTTTGTAAATTTGTTTATTTTTTCATGAAAAATTAAAATAAAACAAGTAAAATGAAAAGAAACAGCAGGAAACTCCTGAAATCATTTCTCAGAAATCTTTCATTCTCTCTCTCTCTCTCTCTGTGTATTTGAAATGGAAAACATAAATTTCTGTCCGCCTCTGTTTTGTTTTGTTGACGGCAAACTCAAGGAGTGCTCCTAAGATAGTTTTTCATCTCTATTTCTAATATTGCTGTAATTTTGTTTATGATTTGTTTATTAGGGGAGGTCGGGCAGGGGGTTATAAGGAATTAGATGAAGAAGAAATCGAGGAGACCCGACGTAGACGTAGGGAGGCTGAAGAGGTACTGGTTTAATCACCTTAAATATGTGTGCAATACTTTATTTTCTTCTAAATTTATTCCTTTGTTTATAGAAAATGTTTACTGCTTTTGTTGTTTGCATCTAACCGTTCTTGAACTATGCTCAGGATGACGGGGAAATGTATGATGAATTTGGCAATCTTAAGAAGAAGTTTCGTGCAAAGGCTCAAAACGAGATTAGCCAAACTCTCCCTGGTTCGGGTAGGGCAGGATGGGAAGTCGAAGAACTAGGTAATATCTCTCTCTCAGTTAATCATGACTGACCTATAATGTAACCATCTCTCTCTCATACGCAGAGCTAGCCCTCTAATGTAACCCACCTTTATCCTTACACACGCAAACACACACAAGCCCTCACTTTCTTTTTCTCTCCTTGCCAGCCTCTAGTAGAACCCACGTCTCTCCATCTTTTTATCTTATTTCTATGGTTGATTGGGTTTTGTTGATGGCAGAGAGAGACTCTAGAGAGAGAAGCCGAGACAGAGGAAGAGAGAATCACGACAAGGAGAGCAGCAAAATCCGTGATCGTGATGGACGTAATGGACACCGAGATCGTGACCGAGACCGTGATCGTGACCGAGATTGGGACTATGATAGAAGCCGAAGTCGCGACAAAGAGCGGGATAGAGGAAAAGATAGAGAAAGAGACCGAGATTATGATCGAGACAGAGACAGAGAACACGGAAGAGAGTGGGATAGGTACAGAGACCGATAAATACATGGAGTTCTGAGTAATCGCCACCCCTGTTCTGATGCATTTCATTTTGCAAAGGATTTGATGTGTTCTTTTATTTCTATAATGATGACTTTGAAATCGGTCCTCCCTCTTCAGTTCGAGTGACTCAATGGACTAATTTTGATTCAAATGACTAAATCATAGTGAGAATCAGGTTTCTTTGGTGATTTGTTGTCTAGGAATATTTGTCTAGTGAAATGGAGATTTTTGTGCTGTTAAGTTTTTACATTGTAGTGAGGTGATGAATTGATTTACTGATGAATGATCTCCGATTCTATTTTTTATGAGAATGTATACTATGCTCCTGCAGGAGCAATACCATGGGTCTACTCTCTCGTGAAAAACACTTAAAATAATGTAAATTAAGATGATCACCGGTAAAGTGATGGTACTGTGTTATAAGATATACTATTAATAGATTTTTTTTTTATATCCATATATTTAGAGATCAAGGTTATCAATTACAAGATGTACTATTATCAGTTGAGCTAATTGATAACCTCGTTCTCTAAATATATGATAGAAAAAAGGTTTCCCAACTATTTAGTGTTTTGAAAGGGTATAGTAAAAATCAGTGTGGAAAATTTGCATTCCAACCTGGGTGCTAGAGTCGGACATCAAGATAGAGAGGCTAGCAATTTTGAGCTGCAAAATCTTGAAATCACCTAAATCTCCTAGTTTTCTAGTACTTTTTTTAAAAAATTATTGCAAAAAGTACTGATGGAACTCAGGCTTGGACCCTTGCCGAGTAGTCGTCAAATTCCTTTTTTTTAAAGGAAAATTTGTTAAAAATCCCACCTTGTAATGAAAATTAAAAACAGCCCCTATATTTTGTATTTTACGCTTAAGTTCTGCTATTTTAAATTGATTATTGGTTTAACTTAGTTTTTTCTATACATTAAATTAAATATAATTTTTAATATCCATACTTCTGTCTATCACACACCTATTACAAATATAACAAGTATTTTCATAATCAAGATGAGCCAAATTCCTGTTTTTAAAAAGAAAATTTTGTTAAAAATCACATATTATAATTGAAAATTAAATAGGCCCCTATATTTTATATTTTACACTCAAGTATTACTTTTTGAGATTGCATATTGTTTTAATTTAGATTTTTCTATACATCAAATTAAATATAAATTTTGTATGTCCATATTTTTTACCATTATACACCTATCAAAATACAAAAAATAATTTAATAAATAAGATTAATTTTGGTTTATTTCACTCAAATCCACGTCAAATTTGAACCTAATCCTATATAGAAAAATAAATCTGAAATATATTTGGAGTTCTCAAAGAGACTGGAATAGAAAATCTGAAATATTAAGGACATTTTTTAAACTTGGGGAAGTTTATCAAAATGTACCTAATAAATGGACTATTCACCATTTTATCATAAAGGATGTATATAATGGGGTCATTTACCTTTCATACAAGGTGGTGACAATTAATCTTGATCATTAAATTGAATGTGAAATTGGATGGATGCATGTATTTTGGACCAAGCTTAAAACTTCAAAAGGAAATTTTAACCAAGGTAGTAGATTTACAATATACTCTCGCAGGAGCAGAGTACACCTACTCTTCTCTCATCTCCCTGCTCCTTTGCCCCTCTCATCGGCATTTATGTCTACTAACAATTCAATAAAATCAAATCCCATACAAGAACCCTAAAGCAAAACCCAACCCATCCATTTTCAAAAGCCATGGCGATACGCTCCATATCCTGGTACACCTCCTCACCCCGTGCAAACCGCACAATCCCCAAATGGCCCCTCCCTCCATGCCCGCTAATCTCCACAAAACCCTCCAGAATCGACATTAGAAACGAAGTGAAGGAGATTAGGGTTTGCCTTAACAAGAGTTGCAGAAAATTGGGGTCCAGAGAAACCCTAGAACTGATGTCCGACCTTGCCCCTCCCGAAATTTCGGTGAAATCTTGCAGCTGTCTCGGCCGTTGCGGCTCGGGCCCGAACCTGGTGCTGCTTCCCGCCGAGGAATTCGTCAGCCACTGTGACACCCCCGCCAAAATTGCCGATCTTTTGGCTATTAGATGTGGGGCCGGGGACGCGGCTATTAATCTAGAGGCGCTTGCTTTGAGGAAAAGGGCACAATTGGAATTGGAGAAGGGGAATTACTCGGGAGCCGAGGAATTGCTTACACAGGTCGGTTTCCCCTTAACTTCAGGAAGGAGTGAGGGGCAAGATAGTCATTTTGAACTAACCTCAGGAACACATGGTACCCCCCAAATTATGATATTGGAAGTCACACGGGGTCATTCAAAAAGTGAGAGTATAATAGTAATTTTTCTTTTCCACGGTTTTGAGGCTATAATAGTAATTTTGCTTTTGCATAGAAAAGGAGTTTGAATTTTTGAGAAATTTATTAAAATGAGTATAATTTTGTTGAGGATTATTTCCTGTGTTTTTTGGTAGCAAATTATTGGGATGGGTTTGAGGTTTGGGAGTCAACAATGATTTTTGTTTAGTGAAATCTGGTTTTATTGCAATAATAATGTTGTCTATGGAGTATAAGATATTAGGAGAGATTTATCAAAAAGGATTCTTTATAATGAAACAATTTACCTTTGGTACAAAGAGACAATAATTAAGTACGACCATCCGATGTGAAAACGGATAGCTTGAGCAAGAAATGTATTATTTAATATTCTATACTTTTGCCAGTACTCCAACTCCTATGATCATTTATTTTTAATGAGTATCTTGAATTAAATTAAACTATATAAGTAAAATGTTAAATAGTCAATCTCTCATAATTATTTAGATAAATTTCTATACGATTTGTCTGCCTATCAAATTAAACTAAACTATATAAGTAAAGTATTAAGTAGTTAATCTCTCATAAGTATTTAGATAAATTTCCATACGATTAATCTATTGATAGTATCCAAATGCGTCCTATACTATCAATACGACCGACGATCCACCATTGATAGATAGCAATAGGTGGTGGATTTTAGCTCCTATTTCCCTTGTGAAACCAAGAGTGAGCATCAACACATACATAAAATGAAAAAAAATAGATAGAAGTATGAAATTCAATCAACTCATGTTAAAGTTATCAGCCTCAAAGAATTTTCACATAGTAGATTAAGAAAGGATAATAATTTAGGATTATTTAGATGTGAAAAGAGAAGTGTTGTATAAGGTTGGCAGTTAGCGTAAAACTTTTATCACATCTTATGATGAATCCAAATGACTCATTATTTAGTTTATTTTCCTGCTTCGGTGGGTTTGCAGGCGATTAATATTGAGCCAAGAGGAGGCTTGCAATCCATATATAAATCTAGGTTTGTTGTTCAAAACCATTCTTTATATGGTGTTTAATTAGATTAACATAAATCACTCAAAGAACTAACAAGGAAAAAGCAAGTGGTTTATTATTGTTTTCAGTTTTTTATATTCCCAATATAACCCAGGTCAGCTGCAAGATATTCCAAGGGAAACTATTCTGGTGCTCTTGAAGATGCTCAAATGGCCACAAAGATTTCTCCAAAATGCCCCCAGGTAATATTTGACTCACTCAAGCTTGAGCAAACCTATAGTGATGGCTTTCTTTTTTCTCATATATTTTTGTGGTTGAGTAATGATGGGTCAAATTTCATCCCTATATATTATGGAAAACTATAAATTATATTTTTTTTGAAAATAAAAGTAAAACCATGTAGCATATCTTATTTAGGGGCGGTTATAACCTTAAGATTAAATAAACAATAAAAGAAAGATTGTATTCAATGAGATCGTTACCTCTCATATATAAAAGTAAAAAACATGTCAAGCTGTCAGATGTAAAATCAGACGGCTATGTTGTGTCATTCCTTCATATAAAGTTCCAAGGATAATTTTCTCGAACATCAAGCACAACAAATGGTAAGCCCCAGTCACCCATTTTCACATCTAATAATTAAGGATGAACATAGCTTTTTGGTGAGTTTATTCTATACTTTTACATTAAAATAACTGTTTCTTAATTATAAATTAGTTTTTTTAAATTTTTTTTATTTTCAGGCTTATATCCTTCAGGGTGATGCTTACTTTGGAAAGGAGGCATATGGAGCAGCAGAGAATGCATATTACACTGCATTAGAGATTGACCGATCTCTTCGTCGATCCAAGCCTTTCAAGGTTTCAATTTTTTTTTTGTCATATTAATATTTGGAATTTATTTTATTTTATTTTATCTTCTCAAGGAATATAAAAAATTTATTTTTTATCCAACATTAGTGAGTTATTTTTGGTTTTTCTCTGATTATTTTAGTCCTTGTGATTTCTAAATCATCATCATCCAAGCCTTATCCCACTTATTTGGGGTTGGCCCACTTCATCTCTAAATGAGTTCTTTAATATTTCCAGATTATATCCAAGATAGAAATTTTTCAGAATAAGACAATCTATTTTATTTTAGAAAAAATTATCAAAATACACCTAATCTGCAACTATTTAGCAATTAACACGTTTATCAAAGTGCACCTGAAATATCAGCTATTCTAACTCATGCCTACGCCTTTTGAAATTAAATTAAAAGAGATGAGTGAGATGTGAAATAGTTAATCTGATGAATTTTATCTTATTTGATTTGTAGTTCTTCCTAATATAATTTCCTCATGACTTATACCCCTTGTGGCTTTTCGTGTCTCTTATGCAGGCAAGGATTGCAGAGCTTCAAGAAAAACTAGCAAATGTTGAGCTTGATTGAATAAATGTTGATATCTTAACTTGATTGAATAAAATTGTATATATCTAAATGTACAAATTCTCAAGTTAAGAGTTTTAACATGGGAAGATTGTTGCCTGCCCAGAAAGAGATAAAAAATGCTTCGATGGACACAGCCCTCTCAGAACAAGTAAAGCCTAATCTCAAAACTCATGGAAAATTATACTTATGGGTTGAAAAAATTTCGGGTCAATCATTACGGAAAATTATGGTTATGGATTGAAAAAATTTCAACCCTGACCTTTGTGGTTGTAAAAGAAAAAAAAGAAGATTTTAAGCCTTAAAAATAGTGTATATTATAATACATTATGTATACTGTTTATTTCTAAGTGTTCACATATGCGTATGATCTTTAATATTTTTTGAGCTACAAATTTGATAATTGGTCGTGTAAATTGATTTTTTTGGGCATCAAAGATTTCTATGTACAAAGTGTTTTCCAAACGAAGTTTCAAGGTGAAGCTTTATTCTATTTGAGTTAATTACGTATGGACTTTATATAAATACGGTATGCTTTTTTTAAAAGGAAATATTACATCTAAGGTTGGTCAACTGTCTTTTTATTTTTTTTTACGAAATTAACCGGCGGTCCAAAGATGGTATCGTAGGACCATTCTTGGACCGTATTCTAATTTTTTGTTTTTTTTTTTTTTTTTGTTTTTTATTTAGTAAGGTGGTCTGAGGATTCCTCATTGTTTAGAAAACACAATGGTCTGAAGTCCCATCCTCATACTGCTACTTATTTTTTGAAAAAAATAGCGGTTTGAAGTTAAAATTTTCGGACTAAATTTTCTTTTTAAAAATAAATAAATAGCGGTATGAGATTTCAGATCGTTTTTTATTTTTTGAAAAAAACTACAGTTCGAGAATGAGAAACTCGAACCGCACCATAGACGAATCAACACAACGGGCATGAGCCGTAACCTTCCAAAGTAATCCTATTATAGTTCTTGAGAGAAAAACTGAGAAGCACTCCATCTTGGCTCCACCTACTGCCTTAGGCATGGCCACTTTCTCTCTCTAACAACTTTTAGTGGGTTTTCTTTGGCTCACCAGCATCGGGGCGCGTGCAAAGCCATGAAGTAAACCGAGGGTTAGAAAGAGAGAGCTGAAGCAATGGCGGCTATCGCCGGAAACCGGCCGAATATTTTACCCATTTCCGGCGAGCTTATCACCGCCCGACAAATGATGGCTTCTTTGGTGGCGGGGAGCTATTTTTCCTAACGAACGGTCCGAGTTTCGGATCGCTATTTTTTCAAAATGATAAGGAGCGGTTTGAAGATGGGGATCTCGGAGCATGTTTATGATCCGAGGATTTTAATATTGTACTTCTATTTTTTACGAAAAATAAGAAGTAGTTTGAGGATGGGGATCTTGGGCTGTTATTTTTTTTAAAAAAACCAATGATCGGTATGAGTCTAACTTTGGTCTGCCTCTTTTAAATAAAAAACAAAAAAATAATAATTAAAATACAGTTCGATAATGCCATCTTCGGATTGAGGGACAATTTTATCAAAAAAAAAAATCGTGTTGAATGAGTTTAGACGTAATACATATAAACGGACCAAACAATATTTCCCTATATAAATAAGGTCCGTACGTAATTAACTTTTTTTTTTTTTTTTTTTTCTAACAAAAAAATGGGGACAGTATTTTGTAGTACTGCAACATTATAAAGCCCCCACCTAAATTCTTGGTAAATGTTGTCGTAGTGTAAAAAAAATTACAAATCGACATCGCTGACTATGGATTGGAAAAAAACCAAAGAAAAAGAAAAGGATTTCAAGTTCTAAAATGGTGCATCTTGTATATGAGTTTTAGGTTATATTAAGTGTTTTCAACTATTTTCGATTTATTGTTTTTTTTTAAGCTTATAATTAAATCATCATAGTCATTGTTATAACTTTTTTTCAACTAATTAGAGTCGGCTACATGAGTTCTGATCTATCGTTATGTTTTATTAAGAACTATACTTCAAAGAGGCTATAAGTCCCTATATCTTTTTTCACTACCGTCAACCATGTCATTTTGGGCCTATCTCTTACTTTTTTTTAGTCTTTCACTTGAAATAACTTGCACCTCCTAACCGGTGTTATATTCGGTCTATGCCACACATAGCTAGCCTAATTAAGTTTGTCTATACTCTCTTATCTTATCGTTTATTGGTGTGATACCTAAGTTTTTTAAAATTTATTCATTTTAAATTTTATCTATTCTTATCTTGTCATTTATCCATCTCAACATCCTCATCTTCGTTACGCTCATTTTATGGGTATATAGTTTTTTTATCGTCGAACATTCTACCTAATAGAGCAAAGTTGGTCTCAGTAGCTTTCCTATAGCTTTATTGGTATGCGGCAATAACATTAAATTTTGGTTGTACATTTCTATTTCGCTCACCCATCTCTAATTCTATGTATAATATCTTCTCAAATCTCTCAATTCAAATTATCAACATATTTAATATTGAACCAATATTTAAAATCCTGGACCGGTAACCCCAAATTGACGGATCGGCAATTTGGATCAAGTGAATTGGGTAATAAAAATAATAATAATAATAATAAAAGTGAGTCATGGCAGAAACTGGCTTGTTCACTTCCTGACAACCTGGCAGATCCGGACCGGCCCGACATATTCAAAACCCGTCAGCTTCGCCGTTTTCCGAAACACTGCATCAAATGAACGTCATAGTGCAATACACCTGAAAAATATGCGTAGATACGAATTTGTTACATGGCGCTAGAAATGAACCAGTAGGAAGGAAAGTGGTCGCCTCCTCAAATGGCATAAGCATTACAATAGAGTCAGATCACGGAAAGCTTCACTACAGAATGAGCAAATGAGTGGTAGAATGCCATCAATGGCTTACGTGAGGCCGGAAGCTAGTGGACAGGCTTCCAAGCATGAACAGAGGCCTCAAATGCCAATGACTCAGAACCCATCTTCATCTGGTGCAGTGCATCATGAGAAAATGAGGTCATCTCATGGTCCTTCAAAGGACGAAACACATGAGAGGCGATCAACGGCGGTGAATTTTGCTTCTTCCTCCATTATCTCGTCAGCAAATGAGCTTCAAACTTGTTCAGCGACACCCCATGACCATAAGATGGGTGTATATTTTCATATTTCATGACAGTTATAAGCAATTTTTGCTTGTGTTGAGAGGCTTTTTCTTCTAGACATGTATACCCCATTATCTTGAAAATGTTTGCAGATGGTCTATCTTTTCTCGAAGCTTGATACAATTGTACACCTACCAAAAACAAAATAAAATAAAAAAAGGATGTGAGAGTTCTTTGGCATACTGATCAAAAGAAAGAAAGAAAGAAACAAAAGAAAGAAAGAAAGAAAGAAAAGAAGTTCTATGGCATAGACCAGGCAGGAATTTTTGTGGCATTCTGTTGAGGGCTCATCTCTCCTTTATATTATGCTCTTAATCTTGCTTGATTAAATTGACAAGAATAGTATGAAAGAAATTCAATTTCGTTGAATAACATTATTCACTGCAAATATTTTTCCAGTTTCTGTTGGTGACAAGCCATAGACTTGTTGTTGTCAACTATCTTTTCATGAAAGGCAAAACATTTTATATTTTGGTTTGTTTTTATTCTCAGGTTACACAGACCCCTCCAGTTTCATCTGCCCTGGCAAGTGCAGTTCTATGCCATTCATTGTATTGTAGTAGCATGTAATATCTTCTAGTGCTAATACAATATATATTGAAAATTCAGCTGTGTATGCCTTTTACGATCACACCAGCTGGGGCTCTCACTAATACAAAGAAAAGAAACCTTCAGTTGGTCAGAAGCAGCCATTTGAGGCTCTTGGCAATTCAACACAACAATCAAGGTAACGTTTTCTTATTTGATCCCCATCTCCCTGTGTCTGATTATTATGTGCTCTTACTTCGATCTTTACAATTTGTATACTTCTTCAGAAATGCTGCATTAAGCATTTACCTTAGACGTGCATCTTTTTTACTGTTGACATCACAGTAAAAAGCAGAAGGTGTTTGGTAACTTTGTGGATCAGAACATTCAGCAACTCAAATATGTAACTGCTGTCAATATTAAACCTTATGGTAATGATTTTATCTGCATATTATTTATAAATTAAGTAGATTTTATTTCAATGTATAGATCTGTTGCTGTGTAAAATTGTAATTACTAGATGATTGTCAGCCTCTTGGAAGTCAATTTTCTGAATGATTACAACATTGGGTATGCTATTGTCTTGCACAGGAAGAGGAGGAACAGTTATTTTCCACCCCTAAGGAGGAAAGCACAGCTTCAGAAGCTACAATAAGAGTAGTACAAGAGCAAGAGCAAAGAATGATTTTGCAAAAGGGTCCACTTCAAAAGAAAATAACGGAAATCAGTTACAAACTCCTCTATAACCTTGTTATCTCAAGCAAATTTTTGTTCCCATTACTATGTTTGTTCCAACTTTTCTGGTCCATGTTACAGTGCCCATGTGTAAATTGAAGAGCACAGGCAGTAATGTGGAATGGTTCTTGTCAATAGTATGCTGCTCGGTATTAATGATTTTGATGGTAATAGTTCCTGCATAATTTCATTTCTATTTACATATACTCTGAAACTTTCAGTGTGTTGAGAAACGAATGCATGCAATCATAAGCAATCTGATAAGAATTTCAAAAAGGTTAGCATTTTATATGGATTAAAGTCTTTAAGTTTCTTTTTATTTTCCGTGGTAAAATTATTAAAGTTTTAGCAATCTGTCTATAGAAGGTAGATATTGAGAAGCCGAGGCAGAGAACTTTCATAACTTCCGACATTCGGTGTCAAATTCTAGCTATGAATCAGAAGGCTAAGGAAGACTGGGACAAGAAGACTGCTGAAGAAGCTGAAAAACTATGGAAACTTAATGAAGTAGGTAAATCATGTAGCTCTACATGTAATTCATTTGATTTTAATGTTGTTCTAAGTTTCTCTTATTACTCGTGGTTCAATTTGTCAATATTATACTTGGATTAATCTATGATGGTTTCTTTCAGTTTATATGTTGGGATTCTCCTTGTTGAGTTTCAATAGTACAATTTTCCAAAATGGACTCCACCCCCTATATGTATTGATTTTCTGCTAGCATATTTGATGCAGTAAAATAAAGTTTGTATACAGTGTTTCTCTTCCATTGACCCACTTATTGACACTCATTAACTCCAATTAATAATCTTAAAATTTTAGTACATGTTTCATGTGTCTGTCCAATATCTAAATTTTCTGAATTTGGGGTAAATATTTTGTTTCGGGATTGGATCTGCAAGGTTCTTAAAGTGGGATTTCACTCATGTCAAGGAGGTTGAAATAATAAAAAAGAAAACGACTCTCCTGTGAGGTTTGTAAATTGAGAAAAATGTATTGTATTGGTTAATTCACCATGGGCTTGGAGCTTCAGTGTAGAA
Source organism: Amborella trichopoda (assembly GCF_054954075.1). Taxonomy (NCBI): domain Eukaryota; kingdom Viridiplantae; phylum Streptophyta; class Magnoliopsida; order Amborellales; family Amborellaceae; genus Amborella; species Amborella trichopoda. Next base: position 2,253,847 of record NC_142344.1, read on the forward strand.
ATCCCTCACAAACAAATCTTGAACTGCCCCATGCTCCACTAACTATGCATACTTGGAGCCTTGGATGGTCATATCTTGAATAATTGTCATCTTACCAATGATATTTTCAGACCATTGCTGTTCAAATCTCAAATCATTACTGACAAAAATTTCAACCATGACAAAACTGACTTCTTTGAAAACATGAAACACCATTTGAAGATCTTTGATTGCTTAATTGCATCAGTTAGATTTTAGGAAACTGTAACACTTGGGCATTACGCCAACAAAAATTTGAGGGTGACTGTTTCAGATTTGTTTATTCGGTTGTGTTTTTTCACTGCTGCGGACCATCTATCTTGAGGACACAACATGTTTATGGAGTCAAGGACTCAAAGACCTTGAAAAATGTGTATGTTCTGGAGCGAGGGTACAGTAGTATCAGGGTTTCGAGAGTAACATGCTAAATTTCATCATATGGCTATAGAATTTTGCTCTAATCCGAATGTTTGGATACCTGATTTTGAGTAGGCTGGTCACACAGTTATTACTACCCTACTTATGCATTCATTCAGGCTCTTTTCTTCATATATACATGAAATAGCCTAATCTGTAATGCTACTAATCTCCCAGCATGTTTGTTTCATTGTCTGATATGTAATATTTGCTTGCATTTGTTCTTTCATCATGAATAAATTTCCAACCACGAAATCATGAGAATTTACAGACTTCAATTCAGATATTATAATTTAAATGCAAGAATTTGCACTGTTGTGAGGCTTTTCAATTCCACTCTTGCATAGCTAAAATGGACTATTCTCTCATCAAATCCCTATGCACTGCAGACAGAGGGAAGTGTTGGTGTGGATGGACAGAAGGATGAAACTCATGCAAAGGCATCAAAGGTATTATTGTTTGATTCTCCATGCTACTCTTTGAATTAAACTTGGAAGCTAAAAGATAGAATTGAGCAAAATCTAAACAAGTTTTTTCCTATGGATCTGCACATGCAAGCAAACAAGGTAGAGGCTGATAAGATGGGGATTAATGCTACAAATGTTGCGGCTCGAGCAGCTGTTGGGGGAGATGACATGTTATCAAAGTGGCCACTCATGTCTCAGAATCGTGAAGGTAGGCTTGATGGGTCAGACCGTCAGAGAGAGAGAGAGGCCCCATTTTATATCCATAAGACCATAACAATCCAAATTGATTGGATGATGATACCATTATGAAAATATGGGCTGTGGTATACTTTACCTTACCTGATTTGAGGGAGAGAGAGGGGGGGTGAGGGGGAGGGGGGGGGGGGGGGGAGATGTCATGTACTTTCCTAACTGATTTGCTTTCTATTTGCTTGCCCAATGTCTGTGAGAGAGACACTCTCCGTTTGTGGGGTATATGCTTTATTTTTCTTTTGACTTTCTGTATGTCATGATATTGGGGACAGTGGTTAGGAGGCTGTTTGGGGGGGCACCAGCTCCAGTTCCTCTTCCAAAGATCGTGCTCAGAATTTCGGTGAAGGATGTGATTGCATTGTTAGAGAGAGAGCCTCAAATGTCAAAATCCGCCTTGCTATACGGTGCCTATACGAGAGGATGAACATGGATAGCAGTAACACACCAGAGAAAACAACAGGTGATTGAATCTGTTATTATAGATACTCAACCTTACTGAAATAAAATATGAAGGTATTGGATGTGGAAATGCAATGTTTCCCCCATCTTTTTGTGTACCAATTCATAGCTAAAAATTTAGATGCGAGAAGCTTACCTCTGAGTGCTCGCAAGGTTTTTGCCAAGCTCAAATATTATTGTTGTATATTAGAGTGCATCTCCAATTTCAAGTTCTGGAGTATAGTTTTTTTTCCCATGTCAAATGAAAATTTGGATTATGCCAATTCCACCTCAGCGGAAGAATTAGCCCAACTTTAAAGTATTAAGAGATTTAACTATGCATGGGGGAATCATTTGGTCATCCAAGAGGATTAAAAAAGTGTTATTGTATGGGCCTTGAGCTCTTTGGCCTTGCCTCTGGTCGCTTGAACATATTTTTGAGCATATTTCCTATCCATGCAGGCATATTCACACCTCCTCTCAACATACGTGATGAGGCCAAATCTAGTGTGGAAGCCCTTGCCAAAGAAGGGGTGAGAGCAGCCAACCACACCATAACCATTTTGGTACCTTTTTGAGTCGGGGTTTGCTATTTTTTGAAATTTTATGCTTTTATGAGCAGCTTTGTACATTGTACAGCATGCCCTCATTTCCAGCAATTTTGTATAGGTTCGCTTGCTTGTGAATTCCCGGGCTATGGGTTGCCACAATTTTCTGTACTTGCCTACTATAGTAATACACTGTCACCATTTTTGGAGAAAAAACAAGTCTGATCACTATCAAAATGACTTCCTGTTCAAAATCCAAAATGATATTAAAAAAAATCTGATCACTATCAAAATGGACTTCGTGGACCAAATCCAAAATGATATAAATACCCTGAATTTTCTGACATGCATCCTTTTCACTATCATGAATTTTTTATTTCATTTTTGGGCAATCTTGATGCAGCTCATTGTTTTGGGAGATGTCCAGTTTGATTGAATGTTTTAACAGAACCATATATTAGAAAATCTTGGAAAAAACATAAATTTCGGAGAGAGAGGGGAAGAGAGAAGGGGGGGGGGGGGGGGGTAAAAATGCCTCCACCTTCTTGTGTAATTCGCACTTTTAGATGAGGTATTGCTTCTTTTCATGAGCAAGTTTTATGGTGTAGCAATATTTATTGTATTGGCATCATAGACTAGGGCTGTAAACAGTCCTGGGCTGAGCCTGGCTCGAAACAGTCCAGGGTAGGCCTGGGGTTCAAATTTAAGTTTGCTGCCTTAAAATCACAGGTCTCAGTGCTATGACCCATATAAAGAACTTATTCCTACTTGTTTCTTGTAAAAGTCCATGGTGGAAAGGAAACTGGTTATGATGGAAAACGATGAAGATAATTCTGCTATTGTAATCATTCTACAACACCCTCCTGTATATACATATGGGTCCCTCCTGTATATTCATTGAGTCCAAATAGTTCAGAGAAAGTCTTGAATTTTGGTGTACAAGATCCTCCCTATGATGCCTTTTGAACTGAACGACGGGCGGATCTCACATTTCATGGTCCAGGGCAGGTGATTGTCTGAGCTGTGCTTTTGTTTTCATAAGATGAGTTAAATTCCACATCAAACCCACCTACATATGAGTTATGATAGGGAAATTTCAGTGTAATAAAATGGAATATGAAAAGCCATATTTCATTTTTTTTTCTTGGGAAACGGAAATTATAGCCCATTGGGGTTATTTTCTGATGAAATGATACCTGGCGCTGGGTAGAGAGTGGGATCCATCATCAGGGTCATCTTGTGTTCTAGTCGGTCACACTCTCTCTCCTCCTCTCTACCCCCATCATTGCCCATCATTTCATTGGATGGTCATGATGCCAATGGAATATCGTTTTTGATAATCCATTGGATTATAATATACTTCTGAGTTTTATATGCAATCTTGGCTCCTGTTGTTGCAAACCTCTAAATACAAAGGATTGACATGCCATGTGAGTTTTGTGATTTACCATAATTTGGTTCGTCTCAGTTTCATTTCTTGATTAATGAATGGTGCTCCAGGCTAGAGCCGCATAGACGCAATGCTTATAACATACTAGGAAACCAACGAATAATATACTATAGTCAGAGTGAGAAAATTCTACATGCCAGCTTTTGTTCTTGTCGCTGTTATTATCATTCCAGCAAAAAGATAATAGCAATAGTGAATGTGTGACTTGCCTCTTTGTCTTTTGGGACACTTTGTAACTGCACTGTGATTTTTGAGTTTTATTGTTTGGCTTGTAATGTATCCTACCTGCGTTAGCACAAATGGATCTCCATTGGTACTTAAGGTCACTTAAGGAAGTTGTTATTGGATTTCTCTCATCCTGCTTTGAAATAAAGGCTTCAATAATTAACGGCTTTACTGGCATTTGGATTGGTACGCTCTCTCTCTCACCCTACCTGTATTTGATCCAGTTATTTCTTTTAGGCAACCAGAAGCTACTGGCCATTGGCATTCATGTCTTGACGTGGATAACATATCATGGCCTTTTGCTTAATGTTATATAAATATAAATAATGTCATACCATTTGGTCACAGTATTTGCTGTGGCATAAGAAACTGTCAGTCTGGGAGCCTTGCTGACCTCTTGAGAGGTTCAATAGATACCTGTGAAGTTTTAGATATCGCTCATCTCTCTCTGCTTAAAGAGTTCCCATTTGTTGTCCAGCTTGCTCTTCAGCCTCATTCAGGTTTTGACATAGCTAGTGGTAAGAACAAGGGAAGAGATCTTGTAAAATGAAAAACTTGAGTAGATATAAAGAATCAGAGGATTTTTCATGTTATTAGAGTTCAAAATTTTTAGAAAATCCCTGTGTGAAAGAGCTTGGAGTCGTATGATTATTATATTATTGTTTTGTGTAATTCAAATGCATTATACTTGACTGTTAATTGTAACAGTTGAGTAGAAAATTGGATATTGTGAAGATAAAAAGAATCGGAGGCTTCTTGCATTTGATGGGGAGTTCAAAATTTCCTGCAAATCCCACCTAGGAAGAATTTGGAATTTCATGCTTATTCACATAATAGTTTTGTATCATGCAACCACATCATAACATAACTGGAAGGTTAAGATGTGCATGCCATGAGTGTCTAGATATTTTGAAATGGCCTTGTAATATGAAAATTAAGAATAAGGAAGAGCACTAAGAGGTTTTTGGAGGTGCTAGCATAATATATGAAGAAAATTATACTTTAATGTTTGTTCCAGATTAACATTGAAAATAAAATGCTTGTTCCAGATTACTTAGTCAGGTTCACAACCTCGATTAATAAAGCTCATACATCTAATAGATGCATGATTAACTGAGGAAACCTACACTAAAAATGGGAGATAATAATTTGGGATAGTATATAGTGTGTTTACCATATGTAACTAAGATTTCCCAAAACTGTTATATGTGAAATCGGGTGGCTGCGGATGTGGCATTGATCAGAAGTCGAAGAAAATCTTCTTCCATTTTTGTAAAGAAAATTGGCACAACCCTGCCATCCAATTTTCGGGTGTTTGTGTACCCAATTTAACAATCTTGTTGTATGCAATCATATCGCTCCATCCAATCAAGCATTTGCCCACTTCTAGAAATTTAATGTCCTTTTTCTCGATATCTTTGCCATCTGATGTAATCTTTGAAATAAGCTTTCATGCACCGATTCATGCTATGAAAGAAGGAAAAAATTCAGAAGGCTTTCATGCACCAATCTCATGAAAACTATTTACTTTGGCTGAGCAATTTCAAGAGAGGTGCATGGCCAGGGAATTCTTCTTCCTTTCTGTTCCTAGGTGAATTTCTTCTTCTTTTCTCATTCCCTGTCTTTGTATATGCATAGCTCGTGAATGTGTCAGTGCAGTGCAACCATCTAAATGCATCAAATGCACTGCATCTGAAGGCATTTGGATCCCATTAGACTCCCAACACTAATCTACAGGATCTAGATGCATTGGAACCCACTAGAATTTTATTATACACCAAAAAAAAGAGAAAAAGAAGAAAGGAAAAAGAAAAATGAATGTGTCAATTGTGCATGGGTTCCCATCCCAATTGAGTACTAAAAAAGGGAAGAAGATCCAAAGGATGTGACGTCAAGAGTTCCATTCCTACCCATCCTTAGCTAACATTAAAAAAGAAGAAGCTAGAGATCATATTGCAAAAGGCAAATCCAATTTCATAATGCACTTTTGAGTGGTTGTTAGTAATAATGCATGTCTAGTTTCCCATGTATTTTGGAATAACTTTGATGGAACTAAATTGATTTGAATTACTGCTTCATACGAGTGACTCATGACCTTGGTGTCCCATTTTATCTTTTAATCCGATTGATATTGTATCATGCATCTCAGGCCCTGTTTGATAAAACAAAGTCTCAAGTCTCCTAAATTTTGGAAATCTGGATAAAGGCATTGCTAACTTTCTATATATCTGGATTATATCCTATTTCAAATATGTGTTGATCATAATGAATATTGAGAACTTGGATCTTGGAGACCAAGCATGCCTCGCATCATGTATTGTATAGGACTTAAAAAAAAACTTATCCAAAGGGGTTGTATACTATAAGACTGTGAAAGCTTGTTACAAGAAGGTCACGAACTCTCCTATTTGTCATATATTAAATCAAGCTGCTGGATGTGAGTCATTTTTCTATTAAAAAGTCCAAAAAATAATATTTTTCCTGCTCTAACCACAGTTAGTGGCACATCCCTGGCTGTGTGACTTCACATCTGAAAGTTACAAGCATTACCATTTTATACCAAAGATAAATGGTCTTGTGGCATAGTTTCCATCATCTGAAATGCTATCAACATTTGTAAAAGAGAAACACTAGTGTTTGGTCTCAAGAAAATGTTTAAAAAGCATCCATATTAGTGTTGGCTTTATTTCTACATGAGGTTAATAAGGAAGTCAATTGTTAAACTAAGATCCTGTCGAAAACTTGTATTTGGTATCAATAGCTTATGTTGGTTGTGTAAGAAGTCGATGATGATGAAGGTGAGGTTGTTTCCTTATAAACTTATTGCCTTTAAAAATCAGTCACTAATAGTTTGTTCGATACGAGACTTCATTATCCTAGAGCTCGGCATCAATTGAACTCTAGATGTCACATTGTGGCACACTGCCACCCTGACCACCAAGACTTGGAGTAATTTATTATGAGACTTGCCAAGTTAAAAATCAGAGAGAACACACACACAAAAAAAGAAAAAACGAAAAAAAACAACAACAAAACAAAACAACGAGAGAGAAGAAATAGATATGAGAGTACATTGGTTATTCATGCCAATTATTACATTACTGGTGTTTTAGAAGTTGGATCGGGGCCTCAACTTAGTAGGGGTCTGAGCCGAGTCTCTGGAAGCTTTAATGAAAAACTAAAAACTACTTAAAAATCATGAAACTTGGGTGATTTTTCAGTTCTTCAACCTACAGTTGTTGGCCTCCCAATCCAGTCTGATTTGGGTCACTTCTTAAGTTCAACATACAAAATTTTTAAGTACTAAAATATTACTACTCATTTGGGGTTATAGGATTTTCTCACAATTTTTTATTTCAAGATAATTTTGAATTTTCATTATTTTAAGTATATTTAGAGAAATTTATCAATATACAACTAAAAGCTGAATAATATAATATTTTACTTTTTTGAACTTATTATTCAATATTTTACTATAGCTCTAATTTGACAAGCTTCGAAACCCAATGTGATGTGTCTTTGGGATATTTGAAATTTGTTCAAAAGAACATTGGTTGTTTGAATTGGAATGAAAAGGGTAAGATTTTAAGTAAGGAAAAAGTTTCTATAGAGCCGAGGCTCTAAACAATCAAATTAGAACACACATAAAAAATTTCACCATAAGAGATTGTTTTGATGCCAAAATATCATCAAGTTGATCATCTTGACATCAACATGCATGGACATGAGAAAAAAAATGGATCTCAAGTTTTTTAAATAATGCATTTTTGACCATCAATTTTCAAGACTTTCAAGTTTTAATAGATTTGCTCAATCTACACTATTTTTTAACTTTAAATTATATAATTAGATATGAAAATATTTTTTAAGTCTATTACAAATATTTTCAGCATTGAAACCACATTTCTCAATACTATTTGAAGGTGCACTCTACTTTGATTGTTTAGAGCCTCGGCTCCATAAAAACCGCACCTAAGTAATTCAAATCTTGATTGTAGGTAAGCGTGATAACATTCCAAAGAAAAACAGAAAAGAAAAAGAAAATCGTAGATAAATCTTGATAAATCCTAGTCTCTTTTTAGGTTAAATTATTTACTCACACATTTTGAAAGAATAAAATAGCTCATTTGGAATAACATGGATTAACTAAGACTTAAAAATATATAAATGGTCGAACTTAGCAATGTTTTGCCAGTCGAATCAACAAAAAAAACAAACAAGTTCATAGAATTAAGCATACCTTTTACTTCCCTTTGTTTACTTTGTTGTTGTTGTTGTTATTATTAATAATAATAATAATAATAATATTATTATTATTATTATTATTATTATTATTATTATTATTTATTTTATTTTTTTATGGGAAGTCTATCAAAATACATCAATTCACCTATTTAACATTCGAAGAACTTTATACAATGTTGCAGCCTTATGCTATAAAAAGAAGATGCACATCAAAGATTTAGTAGAAAATAATGTTCAGTTGTTGGAAAAACTTCCAATTGATCATCTCAAAAGAAAAAAAATAAAATTCAAGTCATAAAAATAATTAATCTTGTAACAAGTTATCTTGACCATCTATTTTCAAGATTTTCACATGTTTATAAAATTATTCGATATGTACCATTTTTTCAATCTTAAACTTTGTAATTAGGGTTGATAATCAATTTTCAAGCCATCGTAAGGTTTTCAACACTAAAACTACGTCTTTTGGCAAATTTTAGAGGTGAGCATAAGGTGGGCAGCTTATATGAACCTCTTTTTTACATTTTACTATTTTATTATAGGAAAATTATACACAGAGAACATACATTTTTAATATAGGAAGGAGATAGTCATTTTTGTCTATCAGATTTCAATTTGGGTGATTGTGAGTGTGCCATTTACTAGCCTCTAGGTTTTTTAAAAAGAATGTCGAACTTTGTGACACGCCTCAAGCCATCCAAATCGATTTCTAATGATTAGTAGCAATTGCAACTTCCTTGTAATACAAATGAATGATATTATAGTATACAATACCTTTCTACTATTCCAACTGGAAATTATGTGTTTTTGGATGGATACTTTAAAATCAAATGATTGTTATAATATTAAACATGGGTGGAGTTTGCAAAAAGTTGCAACATTAAACAATCAAATTAAGGTGCATCTCCAAAGTTAATCATAAGATGCAATTATAGAGTCGAAATTTAGAGGATGATGCAAAAAATTATTTTTATCTTTAATCATAAAATTTTAAACTCCATAAATAATTGAAATGAAATAGATCTATCAACATATGAAAATTTTAAAATAGACCGTCAAGATAATGAGTTGCAAGGTGTACTATTTTTAAGACTTGAAATCTCTTTTTTTCTCCATATCTATATATCTCGATTGCGAGATGGTTAATTAGATATTTTTCCAAAATCAAAACAACCTTTTGGGAAGGATTTTACATGTGTATCTTAATTCTACATTTTAAAGTGTGAACTTTATATAAACTTTTAAAAATTCAATTTTTAAAAATAGTGTATATTGCAATACATTATATGGATAGTCCATTTTTAATATTTTAAAATATTTATAGATCTATTTAATTTGAACCCCTTTGAAGTTTAAAATTTCATAATTAAAGATGAAAATTGGATTTTAATATTTTATAATTAAAAATAAAAATAGATTTTTAAGCCATCCAAACAAATTTTTACACTAAAATTATATATATGATAAAATTTGGAGGTGCGTCTTAATTTAATTGTTTAATGTTTAACCTTATGGAAACCACACCCCTGCATAATTAGTACATCTTAACAATTTCGTCTATGACGACATTGACAAGGGTAACATTCGTCCTTTTTAAGTCCAAAAATAACTCAGTTAGGGTTTCTCCGTCGCTAGGGTTTCCTCAAAGGGTCCTCAGCCTTATCGCTTTCTCTTTTTATTCTCTCTCTGTGCTTCTCTCCCTTAAGGTCTCTGCAGCTTATAGGAACAAGAATCATAAGGTACGTTTCTTTCTCTCTCTCCCTCTCTCTCTCTCTCTCTCTCTCTCTGCACCGCTTGTCATCTCTCTCTATCTGAAATGAATCCGTCCTATTCCATGCGCTGTTTTAACTGAATAATGTGTCATCGATGTGTATATTATCAATATATTTGGTGAAGTACATTACCATTTCTATGCTCTTCATGATCCTGAAGTTATCAGGTTTTAGCATGTTACTATTGTTATGTTTTTGAGATGGATATCACACTTGATCTCTCTGTAACTTGAAGAAAAAAGAACTACTTTGAAGAAATCCTGCAAAATAATCTAGCAATATGTGTATGACATGGGTCAATTAGTGAATGTTTTACTTGAATCTTTTGTTACTGCATTTAGATATGGTCATACGTCTTTGTATTTCTATTGAAATAGTTGTAGATTCTGTTATAATACCATTTGAATCTGACGTCATGGTTTTGCAGGAAATTTATAAAAAGTTTATTAAGTGATTGTTTTATCTGAAATGCATGCCATATTTGCTTTTCCTCTGTAACTTTCAAACCCACTGAAAATAAATTGTGTGAAGCTGAAACGATTCTCTCTTTTTCTCTCTCTCCTATCAATCTGGATTTTCTGCAATATGGAGGGGGGAACTGAAAAACTTTATTGGTTAAAAATGATTATTGTCAAATTTGCAGTAAATATGAATTGAATATGGAGGGGAGGGGCTTTACTCTTCATTGGGACCCATTTACATCAAAAGTTTGATTTCTAAAACCGATGGTCTTGTCTCACTCAACCTCCTTGATTCACCTCTCATTCACTCTGTCTAAAATCAGAAACCCCCAGTGAAACCCTAGGTATTTAGTAACTTTATGTTTACTAAACCCCATATTACTTTAATTTCTAAAACAATGGCAGTTTATTAGTTTCATTGCAAAGGCTAACAAAACCTTTCTCAAAATCTCATTCCATTGTCTTTCTCTTTCTATAAATATCTTCTCGCTCAAATATACTGCCAAAGCTTATAATTAACTGTGTTAATGTTATTGATTTAAAAAACTGCTAGTATTTTCTTAATCTCTTCATCTTTAAACCCTAATTCTAAGAAAACACATTCTAAATTCACTTTTCTGTATGTAGCAACTGAAATTATGGATTTCCTTTAGAATCAATGGCATATTGGCTCTGCCACTCCAAAAAAGTGGGACTACTATAACCACATTCAAATTTCACTTCTCTGCACGTTCTAAGTGTAATTACAGCATTTATTTAGAAATCGACGGTGTCAGAAAATCTCAAGACAAGGAAAACCTACCTTCAAAATTCCCGTGCTGTATTCACCACCCTCTCTCTCTCTCTCGCTCTCGCTCATCCAAAGAACTCACCTGTTTCTCTAATCAGGAGCATCAACACCACAATTAGATATCATGGGTCGTGTCATCAGAGCCCAGAGGAAGGGTGCCGGCTCTGTGTTCAAGTCCCACACCCACCATCGCAAGGGCCCAGCTCGTTTCCGTAGTCTCGACTATGGTGAGCGCAATGGTTACCTCAAGGGGGTCGTGACTGATGTCATTCATGACCCTGGTCGTGGAGCACCACTCTGCAAAGTCTCATTTCGCCACCCATTTCGCTACAAGATCCAGAAGGAGCTCTTTGTGGCAGCAGAGGGAATGTACACAGGTCAGTTTGTGTACTGTGGTAAGAAGGCCAATCTGATTGTTGGGAATGTACTCCCCTTGCGTTCAATCCCTGAGGGTGCGGTCGTGTGCAACGTTGAGCACCATGCTGGGGACCGTGGATCCTTTGCCAGGGCATCTGGGGACTATTGCATTGTGATCAGCCACAACCCTGACAATGGTACCACCAGGTGGGTTCTTATTCTGCCTTTTTTTTTTTCCTTTTTGGATGAGGAGTTTATATCTATTATTATGATTTTGCATTGTGTTGTTTAGTGGGTTTTTTTTTTTTATCTGAATTTCTTGTTCTGTTTTGTTTGGATACTTGACCTCTATTTCTTGTTCTGTTTTGTTTGGATACTTGACCTCTATATCTTGTTGTCATATTTGTATTATCTTATTTTGGGTGTTCAAATTGTCAAAGACTTGTTGGGAGTCTTTGTGTTGTGTTAGGTTTTTTCTTGATAGGTAAAGTATAGAGTCCACATGAATAGGGCTGAGGGCTGAGAATTTATCTGCTCTGGATTTGAAACCCGAAATTTGGATTCGATTCGGATCGGGATATGGACCCAAGATTTGGATCCAAATATTAGATCCAAATAGAAATTTGGATTGGATCCGGGAACAGGTAGATCCGATCGGGATCCGAATTTGGGTCCAAGATTGGGGGGGAAAGCTGCATCATTTGTAGAAAAGATTGGGGCTCCATGCTAAATTTTTCATCTATATATCACTGTGGAAACCCTAGCTCCAAAAGACACTTGATAGCACGCCGCTGTTCTTAAGTAAACAAGTCTTTCTCTCTCTCTCTCTTGCCGCTATTCTCAAGTAAAAGACTCTCCCCTCTCCTCTTGCAGGAGTGGCTGTGGCCTCCTTGAGTTTACTGTTTTAACTGGCTCGAGACCAGTGTTTCAAAAAGCGTTAGGCGGCTCCTAGGCGGTCAGGGGGCTCCGGGCCACCTAGCGCCTAGGCAGGCACCCAGGCGGGTGCCCAGAATGTAGGTGGTCAAGTAGAAATATTTTTTTGGGGGGTTTTCTCTCTTCAAAATAGCCTCCGATGGGTTTTAGGTTTCAAATGAACCTAAAACCCTTAATTTTACCTCCTTAGCTTGAGACTCCTTGGTTACAGTCCTTTTATGAAAGGTTTTTTTGAATTAATTTTGTTTTTTAATGGATTGGAGTATAAATGCGGGTCCTGTGATGTAGTTATAATCTTTGAGACCTGATTTCTCTCTGATGACAGCTTTGCATGTGACTGAGGACTCTGTTTTTCCTTTGCTATTTTCCACATCTTTTGTCATGTTTATTCAACAAGACGAAAATAGGGAGTAGCACGATTTTGATTTTCCTGAAAAAAAATTCCATAGTTTATTCTCACTTTTTAATATTTATTAATATTCGTCTCTTTGGTTTGGGCTTTTGTTCCTTTATTTTTGGCCCTAAGAATTTGGAATGTTGTGAATGAATGATGAGATGCACTGGGCTCTGAGCAATTTTCGCTTGCGAATTGATGGAAATGCATTTGCCTAGAAAGCATTGTCTGACCATAGCACGCAATCAACAGCCAAGAGTGGCAAAAAAAACACCAAAATCGAAATTAACTTAAATAGGAGGGCCTTGGATTAACACCAAAATTGGAATTGATCCGATCATCCGGATTCGTATCCTATAGTTTTGGATTCGGATCTGGATCTGGGTGGATCCGGATCAGATCTGAAGAATTCTCAGCCCTACACATAATGTGGATGCTGAAATATGCACAAGCACCTTCTCTACAGTTAAGATTCGAAATAAAACATGATTTGTCATGAGTTCATTTTGTTTTTCAATTTTAATTTTTTCTACAAATTGTATTGAATTTAAAATTCAGTTGTATACACTACTCAATCAGGCACACCTAAGAAAATATCAAAAAATTACTTGTGAAGAATAAATAGACCAAATACCATGAAATAATCAAGTTACTTTGGTCAATTTATTTGTAATAAATTATTTTCAATATTTGTTATAGATGCACCTGATTGATAAGTATGGACTTAACTTTAAAACCGTTTGCAGGGGAAAAAATGTAAAATGGAATAGAAAATTGTGGCTGTCAATTTTATGTCCTTTTAATCTGGACCATTAGAGGTGCTTCTGTGCTTGTGCATCATTTTGAGTATCCGCTTCATGTGGATGTGAAATAAGTCTTCTTGATATATATCAGAGTCTGCGAAATGGATATTGGTCTGGTAAATTTCTGGCATCATTATGATATTGCTCACATGTGTCATATCAACTGATTAAATGAAGTCAGATAATTCAAGGGCTCTTTCTCTCACCTGTGGGAGTGAAAAATTTAAGGGCTCTCTCTGTCTCTTTCTTTTGTTAATCCCTAGATTATTTCTCTATTGGGTGATCTCCGTTGCAATGTAATGGGTTGGATCATAATGTGTTGATGTTTTTCTGCACACTTTTGTGAAAATAGAACACTTAGGTTTGATGAATGATACATCTTTGAAATGATTAACCCCTCAAAATGAAACACCTGTCAAGCTCAAAGTGTCTGCCATGGTATCACCCTGTACTATATCACTCTCTCTTCCGCACGCATTAGATACTTATGACTGTGCTGAATGCTTTGGATTCAAATGCTTTTCATGAATGTTTGAAACTGCTATGTAAACTTATCTATCTGCACTGTTCTGTTAGGAGAGGGTGTGTTTGCTGGATTGTGGGTGGTGATCAATGAGATGTATATTGATCTTTAGTACTATTGTAAGTTTGTTGAATTGGCTGTTGCTGGGCATCAATGTTAAAAAAGGTGGAGGCGGCTGCCTAGTTGGCTAGGGGCCTTGACCGCCAAGGCGGCCCTGGGGCCTCGAGGGAGGGTTGTTTGAGGTGGGATGGCATATGTTGTGTGTGTGTGTCCGTGTGTCAGAGCACGTGTGTGGGAGTGAGGTCTTGACCACCTTGGGGTATGCTCATTTTCTTCTAATATGTCCAGAGAGAGAGAGAGAGAGAGAGAGAGAGGGAGGGAACTTGCATCGAACACTTGGATGTCATCTTCTTCTTGCATATAAAGAGAGTGCACATGGGTCTGTTGTGTCTTTGTGTACATATGTGCTTGTGTGCATGTAAGAGAAATGTAGGTCTCACATCAAACGCTTGGAGGCTATCTTCTTCTGTTTCTTTTATATGTAGAGAGCACATGGGCCCATGAGAGTGAGAGAAAAAGATAGAGATAGAGAGAGAAAGAGGCCTTAGATAGGCCTTTCAACTTTTTTTTTTCTCTTCAATGTGGGTTTTTTTTGAAGGGGTTGGCAGGCACTAGGCACCTTGGACATACCTGCCTAGAGCCACCTGCCTTGGACATGCCTGCCTAGAGCCACCTGCCTAAGCTACGCCTAGGCGGATTTGCTGCGAGGCCCTAGGCGGCCGATTTTTTCAACCTTGTTGGGCATACAAGCTGGATATGTAAATCTATTTTTCTATTATCATCTGTTATTTGTTTGACTGTTGATGGGCCTATGAACTCGATTTTTATTGACACCGTTGAACTAGTTTCTGATCTATTATGTGATTATACATTTATCCTTTAAACATAGGATATGTGACAGTCACTTGATTCGTTCCTCTTAATCATATTTATTTAATTTTTTAAGAGGAAAATTCGTTTAAGTTTATGAACCTAAATGGATATGTTGTACCAATTATTGGAAGTTTCAGGTTTTTGTGGTGTATATGCATGGTTTTGTTTTAATTTACAACATTTACTAATTTTGGTATATTTGAGATTTCAAATCTCGCTTCTAATTTCTATGCTTCGCTTGTGTGCGCATATATATGTGTGTGTGTGTGTGTGTGAGAGAGAGAGAGAGAGAGAGAGAGAGAGAGAGAGAGGGAGAGATGGCTTCCTCATTTTTTCCTAATCATTCATTGACTTGTTTGTCTCACTTTTCCAGGATCAAGCTCCCATCAGGTGCAAAGAAAGTAGTACCAAGCGGGTGCCGTGCCATGATTGGTCAAGTAGCAGGCGGTGGAAGGACAGAGAAGCCTCTCCTCAAGGCTGGGAACGCATACCACAAGTTCAGAGTGAAGCGCAACTGCTGGCCTAAGGTGCGTGGTGTGGCCATGAACCCAGTCGAGCATCCCCATGGTGGTGGTAACCATCAACACATTGGTCATGCCAGTACTGTTAGGAGGGATGCTCCCCCTGGTCAAAAGGTTGGTCTTATTGCTGCTAGAAGAACTGGGCGTCTTCGTGGACAGGCTGCTGCCACTGCTTCCAAGGCCGACAAAGGAGCATAATGCATTTCTTTCTCTTGCTGTTTCTCATTTAGTGTTCTTTGTTGCCCCCTGTTTCTCTTTTGACATTTTGTCTCGAATTTTGTTGTTTTTGGGAGGGCGAGACTAAGAGGATTCTTAGTTTAGTGGACATTTATCAGATTTTGGTTCATTTGAATGCATGTTTTGGTTGAAGATGTTGAGACTTTTCATCTCTTTTGATAGCTCAAGTTGTTATGACTTTATATCCCTCTTGGAGGTTGCATTTATAAGTAATTTAGTTAAAAGTTTCCTCTTTTGTGAGGCACTTGTGATCTCTCTCTCTCTCTCTCTCTCTGATTGATGGCTTGTGATGTGTAATTGTCTATCACTTGTGGATTGTGGATTCTTTCTCTATGGGTTGTGATTGATGTCCGTCTTCTATTTAAAGTGGGTGGATTCTGACAAGATATTCCTCGGAGATGTTATTCTCCATCTTAAATTTGTTGTATTGGTTGAGTTTTTTTATCCCTTTCTGCCATTTTTTTTTATCATAGTTCACCTTATTTCAACTTTGAAATGCTTATTTTTGCAAGTCACATGAATTTATGTTTTTGGGTTATAAGTGAGAAAGGTAACATGTTAAGAGGAAAAAGCTTCTGTAAGATACCATAAAATGTAGAACTAGGATGCACCTTTAAAATCCTTTTTGAGTAAGGATATATTGATATTAGAAAAATATTCCTTTGACCATCTCGACATTGGGATGCATTGATATGGAGAAAAAAAAAGATTTTCAAGTCTTAAAAATAGTATCATGGCAACGCATTATCATTTTCAAGATTTTCAAATGTTTAAAAAAATTGGTTTGGTCTTAGGTAATTCCCATCTAGTTTGGCAATCTGGATTAACGATCGTTAAAGAGTTTTAATGGTGTTGTACTGATCCTCTCTCCATTGTCTACTCCATTCCTATTCGTGTAGATCTTTTAGGGCCTGTTTTGCTTGCCTATACACCACCGTTAATGCAGCTCTAATTTGCAATGTTATTAAATTAGCTCCTCTTCGGCCGAAGAGGCTCAAGACTTAAGATTTTAAGCATAAACCAAAGCGAAGAGAAGTGTGGTGTTGTTGTTTCAGTCTGTTTCGGCCGAAGTTTCAGGCTGTTTCGATCAGAAAAAGAATATCTATATAAAAAATATATATATATATATATATATATATATATATATTAATTTTAATGTACATCATTATTTTATAGAACAATGATCTAATGCAACGGTTTATCATAGTATACAACAATGATAAAATGCAACGGTTGTATTATAGTATAATACAACGGTTGTATTATAATATAATGCAACAATGTTTTTAAAAAACAACGTTTGTGGTATTTATATGACTCCAAATTTTGCACACACATTCTCTTCATCTCAATAATCAATCCCCCTCAAAAAAAACTTCAATTTCAACCTAGATAGGGTCAAAATGAGTTCCCTACAAAAATGAATCTAGTCCATTCATTTTGTGAATTTCAAGATCTTAGCCTTTATAAAAATCGTTTTTTTTTCTTTCTTAACATTGTTCATCTAATGATAATTAAGCCATCCAAAAAAATTGGAAATGAAAAAATCCTTCTAGGGTTTAGATTTAAACATCTCACCCAAATGAATAGCCTATGTTAATTGGGCTAAAAAAAGTATTTTCTAGGTTATCTTTTCAAATATATATATATATATATATATATATATATATATTATAATTGTTCATTAGCATAAAAAGAGTGTATATTTCAAACTTGGGATCAAACAAATGGCCATAAGATGGTTTTTTAACGTTGTTGCATCATATTACTATACAACGGTTACATGAATTCATTGCTCTATTTTATATATAATATATAATTTATTTTTATATTATTTGTTTTAAAAAAAAGTTTAAAATCTTCTCCCGAATCAACTGAAACACCTAATTGCTTTATTTTTCTCATCAAACCAAAAAAAACCCCTAAGCGAATCTCACAACATTACTAAATTGTTCTATCCTTGGACTTTTTTTCTTTAAATTACTTGGTGCGCCTCTATGAGAAGTGGGTACGACTTATTAAAATTGTTTATATAATAAATAAAATAAAATACTAACGAGCTGTGATCAGCATCAGATTATGACTTGTGAGAGGAGAGGCTAACTTGTAACATTATAACCATCCATTTAGATTAGACAGAAAGGGGGTGCCACTCACAGGCACACATACACAGAACGAGAGAAGTCCAAAACTATGTAAGATTCTTCAGCTTCCTTCTTTCTATTGATATCAAAGGCTGAGAGAGAGAGAGAGAGAGAGAAACAGAGGAGCAAAACTATGGAAGACTCTTCAGCTTCCTTCTTTCTATTGATATCAAAGGCTGAGAGAGAGAGAAACAGGGGAGCTAAGTAGACACCACCAAATAAAACCCATAGAAGGTGTTCTGCCACTGATATCAAAGCTTCCTCCTTGAAGCCAGGAGTACTTTAATCTGCAGCTTCTGCCCTAATTCACAATGGATGTCCTCACCGCAAATGTACCATCTTTGGCCCTCTTCCTCCAGGCTTATGGTATCATGTCCAGACCTTTCTATCCCCAAATTTGGCTCCTTTATGCAATTTGTGAAAGCTGTCTCATTAACTCTCACTACACTGTGATGACTCGCATTGTATTTAAACACTGCCAAAAGTTTAGAGGAAAACATTGTTCTAGTGTCATGCTTATGAAACTGGCCAAATTTGGAAATATCCTAAATTTTTTAAAATGCGTGCTTCTCATGCTACAGAGATAAAAGAACATACAAAAAGAAGAAAAAGGGTTCGTATACTATGAGACCATTTATTTTTGTTACAAAGAGGTCACAATTGAGACTATCGATTAGATGTCAAATTGAACAGCTTGGGGGTGTGTCATAAAGTTCGAGAATTTTTTTGTTTTGAATTTGGGGTATAGTTAATGATATACTCACAACCATCTGATTAAAATCTGATGGATAAAAGTGATTGTGACCTTTTTGTATCAAAAAAATAAATGGTCTCTTGTATTCTTTTTCAAAAAAAAAAAAAAAAGAAGCACTTTAAAAGTGCTTGAAGAAATAATATCTTAATACTGAATAAAGACATCTAATTTTTGGATGGTTGGACCTAAACGTTTTAGTGGCCTATTTTTTTTAATATTGGAAAACTTTCTAAGCGATCATATTGATATCAAGATTTATAAATGCAAAAAAATAAAAGAAAAAGGATTTTGAATATAAAAAATAGTGTATCTTGCAAGACATTATCTTGACCGTCCATTTTCAAGAATTTTACATGTTTATAGATCTACTTGATTCGAACCATTTTGGGAGTTTAAAATTGAAAAATTAGAGATGAAAAGGGACTCTCAGACAATCCTAAGAATTTTTGAAAATACTCGTCCAGTGATTCTAAAGTATATCCCCATATGAGTGTGCTCTAGAAGAAGTATGCTATTCCAATATTTTAAAAAGGGAAAAGTTTTGTTAACCTTGTACTATAGAAGCAAGGAGCATCTTAAAAATCCGTCACAAAAATGTTTTTCCGATGTTGGAGAACCCTTCAATTGATGATCTCAACTCCAAGATGTAAAAATATGGAGAAAAAAATGTATTTCAAGTCTTAAAAATAATATATCATGTAACACAATACCTAGACAGTCTATTTTTAATATTTTCAAGTAGATCTACTTAATTTACACTATTTTTAGAGTTTTAAATTTCGTAATTAAATATAAAAATGGATTTTTAAAGCAATCCTAAGAATTCCTCTTCCGACTAAATTTGACGGTGCGCTTTACTTTGATTATTTAATGTTAACACCTTATACACACCTCAACTTTTTTAGACACTAGTATGAGATGATTTTGGTACTTCAAATATGCTGGTATGAGATGATTTTGCAACTTGAGAGAGAGAGAGAGAGAGAGAGAGAGTGCAGAAAATGAAGCTTTTCTTCTTATCTCTCTTTTTTTTTGAGAAACTGTTACTGAGATTTCTTCTTCTTATTTCTCTTATCGGTAAGAAACTAGTACGTATTTACGCATGGGGTGAGGTTTTTATAGAGCCTAGGCTCTAAACAATCAAATGAGAGCTTACCTTCTAATAGTGTCGAGAAATGTGGTTTCAATAGTGGATATCTTTGTGATGGCTTTAAAATATATTTTGGTCTTTATTTATAAAATTTAAAGCTTTAAAAATAATGTAGATCGACAGATCTATGAAATCTTGAAAATTAACGGTCAAAAAATGTGTTACAAAATATATTATTTTCATAACTTGAAATCTATTTTTTTCTCATGGCCATGCATCTTGATGTAAAGATGATCAATTTGAGGATATTTGGTCATCAAAACAATCTCTTCTAATGAAGCTCTAATTTGATTGTTTAGAGCCTCGGCTCTATATAAACTTTTCCATTTATTATGTGTTCGCTTGATAAAAGAAAATGAATGAAGCTAAAATTAGGGGAAGGGTTTACCCAGTTCGTCACCAACATGGAATCGGTGGTCCATGGACCATTTTTGGTAGTTGTAGCTTAGGGTCCATCCATGATCATCTCCAACTATATGCGTCGTAGCAGAAACACTGGTAGTTGCAGATAATAGAGAGAAGACAGAGAGAATAAGCGTTTGAGAGAGAGTTCCCATAGTCCTGGGGTAAGAGCTTGTGATTTGGCCATGGGTTTTTCAGGATATTTACAGAGTGATTTGAGAGAGAGAGTGTGTCATGAGATTATGGTGCCCTACCATCCTTGTAGGAAAATGTTGTTGCATACTAAGAAATGGAGTGGGAGTTGAAGACTAAAATGCCCCCAAAATTTACAATTTTTCGTATGTTCAAGTAAAATTTGGCAAAATTTTTACGTTGGCTATCTACCTAACACAATCATACCCTTTTAACCGAGCATGAAATAGGTTAAGAAAAAGTTTAATGTGATCGCCCTTGTTAGACCTATAGTATATATTATTGTAAGGCATATTTCTAAATTTTGCTTGGAGATGTAGTTCGAGTGTCGAGCACACATTTGAATTTGCATGAGATGTAAATCTAGTGTCATAAACCTTACGATCGCTGAAAAGTATATATTCATCCCCAGTTGTGAAATTTAAAATTTAAAAATATATAAACACTTTGAAAATCTTGAAAATAGACGGCTTAGATAACTTGTTACAAGATGTACTATTTTTAAGATTTGAAAAAAAAAATTTCTTCATTTCTTCAATTGGGGAGTTCTCGAATAGCGGAACACTCTCTTCTAGAGAACTGTTTAAATGCACCATACTTCAATAGTATAAGCTTGTGATATTATATAAACTTTTTCAATGATAGGGTGCAATTTGCATAAGGCATCGGGCTCATGAAAAATCTAAGGCCGCACCATTCAAACACCACTGAAAAGTGATGATCCGGCACCGGAAATCGCCACACTGGCTTGAAAAATCTAGCTCTACCTCCCATCATGAAATTCAAAGTGCAAATCTATAAACACTAAAAAATGGAGGACGCTCGAGATAATATGTTACAACCTCATGAATTTAAAGGGTTTTCGAATTCCACAACAGTACTCCGCGGTAGGTTTCGGTGATGCGGCTTTACTTTTCATTGTAAGGCGGCAACCTCATATAAACTGAACAATAATCCTCCACCTTAGTATTTAAGAAGAGGAAAATGCAGAAATTTAGGAGAAGACCAAAAATTCTTGGCTTTGGTGATAAAAACAAAACAGCCTTTGACTAACATTACTTAAATACAGGAATGGGGTTGAGGTCCAAGTTTTTATTTTCACGAACGCATTCGAAAATCGATAATTATTTCTAAAATGAGTAAAGGCTTGTAATCCCTATTAATCCACTAAAAAATAACATTATCTAAATGCCCATGTTAGACCAAGGTTATAACAAAGCAGTGGATAAGCCTAAAAAAATTATATAGATATATAGCGGGAGGTATAAGAGGTAATTGGATCAAGACCTATATCATAGATCGATCCCAAGTGATTTTCCACCCATATTTGGGTCGGGACCTATATCATTTTAAAACCGGTTTGTTTCCAACCGATTTTCCATCGATATTTGGCAATCCAAATTAAGAATCGCCGGATTTTAAAATACAAGAATGAACAAATAAATGGACGTGTAGAGAGAATCAATGGAGTTATAGAGAGAGAAAGAGAGCACACAAACAGAGCATATCTTAATATAGTGTATATGTGTGAGAGGGTGGGATCAAAATGAATAAATATAATGTCCATGAGAAAGAGATCTAATGAACAAATGGTCATCTAGAGCAATGTTCACAAAACTGGCCGATCTAATCGTTAATCGGTCGGTTAGATTGGAAGTGGCTAGCGACTGGTTCCAATTTTGGCCGGTTTTGGTGGTCACTCATTATTTTAAACTTTTAATATAATAATACTTCATATTCAAATCAAATACATTAAAGTCGTTTATTGATTAGCTTTGTTGGTTTTATATGAATCAGGGTTCGAATCCTATCGCCAACGCTTTCTGCTTTAATTTATGCCATTTACTAATTAATTGGGTGGTTAAAAAACCATATACCATTTACTACTTAATTGATCATGTCATTTAAAACTATATGCCATTCACTACTTAGTTGATCATGTCATTTACTACTTAATTGATAAAAATAAGGGTTTGTATTATGTACAAGATAATTTTCTTTAAAAAAAAAGAGTTGGCCAAGTCATTTTTTTAACACTATTTTAATATTAATTACATTATGGTAAAGATTAAAAAATATTTTGGTCATTGATACTCACTTTTATATTTTCCTATATTTTCAAAAAAAATAAAAAATACCCCTAGACACAAATCGACTTGTTAAAATTCATTTTTTCATTAATTTTCAATTTCATTTGAGCGTGTTTTGTTTTAATCGCATTCTTTATATGCTTTTCATATTTTAGTAGATGTTTTTTTTTTTTTTTTTAACATTTTTTTGATTGTTCCGAACTTATTCAACCGATTTACTGGTTAGGCCGGTTAAATCGCTTCCAAGCCCATGTCCGATTAACCGTTCTGGTTCATTTTGTGAACACTGATCTAAAGAAAGAAAGAGAGATCAAATGAACAAATTTACATCTGAAAAAAATTTATATAAGTGCGAGGCTCTAAACAATCAAGTTAGAGTGAACATTAAAATTTTCACTTGAAGAGGTTATTTTGATGCTAAAAGATCCTAGAATTGATCATCTCAACTTCAAGATGTATGGACAATTGACAAAATGGATTTTAAGTTGTGAAAATAGTGCATTTTGTAATATATTTTCAAACCGGTAATTTTTAGGTGTTTATAAATTAAATTTAAATTTTATAATTAAAGATAAAAATAAATTTTCATAATAAAGATTTTCAGTATTGAAAGGGAGAGAAAAAAGAGAGGGAAGCAAACATCTCACATGACCCAAATGCCCCTCGCGGGCGGACACAAACAAAACCGCCGAATGCGACAAAAAGACCACTCAGTAATATAACAATAACTACACATTCCCCATTGACTTTAAGCCTATTAATTTGGCGGCATGCTGCTTCATTAATATCAATTTCCATAAACTCAGAGAAAAATCAAATAAATATTAATAGCAGCAATAATAAATTTTCCCTCTAATTTCCGAAATATCAAAACACGGAATACAAGAAAGTGAAAAGGAATATAAAACTCGCGCTCCAAACTTCTGTTTCTCACTCTTCACATTCTCTCTCTCTCTTCAGTTAAGCGCCATGCCAGAGCCCTGTGATCTGCAAGTTCTTGTCAATGGCCATTCCACATTCTTTGTAAATAAGGTAAGTAAATGGCGAAAAAGTCTTAGCTCTCATGTCAGCAATTGCCTGCAATTTCTTTCTATTTATAGCAACTGTAAATGATTTCACAAGCGATTCCTGTTATGTTACTTGTACCCATTTTATGACTTCTTTAACAGAATCCTCTTACAATCATCTGCAAATTCTTTCCATTTATGGTAGCCTTAAATGACACAGAGAGCAATTCTATTTACTATGCCTCTGGAGAAGGTTCTGTGAATCCATCTCTCTTTAAATCCTTTTCAGATTTAATGACAATTGAAACTGCTGCTTATTATGGAATTTATTCGTCCCAGTGGATTTCTCAGCAGTTTTAGGGGTTGAATCGCCACTTTGGCATGTCCTTTGCGCATTTGTAGTTCATTGTAACAGCGACATTGCATAAGTCCTTCTTTCTGAGATTTATTTCTACTAATAGAAATTTAATGGATTCAAAGTTTCAATCAAACACTGGACAATAATGTAATGGTTTATTTCTGCATTTTATTTCCATTTACAGTTAATACTTCTATTTCTTGCGAAAGCATCTTTACGAAGTTCTTTTCCTTTTGCATTAACTGCTACGATTAAGTACGCTTCTTTCTGCAATTTCTTTTCATTTATAGTAACTGAAAGGTAAACCTTCATCTAATCTCTTCTCTTCATTGTTTCTTCATTCTCAGAGGATAATCTCATCATACTCAGGCCGATTCAGAAAGCTTCTAAATCAAGAAAGAGAAACACTGACCCTAAATCCCATCATCAAGATCAACGATATACCAGGTGGCGCCCATGGCTTCGAGCTGGCATCAAGGTTCTGCTACAACAATGGCAAAATCCACATCTCAACAAAGAACGTTGCCCTCCTCTTCTGTATCTCTATCGCCATGGAAATGAACTCGAAGCTCTCATCCTTTAACCTACTGAACCAGACACAAACCTTTCTCCAAGGCCTCTTTTACTGGACCTTCAACGACACCTTAGCGGCGTTAAAGCAATGCGAATCCTTCGTCAGTGTTGCGGACTCGTCAGGCCTCCTAGACAAGCTCATTGACTCGCTCCTGAACCGAATCGCAGTCAACTCCGATGGAATGTTCCCACACCATTACGGAAAACCGCTTTCTTCTTCTTCTTCCTCCTCTGCTTCGTCTTCACCTGATATATCCGGTTTCCGGTTTTCCCCTGACGTTACGAAACGGGGGTCGAGGCCGTGGTGGTTTGATGACCTAACGGCGTTAAGCCCCGTTATAATCCAACGGTTGTCAGTTACCATGAGGCGTAACGGCGTGGATTCTCTGTTACTTTCCCGCTTTCTACTCCATTACCTAAGGTATGCCGTACTGACACGAGGCAGTTCCGGATCGATAGAAGGTTACAGCGGTATTAGCGAAATTGCTGTTTCAGGGGTGGTTTTGAGGAAAAGCGGTTTTTCTTGCAGGGGTTTATTTGGGGTTTTAAGGGTCGTTTCTGGTTTTGAGGGTAACAAGGATTGCAGGCAAAAGGTAGAGGAATTAATCGGTTCCATGCTTGATCAAGCCACTCTGGATGACATTTTGGTCTCTGGTTTTGTGAAACCGAGTGGTTTCAACAAAAGTGGTATTGGAAAATCCGGTGGCTTTTATGATGTGAGCCTGGTTCTGAGGCTGGTTAGGGTTTTCTTGGGTAGTAATGGAGAGGGTTCGGATATGGATAGGGTGAAGAGAGTGGGGAGGTTGGTTGACAAATATTTGGTCCAAATTGCCCCTGACCCAAGCCTGAAGGTCTCTAAGTTTGTGGCCCTGGTGGTGAGCTTACCTGATTATGCCAGGGACTCTCATGATGGGGTTTATGCTGCCATTGACATGTACCTTCAGGTCAGCCTCTTTCTCTCTCTCTTTTTAATTGGGTTTTGGCGTTTAGCCGTATCGTTTGATCTCCTCTCGTCTCTACATACATTTCATGTTACTTACAGAGTTCTCTCTCTCCTGTTGGGTTAGGTATATTCCATTGGAGCTTTCGCGCTTCACATACATGTCATGTATCTTCAGTTCATTCTCTCTCTCATGTTGGGTTTAGCCATTTCTTTTGACCTCTCTGTCTTTCAATAGATACATGAAATGATGGGTTTAGGCTTTTTTTTTTAACCTTGTCTATCTCCACGTATTCATGTGACCCGGTTTCTACCCGGCCAAGCCTGCATGTGTAGAAATGTGGGCCTCTTAGATGAACTTTAAGACTTAATTTTTAAAGACATGCAATCTATAACACGGAGATCATGAATATGAAAAATAAATAAAATAAAAAAGTTAGAAGTAATAATTTTTAAAGACATGCAATCTATAACATTTGGACCGCTAATTTCCATTGTTTTTAAATAGAACACTTGCATCCATCTTTAAGATGGATGCTTTACATTTTCTGGACTACATATGTAGAAATGCAGTCCAGCCCACATAAAACAATTTTCCTTAATGCTTTGGTGGTTTGTTTCATTTATTTTGTTTTCTGAGGCTAAAAGGACTGAATTTGGTTATATATATATATATATATATATATATATATATATATATTATTTTTTGGAGCAAAGGAGTTGCTATGGAAAGGTCGGTGTGATAGGATTGGTGATTGTATGGAATGTTGTGATATTTTTGGAATGAATATCGATGTTTGTTGGGCCTGGTTGATGGTGAAATGGTGCCTTGATTTTTGGGGCTCTAGGTTTGTGTGTTCCTTTACCAATGGGGAGGGATGGAAGACAGAAAAATATGGGACAAAATAGAGTGAGAAATAGATAATATGCCTAGTTTAGTGTGAGAAAGGGGGGAGACTCGTAGCCTTAGTTTGCATACCAATCAAGGGGGTTGTTTCCGAAAAGTACAAGTCCCTTACTTAAAGCTAACAAAACCTGAAATGTCTCATAAATTGTGTTAAGAGTTTCTCAAAATGCACCAAACTAAGTTCATGCTTTTGGGGTAATGGGAGAGTATGTTTTTAGGCTTCTGTTTTTGGAGCTAAAAATTAGATTTCCATGCAACACTGGAATTGCATTTTCCAATAATGTTTTAAGACGCGGCTTTACCAAATCTTAAAGACATGGCTTTGCCAAAACCTTATCCCCAATAACTCTATTAATATGCAGCCAGGGTGATATGATACTTATTAGTTGCTACAAATAGTGACATGTTAGCAAATGGGCATTAGTGAGATGGACCATACACTGTAAAACTATTTATTTTTGTTACAAGGAGACTATTGATCTTTGTTACAAGGAGGCCATAATTGCTACTAGCCCTTGGATGTCAAATTGGTTGAATTGGGTGTGTCATAAAGTTTGAAAAATATTTTCTGACCTTTAAATTTAATCAATGACAAACTCACAACCCCATGATTTGAAATCTAATAAACAAGAGTAATGGTGACCTTATATTAAAAGCAAACAGTCATTTTATACTTTTTTTTCTTAGTAAAATTATACACGAATAAATGCTAAAAAAGATAACCATGCAAACTTTCACCAAAACATACAAACAAAAGATTTTGGGGGTGTAATAGTGCAGAATCCATTTTTCATCTTTTGAGAGAACACAAGGTTATTCTAGCTTTTAGATTCATGGCTGTGCTGGTGTTGAGGTCTATATTCAATAACTCAACCCTTTGCCTTTTTCTTTTCCTGCTTTGAAATGACTGCTTTCAGCTATATTAAATCCTCTGTCCTTTTTATTTCTTTTCTATTCCTTTCATTTAAAGTGACTCCTACTATGGACATGACCACTCTTTTTCTTTTGCCCTCTCTGCTTTAGGTCTTGTTGAAGGTTAAGGGCCAAATCCCAATCTTCTTTTACTTAGTGGTTTGAACTTTGAACTGCTTTTGTGATTTTATACCTTTTTGGCCAATAATCTAATAAAAGTTTCCAAATTGTGGAAGTGGAGACAAATTTCTCTGACTATCTCCAAAATGAACTCAACTCTCTCTCTCTCTCTCTCTCTCTCTCTGTGATACACAAATGACTGAAACTCTCTAAGAGTTGAGGGAATCGCCCTCTCTAAAAATCACCGAATCTCTCTTTCAATTGCCCTTCTCCTGCT
The DNA here is from genome assembly GCF_054954075.1 of Amborella trichopoda. NCBI lineage: Eukaryota > Viridiplantae > Streptophyta > Magnoliopsida > Amborellales > Amborellaceae > Amborella > Amborella trichopoda. Next base: position 2,281,457 of record NC_142344.1, read on the forward strand.
AGAATGGCTGATCACTATCTCTCTCTCTCTCTCTGCGTTACCCAGACAAATAACTGACACTAACAATTCGGGAACCACCCTCTCTAAATCACTGAATCTCTCTATCAATCTCCTTTGCTCCGGCTAGAATGGCTGATTCCGATCTCTCTCTCTCGTTCTACAACACACATGCGCGCACAGACACAAACACTCATTACACACACAAATGATTGAGACTCTAATAACTGATCTGAATCTTCCTCTCTAAGAAAGACCCGATATCTCTTGGATCTCCTTCTCTATGTCTAAATGTGGCTGAACTCCAACTCTCTCTCTGTCTCTCTTTCTTAATATATCTAGGATTTCCTTCTCTCTGTCTAAATGTGGCTGAACTCTAACACTCTCTCTGTCTCTCTCTGCAGGCTCACCAGGGGCTATCATCAGAGGACCGTGCAAAGCTCTGCAAGTCCCTGAATTTTGAGAAGCTCTCTCATGGAGCTTGTAGGCACCTCGCCCACAACCCCAATTTTCCCCCACGTTTGGCCATTCAAGCTCTCGTCTCGCGCCAATCCAGCCCCCAATTACACAGAAAAACACAGTCCTCTCCTTGTTCACCTCTGAACCGACCACAAAAGAAGGAAGAGGTCAAGGCAAGTGTTGATAGGATGAAGAGGAGGGTGGTGGAGCTGGAGAAGGCTTGCAGAGAGATGCAGAGCCAGATGCCTAAGCTCTCAAGGAACACCAAGCTCACTTCTCCCTTGACAAACACCATGCTCTTCTCTAAGCTCTGCTTATGACCTCTCTCGCTCTCTCTCTCTCTCATCATCAAAGAAATGTTTATTTTTCTACTTTTTAACCCTCTCTCTCTCATCAAAGAAGCTTTACTTTTTCTAGTTCTTTTCCTGTTTCAAATTCAATTTTCTCTCATCGTGATTTTTAACTAATCCCTTGCCCATATGCTCTGTTCTCGTGGGAACAGCCACCTTCCTTTTGCGACCTTTCTCTTGGTTTTCAGGAATTGTTTTGGGTGGGATTTTAGCCCTTTTCACATCACCATGTCCGGGATGGGGTTTAGTAGATCATAGGATGAAAAATGAAAAATGAAAAAAGAAAAACCTGTTCTCTTTTTTTTTTAAGTAATTTGTATGATATATGTGTATATGATGAGATAAGCTGTTTGTCTTTGTTTTTGTATGCGAGACTTTTTCTTTGGATTCAAGGAAAATTACTGTGTAGCAGATAATTTTGATATTAGTTGAAAGAGAAAGATGGAGAATTTCCAAGTGATGAGCTCACATTTTTATTCTAGGGATGATGAAGCTTTAGCATAAAGAGGCCGCTGTGCTACTTCCAGTTAAGTCGTTTTCATTATCTCCTTGGGGTAGGATTTTGTCTGTCAAAGGGTGGACAGCTGAACTGTTCTTATTATCTCCAGGTGCAAAACTAGACTCACACTCAATTGTCTGGTGTTAAGATTGGGGAAAATAAATTAAAAATGCGTAAAATCAAATTTTAAAAGGAGATAGAAAAATACAGAAATCTCTAGCGCTCTATTTTCTGAAATCAAAACCAATCTTAGATCGCGCCTCAAGCACATTACTTGATCTATATGAAACTGCCTTGCTGCCATAGATGAGTGATTTTCAGAAAAGGGTGGGGTTTGTATAAGGTGACCAACGTACTTGCAGAAATAATATTATGATGCTATGCAATATTTATTTGAAGTAGACGCTGAAGATTTGATGTACTCTAAAAAAGCGGCACTTTTTTTTTTAGATAGTCTTAAAGCTACATCATCCTAATAAAATAATAAAATAAAGATAGTAGATTATGAGAATCGTACTTCCACATTAAAGTTGCAGCCTTACATTAATTTTTTCTGTAAATAATTTTGAGTTCGGGCTAGATTTAGCCGCCTGTAATTATACCCCTAACCCAGTTTAAAAAACCAGTTTTGGGACTTTTTCTTTAGGCTGTTGAAATTTTTTCTTTCATACGGAAGAGCTTTTTCCATGTAGCTGAGACTTGAGAGAGAGAGAGCGAGAAAGATGGGATACTCAACTGTATTTCAGCTTCCTAAAAGGCTCCCCAGCAATATATTAGTTCCCATCGAGTTAAATTTTATGTCTTCATCTACGGTAGCAACGGCACAATATAGACCCTATCACAACTGCCCTAAGATCTTTTGTGTTCACTGACTTTGCTTCTGAATTATCTAGGGGGGAAATATCATTTAAAGGATCGTAACTACTTATAAAATTATTCACCCAAAAAAAAGCCCTAAAATAAAATAGTTCACCCAAAAAAATAGTTAAAAAAAAATACTTTCGTTAAGAGGGTCAAAATATTCTAATTAAAATGCATAAGTTTTATTTTTAATTGTCTTCTCACCTAAATACTTCTTCAAGAAATATCTTCAAAAATATCTAAATTGCTTTTTGGAAACCCCGAACAAGAAGGGTCAGTCTAGTGATTTGACCTACTCAAGAGGCCCTATGACTCGAGTATACCTATTTATCTAAGGTGAACCAAAATACTAAAATAGCCTCACTTGTTTAGGGTTCTTAAGCCATTTGGGCATTTTGAAAGATATTTTTTTATTAGGTACTTGGTGAATAGAAAATAAAAAATAAGTCATTAGGATTAATTGGATGTTTTGATCCTCTTAGTGAATTATAAGGGATTTTGATATCTTAATGATATTTTCATTTACATGGTCGAGAGATTATCATCATCATTCAAGCCAATGTTGGTGAGTCAGCTCAAACTTGCTTGAGTAACATGGGTTTATTAGGTACTTGGTGAATAGAAAATAAAAAAATAAAGTCATTAGGATTAATTGGATGTTTTGATCCTCTTAGTGAATTACAAGGGATTTTGATATCTTAATGATATTTTCATTTATATGTTAGAGAGATTATCATCATCATTCAAGCCAATGCTGGTGAGTCAGCTCAAACTTGCCTGAGTAACATGTGGCGAGCCTGAGTATTCCCAAGTTGGGTGTCTAACTAAGGGATCCTAAAAAGGAATTGTTTTAAAAAATTTACAAACAAGAAATCTATTTGCATCATGTTTTTTATGTGTTCTATTATTTTGGAAAAGATTGAAAAGTATTTTGGCCATGAATACTCATTTTTATTTTTTTTTCGTATTTTTTAGATTATTTTTTAATATATTCCTGGTCACAAATTAATCTTTAAAATCTAAATTTTTTGCTACTTTTTTAGCCTCATTAAGATATGTTTTTTAGCCTCATTTTCATAATCTATATATTTTCTATTTTTTTTGGATTTATTGGTTTTCCTTATTTTTTTAACACTATTTTTGCCCAATCGATACCTGCTCAACTTAGGGTCGGTTATCCGAACTGGTATCGGGTTACCCTGACTCAGCTCATGGCAAGTTTCTATGACCGATTTGTGCTATTGAACGCTGATTCGAATCTTATCCAAACTAATTGAGGTATGCCAGACAATAATGTAATTCCCCATACATACATACATGTTGGTTTTATTTCAATAGCTTGTGTGGAGAAGGCAATTTGCTTTTTCTATGAAACAGGCAAGGCATTTTTTTGTGAACTCAAAGAGCAAAAGCTCTGCACGTTACAGCACATGGGGTTTATTGGCATGTTTTCATGACACCTGAATTGCAAGGATGGGAACTGAGAAGGACACGGCTTGGCAAAATAAATGGTAGAGAACAAATGGATTCATCAATGGCTCCTTTCTCTCTCATCACTCCATGTTTTAGAAAATGAGTGAATGCATTTAATGGTTCCGTCAGAGAGAGGGTAGCATGGGGACCAGGTGACTTAATTTGCTTGTCTACAGGGAATGCCTTGGCGGTTTGGAGGATACATGCTATAGACCTACTAAAACTTTTTAAATAATCATTCTCTCTCTCTCTCTAAGTTGGCATAAAGTATAATTAATGTTTGAAAAAAGGTTATACAAGGAGGCAAAAGTGGTAATGTTCTATCTATTTTAATTGAATGGTATGTGTTTTTAAGATAAATGCATTAAAATACATCTAATCTACATCGTTGAGCTAATTTAGTACACACGACCTTACTATTTATGAGTAAAATTACGGCCTTATATGAACTACACCCTCGATCTTTTGTTTCATATCTAAAGATGAACCGGACAAACTCATTAGGGGAACAAATTTATATAAGGTTGATGCCCTATATTGTAGAATTAAGGCGCAACTAAAATATATATAAAAAAAAATGCGTTTTGACTTTGAAAAACCATCTGATTGATCATTTTGACATCGAGATATATGAATATGAAAAAAAAAAAAAAAAAAGAGATTTGAAGTTTAATAAAATAGTAAATCTTACAATACATTATCTGAACCGTCAATTTTCAATATTTTCATGTGTTTATAAGATTTGCTTGGTTTGGACTATTTTGAAATTTAAAATTTTATAGTTTGAAATGAAAATAGATTCATTGGCTATTCTAAGAATTTTCGACACCAAAATTGTATCATTTGACAAAGTATGGAGCTCAATGGTTTAGGGTTGTAAGTCTTTATGGAAATCACACCCAAGTTAATATGGTTTTACTCTACTAAAAATTCATTGAGTTTGCCAAATGTAAAGGAATGCATAGTAAAAGAATGTGTTTCTTTTAATTAGTAATTAAATACCAAGTGAAATCTAAATTTTTGTAGACGGTAATGCACACCTACTGCATTTTAATTTCTCAAAAATTTATCAAATTATAACCAAATGATTAACTATTAATCACGGTCTTTTCCTCCCATTTCTAAAGAACCATATATATTTATGTCGTACCGGAGTCTATGTAAATATGTAAGAATCCTACTCCGTATTACAAACGGAATGAATCTATTATAAAATGAAAAAAAACAGAAGAAGCCATACATTGAAGTTTCTATAAGGCTTAGGCTTTATGAAAACAAAAAAAAGGCATCAACTCAAATCCTCATCCAGAAAGCACTTTCTAAAACAAAAATCTCTATGAAACTCAAAAAATGGTACAGGATCTTTGAACACTTATTTTTAGGGAGAAATGGACAGTTTAGATATTTTTTTAAAATATATATTATTTTTGGAGTTTGAAATTTTTTTTTGTTTTTATGACTATAAAATTCAAAACCAAGCTGATTGACGTAAAGATTTTTCAATACTTGAATTACAATTTTCTATAAGCTAAAGGTGAGGCGTTACTTATTTTGATAGGAGTGCAGCCCTATCAAACTATTTTCATACATAAAAACCACATATAAAGTCCCTATCTCGTTTCTCATAAGACTTTCCTAATTCCCTCAAGCTTAGACATAGAATCAAATATTAAATAGTACAAAATCAGCTCATTAATAGTAGATTGAAGCATTTTCAGGCATAGTAGCTAATAAAGTGAAAATCGTCATTTTTCCTATCCAAAACTCTTCCTGAATGTTGAACCCAAAATTTCAGAAGTTCGTTAGTCCAGTTAGAGAAAGAAGTGGACTATACTATGGTTTCAGGCACCGGTTCTTCTGTCTTCCAAAGGTTAGAGAGAGAAATGGCTTCAAATCTCAGGCACCCGTGCTTCTCTCTTCAATGCTCCCAAAATGAACAAGTCCCATTTTATAGAGAGAGAAGTAAACCAGGATTGCAGGCACCTTCTTCTCCCTCCTTTTCTCTCATAAAATTTAAATGTCGGTTAATTTAGAGAGGTATAATGGTCGCTGGTTGGAGCCACCAGTGCCTTTTTCTCATAAAGAGGTGCACCACCATCAAACAAGTACACCAAATTCATTCTCTCATGATCACGACGGGCCTCTCTCACTGCAACTTTGCCATGAGCAAAATCATCCATTTTTGTGCAGTTTCGGATCCAAAAAACCTCGAATATGCTTTGTCACTCTTCAATCAAGTAACTAATCCAACCAATTTTATATGGAACACCATGATCAGAGGATTCTCCATTAGCCAAAACCCTCAAAAAGCAATCCTCATTTTCACCAAAATGCTTCAAAAGTCTTTGTCTCCTGATAAGCACACGTTCCCTTTCGTCCTAAGAGCTTGTGTAAACTCTAAACAAGGGAATGTGATTTATACCCATGTCCTAAAAAATGGCTTAGTCCATGATACATTTGTTTGTAATTCTCTTATTGCAATGTATTCTAAATGTGATGCTTTGGATTGTGCATATCGCGTGTTTGATGAAACCCCACAAAGAGACGTGGTCACGTGGACAGCTCTGATTGATGGCTATGTTCGGGCTAATCGGGCAACTATGGGCCTAGATTTGTTCGCTAAGATGAGATTGGTTGGTATTGAACCAGATGAGATAACCATGGTTAGTGTTCTCTGTGCAATTGGGTTAGTTGGGGCTTTGCGTTTGGGGAGATGTGTCCATGCTCACTTTATAGAGCCAAAGAAAGTTATTTATGACTCAATTTTGGGTTGCGCACTTCTTGATATGTATGCCAAGTGCCAAGACATTGATAGTGCTCGTTTAGTTTTCGACAAGATGCCTTATGGAAACTCTATTGCTTGGAGTGCAATGATAACTGGATATATACAGTGTGGCAGGTTTAAGGAAGCATTGGATTCTTTGCAAGACATGCATAAGGAGGGGTTAAGGCCTGATCAAGCAATACTGGCAAGTGTGCTTACTGGGTGTGCACAATTGGGTGCCTTGGACCAAGGTAGATGGATTCATGCATATATAGAAAGGAACAAAATTGACTTAAATTTGAGGTTAGGAACGGCACTTATAGATATGTATGCTAAGTGTGGGTGCATATTTCAAGCATTCAATGTTTTTAATTCATTGCGTAATAAGGATGTGTATCCATGGACGGCCATGATTGGAGGATTGGCAATGAACGGTAGTGCTAAGGTTGCTTTATGTCTCTTCTCTAAGATGGAGAGGGTGGGGATTCGACCCAATTCCATTACTTACATTGGAGTTCTTTGCGCTTGTTCACATGGAGGATTAGTGGAACAGGGAAAAAACCATTTCAATAGAATGACCCAAGTTTATGGAATTGCCCCTAAAATAGAGCACTATGGTTGTATGATTGACCTTTTAGGACGGGCAGGACTTTTAAAAGAGGCAATGAGTATGATTCAAAGTATGTCTATGGAACCTAGTGCTGGTGTATGGGGGGCCTTGTTTAGTGCTTGTATGATACACAAGGATGTTGAGCTAGGTGAGATTATAGGAAAGCATCTCATCAAGTTGCAACCTCATCATAGTGGTAGATATATGCTTCTCGCCAACTTGTATGCATTAGACGATAGGTGGGATGATGTAGCCTACATAAGGAGATTGATGAAAACCAAAGGGGTTGAAAAGATCCCAGGTTGTAGCCTGATAGAGGTGAATGGTGCCATTCATGAATTTGTAGCATTGGATATGTCACATCCCAGTTTCAAAGGAATTTATTTAATGCTAGATGCAATCAAAATGGGCCTGAGAGGAGCTGGTTATATGCCAAACACAATTCAAGCATTTGCTTGACACTGATGAAGAATAAAGGTAGCAAAGATTCTTTATTCTAACGTGAAAAATAAGATCACCCAAGCAAGTGATTCTTGCATTGGCCATCCATATGCCATCCCTGGTGAACCCAAGCAGCAGTGATCCATCGATTCTCCTAGATGGTTCATGAGGGCAGAGCAGACATTTTCAAAAGCAATGGCCATAATGGGAGCAGGCCAAAGTTGTCGTATTTTGATGATCTAGCACTAGTTATATATTTTTTTGTAACTGCAAGGATGCTTTACTTATTTCTCCCTTGTCTTTTCAACATGTTCAAAATTGGGGAACTAACATGTATATGATACTTTCATTAATTTAGGGAAGATAATTGACCGTTACATGGAGACCCATATGGCTCCAACGGTGGATTCCAATGAGAATTATTCATCTGGCAATGCTTTGTTTGGAAATACAGAATTGGTTGGCATGCATCCCCTCTGTCAAATAGCATCGAATTAAAACTTTATGGTATAATTGACGTCGAATGCCAACTTTTCTGTCCCGTGACAAAAATAAAAATAAAAATGATGATGATGAAGAAGAAGATTTCAAATACCTATACATAGTCCATTTGAAAGGTACTGGCTACAACAAACTTGTACTTATAAATTACAACCCAGCTTATCTACCAAACAAATGAAGATATCAACACAAGCATCAATACATTGACAACATATATAACAAGGGAGATTATAACACATGTTTAGCCTTTCAGAAAGAGCAATTCTAATGGGATGGTGGATAAATTAAGACCCAAGGTACAGACACAAGTTTTGCAGCCCTTAATATCTACCTAATCTTGAAGGGATCTTCTTGCCAAAATTATGTTTCATTAAATAGGAGGATGAATTCATGAATTTAGGCTCTACAAAGGCCTTCTATTCTTACAAATCAAGGAAAGGAGAGAGTAGTGATTTGATTGTGGGCCACAGTTCCTATCCAAAGTCTCCCATTCACCTCTTTAACCTCACTGACTAGTTTTGCTACATCACCTCTTCTATCTTCTAAGACTTCTACAATCTCTCTATCCTCATTGAAGAGGGCTATGACTGTGTACATCTTCATTCCCATTTTCCTAGCTAAAATGCTCATCTTTAGGGGCAACCTGAAATATATGTTTCTAATCCATGGATTGTGAGAGAGTATCTCCTGGACAGGTGTTCGACAACAGTCAATTGCAACCCAAAATTGGCCCTTATCATTCAGTCTCACATTGTCCGGGAAACCAGGCAAATCTGCAAACAGCTCCATGCTTCCAGCTTTTGGTCCCTCCAGCCAATATCTCATTATCCTAACACAAAAAATAATTTAATTAAGGATCAATGGAAGCCCAAATCCCAAGAAGCTTCCCTTTTTGAAGGGATTTTTTTTTTAACAATGAGTTGAAAATGCCATACCCAAACTGTAAGAGGTAAATCTGATTGCATTCTTGACTGGAAAAAGCTCTACTTGGAAACAGTTCTTCCTTAAATAACCCCTCCTGATTGGTTTTCATGATTCTTTTTTAAAGATTTTGCATTTTAGAAAAATGAAATCAACCTCTGTAAAGAGGAATTTGTTTGAAATGCTCCTTATCTAGATTAACTTGTGTAAGTAGTGTCTCTTTCTCTACTTATTTCCTGAACTAGTCCTTTTCTTTCTACTGCCCATCAAAATCCTCAACTAGCTCATACAGAAAATGCATAATAGAACCAAGATGACTCCAAAATCCAAGTTATGGGAACTGTTCCATGTTTTAAAACTTTCCGTTATATCACTTAAGTAACCCTCTTTCTTTCTAGTCACATAATTGTAGCCAAGTTGAGTCCAAAGTCCCAATTTTAGTCCTTTCTCAAGCATTTCATAATTGATCCTCATCTTAATTAGATGCATACTGGAACTTTGAACATGAGAGTATGTATATATTACCTGCAATTTGTGGTCTCAGTGAAGAGGAGATATGTTTGATCTTTAGATATCTGCACTCCATTTGCAAAGGACAAACCTCTAAGAACAACTGAGGTCATTTTAGTTAAAGGATCATATCTGAGTAGTCTTCCTGTATCCTCTCCTTCCAATAGTATAAAGAAATGATTCCTACACCAAAGACCACTACATGAGATCCTATGAATTTCTATGTGAACCAAAGAATAAGCTAGAAGTGTTTCATAAATCTTACAATCTATTGTATCTTCTGCTAGTGTCAGTGAAGAAAATGGACCCATTTCTATGGATGTCTAAGTCATTTGCAAAAAGGATTGGCTCTCCTTCTGCATGAGTAGCCAAAGGGGTAGCGATCCCCCCTTGCGGACCCACCATCATGAGGCCATGGTAGGCATCTGCAATGTACAAGTCTCCACTCTTTCTGTTGAACCGCAGGCCGAGAGGCCGGCCACACCTGTGCTCGTGCTTTGATTGCTTTGATGTGGTTGAGTGGATACCATTAGCACATAGGCTCTCAGACCTATTTTTCAAAAAATAAAATAAATCAATATCATACAGCCATTATTTCATATCCAGCTGCATCCATGAGTGTAACATATCACGAGGTAAAATGTAAGATGTTGCAATCCATATATTTTCAAGTTTGTTCTTCCCAAAGTCATTTTCTATCCCATAAACTCTTTAAGGTATACATCTAATTAGAAGGTAGTCAGTGGTAAGTAGCTATGCGTATTGCCTTCAAGAACTAATGGGAAAGAGTAGTTTCTTTTTTTAAAAAATTTTCTTCCTTTTATTCTAGACTCAAGGATTGTGGCCCCAGTACTATACTTTTTAGGAATCTGTAAATTGGAATCAATAAGAATAGAAATAAGGGCGGTCTATGTTTATTGAGTCCTACCACTAATGCAAAACAACTGTGAATTGTATATTTACTAAATGGAACTATATCACTGGCAAAAATGGACGTCTATATTTCTTCATTCCAGTGTTTAAAAAATCGCCAACTTGGCAGGCCAAGCGAGAAAACTTCATAACTCCTTACGAGTCCAAGACTGAGTCCATATTTTAAACCCTGCTTCATTCTTACCAGCCGGGAGTAACGAGTGCAAAGGTCTCCCATCCTAGACCATCCCCCATCCACCTCACAACTCGGCCATCGGCCAAGCCAGTGTAAGGACCCCTTCCCTCTAAGTCAAAGTCTATCGACTCGGGGCCGTAGACCTCATTGACAAACTCTCTCTTCCCGAACCGCAGGCGGCTCTGGTTATCTTTTGGCCAATTCGCCATAACTTCTCTATAAGGAGCTATATTGTGCCTTACTGGTCTGAAGTCGTGGCCCCCTAAAGGTCCCAAGTGAAAGGGATTCAAGACAATGAAGGCTATAGCAAGTGCTATGAGGGCAAGTAGTAGGTGTTGGCATGGCCCTTCATGCCCAAAGAAGCTTATTTTCTCCATGGCCAAGTTCTTTGAGTACAGAAGAAGAGAGTAGAAACTACTTTAGAGGATTGCTGTGTATTTGTTCAATCTAATTTATAAGTAGTATCACACTAGGAACATGGAGTGGTGATGGTTGGGAGTGAGTGAATGTTAGTTGGCCATGCTTTTGGTGCTCCCAAAAAGCACATGGATGGATGGATGGATTATGAAGGACTACAAATCACTCTTGGAAGGCCCTCTTCTTACAATTAGTGGAGAGAGAGTTGTAACCTCCACCTTCCCTTTTGACATTTCCACAATCTCCTCTTTTTTTACCTGAGGTGGCGATCCTACTTTTAGACATGCTAGAGACAGACCACCCTCCCTTTTTTTATAATCGGACCAATTCCTCTTTTTGTCTAAGCCTAGGAGTGAAGTGGCTTTTATTATTTCTAGGATCTGCATCCTGATTCGGTTATCTTTATCTGGAATCGGTGGGGACCCATCTAGTTTCTCATGGGGAAATAGAAATTGGTCTGATTTTAAGGGGTTTTGTCAAGAATTGAGCTAGTCTAGAAAGGAACTGGGTGATTAGGATTGCTTAATCGTTAGGTTTGCACCCAATTTACTTTTTAATATTTTAAATTTTAACTATTTAATATGTAAAATATTAATTTTAGTACTCTCAAGGAAGGACACTAGGCACATGTGATCAAGGTGAAGGGTGGCATTACATGACATCTGCAGTTCTATTTTTAGAACCCCTTCCTCAGTGATCTATCCAAAAAAAATTAGTATTCTCTATAATAGTTGTAAGAAATGGTCGACCCAAATTAGGGAGGTCCCCAACGATCTACTCCATAACAGTTACAAGAATGGGTGATCCGAATCAAGGAGTTGTCAATCTTAAAAAACGAGAAAAGTTTATAAAGAGCCGAGACTCTAAACAATCAAATTCGAACCTACCTCAAAAATTTCACTAGAAGATATTGCTTTGATGCTCAAATATCCTCAAAATCATCATCTCGATATCAAGATGCATGGACATGATAAATAAATGGATTTCAAGTTTTGAAACTAGTGTATTTTGTAATACACTTTTGGACCGTCAAATTTCAAGATTTTCAGGTTTTCATAGATCTCTCGAACTACATTATTTTTTAAGGTTTAAACTTTATAAATAGAGATGAAAACATATTTTAAGGCTATCAAAAAGATTTTCGGCATTGAAACCATATTTTTTGACACCATTTGAAGGTAGGCTCTACTTTGGTTGCTTAGAGCCTAGGCTCCATACAAACCGCACCCTGAAAAAATTGATACATCTACAAAACAAGGATATAGAAGTTTCCAAAAATTATTAGTACAAAGATAAATTACGAGTACCTTAACATAACCCGAAGTCCAATAGATAATTTCCCTTTATTTTATGGGTACGTGTACAAATAGGATAAAGATTTGGTAAGCCGAGGAGATTATGCCAATGCACATCTCCCACATTGAAGGAGAGGGGGTGATTTTGATAGTTGAGAGTGGTAGATGCATTTTTTTTAGCATAAGTTTTTTTTTCCATTTAAAGTAAGTAGATGAGATGCATGTGTATGTAAAATTAACGGTCGATTGGACTATATTTTTTAGGGTTATATTAGGGTGCTCACACTATGGAGTAATTTATCATTGTACTCAACAAAATTTGAACATTTCAATGTGGGAGATGGGCGATGCATAATCCCCTTAGCTTACCAAATATTTATCCTATTTGTAGGTACCCATAAAATAAAATGAATTTATCTAAAATACTCCTTTATTCGTGATATTGAAAAAAACCCATTTTTTCAAAAACCTCACTAATACCTCACTAATACCTCATTTCAAGCATCAACTTAGAATCTCCAAGGTCCAAAGTTGGTGTTTGAGACATTTGTTGGGAGTTGAATTTGTTAATTATTTTTCTTTAGATCCTGAATGTTCGTAGTTAATGCTTGGAATAACTTCAAATCCTCAATGGCCAAAGTAAAATAATGAATTAAGAGATTAAACTTCAAACCTTCAAGTTCTAAAGTAGGATAATTTGGGAGAAAAAAAGCATGTAAAATCCAACTTTTGAGATGGATTTCTAAAATAATGGTAATTTAGAGGGATATTAGTATAAATTTCTCTAGTTAAGTTCTAAAATAATGGCAATTTAGAGGGATATTGATATAACTTTCTCTAGTACTTAACCCCAAAAAATAGGGTTTAGGATATCTAGTTTCTACAAACTTATATGATGCACAAGTATGCATGGCTAGCCATATACAAAGGGTGTGGTTTATATAAAGTTGCAACCTTAAACAATCCAATTAAGGTGCGCCTCCAAATTTTATCATAACATGTAATTTTGGTATAAAAATTTCTTAGAATTATCTAAAAATCTATTTTCATATTTAATTATAAAATTTGAAACTCCAAAAATGGTTAAAATCAAGTAGCTCTATAAACATATGAAAATAGACGATCTAGATAATGTGTTGCAAGATACATTATTTATAAGACTTAAATTATTATTTTTTCCATTTTCATACATCTTGATGCCGAGATAATCAATTAAAGGGTTTTTCAACATTAAAACAAAACTTTCCGATCAATTTTTTAGGTGCATCTTTATTTCTACATTTTAAGGTTGCGACCTTATGTAAACTTTTTCCCTTTACAAAAAATAAGTCAAATTACATTAGAGTGATGATTAAGCAATTCCACATTTAGAAGGAGCCTCTACTTCCATTTTTGTTTTTATGCAAGAAAAGATAGTGAACTGGCTTTAATCTGCATGCTGGGAGTGTATATGAGTATCAACGATTCTCGTAGAGCCGTTGCGGTTTTTTGTGTTTTTCGCATGAAAAATCTACCATACCATTTTTGTGTCAGAGAAAGACCTATGGGACATTATGTTTTAGAAATACAAATTAACAACAAGAGAGTATTTTTGTCCAAAAATAATAATTATTTTACTTGAGGGGTGTTCACAAGGAAAAATAGTGTTAGGTTAAATATTGTAGTGTCAAAAGTGTCTGGAGAGCATGCCTGGAAAGTACAAATGAAAAGTAACCATAATTTTCACTATTTTGTGGGATTGTATAATATGAGGCCACTTATCTTTGACACAAGGAGATCACAATTGCTTATAACCATCCGATCCGATATGAAATCTGATAGTTTGCGTGTGTCATAAAGTTTGAAAAAAAATATTTTGAATTTTGAGCTTGGTCAATGCAATAAATGCCACCGACTAATTTTACATCCAATGGTCAAGATTAATTGTGACTACCTTGTATCAAAGGTAAATTGTTTCATTGTATATATCTTTTTATTTCATATAAAATATCGGTATCGTTATAGTTACCCATTCTCTTTCTTCATCTCAGCTTTCATGCCCAATAGAGTTACCCATTCTTGTGGGTTTCTCTTATTAGCGGAACAACTTGAAGATTTGGGCCTACCACTTTGGTGAAAATGAGCATTGTATGATTTTGTCTCTAGAGCAGTTTAGGCATCAACTCTAAACCATCAAAATAAGGCTTAACTTTTCCAAAAGATTTAGTTTTAGTGCTGGAAATATCTATAACAGCCTCTAAATCTATTTTCAACTTTAATTATGAAATTTAAAGCTTCAAAAATAACATAAATAAAACAAATCGTTTAAACAGATGAAAATTATAAACAATGTGTTATGAGATGCATTATTTTTTGAGACTTTAACTCCTTATTTTCATAACTATTTATGTCGTGATCAAGATAATCAATTGTAGATGAAAATAATGGATAATGTGTTACGAGGTGCATTATTTTTTTTAAGGCTTGGAGTATGTTGTTTTCATATCTATTTACTTCGAGATCAAGATAATCAATTTGCGAATTTTTCAATCCTAGAACTATCCCCACTTCTTAGTGTGTCATGGATTGTTGTCCTGTGTGGACAGTTAGTTCACAGCAAACCTCTATGGCTAAAGAACCTGTTATTCCACTGCAGGCTTATAAACAGGTATCACTGCATGACAAACATATTTCCAAATAACAAATCAATCCTCATGCCCACTTAACTTAAGGTGGGGGCCTACCGGTCCTCCACGTGGAAAGCGTACCTTGACAAATACACATGTGGGCCCAACCAGTCTTATGCTTTCCCTTAAAGAGAGGGAGAGAGAGAGAGAGAGAGAGAGAGAGAAGGCAGTTTCTATGATTGTGACATTAATTAAGGGGAAACCCGTGCACGCTTCCTGGCTACCGCCTTTCACACCTAACCTCCTTTCTCTTTACATGGAAGTTTCGATTTTTTCTTTCGATCGCATGGGCAAGCCAAGCCTATTCATAATTCTATTTTGGGAAAAGCTTATACAGACCCCACGCTCTCAACAATCAAATAGGAGCCTATTTCAAAAATTTTATCTTCAAATTAAATCGGTCATTGAGATGCATGGACATGAGAAAAAAATGGATTTCAAGTTTTGGAAAATAGTGTGTTTTGTAATGCATTTTTTTACGGTCGATTTTCAAGATTTTCAAGGTTCTACAGATCTCTGTCTGTCTATACTATTTTTTTTAAACTTTGTAAATAAAAATGAAAATACATTTTAAGCCTATTACAAAAATTACTATTTGAAGGTAGGCTCTAATTTGATTTTTTGGAGCCTAGGCTCCATACAAACCGCACCCATCTATTTTTGAGATGGATTTTTTTTTAGGACGTGTAATTTTCTATCATGGAGATCATGAACATGAATAAGTAAATAAATTTTAAAAATTAAAAAATAATATTTCTAGTAAAAAAATATTTGAACTATTAGTTTATATTGTTTTTAGATGGAACACCTACTTGCATCCATCTTGCTTTACATTTTTTGGACCGCGTATATAGCTATGCAGTCCAGCCCACATGAAACAATTTCCCTTTTTTCTTTTCCTTTCCTCTTTCTTTTGTCGCTTCGTTTGCTTTTGAAGTACGTATAAAAAGAGATGCATGCTTTGGTTTCACACTATTCTTGTACAGTCTCTTTACAACAAATATCTCAAATATGTATTTTTTGTCCAAAATTTTAGAGTTCAATAATGTCAACAGTGACAATGATCTAAATTTAGAATTTTTCTTTTTCAAAATATAAATATAATTTTTTGAATTCCTTTCTTCACCGTCCATTTTAACTTTTAGTTGATGTAATATTTTTGACATCCATCATAGAGATGGACGTTAGATAGACAAGGGACTACACTGTAATAGGTGAGTCGGCTGACTTACCAAAACCGTTTCCTTTTGTATAAATGCATGTATATGGGCATGATCTCACGTGCTTACAAGAGCAAGACATATGTTAATATTTTTAAATCAAGGTGGAAGAATATAAACCATTAAGAAAAAGACATAAACCCCCCTCTCTAAAATTATAATTCTAAATAACCCTTTAATCCCATAAATATCCTGTACAACTAAATTATAGATTTACCCTTTTTTTTTTCTTAATCACCGTGTTATCTAAATCCTAAAAACGCTCTCTTCTTTCTTTCTCTTCCTCACCAGGTACATCTTCCTCCCTCTCTAGCAACCTTTCCAAAATACTTTTTTCTCTTTCTCACCTTGCAAACCGCACAAATAAATTAGAAGGCATCACTAACTCGATTTTTATGATGGAGTTATCAGAAAAAATAAAAAAAGCAAATCCTATAATATGGATAATGAAAAAAGTAAAGATGGGTTTAACCTTTTTTTTTTTTTAAGTTGGAGGTTCTATGAGATATTTATCGGAACCAAAGGTTCATTTAAAATTATAATTTTAGAGAGTAGGGTTTATATCTTTTTCCCTTCATTCTATTTCCTGTGTTGCATAAATGCATATATATGGATGTACATGCATAAGCGAGTGAGCAGGCATGCATATGTGCATATAAGGTCTCACATCGCTTGAAGGCCACGCAGCTGTAAGAATTAAGGAAACTCATAACGGCGATTTTTGGTATTAAATATGATTAATGTACGGCATAAATAAAGTGCACCTCAAAATTTACCACATAATGTTGTTTAGACATTAGAAAACCGAATTTCAAGATGTATTGATATGAAAAAATAAAATAAAAAAATAAAAATCAAATATCTATAGATCGATTTGGTTTAACACCATTTTTTGGAACTTTAACTTCTATAATTGAGGTGTACTTTATTCATGCCGTGGACCAAAGTCCAGGACTCATCTTTTGGCAGAGTTTTAAGATCGTTTTCCTGGATTGTTTGAGGTTGATACCTTGTAGAAACCTCATGCATAATTGAAATGAGTGACACAAGTCACAATAATTGTGAAATAATCAGAAATAAATATTTCTATAGCTCCCATAAAAATGCGTTTTGGATCAACAACCATACGTTCGATCAAGACTAGAACCGTCAGTGAGTTGACAGCAATGGTGTAGACTTCACAACTCCGCTGGTTTGGCTGCATTTAATGTGTGACATAACTATCAGTGCACCTTTGTTGAACTTGGACTTAAATAAATGAAATGTGTATGAAAAACTGCTTTGATTCTCCTAATTTTTTATTTATTTGTTAAATGTAATCCCATCTCGGAAATCGTCTAAATTAGACCTACAGAATTGGAATCAGACGCAACACGATCTGGGGCCGATTCCCATCTTTGAAACACCAGCTGATATTTGTATGAGTCTCTGTTTACTACGTGAAAAAAGTCGGGGGATATTTGCAAGAATTTCTTGAGATTTTGTAGAGTCAAATACAACAAAATATTCCTTTGCTGGTTTTTGAGAGAGAGAGAGAGAGAGAGAGAGAGAGAGTAATTTGCTGACCTAAACTAACTATGCATATTCAACCTAATGAGCTTTATCTAACATGGCGTGAGGAAACTCACTTCCATTGCAAAATATCAGCAAAAATCTCCTCCCCTTTATATATACACACAATGGCGTGCACCTCCCGCCAAGAAATGCTCCTTTCTTCTCCTTTTCTCTCTCTTCTAAAATCCACACCAAGTCTCTCACTACAACTAATCCCATTTCCACTCACCATCTTTCCTAAGCAAACTTCACTTTTCAGTTACACCCACGTTTGTATGGTCCCCCTCCCATAAACTCTCTCTCTCCGTGTATATATACACAGACAGAAGACAACCATTCTCTCTTTTGCGTGTGTATAGTTTTAGTGTGAGAGAGAACGTGCAGAAATCTCGAAACTCTTCATTTACCAGCTTTCTTTGGCATCATGACTAGAACCCATATCTCCATTCTCTCTCTGAAGTTTCTATTCTGCCCCTTTCGGCTACATCGGAAAACTTTTCCGGCGCCAGAGAAAGCACCCCTAGAGGAGATCCTCGAAGTCAGGCTTAAACAGCTAGATTTGGATGATGGCCATGGCATAACCATGTCATGGCTTTGCCAGGCCATGGAAATCCTCAGCATGACCTATACTAAAGCCACAGCCATGGTCCCAAATTCCAACGTACCAGAAAAATGGTTCCATTCGTTTCTCGAAAACTCTCTCGAGCTTTTAGATCTGTGCAATTCCATCTCTTCAACGCTCTCGAGGCTCCAAGATAAATGCCTCTCAATCAAACATGCTCTCCACCTTATCGATCACCAGATTTCGAATTTCCAGTCACTGGAAAATCTCAACGGAGCCCACAAAGCCCTCCTGCAATGGATGTTGAGACCTCCAAGAAAGTCTAGGACATGCCAAAGTTCAACCCATCCCCAGAAATGCCCTCCCCTGTCCAAGTCTTTGCATGCACAGACATTATACATAGTCGAGACTATAACCCATTTTTTCACCAGGGGAGTTGCTGCCTCCTTGTTGGCATCAGGGGTAGTCTTGGAAGAATTGGGGCAGTTTTTCGGTGGGTCAGGAGTAATTTGCAAAGAAATGGCGAATATTTCAAGTCGGTCAGGGGTAGTTTTGGAAGAATTGGGGCAGTTTTTGGATCGTTCAGGGGTAGTTTTGGAAGAATCGGGATGGTTTTTCAGTGGGTCGGGGGTAGTTTTGAAAGAATTGGGGCGATTTTCAGGTAGGTCAGGGGTAGTCTTGGAAGAGTTGAAGGTCATGGATGAGTGTGTTAGAAAGTTTTTGGGAGCTATAGAGCACGGAAGTGAGAAACAGAATAAGATTATTGGTGATGAAGAGGAAAGAGAGGAGTTGAGGAAGGCTGTAAAAGAAGTAGAAGAGATTGTGGAGGTATTTTCCGAAGGCTTGGACAGTTTGCTGGAGAAGGTGAATGGTTTTTTCCATCTTGTTTTGTGTGCAAGAAACTCAATGTTGGATAATATAAGAGAGAACATAAAATAGGACAGGGAAACAGGAAAACTATGGAGTGTATATTTGTAAAAATTCAATGAAATAAATTCAAATAGAAGGGAGATTTTCGTCCTAGTTAAAAGCATTTGGATCCTCTCTCCCTCTAACTGCACAAAAAGACCAGAGTGTACGACAGCTTTGCACCTCAATCGGACGCACAGAGAGAGAGGGAGAGATCCGTTTGTAGTGGATAGAGCAAGAGGAAGAACTCGTGAATGAATGAAAACTTAGTTCAGCTTCTCTTGCTTCTTGCCCACATTTGATCAAAATTATGTTTTATGTTTAGAGTGAGAATACTGAAAAGAACAGAAGAACTACTCATCCAAATAAAAGTGGCCAAATTTCAATTTGAAAGATACTGCATTATCATATATCACAAAAAAACACAGTAAGAATTCAACAGAGTTCATATTTCTACATTAAGTAAACCACCTTAAGTCACTGCTATAAAGACTTACGGATTTGTCCTTCCATTTACTCGACATCAAAACCTTTTTCATGAAGCTCAGATATAACCTCATTGTGCATCCTAACCAAACCTTCTGAGATTCATGCTCAAAGACTAACGGATTTGTCCTTCCAGTTACTCGACATCAAAACCTTTTTCACGAAGCTCAGATATAACCTCATTGCGCATCCTAAACCAAAGCTTTTGAGATTCCTGCTCAAACTTCTTAGACTGGGGTTTCTTCGGAAAATTTTCAGAATCATTTCCATCATCCATGATTCCCTTGGGTCCAATTGCGGTGCCAATTGCCCCACCACTTGCGATGAACTCTTTCATTGCTTCTTCATCTCCTGGGTATGGGTACTTTATACGCTCATAGAGATGAGCCATCTCCCACTCTTCCTATTTTGCTCAAAAATATAAAAAACAATTATGAGAACCACAAAACTCATGAAAAAAACATATCAAATGATTCTAGGATGGTGGCGCTTCATGGAAGTCTGAGAATTGTGGCATGTTAAGTAAATCGCCATAAAAAAAACCTAATAACATGCAAATTTTACTAGCTTTTATGATAATCATGCCTTCCCATAGCATGGCAAGAAAAACCCCATAGTATACTTTTCTAAAAGAAAATAACTTCCAATATCATTAATTAAGAGTGCCAAATTTTGATAAATTTTCTCTATGGCTACAACTCTTTTCAAGAAATGAGAACTGTACTTTCATTAATGCAAAAAAAAAAAAAAATGTAAATTTATAGAAATCCTTTACAAAACTGATTATATATGCACTAGACTCTCTAATGGATTAAACCTAGTTCTATTCCTTCCTTCGCCAAAGGCACCTGCAAATTCATTCGATTCTCTCCACATAGGCAGTAACGAGTTTCTGATCTTCGCTAGACGATTGCATATCACTTCAAAAAGGTTGTTTAGATACCAAAGGCAAACCCTTTCCCTTTTGCCCCAAGTGATCACATTTCAGGAATCACCCTTAGTGATGATGGACGCCCAGCTTGATTTTTAGAAGTTTCCAAGTCCAATAAGCAACGACCTTGCCTCTGCTTCATTGGTTCACAGATATACAATGGTGCAGAGCAGTGTTTGAAAGTGCAGAGCAGTGTTTGAAAATGCAGAACAGGGCATGGAGCGGGACAAGAGGCAGTGGCAGATATCACACGTCTTCCAGGAGGCGAACACGGCTGCTGATTGCCTGGCCAAGTCTGCAGCATCTTTGGCTCAAGCCACGGTCTGGCGAGCCTGTCCCCCAGACGTTTTTCCGTGCATTTTGAGGGAGTCTGCCACCATTCCCCTAGAAAGGGTGGTGTAATGTTCGTATATGTATCTTTCCTTCATGTAAACTTTCTTTAAATTTTAATAAAAACAAAAAACGGGCAGGGGATCGTCATCCCCACTGATTTACCTGGAGAAAAAAAAAAACAAGCAGGACAAGAGGTGAGGCCAACTTTGGCCCTGCCAATCTTGAGTTTAACCGGTCAGGACTTGGACCACAATCAGCAGTTCCTGTAAAGACCCAAACATACTAAATTAAGACTTAGTCAGACTCAGGCAGACTTGGTCAAACTCAATCCAGATGTGGTCATCCAGACTGGCTATGTGCTGCGTCCAATAAATCTAAGGACATCCGAGTCAGACTTGCCAAGTTTTTAGATTCTGAAGCAGACCATTTTAGCAAAATCGTGCCTAGATGGTCACTTAGTAATTATGCCCCTGCACCTGCTAGACTTGGTATCCCTTACAAGCTGCCATCAGAGTTTAATTTTTAACTTGCCTTCAGGTGGTGGAGTCCATCTACGAGTTTTCTCATCTTGTCTTCATGTAAGCTATATCCTTCCAGTGATTTTCAGAGTTAGATATTGAGTGTTCCCAAAACTCTTTTCTCACTTTAGTCTAGCCCATGATATGACAGTAGCTCTTATTTTATCTCTTATCTTGTCCACTCCCTAATTTTATCCTTAATCCTTCTATTGTGTTTGCTTTGTTTGAATTGACATGGTAGGAAAAAATTTCGAGGCGCCACTGAAGCACTATTGTGTACTTATTAACATGAGGCCTCAGAGGCTCGACAACAAAGGGCACATATAGACCACCCCAACTTTCCCCATGGAGAAACTGGTGCATAGCAGAGAAAACTCCTCAGGATACTCAATATGCAATTTTAATAAGGGGTTTTCCCAGGATAACATTCTCCAAGTACTTTTCACCTACTCCACCCATTCATGAATGATAAAGCGAGTAAAAATGCCAAATTCATTGAAGAAATAATATTGTTGTCTCGTAGGTAGTCATTCAATAACTAATAAAACACATTCATAAATATCATCGAATTTACCTTTGGCCGGGGTTTGAGAGTCCACCAACCAAGAGGGGAGGTTTCATTCCATAACCAGGCAGCTCCAAACACTGCATAGGTGCATAACAAAGCCTTGCCTACTTGCTTCCAGAACAGGCGATCCTTCTTCCCCAATCCCACTTTACTGTTTAAAAGGAACGACAAGCAAAACCTAAACAACGGCTTGTGTGTTTGTGCGTGTGTGTTTGTGTGTGTGTGTGTTAGTCAAAGCAATTTTTCTAGTCTGTTCAATATGTGTATTTGAGTAAGTCTGCATCACATAAGCTATATAAGGCACATAAAATAGTACAAGCTCCCATTTTCCAAGATATGTATTATGAAATGTGGGTACCAGATGTATTAATGCTTTGAGAAAGGAAAGAGTGTCAACTGAAATTTTCAATTTGGAGAGAAATCAGAACCAGAAAACTAAGTGGATATCATGCATAAAAATCGAACCAAGAAATCCCCAAAAGATGATGTTTTGATCACAGAAATCATAGGTTTGGTATATGGACTATGATGCATTTTAAGTTCCAAAACCTGTAAAAGTTTAGGACGCACTGATCTATCAAAAAAAGGATGCACAATGATATATTAGAGGGGCTATAAGATGCCATGGAAAGCTTTCCAATAATTTTAATATAACTTGGAAAAGGTCTCGGTTTTGGTGAGTCAGCCGGCTCACCAAAACTTGCGGATCCCCTTATACATCAGACCACAATCTTAGAGATGGACGTCTAAACAAGGTGCCTTTTTTTATTTTTAAAAAAAGGGAAAACTCTAGATTCATGATCATCATCATAGTTGAGATTAACAAACCCCAATTGGATCCAAAATCCATCTTTCAGATGGATTTCGAAGGGGGACACACATCTGCAGGTGAGTCAGCTAACTCACCAAACACTTATCCTCTGGAAAATAAGTCACCACAAAATTATAACAGAAACCAAAAGACAAAAGCAATACACCAAACAAAAGCTAAATCTGAACTTTTCTGCCAAAACTATGGACAATTGAACCAAGCAAGAGATTTATTTCTAGACTTGAAAAAAGGCTTTGATAATGATGACGATCTAAGTTTTTGCTATATACATCATTTTTTTTTTTTTTTTGGTAAATCAACAAGGATAAATTTCGTTACTCATGACATGAATTAAATACAAGATGTCATATTGTAGCACCTATCGCCCTTTGCCTGGAATCTATTCCAAATGAGTATATTTTTTTTTTGGGTGAGGTTTGTATAAGGTATCAACCTTATACTATTAAAGTAAGGTGGACCTCAAAACTATGCTGAAAATGTAGTTTCGGTGCCGCAAAGCCTTGCAATGATATGAAAATCTATTGTTGCCCACAATTATGAAATTTCAAGTTCCAGAAATGGTGATGATCAAGCAGATTCATAAACACTTGAAAATGGACGGTTTAGATAATGTGTTAGAAGATGACCTATTTTTAGGTCTAGAAATCCCTTTTTTATCTTGTTTTGGATTGACCAACACACCTGAGATATTTATCGGAATCCCTGAAATTATCCATCATTGTTCTCTTTTCCCTCTTCTTCTCCCTACAAATTGGAACACATTTGTCATAAAAATTTTATAAAAATTCCTCCACATGATGTTTATGAAAAGAGGGAGAAAAAAAAAGAAAAAGAAAAAAAGAAAAGGAGCTTAAAATGACTGACAAACAATGTGGTGCATTCAATTTGAGAAAGAGTAAATTTTGCCTCCCCTTCTTGACGCTTCTTTGTGTGTATGTGTGTGTGGAGAGAGAGACCCAAAACCCAAATGATGAATGAGAGAGAAGGTCTACTTCAACGTAAACGAGAATAACCTGAGAAATTCACGGACAGTCCTGACTTTGTCCTCACTCATTGTCCTCTTCTTCCAGCCCCCTAAACTCGACGGACAGTTCCTTATTGACTCTCTCTCTCTCTCTCTCTCTCTCTCTCTCTCTCTCAAAAAAACATTACTTCAAACAATTAACAAACACAACAGCAATGGCCCTGAAATGAAACAACCAGCAATGTAACGATCATGTAACAAGAACAATTAGACTTAGCACAATGTGACTTCCTCTAAATAGTCATAGAATCCAAACCATGACAAACTTAATTGCATATCACAAATAGGAATAAAAATAAGACCTCAAAGATGTTAAAATAAACAATTGATATATGAAATAACATTTTGCACATTGCGACACAAGCATGGAACTCAGATCCATAGACATCAATCAAGAGAGAGATTGACCTAAATTTCGCAGGGAGAAAAAGATA
This sequence comes from Amborella trichopoda, assembly GCF_054954075.1. Classification (NCBI taxonomy): domain Eukaryota; kingdom Viridiplantae; phylum Streptophyta; class Magnoliopsida; order Amborellales; family Amborellaceae; genus Amborella; species Amborella trichopoda. The sequence continues at coordinate 2,305,700 of NC_142344.1, forward strand.
AACTAGACAAAAGAACAAGTAAAAATGACGACAAACTTTGCAAAATTATAGAAATACATGATCAAGCTTGAGATTCATACCTGTTGTGCTCCAAAACTCTCAAATCAATGCTTATAGATGAAGAAGGGAAGTAAAACTAACAGAGTTTGGCTTGGGTTTATCGTTTTGGGGGCGATGAAGTTGGAGAGGAAAGAGAGGAAAACCAAATGAATAGGAGAGTGTAAATGGGGGAGACGGGAGGAAAAAACCAAAATAAATAGGAGAGGCCGCTCGCGCTCTAATTGACACCAAAAAAAATTTCCGCCCCGAGGGGATAGAGAAATAAAGCAGTTTTACCTGTTTCTTAACCTTGGATGTTCTCAATTTGAAAGTTCCCGCACTTATAGCTCTGGTTTTGGCCTCTCGTTTCAACCATGGGAGAGATTCTCAAATTGAGTCGGTGCTCGTACAGAAGTGTCAACCTTTTACTGTACAAGCAACATGCACCTAAAAAACCCACTTAAAAAGGTTGTTTAAACAAACCCTTAAATAGATCATCTCGACCTCGTGATCCATAGGAATGATAAAACTTAATAATAATAAATAAATTAAAAAAATTTATAGTTTTAAAATAATTCATCTTCTAACATATTATCTAGACCGCCCATTTTCAAGATTTTTAGTATATATAAATTTTGCTTGATCATCATCATTTCTGAAATTTTAAATTTCATAATTGGGGACATCAAGAAATATTCATATCATCGCAAGGCTTTGTAGCACTGAAATTGTATTTTCGGCATAGTTTTGAGATGCACTCTACTTCAATAGTATAAGATTGATATCTTATACAAACCTCACAGATAGTTCAATAGTAGGAATCAAACTTGAGATGCAATATTGTTATCGTCAACTGCTAACCGTTCAAGCCCAAGCCCAAGCCCAAGCCCAAGCCCAAGCCCACACCCATGCTCGAGCCTGATTCTCACAACATACACAAGTTTTTATATATTATAAAAAAAATAACATATATATCTGTTATATTTAGCATTATTACGAAATTACTGTAAAATTTTCATTATTACATGTATATCCATTTTTTCAACTTCATAACATTTTTTAAAAAAAATAACGGAACTGCCCTCTTTAGTTTTTGAAAAACCGAAATGTTCAAATGTTTCGGTTTTTTAAAAATCGAAGTTGTCGTGTTTTCGTTTTTTAAAAAAACGAAGATATATTTTCAATTTTTGAAAAATCGAAAAAGTCACATTTTTGGTTTTTCAAAAAACAAAAAGCTATCTTTCAATTTTTAGTAACCGGAAAGTGGGCGATGTCAGTTTTTGAAAAACCGAAAATAGCGCAAATTTCACAATAATTTTGTAATAACTTAGTAACCTGAAAGAGTGCGATGTCAGTTTTTGAAAAACCGAAAATAGCGCAAATTTCACAATAATTTCATAATAGTATTAAATATAATGGATCCATACATTATTTTCTCTAAACTGTAATATATAGGAAAAAGTTTAGGGTGAGGTCTGTGTAAGATGCCCACATACTATACAAGTAAAGCGCATCTTTAAATTTTTTTTTTTTGCAAAAGATGTAACTCACATATGGGATACCTTATAATAGCTTGAAAATCCATATTCAACTATAATTATAAACTTTAAAATTTCAAAAACAATATAAATAAGAACAAATCTATAAATACTTGAAATTCTTGAAAAAAGTTTATATATGGTTGACATAAAAGTTTCATACTTCCTTCCGGTACACAATATACTATATACAACGTAGTGTTATACTAAAGTAATATATATACTGTATACAGCATAGTATATAGTATATACACTACATAAAACACAGCAAATAGATTGTAAAATACTCATTTTCTGGGAACGACCCACACGGCCTCAGCCCAAGATTTAATTGACCCTTGTACCCTTAGCCCAGTCCAACTATAGGGTGCCCTACCTAGTTGAACACCATCCCAAACCAGAAGTCCCTTGGCAGCTCTACTCATAGGTGAGCATGACTAAACCTATGTAATGAGAGATTAAACACTCTTTGTAATGAGCAAGTTGTGGTCATGTATCAAGAATCATGCTTAAGATTGAATCAGCCTTAAGCTTGGGTGCTTGATAGCTTACATTAGAAAATACCATAGCCCAAGTTCGATTCATAGGTCATCTAACAAAACACCTTCGGTCTTAACAACCCCAAAAATATGAAATAAGTGTCATCAAGCCTTTTATTATCCCTAAGTCCGTTTGTCAGGACAAACAGTACGCTTGGTTAAAAGAACGATTCAGGACTTCCAATCTAAGTTTATCTTATGAATTTGTACACAAAATGTGAAAATGTTATAAGATGGAGATGAGAGAGGTCCATTGGCCATTTATATGTACACGAGAGTGATTGCAGGGGTGGAAACCAAATGTGAGCGAGAGAGAGAGGGAACATTTTATGCTGAATACCACAGGTTTAAGTATGTGCTTGTAGGACACTTGACAGTAGCAAAATCCGACAATCATTCTTCAAATTAAGAAATTCTAACAGAGGGGGTTGGGGAGAGAGAAGGCGAGAGGGAGTTTATATGCCCACAATGTGACATGAAGAAAACAGTAGCAAAATCATTCCTCAGAAATTGCTAGATGTCTGCAAATTTCACTCATCCTATGCAACAGGTCTGCGAAACAAGAAACAAAAATTTTAGTCCATATTTCATGTAAGACCCTTGATACCAACATCTTCACTTCTACTTCTTCTCGTCTTTCTCAGCTTCAGCCGCCTTCTTCAAACGAGGCCCAAGTTGACGCTGGTTCATGCGTTCAACTCGAAGCTTGTCATAGGCCTTAAAGGCCTTCATTTCATCTGTGATTCGAACCATCTCAACCGTTGGCTTCTCATGTGTGATTGGCATGAATTCGCCATTTACTTGTGTGGCGGTAGCCAACTCCTCGGCACTTGAATCACCACCCTAGAACACAGACATGGTGCAATGGTTGTCATAAAATAAACCTCCAAACAACATATATTTTCCTACATACAAGCAAATATAGGTGACTGAATCAATCCATTTCCAGGTGCAAATCTCACTTGAAAACCTTTCCACAAGGAATATTTTCATCAGAATAAATGCATGGGCACATTTTCATCCCTCTCTCTCTCTCTCTCTCTCACATACACACACATAAGCCATAGGTTGTGCCTCTCTCTCTCTCTCTCTCTCTCTCTCTCTCTCTCTCTCTCTTCCTCACACACACACACAAGCAGCCTTATATAGTGGGACAGCATTCATGATGAAGATCTCTTTAAAATAAAATTCAAAAGCATGCACAAATTGTTGAAGAGGGGTATCCCAGTGTTAAGTTTGAAATGTCGGGAGTGACCCCTAGGACACTTGGCTGAAACATCTGTTTCTCCATAGATGAGATGATAACATATGTGAATTTGAACCCATCAAAACAGGCTCAAATCAATCCTTTGATCAGTTTCATTAAATCCCTAATACCTATCTCAATTTTCTCTATTCATCAGGTAATTTGGGACCTGGTTTTCTATGCTCTAATTCAAAGTTCCAAACCACTACATTTTTAATACCTCTCTCCTTATATACTAAGATTTCCTTATCTACTGGGATTCCAAGTTTTTTCTTGTTTATTTCTTGTTTATAAGGGACCAAAGAAATCCATATTCTTCTCACTCATGCACGAAGGCATCCGGATAAATCAGGTTTACCTACGTATACAAGACTAAATTCTCCAATTTAATAAATAGTTAACGTTTTTGTTTTTTTTGGGTTATCCTTCCTAAGGATGGTCTACTTAAGGGATGCATTTTCATCTTTATCCAAGTGAATTTTGTATATGAATTCGCTAGAAGGGGGTATATAAAATTGCCTGCAGAAACATATGAAAATGACATCTCATTCTCCTTGGATTTCTTTTATTCAGAGATTTTAAAGATTTTAAGTCAAAATATATATTGATAAAGGTAGGATATTTCAATTGTATGAATTTTGTTAATTAAGAGTACACAAACATCCAATGTTTTACAAGTTTAAATTTATTTCAGAATTTAGCATTGGCAAAGTCAATTGGTCTCTCCCCTAACTGTTTTATCTTTCTCCTGAAGAAAAGGATCTCATCTAAAATAAAATTGCCCAAAACATTTAGACTTTTGTCTTTCTATATCTCCCCCTCTCACCTCATATAGTTGCCCATGCATCATCATATGGGCTGTAACAAGTTTAAATTGAAACCCTTAATCATGAAGGAGAAGACAGTCATATAAGGTGCAAATCCTCCCAATCCATGTCAAGAACCTGGCTTTCAGTAAACATTGACCTAAATTCTCATAATATATCCCATTACCACTAATCTTGGGCTTGCAGATGAGTATCTTAACATCTTTTTTCTTTTCAAAAAAAAAAGTCTCATAGCATTGACAATGAGACATTCATCTATCATGTAAAAACTACCTATCATGGGAAGTCACCCCATCACCGGTAGGCAATTTATCACATAATGGGATGTTAGACAACAACACCAAAACATCCATTGGCTTGGCTCCAAGGGCTTGAGATGTGAAAAGATATTACACAGATTAGCATAAATGTGACAAGCACACCACTAGCAAACTAACATACTCCTCTAGATCATAGCCAATATATTTCTCCTTATTCTTTGTACTATTAACTAGGTTACTTATCTAATTACAAACCCCATACATTAAACATAAGAGCCCATTCTCATATTTTTCCATAGGCCTTGCTTATGCCTTCACCCCTCACACCCCACCTTATTTTTCTGAGCAAAGAAAAGGAAAAATAACAACATGAACCTAACAGGTCAAATACTCTAGTATCTCGTACTGCCATTGTCTGGATGATAGTGATAGAACACTCAAGGTCCTACCCTGGATAATCTGCCAAGTTTAAGGTTCAGTGTTGAAATGGTTGTAGTTCTATAACTTGTGCTGAATGGCTATGATAGAAAAAGAGGGATTAAAAAGAAGCAATTAAAATTTCAGTAGAGAAAGTGTAAAGGGTGGTCATTAAAAAACTGTTTTCGAATATGTACCATAAGACCCATGATATGCAATATAAGTTGAAAAGTTCGAGCCAACAAGAACATGAAATGATAGAAGGGAAAACTACTTTTTTCTAATTTTCATTTGACAGTAGTCTTTCTTTTCATGTAATGTATAGAATAGACAATAATATCAATTCTAAGTACCTTGAATTTCTTAGGTCGCCTTGGGAAGACAACCAACTTGGCTTTGTAAGTTTTAAGACGTTGGACATTGGTTTGCAATCCTTCCAACGATCGGTTTTTGCGGCGGTGATCCACTGCGATGCCAATGGTTGGAGCCAACTTCTTTGGTATCCCAGCCGCCTATTACACAAAAAGCATACAAGAAAATAAATAGATTTCATTTTTTATTGTAACGGACTACCATGTAAGCTTTCTAGAAAGAGAAGATAATGAGCATGTATCGTTCTAGAAAAAGATAAATAATCAAAAGGTATAGGTTATAATACCTTCAGTTCTTCAAGAGAGAAGCCTCTCCCCGCCCTCAGTTTCATATTGTATTTAAGAGTTTGCCCATGGACTATGGGACGAAGAGGCCCTGCAGTAGGCCTGGGAAAAATTTTGACTGCCTTCTTTTGGCGGGCTGCAAGTTCAATACAATGGCTCCCATATTAAATCATGATATATTTCTATTGCAACAGAAGGATGCTTGCATCTTCTCTCATTTCACAAATACCAAAACAAAACAGTAAATTACAAAGGAGAAATGGAGGGGCGGGGAGAGGGGAATGCCAAACCTATCCTTCTCCTTTGTTTCCTAGCCGGTTGATTAAACCATGTCTTAACATAGTTCTGCCAATGCTTTTTGAAGTGCCCATTGGGCACTACATTGTTATGCTTCACCATAATTAACCTGATGACCAGTAACCTAAAGTCATCAAAATGCACAACCATACAGGTATGTGAAGACACTGAAACATGCTGAGATTTCATACATACAAGAAAATTTGAATAGGTATCAAGAAACTAAACTTTATATGTTGATTTAAATAAACAAATACTACACTCATAGTATAATCAACATACAGGACGAGGATCAGAGAGATCCTCGGCCTCCATCTTACAAATTCAAAACTGGTAGTTTATAATGTTAAAAAAAAACTACGTAATTTCTGATTACGGGTAAAAATGGTACGATTTTTCATGTGCATCACTGTTTTAATGACAAAAAGTTGCACTGCCTTTACAAACAATAATAGACTTTTTTATTTTTGTGTATAAAAATACATAATTCAAGCTTTGCAAATGTCAAAACATGCTCCTGCATGTCAAAAGTCAATTGACAACTTCAATAATAACAGGTGTAAATAATTTATCACCTTTACCTAATTATCACCATAAACTGTCATTGCCTCATTATTTAAATTTCTTTTCCAAAAATCACTGCATTATATGAATGACAGAAGGTTGGTTGCAAATTATCATGGCAAACTAAAATTGTTACAATTGAAACTTTTTTGAAAAGCTCAAATTTATCATACAAAAATATTGACACCACTTGCCCGATCTTTCCATCTCTTCTTCAATAAACACACACCAATAAAATAACAAATAAAACCCTTCTATTGACACCGAAAACACAATAATAATCAGTACTCCATGGCGCAAATTCCACAGAATTAACCCTAGAATGGAACTTTAACTCAACAATTTTTCGAAATAGAGAATCATAGTAGTGCAGAAAGCAGAATTATTCTATCAAAAAGTAAGGAACTGACTTATCAGAGAAAAAAAAAAGAAAAAAGGGCAACTTATTTAAGACAGTTTATCTAACAATATCATTGTCAATTATCAATCCACATCACAAGCAATAATCAACAGATCACTATGGTTAAAAGAAAAGAGCTGTGGCAACAGAAAATTGAATGGTAGAGAAAAAGAGAAGAAAATACCTACTAAAACCCTATGATTTGGACAGGAGAAAGGCAGAGAAAACAAGGCTTACTCATATTTGATCTTATATTGGGAAACAAGAGACCCTAAAGTCACATTTAGCAAAACATTCTTAAACAACTTTAGAAAACCAACCATGCCCTTCAATCATATTGAGTCATACTTGTAGATCAAGTGGCCTCTAGGGTAGTTTACCTATATGAGCTGCAGGTTTCCAAGTATGTGTAACAGAAGATCAAACCCTATATTAATATCAAAACAAGGTTCAAGCAACCTTCCTCATACCTAGGACTCCCATTGTGCCTAAGAAAACCTAGAAAGGAACCGTGGGATGGTCTTATTCAAATATTCACTGGGAAGTTTGCCTCCTGGATGGAAAGATTTCTATCTCTTGGGGGCAAAATTACTCTCATTCGAGCTACCATGGCTAGTATCCCAATTTATTACATGTCCCTTTTTCAGATCCCCATCTCGATCATCCAGTGCTTAGAGAAATTAATGAGGGATTTTTTGTGGTCTGGAGTGGAAGAAACAAAGAAAGTTCATCTAGTGGCCTGGGACATTGTATGCTCCCCAACAAATTTAGGGGACTTGGAATAAAAAATCTTAGAACAATGAATCTTGCCCTTATTAGCAAATGGTGGTGGAAATTTTTGTCTCCCTACCCACTCCTTTGGAAACAAGTCATTCAAGCGAAATATGGTCCTAGCAATGGGGAATGGCTGCTTAGAGCCCCACCTCATAGATCTTCAAGAGCATGGAAAAGCATCTCCACAACCAGGAACACTTTCCTACAACGCACCTGATATAGGTTAGGAGATGGCTCTTGCATACTCTTTTGGTCTGATTTGTGGATTGGAAATTCTCCTCTTTCAGTTGCCTTCGTAGCGGACTACGTAGATTTCAATGGCTCCAAACTGGTTTGTACACCAATTTTTAGAAGAAATCTCACGGATCAAGATTCTGATCTCTTGCTATCTCTACTCCAAATCCTAGACCCCAGCTACTCTACCCTCTCTAAACAGGACGCACTAATTTGGTATGTGGCTCCTTCGGGAACATTCTCCGTCTCCTCCATGTACTCCTCACTCCTCCCCAATCAGAACCTTAAGCCACTTCTCAAATTTTCTTGGTCCCTCCCTGTTCCCCACAAAATACAGGCCTTCATCTGGGTCCTCCAAGGAAAGACGCTTACCCTAGATCAACCCCAAAGGAGAGGCTTCTCTCTCCCTTACCGGTGCATTATGTGCCTCGAGGAAGAGGAATCCATTCCACACCTCTTTATCCGCTGCAAAGTCTTTCTCACCCTCTAGTCATCCCTCCTCCAACTGTTTGATCTGAAGTGGGTGACACCTCAAAACCTAAATAGTCTCTTTGAGTCTTTTCTTCCCCCCCTTTCTCTAAAAATGGGAAAAAGCTTTGGCACATTTCAGTATCCACCCTAATCTGGCGTTTATGGATAAAAAGAAATTCTTGAACTTTCAGAGGCACCTTGAAAAACATTCAATCTATATTTGATTCCTCCTTTGCTCTCATTTTTCTCTAGGCCAAAAACATCCCTATATACTCTACAATTCCTATACAACACTTTCTAAATAACTGGGCTCCTCAATGTATCAACCCGAGCAGACAAACCAAGACCTCTCTAGACTCCACCCCCTTTGGGATTCCTAACGTTGAATATTGATGGGTCTTCGTTAGGAAACCGAGGACCTTCGGGCATAGGTGGCTTGCTTGCAAACAGTACAACCGTTACATTCACCTTCTCAGAGTTTATTGGGATTTAGGACTCCACTTATGCAGAGGCTATGGCTTTGCTTGAAGGACTTAAGAGGGTGGCCCACTTGGGAATCAACTCTCAAGGTATCCTTGTAGAAGTTGACTCCACCAACACCCTTCTTTGGGCCACCCAAAGAGCAACAGCCCCCGTGAGGGCTAGCTTCGACTTTAGAGCATATTCACTTCTTGTGCAGCTCTCTCCCTCAGGTCACCTTCACGCATATCCACCGAGCAGCCAATTCTGAGGCAGACAGATTGGCAAAAGAAGACGCAGCTCTAGGCATGGGAGCCCAATTATCAGCTTGACAGTTTCACCTTCCCTTTTCTTTCTCTCTCTTTCTATCTCCCCCCTCTAACTCTTTCTATCACATTTGACCCCCCAAAAAAAAAGGACAGAAAAAAAAGGAAAGGAAAAAAAAAGAGAACAGTCAAAAAAAATGAAAAAAAATGAAAAAAAAAAAAAACGAAAAAACAAAAAAAAAAGGAAAAGGAAAAAATAGAATATGGAAATCAAGAAAACTCTCCATATTTCCACCCTCTACTACAATTCAGGATTTTTGCTTGCCATCAAAGCAAACCTTTACAGCAAAGTTTGGACGGTCTTCCTCGACTTCTCAAAGGTATGTCCCTCTCGATCTCGCACATCTCCCACCCCCCCTCCCCCTAACATTTATACTCTTCTATTCTCACTTCCGCTTTTCTGCTATCTCATCTTCCCCCTAAACATCTGCTTCCCCTACAGCAAGCCCTAAATAGGAGCTATTTCTCCACTCTCTTCCACACCCCTACCATTACTTCCCCTTGTAGCCTCTCCCTTCTCTCCCCTATGCATTACTTCTTTTCTCTTTTCCACTTCCCCTCTAATATCTCCCTCTCAATCCTCAAACTCATACTCATCTCTCTTCCCTAAATATTCTCAGCAACCAGTTAGTAGGGCTCGTGTCTTAGTACCTAGTTCTGTTGCCCTTCTTTATGGCCATTTCAGACCCCACTCTCCACCAATCCCGTACAAAGGCATGGTTAGGATTTCATGAACAACTACAGGTAGAAGATACTTCAAAGCCTCATGCTTTATCAGCACTCCTTCACCTCTCACACTCATTACAGGAAGGCCTGCTCAACTTACACTGCAGCTTATACCTTGCACCGGCTACCACTGTTCCTAACTAGAAGCAGCTACCATTCACATTTGACCGAAGAAGCACTCACTTCTGCTGCAATGAAAATCCCTTTCTTGTTCTATGTCTCTTCTCTAAACAAACTTTTCGGGTCCTAGCAACACTCCAAGATAACAGCAGAAGATAAATCTACAATCTCAAAGACCCTATTTCTAAGTTTCCGGAACCCCAACTCAAGTCCCGCATGGTTCACCCCATAGTTCTGCAGTGCACTACAAAGGCTATACAAGCAATTTCTGGCGATTGATTCGCTCAAGACGAAGACAGCATAGAACCTTTTGAATCTTTTTCTTTTAGAATTGTAAGGAACTTGGCATGTAATCTATTCTCCTTTCTTTCCTTTACCTCTTAATTGTTTCTCTCTATTCCCTCTCTAACTCTTTTCTCTCATGCTTCTCCTAGTTCCCTATATTGTTTCGGTTGTATTCGGAGCACCCGACATGTGGGCTGCCTTTTCTAATATATCACCCACAAACTGTCATTTTTTTAATACTTTTTGTAAACTCTTACTTTTTTAATACAAAGTTAACATTTATCAAGAAAAAAACCAGGTTCAAGAAACATCTAAAGCAGATCGGGGCTCAAAAAATATGCGACAAAGGAAAATTAGAAAAGGAGAAGACATCAGAAAATGAAAATGAGGTAACAAAAAAATATTTCAAATATATTATTACATTGTTCTGTTTTGAAGATAACAGCCACTGTTTTTAATTTTGAAGAATATCAGAGTCATGGTAAATAAAAGTAATTCAGCTATTCATTTACATTTTAGTGGACCAGAAAAAAAAAAGGGGACATTTGATATGGGCCTAATCTCAAACTTGAATTGCTTCCGTATCTTTCGTCTGAAGAGAAAATTCTAGTAACTATTTGAATTCCCCTTCTCTATCCAAATCAAGTAAATGATATGCATTCAAATCTATAGAAACCAACAACTAGTAAAATATAAAGAAAATTAAATGGTATTACAAAATGATCATCCAGTACTTTTCAAAACCATTTGTCACATACAACCAAAACTACATTCCGGAACTCACCAAGGTAGAAATTATCGCATCGATCCTCACGCTTCTGAAACATAGATGCAATTATAATTTCACCCATTTGCGCTTAATTCAGCCTATATTTTTTAGTCCGAGTTTATAATTTTAAGCCTATACTTCAGTCATTTTATTAATACTCGACCTAAATCTGGAGATAGCAACTACCAATTAGGTGATTCACGTAATTGTTCAACTATTTGTTCCATCAATTTTCTCATCGACTGCAGGCTATCATGTCAGACTCCTTTTCTGAAACATGTTTTCATTACTTATATTTATCTAATTATTCAAAGAAATATCATGCAAAATCTACAAGGCAATAAAACCAAGTTATTTTCTAAACAAATTAATTCTTAATATAGCCTAAGGAACTTACTTTCAGAATCACCAAAACTGATTCATTCATCAAACAAAAGTTGTGCCAAGCTGATTTAAAAACCAAATTTCATCTAATAACCACTTAACCAATCGGCATTGAAACAAATGATCCACAAAACTATTGGCTAAGATATGAATCTTATGGAACTAATAATAATTTAAAGAGTAGGGCGAGAGGGTACCAGGCAAAACCCTAGCTTTCAAGATGGAAGGAGAAAACCAGGGAAAAATGAAGCTCAATCCGTTCTGAACTTATAGTGGGAGCCAAAAAAAAACCCTAGTGATTGCATTTACGAAAGTATCCTTGAACGATTTGAAATTGTCATGATGGCCCCAACCTTTTACGAACTGTCACAAAGACCACTTGATATGCAAGCATTACATTGGCCCACCTCGGCAACACAATGTGGAGATAAAACTAAAGCTAAGTTTCTAAAATTATTTATATTTGAAAATCTCTATTTCATTTATTTCAGTTTTTGTTTAGTTGGAAATATATAAAGAGGAAATCTGGTGAGAAAAACCAATATTTACTTAATTATTGCTTGGAAAAAACTTATACAGAGCCGAAGCTCTAACAATCAAATTAGAGCCCGCCTCAAAATTTTCGTTAGAAGAGGTTGTTTTGATGCTCAAATATTTTGAAATCAATCATCTCGACATAAAGATACATGGACATTAGAAAAAAAATGAAATTCAAGTTTTGGAAATATTGCTTCTTGTAACACACTTTTTGACCATCAATTTTCAAGCTTTTATAGAATTGTTCGATTTACAGTATTTTTTAAGCTTTGAAGTTTATAACTGAATATGAAAATATATTTTAAGGCTATCACAAAGATTTCCAATATTGAAACAATATTTCACGACACTATTTAAGGTGGGCTCTAATTTGATTGTTTAGAGCCTCGGTTTGTATTGCTTTGTCTTTATTTAAAATGTAGGAGTAAATATTTATGTTATTAGCAATATAATTGGAAACGCATCTCAAGTTCGATTCCTTTTGTCGAAGCACCCAAAAATATGTAATTAAAAAAAATTCAGTTTTTATTTAAAATTTAGGAGTAAATATTTATGTCATTAGTAATATAATTGGAAACACATCTCAAGTTCGATTCCTTTTGTCGAAGCACCCAAAAATATGTAATTAAAAAAAAAATCAGTTTTATATTTAAAGTCCAATACAATTTTTCATGCCATCATAAGATTTTTTTAAAAAGAGTTCTCAAATATTGAAACACATCTAACACTAAAACTACATCTCACACACAAAAAATGAATATTCAAACTACGTCTCCACACAAAAAATTACTCCTACGGTATTAAAGAGTTTTACAGTATGGAAAGTTCTCTAAATTTTGAGACTCCATCACCACTCGAAATGTTCTTCGATTTGGTAATTTGTTCAGAAAAAAGTGGAGAAATAATTTAGAATGTTTTGAAAAAATTAATATTAATAAAATATATTTACATATAAAAATAATAAACACTTTAAAATTTAAAAATACAATAAAAAAATAGACAATTTTATATCGAGGTCGACGAAACACAAAATTATCTTTATAAAATTAAAAATAATTTTGTGCTTTAGTGTTCAAAATAATATTTTTAAAATTAAAAATAATCGTATCCTTCAATCTAGGCTGGGGATAAAGGAGTTGCTGCATGAACACCATTTTAGCTTTCTTTCTAAAATAATTTAGAGAGAAAAACACATTGCAATTATATGCCACGTCCAGTGAAAATCCAAAGAAAGAAACGCACTGCAATAATTATTGCAGCTCTTCACCGATAGTTGGATAAAACTCTCTCGATATGAGAGTTGTCCTGTTTATAAAAAAAATTACAGAAAACTCCTATTTCATTTTCAAAATCTAATAATAGTCTGCTATGTCTCTACTTACACATTCAATATATTTTTTTAGTGCATATTATGCATTTTCCTTCTTTTTTTTTCGACGCATCATGCTAAGCTAAATTTAGTGTGTTTATAAATTTATATTTCTTACGATCGTGCATCTATTACACACCTGGACCTATAAAAAAAAAAAATCTAATAATAAAAAATTACTAAAAAATAGCAAAGGGTATTTTGATAATTTTATTTATTCCAAATGTTTTTTAACTTTTTTTTTATGGCTCCGTTATGTTGAGAACTATACACATCGAAAATTGAGCATAATCCGATGTGTAAAGATGAATAAAATTAAAATAAAATATATGCTTATAGAAAATGGGGATTTGAGAATAAAATATGAAATATAAAGATCATTTTCAAATTTAATAATCAAAAAGAGACTCTTGAATAAAAATATTTATATGGGAAAGGCTCCCATGGATAAGCATGATAAATTATAAGCTAGCCTATTATTTTTTGCAGAAAAAACTAGAGAGAGAATGATAAGTTAAAAATTTACATTACATTATTTTTAGTTTTCACAAAACAATGTTTGAGAGTGTGATAAATAAATGACTCTAATCCTCACTCTACAACAAATCTAACAAAATAAAACAAACTAAAATCCACCTAGAAAGATAAAATTACGCTTAAATAAATATAAGTTATTTGTGCCGGTCATTGCTTGAAACAGTCAACATAAGACTTTATATACTTCTCCTTATCCAACCGTCCATTTTGAATGGATTGTTGAGAGGGTCCCAATCACAATGTTACATTTTTACATCATTTTATTTTAATTTCTTTTTCTAATAATTATTTTTTGCACCAATTTTTGGACATTCGCTCCTCTCTCAAACTCGCCCCTGTCATTATATTTTATCGAAATATTTTTTAATATTTTTTGTAAGTGCGCCCCATTGAGAAGATGGTATGAACCAAATTTCATAATCTTAAACTTTGTAGGAAAAAGATTAAAAATAAAATACTTTGAAACGTCGGATCTAGATCAAATGGTGAGTGGCTCACTTGATATAAATTAAACTGATGGATAGGAGGGAAAACATATATCTTATATGCTGTAGGGAAAGTATATAAACATTTCCCATGAATATTTAAGTGGACCAATAGTATTAGACGTTTTATTTTTTATACAAGAATGTCTCACTTACTCTCACATATCAAATGTAAAATCAGGCAGTTGGGGCATGTCATTTATCCATATGTCAGGCTTAGTTCAATCAATGGCACACTCTCTGGCATGTGACATGCTCTTAACCACCCAACTTCATATCTTATAGCTAGAGATGAGTGTGAACTTTATGTATCAAAGGCGAGCAATAAATGTATACTTTTGTCATAGTATAAACACCGGTCTCTAATTTTTGTTGTTTCTTTTCAGTCTATGTCTGCATTTTTACATAAAGGAAATAATATAATAAAACTATTTGCCTTTAGTACAAGGTGGTCATAATTAATATTCATAATTGGATGTGAAATGGGGTGGCTGCATTTATTTCATTGACCAAGCTTAAAGTTCAAAATAAATTTTATTGAACTTTATAACACATCCAAGCTATCAGATTTCACATCGGATGGTTATAAGTAATTGTGACATTTCTGTACCAAAGGTAAATGATCTCATTGTATAAAATCCTTTTGCATAAAATGAATACATTATACAACTATGTTATCAACTTTAATTATAATCTAAGCATAACACAATGAATGTACACAACAGAGAGGGAGAATGCAACTCCTACACTGAGCATTAGCCTTCTATAGTTCCATTATGTGCATGTATGTGGGAGAGAGTGTAGACCTTGGGCTTTAGCATTCTGAAATATTTAAAAATGTGTGTGAGTGAAAGAGAGTCTGTATTGAAGACTTGTATGCGAGTGAAATATTCTAAAATATGTGAGTGTGTGAGTGAGTCAATTGTATGTGTGAGTGGGGGTGAGTGAAATTTTATCATGCATGTGCAATGTAGAGTTGGAGACTATATTGCGGCCTTATGCTTCTAAAATACTATAAAATGTGTTCGTGTGAATGAACAAGATAATGTATGTATTCCAAGAGAGGAGGAACAAAAAAGCAGCATACATTTTATTGTAGCCTAACCTAAGAGGATAAAGAGCAATGGAAATGCAAGTCTTCTCACAACGGACAAGATTTTTATGAGTCCATGTAGGAATGAGTCACCTCTTAAAAGTCTATTTTGTGAGATGGATTTTTGGACTTAATTTGTAAAGGTATATAATTTTTAATATGGAGATCATGAATATAAAAAAATAAATATTTTTTTAAATAATAATTCTATTAAAAAAATTAGATTTTTAAGATGGACTGCCTTTTTACGTTATACCTTGATGACCGCATTTCGTAGAAATGCGGTCCTCGCTGTATAAACAATTATCCTAAACTGAAATATCGTCCTATTAACAGGTCAAAAGACATTGTGCTCCCGAGAGAGCATACTGTCACCTACTATCAGTTCGCTATGCACGCCCGAGAGAGAGAGAGAGAGGGAGAGAGCGATCGGCCCATGGCTTCCCTTCGGTTCAACAAGCAAATCATCCCAAGTTACACAGACCCCATGGTCCGAAATCTCTAGAACTGGAAAAAACCCTAATACATGAAAAAGTTCAACTGCTTTCTGCCCGCCCTAAGCCATGGATTCCAATCTCCTGGAAAGCTTTCTCTGTCTACAATTTCATCTCCGGACTGTTCTCTCATGCCTCCGGTTCCATTATCGGCAGAACCCATTCCATCTTCTGATACTATCGATTTGGAAGGATTCAAATCTAGGGTTTGTCACAGTATAAGCAAACAACACTGGACTGCGCTGAAACGCGAAATTGGAGATTTGGGTTATCATAAACTGCTCGAGTTTTTGTTTCAATGGAACGTGGACGAAGAATTGTTGCTTAGGTTTTTCAAATGGTCCGAAAAGGAAAACGGGTCCCCCCATAACCTTGAATTTTGTTGCAGGCTTCTTCACTTGTTGTCAAATGCCAAAAAGTATGACAAAATTAGGTCGCTTCTACATTCCATGGTTAACAGAGAGAATGACTCTTCTTGCTCTGTGATTTTCCATGCTCTCACGGTTTCGAGCGATCGCCCAAAATTCAATCCAGTTATTGCAGATATGTTAGTTTCTGCGTATGCAAAGAACTCTAGGATTGATATGGCCGTGGAAGCCTTCAAAAGATCGGGAGATTATGGAATTCGGCTCTCCGTTTTGTCCTGTAATTCTCTACTGAATGAGCTGGTAAAATCAAATGATATCAAAACCCTAGAATTGGTTTACAAAGAGACGATTAGGAGGAGAATTCCATTGAATCATGTCAGTTTCAACACTGTAATTCATGGCGTCTGCAAAGCTGGGAAGCTGAGAAAAGCAGTTGATTTGGCAGCTGATATGGAGTCATGGGGTTGCTCTCCGAATGTAATTACATATAATACCCTCATCGACGGGCATTGTAAGATGGGAAAAATTGGGAAGATGTATAAAGCTGAGTCTCTTCTCAAAGAGATGGTCACAAATAGGATCTCTCCCACTCAAGTTACTTTCAACATTTTGATTGATGGGTATTGCAAAGATGGGAATAGTTTGGCTGCATTAAGAGTGTTCGATGAAATGAAGAAGAAGGGTTTTTCTCCGAATGCTATAACTTACAATTCATTGATCAATGGGCTGTCTAAAGAAGGCAAAATTGAGGAAGCTCTAGACTTAAATACCCAAATGCAAGGTTGTAATGTCCAGCCCACAATTGTTACATATAATGAGCTTATTTATGGGTTTTGTAGAGTGGGTAAAATGATAGAAGCCAAGAACGTGCTAGATGAGGTTATAGAGAAGGGTCTGGCTCCTAGTCTTGTAACATATAATTCTCTAATTGATGGGTATTGTAAGTTGGGCAAAATGGAGGAAGCTCTCGAGTTACAAGCCAAAATGTCTCAAAGAGGTTTGTGCTGTGATGTTTCAACTTACAATTCTCTTATTGCAGGCTTTTGCAGGGCCGGGAATACGAAAGGGGCGAGTAGGTTGCTTGATGAAATGGGAGAGAACAACATTCAAGCTGATGTGATAACATATAACATATTAATCGGTGAATTATGCAGGCGAGGAGAGTCTAGGAAGGCCCTCAAACTCTTGGATGAAATGTCGGAGTTGGGTGTGGACCCAAAACATGTCACTTACAATATTTTGATGGATGGGTTTTGTGAAGAGGGGAATTTAAGGGTGGCTTTAAGTCTGAGAGAGAGAATGGAGAGAGGAGGCAGAAAAGCGAATGTCGCGACATATAATGTGTTGATCAAGGGTCTTTGCAGGAAAGGAAAAATGGAAGAAGCAAATAGGCTTTTGAATGAACTGTTGGAGAAAGGTTTGGTTCCAAACCATGTGACCTATGATTTAGTTAGGGATGAGATGATAGAAAAGGGATTCATGCCAGACATTGAAGGACATCTTTATGATGTTGTTCAATAGATCGATAATGCAGATCAAGCTGAAAAATTCATTTCTAACATATATTGAAATGGTAAGAATGGTTAACATGTTCCATTCATTTACCTATCCAAGTATTTGGGGTGGGTCACCAACTCATGCCTCTGCCCTAAGTTTAAAGGGTTTTAGGACCTGAAGCCTCATCACTCTAAACTACCACAAACCGTTTCATCCTCAGATCCATGAATTTGGAGATCTATAAACACTGCAAATCTGATGATCTTGGACGTTTGAAGTTGCAACAATTGAATTGAACGGTCCAATAAAAGGGCATGAGGGCCAGTTTTCAAGGCTCAAAATCCTTTTGCTATTTTTGGATTCATTGTTGTGGTGGCCGAGATACATAGATTGCGATTGCGAAATTTGGATCCAAAATCCACTTTCGGCATGGATCTTGGACGGTGCACGAAGTTGAATAGGTGGCCTGAAGATGGCGTCAAAAGCCCACCATTTATTCATTTGTTTTTTCTGATGTACTGCTTCCTTTGTCCAGGGTTTTTCTATTATAAATTCTTCCATTCTTGACCTGATTTGGATCTATATAATAGTCTTGACAGATGTAATTTTTTTAAGGAAAATTGTTTCATGTGGGCTGGTAGGCATAACTAAACATGCGGTCCAAAAAGTGTAAAGCATCCATCTTAAAGATGGATGCAAGTTCCATTTAAAAACAATGGTAACTCACATTCCAAATGTTTTACTAGATTTATTATTTATAGTTTTTAAAATTTACTTATTTATTCATATTTATGATCTACTTATTTATTCATATTTATGATCTCCATGTGACATTACATGTCCTTAAAAATTTAGTCCAAAAATCCATCTAAAAAATATATTTATTAATAGGCCCACATTTCTACATATTCAGGCTTGGCCGCATAAAAAACTGGGTCCTCCAGTTAATATTTACTGGAGGAACGAGTGCGCATATGTAGCAGTGTACTTTTCATACTGAAAATTCATAACAATCCTGTTGTACTCTAATACATCTCATCTGTCACAGAGCTTGTAATGCATTGTTTTCAGTCCCCTTTCTCACAAGATCCATGATTACACCATGTAACCATAAAGTCTTATCACAATACACATAAATACATAAGAGTGAGATTTGTATAGAGCGTAGTCCTTATATTGTAGAAGCAAGGCGCACCCATAAAATTTATTTGGAGATATAGTTCCTTGGTCGGAAATCTTCTGATGGCTTGAAAGTGTGCTTTTATTCACAGTTATGAAATTTAAAGTTTAAAAATTGGCACGGATCAAACATAACTGTGAACAATTGAAAATCTTGAAAATAAACAGTTTAACTTGTTATAAGATGAACTACTTTTACACGTGAAATTCTTTTTTTCATATCCATAACAAGATGAACTACTACTTTTATACGTGAAATTCTTTTTTTCATATCCATAACAAAATCAAGATGATCGATTGAAGGGTTTTCCAACATCAAAACACTCTTCTTCAAAACACTCTTCTATAGACTTTATAAGGTTGTAACCTTATATATACTTTTTCTAAATGAAGACATTGGCTTAGAAGAACGACCCTCAAGGGGTCTCAGGGCAAATGGAATGTATATTATGCTGGTCGATGAGAAAAAGAAATCACGGCTAGACACTTATTTCCTTCATTTAACAAGACAATAGAGCAGATTAAATCAGAGGATTGAGATGAGAATAAGATCATAGTTTGAAATTATTTGCTGCATTTAACAGAACTAACAAAGCAGATTAAGTTTTAGGTCTAAATAGAAATACCCCAATTACAGAAACGCAAACCATAACAACTCAATTTTCTATCACATGGTTATTCAAATTAGGACTCAGCTCGCAAATTCCATTGCTTTTACTACCCTGTCAAATTCGCCCAAACACAAAACTCCACTCTCTTAATACTTGAATCACAGAGCAAGAAACTTGATGCAGAAATTATCACATACATATATACACAGTAGAGAGAGAGACAGAGGCAGCATGATCTTGCCCAAGCCCAGTGAGGCAACAGAAAATCAGACAAATGTATTCAGATAAATTAGACCGGTAATTACATATTTCCGCATCCATAAAGAAAATTAAAAAGAAAAATTAGTGGCGAAAAAAATAAGGAGCGCCTGCTCATAGTCCGATACTGATAGCAGCTACTCATAGCCAGAATCAGTACCGAGAAGATACATTAAGAAGTCTACGCAACAGGTGGCCTCAGCTTGTGATCTTGAGAGGTATCAACAACGGTAGGGGGCATCCATTGCCACATTGTCATCGCAGGATATCCAGAGTAAGGTACAGCCTTGGCTCCTCCTACTTGACTTGGAGCAGCAAAAGCATGGATGGCAGCTGGGTGGGGTATGAACCCAGTTGGGGCCATGCTCATGGCCTTAACTTGCTGTTCTAGTCTCTCTTTGTCAGCCTTCAGGCGTGTTTTCTCATCACGTAGCTCATTTTTCTCCACCTGCAAACCCCAAAGCATGAAGAGATTTGAGAGGTTTCAACTGTGAATAATAATCACATTGGTAGCAACCAAAAAACAATCCTAACTTCTCAATCTATTGCTTTTTTGGGTCATGTCAGTCAGATTATGTAATTTCTCCTCAGCTTATGTACTTAGGTTGCATTTATCATGAAACTTAAACTAATCCCATTACTCGTTCTTTATCAAAGATAATAATAACTAGGGACTTGCTAACATTTGTACGGCTGGCAATGGACTGCACCAGGGTCAGGCCGACTAGCCAGGCCCTGGTCACTATAGGGATGGAGAGCCCAGACTGGGCCGCAGGCCACATTTTGTAGCCAAGCAGTGTTCGAAAAATCGAACAGGCCTCAAAAATTGGCCGAGGGCTGGGTCCGAGTAACCAGTGAACCGGCTGGTTCAGCGGGTAGGTCCCCACTAGTTCAAAAGGTATTAAGAAAAATAAAAAAAATAAATAAATCCAAAAAAATATGAAAAATATGTTTAAAGCATAATTAAACAAAGCACATCCAAAAGAAGTTGAAAAGTAGTGAAAAAAATGAATTTTAAATAATCGATTTGTGCACAGGGGTATTTTCAAAATTTTCCAAAAAAAAAGCAAAAATTTAAAAATAAGTGTTCAT
The DNA here is from genome assembly GCF_054954075.1 of Amborella trichopoda. NCBI lineage: Eukaryota > Viridiplantae > Streptophyta > Magnoliopsida > Amborellales > Amborellaceae > Amborella > Amborella trichopoda. Next base: position 2,326,551 of record NC_142344.1, read on the forward strand.
GGAGAAAACATTTTTCAATCTTTGCCAAAATGATAAAAAAACATTAAAAAACACAATACAAACAAATGCCTTATTTTTTGGGATTTTACATATATATTTTTAAAATACCCAGTTGGACCACCAAAACCAGCCAAAACCAAATCGACCAGTGCCCGGTTCCAATTTGACTGGCCAGTTCCAAGTTGGACCGGCCGAGTTTGCGAACACTGAGCACAAGCCCTAGTTTTTAGGACTGGGCCGGCCCACCCAGCCCATTGTTAGTCTTACATAAAGTGAACTTCGTCCAACACAAACCAAGATTTTGGAACACTCTCAGTTTTGGTAATGCACTATTCAAGCTGTCTCTGGTTCTGGCTTAAGCAGTAAGATGCTTAGGTTAGGTTTTGAGACATCTCAATTATCTATCAGATATATTATTCAGAGCAATTTAGGTCATAACTTATAACTACTCACAAAAGACGTGGTTTTCAAAAGAGTTTTGATCATCACGAGCAAGGGCATACTTATTGTTATAAAGAATGTTTTCTAGCAATCTAATCATCAAAAAATGACAAAAGTAATCTACGTACTTAGAACAACGACAAGGTTGAGGACCAAAATATCATTATTTCATAACTTAATTAGATGAATTTCAGAACTGTTGCTTCATTTTGTTTTAATTAGTAGAACTTTCACTTTGCCGACCCCAAATAGTTGGGATAAGGCTCAGATGATGATGATGATGATGAAGCACAACTTTCACTTGTTCTCACATGACACCAAAAGAAGATGAAAGTAAGATGCGCGCCAACCTTCAAATCTTTAATAGTTTCTTGGAGCTTTTCATTTGCTTCCTTGAGCTTCTGTGCTTCAATTCGTAGCTGACTCAAGGCACGGGCAGCATCACTTAAAATGGTTGCTTTGTCAGCTTTAGGAGGCCTCCCTGGGTCGAGGATAGATCCCAACTCCAAAAACCTAAATTAAAGTTACGATCAAACAGGTAGGAAGTCGATCACGACGAGTGATACACAAATAATTAACTATGATAAATACAAAGACAATGAAGAAACAAATAGGAGAGGGAGGGAGGGAGGGAGGTATAATGATAACGATCATAAATACAATTGACTATAAGAAACAAGTGGGAGACAGAGGGACTAGGGAGGGAGGGCGGGAGGGAGGGAGGGAGGGAGAAGGAAAAGAGATGGGGGGGGGGAGGGGGTTTGGGGTGGGGGAAGCTAGGAAGAGAGATAGAGAGAGAGAGCATGCCTGTCATTCAGCCTATCTCTCCGCATTTTCTCGCGACAGGCCTTGGACCCAGGTGCACAGCACGATTCATCTCTAGCTCTGGAAAAGGGATTCGCAGATATCTTATATTACATATTCTTCATAAAAATGTGGGCAAATATGCAACAATACTTTCTGAATATCAAACAGTTGCACCCCATCCATACTCCTATAAACTTAATAAAATGCAAAAATATTGATTAAAAAAAAAAAAAAAAGTTCTATATATGCCACATATTCAAAAAACAACATCTTGTTCGGCCGCTAAGCACATCATTTAAAACCTGCCAAAAAAAAAATCCCTCTGTACAAGACATATTGCATTGACCTTAGATCACCATTATAAGTTTTAAAGAGAAAGTGCAATATTCCAAACAGCAACGACAAAAACCCAGATATAGACACCAAGGACATGAACGCAGTTCCCACATATAAAAGAACCAAAATGAAGAATTTAACCAGAATCACATTCCATTTTATCGTTGCAGAAGACCACTTTGCACCAAATACTTAATCCCATAACGGAACCTTGTACTGTATCTCAACCAGCATTCATGATTTCGAACATCGGAAATTCAATATCTAATCTATTTCTAAAAATTAATGGATAATTAATTGTCAATAAGATATCAAAACAGAATCTACAATGTATAAAACTATCAAAAAGGAGTATTACCTTTTCCTTGAGCTTGTTTGTTCTGGGCCAACAGCATTTGCATTTATGCAGTCAATATCCCAACTGTTATCAAAGATGTAAAACACTTAGAATGAGAACTTGAAGATAACAGTAAATACTAGCTCAGAATGAGAACATAAAGAACTTCAAGATAATAATAAATAATAGCTTATAAGGATGAGAGTTGAAATACTTTGTCAAAATTTAAGAACAATAACTACTGAGATTTTTCAGAAAACAATTGATGATATGAGAAACATATGATCATATCTATAATACATAAACACAACAAATTAAAAATAACATACTTTCAAAAGTCAAAATTTACAAAATAATATACAGTTAAATAAATACAAATTTGTCATAGGTTATAACATCTGATCATACTTAACTTGGGCATTAACTTATTTATAATAAAACTTTAGTCATCAAACCATTTGCAAAAGGATAATATGGTCACAAGGCAGTGCCGCACGCATTTCTATTGAAAAAGGATTGGTCTACTTGCACCGCTTGGGAACAACCATTAACTTCCATTGACGACAGATTGTTCCAGAGGCTCTTCCATGGATGAAGTCTATCCAAAAAGGTCCATTAGAAATAAAGATTCCTGGAGTTTTTTTTTTTTTTTTTTTTCCTTTTTCAATTTTTTTTTTTTTTTTTTGGAGGGGGGGTAGCTGTAGATTAAGGTGCATTATATGTCATTTTCGAAATTTTCATAGCAATAAGAGTGGAAACAATCTACCCTAGGGGTATAAGACACGAAAAATACTGGCTCAGTGGCTCCTCACTAGACCTCTCTTGAGCCACCAATTCTGAACACCTGATGGTACTAGCACTAAATATATACTCTTGGTCTGTACCATTTTGCAGGACAAATGAACACAAAACACCACTATCGGAACTCAGGCAAATCCAAACCAGGAAAATTAGATCAATCAATGGATCATACACTCAGCCATATCTCTATCAAGTCACTGATTCCAAGTAGACATGGCAAGTGAATCCTATAGACACATTGGATGCACCCCACTAGCTCCAAGGCAAGTGAATCTTATAGACACAGATATCATCATGCCATTAGAGTCTGATCTCCTCGAATGATATACAAATCATTTATGGGTACAGAACGTCTTTTTCTTTTAATTAAAGAACTTTTAATTCGGTGTAACACATATTATTGGACCCACATAGAAATTATTTATGATTGGGGAACCTCTTCTAAGCCCACCTACAATAACTTACTCAACTGACACTGTTAACTGCTAAGCAGCCCGAGAAGAACTACAGAAATGTGCTCAAGCCAGCAAGGAAGGGCCTTAGCTCCAATTAAGCTGGAGATGAAGTCAGGGCCCATAATCATTTATTTAGGTATTTAATTGGAGCCAATGTGAGGACCGTAATCATTTCTTTAAGTAGCCTAAACTCCAATTTATTTCATTGGGCCTTAGCTCCTATTAAGATGGAGCCCCTTCAAATTTGAGTATCAAAACATCCTCCAAAACAATGTTACCTTAAAAAGTATATCAATTGTTTAAGTAGGCAAGTATCAAAAAATACCATTTTTTTTTATTTATTTTTTTGAGAAACGGTTGACTTAAACAATACCAACTTATAACAAATAAACTAAATAATATGCCAACATCCCAATCAAGAACACTCAATTGGAAACCCTCCGAAGAGTTACCCAAAACAAAGAATATCATGATCTCATGGAACCAATATATTTCATAAAACGTTCAGATCCAAGCACCCAAGTTATATAGGATGATGAATAGAGAGAATGAAACAAAATGAACAGTGTATCCCTCAGTAGACAGTAATAAGAAAACCACACAAAACATCCAGAACCAAAATGGCAATCAACACACACGTGCACACATGCCCGTGCGTGCACAAACATGTAGAGAGAGAGAGCAAAAACAAAAACAAAAAAATAATTTAGACATGGCCAAAACTGGAGATTACATAAATTATACATGGAAAACTCCTAATTTGAAAGATGATGGATAATTCATAGAGCATACACAGGGAGGGGAAGAAGGGGGAAGGGGTGTGGAGGGGAAGAGAGAGCAAAAATAACAAAATCATCCACACATGGCAGAAACTGGTGATTGCATAAAGCATCTACGGTAAAAATCCCAAATTGAAATAGGATAGATAATTTTTTAAAAAAACTTTTTTTTCTTTCTAATGAGTAGGATAGATAATTCACACAGCATCGATAACTTCATCTATTTCATGAATCCTGGGGGGAAGAGGATTCGTGTAGCTAAGTCCAAATAGTGGGGATTCGGCTCAGATGATTATGATGCTGATAATGATGATCAATAACTTCATTACCTACCCATACACAACGAGCACACGTGCACCCCCATCACAAGCATAACCACAGAAAGAGAGAGAGAGAGAGAGAGAGAGAGAGAGAGCAAATCAAAGATGTAATTTTTACGATGCAGAAATTAAAGTGTTCCCTAGAACATTCAGAATCTAGATGGCTAATTATTCAGCGAGAAAGAAAGAGACATGTAAATGTACCTGGTGCTCTGAAGGTTGCCATATCCCTCAGACAAATAAAATTGAGCGTCAGATCCTGCAACTTCATTAATGGTGTCAATGTCCAATACCCAGCTCTGCTCTTCCATCCTGTAAACAATCAGTTAGTGGAGAAAACAAATAACAGAATGTCAGCAAAAAAGGAAACAAGACTATTCGCCTAAAAACCAGAGAAAAGGACATGGAAACCCTAAATCACCTTAGAGCCAGCAAAAATCCCTATCAATGGCGCCCCTTTGCCCCAAACAACAAGAACAAAGGAAGTAAAAATCACCTTCAAAATAACCAGAAGAAACCACAATCTAGGGCAATACTTGCCGAAAAATTGAATAATAAATCAAAATCTAAGGCACTGAGAAGCCCTAATTTAGGTTCCCCCAAGCTTGTGCGAGAAGAAAACCCTCATTCGGTCGAGAGATGAGGAATTGCAAAGAAGGTTAGGGTTTCAGGTTTCACTATTTGTACGGAACAGAGTAGCGATAAAAAAGGATTTGGAAAGCAGTGAATAAAGGGGTGTTTGTTGCAAGGCCACGAGGCTAAATAAATTTTCCCCGCGTTTTTTCTGTGGCTAAGGGTAAGAAAGTAATTTTCACACTTTTTTTTTTGTTTTTTTTCTTGACTCATTGGGAATTACTCAAAAGTTTGACGAAAGTTTGGTCTTTGGAGCTTCGACTTCGGCATGTTTAAAATTATTATTCTACCCTTTTTGTGCTCATCAAAAAAGGGCAGAAGACCTTTTTGATTTGGACACGGATTCTGTTAATCCATGTAAAAATGAGTCAGTTCTTAAAAGTCTATTTTTGAAATGATTTTTTAGAAATTATCGCTCATGTACTCATATTTTAAAAAAATAGGGAAAAAAATTTAATTTTTTAAAAGCTCGTCCACACTTTTTTTTTTACAAATTTTAGCTTTTTTCTTTTTTAATGAAACTACCTTTACAGTAGTCTTTGTACCATAAACAAATATTACGATATTAAAAGTATCGTAATAAGCATTACGACATTAAGAGTATTGTAATGAGCGTTATGGTATTGTGAGTACAATAGTGCTCTTTTTGGTATGAAATAAATGTTCCATGACATCGTTGCTTGAAAAAAATGCTCGACATAATTGTAGAGAGAGAATATAGATGAGTCATTTTGCACCAAAAATTCTATATTTTCTCTACTAAATACTGCTCAATGAAGTGGGGTCCAACCAAAATCGTTATTATCTTCCAACTTTTATGAGGGGATGATTTCCAAGAGCCTTTTTCATAACAAAACCCTCCCATTGATAGCAACAAAATGCAAGAGAGTGAACCCGTCGTGTCAATGCAAGGGTTCTCCATTATCCTTTTCATGTCTTCCAACTTTCCATCCAACACCTCCTTAAGGAACTGCATGTGCTCCCCACATAATGATATATGTAACATCTCCTCTATATCAAAAAAAGCATTACGGTACACTTAGTACTGTAATGATGTTCAACTCCATTACGATCTTTTTATGACTGTAGAGCATTTAAAGAGCATTACAGTATTAAAAGTATCGTAATGCTCATTACGGTACTATTAATACTGTAATGCTTTTTACGGTACAATGACAATCGTAAAGGGTAGTTTTGTCAAAAAAATGTCAAAATTCATGAAAAAAGGTGTGGGAGAGGTTTTGAGAAGTTTGAGGTTTTTTTTCCAATTTCCTTAAAATATAGGTATAGTAGCCATAATTTCTCATGATTTTCTTACCTAATTTTTAAGGACATGTCATTTCTAACATGCAGATCATGAATACAAATAATAAATATATTTTAAAAATAATAATTCTATTAAAAAAATATTTGAGCTTTAGTTTCAATTATTTTTAGATGGATAACTTATTTGCAATCATTATGTTTTATACCTCGGGGACCGCAAACGTAGAAATGCCGTTCCCGCCATATGAAACAATTTTCCTTTTGATTTTTTTGGATCATAAAATCATTATTTCTCTCTATTATAGTGAAATTCCCAAATCCCTTTGAATTTTGAAATTAACACAACTGAGAATTTTGTATTTGGCGTCTCCTTGTACTTTGGAAGTAAGGTGTACCTCTAAAAAATGTTTAAAGATGGTGTTTCAATGTTGAAAAGCCCATGATGATTTGAAAATCTATTTTATTCCTAGTCATAAAATTTAAATTTCCAAAACTGGTAAAAATCGAGCAAATCTATAAACACTTAAAAATAGATAGTCTAAATAACTTATTACAATATGCACTTTCTTCGTATCTACATATCTCGAAATTGAGATGATCAATTAGAGGATTCTCTAATGTCGAAACACTCTTCCAGATGATATTTTTAGGTGCACCTTACTTAAATAGTATTATATAAACTTTTTTCTAAGATCAAACCTCTGAAGTCGATAATTATCATTTTTCAGATGATAACATTTTACCATGTCTTCTACCCATTAAATGTATATGACCATGAGTTGGAATAGTTGAAGGAGGGTAATGTGTTAAATTGTTTAAAAGTTAAATATATTTTAATATTTTTCTTTTGCGACCCCTGCCCCACTCAAAAAAAAAATTAGAAAAAATTGGAATATTTTTTATAGTATTAAGACTCTTCTCCTCAACACTTGGTTCTATCCTCTCAACCACCCAGGACCATTCTCCAACTCCAAACGTACACATGTATTGGTTTATTGTACTTGAGGGTTTATTGTGCATCTCTAATATGAAAATTTACATGGAATGTTACTGTGCACACACAATGTACAAATTGCCATACAGACAGTATGGTAAACGCCATCTCAACCGTCCATAGTCAACAAATGATGGCTGGGAATGCTATTTAATTAAAAAAAGAAAAAATGTGTATGCTCTGTTGTATACTTTCCCTTTAGTTTAAACTTTTATTTAGTGCTATGTATGAGGACAAATTGGAAATTCCCCTGTACAAGTTGGGCGAACCTGATGAATGTTTTGGCCATTAAAAAAAAATCCAAGAGCACGAATAAGACCCGTTTGTCTTTTACCATACTGTTGGTTCGCCTACTCAGTAAACATATGATAAACATCACGTGAGTTTTGCTACTTTACTTAGCAGCCATGCTTTTCATTATGCGTTGAAGATTCAAAGGAGGGGATTATCCTTTAGGTAAATATGTTTCTACTGGGCATTCAAAAGTTTTTTTTTTTTTTTTTGGTAACAAACAACAACAAAAACAAACAAATAATAAACCTTTGGAATCATCGAACATGGCTTGATGAATAAATTTCATGATTTATAGGATAAATGTTTGGATCAATGAATATGTTAGTAAGAGCCAAGAAGATTTAGAAAAATTCAACATTTTCGTGTAGATGATGTGAAACGGGTATTGAACATTCTCAATAAACGTTTAGCAATGAATTTATTTTTTTCCTAATACCTAATAATAAGTTTTCAATCCATTGTAATTATTATTTTTCTTTGAAAAATAAAGAAAGAAATATGTTTTGGATATTCAACTCGGAATGTACTTATTATCAGCATTGTTCTAAAATTAATTATCAAAAATTTTCTTCTAAAATTTGTCAGGATTTCGTTTTAGTTTAACATATAAAAAAAAAGATAAAATTTGATAACATTAAAAAAAAAATCAAAATAAAATTTGATCAAGAGCTGAAATATGGGTTCTAGGATGAAATTCAAATTTGGATTAAATTTTATTATAATAAAAAAAATGAATGATTTGATACAATGGTTGTATAGTAGTATAATGCAACCACACATCTAAAAAATAATGTTTTTGACATTTGTATAACCCCAAATTTTGCACATGCATTATCTTCATCCTCGTACTCAATCATAAGGAAAAAAATAAAAAATCAATTTGCATCATAGATATGGTCAAAATTAATACCCTCCAACAATGAATCTCAACTATCCATCTAATGAGTTTCAAAATCTAGGCCCTAACAATTTCAAAATCACTTTTTTTCTTTTTTAGCATTGTTAATCTAACGATGATAACACTATATAAAAAATTTGGGAATAAATAAATCCTTATGAGGCCTATATCTAATCATCTCACTAAAATGGACAACTTATATTAATTGGACCATAAAAACACTTTCTAAGACATTTTTTCAAATTTTTATTTTTTGTGATTGTTCTTTAGAATGAAAGCAATGTCCATTTAAAAATTTGTGTGAAACAAATGTCTCTAACGGGGTTTTCGAAAATGGTTGCATCATACTACCATACAACCATTGCATGAAATCATTCCCCAATAAAAAATTAAAAAGAAGTGTTCCCAAAAATATTTTCACGCGTAACAAACGTGCCCATAAAGAGAATGAATTCCTTGAAAAGACTATGGCTTTTTCATTCCAAAACCACCAAAAAAATTTGGACTACAAGAAAAGCATCGAAGTGATACCCTAAATATAACAGTTTTTGGATGTCAAGGCCTTGAAAATATTGTATTTTGTAGCATTTTTTTGGGTGTTTGCAGGTTGAGCAAATTTGCATTATTTATGAAATTTTCATTTCATAGAGAGTGATAATAGATTTTCATGCCATTGTAGTGCATTTTTTAGTGGAGTTTTGAAATGCAACTTTACTTTTAATCCTAAAACCCAAGCTTTGCACTAACTGCACCTTCATATGATGAGGGACAATAGTACAATCCATGCGATTGAACAGAATGCATGATCACGAGGATTATCACCGTCCAATAAATGATTGGTTGTCAATGTAGATAGATTTAGAGGTCTATAACATGCCAATACCCCATCTTTCCAATAATGGGTGAAAATCCAAATTTGTGTTAGATCGCTAGATCGTCTATTTAAATGGTGGTCTAAAAAAATATAAAAAATAAAAAGCACCCAAATTTAAAATAAGAATCTGATAGGGGTTCCATAAAATATACCAAGACTTCGTGATGCTCAATAACACATACCTGGCCACTTATATTTACATCGGATGGCTCAGTGCAACTGTAACCTTTTGTACCAAGATAAACGGCTTTATTGCATACTTTCTGTATATTTTCCTATCAAACATTTAGCTATCATTCATTGAATTTTCAATAAATTATTTACTTTCTTTTTCCTTTTTACAGTAAAATAAAAGAAAAATCTTTACTTTTATGAACTTTCCATCATTGACCATGCTTGGCAACTACCAATAGTAGCCACTGAACTTTGAATATGTCCCCATTGCACTTCTTTTTGGCCCAAAAAGTTAAGACTTCTTTTTCTTGAAGTGTTTACAGTCAATGATATATCCTTTGGCCCTTACTTTTTCACATATTTCATTATCAATCTGTCTCTTCATAATATCTTGAAATGACCCACTTGCGTGTAATTCATGAGGAATAGTTAAAGCATGATTCCTCAAATAATATATAAGAAACTTCTCAAAATTAATCAAATGATAAAATGATCAAAATCAATCTCCACTCTATTGGCTAGGATAACTTTTGATGAATTCCCTCTGTTCTATTGAAATATTTAATTTGAGGGTGTATACTAAGCTCTTGTGGGAGTATGTTGTACACTTACACCCTCGGGTAGAAAACTTGGGAATACCTAGTAGCTCTTCGTTACTAATATTGAACATTGTGTTTCTTATTTATAATGAGGAAAAATTAAGGGCATTTTTATCATTTAGTTGGGCTTCTGGGGGGTCAAATTATTAAAATGCCATTAATTGATCATCATTCCCAATATAGAACAAAGGCATTTTGGCTTTTTCTTTTTATTTTTTATTTCGAGGAGGTATTTAATTGAATTGAGAAGGAAAAATTAACCCTTCATTACGTCAATAAGGATAATTTGACCCCTTTTACGAACTTTTTGTACAACCTCAAATATACAACTTTAATTTTATATTTTTATTTTAAAAATAACAGAGTCGGGTGAGCCAGCTCTCAAATTCAACCGATCCCACTCGAAACCCAGTGGAGAACTCATTCAACCTACCGGTTCTATTTTAAAGACACTAATTTTAACAAACCATGGCAAGGCGCAACTCCTTTATGTGCGATTCCTTTGTATGGGTTGTCATTCCTACTACAAGTCTACAAGTAGGTAGGGCTGGCAATGGACCTGACCCAAAAGGTCGGGTTTTAAAACCTGGACTCGAATACTATTTGGGTCCAAATCCAGACCTGGTGCCACTCCTAAAAGTAAAGGACCTTCACCGTTGGTCTACAAAAAATAAAATAAAATAAGGAAGGAAAATAAAAGAAAAGAGAGGAAGCAAGCTTGCAATGTGAAATATGTCATAGTTTGGAATGGTTCTTGTCCATCATTTGTCATTCCATAAGATGTTGTAGATTGCATGTAGCGTATAATCAATAGACCATGTGCATATGTGATGCACAATTCTTATTTGCACGCAATGTATGCGAGTGTTTTGCAGCAATCTTGATTATACGACCTTTATTCTTTAGGGGAGTGATTTTATACAAAGGTTTCATATTGGGGATATTTGTTTGACCCTTTTAAGTACACACTCTTTACATCTTGATGAATAGCCTCAAAAAATGAAAACTCATCCTAAAAATGGGATGGATAAATTTGATTTAGGGGAATTTTTTCTCCAAATTTTGTAGTCATACTCCCCTTCTTTTTATCATTAAAGAAAAGTATTGGGGACCCCTATCACGAGTCCAAATCGGTTTTCCATCGATTTAGGATATAAAAAATCCATCTTTTTACTGCAGGCAAAAAAAATATTTCAAACACTTTTCTAATACCGTGAACTTTTTAAAAAAAAATTTTAAAAAATTCAAGCACTTTGCTCATTTATTCTACAAAATCCTTTAATTTCAACAAAATCATGAATTAATTTCAGTGGGTGGAGCTTAGACCCTCATTTCTAATCATGGCGGTTCTTGGCATCTCACGTGTGGACCCCTCCATATTTTGTGTCCAACACTGAACATCTTGACTTCGATTGCCAACCGTCTGTTCTCCTTCACTTTCATTATTCGTATCCATGATAGCTTTTTGGATCACATGATATCAGCAAGAGCCACGTTTTATTGTGCCCTTTCAATAAAACAATGGCCAAAGCGAAGATGGGGCATCCATGTCCCCACCTTTTATCGTTCACATTCACAACAGGGATCGAGTTTTACCTTTTAAAACCACGGTAGGAATGAATCGGTTATACGAATCATGTCCCGTCATTCAGTTGTATCAAAAGTCATGCTCTTTTGAATTAAGATTCGATATAGATGTAGTAAAAATTTTATGCTAATTGTCAACTTAAAACAACTTATTCTTTTCTAATCAAGGCTTAGGATCGGCAATGGCGAAGTTAAATTTTTAGTCTTAACCCTAATTATAAAAATTTAAAGCTCAATAAATAGTGCAAACAGAGGAACTATATAAACACTTGGAAATCTTGATAATGGACAGTGCAGTAAATGTGTTAAGTATATAATAAGACTATTTACTTTTGGTATAAGGTGGTCACAATTAATCTTCATCATTGGATGTGAAATTGGGAGGTTGTATTTATTTCATTAACCGGGTTCAAAGTTCAAAATAAATTTTCTCAAACTTTATGACATACCCAAACTATTAGATTTCACATCGGATGGTTGTAAATAATTGTGACCTTCCTGTACCAAAAGAAAATATTAAATCCCTTTTCCATATCCACAATTTTTTTTGTCAATATGATAGTGTCTCATCTATGTAGAATAAGGCTCAAATGTACAAAAGTTTTTTCCTATACATATAGGATGATTATTTGAGCCGCTCAAGTCCTACAGCCCATGTACATAAAAAAGGGTGGACTCATTTTGGTCTCTTTTTTAGTGTATTATTTTCTGAATATTTTCCTTGTGCCCTTAGGTTCGACACACATCTCACCAAATTTTCGACTGAAAAAGATTTATAGAAAATACAAAATGAAAAAAATGAAATAATGTTGATACACACTAGTCGTTAAATGTGTCGTTATTATATCCGAACTACGGTTGGAGGACCATTTGCCTGTGACATTGCATGCTTGTGTTAGAAAGAAGAGAACAACTGTATATGGTGGGCCTATTCATAATGCATTTGCTTTTAGGAGTGGGGTCCACACTCTGTCATTAATGTTGATATATATATATATATATATATAAAAGATTGTTTACAATGATCTTTTATCTTTTATATATGGAAGTCACAATCATTTTTGTTCTTTAAATTTCAAAATGGGTAGTGGTAAGAATGTCATTGATTAGACACAATTTTTTTTAAAAAAAATATCTCGACATAACTTATCTCAAGCCATCCAATTAGACATCTAATGAGTAGAAATTATATCTATATAGAGAGACTCTGAGTAACTAGAAGACCACCCTTATTGTATAGGATTTGTTGAGAAATGTGCCCTTATTCTATAAGATTCGGTGAGGAATGTGTAGCATCCATAAAGAAAACATTTGTTGATGAATGTGGGCGTGTATTCGAATGGGGAAGAATCCCACACTTGCCCAAATTTGGACCACTTGCCTAAACACAAAGACCCTCACAACCGACATAACATAAAACATCTGCCCCGTCCAAAACACGTGCCTCCTACTCTACAATTAAATTTAGATTGATCGGATGATTTGGATAATATTGATTGGCAATGTCGGCATTTCGTTTCTTACTTATTTAGGGCTTAGGGCACCAAAACTAGTCATCCCCCCTTAATTTTGACTCACAATACATATTAAGTGATCACATTGCTTTGTAAAATAAGAAATGATTATTTCTAAAGTATGGTCCAAATGTGTAGTAGAAAAAGAATCAAAAATCAAATCTGAAATGCAATCGTGTTCGTCAGATCGACCCATATTCAATATGGACCGTTAAGCTTGCACTGTTCCATCGACCTATGGGCTCATAGGATCTTTTCCCTATATATATAATACAATAGTGAACTTCAAAGTTAGTATTCCATAATTATTCCATAAAATGTCTTTACAAATATAAAAATTATGTTAACAATGTTTTATTGTGTGCGAGTGAAAAAGTTTATATGGGGTATCAACCTTTATATTATAAAAATAAGGTGTATCGCAAACACTCATCGGAAAGTGGGAAAGGGGTTAGGGTCGTGGTGGTAGCATCCTGACATCTTAGTCACCACATTGTGGTATCCATTCCTACCATTAACACCGTCTTACTAATACTTTAAAAAAACTAACTCCTAATCTAATTGAAAAAATAGGTAGAGGCATGTTGTCCCCCCACCCCAAAAAAAAAAGAACCCACTGGAAAACCCTCCAATTGATCATATAGATATGATAAAAATGATTTAAATTCCAAAAATAGTCATATTGTAACACATTATCTGAACTTCCTATTTTAAAGATTTTCAATTGTTACTTCCTATTTTAAAGATTTTCAATTGTTTATAGATTTACTTACGTTTGCAACAATTTTTTTGCTTCAAATTTCATAATTAGAGATGAAAAGGGCACCCATATGTCTTATTGTATCAAATGACAAAAAAGTCCCTAGTTATTTATTACTATTCATCACTAGTGTGTTCCTTATTTGAGGAATAATTAAGGGTATTTGAGGAATAACTAAGGGGTTTTCATCGTTCTTCTGGGGCTTCTTGAGACTCAAATTACTAAAATGAAATTAGGGGTATTTGAGGAATAACTGGGGGTGTTTTCATCGTTCTATTGGGCTTCTTGAGACTCAAATTAGTAAAATGAAATTAGGGGTATTTGAGGAATAACTAGGGGTGTTTTCATCGTTCTATTTGAGGAATAACTAGGGGCTTCTTGAGACTCAAATTACTAAAATGATGCTGATTGCTTCTATTTTCAACACAGGAGGATAAATGCAATTTAGACTTGGGTGTGGTTTGCATAAGGTTGCAACCTTAAACAATTAAAGTAATATGCACCTCCAAATTTTATTATAAGATATAATTTTGATATAAAAAATTCCTATGATAGCTTAATTATCTATTTTCATCAGTAATTAAAAAAAAATTAAAATTCAAAAATAGCTCAAATAAAGTACATCTATAAACACATGAAAATCTTGAAAATAAACGGTCCAGTTAATGTGTTGCAATATACAATTTTTTTGGACTTAAAATATTTTTTTTATTTTATTTCCATCAATGGTTTAAAAAACGGATCGGTGACCCGGATCGGGCTTCCAAAAAACTGATTCGGATTGGCGAATCGGCGATCCGGATCGGGAATCGAGTGAATCGGTCAGAATAAAGCTTAAAAAAAATTCGAAAAAATTATTAAAATTCATTATAAATATTGTTTTTTAGGAATTCAATAAAAAATGAGGGTACTCCATTAAGAATTTTCATGTTTTTGAATGAATATGCGAATATTGATATGTTCTTTCCTTGCATGAACCGCCATTCAGCATTTAATTTACAGTATTTCGTGCTCATCCCTACACTGTTGCTGTTGGGATTCGATATGTGAATAATATGGCTGGGATAGGGTGGCCTCAGAATCATCATCTCTCTCACTTTCTCTTTGAATAATATGGATTAAAAAAAAAAAAACAAATTTTCAAAAAAATTGATCATGGATTAAAAAAAAAATCACAAATTTTCAAAAAATTCTATCATGGATTACAAAAAAAAATTCGATCATGGATTAAAAAAAAAAAATCACAAATTTTCAAAAAATTCAATCATGGATTACATAAAATTCGATCATGGATTACATAAAATTCGATCATGGATTACATAAAATTCGATCATGGATTACAAAAAAAAACAAACAAAAAATTAAATCGTGGATTACAAAAAAAGAAAAAAACAGTTCGATCATGGATTACAAAAAATTCAATCATGTATTACAAAAAACTCTATCATGGGTTACAAAAAAAGCAAAAAACAAAAAATTCAATCATGGATTACAAAAAAAAAAACAAACATTTCGATCATGGATTACAAAAAAAAAACAAACATTTCGATCATGTATTACAAAACATTCGATCATGGATTACAACAAATTCTATCATGGGTTACAAAAAAAAAAAAAAAAACAAAAAAAGCGATCATGGATTACAAGAAAAGAAAACAAACATTTCGATCATGGATTACAAAAAATTATATTATGGGTTACAAAAAACCAAAAAATTCGATCATGGATTACAAAAAAACAAAAACAATTCGATCATGGATTACAAAAAAATCGATCAAGTATTACAAAAAAATCTATCATGGATTACAAAAAAAAAAAAAAAAAAAAAAAAAAAAAAAAAAAAAAAAAAAAAAAAAAAAAAAAAAAAAAAAAAAAACGTACGGACTCGCCGATTCATTGTTCGGACTCGCCGATTCCGTACAGTGAATCGGCGAGTCACTGTGCATAATCGTCCGGTTCTCTCTAGAACCGGATGATTTCCTATTTTTCAACCGATCTGGTCCCTTTTCGCGAATTCCGAGTCGAACCGGACGAGTCCGGTTCGACTCGGCGTTTTTTAAAACGCTGATTTCCATACATCTTGATCTCGAGATGATTATAGAAGATTTTTCAACATCAAAACAACATTTTCCATTGGATTTTTTAGGTGCACCTTGATTCTACTGTTTAATGTTGCAACTTTACATTAACTTTTTCTTTCAGAATTCTTTTAATCCTTTTGAGGAGTTACCTGATTGATATGAGAAAGAAAAAATAACACGTCAAAATGTTAGCAGAAATAATTCGACGCCTTCAATGATCTTGTAAGGGATTTATCCCCTTAAATAATATTTCCCAAATTTTTATACCAAAAACCCATACAACAGGGGAAAATAGAACATGAAGAGATAAAACCTACAAAACCTTTGGTCCTATCTCTACCAGAAAGTCCCATTAAACCTGTGTCTTCTCTCTCTCAGGCTCTTTCCTCTTATCTCCTCCATGCCTCCTCTTTCTTTCTCCATCTCTCTTCCCAAACTATTAGAGCATAACAAGCAATTTGACAATTATCACCATGTTTTTTTTGGTGAAACACTTCTCTAATCTATGCATATTAGTTTATTTAATAAAAGGATATACTTGGGCTGACCTTGAATTTGCAGAGTTGTGTATTCTGTTCCGCACCTTTTCAGTGATTTCTTATATTGTCGCATTTATTTTCTCAATCTTGAGTGCTTTCATGGCCTTTTGTGAACACATTTTTAGAAGAGAGAGGAGGATTATTTTTAAGAGAACTTTTTTTTTTGGCAATAGAGTTATATGGAGTTTGTTTAAGAAGAAACCAATGTAGACGTCGAACTTTTGTAGAGAGAAACACCCATAGGAACTTTTGAAGGTTCTACACTCTGGATCACTAAATGAATATAGAAATGCTTAAAATGACTTAAAAGTCTAAAAAATAATGCATCTTAAATATGGTTATCTAGACCGTCAATTTTTTAGATTTTTGAATATTCGTAGATCCGCTAATCTGTTCAATTTTTAGAAATTTCTCGGATTACCTGAAAATAGGTTTTCAAGCTATCAGAGAGGATTTCAAGAGCAAAACTACATCCTTAAAAATTTTGAGGTGCACCTTACTTTGATTGTTTAATGTTGACACCTTAAAATATGAACTATTCAACGTGTCATTCGTTCATGGAAGCATATCTAAAATATCGATTGCTCTAATTAACAACTGTGTTCTTTGATGGGTTTTTTAATTAACTAAGAAATATGTGGAATTTTATGTTGTTCATCTCATTGTACCTCTTGATGAATTTCCCTTGAATTAAATGACGTAAGACTGAGCCCAACGTCTTCGTTTTGAAGGCGTCATTGCACCCTGTCTGGTGCATTTGTACGTCTGTAACAGAGGAGGCACGGCTTGGGGTTGCATGCGGCCACGGCCATACAAAATACTTTTTCATACATGAGGCAGTATACAACATGCACAACCTGTTTAAAACAGTAATTCACACAGTCCCAAGCCATCAGACGTGGAAAGTGATTGCTGAGATGCGTCGTACCTCCACCCTTATGTTAGAATTTTTGATGATTGGTTTCTAGGGCTTGGGGGGTCATTATTTATTGTGCATTCAATCTAGGCTATACTATTTCATAGGCCAGATGGCCCATATTGTCTTTTTCCATGCATCTGTGTGTTTTTTTTCATGCATCAGTTACGATCCCCGATCTATTCGAGCTCAAGGTGAGTGGGTCAAGCTCAAATCATGAGCTCAAGCGACTCTAACATGAAAAAGCCAAGCTTGAACAAGCCTGAGCTCGACTCGCAGACAGCTTCATAGAGAGCTCTATGACCTCAGATGAAGCAGCTACTGTGGGAGATGAAATATCGCGTTGGTAATCATATTTAAGGAAACCAAACTTTTAGTGAGTTTGCTTAAGTTTTGAACTAAGAAGTCTTTCTACTTAAAGGTATTTAAAACCTTGATTTACTTCTATTTTTCAAATAAAATCTAGAAATGGATCTACTTTTAAATAAGCCCTAGAACAAACAAGCTCGTTCAAACTCCAAAGTCTGGGGTGTAATGGGAATATAACGCCAGTGATGTCACTGGTATGTTACCAAATGCGGTATCAGGGTGTAATGGGAATATAAGGATTTGTGAATTGCAGTGTAAAGCTGTGCACATGTTAGATGCTTTCCCATGTCCCTTTTATATCGGTGTTCTAAAACTCGAGCGAATTAACTTGGACTCAGTGGAGGGCCTCGACGCCCTGCCAATACGAGTTCAAGGTACAGACTCGGGTATATTAAAAGCTCTTTAAAAGTTTTAAGTGTATTACTACTAAGGAACCAATAAATGTTGCATAAATGTATTTACGTGTGATTTTTATTTTTGGTAAATATTCCATATTAAATTTTATATTTTCCTTTTCTTGATCTTTTTTATCACATGTTATGATTATGTAGTCATTCTTTTCTATCTTTTGTAGACTTTTAATGTTGTTTATGACTTTTTTTTTTTTTAATAAAGTTTTTTTTTATTTTACAGTTTTCAACCCCTTTTGGTCTTTTACATGACCTGGGAGAGTCACAAAGCTCAGGTCCAGGTTCCAACCCAGGTAGAGTAATTTTATCTGCAAGTATTTTGCATAGCCGCGGACACATGCAGCCACAGGCCCTTGTGCCACCCTGTTTTCGCAGTGCACTTGAGTTTTGGTGGGGATCCAATAAAGAAACAGTGTGGAATGGGATGGGGAAAGCAACTTAAGTCTCCAATTTCCATTTGTTCATTTAGTGTTTCTCTTTTATCTCAAGTTCGTGGAGCAATATGTCGGGCTCTTTGATTAGATGTACGTGTCAGATACCGTGTCTGGTCCACAAGGCTTGAATATAATTGAAATGAGAACGAGTTGGCTAATGAGATAGACCGAGAGAGACGATGAAGAATAGTATTGCATTGTCATTCTAAAAGAAGGCGTAGTAGTTAGTTTTGGGCTAATCATCTATTTTTTTATTCAAAGATTTACTATACATTTTAAGATTATTTATTTTTGGTATTAAGAGGTCAAAACCACTATTAGAATTACTTGGAGATATTTTATATGAATTTTGTTAGCTTGAAGTGCGTCGTACGATAAAACTTTTCTTTTGGACTTTAAACCCAGTCAAGGCAAGGCAAGGCAATTTATTCTAGTGATGATATTGAGATGGCAAGGCAAGAATTGAGGTCTGCTTTAAAAAAGAGGAAGTATCTGCTAATCTTGGATGACCTGTGGGCTCGGTTGGAACTTAAAGAAGTTGGAATTCCACCACAACATCGAGAATGGGAGTAAGATTATTGCGATCAGCCGAAGTCTCAATGTTTGTAGCGACATGGATGCCGAGCATAACTTGGAAATGAAAAAATGGTCTTTCGCTGAATCATGGGATTTCTTCCAATCGAAAGCCGGTCAACATTTTCGTTCTCCATTGATAAGGCCCAGGGCAGAAGCCATCCTTAAAAAGTGCGACGGGTTGGCCCTCGCGATCATCACTGTGGGACGCGCAATGGCAACAGGAAAAGAGCAGAGGAGTGGGAAGATGCAGAGCATCAATGGAAGAAATCAGCCTCCAGCCTCCGAGGTATGGTTCAAGATGTATTCAAGCCCTTGAAGTTCGGTTATGATAGATTAGATGATGATGAACTAAAGTCTGGCTTCTTATTTTGCGCCACATTCCCTGAAGACTACTCTATTAGTATCAATGAAATCGTAGATTACTACATTGTAGAAGGATTAGTAGATAGACTTGGTGAATTCCGAGCCACCTTGAATATGGTGCATGCTTTGGTCGGAGGCCTCAAGACTTCATGCATGCTATAAGGTGGTAATTCTGAAAATACTGTCAAGATGCATGACATGTTGCTCGAATTGGGAAGATGGATTATGTCCATAGAGTCTAAATACCAGCCTCAGTCCTTAGTGTGGTCCAGATCCGGACTGAGGAAGATGCCAGACGATGAGAAACAGCAAGAGTTATAAAGAGTTTCAATTATTGATACTCGTATTCGGCGACTTCCCCAGTTAACTCAGGAATACCCAAATCTTGTGATGTTGCTCCTTCGAGACAACTTTTCATTAAAGGTCATCCTGCCGAACAATTTATTTGAATGCATACAAGCCCTTCGAGTTCTTGATCTCTATAAATCACAAGTAACATCTCTACCATCTTCCCTGTCACACTTGGTAGACCTCCGAGTACTCTGACTGGGGAATGCTTGAATCTACCAGCAACAATTGGAGAGCTCCAGCAACCTCAAGTGCTGTACCTGCCATATTGTTGGAAGATCAAAGAACTTCCTGTCGGATTCTGGAATTTGGTTAATTTAAGACACCTACATCTATCAGAAACATGGTCCCTTGTGAAAATCCCCCCTTGTGTACCTGGTGGTTTCCCGAATTTAGAAGAGTTGCTCTTGAGAAATAGCAAAGTTTCACACGAAACAGAGAGTTGGTGGAGGATGTGGGAGTTGAACTGCTTAACCACCATTGATGTTTACAGGATAGGGTTAATGGTCTCTGAGGATTGGCTTATGAAGATTCGTAGGGGCGTACGGGATTTGCTCTTAGATCATTGCTTTCTTCCTGATGATGCCTTCATTGCCCTAGAAGAGTTTCAGAACATACAACGCTTCTCTCGTATGCTGCCCGTGTTGGAAACGATTCGCCATTCATGTCACAAACCATCTACGAATAGATTCTTCTTATGAAATGCAGAGTTTGGTGGTGGCTGAGCATGCCAAAGCTGACATGTTTCAAAGCATAGAGGGTCTGGAACTTCGATCTATGGTATTGAATCAGATATGCCTTGGGGTTCCTCCATGTCCAAATTGCTGATTCTCTTCCCAAACGGTGTTGTCCATCTCTTAAAAAATTTACGTCACATGAGTGTCTGGGAATGAGAAGGATTGGAAGAGATTATGGAAGTTGGGGAGGGAGAAAATGATGCACTTCCAAGATTGGGAGTGTTAATTTTATCGAAGCCACCCAAGCTGAAGATCATATGTGACCGTGCCATGAACTGGCCATTGTTCGAGTGGTTGGACATCTGCGAATACCCGAAGTTAAAGAAACTCTCCTTCATATCTGGCAGCATTGTTGCAGAGAGGGAGTGGTGGGAAGCTCTGGAGTGGGAAGACCAAAACATCGCAAACTCCCTTCCTCAACCTCGATTCGACAGGAGAAGATGAGCTTACAGAGGAGAAGGTGACAATTAACGTGCGATCATGTAGTAGTAAAAGGGGGTATGTGTAAGACCAAGGAAGAGGGTAAGAGTAAGATAGATCTAGCATCGTGGTTGGTTTCTAAGAGCAACTAAATGGCTGTGCATCAAAACTTGGCTGTGTTCGATTGGGACTCATCCGAGTTACATGGACTTAGGAGATTACCGAGGCAGGACCGGCTGAGTCTCGGATGTTTTCGATATGTTATGTTTTCTCGGGATTCAGGCTCGGTCTAGTTCGAGCTGCCTAACTTACACTCGGGACCTGAGCGAATCCTGACCAGTATCCTTGTTGTAAGCCATAGCTAAATGAACCATAAGCAAGGTTTTGGCTTCCCAGACCTGAAAGGTCTGGTCAAGGTCAGGTGCACACGGACCCAACCTGTTGGGTCCAATTTCTAGGTCTAGAACTGAACCCAGTCAGGTTGATTTGTTGGGTCCATTAGTCGACCCGACCCATTACCCACCTGGCCACCTCTTTGGGGAACGATATTCTCTCAAATGGTTACTGAGTTTGTCCTTCTAAATCTCTCCTCTTCCTCTCTGTCACAATCTATTACTTCGATCAGCGTTGAGAAATTATGCTATTTATAATAAATTTATTTAACTATTTGTTAATGAAAGATGGGATTAGTGGTGCCTTCCTCTTTGAAAATTTCATATATTTCTTACTGATTTTTTTTTCTCTATGTTTGCTTCTATTTTTACTTAGTTTCAGCGATATGAGAATGAATATTTGCGTCCATTAGGATACGAGGGAAACCTTTACATATGCATCACCCATGTACTAAACATCTGCGATTGCAATTCTTCAATTATTTCATTTGATTGGACGGCTAAGATAACTTTAGTTATAAAATGACAACTTAAGCTTCTAAAGGTATGGTCTTACTTAAATGGGAGTATTTTAATTTTATTCTTTTCTTAACAAATCTTGAGATAAAATTTGGGACGTACCATCTTCTTCTCAAGCCTAATAAAAATAAAAAAATATTGTTTTTATTAAAAAAACCAAAATACCCTTATCACTTACAGCTGTATTTGGTCATTTTGTCTTTAGGCAGAAGATGCTCCTCTACAATAGAATACAATATTGAATTAGTCTGAACTGCAGACAACTTCGTAAAGAGATCTACACCCTAGAATTTCATGTGAAGTAGCAATATGTAGGTGATACAATATACTGAACATTTGTTTTGTAGAAAAGGTGGCTGCCATGCCGAAGCCCCATCTTCCACAAAGTTTTGAAGCTGCTGATTTCATGGGTTACATGGAATTAGCAGCGGCCAAAAACATATTGTGAATTGATATTGTTCTTTCAAGCCCCTAGAAATGGTAACTTCCATATGGTGGTCCCACTATTGTATAACTTCCATATGGCCCTTAGAAGTGGTAACTTCTATAGGTCGCTCGTGAAAGTGGCAACATCCACGAAACAAACACACCTTTAAATAGACAACACGATTAGTAAATTTGCTTTAGGTTTGAACTTTGAACCTCTCAATTTAACGTATTTAATAATACCGTGGATCACTTTGCCATCAAATTTAGAAATGCCCCTACCCTTAACCGATCCAATTAATTTCACATTATTCTATGGATCTATTTTGGTGAGTTTGTTGGCACATCTATCCCCTCCAACTAAAAATATATGTTAGATAGGAAAGAGCTGGGATAGCCCATATATATATATATATATATATGAAAGAGCTGGGATAGCCCACTAGCTCATATGAACATAGGAGCCCAATAGCTCAGATTGAATCTGGGCCGATCTGACTATCACGAATATCCGGTAGTGTTTGAATTTTAATAT
The DNA here is from genome assembly GCF_054954075.1 of Amborella trichopoda. Lineage (NCBI taxonomy): Eukaryota > Viridiplantae > Streptophyta > Magnoliopsida > Amborellales > Amborellaceae > Amborella > Amborella trichopoda. The sequence goes on from NC_142344.1 coordinate 2,349,485, forward strand.
TTTTTCATAAAAAATAGTTGGATCTTCAAAAAATATCAAAAAAATATTTTACATGAAATAAATTGACCAAAATACCCCCAAAAAGTTTCAGGGGTATTTTGATCATTTTATTTTACTCAAATAATTTTTTAATATTTTTATTAAGTGCGCCTTGATGAGAATAACACACGTCTAAAATTCAAGTGATTTTGATTTGTATAAAAAAAATTAAAATTCAAACATGAAATGAAGTTGTGACCGTCAGATCGGTTCAGATTCAATATGGGTCATTGGGTTCATATGAGTTAGTGGGCTAATCCCAGCTTTTTCCATATATATATATCTATATATATGGAAAAATCTTCTCAATGCCTATAGCTTAAAATGAACATTGATTTCACCTACTCTCATCACTGTTAAAAGTTCATCACACAACACGATTGTCTGCTAGTGTTTTATTTTTCATTTTTTTTCTACAAATCGGAATGATTTGAAATTTGGAGCATGTGTATATCTTAGTGAGGCGCACCTAATATCATAATTTAACTTGGCCATTAGATGTGAAATTGGATAACTACATTTATTCCATTGACCAAGTTCAAACTTCAAAATAATTGATACATCTAAGCTATCAAATTTCACATCGGATGGTTATAATTACTTGTGACCTCCTTGTACCACAAGTAAATGATCTCATTGTATACAATCCCAAAATAAAAAAGTGACCTGGTAGTTGTCCCCCATTCCCACACACATAATCTGGCTGATGAAGTACATGCAAGTCTCCATATTATACTTCATAAAAACCTTTGAAATTCCAGCCATGGGTATTGGTTTGCCTTTCAAAGTGTACTAGAAGATGTAGTTTCCGTGTCAAAAATCTTATGATGACTTAAAATCTATTTCTACCTCTAATTATAAAATTGTAAGTTCTCAGATGAATAAGAATTATAAATACGCAAAAATGGACTGCCTAGAAAATGCGTGATATGCATTGTTTTTAGGATTTGAAATCCCCCTATTCTTTTTCAATATCCATGAATTTCGAAGTCGAGATGATCAATACGAAAGTTTTTTAATATCATTTTTGTTGGATTTTTGAGGTGCATCTTACTCAAGTTATAGATTAACACCTTATGTAAACCTTTTCCCATTCTAAATTATCCACTTTTCATGATTTAGGACCTCCAAATATATCGTTGAAGAATTGAAATGAATAGCTCACTAAGTTTGAAGTTCAAATCAAATTACTTTATTTTCTCGAACTTATGATCGTGGTGATCCACACGATAGAAGTCTTAGACCCAAAATCCATCTCCAAGATGGATTATGAAAGGTGGCACATTGAAATTGAAGAGTCAGGGGGTGCACCAAAACTCTTCCTTTCCAATCAAGTCATTAATATGTTAATTAGAAGTCAAATTGACTCAAATTGATCCTCTAAGTCTATTTTTTTAGAAAACAGTCTTGAGTCGCTAAAACCTTTTTCCATAGGGTGTGGTAGTTAAGCGACATGATTGGAACCCTAGACGTGAAGCTGAGGCTTTCACCACCCAAACCACCAGGACCAGAGAAACCCGCCATTGAGCTCCGAGGTATCTCCCTTCGATTCTCAGGTTCAATCTCTTTCTCTCTCTCTCTCTCTCTCTCTCTCACACACTTCGGTTACCAGACTCTCTCTCTCTGTAAACCTCACTTTTATTACTCTCTCTCTCTCTCTGCTATTTCTCTCGATCTCATCTCTCTGAACTATTGCCCACGATCTCATCTCTCTGAACTATTGCCGACGATCTTATCCTTCTTTCTCTCTCTCTCTCCCTCTCCGTAAATCATCTAGGTCGATCTCATCTTCTTGACATCTATAAGAAGTACAATAAAAGCTAAACTATTAATTAGAGAAGGGGAAACTTTTCGGTTGTTTGTTCTGGATTTTAAACTGGTCAATTTTTGCGCTATGGGATTTTGGTTATTAGGATCAACCAAATTACAGTGACATCCGATCCTTGCTTCTGTTAAAAAGAAATATATATGGGGAGGAAAAGGCACCAATTTTTGTACTTCGAGATAAACTGAGATTGACAAATTGAGACTGTTCGATATTGAGGAAAAGTAAAATGGATGAAATTATTGCTTGGCGATATCATGGATGCTTCCCTGTAATTATTTAGCAGCATTGTCTAATTTCATTGAATGATTTATGGAGAATCAAGAATTATATGATTTTGTTTCACAGCCACTGACAGACTCTTGGTATGCGGTACGGTTATATGAATTGATGATTTCTGAAACCAGAGACATAGGTTTTGGTCTAGATTTATAAATTCTCACTTACCATCGGCCTCTAACACATGGACATGTGTGGTTAGGTGTTTCTTTTTGAGACACCAAGGGCATAATACTATAAGATGCTTTAAAAACTTAGACATTTCTTCTATTGGCACCTCTAACCCTCATTCCCCCACTTTTAAATGGTGTGTATTTTTTCTATTGCCACCTGAACCCTCATTCTTGCACTTTTAAATGGTGTGTGGATGATGCCTGGAAGGCCAATTTTTAAGTTGGCCTTTTTGACTCATCTGTGTTAGAAAGGTGTATGTATCTTTATAGCATAGTTTGACCAACTTTAGAAACTATTGCATGTACCTGAGAATGGTAATTGAGCCCATACAACACAGAATGTCGGTGAAAAATGGTGTTCTTAATGATATCCATGGCGAATATCAAGTTCTCAGATAACAACATACTCAATTTTTTTTTTGTGAAAAATGGTGTTCTTAATGATATCCATGGCGAATATCAAGTTCTCAGATAACAACATCCTCCTTTTTTTTTTTTTTTGTCATATCTTCTGATATGGGGTTAGTTTGGACTAGTGAATTTTGATGGGGCAATCAACTATGACGTTTCTCTCATGTTTCTTGTTTCATATCTTCTAGTGTGGGGTTAGTTGGGTCAATTGAATTTTGATGGGGCAATCGACTATGAGGTTTCTCATGTTTCTTGTTTCATATATTCTGATATGGTGTTAGTTGGGTCAATTGAATTTTGATGGGGCAATCAACTATGGGGTTTCTCTATTTTCTTGTTTCATATCGTTTGATATGGTATTAGTTGGGTATACTGAATTTTAATTGGCATTCAACAATGGGGCAGGAGATGGAGATGGCCATCTTAGCCTTAGCTTATAGAACTCCCTCTGTTGCTTATTTCTATAATCCTTTGGTATTTAAGTTTTATGAGGGAGCAAGGGGAATGATTGGTTGCTGTCTGCTATTTTCTAGAAATATGACCATCTTGGAAGTGGAGAAGAGTAGTGTTGTTACAAAGGTGTTACATGAAGGTTTTCTAGAACAAGGCTAACATAAGAAGGCTTGATTTGCAGTGTTATAGCTGTTACAATGGCTAGCAACCACTATGCTCTAACAGTAGTGAATTTTCTGGCCAAGGGTGGAGCGAAGAGTAGGAGCCTTCATAAAAATGTTGAGTTCCCATTTTGCCATTGAGGTGCTGTCTCTACATGTTCTTGATGGCTGTTCTATTTGTTGAGTTTTATTATTGCTGGTATGAGCTATGCTAAAAAAAAAAAAAAAAAAGAAAACAACTAATATCTTTGATATAGAGTACTATCCTGTAATCTTTATTTGTTTATCTTATTTTTCATTTGATGTTTTCAGTTTACCTTTTGGACTGGGTTGGGAGAAGCGAGAGCCTGTTCGTCATGAGCAGTGAACTATGTTTGACTTTGGTATTGTAGTTCATGTTTTATAACTAATGGTAAATTGGTGTGTTATGGAACTTGAAAGTTTTCCCAAAGCATGTGCTGGCTTCACCTTCATTTTATTTTCTCCTTCACAGGAAACCTAATCCCTGAAATCGAATTTTCTATCCCAAACCCTAAGTATTTGAAGCGATAACCATGGATTCAATGGTTTCATCAGTCCTAGAAGAGATATGTATCCAAGGCACTGCTGGGTGCCCCTTAGCGAATTTATGGACTACTCTCCAGCCTTATCTCTCTAGGGTAGGTCTGCATCTATGTGATGGAGTAAAGCAAGTGATATGGAAAGGTGTTCTCAATATTCCCGGGCTTGTGTTCAAGGCTAATGGCCAGTCTTTCAGTTCGAATGATCCTTCCATTCAGCAAGTTCAGGAATCTGAGAATCTTGGGTTGAGCATTGTGGCACCAGAGCATCTTAGAGATTGTTGTTTGGGGCTCTATGATTATAAGGCATCGGATGCTGGCCTTTCTTCGCGTCAGAGATTTATTCTCGAGAGACTTGCCAAGGCCAGGTTAGTCCATTTAATATTTTCCTTATTTTGGTTTCCTTTAAATTACTGTTACTTCACTCATGTAGAATTGGCTTTGGATGCTCATTTTTGATAGATTATCCTTAGTTAACATTAATTTGTTTGATACTTAAATAAGACAATTCTTTATTTACCATTGCCAGTATAAATTCAATTGACAATTGTAGCTATTGTTAAAATTATTAGCCAAAGAGGCTGAGGTTAGTTTAGTGAATTCAACCACGGAAGTTAAGTTGCTTGGACTAACTTTTGAGCACTGAAGGGGTTATGTAATTGTATTCAAGAAAGTGCAGTTGCAACATGTGAGCTAGGAATATGGAGAAATAGGGTGGGTTCCAAATTCCCTCAGAGAGGGTAGGAGAAGAAGAACAACATTCGGAATAGGAAGAAACAGGGTCTATGTTGTTTGCATTTGGGGCTTCATATTTTCAGTATAGATGAAATATTTTCGCAATAAATGCTTGCACATTATATGGATGAGAGGTAGGTTTTAGTAATGGAGGTTTGGAAGCTCAATGTCGCTTGAACGAATAAAGATACACAGGAGAATTTGCTGTATGGACTTAATGAGATACATGGGGTATCTCTGGTTCTTAATATGCAACATAGGATTAGCAAGTTTGTCAAGACTACATATTTTGTGCATCACACTTAGGAAAACTCTGATGAAAAGGTCAGGTGGGTGTATAAAGTGTTCCTGTTTCTCAAGTCCTCTTATTAAACTGGTTATGTATCCCCACTTTATTCCTTCACTGCATTACTAAATAAAATATATGACATATGACAAAAGAACTGCTGACCTTTTTTTTTTCTTCTTGCAGTGCACTCTTGTCAAACTTTGCCTCTAATTGTTTTTACAAATGCCATTTGATCTTATATTGCAGAACTAGTGGAATAACACAGAGTGAGCTCTCTAAAGAACTTCACAAGAATGGAAGTCAAATCTTTTATGATGTAAAGAGTCTTGAATGCCGAGGGTTGTTAGTGAGGCAGTCAACGGTTGTGAGAACTAAGGATACTGGTATGGAGGAGGAAAACAATCTGAAGGCTAGCGCTGTTGTCAATACCAACTTGATACATCTATCTCGTTATTCTAAGCATTTGAATTTGAGCTCCCAACAAAAAGTTGAGATTATGAGGCCAGATCCTTCAGAAGGTCTTCAAAACACAGATGGATGTAGTTTGACTGGAATAGTTGTTGAAGGAGGTGTCAAAGGCGATGTGCTCATAAAGGATTATTTACCTGCAATGAGAGCTGTTTGCGATTTACTTGAAGAAGCGAGTAATAATGTATGTTGCATGCCGATATTGTCGAATAATTGGTATCTTGATTGCATTTTTATGTTCCTTTCTTCTCTGTATTAAAAATGAGATTCTTTTGTCAAGGTCCTTGTTGTCTCAGATCTAAAAAGGGCTCTTGGTTACCGCATGACTTCAAAAGGGCATAGAACATGGCGTAAAGTAAGCCTAATAGTCTGGAAAATTGATGCATATATTTTTTGATGTGTTTTAAAGTTTGATGTGCATGCCAGTCTGCCACGTGCACGAGTTCTAATCTCCTTTTTAACACCACATTCACAGATATTTAAAATGCTGAAAAGCGCTCAACTCGTGGAGGATTTCCGTGCAGAAATTGATGGCAAGGTGTATTGTTTATTTTTTTTGACATCGGTTCTATACCTCTATCATATCTATTTCTTACTCACTGTTGTAGCTTCTTTCCGCTCCTTGTTTTGATGTTGCTAACATGGACATTGTTATATGTGTGACTGGTTTGTTTTGGTTCCCTTGCCCTGATTTCATGCTGAATTCTTCTTGTTTAGGATGCAGTAATTGTACTCTAATGTGGTTAGTGGCCTTTACTTTTATGTCACAGAAATGAAGTCCATGTTTCTAGGAAGTACAAAATACTCCAGAACTATCCCTTATCATTGCATGAGTGACTCGGTATTCCCAATAGAGTGAATTTGGCAGGCACTGTCCCCAATAATTCCTGTGCAATTTTTATACTTATTTGGTAATATTTGCTTTATCTGGTGAATTTCAAATCCCGGTATAGTGGCCATTATACATTCGACTTTAATGTCCTTTCTAAATGAGTGTCTTGGCACACTTCTTCATTCTCTGACCAAAGAACATTGTTTGCTGACAAGTATTAATTTATATACGCTTTGATTTTAGGAGAATATCGATGCTTTATTGACCTTAACTTTTTCTAACTTTCCATGTTGTTTTACTTTCTTTTCCCTATGCAAAAGACCTGGTTTAATTTTTGAATTGGGGGGACCTTGATTAGCTCCATTGTGAAGAACCATTTTCATTGTTTCTGATTTATTTGGTTGCTTTCCTGCAGGTGGTTCATTGCATACGATTAGCAAAGAAGTTTAAACCTAGTGCTCTTCAGCCAAATCCGACGCATTCTATAGGTGATGATTCTGATGTCAACCTTCCATCAAAGCGTCATATTTCGGAACAACTTGTAGAGCTTCCTATTGATAATCAAATGTATGATATGATTGATGCGGAAGGATCAACGGGATTGGTTGTTACAGAGGTTTGCATATTCCTCTACATGATGCTTTTTAATGTTAATATCAATATTTGGTCCAGTTTTAATGTTTCTCGGTTCTCAGCTGTCTGGTCGCTGGATTCTGTTGCGCATATCCCGCAACTAGATCTCAGTATGATTGCTGAGTTCAGGTTTATAATTTTGGTCACACAATTTTAAGAAAAATGTTTTACCGACTTAGTTCTGGTGACGGGATTCTATTGTAAATGGCTAATTTACCCCGGATCTGACAATTAATATTCTGGACAAGGGGGTAAGAGGGAATATATTTGGGGTAAAATAACTATTTCCTGAAAAAAATTGAGGGTCCGGGTTCTGTCCTGATATATCACATTTGTGGACCACCTGCATGATCTATGCTGGTCTCCAGGCACTGTCTTGATTTTTTGAGTTTTTTTCCCAAATCCTAGTTTTTTTTGCCGTGTTTATTCATTGATGTTCATCTCCGATGGGGTCTCTCATTCTGGAAGCATGGGGCCCTTTTAGTTTTTCATTTTGTTGGAGCTATCAAATCTGTCATATGTATCTGATTTCTGATGGCCATTTTCTTGTGATTTTCAGGTTCCATTGGGGATCTTTATTTTCCTTTTTGTATATTTATCTGTAGGCTTTGTTAACCTGCATATGCTGTATGTGAATGTTATCTTGATGTGTTTGCTGAAAATCATTGAAAATGACTTCTCTGACATTGATGAACAGATGTGGAAACGACTTGGGCTTAACAATAAGAAGAATCTCTATCGCCGTGTTAGTATGTGTAGGTTTGGAGTGCAGTTTCAGGATGAAAGTCATAAAAGGTCAATGCAATATCGAGCTTGGACATCAAGACACTTGAAACCTGGTTCTGATGGTCCTGTTAATGACAAAGCTATTGATGAAGGAAATGACCATTTGGGTGCTAGGTATTCTCAGATGGAGCTTGTTCTCCATGAGCAAGCATCTCCCAGGATCTCAATGCCGTATCCCAACCCAAGCGATGAATGCACAACTCATAACATGTCTATAGTGAAAACAGAAAATGTTGAATTTCATGATGTACATGAGAATTCGGGCGGTTGTGAAGGTGGTCAGATAAGCCATGAGATAAGAGATGCTCATATTAGAGATGATGATGTCGTGAGGCAGTTAGTTAGATCAAATCAGGCATCAAAAACTGCATCTTGTATTTCTTCAAAATCAGCAGAGCGTCGACCTGATCAGAGATATCCACGCCTTGCATTCAGGGCAGATGCAAGTGCTCAAAGGGAACAGAGGATACTGGAAAGATTAAAGGTCTTATCCGGAGCCACCTATATAAAATGTACCTGCATAATTTCTTCGCTTTCTTGCATCTTGAATGTAAATATATCCTGGAGTTGCTGAATTTATTAATTAGGGGTTGCTTTTGCGATAATTTTTTATTTTTTGACAAAAATTGACACTATTAAATAGAATTCCCTATCATAACAATCTTCCATGCTTGGGAAGCTGGGATAACTATTAAAACTTGATCCCTGAACTACAGCTACCCTTCTTTATGTCATTCATTGAGTTACATTCTGTGATTAACTCTCCTCATGAAGGTTGAGATTGTATAGTAGGTCTGTAGCTTTAGCATCCATCGGCTATGTCTTCCAATTTTGCTATTCATTGTGCACATAACACCACCTTGTTGGCACATCTTTTCACTTTCTAGGTACTTAATTGTGAAGTCTTTCTTACTTTTAGACAAGTTTTTGCCATTCGTTGCCACACTTAAGAGAATTGTTGCCTGCATTTGAAGGTCTTTTTCATGTAGTGTTTGGCAATTACACAAAAGTCTTCATAATTCTCGATACTTTTGACCAAGTACTGGTGACTTCAGGGAAGTTTAACATAAAAATGGGATCTTGTGGGAGGTCACTACTTGTTTAATGGGGCTTCATTTGGCTTGTGTGAATCCTATTTGGGGTTGGGGTTGGGGTTTGGAATGGGCTAATTTTTCAGCATGCATGGGTAGATTTATGAAGATAGTAGAGTGAGGGTGATCTGTTCAGAGTTAAGGTGATCAAAAGGCTGCTACAAGTTCAAATGATCCATGACACATTGTGTCTGTTTGCCTCTGATATACTGCAACTGAAGTGTGAAAGATGAATATTTTTCACAGATGGGACCTTGGAAAGAAGACTATTTATTTACCTATGCCTTCGAAGAAACTTTTTATAAGGTTTATCATGCTTGTGTTTTTGTATAGATTCCAGTTACGAAGATTATTCTGAGCACATGGCCTTTGGGTTTGCCAAAATTTTTTTTATTCAAATTTCAAATTAGAGGAACATGGTTTCTCTCTTTCTGGAGTTGTTATTAAGATGCACCTTTTAGCAAATGTGATAATCCTATTGTTATCTTCGTCTACTTAGAGTTTTGATACCTGTTTGGTGTTGTCTCTGGCAGGTTGAAAAATTTATTCCGACAGCTGAACTTCACAAGTGGCTTGGGGGTCTTGAAAAGGAGGAGAAAAGCACAACAATGGCCAGGAAGACTCTAACTCGTTCTTTGAAAAAGCTTCAGGAAAAGGGGCAGTGCAAATGTATAACTGTTGCCATACCTGTGGTAACTAACTGTAAACGTAGTCGTACAACTGAAGTTGTATTGCATCCTTCCATTGATTTATCACAACCTGGACTTATGGGTCAAATTCATGATAGGGTAAGGGAATTTGAAATGCAAAGTCGTTGTCAAGGATTGCAACGACTGAAGAGTGATGAACCGGTCCCATTGTTAAGTGGGGTTAAGAGGACAAAGCCCGTGGCTGTTGATAGTCAAGCTGTTAGGGTGGAAGCTATGCGTGTGAACGGATTTGTTCCTGGAAAGATGTTTCGTGCAAAATTGTTGCATAACTTTTTATGGGACTATGTAAGTAGCTTACCAGATTGGAATGATGCTTTGTACTCTTGCAAGAACGACCACAAAGATCCTAAAAGCACTTGCAAATTGTTTGAATTGGATGTTTCTGTCAGAGCAATGCCTATTGAGTTGTTTCTACAAGTCATAGGGTCTGTTGAGAAATTCGAAGATCTGATTGAGAGTTGCAGGCATAGGTTGTGCCTCTCTGACCTTCCTGAGAAGGAGTACAAGAGTCTCATGAATTCTCAAGCGACTGGGCGCCTTTCAAGGCTTATTGATATTTTACGCAGGTTGAAGGTATCATTTGCTTGTCTTTCTCAACCATGCATAATGATCCCAGTTGTTTAATTGATATTGTTATAAGGAAAGGTTTTTATACTTCCCCTACAACATAGAAGATATATACTTTCCCTCCTCCCCTCCATCCAGCCGTCCAATTTAGATCAAGTGAGCCACTGACCGTTTGATCTTTGATCGGACTCCTCAGAGTATTTTATTTTTAGTTTTTTTCTATAAATTGTATGAATATGAAATTTGGTAGTGCCATATTCTCAATGGGCACACCTAAAAAAAGGGTATTTTGGTCATTGTATTTTATTGAAAATATTTTTATTTTTTATTTTTTACAAGTGCGGGTTTAAGATAGGAGTGGACACCCAAAATTTGGTGTCAAAATATTTTGTAGAAAAAAAATTAAAAATAAAATAGTTTAGAGACGTGACATTGTAATTGGGGCCATCTCAGTCGTCCATTCAGAATGGACGGTTGGATAGGGAGAAGTACATAAGTTTTATGCAGTAGGGGAAACATAGAAAGCTTGCCCATTGTTATAATCTAGTGTTTGTAATTCTTTTTGACTTCCATATCTGGTTCTGAATTGGTAATACTTCAACTTTAATTGGGAAGATTTTTCTAAAGGCTTATTGTGGGACCCTCATTTGTTATGATTTACTGAATATAAACTGCAAAGCTTCAAATAATGACTCAGTTGTTTATGTATCCAGAATGTGGTTTTGTTAGAGGTGCTGATTATACGTAAAGTTTTGGGGATGTGAATTCTTGGTTAAATTAGTCTTTTATGTTTTGTCCTCCTTAGGCTTCAGATTTTCATTGAGGTCTCGTATAATTAGTAGTTGTTGGATGTCTCCCAATATTCTATTGTATTAATATACAAAAGTCTGTTTATTATTATTATTATTATTATTTGTGATGAGTATGAAAATTCTCAAGGCGGATTGGTTTAAGGTGGCTTTTGCGGTAAATGAGAATCCTATTTGAAACTCTCCTATGCTGGTTTTGTCCACAGAATTTTTAAAATTTGCATCTCATCCTTATCATTCTACAATGTCAATGATACTTTTATCGTATACCACTTAGTCTGCAAATGTCTATAGATTTTTTTCATCTTTACCTATTTCTCACTTAAGAGATGCATTTTTGTGTCCTCTCAAATTGACAATTTCTTGCAGCTGCTTCAACTTGTGAACCAAGAACATAAAGGCGAGCTTGTAAAAATGGTTCCATATACTATTCTTACCCATGCCTTCGAGCTGAGACCTTACATTGAAGAGCCTTTAGCAAGAGCTGAACCATCCTTGGGGGTCAATTTGTATGTGCAAACAAGACAAGTCCGACATGATTTTATCCTCTCAAACAGAGATGCTGTTGATGCATATTGGAAAACTTTAGAGTACTGTTACTCTGCAGCAGATCCAATAGAAGCAGCGAAAGTTTTTCCTGGCTCTGCTGTTCCTGAGGTATTCATTCACTTATATTATTATACCATACTACCTGTTTGACTTCAAACCTCTGCTACCAGCGTCTCGCTGGGTCGATATCAACAATGGACGTTTGAGGAGTGTCCTTCCACTGCTCAAGTGAGGGAAGGGCACTTCGCAACAGTCCGAAGTAAAAAACAGACGGTTGAAGAGCTATATGATACTGTTTGAAGTCAAACAGGTACTAGAAGTTATAGACCCTGTTCTTAATCATCAACATTACTTTTACTTGTGGTTGATGTTTGTCATCGTCATCGTCATCATTATCATCGGAGCCTTTTGGGATTTTGGCTACATGAATTTTGGTCCGTCATTCTGCTCAATTACGGGCTACACCTTTAGTTAGACCATAAGTCGCCATATATGTTCTCACTATTTCGAACCATGTCCCATATCCTTTTGGGCCTACATGTGCGTGCATGCGTGTGTGAGAGAGAGAGACTGTCTATAATATATAAGGTACCACGTGATTTGGAGACCACGTGGTGCACACAAAGTATTATGAGTTTGTATTTCTGAAACTTCATATATTTAAACTTTGTATATAAACTTTATAAATATGTTACATGTATTCATACATGAATCATCTTATACATTCCCGTAGGTGCATGGTGTCTAGGATAAAACTTTGTAAGACCATTTTAAAGAACCATAGTTCAGGGGATCGAAACCTCAACCTAGCCATCAACCTCTTTAAAACAGAGTTTTACCAATTTTAGATTTGAAGATACGAAGCAAACCTGAGGAAATATATATACAATGTAATCCCGAGGGACCACATTACAAGGCAAACTTTCCACACTACCTACGGAAGCTTTAAATGGGGATGACTTGACCAAAAGCTGACAATGCCATCCATCAATAAGTCGTCAATAAATACTTTTTTGTTTTGGGAAAAGTTTATATAGAGTTCAGGATCTAAACAATCAAATTAGAGCTTACCTCAAAATTTTTACTAAAAGATGTAGTTTTGATGCCCAAATATCATCAAATTGATCATCTTGACATCATGATGCATGGACATGAGAAAAAACTGGATTTCAAGTTTTGAAAATGGTGCATCTTATAATGTATTTTTGGACTGACAATTTCAAGATTTTCAAGTTTTTATAGATCTGCATGATATACACTATTTTTGAAGCTTTAAATTTTATAATTAGAGATGAAAATATATTTTAAGGCTGCCACAAAAATTTTCAGTATGGAAACCATATTTCTTGACACTCTTTGAAGGTTGGCTCTAATTTGATTTGTTAGAGCCTCAGCTCTATACAAACTGCACCCTTTTGTTTTTTCCAACTTGCCCCGTATTTTTAAATTAAAAGACTATATCCTTTGATGTACAATGTAATCCTGAGGGACCACATTACAAGGCAAACTTTCCACACTACCTATGGAAGCCTTAAATGGGGATGACTTGACTAAAAGCTGACAATGCCATCCATCAATAAGTCGTCAATAAATACTTTTTTGTTTTGGGAAAAGTTTATATAGAGTTCAGGATCTAAACAATCAAATTAGAGCTTACCTCAAAATTTTTACTAGAAGATGTAGTTTTGATGCCCAAATATCATCAAATTGATCATCTTGACATCATGATGCATGGACATGAGAAAAAACTGGATTTCAAGTTTTGGAAATGGTGCATCTTATAATGTATTTTTGGACTGACAATTTCAAGATTTTCAAGTTTTCATAGATCTGCATGATGTACACTATTTTTGAAGCTTTAAATTTTATAATTAGAGATGAAAATATATTTTAAGGCTACCACAAAAATTTTCTATTTGGAAACCATATTTCTTGACACTATTTGAAGGTTGGCTCTAATTTGATTTGTTAGAGCCTCAGCTCTATACAAACTGCACCCTTTTGTTTTTTCCAACTGGCCCGTATGTTTAAATTAAAAGACTATATCCTTTGATGCTATAAAATCATTTGTTATATTAATAAGATATTTTATTTATTTTATAATTTCTTTTAAATAAGCACTTATAGAAAATGAATTTGATTTGTACTACTAGATATCAATTCTATTCCGAAGATTTAATAAAATGTCAATATTTTATTTAAGGGTGTAGTCGGTACAAGGTTGAGGCTCTAAACAATCAAACTAAGGCATACCTCTAAATAGTGCCGAAAGATGATATTTCAGAAGCAAAAATCTCGTGATTGGCCTGAAAATTTATTTTAATAAGCTAAATATTTTGTAAAATTATAATTAGAATAATTTTGTAATAATGGGAGTATAAATGAAAGAGTAGTTAAGATTGACGGTTGAGAAATACAAAAAAGAGAGCACTTTCGGTATTTTGGGTCGATAATCCAAGAAAATGGAGACATTGAGGGAGATGTCGCATATAGAATTAGAGCTGGGTGGACTAAGTGGAGATGTGCAACCAGAGTTTTATATGATCGCCACATACCAATGAAGCTGAAGGGGAAGTTCTATAGGACAGTTGTGATACCAGCTTTGCTTTATGGGACGGAATATTAGGCGGTCAAAAAATAACATATCCATAGGATGAGTGTAGCTGAGATGAGGATGTTGAGATGGATGGGTGGCAAGACAAGAAGGGATAAAATTCGAAATGAATACATTCGGGAGAACTTAGGTGTGGCTCCAATAGGCGATAAGATGAAAGAAAGTAGACTTAAGTGGCCGGGCCATATGCAACACAGACCTAGTATAACACCTATTAGGAGATGCGAGTTGGTCCAAGTATAAAGCTTAAAAAGAGCAATGTGTAGTGTCAAAAGACATGATTGGAAGTAATGAGAAAAGATATGGGGACTTACGGCCTTACTGAGGGTATGGCCCTTGATAGAGCATAATGTAGATTGAAATTCATGTAGCTGACTCGAAATATTTGAGAAAAGGCTTTGATGATGATGATGATGATGAATTGGAATAATTTTCAATTCATGAACACAATTCTAAACTATCAAATTCTGAAATATTTGGTTAATAATTTAGTTTACCATTGAATAAAAAATACAAACATCGGAAACTAATTTTAATATTTATTTTCAAAAAATATTAATTTCAAATCATTGTGGTTCCTTCCAATTAGTGGTGTAGAACTACTAGGTTTTAGACCACTTAGAGTCCTTGTAATGAGGGTCTGGAATGGTTTGTTTTGGACTGCCTTGAGTCTTTGTAATAAGTGATTTAGGACTAATAGTTAGGTGCTGTTTGGATTCTTTACGATATGCAGTTTGGAACTATTTTGGGGAAAAATAAAAAAATATGAAAAGTGGAACATGAGCCCAAATCCCCGTAGACTTATCACTTGAGAATGGGTTGGGGCCGTAGCGGTAGTACCAACTAGCCCTATGATGAAGTCTCTGACTCTATTCTCACCAAAGGGTAGGGGACCGAATCCCTGACTTACCTTTTTTTTTTTTTTATACTGATTTACCCAAAAAAAAAAACACTCCATTCTCACCAAAGGGTAGGGCCCAAATCCCTAACTTACCCTTTTTTTTTTTCACTTTTTTACCCAAAAAAAAGTGGAACATGAGTGTAAGTGTAAAGTAACATTTATTAAAAGTTTAATTGATAAATCTAAATGAGTTTAAATTTATAATTATAAATTAAAAATTATATTTGAGAAATATCATTAATTAATGAAAAATTTATATAAAGTTGCAACCTTAAACTATTGAAGTAAGGTGCACCAAAAAAATCCTCTAGAAGAGAGTGTTTCGATAATGGAGAATCCACCAATCAATCATCTTGACTTCGAGTTGTGTGGATATAAAGAAAAGAATTTTAAGTCTTAAAAATGGTTCATCTTGTAACAAGTTATTTGGACCGTCTATTTTGAATATTTTAGATCTTTATAGATTTTCTTGATCCGTAACATTTTTAAAATTTTAGACTTCATAAATAGGGATAAAAATAGATTTTCAAGCTATCATAAGGTTTTTAAAAACAAGAACTACTTCTCCAAGCACATTTTAGAGGTGTGCCATAGTTCTAAAATATAAAGAGGGCGCCATATACGGACATCATCCTTAATTAATTAAAAAAATAAATTTAAATTATAACTACTTTATAGCATAGGGAATACATGGGTCACTCACGTTTTCAATTGTCTAATACTTTGCAAGAAAGTACTCTCATAAATAAAATGTCAAACTTTGAGTCTCAATTAACTGTTTGTGATGATGACATCACCTTATTAATAAAACTATTATTAATATCACTTATAGTTTTTGTTATTACAAAAACATCTAAAATTTTATTTTTTGGGAAAGTATTCAAAGAGAACATTTACTTTTAATACAAGCATGTCACAATTAATCTTATCCGTTAGATTTCAAATTGGGTGGTTGTGAGTGTGATTGACTAGACTCAAAGTTCAAAAAAAATATTGTCGAACTTTGTGACGCACCAAATCCATCCAATTTGACATATAATGACCAGTAGCAATAGTGACCTCCTTGTAAGAATGGTAAATGGCCTTATTGTATACAATCCCTATTTTTTACATGTAAACTTGTTTTTATGAAATTATTTTGTTATACCCAAAATAGGCCCACAAAGGTCAGGCTCTACGGATCTATTAGATCTGTAGTGCATATGACACTTCCCAGTTTGGGAAGAAGCACCCAAAAAGGGGCCACGTTTTGGTAGTGGTGCAAAAGGCAATGTTGTTATATGATCTCCATAACGGTGCAAACGCCACCACAATTTTGTAAGGTCATGTCGAGACTCTTGGTGATACTTCCATTTTTATGAAGTGCTAAAAACTTCAATGTTCTAACAAAACTGTAGCACCCAGTGCTACAGAAATGGAGAGCTGTGGATCTAATAGATCCTTTAGGGAGCGGCAGACGGTACAATTCTAATGGGATAGTAACAATGTTATTTTAGATATAATGAAAAATTTCGAGAAAAATAGATATGCACATAAAAATAAAAAAAATGGTATTTTGTAATTCAACAAATTATGAGGAATATTAGCGATAATTTCACTAAAATATTATTTTTTAGAGTATTAATAATTGTTTGTGAATCCCAGTAACATTTTGATTTAATAAGCTCCCAATTAGTATTTTTGTTTAAAGCCTAGGCATTACTGTTATTTCATTTTAATTTCTAATTAATTTTATTTATTACTTAAAAATATATAAGTTTTTACTCAATTACATTCAAATGCGTAATTACTTATATAGGATATCAAATTGTTACTCAAAAGCTAACACACATTAAAATTGTAATTTCATATTAATAGGAATTCTATTCACAATTTAAAATTAAGTTAACAGCATAAAAAAAAATAAAAGTAGAAAACGTAGTTTTCTAAACCATTTTTGGTGAACCTTTTATTTTACAACATTATTAAAACCATTACTATCTATTCTAAACATAATATCGATTGATGCTCCCTCAATACATACTCAAATTTTTAAACAATGGGTTTGTATATTGCAAAATTAAAATATCATCCCTACTTTTTTTTTAAAAAAATACTCCATACGTTCAAAAATGGAAACTAAAATTTACATAAAAATATCCTCAAAATGAGCTTTTAACATGGAGTAAATATATAATGTGCTACTGTAGGATCATTGTCACACAAATTTCACCATCTTGTTGAAATAAAGCGCCTTTACCGTCCGACAAATTGCATGGATGAAGATTTACGTTAATTGCTAATAAGACAAATAGAGCTACTAATTTTATTTTCTTGTCAATTAGCATTATTTTTATCTGAAAAGACAATAGATTTTTAATCATTTTGAATAATTTTTTTACCAATTTCTAATTTCTTCAAAGGGACTTCTTTGAAATAAATTTCATTTTATAATACAAAACTATATTTTAAGTAAATTTTAATTTGCATATTTTTATTAGTTTTTCTTTTAAAGGTTGAAATTTTTATATCATAGAATTAAATTTTTAATAATTGAAATATAACTAAATAAGTTCATTTTATGTTATGTTAGGGTACTCATACATATGAATATTTCTTTAATGTACTCAACATTTTTTAACACTCATTGCCCCTTGTTTGGTAATTGAAATTTTGAGTAAGAGCATTTTTCGTCATTAGGAGCGGTAGGATAGATATTTCTATAAGAAACATTCATTGCTCCATGTGGGTGATATCACACCTTATGTCGATGATGTTATCCTCCACTATAATTAATAAATGCTTCTCTTTCTACCAAGAATTTATACTTTACCTTTAATTAATTACTTAAAATACTCTTGGACAAAAAGTTACTACATGGTGGGGTAATGGCATCAAGTATCCAAAAATATTGAGTACCTTAAGGAAATAATCATATAGGGTATCAAGTATCCCAAAATATTGAGTACGTTAGGGAAATAATCATATATGTATGAGTTTCCTGACACAACTCAATTTTAAAAGACCAAATTCTTAAAATTTTAATTTATCATAATCATCATTATCATAGATTTTTTCCCAAAATTCTTAAAATTTTAATTAATAAATTAAAATGTGTTTCATATTATAATTATGAATTAATTTTGTTCTATTAGTAAATTTTTTAATTTCTCCTTGAGTAAGAAATATTGCTCAGAATTATAAATTTTAGTTGACCTATAAAATTAAAGTTAATTCCTTTTTAATTTCCAAATGCTATGTAATTTCTCAAATTATATTGCTTACATTTTGGTGCTTTTAGCGAGCAAGTATCATATTTGTCTTCTCAAAAGTTTCAAATATTATTTAATCACTTAAATTTAAATGTTTAGATGTGGCTTCTTTGAGAGAGAGAGAGAGAGAGAGAGAGAGTGAGAGAGTAGAGAGAAATCAAGGACCATGTTCAACAAGAGTTATTGCTACAATAGACAAATCCACTATTTCTCTCCATTTAAATTAACTTAATACAAATGGATATGATTTTTCGTTAAATTAGACTATGGCCACTCAAGAAAAAATTTGCTATTGCTATCCAAGTAAACTAAAAAAGCACAAATGAATATGACTCTTTGGCGTAAATAAGACTATGCCCACTTAAAGAAAAGGGAGAGAAGAAAAAGAAACATAAGTCGTCCTCTTTAATTTACAGACAATTTGAGATCTAAAAACTCATAAAATGATTTCCTTACTTAATTTAAGAAGTTAGCTGTGTATTTGAGAAATCATGTCTATAAATGAGTTCTTTATTAATTCAAAACCAAATTTCTAATATATAACCAAAGTTTAGAAGGATAATCCTTTTTTAAAGTACCGATACCCAATATTTTTGATATAGGAGTTTTCTAGAAAAAGGGAAGTATTCCAAACTATGTTTAAAGGTAACCTATGATTTCACAGTATGCTTTAGTTAAATTTGCTCCTTAAAATAGTTATTTCTTAAAAAGAAGGTCCTTTGATGTAAGCCACCCATTATTTGGTTCCACAATCTACTAATTTATAAAAATCTCATCCATTTATTTAATTTTTTCACTAAGCCTATATCTCAACTCAAATTATGGAGGAGAAAAAAAAAAAGAAGACAAAACCTAATCTATTATCAACACTACCCCTTAATTCATGCATTTGATCACATTTATACCTTTAAGTCTCAAAAAAGTAAAAACGACTATGTCTACAGGAAATCAGGAATAGACAACTATTTATAAAACATTCAGGGAAAATTTAAACATTCAAAATATACTGGTGGAATCACCAATATTAGTTGGATAGAACATGGCAGCCAGGCAATAAACTGAAATAAATAAATATATAAAGTGGAAAGATAGAAAGATACAGATGGGAGAGTTTTGTTGTGATTTCTTCTCTGTTTTTTCCCTTTCAAGCTTTTGCATGGTACATTTCAGACCTCCATTCTGCATTATAAAACATTTATACATTTATAAAATGCTCTTAGAAAGTATTCGTGGGTATCTTTTATAATTTTGATATGGCACACGAGTCTAAAATAGAATATGACCATGAATCTCTATGAATAATTTTTAATTATACATCTTATTTTTAAAAAACAAATGACTTAAAACAAAGCGTGCAACTCATGTTCTATTGCTAGCAGTAACAAAAACACACAAACTCTCTAGCTGTAAAAAGTGAGAAACCAAGCAAACATTTCTTGACGTGTATTTGTGCCAAATACGAGACTACTCTTAGCCAGTGCATTTGTGTGTGTGCATGTGTGTAGTGTGCATGCAACGTAGCAAAAAATCTGCCAAGCAGAAGGATTGCATTTTAAGTTATTAAATTTTTGTTTTGGTAAATGGTAATATGAAATTGTTTCAGTATCAATGAAAAAATAGACGTAATTTCATTATCTACTGCAGCTTGTTGGTTCTTTGATTGCCTTGTCATATTATTTGAGGAACCTATTGTTGTATTGGCTGATATTTGTATTGACTGGTCACTATTTGCTTGAACTTTTTGATGTATATATTGCATTATAATCTTAAACAACAGAATTTTACCTGTTAGCCCTTCGCTTTGCTTTTTCACAAGTCTTTTTTTTCCCCTATTATTTTGGGTATTCATATTAAGCTTAGTTCTTCTTTTGCTACTTTTCAAGAAAAAAGAAAAGAAAAGAAAAAGTGAGCATGGTTCTTCTGACAGATGCTGGGTGCAGGTGCTTCGGGTATCTTATGATAGGAATAGGAAAGTCCGTCTCCAACCACTTCTGCATGATTCCAGGAAATCTGCAAAACGAAAGGTGTCCCATTTGATGAAAAGCGATATTGGCATTCATGCCTCTAAAAAGAAGAAAACCTCTGAGAATACTATGTCTAGATTGCCGTTGGTTCTTCCCAATTTAGCATCAAATGACTCAGCACCATCTGAAAAAGATGCAGAGAACCAAACAATTCAAAACTTCAGTCATGCTTTTCCACATGATCATGATGAATACAGGATTGATAATTCTATCAATGAAGATGAGGATATGGGTACTTTTATCAATCAGTTTACCCATTCAAAGCTGAAATCATCACGCAAAAAGAAATTTCAATGGTCAGATGGATCAGATAGGTAAGAAGAATTGGCATTCAATTGCAGTTCCCTTTCTATTTATGTGGGGGTCACCAATGTGATACATGTAATTTTCAAAATTAAAATGATTCCCTTATGCAAAACAGGCGCTTGGTGATCCAGTATGCAAGGTACCGTGTGGCTTTGGGTGCAAAATTTAATCGTGTTGACTGGACAACTATACCTGATTTACCTGCACCCCCAGACACTTGCAGAAGAAGAATGGCGATCTTAAGACAAAGCGGTTCAGTGAGAAGAGCTCTTATGAGTCTTTGTAATCTGCTTGCTGATCGATATGTCAAGCAGCTTAATGAGACTTCGGCAAGGGAAGTCACGGATGGTGCTGCTACTGAATTAGCCATTCATGAGTCAAATATTCATGAATTTCATTGGGATGATTTTGATGAACCAAGTGTTAAGTTGGCTGTGGAGGAAGTGATCAGGAGTAAAAAAATGAAGTTGGATGCTACTAAAAGAATTGGGCCCAAAAGCAGAGGAGATGTGGGTTATCTTCAAAAGAACGGAGATTCAGAGGCCCAAGAAGACAAAAGTAGCCAGTCTCGTGAGGTAGAAAGATGCTCTTCCATAGATTTGGCAAACAACTCTCTAAGCTCACAGGATCCCAAGGTCAACCTTGAGTTGGCTTCATCTTCCTATTCTAGAGATCAGGTCCAGAAATCTTCTGAGATATCACTTTCCAATTCCCAAATGGTTACAAAAGTTGGCCCAAATAGCAGTCCTTATCTAAAGTTTTTGCACAAACAAGAGATTCCAGCCAAAAAGTCAGAATGTGTATCGTTGGCAGTTGCCAATGCTGTGGAGCTCATAAAGCTAGTCTTCTTGAATTCCTCAGCCACAACTGAGGTTCCTAATTTGCTAGTGGATTCATTACGGCGCTTCAACGAAAAAGATATTTTTGCTGCCTTCAATTACCTCAAAGCACAGAAGTTTGTGGTATGCATTCCCCATACTTTCAAATGCAATAGTGCATGGATTTGACTTATGCAATAACTTAGCAAAAAAAGAAAAAGGACATATTCTAATAAAACTGCATTTTTCCTCGAGCATATAAATTCTAGATTTATAATAACCCCAATGCATTGAATTATCTAGCTGTAATGCCTGCTTTTCCGATTTGTTTGTGCTGATGCGAAAACTACTGTTATTGATGTATGGTCTCGTAAATTATTAATGATGGTGGTAGTTATCTGTACATCATTACAATAGGAGTGATCTCTATAGTTCATTATGCTCTGTACGTTTTATAACTGTTCCATTTCATAAGCAGGTCCCTGGCCGTGGCATTCGACCGTTTGTGCTCTCTCCGAAGTTCTTCCAAGATGCCTCTTCTTCTCCCTTTCCAGTCAGTACGGGACAAAGGTCAGCCAAATTTGCATCCTGGGTTAGTGAGAGAAAAGAAGATCTTTTGCAGGAAGGGGTTAATCTCCCTTCTGATATGCATTGTGGTGAGGTTTTCCACCTTTGTGCCCTTGTTTCCTCTGGGGAATTCTTCATTTTCCCAAAACTGCCGAACAAAGGTGTAGGAGATGCTGAAGGGATGCGTGCTTTGAAAAGAAAATCAAAAGGGGAAACACCATCTGATAGCGGAAGGTTTAAGAAGCTCAAACTTGCATCCAAAAAGCTAGGTGAACTTCGCCGAGAGAAAGGATTTCCTGGCATTAAGGTAGTCCTGAACAGTGTGATGATTCCAGCTGTGGAATCTCTAGAATTTTGTCTGGACAGTGCGAAACAGGAGAGTTCTTCCATGCACGTCGAGAACGAGCAATCCTTTTCAGGGTCTTGTTTTAGATCTGGTGCTTTTACTGAAGAGCTTCCTTCTAATGAGCCATTATGGGACTCAATGGCCAAATGTGCCAAACTGTTATCTTCACTGGTTTCTTCTCAACCTGAATGTGGTCCCATGGATCCTAAAACATTTGAAACCGTTTATTTTTCCATTCATAAAGCTGGTGAGGATGGATTGGATTTGGGAGAAGTTGATCAGCTTATAAGTGATGGTGGTAGGATATATATTCCTGTTCTCAGGTTCTCTTTTATTGCTGTTAAAAGATTACTAAGAACCCTTTCCTAATGGTCTGATCATGATTCATACATTTGATATGTTTTATGATTTTTTCTTTCCTTGGTCAGGCACAAAGATAACTCAGGTGATCTTGGATGTGCTACAAGTACACAGGCTAGTTGTAAAGGTATGACCTAGTGAGGCCTTAATTCTATTGGATTTTTGATACTTGATTTTACTTGTCATATTAAAGTTTCCTACTAGTTACTTACGATCTTTTTTCCTGTATTGAAGTTTTGTAAAGTTACTTATCAATAAGTGAGAACTAGATCTATGTTAGCAAATGTTTATCATTAGTTAACCAAGTCATTGAATTTTCGGGTGAATGGTTATTGTTATTCGGTGAACTGAGGGGCAAAACCTTTGACATTTGATGGTTGGATCATTGATATGTTGAATATGCATGCTGAGGAATTCCACAAATTCTAAGTTTTTAAGCCATATTCATTCTTCTTTAAAGTTAGGGTTTGAAAGTAAATGCTGGGGGCTTCATTGTCATCTCTTCTCTGAATTTCTAAAAGCAGTAGTCTATCAATCCCAGTCACTCGTAACCATTGTATGCTAATCAATGTCTATGGAAACTAGACCTGACCAGGTTCCTGGTTAAGGCTTAATTTAACACGCAGAAGAAAGAACCAAAACAAAGTTGGGTCTCAGCTGGTCGTTAAACTGTTGGACTAGGTCCCAGTTTGAGCTATGCTTATTAGAAAGCTTTTATTATAGTTGATGATGCAGGACGCAAGTTTCAAACTTGCATTGCCGCTATGATTTCCGTATACTTTAACCATCTCAGAAAACCCACACTTATTCTCACAGTAGAATAGCTACATGCATCTTCTTCATGTGTTTGAATCAATGGCTCGTCTAGCTGTCTATTTAGATGACTTAACATGGTGGGAATCAGTTATTATTGTTTAAATGTGGTTTCTGTATACTATCTTCCATGAACTGAGCATGAATAATGCAATCAGATCATGTCCTTGTTCTAAACTAATCTCTGATTATTGTTACTGCATGCAGGTTAATGCTTTTGATCACATTCGAGTGCTTGCTTCAAGTTTTGGTGCTAAGTATTCTCTCCACCCCATATCTCCTAATATTCCAAACACCATATCTGTTCCCAACTCCAATCCCATGACCATGGATGGACAAAGCTCTGAGACAACCTCTAAAGAGAACGTTGACAGGCCTCATGTTTCAAATCAGAACATCTATTTGAATCTCTCTGATGGACGTACAGTTATCGTCTTGGATGAACTTGAACCAGATGTTGAAACCTCCACTGAACCTAATCAAACTGATGGAGCTGATAATGCATTGGCTTCTTCAAATGGGTTTTGGCCAATATTGCCGTGGCTAAATGGGGATGGAGGCACTGACTCTGTCATGTATAAGTCTTTGATGAGGCGGGTTGTTGGTATTGTAATGCAAAATCCGGGCATCTTAGAGGTGGTAGCTTTTGACTTCGTTTCGTATTGAACTTGAAACATTGTAATGCACTGACTCTGATGTGTTTGGAATAATTGGTTTTGCGATACTTTTCCTAGTTGTTTCCATCA
Organism: Amborella trichopoda; assembly: GCF_054954075.1. Taxonomy (NCBI): domain Eukaryota; kingdom Viridiplantae; phylum Streptophyta; class Magnoliopsida; order Amborellales; family Amborellaceae; genus Amborella; species Amborella trichopoda. The sequence continues at coordinate 2,373,601 of NC_142344.1, forward strand.
TTTCCATTAGTCTAAGTATAAACTTTTTTTGTTTTGTTTTGTTGATGCATTCAAGTAGAATTATACTACTTTAAGTATAATTTTTATTTGGTTGATTACAATCATGCCTTTTGACTTATATCATTGTGGTTCAAGTTGGTATAGGTCAATGTAGTATCAGGCAAGTGTTAGGGGTTCTAATTCCAGTTCTGTTTTCCATTGTGACAGGATGATATCGTCCGAAGATTTAGCATATTGAATCCGCAGGTACATCAATCACATATACTTTGTATTACGTGATTCGTTTTTATACATGCGTGTGTGTATAAGCCATTATCATCATCATCCAAACCTTATCCCAATTATTTGGGGTTGGCTACATGAATCCTGTTCCTCCATTCTATAGGTTCAAGATTCATGATAAGACGTGGAAAAGTTTTATGCTGGCTGCTTATTTAATGCAATCCACCTCCATTCTTATAGTAAGTGTAAAACACATATTGCTGAAATACTGCATTGCATATGTATGTACCCATGCATGTTATGGCTAGAAATTCTTTGTTGCTTCCATTGCTCCATATACTAATTTTACTTCTGTAAGAGGGTGGTTATAGCTTTCTGAGTCACCAGCTTGAACCTTTTAATTGGCATTCATATAGGTTCTATGAGAGAGAGAGAGAGAGAGAGAGAGAGAGAGAGAGGGAAAGACTTTACATTTGGATGTGGTCATAACTTTCGAGACACTGGCTTGAACCTTGTAATTGGGAATATTGACATTGGAGAAAGAGGGGTGGGGAGAGAGAGAGAGAGAGAGAGAGAGAGAGAGAGAGAGAGAGAGAGAGTTTCAAACAATTGGTTTTCTTTCCTCATTTCCTTGGTAGTTTCAGCTTTCATGTTTGTTAGCACTCAGCACCAGTGTTAAAAAAATCAACTCGGCCAAGGTACTCAGCCCTTGGCCGAGCTGATCTACTCAGGCGTGTTTAAGTAACTCGCCCGAGTAGAGTTCGAGTTTAAAAAAAAAAAAATCACCACATTAATTAGAATATATATAAAGTATCCTTCGCATATATTACATTATGCATCAAATGGTGTACAGGTCAGTTCACGCTCTCTTAGGGAGTGCTAGATGTGAAAGGTCTTGAGTTCGAATCCTGGTTTCACCTTATGCTTTGTTTTGTTAAAAGAATAAGTAGTATTTTTTTTTGGGTAATTCAGTAAGGATAACAAGCCCCTACCCATTTTTGAAATTGTTAGTGGTTTTTTAATGCGTTGGGTGAGAATGGAAGCTTAGACTTTAGCTTGGGTGCAATCCCAACCCCATTCTCAATAAGGAGCATTTCAATACTTATAATGTTGGTCTTGCACATTTGTATGCAAAATATTTAGTGGTGCGTTGGGTAGGGCGCCCGCTTTTAAAGTACTTTATAAGAGGACTTGGGTTCAAATCCCATTCTCTCAACTTCGGCTACTTTTTTTTTTCACTCTCGGTTTGCCCTTAAAAAAAATAAAATAAAAAAACTATGATACACTAGAGGGATTCGAACCCTCGCCACAATGGATAACACTCACGCATGCCCAGCACGCTACTTAAGTTTTAGTTGTTAAAGCTGGCAGATTATTGTAAATAACAATTAAAAATATGTGTACAGTATACTCAGGGCAAACTCGCTTTGCCCGTAGGGCGAGGCCGAGTCCGAGTTGAACTCATCTGGAAACCATGCTCAGCACTAAATAATCTGAATAAGTTTCTTTAGCTCGTCTTTGAATTCAAATGTATAGCATCAAACTATTTTTAATGTTTAACAAGAAGCCTCTCTCTCTCTCTCTCCCTCTCCCTCTGCAGAATTGCAGGAAACTGTTGGAGCTGCTCATTGTGGAGGACCATCTGAGAGTGAGAGAGATGTACGAGACCTTGTCCGGCTCTCCCCCAAGCATTCTTGGGGCCCCCCTCAAGCCTCTGGCAGTATTTCAAAGACATTATTTTGCAAATCCGAAGAGTACACATGTTCTATGACTGGGAATCCATTAAGTTCCAATTTTTACGGGCAAAAAGCATCAGTGAAGTGGTTTCCTTTAAGTTAAAACTAACTTGTGAAAGCTGAAAGCTACAACAGTACAAATGACGTTTCCTTTAAGTTAAAACTAACTTGTGAAAGCTGAAAGCTACAACAGTACAAATGACGTATTGAGAAAAATCCGTTTTTATTTAAAATTAGTTATATGTACAATTATCTATTTGAAATTCAGCTATATGTACAGTGGGTAAACACCCGTGCAAAATCAGGGCCACCACTCCGAAACTCTTTATGCGCCAAAGAGGCTCGAATTAATATCTACATCACACTTGGGACATTTTAGAGACCTCCAAGAGAGAGAGAGTTTTTCGTATAAGTTGCTAATAAAATGACCCACAAATTGCTAGTGCTTGATAATTTGCAGTTTTGTATATGTGAAAGAATAAGGCAACTTCCAAGGATGGAAAGAAGGTTCATGTAAGGTGTCAATCTTATACTGTAGAAGTAAAGCACGCCTCAAAAACCCCTTGGAAAATATTGCTTTGATGTTGGAAATCCCTCCAGTTGGTCATCTCAACCTTAAGATATATGAATATAAAGAAAATGCCTTCAAATTTTATAAACAGTGCATCTGGAAAACAATGCTTAGATTGCTCATTTTCAAGATTAGTCTATAAATCCGCCCAGATCTGTCACTTTTGGACTTTTAAATTTCCTAAATAGAGGTTAAAATAGATTTTCAAGTCAACACAAAAATTTCCAATACCCAAATAATACCTTCGCACAAATTTGATAGTGCCTTGACTTAATTGCTTAAGATTGTCACCTTATATAAACCGCACCCTTAATGAAACTACACTAACTTTTGAAATAACTCTTGGCACTTTTGTCATTGGTCCATAATCCATGTAATAATACTTCTAGGGTTTGCATTCTAAAAGACTACATATCCATGGTACGAGGAGGTCACGATCTGTCCCAGCAACCAGTGTTTTGGCCAACTAATTTTATGTCCACCATGCTAAAGGCAAATGATCTTATTATGTACTTGTCCGCATAGCCATACCATACACAAACGACATTATATACATTCATATCATATATATACTAAACTACATCGTATGCATTTCATGTCAGATTTATACCATACACAAGTGCAATCTATGCTGTCCAATCGTTACGATTACCGTACAAAAATTCTTGCATCAAAAATGCCCTTTATCAGCTAAAAAGTGGATCAAGGCTGAATTCTTCTCGTTGGTGTCCTTGAATTCGGCTCTCCTGCCATGCCCTGGAAATGGAGAAAGAATGATCATACATTATCACATGGGAAAAGTTAATAGAGAGTTGTGGCTCTAAACAATCAAATTTGAGCCTACCTCAAAATTTTCATTAGAAGAGGTTGTTTTGATGCTCAAATATATTCAAATTGATCATCTTGACATCATGACATCAAGAAGAAGGGATTCAAGCTTTGGAAATAGTATATTTTGTAACGCATTTTTGAACCGTCAATTTTCAATATTTTCAAGTTTTCATAAATCTATCGGTCTACACTATTTTTGAAGTTTTAAACTTTATAAATAAATATAAAAATATATTTTAAGACCATCACAAAGATTTCCAATATTGAAACCACATTTCTCGATACCATTTGAAGGTAGGCTCTAATTTGATTGTTTAGAGCCTAGGCTCTATACAAACCGCACCCTTATCATATAGCCCCAGAGTTTTCCACAACTGTTACCATCCCCCAAGTGTTTTAAAAATGGATTGGGGTGGACTGTCCACTCACCGATCCTATGTCAGATCGCTAATCTTGATTGGACTAGGCTGGCAATCAAAAAAATATTAACAACATAAAGGAAAATACAATAAGGGTTTATGGGTTACAATTTATTAACATATATAAAAAAAATTAGAAAAGCTAAAAAAATGAAATAAATAGATAAAAGGGGGGGATTTTGGGGGGAGACTGACTGGTTCCAGTTCCTTCTCACAACTGGATCGGTCCAGGTGATTCCTGGTCCAAATAGGGTGATTCCCCGATCTAGACCCTGTTTTTTAAAACAACCCTTTGACTTGAGAAAGAATTCCTGAATATGACCAAATAATCCCCAAACATTTCTAAGGTAGATGCTCAATAAGATGCAAAAGAATCTTCGGAAATGTCTATGGTACTCCGGAATCTTACCAAATTTGCCCAATGGTATTCCATAGAAGACAACATTCAATGAAAGGACATACGCATTCAGTTATATGTGATTTTTATCTTCTTTTGTTACGATTGGACTACCATCTTGAACCATGGGGGCATGTGGGTAATTTACAAAATTATTCATCATTGCTAGTTAGTAATAGCTCAAGAGTTTGTGTAGCATACTCCAATGGGAGCAGCACACTTACTCCCTCAGGTGAAAGAGCCGCTTTGGTGGCTTTATTCCACCTGAAATTTTGGAATACACTTCAGATTTGCCAGAAGAGAATTTTCAAAAAAGTAAAAGGATTTTGAGTTCCTAAACATTTATATCTGACCATCCACAAATTGGACAATCTTTGTTTCAATCTTAGGATGTTTTTTTGGGCACATGTACAATGCGCGGTCACACAACACACACACACTCTCTCTCTTAATAACATAATATTAGATTGGTCGCTAGGAAGAAAGTGTTACAATCCGAAAATTTGAGGTCCTAAGAAAAATCCTATAGAGGATTTAAGAAAAATCCTATAGAGGATTTCACCCGAGAGAGTGAATGGAAGACATGCTCCCACGCAAGTATATAATCATTTGGCATAGCTCCCACATGACATGTAATCTTTTGTCATAGCTCAAAACCCTTTGTTTGAACAAGGTCATTTTTTAAAATGAAATAAGGATCACCTGGTAGTATCCACAGAAAGTCAAGTTCCAACAGCTTTTGGACATTATCCAGCTGAGTAATAACTGCAAAAATGAAGCACTACCTTGGTAAACTGCACATAAATGACAAACCACTGTGTTCAACAAAAGCAGTAAATGAGCCTAGAATTACCTGAATCACAGTTGTACATTTCAAAAATGCTAAAGCTTTTATCAGACCTTGCAGCAATATGGTCCCCCGTGAACAAGGTCTTCATAGGCTTGTAGAATAAGCAGGATGATCCCTGAGAATCAATATCCAAAATAATTGCACCTTTAGAAAAAGAAAAGTGTATATGTGCTTGCAGGCATGCATCCATATACATAAAATTTACCTCAGTGTGACCTGGCGTGCATATGATCTCAAAATCGGGACCAACGGTCCAAGGTCCATCACCATCTAATTTCATCTCAACATCTGCAGTGTCTATTTGCACCTGAACAGACAGATCCATATGCCAATGTACCAAAACATAAAGAAATACATACAAGAAATTGGTTAGCCAAAAGCTTACCTACTTATTTGGGCAACTTTGGCAAGAATGTTTGGTTTTTAATCATACACATATGTACATGAACAAATTCATGTATTAACATATATATGTTATACATGCATTCATGTGTGAATATAGAGATACACATCATGTCTTTGTTCTATGAGAAGGCAATCCTTTTCACATCTTACCTAACCAGTGTCGAATGCTACATGGGCAGAACTAGAGATATATGATGAATTATCATCATAATCCCTGTATAAACACTCTCCATACCCCCTTTATGTCGCACCCTTTTTTATCTTTTTTGATATATCCTTTGTGTTGCTTGTTAAGCCTTTGTCAATTTCCAACATCTCCTCTTTTATTTTGGTTTTTGAACTTATGAGGAAAGAATGCTATAGGCAAACTTTTTTTTTTTTGAGAAAGTGCTATAGGCAAACTTAGGCAAAAAAATAGATGACTTCCCAAGTCTCCTTACTGTTTTTCATATCTTGTTTTCTTTCTTTGTGTCATAAATACTTATATTTGATTATTCTATTTTTACAATCTTTCTTTGATCTTTTTTTAATTTTGGTCCTTTTACATTTGGGAGAACTTACGTGTGGCTCTAATAAGCAATAAGATGAGAGAAAGTAGACTTAAGTATGGCTCTAATAATCGACAAGATGAGAGAAACGCCATCATTGGAAATAGTGAGAAAATATATTGAGACTTATGGGCTCACTGAGGGCATGACCCTTGATAAAGCAGAATGGCAGACCATGATTCGTGTAACCGATCCCAAATAGTTGGGAAAGGCTATAATGATAATAGTCCTTTTACCATGATTAGGGGAAGAGGACCTGCTTTTTGCATTTATCAGCTCAACAATAAAATCACCAATTTGTTTAAAGCAATGCAGGCCTGAGATTTCAAAGTTGAAGTGTCTCTGATTAACGCAAAAGAAAGGAAAGAAAATGAATAAGAGACGTCATGGACTCTCACTTCCAGTGAGTGAAGAATTCTGTCACACCGCAACCGCCTCGACCATTTGGCGTGATCTGCTACATCATCTCTAGATGCCAAAAGTAAAATTAAGATAATAAAAATTACTATCATCCAATGGACTCTGGTTTACGAGGGAAAAAATACACAATTGGGGAAATCACTGTCCAATGAAATGATGGAATGTGATGAAGGATGAAACCCATCATGTCTTGTTCTAGTGGTTCCCTCTCTCAGTCCATCACTATACATCATTTCATTGGATGGTGAGGACCTCCTGATGATAACTAGAGTATGAATTCCCATTTAAAAATAGTTTTGTTGGGAAAGAGCATGCTTTACAGAAGGGATGTGACCAGAACTCCATACCTATGAGTCAAGAACATGTATCGTGCACCACCAAGCATCTCAATGCGTTTTGCAAGATGTTCTGTGTATCGTGGGCTGCATCAAGGACATCTCATAGGTGAACTTAAGAGAATGCCAAATCAAATGCCAAATCAAATGAAATTTGTACTTAATGACATTTATATTTCTTCACTCATACATGGATATATTCAACTGCTTACGCAATTCCTTGTATGCATGTTTCTCTCCCATTTATTTATTTTTCTTTTATTCATCAGGGCTTTACCAAATAGTCTAGTGTTTTGGATTCCCGATTAATTGATTGCACATCAAGATTGAGAATCCCACACTAATCAAGAAAAGAAAGCAATGAATTCTTCCAACACTTATGTTAACTTGGGATTTTTCAGTAACTTAAAAGTTACCTGTCAACCATTATATTCCCCTCTGGATGCACAATCAAGTACGATGTTGCTCCAAAAGATTTTTCTGAGTGATAACCACAGTAGTAGACACCCTGCAAGCATTTGATAACAACTCAAAACATGCAGCATGCTTGATGTAATTCATTCCGATCTTCACAACTCCTTTGGTAGTGTCACAAGATAGAATTCCAAATCAACGATTGTATAATGTGAAAAGAACAAAGCCCTTTAGTAGCAATAGAACATTTATGGTAACTAACAGAAACTTGACAAACTTATGAGCTCTGATTAACAGAAATTTATGTCAAAGGTTGCAACCTTGTTCTGGAATCTGGACCTGTCTTGCTACTTGGCTAAGATACTTACCCAGCCTAGATTATGTTGTTACTTTCTTTGCTTCCCTCTTTAAATGCAATTTGAATTTTGGGTCACAGGATGTATATCAATGTTATTAAGACTGTTCGTATGGATTTTGGTTCAAAGGATGTAAATCAATGTTATTAAGACTGGCCTGGACGACTGAACGGTGCCTTGGCCAATTTGGTCCACATCAAAAAATATTTTTTTTCAAAAACCAGCCAAAAACAATGTTTGATCAGTTTTGGCTGGTATGAACATCTGGTTTTGACCAGTGGCATTAGCTAAACAAGGTTTGACAACATTTTTAAATGCATTTCATATTTATTCAACTATTAGTCTTTTTTTTTAAATTCTGGTCCAACTGATTCAATATGAAGTTAGACTAGTTTTGACTAAACTATACCTCTAACCGTTCAATGGCCAATCTTATAATGGTAACACTCATGTAAAAGAAGTTCCTTGTATTCTTTGGAGTAAATTGACGAACTGGAATCAATAAGTTGAAGATGGCCTTTTCCAATCTGGAAGGAATAGGTAGTGTCCACACCCATCATTCCTTTGAAAACCATGAGGTAAAAAATAAATAAATAATAAAAAGGAAGACTTGGATTTGATAATTTCAATGCAATTGTGTTGGTTTAAAAAGCTATATCAGTATTGTGAAAAATACGGGATGATGAACGGTGGCTATGAAATCTTCTAGTGTCATTTTGGCCTTCTTGTATAGGCACCTTGTTTTAGACAATGTGAACATTGAACTATCATCTAGCAATAGCAGCAGGGTCCAGGGTTTATTTGTAACTTAAGACTGCATAGATGTCTAGCTTTAATATTGATTCTTAAAAGTGGACTTCCCGTAAGGATCAATTTCACATTACCTATGAGGGAGTCAATAAGAAGATAGATAAGATTCATCTGTATATATTCTGCGAAGTTTGTGCTGCTTATAAATTAGATAGCTACCAAGATTCCACAAGAAGAATCTTTGAATCAAGGCACTCATGATTCCTATTGGCTGCTTCCCGAAACAGTAACAAAATCAAGAATGGTTGTTCTAGTTTTGGATGCTCTTTATTTATTTCTTTATTTATTTTCAAAGGTAGAATTAATAGTTTCCCATTAATACATTTAAAATCTCTTACATGATAAATAAACACTACAACATCAAATACACAATAGAAAGATGGAAAGAAAAAATGCAATACAGCATGTAATGTTGTAGCCCAATGGTCATAAGGATAAGAGTGAAAGCCAACAAAGAAATGGAATTACTGGGAGTTTCTTTCCATCAATGGGAATAGGAAATGTCCTCTGTACTTCTTGAATGTCGTATGGGGGACTCTCAGTATGAATGGAACTTGTTGGACAGCTTAGTAAGGCCTGCAACATTAAAAATAGTGGGGGGGTCTCTACCAAAAAGTCACAAAAATCATGATTTTGTCATTTTTAGTTAAGCTTAAGAGAATCTCATTTGCCCATCCAGTCCTCCAAACAGTGGAAACAAAAATCAGACTGTACAATTTGGATGGATGGTGCAGATGTTGGGAACATGTTTTAATTGAAGTGATCCACATTTTTCATGTAAATATCAAGAGAAACAAGCACGAGCATCAATCTGAAATAAATAATTCTAATGGACAAATATTACAAAAACCCATGTCATTAAATTTCAGAGTACCTTTTTTTTTCGAAATGCAGTATTCTTTTTTTAAAATTCAGTGCACCTATTGACAAGAAAAGCTCAAACTCTCAAATTTTAGATTCCCCAAAAATTGCAAATAGGTAACTAATAACTCCTGATGTATTTTTTATACTGAGTCTTCGATTCCAAAGTTTCGATCAGGGAAATGGCTGAAATTCGATCCAAAATTCACATTTTTACTTCACAATGGGCTTATTATTTAGTGCGAGCCACTTCAAAAAGCAGGGCTTCATTGGACGTGAAATTTTGCACATATGTGGATCTCATCTAGGCAATCCAAAAAATTAAAACACACACACACACAAAAGAAATGGGGGAAATGGAGTCCACAATTTTTGGTGAATGCAAATCGTACTATTGGTGGACATTGGATCCAAGCCTTCAAAAACTCATATCCAATGATGGAGTTCTACAGAGGCCAAAGTCTGGCAAATAGGATTCTAAAATCAGACTGGGCTTCTTTGAAATAAAAATTTCAAACCTTGAACAAACAAACAAAACCATGAACAAAAGGATACCTGAAGAGCTTTACGTCTTTCTTCCCCATGGAGTGGCTGTTTATACACAGCCGCCTGTTCGTCAATTCGTTTGAAAACTTGCTGCAAAGTACATAACAAGAATCATCGAGTTATTTGTCAATGTAGTTATAACTACCAGGTTGTTTATTAATCTTAACAAGAAGACACGATTCACAGTTACAGGGGCCATCCAGCGACAGGTATCACAATCTATACATCTCTCATCTGCAAATATCAATTAAACTTCCATTACAAAAATAGTGACTTTTCAAAATACAATTAGGATAATTCCAATAAAAAGGTCTATTTCATCGTGTTATCCAAATTGATAACCAATTAACAAAAACTAACTGATTCACAACAAAGTTACAGGATGCTCTTTTTCTTTTTCTGTTTATAGAAAAGAAAAACTAAAAAAGAAGGAAACACTAGTTTTTCATGGGAAAAAGATAAGAAAAATTTAAACCCCAAACTTTAGTAATTTTTTCTTGGTATTTTTCTCAATCATTTGTACATTTTCTATGAGTTCTCATTTGATTTTTCTGTATTTTAGATTGAGTTCTTGGTTGATGGCAACAAAATCACACACAGAACATTCAATGTGTTTCAGTTATAATAAGAGTGATACTTCTTCCTTTCGTTTTCCCTTTCATCATTTTTCTGAAGAGAACTTCAATAACAATTACCACAAAACTTTCAATTAATCAAGATATTTTCCCAAGAAATTAAATAAAATTATAATGTAGTCAAATTGGACACTGTTAAGATTTGGAGATAAAGTCCCGATTACTCACAAATCCCTCATTGCATTACTAAAGATATAGTATTCGAATTTAGCATGTCTCAGCATCTATGAAGAATTTCAACCCATTAAACCCACCCCCTCCTCCCCAACACCGAAGCACAGGTTTTTTTTCAATAACATCTTATAACTTTATAATACTACTATATAAATCTCCCCCAGAAGCCAGCTTCTGCAACTTCTCCATACAGAAACTATTCATACAATCCAATATAAAAACTAGGCACTGCTCACTCCTTTATCTCAATCCAATAGATCTTTCGAGAAGAGAAACACACCTATCCCACCAACATTGCCAAAACTACATCTACAAAAGCTTTCCCAACACAAGCAATCTCGGAAACTTCCAAAAAAAACCATCCATGGAACCAGATGAAAATCTAAGAACTATACACTGGTTTACACTTGATTTATCAGAACTTCGAAGGAGAATAAACTAACCTACGTAGAACTCTCCCTCTATATTTTGAGGCCGCCTTTGCTTAGAAAGCTTGGAAGCTGCTTTCACATTGAAAAATCCAGGGAATTTCCGTCCAAAATCTTTCTTCCTGCAACTTCTATTGGCCGGAAAAGAGGCCCGAATTTGAGATGAAGAAAAACTGGACTCCATTCTTATCATGACGGTAAGCAATGGAAAATGGAGCCCTAATTGTAATTGCTAGGGTTTTGATTTGTGAAGGGAAAGAGATAAGGAGTAGAGAGACAAGAATTGTCATAGGGTGCTGTGCTCCCGCGCGTGTTTTTCAGTGGTTGATTTATGCTTTCATTGGGTGCTGTGCTCCCGCGCTTGTTTTTCAGTGGTTTATTTATGCTCATATACATAATTGATTCTTCACTATAAAACCTTCTCTTCCAATTTATGAATTTGTAAAAAAAAAGAATCAATTAACTCTTTATATAAGGTTGAGGCCATGATCAAGGGAGGACCTTAAAAATTCATTAAAAAAGGTGTAAATATCAGAAAAAATTAGGTTTCAAGACTTGGAGATAGCCTCTTTTTGTAATGTATTATTTAGATCGTCAATTTTCAATATTTTCAAGTGATCATAGATCTATTCGATCTATATCATTTTTAAATTTAAATTTTATAATTAAAAATAAAAATAAATTTTCAGGTCTTCTTAAAGATGGAAAAAATTTGTATAAGGTTACAACCTTATAGAAGAAAAGTGCATCTCAAAAATCCTACAGTGGAGAATGTTCCCATATAGGAGAACCCTCCAACCGATCTAGACCTTTAAATGAATGAACAGGAAGAAGAAAAAGAATTTCAAGTTCAAAAAATAGTACATCTAGTAAAAAGTCATATGGACCGTCTGTTTTCAATATTTTCAAGTGTTTATTAGTTTGCTTGATTTGTACCATTTTTTAAATTTTAAATTTTAAATTTTCTAGCTAAATTTAAAAGAGATTTTAAAGCCATCATAAGATTTTTGACGTCGAAACGACATCTCTAGGTAAATTTTATAGGTGCATCTGACCTCTGACGTATAAGGATGCAACCATATACAAACCTCACCCCTTAAAGATTTGTTGTACTCAAAACAACACATTTCAACACTATTTGAAGGTGTGCCCTATTTTCATTGTTTTGAGCCTCATTCTTATACAAACCACAGCCTTAGTTAAAGGGTGATGTTTGTATAAGATACCCACTTTATACTAAACGAGGAAGGCATACCTCTCAATTTGATTGGAAGATTTAGTTTCAACGTCGAAATCTTGTGAATCTCTTGAAAATCCATGTTTAACTTTAATTATTAAATTTAAAATTAAAACATAGTGCAGATCAGGGAATTATGAAGACTTAAATATCTTGTAGAGAATCTAGACAGAATTATGAAGACTTAAATATCTTGTAGATAGTCTAGATAATTTATTACAAAATGTATTATTTTTAAAACTTGAAATTCTCTATTTATTTATTTTTCCACAACGCTTAAGCCAATATCAAATCGAAATTGTTTATTACCGCACCATCGCAATTTAACTCCTACAAATAATGTTATTACCTTGAATGTATTATTTTCTTAGTTAAATATGTTATGATAAAGTGGTTTATAAAGGGAAAAGTTTATATAGAGCTGAGGCTCTAAACAATCAAATTTGAGCCTATCTAAAAAATTTCATTAGAAGAGGTTGTTTTGATGTCCAAATATCTTCAAATTGATCATCTCGACATCAAAATGCATACACATGAAAAAAAAATGATTTCAAGTTTTGGAAATAGGGTATTTTGTAATGCATTTTTGGACCGTCAATTTTCAATATTTTCAAGTTTTCATAGATCTATCGATCTATACTATTTTTGAAGCTTTACACTTTATAAATAAATATGAAAATATATTTTAAGAATATCACAAAGATTTCCAATATTAAAACCACATTTCTCGACACTATTTGAAGATAGGCTCTAATTTGATTGCTTAGAGCCTAGGCTCTATACAAATCATACCAAAAAAATTGCTTTTATGGTTCAACCAACTTACAAAACATACTAAAGTGGACAAATCATCCTTTTAAACCCAGACTAGTTAATTTCCAAGTTTCATTCAACTCATGTCCTTAAAAAATAGGGAAAATTACACATATATCGGTTATATTTTGTGTTATTACGGATGTACTGAATAGTTTCCGTTATTATTTGTCTATTCATTTTTTACCTTTCATAACGCAATTTTTTAAAACAAATGACTTTACCCCCTTTCGGATGTTCAACATCCAAAATTGAAGGGTTTTTTGGATGTTCAACATCCGAAAATAGCCTAAAGTTTAAGGTTCGCAGTCATATTTTTGGATGTTGAACATCCGAAAATGTGTCTACAAAAGAAGCAGTCCCTGCACACGTTTCTTTAAGTACGTCACTTTGAAATTTTGTGACACAATGTATTATTGCTATGACCTCCTTTTTAACAGTAGAATACTTTTGTTGTGCCGGATTCCAGGCTTTAGAGGTAAAGCGTATAAGTTGTTCCTCTTCTAGGATTGTCTATTTAAAGATACCTCCTAATCCTATTTCGGAAGCATCGGTTTCAATAATCTTAAAAGCTGTAGAATTAGATAGAGCTAAACAAGGTAATTCTTTGGCCTTTTGTTTTAATTTTCTGACTACCATGGTATGTTCATCCGTCGAATCTGGAGGACTCTTTTTTAGTGTCTAGAATAAAGGCTTAGCATCTGAAGCTAAATCTTTATAAAAATTTGAAATATAATTTAGACATCGTAAAAATCTTTGTAATTCTTTTTTATCTTTTACAGTCGAGAATACAGCCAATGGATATAGTCCCTAACTCATAAAAAGGCCTGACTATATATAATAGCCCAGGAAAGCACCTGGCTGTATATAGTCCCTAGCTCAGGAAAAGGCCTGACTATATATAATAGCCCAGGAAAACACTTGGCTGTAAATAGTTCAAACCTAGGAAAATCCCTGGCATCCTCATCAAATCCGAATGCTTTAATAAGAAAGTAAGCTCAAGAGATTCAAATATATCCTCAACAATCCCCTTTGAGCTATAATAGTCCAAACCCTGATAGAACTCCATTTCTTGATACAGCTTATATCCCGCTGATCATAATTGAAAATGAACACAGGGAAAAAGACCCTGTTGAATTAGCCGCCATATATCTGCGCCATCATCTACATCCTAATATGGGAGAAAGATGTAGAGATTGGCATGAAGTTATTTTACTGGAAACCGGGTTGGTGTCAATAGTATACCACTATAGAAACAATGATTCGAAAATAGCATATTCAAAATTCCAAATACATAAGATCATCTCTTAGAATGACTAGGGCGTGAATCCCTTAAAACCAAGGGCACTAATTACAATAGGATTTAAAATCAAATCATATCATTATTTTGAATATATTAAGGCATGGGATGAAGTATTTGCCTATCAGAATACAAAAAATACACATAGCTGGTATGTGTAGTTTAAAAGAACTGAGCCAACAGAATTTCCAAACTGGTTTAAAAGTTGGTTCCTGCTATGGGGATCATTAAGCCAAATACTTCCAGAAAAATTCCAAATATCACATAGAAAATTCCCTGAATATAATAAAACTAGTCTAAAACGAGACTACCACATAAATTTCATGGCCCTATATCAGGTTCTCTGGATTCTAAAATGGTCCTACCAAGTTTCTGAAGATGATTTAGACCGGTGGGATTATATTCCAGAACTACAAAGACAAATTTCAATTAAATGGTGGGACAACTATAAGAATGATTCTCTAGATCCCGAGAAAATCTGTATAAAGGCAATTCCAAACTCTTCACCAAAATCAGATATGGGATTCTTCGACTACATTGCTCTAATGCAACAGAAAAATCCCACTCTGTCAAAAGCAGAGCTCAGGAAAAAATTATTCTTTGCCCTTGAAGAAGAAGTAGAAGTTAAAACCCCAACTTCCTCAAATGATACAGAAATCGAAGATTTAGACCCTCCAAATGAAGATGGTTGTATAGGGATATTTTTCCAACTAAATTAGATAAAATATCAGGGACGATACGACTCCATCGCCATTTAGGACACGTGTCCCAAAAATAACGATAAAGAAGACTGTTAACACGTCAATCACTATTGCTACAATACAAGAAGCATTATTGCCGACACTGTTGGTACAGTAAAAGAACCATTATTGCCGACACTATTGAAAAATGACGAGAATAATTGCTTTTACCTCCCTTTTGCTTTGACGTGAAAGAAAAGGCATCTTATCTTGTCGGTGCGGACTTAAGAGTGTTTGGAATCCGCCCTCCCTCTTCTATAAAACAAGGACCAGGCCTCAGAAGTAAGACACGTTGGGATTTCCTTCTGCATGTTATAGCTAGTATTGTAAGCTTGAGCGATTTATGAGTGATTGTTATAAGTTTGAGTGATTATAATTTCTGAATGACTGTTGTAAGCCTAAGTACTTATTAAGAATACTTCAAGTTTTTTTTCTGCCTTTCACCTCTACTTCGAGCTTTTATTTTGTTTTCTACCTCTCACCTCTACTTTGAGCCTTCATGTAAGTGTCTATCTCTGTTATGTTTTATACTTATATTTAATTGTTACATATGAATGTTATTTTTTCTTATTATATGATTGCTTCCGCTACTTACGGTATCAGAACCGAGTTTATTCAGTAGAAAACTGAACCAATTTGTACATTTATATGGTTAACATACCTAAAGTCGTTGTGACCTAAAGACCACCACGAGCTAAGAAGGCTGTAAAGTGAAGGGACTGTTTCCAATTGACTCATAAAAAGAAAACCAAGATAAAATAGCAAATTTGTTTAGAACACTATCAAATAGAACAGCTTCTGGTAGTTCTAGTAATAATACTCTACGAGTGAATAATAGAGAAGAAATAATAATTGATAATATTGATAAATAATTGTAAAACTGGAATATCCTAAAGGTCCCTACAAATGATATATATAAAAAAATAATATTTGAGTTCAAAATCAGTTTTTCAATAAAAACAATCGAAGAAACTCTCTCGATTATGAAAAATCAAGATAGCTTTAAACTCTTTTGGCAAATAGAATGAATGTAAATCATTTCAAAAAGGGAAATGGGTAGTTGAAAGCACTGCGTGAAATTGATGAAGAAGCAACAAGAATAAAAGCCGAGTATGAAGAAGGAAGGACATGGCTAAGAGGCCTCTGTACAAATGGTAGGTCAACCTATAGACTCAGCAAAAGAGCGGCAAAGCTCAAGATAAAGGCAGACCGCCAGCGTGAAAAAAACATTCAAAGGTTAGCAACAACTCGACCTCCGGAGCCTGCAATAGAGTTAGAAACCCCAACCATCGAGGATCATCGAACCACAGCTCAGCTCAGCTCAACTCAACGCAATAAGGAGGAGGTTCTGAGCCACATAGCTGATGATCGGATCAGTGTGATTGATGTTGTGATAATGGTTACAATCTCTGAGCATCATATAAGGGAGAGGATCGGAAAACGCTTGCACTTGAATGGCAGTGTGTGATGACGAAGATAAAAAACATAAGTTGTTGGGTGTTCTGAGGGTACCTAATAATCTTGGAAGAGATTGGATCTCAAAGAAATGGGAATTCCTCAACCGAAAAAGGAGGATGGTTGTGGTGAGTAGAAAAAAAGACGTGTGTCACAACATGGAAGCTGGGTGCACAGTTGAAGTAAAGAAACTATCTTGGATTTTATTCCTCGACAAGGCCGGTCATCATATTTCTTCTCCATTGATAGACACCTGGATAGGAGTATGGAGCACGTTACGCTACTGTATAGCAGAAGGGGTAGTAGCTGATACAGAAAGTATGAAAGCCTTTGGAAATAAAGGGCATGCAATGATAGAAGCCCTCAAAAGAGCATGCATGATTCAAGACGGCCATCTTGAAAAATCAGTAAGGATGCATAATATGCTGTGTGAACTTGCTATTTGGATCACTTCTTCTGGTGTTGGATTAAAGCAAGCACCAGAGGCTTCCAGATGCAGAGAGAATTTGATTGATGGACAACAATCTAAGTAGCCTACCGGAATTGCCAATATGCCCAAAACCTGTTACATTGCTTCTTCAAAGTAGTGAAGATCTAGTGGCCATCCATCCCCACAAATCATTTCTTTGAATGCATGCCCAACCTTCGTGTACTCGATCTGAGCAACACAAATATTAAATCTCTCCCATATTCAATATCACGCTTAATGAACTTCCGTGTTCTTTGTCTATTCAAATGCCAAAAGCTGAAAAAGTTACCGCCAACAATAAGAAAGCTCAGCTAACTCCAAATATCAGATTGTACGTCTGGGCTAGTTGAGCTCACTGATCTAAGAATTCTCAATCTTTCTTTCATGTACGGACTCGAGAGAATCCCAATAGGTTTATTATGCTGTTTGGTTAATTTGGAGTGCGTGAGTGTTTTGGTTATGGGAGGTTTAAAATGGAGTAGTGCTCGTAGCATGCGAGAGGAGGGTTGGATGATGAGTGCATGGGAGTTAACTCAGTTGAAACGTTTATCTTTTCTAGACATCGATATATATATATATATATATATATATGTGGAGATGTTGTCGATTTGGATTGGCTCAAATTGTATGAAAACAGATTGAGAATGTTGTCATTAGCGGATTGTACTTTAACAAGTGAAGCAAGCATTTGTTTGTTGCTTTAGAAGAATCACAAAGCATTGAATATCACAAACATCGTGCAGGGGAGGGGTATGAAACGTGCCCCTGCTCCTTGCTTAATGGGATATCTTAGAATAGATTGTTGTAAGGATTTGGAATGTTTGATGGTTGAAGAGGAGGCCAAAGAGCGTACCTTCCAAAGCTTAGAGCTAAGTGTTGTGGATTGCGAGGGAATGGAATGGAATGGAATGGAGGAAATTATAGAGGAAAATGTGGAAGATAATGGATTGATAAATTTGAGAAATGTAAAACTAAAGGGCCTACCTAAATTGATTCTTGTATGCTATGCAATGCCATGCAATGAAGTTTTGGGGTGGGAATCGCTGGAGTGGGTAGACATAGGCCGATGTCCAATGTTGAAGAAGCTCCCCTCTGGCCTCCGAACAGCAAAGAGGATACAAACCATTAAAGTGGAGAGAGAATGGTTGTAAGGTTTGTAGGAGTCAGAGCATACGGTCCGTTCCCCAACTCGAATTCAATTCCTTGACCATATGGATTCTGGAGAGGAGGATCATCCTCATGTGGGTGGTGGATCCAAATGTCGAAATCCCCATTGCCTCCTCTTCTATAAGTGATAGTATAGTAATCCCCCCTGGCCCCTCTTCTCTTTGGGAACGAGAGCAGGGTGGCCCTCTTGAAGACCAGATCATGGAAATTGTGTTGCCCACTCAAATGGAAACAAATTGTTGTTTGCGATACTGGTGTCTCCCCTTTGAAAATGGAATCTGGTGTCTTTCTTTCCCGTCCCCTCATTATCAGGGACATTTCTTCCCAGCCCTTCCATGAACCAGTCCATGTCGATACTCCAAGTGATGTTCCTAAATCTGATGAGCAAGACTTTTTGAAACCTCTCCAACTCTAAAGATGAGGATCTTTTAGACTCAGACATTCAGGGAGAAAGCATCACTATGTATGGTAAATTCGAATCAATTTTCCATTCTTTACTATCAATACTTCATGGGACCCTGTTTATTGGTTCATGTTTCTCATCATGCCTTTTGTAGTTTAAGGTCGGTTTAAATATGTAACATACAATTTATTTTAAAAAATTAGAGATTGGGCCGAGGCTTTAAAGGGGATTTGTAGGTTAAGTTAAATGAATGTCTCCGTGTCTTTGACTACTTTATCTTCAATTGTAAATGAGTTCTATGAGGGAAAGAAAGTGTGGTTATTAAATACTTGGGAAATAGATTGTTAAGCTTCTTTCAAAAATCAAGATCAAAATTTTAGAAAAATTACAGCTAAAAGGAATTATTAAACCCAAAAATTCCGTATAGGGTTTTTTTTGTAAAACTATCCTCTCAAGAGATCCACCATTTAACATTTCAATAGTGTAATTTCATCAAAACAAAAATCTTTTGAATAAAGTCGCCTATCTCATATATTGATATTTTTTAATCCCAATATCTCACCCTAATTACCTAATGAGATATTGATATTCTTGAACACTAATATCTCACAAAACTAATTACCGTACTATTAGTATTTTTCATACACCAATATCTCACTAAATCACCTTGAGAGATGCTCATATCTCTTAATACTAATGTCTCATGGGTGTTAAATTTTAATTAGATATTGGTGAATCCAAACACCAATATTTCACTCTAAACATAACACCAATATCTCACCAAATAATTCAAGTTTTGAGATATTAGTATTTTTGAATATCAGTATCACACTACTATTGACTTTTATCAAAAGACTTTATCACTAGGTTACATAAGATATTAATATCTACAAATACTAGCATGTGTTTAGAATGAGATGCTAGTATTCAAAAATACCCATACATTACATAGGTTGTTTTCCTTGAAAAAAATTTAATTTGATGGAGCAACAAACCTAGAAATTGCCCCTCCACCGATAATTCAACATATGACCCCTCATTATGTATGCTTGATGTGTACCTAAAGCAGCATATTTGAAAGTAGGACAATGGAATGGATGAAATGTTAAACAGTGAATCACTTATGTGTTGTTTGATTGATTTTCCGAAATTTCTACGCCTTGGTTATTTAATGGAAATCTATCCTTAGGTGATTGCTCATCTCAGGAGGATCAATAATCTGTCAAGGTGGAGGTCCATGAAGTTTCTTCGAATTATCAGTTCTCTGCCGAAGTCCTCTGATACCGATGCATTCAGTGGCAACCTCATGTTGTAACAACGCGACCCGTTAACAAGTCGGTGCCCATTCAAAGGAAAGCAGATTTAGTCCCTTATTTCATGTTCATACAACAGCCATTGCTTCTCGAAATGGTGATTTGGTCAATGATGATTGTGTTTTCCAAACACCAAGTCCTCTTGTATCAGCCAAGGATAAATCAACAGATGTGCATGGCGGTGTGACTTCTCGAATTTGAAGACTTCTTGGAGTGAGACTTCAAACATTTATGATGTCTTATTATGGTGGTTAAAAGGTTGATCTGCTACTCCCTTTCAAAAGTCCCCTTAGTGGGAAGGCCCCATTACAATGCAACAGAATGGATATCAATCCTTCATGTCATTGCCATACTGCCTGCTTTGGTTTATGGTCTTTCTGAATTAGTTTATGAAGTGGGGTTATTATGTACATAGGGTCATAGACATTAATTTTTTGGGGAGGCAAATTGTAACTACCCCATTTCACAACTATAAACTTTTCATAGTGAGGTTCCTTCATAGACCCTCTCTAAAATAGCACAAAAGAATGGGTTGGTCCTGAAATTTCTGTAGTTTTGATTCATTAAGATGTAACATGTACTTACCAGAAAACTTTAGGTTGTTGAGCAGGGGTCGTGATGAATGATAGACATTGCCTCAAAAAAGATTCAATGCTTACTTGTGGTATCAGTGTTTATTTTATTTACTCCCTCCGGTAAAATTTTATCAAGGATTAATTTTAGGACCCCAAATTTTGATGACGTAAAATCTTCTACCCTTACGTTAACTTCAACAAACAAAACTTTCCTAATTGCACTCTCTATGTAATTTTAAAAAATAATGTCTCATGATTGAATAGAGACCGTCCAATTTTTAAAGGGTGAAATCTAAATTTAGAAACTCAATATTCACTTCTTTTTGTTAATAACTCATTGATTCTTAAGGGGTTCCCAGAATTTCAGATTGAAAAATCCTCCAAAGTAGATCTCCTAACCGAGGGACTAGATATTCAGGACCATAGTTCAGGCTTCTTCAGACAAGACACTTGATCAACAAAAAATCTTATTACTAAGGGTGTACAATGATCCGTATGACTATATTACATGCGTGGTGGTCATGGTCATTATTGTCGATTGGATGATTTGGACTGTGATGGAAAGCGTGTGGGTGCCACCGAACATGACATCGATCCAGTTATGAGTCCAACTCTCTTCATCCCAGCCCATCTCTTTGATTGGATGGTGATGATTTTTGGGACTATGTTTTCTCTTTTCATAGATCATTACTTTTCCCCTTTATCCCAAGAGAACAGTTTTTTTTTTTTTATCAAATTTAGATTTACAGAGGTCAATAACTTGCATTGTCAATCGTTTTTTCAAGTATTTTGAATCTTTGATAAATTTTAATCTATTTTCATACATGATTACAATGAAGCATTCTCGCCACAGTCTAGGAATTCACCTCGGCAAGGTACTCGCCTTTTGCCCGAGGTGAGTCACTCGGGTGAGTCCGGTATAGGGCCAAAGGCCCTAGAAATTTTTTTAAAAATAGAAAAACATGGAAAATCAAATACCTTTATTAGAATTTTTTTAAAAATAGAAAAACTTGGAAAATCAAATAACTTTCCATAAAAGTAGTAAAAAAGGATAAAACCTAAATAATCCTAAAGTCCAAATAGGCTTAAAAAATTCTAGAAAAAATGGGTTCAAAAAAATTTGATTTATAATTGGGGGCACTTTAAAAAAACCGAAAAGAAAATATAAAAATAAGGATAATGGCCAAAAACACACTAGCCGAAGGAGTTAGCCCGAGTAACTTGGCCAAGTTATGAAAGGCTGGTTCTTGCACTCTCGCCCTTAATAAAATGGAAGATGTTGGTAAAACCACACTTTCTGTATACCACTAAGTACATATATGCCATCCTTCTCTTAGCCGTCAGATTTTAATGGACGGTTAATATGGTCCAGATCACAATGTCACACCTAAATACAATTTTATTTTTAATTCTTCTTGCAAAATACATTGACATCAAATTTGGGGTGTTACATCCTGTTATAGAGTCGCGCCTATAAAAAATATAAAAATATATTCTTGAAAACAAAATGACCAATTTGCCCCTGAAAATTATAAGGGCAATTTGGTAAATTTTTTAGGAAAATTTCTTGTATTTTTTTGAGATGCGCCCCATTAAAATTATGACATGCACTTATGTTCATATAACTTATAAAAAAATTAAAACCAGTGTTCTCTGAGCTGTTAGATCTTAGATCAAACGGTCAGAGGATCACTTGTGACATTATGGTTGAAGCTATCACAACCATCCATTTAGATTGAACGATTGGAAGAGAGAGGCATAGATGAATTTCCTATGCCTGATGGCCTTTTGCAGTTTATTAAGGTGTCAACATTAAGGGATCAAAGTAAGGCGCACCATTAACATCTATTTCTACTTTTAATTATAAAATTTTAGGTCACTTTAAAATCTTGAAAATAGAATATATAGATAATGAACTACAAAATGGATTATATTAAGGACTTGAAATCTATTTTCTTTTACAACCATAAATATCGAGATCCAGATGATCACTTGGAGGGGTTTCCAGCTGCAAAAGAACCTTCTGGTTTTTGAGTCGCACCGTTATTACTTGCATAAACTGTTTTCATCACTATGATATGGGTGAGGGGAAACTGTTGATAGAGGTCAGCCGTTGCCTGACAGGACCTAATAATGGAATACTGGCCAATCACCATCATCTATTCATAAGATCGATGGTGGATTGCTGGTTTAAGCACCCCAAATATTACTTACAACGAGTATTGCATATATTCCCTGTCATTTGTAGGTTCCTATACATTGAGCATAGTGAAGGGATTCATAAAATATATAACAAATCATTGTAACACCATATCTCCACCTCATATCCATGAGTTTGAAACTTCAAAAAGTGTACCGATTGATCTTTCAAATTTGAAATAAACAATTAAAAAACCATAAATTAGACTATTTTCAAATTTCAAATCCTTTTTTCCAAATAGTAAAAGAAAAAGTTTACATTAAGGAGAGGCTCTAAACAATTAAATAAAGGCACACCCCAAAAGAGGTGGTTTCGATACCCAACAATTCTCAAATTGATCTTCTCGACTATGTATGGATATGAGAAAATTTGTATTTCAAGTCTTGAAAATAGTGCATCATGTAATAGATTTTTTAGACCATCAGTTTTTAAGATTTTCAAGTGTTTATAAATCTGCTCAATCCACACTATGTCTGAAGCTTTAAACTTTAAAAAAATTGTTTCATGCCGGCTGGATCGCATTTCTACATATGTGGTCCAGAAAGTGTAAAGCATCCATCTTAAAAATAGATACAACTAGGTGTTCCATCTTAAAACAATGGAAACTAACGGTCTAAATGTTTTCTTATTAGAATTAATATTTTTACTTTTTAAAATTTATGTATCTTTTCATATCCATGATCTCCATATTAGAGATAACATATCCTTAAAAATTAAGTCTTAAAATCCATCTCAAAAATAAATTTACTAAGAGGCCCACATTTCTACATATGCGGGCTTGGCCGCATAGAAACCGGGTCCTAAATTTCATAATTAGATATAAAAATAAACTTTCCGGCCATCGCAAAGATTTCAACTATTGGAACAACTTTCGATACTATTTGAAGCTGGCTTTGCGTTAATTGTTTAGGCCTTTAGGGCCTCAGCCTTATAGAAACCAAACCCAATAGTAAAACATGGATTGTCCTCCAAAATTTTGAATCCAAAATATCTCCAAGATGAGTTTGAAAGGGTGGATTCATTGCAACAAGTGGTCCCAAGGTGTACCTTACACCTGCCCTCCATATTTTGTGCCTACCCATGACATGGTCCAGCACATGGAGAGGTCAGAATGGCACAATTACCTCCACTCATTTCATGAAACCCATGTATCTTTTCTGTACTCTCTCTTAAAGGGCATTGGATACTTTTTGCCTCACTTTTTGACTTTACATAGAATCAAAATATTGTGGAAAATAGTTGGCATTCACATGCTCTTCATCATTAAAGTATTTGTGCTAAAAGGAAGTAGTAAATAAGAAGACGCGTGTCCTAAAAATCAAAAAAAGATGTCATCACTTTTCATGTGCAAATTGAAATCCCTCCTTTTATGAGAATCATTTGAAAAAAGGGTGCGGATTGTGTTGAGTCCAGGTTCTAAGCAATCAAAACGAAACACACCTTCAAATAGTGTTAGAAAAATTTGCTTTTAATATTGAAAATCTTTGTGATAGTTTTAAAATATGTTTTTATTTTTAATTATAAAATTTAAAGCCTTCAAAAATATATTGATCGTGTGGATCTGAAAACTTAAAAGTTAAAAAAATTGACGGTAAAAAAATACGTTACAAAATGCACTATTTTCAAAACTTGAATTACATTTTTTCTCATGTCTATGCATCTTGATGTCAAGATTATCAATTTGACGATATGAACTTCAAAACAACCTATTCTAGTGAAATTTTTGAGGTACGCTTTAATTTGATTGTTTAGAACTTAAGTTCTATATAAACTTTTCCCTTTAAGAAAAGAGTGTGCCGACATGCTCCTATAGGAGCATCTTGTGTGCATGCTGCCTCAACCAAATGACATGCCTAGGAGAATATTTTTATCTGAAATTTCCGGATCCAACTAAGAATCATGACATAATTATTTCCAAAAGACACAATATTTTGAGTTGTTCATATAGATTCACCCTTAAAAAAATAGACAGTCTCTTTCAATATTTAGACATCGATATTTTGTGATATAGAGTGTATCGTTGGAATATTTTTTTTTGGTAATGAAATCAGTTCAAGAGGTACATCCCAACATTTGAGGTCCTAAAAGCAACCCTAGATTTATCCGAAGGAGTAGCGAACAATGTGCTCCCTCGTGAGCAAAATATCTCTAAAAAAGAAAAAATCACCTACCGTATTTGTTTAGGGAAAGGGTCACCATCCCACATGATATAAAGCCAGAATAGAGGGCTTTCTTTGCTTCTCAAAATCTCACTAGCTCTTGTTGGAACCTTCACAGCCTTCTTTCTCCTGTGTCTTTCTCAGTGGAGAGAACCATTGTTCTGATCTCTCCTCTTTTACTTTCAGCTTCCAAATGATCTAAGAGCCCCCATGCTTTCCATCTCGTAGAATCCCTGAATATTAACTTTGTTTTCAAAACCATTAAGATTATTCTTTCATTTGGTTTTTTTACCAGACCCACAGATCCATTAGTAAAACAACAAGTTTATCAAGCAAGAGAAACGGCGGAGAAGGAGACATGGGAGTTAGAAAGATCACCGGACACCGAGCAAATGTGAGATTGAAGGCAGGCTGTGAAACTGGAAGAAAAGATGGTGGAAAGAGATATCAGGGCAAACAAGGAAAGATATGTCGAAGAAAGTGGTGTGCGAATCACTGGTCTCACTATGAACTTGATGTGGAAGTAGTGAAGCAGATTTTATCTCCATTCAATATTGTTTTTAAGTGTGAAGGTTTGCCACTTGCGATCAACATAGTCCGGTTGTACTCTACTTTGTGGAGATCATTCGGCATATGTTGTAGTGAGTCTCCATAAAAATGCATGCAGAAAGTGGAGATGATGAAAAGGTATAAAGTTGAGTCTGGAGCTTAAAAATTACATGCATGATTGAAAATGGAGATTACAAAAATGAAGCGCATATGAAAAGTCTCATCATGGACCTAGCTTTGCGGATCACTTCAATTAGGTTGGAGCATGGTCCCATATTCATAGTGACTCATTGTTGTTGGGCGTCTGATTAAAGAAGTCACAGAACCTTTCAAACAAGAAGCAAAGAGAATTCCATTGACGATGACAATATGAATTTCTCTCAATCATCGAAATGCCCGAAACTCATCTCAATGCTATTTAAAGGCAGTCATTCAATAGTGCTCACCCCATGAATCAATTTATGCCTCAAATCTTGTAGTGGTCATCCCATGAATCAATTTATGTCTCGAATCCATGAATTTGGAGCTCCAAAAATCATATAAATTTAATGATCTTTGAAGTATTGAATTAAAGGAAAACGGTATGTAAGGACAGTTTTCAAGGCTCAAATCTCTTAGTTCTTTTTTATTTGGATTCATGACTCTAGGGTTTGATGATCTACTTGTGAAGTTTCGGATCTTGGTTCTATCTCCAAAATGATTTTTGAAAAGGTGAACACACTCCAATAAGTCTTTCTACACCTAACCCTTACTTCGCACGTGCACAAGGGCACATAGCGTGTTCAATTAGCAATCACTAAGATAATTCATTTTATAAGTTGCAAGGGGATGCCTATAATTCTTTTTTTTCTTTTTTAGGAACAGGTGACGCCTATAATTCTTTTTTTTTTCTTTTTTAGGAACAGGTGACGCCTATAATTCTTTTTTTTTTTCTTTTTTAGGAACAGGTGACGCCCATGATTCGTCCAACTTGTATTCGAAGTGTGACCTTTTAAGCCCCTTAGGCCCGAGAAAGAAGAATGGAACCAACGAAGGTATTAAACCCATACGTATCGGATTCGATAGGCGATTCTAGGACCCCAAATTCTTATTTTTACTAGTTTGACAAACTTGGATCATTGATCTGGCCCATCTAACGGCCTTGTTGATCTGAATTAGTGCAGTGAGTGGGTGATCTAAAACCGGATTTCAGGTTTTAGTACACTAGAACTTCCAACTAGGCGTGGCAACGGGTTGGGTCCGGCTGGACTCCAATGCAAACTCGATTAGTATTCGGCTCTAGGTTTTGGACCTGGACCCGACTTTTTGGGTCTAAAATTTGGACTCATACCTAGATCCAAGGTCGAAAAGATATGAAGACTTATGGTCTCATTGAGGGTATGGCATTTAATAGAGCATAATGGTGGCTCAGGATTCGTGTAGTCGTCATCAATTAATTGGGGAAATACTATGATGATGATGACCTAGACCCGAAGTCGGGTCTATTCATTACCTCCCAAGTATGTCAGGTCCATTGCCACCCTAAGACTATGAGCATCTTTTTTTTTACTATCATATACCCATAGTATTAACGACATTTACAGTATTGCACAATATTATGAATATCCACATATACCCACATGCCTTATTGTTTTACGTAATTACTAGAAATCCCTAAGAAACAAACGTATCAACAATATTTATGAATACTTACACATATTTATATTATTCGGGTCGGCTGGACCCAAACCCGGACTCAAAGAGTATGCGAGTCCAATTTTTGGACTCGACCCGACCTTTAAGGTCCAAAATTTAAACCCATACCCAGACCTCGTAATGTTCTTATTAAATTGGTGTTTTACCCCTACTACAACATCGCTTATCTCATGAGCAATTTTATCTAAGGGATATTAATCAAAATGTATTTAGGAGAGAGTAATGATCTTATGAGACCCTCTCACACTCATGTGTGTAGGACTTCAATTGATCACCATTAAATTTAGCATAGATCTTTAGAAAATGTATCACATGAGATCTGTGTCAAATTTAATGGTGATTCTTTGAGGTCATACACACATTGGTGTGGGGGGATCTCATAGGATCATTACTCTTTTTGGAATTAAATAAAAATAAAATAATGATCTTAGAATTATTATTTAACATCTCGCTCATTTTTATGAGTAATGATTATATGAGACCCTCCCGCACTCATGTGTGTAGGACCCAAAGGATCACCATTAAATTTGGCTTAGATCTCTAGAAAAGTCGAGTTATACACCCATGTGATAATTTTTCTAAATATCTGTACCAAGTTTAATGGTAATCCTTTACGATTCTACATACATAGACGTGGGAAGGTCTCATAAGATCATTACTCAAATTTAAAATATGAAATATTAGACATCTTTCAACGACCCCTAGTTATAAACGAGGTTGCAGTTGGCATACAAATGCAGTTGTAGATGCACCTTCAAATTTTATCATGGTGTATAATTTTGACGTAAAATGTTATTAGGGTTATCTAAAAACCTCTTTTTATATCTAATTATAAAATTTTAAATTTAAAAAATAGTCAAAATAAGTAGATCTCTAAACATATAAAATCTTGAAAATAAAGGGGGTAGATAATATGTTGTAAAATGTAATATTTTTGAGACTTAAAATCTTTTTATTTTTCATGATCATATATCTAGATGTCGAGATAATTAATCAAATGATTTTTCAACATAAAAAACTACCTTTTTCGATGGATTTTTGAATTTTTGAAGTGTCATATGTTCTACATTGTAAAATTGCATCCACACCAATTCTTTCCTATAAACAATATAGATAATATAGTATTAATTTCTCTACTTTTTTTTCTTTTTGTTATTTATTGTGCTCAATCGATGTCTTAACTTACACGCCAAAAGAAAGATAGCTGGCATGCACTGCCTTCGTACCCGGAATCTAATGCACTCATAAAAGATCGACCACAGAAAGAGCACGCACCTCAAAGTTAAACAAGAAAAATAAAGCAAGATGTCATTCTCTCCTTTTCATAGCCACCCATAAAATGAGGGTTTTCAGCCTTACCATACATTAACAAAGCAGACTAGGCCTGCTTATTTTTACAGTTTTACTTCTCTCTGTCAAAAATGGCACATTTTGAAGTCCTTCACAGCTTCATCTTTCTCCTTGGTTTCAGTGAACCCATGTTCTTCTATCTCATCTTTCACTTTCCTCCTCTTAATTTCAAGATTCTTGATTTTTTTTTGCTCTCTGAAGTTTTTCTCTTCTTTCTCTTGACTGCTTATCGTCTTTCTTGAACATCAATTTTTTGTTTTTAACTCTCTGGCTCTGAATCACAAAGATACAGTAAAATCATTTGAACTCTTCTCTGCCAAATCCTTTGAATTATTCCGTGACTGCAAGCTTTAGTTTCGCAAAACATAGACACCATCCTTTCCTATTTAGTTTCACACTATTACTGTCTGTGAAAAATCAGGTAGATCCATCATCGCTTCTTTCAATTTAGTTTGTTTCATCTCTTTGAATTGCATGTATCCACTCAGATCTATGGACTTCGGTTAACAAGAAGGGCAGGAAGTTAAGAAAGATGGCAATACAGAGAGATCTTGGCCCTGCTATGGGACTATCGAAGATCAACAGATGCCTAGCAAATGAATGGCTGGAAGCTAATTGTGGAATTGGATGTGGTTGGGAAGTAAAGATGGTCACAAGCAAACAAGGAAAGAACTGTCTAAGAGGGTGGCCTTCAAATTGGTGGTCTCACTACGAAATAAACATGAAAGGAGTGAGACGGATTGCTGATCTGTTGATAAAACTGCATGCCAAATTTGTTATCAAAAAGTGTGAAGATTTGCTCCTTGCGATTAATATTGCTCCCAACAGTAATGGGACTGTGTGAAAAAGTGAATGAACTGGCGGCTGGAATACAATGAGGTTGGGGTAAATCCCTGTTCATCCCTTTAAAATTTAGCTATGATATTTTGATGATTTGAATGATACGCTGTTACATGTCATTTTCTCAAACAGCACATTGTTCCCTTAGGACTATTTTCAAAGTGCATGAATGTTAAAAAGTGGTTGTAATGATGACAAGGTGAAGATGCACGATATGATGCAAGAATTGGCCATATGATTTTGGTGGGGCAAGGTAGAAGTTCTTAACGCATTTACTTTAATGCGATATAGATCTCTAGAGGACATCCCAACAATTTCTTTAAACGCATAGATGATGTTTATATACTTCACCTTCAAACAAATAGTGTGTCACTCTCATATTTCTGGTCATATTCAATTAATCTCTTCTACTTTAATATATTAGTAAATTATGAACTCTTAGAAGAGTTAACCTTAGAATATGGAGAGTTCCAACAACTCCAAGTATTGGACCTAGAACTTTGACCAAAACTCCTGAATGTGTTAGATTCCTACCTAGGATGTTTTCTGAACAAGCTAAGAGAGTTGGCCTACTTGATTTGCTAAAAAAATGTGGACTTTGATATGAATCGTGCAATCAATGATGATTGCTTCAAGCCTCGACTTACGAGACATTTGGAATTAAGCAAATGTACCATGACAAAAAATGGCTTAATTGCCTTGGAGATATTTGAAATTAAGCCAAGGCTTAATTGCCTTAGCGGAAGCCTAAAGCATACAACATTATATCTTAGTTAAGACGACTTTTATGGGTGATTTCTCAAAAGCTCCTTAAAAAGAAAGAAAACTAGGTCGTTGGAATTGGATATGAGGAGATGTTGAAAATATGGAGATGAAGACAACATGGATTAAGAAAACCAGAGCTACAATGCCTCCCCAAATTTTATGGTACATGGGACCATTTCTTGAATTGACCACCATTAGAGGTAATGGTTATGGAGTAAAAAAGCTCCTTCTAGGTGTTAGCAGAGTAGAAAGACAAGGTATTTTTATAGAGATTAGTGGGAAGGATTAGAGCAGGAAACCAAAGCATCGACTCCCTTCCCTAACCAAATTATTAGAGCATTTTGAGAACCAGGAAGAAAATGAGACTAAATACGGCTTCATCGAGGAGGAAGAGGGTGAGACGGAATCAGATTTCATCAAGTAAGAAGAGAGTGGTCTGAAAGGCAGGATTTTGAAGTTGCAAAAGAAAAGGGTTGATCGCCTATGGCCCGCTGATAAAAAAACGACAGCAATTCCGGCTGCATGCATATCTTCTTAAGTGAATGTAACACTTACCAATTGTATTGAATCGCCAAACTAGTTTCAATAGTACCTTCCACCCTTGAGTTTTGAATACAAGAATGTTAATGGCCGCTGTTTCATGGCTTTGTAGGAACTCCGTGGTTTGCAAGTTGGATCTCTCTCTCTCTCTCTCTCTCTCTCTCTCTCTCTGTATGTGTGTGCCTGTGTGCGTGCAGGTGGGGTTCTGTAAACACAAGTACCCTACTTTTTCTCAATGCCTAGACACTTCATCTATGAACAAATGATAGTAACATGTATAAGATGTGGTGCTATGGAATCCTTGCATGAGGAGAATAGTATAGAAGATGATAACTCGTGGAGTACAGATGTTACAAGTCATAAAATTTAAATTTCCAGTACCCATTCATGTTAGGAAGTAATCACATTTGGAGCTTTGCAAGCTCAATGTGGAAATCTTTTCCTCTCTGTGAGATTAAAAACAGAGAACTCTCCAAAGCCTGGACGCACGATCTGTAACAGCCAAACATCGAATTTGGTAGTGCAATGCCATGGATGTTGGTTAACTTAAAATGGTCCGCTTTCTATGGTCTCCAGAGAGAGCAGGAATGAATCAAAGGACGCTAAGGCCATTGCCATGGCTTTATCATGCAGGGGATTCAACAACAATGGACCCAAAAAAGGAACTTGGAAAAAATAGTTGATCGAAGTTTAAATGGAAGAGTGAGTACTTTAGTTGCTTCGAATTTTGTTATTTCCATTGTCTTTTAAAGTTGGCTGGGGCCTCGAACTTGTCCCTATTGAACACTTAGGCACTCGGCCGAGTCCTGAGCAGTGTACATGGCACTAAAAATTGAGGACTCGACCAAGCCGGTTCCCGGACTCGACCAAGATTTCAATCACTAGGCATTTCATTAACTTTAAATAGAAATATCTTTCCTCATGGACATCAAGTGTGTTTAGCGAAACACTAACGAGTACAACATTAAATAAAAGGAAAAGTTTATATCAAGTTGAGGCTCCAAACAATTAAATTAAGGTACACTTCAAGGTTGTTTTGATGTAAGAAAATCTTTAAATCAATCATTTATGGACTTAAAAAAAAATAGATTTCAAATTTGGGAAATACTGGCTCTTGTAATGCATTATCAAGGCAGTTAATTTTCAGTATTTTCATGTGCTTATGGATTTATTTGATTTGCATTATTTTTTAAGCTTTAAATTTTGTAACTAGGAATGAATATATATTTCTAATTTTTGCTACTGAAAAATCACCTTTAAACGCTATTTAGAGATGCGCCCTATGCCTCAACCTTAGAAAAACCAAACAGAAAAGGAGAGAGAGACGGGCAAACTCTCCATGGCCCTAATTCCTAATGGCTTATTGTGGTACAACAAAAATCTCTCTCAACATACATATAGGGAGATTGTCATCAAAATTTAAACGCTTCCTATTCCCAAATGTACGGATGTGTTCGGGATTGGTCTGGGGTCGGTAGGTTTGGGTCTGGGTTGGGTCAACCTGACCCAACTAGGTCTAAGTTAGACCGTATCCATGGTAGGTTTCAAGTCAATTGGACCCAGAGTCGACCGGCCAGGTCTGGTCGGAACCTAGTCATATTAAAAAACGAAAAACGGCACCATATTAATTAAATATGAAGTTAATATAACATTATAAATTTTATGCGTATGTATGGCAGGTTGGGTAGACCCGATCAGACCCAAATTTTCCAAGTTGGTCACCCTACCCTGTCCGGTCCATTTTACAAGTCTAGACCCAGACCCGGGTTGGGTAACCCTATCTGCTGGGTCAAAGGGTAAACTTGACCCGTTTGAAACCCCTACCCGAGTGCAAGATAACATTCCACTAAAAACAAACAGTTCATGAGGTTTTTCAATTTTTTAAGACTCGAATATCATGTACTACTTAGTTCGACTCTACCATTGAAATCGGCATCCGAGTCACTCAAATAAAACGAGTAGATTTCTTACCCATTTGTCTCCTTTATTCGAGAAATTTGTCAAGATAAACTTAACAACATTAAATATTGAAAAATAGTTTCATGTGGACTGGACCGCATTTCTACATATGCAGTTTAGAAAGTGTAAAGCATCCATATTAAAGATGGATGCAAGCAGGTGTTCCATTTAAAAATAATGGAAACTGACAGTTCAAATGTTTTCTTACTAGAATTGTTATTTCTAGTTTTTTAAATTTATTTATTTATTTATATTCATGATCTCTATGTTAGAGATTACATGTCCTTAAAAATATTAAGTCTTAAATCCATCTAAAAAATAGATTTATTAACAGGCCCACATTTCTACATATGCGGGCTTGGCTGCATAGAAAACAGATCTTTTAACATTTAAACAGGAGTATTTTGGTAGGTATTTTGAAATTAAATAAAAAAACATTTAAGATGTTGAATAGTTAATTTGTTGAGTGTACTTTGATAAATTTTATCCTTTCCTTGGGCTACAAAAATTCTAGAAACTACCAACCCAACTAGCTTAACCATCAGGCATGGAGTTATACATGTTTGAATGAAACTCAAAGACATCATATTGTGACACTCTATTACCTTGACCACCTCTCCTTAAGCTGCTCTCGTTTTAAAATTCTTATAAACATTTATTTCTGGTCCAATGACTTCAAGTTCTGGGCATAGGTGGACACTTGCATAACTAGAACTATAATGCTGAACAAATTGGCATTTATAAGCTACGCACCCAATTGGTATTTATAAGCCAAGCACTAAATAATCAGAGTCCCCTCACATATAATGCATGCCCCAAGGATGTTACTCTGCACAAGGTTAACCGTGGAGATTTCAGCAAAATAAAATCAGACGGCTTCTGACATATCTTGTGGTAACGAAGGAACATTGTAGCCGTTCAAGGTGGATTGGCGTCTTTGATAGCATGGCCCATGGCAATTTCAGGGCATGGTTGCTTCATTAAATGGTGGTTGAAGGACTTTATAGCACTATGCATGGAAGCTTCAGTCTTTGTGGTTACAAATTATAAATAGTTGTAATGTTTTGGAGGTTAATTTTAGACAGGTTTATATTATAAATAGTTGTAATGTTTTGGAGGTTAATTTTAGACAGGTTTATCAGGAGGCCAATGAGGTAGCAGACTCCCTTGCGAAGAGGCCAATGAGGTAGCAGACAGGTATATAGGGTTCTATGTTAGATGAATTGGATGTTGATGCTTCTCTTTTTTTTATTTGATCTCTATGTAATACCTTTTTGAGTAATAAAATTAGTTTTGTTTGTCAAAAAAAAAAAAAAAAAAAAAAAAAATAAAAGAAAAGAAAAGAAAGGTCATACGTAATAATGACACTTCTCTTTTTTTCTTTTACTAATCTTTTATTTTTAATTTTTTTTTGGGAGAGTGATCAAACAAAAGGTCTAAACTTTATGGACATGTGTACTAGCATTAAGATATATTAGTATTAATAAATAAAAAATTAAGACTTAGGGCAAGAGATATAGGTAACCGAACCGATTTTAGAATCATGAGTGTCGCTACAGTAAATCACCCGACTCGATTGTAGAGCATCGACCATGATGACCACCAGGGGTGATTCCCCCAATTCAAATACACCATCTCAGGGGGGAGGACCCCCATGTCAGAGCCAAGGGGCGAGTTCGGCTGGCTTATTGAAATTAATATAGCCAATATCCATGATTTACAAATTCTCATAATGGGACTTGCTCTAATATCGATGAGTAACAATGGAAATACCCTGGTTCCCCGTGCGGTTAATTTTGTTTTTATTTCTTCATAATATACAGCCCGATCCGACTCTCGAAACGCCAAGTTGAATAAAGCAAATTGTTTGAAGTTCTTATAAATTACCGTGCTTTCTTTACTGAAAGAACGAAAAACACCAAACCCCAAACATAAATTAGCAATCCATTATCGAGTTCACATTACTACCAAGCCTATCAACTTACCCAATAAACACTACCAAGCATATCCTTATCAAAAGTAAAATGGTTAATATCATATACAAGCGTTGTGAGTCCAGTCGAACTCCCTGAGTCACTCAAGCTTGGTACTCTGCTGAGCTCGGAAGTATACACATGAGAACCAAGTATGTCAGACCCGACTCAAGATCGATACCATAGCGAGTGTCGATCTGGTTTCATGTTTTCTAGCACTATACAGTCATTGATTTAAAAAAAAAATCGGTGGCCCGGATTATACATCATAAAAACTGGGCTAGATCGGTGAATCAGAAGGTCCGGATCATCATTTTACTATACAAAAAAAAATAGTGAATCGGCAAAAAAACGCATGCAACAATAGTGAACCATCCCAAAACAGATCCGGATCGATGAATCGGTATTTTTAATGTAGCCAAACAGCGTCTGGATTGGTGAATTGACGGGTCCGGAGTGCCATTTAACTGTACCTAAAAAAATAGTGAACCGGCAAAAAAACGCATGCAAAAATAGTGAACCAACCCAAACCAGATCCGGATCGATGAATAGGTATTTTTACTGTAGCCAAACAACGTTTTAACTTTAGCAAAACGTCACTCGCCGGTTCTCTTCTAGACCAAGACGATTTCCAATGTATTGACATAATCGGTACGAAATGACCAATTTCAGGGCAAACAATTTGGTGCCAAGCCGACATTTTTAAAATCAATTATACATTATAAAAGTGACCACACCGTACTAATGCACAAGCCTGACACATTATAGTCATCAGCATAAAATCCCAAAAAAAAAAAAAAAAAAAGCACGCCCAATCTTATACATGCTTAAAGAGGTAAATAACAACGAAAACGTCTACAAACAAAAAACAAAACCATAAATCTTTGCCTTTCTTCAGATTATAAATAACAGTTTTTTATTTTCTTCATAAGCCAAAAATTTTTAGAGTGAAGATAGAGGATTATATACTAAGTTAATTTCCCTTATTTTTTAAGGGATTAATTAAAATCAATAAATGTTCTATAAAAACGAGGAAAGAAATAGTACTCAATGGCACTCTACTATAAACCCCAAAATTGCTCCGACCTCAATATAAAATGAGAAATTTACCAAAATTATATAAGATATTAACTATGGGAAAGGTTTATATAAGGCTGCAACCTTAGTAGAATAACAGATGCACTTCAAAAATCTATCGGAAATGTTGTTTTAATGTTGAAAAAAACCTCTAATCGATCATCTCGACATCGAGATGTATGAATATGAAAAAAAAAAGTTTTTGAGTACCGAAAATAGTGCATCTTGCAACACCTTATCTAGACCATCCATTTTCAAAATTTTTATACATTTATAGATCTACTTTATTTTAACCATTTTTGAAATTTAAATTTTTTTAATTAGGTATGAAAATAGATTTTAAGATAATACTAAAAAAATTTATAACAAAATTACATAGATAAAATTTTAAAGGGGCCTTAATTGGATTGTTTAAGGTTGCATCCTGATAGAAACCGCACCCATTAACTATTTAACATTTTAGTGGTCTTTTTATATTTAATTGCAAAATGCCTGCCAGGATTGAACGAAAACAGCCATCATCAACCATTTAGATTCCGAGGAAGGCTTTGGAGGGAGAGAGGGAGTCAAAGAAACGACCCTCAGCGCTCAAATAATTCAAGGTTTTAGAAAGAATACTACCATAACTGACAGGGTT
The DNA here is from genome assembly GCF_054954075.1 of Amborella trichopoda. NCBI lineage: Eukaryota > Viridiplantae > Streptophyta > Magnoliopsida > Amborellales > Amborellaceae > Amborella > Amborella trichopoda. The sequence continues at coordinate 2,409,775 of NC_142344.1, forward strand.
TTAGAGAGAGAAAGAGAGCCGCGAATGGGGATGTGAGAGAAAGATGACACCGGAATAACTAACTTAGAGAGATAGAGTCTGGGTAGCGGATTCTAGAGAGAGACAGGACTTAGAGAGAGAAAGACAGAATCTGGGGGTTTGGGGATTGATGAGAGAACAAAATCACTGACGTGAAGCACAAAATGTGCACCGTTCCCAGCCTATTTTCCGTCCGTTCTTAATTCCAACGGTGGCGATGAACATATGCACGAAACGATAGCCCACGTCATTCATTGGAATTTGATGTCCAAATCTTTTGGACCGTCCATCTCATTTCTGACGGCGGATATCTCGGCATTTGCAGTAAAAATACACATGTACAGTCATTCATTGGAATTTGAAAGTCCAAATCCTTTCGACCGTCCATCTCATTTCTGACGGCGGATATCTCGCGCATATGCAGTAAAAATAGACCCCTTTTGTAGAAGCTTTTCAGTAAAATTCCTAGAAATAGTTTCGCATCGGACGACATTTTACGCTTTTGGCCCTGGTTATTCCGATGCCGCCTATAAAATTGCCCTCACCTCCCCTTTCAAACGCTATAAACGAGCGAGAAAAATTTCTCAGAAAAATTGCAGAGCCAAGCCTTTTCATTCTCCAATCGGTGAATAGGTATAACACGTTCCCTTTTCTTCCTTCTCTGATTGAATTTTTCTTGCTTTCTTCGATTTATTTTTAACACTGTTTCTTGCATCAGCCACTGTTATTTCATTCCTCTATGCGATCCTCTGTTCTTTTTTTCAGTATTTTGAGCTCATAAGAGAAGTAATCCGAGGAGGAAGCATCCCTTTCTGCTGCATTGTTAGTTTAGATCAAGAATTTTCGTGAATGATTTCATTTTCTATCATTTGAAGAAAATAATCAGTCCTGTGACTTTGATTGAGAAATAAGTTTGTGATTTAGTTTTAATTTAAGAATATAAATGAATCGATGCTTCTTTTTTTTCGTCACTTGACTTCTTCCTCTAAACAAAGAAATCTATATTGTTCTGATTTTTGTTATTTTCTGGAATTTATAGTATCCTGACAATTATGGTGTCCAGAAAAGTGTTATGCTCTCAATTTTATGGCGATCTGAAATCTTTTAGATTTTGGAATCTGCAATGCTTTGAAATTGTTGTATATAATTTTACAGTTACCTAATCTTCAGTGTTCAGATTTAGAAAATAATGGTATACTTTTCTTTTGATTCAATAACTGTTTTAGATTTGTTTTCTTGTAGACTGAAATGGAGCTTTTGGAATAGAAACTCAGGCTGCTGATTTTTCAACTATATTCAACTCCTTAACCATTTTAATCTCATCTGGATTTTGGAAATAAGATGATTTCTATTTTGAAATATTTCCTTTCTCTCCATTTTGCTTTGAATTCAAGAAACTTTCTCAGTCTTAATTAACTGAATCAATTTTGGTTAGATAATTTCAATCTTTCTTCTTTCTTGAGTCTTGTATGGATAGTCAGTTGATTCACCAAGAGAAATTGGAAAACATTGTGACTTACAGATTCAGATTCAAAACTCACCTCTATCTTTCAAATCTACTGTGCTTTCAGAATTATTTTCTCGTTATTGATGGAAAATTTGAAACAGTGGTTCCGAACTTCTAATTAATCCGTTCTTAGTTTCAGAGAAGGATATACTTCAGAATCAAGGATTTCTTCTTTCATGTTTAGCTTCTTTAAATCGAGAAGATGTATCTTTTTTTTTATACTTCAGAATCAAGGATCTCTTCTCTCATGTTTAGCTTCTTTAAATCGAGAAGATGTATCTTTTTTTTTTGTTTTTTTTAATTTGATTGGCAGTTTCTTAACAGAAACTAATATGCAGGTCGTGCTTCATTCTTGTTAACTTTACATGTTTAATCTTGTTTATCATAAGATTAGTCTTTTTTTAATCTGCTAAAACCATGCACCTAAATTGTCATTTTCCTAAATCTTCACTTGTAGAAATTTTCGTATCTTTTTCCTAGTTTATTCACGTTCGGTTGAGTTGATTGTTCATTTTATCTTTTTTAAATCCGAAAATACTGAGGTTTTGCTCCTTTTTTTTGTTAAGCACCTAAAGGTTTAATCCATTAATCTTTCTTCGTCTTTTTAATTTTCATGTAAATAGAGGAAACATTCAATTTCCTATTGAATTGAATTTCCCGCTTCTCAAAAAGATATGCGTGTCCTGCTTATAACTAGCTTGGTGTAATTCAGCTAATTGATATTTATACTCTTGAAAGGAAAAAAAAAATCAGTTAATAGGTTTAAATTTACTGATAAATCTCTTTTTCTTCGCTTTTATAAGAAAAAAAAAAATCAAAAGCGAGCAATAGATTTCGCGGGCTTTTTTAAAGAAGCGGCTGGAAGGTTTTGTTAATTCAAGAAAAGAATGAGCCGGAATTTTCATGTAGTCACATATCGCCCCTCACTTTTAAACTAAAGACGGATTTGTTGCTTGTAAAAAGACCAGTATGTAAAAGAATGTAGACGACTAATACAGATGGGCGGTTTTGTCAAAAGAAGGGGTAATTTGTCTTAGCATAAAGGTCAGGGTAATACCGTCCTTTTTCTGGAATGCCAAAAAAACCAACCCTGGATGAGATGATCATTTTTACGGGGTCTGATTTTTCAGAGGACGCCAACCCTGGATGAGATGATCATTTTTACGGGGTCTGATTTTTCAGAGGACGCTACTAACGTAAGACAAATGACGCTTTGTGGGACGCATAAACAATGATTTAATAAAATTATTATCTTCAATATTTAAAAATAAAACTTATTTTTCAACACATTCATGTTCGAGATTATAATTAGTCCAAAATTAATCTTAAAAAAAAAAAAAAACTCATATCTACATTATAATTTGTCCAAAATCAATCTTAAAAACAAATAACTTATATCTATATGTAAGTCCTAGGAGTCGTAAAAAGGGTGTCCTAGAGTTGAAGCTAGATTATTGAGAATATCTCCCATTAATTTTTGGGATCCTCAATGTTAGCTTTCTTGAGGGATCGAACAGGCAGTCTGCTCCTGTGGGACAATGAAAGCATTTCAGTTTTCCCTCCCATTTCTTCAATTTTTTAGTTGAACTCTCCCCCTCTTTACTCGTCTTTCCTTCGCTTATTTGAATCCCCTCTTTACTTATCTTTCCTTCGCTTATTTGAAAGGTCACTGATATCTTAGATTTTTTTTGCAGGTTCATTCAAGAGAGAGAGAGATGAAGACGAAGACATGGTTAATGGCAGTGTTATTGTGGTGGCTGTGTTATGTATGTGGTGCAGCGAAGGATCACGTAGTGGGAGGTGATTCAGGTTGGGAACTGGGCGTGGATATGGAACAATGGGCTTCACAGAGACTGTTCTATCCAGGGGACAACTTAAGTGAGCCTCAAAGCTGTATACCATGGTTTCCAATTTGCATTGTTACCTTTCCGTGGTTAAATCACACAGTTGACACGAAAAAAAAAATCATCAATAGTTTCATCGTCGTAACCAGTCTTTCTCTCGTGTGAATTAGTTCGATTAAAGTATTCTCCTCTCTCTCTCTTCATCAATTAATTTGATTACATCATTATATTAAAGAACTCTCGCTTTCTCTCTCTCTGCGTCTCTATTAGTTCGTGACAATTTGGTAGATTTTGTCATGTTGGGTAAGTGAATTTGGTAGAGATTATCCTCCACAATGAAATCTGACATAGACAAGTAAGGCTCAAAAGAGAGGGACAGAGAGAGAGAGAGAGGAAGAGGAACATGCATTTGGTGATAGTTGGAGACAGCTAGAGAGGTGAATATATCAAGCTTAGAGAGAGACGACATGCATATTAGAGAGGACCTGCATATTAGGTGATACTTGGAGAGAGCTAAAAAGAATGGTGAAAATCAAAGCTGAGTGAGAGAGAGAGGGAGATGACATGCATCAGGTGATATTTGGAGAGGTAAAATATCAAGCTTAGAGAGAGATAGAAAGGAGACATGCAATAGGTGATACCTGGAGAGGTAAAATATCAAGCTGTGCGACAGAGAAAGAAAGAGAGAGAGAACATGCATTTAAGTGATACTTGGAGAGCTAACTAGAGAGAGAGAAAAGTGAAGATATCAATCTTCGAGAGAGAGAGTGTGTGCGCGTGCGTCTATGGGGGAGACACAGAGGGCATGCATCAAGTGATACTTGGGAGAGCTAACTAGAGAGAGAAGTGAAAGATAACATGGAGAGAGAGAGAGAGAGCTGAAGATATGAAAAGCTAATTGGGCGTGTGCCTATTGTGGGAGCAGTATTCATGCATGGACCGGACCACAACGTGGTTGAGGTGAATGAAGACGCCTTCAACTCCTGCTCCGCCACGCATCCCCACCACCACCCTCACATCGAGGGCACGACCCTCGTCCCGCTCACCACGCCCAACGCCTCCCGCTTCTTCATCTGCTCCGTCTCCGACCACTGCTCCCAGGGCATGAGGCTCAGCGTCCGCACCCTGGCAGGACCCACCCCCAAGCATTCTCCTCGGGCCCCACCATCCCACTTGGCTTCTCCAGCTCATGCCAAAGACGATCACCCTGCTGCCTCAGCGCCCGGTGGGGACCACTTGGCTCCTCCTTCCCCTTTTGGCCCTGATGTCAATTCCCCAAATCCCCAACAGGACCTGGTATACAGAGATTCGAGTGGGCCCCACCCCATTTCTCCTCCTCACCCTGACAATACACCTAACGCCATGCAGGACACAGCTGACTCAGTAAAGAGTGGGACCCGCAAGGCACCTCCTCCCCATTTTGCCCCTCACAATTCCCCTTATCGCCATCAACAACCTGAGGAAGACCTTGCTAAGCCTACGCTGGGTGGGACCTTAACTTCTCCGCCCCATCTCGACCCTTCCAATTCACCCAATATCCAACAAGACCCCATGCTGAGCCCCAGGCGCAACTCAGAGGATCGGTTTCCATCCCCGCATCCGCATCCGCATCCGCATCCGCATCCGCGCCCGCCCCAGCCCCGGCCACCGCCCACACCAACACCGCATCATCACCCACCTCCTCCCCCTCCCGACTACCCATCTCCGGATATCCCTTTCCCTCCTGTCGATCCTGGTCTGTGTCCTCAGAATCCCCATCCCAATAATGGGACGAGGCTAGTAGATGTCGGAGGCGTGCTTCTCAGCATGTGGTTGCTCAAAACTTTACTTTTCTCGTGGCACTGGTAGTTAGCATTACATTACAGTACGTGTAAAATAACAATCCTGTATTTCCCTTTCTGCAATGTGACGAATTCTTTGGCAGCGATTGCTGCTGCAGTCCATGTAGACTTGAGTGCATTGTAACATTCTTTACCAGAGATTGATTGAATGCTGTATCAACTTTTAGAAGCTTCTGTACAAGTGCATTTTCTTTGTTTCTATTCTCTCTTGCTTCATCTTTTTATTTTCACGTACCGTCCGGATCGTTTCTTCCTTTTAAACATCTCTCTCTCAATAGCAACAACCGCACATTCAATTATCTGCAGCTCACACTTGAAAGAGGCCATCAATGAAACAAAAAACCCCTACCCATGATGGAAAATAGGTAAATGCATCATCCCAAGTCTCCAAAGTTTTAAAACCACACATGATCTTCCCAAAACCAGAAAAAAAAAAAAAAAAAAAAAAAAAAGGAAACTCAACTAATATAACCTCTACGCAACTATGATTGAATTGCAAAATCAGGGGGTTAGGAATTATAGAATAAAAGAGAGAGAGAAAGAGAGAGACAGAGAGAGTTGAGCGAGAATTATTCAACAACTGTGTTGCACCTGCTTGTCGAACTCTTGTTAACTTCAGCTCTCAGTTTTTGGTACAGATTTTTCCTTTTCTACCAATTTACAATGATAGCAAGGCAAGTCTATTGCACATTCCCATCTCTGACTAATTTCACATACAAGAAAGTGAAAACATAAATTAGAAAGAAAAACAAAAAACAGTGGATCTATAACCTTAAAATTGAAGCATGGCTATGGCAACAATGTCAATCCGGAAGGAAGACGAACTTAGGTGTCAGCTTGGGTTGTTTTGGATGAGTGGCTGCGACTGAATCCTGTCTTCTCCTTGAGAGCTCTGCAACTTGTGAAGAGAACGGTATTGCAAGCGCACGCTATCCCCCGTGTCAAGAATTTTCAACAGGTACCTGCAACCAAAATTGCATTTTCCTTCATGCAGTTAAATTATATTGCAATTGTAATAAAACAAAAAAGGTTCTAATGGAAGTCAAATACCACAATAAAATGAGAATCTGAAAACAGGGTTGAATTTGAGGGTAACATGGTGATTGAGGAGTTTTTGGCAATCAACCAGAAAGCCCAAGAGACAGAGAAATAAAAAGACAACAAAAGGCAAAAGTACAAACCACAGTAAAACCAGAAGACACTTGATCATTATTTCCACCAAAAAAGATCCTAAAGTTCCCACACAGACAAGATATTACTAGTGCACAATAGTTCCAAGTTATATTCATAATTTGCATAAAGAATGGCTTTCCATAGTTTTCCATCTTGAGGTTATTCTGGCCGTAAGAGAAGTAAACAAACTCACCAGCCGTTGAGACATTGAGATGTGATCACTGCTTCCCTTCCCACGAATTTATCAGGAGTCCTCCTGTTCCCCTGCATAATTAGTCTTCCTTTAGTTCCCTCAATAAGAATTTACACGGAGAGGTTTTACCAGAACTTAATATCTGAGTGTGTACAGTACCTTGATAAGAACTTTCTCATTTACTGCAAATGGATACTGGACTCCCTTTAGGTGTCGAGGACCATCTCCATCAGCACCCATATCCCCATTTTCCTGTGAGATCAATGTTGAAAAGTCAGGCAAAGGCAACAGGAACTGCAAACACAAACATTTTCTTTTCAATGAGATAAAGCAATTTTTCAACCCTGGCATCTCTCTGGAAGAAACAATAACAGAAAAGTTTAGTTACTGCTGATTGTTGAATTTCTTCTTCATTCCTTTTGTTTCTTTTCTCGAGGAAGGAGTATAAAAGGAGATACACATAAGAAAGAGTTTCGAATTTGCATGAATACCTTGTTAAGCCTCTTGATTGCATCTGTATGTTCCCCAGCTTCTTTTCGGCGCTTTCGAAGTGTTGCATTGTGGAATAGCCTTCTATCATCCTCATGTTTTACAGCAGCAGCAGCAGCTCTCAAAGCTGTAAAAAGACATCAGCCATTTTTTTATTTTTAGTTGAAAAAATTCAGCTTCTTCAGAAATTAGAAGAAACAGAACAACTATTTGTTCTTGGGAAAAAAAATTTTTGAGCATATGACAATTGTTATAGCTAACACGCATCTTACCATGATTTGGAATCAGAGTGGAACCATCAATCTCTGCACCACAAATATTGCATCTTGACTACCAAACAAACAGGACACCATATTTAGTTCCTCTTCAGAGCCACATTTAGTAGTTCAATGGCAAAACAATGCACAGATATCTTATTTTTGAAATATTATCGCTTAGAAATACAAAAATTAAACCCCACAGTAACCATCCCAGTATTAGAAAGTTGGACTTTAGAAGGAAATTCCAAACATTTGGTTATAAGCAATAATACGTAATAAATAATCCAAAAGATATGATGGTCATGTTAATCAGAGTGTCTGTAGCAATTCCAAGATTTCCTACATACTAAGACAATGGCATCCTGCCATGTTTCACCATTAAGGCAACTTATCATTAATAAGGTCAAAGGAGTGCAGGATAAACATCCATGGTTATATATGCATGTCAGAAAACCCAGGGGCAAATGGCAATAAGAACAATTAGAACCATGGAAAATAAAAAGAAAACTACAAAGGTTGAAGCACATATGCAAAATGGTACCTCCCAACCGGTTAAGAAAACGCACTAATTAATGAAAGCTGTAATAGCAGTCCAGAAAAAAAAAGCCATCAGACTTTTCAAAGGTAAAAGAAGGATTTTGATAAAATGTATACATGGAGGCAAAACATTGTCATGAATGACCAATCCACCTTGGGCCATGACTCGTGAAAACACTTAATGCAATCTTTATTCTCTATATTGGATGTGATCAGAAAGAGTCATTGAGGTTGTAGTGTTCATTATACTTGGTGATTGGGGGAGGGGGTGGGTGGGAAGGGGAATAGCATCAGTTGGTCACAATATCTTCTGCTTATAAACTGTTCTGTTTCGGAGGTATTTTGCTTTGGTTTTTAATATGCACAGTTTTCCAATGTTTTGCAATATCTCTTGCGTTACAAATTAAGACAGGAGCATTTGTTACCATTTCAAGGACCTTCCTCAGCATGAGACCACCAAATGAATGCCCACAGGAGACCACCATGGCATCTTCAAGGAACGCACCACTGGCAACATCATATAATTATAAGCAAATAGTAAGCTTCCATATATTCAGTAGCATATACCAACATTTGAGCTTTCAAATTGTCCAGATCAACCCAAAGGAAAGAACAATGTTACTACAGCATAATTCAAGCGATAGATGGAAAAAAATTCTAGCCTTCACCATAATCAATAGACAAACTGCTAAAAACCAATTTCTAAGATGGATATGGTATACAAACATTTTAGTCACTTTAATAAAATTTACAGCACAAGAGAGCATTGAAAGACAACTCAGAACTCTTGATTTCTTTACTCGAGCAGCAATATTCCACTACTACTAAAAATTCGACATAGTCAGCTCCTTTGATGGGTAATATTTTTATAGCATGTAATGCAGAGCACAAAAGATGGTGCTCCCATTATACAGTACACAGAGAAGCTTTAGAACTTACTAAGTTACTATACACACTGTTACCACAGCACTTCATCTAGGCTGGTGTCCCATGTTAACACTACACCTGGGTAGATTATAAACAATTAAGCATTGGGTAGGGGCTGATGGTACGGTTTGAACTCAAGGCCTCCTGGCCTACGGTCCTCTATCGCCTTCTCATCCACTTATTATTATGTATTGAGAAGGATATTATATTGTGTAAAAAAGTTTATTTATATTATAATATATTCATATGGAGGTGTCTAGCCTTGTCCGCTTTTTAGGACAGTAATAGACACATTGGACATTTGTAGACGCCAATAGTCTTGTCGATGTTCATGTATCACTAACAATATGTTGAAAATCCATATAGGCACCCCATGCTTTCCATGAATATGAACAACTATCTCGAAAAAGGATACACCATCCACTACGCAGAGATTTTCTAAGACAACCCAATTGATAGTAGAAAAGCAATTAAAGGAATCACAAGATGGAGTATGCAAGCTCTAAAGGAAAAGCCTCGATCAGTCCCAAGTCCCAAACAAGGCCAAACCTCTTCATCGTATGCCCATCTGAATAAAACTTCATTCAGAAGTTCCAACAATGAGGTCAGTTGCCATCGATCATAATTTGGATGGCTTAATATTGCATATAGAAGTTTCAGTATATATTGTGATTTCTGAAACTATCTATCTGGCCTTTTTTTATGAGTTATCTGGCTAGCATAATATGCATAAGACCATAGAAAGGGAGTAGAGAGGTCACTATGGAAATATATCCTTCCACTGAAATCTAGGACCGAGACTGCATCTCAGTCCAAATCTATCACATAGGTTGTGTTCAATAGCTTGAAAAATTCTCTTTCGGGGAGACAGGAAGCTATGGTCAAGGTTTCAAGGAAGAGATCAGAATTGTACAACAGATCTAGAGAACAGTTAGTGCGTACATCAATATGCCACAAAAAACTTCCAAACGAAACAAGTTAGCTTGCCATCTCAAGTGACACAGTAGATAACAGCCATCCAAATTAAAGAGAGCAGAAAAACCAAAATAGTCCATCAAATTAGCTCCAATAAGAGAAGGAAGAAGAGTATCAAAGGAGGAAACGAATTACACATCCTTTTAAGTACCTAAACAGGCCACTTCCCTTAACAAAATACATATATCAGAATGAAAGATAGAGAATAAGTTTGTCATAAAATCAAGGCTATCAGATCAGCAAGAATACAGAAGAGCAACCAACCAAAATAAAGGAGCATGAAATACGATTCACAAGACAAGGGATTTGTCAGTTCAGAATTTTGGAGACAATACATATAAGGTTCCTAAGGAAGGAGATACTGTTACTTTGATAGAGGAAAGGAGATACTATTGAATATATTAGAACATGATTTCTCTCGTTTCTTTCATTGTCTTGTAAATATGTATTTTGGAGTCAGGAACATCTTCCAAAAAAACAAAAGAAAGGAAAGGAGAAGGGCAGAGAGGGGGATGCAAGCAAATACGACAAGATCTCCTCCTCCCTATTCCACAGCTGAAAAGCAACTCACAAGATGGTACACATTTCATTATTATTTTTTATGCATCTGCTCCTCCAATTCTTCTATGGGTAAGTTTTAGTTCTGACATACAAAGTACACACTGAAGAGGAGGGAACTAACAAGAAGCTCCCAACCCATGAGCAGGAACAGACTTAAGACTATCAAAATTACAAAAGGTTGCATTCACAAACTTGAAGACTCAAAACTACGAAATTACTTACGATAGGGGATCCCAGAGAACACTCCTCAATGTTGGCTCTGGAGTTATGTTATTCCGAGGTTCCTGTCACCCAAAAACAATATCGAGCATAATTATCTAAAAATGAACAGAAAGTGTACAAGACAAACAGGATAGAATATTCTTTTTAACAAATTCTAGAAAAAAAGTTCTTAGAGATGATAACATAGAAGAGGGACAACTGACTCATGCAGAACAATGAACTCATCGCTAACCAATCATAAATACATGACAAGATGCACAAATACATCCATTAATTAATAAAGAAGATTGAAAAAGCTTCACCATTAACAGCGGAAGATCCTAAATCAACACAAACAAGAAGAACCCAAAGCTAAATTGCACCACACCACTTAACAGCAAACTTCATACAATGGAATTTGGAGGAGACTGATTCAAGACAAAGTAATATATCTTTATAAATAGGAGATAACTAGTATAGCATTCCATGCTATTTGAAATAATATTTGCTCTCAACCCACTATTTTAAGAGTTGTACTGAGACACAATACAACTTGCTACTGACAATATTGACATCCCCATGCAAAAAAGCTGGCAATATTAAAGCGAGACTGTTTCTTTCAATGCCAACCCATCAAACTAAACATCAATTGCACTCTTAAAATAGTGAACCAATCAAGCTACTATGTTTTCGCCAAAGAATAGGACTCCTAATAGTGTTGATGCCCTTTTGCATAAGTAACACCAAAGTAAGAGAAATAATCACAAAAGAATTGTTCCTTAAATTTAGCCTTCATGAATGTCTACTCCATTTTTCATAGATTCCAACCTAGCAATCTTAACTCCTGTTTCAGTCTCAATCCCCAGGCAGCAAATATTTCTTCCAGCCACGCTGATTTCCCTTTTCATCATCTGAATTTTCTGTAAGTCATGCATAAACCTTCACCAAAAAGGTTGTCACTATTACTCAAGCATTTTTTAGTAAAACAATCTCATCCCAGGCAAAAGTTCTCAAATCTGAATGGAATAGAAACACCAGCAGACAATGTAATCAGGCAAGACCAGGCTACAGACTACAGCCAGCCTCAGAGGGCCCGTTATGCCTGTACGGGGAAATGCAACTCTCATCCCATTAATATTGGGACTCAGTTTTCTGAAGTCATAACTAGGTCTATCTGACTATGAGACCCACCATCCAAATTACCCCATGGAAGGGCAAGCCCACAATTTCAGTTTTTCTCATGATAACCAACAACCTCTCCAAGCTCCTCAAAATGACACCCAACCCCTTTCTCAAAACATTTGGTTGATATTCCAGGCATTGATCGAATAATGAAACTTTTGATGCAGTAGAAAAGCATTATCAAATAATTGGAAAGCTCATAGAACTTGCCAGCAAAACCAGATATTTACCATCAAGAATACAACTATGAAAAATATCCCTTACTGCAAAGAAGGGAAGCCTTCCAGACAATCCTAGACTAAACAATAGAAATAGTTTTGTTGTTAGATGTCTACTTCCAAATAATGCTCTTAAGTCTCCAAGGAGATCTGCATAATGAATAGTTAATAGTGGCCGGATCCTTGAAAGGATCGTTACACCCTCAGCATCTGTCAGCTCAGGTTAGGACAAAAGACGATACAGATATTATCAAAACAAAGTGATTCAGAATAAACTTATGGACCACTAACTCAGTAGTTGAAGCAAATCAACATTTGAGTTATCCAAATAAAATAAGTGCATCCTAACTTACGTAAGTATTTTCTGCACGGTTGTTGCACATTGCATCATCTTCAGCAGATAGATCATCCATAAACTGGCTTACAGTGATGGGCACAAAGTTCTGTGGGATAACATGACCAGCTGCTGTTATTGGGGAACAGTCCAATATTGCATTGCCTTGGGGCATGAGTCTAAATGCCAAAGAAGTCCTGCAATAACAACAGTATAACACAAATATCACAGACCGTACTTAGCACAAAGGTTTCTCACGCAAACGTGATCATAAATCATTAAAAGTAAAAACACCAACAAACCAAAGTATCAAACTTTTCCATAAATAATGTTTACAAAGCAAATAGAAGGAAAAATGTGAGCATTGCATATGTAAATTCAACCTGCCACCAGTCATGGCGCCTGATGTGTAGTCAGGAGCTGTCCTATAAGAAGCAGCATGCCGGAGGCCAGCAGTGGCATGGCTGAGAGCCCTGCCTGTGAGCAATAAAATATCCCCAGGCCCTGATCCACCATCTGCTACATACCAACGGCCATTTGGGTCACAAACCTACAGAAGAACCAACTGTAAAGATGATTTGAGGATCATACTAAACACAATATTGATGATCAGCGACTACAATAACCCATAAAAGAGTAAAATAATAACAAGGAAATCAACAAACTTCCTTCTTCAAAATTGGAATATGCATGTCTACTGGATAATGACAACATCAGAGACACAATTTTATCTACTAAGGAGAAAATAATCACCTGAAGTCCTGGACAGTCTGAAGCAATCAAGGTCAGCAATCCTTTCTCCACTTCATAGTTCATTCCAGGCTTTCCTCCACCAACAGCCACCTTCCCATTCTGTACAGAAGCATGAGAATAAGTTGCAACCAGTACTGAGGAAGATGCCTCATTGGGAGGTAAAGGTGTATCATCCAGCAATTGGTTAAAAACACTGCCAAGGGAGAGCAAAAAACAAAAATCAGACAAAAGAGAGAAAGTAAACGTATTTGTGAATAGTGAATGGGAGTAACGAATATCATGATTTATTAAACAATAGTATTAATATTGTGATTACTCGCTGCGCAGACGAAGATGTCTTGCAATAGCACACAAGGCTGCACGAGACGCTTTCCCCAAACATCTAAAAACCTCCCCCATACAAGGTGGAGATGAATCCCCCTCTTCTAGAGCCCTACAATCAAAAGTAGTCATTATTATCCCATCCACCAAAACTTTTGCAACACCAAACTACGGGAAGACACTGGAGATTAGCAAATAAGAAAAGAAAATGAAACCAATGCAACATGGATTGACAGAAATATGTGGCATACTGTGCATCACACTGACAGTGGAAGATACAAACGAGCAACAATATTCAGAGAGTGACAAGATAACCCAGAGAGTAACAATATTGTGGATATGAACTAGCACACACACAAAAAAAAATGGATAGGAAATCATCTTCGGTGTAAGATACACATGAGCAAGAGTTTGATGAACAGGTATAAAGTTGGATAAGAAATCATGAAGTGCAAAAATGAAGACAGAAGAAAAGGTCAAGAGAAGAGGAATCAAATCAATCCACCCATTTAGATGGGCGGCAAAAGCAAGTAAAATGTATAGAAGTAACCAAAATTATTGTTGCAGGATTCTTGTTCAGAAAAATATGACCCAATTCTTGCAAGGCACGGTGTAGGCAATATAGAAACCAAATTATGCATATAAGCAAGGAATGGTGATGTTTCCTGGAAGACTTAGATCATGAGGGCACTGTTTCTCTTTCTCCACATCAAAGGCGGAAAATATATATATAGGGTGTGGTTTCTATAAGGTTGCAACCTTAAACAATCCAATTAAGGCGCACCTCCAAATTTTATTATAACATGCAATTTTGATGTAAAAAATTCTTAGGATTATCTAAAATCTATTTTTATACCTAATTATAAAATTTTAAACTTCAAAAATGGTTAAAATCAAGTAGATCTATAAACATATGGAAATCTTGAAAATGGACGATCTAGATAATGTGTTGCATGATGCACTATTTCTGGGACTCATAATCTTCTTCTTTTTTTCATATTCACACATCTCGATGTCGAGATGCTCTATTAGAGGATTTTTCAACATTAAAAAAAATCAATATATATATATATATATAGGAAAAAGTTTATATAAGGTTGCAACCTCAAAATGTAGAATTACAGATGCACCTCAAAAATCCATCGGAAAAGGTTGCTTTAATGTTGAAAAAACCTGTAATTGGTCAGCTCGACATCAAGATGTATGAATATGGAAAAAAAAGAAATATTTTGAGTCTAAAAATTAGTGCATCTTGCAATACTTTATCTAGACCGTCCATTTTCAAAATTTTCATATGTTTATAGATCTACTTGATTTTAACCTTTTTTGGAGTTTAAAATTTTATAATTAGATATGAAAATAGATTTTGAGAAAATCCTAATAATATTTTCACCAAAATTACATGTTATGATACAATTTGGAGGTGCGAATGAATTGGATTGTTTAACGTTGCAACCTTATAAAACCACACCCATATATATATATATATATATATATATATATATATATATATATATATATATGCGTAATGTTAGTTTACCCAACTCTGATATCTATCAAGAATGGAGAAAGGAGAACAAGAAAAAAAGTATAAGGCTGCATCATCGTGGATTTTCCTTGGTTTATTCCAGCATATGTATAATCTACTGTTGGCACAGCAACTTTGAGAAGTTTCTCTGAGACATTTTTCCGAAGTTTTATCAAAACTTGGGAAGTTGCCTGGTTTTTGGAAAAACAAACTCTCAAGTCCAGTCAAGAATAGCCTCCCAAACCTCACAGGTGGTTGAAACAAGTCACCCATACCTGGCCAAATCAGGATTAAACAACCCAGAACCGGCCAGTTCCTTTGCTTGTACCAGCCATTTTAGGGCTTCACAAGAATTATGAGCCAATGTGAGAATCACACTCCATCTATTCCTTAAGTCCTAAAGTTATTTGGGTCACCAACACCTGAGTCACATAATCGGGAATGGTATATCATTAAGATTTGCACCTTAAAATTAAGCTCCCAATGATGTGTATCTAACTAAATTTTCCCAACATTAGGTACAAAACGATTCAAACCTGGCTTCAAAGGGAAACTAAAAACTCAAACATGTAGACAAAATATGTTTTTCCAAATATGTAGAACTGCATTTGAAAAGGTGTACATATTTTGATACAGCAGCGTATACAAACTAAAATGTTTCCAGTAAGTGGCAGAACTGAGCTGAACAGGGAAACCGGCCAAATCCAAGCCAGAGCAGGGGACCCTAACTGCCTTGATGCCTGTGTTACTATAATGTTGATATATCTCATAATTGTACGAATTCTTTCTTGCTTTCAATTTATTCCATATATAAGAAATTATTGAATCACTAAGCTGTAGAGTAATTGTACCAAGTAAATAAATTAAATATGATTAAAAGAGGAAACAAACAGGAAACGATATTTCTTTGGTACAAACTATAATGGAACCAAACTGAGAAAAACTAATGTAAGTTGGCATATATTCACTACTCGCAATTTCCCAGGAACAACAGAAATTGAGAAAACAGATATACATGATTGGCGAATTCAAACACAAAAGTGAGAAGAAAAAAAATCCTTAAATACTGATACATAAATCACAAATACCCAAAAACATAATGAAAATGATATAAAATCACTCATTCTCATCACGGTCCACATGAATTTTTAATATAAAAAAGATTCAAGTGTTTGCCTACCTCCCAGCTCGATACATGTAGATCCCTCGGTTCGACTTTGACCACACACCACCAGCTGTTGTACGAGTCCTGAAATAAAGCTTCGCTGATTCCATTGCGCACCTCAACAGCGCAGAATCCTCACTTCCCAATTCAATAACCGCTGCATTATGCCTCGTTAAAGATCCTGACAAAGTCTCAACCGCCTTGTTATAGAGTCCGGAAGGGGCACCATCATATGGGGCAATATCAGAGAACTTGATCCTCGGCAAAAACGTCGAGATAGGAGAAGACTCATGCAAAGGGTGAGCAGAAGAGAGAGGCTCAGGGCTTATCATGTGTTCTGGGTTCCTCTGTAAAGGAGGGGGTAGGGAGAGAAGGCCTAGAGAGAGAGACGAAGCAGGCAAACCAGAAGGAAGCTGGGCCTGCAAAGGAGTGGGAGAAGACCTCATTGAAGATGAAGAGGTAGTAGGGTTTGCAGGCCCCTGAGGAGCCATTGCAGACATCTGCATCCCAATCCCTATCATCAATCATTCTCTTGCTCTAATTTCACCGAAACCCTGATTTTGTAGGGCTTCTCGTTACTACAACCATAGTCGATCGTTTTGAGATCAAAACCTCACAAAAACCGAGCTTTCTTCATGGCGTCAAGTCCCAACACCAGTCACCAATCGTTGTTTTGCCCTAATTTCACCAAATGAGAGCGTTTTTAGGGTTTGAAAAACCTATATAAGCATTCATTACACGGAACAGAGGGATTACCAAAAGGGATCGTTTTCCTTCGAGGAACCACGCCTCCAGTCTTTTTCCTCATTTGAGAGCTCGTTTGGGTCATTAATTGCGGCCTAAATGAAGTTGCAGGCATCTGCGACGGCGGATTCTAGGGGCAAACGGTTGATTCTAGGTTTTAGAGGGTGAAAAGAGCTCCAAATTAGGGTTTTCACGGTTTGCATAGGAAAATGAAGTTTCAGTTTTCCCCAGGAGAGAGTGACCTGTTAAGAAGTTAGGGTTTATATAAGATCCTTCCTCACAGTTAGAGAGGTTTGGAAGGGCTCTCTCTCTGGACCTGAAAAAGTGCTCTTGCTTGCTCTAAACCTGAAAAGAGTAAGTTCTCTCTCTCCCTAAACCTGAAAAAGAGCATTTGTCGTTTGTTCCATGATTCTATATTGTTCCCATATTACCCTTGATTTTCCCTGTAAAACGCTAATTACGGTTGTTTTTATTCTTTTTTTCATCAGGCCGCAGATGTTTTTGCGCTCTGTACTTCCTTTATGTTTTTCGAATCTTAAATTTGTACCCTATACCTCAAATGCAAAGTGTGCCCAAATGCCTCAGTTATGCCCAAAAAGAACCCCATGTCAAAGGATTTTTTGTGCATAGTAAATTCTCTCTCTTCTCTCTATATATGGGTGCGGTTTGTATAGAGCCTAGGTTCTGAACGATCAAATTAGTGCTTATATTCAAATAATACTTATAAATGTGGTTTCAATACTGGCAATTTTTTTTATCTTAAAATATATTTTTATTTTTATTTATAAAGTTTAAATATTTAAAAATAGTGTAGATCGAGAGATATATAAAAACTTGAAAATTTTAAAAATTGACGGTTTAAAAATGCGTTACAAAATACACTATTTCCAAAACTTGAAATCCATTTTTTTTCTACGTCCATGCATCTTGATGTGGAGATGATCAATTTGAAGATATTTGAGTATCAAAACAACAACTTTTAATAAAAATTTTGAGATAAGCTTTAATTTGATTGTTTAGAACCTCGGCTCTATCTAAACATTTTCCTAAACATGTCTCTCTCTAACCCATGTCAAAAGATTTTTGTGCGTAGTCAATTATTCCTCTATGTCCATAATAGGGGCGGCTCTCTAAAAATGCGTTACAAAATATACTATTTCAAAAACTTGAAATCTATTTTTTTTCTACGTCCATGCATCTTGATGTGGAAATGATCAATTTGAAGATATTTTAGTATCAAAACAACAACTTTTAATAAAAATTTTGAGATAACCTTTAATTTGATTGTTTAGAGCCTCGGCTCTATCTAAACATTTTCCTAAACATGTCTCTCTCTAACCCATGTCAAAAGATTTTTGTGCGTAGTCAATTATTCCTCTCTGTCCATAATAGGGGCGACTCTCTATCTCTTCATATTAAGGGTCTCTTTCTCCATATTAAAGCTCTATCTCTCTCTCTTCATGTTAAGGGTTGCTCTCTCTTTCATCGCATATTACGAGTGCATCTCTGTCCAACTTAAGGGTTTCTCGCTCTCTCTCTTTTTTTGTGAGTCGGTGGGAGAGGGTCTTTACCTTTGGTAGGAATTGAACTTATGATCTAGCATTGAATATCGTTAAGAGCTAACCAATTAAATCCGAGCTCTTTTTTTAGGTCTCTCGCGCTCGCTCGCTCTCTCCATACATAGCAGTCTCTCCTCATTGAGGGTTCTCTCCCTATATCTCTCCATGGTGTTGCTATAATATGGATTGCGCTCTCTCTCTCCATATAAAGGGTTGCTGTCCCTCTCCATATTTTGTCTCTCTCCATAGTACATATTAAGGTTGTCTGTCTGTCTGTCTTTTCTCTTTCTCTCCATATCAACGAATTTTCTCTCTCTATACATACATGTATAAAGGGTTCCTCTCTCTTCCTCTCCATATTAAGGTTTGTTCTCTCGCTCCATTCGGTCAAATTAGGTAGGGACACTTTTGGAAAAGGTCAATTATTAAATGGGCTATTATTTGTCGAAAATTACAAGCACCACCTCCTCTCACATAAAGGTTTTTGTTTTTTTTTCTCTTAATTGCCCGCAATTCAATTCAAATACAAGACTAGGTGAGGGCTAAATTTCAAATACCAAACATCTCTCTTAAACTAAAAAAACAAATCGATAGCATTGGTTCTCTCTCTACCCAAGGAGAAACTTTGACATCTCACTAAAGCGGCAAGAGAAAACAGGGTGAATGAGGCGTGAAATAGAGCATAGCGATGAGAGATTTGATCCAATATTTAGTACTCACCTCCATTGGAGCTTTAGTTGAAGTGGGTTGATTAGTGTTTTGTTATGGATTTAGGAGCTACCAGTTTTGGGGCTCTGAAGCAGAAAATCGAATGATATGAGGCTCTGACCATTGAAACCAGAAGGGTTTTGTATTTATATCCACGCCGGCATCAGTAACCAAATCCTTGAATGATTAACCACCGCCGTTGCCTCAGTAAAATATTCGTTAAAACACTAGCTTTACGCACTTTTTCTCTCTAAAAACGGAGAGCGAGAAAACGTATCTCCCCTCCTCCTTTTTTTTCTTCGGTGTTGATCCTCACGGCCGTTTGGATAGGAGAAAATTAAAAATTTTAGATATTTGAAATCCAAAAAAATTTATAGATTTTTAATGTAAAAATTTTTGTCATGGATTGCTCAAATTTCTTGTTTGGATAAATTATAAAAAATTTATAAATTCCTTGCAATCACTTCCATGTCCATTGTCTCATAACAAAACTTGATACAATTTTTCTCTCCAAAGTTTTTATATACTTTCTATCTCTAAAACTCAAAATTTGGTATAGTGTAACTATAAAAATTTTGAAATAGTTGATATGATTTGTCTCTCTAAAATTTAATATATTTTCTATCAAAAAGTTAAAATTTGAAATTGTCTATATAAAAATTTTGAGATAATTTTTCTCTCTAAAATATTTAGATGCATTACTCTCTATAAAATTTAATATAATTTATTTTTCTAAAATTTTAAGATTCTCTCACACTCAAAAACCTAAAGCTTAAGATAGTTCCCCTCTTCAAAGTTATGCTAAACGTTATTGAATGGAGGTTTGTGTCGCATAAAACTGTCATTTCCGATTTTTGAATTTGTTCTCCAGGGGACCACTGACTCAGTAATGTCGTCAATCACGTAAGTACACTACAAGAGATTTCATGTTTCATTGGACCAACTCTGGGGGAGCCTTCAAACGAGATGGATGATGGGCTTTTAGTAGGGCCGAGAGCGAGTTTATTTTTGGGATGCATCGCCCCATTGCCATTGGGCCAAGTTGCTTTGGCTCGTCCAATTGAGTGAGTAGGTCTATAGTCAAAAAATAAATTAATACAAAAACACAGTTTATATAAGGTGTTAAAGTGCACCTAGAAAACGTTGAAGAAGGTTGTTGGGGAAATTACTAAAAAGCCATAAAAATATACTCTTTTAGACACTCAACCTCATCTTAAACTTTTTTTTTTATTTTTCTCAAAAACCATCTTTTATAACTAATACCCCAAACTCAAAAAGTTATATTTTTTTTAACGAAAATACCCTCTTTTCACATGACAAAACATTTTCGGATCCCAATAAAAGGACACGCCAGACCGCAATTGTACAATACTGAACTGCTCAGTTTGGCGCATGTCAAAACGCCGGATTGCCCCTTCAAAACGTCGGACTGCCCTTTCAAAATGTCGGACTGCTCAGTCTGTCGCACTTCAAAACACTGGATTGCCCCTTACAAAATTTCGAACTGCCATATAAAAACACCAGACTGCCCCTTCAAAATGCCGGACCCCAACTTCAAAATGTCGGACCGTAACTTCAAAATGTCGAACCGCCACCATGAAACGCCGAACCACCCATTCCAGCAAAAAAAATCGCTTGACTGCCGGTTCAAAATGCCGGACCGCCCTCTCTAACGAAAATTATATGTTATGTGAGGGAAGGGTATTTTCGTCTAAAATAAGTGAACTTTTTGTGCATGGGGTATTAGCTCAAAAACATCATTTTTTGGGGGAGAGTTGCTAAGAAAAGTTGGCTGGGGTGTAAAGTGGGTAAAAAGTTCATTGTCGGGGGGTTTTAGCAATTTTCCCAACGTTCTTTCTATATTAGAAAACCCACAAATTGATCATCTCGACCTCCAGAATCGTAGACACGAAAAGAAAGGGATTTCTAGACCTAAAAATAGTTTATATTCTAATACATTATCGGGACTATCTATTTTCAAGATTTTCAAATGTTTACATATCTGCTTGATCGTCACTATTTCTAAAACTTTAAATTTTATAGTTGGGGCAATAATATATTTTCATACCAATGCAATGCTTTGCGATACCGAAAGTACATTTTCAGCATAGTTTTGAGGTGCACCTTACTTCAATAGTATAAAGTTAACACATTATACAAACCTCATGTATTGATAAAAAAACAAATTAGTGGGAAATCAATGGGTGGGGAGACATATTAAGCAACAACCAATTTCAATTTAAATCGACAATTCCTAATCCAATTTTTTTTAACAAAAAAAAAAATTGCTCAACACCATTAAGCAAAACCAATGGAGTGTCTAAAAACACACCAAAGAAGGAGCATTGTCGTAGACTCCAACATAATGTCTTAGGCTCTATTCCCATTGTTACCTATAGACTGAACAGCCGAACCACGTATATATATTTTTGTGTTTATTTCTTTTTCAGTTCTATTTTTCTAACATGGTATCAGAGCAATTGATATTGATGCACTACTAAATTGTGTCATACAAAGAGAGATGTTGCCTTCCGTCCTTATTTCCAATCACACCATTCGATTGACATGGTTTACTATGTTGATAAACTGAAATCTCTTACCTTTGTTTTGCATTGGGTGTTGAAGCCCAATATTTTGCACGTGATTCATTCCATTGACGTGATTCACGCTTGTTGACAAACTCAAACCTCTTATAACTCCTTATATTTTGTACGGTAGACCGCTGCCTCCATTCCAACATGCTAGACAGTTGTTGTCTGCTGCATCTATCACTCTCAAGAAAAAAAAAACAAAGACAAAACCCTTCAATCATGGGTAGCAAGATGATCGACTCTGCAGTCTAGCAATCTGTTATTTTGGTAGTTTTCTCTTCAAAGAGGTTGTTTTTTTCGGCTGGTACGTAGCTATTAACACTTTATTTGTTTCTTTTTTATATCATGGACTAAAAGAATAAAGTAGAATCTGTTAAAACTATGGTACATGAATCCAAAAGTAACACCTCTATGAAATTAACTCAACACTCTTCAATAGTTTAAATTATTTATCTTGGGCCAGAGCCATCTCTCTTATTCTTGGTGGTCGGGGTCGATCAAAACTCGAGTATATCAATAGTAAGCAAAAGGTTCCGAGTAATGATAACCCTGAGTACGAAGATTGGGAAACAAATGATCAACTTATGATGTCATGGATATTAAACTCAATGGATCCTAAGATTGCTTAGATATTTACTCATGCCAAAAATGCTAAGGATCTATAGGACTTCATAAAATAAGTTTATGGAAATCAAAATAATATTGCTCGAATATTTGAATTAAAACAAGATATATACCAAACCAAACAAGAGAATAAGACTGCTACTGAATTGTTGGGTATTCTGAAACTTATGTGGGATGAGTTATCCATATATTATCCTGCCACTACTGATATTTCCACTATTCAAAAGAGAGATGAGTAGGATAAGATCTTCAAATTCTTGATGCTCTCAAACCCAATTTTGAGCAAGTAAGGACCCAAAAATTGATGTCATCTGAACTGGCCAGCTTCTCGTCAGTTTTTTCTACTATATTACGCAAAGAAACTAGGAAAAGAATGATGAATGTAAAAATAAAAATTGAAGCTGAGAGTAATGAGAAATCTGTTATGACTGTTGTTGAAGAGAATACTGAAACTAATAAGAAGCCTGCTAATAGCAACTCTGAAGGGAGATCTCTAGGAGCATTGCAAAGATCTTGGCCACATTAAGGATAAGTGTTGTGTTCTCTATCCTCATCTTAAACTTGTACGTGACAAGTTTTCTGAAAGATCATTGGCTCAGAGTGCTTCTATTGATTCCCATATTTCCATTGATAAACTTACCCAAATTCTTCAACAATTGAGTAAGAAGGGTGCATCATCTTCTCATGATTTTTCCTATGACCAAGGTAATCAGTTCGCTTTCTTGTCTTCCTAAAGTTCTATTACTTGGGTGATGGATTCAGAAGTAACTGAGTACATGACAGGCAATCTTTCTTGCCTATCTCAGTTTCAACAGGTCGTCAATAAAACTCATGTATAAATTGCCAATGGTTCTTTAATTATGTTCATGGCATTGGTAGAATAAATTTGAATTGTGAGATTAATTTCTGTTCATGGCATTGGAACCACAATTCAGAGGTTCTTTATTTGCCTTCTTTTCCTTCCAACTTATTGTCAGTTAGCAAACTAATTCAAATTTTGAATTGTGATATTATTTTTCATCCTCATTCTATTATCTTTCAAGACCGGGCCACGGGGACAAAGATTGGTGAAGGGAAAATGGATGGTCTTTACTTTTTGGATTAAAAGAATTACGTTATGGTTATGGAAATTAATAATGGTAGATTATAGCACTCTAGAGTTGGACATCCATCTGAAAATGTTTTGAAAATTTTGATGCCAAACTTAACTATAGGATTTCATGATTGTGAGATTTACACATATTTCAAGTTGCCTAGGTTTCCTTTTAAATCTTCAATGCATGATTATGATGAACTTTTTACTTGATACATTATGATGTGTGGGGACCAACCCCTGTTGAATCCTATAATGACTACAAATATTTTGTGACATTTACAAATGATTATACTCGTGTCACTTCGGTATATATGTTAAAAGCTAGAAATGAGGTTTTCCCTATGTTTAAAGAATTTCATACAAATAAATATTATAAGCATAATCGTAAAAAATGTTTAAAATATACATGTATAGTTTTTTTTTTATTGTCTCATAAGAAAAGCAAAACAAATAAATATTATAAGCATAATTGGGTTCGGAGAAAATGTGTAGGCACCTAAAGCAATACTTTTTTAGCGGTCAATATATAATAAAATATATTAATATTATATATTATATATACTATGTAATCAATATATACTATATACTATAAATTATATAAATAAAATAAATATATTAATATATAATATATAATAAAATATTATAACATTTCAAATCAATACCATGTTTGTTCTTTTTGGGTATTTCGGAATTCAATTAAAAGTATAGGTAAAATATAAAATTTTTGCTTGTGATAATTTTGATAAATTTCTATCTCTTTTGTTTTTTTTTTTGACAAGAATAAATTTCTCTCATATATGTGTCTATGTGGCCCTCAGGGGGTTGGTCGTGTAGGTATTAGATTGAAGATCAAATCAAATGAACAATAAATAAATTTTATATCCCTCGAGTTGAGGGACCTACATCCCTATCGGGGCTACCCAACTCTGGTGTATATAATAATATATAAAATTTAAATAGAAGAAGGAAAATTGTTTCATGCGGGCTAGACAGCGTTTCTACCATACGCAATTCAGAGGCATAAAGCATCCATCTTAAATATGGATGCAAATAGGTAGTCCATATAAAAACAAGTGTAACTAATGGTCCACAAGTTTTCTTACCATAATTATTATTTCTAGTTTTCAAATTATTTATTTTCTTTCATATTTATGATCTCCATAAAAAATTTGGATCAAATTATTTAAAAAATATATTTATTGCCAAGCCCACATTTCTATAATATGCGGGCTCACAACATAGGAACCATATTCATAGAAGATTAGGAAAAAGAAAAAAAATATGAGAAATATATAAAAATGTTATAAGGACATCTTTACATACTTTGCATTGTGACATTGCACTTATCGGCCGATTTTTAGAACAAATTGTCGATTAGTACATTATTCGGCAGATTAGTGCATTGAATAAAAATTCCTGCATACATGACCATTGGAATTGGGCCAAATCAGGATCGGCCAATGACTGATCCCAAGTTAGTCAGCTGATTTTTTAGAAATCGGCCGTTCTTTTAAACATTGAATTTGATTGTTTGGAGCCTATGCTCTGTACAAACCGCATCCGTCATTTTTTGGGCCTCAAAATATTTTATTAGCTTTAGGCCCTCCAAAAGAGCTCTTGCCTCAGCTTTAGGCCCTCCAAATTCTGCCTGGTTTGGGTTCGAACTTCCATCAAAATTGAGTTTTAGAAAAAATTTATGAAAAGGTATCCAAATAACATTTTGTACATGACTGCCATCGTTAAGGTCAACAAGATAGAAGGAGGGACTTGATGAAATGCTTATATGAGAGAGAGAGAGAGAGAGAGAGCTGTTTTATGGAAGTTCACGGGGATGTTGATCGGAGAAGGAAAAATTCAGAACGGAATAAAGAGAAAGGGGTGGTTCATATTCACGTTTATGCCTGTTTTGTGTTTAACATGTCTTTATCCTTCCCTCGCATATGTATATTGGGAGCACACTGTTTAAGATCCTACTCTAATGGAGTGCATTGTACTGTACACTTTTCCTTCGGGCAAAAAAGCTGCAGATGAGCTGTGAAGACGGGAGAGTAATAAAGTGGTGTGCTGTAAAAAAGA
The DNA here is from genome assembly GCF_054954075.1 of Amborella trichopoda. Classification (NCBI taxonomy): domain Eukaryota; kingdom Viridiplantae; phylum Streptophyta; class Magnoliopsida; order Amborellales; family Amborellaceae; genus Amborella; species Amborella trichopoda. The sequence goes on from NC_142344.1 coordinate 2,435,200, forward strand.
GATGAAGAAGATGGCTATTGAGGAGTTGGGTGGTTTTTTTAAGTTATGGATGGGTGAGTTTGCTAGTGAAAAAAAATTTAAAAAGAGATCAAGGCTATTTTTCTTGGGGAATAATTTCATGTCATTGAAACTAACATTGGTGTGGTTTCTATATGGTTGTAATTTTAAACAATCCAATTAAGACATACCTCTAAATTTTATCATAATATGTATTTTGGTGTAAAAAATTATTAGGATTATCTTAAAATTTATATTTAATTATAAAATTTTAAACTTCAAAAATAGTTAAAATCAAATAGACTCTATAAACATATGAAAATCTTGAAAATAGATGGTCTAGATAATGTGTTGCAAGATGCACTACTTCTTGCACTCTAAATCTTCTTCTTCTTTTTTCATATTCTTATATCTCGATATTGAGACAATCAATTAGAAGTTTTTTCAACATTAAAATAACATTTTCTGATGGATTTTTTAAGGGCATCTGTAATTCTACATTTTAAAGTTGCAACCTATAAACTTTTTCCTTTAAAAAATCATGTTTGTGGCATTATTCTGACCTTAAAAATTGTACACATCTTCTTTTCTTCCTAATAACCAATCTCCAAAAAAAAAAAAAAAAAAAATTACACTCTAGATGTGGTCAAACTGAATCCCTCTCAAACAATGAGTCTAGACCATCCATTTTGTAAAATTCAAGATTTAGGCCTCTAAAAATTCAAAATCTTTTTTTTTTTTCTTTTTTTTAACATTATTCATCTAATGATAATAAAGCCATCTAAAAAATTTGGAAAGGAAAACATCTTCCAAGGTCTAGATCTAAGTATCTTACCAAAATGGATGGTGCCCTATGTTAATTAAGCTAAAAAATACTTTTTAAGGTGTGTTTTCAAATTTTACGATACTAAAGCCATTCAAAAATTTGGAAAAGAAAAAAATCTTCTAAGGCTTAAATCTAAGCTTTTATCAAAACAGACGGCTTACGTTAATTGGGTTAAAAAGAAAATTACATTTTAGGGTGTGTTTTCAAATTTTGTTTTTTTATGATTATTCACTACAATAAAAGCAATATATATTTAAAAATTAGGATCAAACAAATGGCCTTAGCATAGTTTTTTAAAATTATTTCATTATACTGCTATACAACTATGAAGTCATTCCTCAGTTTTATTTGATTTGTGAGTTCTCCTCTTATTTGTGAATGAACAGCTCCATCAGACATCAACATTTACCCCAAATCAAATTGGAAAAGTATACAAAGAGATAGTTACTTTTAGTACAAAAAGGTCGCAATCTTTTCTCTTTTTTTAACAATTTTAAATCGGGTGCTTGTAAATGTGTTAATAGCTAGACTCAAAGTTAAAAAAAAAAAGCAATTCTTGAATTTCATGGCACACATCAAGCTATCCAAATTGATATTTGATGACTAGAAGTGATTCTGACCTCTTTGTAACAAAATAAATGGTCTCATGATATAGAATCCTAGTCAATTTTTTGTACTTATATTTTATTTTATAATTGTTCTATTTTGATTTTATAAATGAACCAATGCCTAAAATTTCAAATCATGGCTTGAAGATGAATTAAGACATAAGATAGTTCATAGTTAAGACCATTTACATAAAAAGATTGTATACAATGAGGCCATTTACCTTTTAATACAAGGAGGTTACAATTACTTATAACCATCTTATATGAAATATGAAAGAAATATGATAGTTTGGGTGTTTCACAAAGTTCAAAAAAACTTCTTTGGAAGCATGAGAATAGTCAATAAAATGAATCTGGCCATACAATTTTTCATCTAAGGATCAATTTAATGCATCCAATGGAATCTTTCATTGCTCATGCAGATCCCTTCAAACTGACTGCTTGGGTACTCACACGCTTGTGGCTCAACAATCCCTGTAGCCATCCAATGGAGGGCAATTCAATGAGAAGCTGTGCTTGTTCAATATACTTTCTTGATTCCAACGTGTTGAAGTCATAGCATACAAGTTACCATGAGACCGTTTACCCACAATTACTTGTACCTCTCAGATGTGAAATCAAGCGACAAACAACATCACATTCGATAAAATTTTCAAAAATTTCTTTGGAAAGTGTAATCAATAAATAACATCCAATTTCCAATTTCAAATGTAATGACCTTTTGTCAATCCATACCATGATCGGACTGTGCATGAGCTTTGTGCATGTTGACATGCAAATGTCAAGAGAAAGTGCGGTGTTTTAAAACCCAGATCATCCAGGTGGATAAGGCCTCCACTAATCCAATCCTGATCGCCAAAAATCAGACAGAAAAATTTAAAATAGTACCATCCAGTGATTCCAGCAAGAGACGTGGACCCCGCCAAATCCATTCTGAATTGCCTGTTTTGGAACACAGATAGAGAGAGAGGGTTTGTATATGTGCTCATGCGTCTGGATAGATAGAAATTGAGAGAAGTACACAGTCAGATCCCATGCCAAAGACTAAAATCCTAGGCATAGAAATGAACTACAATCCTAGCATAGCTATCAATCCGGTCCTGCATATACTGAAGCACAGTATTGTGGAACATAAAAATAGAAGAATCAATCATGATAATATAATAGAGAATCCATCCTCCCTCAATCAAAATTTCATATCAAATACTCTCAATACCGTATCCATCTCCATCTTTGGACATATGATTGATGCACATCGATGTATGCTTCTCTGAAAGCCCGCTTTCTTGGCCGCCTCTTACGACAGCCAAAGCTTTATTTAAAAAAATTGATGAATTTGAGTTCCCACCCTTAGAATGACAATACAACAACATAATAGCAGATCCTCGTATCCTGTCCGTTTTCCTCTACTCTCTTTTAATAGATAATGAAAAATGAAGGGTCTTGAAACAAAACAAAAGGACCACCGGTACATTATGCAGCTGCACTTTGTTTATGATCATGATCTTCAAGATTGAGAGCAGCAAGCAATTTTGGCCATGATTCGGGGATTCCACCTGGCAGATCAAACTCCAGCAATTTGCCTCGACTACGGTAGAACTCTTCCACAGGTTGGCTCTGCAACAACAAAGTAATCCAGAATGAGAGAGGGAGTAAGAGACAGAGAGAGCTTTAACAACAAACCAAAGCCATAAAAGGAAATGCATGAAAAAATGATGAGATACCATTTTGTTGTACACACGGAGTCGTTCTTGTACAACTTCTTCAGTGTCATCAGATCGAGTAATGAGCTTGGAAACACAATGTGGAGGAGGAAGAAGAGGAGCCATACATATGCCGGGCCTTCCATTCTCCCCCTTTATGTCAATAGTTGCCACATTAAAATTGCCTCCACATTCACTGCAAATTCTCCTTCCAAGACACTTCTCTAGAAGCACATCTCCTCTCAGTTTTAGATTAACCACAAGGTCGATATCGGTTACCTCTTCCAATATTTCCTAAATGCAAAGAAAATACATGCATCAGCTCCTCTGCAAGGAATTACAGCTACGATAAAAATTCTGTTGCATTTCTTGATCAGTATAGCATTACCACATTTCTACCATTAAGCCCCAATAAAGAACAGGAAATTCTCTAATATGAAAGCCTATATTCGCATTTCTGGATCAACAGAGCATAACCACATTTCTACCATTAAGCCCCAAGGAAGAACAATAGTAAATACTCTACGATAAAGCCTATATGTCTTTTCTTTTGCTAGACAAGCAAAAGAAACAACGAACACACAATGTAATATTTCTCAAATGGGCTCAACTGAGTCAGGAGCATTTGCTTTCCAGTTTACCCACCATCAAACTTTGCAATTTATAACAAAGCACCAATGTGTTAAGATGGTTGTCAACTAATGTTGCCATTTCGCATTTCATGTCGATACTGTTTTCTGGTACGTATTTCCATGTTAATAGTGTCAATGTTACGAGTTTCATTATATCACAATAATTTATACTTTCATTCTAAAGCTCTGAATATCGAAACCCTTATTCAAGCATTGTCACTGAAGGCAAGCCTAGATAAGAAGAGAACAAAGTTAGCCCCACAAAACTGAAATCCTATAGGCCTGAGAATTTTATTTCATCACACCTTGAACCCAAGGATCTTGCATGAGCTAATTGTTATCTTTGGTCTAAAAATGCTCCAATAGACAAAAAAACACAAAAAATGATGGCAATTGCTTGTAAATTCAATTTATTAGAAATAAATTGTTTTCTGCCCACATAGTAGAGAAGCATTTAGCAACAGAGTCTTGGAACACTACCAAACCATTTAGCATTTAGGAGAGAGAGGTCCTCTGACCTTGCTGCTAAAGAACCCATCATAAGGTGATTTCTATATATTTTTTTTTTTTTAACAACTCACCAATAAGGTGACAAGATATCTAACAGCAGATCTACAGAACATTGGTCCCATAGTCTTGAAAGAGTATGGTGGTCAAAGGAGTTAGTTACACGTCTACAACTCAAAGTCTGCAAAAGAAAAATTTAAACAAGCCAGAGAGAGCTTAAGAGAAAGAAATACATGCAAAAGCTCACCTTAACATGTGGTTATGTATATGCTAAGGAAGCAGCTCACACTTGTCTCAAGAAAAAACAGAAAATGTACCCTTACCTTAAAACACTCTGATGCCAATGTAACCTTTGTGGGTACACTTTAAGACCGATGGTTGATTTTGTTCCATATGCATAACCAAAAGAGGAAGAAACAATTATTTGGTTGATTCATAGTGGACCTATAGTATCCATGCTTTTATGGAATCGAAGCTATAAAATTATCTTGAGTCTTCTGGAAGATTTGCAAGTAAGCATCCCACTAAAAGATACTATATGATTCACATTCAAGCTAATGCTAACAGTATACCCATAAATAGGAATGGGCCCTTGGCCTGGGTAACCAGGACGTAGAGACACAACGTGACATCGATGGAACCATTCCCACCCCATTAACATGTCAAAAATAAAATATATATACTGATAAATTTTAGATCATACATAATGGGCAATATTAAGGTATTTGATAGTCATATTTTAAGGCTATACCTAGTATTAAAGTTATCAAATTTTAGGGCTAAAACTCGCATTACCAAGTAACAAAAAAAAAAAATAGTTTACCAATCTTGAAATATATAATTATAAGTTGTCATCGTAGGCCCGTAGCAAAAGGCTGATCCTTTACTTTACCTTAGCTTGGCCCTAAATAATTTTTCATTTATGTAGTCGCTACATTTTGGAAAAGGTTTTCTTGAAAATCCAATAACTAGAAGCAACACTCCCCAGTCAATATAGATAAGAAGTTAATGTTTAAGATTCAAATATTTACTATTCAACCAATGTTCAAAAAAATGGATTGGGCTCCTGGCCGCCTAGGCAGGTGCCCAGGGACAGGGTGCCCTCGTCAAAATCAAACATCCCCCTCCCCCCCCAACAAACTATTAAAGAATTAAGTCACTAAGACACTAATTATTACTTTACTTTACAATAAGACTTAAATGAATAACTGAATATATAAGATAATTTAAGACTTTAGTTTCACTTTCACATAAGACTTAACCCATTAAGATATCATATAATTAATTATTTATCAAATAAACTGAAACAAACAAAATAGAATATCAATATAAGACACATTGTACAAAAAAAAGAATCAATTATTCATAAAAGAATACAACATATACTCAATTTCATTCTCCAAGTGAGAAAAAAATAAAATAAATCACCAAAAAAAATCAATCTTTTAACTATAGACATGACAACATATCGTACAAGAAAAAAAAAAGTAAAAAAAAAAATACATGATTCACAACATAAAATGTTGTAGCAAAATAAAATCAAACCCTCTTTCAAATATAATACTTTAAAAATATCAAAATCAAATTGATGTCAGTGCAAACCTCGACTATTGGGTCACCAAAATTTCTCAAAATAAATAATTAGAAGCTCCAAATCCACCCATAAACTATTGCCTTTGTTTTGGGAAGAAATCAAAAAATAAAAAATTTATCGATCTTTTAATAAATCACAAAAGAAAGGTTTTTGAGGGGGTTTTCTCATCCTAAAGGCCACAGATTTTCTATTGGGGGTTTAGAATACCCCCTAAAACCTTTTTCCCCCCTTTTTAGGAGGAAAAAATTACATTTTTTTACCCTCACCTGAGGGTTTTTTTCCACCGCCCGCAAGTTGTCATGGGGCGGCGCCTAGGTGGGCACCAAGAAGCGAAACGCATAATGCCCCTGCACAGACTGCGCCTAGGCGTTTTAAAAAAATTTTCACCCAGGCGACCACCTAGGCGGTCAGGCAACCGAATTTTCGAGCATTGTATTCAACATAGAAGCCCATTTCAATGTTGGCTAATTTCCTCACTTCTGGGGTTTCCTCACCTATAATAGGTATCCCAAACATAGAATGCTTCCTGCAGATCAAATATTAACATGACCCCCTTTCTCCCAATTCTATGACAAGAATCAGAGATATCATGTATAACTACCATGCTATCCTTTCCAGACCAAAAAAACTATGTATTCAAGATTTCTCTTCCTCGCACAAATTGCAGTTTCTGTACTATTTCATAGAATAAAAGGATCTTCTTTTAAAATCTCAAAATGATCACAAAAATTTGCTATGCAGCGTAAAATATTTCATACATATAAGTAATGGCAATGTAGTGCAAAACAAGTGTTCTAATATATAATTTTATAGAATGATGGAAACATTATTTGGAATCTTTATCAAATCAACATTGAACATTCAGACTGCCTAAACATCTCTCTCTCTCTCTCTCTCTCTCTCTCTCTCTCTCTCTCTCTCTCTCTCTCTCTCAATATTTGGAATCCTTATCAAACCAATATCGAAGATTGAGACTACCTAAACATCTCTCTCTCTAATGAGACCTACATTTTACAAGACTGATGCTCAACCACTGAGTTATAGAGGCAACTGATTGTCTAAACATCTTAATTAACAACATAACAAATTAGCATGCATTTTTCTATACGCATGATTCAATACTGTTAATGTAAAATCAAACATGCAAACTCCACGAGCCATGTCCTAATTATGTTTGGACAGTAGATCTGCATGCTGTAATGTCCCTGTTTCAGCCAATGAGTATCATGAAATTGTTAGCGTTTGAAGGGATGCTTTAAAAGGAGCCAACGTAACACAAATAAGATTTCTGAAAAGTTTTAACCCCTTGAAACTCATACTGTTATGGTTTAATATTGAACCTATTCAGCAGCCTAGATTGAACAGGAACTGAAGTTGTGTCAATAGTGTTGGGGGAAATTGCTGCAAAGACTAATCCCAAAGACAATCTCCTCCCCTCCCCCACCCCCACCAAAAAAAAAGGGAAAAAAAAAGAAAGAATGAAAAAGCGACGATCCATCATGAATTGACTTGTCTTACAAAAGTTGCTTCCATTAAGGGTCACAAGTGTGATGTCCAAGTTCAAATAGAACTGCATAGGATTTAAAGAATTCACCATCTCTAGTTTTCTTTTTGGGCCTCCAATCAAAGTGGGAGATATTTCAGTAGCTCTACTAACATAGATTCTTTGATTTTTCATGTTTAGGATAATCAAGACAGATATGTTTTTCTTTTCCTTGCGGGAATGTCTTTTTTGGCTTCATTTCTCATATTGATGTTCGTGATTTCATAACAAATCTATGTGCTTGTGTGCATAACCATGCTGTTGAGTCCTATTTCTTAGGGCTGGGGTGAATCCTGTACCCCATTAGATGCCCATTATGAAAATTTGTACCTGCATCCAGGCAAAATAAATGATAAGATCAATCTATGCAGAACACCAGGAGGTTCCACAAAACAAGCATTAGACTTAAAAGATTAGGTAGAAAAAACTAATAAATAAGGGTGATGACTTGTAATCCAAATTATAAAAGCATAATCCTCCAAAGAGTTGCATGGGCATGCAAGAAAAAGAGCAGGGCAGAATGAATAGAGTATGAGAATAGCTGACAATAAAACATAAAGAATGACATATCTTTTATCAGGGCAAAACCCATAATCATTTTAATTCGAAGTAGTGTACGTTTGAAGGAATCCCTAAGGGCAATCTCACATGCTAAACATGTGATGTGTCAAGTTCTATAAAGACATCATATAACTATTAGAAACTTTCAACTGTTGTTCATGACATTTCTTCATAGAAGAAAGATGTAAAATCAACGCCAAAGACCACAAATGAAGACCCTGCAATTGTCCATACATCATACAAGAATCACATAATATTGCAATCACTGGAAACCAGATCAAGATGAAAAAAGAATTCGATGCAGAGGACAAAGGAATCAGTTAACATCTCATTTGACTATTTAGGATATAACACAAAAAATACAAATTAAACAAGAAATGCAGATAAAACTCTCATGCAAAATTAATGATGTAAAACCTTCTCCTCTTCCTAGGAAGTTGTCCTAACATAAGCCAAACACTCATTAAAAGCTCACATCTTACGATCACCAATAAATAAACAAAGACATTACTCTTAGTACTCAATGTCCACAATTATGTGATGATATATGCATACCGCTTGCTTTATCGTTCGTGGGAATCCATCAAGAATGAATCCCGATTCACCCTTTGCCTCCCCATTTTCAAGACGTTTGGACAATAGATTGAAAATAATTTCATCTGAAACCAATTGGCCTTGATTTACAATGCTCGAAAGCTGCAAAAAGAATTTTGGAAAAAGAAAAATCAGAGCAAAATTGATATTCTGCTATGCAGGATGAAGGCTAAGGTATCCCATCCAAGGCCACAAAATCATGTCTTTTCATACAGTCATTCTAACAAAACTAAAGGACAACATAAAGGGATTGCAATGCTGAGACTTCAAATCCATTTAGTAATCTATAATAATAACAAAAGCCAAGCAACTATAAGTAATAATTAGTCATTATCAGCCAAAAAAAAAAATGTCATAAAGAAATCTATTCATTGATAAGAAAAAGAAAAACCGTGCACAGCAGTTGGATTGATGGGAAAATAGAATCTGGGGTCGTGAGCAGTAATTTGATTGATGATGAAAATAATTATTGGTTCAGTTCTCCACCTTTAACGACAGAAAAAGGATTGAACTAATTCTATGGAGTCTGACTCAAAGTGATCATTTCTCAAAGATAGACTCTGGTTTTTCAAAAGATTGACCAACCGGGATCAATTTATTTGCGATACTTAATTGCATCCATAAAAAGTATCCAATAAATTATGAGTTCAATAGATCTTGTTTAGCAGAAAGACGAGATCACTTGCTCCGCGATAGTTTTTTCAATAAATTTCATATAATTGATGAGGGATCAGACAATTCATGGATCAGATGTAGGAATAAGAAGCAATAATTGCATCAAGATAGCATGCATTTACCTAGGTTGGTTTGCCCTGTGGGATCTATATCTTAACAACCCTATATTTTGGGAGGATAAGTGGGCAAAGCAGTTCCGTTTCTCAGTCTGAGAAATGCATTGTTGGGACTGGATTGGAGCGGCAAGTAGCTTTAGATTCAAGGGGTTCAGTTAGGTCATTTATACTGATACTGAAAAGATCATTTTATCAGGAAATGGAGACACTATAAGCATTCCCAAATTACCAAACAAGATAATGAACTAAGAGTACAAACACCAACACATTCTGCTATGCATCTGCATAGATGTATCAGAAAACACAAGTTTATATGAACCCCAAATAGTTAATTTATACCAAGATCAACCACATCGACTCTCCAAATCACTTGTAAGCCCAATCGTCAAACCAAACACCAAATCAGATGCCATTAGGAACCCAAAGGATTTATAAATTTTCAATTTGATATCCAAGTTTTCATTTAAAATTTGGTTATTTGGTTACCAAATTCATATGAAACTTATTACTTAGAAGGGAGATTTCGATCCATCCAAAGGAATCTAAATCGAGTTATGAGACAGTAGAGACCACAAACTACAAAAGCAGGGATTTTGGGAAGAGATTTATGAATATCAAAACTCCATTAAATTGGAGCTTGAAGCCCATCCTTCAATTCAAAGATTATGATCTTCCAATCTCTGAACTGCATGCAAATCCAATAGTCCACTCACTCCATTTTCTAGATCATCTTTTGCACAAAACAAAGATGAACAGGAAAATGAAATAAAGAATAATAGAATGAATGTACAAATATGAAATTGGTCAAGTCAGAATCAGCCACAACATAAGACCCAATTATGTGTCCATAATTTCATCATTATACATTCTTAAGGAGTCTTCCCACAGTTAGTGGCTAATCAAACGTCAATATTTACACTATTACATATCGAAAACTACATTATTTTAAGCAAAGTGGTTTGTTGAGATACCCTTGCTAAAGATGAGAAATATAAGTTTATCATCCATTCATAGGCATGTCGACATAGACATATCAGGACTGCAAGTCTGCAACAGAAAAGTTATTGGAGCTGATAGCAAACCACTAGCGTAACAAAAAAATAAGATTATTAAGATGTTCTGTAAAAAGAACAAGTTCTTCAATATCAACAAGTTCTTCAATTTTCCTGATAGGAAAGAATGATCCAAACAATTAATAAAAGGACATGGATTAATGAGTGGCACGAGTTTTTACCTATAAGTGATACCACAAACTATGGTTTCACCTCTTTTGTTGCCAATTATTAGGTATTCTAAATCAACAGATTTATTGTCTTAAATTCACAAAGAACTGCTGGTACTAAATAGTTCAAGCTCAACCAAACTCCAAGTTTCATGAAATCGCTTAGAAACAAAAAATCACTAAGTTAAGCATTGTTAGAGCTACTTTAAGCTTTCAATTTCCAAAATAATAAACAGATCTCAGCAATTACCTGTCAAGAAATCCCTCCATTTCTAAGAAATTCAACAAAGACATGAAGTAAAATAGAAGCAATTAAACCTCGAGGGCGCTCCCATGAAATTCCCCTATTTGTAATAAATGCGTCAAATAAAAAAATCAAGCCCAATTAAAAGAAGAAGAAGGAGAAGAGAAAGCTCAAACATGCATTGAAGCAGAGAAGCCTGAGACGAGGTTCCAGCAAGGGAACATTTCTACGAGAGAGAGAGAGAGAGAGAGAGAAAGAAAGAGGGGCAGCTCTGCAACAGGTGATTTAGAGAGAGAGAGAGTTCCCTCTTTACCTCATCAGCGAGAGGGCCAGAATTAGCGAGCTCTTCTCTGACTAGGTCACCAGTGGCGATGTGAGGCACGGCAAGCAAGTGAGAAAGTCGACTCGCATAAGTGCCCTTTCCGACGCCAGGGCACCCCAAGAACACCCACTGAACGTTCCTCTCGCTCGGGTCTCGCCGCCATGGCTGAGAACTCCTACTAGTACTTTTAGAGAGAGAAAGGTTGTGTAAGCGAGACTCCGCCTCTGAAACTAGACTGGAGAAGGGGCGAGAGGAGAGAGAAGTCAAGGATCTGAGGAAGCGGTTCATAGCGGTCATTTTGAGGTGCAACAGCAGAGAGAGAGAGAGAAGGGTTTTCTGTTGCACGACGAAGAGGTGACCTGTAGATCGGTATATATATCAAAGTTAGCAAATCGCAGTCTTATGGAAACAGTTTTAAACGGTGACCTTTTTGAAAAGGTCGTGAAGCAATCGTGTTCTTTTAATAAAACGTTTAAAACGCGATTTTTTTCATAACACGATCTAAATCAGGCCAAAAAAATAGTATTTTTTTTTTCTTTCTATTTTGTGTATTGCAGCCATTGTTATTTTGAAAAAAATATTATTTCAAAAAAAAATCTAAAATATAAATTTTTATCCCCATTGTGTGCTTCTTCAAAGCTATAGTTACATATTGAAAGTATGAATTTTTTTCCTTTTTTAAAAAATTTAAACAAATTGTTATTATGGAAAATCATTGTGTAAATGAAATAAATACTGTTCATAGCAAATCATTTCGTAAAGTAAATCATTGTATAAAAAAAATCATATACATACAGATTTATGTTATTATTTGTGATAATTGTTTTAATGAAAATAATGTTTATGGCACAAATCAGAGCTCAAAACATAATCTTTTACTTAATGAGAAGCAAAGTGGGTGAGTACATGACCCAGTAATCAATATTTTGTTTTTGCTTATGTGATAACAAATATAAACAATATAGTGTAAACTGTAAACTTACAGGAGCAAGCAATCCCCTAAACTTAATCCTTCGGCTCTTTTCCTGTTTTCCAACAAAATGAAAAACCTTATTCCTTTTCTCTCTCTAAAAATAAATCAGTATAATTAAGGCTTTCTCTCAAACAACAACTCAAATCAGAGAGAAATATCCTATTCAAAAATCAGCATCACATCTTCTTTTTCTCTCTCTAAAAATCAATTAGGGCCTTTTCCATTAAAACATTAGGGTTTGTGAAGCCGATGAGCTCTTCCTTCTTCCTTCTTCTCTCTATAAACGATGAATTTTTCCTACTTCCTTCTCTCTCTATACCTAATGGCTATGATCCCAACGCCCATTTTCTTATCTTCCTTTGCTTCTCTCTCTCTAAACCGTAAAGACAAGACGTGAAACCCAAATTTCTAAGAGCCTATTTTCAATCAAAAAAATTTATAGAACTTTAACCATAATTATATAGTGACCATAGTCACTATGCTATAGTTAAATCATTGTAACAAGAAAACAAAAATCGCGTACTCTTCCTTGGTACCAGCCATAAGTATGAAAAAAGTTTATATATGGATGCAATCTTATAATGTAGAACTACATATGCACCTCAAAAATCTATCGAAAAATGTAGTTTTAATATTGAAAAACTCTTTAATTAATCATCTCGACATAGAGATATAAGACCACGAAAAATAAAAATATTTTAAGTCTAAAAAATAGTGCATTTTACAACATATTATCTACACTGTCTATTTTTAATATTTTCATGTGTTTATAGATCTACTTGATTTTAATTATTTTAAAATTTAAAATTTTACAATCAGATATAAAAATAGATTTTGAGATAATCCTAATAACATTTTACATCAAAATTATATACCATGATAAAATTTGAAGGTACACCTTACCTCTACATATACGGATGCATCTGAATGTCAACTATACCTTTTAAGTATTTAATGAATTTATGTAGTATATTTGTCACCATACCATAGTTAAAATATTTAATGAATAAATTTATATAGTATATTTGTTTTTGGTATGTAATAAGTAGGTGTGATGTTTCTTAAAGTATTTAATAGGTAGATTTATATGATACTTTTTTTTGTATATACTAGTTAATTATGTATTTAATATTAATTGATTGGATGAGAGTCACGGACATTTAAATTAATTGACTTAATTATATTATTCTAATAAAAAATTTATGGATGAATTAGTAATTGATAGCTTAACATAATTTTTATTTTTTAAAATTTTAAAATTTCTAATAGTATAAAATTATTTGATTTTTTGATTCCAATTTTTTTTAGCCTAATCCGATATATTAGCGATATTTTTATATGAAATATTTTTACCAATCCGTATTTTTTACCTGATTTTTTCATCCGACTTTTAAAAATAAAAATGATTTATTTCTGATTTTAAGGTGAACATAGTCCCAACTTGCTAACTATGATATATATAGGGCACACGGGTTTAATGGCGAGCCTGGAGGGGCCTTTCAGTTTTTTTGCGTGCGCGTGAAGAGAGATGGAGAGAGGGCGCGGACATCCGAAGAGATTTCTCTGCGCTCTTTGTGCGCCTCACCTCTGAAATAAAGTAGTGAGATGGACATTAGCAATTTGGTCCCGCGGGATCAACGTATATATTGATATACAATCTTCATTTTTAATGCCTTATGCGCATCTTTTGAAGGTAGCTTTGAAATATTTATGATGGCTAAGATCGAGTTTGAGAAAAAACATTCGATTAGTTTCAAAATTCCCCCGAATCTGGTGCCCATAGCGACTAAAATCGCATTGGTTGGCCTTAATCAATTGCTCTAATACCATGTTAGAAAATAGAATTGAAAAAGAGAAAATCACAGAGATATACGTGGTTTGGCTGTTCAGCCTATAAATAACAATGGGAATAGAGCCTAGGACGTTATGTTGGAGTCTACGACAATGCTCCTTCTTTGATGATGTTTTCAGACACTCCATTTGTTATGCTTAATAGTGTTGAGCAAATTTTTTTAGAAAAAAATTGGATAAGGAATTGTCGATTCAAATTGAAATTTGTTTTTGCTTAATATGTCTCCCCACCCATTGATTCCTACTAATTTTTTTATTTTTTTTAATCGATGGGTGAGGTTTGTATAAGGTGTTAACTTTGTACTATTGAAGTAAGGTGGATCCTAAAACTATGCTGAAAATGTTGTTTCAGTATCGCAAAGCGTTGCATTGATATGAAAATATATTATTGCCTCCAATTATAAAATTTAAAGTTTTAGAAATAGTGATGATCAAACGGATCTGTAAACACTTGAAAATAGATAATCCGATAATGTATTAGAATAGAAGCTATTTTTAGGCCTTTGTGTCTACGAATCTGGAGGTCAAGATGATCACTTTGAGGTTTTCCGATATAAAAACAACCTCCTCTAACGGGTTTTCTAGGTGCACCTTGACACCTTATATAAATTTTTTTCTTTATTAATTTATTGTTTGACCATAGGGCGATCCACCCCACAAATCAACTCAGCTCTGGGCCTATTAAAAGTCGATCTTTGATCTCGTTTGAAGGCTCCCATAGTTGGTCTCATGAAACACGAAATCTCTCGTAGTGTACTTACGTGGTCCTGCTTGACGAGATTGCTCATTCAGTGGTCCCCCGGTGAAACATGTGACTTGTTTGTAAGCCATAAGAACAAATTAAAAAACCTCCTGCATTCGGCAGAACTTTAGGGTTTTCAATGGGCCAGCCCAGCCTATACCGCCATGGTTCAAGAGTTAGGCTCGGGCAGGGATGGCAATGGGCTGGGTGGCCCTGCCCGGTCAGACCGCCCCTAAAAAAATAAGGCATGGGCCACAAATTTTGGCCTAAGGGCTGAGCCAATATTGAGCTAGCATGAGCCGAGCCGAGCAAGGTCTAGGCCATGACCGCACATAGTTTTTTATTTTATTTCACCCGGTCAGGCCTTGATAAGGTGGGGGCTGGGTTTTGGTGAGGGATTTTTTTGGCCTGGTCAAGGGCACGCAGGGTATGGGCTGTCCCTGTAGAGATTAGGTCTAGATTTGGCCCAACTCCTCGATAGCCTTAGGCTCAAGCATAACCTGGATCGGCCCAGCCTAATCCGAACTCCCCCCTCTTTTGATTGTATTTGACTCAGCCCTAGGCAAGGGCCTTCTCAGCTTGGTCTAGGGAGGACCAAGCTCAAACCAACCGTATCAGGTCTACGGGCAGGGCTAACTTTGACTGGGCCCTAGCCAAGCCCATTGGCAACCCATGGCCATGACTTCATCGCCTCACACACCGAATACTTTTGTATCTCTTACCTTTGCTTTGCATTGGGCATCGAAGCCCAATATTTTGCATGTGATTCATTCCAATGTCGTGATTCACTTTGTTGATAAACTCAAACCTCTTATAACTCCTTATATTTTGCACATATTTTGCACGGTAGACTGCTGCCTCCATTCCAACACGGTAGATAGCTGCTGCCTGCAGCTGCCTCCATTCCAACACGGTAGATAGCTGCTGCCTGCAAAAAAAAAAAAAAAAAAGCCCTTCAATCGTGGATAGCAAGTTGATCGACTCTGAAGTTTAGCGATCTGTTGTCTTGGTGGTTTTCTCTTCAAAAGGGTTGTTATTTTTGGCCGGTACATGGCTATTCACACTCCATTTGCTTCTTTTTTATTTAATGGATGAAAATAATAAAGTAGAACCTGTTAAAACTGTGGTTCATGAATCCGAAAGTAACACCTCTTTGAGATTAACTTCAACACTATTCAATTGTTTTAATTATTTATCTTGGGCCAGAGTCATCTCTCTTGCTCTTGGTGGTCGGGGTCTATCAAAACTCAAGTATATCAACGGCAAGAAAAAGGCTTTGAGTAGTGATGAACTTGAGTACGAAGATTGAGAAACAGATGATCAACTTATGATGTCATGCATATTAAATTCAATGGATCCTAAAATTGCTGAGATATTTACTCGTGCCAAGAATGCTAAGGATCTATGGGGTTCCATAAAAGAAGTTTATGGACTGCAAAGCAATATTGCTCAAATATTTGAGTTAAAACAAGAGATATACAAAACCAAGTAAGAGAATAAGACTACAACTAAATTGTTGGGTATTCTGAAACCTATGTGAAATGAGTTATCTATATATTGTCTTGCTACTACTGATGTTTCCACTATGCAAAAGAGACCTAAGTAGGATAAGATCTTTCAATTTCTTGCTGCTCTCAAACCCAATTTTGAGCAAGTAAGGGCCCAAATTTTGATGTCATCTTAATTGCCCAGCTTCTCATCAATTTTTTGTAGTATATTACGCGAAGAAACTAGGAAAAAATTGATGAATATTGAAGTCAAAATTGAAGATGAGAGTAGTGAAAATATGCTATGACTGTTGTTAAAGAGAAGACGGAAACAAATAAGAAACCTGCCAATAGCAAAGGGAGATATCTAGGAGGATATCGTGGCAGAAGAAGGGGTCATGGAAATGGAAGAAGACCACCTTCTCGTTGTGAGCATTGCAAATGTCTTCGCCACATTAAGGATAGGTGATGGGTTCTCTATCCTCATCTTAAACTTGCATGTGACAAGTCTTCTGAAAGGTCATTGGCTCAAAGTGTTTCCGTCAACTCTTATATTACCCAAATTCTTCAGCAATTGGGTAAGAATGATGCATCATCTTCTCATGATTTCTCCTTTGATCAAAGTAATCAAATTGTTTTCTTGTCTTCATTGAGTTCTAATACTTGGTGATTGATTCAGGAGCAACTGACCACATGACAAGCAATCTTTCCTGCCTATCTCAGTTTCAACAGGTGGTCAGTAAAACTCCTATATCAATTGTCAATGGTTCTTTATTTCCTATTCATGATATTGGAAGAATAAATTTCTTTTTTGAAACCCACAAATCTATGGTTCATTACTTGCATCCTTTTCCTTCCAACCTATTGTCAGTTAGCAAACTAAGTCAAATTTTGAATTGTGATATTGTTTGTTTTCCTCATTTCGTTATCTTTCAGTGTTAGGCCACTGGGATGAAGATTGGTGAAGGGAAAATGGATTATGGACTTTACCTTTTTGATCAAAAGAATTATGCTATAGTTGCAAAAATTAATAATGGTAATATTGATAGATTATGGTATTCTAAAGTTGGACATCCAACTGAAAATGTTTTGAAAATTTTGATGCCAAACTTAACTCTATGATTTCATGATTGTGAAGTTGCCCAGGTTACCTTTTAAATCTTCAATGCATGATTATGATGAACCTTTTTACTTTATATATTTTGATGTACGGGGACCTACCCCTGTTGAATCCTATAATAGCTACAAATATTTTGTAACATTTACAGATGATTATATACACGTGTCACCTAGGTATATATGTTAAAAGATAAAAATGAGGTTTTCCCTCTATTTAAATAATTTTATAATCTTGTATCAAATCAATATAATGCCAAAATTATGATTTTTCGTTCAGACAATGGAACATAGTATGTGAACAATGCATTCACAAACTATTTCTCTTATTATGGCATTATACAACAGACATCTTATATTGGAATACCTCAACAAAATGATGTGTCAGAAAGAAAAAACCATCATATTCTTGAAGTTACCAGATCTTTATTATTTGAAATGAATGTACCAAAATTTTATTGGTTTGATGCGGTCCTAACCATTTGTTACCTTCTTAATCGACTTCCGAGCAAAATTATCAGGAATAAGTATTCTCTTGAGTTATTAAAAGGAAAAAAAATTGACTTGTCTTACTTATGTGTGTTTGGCTGCATTTGTTATGTATATAATATTGATCAACACCGGGACAAACGTTATCCTAGGGCTACTAAGTATATATTTTTTAGGTATTCCTCGACAAAAAAATGATACAAATGCTACAATCCTACAACTAAAAAATTACATATATCAGAAGATGTTAAATTTGATGAAAGATAATCTTACTTTCAAAATTCCCAATAAAATAGGATTCAGGGGGAGAATTTAGACAAACTTCGATTGCCCATTCCTAGTAATATTTTCGACATGCAAGCAAATAAAGAAAAATTAGAACTGGAAACCATTTATGCCGACGAAAGAAGAGGAAATCCAACAAGAAGTAAGTGAGGGAGAAGCTAATCAGATTGATGAAAATGAAGAGGTTACTCATGAAGATGTCCCTGTGGCCCGTCTCCCTGATCAAGCTCCTGCTCTTCGAAGGTCTTCCCGTATTTTTCAACCCCCTTCTTCTTTAAAAGATTTTGTTATTTTTCATGTTGTTTCGCATCCTATTGAAAGTCAAATTTGTTATAAAAATATCTCATCTAAATATTATACCTTTTCTGAGTTATATTTCTACTCTTGAGCCAACAAACTTTCATGATGCTAATTCACAACCTGCATGGAAAATGACCATGAACGAAGAGATACAAGCTTGGGATATTGTTCAACTCCCTAATGAAAAAAATATGTTGTTTGCAAGTGGGTATTTAAAATTAAGTACAGTAGTGATGAAACTATAGAAAGACACAAGGCTGGGTTAGTTGCTAAGAGCTTCATGCAAACCTATGGAGTAGACTACAAGGATACTTTTGCTCATGTCGCAAAAATGTGTACGGTTCATGTCCGTTTATCTGCTGTTGTGAATTGTGGATCGTCTTTATATCAATGGGCGTTAAAAATGCCTTCTTCATGGAGACTTGATGGAAGAAGTCTATATGGATCTACCTCCAGGTCATCCACAATAAGAAAGGCCTCGTCTTGTTTGCAAGCAAAAAAAAATGCCTTATATGGTTTAAAGCAATTTCCGTGGGTTTGGTATGATAAACTTAGCACTGCTCTCCTGAGCATTGATTTTAAAAGAAGTTATGTTGATTCTTCTATGTTCACAAAGAAAAGTAAAAATGGGACAATTATAGTACTTATCTATGTTGATGATATTGTCATTTTTGGATATGACAATGAAAGAATTTCAAAACTTAAAACTTTTTTTTCATAGGAAATTTGACATCAAGGATCTTGGGCAACTTCAAGTATTTTTTGGGAATTGAAGTCGCATATTCAAAGAAAGGTATTTTTCTTGCACAAATAAAATATGTGCTAAATTTGTTAAAAGAAACTGAAAAATTGGTGGTCAAACCGGCCGAGACACCTATAAAATGCAATGCAAAATTAATTAGTTAAAGGAGAGAATTACTTCATGATGTTAGCCGTTATCAAAGACTAGTTGGAAATTCGATTCATCATACTATTACAAGGCCTAACCTTACTCATGTTGTTAGCCTTGTAAGTCAATTTATATATTCACCTCAAACTGTTCATTTGGAAACAGTTAATAGAATCTTGAGGTACCTAAAAACTACTCCAGGAAGAGGTATTTTAATTAAATGTAATGGCAATATTGATATTCTTGTCTATACTGATGCTAACTGAGCCGGTAGCCCTGACAATAGAAATTCCACAACTGACTATTGTGCAATAGTAGGAGGAAATTTGGATACCTGGAAGAGTAAAAAACAAAGTGTTGTAACTTGCTCCAGTGCTGAAGCTGAATACAGAGCAATGGCTTCAACAACAAGTGAGTTGATTTGCTTAAAGTATCTTCTTCATGGTATGGGCTTTCAAACAAAGTAATGAAACTATTTTGTGACAATCGTGTTGCTATCCATATTGCATCTAATCCAATTTTTCCATGAAATAACAAAACACATAGAGATTGATTGCCATTATATTCGAGAGAAGGTTCAAGCTAAAGTCACAGACACTCCGTTTTTTCGAAGCGAATATCAATTGGCAGACATATTTACTAAAGCTCTCACAAAGTCGATATTCTCTGAAATTTTGTCCAAGTTGGGATCCTTTTGACATTTTTCAATCCCAATTTTGAGGGGGAGTGTAGAGAAGGTCGCGGAAGGATATTAGTCGTACCAGCCATGCCAACTGTGCTTCATCAGAGCCTTTGATCATTTCCTTATTCGGTTGTGCTGTAATTAGCCTATTACGGGATCCTTCGTTGTCTTAGGCTTGTATCATGGGATTTCCTTTGACTTATGTTTATCCTATATATATAAGCGTGAGGAACTATTGTAATCATATGAAGAAAAATAGGTTGTTCCTCTTTCTTGGATGTAGGCTGAATCGCAGAACCACGTGTATGTCTCTATGTTTATCTCCTTCTCGGTTCTATTTTTACAATATTGCCACTTTTTAAAAAATAAATAAAATATAACGCAAGAGTAGCGAAAATAAATACAATTAGGTCCCTCCCAATAATTTGCATTGTAGGCAATTTATTGTACGACTAATTTACTCTATTTTCCTTTTTAAAATTACACTTCCTCATCCGAGCTATTTCTAATTGTTTTATTTTTTTAAAGGGATTGTATAACTATTTACCTTTTGATACAATGATGTTACAATTATTTATAACCATCTCATGTGAAATCTGATGGCTTGGGTGTATCATAAAGTTTGAGAAAATTTATTTTGAAGTTTAAACTTGGTCAATAGAATAAATGCAACCATCCAATTTCATATTCAATTGTTAAGATTAATTGTGAGTATGTTTTACCAAAGGTGAATGGTCTAATTGTAGAATTTTTTTAATTGTTTTTTATTTTTTGACCGATAATGAACCACATAGAAGATGAGAGGCAATGAATGATTTAATTAACACATCCCTATCGGGTTGAAATTTGAAGTAATTATTTTTGCAATACCAATTAAGTTCAATTGAAATTAACTTCTAAGATAGGTTTTTTTCAAAACTTCCTCATGACCTGTCCAAAGTTCGGATGAGAAAGGAGAAGATTTAGCTGTTGGCAACCAACATAAAAAATTTTCCACATCTTTTATTATGAATCCTCTCATTCAATGTTATAAGCTCGTGCTAAGACATTCCTTGTAGTTTGATTGAGGGTTAACCCTTGATAGAGTGTAACGATGGAATATGATTGATATTAGCTGACCCCAATTAGTTGGGATAAAATTCGCATAATGATACCGATAATGTACTTTTTTTTCGAAATGAGGCAATTTTTGACAATTGGGGCCTAAATTGAGAGAGAAAACTTCTGTTTTTACTTCTTCTTTTGAAAGAAAAAGACTTCTAACTGAATCAGTCAATAATTTATTTTCTAAAAATAAATATTCTTTACAAGCAATCATCTATATCTCAGCCCTCTCTCTCCCTCGAACCCCTTAAAATTTCCAAAATAATTTTTCCTTGTGAGCCGAATGGGTCCTAAGAATATTTTCACGGAAAGTGAGGCAGATTCAATTTCTAGGAAGATGCTAAGGTTTGGGGTCTATTGTGTAATGAAGTAAAAAGTTTGGGAATATAAAGCATTAAATTTATTAAATCATGAATGATAGGCACATGCTTAAGAAATTGGATGTGGGATATGAAAGCGTGAGAGAGAAGCAATCCTCTTCAACGATTTACAAATTAAATATTTGAGTGATCCGTGAATATTCCAACCTTGTCTTTCTCTAGATTTTTTCTAACATCATGGTCATCGATTTTGTACACCTACCTTGTGTGTCACCCCCAAAGCTTTGTTCACCAAAGCCTTTTTATTTGCCTACGTCATGTTAAAGGAGATTCCCTGATTTATTTAAAAATGGATAAATTTTTTTTTAAAGATTTTATCGTACTCCCTCATTTCGTATCTCACTCTTTTATTGACTTTTGACCATAAAAATTAGTTCTAACGAATCTTTTTATATCATTTCAACCAAAAAAACTCTTTTAATCATCTTTTCCCCTTTCTACCCATTAAAAAAATTACTAGGTTGAAATGGTATAAAAAGAGTTGGAACTCATTTTTATGATCAAAAGTCAACAAAAGAGGGAGATAAGAGATGAGAAGGTATGGTGAAATCCTTACAGGTTTATTTATGTCGTTTGAAAGAAAAACGGAATGAGGCTCTACCATGAAATAATACGACGAATTAGGGTTCTATACGAAATTTTCCTTTCTTTATTATCTATTTTTTGGTTTCTTTTTTTTTTACTTTCCTCAATCTCACTTTTTCTCCAAAAATAACATTCATATATTTCTATTTTTTTCCAAAATTTTGTTCTAAATTCACTTCTCTAGATACTTAGTTTGTATTTGAACTGGACCCAATCCAATGCTCAAGACCACATTTCGTATTTGAACTTTTATTTTATTTTTTATACAAATTCAAATCAGTTGAAATTTTGAACGTATATTCTTCAAAAATAGTAGAATCTAATAAAAATATAAAAAAAATAATTCAAAAAATATAAATTGACTAAAATACCCCCTAAACTTTTTCGAGGGTATTTTGGTTAATTTATATTTTTGAATTATTATTTTTTATTAGGTGTGTCTTGATGAGTAGAATGTAAGCTTAAAATTTTCAAGTGATTTGGATTTGTAGAAAAAAAAATGAAAATTTAAATACAAAATAAGGTCGTGAACGTCAAATCGATTCAAATGCAATCTGAACCATTGGTTGACACCAGCACGTAAGCTGACATAATCCATTCCCTTAAATAAATGGATTAAGTCTTTAGTGGTAGTGTATCTTTTAAGGGTTTGTCTATACAAATTATTTGTCTTTAGAAAAAGTTTATATAAAGCTAAGGATATAAACAATCAAATTAAAACCCACCTAAAAAATTTCTCTGTAATAGATTGTTTTGATGCCCAAATATTCTGAAATAGATCATCTCAACATTAAAATACATGGCCATAAGAAAAAAATAGATTTTAAGTTTTGTAAATAGTCCATCTTGCAATGCATTTTTTGAATGTCAATTTTCAAGATTTTCAAGTTTTGATAGATCTACTCGACCTACACTATTTTTGAAGCTTAAACTTTTATATTTGGAGATGAAAATATGTTGTAAGGCTATCACAAAGAATTCCAATATTGAAACCATATTTCTCAACATTATTTGAAGGTGGGCTTTCGTTTGATTGTTTAGAGCCTCGGCTCTATACAAGTCACATTATTTATCTTTTATACATAGAAATCACAATCATTCATACTCATCAAATCTCAAATTGGATGGCTTGGGGTGAGTCACTAAGTCCGATAATTTTTTGTTTTTTAAACTCTGTTTCTATTCAATGACACACTTACAACTACCCATTTTGAAATTTAGAAGACAATAATGATTATGACTTCGTTGTACAAAAGATAAATAGTTTTTTTATCCCACCATGCACATGTCAAAATAATAATAATAATAATAGAATAAAAAATCTCTAGTCATTGTTAAGGGGGTCAAAATTATCGAGCGTGGTTGGATAGGAACCACTTGATGTAGGTCCAAGTATGTACCAAACGTAGAAATTGACAGTAAATATGATTGAGGGGGAAGCATACACTTTAATGCCCAACTACTCCGATGTTTTGGCTCACTCCCACTTTAAATGGAATCAGTGTTTGTAAAATCAAATCGAAACGGTTAACCGATCATGGGCCAAAAGCAGTTTAACCGGCTCGATCGGAAAAAAAAAATTTTAAAATATAAAAAGCATATAAATAATGATTAAAACAAAATATATTAAAATAAAATTAAAAATTAATGAAAAATAGATTTTAAAAGTGAGTATTAATGATTAAAATAATTTTTAATATTTGTAACAAATCAAATTCATTGTTTTTTAGATTTTACAAATATTTTTTAAAAATTTTTATTTTTAAAATACCGACCAATTACCAAAACCATCTGAAACCGAAACTAACAAGAAACCGATTCCGATCTAACCGGCGATTACCGGTTAGATCGGGCAGTTTTTCAAACAACGAATGCAACCTATCACACGTCCTTGAGAGAAACATGGCACATGAATAGATATAAACCATACAAGACCTCTTTTTCTTTTTTCTTTTTTGAAACGGTAAAAACCATACACGTCCTCCCAAGCTCGAAATAGCTGAACTACCTTCCACACAATAAAAAGAAAACAAGAATCATGTGTAGGTAAGGTATACCATACACGTCTGAAGCGTGGTTCACAATACACACCAGTCTACCGTCAGTTCTCAAATAGACAAATTAATTATAGCTTTTAGGCAAATATAGGTCACTTGTCCATCATCGTTTTATGAAATTTAGGGCCACTTTGGATCTGGATTTTTCAATCTTTTAAAAAGTCAATTTTAGAGTTGAGATTTACTGGAATTGACATTTTTTAGAATAGGATGTATGTTGTTTGGATCGTATCAAGGAAATGCAAATTCCCTATTATGGAATATCTTTTTTTATGGAAATGCAAGTCCTTTCTCTCTCTATCTCTGAATATTTTGAGATGGTATCTCTCTCTAAAATTTTCTCTAAAATTTAAATATACACTCTTTCAAAAACTTAAAAATTTGAAATAATTTATCTCTCTAAAAATTTTGAGATAGTTTATTTATCTAAAATTTGATATACTTTCTCTCTCTAAAATTTTGAGATACTTTTTTATCTAAATTTTAAAATTTGAGATAGTTTCTCTCTAATAATTTCATATAGTTTCTCTCTCTAAAATATGATGTAGTTTCTCTCTCTAAAATGTTGAGGTACTTTCTCTATCTAAAACTTAAAATTTGAGATAGTTTAATTCAAAAATTTTTAAGATACTTTATCTCTCTCTAAAATTTAAGATTTGAAATAGTTTATCTCTTTAAATCTTCATATGGTCTCCCTAAAACTTTAAATTTGAGATAGTTTCTTTTTCTAAAAAATTCAGGTTATTTCTCTCTATAAAAAAAATTGTATATTTTCACTCTCTAAAAAAATTCATATACTTTATCTCTCTAAAGATTGATATAATTTCCCTTTCTAAAATTTTAATATATTCTCTCTTTAAAATTTGATATATTTCTCTCTCTAAAATTTTAATAGTTTTTTTGTTCTTCAGTATCAACATGAATCTTTCCATGAAATGTAAATTCCATCTATTTTGGTGGGATTTCTAAAATTTAGGCTTAAAATGAACATTCAGGAATCCCATGGAAAACTAAATTCCAACGGAAATATCAATTCTAAGTGAAAAAAACACGATTGGCCCGGCTTTTCTAGAAAAAATGATACTTGAAAATCTGAATCTAATAAGACAAACGAGCCCTTAAGGAAAACTTTTATTGTGCATTCATAAATGTTATTTTTTCGTGGATTTAGTATCTAATATATAAACCGAGTCACTCTAAATGTGTTTATGCTTTAGATCTATAACTTTGTAGCTCAATAAATAATGTAGATTTATTGATCTACATATAATTCATCATCGTCAAAGCTTTTTCCCAACTAATTGGGGTCAGCTAACTAATCGATAAAAAATTAACAAAATAAAATATTAGATTAACTATTTGTGATGTTCAAATATTTTATTTTATTTTTCAAATTTATAATTGTGCCGATCAAAGTTTGTAACCTAAAACTTTATATCACATTTGACTAGGTTCGTTAGATGAAACCAATGGTTTAAAAAACGGATCGGTGACCCGGATCGGGCTTCCAAAAAATCGATCCGGATCGACGAATCGACGATCAGGATCGGGAATCGGGTGAATCGGTCAGAATAAAGCTTAAAAAAATCCGAAAAAATTATTAAAATTCATTATAAATATTGTTTTTTAAGAATTCAATAAGAAATGAGGGTACTCCATTAAGAATTTACATGTTTTTGAATGAATATGCGAATATTGATATGTTCTTTTGCCATTCAGCTTTTAATTTACATCACACAAAAGGATAAACATATAATTATTATGGAATAAGTATATCAACATAAATGGACTACAATAAAGCATAAAATTAGTAACATATGATCTAAAAATAAAATGATAGAAGATGTTATTGTTCTTCTTGGTCACGCTGGTGCCATTGATTGAATTCGTTTAACAATTCATTGATTCGATCTAAAAACGAATCATCGATATTAGCAGGCGTCTGACTATTCCCAAATCTCTGAGTGTTAGTGTTTCGTTGTATTCCCAATCTAAAATCCCCAAAGATTGTCCATCATTCATGCTCACCTGCACTGTCGTGCTCATCCCTACACTGTTGCTGTTGGGACTTGATATGTGAATAATATGGCTGGGATAGGGTGGCATCTGAATCATCATCTCTCTCATTTTATCTTTGAATAATATGGATTAAAAAAAAAAAAAACAAATTTTCAAAAAAATCGATCATGGATTAAAAAAAAAAATCACAAATTTTCAAAAAATTCTATCATGGATTACAAAAAAAAAATCGATCATGGATTAAAAAAAAAAAATCATAAATTTTCAAAAAATTCTATCATGGATTACAAAAAAAAATTCGATCATGGATTAAAAAAAAAAAATCACAAATTTACAAAAAAGTCGATCATGGATTACAGAAAATTCTATCATGGATTACAAAAAACTCGATCATGGATTACATAAAATTCGCTCATGGATTACAAAAAAAAACAAAAAATTCAATCGTGGATTACAAAAAAAGAAAAAAACAATTCGATCATGGATCACAAAAAATTCAATCATGGATTACAAAAAACTCTATCATGGGTTACAAAAAAAGCAAAAAACAAAAAATTCGATCATGGATTACAAAAAAAAAAACAAACATTTCGATCATGGATTACAAAAAAAAAACAAACATTTTGATCATGGATTACAAAACATTCGATCATGGATTACAAAAAATTCTATCATGGGTTACAAAAATAAAAAATAAAAAATAAAATTCGATCATGGATTACAAGAAAAAAAAACAAACATTTCGATCATGGATTACAAAAAATTCGATCATGGATTACAAAAAATTCTATCATGGGTTACAAAAAATAAAAAATAAATAAATAAAAAAAAAAAATGAAAAAAAAAAAAAAAAAAAAAAATTTATGTTCTTCACAGAGCCGTTTTACATAAGCGATTTTAACTAAAAAATCCACCTCTAAGTGAATAAATTACATCAAATTGAGTATATTTTTTGATAAAGAACAATATAAGGAATCAAAAACCTAAATTTTTAACACATTATTTCTAATATATCATGAAAACAAAATCGAAAGGCGGAAAAAAAAAAAAAAAACAGCAGAATTTTGGTTCCGCAGACATCTCAGTGTTCATCTCAAATTTCATGCCGTAATTGACCAGATTACGTAAAATTGAAAATTTTAAATCATACTAGACACAATAAAGATTAAAAACCCTAATTATTGAACTCATTATGTTTAAAATATGCCGTGAAATAAATCAAATGGCGGAAAAAAAAAAAAACCCAAACTTCTTACCTGATTTTTTGAACCGAAGCCTTCAATCTCCAAAAAACTCTGTTTTTCTCAACGATTATCACAAATTAGTAACAAAAGGTTTTGATTCACAGCTTTAAGATCAAAATGCCTTACAAATTTTGAAAGATTCATGCCCTATTTGCCATGAAACTTTTAGAAAAGGCGGAAACCCTAAACACCAAATTTTTCGTGATCCAAAAACACCAAAATTTTCAACCATTTAATCATTAAAAAGCTGAATAAAGCTGTTTACACCCTGCAAATTTGATCACATGCCGAAAAAAACAAAAAAAATGATAAAAAATGACAAATTTCAAAGAATTCCGTGAAGAACATTGTGCAACCCGTGTTCTTCACGGACTCACCGATTCTGCACAGTGACTCGGCGAGTCACTGTGCATAATCGTCCGGTTCTCTCTAAAACCGCGTCTGGTTCTCTCTAGAGCCGGACGATTTTCGATTTCTTAGCCGATCCGATCCCTTTTTCACGATTTCCGTTTTTTAACACACCCGTTAAAACTTAAACTCTTAATATTAAACTCATTTTTTAAGAAAGTGATGTGTTTCCAATTGAAAAACTGTATATTTCAGTAAAATTTAAAAATGGATTGTACGGTATATGGTGGGCACACCAATCTATGCATTAATTTCGCCAGGATTGTTACAATCTGAGAATTTTATCATCTTTTGGCATTTCGGGGCTTCGTGGATCTCATCCAGCCTCCCATAAAAAAGACAAAAATTCATGATTATTTCAAGGTAAATTGTTTCAACCTGGGTGCACGATGGAGATTGCAAACTGCAAATCCACACCAGCCAACTTGTAATCTCCACCGTCGGACGGTGGGCTAGCCCGCTAAACAAACCGTCACCTTATTTCAAAATTTCAACTTTAAAACTAAGGGACCTCGTTCAGACTTTATATTACATTTGCCCACGTGTCCGATTGTAACTGGGTAGCCTCCTCATCTCAGCCAATGTCTTTTGCTATGTAAAGCTTTTTCTGCACTTCTTCTTCTTCTTCTTCGACACGCAATTTCGAGCGCTGTCAAATTTCGGCGAAAAGCCGGCTTTCTCCTCGGTAACATTCCCGTCCTCAAATTTTGAAGTTCAAACTTCGTCCCGCTGAAATTTCGGCCCCAGGTTTCCGATACTGAAATTTCGTGGCCAACACGGTGGTTGTGGGCTAAATACCCTGCTCCGACCCTCTCCGGACCCCAGTTTCTTCTCTTTGAGCTCCGAAGTCGCCGAAATTTTGGACCGAAGAAGAAGTTTGAGCCCCGGCGTTAGGGTTTTGCTCAGTGGCTAACTGCTCAGCCAACAGCACTGGTTCAGAAAGGTAATGGCGTTCTCCATTTCTCCATTTTTTAGCTCATTATGATTACTTTTTTTTTCTGTTTTTCCTTTGCTAATCTGAGCTCTGAAAATGGGTTTTCTTTTAATTTTTTTCCTTTTTTTTATAGGAGTGTTACAGTGATCAGAAAGGGGAAGGCTTGTATCCGAGGTCGTTTCTCTCTCTAAATGACACATTTGGAATTTTGAAGGCTCGCTCAAACGTTCAATTTACAGAGGTAATATTTCTACCACTTTTCTACGATTTAGAGGCGAGAGATTTTGAAATTTTACGTGGCAATAATCGTCTATTTTGTAATAATTCTTTATTTTTAGTCTACGACTTGCACCATAAATATCACTGCTACTTATTTGTCACGATGTTAAGTGTGAACTTTCTGTAGTCCACTTAGCTATTGTAGACCCTGTAAACGGCGTGCTGTTAACTAAAGGCTGGTATTTAATTATATATTTAACATTCTCCACAGGGTATTTGTCCCCTGAGTATCAAACACTATGAACTTTTTCATCTCATTTAAACTCTTTAAATTTCAAATATTAAGGAAATACTTGTACTACTTTTCTATGCACTAGCATTCTCATTGCCCTTGAAATTGGTATTCATGGGTGACAAGCACCTTTTTTTTGTTTTTGTCTTATTTTGTTTCGTTTTGTTTTATTTTATTAGTATTATTATTATTTTTTTAGTGTTTTCTAATCCATTTTCTTAGTGTAGAATAGTGTTAAAAAACTGCTGGCAGTGAATCTGCATTTGTGATCCGGAATCAATGTTCACTACTGGGAATCAGTTGAGACTCCCCGGATCCAAATAGGTCTCATTTTCATGGACTCGCCCAATTATGGATTTTCATAGACTCGATGATTTTGTGAGCGAAATGAGTGAGTCTGCCCCAGAGTCGGAGGACCTGATAGGATAAATCAACATTGTACCATAAACTTTATTTATTTATTTATTTTTAACTTCTTATTTAATTTATTTTTCATGGATTCTCATACGGTGAAATGGGTTTAAACTTGAAATGGGTTCGAACTTGCCCCACCAATCTCAACTCCGGATTTGGGTTTTATAACATTTGTTTAGATTGACAATTCTTAGAGGTACTTAGAACGATTCTCTAAATGTGGGGATCCACTGAAAGAATCATATGGTTATTTTAAAATTATGAGGTTTTGTAAGATGAAGGTGCTACGACGCCCATGCTTTATGAAACAAAATAAAGCCTTACCTCAAATCCTTATTCTTAAAGCACTTTTGGCATCGAAAATCTCCATGCTCTAAAATCAATTTTCGACACCGACAATAAAATTTTAAACTAAAAAAATGCTACAGATTTTTGGAACTGTGAACACTTATTCTTAGGGTGAATTGGATGGCCTAGATAATTTGTTGCAATGTACTTTATTCTTAGAATTTACAATACTAATTGTTTTTACAACCATAATGTTCAAGTTGAGACGATCGATTTAAAGGTTGTCTACGCTTGAATTTTGTAAATTTCAATGAGTTATGAATTGAGGCTTTATTTATTTCAATAAGGCCGCAGCCCCATGAAACCATTTTCCTTTTCTATAAGGGTAGCCTCTACGGGAACATAGCTTCCCCTTGAATGCTACTGTTGAAAGAATGGTCAATGGTGGCTCTAAAATCATTTTTCAGTCCGGCTATGACATTTGACTTTAAAACATTAGTAGAGATGTTGCATGTTCTTTGAACATTTATTTTTAGAAGATAATGGATATAAACATAAGTCCTAATTTATTTTCATAACTATAATGGGCAAGGCTTAAGGTTTTTGTCAAAACTCCAATTTTCAAGGTGTTTTGAGGGGAGGTTTTACTTGTTCAATACATTATTGTTTTTAAGTTTGTCATTATCTTGGTCTCTTAATTTATTCAAGAGTTAAAAATAATTAAGATAGTTTTTAGTTTCTTAATTTATTTAGAGTTTTAGAATTTTATTGATAATTTTTTTTTTTACCTATGTTATAAGTTGGTAACAATTAACCTTGACCATTAAATGTGAAAATGGATGGGTGTATTAATCTCATCGGTCAAATTCAAAGTTCAAATTTTTTTTTTCAAACTTAATGAAACATCCAAACTATCAAATTTCATTTTGGATGGTTTTAGATAATGGTGACCTCTATGTGGTAAACTATCAAATTTGGTTGTAAATAATGGTGACCTTTATGTGGTAAACTATCAAATTTGGTTGTAAATAATGGTGACCTCTCTATGGTAAAGGTGAGCAGTCGCGTTGTATTCCATCTCTTTTGGCCATTCTCCCCTAAGATTTGCCTTTTCACTCTCCTTCCAATTTGTGCCAAAGAATTTTAAATTTCAAAATTTTTCAATTTTTTTTTTTTTAAAAAAAAGGAAAAAAAAAAAAAGAAAAAAAAGAAAGAGGTGCCGTTCAAAAATCTTCTGGAATCTAAACAGGGCCAATTTGAATTGAAAGATGAGTCTCTGATTTTACTTTTGCTTTACGAATTTGATTTTTTACTCAGATAAAAGGACAAGGAACTTTATGATTCCCCTCGTAGTACTCTGTAGACAAGGAGTGTACTCTTCTTGCAGTACTCTGTACACATGACATGTGCTTTTATACCCGATGGGACGCTACCCAGTTGTTAGAAGACAAAAGGACGATTTGGCCCTTTGCTCCTTACGTCAAATTAAAATGATCCACTTTTGGGAGTCTCAAAAACTTGAAAAGAACGTGACAAAACACATACCTAACTAGTGTCTGGTTTCAAATGGATGGTGATCTTCGCCGTCAATTTACACAAGGGGAGCTCTGGACCGTTGGATCTGTGGCCCCATGTCCTGATATCTGTATTCGACACCTACCACTTTAGATCGGTTTGATAGTAAATTTGACTCCTCAAAATTTAATGGTTATTGTCGTAGGCTTATAGAAGTTCTTATTTTATTTTTAAAATTCAATAATTATTGCATTTATTTGGTTATTACCCTCAAATTCTACCTTTTTTTAAAGGGTTTGGGATAATTGTATACTATTAAATCATTTATTTTTTATATAAAAAAGTCATAATCACTTTTAACCAATCAATCTAAATTTCAATAGATACAAGTATTTTGCAATATTCAAGAAAATTTATTAGGATTTTATGCCTAAAAAATAACAAATTTTTAACCACCCGATTTCAAATCCAACCGAAAACGATGATTGTGAGGGCTTATATCCAAAGTGAATGGTTTTAATTTATGTATTTTCTTCCTAAAATTTTGTTCCTCTTTATAGGACTGTGTTCGAAGTTGGCATGTCCTTGTTTCTCACCAGGACCGGCACTAATCAATAGGGAAAAGATATACTTTAAAGTTAAGTTGTTAAATTACGCTATATAGTTAAGGGTTATTTTGATAATTTTTCTATTTGTGCTATCGATAATCACACATATCCATAATTCGAGCTTAATATGTTGTTTAAGAATTAGTAAAATTACGCATCAGTAAAAAGACTTGGTAAAATTATAATACTTTCCACATCCCAAAAATTTCAACTTTAGTGAATTTGCAGATTTTATTTTTAATCTCTAAATTGAAATGGATTTTAGTCTTAATTTTTTTTTGCTAAAATTTTTATGGTTGATTTGTTTCCCAGTTACGAGTTTACGATGATATCGGTTAAAGTTAAGGTGCGTGCAATTGCAGGTAAATATGTTAAGGTGTTCTTCTATGACCTCTGGGAGAGATGGCATGCAAATCTCTACTATGTCTTCATGGCTTCAATCTACAATTGCGGGTGAGTCACTATCAAATTAAATTGTTGATTTCTCGCGTTAAAAGTTTGTGAGTTCTTTGTTTTGAATTTGAATAATGAGAAATTAAATAGTGATCCTTCGATATGTTTT
This sequence comes from Amborella trichopoda, assembly GCF_054954075.1. NCBI lineage: Eukaryota > Viridiplantae > Streptophyta > Magnoliopsida > Amborellales > Amborellaceae > Amborella > Amborella trichopoda. The sequence goes on from NC_142344.1 coordinate 2,467,787, forward strand.
TAAAACAAAATGTTTTTCCGAAATTTGGGTTTTTAATACCTGACAAATTGCGTCGGCGCTGGATAAGTCTACCTGGTGGCCTGGATTTTGCTATGTCGCATCTGACGGTGCATATGCTATTTACATGCTAAAAAAATGAACACAAAACGAACCTAACCTTTTTCTTAACCATCTCTTTTGCGCTACTGCTCATGTTTGCACTGCATCTACCAGGTTCAATTAAAATAATGAGGATGGATCAGTAATGGGTATTGGTTTGGATAAATCCAAATTAGTGACTTCTAAAAGGATTAGTGATAATTAAAATGAAATAATAAGAAAAAATATCTCCGTATTCTCTATTTTTAGATTTCACCCAAGATTTCAAAAAATATCTTCTAATCCCGCCATTTTAAACTTGTTTTTTAATTTAAACAAATATGAAAAAGACATGTTCTTTTTAAATCCAATCATTTATCTCTTCACTTATATACCCTAAAACAAATGTTAGAAATACATGCTCTTTTTTAATGCAATGATTTCTCTCTCTTCACTTATATACCCAAACCGATGTTTTTTTTCTTTCTTCCCCCCTCTCTCTCTCTCCCGTGTTGATCGAAACACCTATCTTTCCTCCCGCTAACATCAACCTCTCACCTCTATGAAACCTCTCTCTCTCTCTAGAACTTTGGGAGGATGTCTTTTAGAAAATATATGTTTTTTTAGATTTGTTTTACCTAAAAAATATGTTTAAATTAACTTAGGGGTTAGAAGAAATAAAATTTACAATTTTTATGTTCCAAAATATCTTTTAAAACTTTGGGTCTATTGTGAAAAGAAACTTAAAAATAAGGGTATAAAAATATTTTCCCAAATAATAATTAAAATTAGTATTCACAGGTTGGGGGTTTTAAGGGGAGCCCCGCCAAAACTCATAGCATCCTTTAACCAGTTTAGTCCAGAACGATTCCCATCAGATTGATGATGCAGATCGAAAATCACTAAATTTAATACATTGGTTTTACTGAAACTTACATGATCACTTCACCATCTGCTTAAATAAAATGTTCATACACAACCTAGGCATTTCCATTTTATGGCTGTACTAGCTTGCATTGCATGTTCTCGCCCGAGCATAGGCTGCAAACGATATTTTCTTGGGGAAATTATATTTGTGCCCTCTCCCAAGATACCTTGGTTTGAAAAACGTTCTGATGGTATGGGGATTACAAGTAATTATCTTCTTACCCTCGAACCAGTTGACCCTTTTTTTTAGCGCACTTGGTCCAAACAAGATCTTAAGTAACACTTCTTTCTATTTCTTCGGTGCCGTTTGTCTAGTTCGTAGGCTCTAAACAATCAGATTGTAGCTTACCTTAAAATAGTATCGAGAAATATGGTATTAAAGACCCACACTCATGTGTGCAGGACCACAAAGGATTACTAATAAATTTGATATAGATTTTTAAAAAATAACTTTTCTAGATATCTAACCCAAATTTATTGGTGATCCTTTAGAGTCCTACACATACGGGTGTAGCGTCTCGTACGATCATTACTCTACTCTTTCCAATAGAGTAATGATCCTATAAGACCTCCCACACCTATGTGTATAGGACCTCAAAAGATCACCATTAAATTTGACACAAATCTCTAAAAACGTCAAGCCTCGCATCCATGTGATACTTTTTCTAGTGATCTGTGTCAAATTTAATGGTGATCTTTTGGGGTTTACACACATGAATGTAAGAGGGTCTCATAGGCCTTAAAGATATATTTTCAGCTTTATTTATAAAGTTTAGAGCTTAAAAAATAGTGTAGATCAACATATCTATGAAAATCTTGAAAATTGATTTCAACACTTGAAATCTATTATTTTTTCATGATCATGTATCTTGATGTCAAGATGATCAACTTCATTATATTTGGGTATCAAAACAACCTCTTCTATTAAAATTTTTGAGGCAGGCTCTAGTTTGATTGTTTAGAGCCTCTGGCTCTATTTAAACTTTTCCTCTATCTGTTTAACGTCTTTCTCTCCAAAATCCTCCCTCTCTAAAAAAGAGAAAGAAAAGAAAAAAAAAAAAGGAAAACTTTAAACAGTGGGTATTGTTTCTATAAGGTTGCAACTTTAAACAATCTAATTAAGGCGAACTTCCAAATCTTATCATAGCATGTAATTTTGGTGTAAAAAATTCATAGGATTATCTAAAAGTCTATTTTCATATCTAACTATGAAATTTTATTGTCTAAAAATGACAAAAGTCTAGTTGTTCTATAAACATATGAAAATCTTGAAAATAGACGGTCTAGATAATGTGTTGCAAGATGTACTTATTTTGAAACTCAAAATCATTTTTTTTATATGTATTCATACATCTCAATGTCAAGATGATCAATTTAAGGGCCCTTCAACATTAAAACAACTTTTTGGGATGAATTTTTGAAGTGCATATGTAATTCAACATTTTAAGGTTGCGGAGTGTTGCGACCTTATGTGACATCTTACTCATTTCTTTTGATTTATTCGTCACAATCCCATCAGGCACATGACATTGAGTTGAAATTGTTGCCGTTGTATTTGTTTATTAACATTCGGGTAAATGTTGATATCTTATCTATGTTTTTTGATAATCGTCTTGGACGAAAATATTTGTTATTTCCTACCAGCTTTGATGTATGTAATGCAAGTAAACCATCACTTGGATTTATTAGAAAACCATTGATTGATGGTTTGTGTTTCTCTCTTTACCTGCTATGGCATCAGTTTTACTTTTTTCTCTCTCTCTACTAGGGTATGTTTGGTATGGTTGAAAATGTTTTATGAGAAGTATTTTTGCATAACAAAATATTCTCACGTGATTGGGTGTCGGAGTGTTTCACTCCAACTGTAAGCCAATTGGTTTAAAAAAATACATTGAGATTAATTAGTGAAAAAGATCACCTACTCCTAATCTAATTGCAGATGGAAGTTCTTTCTTGTGAAAGAACTTCCGGTGAAATCTTTTCACATGGCACCAAACGTGGTGATGAACCTTTTCTAACTCACCATTGTTTACCACGTGAGAAATGGTACTTATACTCTCTCTCTAAAACCACGTGAAAAAACCATTCAACAGATGTTGAAGGGAGGATGCGGGCCGTATTGAAGTCCCAGGCTGAAGAAGAGACTTTCAACTCTTTTGCCCAACGCGCGGAAACTTATTACGAAAGCAGGCCCCAGCTCGTTTCCCTTCTTTATGACCTCCACCAAAACTTTCTCTCTTTAGCTGAGCGTTTCTCTCACCTCAAAAATTTCGCCGAAATCAAAGCCGAGAACGAAATCGAGTCCGATGCCGAAAGTTCCATCTCTTTTCAGCACTCCCAAGAAACTGACCAATTCCAATACCACCCCTGCAAATCCCCCCTAAAAGTCGCTGCTGCCCCATGTTACGACACGGGCAATCTCGTAACTGAGCTCGTCATGGCAACTGTAGAGAGAGAAATTATATTGGATGAAATGAAGCAAACCAACCAATCCCTGAAAGACACGTCCAAGAAGATTGATTTGCAAAAGAGCCTTCTAGAAGTTCTGGAGTCGGAGCGTCTTGTTTTATTGACAGAAAACGGGAAACTGGCCTACCAAATAACGGCCGTTACGGAAGAGAACCGAAGGGTAATATCGGAAAACAAGTTTCTGAGCCAGAAGGCTACTGAGCTCGCCAGGTGCGTTGTGAGGATGAGAAATGACCACACGGTCTGCGTGCTGGGTCGGAAAATGGAGGAGCTTCAGGGGCAAATCCGTAATTTAGAGAAGCAGAATAAGGAGCACTTTGGGAGGCTAGTAGACTCTGGTGGGTCAAAGCCCGACACGCTGAGGGAGCTGGTGGGCTCGGTTGGGCGTGAGCCCACCAAGTCGCGGTACTTGGGAAAGGTCAGGATGTTCAAGTTTTTAGGGTGTGGCTTCGGTTCGTGTGGCTGCGCGGTTGAGTAGTGAGTTGGCTGTAAGCTGTACCTGTATTGGAAGTGACTTATTTACCCTTCGTCTTTTTGTCGAAATATCCAAAATACGCTTTGGATGTAGAGATGTTGCATTTTTTGAAGGTGTCCGCACTGTCGACGTTGTGGGCATTATTTTAGAACTAAGAAATTTAAGAGTTGGACCACCGTGTCCGAGCTCCCTTGGGACCAAACCAATTCCGGAATGGTATCGGTTTCGACTCTCTTCCCTAAAAAAACCCTCTTTGTTTATTTTTTCCCTTTTTTAAGCTTGCTTATTTTTTTTATTAGGTCCCTTCAAGATCCCCCTTAGCTCTATTTTAATTTTTTAAAGGGTTTGGTTTGCATAGATCCTAGGCTCTCAACAATCAAATTAAAACCTACTTTCAAATAGTATCGAGAAATGTGGTTTCAATACTGGAAATCTTAGCGATAGTTTTAAAATATATTTTCATCTTTATTTATGAAGTTTATAGCATTAAAAATAGTGTAGATCGACAGATTTATTAAGATTTTAAAATTGACGGTCCCAAAATGCGTTATAAAATACATTGTTTTCAAACCTTAAAATCTATGTTTTTGACATGTTCATGCATCTTGTTGTTGAGATGATAAATTTGAGGATATTTAAACATCAAAACAACTTCTTTAAGTGAATTTTTTGAGGTAGGCTCTAATTTGGTTGTTTTGAGCCTAGGCTCTATATAAACTTTTTTTAAAAAAAAATGTTTTTTAGATCACAAATTTAGGCTCATTTTGAATTTTTGATACAATCCGAGGTTTGAAACACCACTTGACGGAGATGTAGTTATGCTGGAAATGCTAAGGGATAACTCAGATGGACCGCCCAAAAGTATCAAGTTCCATGTTCAATGCTCTATGCTGGAAGTGTAGCATGAGTTGTGGCAAGGCTGGTTCTTGCTTTGCGTTGGACTTGGGGGCCCAGACTGGGCCAAAAGGCCTGGTGAAGTCAAGCCGGGGCGAGCTTGGCCTAGCCCTTGGGCGCGGCTTGTGCCCTAGGCAGATTACACAGTTTCTTTCACATATTTTTGTTTTGGTAAAAAGCAACGCCTGCTGGGGCCATGACCATTGAGCCATGTCCACGCCCAATCCCAGGCACTAGGCCAAAATTAAAGCATGGTCCTAGGCCTTAGGCCAAATTTAGTGGCTCGAGCTTGCGCTGTTTAGGATTGCACCGATGGTGCGGGCTTGCTTGGGCCGCGGGTATTATTTTCAACACTTTTGAGTCCAGGTTTTTGGGAAAACTCCACTTACAAGCTCTCCTAAATTTCCTTAACGTCACACTAAGAAAAAAAACTCCTTTGTACAGGGATGCATCCGCAGGTGTAGCGGATGCAGTTTGCACAGGGATGCATCCGTAGGTGTAGGGATGCAGTTTGCACAGGGATGCATCAGTAGGTGTAGCGGTAAAGTGCGTTTTTAAATTTTATCATGGTATATAATTTGGATGTAAAATATTCTTAGGATTATCTCAAAATCTAATTTTATATCTAATTATAAAATTTTAAATTTTAAAAATGGTTGAAATCAAGTAGATCTATAAACATTTGAAAATCTTGAAAATGAATGGTGTAGATAATATGTTGTAAAATGCATTATTTTTTAAATTTAAAATATTTTTATTTTTCATAGTCATACATCTCGATGTCGAGATGATCAATCAAAGGGCTTTTCAACATTAAAACTACCTTTTCCGATAGATTTTTAGGGACATTCGTAGTTCTACATTATAGGGTAGGATCCTTATATAAACTTTTTTTCACGATTACTACTCTCTGCCGATTGATTCACCCTAAGAATAAATGCTATCTGCCCATTGAAATTCACCCTAAGAAAACGGTAGTGTTGTTTGGAGGTGACCAATATGCCCAAGAAACGATTAGGTTCAAATTTCCTTGGATCCCAATAAAGAAAAATTTTTATATAGGGATAAGGCCTTAAACAATCAAATTAGGATACGTTTCAAAAATTCACTAGAAGAGGTTATTTCAATACCCATAAATCCTTAAATTGATCATTTCGACCTTAAGATGCATGAGCGTGAGAATAATGGATTTCAAATCTTTGAAATATTGCATCTTTAATGCATTTTTTGGATCGTCAAATTTCAAGTGTTCATAGGTCGACTCGATTTACACTAATTTCGAAAACAGGCTCACGCAATAGGTGAATTTTTTACTCTCAAGCATAGTTAGTATATAGGTGATTAAATGCCGATTTTTTCAAAAAAATGAGCTTTTATGAAAAATATTTAAAACTGGATTCTTTTGAAAAGTTCAAGAAAAAATCGTTTTTTTTTATTTTTTTTTGAGAAAAATATTAAAAACACGTGGTTATGAAAAAGCGAATTATACGGGACGAAAAAATCGTATCTTGTATTTTTATTTTTTAAAAGATATTTTTTTTTATACTTTCTAAAAAAAACATATGGTTAACAAGAAATATTACAAATTAGAGATGGAAAAAAATCACATCTTCCTGTTATCTCTTTGAAATCAGATCCGCTAAATCTTCTTGCGTTTCCAAATCTTGCCTGAGCCTAAAAAAGGAGTATCCAAATCTCTACAAACAGAGCATGATTAGGGTTTATTTCTATCTCTAAAATTAGCTCCACTATCTCTTATTGCCTTTTCCAAATCTTGCTACAACCATAAAAATGAGTACCCAAATCTCTACCAACTGTGCATGCATGGTTACGGTTTTTTTTCTCTTTCAAAATCTTTAAAATCAGCTCTACCAATTCTTTTTGCCTTTCTAAATCTTCCGGAGCCATAGGGTTTCTTTCTCTATATAAAAACAGTGATCCCAAATTTTGCCTGATCTTGATCAAGGTTGTTTTCTCTCTCTAAATACAGAGCAACGAAGTCCCAATTGTTGTCTTGCCTGAGCCCTATTTGTAGCTTCTTCAAGACATTTCGGATTGGAGCTTTTCAATATTACTGATTTCACAAAAATGACAGACAAAAAAATAGAGGCCTAGCCTGATCTGAGAAGTGCTAATTCGGTTAGAAGCCCAAGTTCCAAAGGAGTGGTGGCAGGCTTGCAACATGTGAGACCTGTCCGTAGATCCAAAGCATAGCTAGCCGGATTCTCTTTCTTCTTTGTTCCCTTGCGCTTAATGGGTTAGGGTTAGGGTCAGGTTTTCCTTGCCGGTCTTGTCTTCCTTGTTGCTTGCCCAAGTTAGGGCAGCCCCGGATGAAGGAAGAATAATATCACTGGGGCGCGGCTTGTATGAGGCTCGTACTACGGAACAAGTATGGGTTTCCACCATTGTTAAAAATGTGTCCAGTTGTGGCGATTCAAATTCCAATGCAATTTGTCTAATATGATAATTTTTCGAAGTCTCATCAAGCTCTTATATATGCTGCTAATATGCTCTAAGAATCATAGTGTACTTCTACACTTAATTATAAAACATTATTAGGATTATTGTTAAGGGACTATGCCATTTTATGTTATTGGGATTATTATTAAGCTATTGTGCTAGAAAACTATAATACAAATTAAACATATATTTATCTTATTTTTTGCCTCCGAATTTTGAACCTAGTCCGATGTATTGCCGATATCTTTACATTAAGAATTTTTCTTGATCCGTATTTTTGACCCAACTTTTTTATCCGATTTTAAAAATAAAAACGATTTGTTTCCAATTTTATAGTAAACCGATTTATTGATTGTCCTCGACTCGCTAAGTATGCACTCAAGTCTCTGACACAAGCTTCCACCACCAAAGTTAGAACAAGATTTCTAGTCTATTTTAGGCAAATCTATGGCAAAGCTCAGGCAATAGGTGATTTTTTATCGACTTTAGTATTTGTTTTATTATTTTATCCTAGAAAATTCAAAATAAATAAAAATTATGCACTTGGCTTGTTGGGTTTATGAAATTAGGCTTTTCATATTGAAACGTATTTTGAATTATTGGTTACGGTTTTATGTTATTCTTGAAAGGCTTTTACTATCTGCAAAAGCCCTTCGGAATGTTATCCGAAATTATAAAAATTCCACTGGTTGTTCCCATGGTTAGCATGTCGGGAACTATCAATAAATCGGTTCACCATAAAATTGGAAACAAATATTTTTTATTTTAAAAAATTGTATGAAAAAAGCGGGTAAAAAATACAAATCGGCAAAAATACTTCATATAAAGATATCGTTAATATATCGGATTGGGCCCTAAAAATTGGAGTAAAAAAAGCGAATAAATTTATAATATTATAAATTTTGAAATTCTAAAAAATAAAAATTATGTCAAATCCATCAGTAACCAATGGGTGTGGTTTCTATAAGGTTGCAACCTTAAACAATTCAATCAAGAAGCACCTCCAAAATTTATCATAGCATGTAATTTTAGTAAAAAAAAAAAAGGATTATCTTAAAATATATTTTCATCTCTAATTATAAAATTTTTATCCCCATAAATGGTTAAAATCAAGTAGATCTATAAACATGTGAAAATCCTAAAAATATGCGGTCTAAATAATGTGTTGGGACTCAAAATCTTTTTTTTTTTTTTTGCATATTTAGGCATCGATGATGTCGAGGTGATATATTCGAGGGCATTTTAACATTAAAACAACATTTTCTACTTGATTTTTGAGGTGCTCATTTAACTTTACATTTTAAGGTTGTAACTTTATATAAACTATTTCTATAACTAAATCATCTAAAATTTTTTTATTAGACTAATATAATTAAATCAATTAATTTAGATGTCTCGTGACTTTCATCTAATCTTCCAATACTAAATACATAATTAACTAGTATATACAAAAAAAAAATGTGCCATATAAAATCTACCCATTAAATACTATAAAAAACACATACCAAAAACAAATATAGTATATAAATTTATTCATTAAGTACTTTAGTTATGATATAGTGACAAATATAATATATATATTTATTCATTAAATATTTAAACATTACATCTACTTAGCCAAAGAAGAAAAAATACACGGTTTTGGTTTTCTTGTTCCAATGATTTAACTATGTCAAGTTGACCATGGTCATTCCATAACTATAGTAAAAGTTTTATAATTTTTTTAAATGAAAAGAGGTTCGTAGTAGTTTGGTTTTAGCATCTCTGTAATTACCGTTTAGAGAGATAAGAAATAAGAGAAAACATAGAGCTGGGCTCATAGCCATTAGGGTTTATAAAGATAAAAGAATGAACCATCAGGGTTTATAAAGTGAGAAGAAGGAAGAATGAATCATTAGGGTTAATAAAGAGAGAAGAATGAAGAGATCAACCCTAATGGAAGATGCCTGAATTGATTTTTAAAGAGAGAAAAGGAAGATGGGATGCTAATTTGGGGTAGTTTGAAGAGGGTGTTTTTTGGGATGTTGTTTTGGAAGAAATCCCTTATTGTATTACTTTGTGAAAAGGCCCTAACTTATTTTTAGAGGAATTTTAGAGAGAGCAGGAATAGGGTTTTTAGAAAACAACAAGCAAAGCTGAAGGATTAAGTTTGGGAAACTAATCCTATATGTACAATGGCTTGCTCCTGTAAGTTTACAGTTTAAGCTATATTGTTTATCTTTGTTATCACATAATAAAAAACAAAATATTGACTACTTGGTCCAGTAGTCACATTCTCTATTTCTCATTCATCAGTAAAAGACTGTCTTGAGCTCTAATTTTTGCCATAAACAGTATTTTTATGAAAACAATTATTACAAATAATCACAGTAATTTGCTTGTATATGATTTTCTTTATAGAATGATTTACTTTATAAAATGATTTGCTATAAACAGTATTTCATTTACACAATGATTATCTATAATAACAACTAATTTTACACAATGATTTTCCATAATAACAGTATTTCATTTACACATTGATTTTCCATAATAATAGTATTTCATTTACACAATGATTTTACACAATGATTTTCCATAATAACAGTATTTCATTTACACAATGATTTTCCATAAAAAAGCTTGATTTAAACGTCTTTATGAAAATTACGTGATTTTTTCTGACCTTTTCAAAAAGTCGCCGTGCGATTTCTAACTATGGCGGTTCCTCTATATATACAGTATTTATTTATTTACATATCTGGGTTTACTTTTAAGGTTTGATAATGTAACTTGTAAGGGTTTTTTATTTGATATTTGTAGAAGCCCTTAATTGGTAAATCTGAAAATCCAAAAAAAAAAAAAAATTTTTTGTTGGTTGCTATTATTTCTTATACTTGTAATTTTTAGATTGCAACAAGAAAGGGCTTTTATATTTGGTAGAAAGCCATTAAATAAGAAAATGAACTGAAAATGCGTAAAAACAAAAGAAAAAGTGATATGTTCAAAACACTTTTTGTCATTTTACTATTTTCTTCACTTTTAGATTGGAAAATGTAAAAGAGAATAAAGGTAGAAAAAAAATGCAAACAGTTGAAAAATGTATTTTCTCTATATTTTTATTCTCTAATTTTATTATTTCAATTTTTAAATTTTCTAAAAATTCATAGACCTGCAAAATTATTTAAAATGATTTTTATTATTTTCTCCATTTTCCCTTTTTTGTATTTTACTAGTTTTTATTAATTGTTTAATTCCATAGACCGGTCGAACCCAGTGAACCGGTCCGGTTTGACAACACGGGTTTCTTCCACTATATCATATATGGCGCCCCATTCTCTTCACTGATATCTCGCTATCACTGCTTCTGCAGCTATAATGGTGCCCATTGCTCGCATGGCGAGCCTCTTCCGCTCCTCTCTCCGCTTCTCCACCATCGCTTCTCATGAACTTGAGCTTCCTCTTAGTTGGGTCAAGGCCTCTGAGCTTTTACATAGCGATTCGCCCTTGGAAGAAAACCTTGGTCAAAGCAACATCGAACCCACTCCTGAACTTCTCTCTCATCTTCTCAATACGTCCCCCAAAGCTGGTCGCAAAGTTCTAGGGTTTTACTCTTACGCTCTGAAACACCCATCTTCGTTTATCCCCTCTGATGAAACTTCAAAGTCTCTCGTTGATTACTTTGGTCGAAGAAAGGATTTCAAGGCCATTAATCTTCTTTTTTCAGAGACCCCACCTGCTCCTACTGGTCCAAAGACCTTCGCTTCAGTGATTGATCGGCTGGTTCGAGCTGGTAGGGCAAAACAAGCGGTGGGTTTCTTTGAAGACATGGAGAAGTTGGGGTTTTCAAAGGATAAGGACGCTTTAATCGTGACAGTTGGTTCTCTGTGTAACCATGGATTTGCACGCGAGGCTGAGGAGCTCGTGAAGAGAATGGCTGATTCAATCTTTCCTGATCAGGCGATCTGCCATGCTCTTGTCAAGGGTTGGTGTGTTTCAGAGAAGCTCGATGAGGCAAAGAGGCTCGTTGGTGAGATTTACAGAGGTGGGTTTGAGCTTGGTCCCACGGCGTACAATTCGATTCTCGAATGTGTATGCAAGTTATGCAGGAAAAGAGACCCTCTTAGGCTAGAGAGCGAGACTGAGAAAGTCTTGTTAGAAATGGAGACCTCTGGTGTGGCTAGAAACACGGAGACTTTCAATGTTTTGATCAAATCTTACTGCAAAATAAGGAAGACCCAAGTGGCCATGAACCTTTTCGAGAGCATGAGTGAATGGGGTTGCAGCCCTGATTCAGAGACTTACACTCTTTTGATCAGGAGCCTCTATCAAGCTGCAAGATTAGGCGAGGGAGATGAAATGCTTGAGGAAATGAAAGCCTCTGGTTTTGGTGTAAACATTAAGACTTACTATGGTTTTCTGAAGGTTTTGTGTGGAATTGAGAGGATTGATCATGCAATGAAACTTTTTGAAATGATGAAGAAAGATGGATGTGAACCAGGGAGCATGACTTTTGATTTGCTTATTTGGAAACTCTGTGTTCATGGCAGGGCTGAACAAGCTGATAAGCTTTGCAAAGAGGCAGAAGAAAGAGGGGTCACCATTAAATCTGCTGTGTATGAAGTTGATCCTAGGTTTGTTGAGAAGAAGAAGGTTAAGAAAGAGAAGCCAAAGAGAGAGACACTGCCTATGAAGATGGAGAGGAAGAGGAAAAGGCTTAGGAAACTCAGGCTGAGCTTTGTGAAGAAGCCCAAGAAATTAATGAGAAGGGCTTATTGATGATGTTGGGTTGGGATCCAATGCTATGCTTCTGAACTAAGAGTTCAGGTGATTTTTCTTAAAACGGAATTGCAGGAAGTTTGTTTATTTCATCGCAAGAAAATGTTGAACCAAGGTTTCCTGGGTTTACAGTTAGTGTGTTTGCATTCCTACCGCAAATGTAGGAGAATGACCTCACGCATCGGTAAAGAATTTAATGAAGCAATGTCTATTGCATTGAGTTTTGTTTCTCTGTTTTAGTTTTGTGCTTCAACTGAGGTAGAGATTACAATGAAATAAAACAACATATGATTCTTAAGTTGGCTAGTTTCTGTAGGATGAGAGCTTAGTTATACATGTTTGAAATAGTTTTGGTCTCAACTTCTTCAATTATGAGATGTCAAGAGATTGAGAAATGGAAACATGAAATTTTGGTCATGGCCATGAAGCTTTGTTTATTGACTGACTCTTGTTTTATTATCTGTTTTTATGGGATGGCGGTACCGAGTGTCGTAGATCTATATTCTCATTTGGATGGAGTTTTTTGTTTAAGATGGGGCTTATGAATCTGGATAACAATGTGTTGTTGAAGTTTTGTGTATTTGCAAATTGAAATAAGTAAAGCGTTATCATTTTTGTTTCAAATTATTAACTCAAGATGATAACTGTATATGATACAAGCATTATCATTTTAGTTTCAAATTATTAACTCAAGATTGTAACTGTATATGATACTCTTTTTCTGAAATTCTATTCTACTTCAATGCTTTATATAATATGATTGTCCAATATGTAGCATTCTATTCCTGGGAATTAGTGACTTTCTAATGTCTTTTTTGTGTCATAGCAATTTTAAATAAATCCCTAATTCATACATTTGAAGATAATTAGTGTAGTAACTTAAATGTTGGGGTTTTCCATGTGGCCAAGATCATAATACTATACTTGTTTTGTGTCTCGTTAACATTTTAACATATGATAGTGTGCCTAGATGAAAGTCCCAATTTTTTAGTTTATTAGTTATTCTCGGTTTAATGGAAATAGTAAAGTTTTGGGTTTTGTTTGATAATAGAGCAAGAGGAGATTGTCAGATCGTTTGAGAAGAAACGTGAACAATAAAACACTCTATGGTGGGCAATCAAATGACCACCCTTGAGCTTTTACAGGTTGTTATGGTGAAAGACCTTATTAGGAAAAGTTTGTAGGATAAGGTATCATTGTTATTGGTGGTTTCTTACTTGATAAATGGGCTTTTTAAGGGTGTTTTTGCAGTTCTCATGCTGTCGTTCGCTGTGTTTTACATCTTCTCTCTCTTTCAACAGGCTTTGTATACATGGGAACTGGTAAGAAATATAATTTATTCGCATCTTTTATTCTTTCTTTTTGTTTTTCTCTATGTTTGTGTCCTTGTTCATTTGGGAAGTTTTGATAGATAAGTTTGACTGAATAAAATTATGTTTAGATATTCTTGAGCTTGTCCTTGCTTATATTGAATTTCTACCCAGCAATCTTTGGATCATATCTCCTACAAGATGATGGTCGTGACATTATTGCTTATGATTTTGGAGTTCCTGTAAGTATTCTAATGAACTAGGTGTTCTCTGTGTTTAGAGATATTATTATTTTTAGCTGATTAACTAGCCCTGACTAGTCAAATTGATTTTAGTGGGACATGAGTGATTGTATTATTCTTAGGGATAGAAAGGTGTGAATTGCTTACACTTGCTTCTTTAAAATGCAATAATTTGCCCACATACAGTTATGGACATGGATATGGAGAATGTGGTTAGATCTTTGTGCATTTCTCCCAATGCAGGATGCTGTCTACCTGCCACTTTGCTAAATGTATAGTACTACCTAATACATAAACATATGTATCCCACACTTTCTTTCTTTTTTTTTGATTGGTCTATGCATGCTGCACGGTGATACACATATACACTACATCATAATGCATAATATTATGTTGTATTCTTGTGGTATTTTCTATAGTTACATCATTTATAATTGGATGAAGTTTCTATAAGGCCTAGGCTTTATGAAAGCAAAATAAAGCCTCACCTCAAGTCCTCATCTGGAAACTGAAATCTCCATAATGGCTCTAAATCAATTTCCAACACCGGTAATGAAATTTGAAACTCAACAAATAGTAGAGATCTTTTGGATCTATGAACACTTTTATGGTGAAATTAATGGTCTAGATAATTTATTACAATAGACACTATTTTTAGAGCGTAAAATCCTAGTTTTTTTCACAAGCATAATTTTAAAGCCAAGATGATCATTGTAAATGTTTTCTAATACTTGAATGACAATTTTTTGATGAGTTATGAGGTGAGGCTTTATTATTTTAATAGGGCTGCAGCCTATCAAACCATTTTCCTTTATATTTACCTGTATCCTTTGAGTAGCCAGTACCTGTATCCTTTGAGTAGCCAGTGTCAGTATCGGTTCTGACATGATAGGATGCCAGTATGTTAAGGTTATACAAGTATCCTTGCATCATATGAAGGGTGTACTCCATACACCTGAATCTCAAGAGCCATCCTCTATATAAATTATATTTTGACTGCTAATTTGGAATATTTTATAGGAATGGGGTTGAGGTCAAGGTGGTAGTACCCCTTTGACTCAGCTACCGGTCTCGGTTTCTATTCCTATCAACGCTACCCCCTTTCGGAAACTACTAACGGTTTAAAAAATTGCTGATCCACTACTAACAGTTAATGTTCAAAAAAAAAAAAAATGGAAAATTTTAAATTTATTGCAGTCCAATTTACGGAAATATTTAGATGAATGACAACTGTTGTACCTTGATTTCATGTATAATCAAAGATAATGGTTTAGCCGTGAAACTTACACTCCTTATCATGCTCTGACGACATTGTACAAAGTGGAGAGAATTGTGGCCACAAGTTAAGCATGGATTGTAGAATTTTCTATGATTAGGATCTTGGGCATATGAAGAATGCATTTGGAACACATGCAAAAAGCAATGGACTTTTTATTCATTAACATTTTGTCACTTGGTGAATCACAACCGAGAAAGTCCTTGCTGGTTTGTGTTTTGAAACTTTTTGTGGCCACTATCGGAGAACAGCCTACCAGCCCATGAAAATGAAGCATCTCTTATTCTCTCATATATTAATATGGGAAGTATGGAGCCTTGCGAATCCTCAATTTTGACTCATTTGTTTAAATTTAAATGGAAGTAGATGTCATTTTGGCGCTGGCCTTCTGTTCAAGATGCTACTCTATGTATTAGACTCCAATAATGTTGTTCCTGGAGGTGGTACTTCTAATAGGTGAAATTCTTGGCCTAGACTTGGGTGGTGTTCCACAATAGTAGATTTATCTTTAGCCCCTATTTCCTCCCATGGTCCCATGTTGCTATGAAGTTGATGTATTGATTTGTAACTGATGAATGTAAAGGCTGATTGTTGTTTCTGGGCTTTTGTATGAGGTACTCATGACAACTCTGAATATATTGTCTTACTTTTGGTTTTATTTTTCAAGTGGAACTTTTATTTAAGGAAAATCACATGGCTGATAGTCTGGTTGATTCGAGTGTACCTAAAGTGGTATTCAAGGTTTGTTTTATTTTGCTGTGACCTGTGTATTGATGAAAAGGTTATTCAGCATTGAAAAACATAAGTATCTCCCATATTGCTATGATGTATTGCATTTGGGTTTTGAATCAATGTCCATGTGTAATGGTTATCTAGAGTTTAAGTTTAGTTCCCTACATGACTGGCCATTGGTTGTTTTTGCTTTTTTCTAGGACTTCTCTCTAACTGGAGCTGGAAGCATACATTTGAGAGGGTCCCGAGCCAGGGTCAGCAGGTTCAGTTCGGCCGAGTCTTTAAAAATCTAACAGAGGAGGCCCAGAAAAAAGGTAAGACTTGGGCCGGTGCTGCATACTGGCTCGGGATCCATGATGGTCTCGAGCCGAGCCAAGTTGGGCAAGTTCTGAGTCAGCTCGGTGAGGTTTTGCGCACTGGCTGACCTCATTAGCTGGTGCAGTGTATTCCATTATGGAAAATTGTGCATGCATCTATTGAGCAAGTGTAGTAATAATCTTAATTGTTCTGATGAGCAGCGGTATCATGCTTATTTCATGGATGAGGATGGATCATGGATAATCATTCTGGCTTGTATGTTTTTGTAGTTCCAAGATCTTCGTAAGTCTTAGTTAATTAGTTTATATTGTAAAAACAAGGTGCATATGTAGTTTTGTATACTTTCATGTGACAATGTTTGGCAGGGATCTTTAGTAACATAATGATGCTAGAGAACTTTGTCTTTTCTCTTATTCCTTTCTTTATTCTTGGCTCCTCTATTTTTTCTCTCTATCTTCTAGATTCTTCCTTCGCTAACCCCAAATCTTTCTAACAACAAACTATCATCCCATATCTTTTTGTACCTCAAGGGATATTATAGGTCTTTTCTTTTGTTCTTGTTTTACTGTATACTTCTTAGCACCCAGCATGTGGGAAGCCGTCACCCATTACTCATGGTTTTGTAAAACACAAACTAGACTTTAATATGTGGACATCTTTTCTTCAAAAAATTAAAAAAAATAAAAAGAAAAAAGAAAAGAAAAGAAAAATTGTTCTTTATCGCCCCAGCTTTATCTTAATATCTTCTATGCCTGTTTGATAATTATCCCTGCTGATGTAAATTATCCATCTACTCATTTCTTTTACTTCTTTTTTATTTCAATATCTTCTTTTACTCCTTTGTTATTTCAAATAGTTTATCTTCTGTTTGGTGGGGATTGATCCTTATTATCATGGGAAATATCGGATTTCTTTTGGTCTTCATTCACTATCTTTTTTGTCTTTTTGCTTTTTCTTCTGGCATGTCAAATGTTTGACAAGAAAAAGCTTATTTATTGATCAAATGTTGTTGGACCTTTTGCCTTTAATTTGTTTGGAATTTGGGTGTTCCTTGAAGCAAGAGTTCTAGTAGCTTCCACATCCCACTTCTAGGATTTTAAGATTTGGATAGGGTACATTACTTTGTATCATGGCCAGGTTTTTTTCTCTATTAGCTTAAACTTTTTCTTTTACCCCTTGGTTGAAATGAGAAAGAGAGTTCAAAGATATTTTCCATTTTGCACCTTTCTTCCGATGTATATAATGGAAATTGTTTTTAGAGACTGTCTGGTGGCCAATCAAGTCAAAGGAGTTAACCAAACATGCACGATTAGGTGCTACTTGAGTTGACTCTTTGTAACAAAGGTTCAAGTGCAAAAATATTAAGAAATCTCTTCCTTGATGCTTTCAGTAGAATTCCAGAAATGTTATTCCATTTTTTCTTTTTGTGCTTTAATTTTATTAAGTCAAATGAGTTGTTTGAGGGTGTGTTTTCTATTCAAGCATTTCTTAATTGATGTACTTATGTGATTTTACTATTTTATGATCATCCAGGTAGGGTATTTCCATAAAAATCCATCAAGAAAGTGAGAAACAATGAGTGACAATCCTCAATCGCTGCGTTCATCAGATCTTGTGACAGCTTTGTTTCTTGGTGGTTATGTACTATTTCACTTGCTTCAACGCATATCAACCGGGTTCTACGGGATGCTAAAGATGTGAAAAGGTTGAACTTTTGTATGAGAACGAATCGGCAGCCGGCAGCATAAATAGATACTTTGGGCTTTGTGGGAGCTTTTTGTTGTAATAAATTCCGTTGAGTTATGAGGCAAATTTAAGGCTTGTTCGGTTGCACATGTTATGTTGCTCTGGGCTTTGCGTTTTGATATATAGGTTAGAATGATACTTTTAAATATAATCACTTTTTTCTCCTTGGAAAACTTTGTGGAATTAATCCTTTTTTTCTTTTGTTTTAGTGAGAATAGATGTTCTCCATAATAGGGGGAGCGTCTTCCTTATCAATCATTTCCTTTATTCCTCCTTGGAACTTTCCTTGGAGCACTATAAAAAGCATAGGGAATTATAATTCGTTTAATTTTTAAATTTGAATATTAATTGTTGTTATTCTCTAATGAAGTTTGCTGCCATGCTTGTTGCTCTCACCATCGTATAAGCTTGATAGAATTGATTCTGGTTTTCAACTCGTTCTTCTGTCTTCTGCACTCCATTTTTCTTTCTGTTTAGGAGTTTAATTTTTTTATTATTATTGAGGCATGCTGTATGTGCTTAATGTTCTGTGACAAGAGAGTGAGCTCTACGTAATTCGTGGTTGTCCTTTTGGGTAGTTCAGGCATCAGGATTTGAAACTTGGGATGCAACTTAATGTCTCAACATAATGTCCCACCCCACATTTCCATGGTTAATATATTCAAAAAAAAGAAAAAGAAAAGAGCTTGGGATGCAGCTCTTATCCTCAATAAGAGAGGATACTTTAATGTATAGGAATAATATATTCTTGGGAATGTATACTATGTGATCATTTATCTTTAGTACAAGGAGGTCGTAATTAATCCTACCAATTATATAGCGTAGCGTGGGGTGTGTCACGAAGCTTTGAGGAATTTTTTGTTGGTTTTTGAGTATAGTCACAAGTACATTTATAATCATTTGATTTGAAATTTGATGGAAAAGAATAATTGTGACTTCTTTGTACTAAAATTAAACGGTCTATTTGTATATTTTTTCTATATTCTATTATACTTCTCTTATACTATGTTACAAATTGTATAAGCCAACATTGGATTCCCCCTCCATATTCTTCCTAATGAGCTTTCGTTTGCCTAGTGGATTGGATACTAGTAAAAAGGCTATATGATAAAATGTGTATTTGTTTGGGAGAGGGGGTGAGAGAGCCAACCTTGCATTTTGTTAGACACGATCATTTTGTTAGGTATGTTGAAGATTAGGAGTGTTAAATTTTTCTTTCGTATCGGCCTCATATCATTGAAATTGATTAAACGGTTGAAACTGGCTCATTTATAGCTCTCTAAAAGCCAAATGTTTTACGGTCAATCAAACATAGGTATTCAAAACTTCTTTAACATTCTAAATCAGTTATCAAATACATTATTAATAATTCCATAAAGCTAACATTCCCTTTTTTACCTTTGAGCAATCAACATGCTTTGGATCCCCCTAAATCCCCTCCCCCTTAATCTTTAGTTTGATTTATTTAATTTTTGATATTTTCTAGCTCCCTAATCACCGATCTAATTGTCCGACATCAGACATGTAAGTGAACCTGATGGTAGTTTTGAAAGGAGCCAAGAATTTTGGACGGCTTAAGTTAATATGTGGAAAAGTATACAATGAGATTTTTATATTTGGTACAAGGGGGTTATAATTAATCTTGACCATTAAATGTCAAATTCGGTGGCTATATTTATTGTATTGACGAAGCTCAAAGTATAATTTTTTTTTTCGTGACACATTAAAGCTATCCAATTTCACATTAAATGCTTATGTAAGTAAGAATTGTGACCTCGTTGCATTAAAGGTGAATGGCCTTGGTAATATGTTGGGATTTAATATGTTTTACTAATGACACGCTTCCGAAGTTCAAAGCCGAAATTCGGCCCGAAATTTCGTATCGTACGAACTTCCCGAATCGGAAATAGAAAGACGGCCATGACGCGCGAAAAGCTCGTGTATGAGCTCCGGACCCACACCTGGTCGTCATTTTTAGAGGGCAAGAGCGAGCTTCACTTCTCTGGTGAAAATAGTGAGAAAGAGAGATTCGCTTTGGCAGAGGGAGAACCTGATGGCCTCCAAAACCCTAACAGAGTTCTTCCCACCTGCAAAGCGCCTTAAACCTCTCCCACCCGTAGAAACCCTAAACCCTCCGTCTTCTCTTTCAACCGTCTGCAACTCTTACAACAAGGATTCCTCTTCAAATCTCACCCCTGATGAGAAATCGAGGATCGAAATCAACCGGTGTTTTGCCCTTGCAAAGAGAAACTTGCGCATTTGCAATGAAAGAGTCTCGAAAGCCAGAGGTATATGATTATTCTCCATTTTCTCTATCCTTAGTTTTTCATCTGCTACACAGTGTAAGAAATCGACCTTTCTTGAAAATCTACATTTGGGGAAAATTCATGAAATTTGGCAGAAATGGGTGAAAAATAATCTTAAAAAGCTCTTTGAATATATCTTCGAACTGATTTAAGAATGTAAAACTAGCTTTCTCTGCTTAAGAATTCTCGTTGAAAGTTGATAAATTCTCGGTGTTTCTCATGTTGATGGGTGATAACTGTTGATGGGTAATAAATGTCTTAGTGTTTTGGGCATTTTTTTAAGGTTCTCCTAAATTAGCTTTACAGTTTGGGAAAGCTTGAGCCATTCTCTGAAAAACATCCCGGTTTTAGTATGATTTTTGTTTAAAAATTATGTTTATCATTGGTTATTCATATGCTGTATCAGCTGAGGGGCTCACATTTGTAAAGTTAGAAGAGCTTTTGGTGGAGAAAACATGGTTAGAAGCTCTCCCTGGTGAGCTTGGGAAACCCTACATGAAGAATCTATGCGAGTTTGTGGGGCGAGAGGCAAGGGGAAGCACACCTATCTATCCACCGCCATTTCTTATTTTCAATGCTTTGAACTCGACCCCTTTTGATAGGGTGAACGTTGTAATTCTTGGTCAGGTATTCTTTGGTCCTCATGGGTTTGTTATGATTGATGTCAGGTTGTTTTTGTTTATAGTTGGATTATGAATGTCGGAATGTTATTGTCAATGAGGTTTGTTTATTGACATGGTTTAAGATTTCCTTTTGCTTTTTTATGTCTATCCAAGAGCAATACCACACATTTTGATTAGTTTAAACTATTTAGACTGAATTATGCCATGAAGTAGACCATAATTAATTGATGTTCTTTTACAGACACTGCTGTTCAAGATTATGGCAAGTTATTTAATGTGGACTCATGTCTCATTTTTTTAGCATTTGCAACCAGTCTTGCAGTTCCTATGTAAGATGATGATGCTGTTATGTTACTGATGTCTAGTTGTATGACTTGAAATTGGGCATTGGTTTTGGTTGTTGAGGTCAGAAAATTGGTTATATAAAGAAGATATGTTAATGTCACTCAACCTGATTGTGGGATTTGGGTCTATTCATTGTGAGGATCCCTCTGTACGCACTTCTGTTGATTCTTTGTTTATATCTTGTTCTGGTGTTCTGTTGATTTTCATATGCCTAAGACTTCAGTTTGAAATAATTCGCATATTGTTTGTATTTGTCTTCACGTTACACGTTACATCTTTGTTTCTTGCTCCTTGTCATTATTAACAAAAGTTTGCTTGATTTTCTCTTAGGATCCCTACCATGGACCAGGGCAAGCAATGGGCCTTTCATTTTCAGTGCCACAAGGGGTCAAGATTCCATCGAGTTTAGTCAATATCTTCAAGGAACTTCAACAAGATGTGGGCTGCTCTATTCCATCTCATGGAAATCTTGAGCGATGGGCTGTACAGGTAGGCTTGTGCTCATGATCTCTTAAGTAATTCACATGGTGTTATTAATATTGAACTTCTTTATGACAAATCATGTTTTGTTCGAAGCTCATTCTTTTTATACATAATGATGACCTTTGTTAGACTCTAGTAGTTGCAATATTAACCCTTGTTTTTGATTTCTAATAATTTGATTTTAAATATTTATTTATGAATGCTGGAAACCTTGAAGATTGTCTTCTCACTTCATTGTTCAAACTAAACTGTCTATAAAGTGGTTACATAATTATAAAGTTAGTAAACCATTAGTAAAATGTGGACTTCCATATTGTGATCTTGGGTGATGTCTTATGGTAAGAATGATGGACCAACTGTGCACATCTGAGGGGTAGAAATTTTCCTAGACTCTAGGTTTTCTCATATGAAACTTGAGTATGATTGATAAAAAGGTGCTTTTTTTTTCTCATATGAAACTTGAGTGTGATAAAAAGGTGCTTTTTTTTTCTTGTATGAAACTTGAGTGTGATAAAAAGGTGCTTTTACCCTTGACTGAGCTGCCCTATAATGCAAGAATTGGTGGTTGGCATGGTAACATCTGTTTTTCGGTTGTTTGTGTTTTGTTTAGAATTCAAGCTTTTTCGTTGAGGGCTTGAAAGCTTGGTCGAGTGCAGTAGGCATACACCTGTGAAAACGCAGAGTCAAAAGCTTGAAAACCCCCAACTCCCTGGTACTAGCTTTCTGGAATGCCAAATGAAATGCTTTTTCCCTAACATTATTGAATGGCAGTCCAGGAAGTTGATGCCCGAATTAGTACTTATCAACATTCTATACTGATCCTGTGTCAATGTTTTATGTATTTATCCTTGACTTTCCTCGTGGTCCCAAAAGCTTTGAGTTCATGTTCCTCATGGCGGTGAATTGTCACGAATTAGTACTTCATTTATTAGCTCATTATCCTTAAATGCCTTGTGATGTATTGTTACTGAATTAGGTTGCATTTTCTTGGGAACTATCTTATGTAATATGCTTTGTTTCAGGGTGTTCTTTTGCTCAACGCTGTTTTGACTGGTGCGTTTCTTTCTACAGCCCTTGATGACTGTCATTCTATTTCTTGCCATGGTCGTAATGCATATTTAGGCGTATGGATATTGTGAAGGTGTCTTGGGTGTCTTAATTGCTTTTGAGTGAGTCCTTGAATGCATACACTAATGCTAATCTTTCATAGACTTTTAAGTGCTGCAATATGTTTGCCTATTGGAAGTGGTACATATTTACTGAAAACATTCTAGCATTCAAGGAGAAATATATGTTGTCTAATCAACACTTGAGTGTGGTACAAGTATGCAAGCATCATAGCCATATATTTGGAAATGGATTGTTGTAAAATTTCTGTAAAATGCCCCTTTTTTCACTCATTGAATAGTTGGTATCTTAGTGGAGTTGATACCTTAGATGACTGGCTCTTCCAAAATGGGCATTGTAATAACGGATCAGCTGCTTAATATGCATCATCTGCTATTGCTGCATTTGATATTTTCTGAATGCTGTCTCTCAATCTATTCAGCTTGTAGAGAGGAATTCTTTTAGTATTTGTCAAATGGTGGATCCTTATATGGTTGTTCCTGACTTTTTCTTTTTGCAGTGAAACATCATCAAGCCAACTCCCATGCAAAAAGAGGTTGGGAGCTATTTACTGATGCCGTCATTCGAGCAATTTCACATAAGAAAACTGGAGTTGTTTTCCTCTTATGGGGCAACTCGGCTCAAGAAAAGGCCAGGTAAATCTATAATTGACATTTATCTTCAATGGATTATGTCTATATTTCAAAGTAGATGATCTGTTGAGTAGTCCTGACACATATTCCTTGGATATTTAATGTTGTTTTTATGTCTAAACATATGGCATTCTTTATGTAGAGGCTGTTAGTTTTCTTGAACTGCGTGTTGACCATTCCTTATTGTGGCCCTCCTTTCTTAGTTGATCTAAATAGTCCTGAAACAATAAAAAGATGTCTTCATTTCTGAAAAGCTCATTTAATATATATATATATATATATATATATATATATATATATTTTTTTTTTTTTTTCCCTTCTAAATACTGAAATCCAGTAGAGTTCTCTGGTGTTGGTGTATGATCACGCTGTTTTCTTGCTAGAGTGCTTTTATATTTAGGCATGTATGATTTAAGGTTAGGTTAGGTTATTCAGTAAGGTGCTCTGTTTTATTATGTTACCGAGAATATAGAGAGTTTCATAATTTTGTTGGTATGGTGGTTCTATCATGGAAATAGAATGGGGGTTTCTTTGACATTTTGCAGTTCCACTTGTCTATTATTCAAGCTTAAGTTACTCTTTTCTACATAAAAATATATTTGCCTTGTCTCCTCAGGTTAATCGATGCCTCGAAGCACCATGTCTTGAGATCAGCTCATCCATCTGGTCTTTCTGCACACAAAGGCTTCTTTGGATGCAGGTATTTTACTAACAACTTCTATATGAGGTGCCTTAATAAACCATTAATAGAATTGCCATTTTTAGCAGTCTTGGCCTGAAATGTAAGTCGTTGCCTTCTTTGGCTGAAATTATATAGATTTGGTCTATGAGTCCATGTAGAAATGAGTCACCTCTTAAAAATCTATTTTTGAGATGGATTTTTGGACCTAATTTTTAAGGACATGTAAAATCTCTAACATGGATATCATGTATATAAAAAAATAAATAAATTTTAAAAGTTAAATAATAATTCTATTAAAAAAACATTTGGACCGGTAGTTTCAATTGCTTTTAGATAGACCACCTATTGGCATCCATCTTTAAGATGGATGCTTTATACCTCGAGGACCACAAATGTAGAAATGCGGTCCCCGTTGCATGAAATAATTTTCCATTTGACAATATTGGCAGTAGGAAAGCAACCTGAGGAACTATTTGATCTTCTAATGGCTAGTGTTTCTAGCATCCCACTAGAGCAACAAGCTCAATCATATCGAAGTGAATGCAAGGCTCATTTTGAGAGAGAGAGAGAGAGAGAGAGAGAGAGAGAGAGAGAGAGAGCACTAGTTATGTAATTGTTTGTTGCGAATTGACTACCGAAGCTCTAATTTTCATCTAAACATCCATGGGTTTTGAACTTTTGATTATTGCAACAGGCATTTTTCTCAGACGAATCTGATATTGGAAAAAGCAGGGGTTTCCCCAATTGATTGGCAACTGTAGTTGTGCATGAGTCATCCCATTAAGTGACCAGTACGCTCTATATCTTAAAGGTTAGAGCTTACACCTGAAGAATTTGGGATTTTGTGGAGATGGAAAACCAGCATGTACTGGAAGAAGAATTCTGGCAAATCAAGAAAGAATGCTTGGGCAATTTTGTTAATTTATATGTAATATAGCAGTCTTTGCCCTAGGTTCAGATATGAATAGGCAAGCCAAGGCTTGTCGGCACTTTTGATGTATAAATTAGGCTTCCAAGACTGTTTGGCAGTTTTTGGCAAATCAAGAATGCTTGGGCAATTTTGTTAATTTATATATCTCAGTTGGGTTGATCCGAATCAGAAAGGTCCATGTTGGACTTAGACCCCATTGCATCTGGATCTATTGAAACTAGAGGGGACCTGTTGGGTCCTTTTTCAAGATGCATGCTCTTTGGTTCGAGTCGGTGAGTCATTGGGTCGACCAACCCCCACCGGATCAACTTGACCATGTTAGCAGCCCTAATTGGAATAGCTTTTACCATCTGATGCACCTTATTGATGAATGGTGGAAGAAGCTATAATTTTATTTGATGGATAATTTATTTTCAAGTGTATTTACAGATCATCTTCCATTCTCAACCAAGCGTTTTATGAGGTTTTGTATGTAACATTTGTTTTTTGTTTTTTCGATCTTGTTTTGCAGCTAGTTCTCATTTGGTCACAGTAAGTTGGCTGGTTCCATTGGAATTGGGAGCTTTCATTGACCTTTTCTAGGGCGTGTTATTTCATGCATGAATAGGAAAGTTTTAGAGCTAGAGAGTTAATGGAAATGCTGGAGTGACCAGTTTCATTATTATTTCCTTTATTTGAATTTTGAATAAGCTGGTCCTATGTGTCTCTCACTTAAGGTGAGGGACCAATAAGTGATAAAGGCGGTAAGATGAGATTTAGGTGGACTGGTTATGTGCAATGGCAATGTAGGCTATCTATTAAGAGGTTCGAGTTAGTTCAAGTGGAAGGTTAAAAAAAGACAAGAGGTAGGTTTAAAAAGATAGTTAGAAATAATGATAAACTATATGGGGATTTATAGCCTCATTGATAGTATAATATGTGATAGAGTAGAATGGTGGAATAAAATTCGTTGGGAAAAAGCTTTTATGATGATGATAATCTTATGTCTCCTTTATCGGAGGAAATCTGGGGATTTTTATTGGTATTATGTGTAAATTTTAATACATTTACGAGTTATTACCGCTGAAATTTTAATGCTAAAAAAAAAAATTATATATACTACAACTGAAATTTCGAAACTTAGCCATAAACCTTTTTGAATTGGTAAATCTAAAACGTTACAGGCAGAATTTCATTTTCTTCTATTGGAGCATTAATTCTTCATGAATGCTTTATATATTTCAAGCTTAAAAATAAATTACATCTCAAGTTTCGCATGATTCTTTGATTAAGTTTGCCATTACCCTTTTTTTTTTGAACGGTAGTTTGCCATTACCATTATTAGGAAAATGTTTCATGAGCCAACATGCCAAGAGAACAATGGGCAGCATGGGTAGGAGGTGACCTAGATGGTCAACATTAATTGAAAACAACTGAACAAAAATTTGTCAACCTGTTTCGTGCATATCTTTATTTTTTTATTTAGAGCACTTAAATGAGCTATACATGTATTGTCAACATGTTTAGTGCATATCTTTATTTTTTTATTTAGAGCACTTAAATGAGCTATACATGTATGGCTGAACAAATTTTTGCGAACATATTTCATATATATCTATTATTCTTTTTATTTAGTGCACCTGATGAAGGGTACATGTGTGTCAAATTTTTACAACTTTGTCCGTAACAAAAAATTTATAATACATAGATTCATTTTTTTGAGTTTTGATTTGCTAGGAGTGCCTGGTTTGTGTACTCATAAGGTATTTGCTTTATGGAAAAAATTTATATAAAGTATGAATCTAATATTGTAAAAAATATGGCGCGGCTCAAAAAATCCATAAAAAAAAAGTTATTCTGAAAACCTTATAGATATGAAAAAATAATTTAAAATAGTGCATCTTGTAACGTATTATCTCAATTGTCGACTTGTAAGATTTTTAAGGGGCTGTTTGGATACCTGGAAATATATTGTTTGCGAAATATACTGTAGGTATAATATATTACCTGCAAATGAATTGGTATTGTTTGAATAGTATTTAGATGCAACTTGGGAAATACATTGCTAATGTTTGGCTTTGGAAGAAATATGAGAAATACATTACCATTCAAATGTGAAAAATATGGCTATGTTTGGCAAACATGGTTAGACTTTAGTTTCAACATGATAAATCATTGGAATAACATGATTTTATTGTGATAAGCTTTATTTTTATTTACTTTTTATATAAGTCTTTCAAATTTCTCTATATATATACTTTCAAATAAGCAATAAATATATGATACCAAAATCAAAATCTTTATGGTACAAGTTAAAAAATAGGAAAAAGTTTGAATAGTAAACTAGAAGTTTTGGTAATAGCCGTAGAAAATTTTGAAGCATTGGATTATGTTGTGTGAAATTTTTTATTATGATTGTGTTGTATAATTTATGATCGATTACCAATTATTATTTTTATTATTTATGTTTTTATACAAGAGCTGATGACGGGCTACAACCCAAATTGGGATAGAGGGATGTAGAAATTTTTTTATTATAATTGGAGTAGAAATTGTCGCTCATCAAATTGTACTCATACAACTGTTCAAATCAATTTAAATTTCTCTTTTCGTATCCTCTATTTTCACTTTCAACTTAACTTAATAATTATAAGGTATAGCATATACTTGAGAGAGAGAAATGTTTATTTTAAGCGGGGATAGGGGAGAGAGATGCATGTAAAATATTTCCAAAGATTACCCATTAATAGATTTTTTACCTCGTATATTTTTGAGGAAATTTTCGATAATATCGGGTAATATCTTTCCTATTTTCTTACTATTTACTGTAAATGTCATATTTTTTTTTTTGGAACTTATGATCCTTTTTGTTCCGTTCGTTCTGTGCTCACGAGAGAAGTTTTGTAATCTATTGTCACGTAATAGATTTCTACTTACCAAAACGGCCAATAGATTCACTCAACCTGTATCATATTTGGAGCTTTGAATGTTGTAGTTGAGGATGAAAACAGTTTCTAACATTCAAAAATACTTCTTTGAAAATTTGCCGTAGAAACCAAACCTCTTCTCAATTATTTTCGTTCTTATTTTGCACTCGGCAGTGGCTGAATTTAAAAAAGAAAAAGAAAAAGAAAAAGGAAAAAGAAATTTTGAGTTTCAACTTAAAATCCAGAGAAGTAGTAATTCATAATATCGGTAGGTAATTTTCTGTGTTCCATGAGGATGAGCTTGACATATCAAAGAAAGTCGGGATCCCTTTGTCATTTTATAAAATGTTTAGGTTATTTGACTATCACAGTTTCGTTTATTATTTTATTTGACCCTAAAAAGCCCTTAACAAGTAGTGAGAGAGGGAGATCCAAAGCACATTGATCAGAGAGAGAGAGAGAGAGAGAGAGGAGGTCCTCCTTTGTGCAGACAAAATGATGACCTTCACCAGGCTTGAGGACTCCCCCATGTTCCGGAAACAGGTCAGTTCTTTTTACTTTTTAGAGAGAGAGAGAGAGAGGGAGGGATTATTTCTAGAGAGAGATTATTTCTCAGCAACCTGCTAATTATGCTTTCCTGCTTTTCTAGGTCTCTGTTACTTGCTTATATGCTTTCTTTTCAGTGTTTTCAGTTCTGATGCTGTTAATGGTTACCATTTACTGTGGCTCCTGGTGAATCATTGAGTTAATTTATTATCCTCCCATTTGAATCATTTTCATTATCTGAGTTCTGAAACTATGCTTCAATTATATAATCAATAATTGGCATACTCTGATTTATTTCAATACCTTTATTTCGATGATTTAATGGATTTTGAAGGTCTATGTGATTCTGCAATGTATAAACGAGCTTCTTCTGTAAATTCTTCATTTTTATTGCTCAAATCTTCGTTTTAAAACACGATTTTGGTTGAGGAAACTGTTTTTTTTTCTTGACAGACTCGTTGAGGCAACTGCTGAGTATGAATAGTTTTTTTTATAAAGCTTGAATAATATAAATTGAACATTATACCTAAGGAGTAGCTTTATCATTGTATGAAGAACCTTGTCTGAGCTTCTCGATTGGTTTGATTCATAACATTATGTCAGTTTGGATACTATCTTGCCTATCAAATATAAACCATGATAAACTGGGGAGTAATATGTGAGAGGGTAATTTATTCAGTAAGAACTGGATTTGTTACCTGATAATTGAGATAAAGATTGCGGGGTTCTTCATTTTTCACTTTTTCCCTAGAATTAGCATTACCCTTTGGGAGCTCAGCACAGAAATGGTCAAGATGAAATACCCCACTTTATATGAAGCAATTTTATGTGGTTATATTCTCTTCGGAGGCTTCTCTAGTTTGGTTGGTAAAAGGAAGCTCTTCACCAGATTCAATTTGTTTTTCTCTTCAGTATTGGAAAAAATAAACAATAAGAAATAGATTTTTTTTTAAATCTGACAACTCATAAAAATAAAGACAAAAATGTAGAAGTAATTTTCAACTCAAGCTGACAATTAATATTGAAATATCATTACTTGTAGTATTGAAATTTGAAATTCGGTAGCATCTTCCATATGCAAATGGGGAGAGAGGGATATAATCTAAATGATATTTTTTTCAGTAAACTTATTTATTTGAATATATGCCCCTCTGTAATTCCTGTTCAAATTTGAGTTACTGATCTATGAATTCCATAATTAATCATGTCCAATTTCACTGCATTAGGTATATTGTATGGGAGGGAGGGAGGGAGGGAGGGTCGACCACAAGACGTGATGAGCAAGGATTGCCTGTAAAAAAGCTTGATTTCAATTTCGAAAGAGGGGAAGCGGGGGTTTCAAATTTCCAATTCAAGTTTGAAAAATTACTAATGGAGAAGGAGATTAAAAAAATAAATACTAATGGAAAAGGGCTATTTATTTTTTAACTTTTAAGTAGTGGGTTTTTCTTTTTCATATTTTTACATTCTTTGGGCTATTTTCCCCCCTCTTCTATTTCCACCAAAATTGCCTGATGAAAAAAAGAGGTCAATTTCCTTCCTGTTCGGGTTCAGTTGAAGAGGGCCTCTTTGGTTTCTTCAGTGGAATCTCTCCGAGACCCTGAAAACTTCCGAATCACCCCGAAATCCATTTGGCTTCAGATTCGCTTCACCTCGGTTTGGATGTAAAACCCAAATATTTCAGCCAAATTCACTGAAGTGAAGTGAATCTAACAACATTATTTTGGAGTTTCTTCAGTCTATTCTTGTTGTGTGGTTTGTAGTTCCTTATATGGTATTAATTTTGAAGAAGCTGGATTGTGATGGAAACTTGATTAAATCCTAAACAGATAAATGGAAAGGTCTAATGCTTTTCATATATGTGAATTTTTCTAGATCCTATGATCGACTACTCTCTCTCTCTCTCTCTCTCTCTCTCTGAGTTGCTTTTGATTCAACTGAAAATGATTTGAACTTGTACTCCTTTGCATTTGATGCTTGAATAATTTCTTCCTCAACATTCTGGCATTACTATCTTCGTCTCCAGAGCATGTTTTATGGGGTACATGTTGGTCTTCTATTATTCCTTATGGCACAGATATCCCAATTTTGAAATGTCGAGCATGATACTGTATCTTGCCATTTCCTTTTTTTGTTCACCTTCTGATGAAAAACATTAAGGTCCAGTTTTAAGGACTATTTACCAAAGAATAATTTCATCTCTGTCCTGCTCACTCATGAGTAGAAAAGGGTATTGTTTGGGCCCATCCTGCTGCTCATCAGTAACGTCCATTTCTCTCCCCTGCTTATCTGGAAAGTGCCTCAAAATGCTCCTTGCCTATATAAGGAAAAGAAAAGCCCTTGTTCATTAATAACCCCATTCCTTGATAGAATGGGGGAATGCCAAATGGGGCCTATAATTTTTGTAAAAAATTATCGAGGAAAATTTACTCTCTCTTTCTTTTCTTTTCTTTTCTTTTGGTTGGCTATGCAGATTCATTTTGTAGAGCAAAATACAGAGGTACTCAGAGAGCGTTGCATAAAGCTGTACAAGGGATGTAAGAAATTTATGTGAGTACCTTGATACCTGATAGATACTTTGTCTGTTTTTATGTACCAAAGTTTATGAGTTTGGTTGAGTGCAATTTTTCTTTTTTGTTGTTTTTTTAGGTGCAGATTTCTTGAGGTAATTTCTGTCTGTGAGGAAAAAAAATAACATCTTCATTTATGTTGGTTTCCTATCTTTATCTACCCTAGACTCTCTACATAATCATCCACTTATGTGAAAAGTTCCTTCACCCATAATATACCGTATACTAATGTTTTTCTTTCCACCCTAATATAGGAAGGAAAGTGGGAGTTTGAATCTACCTATTTTCCAAACTTTAAACAAGAAAATCAGCAATAATGGAGAAAAAACATGAATGTAAATCAAGCCAAAAAAAGAACTTTCTTTTTTAATAAAATAAAATTCATTCCATTAACATAATTATCCCAATCCGACCTTTTATAAGCATATGAAAACCTAAAATTAACTTGAGACCCAAGTACATATTTAAGACTCTAAATTGCCCCTAAACAATATGAAAATTTAAGAAATACTCCTAGAAACAGTAACATGTAATAGTATCCATGAACAGTAATGTAAACAGTAATCATGAACAGTAATTATGAATAATAATCAGTGAATAGTAAATAAAAAATATGAAAAAAAATTCTCGAATTCCCTACAAGACTTAAAAACCTAATAATAAACCAAAAACTAAAACCAAAATATACATCATTTGAAATAAATAAAAATAAAAAATAAGAACAATAATGGCCTGCATCACACCCTCTGTGTAGCGAGAGATTTAGAAGCTGTGACATTAGCTAGAGATTTAGAAGCTTTGACATTTTGATTTGTCTATGTAATCTCATCTAAATACTCCTTAATTATTTGGTCTACAATCTCTGTTAGTTATTGAACTTCTTTGGGATATTTATTGCACATAGTGATCTAATAATTTTGTAATAGCTAATCACTCTACCGAACAGCCTGACTGCATGTGCTTTGTAAAATTTGGATATGCTTGCACTAGTGTTATACTCATCAGCCATACAGATTTGGAGTGTCTACAATGTTTTGGCTATTGATCTGTGAGAAGATTTTCTGCTTCTCTTCACCTTGTGGGCGGAGGTCGGTAGGTTCAAATCAAGAGTAGTCATTCTAGCATGAAACAGTGTACTAGATTCTTAACACCATGATGTGAGAGGATGTTTGAACTATAATGCTTTCCACTGATGAACCATTCTTTCCATTATGATGTGTCACGTGTTTTATGAACTACAATGGTGTTTGTATTTGGGGATCTTCTTGAGGCATCATATGGTGAATCCTCTTCCAAGAATTAGAGGCATCATATGGTGAATCCTCTTCCAAGAATTAGAGGCATCATATGGTGTGCTTTTGGTGTTGTATTTCACATCATATTGGTGCTTAAAGTTACGTGTTTAGTGTTAATGTTGGTAGATTTTGCACTTTCATAGTGTAAACCAGTGTTTATAAAGCGGTTATCCAGAGGGATCTCCCGATCTGGATTAGGAACCAGTGGTGACTAACATGGTTCCTTGTCGGAACTAGGTATTGGCCTGGTTCCCATGGAACCGCCTGGTTTTGCAAAGGAATCGGGTGGTTCTATCAGGGAACTTGCGATTTGGACCGGCCGGATCATGCAGTTCCCACATATTTTATTTTTCATTATTTTTACTTTTTAATCTTTTCAACTTTTTTTTTTTTTTGTTGGCTGATTCTCGGATTGGCAGTCTGAATTTGTGATTCACTAATCTGGGCCGATTTCCTTGCTGGCTAGTTCATCCGAAGGGTCTGGGTTTTAAAACACTGGCATAAACTTAAGTTACTTGTATTTATGTTGTCAATAAGATGAGGGCTGTATTATTCTTGTGTTAGCTACTGTCCCCAAGTATTGCTTGAGCAATGAACACTGGAATTTCTGAGCTTGAGGACATATTTAGAACTGCTTAGATTTCTTACATGGTGTTTATTATTTTATTTTTTTGGATTATTACAACTTGTATTCTTTTCATGAGGGTGACAGCGTGGAGCCGATGTGCTAAAAATTTCTAAGTTTTATCCTTTCAGGGCAGCTCTTGCAGAAGCATATGATGGTGATATTGCTTTTGCAGATGCATTGGAGGAATTTGGAGGTGGACGTGATGATCCCATCAGCATAGCTATAGGAGGTTGTTTGAATTTGAAAGTTATGATTGTAAATTTGTTGATGGTAGGAAACTAGATGGTGCATCCTAAATTCAGGCAGTAGCATGTTTAAAAATAGACATACAGGGCATAAAAAAGAGCAAGACATACACGATTTCATAAAATGATGTGATGCTTATTAGAGTTTTCACTATATTTAAGGAAGGTTAAGTTGCGTCTGGGATTCCCATTCTTAACAAATTTTTTGGGAATGGCTCAAGTTGAATTTTATTATTACCAATCTGCCTCTTTCCAACATCTTTCCTCCTCCCTATGTTCTCTCTCTCTCTCTCTCTCTCTCTCTCAAAACAAACACCCATCTGCACATGCGCACACCCTTGTACCGTTTTTCATCTACTCCCTAATCCCTCTACCCTGGGCGTGTTCTCGCTTCATTGGTTGTTTACCTGTGCGGAAAATCAACCTTCTTTTTCTACTCGGTCCCTATCATCTACCAACTCCATCCCTTTTTCCTCTACTCATCATGACTTCTCTTTTCTGTCCTTTCGCTTTCTCCTCCTCTCCTCACCTTTTTACCCACCTTTATTGTCCTTTATGTTTTCTTTAATGCATCTGGTGGCTGTGTGACCAACTAATCCCAGAACCTTTTTCTAAAAACATGTCCGGCCAGCTCATATATCTAACTTTCATTTGCATTATTGATGCTTTGAGCTTGTCACACCCTGACTCTGGAGGGCATTATACTTTTTTCATCTAGCTCCTTGGTCTTCTGTCTAAGCTACTTGGTCTATATGATATCTCCATGCCTCGGTTTTCTCCCATGATTGGGAATGTTTCACTGTAGTTTCTTGGACTTGTTTTTAATGACTTCCAGAATATTTGCCTTTTCACTTTTCTATATGTTACTACTATCTGTTATGTCCATACTTGAAGAATCAAAGTGATGCTTTCCTTAGTGGTCAACCCCTTACTTGTAGGTTTGGTAGATTAGAGACAAATCTTGGATGCTATCGTTCTTGGTCCTCTGACCGGAGAACTAGCAAGCAAAAGGGATTTCAACAAGATTTATGATCTGCAGTAAGTATGTTGCTTCCTGAGGGACCAGACCAGCTATCTTGATGTGTATGTAAAGAGGCTCTTGTGTGAAAGGAGTAGCACAAGTTGATTCAGAATCCCAATGTTGGGAGACAATTATTTTCCAAACATTTTTATTCTCCTTCTAGCTTCCCCTACCTATCTGGGTTGGCCTTTATCCCTATACTTAGTAGTTTAGCCAATTTATACAATTGTCTGGCTCAGTGTTGATTTTCTTGCATAGTGGTTTTTGTCTCCTAATGATCGGTTAAATGAGTTTGCTAGAAGTGGCTTTGAGTGTGATCTTGTTTTGTATCTTTGGTATACTTCTCCACCTGAATTATTGTACATCTGATATCTTCTTGTCTACATGGTTGTGTTTTCTAGGGCCTGTCATATCCAAGTTCATTACTGCATTTCGTGAAATTGCTAACTACAAGGAGCTTCTTCGATCTCAAGTAATGCCCTTAATGCTGTCTAATCTTTTGCTTAATTTATTACTGTCCAGCCAAAAAAAAAAAAAAAGAAAATTTCTGACTCTTAACATCTCATAACTGTTATGCTCTTTGTTTTTCTTTTCAAGTTTTAATTAAAATGTAGTTAAAATAGTATCAACGTTGATGAATATTCATTGTTTTTCTTTATTATTACTATAAGAAATGTTGACTGTATTATTTATGAAAGTATAAGTCAGTATAAAAATCAGGTAAGCACAATAAGTGGTTCTCTCTACAACCAAATTACAAGACAAAGTAGCTATGGTCCAATAACAAAGTAGACGAGTGGGTGGAGAAAGGCTAAAAGAGGGGCAAGGTTGATAAGAAAAGAAAAGGGAAGAATGTGAACCATAGTTCAAGCCTCACAATATTGCTATACGAACCAAGTTCTTGGGGGCCTTGAGGTCCTTACTTTGCTCCTTTTAGTGAGTTCGCTGAGAGATAGCTAGGGAAGTGCAGTCGGTACCCTCCTTAGCAAGCGAGTCTGCAAGGGCATTCACTTGTCTCCATGTGTGATGAATATTGAATCTCAATTGGTTGCAGAGTTTGTGGATTTCCTTGGAAACATGTTCTACGCACCATGGGCAGGGCTTTCTTGCCCAATTTATGGCATTCATGGAATCTCCCTCCTCCAGCAAGGACGTGCCCCATACTTGCTGGAATAGCTTATGCCCCATGAGAAGGGCTTTTGCTTCAGCAGTGGCTCACGTGGGTTGCCTGAGGGTCCTGAATAGGGCAGCAGAATAAAAGATGAGAACAACTATCGAAATTCAATTTGACGGTGCCTGGATTTGGAGGGATCCAGTGCATGGACCTCGGAATTCTTATGGGAGTTAGCCTCAAAATGTAGTACCAGTTCCACAAGAGATCCGAGGTAGAGAAACATGGAAATTCCAATTCCTTTGGTGTTCAATCTGTCACTGGTCCCTTAAACTTGTGATTCTTTTCCTTCGGAAAGTCTTCTGTTCGTTCCATCCAAATGAATGGACCAAACCAGGTTCATCTTTTTTTTGAGTAAATTGGACCAAGCCAGGTCCATCATAGAAGTTTTGAAAGGAGTAGCCCAGAAGCTGGGAGGGGTATGTGAGAGTACAATCTGTCAACAATCTGTCAAAGAGTTTTATTAGAGTCTCAGAATTGGCCAGCCACATTGCAATGAAGGGAAGGTGGGGGTAGCTGTTTCCTCACTTGTTTTACACATGGTGCACCAGCTTCCTAATTGTATTCCTCTTTGGTGTAAGTGATTCATGGTAGAGGGCCCTATTGTGTAAGAAGCCTTTTCTTTTGGACTATTATTGTATGATTGTTTTTTTTTCTTTCTTTCTTTATTTTATAGGAATCATGTAGCTTTCCTCTTTTATTCAATAAAAAAAAAAAAATCCCCTAAGAGGGGATTAGATCCTTGGAAGCGTTGATGCCTAATATGGCCACTCTACGATACCATCCCTTGGACTGTGATGTTACAAAAGTAACTAATTTGTTATATAACAATAAAATAACACACATAATATATGATGTTTAAGAACCGTATGGACATATCGGGGAAGAACTGTGATTTTTGGCCTACATAGTAGACACCTAGACATGTACTAAATACTGACATCCCTGTCGGTGTCCATGCAACATTGATCACCCCTTATTGGAAGTTCAGCAAAAATGGCAAGATGTTTGGGGTGCGAGTGTCCCAAAACCTGTAAGAGGATCGTGGGGAAGCCATTGGGTTTATTTCATCTACTTCAAAAGGTCCCTCGAGCCACGCAGCCTGCTCACCCGGAATGGATCTTAATTAGAGGTTGTGGATGCCAACATTAGTCCTAAGATGTGGCGTGAACAAGTTCTAAAAAAACTGAGTAATCACACCTTGTTTTTCTGCTGGTTCTACTATAGTGCAAACCTCATGAATATTTGGGTGATGATAATTGCTCTCCTATAGCTGGCAATTTTGTGGAATAATGCCGTGTCTCTATCTCCTTGCAACCATTTACTTTTGATTTTTGTAGCCAATATAATTTATCTTGTTTGAGGACTTTTTAGAATTTACACTTGGATATCACTGTCTTATGCCTTCCTTCTTGAGATAAGTTGCGTGCTTCCTCCGTGAGGTCTAGATCTTCTATTTCCCTGAGAAGATTATCATTCTTTAGCCTAATATTACCAAAATTTTGGGACCTTCCCTTTGAACAGCTGACATTTTGGAGATCAGCCCACAAAAACAGGATAGGAGGACCAGCATGAAGGGATCAAGCAGAGTAGTTCTGCCTCTTCAAGCCTGGACAACCCAAAGTGAAAAGGTTTAGAGGCCCTAAGAACAGGCTCCATGCCTAAAAGGATGGGCATGTAGTCCAATGTGGCCTTGTGAAGGGTTCTAGAGTGCGCCTCAGGGAATAGTTCTTCGCATTCGGATAAGGAACATATCCAGCTTTGTCATGACTGAATTTTGGACCTGGTCTGACAAGGTGAAGGAGGCTCTAGAGACTGGTATATTCGTAGGCCCTTTGTGATGGATGAAGTCTGAGAAGTGAAACATAATTGATGTAAGCGATGGATGTTCTTCTCATGGGACGACCATATGATGTTGATGTTACGACCTAAACACTACATAGAGCGCTGTCCCGGGGCCATTGAGTCTGATTCCCCCCCCCAGAAATCTGCTCTTTGATTTGGCCGATTGGGGCCGTAAAATGCAATGGTTTTCCAGTTGTGTCCGTTAGAGCATCGTTTAGGGCCTATTGCGACAGAAAATGAACCAAGGCTGCAGCAGAAAGGAACCAAGGCAGGAACTGATTTTGTCAAAAGCTGTGGGGTCCCATATGACCGAAATGACACCAGAGGCTTCCTAGGCGGAAAGTGGCTCCCAATCATAGGGCCAAAAGGCCCCAAACACTATGGATCCATGCAGTTTGGACAGTGTTCAAAAAGGCGGAGATGGCCACCTAAGCGCTGCTTTGCCCGTCGTGCCTCCTGATTGAGGCGCCCCTAAGGAGGGACAATTTGGGGGGGGGGATGTATAACACACACACATTTATAAAGGTAGTTAGTATATGTATATATAATATGTAATATAATTTACAATTTTAAAAAGAAAGTAGCAAGTTAAAGAGAGAAAAGGAGAGAGTGTAGAAACCCATCATCTACCTCTCACTCTATTTCTTTATATAACATTTAGTACAATATAATTGTACTACATAATGGTACAATATAAATTTATAAGATAGAAAATGAGGGAGTAAAGGCCAGTGTTGCATGGACATGGACACATGTGTTGGCGTCCAGTTCGTGTTGGGGTGTCTAGTATGTGGGCCAAAAATCCTAGTATATCCTAGTACTTCCCCAACACGTCCATACAATTCGTTATGATATATTGCATGTATTATTTTATTTTTATTATATAAATAATTAATCACTTTTATAAAATCATCATCCAAGGGATAATATGGTAGAGTCAACTCATCCTAGGATCGAATCCCCTCTTGGGCAAATATTTTATTAAATAATAGAAGGAAGCTACAACATTCTTATTTAAAAACAAAAAAAAGATCTAGCGATGGTCTATGAGCTAACATGGTAGACTATCTTATTTGAGGTCAACATGTCTAGGGATCAAATGCTCTCAACCTCTTTTTATAAAATAAAAAGGAATTCTAGAATCTAGTTCTTTTAAAAAAAAGAAAAAGAAAAAAGAAGCTATATATACAACAATTGTGGCTAGCCTGTGTGGTAGATGAGACTTTATCTGATCTAGCAATGCAAGTTCAAATCCAACTGGGTTTACTTTGAAAATAAAGTGCGCATCATGTATGTGATGTTGGCACTTATGTGCCGACACTTCCAATTGTGACACATACTAGGCACATGAAAAGATATACAGCACAAGTGTTTGTCCCTAGTCTAGGGGTATCGACATGTGAGACAACGTGTCGACATGCGACAGAAGGCCCCTGGAGGAGTCTAGGGTAATACTGGTAGAGACCCATCTCCACCCCCTGTCCTATTTTGTACTATATATAGTCCTATTGATTATAGTAATATAATTCAATGCTATAGTATTACATATAACATATTCTATAGCACTGTAATGGATTGCTAATTTATTGTAGAACTATAGTTCTAAATAATTCTATATAACATATAATAAAGTAGTGACTTGCTATAGTATATTTTATATATATATATATATAGATACTAATATATAGCATATACTATAGTAGTAACTTGATATAGTACAATGGTACTATATTATGTATATATATATATATATATATATATATATATATATATATATATATATATATATATATATATATATATATATATATATATATATATATATACTAGTTCTATAGAACTAACTTGGAATGGTGTCTTGGTAGCTCTGCCGAGAAGAGAGCTTAGGGGCTGGGTAGCTGTTGAGGAACTCTCAGGTTTCTCATAGGATATGTTGGAGTTAATGCCTATGAGTTCTTGAGTGCCCTTATGCTTTTTAGTGGAGTTCTTCAATTCCTCCAGTATGTCTTCTGTAGTATCTTCAAGTTTGAAATCTATGGCTAATAGTAGGTCGTGGATGTTGCCTCTGATCTGCTGTGGTCTATCCCCTGGATTTCTTCCAAGTCAACTGAGTAGAAGAACTTGGTCTCAAAATCTGCAGGGTGGGTCGGATTCGTCTGTCAAATTCTCTTTCTGGTCATAGCTTCATGGACCGCTTTTTAGAGGGTGTGGCTCTGAGGACTGTTTCTGATAGTTCGTGGAGGAAGGGGATTACAGAGAGTGAAGGGTTTGAATGGGGAAGAAGTTGGGAACTTATAAGAGAGAGAAGAAGAAGTTGGGAACTTGTTAGGGAAAGAAGAAGTCTGTAGGAGATTGGTGCAGGGAGGGAGGGGGAAGAGAATTTTATTTGAAGGAGGTGGGAGACTGGGGGAATGTGCATGATAGAGAAAGGGAGTAGAGGGATGTTAGTGCCTGGGAACCCGGGTTGTAATTCAGAGTGCCATCTGTAGTGCATTGGGCGGCTGAGTTGTAAGGGGAGTAGCATTGAGGTGTGGGAGCGTTAGAAGAGAGAAGGTGGAAAGAGGAAGAGAGGTGGGCGCTAGAGAGACGAGTGGGGAAGAAAAGTGAATTGCAAGAAAGGGTGAGAAAGAAGAGGGGATAGGGGAGGGCATCTTGGGGTTGAAAGGGTCTGCCCATAATGTACTCCTGGAATCTGTCCATTGGTTATTTGCTGATCAAACCTACTTCCGTCCTCGCGTGACATGACCTGCCTTTTGAGAGAGAGAGAGGTTAGTGTGGTAGTCGATGTGGCCTGCATCTATCCTTTGGCGACGTGGCCTGGATCTGATCTTTGGGGCTGTTGATGAGAAAAAACAAAGATCTTCACTGTCATTCCATGGTTACTCTTTGACAGCTTTGCCTTTAAGCTTGAGTTGTTCTCATAAAGGGTCAATCTAACTTTGTTTAATGCCTCTTATGAAAATTTTTACAATTTCATCATGTGCTAGGAATAATGTACTGGGGATTTTCTTTCCTTTCCAAAAGGGTTTTAAGTGACCTTGACTTATGTATGTATTTGTTTCCTTTTTAATCACAACAAGTGCCAAGTTGATTTTGTGTACTAGAAATACTATATTTACTTTCTGGGTCAAATAAGGGTTTTGACCTTGTCTTATTTATGTTTCCAATGATATTTTTAATGTTACTTTTATGATTTTGTAGCCTTTATATGTCCATGCTTTATCGTCCATAACTTCTTGTTCATTTCTTTGTCATTAAGAATGCCATGTAAGACTTCCTCACTATATGTTATTTGTCATGATCTTGGGGGCTTCGTACGTCACCTCGGCCTTATTCTGGAACTCTGCGATTTAAATTGTTTGGTCGATTGCATTGCATCCCGATAATTTGGTAATAAGATACTGAAACTGCGTTCCATGTGGACTTTAGCTGTCTTCTTTTGCATTCATTAGGCATACTAGATAAATTCCTTTCATGTAACTTATTGAAATCAAGTATTTGTTGAAGAACTTGAACTGGAATACATGGTTTGTGCTACATCTCAATTTGAAATCTAGTATGGCTACTTAAGTGCTTTATTTCCGACATTTAAAGCATTTGTTTCCTTGTGCTGAGAGCTAGTT
The DNA here is from genome assembly GCF_054954075.1 of Amborella trichopoda. NCBI lineage: Eukaryota > Viridiplantae > Streptophyta > Magnoliopsida > Amborellales > Amborellaceae > Amborella > Amborella trichopoda. The sequence continues at coordinate 2,508,452 of NC_142344.1, forward strand.
ACACTGAACAATATTGGCTAGCTAAAATTTCAACAGGAATGCTGCTTAAGGTTTTGATTTATTTTGTTTGAAGTGACAAGCACTGGGCCTTTGTTTTGTACTGTTCAGTGGAATTAGCTCTCAGCACATGTGGTGACTTACTATAGTTCTTATAAATGCATATGCTATTAATTGTTTCATCGGCTTTATGAGTTATTTTAACTGGAAGCATGTTCTCAATACCTATTTGCTTAGTTGATATATGGATTCAATTGGTATATCCTTCTGAATTTAGTATTGTAATATATTGTAGATATATGGATTCAATTGGTATATCTTTGTTTTACATTTACTATATTGTCGAGTTGTTTAACATGTCTTCACTATTGTAGGTGGAGCATATGCTGAGTAATCGACTAATTCAGTTTGCAAATGTAGATCTGCAAAATGCTAAGGTATCTTTCTATTTGGTTTCTATTTTGATTATCAGTTAGACAATTATGTATGCAGTTCATGTAGTTGTTATGGAGGCTGCTATTTTCTGATATCATGACAAAATGCAATTTTATTTGCCTTGGTAGGATTGTCGGCGACGCTATGAGAAAGCTGCATTTGGCTACGATCAGGTACTTTTATTTTGTCACCTCAATGTTTTTCCTTTTGGATATGATAGCTTGATATATAGTTTTAGAATATATTAGGATGTGTTTCTGATTAGGTTGATTACTTGTTAGAATCAGAGCGCTGTAACTTGCTCAATTGCTGAGGTAGAATAGAGCTTATCCAATAGTGGTGATGAACTTACTTGTCTCTCGTATATGATATTTGAGGTTTTCTTCATATTCATTTTCCACATTTGTTGTAGAAATCATGCTATGTCTTCTGTGGCCATTCTAGTAGTTTATGCCCATACTAAGCACATTGAATTGATTGTCACGTTATTTATGAAAGTGTTTGGGTCAAGGACTTGTTCTATTATGTTACTTCCCACCAAGCATGTTAAAATTTTTACCTAGCTGTATGGGTTACTCCTAATACAGTTATAAGTTGTAACATGGATACAATTTTGTTATGATGATGCCAAGCTGGAAGAAATCCCTGCGTACCTGTCAATCTGTTGTTTTATCTGTTTTCTTCCACTTCAACAGGATAAATGTTAGTAGTACATGTGGAAACATAAAAGTTATACTCTGATGTTGAACTGCTATTAGAGTAATGCAACTAATCAAGGAGCATGATCAAATATCCTTTTGAGAATTCCATTTATTAGAGGCTATTTGTAATATGTTTTTTTGGAGAGCTTTCATTTTGTATAATACAAATTGCATCATTTTTTCTGTGCCTCTTGTAACTCTCTTTTGGTTAAGTTTTGTTCCTTGAATTGAGTAAATGCTCTTATTAGAATCTGGCCCATGAAAATGTGTAGGGAATATTGTTTTGTTCACTGTTGATTTCAAGTTGGCAATATATTGAATTTTTCTTAAAATATTTCATGATCGAATATTTTAAGGAAATTTATCAAAATTCACCTAACTTTTCCACATTTAATACTTTACCCTTTTGTACTTATTCCAACTCATGGTCATGTGTATTTTGATGGGTAATACACCTAACTCTTCCACCTTTAATACTTTACCCTTTTTTACTTATTCCAGCTAATGGGCATGTGTATTTTGATGGGTATTTGGAAATTAAATCCGAAGATATGATTAAAATGTTAAATAGCTGATTTCTTATGTGTATTTTGATAAATTTCCCAATATTTTATTTTCTTGGATTGAATGTGATTCACATGTGTATGCATGGTCAGAAATTCCATCGCTCCCTCTTATCTTGACTACTCTTCAAGAAGCGTGTGTTGATGTTGTATTTTGGTGGCTCGTTTCATGCCTCACAAGTTTTCACATTTGGGGCTCCTACTTTTTATGTGCGTTATAATGTTATGTGGAGTCATTCATTGAATTCGTTGTTCATACTAGCTGTACAGTTCTATGTGGAGCTGGAGAGTCAATGAGATGGTCCTGCTTTGTTTTGTTGCTGTCATTTGTCAATAAACATTTCATGTCATACTGTTTTGATTGGGCTATGGACTTCCATGATGTATTAACTGTCATATTTCAGGCACGTGAAAAGTTTATGTCAATAAAGAAGGGCACACGACCAGAGATTGTATCTGAACTAGAAGAAGTGAGCTTTTGATCTCTATTTTTTGGTAATGACCATTGGACATTGAGCTTATGATTATCTGGCAGAATTTTCACACCCTGTTTTGTGCAGGATCTTCAAAACTCGAGGTCATCGTTTGAGAGATGTCGTTTCAATCTAGTAAGTATGATAAGTTTTTCTCCAGTTTGTTTTTTCATAGGGACCTACTTTTCAACGTTTCCAACTATTCAGTTGGTCGTTAAGGAATTCAGGTGAATGCTCTTACAAGTATTGAAGCAAAGAAAAAATACGAGTTCTTGGAATCTCTCAGTGCAGTGGTGGATGCTCATATGCGTTACTTTAAACAGGTTAACCTTGCAATTATGGTTTTATTTCAGATTATTTTCAGAGTGCATTTCTTATTTTTCTATACATAGGTTAGTGACCTTAATGATTTTATGACCATTAGGGCTATGAGTTATTTAGCCAATTGGAACCCTTCATTTATGAGGTAAGACTTTATCTCTGATGTACCTGAAACAATGTCTATTGAACATCTTGAACATTGAAGCAATCTACAATTTCCACATAAATGCTAATTCTTTTTTCAGCAGCTAATGGATTTTTGGTTTTGTTTTAAGGTTCTCACATATTCACAACAATCAAAGGAAATGGCCCATGTTGAACAAGATGAACTGGCAAAGAGGATTCAGGAGTACAGAACCCAGGTGGAGCTAGAAAACCAACGTGCTTCTGGTGATATAGAGACTTCAACGAGCGCTGATGGTATTCATGTTGTTGGCACAAATTCATACAAATCCATAGAAGCCCTGATGCAGTCCACTGCAAAAGGAAAGGTAGTTTCTCGCAACCAACACTGTTTCTGTGATTGTGTCACTTGGGGAAAGCATTCTATAGTTGCTGTTCTTGTGGAAGATCAAGTAACAAGGTTCTTAGTGGAATTTGCATAGTGAGATTCAATTCTCCATTTTGATGTTTTGATAGTGTGGATCTAATCAGTGTCATCTTCCCTTGTACTTGTACGTGTTGTTGCTTAAGAATTTTTATAGAGTGAATTCAAGCTCTTCCCTTTCTTTGGCAGGTCCAAACAATTAAGCAAGGTTATCTCTTGAAGCGATCGTCAAATTTGAGAGGCGATTGGAAGAGAAGGTTCTTTGTACTTGACAGTCATGGAACATTGTATTATTACCGAAATTCAGGGAGCAAGCCTATGGTATGGTATAGAGCATTTGGGTTTCTCTTTAAAAAATTTTTTGATATATAGTGCAACAGCAAGAAACTGCTAAAAGATTTTCTCTTATTTACTATTGTGTAATCAGGGCGGTTTGTCTTAATTTTGATTGTCCCACTTTACAATCAGAAACTATTTCAATGCTGTCTAATTATGCAAACAAGTTGAGTCAAATCATTAAACTGATCGATGAACTACGGTTGTCTTAGTTGGAAGAGTCAAATTTTTGTTGTCGTAGGTTCACCTCCATGTCCTGTACTAGGCATGGAAGTGGATGCATTTGATTTGGAAACGAATTTAGTGGCATAATTATAATCAAAACCCAAAATTTTGAGGGAATTATTATCTCTAATAAGTTGCAAGTCTTGTACACACGCACGCATGAATCTTTTAGTCTTGAATTTTTTTCATATTTTAATATCGCATTAATATTTTTGAGGAATATACTATTGACTTTGCAGAGCTATCTCTTGGGGGCATAATTGTTAAATACTTTTTTTCTCTTTATATTTGCCAGGGATCTGTATCACAGCACTCAACGTATGCATCTGAGCTTGGCAGTGGAATGTTTGGTAGATTTCGGTTAGGTCACCACAGATCATCTCAGAGTGATGAGAATCTTGGTTGCCATACTGTGGATCTTCGAACTGCAACTATTAAAATTGATGCCGAGCAGACAGACCTTCGTTTTTGTTTCAGAATTATTTCTCCCTTGAAAACATATACGTTACAGGCATAAAAACCAACCTTTCCTTCTACATAGAGCGTAGGGCTTGTTTGATGCGTTGAAGAGGGGGACTACCAAAGCCCCCTCATCCTCAAATCATGGAAGGAGCGGCTTCACATGGTAGCTAAAGCATGGAAGCTGCCCCTTACTAAAAAAGGGGCTTTTGATGCTGAGCATGGAATGCCACACTTCTACTTTGCGGCTTCCATACTCCTGAAACAAACACAGGAGATGTTTTGGTGGAACTCGGGTCTCCCACTACCCAAAATGTCACCAAAACAAACATGCCGTTGTAAGTTTTTGCATCAAAGGATGCTAAAAAGCATGGCTAAGTTTGTCATCTTTTATCTCTTTTAATAGGCAGAAAATGGTGCGGAGCGGAAGGTTTGGGTTGATAAAATAACAGGAGTTATTGTATCCCTTCTGAACTCTCACTTAACTGAGCAGGTTAGTGTTTGAAGGACCACACTTCGATGTTGTTATTTGAAGTCTTTGAAGCTTTAGGTTTACATGTACAATTTGTATGCCTATGAGTATCTAACATGACTTCAGGTTGGTCCATAGCAGTATGATGATCGAAAAATGAATATTGAGAATAGTGGCTTAAGTGACGCGTATGGATCTGGTCCTCCATCAGGAGAGTTTCATACATCCGTTGTGACATCAGAGGATGACCCGACCCTTTCAGGGCATAATAGGGTTGTCAGAATTCTCAGGGAAGTTCGGGGAAATGATACTTGTGCAGAATGTGGTGCTTCTGAACCGGATTGGGCATCTCTGAATCTTGGGATTTTGATATGCATTGAATGCTCTGGAGTTCACCGGAATCTTGGAGTTCATATCTCGAAGGTATGAAAGCCCTGCGAGCAGTTTTCTTCAGAAATACTAAATATTCTAATATTCTTGTATCTTCAGATTTTTATTTCCTCCTAGTATGTAATATTGACTGTTCTTTTCAGTGTGCTTATCCTGTCCTTATAGAAGCTAAAGTGCTCTTTAATTAGCATGCCGATAGTTTATAACTTTGCAGGATCATGTGGGTCTGATTGCTGGAAGTATCTTTCCTAGAAAGGATATTTATATAGTAATATACTTATGTTTAGTGGGATTTTTGGGTCGAAATCTTCGTTCTTTATGGCAAAAGCTGTTTTATCATGGTCTGCTATAGAAACTATTAGAGGAGCGTATGCTCTTATCCCTTTCAAGGATTTATATCAGCATTGTCCAAAATAGGGAAGAGAGAAGTTGAGAGTTAATAGCTGTTATCAGTGAGGAAACACTAATTGTATGTATATTTTTGGATCCTAAAGGCTGCGCTTCCTATTCATCTGTCTCTTGCTTGTAAATTGACAAGAATGTCTAGCGTTTGTGAAATCTGGTTGCCTGTCAAGAAAGAGATTCATGTGCCTTGGTCCCTTATTTTTGCAGGTCAGATCGCTAACATTTGATGTCAAGGTGTGGGAACCTGCTATAATGGATTTATTCCGTGAGTTGGGCAATGCTTATTGTAACTCAGTGTGGGAAGGACTTCTTCAAGTTGAGGATGAAAGGTACATAAATAAAGAAAAAGTGGAGAGCTATGATGCAACTTTTTCCCCCCCTCTCTGTTTTTTGTTTTTTAAGGCATTTTACACTTAGATGTGGACAACGGAGTATGATGACATTAGATTTTGTGTAACTCATTTTGATTGGATTGATTTCATGTAGAGGAGATGTTTCCAAAATGATCACAAAACCAGTCCACAGGGACCCCATTTTGGCAAAGGAGAAATATATCCAAGCAAAGGTATGATTTCCATTGGCTCTTCTTGTAACTATGCGGGTCAATAGAGATTTGTCAAATTAGGTGTCTCTGAATCTTACAACTAGCAGAAATGATATAGTGGTAACTTTTCTTTTATTATGCAGTACATGGAGAAACAATTGGTTGTTAAAGTAAACACTAAACCTGATTTGCCTTCTCCCGCTGCCCTCATTTGGGAAGCTGTCAAGGCTAAAAATATACGAGAGGTTTATCACCTCCTTGTGGCTTCTAGTGCAAGTATTAATATCATCTATGATCAGGCAAACCCAGATGATATGCATCATGTAACAGACCAGAGGGAGCTAGATGGTACTAATTTAAGAGAGAGAAAGCCAGTTGATCCTGCATCTTGCGAGAGACTGGTGAACTCAGGAGAAATATCAAATTGCCTTCAAGGTTGCTCATTGCTGCATTTGGCTTGTCATGTGGGGGATCGCACAATGCTCGAGTTGCTTCTACAGTTCGGTGCAGATGTAAATGCCCGTGACTTCCATGGGAGAACTCCTCTTCATCATTGCATATTGAGTAGGAACAATCCCTTTGCAAAGATTCTCGCCAGAAGGTAAATGTAGCAAAAGGAAAGAGACATGGATTCTCATACAAACAGTTGGAATCATTTGCCTATTTGATCTCAAGTAATGTTGCACAATGTAAAAACCAAAAAAGGATCACTCATGTTTTCTTCTGAGCCCGATGAAGCTGTGTGTGTGTGAGAGAGAGAGAGAGAGAGAGAGAGAGAGACGATCTCTTTGCACAGAGCCAGGGTGCTGGCCTTGGCAGCTCGTTACAATTGTATAAAATTCTCTCCCTTGTGGTTTCGAGGTCCATTGATGCCAATTTGTTGGTTGTATCCGAGAAAATCTATTGGGTCCTCACATCTGAATTTTGTCTTAAGAAATGCGAGTTAGATGTGTGCCCACTTGCTTTGACCTGAGAGCGTTGTTCCTTTACTTTATGGAACTGATTAACATGATTTTGACTGTTTATTTACGTTTTTCTGTATAAAAGATCTCGTTCCTTGTTTGATGTCTCAGGGGATCAAGCCCATCAATTAAAGATGGTGGCGGCAAAAGTGCTTTAGAAAGAGCAATGGAACTGGGTGCTATAACTGATGATGAACTCTTCATTCTATTGGCGGGTTCGAGCTGAATTCATAAACCATGCTTACTTCTACTATCCATCCAGCCAAATTGCCTTCAGTAATGTGAGAGAGATTTCAACCATGAAGTTTTAAAGGTAGGTTCTTGTTCCAATACAGTTGCCATGGATCAGATCCCAATACCAGTAGCCATAAGTCAGATCCGGGCGCTCATCAGTTGTAGCAAAGAGGAGATGTACCATTATTACTATGAACTGTGGACAGCAATGTCATGATAACCTGTACTATTTTATCTAACTTATATTGTACTTTGTTATTAACGTTAAGCAGAAAAAAAGAAATTACTAAGGCACCGTTTGATTTCAAATTTCATTAAATAGTGATTTTTTTTTATCTGAATTGTAATTGATGAAATACATTTCCTTGTCGATTATTGTTTGCTATTTAGGGCCTTCGATTGTTCTAATTTGAATTGCAATTTGCATTGTGTGGTGTGATGGTGGGGCTGATGATGGCAAAATGGTATTCACCCAAAAAAGATGGTGTGATGTGGTGGTAGTGGTGAGCAGTATGATAGTGGCACAATGGTGGTCATGGGGGGGTGGTGGTGGTCATATGTCATATGGTGGCGGAGGTATGGTACTGGTGAGATGCTGGTGGGGGGTAATTGTGGTACGAATGGAGTGGTGGTGGTGGTGAATGTGGTGAGCAGCAGTGGTAATGGTAGTGGTGCAACGGTGGTGAAGTGGTGGTGGTGCAACGGTGGTGAAGTGGTGGTGGTGCATGTGGTATTGTGGTGGCTCAATAGTAGTAATGGTGCGGTGCTGACAAACGTAAGATTGCAGTTGTGACAGGGAAGGGGTAGTGGAGAGAGAGAGAGAGAGAGAGAGAGTGTGTGTGTGTGATAAATGGCATTTTTCAACGGAGAGTCCACTTGAACTTGGAACCAATTTGAATTTAAAAATCAGAACACCTTTCAAGGCTAAATTGCAACATGGATAAATGAAAATTTGATCCGGCTGATTCCAAACAATAATTTGATTTCAATCAACACCTTTCAAGGGATGATATGGAGGGATTGTAAGATCTTTTTTTTTTATGTAAGCACATGACAATTACTTTTAGTCATGAACCATGGGATGTAAATCACACCATGTAGATCTAAAAACAATAATGCATTATAGCTATAAAGGAATTCATATTCTAAAAATAATAATGCAAACAATAATGCATTACAAAATGTGACATAAAATTCACACAATGCAGATGAAAATAGGGAATTCATACTTTTAAAATAAGGACATGTTATCACTGTCATTTTTAAGTATTCATAGATCCGTCAATTATGCATAACAGTAAAAATTTAAGATTCATAATTAAGGGTAAAAATAAATGGGATTGTTTACAAAGAGGCCATTTATCTTTTGTATATGAATGTCACATTCATGCTTATCCTTTAAATTTGAAATGGTTTTTTTTAAATTTGAAAATGGGTGGTTGTAAAAGTGTCATTGAATAGGCATAATGTTTTTACATTTTTTTTTCTTGGAGTTAGTAATGTATCTCAAGCTATTTAATTTTACATCTAATGAGTGAGAATAATTGTGATCAACATATACAAAAAAAAAATAAAAATAAAATTTTAAGACATTTCAAAGGCAAGATTGGCAATTATGGCTTTGCTTTTCGTAAAGTTGTGCTGTAAACCGAACCCTTATTTTCTAAGCCTCCTTATTCCTTTCCCTATGAAAATTAAAGTAGGAGACATCAAATATTGTAGGAAAAGTGGAAAAAAAAAGAGAGACCGATTTGACTTCGAATAAATATGAGCGATTGGGACAAAGATAAAGGTCTCATTGTACACAATTCTTTGATAGTTTATCCATTTTGGGTATTCCAACTCATGGTCTTGTGTATTATGAAGATTTTATGAAATTAAATCGAAAAGGTAAAATATTAAATAATTAATCCTTTAATTGTCTTGTAACATTTGGGAAATTAATGGAAAAATCTCTCTTTATTTTTGATATTTAAGAACCGTCTCATGTATTTTAAGAATATTTGGGTTAGTTTGTATAAAATTGAGGCTCTAACCTCTAAATAATATTGAAATATGATTTTTCGGTTGCAAAAATCTTGGTGATAGTCTGAAAATCTATTTTCATCTCTAATTATAAAATTTAAAGCTTCAAGAATAATATTGCTTTGATAGATCTATAAACACTTCAAATATTGAAACTTGACAGCTCAGATAATGCATTACAAATGCACTATTTTATATACTTGAAATTTATTTTTTCACATATATAAATCTCGAGGTCGAGACGATTGATTTGAGGGTTTTTCAACATAGAAACAACCTCTTCTAGTAAATTTAATTGTTTCAAGCCTCAACCTTATATAAAATTTTTCTTTTATATTTTAAAAAATTATATAATGTCGTAACTTTAAAATATAGAATTAATGTGTACTTAAAATATCCATCGTAAAAAGCTATTTTGAAGTTAAAAAATCTTCTAATTGAGCACCTTGCCATGGAGATATATGAATATGGAATTTTTTTTTTTTGAGTCTTAAATATAGTATATCTTGCAATACATTATCTAGACTATCAATTTTTAAATCCTCATATGTTTATAATTAAAATTTAATTAAAGATGAAAATTGATTATCATGCCGTTATAAGAATTTTTAACATTAAAATTATATCTCATAATAAAATTTTGTGGTGCACTTGTACAAACCGCACGCCCCTCGTATTTTATAGCTCAGTCTCTTTTTCATAGTGAACACCGTATTTATTGTTTTTGTTTTTCTATTTATTTGGCTTAAGGACAAATTTGGGCATCCGCAAAGATATTAAGCAGAGGACAGGAGCTTGCCTCTCTCTGAGAGAGAGAGAGAGAGAGAGGGAGCTAGTAACATAGAGAGAGAGAACAAGTTAGTTAGCGATGGCGGAAGCTACTCCTCAACTACGCATTCTCCTTCATCAGCAGCAACCCCAAAAGGAACGCTCCCCCATCACCGTTTCCAGCCACGCTGATAGAAACCGAGTTCTTGTACTTCACTTTCTTAATTTACTTTCATGAATTTTGTCTATCAACTACGAAATCCCGTTAAATTAGGGTTTTTTTTTTTGGACTGCGCAATATTGGTGTTTTTCCTGATCAATATCTGTATTTCTGGTCTTTGTTTCTTGATTTATTGTCAGTTTTGTTATGTTCTGCGCCCCTGACTCACGGTACACGTTTCCATACTTAAATATGATAGTCAAATAGAACACTACCCTACGGAAGAAATAATTTTGCATTGCAGGTGTTCAAATAGTGTACAATTTCATTTTCTCTAGCTGGAAAAAAGGCAAAACAATTTTACCATTGGGAGCTTTTGTCATTCCAAAGTGAATTACAGAAGATAAATCATGTTTCATGCGGAAAATAATTTTATTTAATTTGGTTTCAATGATCAACTTGGTGTGCTGTTTTCAAAATGATTCAAAGAGGGTTGGACATAAGTTTAATTGTACCGTGACAGCATAACATCATTTTTCCATGGTATGTGCGCTTTTGTTTTGTACCCAAGGTCTTTAAGTTTGGGTTTTGGGTTTTGGGAACTCTTAATGATGCATCTATAACATCTTCTATTCAATTTTCCCTTTTTAACAATTTCCTTCTTTTTTTGAAGAGTTTCAACAGTCTCCTTTATAAACTCAATTTTTTGATATAAGGATGCTTCGACAAGATCATATGCATTTACATAGCACTATTGATTGTGTATAGTCTACATAGCACTATTGATTGTGTATAATCTACATTTATCATATTTTTAATATAATTCTAAAAAGGTTAGAATGCCTTTCTTTCATTTTTCTACTTATACATGAGATAAATGGAAGTTCTACTTTTGTTCCAGGAAGTATTTAGACGTGCACTATCGCAAGTTGGTCCACCTGCAAATTTTGCTTTGCAGACAGTTCAGGAAGCCATAAAACCACAGGTCATAATCAATGTTCTCGCTAATGTAAAATTTCTTGTGTTTGAGACATTGTCCAGGGCCGCACTTCTTTACGAGTTCCATCATTTAAATTTGTATGGCATCATAGTGTTTATTGGCTTATCACTTTCTATGCATTCACTTGTTAGTTGTCAATGAATTGGAAAATTATATCCCTGCTAAAGCTTGAAAATTAGTCTTGCTTTGTTCATTTTTCTCAAATGCGACATATTTTGGCAGAAACAAACTGTGTTGGTGCAAGATGAGAACCAATCCTTGGAAAATGCTCTACGGGCATTACTTCAGGAACTAGCAGTAAGTTATTACATTCTAAAGATGTGTCATGCGCTTTTCTGTGTGCATATTTGCATGTATGTGTACATGCATAAATGACCTGGTATTTCTCACATGCTACCATATGCTAAAGTTTGGCTTATTTGTCAGTTTCGCTATGTAATGTAATTGACATATATATTCTAGATTTTCATTTTCCACTTTCTTTTCCAACTTGGCCTTATTGAGTTCTCTTAACTTGCTTTTTGTCTTGGACATGTAGTCCTCTGCAGTTCAGTTAGGAGAGCGCACTATGCAATATGGACAGTCCATTGATGGTGCAGGGAGTATGCCTGGTCTCATACCTCGGCTTCTTGGTTCGTATTTCTTGCAACTGCATAGTAGACGTATAAAGTGTGGCTCACTTGTAAGATTTATTTATTTGTTCTTTGAATGTTTGGATTGAAAATTCTCCGTCTTTGGAAGCATTAAATGATCACTCTCCTTGCAATTTTCCCAATTGATTGTGCTCCTTCATCTCTCTGTAGATATTGTCCTCTATCTTTGTGAGCAAAGTCATGTGGAGGGTGGTATGATATTCCAGCTGCTAGAAGATTTGACTGAAATGTCAACCATCAGAGATTGTAAAGAAGTTTTTGGCTATATCGAGAGCAAGCAGGATATCTTAGGCAAGGTATGTACTGCACTTTTTGTTTTTGTGGGTGATTGAATGAACTGCTGTTGTGCGGCTCAAAGTCTATTTGACTTTACTAGGATTTGTTAAATGCATCGTTTGGTTTCTGGGCATTATGGAATTTCTACAGAAGTGGATATGTTTTCTTGTTTGCAGCAAGAACTCTTTGGCAGAGGGAAGCTTGTAATGTTGAGGACATGCAATCAGCTTCTTCGTCGACTTTCTAAGGTAGCCAATATTATACAATTGGGATCTTGAATAATTATTGTACATAGAAAATTAATCTTTCATGAAAAGTTTTGTTGCCTTCTATGATCCACATTTCTCATGACTTGGAGCCCATGTATTCTGATGACTGCTCTTTTTGAAAGTTATAATCTGATGATCTTTCAATCTGCATCTTTCTGTCCATCAGGCAAATGATGTGGTCTTCTGTGGCCGTATCCTTATGTTTCTGGCTCATGTCTTCCCATTGTCGGAGCGCTCAGGTATTGGCTGCCATTGTATTCTCTGCAGTCTCTGTGTTTCTTTTGTGTTTTGTTCAATTGTCTGTTTAAGTCACTTTGATTGCAATCCTCTGCTCGTTATTGTCAGCTTTGAATGTAAAGGGAGTTTTCAATACATCCAATCAAACAAAGTATGAACAAGAGCCTCCTGAAGGTATTATTCTAATATTTATTGAGGTTTTCCCTGAGGAAATTATTTAAAGGTTTTCCCTGAGGAGATTATTTTCCCAACTTTACACAATTGGTTTCTGAATGGGATCCATTCCTTCCTTTTCCTGACATTTCTTTTTTATATTTCAGGAATTTCTGTTGATTTCAACTTCTACAAGACATTTTGGAGTTTGCAGGTCGACTATGTCACTCACTGCTCTTATTATCCACAGATTTGGTCTTGCTATTATTTTCATTAGCCTTCTGTATGTATGATGAATGACTCATGCTAGAAGCTCGGTTATGGGGTTTGCTTCCTTCTTTTATCTTTTTCAAATGAGTGATTATGGGTTGTAATTTAGAAGAAAGGACCTCATCTTTTCTCTTTTGGAGCAGTCATCCAATTCGCTATTAGCTCTAGTACAAAGCAGTTTTTATTTCTAGCAGCCCTTGCAGTTATACAGAATCATTCTGTAATATGCTATTAATAGTTTAATGCCATTACTTGGTGTTTAGTTCTGAGTTTTAGATCAGAAAAGGAAGCTCAATATTGCCAACTTTGGAAGTACTTATTAGCATATTATGCTGTTCTTTTACTATGTTTCAGGAGCACTTCTGTAACCCTACTTCCATGACTCTAGCTTCTGCCAAGTGGCAGAACTTCACATCCAGTTTGATGGTATATTGGAATTAGCTACTGTTGTACTTCTCTTCTGCTATTTCTTGAATACTGTATTTTCTCCATGTAGAATTTCCATGAGACTGCCTGTCCTGCTTAAGGGTGTCTCATCAGATATTTTTGCTCAAGTAGCATTTTCTAGAGTTAATATAATGATTGCTTATTCACCCAGGTTGTGATGGATACATTTGAAGCTCAGCCTTTACATGAAGATGATGGAAGTGCAAATATTCTTGACGAAGAAGAGGCAGTAGCATTCAGCATTAAGTATCTGACCAGCAGTAAATTAATGGGACTAGAGGTATATCTTTAGCTCTAGATGAACTGTGCCAATGTATAGTGACTTGTCTTGAACATGATGGTCATTTTGATTTCTCTCATTACCCTGCAGTTAAAAGATCCAAATTTCCGCCGCCATATCCTTGTTCAATGCCTTATATTGTTTGATTACCTTAAGGTATGCTAGTCATTTCACATATGGATCTAACACTAGGTTTTTCTCTGAGAAAATTGTAAAAGATGCTGCATTCCATGGTTGTGACACGGCCACATATATGTGTGGAACATACATACATATGTTCATGCATATATGTGTACGTATCATACATGTACCAGCTTGCTGCATGGAGCCTAGGGGCTTGGGCTGGTTCAGGCTCACTTTGGTTACTGAAAAGCCAGGTGGAAATAGCTTTTTTTGGTAATTATTGTCATTAACGTAGCACCAGCCTATACTTGGACGTTGGTTGAGTGATGTTTGTTTTCTGGTATGACATCCTTAGGTTGTGATTGGGTTATTCTCTCCTTTTCTTGTGTTCGCTGGTTCAGACTGGAATTGTCGAACTAATGCCCTGAATGGTCAGTTCAGGGGCACCAAACCGGGGTTGGGATGGCCATCAACCCGGTCAAAACTGGTTTGAACCAGCTAGTTCAGATTGGTCTTGATTAAATTTAGTGTATTTTGTTAATATTTTTATTTACATTTTTCAGACCTATATGATAATGCTGCTTTCTAATTATTTTCTTGATTTCTGATTTTCCACTTTTTTAGGTTTTTTCCTATTTTTCTCTATTTTTAATTTTTGAACCTGTCTGGTTAATCGGTCTAGTTCGACTGGTCTGACCAAGGACCCAGTCTGGTTCAAATGGCCCGACCAAACCAGTACCCCACCAGTTCGACCACCTGTCAGTCGTAATAACATTTAGGAGAGCTCATCAATCGATGAGGCAATGGAACTGGCTTTCTTTTTCTAGACGAGGATTCTTCAATCTTTTGCCGTAATCATGACTTCTTTTTGTTTATTTTCTGATTAAGAATGTTATACTACTGTCAGTTCATTTCTGTTTGGGTTGAATAAACACCAGCAACGGATATACTAGTATTTATTCTTCCATATTTTATTGTAGGCACCTGGAAAGAATGACAAAGAAGGACCAAAGGAAATCATGGTTTGTAGCTTCAAGTTTATGATTTGTATGGATAGAATCAATAAGAGATGATGATTTCTGAATGCCTGAGTCATTTTCTCTAACTGCATAAGCTGGTGTGTTTTATAGCTTGACATTTAATGCACATACTTGCAGAGAGAAGAAATTAAATCCTATGAAGAGCGTGTGAAGAAGCTTCTTGAAATGATACCTTCAAAAGGGAAAGAGTTTCTTGAAAGGGTCGAGCATATATTAGAACGGGAGAAAAACTGGGTGAGTTTTTCTTGCTGCCTTTGTCAAGGGGATATAACCCAGGATCTTAGAGATCATCTCATGTGTGATTTTTCCCCAACTTTGTCTAACTAATTGCATGCAACGTTTTTAAGGTTTGGTGGAAACGTGATGGATGCCCGCCTTTTGAAAAACAAGCAACAGAGAGGAAGACAAACCAAGATGGCGCTAAAAAACGGTTCGAAATTTCATGTGCTGATTGATGATATTCTTCCCTGACTAAGAATTTGATATTATCTGGATATCGTTTAACTGTTTCTGTTTTGCATTCTGATATTTTAATTTTTCTGTAGCAAGCCACGTTGGAGACTTGGAAACAAGGAACTTTCTCAGCTGTGGAAATGGGCAGATCAGAATCCAGTATGTTGTCTATGTAGCCTAGACACCATATTAATAATAATGTACTTGCTTATAAAGGACCATTTATGTCTTCCTATCCTATGAAAGTAAAGATCTAGATTCTAGTACGAGTTTCATGATGTCTAGTCGCATTGGCTGCTGCTCATGCTCCTAAGCATATTTCTTGGAAAATTTGCGTACATTCTCCATCAAGTTTGTAGTGCTAAGACTGTTGAGTTTCAATTATTTTTTCTGGATATCCAAAAAAAAAGAAAAGAAAAACTTAAACTACTGCTTGTGAATTTCGTTTCAAAAAAAAAAACCTACTGCTTGTGAATGTCTTTCTGTATTTTATATCCTTTGCTCTGAAAAAAGTTTATGGTATCCAAAAACGTTTCTGCTTGTGGATCTTCTTGCCTCTTAGAAGAATTCAAGAATGAATGTTGGTGCTGTGAATTTTGTTCTGTGTTTGGTGTGATGCCCAGCTTTGTTGCGTGGGTGGGTCTGTAGTGAGGTTCCTGTATTGAGTTCATAGACAATATTTGTTGCATTGGAATCAAAACCACATTAAAAGTATTAATTTTATCATACTGCTATGGTAGGGCTTCGCAACTGATACTTCATAGATAAAATCTGTGTAGTTTTCTTTTTTATCATCTCAAAATGCTTGACTTTATTTAATACAATATTACAATCGCTATGTAAAGATGGGGTTTTGTTTGTCGGTTCCCTTCTTCTTTGGTTAAACATATTCTTTTGGTTTTCTCCAGAATGCTTTGACGGATGCTCAACGTGTAAGAACACCCTCGATCACGGAGTACTGGAAAGCTCTTGCAGAGGATGTTAGTGCCTCTACTCATTTATAGTTGTCTTAAGTCATGAGAATATCAGAATCATAAACTGCTAAGCATATTGGTTGTAAGGTTGAAATTGAGTGCTCAGATGCAAGTTTTACGTATCTTGCACCATATAGCTATAGATTCACTCAGTTGTCTAAATTTATTTACTGCCTGTGATGAAATGCAGATGGATACTTCTGCAGGAATAGAGGCTGAATATCACCACAAGAATAATCGTGTGAGTTTTAAGTTTTGTTAATCTATTTTTTGTTTTGATATGGATGTTAAGAAATAAGCATGGTACCCCTATAGACGACACTTGAGACCCTATATAAACAATATTTGAGGCGTGATGGTGGGATTTTATTCAGGGAAACAATTGCTCATTTCATCTGAGATCCTTAATCTTTCCATTGCATGTCCATTAAAGAGTTTGGCTGTGAATATTTTATAGTGTTCTTTTTTGTGGTGATTTGTGTTTTTTTTTTTGACGAGGTTACATAGGAATTGATGATGATCCTTGACTTCTATTGTCATTAATCTAATCACTCTTAACTTCCTTCTTGACCAAGTTAGCAATTCATGTCATATTCTTAGAAGTTAAAGCTTTGAGAAATTTTTCAATTGAAAATGAGTGAGATCTTTGTGTAGGAACCCTTAAATTGATTCTTATTTTGTTATGATTAGAATTGTTTGGTTCTCTAACAAATTTATTTTTTCCAATGAGAAAAACGATTAGTTTCTGATATTTGTTATATAATTTCTTTAAGAAAGACATGTAAATTTGTTGATGAAGTATCCGCTTACCTAATACTTCACTAGATCACAAGCACACCTTATGTTTCCATCTTGTTAATTAAATCATTGTGTCATTGTTAACCAAATAATTTATATCCTTCTTTATTTTTCATTGACCCTCAACCTCTAAGTTACTGATATCTGAGCCCCCACAGATATAGGATTTCTTTACCACAATTTCATCTAGGAAAATGACTTTTCATTGCTGTTCCATTCTGCAGGTTTACTGCTGGAAGGGCCTACGATTTTCAGCTCGTCAAGACTTGGAAGGGTTCTCTCGGGTAAGGTTTTCTTTCAAATTATTTATGCACATGGTGATTGTAATGAAACAACAAAATTTATAGAAAAAATTGGAAAAAGATTGTTTCCCACTCAAAATGTCACTCAGATGGGAGTCTTTGAATTTTGAACTGCTGATGTGCTAAACCATTTTACGGTCTTACAATAAGTATAACCTACCTGCCTTTTTTTCTTTTTTTTGAGAATAACCTCCTTCCATGATTTATGCCTTTTTTTAGGATTTTAAGGTTGGGTTGTGACCTTAAAATGTAGAATTAAGGTTGCACCTCAAAAATCCATCGGAAAATGTTGTTTTAGAGTTTAAAAACCCTCTAATTGATCATCTCGACATCGAGATGTATGAATATGAAATGAAAAAGATTTCGAGTTTCAGAAATAGTGCACTTGCAACACATTATCTAAACTGTCCATTTTCAAGATTTCCATATGTTTATATGATTTGAACTATTTTTGGAGTTTAAAATTTATAATTAGAGCTGGAAATAGATTTGGGAAAGTATAAAATGACATCATTTACCTTTGATACAAGGTTGTCACATTAATCTTGACAATTGGATCTGACATTGGGTGGTTGCAATTGTTCCATTGACTAAGCTCAAACTTCAAAAGAAATTTTCACATCCAATGGTTGTAAGGAATTGTGACCACCTTGTATCAAAGGTAAATTGTCTCATTGTATACAATCCCAATAGATTTTCAGGCAATCCTAAAAATATTTTACACCAAAATTACATCCTATTATAAAATTTGGAGGTGCGCCTTAATTGGATTGTTTAAGGTTGCAACCTCATGCAAACACACCCTTTTTTTATGCTTAAAAGACTGCTTTTTGATGCAGTTCACGGACCATGGTGTTGAAGGAGTTGTGCCACCAGAACTTCTGCCACCTGATATACGATCAAAGTATCATGCTAAAGCTGGTGACAAGTCTAAACGAGCTAAGAAGGAGGAGGAAGTAAAGGGCAATGCCCCACTAGTTGAGGACAACCAGGTAATAATGCATCATTGCATCTTCACCTTTTTATGTGGATTTTTTTCTGGTATGTTAAGTGCCTATCTGTTTGTTAAGGAGGATGTTAAAGCAACTCTAATTCATAGAGCTAGATTTTGTAAATATTCCTGATGCATTTGATCATGAAAACATGGCTAACAGGCAAAACAACTTTAGGTAATTGTACCACTGTTTTTTTTTTTCCCTTGAAAAAAATGCAAAACAACTGAATGTTGCCCTCCAAATTGCATTAACTTTATTGCAGGCAAACATTTTGGAATTATTTGCTCATAGTGCAATTTAAGAAGTAAATTTTTTTCTTTGAAAAAAAATGCAAAACAACTAAATGTTGGCCTCCAAATTGCATTAACTTTATTTCAGACAAATATTTTGTAATTAATTGCTCATATTACAATTTAAGAAGTAATTTTGGTTTTCCAAGAGGACTTTCTGGCAATAAAGGGGTGATCCTCCCCAAAGAAATGAATTTCTAAATGCGTAATCATCCTCTCGCTTTTTAACATGACTAATCAACTTCCTGTGAATCAATCTGGTTTCAAAAAGAGAAAAAAGAAGCTGGTTCTTTCCATCGCATGGAGGTTAAATGATTATTTTCATGAGTGTCAAAATCTACTGTCGCTCCTGTTGCATACAACCTTATTATGAACCCACGTAGTTTATCTCAGATTTCTCCTTATTGCTTATTTCATTTGACCCAAAACAACAGATTATCAATTTATCATTAGTGATTTGATTATTCTTTTTCTCCTGTTTCTTTTTGTGAGTGGTCCATCTATTTTTCTTTTGTTTCCTTGTTATCAAATTAATTTTGCAATGATTTTCTTCACTCTCCTATAGCTAACGACATAGTGCCTATTTCCCCCCCTCTTTCCTGCCTAAAAAGAATGCTGGTGCCACAACTGAGCTAGAGGGAAGTGGCAGTGGTGCTGAGCTGGAAGACTCTGCAGCCCCAATGGACACCGATGTGGGCGCAGTGGGTGCAACAAATAGTGGCGGTCCATCACCCGATGAGGCTCAAAAGCAGAGCCCAGATGATGAAGTGGGTCAAGAGGTGGTTCAACCGATACTTGATTCTGAGCCTGAGCCTGAGCTCGATGCTGAAGGCAAGCCCGAACAAATGCTTGAGCCTGAATTACCCAAACCCGCCACTATAGATTTGCAGGATGGAGTTGAGGAGAGTCCTCAAGAGCCGATTGCTCCCTCTAATTAAGGTTAGCTTCTCAGCACAAGAGTTTATTGCTCCTATTCAAAGGTGAACTTGCAAGAGGAATGAAAGGGAAGAGAAACTGTTTTAGGCATTCCAGGGTGGGAAAGAGAAAATTAAGAAAAACAGAGGTAACTGGAGTAAGGCACTTTAGGAATGGACCAAATTTTCGAAGTGCACACTATGTGGATCTTAATTTGTGTCGGAGCTGGACACCAAGTTCTATGAATGGTCCAGTTTTTATGATGGGATTATTTTCTGGATGGGGCTTGGGCATATTCCCACATTTGGATTTGAAAAGTATTGAGAGGTCTTCTTGCAGGGGCTTCTAGAAAACGTAATGGTTGGATTGTCCCTCAAGGAGTGGTAAGGTGCTATTGACTCAGTGGGGATCTGGTAAATGTTGTGAGATATTTTTTCATATAAATTATTGTGGATTATTCAGAGAGTATTGCAAGTGACTTTATTTATTTTTTTTACTTTAAAATCTCAGTTCTTCTGGTTAATTATGTGGCACTGAGAAGTTTAATCTGGACATGTGACGGGTGTTCCTCAAACTCCTATATTCTTTTTTAGAGTAAATTAATAGAATTTTGTATTAGGGATTTATATTTTATTAAAAATGTATTCCTATTATCCCCTAAAGTTAACTTGTGACCGTATCCTGCATCTATGAATTAGTTACCCAACTCTCTATAGCTAATCTACTAGCTACGGTTTTAACTAAAATATGAGTTTTTGTATTAATATTAAGTAAACTAATTATTAAAACAGTACAATGTATCATGAGGACAAGAAGTGTCGTCTCGTATATCCCTCATGTTTCCGGTAGCAACAACCATCGATGCTTGATTTTTGAGCCTGAGCTTAATTGCTTATTTTTCCATTGGGAATTGGTTTTATATAAATTGGGTCTATTTACGTCTAGTATAAGGAGGTCATAATTACTTTCAACTATCCAATGTGAAATCTGATGGCTTCGATGTGTCATAAAATTTGAGAAAATTTCTTTTAGAATTTGAGTTTGATTAATGAAATAAATGCAACTACCTAATTTCATGTCCAATAGTAAAGATTAATTGTGACTATTTATACTAAAAATAAATAATCTTTTTATATATTTTTCCATTATACTATCTACTTTTCTCTCTCTCTCACATACGCACACATGCGCGTACGTAGGCTACAGAATGACTTTCTGAAATTGGTAATGTGCATTCCACCCTGTTTTAACAAATGAACTATTTCTAGTTGCATCAGTCCCGTGTTTACATCTCCATATGTAATCATTTTCAATGCAGTCTAATTGTTTTGGAGTACAAAAAAATTTCATAGTCATTGCACAAGGGGAGGCCACAAAAGATTTTCAAACCTGGGTACCAATGAAATAAAAAATACCAAACTGATGTCATATAGACCATTCATTATTCTCAGTTTAGATATCTACATTTTGTGCCGTCCATATAGTTTGAAACTACAGGGAAAAATAAATGAAACAAATAACAATAGTGTGAGAAACTAATCCTATCTAACCTGCCAAAAACAAATGTCTGAAAATAGATAGAAAAAAAATACAACAGTAAATGAGTTCTGCCTGATACTAGCTGCAAAATTATCTGTTTTCGCCTACTGCCTTTTTCAGCAAATATAGAATACTTCTTTCAAATGCAAGCTTTCTAAATCACATTACCATACGGTTCAATGGCCGATCTCAATCCACTACAAATCCTCATCAGAGCGTAATGCTCGGCGTGCTTGATATTGCATATTAATCAATAATTAATTAAACTTTTAACAATAAAATAATAGTACTAGTTAATTATCATCATTTTAATAATAAAATTGTTGTAAATAAATAAAATTATAATTTGGATAGACTTGTAATTACATAAGTAATTATTATATTAACTACATTATTAAATATTTTTTATTATTAAATTGGTATAATATAAAAGACCTGGTTTCTATGCGGCAAAACCTGCATATGTAGAAATACGGGCCTCTTAATAAATTTAATTTTGAGATGGATTTTAAGGCTTAATTTTTAAGGACATGTAATATCTATCATGGAGATCATGAATATGAAAAAATAAATAAAAGTCATATATTTCTCTTTATCCAATCGTCTCTTATGAATGGAGGGATAAGATTGCCCCAATCACAATGTCACGTCTCTACACGATTTTATTTTTAATTTTTTCTATAAACAGTTTTAACACCAAAATTTGGACGTTCAATCCTCTATTAAACTCACACTAGTAAAAAATATAAAAAAAAATATTTTTAATAAAATAAAATGACCAAAATATCTCTGAAAGATTCAAAAGGTATTTTGGTCACTATATTTTATCAAAAATTATTTTTAACATTTTTTATAAGTGCGCTCCAATGAGAAGATGACACGTACTAAATTTTATATTTAAAAAATTTGTAAAAAAAAACTAAAAATAAAATAATTTGAGGTGCCGGATCTAAAATCAAACGATAAATAGCTCTCTTGATCAAATTGAACGGTTGGATAGTAGAAAAAGCATAGACCTTCTAAACTGCAGGGGAAGTATAAAAACCTCTCCCTCTTTTTTTTTAAGATGGATGCTATACACTTTCTAGACCGCCTATGTAGAAATGCGGTCGAGCCCGTATGAAACAATTTTTCTAATAGAAAATATAACTTCAAATAAAGGTAAGTAGATTTATATGGGATTGTCTACAAAGATACCATTTATCTTTTATACATGGATGTCACAATTATTTTCACTCAAATTAGATGATTTGGGGTGAGTCATGAAGTTGGAGAATTTTTTTTTGGAACTTTATGTCTATTCAATGACTTTCTTACAACCACCTAGTTTGAAATTTTAAAAAAATAATAATTGTGATATTCATGTAAAAAGAGATAAAAGATATGTTTGTGGAATGAGTGGCGTAGGAAAAACAACTCTCATGAAAAATATCAATAATCACTTCAGGAACTCCGTTAGTTATTTTGATATTGTGATATGGGTGACTGTGTCTGCCCATCCGGACCTCAAAAAAGTGAGGAGGATGATCTGGGAGAGGTTGGGTTTGCCTTATGGCGATGATCATACTGAGGATATGGAGAGCCATATATTGTTTGATATCCTAAAGAGGAAAGAGTTTCTGCTCATCTTAGATGACCTGTGGGACAGGGACAGGTTCGATATAAAAGAAATAGGAATTCCTCGACCAAAGAATGGGAGTAAGATTGCGATAACAACACAAAATGGAGATGTATGCAGCGATATGGGGGCCGACTCCACAGTGGAGGTAAAGAAATTGTCAGAGGATGAATCATGGGAATTGTTCTGTGCAAAAGCAGGTCCTCATGTCGCCTCCCCAACAATAGAACCCTATGCCAGGCCTCTTCTCAAAAAGTGCGATGGCTTGCCTCTTGCCATCGTCGTCTCTGGAAGAACCATGAGAGGTATACAATCAATAGGGGAATGGGAGTACGCAAAATGGGCACTGGGGCATTCTCCATCAGATATGGCAGGTGTGAATGACGAGCTATTTCGCGTCTTGAAGTTTAGTTACGACAGGCTAGAAAATGCTTCCCCTTAAATCCTTGTTCTTGTACTGTGCTTTGTTACCTGAAGATTATTTAATAGGGGAATATGAGCTTGTGAATTATTGTATAGAAAAAGGATTATTAGATGGGCGAGATAGTCTCAATGAGGCTCGTGAGAAGTGCTATGCAATGCTCGGAAGCCTTGAAATTGCATGCATGGTAGAAAGTGGTGGTACTGAAGACACCATAAAAATGCATAATTCGATGCGCGAAATGGCCCTATGGATCACTTCTTCAGGGCAGGGGCAGGGGCACGGTCGATGCTTCCTAGGGAAGTCTGGCATTGGATTGAGGGAGGCACCTGTGTTTAGGAAATGGCAAGAGGAGGCAGAAAAAGTCTATCTGGTAGAAAACGATATAGAGGCTCTCCCTTTGTTGCCAGAGGAATGCGCAAGACTCGTCTCCTTGTCACTTCGAGGCAATAATCTCGTGAAGGAGATCCCACCACACCACTTCTTTGAAAGCATGAGTGCCCTTCGTGTACTCGATCTAAGCCTAACGAGTGTTACCCTCCTTGTCTCACTCGGTGAATCTCCGTGCGCTTCGTTTAAGCGGATGCTTGTATCTAGAAGAGTTGCCCCCAACAATAGGACAGCTTCCACAACTCCAATTGTTGGATCTATGAGGTTGCAATCGATTGGGAGAGCTACCTGATGGGTTGAGGAAGTTGATCGATTTGATATTTCTCGATCTGTCTGAAACATCCCAACTATTCACATTCCCGAGGGGAGCTTTATCAAAGTTAAGGAAGTTGCAGGAGTTGAATACCATGAACAGTGGATTGACATTTCATGTGGGACATGATGCCACAGGGATAAACCTTGCTGAGTTGACGAACTTAAATGCCACGAGCGTTTCAGTTGAAGGCGCGGCCACTTGGGACTGGCTCCAGGAGTGTGTTAAGACAGTAAATGACTTGAAATTAAGCGACTGCACCATCACAGAAGGTGCCTTAACCACCCTAGCCAGGGCCCCAAGCATGCGATGCCTGACCCTGCAAAGATGCAGGGATTGACAAGGGTCCCAACCAACGTCTCAAAGGGTCTTGAGCTAACAACATGTCAAGAGTTGGTGAGTGTGGTGACTGCAAAGGGGAGGGGGGCGTTCGAAAGATTAGAGGAGCTGCACCTCTATTCCCTGTCTGGGGTTGAGAGTTTATGCATTGGGGTGCCATGGAACACATGCTTTGGAAACCTGAAGACAATAAGTATAATGAGATGCCCCAGATTGCGGATACTATTCACACACGGTATGCCCCAACTCTTCAAAGGCGCTTGAAACCAAGCGTTATAACTAGTTTATCTTTTTCTTTTCCATTTTCTTTGTTGAATTGATGCAATGGATTGTCTTTTTTTTTGTTTTTGGTAATATTGTAAAAATTAGACTGGTTATTTTTACATTGGACGTGATAGTTCAAAAGACTGGTTATTTTTACTTAATCAAAGTCATTTTAATTCCCCTCTTATATAAATGAAGGAAAAAATTTATATAGGGCCGAGGCTCTAAACAATCAAATTAGAGCCCACCTCAAAAATTTCACTAGAAGAGGTTGTTTTGATGTTCAAATATCCTAAAATTGATCATCTCGACATCAAGATGGATGGACAACAGAAAAAATTAATAGGGTGTGATAGCAAACGTTGGCTGCATGAATGTGATATCAATCACATTTCCTTATGTTTTAAGTGACTTCTATTTTTGACTTAATCAAAGTTTATCAAAGTTATTTTTAATTGTGTATTATATAAATTAATGGGAGAGTTACCTGCCCCAAAATTAAAAGAAAAGATGGCATGGCTTCTCCGTTTCAAAATTTTTTAAGTGAATTCTATTTTTACTTAATCAAAGTCATTTTTAATTCCCTTTTATATAAATGAAGGAAAAAGTTTATATAGAGCCGAGGCTCTATAACAATCAAATTAGAGCCCACATCAAAATTTTTACTAGAAGAGGTTGTTTTGATGCCCAAGTATCCTAAATTTGATCATCTCGACATCAAGATGGATGGACAAAAGAAGAAAGTAGATTTCGAGTTTTAAAAATATTGCATCTTGTAACGTAATTTTGCACCGTCAATTTTTAAGATTTTTAAGTTTTTATAGATCTGCTCGATCTACACTATTTTTGAAGCTTTAAATTTTATAATTAAAGATGAAAATATATTTTAAAGCTATCACAAAGATTTTCAGTATTGAAAACATACTTCTCGACACTAATTGAAAGTGCGCTTTACTTTGATTGTTTAGAGCCTCGGCTCAATACAAAACACACCCTTGAATAAGTAAGTTGCAAGCGTGGCCAGTTGGACATGATCCGCAAGGGGCGGCTTTGGAAAGATGGAATTGCCTGTCTAGGTAGTTGCTTGCTGTTGCTTTTTTTAGAGTCATTAACGCGTGGACTCTAAAATTTCTGGTAAAATACGGAATGTTTTACTTAATATGGTGATATTGGTTGATGCGTCTTCGGATCAAAGCTTATCAACTGTTCAACACGTGATTGGAGAACGGTTGGGCTTGAAGCTCTCAGGTACACGATTCAGACCGTGAGAGGGAAATTCTTAGGATGCGTTTTCTGCTGATCTTGGATGGTGTGTGGGACAAATTGAAAATTGAAGATGTGGGGATTCCTCTTCCAACAGATGAGAATGGTTGTAAAATTCTATTAACAGCACGAACATCAAGTTTGTGTAATGAAATGAGCGATTCCTCTTCCAACAGTTAAGAATGGTTGTAAAATTCTATTGACAGCACGAACATCAAGTTTGGGCAATGAAATGAACGCCACCCACTCTACTCAGTTGAAGTGAAAACGTTGTCACCAGAAGAAGCATGGAGTCTGTTCGTTGATAAGCTCGGCCAATATATTTCACTTCCACCTATAGAATCCTATGCCAGAACTGTTCTCAACGAGTGCGAGGGATTGCCCTTGGCCATCATTGCTGTCACAGTAGCAGCGGCGAAGCATAAGACGTACAAGGATTGGGAGCGTGCTGCAAATGACTTGGAGCAGTCAGTCTCAAGTCTCAAAGGTATGGAGAAGAAAGTGTTTGGCATCCTCAACTATAATTATGATAAATTAGATGACAAAGCCCTGAAGCACTGCTTCTTGTATTGTGCTCTATATCCTCAACATTATT
Source organism: Amborella trichopoda (assembly GCF_054954075.1). Taxonomy (NCBI): domain Eukaryota; kingdom Viridiplantae; phylum Streptophyta; class Magnoliopsida; order Amborellales; family Amborellaceae; genus Amborella; species Amborella trichopoda. The sequence goes on from NC_142344.1 coordinate 2,534,686, forward strand.
TACCAGGAGAAGAGGAACTTTTAAATTATTGTATCGAGGAAGGATTAGTAGGTAAGAATCTCAAAGATGCTCGTTCTATTTTCATGGGTCACCTTAAAACAACGGGCATGCTTGAAACTGGTGATCGTGAAAATACGGTCAGAATGCACGACATGATGCGTGAATTGGCCCTGTGGATCACATTCAATGGATCGCAGGATAACCCTATGTTCTTAGTGCACTCCCGTGCTGGATTAGTAATGGGACCAGATGCACAAAAAGTTTCCTTGATGGGGAATAACGTAGAGGCTTTACCTGAATTGAAAGCGTGCCCGAAGCTCCGCACTCTGTTTTAGAGTGCTTCAAGGCAATGATTCCCTGGATGAAGTCCCACGGAGAAATTTCTTTAAGCATATGACAGCTCTTCGTGTACTCGATCTGAGTGGCACGAGGTTGGAAACCCTCATCAAACATCTTGTCACAACTGGTGGACCTCTGCATTCTTTGTAGAAGTGGATGCCGCTTCCTTAGAGGATTGCCTTCAGATTTGAGAAATCTCAAAAAACGCCAAATACTGGACCTTAGTGGGTGTGATGTGATCAAAGAGCTTCCCGTGGTTGTTGGGGAGTTGGCCAATTTGAGATGTGCTTCTGGTATCTACAGAATCCCACCTGAGATACTGTCCAAGTTGCGCATGTTGGAGCAGCTGGTTTTGATGGATAACAATCTGAAATGGCACATTGGAGGGACTGGACAAGGGGGGGGAGGGGCGAGCACAAAAGAGTTGACACGGTTAAGCCACTTAACTTCTATTGACATTTCTTTAACAGATGTAGACATCTCCCACTGGCTTAAGTTGCTAGCTAGCAGGACAAGGGACAATGTAACGAATTATGCGTTAGATCTCTTAGAAGGGGCCATGAACCTGCAGCATTTGTCGATCTTCTTGTGCACAGGTATGATACACGCCCCCACTCGTTGCTTGGAATCTCTTGGGATTGACAATTGTGGAGATTTGGAGCATTTGAAGGTTGGAACTCAGGCCAAAGAGGACGCGTTTCAAAGGCTCGCAGTGTTGCACCTCTCTCTGTTGCCTAATCTAAAAAGAGTTTGTACAGGTGTGCGACCAAGTAGGTGCTTTGGAGTTCTGAGGACGATAGATATAGAGAAGTGCCCAGAATTGCAGATTCTCTTCACAAAGGGCATTGCGCAAAACCTTGTGAGTTTGGAAGAAATAAAAGTCTTAAATTGCGAGGGAATGGAGGAGATGATAGAGGATAAGGAGATTGGAGATTGGAGTTCATGTCATCCCAAAACTGAGGAGAATACTGCTATTCAGCCTGCCTGAACTGACTGCGATATGCCACCATGTCTTGAACTTGCCATCCTTGGAAGAGGTAAACATATGGGAATGCCCAAAGCTAAAGAAGCTCCCTCTTGGTGTTCGTAACCCAAATGAGCTGCTGAAGATTGAAGTAGAGAGACAGTGGTGGCAAGTTTTGGAGTGGAAAGATCATAACATCATGTTTCTTCTCAAATCGAACTTTGTCAAGTTCAAAACTGAACAGTAGTGGGGCTTGGATCACCAGGTAATTTGCTGAGTGATGGCAATGACTCCAAGGCTCGTAACCTCTTTCTTCTTCATTTTAATTTCATGGGGGTGATTGCATTCTAATCTACCGTTTGCATGGGAAATGCATCTTCAACTGTTCTCCTTGAAAATGGCCGGTTTAGGTCGCACTTACCAGACCTTGTATGGTAAATGCAACCCATGTTTCGTTTCTACGAATTGAACTACTTTATGGTCCTTGCTTTTTTTTCCCAAACCGCTGGCACTCAGGTATATTTCAAAGTTTCAGTTTAGTCGCCGGTGTTTTCTTGTTACCTAGTTTGCCTTGTTTCTTATCTGATCTTAATTTGCCCACAGTTCTTTTGATCAACGTTCAAATAGCCCATCAATAGACACATCAAGATGAGTTTTGAAATTGATCAAATTCACCTCAGGTAAAATGTTATATAGTTCAAATGCGAGATGTATTTTCATAAACTTTCCAATAATAAATCTTAAATTAACCATTTGTGCTTATAGTATCACTTTACATTAAAATGCCATTTTTTAATTCTAACAATTGTTTCTAACTCACAATATAATAATTAAAATTAGAATTTAACAAAGTCTAAAATTAGTATTTCCACCAATAGCTCTCTCTTTAACTATATCTATTTTTTGCAATTGCAATATCATTCTATCTCTTTCTAGACACATCTTTTCCATCTCTAATCATGTCCATATTTCTTCCTTACAATAAATTGATAGAACTGTGTTCTGGATATATCTTATTAAAAATGTATTCCTATAATATTCTAAAGCAACTTGTGACCATATCCTACATCCATGAATTAGGCGCCCAACCATATATAGCTAATCTACTTGCTACGATTTTAATTAAAATATAGATTTTTGCAGTAATATTAAGTAAACTACTATTTAAAACAGTGCAATGCGACATTTATGAGGACAGCATGTGCCGTCTCACATATCCCTCATGTTTCCGGTAGCAGCAACCACCAATGCTTGATTTTTAGCCTGAGCTTAAGCTCTACGCTGAAGCCAAGCACGAACAAATGCCCAACCCTAGATTTCCCAAACCCACCACCAAAGGTTTGAAGAATGGAGTTGAAGAGAGTGCTCATGGGCCTATTACTCCCTCTACTGAGGGTTAGCTTCTCACAAGCATGTATTAGGCTTTACTTGAGGTGAGCCTGAAAGTAGAGGGATTAAAAGGGGGCATTTGAGGGCAAGAAGGAGCAAAATCAGAACAGAGGTAACAAGAACATGACAGTTCAAATTTCAGGTTCTTCTGGATAATAATTTGTCGATGAAAAATCATAGTTTTAATCTACATATGTGACAAATGTACTCTTTAACTTAAAATGAGAGCTGGTTAATTGCTTATTCTCTCATTGGGAATTGGCGTTGTATACAATCAGTTCATTTACGTCTAGTACAAGGAGGTCACGATTACTTACAACCATTCAAAGTAAAATCTGATAGTTCAGGTGTGCCACAAAGTTCAAAAAAATTTATTTTGAACTTTGAGCTTGGTTAATGAAGCAGATGCAACCACCCAATTTCACGTCCAATGGTGAAGATTAATTGTAACCACCTTATACTAAAAGTAAATGATCTCTTTGTATACTTTTCCATCGTACTATCTACTTCTGTGTGTGTGTGTGACATACACACACATGCACACGCGCACACAGGCTATGGAATGACTATGTACTGAATTTGATAATGTGCCTTCCACTCAGTCTTAACAAATGAACTATTTCTAGTTACATCAGTCCCCTGTTTACATCCCCATATATAAACATTTTCAATGCAGTCTAATTATTTTGGAATACAAAAAAATTCATAGTCATTGCAAAATGGGAAGCCATAAAACGTTTTCAAACCTGAGTGCCATTAAAACCCAAAATACCAAACTAATGTCATATAACCATTCACTATTCTCAATTTAGACATCTACATTTGGTGCCGCCCCTATGGATTGAAACTACAGGGAAAAATAAATGAAACAAATAACAACAGTAAGAGAAACTAATCTTGTCTAACCTACCAGAAACAAATATCTGAAAATTGATATAAAAGAATACAACAGTAAATGAGTTCTGCCTGATACTAGCTGCAAAATTATCTGCTTTCTCCTGCTGCCTTTTTGAGCAAATATAGAATACTTCTTTCAAATGCAAGCTTTCTAAATCACATTACTATCCGGTTCAATGGCCGATCTCAATCCACTACGAATCATCATCTGAGAGTAATGCTCGGCGTGCTCCTGCTTGAAGAAAATCATTCACAGTCCATGCCATTAGGGGAAATTTTGAATCACTGAAAAGCTTTAATGAATCATTTTGTTTTAATTGGTATGATATTGATATGTAACTAATAATTTACCTTCACAGTTACAGTAACTAGACCAGCTCCAGTCTGTCGAGATTCATGGAAACACCTCCTCGCATCAACAGGAGTAACAGATGGTACAACTTTTGGCAACACGGTTTCGACTGCAAAGAAATCATAAATCACGCTTGCAAGATATGACAAATAGAGAGAGAGAGAGCAGAAGTTCTGGATTTCGAATATAGAGTTTGCTTTTTTCAGTAGCTTTTATACTATGGATCTGATGAAGGCACAGAGAAGATTCATTCACTCACCTTGCTTTTCAGTATGGCGTTCATGATCAAGCAGCAGTACTCTGTAACTATCTCCACTCCCTGGACCTTTTTTATCACAAAGCCTCCCCATCTCTCCTCCTGCAAATCATCTCAGATGCAGTTCACTCTGTTAATTGATTCAGGATTACCTCCTTAATCTATGGTGTGTAGTAGTAATGCACAGTTTGAATTCAAATTCCATCAAATGGTGTTTTATTTCAAATTGTATTTTACCAAAAGGTAAATTGGTCAAATATCATTTCACGTCTACGGGTGTTTGATTGTTTTTATATGAATTGTAATTTGTTAATGTGTGGTGTGATAGAGGATGGTAGTAGTGTGGTGCTGCAGTGGTGGAGGCGGCGGTGGACAGAGCAGGGTGGTGGTGGTGGTGGGGGACAGGCGGCATGGTGGTGGTGTAATAATCGTGCCATGATGGTGGAGGTAGCAGCAAACTGGTGGTGGTAGCTAGGCAATGGTGGCGGAGTGGTGGTAATGGCGGCTATAGGGCCGATAGTGGTGGCATGGTGGTGGAGGAAGAGAGAGAATTTGGGTTTTGAAAAACAACTCCAAATTGTTTTTGCAAAAAAATCCAATTTCGAAGCCCAAACTACCACTCGGAATCAAAACACATTAAAAACCACCCTTTGATGAGATCAAATTGCAACAGTTTAAATGCACATATATCCCATATTCAAATGCCTAAATTCAAGATTTGAAACTATCGTTTTCTCTAAGTAAAAGGAGAATTTGAGGCAAGAAAGCAGAAAGTGGTTGGATTCCAGGAAAATTATTTACCTTCTTCAACACTGAGAGAAGGATCAAACTGTGACTGGTCGAATGTTGGGCGCTCCAAGAGGCCTGCTCCTCCTTTGCTTGATCCAAACCTCCCACTAATCTTCATTGCTGCAAAAGTTTTTGGGCTTTTCTCCACAAGCAGAGGAAACACAGATGTTGGGGTACGAGTAAATGATGTTTTAGAATAAGAAACAAAAGATACAGGAACTGGCACATTGTTAAGGGCCATCTCGATATTAGGAATAGCCTTCAGAGCAGAGGAAGAGAGAAAAAACCACTGATCTATTATACAATATCAAAAGAAAACTCAAATGAAATACTCAATGGCTTTGAAGACTAAGGCAGAGAGAGAATAAAGAGATAAAAAGCACAAATGGAGTGCTCAGTGGCTTTGAAGACTAAGGTAGAGAGAGAAAGTAGAGAGATACAAGATAAATTATGGATTCAGGGTTTAAGTAGCAAAGATGGATGGGCTTTGAAGACTGAGGGTTTAACTGTTTAAGGTAGAGAGAGAAACTTCTAGAACAAAACTAGCAGCCTCTCTTGCACAAGATTTATCACCGGTGTTCGTGGTCCGTATTGGATGCGTAATCAGGGGGTGCAATTTTGTCTGTTTCAAAAGGAATATACGATGCACGGACGAGACATCCACCATTCATTCTTAGGATAGATGGTGGGGATGAATACTCACCAAAGAAAGTTGTATGTGCAAATTTAAGGAGAAGATTACAAGAAAAATGAGAGAAATTTCTCCTACTCGATTTTCAATTTGAAGAAATCTGGTAAATAAATATAAAAAATGGGTAAGCTTTAAAATTCTGTGATAACGAGTGTCTGGTGACAAAAATTTTTGTCCCTTAGCGAGAGAAAAATGTGACTAGCACAAGGCTGAATTATATCACCCTTTTACAAAGTGAGAATATGTCAATTAGGTAGAGAGAGAGAGAGAGAGTTCCAGCTGCGTGCTAGAGAACTTAGTGAGAGAAATTCAATAAAGCTGTGTTAGTGAATCTAGAGAGAGAAAATGGATTGGGTGGTGTGTGTGTGTGTGAGAGAGAGAGAGAGAGAGAGACAGAGAGAGAGAGAGAGAGAGCATTTCAACTGGGTGGTAGACAACTTTGAGAGAAATTCAATTAAGCTGTGTTAGTGAATTGAATTCAAACAAAAAAAAAGCTAGGTTAGTGAATCTAGAGAGAGAAAATGTGTTGGGTGGCATCACTGCCATGGACCAGGGACCTCAATTGCAAGTCCAGCCCATGCACCACCAAGAAAATCTCCTCCATTAGAGAGTGTGATCTCTCCCCTGCCACAAACTCGTGAACAACTCCATCCACCTCTACCAAACTACAACCAGGAGTCTTCTTTATCCTGTTCTCTTCCATTCTTTTTCTCACCTTTGAAACATCTTCCCACCTATTAGCTGAAGCGTAAATATTTGACAAAAGCACATGAACCCCACCATGATCAAGCCTCAACTCACTTAACTTTTTAGCCATTTCCTCACCCACTGTGACATTTCCATGCATTTTAGAAGCACCGAGCAATGCTCCCAATACATAGGCATCAGACTCCATGGGCATGCTTCTAATGACATCCATGGCATCATCGATGAGCCCCGCTCTCCCATACATATCGACCATACACCCGTAGTGCTCAACGCCTGGTTCGATGCCATGAGCTTGGCTCATGGCCTCGAAGAAAGCTCGCCCTTCTCTCACTAGACCGGCTCGGCTACATGCATTAAGCACCGCTATATAGGTTACCTCATTGGGCTTCACCCCACTTCGCTGCATCTCTCGAAAAGCCTCGATCGCTTGAATGCCATGCCCGTGCATGGCGAGACCCGATAACATGGCGGTCCAAGCATAAACATCTCTTTCAACCATTTCGCTGAAGACCTGTAAAGAGGTCTCTATGAACCCACATTTCGCGTACATGTCCACTAATGCAGTGCCCAGTATTCGATCGAGGCTAATCCCATGCTTCCTCACATATGCATGAATCCATCTCCCTTGCTCTAAGGCCCCCAATTGAGCACAACCTGATAAAACACCCACCATTATTGCATTGCTCAGAGGAATTCTATTGATTTGCATCTCATTGAATAGTTCTAAGGCCTCTTTGGCGCACCCACTTTGAGCATAGCATGAAATCATGGCACTCCATGAAACTATGTTTTTCTCGGGCATTTCATCGAAAATCTTCTGTGCTTCGTCGACTCGGCCCACTTTTGTGTAACCACTGAGCATTGCAGTCCATGAAATCACATCTCTGTGAGGAATTTCTTCAAATACCTTGTGTGCTTCATAGATACAATTGCAGGCACCATACATATGAATCAACCCATTGTACACAAAATCATACAAGACCCATCCAATTTTTATGATTTGGCCATGGACTGTGGCCCCAGTTTTGGGTGAAGAAAGCTGAATCAGAGCTCTGATGATGAAAGAGAAAGTGTAGTTGTTGGGGTGGTGGCCTTGTTGGAGGAGGCATTTGTAGAGAGAGAAAGCTTCCTCATTGAATTCTCTCTCTACACAACTTCTGATCATTGTGTTCCACATGAACATTGTGGGGCGTGAGATGGCGTGGAGCAGAGTGTGAGCGTAGCTCAGGTCACCATTTTTAGAGAGAGAACAAAAGGCTATGATTTTAGAGAGAGAAAATGGGTCCTGTGCAGTTCCTGTGATGATAAGATTGGCGTGGATTTGCTTGACCTGTTTCATGGTGAGACCTTGTTCGAGGAGAGAGAGAGACCTTTGGCTTGATTTGAGTTTTCTTGTTATTGTGTTGATCATGAGCAGGATGACTTCATCAGAGCACAAAATCTCCTGGATGATTTCATCAGAGCACAAAATCTCCTTACTTAGCTGCGTGCTCCTGTATTGAGTTGCACGCCCGTAGTGAATATTGTGGTCCTGCTGGAGCACAGAATGTTAAATCTTTAAATCTTTTGACTTTTCCCTCCTAAAACTAAAGCAATTCTCGGCCTCACCCCGGCCTTTCAAATTGTGGATTAATGATGAGGGGAGACACTTTTTCCACCATTTTTGTCCTAAATCCTCCGCCTCTAATGGCGATCTTCTCTTGCAGAGCCACTCTCTTCAAGACCTCGCCAATTTTCAACCACAAAACATGCCCTAATCTCTCCATTTTCAGGGGCTTAGCTGCCAATGCTCAGCAACAGAAAAATAAATGGATCCCAACATTAGGGTTTTCAAGGACACGGATCCCTGCTTTGAATTTTCAGAATCGGATCCAACGGAGCTCTGTAACAAAAAATGAGGCTTCGGCTTTGCGCTCTGAGAAGGCAGAGGGTTTCATAGTAGTGAATTTTTATCGCTTTGTTTGCATTGAGAATCCAGAAGAGGAGGTGACAAGGCATCGTTTATTCTTGCAGGTTCTTGTTGATATCATCTTATTCGTTTTAAAGACTTGTGTTTATTGAAGTATTTGCCGATAAATTGATTTAGATGGCGTATGATTGTGTGCTATTTCAATTACATTATTATTAGTTCTTTTTATCTTCTTCTGTTGTTTCTCTTTATACTAAACTTGTGAATTGAGCAACTTTGTATGTACCATGTACTTATATTGCAATCTTTGAGCTTGGACTCGGTGAATTTTTACATCTAAAGATATTTTGAATGATTTTTCACCTTAACTTTTTGAGGATATTTGGTTTTATGTGTAACTGCGAGCTACTGATTTGACATGAGAGGGAGGGAGGGAAAGAGGGAGAGAGAGATGGTTTTTCATTCCCTTAATAGACATCATAAACAACCAGCGCATAGTTATGTGCTTCATAGTTTGCACTTTGGTGATGAAAAGATTTATCAAGCCTGACATTTAAACTTTTTGCATTTTTTCAATTTTTGTTTGAAACAGCTTATAAAATGTTTGTTTCACCTTGGGGTACGCTTTGTTAATGGAGAGTTGTCACCTGATTTTACTGTGTTAATAATTTTGAGATGCATTTTGACATAATTTCTAAGATCACACAGTTTTCCAGGGCCGTGATATACAAGGTCGGATATATCTAAATGAACAGGGCATCAATGCACAGGTATGTTTACTGGTTCCTTGAATTATTGGATTGCAGAGTTTATGTTTGATGAATTTGTTCTTGCTCTTGATAATTTCCTATATTGCAATATGCTTGTAGTTAGCTTTGTGATGGTGATGCGAAAAGTTCAGAGGGATGTTCCTATTTAACCGGTTTTTCCATAGATGGTAGGCTAGACCCAATTTGCAGGGAATTCTAAGCACCCTAGCGTAGAATTGATGAGGAGTTGTTTAGCTGAACGTTCTAGAATTTCTCTGTGATTCATTGGGATATATGAGCGCAGTAAGGATCAGCATTAGGTGATTGATATCCTCAAATGTATTGTGCTTAACTAACAGATAATTATTATACCTTAGAAGGACATAAGTTTCTCCCATGATGTACTTTTGAAGTACATTCTAGTTGGCCAATCATGTAAAGATTGCAAGGTTATCCCTGGAGAACATTTAATCATGCAACATAGGCTTGTGATTATGGATGTCTGCCTAAAGAAATGGAAGAGAATGAGTGAAACTAATGGGTATTCAAGAACTAGGTGGTAGAATTTTAAAAAGGAGAACATACAGTTATTTATGGATAAATTGGAAAGAAAAAGGAAAATAGGATTGTGAGCATGAAATTAATGTTATGTGGAATAAGATAGTCGACTATATTAAGAAAGTGGCAAAAGATGTTCTAGGAGAAACTAAAGGGAAAACAATTTTTGACAAAGAAACCTGTGATAGGGTGAGAAGGATCAAAAGGCTATTAGTGAAAAATGATCATGTTATAAAGCTTGACAATGTAATTGAAATGATCAAAACTTAGAAGCTTATAAAAATGCCAAAAAGAACGCTAAGAAAATAGTAAGGCTAACTTAAAGCGTATGATAATCTATACAATAAACTTGAGATAAGAGAAGCTGAAAAAGATGTCTTCAAAGTAGCAAAAATGAAAGAGGAAGTGTAGGGATCTATCTCACATTAGATGCATTAAGAGTGAAGATCAGAGGACCATGGTGAAAGATGATGAATGCAAGGTGGAGAATTTATTTTCAAAAATTGTTAAATGATGAACACTACGAGAGCACAACGTTAGGAGTAACCTTTGACATAAATAAAGGTGGGGTCATAATTGCATTCACAGGATTAGGATATCTAAAGTGTAAAAAGCTTTGAGAAAGATAAAGATAGGAAACGATTTAGGACCAATTGGTATCCCGATAGAGGTTTGGAAGTGCATAGGGGAGATTGGTATACGTTAGCTTGACAAGCTGTTCAACAAGGTATTGAGAATAAGGAAAATCCCAGACAAATGGAGAAAAAGTATTTGGTACTTATTTACAAGAATAAAGAAGACATACAGAGTTATACGAACTATCCAAAGATTAAACTTATGAGCCACCCTATGAAGCTATGGGAGAGAGCGGTTAAGCAACAACTACGGTGTGAAACTAGTGTATCAGAAAATTAGTTCAGTCTTATGCTGGGGAGGTCAACCATCGAAGCCATTTTCCTACTTAGACAACTAAATGAGAACTTTAGGGCGAAGGGAAAAGACCTCTGCATGGTCTTTATACATGTAGAGAAAGCATATAATAGGGTACCTAGAGATTTAATTTGGTAGGTGTTGGAAAAGAAAGGAATCACCAAAGCTATAATGACATAATAAGAGATATATATGAGGGAGCCGCTAACTAGTCTGTGGGCAACTTGTGGAAAGACAAGTGAGTTCTCAATGATAATCGGCCTACATTAGGGGTCAATGTTGAGCCCATATCTCTTTCTTTTAGTTATGGTCGAGTTAACTAAGCACCTTCAAGATGAGGTATCGTGGTGTATGTTGTTTGCGGATGACATAGTTTTGTTTGATAAGACTAGAGGCGGCGTCAATGCAAAGTTAGAATTTTTTATGGATGTTCTGGAATATAAAAGTTTTAAAATTAGCCAAACTAAGAAAAAATATATAAAATGCAAGTGTAGCAATAATAGGAGTAGAAACAAGGAAGTAGTTATGATTGAAGATCAAGAAATATCTAAAAGAGACTATTTCCTATATTTAGGGTCGATAATCCAGAAGAATGGAAAGATTAAGGAGGATGTCACACATAGGATAAGAGCTGCGTAGGTGAAGTGGAATGTGCATACGGAGTTTTATGTGATCACCGCATACTGTTGAGACTAAAGGGGAAGTTCTATAAGACGACTGCAAGACTAACCATACTTTATGGGATGGAATATTGGGTAGTTAAACAATATCATATTCATGAGATGAGCATAGCTGAGATATGGATGTTAAGATGGATGAGTGGAAAGACAAAAAATGATAGAATTCATAATGAATATATACGAGAGAATTTAGGTGTGGCTTCAATAGGCGATGAAATGGGGGAAGGTAGATTTAGGTTGGATGGTCATGTGCAGCGTAGACCTACTACAACACAAGTTAGGACGTGTGATTTGGTTCAAGTGGAAGGCTCTAAAAGGCCAAGGGGAAGGCCCAAAAGGATATGGATAAAAGTAGTGAGAAAAGATATGGCGACTTTTGGTCTTACTGAGGGTATGACCCTTGATAGAGGAAAATAGAGGACCATGATTCATGTAGCCAACCCCAAATCATTGGGATGAGACTAAGATGATGATGATGGTGATGATGATGTCGAAGAACTTGAGCTTTGATCTTACTGAATAAGCATACCAAATTAGAATATTTGGATACTAACCTTTTGCATAATGAAGTGGCAAGCCTCCTTAGGCTTAATGAAATACTTCATTAATTTATACATAACTGATAACTTGAAATGATATAGCCATCTAGTACTACCAACAAATGAAACAAGATATGGCAATCTATTACTTTTCTAATATTGTGGCATGTGAGTGACCTTAATAATTTAGGAGCACTATCAAAAGTCCTTAATATTGTGATATTCAGATAGCGATTGTTTGAGGTGGTAACTCTATCTTCACATTGATCATAAAAGGAATGCACAAATGGGAGGCTTACCTTAAAACAACTAGAGCATGTTGCTCTAGGGGACGTCTCACTGCTGCCTGCTGATAGAGCTCTCCATAGTTATCAATCTTGCATATATAAATACAGAATAGGCTTATTTAACAAATTAAGCACTTCCATTTGGAGATGACTTTTCTACAAACTTCCAAAAAAAATTCTCATCCAAGAAGCCCAATAATAGCCCTAGAGAAAATTTACCTTCACATTGATCTCTTTGATAGTCAATTTTAGAAATTATGCAATTCACTACGAAATGGTAGCAGCTGGTCAACTGTCATGGATTTCTTTCTTGCTCATACTCAAACTTTAGGTTTCTATTTCTGAAATCTCCTGCATCTCTGTTTTAACAAAATCCTAGTTTTTCTCTATTGAAGCTCTCCTTTGCTTGGAACCCTTGGGTGCACCATCATATTTGAGAATCTTCACTTTGTGCTATTTAAGATATGCGGTGCAACCTGGGTGCCCTAAAGTTAAGTAGCAGCTATAGGCATGTACCATTCAATCCTTCTTATTTTCATTACCAATTGCTTCGATGTTTTGCAAGTTCTATTGTATTTCATTTATATTTCAACTTTGGTTTTTAGATTATTAGATGTTTCTCTTGTTCTTGAGAATTAAATTCATCAAGTTGATGCTGTATTTTGTCACTTTTTGACATCAGAGGACCAACTCATGTGCAGTACAGTGGTCCATCAGAAGATGCATTGGCGTACGTTGAGTGGTTAAAAGATGACAGTCGTTTTTCTGATATCTTAGTCCAAACCTCACCAGCTATGAATGGACATGCTTTTCCTCAACTGAAACTGCGGTATAAACCCTCACTAGTACAGGCAAGCAATACGTGCTTTCTTGAGCATGTTTTATTTTTCAGTATTTTACAACAATGCAAAACCATGCAGTTCCTAGCCTCATTTTTGTTCGTACATGTAGTGCTTAGTTTGGAATTGCTTTCTTTCAACGATTGCAAATAGATGCATACAAAACCAGAATTTGTTAATATTCCTAATAAAAGTTGAATTTTTCCATTTTACGTGGTGTTGTATTCTTTGCCTTGGACTATTGTAAAATTTAAGAACTTTTTACTTTTTGTTCTTAACATTTAACTGTATCCTATGAAATGGTTTGTCTTTTTAAATGCTTTTTTTTTCAACTCAGATGGAAGGTGGCATTTCACATCTTCCTTTGGTTAACCCTGCAATGAGAGCTATCCCATTATCACCATCTGAATGGAGAAACCGATTGGATTCTTTGAAAAATGTGGAAGGATCATCTTCTAGAGAAGATACTGGCTCGGATCAGAAGAGCGTCCTGCTTCTGGATGTGAGGAATGGTAATCCTTAGTCTGATATTTCTTCAATCTCTAAACTGCTTTTGATTGTTTTGTACTTTTGTGTCATTTTGTTGTGGATTTTGTAGCCCTTCAAAATAGAGAACTGACTTTTGTCTTGTGATTGCTTTTGTTGTGCCCTCCAAAATCATCTGTTTTGGCACACATTGTTGGTCATTTGATATTTTGAGTATCTCTGGTAGGATGGTATTTCATATAGGTGGTATTATGGTATTTCATATAAGTGGTATTATGGTAATTTCATTTAAGTGGGATGAAATATTGTTTCTGTTGTTACGAGCAATGTTCAGTGTGGTGCCTATATGACTTCGTTAAGGAATATGTGTCACAACTTGTAAGTTTTGGATCTGGACATGCTATATTTGTTTGATGGGGAATCTTTGTGTTTTTGTACTGTCTTCAGAGCATCACTTGCTATGGATATTAACCAATGTTTCTAATGTACAACAATTTTCTTTTAAAGGCTATGAGTGGGATATTGGCCATTTCCATGGTACTCAACGACCTGATGTTAATTGCTTCAGGAGCACTTTGTTTGGACTCACAGATATGGAGGTATTGTTTCAATCAACTGATGTTTCTGATATAATAGAGTTGGAGATCCCCTATTTCCATTATCTTCCTTAATTTGTTAATACTAACTGTTTCTGGCCACAGTTTCTTCTTTTTGGACCTTTCATCTGTTAATAGTCACTCTTTGCATGTCCCTTTACCAATGCCATGAAGTCTCTGATCTTTAGAATGAAACCTATCTTACCAGCTGGACTATATTTCTAACATTAATGGGTTTTTCTTTTTCTATCATTGTGGGTTTTAGGTCTGATTCACAGTCTGGCAGTTGGACCTGTGAGTTTGGTCTAGTCTTGATAATGTTATCCATTCTAACATTTTCTAAATAACATAACCAGTTTTTTTTGTTCGGGTTTTTCTGACCTATGATGTTAATTCCTATATGGTAAAAACAGGTCTTTCTTTTGGGATCGTGAGTGGTATTTGATACATCCACCTCATGTTAATCCTTACTGTGGTCTTAGAAGTTTACCTGGCATCATTCATATACTATTCTAAAGTTTAATTAGTTATATGTTATCTGTTTTTATATATTTTGGATTTTCATTCTATTTGAAGGGAAATTGACATGGTGGCTGATAGATTTGTAGGAGTAACATGAGGCAAAGATCATTGGTGGTTTGTTTTGTCTGTTGAATTTATACCTTATACAGTTTTTCTATGCTTCATATGCATTGTCATTGGTCCATAGAACTTGTTGTGACCATTTTTTCAGGATATCTGGCTACGCATTTACCAAAACAGGATATCTGACTATGAGTTTCCTGCTCTTATGTTTTTTTCCTTTTCATCATCAGGTTAGTCCTTCAGATCCTTTGGCTGGCATTGATAGGGAAGCTACAGATATTTTGATGTATTGTACGGGAGGTATCCGCTGCGATGTTTATTCTACCATGCTTAGGTAAGGTCACCTTTGCCCATGGATCTGACATGTTGAAGTTTTTTAGTTTTCGTTTTTCTTAGCAAAACATGGTCTAGATCTCTTGTCACTTCTATAAATTCTAAGAATGCTTTAAACACATCAAAGAGTATAAAATAATCTATAAATTTCTCATGGCTTTAAAAATGCAGGAAGTAATTCTAGAACAAATACATCATTGCTCCATAACACTGATTAACATTCAACTATACATCAGTGCCTTTTAAATAAGTCAAATGTGCACATTGATTTGTTTTTTATTTATTAGATTTTGAAGGAAGCTAGGTTGGTCTAAGAAGGGTGTTGACTTTAAACTTTCTCTTAACCCGTCCCATGCCCGGGTATAGGGGCTGGGTTGTGTTAGTTAGGCAGCCAATGTAAAATTTTGTCAAAGCTTATCATGAATCCTGAACATAGAGGGTATGGCCTTTAATAGAGCAGAATGGTGGACCAAGATTTGTGTAGCCGACCCCAATTAATTGGGAAAAGGTTATAATGATGATGATGATTTTGAAAGAAGCTAGGCCTGTTGGTGTCAATCTGTAGCTCCCGTCTTGCATGACCATATAGTCATTTTACCTTAAATACGTATTATCCAAGATTTTCTTTCGACTGGTTTAAGTTTCTTTTGGTTTGGTGACACTGTATCAATGGCAGGCAAAGGGGCTTTCAAAACTTGTACACTTTGAAAGGTGGTGTCTCACACTATCTTGAGAAAGAGGGTCCTGCAGAGTGGGTGGGAAATCTGTTTGTTTTTGACTCTCGCCTCTCTCTCCCCCCGTCAGCCTACAAGCCGAAGGCCATATCCAATGGATACAATGGAATCCCTCATCTCAACCCAACAAATGAAGGCAATAATACATTTTTGAGGTGTCGCATATGTGGATCATTCTTATCAGAATACAGGCATCGCAACTGTGCCAATCTTGACTGCAATCTTCTATTCTTGTAAGTTTGTAACTCATTGTCTTTTAAAATTTCTCTTTGTCTTTTTAAAATTTTTCATTTTAAGATAGTACACTAGCTATTAAGCCATGTGTTATTGCTTTTTATTTTTGGTCGCAACCTTTTTTTTTTCACTTGTCATTAGTGGCAATTGTTTAGTGCCATAGTTCAAGATTTTTTTTTTTTTTTTTGTTTCTTTCCGGGAGATAGTTCACAATTCAAGTTTTTTTTTGGATGAAAATAGCTATAGTTGTGCAAGTACAGAAATATCTATTTAATTTAACGAGTAATAATTAAATTTCATCCGAGTTTTCAGAAATCATGAGTTTGTCTTGATATAATAGGATGTTTTTGTTTTCTTGTTTGTTCTCTGATCACATGTGCCTTTTTGAAGACCTTGGCCTCCATTTCTTTTGAAATTGATCTGAAGTGCTGGTTCTTACATGTCTAAGGTCTGCAATTGCGTGGCTTTTTCTATGAAGATCTCCTGTGCAGCGGTTTGAAAAAATTCCGGGCCAATTGCTATTCTCAGAGGATTTTACGTCATTTTTGTTTTGGGGACACTTTGATTAGTTTGATTATTGAAGTTCAAATAGTTTAAAGGTAGGCTAAAAATTTCTGCATATGTAATTGTAATGCAGGACTTATACTTTTAGGTGTCGTGCTCTCTCTCTCTCTCCCTCTCTTCCCCCTTCCCCCAGGCATAATGCATTGCTTCCTTAGCGAGATGCTATAATTTTGAAATTTTTCTGCTTTGCCCAATATTCTTTAAGTTCAATCATTTGTTAGATTTTTTTCGCCCCATATGTTTCATTAGACTACTTAGCATATAATTCTTTTGACAAAAGTGTGGTTCTCATTGTAGATTTTGATGTTGAACTTATCAAGTGAGAGCTTGTTTACTGATTCATGAGTTGTCAATGCATTGTTGTTTCTTGCATGTTATGCAGATCATGTTCAGATTGTGTCAGAGAATTGAAAGGGTGTTGCTCCATGAATTGCACATCTGCACCTCGCCTTAGACCTGTTTTGCCTGGACATCGGAGGTATGAGAAGTGGCATGTCTATAGGGATGCACAATGCCCTCACAGTGCAAAGGTTTGAACTTACTTGTATTTCATTATTTACCATCCTTCCAAGAGTTCCTGATAATTGCTGTCATGAAAGTTTTGCTCCTAGAGCGAGAGAGAACAATTCTTCAACCTATCCAACTTATTCATGTTGAAAATCTAGAGTTTATGGAATAACATTTGGGAGAAGGTATGCAACCTTTAGAGGATGTTTAGTCATTGGACACTTTTTACAATATAAAAACAACATGCCATTTGGGGAAAAAAAAGCACTCAAACTAAACATCACACAAACAAGCTTACCATATATTGATGAATATAACATATTACAATAGGATAAATTAAGGGAGATGCTATGGCCAAAAAGGTCATAAGGGAGCTCCTGCTTTTTATCGGATTTGGCCATAAGGGAGCTCCTGCTATTTATCGGAGAGTTTCCAACAAATTGCATGTTTTTTTCTGGACAAATTTATATTTCTCTTTCTCTACTCTCTCCCTCTCTCTCTCACTTTTACATCTAGACAAAATACTTCTATTTATAGGGGGGTTTTCTACAAAGTTTCGACATGCCTTGGAGCCTCCTACAAATCACACATTTTTGTCGCTACAAATCCTCATATATTTTCTCTTCCTCTCATTCATACATACATCTTTTAGACAAGGGAAAAGTTTATATAGAACCGAGGCTCTAAACAATCAAATTAGAGCCTACCTCAAAAATTTCACTAGAAGAGATTGTTTTGATGCTCAAATATCCTCAAATTGATCATCTTGACATCAAGATGCATAGACATGAGAAATAAATGGATTTCAAGTTTTTGAAATAGTGTATTTTGTAATACATTTTTGGACCGTTCATTTTCAAGATTTTTATAGATCTGTCGATTTACACTATTTTTGAAGCTTTAAACTTTATAAATAAAGATGAAAATATATTTTAAGGCTATCACAAAGATTTCCAATGTTGAAACGACATTTCTCGATACTATTTGAGGGTGGCTCTAATTTGATTGTTAATTTGATTGTTTAGAGCATGGGCTCTATACAAGCCACACCCTTTAGACAAAGTACCTCTATCTAAAGGAGATATATATTTTAATCATTTACTTTTGTTACAAGTGACTGTGATTTTATTGTACCAAAACTGTATGGTCTTCGAGAAGACACTCTTAACGCAATCATTATTCAAAGTAAACTTTTTCTAAATCTAAAACCACATTCTTGCTTCTACCCCTTTCGAAACATTATTTTCCTTTCCAAAAATTTTACAAAATCACGTGAGAATAGAAAATTCAAAAAAGAAAAAAGACCAAACTGCCCTTCAATTTGTTTTCCTTCTACCTTTTCCAGTACACCTCCTTAATTAAAACATTTTCTTTCGTTTTTTGCTTTAATTCGCTATTGAATTCTGAAAATTGATCATCATCTTGAGCTCTTCCATGTTTATGTCTAATGCTTAACGCCCTACTCCATGCTTGGGCACCCATCTTCCCTTTCATTCTTCGACTTTTTTTTTCCCTTTTTGGCCTTGCTATTAGATAGCCAATGAATTCTAATTATACTACAACTTCACTTTTGAAGGTTGCGTCACTCTTAAGTCCCTCCTTTAATGCTTTGTAAATTGGTTTTGTTTTTCCTAGTTTTTAAGTTCTTTTATGATGTTTTCTCTTGTAGGTTACAGTGTCACATTTCGCAGGAGTTCTTGATTCATTTTTCTATGAAACCAAAAAATGTTTTTATTTTTCTTTTTTAGGTGACTGTTGTATTCTTTCAACTTTTTCTATATCATTTTGAAAAAATTTCAAGCTTTTCAAAAGAGATTCTATCATGTTTCTTTTGCGACCTTTTTAAAAAAAACGCATGAGCTTTCAAGCTCTCCCATTTATAAAAAACGCATCTGCTTTCAAGTTCTTCCCTTGTGTGCGTTCACATGTCATAACATCCATCTTCATGCCTTCACATGCATCTCATCCATTATCATGGCCATGTCGCATCCATCATCATACCCAGATATGGCCTGACAACTCATGAAGATTACCATCTCCCTCTATCATAAACACTCTTTTATTTTATCTCAAGTTTTGAAAGCCTTTTGAAAAAGGGTGTGGTTTGGATAAGGTTGAAACCTTGAACCATTAAATTAAGGCACACTTTCAAATTTTATCACATGATATAATTTTGGTGTAAAAAATTATTAGGATGAGAATCCATTTTCGTCTCTAATTGTAAAATTTTAAACTTCAAGAAAGGTTCATCAAATGGAGCTACCAACACATGAAAATCTTGAAAATGGATGCCAGATAATTTGTTGTAAGACGCACTAGTTTTGGGACTCGAAATGTTTTTAATTTTCTCAGTGTTTTGAGACTCGGCCGAGTTACTCGGCCTCACCCTAAGGGCGAGGTGAGTTTTATTCGAGTAGCTGTACCGATTTTTAGAAGTGCATATATATTTTTTTGCCATTTATATATTTTGAAGCCGTAAATGGTGTATTGGATAGCATGAATGCATTCTTTTTACAGGGACAGGGTTTCAATTCCCCCAAGGTAAGGCACTTATTTTTGTGTTTTGTTTTTTGGGATTAAAGAGACTTGAAAACTGTATATCATGTTGGGAAAGTATATAATGAGATCATTTACTTTCCGTACAAGGTGGTCACAATTAATCTTGATCATGGAAGTGAAATTAGGGAGCTGCACTTATTTCATTGACTAACTTCAAAGTTCAAAGAAATTTTCTCGAACTTTGTGATGCACTTAAGCTATTAGATTTCACATTTGATGGTTGTATGTAATTGTGACATCCCTATATAGAAGAGTGGTTTCAATAAGGTTGCAACATTAAACAATCCAATTAAGGCGCACTTCTAAATTTTATCATAAATATAATTTTGATATAAAAAATTCTTATGATGGCTTGAGAATCTATTTTCGTCTCTAATAAAACTTTAAACTATAAAAATGGTTCAATTCATATACATCTATAAACACATGAAAATCTTGAAAATGGACGGTCCAAATAATGTTACACTATTTCTCGAACTTAAAATCTTTTTTTCCTTTCATATTCATACATCTCGATGTCGAGATGATCGATTAGAGGGTTTTTCAAGATCAAAACAACCTTTTATGATGGATTTTTTAGGTAAACCTGTAATTCTATATTTTAAGATTGCAACCTTGTAGAAACTTTTTCTGGCCTCATTGTATATGATCCTTGTCACTATTATGTCATAAAACGAGAATAGCATAGTGGATTGCATATACGAGTGCCTATAAAATCGATTGGGGTTCGATTCCCCCCAGATAATCAGGTAGAGCCTGAATTTTTTTTTCAAAAAAAGAGGGGCCTCATTTTTTTTTTAAGGTAGATCCTGAAAATTGTTTTTTAAAAAATGGGCCTCATGGGAAGGGAATCGAACCCATGCGCCTTAAACACAGGCAATGTCTAATATTAAAACTACAATGGTTAAAAAGTTTGTACAAAAAGTATCCTAAACAAACCCACGAGCTCATAGAGATCCTCATACATAAATTGGACAAGACAAACGTTATGCCACTTCGAGTTTTATGCAAAATTGAAGCTTTTATTTATTATCATGTTTTTCTGTTTTTATCTTCTTCTTATTAAGTGAACACAACTCAGGCGAGTTACTTGGACTCTACCGAGAAACTCGCCTCGGCCAAAGTCCGAGTACATTTGCCGACTCATGTTTCAAAACATTGTTTTTTATTTTCATAGTTATATATCTCAATGTGAAGATGATCAATCAATTAAAAGTTTTTTGACTTGAAAATAGCTTTTTGTGATGTATTTTTGAGGTGCACCTTAATTCTAAGGTTGCAGCCTTATATAAACATTTTCCTGTGAAAAATGCTTTGCTCAATTGCTCGTCTTATCTTTTCCTTTGAAAATACATAGCATTGCATTTTTGCATGCAAGCTTATGTTGTCCGACGGAACAATCCCAAATAAAGACACGAGGCCAAATATTTTGTGCAGTTTTTCCTAAAAATAGTAAATAACTATATATATTTAAAAAGTAAGTAATTTGGAATAATCATGTAATTTTGAAGCTCGCCAACTTTGATCTTTATTAGAGAGGTCTCTCAGAGTGTACTCTTGTGTTTGTATCAATTCCATCGTGTTTCAAGTAGTTCTTGTGAGGAGGGAGAGGGATGTGCTTGTATAGTCCCCACTTCTTTTTTAGCAAGATAGTAGGCATGGACCCTCAAGTTATAATTTAGAGCCTTTCTTAACATTTTGTTTTCGCTCATATTTATTCTTTAGTAGAGAGGGAAAGAGGTCTTAGCTCGTTAATGGCTTGGTCATGTTTGTGCCTGCATGTCCTTATTCTCTAAGGGCATGTTGTGAATATATATCTTTGGGGAATATTTTGACATGAAAAATTCTTTTATGTGGTTAGTTGTGAAAATAATTTTACACCAATTTGTTGTTAATTGGTGTGAAAAGATGTATTGAGATCAATTGTTGTGAAAATATTTTCGCATCTAATCATATGAGATAATTTTTTCATGTGAAAATAATTTCATGGGAAATATTTTCACGCGAACCAAACGTACCTTAAGGGTATGGTTTGTATGAGGCACCAAGCTCAAATAATCAAAGTAGGGTGTAGTAGCAAGGTTTCGGTGCCACATAAAGCCTTGAGATCGCCTGAAAATCTACATTACCTCTAATTGGGAAATTTAAAGCTCTAAAAATGGTGGTTTCATATAATGTGTTATAAAATACATTGTTTTATGATTCCGAATATTTTGTCTGTTTTTTTAATCCATACATCTTAAAGTTGAGATGATCTATTGGAGGGTTTTCTAACGAACAACCCTTTTAGGTGGTTTTTTTATGTTTACATTTTTTCTTTAACATAAGAATGACACCTTATGAAAACTTTTGGATAATTTATTTCCGTACCAGATGTAAATATAGTTATAACGAATTGGCACAAATTTATGCAAATATTACATAGAAAGACACTGGTTCAATATTTCCAACATCATACGGGTATTTTTTTAAAAAAACACCACATGCCCTTTATTTTATTTTATGCATGCTTTCTACTGTCATATTTTTTAAAAAAAAACACCCCGTGCCCTTTATTTTCTTTTATTCTATGCTTTCTATTGTCATATTCTTTCCTTTGTTCTTTCCTCCCTGCTTTCCCTTGTCATTTATTTATGGGTGAGGTTTGCGTAAGATTGTCTCTTGTACTGAAGTAAAGTGCACCTCATTTATTTATGGGTGAGGTTTGCATAAGATTGTCTCTTGTACTGAAGTGAAGTGCACCTCAAAAGTTGCTTAGAGTTTTCCTTCTGGTGTTGATGGATTGAATGCCTTTTTTCATCCCTACTTGTAAAATTTAAAATTTTTAAGATGGTACAAATCAAACTAATCAATAAACATTAGAAAATCTTAAAAATAAACTGTAAAAATAACTTATTACAAAATATACTATTTTTTAAACTTCAAATTCTTTTCTTTCTATCTGTATAGGTGGAGATGTTCTATTAGAGGGTTCTCCAACACCAAAACATTATCTTTTGTAGATTTTTAAAATGCGACCTTATATAAACTTCTCCCTTTATATGTTCCCCAGCACCTCATATTTGCTTTTTCTTTTCTTTTTCGAATTTTGGGATATTGTGCTGATAAAGAGAGGACGAGAGCAATTATCCAATTTATTTTGCTCATTCTTTTCTTTGTTCTCCACTTTTCCTTGCTCATTCTTTTCGTTGTTCTCTACATTTCCTTTTACCACCTGGAGTTACCAGCATTAGCATTTCATCTATTTCACTTTGTTTATGAATGTCAAATGATATCGTGTCCATGTGGAGAGGGGCGGCAGTGGACCCGAACCCGATTCAGGACCTGCTGGGTGTTACCCAACGTAGGTCCAGGTTTGGGTTAAATATTTGGACTCGGCGGATAGGGTTTGAGTCCATATCAAACCGAAATAGACCTGGGTCGGGTGTGTGTTCGGGTTCATGTGGACCCCATCCGGATTTAATTAAGAGAAGAGAAAGAATACGGGAGTAATAGTTTAATTGAGAGAGAGAAGAAAGAAGCAGAGAAAAGAGAGAAGGCGTGGGATGGGAGAAACTATTTTAGAGAGAGAGAGCCTGGTGTAATCACAAAAGACGATATTTTTACAAATAACTCTAATCTTCTTGTCTTCTTCTTGTAATATCAAAAACC
Organism: Amborella trichopoda; assembly: GCF_054954075.1. Lineage (NCBI taxonomy): Eukaryota > Viridiplantae > Streptophyta > Magnoliopsida > Amborellales > Amborellaceae > Amborella > Amborella trichopoda. The sequence continues at coordinate 2,557,811 of NC_142344.1, forward strand.
CTAATCTCATTTCTTTCGTCGTGCAATTTCAAAAACCCTAATCTCCTTTTCTGTTCTTTTTTTATTTTTATTTCCTCTTACCCCAACCACGCATTTCCTCTCATCTCTCATTAATCCAAAATATTAATTCCTCCTCTTCTTGAAACCCAAATTTTCCTACTCGAGACCCCTAATTCCACTTTCCTCTCAACAATGCTTTCCACGCCTAATCGATACCCCTGAAATCTTCCTAAACCAGACACTTCAGAAACTCCAAGTCATGGTCATCTCAAAAAGACCGAGTCCTCACACCGCAAGGTCCTTCATGAAGACTCTTATGTGGCCGCCATTGAAAAGCTCATCGAGCGAGACTTCTTCCCTGACATCACAAAAACTAAAGAATGGAATTTTAAAGAGTGGAAGTTATAGGGAGAGGTTGGAGGTCGGGGGATTAAAAATCTTCATGAGCATGGGTGTACACGTGTCCATAGTTAAACCGAGGCAGATTTAACCCTGCCATGGTGGCTTAACTCATAACGTGTAGGGCTTGGGTCCCGTGTCCGTTCCCAACATTCTGGTACCGGTATGCGGTCATCCGGATGGGTCCGGGTCGGGTACGAGTCTATCTCCATGTCCTTCGCATCCAGGTCTGGGCCAGCAGGACCCGACCCATCGCCACCCGTACATGCATAGTATTCTTTCATTAACTCTCTCCCAAAAATCTCAACGAAATATTTTTAAGACCTAAAATTTTAGGGTTCTATTCTATTCGCAACCAACTTCAAGGAGAAAAAAAAAACAATCAAATGCATTCCCTCTGAGCTTGAAAAACTAAAATCCTAAAATTGTCCATAAATCTTTCAATTTTTTGACAACTATATCTTAGTATTTAGGAAGTCAAAATCCAAATTATTTTTTCATTTTTTTTAATAAACATCTACTGATTTGTAATTGAATCCCAATATTTATATCAATCCTCCAAAATCGCTGCTTCACCCAAGAGGAGTAAGTAGAGGATATCCTGATGCTGGAGGATAATATTTATCAATTACAGATTCTTGTCCATTCGCAAAATTTCTCACGAAGGATGACAATTCCCATGTTTGATGAGTAGAGCGAGTAAGACTGGGAACCTAGATGCCCCGGGTATGACCCAGCTTTGACATACCTCTTTTGCAATGATACAAATTTGCACATTGGTAAGAAAATGGGGGCAAGGGGAGCTGTTGTTGATGTCCCGAGCTATTAAGAGTTGCGAGGATGCCATACATGTTACGCAACCGATGATTATAAGACGCTGCGCACGATTGCGGGTGCTCCTCACAAAGAGCATGGCATGTTACAGGTGCTCAAACATTTGGGGGACTTGAGCGCTGAGGATTATGATGATTTGGAGAGCATAATAGAGCAGGGCTATCAAAGCATAGAGGAGTTAGCCAGGAAATGTTCCGGGGATCTGGGAACCTAAAAATAATGGTAATCAAGATTACAATTTCTCCACACAAAAGACGTGGCTACACTACTTACAAGTATGGAAACTTTGGGTTGCGAGGGAATGGAGAGGATAATTGCAGAAGGTGAGGAGGAAGTGGTGATGGTGATTGACATATTCCCAAAGTTGAGAGAGTTAAGGCTGTGTCACCTAACCAAGTTGAGCATCGTGTGCTTGCAACTGTGTCATGAATTGATCATCGCTAGAGTCAGTGTCTATAGATAGACAAATGTCCAGAGTTAAAGAACCTCCCCTTACAGTGTTGGCACTGCACAAAGGCTACAAAATTTTGAAGTAGGGAGCGAGTGGTGGGAAGGGTTGGAGTGGGAATACCCAAACATTCTCAAGCCCAAGTTTATCGAAGAAGAGGAGGATCAGACTGAGACCGAGACCGAGACCGAGAATGAATCCGTTGTGGACAATGAGGAAGTCAGCCACAAGTCGGAGAGGAAGAAGATACCGAAACTAAGAACCAAGCCCGTTGAGGATGATGATGATGAGTTCGTCTTTTCATTCGTGTAAAACTTGTCATTGCTTTCAAATATGATTGTGCTTTGATGAATGTAACCTCTTGCTCATTTGTTTAGCGTTTGGTGACTTCATATGCACTAGAAAATCTTTAAAATGAATGATCTAAATAAGGAAAAGGTTTATATAAGGTTTATACAAACTTAGATTTTCAAATAAATAAAGCCAATAAGAACACGAAATTTAATATCAGCAACATAACACCTTCCCAATCTATTGAGTTTCTTAATTAAGAAATTTTAATGCGTCAAAGATTAACTTAAACAGGGATACAAAAATAGTTTAAAATTATGCAGAAATTCATCTTAATAAAATATCTCTTTATTCTATATTTGTAACTTATTAATCTCTTGATATTGAAAATATTAGTGTTAAGCAAAAAGGCCTTTTATCTTTTCTATATTGCACAGCCCCTCACCCCTTCTTAACATGAGTTTTTTACCCAAACAAAACCCAAAATACCACCCTCAAACGGTTTGGACATGAATTTTTCACCCAAACAAAACCAAAATATCACCCTCAAACGGTTTGGTTGCAGGTAAAAAGCTTTAAACATCAAAAATGACTTAAGAGAGAGAGAGGTTGTCTTGTCTCAATTAGACCAGAAAATAAAATGAGGGTCTTCTGTTGGAGATACTACTGAAGAGGACAGTTCAACGTATGTGGCCTCTCTCCTTCACTTCTTCAACGGTCTCGATTTCATCTTCCTCTCATCCTCCATTTATACCAGGATTATCGCCGTTCGTACAACATCTCTCCAACACCATGAAATCACAGGAAGCACAGAGAAAGAAGAAATGACAACAAGCAACAAAGAGAAAAACAATCACTCCATCTTTTTTCTTGTCTGCCTCTTTAGAGAGAAAGAGGACTAGTCTAGAGAGAGAAAGAAAGGGACACCTTATTTTTGCCCTAAATATTCACACACAATGCACCAAATTTTTAGAGAGATAGGAGGACCAAATTGAGGAGGAGCAGATAGAGAGAGAAGGGCATTATCGTCGTTTTACCTCTTTGCCTAAAAGTAGGTCTCTCTGTATCTTTACCTCTATCTTGGGTCTTCTCCCCTAACAAGTGGCTCTCTTTCTCTCTCTAAAAATGGGTTTCTCTATTTCACTTTAAATTAGTGTTTCTCTTTCTTACAGTTCTTGGATTTCAGGCAAAATTTATCCCTCTTTCACTGCATTTGATTTTGGGTAGGTGTGCAAATTAGGCAGGGGAATAGTCTCTTTTTGCCATTAGAGGACCTTCAATTTCTCTCTTGTGGGTGGGGTAACATACTGGACGTAGAGAGCCTTGTAAATTGATATATGCGATGGAGACGAGCACATGCTTCCGAGATTCTGCTCCAGAGTAATGTAATGATAGGGAGAGAGATTTCCCGAGAGAGTGCAGAAGTACTGGTCTGCTGAAAGAGAGAGAGAGAGAGAGATTGGGGTGATGTGAGAGAAAGAGATTGAGAGATTTGGCGGAGATGGAGATGGAGATGGAGATGGAGATGGGAGATGTCTTTCGAGATTTTGGGAGAGTGAAAATGGAGAGAGTGGATGAGATTTTGTCATTTCCGTAGAGAGAGAGTGTGGGGGTAGAGAGAGTTCGGACTTAGAGAGGATTTTGCTGAAAAAATACAAAGGAAGTTATTGAAAAAGGGTTGAAGGTGTCATTTTAATTTTTGTTTGGTTCAAAACTATATGTTAAATGAGATTGGGGATTGTAAGATAAAAAAGATGGAGGTATTTTGTTTACAAGTAATATTTTTATTTTTTAATAATTAAAGTTTTAAAAATTTTGTAATTACAATTTTTTATTAAAAAAGTCACATTCATGTCAAAATATGACAGAAACTATTTAATATAACACCTTTGAATTTTTTAATTTTAAAATTTTAATTTATTATTTTAGACAATTATTTAGACCTTTTTAGAAAAGAACAATGTTTATTTATGTGTGAGGCTCTAAATGATTAAATTATGGTGCACCTCAAAAAATTCACTAGATGAGGTGGTTTTGATGCTAAAAAATCATCAAATTGATCATCTCGATATCAAGATGTATGGACATGAGAAACGAATGGATTTCAAGTTTTGAAAAGAATGTATCTTGTAATGCATTTTTTTATCATCAATTTTTAAGATTTTTAAGTTTTCATAAATTTGCTCGATCTACACTATTTTTTAAATTTTAAATTTTAAATTTTATAATTATATATGAAAGTAAATTTTAAGGCGATCACAAAGATTTTCAGTATTAAAACCATATTTCTCAATACTATTTGAAGGTGCACTTTATTTTGATTGTTTAGAGCCCTGCCCTATGCAAGCCACATCCTTTAGAAAAAGGATCCTGAAAATAAGGAATTCGTAGCGTTGTTAATATTACGAACAGTTTGATAATAAGTTTTATAATTTATAAGATGATTTGCCAAATTTAAAATATGATATCACTAGATAATTTACAATTATGCCAACCTTGGACAAGGGAGGTCAAAAAGACACAAAATAAGATATAGAGTTTGAGGGGATTATGACTCATGTCTATAAAGTTATCATCAATATCGAATCCTAATTGTATAGAGCTCCACAATTTCCAAGTTTCAAAGTAAAAGGAATGAGTGTTACGATATGAACTTAATTTATTTCTTTGAAATGTAAATATAAAAACTTTTCAAAAAACATTTACGCCATTCAAAAGGCGATATTTGAAAACGCAATTTCAAAAAATGGGTACTTAAAATTTGGGAATTGAATATTATCTTCCTCTTCTTTTTTTCCTATTGCAAATGGAGAAATTTTGGAAACTTTTATTTGCAGTATTTTATTATTTTTTTTACCAAAGTTAAAACCTTTATTGATTAAAAAGAGACTAGAGGTGATCTACATCATCGGAGATAAGTAAGGCTGATAACTCTACTCCTCTCTTAACGAGGGAGTCAACCCAGGAATTTGCCTCTCTATATACATGTTGGAAAGAGACCACAAGGCCATCAACCAAATCGAGAATCTCGCACCACATGGGTCTTATAGACCAAAGGGACGCACTACTGATTTGTGCACCAATTAATGACATTCAGATAGTCACCTTCGACCACGCAGCAAGAACCTATATTCTTGGATTTAAAGATTTTTAAGCACTCTCCCAATATCATCTCTAACTACACCTCCTATCCTTGCTTCTCCTGGATTGCCATACAAACTTCCATCAAAATTTAGTTAATGATCCTTGACTAGATGGTACCCACTAGCTTGCTTTTATCTACCTTAAGATTAATCCGATTGTGAATATTGAACCACACATCAACTTGGGATATACCTCGACATTCTTTAGTAATACTCAAGCAATTCCACATAAAAAGGGAGATATTATTAAAACTCTATCAAGAGGTAGATAAACCCCTTCAAAAACTCTTCTATTGCTCTCTTTCCACAGCTCCCACAACACTGCTCATCTCCCCACTTTCCAAATATGCCATCGATGCTTGACAAACTGCTAAAGGCTAGATGAGACACAATGCCTTCCATATTCTCAAGTAGAGCAACACTAATTCCCAATCTATTCAAGAGTAAATAGCAAAGTTTAGAGCTGAAGGGGCAATGCACAAATAAGTGAGAGTAGGACTCTCCATCACTTTTACACAACAAATATATATTTGGTACGCTTTTACCTCGCTTAATAAGGTTATCAATTGTTAGTACTCTCTCTTGTGCTACTAAGCATATGAAAACTTGTACCTTACGTGGTATTGGCCACTTCCACACCAAAGCCAACTGAGGCATAGACCACCACCACTTGTCATTAAAAATAAGAGAATAAAGTGATTTAACTGTAAATTGGCTATCCATCTCAAGATCCCAAATAATTTCATCTTTCATCTTCAACTCTCCTTGAAAAATAAAAATCCCCTTGGTCCTAAAACAAATTGGTATAATAACTTAAAAGTCTATCATCCAATCTATTATGAATGAAAGACCTATGTGATCTTTTGCCGGAAAAATACAATTTTTTTTTTTAATAATAATTACCCTTTGTAATTTTGGCAACAAGATCACTCACAGATGGTCTTATTACAAACAATAGAAATTCCAAAAATAAATGGCACGTCAAATAAATCTCAACTACTTGATGCTATTCATACAACCTAATACTATGTTTGAGAATATAAAATAAAAAAAACTAACAAATAAAAGAAATGATGTTGGAGATTACATCAACTAAGCTTTTTACACCCCACAGCGAGTCACCACTTCCAATAGCGCAGGATCTGTAGTTTAGCTTCAATCTCGAACTCGGATAGCTGATTTCGACCAAACTAGATAACCACCCCTTAAAATCTCTACTAAAACTTTAACCCCCAAAATTAACTTAGGTCTAGCAAGAAGAGAGAGCACCACCAAAAATCTGGAGAGAGAAGAGTAGAGAGAGAAAGATGGAGGAGAGAGAGTGGGGCATGTCCCTCTAGTAGAGAGAGGTGAGAGAGAGAGAGAGAGAGAAGAGAGGTTGTGCGCGTAGAGATTGGGGAAGAGCACCCGTATTCATAATGTATATTTAGGTTTATGGTTTTTTAGGGTTTTCCCATAATTTGGCTCTTTTATGAGATTGAATCTAGACCGTTGATCAAGGTAACTTGTGGGGTGAGAGATCTGAGTCATCCATTCCATAGATGGGCCATCAACATTATGGAATGTGCTTGAACCATTATCCCCCTTTCTTTAAACCATTTTCCCATCAATATATTTAAATAAAATAAATATCATGCATTACATAAAATTACATGATCCATGTCACATATTCCATAAGGACATGTCAAATATTATCAAGTAAATAAATACTACCAAATATATATAAGATAAAGTCAATATTTATTATCTATTCAAATTGATCATATGTCTTTAAAACAAACTTGTTATAAAACAAATAAAGCCATGGTCAATATTTCCCTTCCAAGATTTGACCACATGCCACAAATGAAACTTTTCTTAACTTAAAAACTTGAACATAAAGTAGACAAGAGAATCTAAAGAGGGTGGGGCGTGCCACCCTTTTGTAGCACATGTGGGCCCCTACCTACATGCCACATGGTGGGCCCATGTGCAATTTGGGTCCCAATAAAATTTTATAAAAAGTATTAAAATTAAATTAAAATGAATTAACATATATTTAAATTTTTTATAACTTTATAAAATCAATAACTGTATTTTTATAAAACCAAAAATTACAAATAAAATATTGAGAGATTCATAAAAATTCAAATAATAAAATGAACACAATTAAATTAATATGATGGGAAAATGATTCATATGATTTTAGGAATTCAATCTGTAAATATGGGGTACTCCACCTCTAACTGTGGACTATAGACCACACTAGCTTTATCGAACCGACCCAGTATTTTCTATGACCCACAGTTCAAGCAGGGGCTCATTAGTTGGTCGCCAAAGTCAGGTCGATAAATTAAGGGGTCGCAATCTCAGTCTGTGGATTACAGGTCCTTCCCTTGAGACGAGTCAATGTCATGCAAGGGGTATCTCTCGCACATGCATACGCTTCACCTAAAGGTGGATATCTGGCTTTCTCAAACGATCTATCGATATGCATGTCGTGTGATGGAACATGGATGAGGTTTTGGCCCCCTTCTTAGCAGGCTTATCATCACACACAAGGGTCTCACAGTCCCTCAGCTTTCTCATCTAGGCATATGCTTCGACTTCATCAAGGGCTAACCCCAAACCCTCATCGGTTAATTCTTTATGCCCAGGTATCTTGGGTTTTTCAACCGCCTGGCCTAGATCGAATAGCACAATTCGGTATAAGCAAATATTATTTGCTTAATATGGTCTTTGAGGGACCACACTCCCACTGAGTTTATGTTTCACTATAATGAAAGTATTTCAATACACACTTATAAGGCCGTTAAATGCCACATAAACCTAACATATTATGCCGAAATTGAATATTCCATACTACTTGGTTGCCAACATATTCACTAACCTCAGCCACCATAGCCTCAGGGTTTTTAACCTTCTCAAAAAGCTCAAGATACGCATATTTCAGTGCCACTTCACCAATCCACTTGTGGTGTCAAATTGAGACTTTGGAGCCTAGACCAACACACCATTTCACATTTCTAGAAATCAGAGGCTTACATAAAAAAATGTCCCTAGAAAAAATTGATCTCTTAGAACTTCTTCTCCCTCCTCCAATCCAAAAACGAAAACGATCTTCCCCATATTTTGCACCAAGGACCAGATAACACAGCTGGCCCTTAGACTTAAAACTTCTCCACCGTCACTTACAAAGTAATGCATCGTTCATAAGAGACAATCTTCTTATCCCCAAACCCCTTTCTTTTTTAGGTGTGCAAATTCTATCACATCTTAAAAGGTGGTAATTTTTGCCGTCTCCAAAAGAGCCCCATAGAAAATTACACATCATCTGCTCAAATTTGTTAACCACCCTTCTTGGCAATTTAAGCATCAACCACTGATAGATAGGTAAATTCGCCAAAAATATGATCTAAGCAGCTTCATTCGCCCTCTCTGATACAGATATTTCGGTTTCCACGGATCCAACTTTGTTTGTACTCTATGAACTACCCTATCCCAAACACAAACCGGCAACCGAGAGTCCGAAATAGAAAGTCCAAAATAATTAATAGGTAAGCATCTACCTTACAACCTAACAAAGGTCTCGACTTGGGTCGGTCAATTTTAGGCGGACAGAGGCATCAATAAGAGATACTTCGGGGAACGTGCTAGCCACCTAGAGGATCATTGAGAGGGAGGCCTTTGGTAATGTGGTAATTATGGAAGGAGACTCCCTTAGTACAATTAGATGGTGTTGAAATAAGCAGAAGATTTCTTGTACGGTCGCTATTTGAAATACATGATACAATTAGAGGCTGGCCATGTTTAGATTTTATGTTATTTATTGTTATCCCTTTAACTTTGGTTTTGATGCTTTAAATAAATAATAGAAAATCAATTTCAATCAAAACAAACCTACTATAGTTATAAATAAGGATGGTACTAGATCATTTATCTTCCATACAAGAAGCTAACTTCTAGCCGTAAGATGTGAGCTAAATGTGTCATTTTCTTACGCAAAGTTCAAAAGTATTTTTTTCGGACTTTGAGCAAGGGATAAGGCATACACTTATCTACTTGATTTTACATGTGACAACTATAGGTGATTATGATTTTGTTATAAGAAAGATAAACGGTCTAATTTTGATATGGTCTCTCTTTAATAAATTTATGGTGCTTTTTATCTAAAACTTAAATTTTGAAATAGTTTCTTTCTCTAAAAATTTTGAGATAGTTTCTCTCTCTAAAAAATTTTAGGTACTTTCTCTATCTAAAATTTGGTATAGTTTCTCTCTCTAAAACTTAAAAAATCTAAGATTGTTTCTTCTTCTAAAAATTTGAGATAGTTTCTTTCTTTAAAATTCGATACAGTTTTCTCTCTAAAATTGAAACATATTTTTTCTCTAAACCTAAAATTTGAGATAGTTTCTCTCTCTAACTCATGGGGGTGTCTTGGAAGAATTAATTACATTTGATAAAGTGGGCAGCTCCAATGTGTGAAAAAAAACCTATGGAAATATTCCCTAACTCAAAATATGTGGTTCAATTTTTACATGAATTGACCAATTTGTGGTAAAAAAATTTTACCCTGGGGAAAATTTCCATATGTATTTGACACGTAACAAACGTGCGTAATATAACTTTCACATGAAAATATTTTCATACATGTTTGGTACACGTGAAAATCTTTCACAAAAATATTCACATGAAAGAACTCCTCGATGTGATTAAGTATGGGAGTCTTTTCATATCAATTGGTCTTATCGCAAATTTTCACATGAATTGGCAGCCAATTAGTGTAAAAAAATTCACATTTGATTAACATAAGGGAGTTCTTTCATGTGAAAGTATTTTCCTGTGTACGAAATATACCCTTAAAACATAGCAACCTCAATAGTACTTCGATTTCAATTTAAGGACGATGAGCTAGACCAATATACAAATACATGGGCAAGCCAACTAAGCCTTAAGCTAGCTAAGAATTTTTTACACCTAACAAAGTGTAATGTAATCTACATGACCATCTCAAAGCAATATAAAAAATTGATTGGAAAAATTGTCAATCCATAATACTTTTGTATTGTTGTGAGGTAGCATTGGGTTTGAAGGTCAATTTCCATAAGACTTCAATGATAGGTATCAACTGCCCTATTGCTCTGACCCAGAATTTGACAAATTTGATATCCTATCTGGGTATGCGTCTTTCAGATACTAGGCATTCTATTATTGTTTGGAATAAGGTGATAGAGAGAGTCCAAGTAAAACTTGATTTTTGGAAGCCAAAATATCTTTCTAAGGGTGGAAAGGCTATGTTGCTAAGGTCATATTTAGCTAATTTATCTATTTATCTGCTATCTCTTCTACAAATGCCAGCCTCAGTAGGGAAAAAAATTGAAATGATGATGCACAATTTCTGTGCAAATCTTTTGGAGAATAAAAGAAATTTCATCTACTGAGATGGGATCGAGTATGCACCCTAAGAGTGAATGAGGTGTTGACACTACGAAAATTAAATATACGAATGAGACATTGCTCTGTAAGTGGTGGTGGAGGAGTTTTCAGTTTAAAGATCAGCTTTGGTATCAAATCTTGCCTTCAAAATATGGTCTTGACGTGCATAGGATGTGGATAGGAGGAGGTAGAAACATAGATACGTCTTCTTTGTGGAAATCCATTTATAGATGCAAGCCAATGATCACGGGTTACTTTTAGTGGAATGTTGGATGTGATGATAATCTCTCCTTTTGGTATCATAAATCAATAGGTTATCTCCCTCTTAAACTTGCCTTCCCGGATCTATTTTACTAAAGTTTCACAACCGAATTCTAAAGTTTTTGATCTAGTTGATTTGAGAGGTAATCTCGTTTCATGGAATGTTCATTTCCCATACAATAGGCTTAGTGAGACTAATTTTTATTAGTGGAGTGAGTTGTTGGGTATCTTGGAGAAGATTTATATTTCACAATGGGCTACGGATGAATTGATCTTGGAGGTTGAATGCGATGGTTTATTTTCTTTCAAGTCTTGCAATAAATTGTTCTTTCATGATAGATGGAGATGGTCATTGCCTCTTGTTGCCAAAATATGGAAGTTGCCTATTCCTCACAAGATGCTGGTGTTTATTAGTTGGCTATTTAAGATAAAATTTTGACATTAGATAACTTGATTAAGAGGGGTAAAATCTTACCTAATATCTGTTTGATGTGTAAAGCAGATAGGTAGGGAATCGGATGCACACCTACTCATCCATTGTTCTTTGCCTCAAGGATATGGTAGTGGTTGTTTGGGTTACTTCAGGTTAAACCTACTCTACTCGAATTTGTGACAGACTTAGTATCATAGCCATTCAACATTTACCTTATGCATGTAGGATGGTGTGGAAAATAGCGAGAGGGGTTGTTCTTTGAGAACTTTGGAAAGAGAGAAATATGAGCACTTTTGAAGGTGAATGTTTATCATTTGTAAGATTGATTACTAAAGTCAAATTATCCATTTGGTTTTGGTTGTCGATTACAAAAAACGGATGGGGGATTTCACAACCAGACATTATGATTAACTTGTAAAATCTGTTTTGTGATGGGAGGTGTAAGGATGAGACCGAGATGTATTTGGCTGGCACCAGCGTTGGGTAGGTTTAAATTAAACTTTGATAGGAGTTCTCTAGGTAATCCAAGTTTAGCAAGCATTGGGGGTGTTTTGCGTAATTGTTCTGGTGATGTTATCTTTACATATGTTGGACCAGCTGATGTAGCTACCCCAAACCACTTTGAAGTACTGGCATTGCTTCAAGGTTTGAAATTTTTTATCTCTTGAAACCTTAGTAGTTGTGTGTGATTGAAGGGGACTCATTGAATGCTATAAAGTGGTGTAACAAGGAACAACAGATTCCCTAGGAGCTCAGGTCTTGTTGGTTACAGATCATGGATTTAGTTGTCGCGTTGTCTTTTTCTTTTCTTCATGTCTAAAGAGGCAAACTCCTTGGCTGACTTTCTGGTTGAAGGAAGGGCGTCTTTGCCTTCTCTTTCTATTTCTTCTAATGTAACTTCCTTTTAGCATGACTTTATAAATAAAGAAGGTAATATTTGTCAAAAAAGAAAAAAAATGTCTATCCAACTCGGAATCGGAGGAGTTAGAGTGAAACTTATGGGTCTTCAAGCTTATAAGCCCGCAAGTAAAGAGTGGTCCAGTTTGAAGTTGAACCAAACCAGAGTGAACTGGGCGACTTTTTATGAAAACTCGAACTATCCCCGAGTCCGGACAGGTTCTTGGGGAATCGCCTCCAAAAACCCACATTTTGGGGTTTTTCTGACTGGTTTCATCATTTATATAATCTGACTGAGGTTTTAACGATTCTTTAGGAAAAGGATAGACAATTAAACACAAGAATGTTCATCGCCATGTTCTATCTTTTGCCCAGAGAACTTAATCAGTTGATTACCCAGAGAACTACCCTAAAAAAACTTAATGTATCCATGGAAATTATATTAAACTAATATAATGAACTTAATTAATTTATATCTTATCACATGATAAAAAATTAAACACAAGAATGCTCCAAAATTAAATCCAAAAATTGGATTGGTATAAATGCTAGAAAGTAAAGTTATAAATTTTAATAGCTATCAAGTAATGCATCCATGAAAACTTTAGTAGACTAATAGCATTAGCTTAAATAATTTATATTTCATTAGATGGTCTAAAATTAAATTTGCATACATACATATATGAAAAAATTTATATAAGCGTAAGGCCTTAAACCATCAAAGTAAGGTGTACCTCACAAGTTCATTAAAAGAGGTTGTTTTGATACTAAAAAATCTTCAAATTGATCATCTTGGCCTCAAGATGTATGGACAAGACATGAGACAGATTTCAAGTTTTTGCAATAGTACATCTTGTAATGCATTTTATGGACTATCAATATTCAAGATTTTCAAAGGTGCATAAATCTACTCTATCTACAATATTTTTTAAGCTTTAAATTTTATAATTAAAAATAAAAATAAATTTTGAGATCTTCATGAAGATTTTCAGTACTGAAACAATATCTTTAGACACTATTTAAAGGTGTGCTTACTTTGATTGTTTAAGGCCTCAAGCATTATACAAACCACACCATATATATCCTCACTCTTCCCCTTCCTCTTTAGTGTTTTTTATTTTTTTGAATTACGAATTTTAGTAGAGAATATGTTTTCTTTGGGAACACAACGTCAAGGAAGTTTTGTTTGTGGAAGTAGGAAATTTTTTTTTGCAAACATTTCCTTATTTTGGATTATCACAAATAATTTTTTAGATGTATATTATTTGGAAGCTTCAAAAGATAAAGTGGGATTATGTAGCTTATTGAGTTAATCTTCGATAGAAAGTTATCATTTTTTGTATTTGATTTAATCCTAATGTTCGTAAGTTCTTTTCTCTCTAAATTTTAAAATTCTCAATTCACTAAATTGGAAGGTTTAAAAGATTGCGAGTGTAGGAATAGAAAAGGTTTTTTAGGAAAGTATTTATGAAAAATATAAAAATAAGTGTTTTTAACGACTTCATAAAAAAAATGTGTTTTTTTTTTATGATCTTTTAAAAATTTTGAAGCTTTCAACGTCTTATAAAGTATCGATATTTTGACCAAATTCAAACTTCAAAATAATTTTTCTTGAACACATCCAAGCTATCAAATTTCACATCGAATGGTTGTAAGTAATTGTGACCACCTTGTGTCAAAAGTAAATTATCTCATTATATGCAATCCTAAATTTTTATCACCCAAACATATTGAAATCGACTTTCAATGTTCGAATGCAATTGAGTTTCTTGAATTTCTATTTTTTTTTTATAGGAAAATAAAAAGATAGAGAGTCGTTTTTAAGCATGCTAGGACATTCTTTTCCAAGGATTAAAAAAAAGGTGATCATTCTTATAAAAGATTGCTTAGGTGTCGGGGAAGCATAACTACATTGCATCCTCCAAGATATCTCACATCCAACTTTAAGATTGATGGAGCATGGTGCTCCCTCTAGAAAAGATAAAAAATCAACGACCTAAAATTTTTCTTCAAAATATTATCATTTTCACTTTTTAAAAATTATTTTTTATATATTAATGATCACCATGTTGGAAATAATATATATGAAAACAATTAGGGGGTAAGGTTTGTATAAAGCATCAACCTTGAGCACTAAAAGTTAGGCTCATCTCGAAATCGTGCTAAAAGGTACAATTCTAATCCTTATTGCCTAAAAATATATTTCCATCCCCATGTATAAAATTAAAAGATCCCATAATTGTGTAGGTCAAACACATCTATAATCGTTTAAAATTTTGAAAATTGACGGTCTAGATAATATATTTTAAGCTACACAATTTTTAGGATATGAAATCTTTTTTTTTTTTGTAGCAATACATCTCGAGGTCAAAATAATCTATTGTAGGATTGTTTTTTGCGAAGTAAAAACCTTTTTTAAGTGGATTTTTATGATGCACCTTACTTCGATATAGTAAGGTTGACACTTTATAAACTCTTTACAAAATTAAGTCCAAAATCCATGCAGTTTCTATAAGGCATAGGCCTTATAAAAAAAAAAAGAGAGTAAAGCATTAGCTCTAAATATATTTCCACCACTGATTATAAAATTTGTATTATAAAAGATGGTATAAATCTTATTAATCCATGAACACTTCAAAATAAATAGTTTAAAAAATGTATTGTTCCTAAATTTTTTTCCTCCACCGTATTGATCAAGGTTGAAAAGCTTCATTTGAAGGCTTCTGATGGAAAAGCATCGAATTTTTAGGTGGGGCGTAAGTTTTTCCATAAAATTTTGGCCTTATTTTAACCTTTTTTTTTCTTCTCTTGAAAATGGAAGAGGGAAGGCGTATGTAGATATGCGTCCCAGGACTCATCAAACTGTGGTAAAAGATGACGCCATTTTGAGTCCTCTCATGAAAGGGTGGAGTTTGCATACGGATGCACCCGTAGGTGTAGAGATAAGGTGCACCTTCAAATTTTATCATTGTACATAATTTTGATGAAAAATATTATTAGAATTATTTTAAAATTTTTTTTTATATCTAATTATAAAATTTTAAATATAAAAATGATTAAAATAAAAAATTGATCTATAAGTGTATGAAAATCTTGAAAATAAACGATGTAGATAATAGGTTATAAAATACATTATTTCTGAAAGTCAAAATCTTTTTATTTTTCTTAATCCTACATCTCGATGTCAAGACGATGAACAAGGGTTTTTCTAACATTAAAACGACATTTTTTTTGGATGGATTTTCGCGGGGCATCCGCAGTTTTACATTATACGGTAGCGTCCTTACATAAACTTTTTCCCTCACGAAAAGACCGGTTTTTCATTATATTCGAAGGCCCTCATTTCCCTCCCTTTGTGAAATCTCTCTCTTATATAGATGAGAAATACTTTTGCTCGATACTAGAGAGAGAGAGAGAGAGAAGGTTTTCTCCTTACGCTTGTCCTCCTCCTCCTCCTCCTCCTCATTATTTACTAGGAAACCTGTGAGTAATTTCACGGCATTCTCTAATTCTCTTTCTTCCATTCCCAAATATCTGTAAGTTATGTCAAGACCATCTCTCTTGATCTGTTTTAATTTCTTGTGACATGTCAAATTTATGGTTGATTGGTGCACATCGGTTGCCTTTCACAATCCATTTCTCTAAATTCTGGTTGATTTCCGTATTCATTTGGTTATTTATTTGGGGAATATCTCTTCTTCTAATTAAATCTTGTTTCGGGATATTAATCATAGGAATGGGGAATTTAGGGCATGGAATACATTGAGAAAGATTTGTATGTGGGCTAATCAGGAGTGCATTGTTCAGAACAATCTCTTTTTCTGAATTTTATAGTACGAGAGTATGTGTTATCACGAAATTTTAGTTGGTATATTATGAATTCAAGCCTTTGAACCTTTTCTTGGCTTTCAATAGAAATATTTATTTTTTTGTCTATATAAAATAAAGCAATAAACAGGTTTCCAATTGGTATCCTAATCAGGATCAACCTTTTTTAAATCATATTAAAACTAACTGTGTTATCAAATGCGGGACGCAGACTTGATGCACTCAGGGCTTCGATTTTCTATGCAGCTTGATGTGGCCCCCATGCGGGCTCATCACCTCCATACAGTCAATAAATTTAAAAATATTTTAAAAGATTATGAAAAAAATATAAGACTGCATGTAATAAAATTAATATATGATTTTCATGACAATAGGCATCTTAATGGCTTTTACCTCTGATATATCCATTGCCTGAGCTATTGATAGTCTCATAAAGAGCAACAGAGTTTACTGCCTCTAATCTCTAATAGTGTAATGTAATTAACATATAATACAAAGTAATATTCATTGAATTAGATAAAACATATACCAATTACCAAGTTACCAAGCAAGCACTTCGAAAATATATTAGCATCTAGCATGTATCATCGACCAAGCTACTGTTACACTGTAGGCTGTATAATAGTACATAACATCCAAACTCCGAAGACAATGTCATATTAAATAAAGAAGATAATGAATATAATCGATGTTTCAACTCTTGATCCAACAAGTCATATGATCCATCAAATGCATCTCCTAACTCTGAAGCCAAGGCAGTAGAGCCATCATCATCGGTGTCGTTAAGCCCATCATCCACATATACTTTTTTTGAAAACTTCAGAATCGAGAAAAAAATAGTCTGTAATCTCTAGGCTTTAATCCCCTTTAAAGCATAAAAAAATGGTTCTAAGGGGTGTTGTGGGGTTTTATATCCCCCAAACTCCTCCCACCCTATGCGTCGGGGAAAATGACCTTAATGCCTCTCTTCTTGGGCTTTTCCGCCCAAGAGCAGTGAGCCGGATATGTAGGCATGCGCCCCCAAATGCGGGTGATGTGCAGCACACTGCTCAAATCGATGAGGTCACATGATGCATTGTGTGGCCACATTTGATAACACTGAATACTGTGTAACTAATCAGAATTTTGTAGTAAGTTGATTGAAATATCAAAGAGCTTATTCTTAATTTCTCTCTTTTTATCTTTCTAATACATTTCTTTTCTCATTCTTCTTTTTCAGGTTTTGTTATTTTTTCACACTATTTCAATTAATGTCCTTGAAGATGGATCATAGCTAACTTGGCACAGTTTAGTTTCCAATGCTTTTAAGTTTACTAATCTCAAGTGAAAAGCAAAAGATTATCATGCTGGCTTCAGATTTTTTTCTTTTCTATTCAATTTTTCTGAATTTGTGACAAGCCAAACAACCTACTTATAGACCCATTTCGTAAGGAATTTGGCATTTTTTTATTTCTAAAGACATATTGCTCTCACCTGAACATTTTGCAGAGAAATCATGTTGCATGTCCTATTCTGGACATTTTTCTTATATTTGTTTCGTAGTTAATGTGTAGGAAGATGGCATCAGGTGATTCAGACATAGAAGCATTGAAGGACTTGCCAGATGTTAGCATTCTAGAGAATCCTTCATTCAGGGATTCTCTTGATTTGGAAGGATTAGATGCTAAAGAACCAAGATCTTGGACCATAAAAAACTTGTCTTCAACAGCGAATAGCATTCATGACTTGTTGGAATGTCCAGTGTGCATGAGCTTTATGTTCCCACCTATACACCAAGTAAGATAAATATGTCTCTTTTATCTGCCTTCTCTATCTCCTTTCGAACCTAAAACTAGATGGTTTGTGACAGAGATCAATATATCACTAGTTTATATGCTTGATTACTCTTCCTTACATTTGAACATATGGGTTTGTGTGTTGCTAGATCTGTTGATAGACAAGCAATGATGAGAAATGCTTTCTTAATGCATATATGATTTAATTTTTTTACTTTTACTAATTGTGGTCATGGAAATTCGTAATACTCTTTGTTCAAACATATTGTGTTTACATATGGTAGAAATATCATATTGTTTTCGAAGGAGGAAGGATGTGCCTGTTTATATGTGGGCTTTCTCTAATGCTACATAGAAAATCCCTGTCTCTTGGCTCTCTAGTTTTTGCATTTTTATATCTCGAAAGTGGACTGCCTTTCTTTTTTTGCAGATAATTTAACGATAATGTATAATGTATATAATTTTCTTACACCAAAGCGTAGTACTTTAAATTTCCTTTTCTTATTTCTTTGTTATATTTTCCGTTTTTCGATGGACCACTAGGCTGGAAGAGTTTTCTTGAAGAAACAACTTGAAACAAGAGAAAATTTAAGTATTGTAACTCACTTGTATCGCAAATTTTACTTTTAACAAATATTGCTTGGAAACAAGTACATGGAGAAGACCTTATACATCAAGAGGCATCATAAGAAGCTCATCCCATAGTTACTGGGATCCACCTACCAAAGGGTCGATTCCACTCTGAAATCCCAATCCTGCGTTCCGGGGAAGGGGAGCTCACACTCCTCCCGGATTCTTAAATTTTGAAATCTTGATCCTTCCTATTAGGGGTCGAGGTCCTAAGTTACACATGATCCAGTTCCCTAGCATTATAGTATAGCAGTATATAATAGTATTGCAATGTTGTATAATACACTAGTATAGTAGTTTATCAAATGAGTTATACTATTGCGGTATATGCTACATAGCATAGTGTAAATTATGTAGTTGCATATAATGGATTTAAGGGAAAACATCATAAAAAGGGATGAAATCCCTTAAAATATCCTTAAAAGTGTTAAATTATCCATATTAACATTTGAGAGCATACTTTTTCTTTTTCATCTCACTTAGATATCTCTTAAAAAAAAAAATTGAATACCCCAATTGCCTTTGTTTACTATTTGGAATTAGGAACAAAGGGGGGCATTTCAGTAATTTTGACCTCCAAGAGGCCTCACTCGAACAACGGAAATACTCTAGTTGTTCCACATTACAAATAAGGTAGATTGTTCAATATGAGTAATGCGGAACAACTAGGGGTATTTTTGTAATGCAATGCATGCAAAGATTTAAGTCCATAATGAAAAAAAAATACCCGTACTTGTTCCACATTACTAATATTGAACAGTGTGTTCCTTATTTGTAACGAGGAACAACTAAGGGTATTTTTGTCATTTGGGTGAGGACTCTTGGGGTTCAAAATTATTGCAATGCCCTTCATTTTTTCCTCATTCCCAATACTGAACAATGGCAATTTGGATACTTGTTAAAAAAACTGAAGGGTATCTAAGTGAAATGGAAAAGAAAAAGTATGCCCTCACATGTTAATAAGGATAATCTAACTCCTCCAATGATTTTTTAAGAGGTTTCATCCCCTTTAATGATATTTTCCCTAGATTTAAATACAGTAGCATATGGTACCAGGAGTATATAATGTATGACATAGTACTGTAGTATATTTTAGCAGTGTAGTATTGGATAGCAATGTTGTATATATTATAGTATAGTATTGAATAACAATGTGGTCTATTATGGTAGTATGTAGTAGATACTATACCATTTAACTGTACTCAGGGCCCTTGATTGATTTTCAAATAGATAGAGCTCAGTCCTGTATATTTCACCATCCGAGCACTATATGTTTAGCAATGTTCGAAAATTCGCTTGCCCAACCGCCTAGGCGAAAAAATTTTAAAAACGACTAGGCGCTTGCTAGGCGGGGTCATTATGCGTCTTGCGTCTGAGCGCCCTCCTAGGCGGGCAAGGAACTACAATCTAGGCGCCGCCTCGTGACAGGTTGAAAAAAAGAGGGTTTGGATTAGATTTTGATACAATATATTATGTTATGAATCATGTGTTTTTTTTTTTTTTTTTGTTTTACGATATATTTACATGTTTATAGTTAAAAGATTAATATTTTTTGTGATTAATTGTATTTTTTCTCATTTGGATGATGAAATTGAGCATATGTCATATTCTTTTATAAATAATTTATTCTTTTTTTGTACAATGTGTCATGTTTTGATAATCTATTATCTGTGCTTTACTTTATTTGATAAATAATTGATTATGTGACATCTTAATGAGATAATTCTTATATGAAAGTGAAACTAATATCTTGTATATTCATTTAAGTCTTACAAGTTATAATCTCTTTGAGTCTGTTATGTGATTGTACTATTACGTTTTGGTGAGGGCACCCTGTCTCTGGGCGGGCGCCTAGGCGGCCAGGCACCTAAAACACCTAGGCATCCGAATCCGCATTTTTTAACACTGATGTTTAGATCTAGTTTCCCTACATATTGGCATTGCGATCCCTAGATTTCGAAGTGTATGAACCTTGATCCCATCATTGGGAGCTTTCTGCTTGCCACAATCCCGCGGTCCTGATCCTTATCTCGTATCCAATTCTATCCCAATCCTGGTAACTGTGGCTCATCACTAACATGCACATCCTTACATGAATCACCTCCTCGTATGCACGATAACTTATAATTGTACCAAATATAGAAAGTCCTTGATCTCTTGAATCACCTTGGACTCCTCCTTGTGACGATCACTTGGTATTGGTCCCAAGCATATTGCCTCCCATTTTATAATGCTGAGGGGACCTTCCCCCAAACCAAGCATTGGATCCATTATTAAGGATTCCTTTAGAGTTTAAGATCCGAGGGTGAGGCACATGTCTCTAATGCCTTCACAAACTTGGCTGATAATGCAGTTTCTTTGATGACCATGATATTGTCCCTGAGTCTGAGTGAAGACGCATACCAGCATACTCTTATGGTCATTCCACACGTGCCCAATGACTGTCATTATTGTCCAGAAAAAGATGATCTAAAACCTGTCCTTACAATTTCAACATTTTGTTGTTCCCCATACCTATTTTAAAGTATTTCTTCTTATGTTCCCACACAAGATGACCCATCAAGTGTTGGTCAAGTAAACATGGGAAAAGTTTATATAAGGTTGCAACCTTAAAATGTAGAATCACAGATGCACTTCAAAAATCTATCGGAAATGTTGTTTTAATGTTGAAAAAGCCCTCTAATCAATCATCTCGACATCGAGATCTATGAATATGAAAAAAAAAAGTTTTTGAATCTCCGAAATCGTGCATCTTGAAACACATTATCTAGACCGTCCATTTTTAAGACTTTCATATATTTATAAATCTACTTGATTTTAACTATTTTTGGAATTTAAAATTTTCTAATTAGGTATGAACATAGATTTTAAGATAATATACTAAAAAAATTTTACAACAAAATTACATATTATGATAAAATTTTAAGGTGCGCCTTAAATGGATTGTTTAAGGTTGCAACCTTATAGAAACCGCACCCAATAAACATTCTCTCTAAATTTTTGCAGACAAATGCAACTTTTTTAGAAAACTTTTTGTTTGGTTTCATTGGACTCCTAACTATTCCTTTTAGGCCTGCAGCACAACATCTAAGTTCCAAATTCAGATTAAGTACCCAAAAAAGTACATTATATCAGTCTAACAGTCTTACTTTCTAAATCTTTTGAGGAGATCTTAAATGTATTTTTGTTGTGAAGAATAATTCCGTTACACTAGTTTGTCTAACTGGATTCCTCAGAAAAATAATTCATGGGATTCATATTCTTTCATTTCTAAATTGAATAATATATGGATTATTGGTTCCAACGTAAATTAAATCATCATCATAAATACATACCACAAGGAGATCTTTACCCTCTGTTTTTCTGTGTTGCATGGATTCTTCACCTTGGGCTGCATGCCTGGGCCAGACATGTCCATTGGCACAACATGGACATGGATTCTCCATTCCAAAGAATCATGGGGAGTACTCTTAAGCCACATGGACACATAGAGTCCGACATTTCTGGACTCTTCTCATGATTTGTCGGATTCTTCTCCTAAAAGAATAATATGATATAACATTATATTTTAAGCTTTTTTTTATTTTAATCTTAAGTTTTTTTCCACTTGAACCCTAAACACAGAGAAGAGGTTTACGTCTCAAACCTCAAATTCATAAACCCGAATATCTCCTAGCTATATCACAGGCAAGCACTTGTGAGTTCCTCATTAGGACTTTGTTGGTTTCTTGGATTCTCTGTCAGTTCTTCTATCATTCTATAAACATTATGTGCATTAGATTTTGATAAACTTGTATAGCAATCACTAGCATTTTGAATTGTCAATCAGTCATGCTCGTTTTTTTTTGGAAGAAAAGTCAACTTGTATCATATTAATAGGATTAGTGCTATTACAAATAATTAAAGTTGGCGGCCCACAGTTCGGGTGCTCTATATACACGCAACGTCTCAAAAACGTTAGGCGGCCTGCCTGGTTCCCAGCGCCTAGGTAGGCGCCCAGAACCTCGAGCACCCTACGGTGCAAATTCTTAGTTTTTTTTTATATATTTGCTATCCAAATGCACATATATGCATATATTTGTGTCAAAATTTGTAATTTATTCCATTTGAAATTGAAAATATCGCAAGTTCGCAACATACCTTTTTTATATACAAACATATCACATGTCTCAGCCTCTCAGGTTCAAAATAAATTTATTCAAAATTTTGAACCATACAAAACATTTAAAAGTCTAATAGGCTACTGTAAGTCTCCAACTCTCATATTCTCCATATTCCATATCCATAAGGCATAAAATAAACCATAATAACATCGAAGTCTCCAACTCTACAAGTCATCAACAAACAATCTTAGCAACTGCTTTTGATTCTCATAAATAAGTTTAAGATTGAGGGTTTCTTGTTTTTTTTCAGTTTGGGGTTGAAAAATAAACCCCTAAACCTTTTTTATACAAACTTGGAGGTTAAAATGACCCCTTTTGCCCTTTTGGGCAAAGTTTAAAAAAAAAAATCGTAAACTATGCTGGGCGCCTGCCCAAAACTGGGCGCTGGATGCCCATGTTGGGGCACTGGGCAGAAATGTTTTTGGGCACCTAAGCGCCAGGTGGTCCGTTTTTTAAACATTGAATACACGGGTACCCAAAAATGGGGACAGTACAATCACACAACTACATAAGCAGTCTGGCAACAATATGCTAGTATGAGAGAGGACACTAACTAGAGAAAGAAAGAAGGAAAGAAAGGGGGCGCGCTCCTCATCTTGTTGCGTGCGTGCGCACACACACCTCAAATCCAACTTTTCAGGGGTTAGAAAGAATGTGTGAAGAAAACAAGAGTGCTAGAAAATTGTTGAGTAAAAAGATTGTTAAGTTGTTCTGAATGACTCAAAGAGATGGGAGTTTCAAAGACGAGCTTATACATTGTGTTTGTCTGTATGTGTGTCAAAGGAAGGGAGGCAAAAACACTAATTTTCAAGTAAAACAAATCAAATTTGAGTTACAATGTAATTAATCAAATTTAAACCATTATTTTTAGTGCATTGTTGGTGCTCAAAGGGAGCTAGGTCTAATAAGCCAGGAGAAAAAAAAAAACACAGAAATAACATGGAAGGGAAATTTTGAGGGAAAATTATAGATACCCCCTAGATTACACTTTCTAGGTATGCCCAACCCCAACATTTTTCAAGTCATGCCACAAAACCCAATGTCATTATTTTTGCATCCACTCCCAAAGTAAAAAACTAGTATTTTTTTGATAATTTAGAGAAAAACTATCTCAAAATTTTTAGAGAGAGTATCAAATTTCAAGTTTTAGATAGAGGAATTATCTTTAGATTTCTTAGAGAGGAGCTATATCAAAAATTTTATAGCGAGAAACTATATCAAATTTCATATTTTTTAGAGAAGAATTATATTAAACTATATAGTATTGGGATTAATGGTGTGGTTTAAAAAGTACTTGTGGGAGCATGCCAAGAAACTAAGGTCCAGGGGGGTTTCTATAATTTTCCCAATTTTTACGGCAATTGTTGGAAGTTCTTTTGGAAGCTCTAGAAAATGATAAAATCAGAGAATATTACATTTTCTTGGAAAACATAGCTTCTTTGAAGTTATTTTGAAAATCATGCCTTTCAAAACGTTGTCCAAAGCAATATTGATAATCATGCCTTTCAAAACTTTATTTTGAAAATTATGCCTTTCAAAACCTTGTCCAAAACAAGGGGAAGCAATTTAATTGAAATTTAATCTTATAGTTTGTAGCTCAATATTGGTTCCTTTACTTAACACGTTTTTATTTATTCTGTGTTGTAGTGTCCAAATGGTCACACTCTGTGTTCTGGTTGCAAAGCACGAGTTCAGAATCGCTGCCCCTCATGCCGATATGACCTTGGGAATATCAGATGCTTGGCTCTAGAGAAGGTGGCAGCTTCCCTGGAATTGCCATGCAAGAACCGCAATCTTGGTTGCCCTGAGGTCCTTCCCTATCATAGCAAGCTCAAGCATGAATCTCAATGCACTTATAGACTCCTCTCATGCCCTTATGCTGGTTCTGAGTGTACTGTGGTAGGTGATGTTCCATTCTTGGTGGCCCATTTGAGGGATGATCACAAAGTAGATATGCATAATGGCTCCACCTTCAACCATCGGTATGTGAAGTCAAACCCCCATGAGGTGGAGAATGCTATCTGGATGTTGACCGTGAGTATCATTAAGCCCTTCTGGTCCCGCATTTTGTGTTTTCTTGGGAGTTCTTGAAAATTTTAGTTTTCCTTCATGAGGTCCTATGGAAAAATTCAGGGAGAAAATATGGAAAAAATTAGAGAAACAGACAGAATTATTACATCTGTTCTGTAATGGATTATCTTTCTTATATTTCATATAAATGTTTCACTTAAATTTTAGGCATTGCTGCAAAAAGCTAATAGAATATAATCCATATGGTTATTATAACAACATTTGTGAAAGGATTATCAATATCCCATCAATATGTTGGACAGTCGAGGGATAGTGGGACATATTATGGACTTAATGATATGCTTGGTTTGACCAACTCCCCCTCCGTGACCATCCAACCTGTTGATTGGACAGTGATAAACCTTATGACTATCTGTTCTCATGACCACATGCATTATGCTCTACTCTCCTAAATACAAAGGGATAAAATCCAAAAGATAAAGCATAAAATACTATGATACCAAGGTAATATGCATTTTCAAAATATTGGGATATTTATGCATTTTTTGAAAAAAACGATGATATCTGTCACAAGGAAATTTGGTGCTTTTTATCCATACACTTCGCGAAATCCCACTTCTGATGAGTTTGCCTTTTGTTCAGGTATTTAATTGTTTTGGGCACTACTTCTGCCTGCATTTTGAAGCTTTTATGTTGGGAACGTCTCCTGTCTACATTGCTTTCCTTCGATTCATGGGAGAAGATGATGAGGCCAAGGACTTCAGGTACGTTTTAGAGGTTGGTCACAATGGGAGGAAGCTAATATGGCAAGGAGTCCCTAGAAGCATCAGAGACAGTCACAGGAAGGTTAGAGATAGCCATGATGGGTTAATTATTCAAAGGAACATGGCTCTGCTTTTTTCAGGAGATAGAAAAGAATTGAAGCTGAGGCTCACAGGGAAGATATGGAAAGAGCAGGCTAATGTTCAACCACAAGATTAATTCCAAAGAAGAAAGCAACAATATATATAACCCATCACTCTCCTATTAAATGGGAAGCAAAAGAAAAACTATAAAACCCATCCTCCGAATGTTGTATGGAAGAAGAGAAACAGAAAGCCCAAAGATCATTATGGTAGGCTCTTTGTTTTTAATCATAAAAGCTGCTGGACAATTTATTCTCCTGTGCAGAACATTTATGAAATTTCCTCTCAGAAGCTGTGGTTATTCCTGAGCTCGAGGTGTGATTTGAAAGCCTGGAATTTTGTATTTACTTCACTTCTTTGTGTCTGTGTGCCTTGTGAACCAATTCTCTGTGAACAAGTTTTGAAGCATTCTGGATGTTGCTTGGAATTTGTTTATAATACCTGTCATTTTTTCGTGGCTATTTGATAGCTATTGTTTTTCCATCTTTCATAATTTTACATGGGAAACACACGCAGAATCTAGATCCAGCTTTGAATTTGTTATATAATAGGTGGTCTTGTAATATCTAATGCTTTCCCATCTGTTTTGTTCTATATGGAAAGATGTGCTCCCTTGACATCACTGTTCATGGGTATTTTCTGATCCAATTCACAGGGAACAATTTTCATTAAAGGGCTTTCTGGATGATGCTCTGAATGTGTTATTAAATATCTACTTTGCTTTCATTTCCTTCTGTGCTAGTTTTAGTCTTCAGGATTCTTATAGATGGAAACACATGGAGTATTATTCTTTGATTAATTTAAAAGTCCTTGTCTTGAATACTACCTTGTCTTGATCGCATGCTGTATCTTTGCTTTGATACTGTAAGTTCTTTAATCTATATTTTGCATAGACCACCAAATCAGGTTTCAAGTTTTTAAAAAATTTAAGCTTTTCTATTAGATGAGTACACACATTCACTTTTATCATCACTTTGTAATAAAAGCTTGTGCTCGTTCACTTTTATCATCACTTCGAAATAAAAATTTTTAAATGAATATTTTGTTTTTAATTACATCTTTATTTAAAAGTTTT
This sequence comes from Amborella trichopoda, assembly GCF_054954075.1. Classification (NCBI taxonomy): domain Eukaryota; kingdom Viridiplantae; phylum Streptophyta; class Magnoliopsida; order Amborellales; family Amborellaceae; genus Amborella; species Amborella trichopoda. The sequence continues at coordinate 2,584,339 of NC_142344.1, forward strand.
AGCCTTTTCTTTATGCCACTTCACATAAAGCATTTTCTAATGCAAAATTTCTTTAATATAAAAGTTGTGTTTTCAGCAAGTATACCCAAACAGATTTGTATATTAAAGAAGAATACAATACTGTATTATCTTCAAATCAGTCTACATGCAGCATTGATCTTTGCTTCAATAAAAAATTATCAAGCTGATCTGTAAATTATGAACATGTTTCCATTATGTGAACATGCTTATAAAATTATAATAAACTTATGACCTTTGTATCTGCTAGCATTGAAATTTGTGAAAAAATATTCTACACCTTTATTACTCAACATAACCATTGGGAAGCTTAAGAATAACGGGGGAAAGGAATTTCTGGTTACTATAACAGATTAGTTACTATAGAGATTTATAGAGATTGTCTGAAGCTGAGGACAGAAAACATTCATCCAGTTATTGTTTTGGAAGCTTTCAACATGGATGAGCTCTCATCTAAATTAAAAATTGCAGTACACATTTCAGAAGAACCTGATTTTCATTGGATAAACAAAAACAGAAAAAGGACAAAAATTCAGTGCGTTATAGATGATAAACCCCCTGGTCTCCTCCCTTGTAGCAGGCAGTTAGTCTTGTCTCACTCTTTTACTCTTTTCAGGGTTGAATTTTTTTTTTTCCCCCGAACTGATCAAGGAGAATATGAAAGGCGTCTTTCTTTCTCCAGTTTACATGTTTTGATGGATCCCTAAACCGAAAGACCACATCTCTGGTTCATTCCGATCATATGATTCCGGAGTCGCTTCACATCAGATAGCTTAAGGGGCTTTAATATGAAATCTTCTGCACCTTCTGCTAAGCATCTGTTGAGATAAAACATAGAAGTTTCTTCAATATACACATACATATTCAAGCATGTATGGTACTATATACCAGCAAGAATTTGTGAGAGCATGTCCACATGCATAAATATACTAAGCATATACACATTCCAACACATAATCATCACGAACCACATCTATGCATTTACATATCCACATTGACACATACACATCCACATTGACACATACAGACATACATGCAACCACACATATACAAACCACATCTCTGCATTTACACATCCACATTGACACATACAGACATACATGCAACCACACATAATATATACGCTATACATAGATGTACATTAGACACCGACACACGCATGCTAGTACACATTGACACATACAGACATACATGCAACCATACATAATATATACGTTATACATAGATGTACATTAGACACCGACACACGCATGCTAGTATATACAGATGCATACAAAACAATGTTAAAAAAAAAATTCATGTGAGCTAAACACGTACGCATCTTAACAAAAATTCTCCCAAGCGCATGCATATGGTGTACAACAAATGAGGATAGCTTGCATATTTAAAAGCACAATTGCTCAGACATAAAACATGTTAAATTACGTTACCTAATAACATACAAACTGCCATAAGCCAACCGCATTCACATATACATGCATGCTTATGTTAAGCATACAGTGTATAGACATACATGTTCAACGTATTGACATACACAATGTACATATATGCCAACCTCACTCACATATACATGCATGTCCATGTTAAGTACAACCTCACTCACATATACATGCAAGTCCACGTTAAGTACAACCTCACTCACATGTACATGCATGTCCATGTTAAGTACAACCTCACTCACATATACATGCAAGTCCATGTTAAGTACAACCTCACTCACATGTACATGCATGTCCATGTTAAGTACTCTACATATAAACATATATTTGTGAATGCATAAACACATACTTGCTTACAACCATTTATCCAAGTATCCATGTGTAGAGTCACTCACAGTTACAAAACACACCCAAATGTGTAACGACACAAGTGTCAGTGAAGTATGCGCACACACCTATGCATGTCCATGCATAATCCATACAATTACATGCACATCATTCACTTGTAAATATACACTCATAGATAAATTTATACAACAAACATAAACATAGTTAAATATCTATATGGAATGGTAGATACAATATACATTAGTGTTCGCAAAATCGAACAGGAACGGTTAACTGGACATGGGGCTGGGAGCAGTTTGAACTGGAACCGGACTAATCAGGGCAGTTAACCAGACTGACCAGTCAAGTAGATTTTTTGTTTTTAAAATTGGTCAAAAACCCTAAAAAAAATAAAATAAAAATAGAAAAACTTAGATTAAGTGTATAATATCTTACTATATACATTTATCTTACCAAAAAAAAAATTGAAACAACTTTTTATAAATTAATATTTGAGTACTATGGTCCTGTACATGATGCCAAGCAGGTCACATAAATCTTTTTGTTTCCTAGATTAGGATATTCTTTGAAGATATTTTTGCCATGTAATATCTTCTTCCAAGAATTAACATATTCATCCCAAACCTTACATGAAAAACTAGTTTCTTTTGTACAAAAATCGCTCACATTAGGAATGAAAGTTGATGCACGTTTTGGAAATAACAAAAGTAGCTTGATGCTATTAAATCAAATAAAAACACCAACTAATTAAGATAGGAAAAATAAAAGGCCTCTTCCATATAGTTAGATAAAGCATAATTCATACAATACTCTTTCGATGAAGATAAATAAGGCATACTTCACAAAAAGTACATCATATGATAAGCAACAAAACGAAAAATCAATGCACAACACATTGATATGTTCTATTGTTTTGTTATATGTATCTACCATATCCATATTAGTGTGTTGTGCATTGATTTTATCAAAAAATAAGAACAGTGGAACAAATAATTTTATCAAAAAAATTTTTTATTAAATTTTATTAAAAAACTATAATTTTATCAAAAAAATAATTTTATTTCTATATTCATCATAAAATTTTTTTTATTAAAAAACCACAATTTTATCAAAAATAATAATTTTGGTAAGTAAAATAGAAAAACACTTCCCATATTCATTAAAAAACATAAGTTTTTATTAAAAAGATAATTTTATTAAATTCAATATAGAAAAAAACTGCCCAAATTGATCAAAAGACATAATTTTATTAAGCGAAATGAATTTTTTTTAGAAAAATCAAATTGAGCAACATTTCAAGCAAGAAACGACCCTCAATGTTCTGATAATCAAACAATATGCAATTTTCATGACCTCGTGCAAAAAAAAGTTCATATAAAAAAATTTACTCAATCATAAATAAACATACCAATTTGATAAAAAAAGACCAACAAATGGATTAAAAATCTGTGTTTTTGGATTGAACACAAGTTATCTGAGCAGCAACTTTTTGGGCAAAATCAACCCTTGATGATCTTTGGTTTTCTGAAAAAAGTAAAACTTGAATCTAGTAAATACTTTGAATAGCAATCAAACCCCTCAAATTTCTTCAAGAACCATTCGGTGTTGAGGAGATTATTAAAAGAATGGCGGAAATTTTCAAAAACCTAAAAAATCCGCCATTTCAATCCAAAAAGCTATTTTTTTTTCAATGTTTAAATCCAAATTACTTGTTTTCTATTCATTATATAGTGATTTAAAACATTAAAACACGAAAAACCCAAAAATGGCCGCAAAACGAATAAAAAAAGGTGAAAAATTGGAGTCACAGTTTTCCTGCTACATAGAGCAGGCCTTTTTCAAAATAATGCCATTATTTATGCAGTACCGTTATTTACTAAAAAATGCCGTTATATCGACAAACCTGTCCAGTTAGCTCAAAACCGGCCGGTTTGACAAACACAGCCGGTTCGACCCTTAAACAACCGGTTTTGGGCTGGAAATTTTTTTAAGGTTATCACCTAGGCTACTAATACACACACGAAATCGGTCCTAACCGGACTCAGAACCCTAGCAGTTCCGAATGGAGAACCTCAAGGCAGGAAAGGTTCCTTTCAGTTGAACAAGGGCGCGTACAGCATAAACATGATTTGTATGCCATAACAATTAACATTTTCTTGCTTTTGTACAGCATAAACATGTTTCGATGAGTAGAGTATATCATCTGAAATTAATTTATTGTGCATAATATTTTTTGTTTGCTCTTGGTGCATTTCTTGTTTTGTATAACATATTATTTAGTTATTTAACTTTTCGGTAGTTTTTAGCTATTTTTAGTTACGTTTAGCTAAAAACATGTGATTTTGAATAAATTACTTTGAATACAGTAAATACAGCTTTCCAAAAAATAAACTTATGTGTGAGACTGCCCATGAGTTTATCTCACATAATTTTAAGAAGGACACTGTCAAACAAGATATATTTAACTACCATGATTAATTTTATTAAAATGGCTAATTATCAATGACTACGAATACATCCAAAAAAGCTTTCACATGCGAAAATTGAGCACTCGTTAAGAGTCTTACCTGTTGATCCTTGTAGGTACATTTTCAGAGGACATGATAACTACTGGGATTTCTTTAAGGGTTTTTGATTCCTGTTTCGTAGAATTTTATGTGTCACAAAACTGTTTAAAGATCATGTGAAAGAATTAAAAAGAAAAACATGGATGCGTCATAAACCATATTACCTTCACTCTCTTGAGCAGGTCATATCCTGTCATTTCAGGCATGCAGTAGTCTGTAATTATCATATTGACCTTTGGGTTCTGCTAAAATAAAACATTGAAATGTCACTTATTTTACCAGGAAATGGAAAAAAAAAGTCAATTCAACTAGTTTAGTATATGGGAGACCCACGTAACCAATCCATAGAAAAGTGACAAGAAATACGATAAAATGAAAAATAAAGCAGGGCTCAAATGCAAAAATTACATTAACAAAACAGAAAAAACATAGCAGGAATTGCAGTGCCCCTCGAAACATTTGCGCCTTAAAACTCTGATCTAGCCGAACTCATTTAGCGCGTATATATGTATCAGCTTCTTTCAATTCTTAACCACTCAATAACACAAAGAAAACAAAGGTGTCTACAAATGAGAAATGTTAACTACAGACAGTGAAATGTGGCCACCTCATATGACTCTTCTTCTCCCAGTCCTAGCAGCTCCAAAGCCCTCGGCCCACTCTCTGCAGTTGTCACTGCAAATCCAAAAAAGGACAATCACTAACACACACAAGTCCAACCCAAAGAACCCCACAACCTTAAAAAATTAAAATAAAACACAATAACCCAAAAAAAACAGCAGAAATATTTGTTTTTCACACCTTTATACGCAGAGCTCCTCAACAATCTCTCAATAACTATCCTATCAATAAGGCTATCATCTACTGCTAAAACATGAAGCTCTTCCTCCTCTGTTTCACCTGTGGAAGAAGAAAAAGAAATTTGGAGAGAAGATGCCATGGCTAAATTTTCCGGCGCCTCACTCCCCATTGCACAAAAACCAGCACCCCACTTGTATAAAACCACACACCCCACCAGGAATAGTCCGCCGAGAAGCTCGCCGGAAAATCTATCCGGCGAGAATCTCGGAGCAGTCAGCCCGAATTCCGGCCAGATTAAGATTCGTGCAAGGGGCAAAAGATACAGAGTCTCTGCATTTGCACAGTTGCTGTTAAAGAGTCGAAGGGCCCCATGATAAAAAGCTTTAATTTTTATTGGAGACGGAGAAAGTCAACCGGGGTTAGCCGGGAAAGTGGGTCATAAGTGGCCGGGATATTGATGACTTGCTATTACGGGGGGCGGGGGGGGGGCGAGGTGGGAGGGGTGGTACTTGAGGGGGCGGGAATCGAAGAGATTTGGGGGCGATTTTGTTTGGTTTAAGAAGGAATTTTTTAATGATATTTTTGGGGGGTTTTGGGGCCTGGGGATTTGATTAATGGAGGGTAAAAGTAGCCGTTGGGGCGGTGACAGGGTGCGAGACACGTGGAGGGTAGATGGTTATGACACGTGGAGGTAGAACATGGGTTTGGGCGGTGGTGAAATCGTAGAGAGAGAGAGAGAGTCGTATGGGGGGGGGGGAGGGGGCTTCGTCTTATAGAGAGAGAGAGAGAGAGAGGGGACTTTTTGGTTGGCTTCATTCTAGAGAGAGAAAGAAGTTGTAGTATTGGGGAAGTGGACTTCATTTGCCCTGTCTCTCTCTCTCTCTCTCTCTTTGGGGCGGGGGGGGCTTATGTTTTTTATCTGTTTGTGATTACGAGTCTCTCTCCTCTTGTTGGGGAGCTTTCCTCTTTCTCTCTCTCTCTCTCTCTAGGCAAGCAAATTGGCTCTTTATTTGTTCTGATCCTCTCTCACTGTTAATCGCTTGTGACACTTCATCTCTATTGTGATCTCTCCATCTTGATTTCTTGTGATCTTCCCTCGATATTGGGTGATCTCTCTCTCTCTCTCTCTCTATTTTTGGATCATATGATCGATATCTGCAAATCTACTCGATCTCTCTTCATCTTTACCACGACCGTCTCTCTCTCCTTTTCTTTGTTTTTTTTTTTTTCTTTGGCAATTTTGGTACTCTTATCATCTGACTTCAGTTCGAGATGGATTCTCTGCAGTCCTTCAAAATCTTTTTTATCAGTTTATTTATTTTGGGACTCTCTCTCTCTCTCTCTAATAGACAAAAGTTTGCAGCAGCTTATTTTGGAACTTTCTCTCTCTAATCTACAAGATTTGTATCTCTCTCTAGAGTAAGAATGACATCACTTGCCCATTTTTGCAGTTGGTGTATATTTTGTCTATCTTTAATGAGTATGATGAATATGACCGGTTTAAATGAGCACTGAATAAACTGGTCAGTGAATCTCATGATCAAAATGTCCATTTAATTTAGGGAAATCTAACATTTAATATTTGAATTATTTAGCATCTTATTTATATTTTTATTTAATTTCAAGGTAAAATTTATTAAAACGAAAACTATTTAACATTGGGAAAAGTTCATAGAGGGATGAAACCCTAAACAATCAAATTGAAGGCACACTTCAAAAATTTACTATAAGAGGTTGTTTCGATGCCCGAAAATCTTCAAATCGATCATTTCGACATCAAGATGTATGAATATGATAAAAAAAAAATTAAATTAAATTAAATCTTGAAAATAGTACATCTTGTAATACATTTTATGGACCGTTCAATTTTCAAGATTTTCAAATGTTCATAGATCTACTCAATATACAATATTTTTTAAGCTCTAAATTTTATAATTAGAGATGAAAATAGAAATTCAGACCAACACAAAGATTTCCAGTATTGAAATAACATATTTCGATTCTATTTCAAAGTGCGCCTTACTTTGATTGTTTAGGCCACAACCTTTAACATTTATCTTTTTGTTTTGATTAAATTTGAATAAAAAAACCAAAATAAGTTTAATACTTTAAAATAAATATATACAAAGAGGCCATTTATTTTTACGACAAGGAGGTCACAAACACTATTGCCCGTCAAATTTCTAATCGGGTGGTTGTTAAAATACCATTGATTAGACCTAAAATTCAAAACAAAAATTTATTGAACTTCGTGACACATCCCAAGCCATCCAAGTTAACGATAATGACTAAAAAATAATTGTAACTTCTTTACAACAAAGATAAATGGTCGCATAATATACAATATTTACTTGAAATTATCGAGGCATTTTGATAAAATATTAAAGCAACTTTGGATGTGTTTCCCAATTTCAAACAAAATAATTTTTCTAGTAGCTCATCAAAATCACACCGCAAAATTACACTGAAAACAATAATAGACCGGTAAACAAATATGGTATTGTACCACCTTAGATGTCAACAAAAAAAAAAAACTCAATGTTGCTAGCATCGAAGGGAAAAACTAATAAATAAAAAAAACCACTAAAAAATAAGACTGGGGTGTTAAACTTGAGAAAAAAATATATGACCGATGCGATAATATTGCATTTATTTAATAATCTACAATGAATTTTTTTCTAAAATATTAAATAGTTCAACTTGTAGATGATATTGATAAATAACGAGGTTTATATAGGGTGTCTATTCTATACTAAAAGTACGTCATCTCTTTAAATTTTGTTAGAAGATGTAGTTTGGATGTCAAAAAAACTTTATACAAACTTTTAAAAGTTATTTTCATCCCTAACCGTAAAACTTAAAATTTAAAAAAGGCGACAATAAGCATATCTATAAATACTTGAAAATCATGAAAATAAATAGTCCAGATAACTTGTTACAAGATGCACCATTTTTAAGATAAAATTCTTATTTTCCTATTGAAGTAGAATTATCATTGCGGGTTTTTCAACTTCTGTTCACTTTTTTTCTAAGGACACGATTAGCATATGGCCAAGCCCACACATGTAGAAATGCGGCCTACACAATAAATATATATTTTAAGTATAATTTAATCCTATTTTTTTAAGAATATATAATATTTAACATGGAGATCATAAATATGAAAGAAAAATAAAATAAAAACTATAAATGATAATTATATTAAAAAAACATTTGGACCGTTAGTTACACTTGTTTTTAGATTGACCACCTATTTGCATCCATCTTTAAAATGGATGCTTTATACCTCCAGGCTGCATGATGTAGAAATGCGGTCCAGCACGCATGAAACAATTGTTCTTCTTCTAGTGGATAGTTTAGATGCACTTCATTTCTATAGTATAAGGTTGAGACTTATACAAATTTTCCTTTGGATAAATTCCCTTTTAATAAATTAACTCAAGATAATATTTAGTACATTTCATTCTCCCTTGGGGAGCATACTTTTCATTTACTCCATCTAGTAAAACCCAGAATTCTAAAACCCCAAATACTAGCGAAGTAACCTTTTCAACCCATAGACTAAGATCAATATTATTTTTTTAAAAATTGCACTGGTAAAAAACAATGTCCCAAGATTGAAAGTAGACGGTCCAAATTTTGGAGGGCGAGATCCAAGTGTTAGAAACTAAAAAATTCAGATTTTTTTTCTTTTAGAAACAATCACCCAGTGATATTTAGGTTACTCCAAATTTTAGATTAAAAAAATTATCCTAACTAGATCTTGTGACGGATAGAGTAAATGTTCTGCATATGCTCCCACAAGAGCATCGTATACGCACTAATTATTTATACAAAAAGATTATGAGGGGGAATACTGTCCATTTACTCCCTTGGGCAAAACCCAATCTAAGATTGTTTTTAGGACTGAGTTTTGGAGATGTAACCTCTTCAACCCATTTATTATTATAAATAAAAAAATTTAAAACTGCATTCTCCATGGTCTTGAAAAAATTAATGCCTCAAAATTGAATAGAAACTATCAAATAATTTTTAGGCAGCTTCCAAAAATTTCGAATAAAAATGATCTTCTCAAATTACACTTCTATCTGAGGGAGTACATATACAATATACTCCCACTGGAGCGTCACATAAGCTCTCAACATCTACGTCTATAATGTAGATTACCTTTTTCTTTTATTTTTTTGTGGTAAGAATGAAGTTTCTATAGGGCCTAGGGTTTATTAAATTAAAATAAATGCTCACTCAAATCTCCATTCGGAAAGCACTATGGGCATAAGAAATCTTCATAATCTAAAATCAATTTTCAACACCGATAATAAAATTTAAAACAAAAAAAATGGTAAAGATCCCTAGATTTGTGAATACGTATTTTTAGGGTGAAATGGATGGTCTAGATGATTTACTGCAATTTACATTTTTAGAACTTGAAATTTTTTTATTTTTTTTCACAACCATAATGTTGAAGATCCATTTAAAGGTTTTTAACACTTGAATTGCAATTTTTGATGAGTTATGAAATGAGGCTTTACTTATTTTGATAGGGTTGCAGCTCTATCAAACCATTTTCCTTTTTTGAATATTAGATTAAGTGAGACTATCTTCTGCAAAAGACAAAAGGTACCGTGTCCCGAAAGCTCCTGCGGGAGCATAGTGTGCTCCCTCTTTCTCTCCAACTGAGGCTCCTATTACTGAGGGTCCTGCTACACCTCCTGGTTCACTTTTGCACAGGTCGTGTGCTCTCCCTAAGGAAAAAGTTTATATAGAGTCGAGGCTCTAAACAATCAAATTAGAGCCTGCCTAAAAAATTTGTTTAGAAGAGGTTATTTGATACCCAAATATCCTTAATTGATCATCTTGACATCAAGATGCATGGACAAGAGAAAAAAAAAGGATTTCAAGTTTTGGAAACAGTGCATCTTATAACACATTTTAGACTGTCAATTTTCAAGCTTTTCAAGGTTTTATAGATATGCGGGATTTACACTATGTTTTATGCTTTAAATTTTATAATTAAATATGAAAATATATTTTAAAACTAACAAAAAGATTTCAAATATTGAAACCACATTTCTCGACACTATTTTAAAATGGGTTAATACTTTGATCATTTAGGACCTCGGCTCTATACAAGCCCCTTTGATCTCCCTTTTCCTTTGTGATGTCACATCCGTCGATCATTCTCTCTCTTTATTTGGATGTTTGTGTGTGATAAAACCAGAAAATTGACAAATACCATGTTCAGGGAAGAATAATGATGATATATTTAGGCATAAAAAGAAGTCGCTTTAAAGTGTGAATCTTCTTATATTACATGAGTAAGGTACACCCTAAAAATCCATTGGAAGAAAGTGGTTGTCCTGATATTGAAAATTCTTCCAATTAATCATCTTGATCTCAATATGTATGAGTATAAAATAAAATATCACATAAATGGTTATACATTTTGGAGAATATAATATAAATGGTTAAATTATTTGTAAAATAATTGAGCTGGTCAAGTCAACCAATTTAGTATTAGAATAGTTAGTTTATGAGAAATTTTTGCTTCCATGCCTATACAAAAAAATTATTAGAAAAGCTCAATGGTTCTTGATTCAGAACCATAAAATAAGCTGGCCATTTCGGTAACATGACCATACTAAAATAGCTTGAGAAAATATAACATACATGCTCCTGTGCCTCGCTGGTTCCAAGGAACAATAAGTGAGTTGTGGATTCCTAATCAACAAGTATGGGTAAAAGTAAAACCATCATTTTCTTGGGGCTCTTTATTCAATCAAAATCCTGATATCAACCCTCCATATTTCAAGGTTAGGAACCAGGGACAAGGATTTCAATTTTTTTTAAAAAAGGGTTCCAGGTTCCTCAGCCTGAACAAGAGGGTTATTAATGTCATTTTGTTGGGCTCACTTGATTTAAGTAAAATAACAATACTATAGTTTTAAAGCTGAGAACAAACATATCCAATGAAAAGAATGATTCCAAGGCTCTTGAACAACAAACGTTACATTTGTTATTTGTTTTTGTCATCAATTTAAATCAAATGATGTAAATACTCATCCTATTTAGACTTGCAAATCTAAAGAGGTTAAAATGTAAAAATAACTCTCGATTCTTAACTTAAAAAAGCAAGGTGGTATTTTTGTCAGCGACTTGAGCCATTTACGTAGGCCAGATCATAAAAAATTTCCTTACTTGTTCAAGGTTCGATATTTGAAAAGTCAAATTTTTCCGAGAGGTAGTTGGGTGCTTGCGAAACGATCTCGATAACGCTAAATTTGTTGATTTGACCGCCTTGATACTTCTTTTTTGTGGTTTGATATTGTTTAGATGATTTTGAAGGGGTAGTTAGCATTTTAGTTTGGAGTAAGGTCATCTTACAAACCATGTAGCGCCAGTGACTATTTTCAATGTTGGGGAGTTAAAGGGCCATTTTGAGCATATGATATGTTTCTTTAGGGTGAGGGTTAGGCTAGAGCAGCGCCTAGTCAGGCCAACCCTGGACCTTGAGGGCTGGCCTAGCCCCGGCCTTGGGCTTATCAGAGCCCAGCCTTGACAGGTAAAATTAAAAGAAGACAATACAAAAAAAAAAGAAAAAATAACGGTCGGGCCGGTCCTAACCGAGCTAGGCCTGTCTTGACCTAACTTAGGCATGACCTAGGCCCCAGATTTTTAGGGCTGGACCACCCCATTGGCATCCCTATTTACAATCAAGTTGGCATATGAGATAGTATAGCTATTGTGACATCATGGATTGTCTTTGTCTATAGATGGAGCTACATTTGTGGTGAATCACATAAATCTCAATATTCCTTTATTTTATTTTTCATTCTGCTTGCTTCGAATGATGAATCTTCATAATTGTTTTTCCTTTCGTTTCATACATCGTCATCGACCCCATCTACAAAGTCAGGGTTTCTCAGAACATCCTCTACCTTATTGTATGAAAACGTATAAAACCTAACAATTACATTTAGTACACAAATGTCGCAAACATCCCACACAGTTAGAATTAAAATCGAACATATTGGGTCTCCATTTTCTTTGCATAAGATCGAATAAATAGTCCCACGGGCTCAAAATGTTATCACACCCCATCAGGGATCCAATTAAACATTTGACAAGTAGGAGTGATTTTAAATTTTCATGACTTGATATAGACTCTAGACGTCGCATTGTAGCACCCACCAACCAGACCACATATGGCTGCATGTGCCTAAGAGTAAATAGCATGTTTTTCCTTCTGTCCCTTATTCCCTCCTTCGTGATTCCGCTTCACTGAGGGTACAACCCTTGAATAATAGTTCAGAATCCATATAGCCAATCCCAAATAATTAAAAAAAAAGAAAAAAACTGTAACGATGATCTCCCTCCCAATCCACTCTCCATCATTTTATTTCCTTATCTCATTATATTCCCTCTATGTCCTCTCTCCATGCTTTTATTTCCTCATCTCAAGGAACCCAATCCTTAAGTAGGGACAACCCAACCGAGAGCCAGGAAGAAAGTAGTCTTGTACCTTGGCATGGGAAACCAGACACAAGTTCCAATAAGTTGAAGTACCAACACAATATTATAGAACGCTTGGATTGACCCATCAAGCCATAAAAATAAGGGAATCTCTCTTTACGATCTTGTACGAATGTTTTTGCTACCACCACAATAAAACAAGGTTTGGAATCTGAAAAGGAAAAGTTTCCCAAGGCTTTTCACCCATGTATTTTGCTCAGATAGGAAAAAAGATGGGGGCTTCAAAGAGTGCCTTGGATTAAACCCAACCCAGAAGTATGTATTATCTAAAATTTTAAGGATGCAACCTCTTGAACTTGCCAACCTCCAAAAAAAATCAAAATATTAACAAGGATGTATCTAACAGAGATTGTACAATTTTTAGATAATTGGATCCAAGTGTTTAAGAACCCAAATTTTATTTTATTTTTAACAAAGTATCTAATAATTCTTAAAAGCAAAAGTTTATATTAGGGTGAGGGCCTAAACAATCAAATTAGGATGCATCTAAAAAATTCATTAAAAAGATTGTTTCAATATTAAAAAACTCTCAATTTCAATCATCTCGACCTCAAGATATATAGGCATGATGAAAAATAGATTTCAAGTCTTCAAAATAGTGCATCTTGCAATACTTTATCTAGACGGCCAATTTTTAAGATTTTAACGTATTTATAGATCTACTCGATCTACATTATTTTTTAACTTTAAATTTTATAATTAGATATAAAAATAAATTTTCAAGCCATCATAAAAAATTATGATACTTAAACAACATATTTCGATACTATTTGAAGATGTGCCCTACTTTGATCGTTGTATGAGGGATGCCTTTCTCTCTCTTTCTAACAATTAACATCTTTCTCTCTCTCTCTCTGTAAAATGCACTCTAATATATGGATTCACAGCCCAAAAGTCAGCAAAAATTGAGGTGCGCAGACTTAGTACGCGAGTGTACGCTTTACTTTCAAGAAAGAAGTTTACGTAACTATAATGTCTATTTGATTTCCAAATATTGTAAGAAACAGTCGTTTTGATGTTGGAAATTCATAAGATAGCCTTAAAATTTATTTATACCTCTAGTCATGAAATTTAGAACTTTAAAAACAATGCAAATGGAACAGATTTATAAACATTCGAACATCTTAAAAATAAATATCTAGATAAGATGTTCGAGATGCACCATTTTTTAGACTTGAATTCAAGGTCAAGATGATCTTGTCCAACATCAAAACAACATTTTCTGATGGATTTTTAAGACACACCTTACTTGCCTTACTTTTAAGGTGTAAGGTTAATACCATATATCACCTTTTGTATTATCTTAAAAAAGTGTTACACAAATAGAAAAATGAGAGAGAAAAACGTAACTCCAGCGCATTTTTAGTTTTGGCAACAAACTCGAGATTCATCTTACTAAATATTTCTATTATTAGTAGCAAAAAGTGTCCACATACGTAGTAAGATTCCCTACATTCCTAAGCTCTTCTCTCTCTATCTCTCTCTCTCTCTAAAAAACGTGTCCAGATACAACTCTTGTATCCCCTACTCAATGTGCCAAGACAAGAGTTGGTTTACCTCTCTCCTTTTTAATGTTAATACCTCTCTCTCTCTCTCTCTCTCTCTCTTATTAGTTCCTTTATATAAAGTGCCTAGAAAGAAGAGACTTCTCTCTGCCCTCTGTCATAGCAGGTCATCTATCTATCTGTACAATGTGCCCAGCATGACAAAATCTCTCTCTCTCTCTCTCTCTTCTATTTTTTAAGATCAGGAACGTGTCTAGGTACACATATTCTGTATATTCATGCAAGATGCCATGATTTTGAGGAGTTTAGTTCAGATCTCTCCCTCACCTTAGCCCGAATGAGGGGAATACTTCAATTGCACAACGCAACATGTATGACAAAGATTGGCATTTTATGAATGACACCAACATTGGCATTTTATGATACGTAGTCATGCACGCATCTACTTTGCAAAAATAATTGCACTAAAAAAAAATAAAATTGCATCACCCAAGGGGACATTAAAATGATAAGTAGGGGGTGTAAACGGCTCGGGTTGACAGCGACCCGACGGATTGAACTGACCAGGGAAGTTGACCTGCCTGATCAAGTCTTCTAACAAACTTATTTCTCCAAAAAACAGTCTTCTAACGAACTTGGAGCAAATGGGTTGAAGTTGAGTCATGAGATTCGTGGATCGGCTCAGGTCAGACTTGCACTAGATAGGGACAGGGATTAAGTTCGGAAAGACTCAACATACACCTGACATGTTTGCATCCCTAATACCATGCCAAGCATAGAAGAATTACCAATTAAGCTCAGACTGAACTTTGTATTTGTGTTGATGGACATCATACATTGGGTACTAGCGCATTCTAGTATAATTTTTACAATTTAGAGAGCCAGCAGCCTTGGTGAGAAAGACCTAAAAATTAGTTAAACTGCATCAGGTAGCACCCCATATTACTGGGATATATATCCGAGTGTCGACATCTGATACTGATACTTGTATAAATGCCAAAAGCACCCACCTTAAAACTTACTTTTCAACTTACTTTTCAGACAAAGACATCTATACGCTAATCAAAAGCGATAGGCTGGCAATCCACCCCACGGATCCTTGTTCTAAAACACCGTAATGAGCTTTGATATCTGGTAATGAAAAATATTATGTTTGTAAACTATCTAAAATACGGAAAACTGTGTTTAGTTGAAATTGAAATTTTATAAAACTGAAGAAATGAAAAATCAACCGATTTTAACCATTCATTATAGTTTTGATTGTTGAGAGGGTGATGTCAAATGAAAGAGATAAAATGCAGAATTGAAAACCAAATAACCCTGCATTGTAGTATCAATTGATGAGAGGTGGACATCTGTTAAAGTGAATGAGATTTCAAAATCATAGGTCACCCACAATAAGCTTAATAAAATGGATGCTATAGATTGCATAATTTAGTTATATAGCTCACAAGTAAAATACTCTCGACCTCAAATGGCTGATCCTAATAAGACAGTTGAAAGCATGTATAAGTATTTCAGTTTTTAGTTTTTTTATATACATTCAATTTGAGTTAAAATTTTGAACATCTGTACTTTTCACCCCTCTTATGCACCAATGAAAAACATTAAAAAATAATTTAAAATTTAAAATAACCATAAATCCCCTAAAGTCTATTTTCATATTCTAGTCTTTTTTCCGAATTATTTTCTTATATTTTCGACATGTGCCCCAGTGAGGCACACATTAACAGGATAAGAGGATTCCGCATTAAACTGATTTTTAAAAAATAAATAAAATCAGTTGAGTGATTCAAGTGAATTTGGTCACCATTCAAATAAGAAGAGTGCATGTCTCAAAAAGTGAGAAGTTGTATTATTTTTTATGGATATAGTTTTTTTCATTTTTCAAAAAAAAGGAGAAGTTTGCACTTACCCTAATGTCTATCGGGAAACACCCCCCAGAAGATGGGAATATGGGTGTAATCAAACATGGGTGTGGTTTGTATGAGGCTAAGGCCTGAACAACCAAATTAAGGCGCACCTTCAAATAGTGTCGAAGATGTTTTAATACTAGAAATCTTTGTGATAAATTCATTTTTCATCTCTAATCATAACATTTAAAGCTTAAAAAATAATATAGATCGAGCCAAATTATGAATTCTTGAAAATTAATAGTCTGAAAAATACATTACAAGACGCACTTTTTCTTTTACTTAACATCCAGCTTTTCTCATGTCCATACATCTTAGGATGATCAATTTGACAATTTTTAGGCATCTAAACCACTTCTTCTAGTGAATTTTTTATTGGCGTCTTCATTTGATTATTTAGGGTCACACCCTCATATAAACTTTTTCCATCAAAGATTTCACCTTTAAAAAATAGCCAATATACGAGAGCTTTGATTACCGCTATTGTGCATTCTTTTACTCCTAAAAAAGAAATATGGATATCAAATAGCCCATATTTTGGATGCCCATATTTCACTACTTTCACCTGTTTTTATGGCCCTTATTTTATTTCAATGACTTCGTCTTTTTCCGTTTTACAAGAGATGATATTATTAAATTCTTCTTTCGGAAAGCTTAAAGTTATCTATTGCTCAAGAAGTCAACTCACATGGCTTCTCTTTAAAAAAAACCCTGGAGTTTTCATCAAATTTAGGTCAAACATCACAATAGAACTATTTCAGGTCACGCAAGAGTACGGTTATCTATTAATCTATTAAAGAGGATGCCACAGGTATGACCAAGAACGATCATCAAGAGAGGACAAAGTCGGATGTCGCAGCCCATAAAACTGTAAGAGAAGATTAGAATGGTCTTTGCATAAGGCGGGAAATTGTTCAAATTGAGCTTAGGGAAAACAAATCGACACAAGAGTGATTGTTCTTATAGATGGCACGAAAGGAACAGTTGAATAAGCAATGGTGATTGTTTTGCAGTTCACTTATTAAACCAATGGTTTAAATAACGGATCGATGACTCGGATCGGGCTTCCAAAAAACCGATCCGGATCGAGAATCGGGTGAATTGGTCAGAATAAAGCTTAAAAAAAATTCGAAAAAATTATTAAAATTCATTATAAATATTGTTTTTTAGAAATTCAATAAAAAATGAGGGTACTCCATTAAGAATTTTCATGTTCTTGAATGAATATGCGAATATTGATATGTTCTTTCCCTGCATGAACCGCCATTCAGCATTCAATTTACAGTATTTCGTGCTCATTGTTGCTGTTGGGACTCGATATGTGAATAATATGGCTGGGATAGGGTGGCCTCAGAATCATCATCTCTCTCATTTTCTCTTTGAATAATATGGATTAAAAAAAAAAAAAACAAATTTTCAAAAAAATCGATCATGGATAACAAAAAAAAAACAAATTTTCAAAAAATTCTATCATGGATTACAAAAAAAAATTCGATCATGGATTAAAAAAAAAAAATCACAAATTTTCAAAAAATTCGATCATGGATTACATAAAATTCGATCATGGATTACAAAAAAAAACAAACAAAAAAAAACAAAAAATTCAATCGTGGATTAGAAAAAAAGAAAAAAACAGTTCGATCATGGATTACAAAAAATTCAATCATGGATTACAAAAAACTCTACCATGGGTTACGAAAAAAGCAAAAAACAAAAAATTCAATCATGGATTACAAAAAAAAAAACAAACATTTCGATCATGGATTACAAAAAAAAAACAAACATTTCGATCATGTATTAAAAAACATTCGATCATGGATTACAAAAAATTCTATCATGGGTTACAAAAAAAAAAAAAAAAACAAAAAAATCGATTATGGATTACAAGAAAAGAAAACAAACATTTCGATCATGGATTACAAAAAATTCTATTATAGGTTACAAAAAACCAAAAAATTCGATCATGGATTACAAAAAAACAAAAACAATTCGATCATGGATTACAAAAAAATCGATCAAGTATTACAAAAAATCTATCATGGATTACAAAAAAAAAAAAAAAACCGTACGGACTCGCCGATTTCAATATTCGGACTCGCCGATCCGTACAGTGAATCGCGCGATTCACTGTACAGAATCGCCCGGTTCTCTCTAGAACCGGACGATTTCCGATTTTTTAGGCGATCCGGTCCTTTTTTACGATTTCCGAGTCGAACCGGGCGAGTCCGGTTTGACTCGGCGTTTTTTAAAACGCTGTATTAAACATTTGGTGTCCTACTCTTCAATAACTTCTAATATGGTTACACAATTTTCATGCTCCTAAAGAGAACTTCCCTTGCCTCAGCCAACATATGGACACAATAAGGCATCACAGGACTTCAAATAGAATACTCAATCTCGGTAGAGAAATTTATGGAGAAGTCATATGGAGATTCTAGGTAGGCTTTAAAGACCTGCCAATGTTCTGCAAATATATATTTTCAAAGCTATTGAAGTTGTTGAGTCAGCTAGTCATGAGTCAGCCTTAGTTTTCAGCGGAATTGGGACCCAAAACACACCCCAAATCAGTGTAAATCCATTCCAGGCCAAAAACAATGTAGATCTCATAATCATTAAAACCTTAAAATGAATGGTCCAAAACACATGTACAAAATAGGCCATTTCTAAAAGCTCAATAATCTTTTTTCTCTTTGTTCCCCATTGATGATTATAGTGATCTAGATGATAGACCTACAAGGTACATCCCTAGATACTCCAAAAACCTACCCATTTACTACTACACTACATTGGTTTTGTTGCTCATTGTATAGCTGGAATGGCCAAGCAAAGAGGGTAAAGCATGTGCTCATCTTGTATACGCATATGTCAAACGCTATGCTAAATGTAGGACAAACCACCGTGTAAGTCCAGATTAAAACTCACGTCCGTCACCAGCGTTTCTTGGTAGAAAACCAAATTAAACTTACACTCAAATGGGTCAAGAGCACCAGGAACACCACACAGTAAGGCAACCCACGACAAAAGCTACGTGCAAAAAATAGTCAATAATGCAATTAAGGCCATCAACTGCAGATATCTATTTACAATCTAGACAATCATCGCTCTTGTGCTATGGCCATTCTAATCTTCTTTGCAAATGGCCATTCTAAACTCGAAAGCCATGTCTCTGAAAGGGTCATAAGATACTTTTCTCCGAAGTCGAAATTAATAAAAACAATCTTCATTCATATATTCTATATCAAAAGATTTTCTTTAAGGGACTCACCACTCGCTTGAAGTGTATGCCTCAAGGAAATGCATAACAGTTATATCCTTTGAGCTTCATTGAAATCTATTTTATCATGAAAGCCTATGCATAAAGGGTCCAGAGCATGACAGCATAAAACTTGGGCTTCAAGCAACCTTCACATTAAAGGAATACCCACAGCACGCTAGGTCACCTAACAAAACTTTCGAGAATAATTTTTATTACATTTTTGCACCTTCCAACTCAAATATATGAACACAGGAGAGAGGCAAAGTAGGTTACCTTGCTTCAAGTATCCAAGCAGTACCCCCATGTCCACTCTTTTAGATGCCCTGCAATCCTAGAAATAATACTCAATAGAGATCACCTCCAATGACACGAATACAAGACCAAAATTGTCATCTCCTGTGTAAGGACTTTCATAAGCATTAGCACGTTTCCTCTTTAGTCATTCTAATATCTGCAGTATTTGGGATCTCTTCTATTAACTTGATTGAGGTTTCTTTCTTTTGTTTCCAAGGGTCATATTTGAACCAGTCCAGGAGTTACTGACTTCATGGGTCTTGTATGAAGTTGCTCAAAAGAGTTGGTCACCCTAGAAGTTGTTCTTCCTAGTTATATTCTGAGGTATATGGGGTCAATGAAACAACAAGATAACAAGACCAAAATTATTTTCTGGAGAAAAAAATGACCTAAATTACTTTGCTTCAGACCACAGGAAAATCTCAGGAATTACCTAAGACTTTCTGGGCACTGAATCCTCAAGGAGCATTTCAACTACAAAGAAGGGGCCAGTCTACAAATGGAAGACAGTAGAAAATTCAAAGCCCTTAAGATCAAAACCAGAGCCTTTGGAGCAAAGCCACCTGTAAGGTGTCTAAAAGCACAAAGGTGACTTAAGGAACAGGGTAGGGAGCAATCTCAAGACCTTTGGACGTCATGCAGGAATTTATGACTCCATCAATGCAGTAGCTCTTTTCACATGTCCATCCAGTTTGTTTAGAGGACCCAAGCCAAAGAAAGCCATTCACTCATCATTTCATGAGCCAG
The DNA here is from genome assembly GCF_054954075.1 of Amborella trichopoda. NCBI lineage: Eukaryota > Viridiplantae > Streptophyta > Magnoliopsida > Amborellales > Amborellaceae > Amborella > Amborella trichopoda. The sequence continues at coordinate 2,604,760 of NC_142344.1, forward strand.
AAGAGAGAGAGTCTATATGGATCAGCCGATAACCCTCAAATGTTCAGCTCAACACTCAAATATGCCAATTGCAACACAGAATTCCTTGCTCGGAAGCAAGGTCCAAAAACCAGGATATTACTTTTGTAATCAAAGCCATGGTAAACATTTTTCTTCTTGATCAGTCACAGGGTTCGCACTAGCTCAAGCACCTAAAAGAAAAGGGAAACAGAGAAAGCTAATGTTTGATTTTAAGACCTAAGATCCCCCACTTAATGACCAAATTATGTTTTACTTGTGTTTAAAACATGCACATTAATCTAGGGTTTATCCACAAGTAGGGAAGCTTCCATTCCATATTCAAATATCTTTATAATAACTTTTAGTTCCCTTAAATCCCAAAAGACAATGAAGTACTAGAAGGGTATTTAACAGTTGGCAAAAACTCATACTGAGTGGGAAAAATTCGCTGCATCAGTTTGACTCATCCAGTGGTTTGAGTTTTATGAATACATATATACACACACACACACACACACATGTACACACATATAATTTACTAACAAATGGTCTCTTAGAGGTTGGTAGCATATTTGATGATCTCGGTTCAATCCATAAAGTACACACACGTACACATGTAGACCTCCATGTTTCTATACAAACCCTTCCCCTATTTTATTTTTCAGATGATGATTCTCCTGAAGTTTCAAAAATGTCATTTAAAGTAAGAGTACACCTTGAATCAGATTACTAACTACAGTCTCGCTTACTCTGGTATCCATTGGCAAAACCCAGATAGAAGGCCATCTATCTCAGCTCTTTGGCATATGGACCCCGGGCCAAAGTGAGATAAATAGGCCAAGTTTAGACTATTGCTTGGGGGAGACTGTTATATTAAACTCCAATTGTTGCTTCCATTTTCCCTTGGAATCAATTAAGCATAAAATCATACCTTAACCAACGTCATAAATTAAAATTAAGACTTTGATTATCAAATCTACCCATCAATCCAATTTGAAGAGAATCTGAGGTCTAGCTCTTGGAAAGATAAAAGTCTACATGTCAATCTATTTCGAACAGAATTCAAGATCTAGGTAACCGAGAGATAAGAGGGAGAGACACTTCAATAAAATATTGACTGGCAATCCACCCAAAACTAAAAGGATCCGCAAACTTCAAGGAACTTGGAGACATGAGATAGTCTCACATTCTGCGAATTGCTGAATACCCCAGAATTGATAAAAATACCAAAGTCGGGTTCCAACAAGAAAACTCCTAGGATACAACCAGCCCAATGAATCACCATCAGGTCTCCAAGTTGCACTCTCTAGAGACCTTTGAAAAAACAGCTATGTGTATTGCCTTCTAGTCAATTTAAATGCCAATAAAAAGTGATTGAGCTTCGACATGGGATATATCTCACTTCTTCATTATGTACATTGAATTTGAACATGCCTTTGGAGGACACCCAAGCCAGCATAAACACCAGTCTTTGACAAGCTGAACTCGTAAGACTCAAAGAAAAACTTGAAACCCGCGTATTTAACAGATATTCAAATAAAAGACTTCTCCAGACAATGACCGAAATTCAAAAAGGTGTACACTTTTCCAGAAGTGAATTTTAGTTCACTGTCTCTTTACCAGCTACTTCAATAGAAGAATGGCTCATGTAAAGGATACCATCGCCTCCCACCATTTCATAAATCCTCAATATGCTCTTGTTGCTGGAGACATGTCCAGTAGCTCTAGATTGAACATGCAAATTTTGATCTTTCATGTCTCGGAGTCTAGTCTCTTCTTCAATTCACAGATGACTCCTAAACTGCTCTAAACTCATTTCCTCTAATGTATCAGTATTCCTGTAATATTTCCATGAGGGAGGTAGTATGCATATTATAGCAGCTACATAGAAAGGCTCGTCCCTTTCAATGCCATTGAAGAGTACTTCATTGGCTACAATCTTAAATACATGGACTTGAGTAAACAATTGGTCAATTTTTTATACTCTTGACGTCCAAAACAGTGATTAACCAAATACTTCTTCCTCCCAGCATACTCAGCTGTATATTTTGTTTTGGAGCATATTAGAGTGAACATCAAAGAATGGGCCGCTAAGGGCATCGAACGCATGACATTTCCATATATAATCATCGTCTTCCCATTGTTGTGCTTTAGTGGTTGTTCAATTGTCTGGTCACGTCCAGTTTGTGTTGTAGAGCCCCGGGGGTAGTAAAACCAAAGGTGGCCATTTCTATAATGGCAATGGGAAAGTGTTTCTAAATACGTGAGCAACCCTAAGAGTCCTCAGCAAGAACCTTCTACACTTCATATCATCAAAACGTTCCAGTCTTACAAAATCTTGACTTAGTTTTCAGCAGCTTACTAGTTGTCATCTTGTAATAACTACTCAACAATTCAAATTTGCTGGAATTTAAGTAAACCATCATCTAAAAAACTAAAAAGGAAAGGAATTTATATAAAAACATGGAAGCCCACACATGTCACCTCCACAGTGACATGAGTCCCAACATGCATCATGGATGTCGCTACACAACCATAGGATTGTCCATGAGAATAGTGACACTTGTGAAATCCCTATAATCCATATTTCAATAGTATGATCCATGTGGTCTATATTTCAATAGTGTAGTATATGTTCTCCACGTTTCAACAGTAAATCCACATTAAATAAAATGAGTTGTTAATCACGGTCCCTAGAAAGTATAAAGATCCAAACTATAAAAATTGTCCAAAACAATCTCTTAAAAGGGTAAGCTGTTATGGAACACCATTATACAAATTAACAAACCTCACCTATTTCAAAACAACTTGATCCAAAATACTCTATTCAACTTGCAAATCATGAGAGACAATCCTCAAGTGAAGGTGAGGGTGTCTTATAGACTTGAACACCCATGCAATGAGTAGACGAACCTTGAACTATTTCAATAATTGGTAAGCCTCCCACATAGCAAGCATTCTTTTTCAAAAAATTGTGATTACCTACGACTTGTGCATTAAAGGCCCTACACTCACTCCAAATTTTCATGAGCACCCTAGAGAGGTGTGAATTCTCATGGAAAGCATCTTCTACTTCCACATTCATATAGAAAAATATATGGAAGATGCCCTCCAACACAACACCCCAACCTAGGTTTTACATCATCTAGGCAAAAGGAGTCATTAATAGCATAGCTCAATCTCTCCATTCATTGAAGTTCAAAGTATTGGGGAGCCAGGAATAGGGAAAAATATATCAATTTTTCGTTATATAAATATTGTGATAGAAAGCACACTAGATATCATACAAGTGTCTTGTTTTCCCCTTGAACAGTTGACCTACAACTTGGGATCTCCTTGGCTACTAGGTGGGGTTCCCAAACACTTAGTGGCCTATCATTGTAGGATCTCCTATGTTTAATGGATCCGCTATTTCCAATTAGATATGATATGGAGCACTATGATTACTCACCTTCAGGAAATAGTCTCGGACTCTCAATTGATTGTGCCTCGAGCGAATGTTTCTTGACTTTCGACAATAAAATGTGCTCTTTGCAAGGTGTGCCGTGGATTTATAATCCCAGTGTACTTAGCCTGCAGGTATAGGCCCTCGAAAATGTGGCACATCTATCAAAAAGTTCTTTAGCCATTTTGAATATGAAATTTGTTCATAATATAGCATGTGGACAACAATGGTTCTCCCCACAAATTATTGAGTAGGTTAGAACAGATGGATACGGCATTCACCATATCCATAAGTGTGCGATTTTCCGATCGACATCCTAAGCAATATATTTCACTTCCAAAGGCTCCTATTGGTCTTTGGTTGTGAGCAACTGATAGTAAATACAGATGAAACGATGGGAAATTAAGGGTATTTAATATGTGACCTTCACATATAAAATCATGCTCATCCATTTGTCATGCTTTAGTAGGCTAGATTTGACTAAAAGGTTGATCAGAAGTCTAGTCACCTCTAGTTTGAGTTGGTATAGGGCCCAAGGGCGTAGTAGGACCTGAGGTGGCGGCTATTGTATTGACAGTGGAATAAGTCTTCTTCAGTACCAAATCAATCCTCAAGGTCAAGAAGTAGACCTTGGACTGCCCTATCCCTGGTTGTGTGGTACTTTGAATTGTAATGAATGGAGAGGTGGCGCAATGGATCTATTTGCCTAGATGAGGTAAAGCCTATGCTAGGGTATTTGGCTGTAAGGCATCCTCAATGGATTCACTCATTCACCTATTTCAGTGTAGAAGTGGAGGCAATTTCTGATAAGACTTGGACAATTTTTGTAATATGGATCTTTCTAAGCTCTATAGACCATGATTCAAATCCCATTTTATTTATGGCAAACTTAGTATACATCCCCTTACTTATATAATATATGTCCCAACTCTCTCAGTCATCCATCTAAAGGAACACGAAGATAGCTTTAGTCATAATGTCACAAGTCACAAGTCACAACTGAGCCTTTGACCATCTAATTATGATTGGACAGCTCAAAGTACTTTATTTTTATTTTTATTTTTCTACAAATCATCTTGACATGAAATTTGTCCTCTCATAGGGGTGCACCTAAAATGAAAAAAATATTTCTCACAAAATAAATGACCAAAATACCCTTGAAAGTTGCAAGGTATTTTATCTTTTTATTTTAATAGAAATATTTTTTATTTTTTAAGTGCACCTTATGAGAGGAAAGCACGCCCAGAATTTCATGTTTACATGACTCATAGAATAAAAATAAAAATAAAATATTGTTAAGGGGTAAAATTGCGATTAAAGTCATCCCATCCGTCCATTCAGATCTAATGATTGGAAGATGGGAGCAATATATAATTTATATCAGGGAAGGAACACAACAAAATTTTCCATTTATTTAATGTGGACCATTCTATTGAAATATGAACTACACGGACCACACTACAGAAATGTGGACCACATGAACCACACTATTGAAATATGAATGACAAGAATTACAAGTGTCACTTCTTCTCATTGACCAGTGTGTGACCATGTGACAACATGCACGATGCACGTTTACCACATCACTATAGAGGTGACAGGTACACGTCTATGTTTCTATATAAAACCCCTTCCCTTTTCATTTTTAGGATAATGATTTGCTTAAAATTCCAACAATTTCAAAATGAGATTACATCCTGAGCTAGATTAATGACTATAATCTTTATTACTCGGTTATTTGAACCTCGACCTTTTGGTAGAACCAAATCGAAGGGGATTAATCTTAGTATTTAGGTATATGGACCTTAGCCTATTGGCAGAACAAGAAAGCCATATTATCAAACCAAGTTTAGACTTCGGGCTAAGGGAAACTCTGTCATAATGAAGAGATCAACATTTTCACTCCCCTAGATTCTACATCTTGATCGACGAAAAGCACTTTTTTTTTTTACAATATCGACTAAAAACACTTTGAAAATTGACTTTTGTTTGATTGACTTCAGCAAGACTTGTACCAAAATGAAGTCCGATCACTTTTTATCGATTTGAAGGCAAATCAATACACATAGTTGTGATTCCGATGGTCTGCTAAGAGTGGACTTGGAGACTTGTCATCGCGTTGGTTGTATCCAAGGAGTCATGTTGTGGCACAAGCCTTCCAGTAGAATGTCATGCTATGGCATAAGCCAAAAAAGTGTCACCCACATTAAAGCCCATAGGAATTATACAATAAGACCTATGGGCTAGTACTAAAAAAGAAACAACTTGCTCCCATTCGCCATAACAAGAAATTGAACAATGAGGCACCGAAACAAGCACAAGAATTGCAAACATTATCATGAAAAACCGATGAATAAATTCTTTCAACATGAATGGCTTAAACTTTCAACAAATCCTCAAATAACCGAAGTGAACTAGGTGATAAACCTAACTCCTCTTTCACCACTAACACAATAGAATAACATAATAATGATGTGATAGACAAAATATCAACTCTTTTTTTTAATAGAACTAGAATTTACACATTGTAAAACAAAGCATCTAGAATTATTCTTTTTTTTGTCAGTATAACACAATACATCTAGGAATCGCGCTTGGGCTTGAGTGGTTAGTTGTTCACAAACGAAACACTACATCCTAAGTTTGATTCCTACCACTGAACTACCCAAAGTACATAACTAAATACGACCATTGGAGTCAAGTTTAATTGGTTATGATCTCAATGATTGAAACATTCCATCCAAGACTCGAATTACACGCTGGCAATGCAAAATATAAAATAAATATAATATCAACACTTTTTTTCTTTTTTCTTTCTTGGTTGGTTATCTACTATGAAAACTTTAAAAGTTCATATTAAATAAGCAAATGGTCTTAAAAAGGAATGATAACCAAAACCTCTCTAACCAGATGCCTTGCCTTTGGAAAGGTGAGAGACCATTGTTTCATTTTATAGTTCAAGGAAATTTCCAAATCGAATCTTAAGTAATAGGAATAAGCATTGTCTCATACCAAATAGCTGCTATTCACAATTATGTCATCTCCAAACACCACAATAGCTTTGATCCATGGTATAAACGTATAGTAAGTCCAAGGAACACATCAACAGTGGCACCATATATACCCTTAATCGTAGGAACCCACAAGCTTTAAAATCCAAATTATAAGAAACAACTTTATGAAACAAATTGGTACTTGAAGCTCACATAAATTTGTCCGTTATTGAGAATTTATTAAGGCTCCTTGATTCTTCTTTAACAAAGCCATTTGCAGGATGGAAACCTCCCATATCCACCTATCTCCATGAGAAGAATGATTCCGATATCTCTTGTAGTATAACCAAATTCCATATTACTCCTCAGTGGCATTATAATGCATCAGTTCCTCAGTGGCATTATAATGGATCAGAAAACTGATGGCTTTAATTGTCTCCCAGCTTTTCTTTATTAGTAAGAGTTAGTCCCCTCACAAATTGAAAAAGTATTTCAGCTATTCAGAAATACAGAGTGTAAGACTAGTTCAGATGGACCACTTATTAACAAATAAGTCTGTTTACTCCCCAAGCCATTTAGGAGTGCAGACAAAAACAGTTTTATTGGATCGACTACTAAAGGAGTGAGCCCTTTTTGCTCCACTCACTAAGAAATGGCACAAAACCCACACCGTTGTAACCAACTTCTCAAGGAATTCCAGAGAACAGTTTTCCTTTTTTTTGAAATTGAATTCCAAAGAACAATTTTCAGAATCAAACAGTAAAAGATAGCAATCAAAACCAAGTTGTAACCAAATTATCAAGACGATGGTGGTGATTATTATTTATAAATTACAACATTCATACATACATACATAGAAATGGTGGAGGTGCATTACGGAGCCAGAAACTTGATACGTTCAAGTGAGCATCTTATTTCAATGTAGACAACAAGTATATCACACGAATGCTGAGGAAGGATCTTAATTACAAATATATGAATGCATATTACCAGAATTTATCATGAAGCGTAAGACAATGTGACAAAAGGAACAAGTAACATATACAGGCACATTCCCATCAGGAAAAAACAAAAAAGAACAAAATTTCAAGAATTCACCGCTCCTCATAATAAATACAAAAAAAAAAAATTTAATGGAAAGCAAATATCAATAAAAATTATCAAACTCCAAATAACACATAATAATCAATGGATAAAAGAATAATAAAGAAAAGAACCAAACAAAAATCACAACTCCACCATCATGACCGGATGTAATAACAAGTTCTATATAAGTATCAGAGAAATCATCTTTAGATATCAACATATAACAGAATGCAACACGAATGTCCAGTCATCTAAGTCTCAACTCCCATAATACCAGGATATAAAAAACATCCCTTAAACAGAGATAACATATATGTATCTACACAAGTCACAGACATTTTGCATAAATATCTAGAAATCAGAAAACATAACCCTACTTCCCCTCGTAACCCTCTTTCTTCACAGTGTCAGTGGACGGAGTATCAGGAATCTTAACATAACCTGCATCATCGGCGCCTTCATATTCCTCGGAAGCCGAACCCTCATACCTGTTTGTGATCAAAGACCAGGCCAGATACATAGTTGCAGAGGTCAAAGCACCACAACCCAAGCCAAAGAGCAAAGCTATGATAACGCTCAGTATATCCTTGGTCCTCTCTCTGAGTGAATTCGTGAACCTGAATTCCCTTTCATAGGGTTTGATCCCGCGGAAAGCAGATGGGTCCCTTCTGGAGACCAAGTAAAGGTCATTGTGGGCCATGAATTCCACTGGTTTAGGATAAATTCCATTGATTTCCCTATAGATAAAGAAACTGAAAGGCAATTTATGGTTTGACGCAAAACCAGGACGAAGATTAGGTCGAGGATTTGGCTCCAAAGGGATTTGATCTAGGGTTTTGGGGCTCGACAGAGTGTAGGAGAATGAAACGTAGTAAGACTTGCAGGGGTGGAAATGGAGGCCTGGCCTGGCTAGGGCTCCAACGGATAAGAAACTCAGAAGAGAGAGAACGAGGACGGTCGACAGGGAAGAAGGCGCCATTAAAGCCAGATCGCGAACTCTTGTAAATGGAGCAAATAGGAGAAGCAAAGATTCTTTAGGGCATTATATAGGAAGGAAAAGTCTAGCGGCGGGCGCGGCAAACGTCCATCCTAAAGATGGACGTTGTGCAGCACAAGTAATGCATAGACGGTGTAAAAATAAAAGCCAAAAAAACATATATATTTTATTTTTAAATATTTAATTTTCTTTTCATATTCATGATCACCTTGGCTAGTTGATAAATCTATAATAAAATCAGTTACAAATCTATCATTATAATGGATTTTAGAAGAGGCCGCATAGGTACATATGAGTTGGCTGGCTCATAGAAGAGGGTCACATATGTACAAAATCTATCATTACAATGGATTTGTGGCTATGGCTTCCCTTGTTTTATTTGAGAAGGCGGTCAAATTTATGGCAAAAAATTTCAAAGAAAGATGGTTTGATAGGGCTATCAAAATAAATACGGGCATGGTTTGCCAAACTTTAAAATATCAAATTAGGGCGTACCTCTAAATTTTATGATAAGATGTACCTTGGTGAAAAAACATTTGTGACGGTGATTTGAGAATATATTTTTATTTGTATTTTATAACGTTTTAAACTAAAAAAATAGGAAAACGTTAATATAGAGCTGAGGCTCTAAACAATCAAATTAGAGCCCACTTCAAATATTTCACTAGAAAATGTTGTTTTGATGCCCAAATATCTTCAAATTGATCATCTCGACATCAAGATGTATAGGCATGAGAAAAAAATAGATTTCAAGTTTTGGAAGTAATGCACCTTGTAACATATTTTTGGATCGTCAATTTTCAAGATTTTCAACTTTTTTTAGACCTGCTCGATCTACACTATTTTTAAGCTTTAATTTTTATAATTAAAGATAAAATTTTAAGGCTATCACAAAGATTTATAGCATTGAAACCGCATCTTTTGATACTATTTGAAGGTGCGCTTTACTTTGATTGTTTAGAGCTTCGGCTCTATACAAACCGCACCTAAAAAAACATTGAAATCAAGTAGATCTATAAATACATAAAAATCTTGAAAATAGACAGTTCAAAAGATATTTCAGGTGATGCACTATTTTTTATACTCAATTTTTTTTTTTTTTTTATCCGTATATATTGATGTCGAGATGATCAATTAGAGGGCTTTCCAACAACAAAATGATATTTTTAAGGTGCACCTTAATTCTACATTTTAAGGTTAAAACCTTATATAAATTTTTTCCAATAAATAAAGCCTCACTTTAAAATTCATTGAAAATTACAATTGGAAAACCTTCAAACCAATCCTATTTGCTTCACCATTATGGTTGTAAAAAAAATATAGAATATCAACTTCTTTAAATAGCGTAAATTGTAACAAATTATCTAGAATGCCCATTTCACCTTAAAAATAAGTATTCGTGAATATGCAAGATCTATACTATTTTTTAAGCAACAAATCTCATAATCATTGTTGAAAGTGAAATTTAGAGCCATGGAGATTTCCAATGCCCAAAGTACTTTCCAGCCGATGATATAAGCTGAGGCTCTACTCTGTATTCATAAAACTTAGGCCTTAGATAAACTACATCCAATCTCATTACTTTAAAAGTGTGTTCAGTTTGTAATTTATTCAATGGAGACCCATACGTCTTTTATAAAGCCAGGAAATACTTAGGTTGGCAGGCCGGGCCTGGCCTTGGTCTTCGAGGCAGAGAGCCCAAGTTTGACTTGCGTATGGGCTAGGTGGCTTGGATTGGTTCTATTACTATCGAACCATGCTAGGCCATGATGGATCGAGTATAAATCACACTTGAAAAATAAACTAAAAATAAATTAATCAAGTTGCGCAGGACAGCCATGACCCATGGCTTGGGCACAGCATGGCTACTGAGACTAGACTTCAAGACTTGGCCCAACCATCGAGCTAAATTTAGTGGCCTAGGCAAAGTCGATCTAGCTGGGCATGTCTATTGATAAATTTCTCAAATTTTTGTAATATATCCCTGGCAATCCCTTTTGACATTTAATGACTAGTAGTAATTATGACCTTCTTGTGACATAGAATAATGTCTCATTGTATAAAATCCTTTCTTTTAATTGTTAGTAAGACCAAATTTGCAAATAAAATAATTCACAGCTCAAAATTATCCCAGAGGTTTACCTGTGAAAGATTATTCAAAGCCATTTGTTATTTGAGGAAAAATTAGATCTATAATTTTGAAAAGCTCGGGATCAAACTTTTCCTTGAAATTGTTTTGAATGTGGATCTAATTTAAATAGCTCAAGGGATCACAATCGATCTTGCTCTTTAGAGTGAATTCAGCAGGTTGGAGGTAACTATTGTCCAGGTTTAGAGTTTGTAGAAATTTTTGTTGACGTTGTGGGGAAACTCAAGCGGTTAGATTATGCACGTTACAAGTGATGGTGATTTTTTTGTACCAAAGTTAAATAATTTTATAATGCAATACCCGTGATATAAAAAAAAAAAATTTGGCCTGCAGCGGCTATGTTATCATTCGAGAGTGTAAATTTGACACGGTTTTAAATGCATCCTACGGAGCACCAGTGACCCTAGATCTCATCCTCGTTCCCTAGAATTAGTGACTCTCTATCCCACTGAAACCACATTCTCTCTCTCCAATTTGAAACTCCCATAAGCACAGGCTGCACAGTTTACCACACTCTACCTAACAAATCCAGCTTCATGATCCCTCATAAACGCAATTTACCTCACAATTTTTTTTATTTCACAAAAATTTGTTTCTTCTCTTCAAATAACTCATATATTTGTATGAACATCGTAAAACAAGTTTGTCCAAATTTTTAATTTTTTCCTCCGATATGATCTGTGTTTTTTTGGGTTACTTCATCGCTAAACCTGCCCATTCAAATCCGAAATCCCAATGGTTCAAAACCAACTTAGAGGGGTGATCAAAATATTAAACTTGCTCAATTGGGGATGAAAATTTAAAGGCCCTAGCGTTCATTGTTTGGGACTTGGAAGTCTTGGCACCCGATTTCGAGAACTTTATCCATGGCTTCTTGGGACCCGATTTCGAGAACGTGGCTTCGTGAGAGAGTCTCAACTGAACCGACACAAGTGGAACCTTAATTATCTCTATCAATAATCATGCGTGGGATCAAATCAGGGTTGTTGCAGTTCGGTATTAATCATTTATCTATGAATTGTGTCCCCCTTTCTTTGAGCCCTTCAATGGCTTCCTCTCCCCCGAGTGACACTGACGCAGGTTCCTACAATGAACATAGAGTCATCAAACTAACTCACAAGGAACCCACCATGCCTTTAGTCTGAGTTTCTACAAACATAGACTTCCTCAACCAATAGAAAATATTACATGGCTTTTTTGTGGTCAAAGCCGAGCTCTTCAGGTGGGCTTATGCTTCAAACTGATGCTACAAGACTGGGTGGTTAAGGTTGCAAGGTGTCATAATATGGCACACAAATTTATATTCCTACCGGGTCATTAGTTCAAATAATAATAATAACTACTGCATGTACTAAAAAATGGAAATTTTTCTTATAGGGTGTCAACTAGAAGTAAGGTGCACCTAAAAATTTGCTGAAAAAGGCTGTTTCGATTCTGAAAAACCCTCAATTGATTATCAGACCTCACGGATATGGAAAAAAAAAGAAAAGATTTCAAGTCTTAAAAAATAGAGCAACTTGTAACATTTCTAAACCATCCATTTTCAAGATTTTCAAGTATTTATGGATTTGCTTCATCCACACCATTTTAAGAATTTTAACTTTTATAATTAAGTGCAAAAATGGATTTCAGGTCATCGCAAGGTCTCCCGCGTGAAAAATGCTTCTAATAGAAAAGTTTGAAGGTGCCTCTTACTTTGATTACTTAAGTTGTACACCTTACATAAATCTCACCCTAAAAAATAGTAAATACTAATTACATTGAAAAGCACAATGGATTTTTGCATATATAATATCCACATTACATACACTCGTGTGAATCCATGAGTAGTGAACCTCACATAAAATTGTTTGACAAATATGCTTCACAAATTTGCAAGTTTGGAAGTCCTCATGGCTTCACAGTTCAGTTTTACAGGGCAAATATTTAATTATCATGAATAATCTCGTTAGTACCCACTATGATGCCACACAATCATAACAGGAGTTGCAGTAGAAATTTATCGTTATTTGTTTTTTTATCTTGCATTACCATAGTGTGATACATACATTTTTGTTGCAAGCACATCTGGCTATAGTGTGTCACAAGTTAGGCATGGCAAGGAGCTTGTAAATCATTTTGTTTGTTGAGTTTGAGGATATTTTATCAAGGGTTCTGCGTACTAGAGAGGGAAATTTTACATAGCTCATGGGCAGCTCGCCCTTTAAAAAACTCAAAATCATTCTTTTTAGTTGTTCGTCTTGCGATGATCAGATAATACAAAAGTTGGGGTTAAACGAATTCCCTCTAGGGCACCAATTTGATAGCATCATTTCCCTCTTAACATGGACATCCTATATCAACTGCAATTTCTCTCTTAAAAAAAATAAACTATTGTTCTTTTATTTTTCTCTTCTGTTTTTCTTTTTGAGATCTTCTCTAGAATGAACAAGATGTGTGCGCGCAAAACAAATACCCCTAAGGGCCCCAAACTGCAGAAGAACGGATACAGTTCCATCCTATCCTTGGGCAGACTAAATGTTTTCTTAAGGGGCATATTTATAGAGAATACCGGATTAATATTGACTTCCTGGCCTATCTTAAGATGTAGATTATTCAATACCAGCCTATTGTAAGGATATTGTAATGTGGTTTTCATATTGGAATCACAAGAATTTGGTTAATCTTTGTTTCTTTCATCTCTCTGTCTTGTTGGGTTTATGTGGCCTTTAAAGACATTATGAGTGTTTGTAAAATGAAATGATATAGTGGAATATGAACTCAGTAGGAGTGTGGTCCCTCGTGGACCATATTAAGCAAACGATGATTTGCTGATGCCAATCTGTGCTTAACGATCTAGGCAAGTCAGTTGGAAAAAACCCATGTTACCTGGGCATGAAGAACAAATCGATGAGGGTTTATGGGTTAGCCCTTGATGAGGTCGGAGAACATGGCCAGATGAGTGAGCCGAGGAACTATGTGATCCTTGTGTGTGATGGTGGCCTACAGAGACAGGGGCTAAAACCTCATCCATGTACTATTACATGGCATGCATATCGCTATATCGTTCGGGAAAGCCAGAAATCCACTTTTAGGGTGAAGCGTACGCATATGCGAGAGATACCCCTATGCGCCATAGAGTTGTGGTGACATTGACTTGTCTCTAGGGGAGGACTTGAAATCCACAGACTGGGATTACGATCCCTTGGCTCATCGGGCGGACTTTGGTGACCCGCTAATGAGCCCCGGCTTGGACTGTAAGTCATGGGAAATACTAGGTTGGTCTGATAAAGTAAGTGTGATATGTAGTCCACAGTTGAAGGTGGAGTGTCCCATGATTGTTGATTCCTAAACCATATGGATCATTTTTCTATCAAATTAATTTAATTGTGTTTGTTTTATGATGAAAATTATTTTAAGTTTATTATTTGAATTTTTATGAACCCCTGGATATTTTATTTATAATTTTTGGATTCATAAAATTAAATATGTTGATTTTACAATTGTTTAAATATTCAAATAATATTCTAAAATCCTTTTATTAATTTTAAATATATAAAAATATCATGGGAGCCCATTGTGCACATGGGCCTGCCATATGTTTAGAATGTGAGGCCCATGAGTGCCTCCCTTGGGTGGTAGGCCTCACCCTTATTCTTTTTCCTATTTTTTGGTGATATGGCATATGACCATATGGTTAGAAGATATTGACTAAATATTGACTTGATATATCTTTGAAAGATTTTGTGGAAAGATTGAGTAGACTTTTCTATTTTATGGTAGGTACAATATTTTGATTAGATTTAATTAATTTAATTTCTATTGATGAGAAAATGATTTAGGAATGGGGGATAATGGTTCATGCACCTTCCATAATGTTGATGACCCATCTATGGAATGGATGGCTCAGATCTCTTACCCCACAAGTTACCCTTGATCGACGGTCTATGTTCAATCTCACAAGAAAAGGCAAGCCAAAGAAAACCCTAAGAAACCTCAATCTTATTCAAAGCCTATAAAAAGAGATTGTCTATACCAAAAAAAGCTCTACACCTTAGCTTTTTATTTCTCTGTCTTAAGAAAGTTTCACTCTCTCATGTTTGATCTCTCTCACACACATATTGTGAAAGAACCTAAGGATTTAGGTTATGGAGTTCTTCTCTCCTATCTCCCAAATATGGATTTATGGCTAAAGGTTGGGTTTAGCAAAAAAAGAATTCATCTCTCTAAAACTAGGTTGCTAAGATAATTCACCTAGGGTTTGAGTTTGTGATCAAAGGGATTCATGTTTCATTGGTGTGGCTTGGCTGAAATTTGCTTTCCCAGTTCGAGATTGAAGCGGGATCGTTGATCCCACGCCGTCGGATAGTGGTGACTTGGTGTGGGGTATAATAAGCCCGATTGCGGTAATCTCTGGCACTCTTCCTTTTGTTTCTTGCAATCTTATCGTTTATTCTCAACCATAATGCATAGTTGTTTCAATGGCATCAAGTTGCTAAGATCTTGGTTTTATTGTTATGTTGATTTTATTTTCAAATTTATCTTATTATAATAAAGACCACATGTAAGTGATCTTTTGCCAAAAAAAAAGGGTGAAGAAAAAAAAAAATGTATTCCCCGGTAAATGATCACATAGGTATTGCTTTCATTGGTATCAGAGCTATTGATACTTTAATGTCATTAGTTATCTTTTCTCTTTATTGAGTTTAGATGAAGCTTGAGAATGAGATATAAAAAAAGCTAATGACCTTTGAAGTCAAGAAATACACCCACGGTTAAGAATTATTGAAATATTTCAACACCGAAAAGGCGCTCTGCATAATGAGTATTCTGAGCTATTTTGGAGTAAAGATATGAAAAATATAATGAGATATTTTTCTATTACATACTTCAGTGATATCTTGTGTCTTTAAGAATAGGATTTACCTGCAAAACTTCAGTGGGAGATCCTATAGAAATTGAGAGTTATGGACTCAACAATTAAGGGTGTCAGTTCTGACCATATAAAATTCAGGAACTGTCCATTGAGTTCCGTGATTTTTCTCACCATCCATATGATTTTATTTCTAGTTTAAATTGGACTGTGACTCATAAAATTGAGTCTACTTTCAAACAAAGAAAAGTTTCATCAAGAAAGTCCTTGTGGTTTGAAAGATATGATCAATTTATTGAAGGATGAGCAAGTGCAGTTTTCTGTAACGGAAATTACTTTTATGACTTGAAAGTTAAGATTTAATTTCTATTCTTAACATAATATTTTATGGTTCACACTAACTTTTTAGACTTCCATTCTGAGTCTAATTTGTAATAAAACTTATTTGAGAAAGAAATATCTATGGGAAGAGAGGAATAAAAATTTTAGATTGAAAATAGGTTAACCTGAATTTTCTGTAATTTGGTATGTCATTCATTGAAGACATGAATAGCTATATTTATCAAGCCTACTTAACAAAATGATATAAAGCTTGCGAAAATATATATGTTACTATTGTGTGTTTAATTTTAAACAAAATTGATTTGAAAGGGAAACTCCATTATGGTAGAGAGAAAAGATAATTTTACTAGATAATGTTCATCCAGAAATTCTGCATTATGATTTATTTTGTGATGTGAATGTCACTTATTTATTTCTCTGAGAAAAATATTATTTGGGATTCAAACTATAATGTTATGATTTGGTTTTGAATCAAGTTTTCAACACAAAATATTTCATGAATAAATTCTTTGAGGATTGAGAGGAACAATTTTTTTATTGAGAGGTGCTCAACCTGATTTTCAACTGAAAAATTTGCATTATGATGTAAATGTTGCTAAAATGAATATCCACTAAATGGTATGATTTAAGGATGGAACTAAGCACTATTTTATATTTTTTGAGTCTATTTCAACACTCAAAAGGATTCGAAATTTAACTCTTTATGAGTTGAGAGATATTATATTTTTATCATGGGATGCTCAAGTTCTATTCTGCAGTAAATTAAAAGATGTGGCATGTTAAGGCACTTCCTTAAATTCCCAATTATAGAGAACTTTAAGACTCATTTTAAAACCCTTTATAGTGTGTCATGAGTATGATTTATTATAGTATAACTTCAGAGAGATGTAATGCAAAGTTAGTAACATAAGAGACTCTATGTGAAGAATATTCGATCTGGAAATAGCAAAAAGAAGAATAAATATAATACCTATAAAAACATCTTGGTTTATTCGAAATGAAGGGATATATAGAGATACTTGGGGGTAGCATAGAAACGCTAAAGATCAGTGGGAGAATCGAAATTATGATATTTGAAATAATGAGATGAAGAAGATATTTTATTCATGGTGTAAAACAGGAGAATCCAAGTGTCGAAGAGATTGACACTTCGTGACATGTGAAACCAATAACCAATATATTCTCCATCAATTGCGTGCACTTCCAAGATCACAAAAGTCTGTCAAGCAAGTAAAAACAATGAATCAAGACAACCCAGGTACGACACTACATAGTTTTGAGGTATGAAATCTATCCCACATTATATGGTAATGTCATATAAGGAAATGTCATATAGGGAAAGTGGATTGAATAAATTTGTTTAATGTGCTTTGGTTATATTTTGGCTAATTGTTTTATGAATATGTATGGAGTATATGGACATTAAGTGATAAGTGTTAACAAATTTGAAAGTGCCGGTTTGAATATCTTGTATTTTTATGCCTCCTTGTGCATAAGTATGAACTACTTAAGGTAGTGATACACATGGAGATATGATATGTTCAAGGGTTTTGAGCCCTAAGGATGAAACACGAGAGATGCGTGCAGCTCATTCTAATATGTAAGCACAAATGGAGTGTTTTGATGGAACTTTGTGTGTTGCATGTGATGATGATCTCTTGATAAATTCTCCATAATTGCCAAAAATGAAGTATTTTGTCAAGGCTTTAATAAACATTATTTAGTCGTGCTTTATTTTGGATAAAATTATAAGATGGTATATATGATTTGTTTTTGTGGCCATGAACTTGTCTTGGTAGGAAATTAAAGGTGAATGCGGTAAAATGATTTATGAAGGCTAAGCATGTATTTTATAATTAAATTTGATGGTTTGGGAAAAGCCTAAGTCTATGAATATGGTTTTGAGAAAACCACATAGTCTTGCAAGGTTCATTAAGTCTTTATGAAAATCATTTTAAACTGTCATACTATTATATAACTATTGCTTGTGAATGCATATATATATACCGAGTCAATTTTTTTATTAAAAAAAAAAACATTTTGCTTGAAGGTATTTATAAAAGTCGGAGAAAAACTATCATGCACTGTTTTTTTTTTTGTTAAATACATATAAGCATTGACCCATGTTTCTAGTTATTTAGAATCCTCAATTAGTTAAGACTTTGAATCATAGGGAATATTGTAGGAATGCCATCGTTCTGAGCTTCTCTGATACATATTGTATTGATTAAATAACTTGGTTTGTATGTATTTACTACCAAGATGTCCAGTGTGGTTGAACCTTTGCGGTTCATAAAGGTTTTTACATATTATGAAACCAACAGGTATTGAATTACATATTGCATGAGACTTGATATGCTACCTCATGATATATGCATAAGAATGTTGAGAATGTATATGTTGTATGTGCAATAACTGAGTGGGAGCTGCTATAGTCCCACGGTTTCTTTAACTGTTTGGATATTCAGATATACATGTGCAAGCTATCTTACAGATCTAGATGATGCGAAGTCTACATCTGGATATGTGTTCATGCTTGGAGGGGATGTAGTTTTTTGGAAATAAAAAAAGACAGAATGTGACGGAATTGTCCACCATG
The DNA here is from genome assembly GCF_054954075.1 of Amborella trichopoda. Lineage (NCBI taxonomy): Eukaryota > Viridiplantae > Streptophyta > Magnoliopsida > Amborellales > Amborellaceae > Amborella > Amborella trichopoda. The sequence goes on from NC_142344.1 coordinate 2,623,223, forward strand.
AAGGCAGAGTACGTGGCGTGCTGTTTGGTGATCGAAGAGGCAGTAATAATTTTCGACGACAGCACGGTGACGATATGCATTTCAAAGGAGCCACGATTCCATAAGAACTCCAAGCATATAAAACCATATTTTTATCACCTGAGGAATGAGGTGAGATTGAGAAAGATCGAGATCCAAATAAACTAAATATTATAGTGGAGCACCTGCTAGTATTTGACATGTCAAATATAACAATAGACTACAATGTTGTTCACTCATGGAACCCAAATGTTTGGTGCTGGTTGTATGGCTATAAAAGGGAGCAGCTTATTTGAATAACTCTTTTGAGCTCATGAACATACGATCTCATGCGATGAAGGTACATGATGGTATTTTACGACAACAAGTCCATGATTCACGATGCGATGTGAAAGATAAGCTACGACTATTTTTTGAATGAGATCCAAGCAGCAAAGAGAAAATGTGTTGCCTCTATAAATTCTTTTTATGAAAGGATTGATGGCGAAAGCCATGATTAATGCATTGAAAGAATAAGTAAAAGTGCTTGAGAGATATTGTAATTGGGAGAGCGAGATGGGAATAAGAGAAAGAGAGAAAGAGATAACGTAAGGCATTCAAAGACAAGTGGGAGATGTTGGGTTTATGTGGCCTTTAAAGGCCTTACGAGTGCTTGTAAAATGAAATGATATAGTGGAACATGAACTCAGTAGGAGTGTGGTCCCTCGTGGACCATATTAAGCAAACGATGGTTTGCTGATGCCAATCTGTGCTTAACGATCTGGGCCAGTCAGTTGAGAAAAACCCATGTTACCTGAACATGAAGAACAAATCGATGAGGGTTTATGGGTTAGCCCTTATGAGGTCGGAAAACATGTCCAGATGAGTAAGCTGAGGGACTGTGTGATCCTGGTGTGTGATGGTGGCCTACAGAGACAGGGGGCAAAACCTCATCCATGTACCATCACACGGCATGCATATCGATAGATTGTTTGAAAAAACCAGAAATCCACCTTTTAGGGTGAAACGTATACATGTGCAAGAGATACCTCTATGCGCCATAGAGTTGTGGCCGCATAAGATCTTGGTGACATTGACTTGTCTCTAGGGGAGGACTTGAAATCCACATACTGAGATTGCGATCCTTTGGCTCATCAGTCGGACCTTGGTGACCCGTTAATGAACTCCTGCTTAGACTGTGGGTCATGGAAAATATTGGGTCTGTCTGATAAAGCTAGTGTGGTGTGTAGCCCACAGTTGAAGTGGAGTGCCCCATGATTGTTGATTCCTAAACTATATGGATCATTTTCCCATCAAATTAATTTAATTGTGTTTGTTTTATGATGAAAATTATTTTAAGATTATTATTTGAATTTTTATGAACCCCTAGATATTTTATTTATAATTTTTGGATTTATAAAATCAAATATATTGATTTTACAATTGTTAAAATATTCAAATAATATTATAAAATCTATTTATTAATTTTAAATATATAAAAATATCATGGGGGCTCATTGTACACATAGGCCCACCATATTTTTAGAAAGTGGGGGCCATGAGTGCCTCCCGTGGGTGGCACGCCCCACCCTTATTCTTTTTCTTATTTTTGGTGATATGGCTTGTGGCCATATAGTTGGAAGATATTGACTAAATATTGACTTGATATATCTTTGAAAGATTTTGTAGAAAGATTGAGTAGACTTTTCTATTTTATGGTATGCACAATATTTTGATTAGATTTAATTTATTTAATTTCTATTGATGAGAAAATGATTTAGAAAAGGGGATAATGGTTCATGCACGTTCCATAATGTTGATGGCCCATTTATGAAATGGATGGCTCAGATCTCTTACCCCACAAGTCACCCTTGATTGACGGTCTATGTTCAATCTCACAAGAAGAGGCAAGCCAAAGAAAACCCTTAAAAACCTCAATCTTATTCAAAGCCTATAAAAAGGGATTGTCTCTACCAAAAAATCTCTACACCTTATCTTTCTATTTCTCTCTCTTGAGAAAGTTTCACTCTCTCATGTTTGATCTCTCTCTCCCACATTGTGTCTCTCTCATGTTTGATCTATCTCTCTCCCACATTGTGAAAGAACCTAAGGATTTAGGTTATGGAGTTCTTCTCTCCTATTTCTCAAATATAGATTTATGGCTAAGGGTTTTAGGGTTTAACAAAAAGAGAATCCATCTTTCTCAAACAAGGTTGTTAAGAGAATTCACCTAGGGTTTGAGCATGTGATCAAAGGGGTTCATGTTCCATTGGTGTGACTTGACCGACATTTGCTTTCTCGGTTCGAGATTGAAGCGAGATCGTTGATCCCGCGCCATCGGATAGTGGTGACTCGGTGTAGGGTGTAATAAGCTCAGTTGAGGTAATATCCGACACTCTTCCTTTTGTTTCTTGCAATCTTATCGTTTATTCTCAAGCATGCATAGTTGTTTCAATGACATCAAGTTGTTAAAATCTTGGTTTTATTGTTATGTTGATTTTATTTTGAAATTTATCTTATTATAATAAAGACCACATGTAAGTGATCTTTTGCCAAAAGAAAGGGGTCAAGGAAAAAAAAAAAAAATTTGTATTCCCCGGTAAATGATCACATAAGTCTTTTTTTCATGTCTCTCTTTTGCACAAGTTGTTAGGTTCTTGAAACGATGTCAATCTTTTGTTGCAATTCATGGGATATTTCTGCAAATACAGGGAATCCTTGGTCTCTACAACATCAATCAATTGTGATAACATGATATTTCCATGGCATTTGCCATTGTGGAAGGGGATATGAAATAACTTACACAAAAATGAGGTCATATGAAATATAGTTGGACGTGGCTCCTTACCCATGAATTAAATTAAAATTCATGATACAATATTTATTTCTTATAGGCACAATGCTTACTTGATACAATTGAGAAAATATTTTCATAAGCAAACCCATTATTGGCTATGTGGCCTTTCAAAACCTTAAAGCCATTGTCTTACGCTCAGTGGGAGTTAGAGTGAGACTGAATCTGGGAGCTTGGTGCACTGGGGCTTAGATTCATATACCCCTTGTATTTGAGGCATTGAGAGTATACGTTTTGAGAGTATGAACTCTTGGAGATGTGTGAGGGTCACCTCCCAGTCATGATTGTATTGATTAGAATGTCTCATAGTTGATGTGATAAGTTAAGGCTTGGAGAATCCAATAAAAAACGATAGAATCCGAGTATTTAAAAGAGTATTCGTCCTATATAGAATGGTCGGCTCATGGGACATGAGCTCGTATCTTGACACGATATCGTTCTATGGCATGTGCACCTACAATCATATGGAAAAATCACTCTTTTATAGTATTATCCGACTTAGAAGAGCTAGTGCGCATGTGCTTTGAGATGACTCATGTATTTGAGTAGGAAAATGTCCCACATGGGTGCACCAGTAATCTATTAAACCTCCGGTGATGTAAAGCTCTAGCTCAGTAACTTTGATGTGACCAACTATATGTCTCTACCATTGACTGTAGAGCATATGTCCATTGGGTTAGCTTGAGATACAGGTATAATGTCATTCGGGTTAGCCCAATGGCAGACTCTGTCTAGTGTTATAAGTCTAGAGATCTCATTTACGTTTGGCCCAAATTAATCTAAAATTGATGATAAAATATTTTATATTAATGAGAAATTGTGTTATAATGTTGAGAAATCATTTAGAGAATTTTTTGGATTTGTGAAGAATTTTTCAGATTTTTTTTAAAAATAAAAATATGATTTTCAAATTTGTTTGACATAAATACCAAACAAAGACATTCTATGGGGTTGCCACATGGATCCCAAGTGGTCATAGGGATGCCACGTGGCACCCTCACCTCTCTATTCGTGGATGACATCATATCCATGTTGGGACCTATTTGTCATTAATTTATTTGTTGGTATTATGTTATAACATGTTATATTGTTATTTAAAGTTTTATATATTGTTATGACTTAAGTTTGATTTAGGTCACATGTTTTTTTTTTTTTCTCATATATGCCATTTTGGCATGTGTGAAGTCATGAAATTTTGAGAATTAATTTAATTTATATTATTATCAACATATGATTTTGTAGCATGTGGGTATATCTTATGTGGCAGTACCTTATGGGCTTGACCCATGTGAAACTTTAATGTTGTTAAAATCCTATTGGTGGTATCATGAGATATTTTATTCACATATGTAGATGTCTCATATTCCCTTTATGTCCATGTCCTTGTCCTTTATTGACTATCAAAAATTATTTAAAAACCATGGGCATAAGTGTAAACATAAATTTGGACTTAATGAGATATAAAACATGGAGCTAAGAGCTTAAAGGTAAAATGACTATAAACTTAGATTTTAAGGAGTGAAGGGTGTCAAAAGCTCATCCATTGATCTTGGTGATAAGATATGAATGATTGGCTTGGATAAAAGCCTCTCATGTGCCACTGATCTAAGGCATCAAGGATCAAGATCAAATCCATATTTATGAACTAAGTATAAAAGTAACTTATGAGATCAATTATAACCCTAACTTGAGTACTCACTTCAAAGAGAGAGAGAGAGAACCCTTGATAAAAATGTGATCACCCATGAGACTATCTTATTCCTTGAGCTTTCATTTGAAACCCTTCTATGGAGTAGTCCCTCATTTATGTGATCAAGCCCATATTATTGATTCATTAACTTATTGATTTTTCTTCTCATATTTTTAATTCCTACATCATTTATATTTATCAAAGCTTGTTGTAATTCTTAATTTACAGTAGTTTTCTTCATTTTTTGTCATGAAAACTTGATATTTGAAGAGTCCCAAAGCAATATTGCAGCCCATACTCATAGTATGTGTAGACTAGCTTGTTTACTCCATGATCTTGCGTAGTTTCTTGATCTTATTTTTTTAGAATTTTTACTGATAATATACAACTGATGAAATGTTTATTTCATCATATTTGAGTATAAGAAATAGGCCATTGAGTTCCTTTTTAATGTTGAAAAGTTCGTGTGGTCCCTTATGGACCACATGGTGTAGTTTCACCATAACTTCCTTATTTTGTGTAGTATCTCTTTCAAATTTTGAAGGGCTAATTTGATACATGTATCTCTTATTATTTGATCCCCATTAATTGAAATAAATGTGATAATTTGCTTCTCATTGGATTGATCTCCTTGAGTTATTATTATCACTCGTGCCTTAGACAATGAGACAAATTAAATCCTCAAAAGACCTTGTCGTGGTCCGAGCACAATGGGTTCGAACTATGGTTTCCCCATATATGTTTGCATGTTAATTTGATGTACTTACAGTTATTAAATTGATTCATGATTGGTTAAATTGAGTATGTTGTGTGAATATTGAGATTGTTTTTTAATCTTACGGTATGAGCTTTAATGCTATGCATTATTGTTTATATGAATTAAAATCTTATTGAATTATTATGATCAAATGTATGATGTGTATGAGATATTATGATATATGATGAGGATAAAGAATGGAGATGAAATTATCATATAATTTTGATATAATGAGGAATTTCGAGTGCAAGTTATGCAATATGTTGTAGAAATCTACAATGTGAATATTTGAATATTGTATTCAATTTAATTGTATTGTTTAGTATAAGATTTGTAAGGGACCTATTAGGGTTGAATTTTATTATTCAAATATGTATAAACTATGTTGGTAGACTCGAATATATGTGTTATGGTTTTGTATTGAGATATTAATGTATTTAAACTCTTGAGTTTTTATACAACGGAAAAAATTTAAAAGATTATATTTCTAGCCCATTGGTCTTATATCACCAACACTTATCTATCATGTATTCGACATTTCACTGAGAACTTTATAAAGGTTTTCGATGCGAATGTTCTCAGAAGGCAGCATATGAACACGATCACATGGGGTAAGATAACTCAAGTTTCACCAAACTCTCAATCACTGATTGTGCTTTGATGCAGAACTCTAAATGACGTCAAATATTTTAAACCTAAGATATAAACAATTAACTTCAGACACTGCCGAGTCATTTAACAGTTGGGTTCTTGATGCTCGGGACTTGCCAACGAAACGGTTGTCCGATGCGGTGTCTAACAAATAGATGAATAGATAATAGAGTGAATGGGGGAGAAAAAATGGTATGTCGATTTTTACACCAACCGATGAAACTGAATTAAAAGAAATGAAGACTGAATCATGTTGGTATGTTTTCGACAATCAGGTGCAACTGAACTTTCGGTTCCACATGAAATGCACATAGAAATGGAAATCAGGAGGTATACATGTACCTGTCATGGTTGGCGAATCAATGATTTTTAATGTGCTTATGCAACCGCAGCGATCCTTTGTAGCCGATTAAATCCTTTTATAAATGTGGAAGAATGGTTCACTGTCATAAAGAACAAGTCACTATTTCTCAAGTTCACATGCAAAACCATTACATCCTTCTCCCGATTTAGATTATAAACCTCTAATCCTCTCTTTTTATTTATTTTTTCTTTCTTTGAATGCTAATTTGGGATCTTAGCATGAATCAAACTCTAACCACATATCCTTGTTGATGCATTGGTAGCATCACCCTAATGCTTCCCATCACATCCAAGGATGGAGTTGGAGAGAGAGAGAGATAAGAGGTATTCTAAAATACCTCGATTTGTCAATGTATTATAATTCAAAAAACATTATTTTCATAAGTATAGAGGCCAAGCCATAGCATGAATGAATAAGGGGATGTCATTTTATGATACAAAGCCATTGAAGATCATGTTATCAAGATTTGACCGGTCATCAAACTATTAAAGAATTTGGTCTAATCAAAATCAGACCAACCACCTATCAAAACGGTCAATCTCAATTTTATAAAAAATTTAAAAAAATGAGTATAATAGTTTAAAATATAAAATATAATTAAAATTTTATTCAAATTCATTAAATTGGTTGAACAAGTTAAAACCGGCCATTTCGATAAGTCAAAACTGATCAAACATTGATCTTGACCAATTTTCAACTAAATCCTATTTTAACCGAGGCAGTAGGCACCAGTCGAACCACAAGTTCGCTCCTTGTGCCGACAATTTGACAGCCCGGCTCGTTGAAAGCATGCAAATCTGCGCTAAAGGTTTTCGTCACTATTGATCAACTTAGGGAACCAAAATCAATCCAAGTTAAAATCCAAGTGTGATTGTATATTTCTAATTATGCAGTGTGATATCCATAAAAGCTATTAAATTAGATTTATCGAATTCATGATTGCGTTATGGTTTCTCATGGTTTTTTTCTTATTCTATGTTCAAAAGGATTGCACATATTGGTCCCAGCCACTTTGGCACATAGTTTAGAAGAAAGTGAGGAATATCACCTTGGATATACCTTAATGAAGTGCCCTCACACACAGTGTCCTGAAGAGAGCTCGACTATTGACCAAATCAAATTGGGACTTTTACATTTTTGGGCTAATATTAGAAGATTTGGCCGATTTGATTCAAACTTGGAGCGAGTTACTTGGCCGAGTTATTTACCTTCGGCAGGTTGTCGAGGTGAGTTTGGTGTACAAACTCGAATCTATAAATATAATGTTATTTTTTTATAACTTTTGCAACTATGTCACTAATAAATGATGTATAAATAATTTTTTTGTCTTCCGTGATGATATCTATATTTTTCTCATCATATGCTCAATTTTTCTTTTTCTTTTTTAACTTTTCGGGATTTTTTTGAATTGTTTCAAGCTATAGATGAAATTGGGAAAATATCAAAAAAGGGGTTTAAACTATAGTTACCAGGAGCGTGAGCGGGAATGGCTCCCGTTTTGGGAGCGGACGCATCGGATCAAGGCCTGCCTAAAGCTCCGGAACTTGGGGAGCTCGTTCCGGTGAGGGTAAAAGTTGTAGATCGAGATCCCGTATGAATAAGGTGTTAGAATTTAAGAACCCTCTTAGATGTGGAAATAGGAATCCCAAAGTTGGATTCCACCAAGATTGTGTATTTATCTAGTTAGAAACAAAATATACAAGAGTATGAGCCATAATACGAGAAATAAAGCATGAAATAAACACACCATAAGAGCACAAAGATTTACATGGTTCACCCCAAGAGGGCTACATCCACGGACACAGCAACCTAAAATCCAGTATGCCAATGAAAGTTACATTACAGATTTTGAAATAGAGAGTTACCTCTCTAACACTTGACAAAATCCAACCGAGTAAACCCTTTAGATCCAGTCTCCCGATTGGTACCACCTGTCGATCTCTCATCTCTATTCTACAGTTAAACCACTGTACAGAAAAAGACCATCTCCTTTCTACAGTTAAACCATTGTCTACGAGGAGAACCTTGAGAACAACCTAGACATTCCATCTAAAAGGGAAACTACCCAAAATCCTCATGGGACGCTTCTCTACAAGAAACCAGCCTCTCAATTTACAGGAGGCACATCTATTTTCTTTCTCTCTATAGGAAGCTCTCTTCTCTCAAAGGGTAGACCTTGCTAATGCTCAGGAGGCCATGCTTCTCTCTTTTTAGAGGAAGCCACATTTCCCATATGATGACCCAAATAGGGCACACTAATTATCTGCACTTTCATATCGTATATATAAGGTTAGGAGTGCACACCAAATAAGAAACTTCTTATGTATTACAAATATCTCAAGAATCAAGAGATATATCCAGAGTCTTAATCGTTTTGGAATTCTATTTCCTTCAGGAAATTTATCAATATCAATCGCAATCCCACATAATAAGGGATTTCTTTATGTGGGTGATTTTAGATAATCATCATATCCATCACAGGGAACGCGTTCTTGATACATTGAGATCGAGGTCCTTATTTAATGGGAACGTGCTTCATGTAAATGGGATCGTGTTCCTATGTTCATTAGGATCGTGCTCCCATAGACAGCAGGTGCGAGATCCCATTTAAAGTTGAGTCACACCCCTATCTAAGAAAAATATATTCCTATTTGGAATTGATCGCGCTCCATTCAATGTTGGATCCTGTTTCTCTTATCTTGGAGCCAATCTTCACCTGTCTTATCTCTCTCTCTCTCTATCTCTCTCTCTCTCGACCTCTTGACATTCACCACCTCTTCAACCTCCGCACCTCTGATCCAATGGACCCATCTGGCAAGACGTGCCCCTCTCCCTCTCTAACTTCACAAACACATTCGTCAACGTCACAATGAGTGGACTCTTTCTCTCTCCTCGGAAAGCACAACAACAACAAAAATCCACAACTCCTCGCTCGCTAGTTGTTGGGGATCTCCATGGCGATCTCGAAAAGGCCAAACAAGCTCTAAAAATGGCTAAAATCTTCGATGAAAACTATCATTAGATTGCAGGAAACTCCATGGTTGTGAAACATGGTGATATCCTTGACAGAGGAAAAGAAGAGCTCAAGCTCCATTATTTTTTTAGAAAAACTCAAGCAAGATGCAGAGAAATCAAATGGGAAGCTATTAATTTTACAGTGAAATCATGAAAGCCTGAATGTACAAGGGGATTTCAGATATGTTATAAAAGCTCGCCTTGACGAAGTCAAGAATTGGGGTGACTGGTTTTCTATAGGAATTCAAATGAAAAACCTTTGTAAAGGATTGGAAAAGCAAATTAACATTTTTAATGGAGTACCCAAGAATTACCCATCTGGAATTAGGGCTAGAATAGCTGCTTTGAGTTCTTGACGCCCAATTTCTACATGTTTTTTAGCTAATAACCCTACTATTTTAATTGTGGATGGCTCTGTTTTTGTTCATGGTGGGCTCATCGATGAGGATGGAGTTCCAGGAATGTAGGGATCGAGATCCTAAAATTTTGGGAGTGAGGATCTAATTTGTTCGAGAATGCGTTCCGTGGGATATTGGGAACGAGATCCGTGCGGTAGCGGGAGCGAGCTTTGCTTTGAATGGGATCGAGAATCCTAAAAATCGGAGCAAGCTCCCAAAAAGTTGGGAACGGGTTCCGGATAGGATCCCGACGGCGGGGCGCCGAAGCTAGGTTCCTGAGCGGGAGCGCCACCCTACTTGGGCGCTCCCGGTAACTATGGTTTAAACCGCCTAGAATATCATTAAAGGAGTCAAAAGCTTATAAATTACAGTATGTTTTTTAATTTCTAAATCAACCAAGTAATTCTATATAAAAAATATTTAAAAGTTTCCAAATTGCCCATATTCATCGTTGAGAAGCTATAACAATTAGGCGTACTTCTGGTAATTTTACTCAGAAAGAGGCTTTAGCTGAATTAAATAAGTACCTCTTTGAGGTAAAATTCCCAAAGTAACCTAAACTTTTTTTAATTCCCAACACCAAATAGGAGCAATTTAGGATTTTTTTTCTTTTTTTTTTTTTAGGAGACACCTAATTGATATATATATTTAAAAGCGTAGCCTTCAGTGTAATTTATAATCTTTTGACTCTTTTGTGATAGTATAAGGGGTTTCGACTCCTTTTTTGATATTTTCTGATGAATTTTTTCTATATTTTCATGGAAAAATAACAAAAGGGGTTAAAATCCCATACAATATTACTAAAGGGGTTAAAAGCCCATACAATATTACTAAAAAGGTCAAAATATTATAAATTACAATGGTATGCATTTAAATTACTATATTAACCATGTACTTCCTCATAAAAAAAATTGAAATATTCCCAAGTTTCCAATGTTCGGTGTTGGGAAGCGAGAACTATTTGTGGAATTTTGGTACTTTCACCCAGAGGGATAATTCACTCATTCAGTTGAGGCCTCTTTCACGATAAAATTGCCAAGGTAATCTTAATTATTATGGCTACTTAAGACCATGGGGAATTTGGAGATTTTTTACCATTTTCTATAAGGAAGTACCAGATTGGTATAGCAACTCAAAAGTTTCTATAAGAAAGGTACCAGAATGATATAGAAACTCGAAAGCAATACCCTTCAAATGTAATTTGTAATTTTTGACCCCTTAAGTGATATTATAAGGGATTTCAACCCTTTTTTTTTATATTTTCTCATATTTTTATACATTTTTCCATCTGTTCTAAACTTTTAATATTTTTTATAACTTATTTTTCTTTTTGCTGATTTTTTTTACTTGCGTCAATTTTTTATATTTATAGCCCTTTCTGGGATCATACCTGACTCGGGCAAGTCGTCGAATTCACGCGAGTTACTCTGTTGGGGTAGGAGCTGAGTTTCGAGCCTGTGCCGAGTAATTGAACATTAAGTTTAGACTTTCGTTATCCTTCCCATTGTGCGCAATTGAAGAATGTGATTAGGGGTAGCAATGGACCCAAACCTGACCCGGGACCAAGCGTGTCCGGTTAGGTTCAAAACCTGGACCCAAACACTATTTGGGTCCGGTTGGACCAGACCCATACTAGTAAACGGTTGGAGATAAAATACTACAAGTCCTATTCGTTTGGATATATCAAGAATCGTATGCAATATGAACTCGTAGCCATCTTTAGTTACTAAACAATAAATCAGACGGCTTGAAATCTAATAGCAGGTGATTGTGACCTTGTTGCTAATAATATAGGTATTTGATGGTAAAAAAAAAAAAAAGAAACTCATGGTGAGGGTGGCAATGGATCCGACCATACCCGGGACCAAACGGGTGCATGGGTCTAGCTTCAAAACCTAGACCCAAATAATATTCAGATTTGGGTTCAGTTCTAATGGAACCGGACCCGTTGCACCCCTAATGTTATTACCCCTAATGTTATTATCATTTACGTTTGAATATCTTTCCTCTATTTCGCTAGTTAATATGGCGATGAGATTCTTTCCGGTTTATCTGTCTAAAAGCGAAGTTTGTTAGATTTGATTCGTTTGAAGTTTGAAATTTTGCTTCGTTACTTTCTTTTCTTTTTTTAATGTAGAAAGGTTTGTGGAGTATAACCAACTTTGGAGAAGGTAGGATAATGAATGCTTAGGATAATGGACTCCTTTGAATGAAGGGTAACCTTTCCCATAAGAAAAGGAGAGGGTAAATAAAATGCACAAAAAAAAGTGACATTGGAGTTTCCTTAAATAAAGATTAACTATTTGGATAAATCTCAATTTATGAGTATTTTTTGGCCTTTCAATTTAGGAGTATTTTTTTTTGGCTTTTAAATTTTTGCATTAAAGAGAACTTAAGTGTAGTTTTAACAAGCGTTAAGATGAGAAGTAGGCTTAGGTGGGTTGGTCATGTGTTGTGCAAACCCAATATAATAAATGTTAAAAGGTTCAAGTTGGTTCAAATGGAAGGCTAAAAAAAGACAAATGATATATCCAAAACGACATGGTTAGAAGTAGTGAGAAAAGATATAGATACTTATAGCCCTATTGAGAGTATAATACTTGATACAACAGAATAACATACTACGATTCATATAGCATACCCCAAATAATTGAGAAAAGACTCTGATGACGATCCTCTTTAATTTAACACCCAATTTCTAAAAAGAAAAAAGAAAAAAATCATCTTAAGTAAATTTTCCACTAGGTGGAGTATGTGGACAATATGATTATGTGGGAGCTTAGTACCCAGACTTTAAATAAATATAATTACATATTCAATTACTTTGATATCTTTCATATCTTGACTACAAATTGTCAATACATATGAGCTTGGAAGCAGAAAGGGACTTGAAGACATATAATTGAGAAATATAGTGGATGGACATATATTATGCTTGTAAGATCTATTACTTATTTAGTTACCAAATCTCTATCCTTGATTTTGACACGTACAAAATCACATTCACATCAAACCCTAAATTAGGACGATTTCCAAACAGCTGCCACATGGATTCCAAAAAATACTTTTTCTCATCTTTTCTACCAAGTCCACGTAATCTTGTGTTTATTTTCTTAAGATTTGGCTTTTTGGTATCTTTTCCACGTAGTTGCCACATGGATCTTACATTTAACTGTTGTAAAGTGAAGGGAGAGAAACATTAATAAATTTAAGGAACTAAAATGTGATTTTATAAAGGGGCAGGGAATTAGTTTTCTTTGAAAGAGGGAAATTTATAAAAATGTACCTAAAATTGCAACTATTTAAATTATTATATATTTTAACTCATGATTAGTGTCTTTTAAAATAAAAAAAGGGGGTGCGATGTTAAATAGTTAATCTCTTAGGTATTTTTTCAATAAAAATAAAACTATTCTCCTCATATCCTCAAGAAAAGGGATTTATTTGATATGACTATGACCAATTACAATTAGGACTTTTGAAGGTTGCCTATAAAGATAAGGAAGATTATTTCTTTCATGACTTCTTAATTACTTTCTCTTTTTTTTTTTTCTTTTTTTTTTTTTTCTTTTACCACTGCTAAAGTTTCTCAATTTAAAATTGATCAAGTTCAATATTTTGAGGTTTAGCCTGCAAGCTAAGCTAAGACTATGAGAAGTTGTGTAATGCTGATTTCATTGAAAGGTACGCCATATCTAGTTTAGAAATTGTCCTCAAACTTAGTCATGCTTGTAAGTTGTTTCACTTGTTTTTTTGTGATTTAATCCATTTTGAGAACCTTTGCTCTTCAAATTTCAAATCCTAGGAAATAACATGTGCATAGATTATGCTTGACATCATAAAGTCCTTTGAATTCTCCATTATTGGCCTATGTTGATTTAGGGTTCTCAAGGTCTTGTGCATGTATTGTTTGTTTTGTTTTGTTTTGTGTTGGGAGAACATGAACTGGGAAGAGGACCTTTACCTAAAATTTCAATAATAGATACATAGCCCTTCCATAGGAATCTTACATATCATAATCCCTAAAAAGAAAAGAATAGGCCAGGTTCACCAATACTAGCTTCTCTCTATAATGTGAATAGTGCATCAATTGTCCAAATGTACCCAACAAAATTTAATGGTCACAGCTGAACTTTGAAATTTCAATGGAGAATTTTTTTTGTTTTCACACTATTTACTGCAAAAAGAGGGATCTCCCTCAAATAGTAAGCCTAATGCAAATCATTTGAAATTAACATCTCCATAGCAAAAATGTCTGCCGCATCATCAACATCAACATCCACAACCGTGTAACACGGACATGCATGTTTATGGTTTTTGTTTTTTTCATATCTAGCACTAATAACACCCAACCTGATATTTTTGAACTTTTTTTTTTTTTAAATTTCATTACAAAAATAATTAAAATCACTTAAATCCTACTTTCATCTTTCTAAAATGTATGTAGATGTGTCATGTCTGAAAAATCAATTTTAAAATTAACAATTCTAATATTATAATCTGTATCAAACACACAAAAAATATAGTATCTAAGTAAAAGATCCACACTGGTAAGAAGGGCTCTATGGAGTCACCAAACCAAGCAACATCCATAAAGCAAGGGGTTTTGACACTACCAAGGAAAACTCTTAATTAGCAATAACTTGTTGTAGATTCAAGTGGATAGCCCCAATAAAAAATTATTGTATATTTTACAAAATAAATATTCTCTTGCAAAGTATATGTTCACACTGAAAGAGAATATTTTTATAAGCCTTTCATTTATTTCCAACTAAAGAAACCATATACCAAGGAATAAGAACGGAACCCCATGTTTAGTTGGCTACTATCCACCAACCAAATGGCTTGGTAATATTTGTTGGGGTAATCATCAGTAATATTCTTTAATTTTTGACAAATGAGAAAAAAATTTCAACTTTCATAAATCTCATCTACAATCTTTTTCCTTAAATCTCGTCCACAGCTTTTTTTTCCTTAGTTTTGGCATTTAAAATCCTTCGAGTTTTCATGGCTTAAATGCCGTATAAAATGGGGTAGTTATTACAACACTCAAAGTACTAAAATACTAGAACTTCACGATAATACGAATACTGTGAAAACTATTTTGATAAAAAAAAAAAGCTAAAAAAAAGTATGGATGAAATTTATAAAAGCAGAAGGTTTTTTTTCCAATTAAGCGAAAATAATTATATATATTTCTGATAATTCCCCTCTTTGTTTTTACTCCCTCTCTCCAATCAAAGAATGATTAAGATACCCTCACTAGATCGCTTTCCAAGAGTTAATGTCACAAAGCCGACCAAATAAAATCTAACCCTAAACCCAACAAAAAAACATAGCTTATCTTGCCATATTTTACCCCATTTTATTGCCATACGCCACCACAAACATAGGAAAAGCAGATTCGATGTGGACTCGAGACCTAAACTGATCCTCAATCACATATAAACATTTTAATTAGCCATTGCACTCATCGTAATCTTCATTTTAAAACCCTGATTGAGAGATTTAATATGGTAGTTCCATTTGGATAGAGATTGACTGCTTCAAGTTGTGCAATTCAATCTAAACTTAGAGATCTCATAGAGATATGATAAGGAAGATACGACTTTAAGCATGTTTTTTTGAATAAATGATGTCATGCTCATATATAGCAATTTCCTTGTCCAAAAATAAGAGGACATAAATTAGTATCACTTAGAGATTTTGTGTTTGTCTAGTCTAAGATATTGTGTTATTCAGGAAAATATGCTCGTATCCATTTCTAACCAAATTCGAACAATTCCTACTGAGAATGAATTCTCTCTCATGGAAAAGTGAGATTTTTGAAGCAGTTTCTGATCCTCGGCATCATAAGTAATGGATCCTACCTGTTTCTCTCTCATCGGATAACATATAGGAGTATTATTAGAATTGGACTACGCACCGAACATGTGAGAATTTTATCCAGTTAAAACCGGTCCAATAACCAGTTGAATTGGTTGGACCGATTTTTAGAGAAAAAGAAAAAAAGTTTGATTAAAAGTTTAAAAATATAAAATGTAATAAAATATTTTTTCTAAATTTATTTAGGTGGTTGAACTGTTCAAAGCTAGCTCCTCAGCCAGCCAAAACAGATGAAACTTTAGTTTTGAGGGGTTTTTTTTTACCAAAATCTATTTCTATCTTAAATCAAACCGGCCATGGTACTTGTCGGCGATCCGACCGGTTTGATCCTAAGTACAAAGTAGATGTTGTCCTTTTTTGTTTGCAGCTATCTGTGAAGTATTTGGTGTAACCTAATGTCTGTCTTATATTGACCCCGAGGCCTCCTGTTCTCGGGCCCTAATTGGCAGGGCCCTGATTTTATTTTGGTGTTTTTATACCCTTCAGGTCACATAACAAGTGGATACTGGCTATGTTTTTCTCTCATCCAATAAAACAAAGTTGATACGAACCCTGTTGTGTGCAGTGATGTTTGAATTATTTGGTGCAATCTAATGTCTATCCTATATTGATACTGGCCCTGACCCTTATTGGTAGGGTCCGAAGGTTAGGCCTTAATTTTATATCTTTTCACACTTTTGATGACTCTGCAAGAGTATTTTGCTCAACACATGTCTCTCTCTCTAGGTTTCTTTTGTCATTCTATTTGTTTCTTCTTTTTTAATCATTTTGATTTATCGTTTTGTTGTTCTCTTGGGTTCCACATGGGCTACTTTTATATTATAGTTGGTAGACTTTTCATAGAAACCGCATATAACTACTCCAAGAGTAAATTCAAAAGAAGAATCAAGCATCGAAGTCATTAGAAAAGGGCCAAAATCGTAAAGCTTGGTGAGAAATACGAAAACACCTCTCTCTTTTTTTTTTTTTTGACAATAATATGAAAAACTCTCTCTCTCTCTCTCTCCATATCCTTCAAGCTTGAAATATAAGGGCATAGAAGAGAATTGGCTAGTGTTCAGGTGGTAATAATGTCGATGTTTCATGATGAGGTCTCACATTCCATTCTCATTCATAATTTTTTTTTAAAAAAAAAACAATATAAAGGCATACAAGACTTCTTTTTTTTTTAAAAAAACAATATAAAGGCATACAGGAAAAATAGATAGCAATGGGCACTGTTGTAACCATCCAATAGCAATGGCTATAAATGACAGAGAACATAAATTCCTTTATTTTTTAATTTGTTTATGGTACTTCTTTCTTAAGTATTTGTTTAAGAGGCGTGGCAGAATAGCATATCCCACCACTTTAAATGTCTGTGGCTTTTGGTTCATGGCACCAAATGCAAAAGGAGGCAGCCCCCTTTATTCTATTTAGGTTGGGTTCCATGACCTTATATTCCTCATCATGTTAAGGAATCGAATATCATCTCATGCTCCAACAAACTATCCTAATTATGGGTCAAAAACGGCTCAGCAAATGTATAAAATCCACATATAGAGTATAAATTAGAGAACAAATATTTAATAAACAAATATGCATCACATGGATGTTGTAGTTTTGATCTTGTGTTAATATAGAAAAACAAGAGAGAGAGATGTAAATTAGACAATAAAGATTAGATAAGAGAGAATTATATGGCAAAGATTAGATAAAAAAGGGAAATTGTTTCATGCGGGCAGAACCATATTTCTACATATACGGTCTAGAAAGTGCAAAGCATCCATCTTAAAGATGGATGCAAGTAGGTATTTCATCTAAAAACAATAGAAATTAACGGTTCAAATATTTTATTATTGGAATTATTATTTTTAATTTTTAAAATTTATTTATTTATTCATATTCATGATCTCCATGTTAGATATTACATGTCCTTAAAAATTAAGTCTTCAAATCCATGTCAAAAATAGATTTATTAAGAGACCCGCAACCCTTGCATATGCGAGCTTGGCCGCATAAAAACCGGGTCCCATAAAAAAAAAAACTGTGGAAGAAGGGGGTTGTGGTCATGTTTGAGGGGCGAGGGCAGCGAGGGTCTTTTGGGCAATGCGTTAAGGCCAATTCCGAAGTGCACCAATCTGAGGGTCAACGTAGATGCCATGTTGACCTTCACCCCCATGTATGTACCAAAATAAGTCATTTGAGAGAAATTTTTAAACTGTGATTTACGTATGTATCTTTTTTTTTTTTGACCTTTTTCTTAATACACAATGAACTGTTTATAAATAGAAATTATACAGAAGGTCAGCCAATCTTTTTTTTTTATTTTTTTCAAAATTGTCCCTGAGGATACTCCGGGAGAGAACAAATTTTAAACCTCAGGGGAGAGAGAGAGCATTTTTTAAACCATAAGAGAGAGAGAGAGAGCATATTTTTTAGACCTGAGGAGAGAGAGAGCACTAAGGGACATGAGAGGGGGAGAAAACATTTTTTAAACCTAAGGGAGGTAATTATTCGTTGTTAAAGTCTAAACCTTGTTTCTATCCACTAATGACCTTTTCTGTCTCTCTGACTCTTGGGACCACGAGATTGGACTGAATTCAAACATAAAAAAAGACGCCATACATAATTTAAGAGAGAGAGAGAGAGTAATGTAGGGGGAAGAGAAGAAGAGTCGAGTAGCATTGGCCACAGGCACACAAATCAAACGAAAAGTTAGTGCATAAAATAAGGAAACGGGAATTAAGGAAGATGATGGGAGGGTTTAGAGAGAGAAAACATATATAGAGTGATGTTGGCATCGTCTTAGGTGGGGTGCATCATCGAATCCCGCGAAATAAATAAAGTGATTAAGGAAAACAATGTTTCCCACAAATAGTTGAGGGGGTAGGCCATTGTTCTTGCTTCCCCAGACAAAACACCCACTTCTCATGTGCTTCGCTTTGGCCTGGCCCATGGAGTATCTAAACACTGTAATCAAACATGAAAACCAAAAAAATCACACGCACACACTAATCAAGTGTGCAAATAAAAAGGAAACAATTTCCCAAATGATAAAGTCAATATCTGTCCAAACTTATCAACTCTCTCTCTCTCTCTCTCGAGAAAAGAAACAAGTCTCAAGTGATAAAAGGGTGAGGTTTCTATAAAGTGACCATCTCATACTATATAAGTAAGGTGCGCATCTAAATTTTGTCAAAAGATGTAGTTCTGGTATTAAAAACCTTACAATAGCTTGAAAATCCATGTTTAACCCTAATTACGAAATTTAAAACTCTAAAAAAGGTGTAGAGCAAACAAATCTATAAATACTTGAAAATCGTTAAAATTAAGGGTCCAATTAAGTTATTACAAGATGTACTATTTTTACGGCTTAAAATTTTTTTTTTTTTTTCTTTATATCAATATACTTGAGGTCAAGATGATCAATTAGAAAGGTTTCCAACTTTAAAACACTATTTTCTTTTATTTTTTGAGGTGCAACTTACTTCCATAATGCAAGGTTCCGACCTCTTCAAACTTATCAAAACACACACACTCACTCACTCTCTCTCTCTCTCCACACTCTAATCATGTATACAAAAAAAACATCATCAATTGATAATATCAATGTCCCTCTAAACTTAACAAAATTGTTCCTCTCTCTCTCTGTCTCATGAATATGGGAGGCCTCAAGGGTTGTTTCCAAGTCGCTATATTTCACAACTTCATAAAGCACCCATCACTATGATACAACTCAACATAAACTGCGATTATTTTATGACCCTGGCTCATAATTGGAGAGATCGAGCACTGTGTGAGCAATCCCTGAGGGTCCACCTCACAATCCACGTTGTCGGGGACGCGAGTTACTGGGAGACAACCCATCTTGTAGGCCACCATGAATTGCCATCCTTATAGCCTTCCTTTCTATACTGCTATGTACTTTTTTGTGTGGTAGGGCCTCCACATAATGTCGATAGGAATGCCAACGAGCCGTCTCAGCACAGGACGGACAGACATAGATCGGCCCAGGGCAGACTTTCGGCTTCATTTGGCCCTAGCCCCACCTGAAGTTTTTGGCTGGAGTTAGGATCGTGGCCCGGGCCTGGAAATAGACCACAACTTGTGACCTACGTCAGGCCCGAAATACATCATTGAGGAGGCCGAGCCTAGTTCAACCCTACCTGAAATTTGAATAGGATGGGCTAGGGTATCCAAAGATGTGTTGTTCTTAATTTTACATGAGGGGTATAAAAAGTATTTTTTATATTTTTTAGGGCGTACAGTATTTACACACAAAAAACCCCCTATCTGATTAGGTATGGGAGTATTTTCTCACCAATCGATCTTGAAACATTTTTGTCACACCATCTGGCATTGATTTGAAAAAATTCCCACACTCAAATAACTTAATCACACGAAGTAATTCTTTCATATAAAAGTTCTTTCACGAAAGTATTTTAACGTGTACGTAATGTGCCCTTAGAAACAGAGTTTGAATTGTGGTGGGATGCGCACACGTGATTTTATCCAAGTGTTAGGATGGGTCCAAAAATCATTGCAATAGCCCTATCTTGAAAAATAAAATCAGAACATAAAAAAGATATTTCCTGGTAAAAAATTGTAGGAGTAAGGTTTTACAACATCACCATTAGAATGTACCGTAAAAAAAAATTACAGACACAAACCCACACACACTTATCTGTCCGGGTCTAGCCATAGCTGCCAAGGGCCCAATCAGAGTACTATTTAAGCCTAGCATGCCCAACCCATACCCTGTCTGTGGGCCTTAGAGTGTGGCCCGAGCCCTGACCCTAGAATGCGGCCCATTTCCGGCCGTACTGGTGGCCACTAGCCCATTCCCGGCCGCACTGGTGGCCACTAGGTCATCCTAGTTTGTACACCTATATGCTATAATCTATATTTGATGTACTCCATAGTCTAGGGAGCCTATTATTACATTATGCTTTGGTCTTGGGGTTCTTTAGCATTGGAGTCGATTGTGACCCACTATATTTGATGAGGTCGATGAGTCTACATTCATCAAATTGAATGGATTTCATGTAGCACGTGAATGATCCAATGTAAATGTATGATTCTCATCATTTTTTCCTTTTCTAGGGTAGGTAATCAGTGACTCCATTTGCATGACTCTTTCCTCCTCCTTGGAGACTTGGATGCCCATTGGATCCTCCAATAGAGAGAGTTAGAGAGAGATTTATGGCACGAGTTAGAGAGAGAGAGAGAGAGAGAGAGATTTATGGCACGATTTGTCTCCCACAATTTTGTTGTAGTTTTCAAGTCTAAATTCAATAAATTGGAAAGATCTCATGCAAATTATTTGACCCAGAGAGAGGAGTTTAATGGCACGACTTGTCACCCATTATATAGTTGTCGGTTCCAAGTCTTAAGATTGATAAATTGGACAGATCTCATATAAATAATGTGATCCCAAGAGGAAATTTGTGCCTCTCGTTTCCGGATATTATATAGTAGATCTTTCAATGAGAGTTAGTAGGCGTAACAATCAGGTCGGGTCTGCGACTCGCGTCGGGTGTTGAACCCAGCAGGCTGGGTCTAGGTTGATTCAAACAAGCAGTAGCAACCGGTTTGGTCGGATCGCAGTCAACCCCGACATGGACCCAACCCCACTAAGTTTCACATTGATCCAAACCCGACCCGGGATCTATATATATATATATATATATATATATATATTTATTGCACAATACATATATTTATATATTTTATATTGTGTCGAGTTGACCTTGACCCCACTGATAAGGTCCAAGCTGGACATGGATTAGACTTGGGTTGGGACCAAGTCATTTGGAAGATCCGGGGGCTCCAACACATGCACCTAGACTCGGACCAGGTTCGGGTCGACCCACCAGGTCTACAGGGCGAGATCCTATATTGCCACCACTTTTCAACCTGGTTAAATTTAACCCTTTATTTAGACCTTGACACGACCCGATCCATTTACACCCGTCTTAGGTATGAAGGACATGAAGTTTGAATAAGAGAAATAACTTATCGGTGACGCATATGTATTGTTGCTTTCCATTAGTTATTGTGCTCAAGTCTCGGGACCCTATATCGAGACTGCGTTAGTGGTCCTAAAGCTTTTCTAACAATTTAAGTCAGCCCTCCAATAGATACGCTTTTGATGCTTTATCCTTGCCATCGTTAATTAAGTCCTGAGGCTTACTCTTACTTTTTGTAAATGATTCATGTGACTTTTTTCACTAATGAATGCAAATTGAGAGGCCCTCCTAACCCTAGCTTCACATTGAGAATGTAGGTCATCTTGTGTGGTAGTTCTTAGGTCAGGTGTACTAGGAGGCAAGGTTAAAGAACCCCAATAAAAATTTGGGGTTTGTAGGTCCTAAAAAGCAATTAATTTTAGTGTTTTCATGACCTAGAATTGGTAGGTCAGTCTAAAACTCCGGAGAATAAGGTAAAATTAGGGTAGTTTGAACATTAAATCTTCGATTTGCAGATGGTCCTCAATCAGGGAATCCCCCGAGTTGTCCGAAATTTCTCCTTTTTAAAATTTTTTCCTTTTTGTTTTTTTTCTGTTTGGGCTAGCTCATCTTAAATTGGCAAGCTGATTTGGCGAACCAACTCAGATTGGCGAGTTGCCAAGTCGGCACCTATTTCCTGTTTTCTAAACACTGGTTTGAACATGAGCCTGTACAATGTCTGCCTATATTACCTTACACTTACTGGGTGGTTCCTTAAAAACATGGCCCTTAAATTCCATTTTCTCCTCTTGTTGTGTCTGTGTGTTTTAGGGTGACCTGAACTTCTGGGCTTTTAAGGCGCTCCCTCGGGTGTCAAGGGAATGTATACGCCTAGGGATTGAGTAATTTGGTGCCTAGAGGATAGAAGTCAAGGCCTCTTTGACACCATTTTCAAATAAGGCTTTCATGGATTGAAGGTGGATAACTTAGAAGGATCCAAATATTGAGTAGAAATACAAATAAGGCTTTCATGGATTGAAGGTGGATAACTTAGAAGGATCCAAATATTGAGTAGAAATACAAATAAGGCTTTCATGGATTGAAGGTGGATAACTTAGAAGGATCCAAATATTGAGTAGAAATACAAGCAATGTAAATTAGGTGACTGCTCTAAATTTCAAGAGTGACTAACAGTTTGGTAGGGCTCCCAAGGATTATACTGGGACTTAACCTACCATTCCTAGGATGTGGGTCCTAGAATTTAAGAGTGAGTTATGGTGGAACTTGGAGTTTCATAGGATGTATGTCCTACACCACTAGGGTGTGGAATCCAATGTTTAAAAAGTTGGATTTGGGCTCTGAAACTCCAAGGGCCATAGACCCTGGCCCCCCCAATCCGAATAGGACTGGGGTACTTTTGATAAGAAAAAATCAAAATCTTTAAAAGAATGCGAGAATCACGGAGTGTATCTCGGCCCAAAATCGCCTTTCTCTCAATCCAGTCTGTGTCCGGCAACTCTAGAATTTTTTATGCATTGATATGCACCTTAGAATTCAAGGGTAGACCAGGTGCAATTACAGTTACAATGGACATGTACCATACAACTCAATGGTTGATCCCTTAGTTTTAGGGTCAGGTGTGGACAGATTACGAATTGTATCCTAGAAATCAAGGGTGAGTACCCTAAAATTTCAAAGGTTTTTGAGATGGAATTAGGGTTATCTTGAGGGTCAGTCCCCATGAGGAATCAAAGGTGGGTGAGGTAGAACGAAGCTCACAAAGTGAGAGACTGCCCTACAAGAAACAAGGGTCACATAGGAGCAGTGTTAGAAAAACGGTGGGTTAGATCGGAACCATTACGGTTCCGAGTCCGGTTAGGGCCGGTTTTGGATGTCTAGTAGCCTAGGGTACACCCCCGTAAAATATCCGGCCCATAACTAGCTGTTTAGGGTCCGAACCGGTACTTTTTTTGTCAAACCGACCGGTTTTATGCTAACCGGACCGGTTAGATGATAAAACGGGTGTTTTTTTATTAAACAACAACAATGTACCTGTTATGTTTGTTATATTAAAATAGGGGCCTTTATATGTAACATGCACGAACCCAAAGTTTCACCTTTTTTTTATTCATTTCATTCCATTTTTTGTTTTTTTTTTCGTGATTTATTGCTATAAATCACCATCTAGAATTTATAAAACAAGAAATTTGGATTGAAACATCGAAAAAAAAAAATTTCTTGAATCAGAATGTCGGATTTTTTAGGTTTTTGAAAATTTCCACCAATCTTTCAATAATCTCTTAAATACTTAATGGTTCTTGAAGAACTTTGGGGGGTTTGATAAATAATTGAATTATTTATCAGATTCATGTTTCATTTTGTTCAAAAACCCAAACAATATGCGTTATTTTGGCCCAAAAGCTGCTGCTCAAAGAACTTGTTTTTTATCCAAAAGCACAGATTTCTTATCAATTTATTAGTCTTTTTTTATCAAATTAAATTGTGGATTTTGATCATCAAGGCTTATCTCTCAAATAAAATAGATATTTCTATTTATGACGGATTAAATTTTTTTATATGATTTTTTTTTGTTGCACGATGTCATGAAAATTTTGTAGATTTGAAATTTCCGCTATTTTTTCAATTAACTTTAAAATACCAAATATTTTTTAATGAGATTTGGTGCGTTTGAAAGATGATTGAAGTGTTTACATTGTATGTTAATTTGTTCGGTTATCTAAACATTGATGGTCGTTTCTTGCATAAAATATTGCTCGATTTAGGGATTTTTGAGAAATTGAATTTTATATATATATATATATATATATATATATATATATATATATATATATATATATATATATATATATCTTAATAAAGTTATTTTTTTGATGAATATGGGAAGTGTTCTTTTATTTTTCTTAATAAAAAATATTTTCTAATAAAATTATGTTTTTTGAAGAATATGGGAAGTATTTTTCTATTTTGCTTAATAAAATTATTCCTTTCGATAAATTTTTTGATGAAATCGATTCTTCAATTTGATAAGTACATGATAATGTCGCTCGATCTTTTGCACGATTTTTTTTTGCTTATGTTTTTTTTTAGTGCATGATATAGTTATACTTGTAGTAATGAAAATGGGACTTTTTTTATTTTAGTGCATGCAAAAATTTTGGTTGCCTTATGTTTAATGAAACGCTACACCATTGTCTTGCATGTGCTTCGTTCTTCTCTCTTTTCATTATTATTTTTTCATTTTTCTATCAAGGTTTTTGGAATGTTATGGAAACAAAACTATACTTTGCTTTTCAAAGCTTTGGCAAGAATATATTTTGTAGGCAAAAAATATGCATGTTGACTGTTGAAGCAAACAATCAATATACTTGGACTCCGATTGCCCTAATCTTTTTCCCAAAATTCTTAAAGATACCCAAAACCCGACATTTAGATATCTAATTTGAGAAAGGTTTCTATACTTTCCCTACATCGTAGAAAAACTATTCTCCCCCTACCATTTAGCCGTCCAATTTTGATCAAAAGAGCCGCTCACCTTTTGATCTTAGATCCGACGTCTTGAAGTATTTTATTTTTAGTTTTTTTTTTTAATACAAATAGTATGAATATGAAATTTGGTATGTGCCATCTTCTCATTGGGGTGCACCTATAAAAAAATATTAAAAATATTTTTTTGATAAAATATAATTACCAAAATACCCCTTGAAACTTTCAGGGGTATTTGGTCATTTTATTTTATTGAAATTTTTTATATATATTTTTTTTCCTAGTGCGAGTTTAATAGAGGATTGGACGTCCAAAGTTTGGTGTCAAAATAGTTTATAGAAAAAATTTAAAATAAAATAATGTAGAGACGTAACATTGTGATTGGGGCAATCTTAGCCCTCCATTCAAAATGGACGATTGGATAAGAGGACGTATATAAGTTTTATGTTGTAGGGAAAGCATATAAACCTTGCCCCATAACCGCAGTTTGCACAGTCTATGCTCTTCCTTTAAATGTCTCTTACTATAGATCTTTATCATTGTCGGTTATCTCAATTGGTCTCAAATCTATCTAGTAATGTGAATCTTTGGAAGAGTACTTCCAGAGAGAGAGAGAGAGAGTTTTACAAAATCGATCCTAAAGAGAGAGAGTGTGTTTGACAAAGGTGATCTTAATTTCAAATCATCCCTCAAATTTAGCAATATGGTTTGGATCATTAATATCAAAATACACCCAAGCCGTCTAGGTTAATTTATCCAATAGAACCCATCTTTGGATGGACGAACTTGACAAGTGCCTCTACTAGATTTGTTTAATTTTTTTTGGGATTTTTACCCATTTTTTTAAGAAAAAATCAACAAGACTGGTTAGTCTGATTAACTGCGCGATTAGTCCGTTTCCGATTCCAATTGCTCTAGGTCTCATATCTGGTTAACCGTTCCGGTTCGACTTTACGAACAACACTGCATAGAAGTCATTGTCCTAGAATTCAAAGGTGGGTGACCCACAATTGTAAGGCTCAAGGCAAGTGTGCCCTAGAATTTAAGGGTGGGTGAGGTGAGGGGAATCAAGGTCTTTACCTTGGGGTGTGGGTTTAAAGGCGATGTCATGCTTAGGGTGACGGACGAAGCAGGGTTCTGGTGGTGAGCGTGACCAAAGGGTGTGTCAGATGAGAGGGAGAAAGAGGGATAGAGAAGAATGGCATCGGGATGGATAGTATAGAGAGAATAAATGGTAAAAAGAGAGAGAGTGTGACGGTTATGGATAGAGAGAAGAGGAGAGAGAGTCAATGGCATAGAGAGAAAGATAAGAATCGTTAGAGAGCGAGAGTCAATGGCATAGAGAGAAAGATAAGAATAGTTAGAGAGAGAGAGAGATAAGTGTGGGGCATCCAACTTGTCTCACAACTCCCTTTCACACAATCTAACACCCCGGATTCGAATCTCCTTCCTTGATTGCGTTGCAGCAAGCTTGGACCTGAACCACCGCACGTGCTCTCTTATTTTGACCTTTTCATTGCTACTTTCAAATAAAAGGAGAAAATCATAGCATCTTTTTTCCTCTTTTTTTTTTAGAGTTAAATCATGCCATCTTTTACCTTCTTCAATACTCATGAAAACCTAGGCACCCGGAAAGAAATCGATCCAAAATTTAAATCCCTATGATCATGAAAACCTAGAGTCCTTAAAAGCAATTCACCTAAAAATTTAAGGAAAAGTATATAATGAAAACCTAGAGTCCTGAAAAGCAATTGACCTAAAAATATAAGCAAAAATATATAATGAGACTATTTACCGTTGGTATAAGGTGGTCATAATTAATCTTGACCATTGGAAGTGAAATTGAGTGGCTACATTTATTCCATTGACCAAGCTCAAACTTCAAAATAAATTTTTTTTAATTTTATGACACAAGTAAACTATCAAATTTCACATTGTATAATTGTAAGTAATTATGACCACCTTATATCAAAGGTGAATTGTCTCAATGTATACAATCCCAAAATTTAATCTATGTTGAATAGTAAACATAACAACACCTTGACATCTTTTCTGTGGGGTGTGGAGTAAACTGATTTTTCCTCTATATGATAGGTAGAATATAAGGAAAGTAGACCCCGGCTTCCTTATTATAGGGTATGTCTCGAAAATTGGCATCTATTAAACATAATAAAGGAGAATGCCACTAATTTTAGCTGCACTATGGAAAGAAATTTTTTGTTAAAAAATCAAATCCTTTGTTATTGGAAGAGGTTAGCTTATGGGCCTGGCTTTTGCAAGCTTGAAATAGATCATCTTGACTTCCACAATTATGGTTTTGTAAAATAATGGATTTCAAGTATTAGAAGTAGTGTATTTTGTGTCATATCTAGATGGTCTTTCTCAAGTTTTCAAATATTCGAGAGTTCTATACTATTTTTTTGAGTTTTGAAATTTATAACCAAGGGGGAAATAGTTTTTACGACATTCACAGGGGTTTCCAACATTAGAACTGCATTTATTGGTGAGGCTCAATAAGCAGCCTTACTTTTTCTCAAAGCCCAGGCCATATATTAACTGCACCAATTTTTATATCTCTATGGTGTGTGTACGAAGGGGAAAGTCCATATAAAAAACAAAGCTACACCTTGAAAACCCTAGGGTAAAAAACAAAGCTACACCTTGAAACCCTATGGTAAAAAACAAAGCTTCGCCTTGAAAACCCTATGGGAATGTAGTTCACATATGACAAAAAAACAAAGCTAAACCTTGAAAACCCTATGGGAATGTAGTTCACATTGGAAACCCTTCAAGTTGATGATTTGGACTAAAAAAGTAGGAATTTAAAGAAAAAAATGGATTTTAACTCTTGAAAGTAGTGCATCATGTGATGATACTCTGTTAGATTTGCTATATGTCAAACCAACATCATTTTTTATTCATAATTAGAGATAAATATATTTTTAAGTCATTGCTAGGGTTTTTGGTGAGATGTATTGTACTTTTGTCTTTAATCATTGGCCTTACTCTAACAATATCGATTTATAAAAAGATCTAATTTTTATGCGGCCAAGCCTGCATATGTAGAAATGCGGATCTCTTAATAAATACTTAATTTTTTAGGATATGTAATCTCTTACATGGAAATAATGAATATGAAAAATAAAATAAATTTTTAAACCTATAAATAATAATTTTAGTAATAAAACATTTGGACTATTAGTTTTCATTGTTTTTAGATGGAACACCTACTTGCATTCATCTTTCAGATGGATGCTTTACACTTTCTTGACCGTAAAATTGCGATCCAACCCGCATGAAACAATTGTCCTTTATAAAATGATTAGAACTTTGGATTGCAACTAGCAAGATCTAGTCTCTACAGTAAAAAGTAAAGCTGCACCTCAAATCCACACCATAAAATGCAATTTAAATCCCTATGATGGACTCAAAATCTACTTCCACCCTTATTGTGATATTAAAACTCTAAAAAAATAGTGTAGATCTAATGGATTTATGAAAGTTTGAAAATAGACGCTCCAAATAGTGTGCTACCGGATATACCATATTCAACATTTGTATTTTTTTCTTCCCTTTGAAAATCTGTTTTGGTCCAGGCTGAGGGTTTTCATACACTGGAACTGCAGATTCAACCGGCTCATGAGATGCCAAAACCCAGGCCTTGTATAAACTTATTTTATTATTGTGAATGATATTGGGTCAATTTTAAGGTTTATGACCACTAGTGTTACTTCTATGGTGCATTTTGGTAGGTAGGTCCCTATGCTTGAAAGACCAAAACACCTAATTCTTGACCAAATTCCTTTATATTTTAGTTAAGGAGATAAAGTCTCTTCCCTCAGTTATTTATGTATCAATTTAGTTGTGTGAGGCCAATGGTTCCCACACAACAGTTGGTGGTCTCAATATTTTAACTCTACACCAGGTAGTGGTTCAGGGTCCTCGTGTTTCGAGTTTGGCAATTAAACCTACGGCCAAGATCAAGTTTCATACCATCTAGAATTGAAGATGGAGAATCCCCATGCACCATAACATAGATCTCAACCGTCCCATTCATCTTGCACAATCGAGTAGGACCACTTTTCTAGAGGCGGTCTTGGTATATTTTTCAGGGAAATTTAATAAATTACTTTTAAAAGTTAACATATTTATTTTAGATGTATATTGATGATTTCCAAAAACTCATTTTAGTGTGTCATTTGATGGCACTTTGTCATCATCATATCAAAAAAAATTTCCAACTAATTGAAGACAGCTATTTGATGGCTATCTGTAATTTGATAAAAAAGATGATGATCTATCTGAATCCAAATCAAAATAAATTAAAAAAACATTGTATAGTTCAATTGTAATGCAGTAGTTTAGTCCATTTCTAGTTTAAGAAATGAGATTTCTAGTTTAAGAAATGAGAAGCCATTATGGTAAATGGTTAAAGAGTTGAGGCTTTGATCACTAAATGTGAGCATAACAATATGGTCAACATTTAGTTGTGGTATTAAAATCAGACTCGCTCGAGTTCTTTTTTATTTTTTTGAATTATTTTTTTGAATGCATCATTGAGAATGAAAACCTAACGCGGTAGTTAAAAGCCAGGCGATGCTACCACCACAACCTCAACCCTATTCCAAACTCTCCCCGTGCAGGGATCATGTCCGAGGTTGCATTCGAGCTTCAAAACACTGGAATGGACTATCTTCCCTTGAATGGTATATCCGTAGTCCTTAGGACTGGCTCGTAATTTCGGAGAAGTTTGACTATTTTGGGGACTCAAATGGTACCTGGGGATAATTTTGTCATTTCTCATTCACGTGTCCAGATTTTATACTAGGTAAAAGAAGTTTGTAAAAATATTTCTTTATGACAGAAATACCCCTGATGTTGTTCAAGGACAGTAACTGAGCTGCACTGAAGATATCATGTGACCTAAGCATATCCCTAGAGCTATTAAATAGGGAGACCAGCAACCACAACACTCTTAAAATGGAAAAATGAAAATAACCAAATTATTATTTTTTATCCCTTCTCAGTGAGAAAAAATAATAATTTAATTGATTTTTTAAGAAAAATTATTCCAAATTCAGCCATACAAATTCCTTTACTAAATCAGACCACAGTACTGTTCTTCTACCGTATCTTATTTAATTTTGGCATGTACCGAACCATCTAAAAAAAAAAAAAAAAAAAGGAAAAAGCTTATATAAGGATGCTACCTTATAATGTAGAATTACGGATGTCCTTCAAAAATCCATCCGAAAAGGTAGTTTTAATGTTGAAAAACCTTTTGATTGATCATCTCGACATCGAGATGTATGACTATGAAAAATAAAAAGATTTTAAGTTTAAGAAATAGTGCATTTTACAACATATTTTCTACGCCGTCTATTTTCAAGATTTTCATATGTTTATAAATCTAATTTATTTTAACCATTTTAAAAATTTAAAATTTTATAATTAAACATAAAAATAAATTTTGAGATAATCCTAATAATATTGTACATCAAAATTATATATCACAATAAAAATTAAAAGGTACCGTACCTTTACACCTACGGAGGCATCCATGTGCCAACTGCACCCTTAAAAAACTGGCGAAAATAGTGGGAATAATGACGTAAATAGCCTCAATCACGGGGCACACAGTCAGATTTTTCTTGATCATTTTCAAAAAGTTTTTATCTTGGGTTTGAGCTCTTCACCAAAGTATTAATAATATTAAGGAGATTAATAAAACCCCATGAAGCTTCTTCAAAATATTCAACTTATATACTACCTTTGAAGTCCCATACTCTAAATTTGAACATCATTTAGGGGTATTTTAATTGTTTTCTAATCAAGCAAAAATAAAGCTTTTGGTTCTTATATTAGCCCAATATGTTAAGGGAACGATTTATTTTTATTGTCATTTTTTATTTAATTTTAAAAATTCAATCATGCGATCATGGATTGGAATAGTTAAAAATAAGTAAATTTTTATAGTTAAAATGTTAAATTGTGTGAGTTTTGTGACCAAAAATGCCGTCTCCAACAATCCAATTTGGGCTCTACATGGTACTGGGGTATTTTAAAAAAAAAAGTTATGTAATTAATTGTTGAATTTACCTATGTTTAAACCAAGATTGACCAAGTGAACAAGCCTGTTGCTGGCCACAATTCTTCTTACTAAATTGGAAGGATTTAAAATAAACTATTTTATATTTTATAATAATTTTAAATAATAACATTGATAAGTGAATTAGATGGGGATTGAGCAATTTTGCTTATCTAGATTGCCAATTTTACTGATAAAACTCACCCGATTCCTAGACAAAACTGGATGACCATAATTGAACCAATTCCCACTTCTAGATATGTCACGAGCGATCCGAATAATCACCCATTCCCAATTCCCAATCTAAGTTGATGATTTCATAAACATAATAAGCATGCTAATAATACCAAGGGAAAGTATACAATGAGACCATTTATTGTTATTACAAGGTATTGATAACTAATCTTAACTATGGGAATTGATATTAGACGGCTGCATTTATTTCATTTACCACGCTCAAACTTTAAAAGCAATTTTCTAATAAAAATGGCATTTACTTCCTTGGGAGATGCAACAGTACGGAGCGCTCTAAACAATCAAAATAAAAGGCACCTTTAAATAGTATCCATAAATATGGTTTCAATACTAGAAGTCTTTGTGATAGCCTTAAAATATATTTTCATCTTTAGTTATACAATTTAAAATTTAAAAAATAGTGTAGGTTGAACAGATCTATAAAAACTTGAAAATTTTGAAAATTGACCGTCAAAAAATGCATGACAAGATGTACTATTTTCAAAATTTGAAACCTATTTTTAATCATGTCCATGCATGTTGATGTCAATTTTTGAGATAGGCTCTAATTTGATTGGTTAGAGCCTCGGCTCTATAAAGACTTTTTCCTTTCACAAATGGGAATTATATGTAGGATAGAATCGAAATATATACAAAAGGCAAGGCGGGAATTTCAATGTATTTTCATGCAAGGACACAAAATCCACCCAAAAAGGTACTGTCAGCCTTCTTGGGAATTTATCTCCAAAAAGGTCCTCGGCACTTGTCGATATCTTGTACCCAGAAATAGTGACCTCACTATGTCCTTATATTTCCATGGAAGGGCCTCTACTGTACAGCAGCACGGGCAAACATTCAAGGTAGAGAGAGAAACCAGGTTTTTCCATGATCTTTTGCTATCATCAAATATTGTGCCCAAGGAATGCAGTGTTTCTCTCTCTATAAATATCGCACATTAGAACCTTCTGTTTTATGATGATTTATCTCAAAGCAACTCCCTCTTTCTCTCTCTTCTTTTTAAGTCTTTCTCTCTCTTCTATATAAGTATTTCTCTCTCTTCTTTTTAAGTGGCTGTTTGTCCTGTTTCTTCATACTGCGAATTTATTTCTCTCTCTGCAACACTTCGGCTGTTGGGCTCTGGGTAAACAATACAGATTGTGGTTCTGCCTGGTACAAACATAGCACGCCACCAGGTTGTATCAGACTTAGAGAGAGAAAGCAGCAGAGAGAGAGAGGGAATCAGTTTTTATTTACTATGACTACCTGTTGTTTGGCTTATTGGTGTTCTGTTTACATCTCTTCTGGGGACCATTCATAAGTTCAAACCACTGTAATCCCTTTTGGGTCTGTCTTTCTCTCTCTACACTTCTATCCTTTTTCTTGAACTGTGTGTTTCTCCATTCCATAGGATAGCTCGAGATTTGCTCTGTGTTTTCAGATTCTGGGTTTTCCTTCTCTCCTCTCTCTAGACCAACCCCATATTTTGGTTTGTCTCTCTGAACTCTCTTTCTCTCTAGTCTCTACCATAGGAATCTCTGTAACCCTGAGTTTTAAGCATGAATTCCTTTGTTTTTCTCTATCTCCCTTCTTCTTTCTTCAATCTTTGCAGCTTCACAGTTACTGTTATTTCATGAAACGAAAGTAAAAATTTAATTTTTTGAGTTCTCTGTTTTTTCTTTCTTCTCTCAATAAAAAACAGACACTCATAGGATTCTTATCTTTCTCTCTCCCATGGATTCAACTCGCATGAGTGTTCTCTTCCTGCTGATAGCTCTGTGCTCCCCTTTCAATTTCATCCAAAGCCCAATGGATTTTGGCCCCTTAAACTTCCTCCAAACCAGTGACAGTGCCGCCATAGACTTTGGCAGGATTTTCTTTAACTCCCCCTCTGCAATCCTTCAACCAAATTCAGTTGATGAAATCTCTCTCTTACTAAAATTTATCTCTCTCTCTTCCTATAGCAAAGTTACAGTGGCAGCAAGGGGAGCAGGGCACTCCATCCATGGCCAGGCCCAAGCTCCCAATGGCATTGTCATAGAAATGGATTCGCTCCCTCTCTCTCTTAAAATCCACAGGAAAGGGAAGAGAGATGAAGGATATTCTTATGCAGATGTGAGTGGTGGGGCTCTCTGGATTGAGGTCTTGAGAGAAAGCCTGAAGCATGGGCTTGCTCCAAGGTCCTGGACTGATTATCTCTATTTGAGTGTTGGTGGAACTCTCTCTAATGCTGGAATCAGTGGCCAAACCTTCAAGCATGGCCCTCAGATCAGTAATGTTCTGAAACTCGATGTGATCACAGGTAAATGCATTGCTTGGTTTGCTTTCTCAAAAACTCATTATGGATTTTATGCTTGGTTTGCTTTCTCAAAAACTCATTATGGATTTTAAGCTCTCTCTCTCTCTCTCTCTCTCTAAGGTTTTTGCTGAAAATGGGGCATTAAAAGATCATTAGTATATCTCGGGTAATGGGTTTTGAGGTCTCTCTCTCTCTCTCTCTCTCTCTCTCTCTCTCTCTCTCTCTCTCTCTCTCTCCATGGTTATGACATTGGTTCGCTGCGAAATGTATTTATTCTTTGCTGAAATTGTTTAGTTGGCCTTCGAGTTTAGTCACAAGTACACTTCCAATTATCTGATTTAAAATTTTTATCACCACCTCTTTTTACTAGAAGTAAATGGTCTCTTCTATATTGTTCGTTTGTTTTTTTTGAGAGAGGCTTATATTTGATAGTTTTTTTTATACTTTTCTTTTATTTTTCTAGAGAGGGAGAGACTTATATTTCATAGTTTTAATGGGATTTCCTGGCAATGAATGGTATCTGTTTCAGGAACAGGGGAAATTGTGAGGTGCTCTCCGAGCAAGAGGGCAGAACTTTTCTATGGGGTTTTAGGAGGGCTTGGTCAATTTGGGATCATAACCAGTGCCAGGATTGTGCTAGAAGATGCACCTCATAAGGTACGTGTCCACCATTCTACAAAAAAAAAAAATCTATTTCTTTTGCTTTCGCTCCTGCATCGTTAAAACAACCCCATTTAAAGAGAGATTGAATGAGAGTTTGCTGTGGGAGAGAGAGAGAGAGGGCTAAACGTCTCCCTTTCTTTTAGAGAGAGAGAGAGAGAGCAATGCATCTGTTTTGTTATTGTTGGAGTGTAACTGTAACCTTTTCCGATACAATCTTGCATCTTCTCTCTCTACAATCTTTCTTTGTACCCACTCATTTTTTACGTTGATTCCTCCCTAAAATAACTCGCTAAAAACCAAGCCGTTTCCCACCCACTGACTCTATTTTAAATCGGTCAGGTGCAACCGGGGTTTGGTGCTTTCTGACAAGCGTCAAAATATTGTTAACTTATGTTAGGTGACGCAATTAGATCTAGGCCGTTGGATGTTACCACTACCGAGTGGCCTAATTGGGGGCTTAATCTCTATTTAGGACAAAAGCCTAAAACATGTTCACCTGTTTCGTAACTTCTACTTCTTAAACACTGTTCCAAAAATCAAAACAGACTTGGAAAATGGCCAGGGGCCGCTCCTAGTAACCGGTAAACCGGCTGGTTCACCTAGATTAATCGGGCTGGTCCTGACCTTGACAACAAGTGTTAGATAAATAAAAATTATTCCAAAAGTATCCAAAGTATTTTTTAAAAAATAATTGAACAAACCACATCCAAATGAAATTAAAAAATAGTGAAAACATTGGATTTCAAAAAAGGAATATATGTAATGAGACCATTTACCTTTGAAACAAAGTGGTCACAATTGATCTTGACCATTAGGATGGATTTTTTTTTTTTACAATAAACCATTGGATTTAAAATTTGGTGGCTGCATTTATTTCATTGGTTAAGTTCAAAATTCAATTTTTTGTTTTCAAACTTTGTGATACATCCAAACTATCAAATTTCACATATTATGGTTACGGTTGTATGTGATTGTTACCTTTCTATGCAAAGAAAAAGTAAAAGGTGCAGTTGGCATACGGATGCATATGTAGGTGTAGAAATAAGCTGCACCTTCAAATTTTATCGTGGTATATAATTTTGATGTAAAATGTTCTTAGGATTAGCTCAAAATCTTTTTTTATATCTAATTATAAAATTTTACATTTAAAAAATGATTAAAATTAAGTAGATCTATGGACGGTAGATAATATGTTGTAAAATGCACTATATCTGAGATTTAAAATCTTTATATTTTTCATGGTCATAAGTCTCGATGTCGAGATGATCGAGATGATCAATCGAAGGGTTTTTCAACATTAAAATTATTTTTTTCGATGGATTTTTGAAATGCATCAAAAATCCATCCGTAGTTCTACATTATAAGGTTGCATCTTATATAAACTTTTTCGAAAATAGATATACAATCTCCTTAAAACAAAAAAAAAAAATGCAGTTTCTATAAGGCTGCAACGATATTTGTTGACATTGGGCTGCAGCTCTCTGTTCCGTTCAAGGTACAGATTTTGCTCACTGCCCAATAAGGACTACTTGTAGAACTGGGCTCCCGGTTACGTTGGTTGCCCTTTGTCCGGGGTTTAAATTTCAGTTTCTATAGGGCTGCAGCGATATTTGTTGACATTGGGCTGCAGCTCTCATCTATTTTGATGGTACGGATTTTGCTCACTGCCCTATACGGCTGCAGGGATATTTTTTGACATTTGGCTGCAGCTCTCCGTTCCGTTCATCTATTTTGATGGTACGGATTTTGCTCACTGCCCAATAAAAACTACTTGTAGAACTGGGCTCCCGGTTACCGTGGTTGCCTTTTGTCGAGGGTTTAAAAAAAGGATGAGTCAAGCGCGTCCGGCTCCACTCGATAATAACGAGCCGATTCCACACGTAAAATTAGAACCACCCTAATGTTTTCGCATGCCTACCTTATTTCATATTTCATATTATATAGGTATTTATATAGTAAAGTTGAATATCTATCTTTCGAAGTGGGATAATTCTCGAACATTATTAATGAAAACGGAATGTAAATATATTCTATTAATCAACAACTTATAATCACATTCAACGAGACCTTCGCTATTTCTTTTGACCTCCCAAGGTCGAATCCCTTTGGACGTTACATTTTTGTTGTATATAGTGGTATAAATATTTTTGTAAATAATATAAAAAACATAGAACAATAAGAAATAAAAAAGTTCAATTTTTTTATAGCAGTTAATTTTTGTTATATATAGTGGTATAATTATTTTTGTAAATAATATGAAAGGTATAAAAAAATAAAAAATAAAATCATGTAATGTACGCATTTTATTAATTTTTACATTGATAACCAAATTTTTTATTTTATTTATTAATTTTTACATTATAAATCATGTAATGTACTATTTTTCTTACAGTTGTCAATAATACATTTTAAATTAGATAATATTATAAAATATTTTTAATTTGTTATTATTTGTCTAATAAAATAAGTATAAAATATAAACTAATAATTATAATTTCATTATATAATATTATAATTAGTTAAGTTGTAATAATTTTGGATTATAGTTAGTTAGACTGTAATAATTTGGGTTTTTTTAGCGGATTAGGGTTTTTTTTGTCGAAACGAGATTTTAATGATTATTCTTTCATTGATTTAGTCTACTCTTTATAATAGTCCATGTATAATTATATATTTTATCCATGATAATTCTATGATTTTTCTTTTATGTGATGCAAATTTAATAGTTAACATTAGTTTGTACAGAGAAAGAGCATCTCAATATTCACAAATTGATGAAAAAAATGAAAGTTAATAATGTAGTACATTCATTTCTTATTGGATTCCTAAAAGATAATATTTATAACGGTTTTTAATACTTTTTTTAAAAAAATTTAAAGCTTAATCCGACCTATTCGGCCGATTCTCGATCCGGATCGTCGATTCGTCGATCCATATGGATTTTTGAGATGCCCGATCCGAATCACCGTTCCGCTTTTTAAACCATTGCTTTTGTCTTTTCTAAAAAAATTTCTCTCTTATCTTTTCCATGGCCACAGATTCCCTTCCACCCATTTAACTCTATGTTCATTCTCGCTCTACATCCTCACTTCCTAAATTCCTTTCCATGCTCACACTCAAGTTTCTCTCTCAACAATGTTAGCCCTAGTTCAAGCGATTTCTTCATAACAAAATGCCTATGGCTTCTACTACTGTAACCCAAATGTAAGGGATTCCACTTTTCAGCCACTGCAACATTTGCTGCATGCTGATAACACAATAAAAAAACCTAGAGAGAGAATATTAACAGGTGGGTTTAAAGAAGGAGAGGATGAATCTTTTGTGGCTGTACCAGTAGGTAAGAGAGAGAAATCACAACACCAAAACAGGGACATGGGAAGAAGAGGGAGATAGAAGTATGTAGATAGAGACAAACAAGAAAACCCTTGGATTAAGGGCAAATTTATTTGAATCTTCTGGTTTTTGAAGGATCTTTATAAATTTTATATAGGATAAGTTCAAGAATTCTGGTGCATTAATCATGGCAATCTTACAGGAGATTCGTTCATCTATTTTCAGTACCTCTGAATTTGCTCAGTTCTTTCAATTCCAAATTTCTTGCAAGTATTTTTCTAAGGATTTTCGTCAACCCTCTTAAAGGACCCCAAAATTTTCAGAGTAGATAGAGAAAACGGGTTGGGTTCTGGGTATGTAGTTAGGGGTAGAGAGAGAAGATGGGGTTCAGATAATTGGGTTTATTAAAGAATGTGTGTCGCTGAGAAGGGATACCAGAGAAAATCAAACTATTATGTACTCTTCTAGATGGTGGCAAGGGTCGTGAGGTGATTTTCCGGCAACCAGATAAAAGAGAGGAATGTTTTCCGGCAACGAGAAAAAAGAGAGGAGAGTGCTCCTAGAAGCTCATTAACTTTTCTGCATAAGAGGGAGAAGAAATGGGGAAAAAAGTTGGGAATGAAAATGAATGGGAGGGGTAAACGGCGCCTCCCATTTCCCGGTTTTACGTCCACACCGATCAAAACTTATTGACGGCGTAGGAGGCTGCAGCCCAACCTATTTCACTGAGGCTGCAACGTTATAGAAACATTTTCCTTTAAAAAATCGATTTGTGGCCCAGGGTATTTTAGAAATAATCTAGAAAAGAAAAAAAAATGTTTAAAAAAATATATATTCATGGCCCAAAACACTTTCCAAACTTTGCCAAAATGATAAAAAACATTCAAAACATATTACAAACAAATACTTATTTTTTGAAATTTTATATTTGTTTTGAATTTTTCTTTAAAATACCAGACTAGACCACCCAAAACTAGCCAAAATCGGATTGGCAAGTGCCCGGTTCCAGTTTGGCGGACTAATTCCAAGTTGAACCGTCTGAATTTGCGAATACTGATTGATTCTAAACCAATATACTCCTTTAGTTCAGCTTTTTCGGAGAGTTCGGAACTAGGTCGGCTGGCTCCGAAGTGGCCATTTTAGAAGGAAAAATTAATTAAAAGATATGAAGGTAAATATAAAATGTCCTTCAATTCCTCTGATCATTAGGTATATTAAAAGTAAACAAAATTTTACCCCCCTTATGCTTTACTTGTTTTTGTGTTTTTAAAGCTGGTTTTCTCAGCTCATATGAAAGTTTAGGCAATTGCATTTGTTGAGTATGTCCTTGTCAAATGACATTGTTATGGGCCGGCAACGTACGTGGTGCTTACTTGGAGTTGGAATTGTTTTATCCTAATTTTCTGTTGATTGACACTTCACATGTTTGCTTTTCTCTCTCTCTCTCTCTCTAAATGTATTGCAAAGTTTGGTTTTTATGGACGTACTTCAATTATCGACTTCCAGTAGGTCACTTAACTTGTGTGGAAGTACCAAAGTACCATACATTATTGAAATATGCTCTCCTTCTATTTCTCTCTCTCTCTCTCTTAATATGTGTTTTCTCTCTCTATTCTCTCTCTCTCCAGTTTCCACTGCTACGAATCAAAGCCACGGGACTGTGTTTTGGTGATATATAAAATATGAGCGCTATTCTGTGTGGGAGTTGTTCAAATCTATTTTGTAATCACCCACCTATGATTCCTTATCTACTTGGGTTTGGGTTCGGTCAAATAGTTCCAATACACTTTCTGGACACTCTCTCTCTTCCATACTTTCTTTGTTGCTGATATTGGGACCAACGGGTGGGACTGTTGATTAGTACTTTAGTCAGTCTGGTCCGATAATCAGTTGAAACCACCGATTGAAAAATTGGTTAAGTAGTTTCTACTCAGCCTCGGCTCTTGCTGAGTTGAGTTGTCCCAAGTTGGGTGTCCAACTCCCTGATATTAAAAAATAAAAAATATAAAAAATTCTAAAAAATAAGAACTTCACTTGGGATAGTTTTCTTTATGTTTTTTATCTTTTAGGCAAGGATTGGAAAGTGTTTTTTACCATAAATACTTATTTTTAATATTTTCCCCCTTTTTTTGGGTTATTTAAAAAATACCTCAGAGTTGATTTTTTAAAATCTATTTTTTTACTACATTTTTAACGAAGTGTTTTGTTTAGTCTGACTTTAAATATACATTTCCTATTTTTTGAATTTATTTAATTTTTTTTATAAATTTTTAACCTTTGTTTTCTATTGCTTCGTTACTCAACACTACTCGGCCAAGTTACTCGGGCCCACGGCCAATTACTAGGCCCGAGGCGCACTTTCTAACACCAGTCGAAACTGACATTTCGCAAATTTGGGCTTTTCATTCTCGCTTGCAATGGGTTGGATTGGCTTGCTCTTATAAAAATTGATTCAAGGTGTTTGTCCCTCTCACTTGCAGGTAAAATGGGTGCGGGCATTCTATGATGATTTTGGGGCTTTTACAGAGGACCAAGAAATGCTGGTTTCAATGGCAGATAAGGTGGATTATGTTGAGGGTTTTATGGTATTAAATGAGCAGTCTTTGGAAGGTGCTTCCGTTGCCTTTCCCTCACATTTCCACTTTATTGCCTCCAATACCAATAATACCTCCCAAGTTTACTATTGCGTTGAGATTGCGTTTTATTATTACTCCCAAAAGGCATCCCATGTGGAAAAGGTACACTTTCACTATCACACTTAAAAGGTTTTTGTCTTGCATTTTCTAAGATTTTGCTCTTACCCTTTTTGATGCTACTTTTCCTTTTTGGGACTATCATGTATTATTTGTCGCCATATTCCCAATGTGCTATCGTTGCAACTGCCATTAATCAATGGGAAATTCATGAAACCATGATGAATGCCACTGCATTCTCCTATAAATCCATATAGAATAATAGAAGACATCACAAAAAATGTCAAATTTACCCCACACCTCCAATACCTCTTAAACTTCATCACTAACCCAACATTGTTCTTGCTATTTTTTTTGAAACAAAAGATTAACTTTTTTAGGATGAAAATACCCCTCTAAAACCACATTTTTTTACCTACTCTCTCTTTGGTAAGGGCTCAAGCTGGCCTGACACACATTTTCGATAGAGACCCAAAGGTGATTGTTGTGCATAAACAACTTTGCTTATTGCGAAGCCGGTTTGGTACATTGTGATGTGCCAGACCAACTTTAATTGTTTTTGTCATAATTTTTTTTTTTTTTACTTTAGCGTGGTTGCAAAAAACGAAGTAGTATTGTAATTAATAATGTGGTTTAAAAAGTAAAACCTATTGATTTTATTAATGGGTCTGTTTAAAAAGTTTTGAGTCTAGGTGGTATCCATAATTTCTAATAAAAAAAAAAAAGAGTCAAACCCATTGATTTCATTAATAAGTACAAAATATGATTTTTGCTTCCGCTTCTCAAATAATAAATTAGGGTATGAATTGGGCTTGGGCTTGACCGATAAGACGTTGATATTAACAAAAATACATCTCAAATTCGATTCCTACAACTGAACCATCTACAAATAAATAAATAAATAATAGCTAAGGATAATTCTGCAATTTGACTTCCATAAGTAGCCCAAGTCAAAGGATACATTTTTCCAATCTGATCTGGATTTCAAAACCCGAATATACTCTTCCATAAAAAAATTTGGTTAGAATTAGTTTGGCTCGACTTTAGTGGTCACAGCGGAACAATGACTATATTAACTTAACTAGTTTGGTTCTAAATTTGTCACGTGTTTTTTAATAAAAGTTTCATTTAAAATTCCAAACGCAAATGAGGCCGAATACCACGCGATCATAATTGTGGCATTTTTGTATATTATGTAAAATAGTCTAAAAAGTCCACATTATTGATATTTTAGTTGCTTTTACCACTTCAATAATATTTTTCAAGGTACCCAGTTATTTTAATGATATTTTTATATTTATTATTAATGCCCTAAAAAATGTGTATCGGGAATTGTTCATCCGAATTGGGAATCGGTGGGACTAGCCCAATT
Source organism: Amborella trichopoda (assembly GCF_054954075.1). Lineage (NCBI taxonomy): Eukaryota > Viridiplantae > Streptophyta > Magnoliopsida > Amborellales > Amborellaceae > Amborella > Amborella trichopoda. Next base: position 2,664,948 of record NC_142344.1, read on the forward strand.
AGAATGAGAATCGGTCCGATTTTGATAGACTCACCCAGTTATGTCTGAGTAATCAGTTAGTCTCTAGGAATCAAACTATCCTGATAAGTCGAATTGATGGTTTCCACCAAATTTTCTTTGCACTGTTTTTCAATTTTTAAATTTTGTCAAATATGAAAAATGTTGTTTAAATTTATTTGAACTGGAGAATAGGTCCAATCTGGCCCAGATCAGCAATCTAGAACAGTCAAGTGATTGACCTATCCGGCATCCCGATCTTGGCTTTAAAACACTGCTTGTTACTGAGTTCTTGCGTTGATATGAGCTCTTCGAGAATTGTAAACACACACTTGAATACTGCATTCTGCCTCGTATGCTTCTATTTCCTGGTGATTCTTGTTGTTTTGGTTAGAAATTGACTCCTTTTTCCTTTTTGATTTCTTTCACAGGTTGCAAAGGAGACACTACGAAAGCTAGACTGCATCCCCTCTCTTGTGTATGAAACGGAGGTGTCCTACTTTGATTTCTTGAACCGCGTGAGTGCCGAAGAGGCAAACCTTCGGGCTCGTGGTTTGTGGGAGGTGGCTCACCCATGGCTCAATATGTTTGTGCCAAGGTCCCAAATAAAGGCCTTCAAAGACCTCCTACTGCAAACCATATCACCAGACCATTTTGAGGGGCCAATCCTTATCTATCCAATTCGAAGAGACAAGTAAGCCCCTCGCATCTTTCCCGTATACTTTCTGACACCATAGTAAGGGTGGCAATGGGCCGAGTCACCACAAATAGAGGTTGCCCCGGGGCCTCTTTGGCTCTATGAGGGTGGGCTGGTCCGATTGGGATTAGGTTGGGCTAGGGCCATGCCTTGCCCAGCTCATTGCCCACTCTATATTATAGTCTCTATATTATAGTTAGGGATGAAATGGATTCTCAAGCCATTTTAAGAATTATTGACACCAAAATTACATCTTATGATAAAATTCGTCGGTGCACATTATCTTAATTGTTTAGGGTTACAACCTTATGCAAACCGCACCTGTGTAATTTTTACTACATGCCTCAATGAAGTGCACGCACTAAAACTGTCTTCTCGATTTGATAATTAAAATAAAATAAAAGTTAAAGAGTAATATGCACTCTCTACCATCTGATCAACATTTGTCTTGAGAGTGCCAACGTTTTGGTGACAATTTCACGTACACATATATACACATGCATATATGTATGTATGCATGTATGTATGTTTTGACAGGAAAGATCAAATCAGGTCTGGTCCTACCGGGTTAGGTCTGATTTGGGGTGGACTTCACTCTAACCTGACCCATTTACGGCCTCAAGCATGAGTGAGGGCCTATGCTATGCGCAATCCCAAAACTTTAGGGTTAAGGTCTTGAGGAGAGTGGTGGGGGACCATGAAACCTAAATGATTGGGCATCTCAACTTGGGTGTTGTTTTATTGTTAAGCTTTTTAGGGGCCTTTATCGATGGACTATCCCTTTTTGAATCTCGGAGATGGGCACCTTTGTAATGATTTGGGGTTTTTTCTTTATTAATGAAGTGATTCCCCTGGTTTTTAGGCCAATTTATAACAAAGGCCTTTCTATGCTGTGAAATTCATCCCTGGTCCAATTATTATAATAATCGTTATTGTAATGAAGTGCTCATATGACTTCTCAAAAATAAAGCCATGGAGAAGATGGCCTTTCTAGTTAAGGGTTAGGAGCTGGGAACCCCTCTTAACTGGCTGAAAAGGAATTTCTCAAATGATTAATTTTGGATTTAGATCCAATTCCCGTTCCATCTCATTCTTCCATGAAGAATTAGAATTTGGCCAAAAGATATTCGACTCCCACATGAGTAGAATGTTCATGTACTCACTTCCATAAAGCCCCACATAGAATTACTTTTAGGACCTCAAATTTTGGATATGGAACCTCTTCAACCCATAGATTAACTTCAATAAAAAAATTCTTAATTGCACCCACTATGTACTTGTAAAAAATTGTCTCAAGATTGAATAGAAACCATCCAATTCTTAGATGGTGGGATCTAAGTATTACAAAACTCAAATTTTTCATTTCTTTAAAAGGATCATCTAGTAATTTTATATGGTTCCCAAAATTTCAAATTGAAAAAATACTCCCAAATAGTTCTTTAGATTGAGGGAGTAAAAGTAAACGATAGCCCAGAGAAAGCATAGTACATGTGCTCTTAAAATTGTATTCTTGAAAAAACAATAGAATTGTATTTTTGGGAAAGGAAATGAGCAACATGGACCTTAAGACCATTGTTTAATAATCGCGTCTCTGACTCGAGAATCATCTGCATCGAAACGAATCGTGAGGCTAGCAATTCCTTGACAATAAAAACCATATTACCTAGCCCGACTTGGGAACGGCCGAGTCAAACTGGGTAAGGTTTTGGTGAGTCCACCGACTCGCTTATTCATATGAGTCCTCTATCCAAAATCCATCCTAGAGATAGATTTTGGATCTAAAAGTTTATGAATTGATAATCTCAGCATTGGTCAAAATGCATATTAAAAAGGAGAATAAATTTTTAAACATAATAAAATTTTGTGATCTTTTATTAACCCCGTTCATTCCGGGTTTACGGGGGCCACCATTTTTCCATGTGCATTTCAAGATGGAGGTGGGATGTGTAAAGGAACACACCACACATGTAGAAGTGCGTTCTCACACACATAAACAATTTGCAAAGATATATTTTTTTTGGGAAATTTGCGAAGATTTTTTTTTTTGAGAAAGGGGCTGGGGTTGTGATGGTATCACCCCTGTACCTTAGTCACCACATTGTGGTTTTCATTTCCACCGACACCACTTTACTGACACCTTCAAAAAATAACCCCTATTTGAAAATATGGGTAGGAGTGATTTCCCTGCCGAATTACCCAAAAACAATTTAATTTGCCATGGATTTGTTACCAAAAAAAATTCCCATCTCTCCCTCTTAAACTTGCTCTTAACCGTGTGTTTTTCTTGGATTTATTGCGCATAGGTGGAATGGAAACACATCAGCTGGTAAACCCTGAATTACCTAAAAACAATTTAATTTGCCAAGATGGATTTGTTACCAAAAATTATCATCTCTCCCTCTAAAACTTGCTCTTTACCATGTGTTTTTCTTGGATTTATTGCACATAGGTGGAATGGAAACACATCAGCTGTTTTACCAGAAGATAAAGAGAACATTCTTTACATAGTGGGCATGCTAAGGTCAGCCTCTCCTCAATGTGTATCAGAATCTCCATGCCTTCAATCCTATCTACAGCAAAACAACAAGATCACAGAAGGGGCCACCTCCATCTCCTTACATTCAAATTCCAAAATTCAAATTGCAGACCCCAACGGTCAAGATCATGAACTTGAGACGATTTCTGGATCCGATAGCCTGAAGCGGTCGGACCTTGGTGGGAAACTGTATTTGTCATATTACTCTGAGGAGGAGCACTGGAAGAAACATTTTGGTGGGAAATGGGAGAGATTTTTGGCGCGAAAGAAGATGTTTGATCCGCTCCAGATACTAGCTCCAGGGCAAAGAATTTTTAAGAGGAAATACAGTGCGCATTTATGAATTTTTGTTTAGCTTTTTTTCTTTTTACTTTTATTGGGGAGGGGGGAGAGGAAGTTTGTGTTTTAAATCCATTTATGGGTATATGGGCTGTTGTACAGAGAGGAGAAGGGGAAAGTAAATGTTACAGAGCTCAAGGTCTTCTGCCCCATGTTTTTTTCTCTCTTTTCAATATAGCTAAAGGACCCCAGTTTTCGCATGGCCTCACATCCCCGAGAATCCCTTCTTTTAGCATAAATTGGAATTGTTAACTTATTAGATACCAAATTGGATCGTTTGGGATGAGAGTCACAAAGTTCAAGATTTATTTTTTTTTTGGAACTTTATGTCTAATCGATGACATTTTTACAAACACTCATTATGATATCTATGGGACAAAAATAATTGTGACCTCATTATATAAAAAGTAAACAGTCTCTTTGTAAACAATTGTGCATAAATTTTGCATTATTTTTAAACCAAACAGTGATTTCATGGAATAGTTGTATTATAATATGATACAATAACGTTTAAAAACCTTGTTAAGGTTATTTGTTTGATCCCGTATTTTGAAATATATACTCTTTTCATTCTAATGAACACACAAAAAATAAAAATTTGAAAATACAATTTAGAAAGTATTTTTTAGCTCAATCAACATAGAATGTTCATTTTGATGAGATGCTTAGATCTAAGCTCTAAAAGGATTTTTTCTTTTCTAGTTTTTTAGATGGCTATGTTAAGAAATAAAAAAATGATTTTGAGTTTGTCAAGGTTCGTTGTTGGAGGAGAATCCTTTTGACCATATCTAGGAGTTCAAATTGAATTATTTTTCTTGGGATTGATTATTGATATGAAAAAAGTGTATGTGTAAAATTTTAAATCATACAAATACTACAAATATGATTTTCTAGAAATGTGGTTGCATTATTATATGATACTACCGTTGTCTTTATATGTACCTTTCAAGTTCTGTAATCTACTTCTACCATTAGGATGTCACCTTATATAAACTTCTCAAATATTTTTTGAAGACCGCATGCTAGAGAAAATGGGTGACTTTGAAATTTTCACTTTTTTCTTTATGTTACTGGATTCGTCCCTAGTCAGCCAGATGATTAACAATATACAATGCTCTAAATATGTCTAATCGAGTGTTGTAGATCGAAAATTAGTTGGGTAGATAGATTATTCACCCACATATTTGTGTCGGGTAATTGGGTTAGTGATTCATGTCGTATATGATTGGTTTGAATCGATGATCCAAAAATATATTTAAAATAAATAAATAAATAGCATTGGGGTTTAAGGGGACTTAAGAAAACATTAGATAAGTTTAAAAATTAAAAAAATTTATGAAAGGGGTTTTAGGGGTGAGGGAATTGGGCCGGGACCCATACTATCCCAAAACTAGTTCAATCTCAACCTATTTTCATTCAGATTGGCAATCTAGATTTGAAATCGTCGGTTTTCTAAATAAAAACTTTTAGATTTAGATTGGGATAAGCATATGGACAATTTGGATTTAGGGAACATGGTAATGCCTTGATTCGCCATTTTTGCTTTTTCTTTCTAAATTTCTTTGAAATATGTACCCAAGTCAAACTAGAGCGAGGAAATCGGACTATGAGCTTAGCTAGTCAATGCCCAATTATAATTTATGAAAAGAAGTGTTTAAAAAGGATTGAGCAGCTGGATTGGTCACCAGCTGGACCGTTTAGATCGGGGAGAATCAAACCAATTTTGTAGTCTATGAATCGGCCAAAAAATAAAGGAAAAGTATATAATGAGATTATTTATCTTTGATAAAAGGTGATCATAATTAATCTTGATCATTGGATATAAAATTGGGTGGCTGCATTTATTTAATTGATCAAGCTCAATCTTCAAAATAAATTTTTTTGAACTTTGTGACACACCTAAGATATCAATTTTCACATTATATGGTACTAAGTAATTGTTTATTTCTCTGTATTGTATGCAATCTCAAAAATAAAATAATATTTTAAATTTAAAAAATAAAATTGGTAGAAACTAGCCGATTCTATCTGTTTGACAAAATACCCCAATTTCTGAGTAACTAGATGCATTCTTTGACAAAATCAAGCCAGGCACTTCGAAATAGGTTGATTCTCACTCTTGAGCAAGAATTAAACCAGGTGCCTACTCATTCAAATCGAGCAGTTGAGTTTTAAATTGCCATTCTGGAAAAAGTTAATACAAAGCCGAGGCTCTAAACAATCAAATTAGAGCCCACCTCAAAAATTTCACTCGAGGAACTTGTTTTGATGCCCAAACTGATCAACATCTAGATGCATGGACATGAGAAAAAATGGATTTCAAGTTTTGAAAATAGTGCATCTTGTAATGTATTTTTGTACTGTCAATTTTCAAAATTTTCAAGTTTTCATAGATTTATTAGATCTACACTATTTTTTAGGCTTTAAATTTTTTAATTAAAGGTGTGAATATATTTTAAAATTATCACAAAGATTTCTAATATTGAAATCACATTTATTGACAATATTTGAAGGTATGCTTTACTTTGCTTGTTTAGAGCCTCGGCTCTATACAAACTGCATCCTAAAAATAAGGGTACCATGGAAGACCAACGATTGACAAAACCAAATTGACAATTTTCAAAATTACCCCCAAAAACAAAGGTACAAGGAGGGAGCAACTTATAAATTTTTCCCATTTTTCACCTCTCCATTTTTTATTAAATTTTCTCCCCAAAACATGAATGAAATAAAATGGGAAGGGAAAATATTAGGGTGTAGTTTGTATAAAGCCTAGACTCTAAACAATCAAATTAGAGCCTACTTTCAAATAGTATCAAGAAATATGGTTTCGATACAAGAAATCTTTGTGATAGCTTTAAAATATATTTTTATATTTATTTATAAAGTTTAAAGCTTTTGATATTTATTTATAAAGTTTAAAGCTTCAAAACTAGTGTAGATCAACATATTTATGAAAACTTGAAAATCTTAAAAATTGACAATCAAAATATGTGTTGTTACAAAATACACTATTTTCAAAACTTAAAATCCAATTTTTTCTCATGTCCATGCATCTTGATGTCGAATGATCAACTTGAAGATATTTAGATGTCAAAACAACCTCTTCTAATAAAACTTTTGAAGTAGATTCAAATTTAATTGAGTAGAGCCTCAGCACTATATAAACTTTTTCTAAAATATTAAGATAGGAATCTGAATGATGGGACTTGAGCCGTCATGCAGATGTTAGAAGATAATTTACGCACGTTTGAGAGCCTCGGATTCTAAATTTGGGTTGGGCGCCTCATTTCAATTAATCGCCCTACCCAACCCTCTTTGATTCTCTTCCCATTCCAAGTATCACATTTTTTTTTGTCTTTTTCATTGAGTTAAATCATTTTCATTGGTTGTAAATGAGTCAAGCATGGAATAATTGAAAAAATAGAAAATAATATCTGAAAAAAATAAATCATGAGAACTAGGTTACCGAGATCGTCATGTTTCCTAACTGAACCTATTAGGGAATCGAACAAATATGAAGGAACCAACCCAATTCTTGGTTCTGACCATGAACTAGGTCAGTTCCCAATGATTTGGGATCTGAATCAGATGATTGTAGTGAAATCGGTGTTTTTTTAAAACACTCATCAAAACTATATGAAGTTATTAGCCTCTTTTTCCTTTGAGAAAAGGTTTATATAAAGTTGCGAACTTCTCATACTGGGTAAGGTGCACTTCAAAAATCCTATAGAAGGCAGAGGTCTGAAGTTGGAAAACCTCCAATTGATCATCTTGATCTCCAGATATGTGGATATAAAATAAAAATAAAAAATTTTAAGTCCTAGAAATAGTATAATCTACGACAAGTTATGTGGACCATCTATTCAAGATCTTCAACTGTTTATAAGATCTGCTCGATCTGTACAGTTTTTTCAATTTGAAAATTTGTAATTAAGGTTGAACATAGATTATCAAGCTATCGTAAGATTTCCTAAACCAGAACTATATATAGCAAAATTTAGAGGCTTGCTTTACTTGTACGATATATGGTGGGTACCTTATACAAACCCCACCTTTTTTTTTTTACTATTATTATCCCATCTTATCATTTATTGGAGTTACACCTAAGTTTTCTCATCCTTTTTTCTCTTGTTACTGATCCATCTCAATATCATCATCTTAGCTACGCTCAGAGTGTTGTTTCTTGACTACCCAACATTATGTCTATAAAACAAAGGTGATCTCACAACTATCCTATAAAATGTTTCCTTTCGCTCCATAGGTAAGTGGTGATCCCCTTCGGCTCCCGTGCGAAGTGCAATTTGATCAATTTCAAAAACCATTTTCATATGTTATCTGATGGGATGATTGGAAATTTATTTAAATAATGATGGGTAACTGGAAAATTGATCAAAAGGTACTGTTAAAATGTGAAAGAGAACAAATCTTCGGTGTAATTCTGTAAATTATCCATTTAGAAAAGATGAATGTGAACACAATTCAAATGAAGGTTAAAGCTAGTACAGCAAACAAGCGTGTCACTACTTATAAAAGGACCAAAGGTATTGTTCGAATGAGAGGTACTAATGAGATGGAGATTTTAGGAGGTAGATTAAGGGGTGGTTGCCTCTAAAGATGCACACACAAACTAAAGGCACTTAGAAGGTATTATAAGACAAAATAATCTTCCGGATTAATCTTTTTTCTTTTTTTATTTCAACGGGCAGTACATTTCCTCCCAAGATGCATGTTTTGGAGAGAGATGTTTAAAGAGGTTCAAATTTAAGCCACCAATCTGAAAATTAAATAAATTTGAGAGACGCATAGCAGGAGGACGTTCTTAGCTGCTTCAAATTAGTCTCAAACGACTGAATTCAACTTGGCACAATTCCTGCAGCAAATTCATCCAAATTAGAACAAAATCTGATAAAAGCTGATGTGGTGCCAGAGAGAGAGAGTGTGTGTGCGTTATGGGAAGAACCTTAATTTTGAAAACAGGTGTGGTTTGTATAAGGTTGAGCCCCCTAAACCATCACCTCTAAATAATGTCGAAAAATGATTTTTCAGTAGCAAAATTTGTTGTGACGGCCTGAAAATTTATTTTCATCTCTAATAATACTATTTAAAGTTTTAAAAATAGTGTAGATTGAGTGGATCTCTAAACACTTGAAAATATTGAAAATAGACAGTCTAACTAATACCTTACAAAATGCACTATTTTTAGATTTAAAATCTTTTTTCTTTTATATTTATACATTTTGAGATGATCGACATCGAAACATCTTCTAGTGAATTTTTGAGGTGCACCTTAATTTGATTGCTTATAAACACTTAAAAGTATTGAAAATAGATAGTCCAGCTAATACCTTACAAGATGCACTATGTTTTAGACTTGAAATTTTTTTATATATATTTACACATTTCAAGTTCGAAATGATTGATTTGAGGAGTTTTCAACATCGAAACACCATCTTCTAGTGAATTTTCGAGATGCACCTTAATTTGATTGTTTAAGACCTCAACCTTGAATAAATTTTTTCCTTTCTAACAAAGAGAATATTTTAAGAAAAAAAGAACAAATGACGCATATATAAAGGAAAACACTAAAATCCAAGATAGAATCCTCCCGCTGAACTGTCCAAAATAAAGTAACACATAATGAACAAAATGAAAAGAAAACATAATTTAACATAAATAATATTTTAAAGGAAGTACTCAAATACGTCTATAATTGTCTATAATTGTGAGAAACAATGTTAGAGTACGCCATTTTAGCTTGTTTTTACTATCAAAAAGCATATTATAAGACAATTTACCTTTGGTATAAAGCCGCGATCAACTATGTCTATAAGATGTAAAAGCAAACAGCCAGGGGTGTCGCATTGAAGGAGGTCAAAGTCTGAATGAATGTTTCTTAGTGACATACCAAGCTTCAGATTTCACATCTATTGGTTAGACTTAGGAGTAATTATGACCTTGTACAAAAACAAATGGTCTCATTATTTGGTCCCTTCTATTTTCCACATTGCATGTTTTTGCTACTAAACAAATAAATGCACAGTGGGACTTGACTTTATTGCCTTAGACCCCTTCCTCTATCATACTTCACTGTCTCTTTTTCTTAAGAAAAAGTATATTTCCACAATTGACAGACAAATATCTCTTTTCGATCTAAAAGAATGAGTATATGTGTACTAGACTCTAAAGATTAGTTTTACACATCAAAGTATCGAACGATATTACCACAAGTTCTGTTCGGCAATTCCATCCCGAGCAAGCGAATCAGCTTTCCTCATTGGACCCATGCAATTAGGTCTGCATATCCTTTTTGAGTGTCTGAACTCTGAACTTCTTCAAATACATTGAGGTATCAAGGGCATGTCAACTTACCACTCACCCAGCTGATACATTGTTAGATTTCACTGAATACAATTTTGAATGTGTCTCTAAGCCCACATATACTTCACTGTCAGACTATAAATCGAGTTCTTACATCCCTCACCATTGGATCGGTAGGCAGAGTGAATCCCACCATCCAACATAGTTAGAAAAACCAATGGCTCCTCACATTGGACAGTGGAGACCAGCCCACCAATCCTTTTTTCGGGTGCTATCCCACCTGATCAGCACTCTAGTACTACTGCTACTGCTAGTAGAAATGACATCAACATCATAAAAAACAAACCATGTCTACGAAGAAGACACTTATAATAAAACATGATAGTAGTAAGAAAAAGAAGATGCATAATTAGAGCAACTTCTTCTGTCTTTCTTTCCATTTTGAATAACAGAACAAACAGATTCCTAACTCCCAAAAATTACAAACATTTCCTCACACTTTCAAAATCTCAGCGAGCTGTGAGCGAAACCGAAACAGTAGCGTTAGACGGGGCAGAAGAGGAGGAAGATGAAGTGTCACCTCGAACTCGGGTTGCTGAATCGATGAAGGTGGGTTTTGCAGGCTTTGGGCCTGATGGGCCTTTGCTAAGCAAAAGCACCACCACCTCAGACATAGTGGGCCTTGAAGCAACCAATGACTGGGTACATGTGAGGGCAATCTCAATCACTCTTTTTATGTCTTCGGGGTTGTATTCACTTGGGTCAAGGCTATCATCCACAAGCTCCATTAACATATTGCTCTCATAGAGCTTCCAAGCCTGTTTAGGGAGAAGGCTCGTTGTGTCAGAAGTAAAGCAAGGAAATATGTTATAGTCTTGTTTTTGGTGTTTCTGGGTAGGAAGGGATTGGTCCTCTGCAGTCATGCAACAGATTTGGGATGCATCGCGCACTGATTAAATGCGTTTGTTTTAAAAGGAAAGGGGAGAGAGAGAGAGAGAGAGAGAGAGAGGGAGAGAGACCCTTTATGTTTGAGAAAAGCATTCTCACAATACAGCCTCAAAACTCAAAAAGCAAGAAAATAATGATATACGTATCATGCAGAGAGTGTGACTGGGCACACAACAGAGAGAGAGAGAGAGAGAGAGAGAGAGAGAGAGGATGTTGGATTTTTCTGTAAGGGAACAAACCAGTCCCTCCCTTGGGTAAAACTACACAAATAATATATACGCATGAAAGCGCAAGCCTCACACAAAGCAAAACCTACTGCATGACTCAAAACCCAAACAGCTTCCCATCTTCAACAAAGACACCCCGCCTATACTAATCATAAACAAGCAAACAGCCTTATATGAAAACTAAATCTCTAATTTCAACACCCCCCATGATTTGGATATGCTTGCCATGCATCAGATGCAAGGATAGATGTCCCATATCAAGAGAAACCAACATGCACAACAAAGCCAATTGCAGCATCCACTCAAACCACCTAAAAGCTAAACCATGTGACTAGATGCAATTCCCAGGACATGGAGCGATGGAATTGATTTGGCATGCAAAGAAAAAATACGGTAAACACAAATAGGATATAATTACCCATTCCAAGAGGTACTGAGTGATGGGCTCAAGCTTTATATCATTACTCTTCCGGCCGCTAATGATCTCCAAGACCACCACACCAAAGCTGTATGTGTCAACCTTCTCTGATAGCTGCCCATGGATGGCATATTCAGGAGCAGTATATCCCCTGATAAAATGAAAAGCATACAATTACTAATATAAAAATACAAATTCTTTTCCATTGTAACAAATGGATAGGATTATAACATGGAATACAACAACCGTGAAATCCAACGTAAGGATATTAAATGCTCCAATGGGGCTGATATTAGCACAATAAACACCCATGCTTGTATCATACCCATGCTTTTACGATACATTTTTGCATTTTCCACCAGCAGCTAATATGAATTGTAACTGCCCTTAAATGATTTGCCATGCAAGGCAGGGTTATTTTACATCTGAACATTTTGAAAGTTGTTAACAATGATTACGATATAATGTTAGCAATTCTGGGTGTGTGTGTAATATCGATTACGCCGACTCTGTGTGTGTGCAATAGGATCATTGATTATGCTTACAGTGTTCCTGCAAATCTAGTAGTGAGATGACTGTGGTCCTCTGGAAGAAGCCTTGCAAGCCCGAAATCAGCTAGTTTAGGCTGGAAATCATCGTCAAGGAGTATGTTACTGGACTTTATATCCCGGTGTATGATACGCACATGGAACTCGTCATGAAGGTATGCCAAACCTCTTGCCATGCCCACAATAATGTCAAAACGCATCTTCCAGTTTAGCTTTCCATGTTCCTCGCCTGTGTGAAAGAACCCCATCAATATAGGGTAGTAAAAGTGCTAAATTTAGTATACAAGATCATGTAGCTACTCTTGCAACTATCATAAACTACAATTCAAACGACTGGTTTGTACTCCTCCCTCCCAAACACACACACACACACACAAGCATGCAGGTGCACGCACACGCACACACATTGATGGATACTCAAGAAGGATCAGGAAAATCAAATGACATACAGAGAGACATACACACACTTTCCTACTCATATGAGCATTTCGGGATGGAGAAGACAAGAATACCAAATAAGTATTTATCAAGGCTCCCATTGGCCATGTATTCGTAGACCAGTAGGAAATTGGGGCCTTTTCCACAACATCCAAGCAGTCTAATGAGGTTACGGTGATGAACATTGCTAATAAGCTTCACTTCCCCCTCAAAATTTGCCTTGGCTCTACTCGATTGCCCAATAGTCAGCTTCTTCACAGCTACTGTTTTCCCATTTTTTAAAATTCCCTATGATATGCCAAAAGATCTGAAGTTAAATAGGATGTAATTAGGCCAAAAAATAAGAACCAAAATAGATTAAAAAAAATAGTACTCAACTTAATAAGAATCAAATGGAGTTGAAGGCCAAAATGCTAAATAAAGGAGAAAGGATAAAGCAGTGACCAAAGTATTGGATTGATGCATCCATTTGTGTTGCTAAAACTGATACCCATTGCTAGCAATTGAATTGACACACATCGAGCACAACAAATTAGCTGAACATCTAAGATGTTAATTCTAATTAACTGGACATCTACAAGAATAAGAGTGATACATATTGAAATTAAACAGCTTCCACTAACGACCAACAGAAGGGGTTAAAAAAAAAGATGATCATTCTTTTAGGGGAGAATCAAGCAAAGAAAAAATAATTTAGATTGTTTTTATGAAACCAGAGGACAACGGACATTGTTAAACAAATAAACAATACTCTGAATACTCTGTCTTGACTAAGAAATTTCAGTTGGAAATTAAGGGAAGGTATTGGAGATAAAACCGGACTGATAACTTTTCTTCAGAAGGATCAAGTCACTTGAAGTAATTCACAATTGCTTTCTACTAAATAATAAAAGTCATAGTTAATCAAAAGAAGCATAATGCATCTGATGCAAATCCATATGAATGATTTACTAGACAGGAAAGGGAATAAGTAATTTTTTTTCTTTTGCGAACTAATTTCAACATAATAAAACACAATCAAATTCTTCCAATTACTATAATCCTATGTGGCTTGAGGAAGCTGCGGTACCTTTACGAGCAAAATGTTTTTGCATAATTTAGGCTAAAAGACAGTTCAGTATTTCTGCTGAAATAGCCATGTGCACATGTCATTTGACCACATTCCAAAATGAATTATGCAAATTTCAATCCAAATTCTATCAAAAAATTGGGCTGATATGTAGCAGGTAAACACAATATAACTGCTGCTATTTTTATACACATCTACAGAAACGGCTTTAGGGTTTTTACAATAACAGGGAATTGCTTACTGATAACTCCCTTAATATATATGTGTAGTAACATCAAACCAACACTAAATATTAGTCACAAACCATACTTTAAGCTGACCGCAAAGACTGTCCATTATAATTGTAAAAAATAATGCAGAATAATTCGCTTGCCTGGATGTCACATTACCTTATAAACATCTCCAAATCCACCTTCTCCAAGCTTATTTACTTCACTGAAATTACTAGTAGCAGATTTGAGATCCTTATAATGGAAACTCACAGGCCCACGAAGCTCAGTGGCACCAAGTATGTCCCCTACAATAATAGTATAATTCTCAATATCAGATGCATTTGGAAACAGAGGGACCAGCCTATCATATTCTGGAAATGAGAATAGTTCAGGAAGAAAGTGCATCTTGATCAATTTCAAAATTAAGAGACTTGTGGGGAGACTAACGAGCTCTACTTGAATGAAACTAAGCTTGTGGGGAAGCTAAAAGCCACCACTTTCGTGATATCATCATCCGAGACTAATATCATTGTCCATTATAAATTCAAAAGAAACTACACAATGTCTTAAAGAGTGATGGAGATGATAACATGTGAATTAGAATCCTTTTATTATGTGCTACAAAATGTTGGGTAATTTACAGACGAATTAGGTAAAGGGTATTAGTGTTATAGTAAAGAGTTCATCACTTTCTTAGTTTCCAAGCGTTCTGAAGATTGGAATTCTTTATTTTATTAGATGCTTGGAGTTCTACAACAATGAGATGTTGTATGTGGACTAAAAATACCAGGACGAATTTGAATTTTATCAATAAAGAAAAGTCTTTCTGTTTCTTCTTCTTGTTCTTCTCCTCTCTCTTCCTGGATTGAATCAAAGAGACTAACGTGTATATGTCCTTCGTAATTTTTGAAGACTCCCCCTCCAATGTGTATATGGCCCAGGACCTGTTGGATTTGCAATAAACACCATCCAAAACTAAAATTCAAAGCAATCCTTGATTAACGTAGCCAAAAGAGAAAAGATGAACATTGCTTGTCCACATGAATAGCCACATTAGCTGCATGCAACTTACTAACACCAAAAAGACCCACAAACTGCAATTTAATAAAGATCAGTGAAACAATGCATTGCAATGGCCACTTACGTTTCTTAGTGTCCCTACTCCTCCGCCGCAATCGATGCAGACCATACACTAATAATACAAGCAAAATCAGCCCAGCTACTGCACCCACGACAACTCCGATTATCCATTTCTTGCTTGAACTTCCTGCAACAGGTTCGTTCGCTTTTCTTTAAACGTTCTAAACTACAGATGCAAACATGGATCAGGCAGAGGTTGATCCTGAATCCAAGCATGCTCTTTAAATTCCAATTAAAGGAACACAATTGAATTTCAAAAAAGAAATATCAAAACCATTTTGACTCAAAAATTGAGAGCTGTCACTGTGTCCAAAGGAAAACATTGAAAAGTGAAATTCATAATTCGGAGTAAGTTCGTCGAAACTAACTAGAAACTACCAAGATGGTGATAAAAAGAAAACCATGAACTAGCAAGAATACTTAAATTCCAGAAAAAATACTAGAATATGAGATCTTCTGTAATTTAGTCAGGATATTGGCTCAGATTTTCAACCAAAACCTTTGGAGTCTGGCAGAAAAATCACTCAAAGAGAAGGCTGAAAAAGGATAGATCTGAAATAACAAATATTTAAAGAAACTAGGCATGATAGACAACACTAAAGGCACCCCACGTCTCATTTTGTGCCCCACGTCTCATTTTGTGCGCGTTTATGTGTGTGTTGATAGACAGAGATATATACTTCCCCCTTCATCCAGTCAGATCAAGTGAGCCATTTGAGAGTATTTTATTTTTAATTTTTTTATATATGTTATGTGAATATGAAATTTAGTTCGGTTAACACATCAATGAGATGCACTTCAAAAAAATATTAAAAAGAATTTTTCTATTAAATATAATAGGCAAAATACTTTTTGAAACTTATAGGCATATTTTGATTTTAAATTTTTGGGAATATTTTTTATAGGTACGAGTTAAAGAGAGGAGAGAGGAGCGGACGCCCAAAATTTGGTGTCAAACTAGTTTGTAGAGAAAAATTAAAAATAAAATAGTGTATAGATGTAACATTATGATTGAAGACATCTCAACCATTCATTCAAAATAGACAGTTGGATAGGGTGAAGTATATAGGTTTTATGTTGCAGGGAACGCCGAATCCCCATCTCCCCAAAAACACAAACATCAAAACTAAAGAGGTACAAAATCCCCATCTCTCCAAAAAATAAAAAGAAAAGGTTTATGTCGGGCCAATGCTCTAAACAATCAAATTAGAATGCACCTCAAAAATTTTACTAGAAGAGATTGTTTTGATACCTATATATCCTCAAATTGATCATCTCGACATCAAGATGCATGGACATGAGAAACAAAAGGATTTCAAGTTTTAGAAATAGTGCATCTTGTAATGCATTTTTGAACTGTCAATTCTCAAGATTTTTAAATTTTCATAGATCTACTCGATCTATACTAATTTTTATGCTTTAAATTTGAGAAATTATCAGAAATATACCTTAATTTTTGCTTAATTAGAAAAAAAAACCCTCAACTTTCATAAACCTCATCCACACTCTTTTCCTCAATTTTGAATTTTTTTTATCAAAATAGCATTTACGATAGTCGTATTACCATAATGACTACCGCATTAAAAATAAGTATCATAATGATCAGACTAAGCATTACGGCACTTTAAGTACCGTATTAACAATGCTAAGCATTACGGCACTTTAATGACCGTGGCAAATGAGGAAAAAAGGGACCCATTGAGCATTACAATCTTTAAAGTACCGTAATGTTTAGCCTGATTATTATGGTACTTAAAATAGCGTAATGCTTAATCTGGACAGTTCGGTACTTAAAGTACCGTAATGACTAATGAAATACACATTACGGTAATATGACTACCATGAAGGTTATTTTGGTCCAAAAAATGTTGAGGAAAAAAAAATTAAAAAATGTGAAGGAGGATTATGAAAGTTGAGGGTTTTTTTTCCAATTAGATGAAAATTAATGTATATTTATGATAATTATTTTTGTAATTAGAGATAAAAATATATTTTAAGGCTATCACAAAGATTTCCAGTATCAAAACCATATTTCTCAACACTATTTGAAGGTGGGCTCTACTTTGATTGTTTGGAGCCTCGGCTCTATTCAAACCCCACCCAAAACAAAAACAATAAAAACTAAGCAAAAGTAAAACACCCCATTTCCCATGTTTCTGTTTAAAAAAAAAAAAACCCACTTCTCACCTTTGCTCAAAAATGGCGTCAAATCAGTGGCCTGGCTCTCATTGAAGAAGGCATTAGCCGAGTATCTCATAAAACAACCAGCATCAACCGCTCTCCCATCTGTATCAGGAAGGCAACCGTCGATATTGGTATAAGCCACGCTTAAGCAACTTTCGCACGAGCCTTGGGCCACAGTTTGGGCACACTGAGCCACGCCATAAGCTACCAGACCATCGGAGCCATTGCGAACCACGGCCCCAAAATAGCCTGGGATTTTGGACGCTGCGGTGCTGAGGTCTCTGAGGAGGTCATTGGCGAGGGTGGTGAAGGTGGCTTGTTGGAGCGAGGTCTTGTTACCGCATATGGGCACGTTGCCTGGCAAGGTGGCCTGGTCGAAGAAAGTGCTGCTCTCGTACCTGATGGAGAGAAGGAAAGGCGTGACTTTCATGCAGTAGGGGTGGACAACAGGTTGGATCGACCAAGTCGGACGGGTTGGCCCGACTTAGGTCCGACTATGGGTCCCATTTCTAGACCTGATGGCTTGGTTTGGGGTCTAGAAATAGGGATCTTACAAGGTTGGGTGGGTCTAGATTGACTCGACCTAAATATTTGAGATGTATTATTTATTTTACTATAATAATACTGCATTATATCATAAATTCTACTATTATTTATTTTTATGTTTTTATACACTTGGACATAAAAATTTTCATATAATGGTACTATTATATAATGGAAAAGTTAACCCAAGAGCGTCCTGGACTCTCTTCTTCGATGCGGTTTGTATAGAGCCAAGGCTCAAAGCAATCAAATTAGAGCCTATTTTCAAATAGTGTCGAAAAATATGGTTTTTATACTGAAAATTTTTGTAATACTTTAAAATATATTTTCATGTCTAATTATAAATTTTAAAGTTTCAAAAATGGTATCGAGTAGACTTATGAAAACTTGAAAATTGACGGTTCAAAAATGCCTTACAAGATGGATTATTTCCAAAATTTAAAATCTATTTGTTTCTCATATCCATGCATCTTGATGTCAAGGTGATCAATTTGATGATATTTGAGCATCAAAACAACATCTTCTAGTAAAAATTTTGAGGTTGCCTCTAATTTGATTGTTTAGATCCTAGGCTCTATATAACTTACCCCTTCTTTAAAAGGCACCAACTAAAACTATATGTCAATGGTGTAAAACAAATCCGCTAAAAAAGCTCATTTAAATCATGATCATCTTGATCTAGATCATGAATCCCTAAAATTTTGGATAAAAAATCCACGTCTAAAGTGGACTTTTGAGGGAGGACTCACGAGACATGAGTTGGGTGACTTATAGTACTATATAGGGTAGCAGTCTCATGCAACGGTTGTATCATGGTATAATGCAATAACTTTAAAAAACAATGTTAAAGCTATTTATTTGATCCAAATTTTTAAAATATACACTCTTTTCATTCTAATGAACAATCATAAAAAATAAAAAATTGAAAACACAACCTATAAAGTAATTTTTTAGCCCAATTAACATCGGTCGTCCATTTTGATAAGATGCTTAGATCTAGGCCTTAGAAAGACTTTCTTCGTTTCCAAATTTTTCTAGATGATTTTATTATTATTAGATGAACAATGTTAAGAAAGATAAAAAAAAAATTGAGTTTGTAAAGGCTAAGATCTTGAAATTCACCAAATAAATGGTCTAGATTCGTCGTTGGAGGGAGGCTCATTTTGACCATATCTAGGGTTCAAATTGAACTTTTTTTTACTGGGAGCCAAGGGGGGGGGGGGGGAGGGGTTGATTATTGAGATGAAGAGAATGCGTGTGTAAAATTTTGGGTTGTACAAAAACCACAAACATGGTTTGCTAGAAATATGGTTGCATTATACCTTGATACAACCGTTGCATTAGATCATTACCCATGGTTTTTTAGAAGTATAGTTGCATTATACTATGATACAACCGTTGCATTAGATCACTATCCAATATATATAAATAGGCATAAATGAGAGAAAGAGAGAGTGTGTGTGTTATAAAAAATAACCATTGCTTGACCCATTCAGGTTATGTCTGGGGTCTTGGTCCATTTGACCTTGACCTGATTAGGTCTGGGTGTGGGTCCAGCTTAGATCATATCATGTTTGGTTGGGTTTGTGTTGAGGCCAACCCGACCCAAATATATTCATATAAATTATATATAAATAATACTATTATAAAATCTATATAATAATTTTGACATATTCTTTGTTTATTGACTAGGATCCAAACCACCCATTGGGTCGGATCCGGGGTCTGACTTAGACCTAGTTGTGTTAGATCTACGTCGGGGTCAAGCTGACCCTAACTCGACCCATTCTCACCCCTATATGTACCTAGCAACTGGCCCAGCCAACTTAGGCCTAGTTCAACATGTTATGCCCTACCTAGGCCCGAATCGGCCTAAAGAGGCCGCACCAGTTGTGATTGTGGCCCAAGCCGGGGCCTCATGCTATGGTGGCCCCCCTAATCCTGCTGGTCACCACATTTTGTAGCTCGGGCTATAAATACTTTTATATAACACATCAACCTTGAACAATCAAGGCACAAATTTATGCCAATAATAAACTGTAGTTTTGGTGTTAGAAAATCTATTTCTACAATAAATTATGAAAACTAAAGCTCAAAAAATAGTGTAAATTGAGCAAAATGTACAGACACTTCAAAATCTTAAAAATGGATGGTGTAAATAATATCTTTATTTTTACTTATAAAGTTTAAAGCTTTAAAAACAGTGTAGATCAACATATCTATAAAAACTTTAAAATCTTGAAAATTGACGGTCTAAAAATGCATTATAAAATATATTATTTCCAAAATTTAAAATCCATTTTTTCTTCTCATGTCCATGCATCTTGATGTCGAGATGATTCATTTGAGGATATTTGAGCATCAAAAGAACCATTTCTAATGAAATTTTTTGGGTAGGCTCTAATTTAATTGTTTAGAGCTTCAACTCTATATAAATTTTTTCTTAATGTGATCACTTTGTAGCAAAGATAAATAGCCTCATCATGTACTATCCCCAAAAATATACCCTTCCAAAGGAGCGGAATGATGCCGACGAAGTCTGCAGTTGCACCTTCACAAAACATGGCCGCCCTGCGGACCTTTTCCTTTTATTTTATTGTGGTGTCGCCTACGCCCACCTTTTTAAAGTGTTTCCCGCGGACGGCTATTAATGTAGGCGCCAACAAAGAGTGGACCAACTTTTAAAGTTATTTGAGTTTTCTGAAGCTTGGTTGGTTTCTATCGATATGGATTGGTATGGTCAGCAATGGAAAATTAGTTAAAAAATAATGAAAAGGAACCGGGGGATTGGAAGGTCTTAAAACTTTAAAGCTTTTTTAAATTTGTCTCAAGTTTGGCCAATATAAATAGTTTGTTAAAATTATTTATAAATTGTGAATCTACACTGCGTTAGGATTTCTCTTTTTTATTTCCTTGTTCAATATGCCAGGCTTTAAAACTTTGGAAGAACATGTACCCTCTACTTCCAAAAAAAAAAAAAGAGGCAAAAAGCCACAGGCACCCATGGCCATAAGATATAAAATCAGACGATGGGGCGTACCCTTGATTATGCTTTAATTTTGATTTTTCAAATATTAGACAAAGAAATAACATGCCCAAGATTAAGGTGTTTGTGATATTTGTGTACAAAAGCCACTAATCTCATTCTCTACCGTCCAAAGTTTTAAACCACTTTCGAACTCTGTTTCACTCTCGATCAGGGTTCGAGCAGGACGAACCCACTAAATTACTTTTGAAAAAAGGATTCATGAGACAATTGCAGCACTACTTTCGAATGTTTCGGAAGAACGCAATAAAAGAAGAAAAAAACTGCAGAAACTCTTTTAAGTTCAAACTTTTCACACCAAAAACCATCAATTCACATGCACATACCTGAGGAAACACCCATCATAGATGACCCTAGCTCCATTGGCAGATGAGCAGTTCCTTATCTGAGCCTCTGCCACTGAGAAGCAAGCCAAGCAATCACTCGTTGAGAGATAATCCCTGCACTGGGCCATTGCGTAAGCAGGGTCCGAGCCCTTCACCTGCTCCGCCGTCGCGAAACTCTTTGTCCTCAGCTGGTTCCTTATCTCTGTGAAAGAAGCATTCAAATTCTCAAAGAACACAGCTGAATTTGTGACATTATATTGGCTGCAACCTTTGTTCAATAGGTTGGTTTCAGGATCAGCCATTACAGGATCATTGGAGAGAAACCCAATTGAGAGGAGAGTGAATAATAGAGTATCTAGCCCTGTTGATTTAGTCTTCATCTTGAAGTTGCAGAGTTGTTCTCAGAGTAAATGGTAACAATTTGGAAACAGCTGAGATTCAAGGATTTAGGGCTTTAGTTTTGCAGACTCTGTTATGGACTTGGGGATTAGGATGATTAGAGAGACATGAAGGTAAAGAGCTTAGAAACCACTGTAGGTTCATGGAGTAAGGGTTTTGGCATCTGTTTCCTATTTCAGTATATGTTTCATTGAGCTAGATCTGAGAGAGAACTTGGAAAAAACTAGTAAGAGAGAGAAACAAAGGAGATTGAACTGAATCAGAAGCAGAGTGAATAAATTAATGGAGCTCCAGCTAACCAAGCTAAATCAATAGAGGACTGTAGGAATTAGATCAAAATAATGGGAGAAAAGTAGAAGAATTTGGTGACTCTGAGCTAAATTAGAAGTAACAGTGGAGATTTTTAGATAACACCCGAAGATTTGCAGAAATCGAAGACTTAGCCCTGGATATGTTCAGGAAAAGGTTGAAATTGATGGAAACTAGAACTACATCTACAGAGAAGCAGATTAAATATTGTAAAAAATGGTAGAAATGATGATTCAAAAGATAACTTAGCCCCTATGCAAACAAAACATGTAATGAATCACATTAAAAGCTCAAATTAAAGATGATAAAATAAACAAAAACAGATATAAATATAGAATTTGATCTCGAGAATCAATACTCACTAAGAATTTGCAGAAAGCTCTTACAAGAGAGGAAAAACAGTCGAGTACATAGTACATATGTAGCACTGTGTAACAAATCCCATAAATGCAAATGGCATTAAATAAAAAAGGTTCCTATCATCCAACCACCTACTTTGAGGAGCCAACATTAAATAGGACCTGAAGATTTACTGCACAGAAGCCCTAAATTACAGTAAATACATGGACAAAACAGCTTAAATCACAACAAAAAAAAGGAATTAAGAGCTTAAGAAATGGAAATTAAAAAAAACAGGTCTATGAAAGCCACTTCGACTGCTTTTGATTCTGTAAATTACAGTATCGATACAAGGAAATGTAAATTACATTATCAATAGAAGGAAAGGCAGATTTAAATCAAAGAGAAGAACCACAAATCTAGTAAGTCATTAGAATGATAAAGCTATGAAGGGAAAGAGCCCAAGGAGCTTTGAAAAGTTTTGAGGTTTCGTCGAAAACACAAAAACTTTATTTTTCGCAGCAGGTACTGGAAGATACAAAAGCAGCTAAGCAAAACCAGAGGAGAATCTTAAAGAAGTATACATAACAACAAACTGGATTCAAATTGTTAAGATAAAGGAGAAAATTAAGGTTTTGAAACAAATCTGATGGAAAAACCTATAAATTAGAGGGGTCTTACGGAGTATGGAGGCTGTAGGAGGAGGAAAGGAGAACCACCTGATTGATGTTTCTGTCAGTTACGTAGTAATATGATTTCACTGTTGAAAACTTGGGAAAAATAATTTGCCATTATCATATGGCGCAGTACCTTAGGATTTAAGTTTTAGCTTTAAATATGTTGGTTATAAATGACAGAAATTGCCCCAAAGATTTTGAGAAATATCATAGCTTAGGGCGGCCAGTGTGCTTATGAAGTAGCACCTGGAGGATTATTAGCTAGTGTGTATCATTTTACGATAATACAATATAGTGTGGATCAACCACAAGAGGTATGTATAAAGAGTATTAGCTCAAAGGAGAAATCCTAGAATCCCATTTGGATCTAAAGAAGTTCTAATTTTCGAGAAAAAGAATATTATGATATGTTGGGAATCTATTATGATAACCATCCATACTTGAAATGTATCTTGATGCCTGAAAGTTGGATTCGTTGGCCCCTATGCAAGGATCATATTGTCCCTAATTTCAATGAGATACATGATATAAGTTGGATTGGTTGGCCCCTATGCAAGGATCATATTGTCCCTAATTTCTAAGAGATAGAGGATGTTCATTGAATGATAAGAAACTAATCTCCGCTTCTATGGCCCAAATATTCAAAAAAAAAAATTCAAGATTTTGCGATGTTGAATCGTTGCATTGGGAATTCAGGATTATAGGATTGGAACAACGTTGTGATGCATTGTAGTTTAGAGATGGTAAATTACATCCCAGCTTGTTTGAAAATTGCCGATCTGAATTGGCGACTCCTGTATCCGGTCTTTTAAACATTGTGATGCATTATAGGCTAGAAACAGCATCCTGCAACCCGACTTTTTTCGTGTTGACAAGAGACAGTTGACGTGAATCTTTAGATTCACACACACGTGTCATTTGTGCCTGATAAAAATAATCTGAAAATTGAATGAAGATCATCCAATTCATGGATGGCCATATTTGTGTCTTTAGAAACTCAAAATCTGTTTTTTCTTTTTTCCAAATACTCATCCAGTGATTTCAAAGCACATTAAAAACTATAAATTGAAAAAACACTTCTAAGTAGGTCTTTTACACAAGAAATAACTTTACATCATACTCCAAACTGAGCACATTATACTTTCTCTATAGTTCGTATGTAAAACTTTCCAGGGTGCGGTCTATGCAAGGCATCAACCTTAAACAGACAAAGTAAGGAACCTCTAAATCTTACCAGAAGGATGCACTTCTAGTACCGTAAACTCCTACAGTGATCTAAAAAATTATTTCTACCCCAAATTGTAGATCTAAAATGATGCAAATCAATCATATTTATAAATGTTTGAAAATCTTGAACATGGATAGTCCAAATAATTTGTTATAATATATATTATTTTAAAACTAAAATTAATTTTCCTCGTATCTATGCATCTTTCCAACGTGAAAAGCCTGTCCAAAGGTTTGTGAAGTAGGCCTTAATTTCTAATTTTATAGTACAAACCTAATACCAACTCTTTTCTTTTAATTCCATTTCCTGGCAATATCTTAAACTAATTCCTTCTATTAATCCAAGTTCTTGGCAGTATACCCCATGTATTCTTTTTAGTGCGATGACTATGACAAGTTTTACATGAATTAATTTAAGGTACATCGTGTAATTAATTTAAGGTATGTGGGGGTATTTTTGGGGTTTGAGACCAATAATTACATATAAATTAATTTATTTAGTGGAGGTTGCTTGATGTTAAGGCCATTAACCTCAACTAACATCGTAAAGAGCCAGGGCTCTCTAGATGATAGAGACCCTCCTGATGATGTTTAATTGACTAATTCGTTATTTATGTCCTTAGATTTTTACAGTGAATAGTGTTGATGTGATTAGTGGCCATAACTAATTCAAATGTAAATTTGGTCCAAAACAATGGAACCTAGTATAAGAAAAACAGAGCACTAGAAAAACCTTGGGTGCAAAGACTTGATTGGTTCCGAAACATTTTCGAGTGAAAAATACTTGATAGGTTCTAACTCGGCAAAACATCCGAGATAAAAAAAAGGTGTAAATATGTGTATTTGTGCGTATTGATAATACATGTCAAGGTAGACTACCTAATTATATAGGAAAGGGTTTGGGTGTGGTGGTAGCACCCCCATGTCTAGTTACCACGTTGTGGTTTTCAATCGTGCTGCCATTACCCATTGATACTTTTGAAAAAGCTAACTCCCTAATCTATCGCGGAAAAATGGGTAGAGGCCTATCTTCCCTACTGAATTATTCAAAAAAACAAAAACTAATTGTATTAGGTGTGGTTTCTATAAGATTGCAACTTTAAACAATCCAAGTAAAACCCACCTCCAAAATTTATCATAACATGTGTAAAACATTTTTAGGATCATCTGAAAATCTATTTTCGTATCTAATTATAGAAATTTAAAATTCTAAAAATAGTTAAATCAAATAGATCTATAAACATATGAAAATCTTGAAAATGGATGGTCTAGATAATATATTGCAAGATGCACTATTTTTAGGACTCAATTTTATTTTTTTTATATTCATACATCTCGATGTCGAGATGATCGATTATATGGTTTTTCAACATTAAAACAACCATTTCTGATGGATTTTGAGGTGCATCTTTAATTCTACGTTGCAACCTTATATAAACTTTTCCCAATTATATTAGCTTCGGTAGAAAGCAAAGAGTTTCAGTTTACAGTGAAAGTTTTAATAAACCAAATTTCAGTTTACAGTGTAAGTTTTAATAAACCAATATTAATTATTTGTTGCTGCTCAAAATGATATACAAAAGAAGATAAAATGGGGGCAGATCAGCTTTCTTCTTTCTTACCCAAATCGATGAATCTCGTCCTAAGCCAAAGCCTAAGGGAGGTATATCTAATTGTAAATTGACAAAAAAATGAGGAAGAAAAATAAAATTCAAAATCAATTTTACAAACTTTTTTGACAAGTTTCATAATCAATGGTGGTGATCACCCAACACACCAAGCCAATGGTGGATATGGTACCGGGCCCAATCGTTAAAGTAGAGCATGAACTTATAGAACCACTAACCTAAATAACAAGATGCAAGGCATACAGATACATTCGTAGCTGTAGAGGTAAAGCGCACCTTCAAATTTTATCATGGTATATAATTTTGATGTAAAATGTTCTTAGGATTATCTTAAAATCTATTTTTATATCTAATTATAAAATTTTAAATTTCAAATATCTATAAATATATGAAAATCTTAATAGTGGACGGTATAGATAATATGTTGTAAAATGCATTATTTCTGAGATTTAAAAACTTTTTATTTTTCATGGTCATACATCTCGATGTCGAGATGATCAATCAAAGGGTTTTTCAACATTAAAACTACATTTTTCGATAGATTTTTTAGGTGCATTCGTAGTTCTACATTATAAGTATGCATCCTTATATAAACTTTTCCCATCTTTCAAAGGATTGATGTATTCATTGCGTGTTGCTTTGTCCTTCTTTTCTTAAATATAAAGTTGACAACGCTTTCCTTCAATATTTTGTTATTCTTTAATACTAAATCCGGTTTACACAAAACCTTTGTGCTGAGAACCACACAAAATTATCCAAAACTCAATTCATAATTGAAAAAATATCACAAAAGGCCAAGCAAACAAGACAAAGCATGTGACGGTCAAAATCAAATACCAAAAGACAGCTTTGTATAACATAACTACCATGAGCCCCACATGATGTTCTTATTTAAAAGCATCGTTTAATCAATACATTTTTTTTTCTCTTTTCCCTTTATTTTAAACTGTAGCAGTAACCCCGGTTTTAGAAAGCTCAATGCTGATGGGTGGCTTGGGCCTGCTATCCGGGTCAGGCAGGCTTGGGCCTATGGGTGGCAACGGGGCGAGCTGCCCCCTACCCTGACACAGCCGCAGCCTGGTCTTAACTAGGTCAAAAGGCCCTAGCCCTATTAGTGCCTGGCCAAATAAAATTGAAAGACAAAAAACATAAAAAACAAATAACCAAAGGCCTTAGCCGGGCTGGCTAGGCCCTACTATCGGGCCGTGGTTGCCTGGCCTTGGTACAGCCCTTGGGCCACATTTCATGCCTCATGCCATAGTTTCTAGGGCAGGTTTGGCAGGCTGGGCCGGGTGGCCGGGACACCTAGACCACTGCAACCCTTACTTGGGGCTGGATCAGACTGCATGAAAAGGCCCATGGGCGGGGATGGGCTCAACTTGGTAAGCTATTATCATGTAGGGCCCCAGCCCGCATAGTCATGACCCAAATTTTATTTTTAAGAAACATAACACATGTATTTGATCTTTTTCCATATTTATGTAGTGCATGACCCGACCTGATTTTTTAGTCCTCGCTGAATTTCGGCCTCGATATCATGTATTTTGGCATGGGACGCAACTAAATTTTCGAGCCCAGGGCTACCCAACATTGTTTTAGGTCAGGACTAGTCTACCTCTGATGGTACTTCACTCTTCTCTCTCACACACATTTTAGAAAGGGTGTGGTTTATATAAGGTTGCATCTTATTTGTAGAAATAAAATTCTGATACCTTAAGCCGTTCATTTTATTTGAACGGTGTTAGATTTCATATATATTTTAAGGTAGTATCAATAAAGGAAAATGGTTTTATAAGACTGCTGCCCAATCAAAATAAGTAAAGCTTCATTGCATAACTTCTCAAAAATTACAATTCTAAGTGTTAAAAAACCTTTAAATCGATCATCTCAGCTTGAACATTATGGTAGTGCAAAACAATTATGATTTTAAATTTTCAAGATAGTGTATATTGCAACAAATCTTCTAGACCATCTATTTTGCTCTAAAAATAATTGTTTATAGATCCGCAAGATCTATTTCATTTTTTGAGTTTCAAATTTCATTATCGGTGTTGAAAATTAATTTTAGAGCCATTATGAAGATTTTCGATGCCGATATTGCTTTTCGGATGAGGATTTGAGGTGAGACTTTATTTTGTTTTCATAAAGCCTAGGCCCTATAGAAACCTCATCCATCAATAAATGACAAATCTTTTCTAACTTACACTGTCTAAATAAAATGGATGGGGTAGATTGATGCAAATTTATTTCTACAAATAAGGTTGCAAGGTTTTTTCCTACCTCCCTGATACAACCTCTCTCTTACGGAAAGTATAAAATAAGATTGTTTACCTTGCACAATGAGTTTAACTAGTTTGAGATTAGGTACTCAACTTGTTTTAAAAAAAAAAAACTAGTTTGAGATTAGGCAGCTAGAGGTATGCCGTTAAAAAGGCTCGGATTAAAAAAAAAAAATCTCAAACTTCGCATAGACCTCATAAATCTTATTAGAATTAGGCTGCAAAAAATTGGAAAAAACCCATATTTAATCTGGGTGTTGGGTGTACTAACTTTTTTTTCATGAGTTTACAGTGACAAAATATGATGACTTTCTCGTACCAAATGAAAGTTCCCATATTTAATCTGGGTGTTTGGTGCATTAAATTTTTTTCATGACAATCACGCAAAATATGAAGACCGTCTCGTAACAAATGAAAGTTGGACCGTATGATCGGTATATATAAATTATTGTTATTTTTTATTTTTTTTATTCTTTTACCGAAAAGACCATTTACAATGTCCAATTAAAAATAAATAAATAACTCTTGAAACAAAGAAATAAAAAAAACACGGTTCTCACTTCTACCATTTTTTAAATCAAAACCTTAACTCATTGCTTTATAGAGCTCAATCTAAAACCAACTACTTGACGCCTCAATACCTTTGGCAGCCTCCCTTAACCTTATCTAAAACCAACTACTGAACACCTCAGTACCTTTTGGCAAACTCTCTTAGTCTTTTTTTTTTTAGAAAGAGATATTGAAGCTCCTTAAAAAAACTTGAGAGAGATCTTAAAGCCTTAGGTGGCAAGCCCCACTTATAGAGAGATATGTGAGAGAGATAAAAGAGATGAGAGAGAATGAGTGTTGAGATTTTATGAGGTGCAAGAGCTTTTTTATATAAATTTTTTATGCGCTTTGATTCGTATGGTCAAATCTTGACCGTCAATAAACTAGAGATTTAACTCATCCCTCTCTTAAATCCACTATCAAGATTCAAAGAGATCATCGGTAAACTAAAGATTTGAGTCATCATCTCTTAGATCCAGTATTAAGATTCAAAGAGATGAACTCTCCTCTCCTTTATCTCTATCACATAACTCTCTAGAGGTGGGGCTTGCCACTTAGGGCTTCAAGATCTCTCCTAAGTTTTTCTTCGAAGGAGGTTTCAAGATCTCTCCCAAGTTTTCTAAAGCGTCACAGGCTTCAAGATAGTTTCCAAGTTTTTCTAAGGGGTCACAGGTTTCAAAATCTCTTCCAACGTTTTCTAAGGGGTCATAACTAAAGGGCACAACCCAACCAAAATCTCTCTCAACACCCAAGTAATCTCTCTCGCACAACCCAACAAAAATCTCTCTCAATACCTAGGTGGCAGGTAGCAAGCCCAAGTTAAGGTTAGCTTGTCAGTTTGATTTTGATTTTTTTACTTTTGGATAGTAAAGGGGAAGATCCCATTACTAATAAATCTCTTTTTGATACATCTCTCATTTTTCCGTTCGTAGGTTAGCTTGTCAGTTTGATTTTGATTTTTTTACTTTTGGATAGTAAAGGGGAAGATCCCATTACTAATAAATCTCTTTTTGATACATCTCTCATTTTTCCGTTCGTTATAGATTGAGATCTAGAGCTTAAAAGATCAAACCAAAGGGGTTTGAAGAAGACTAAGGGAGGCCATTAAGGATATTGAGACTTTAAATACGTGGTTTTAAATTAAGATCTATAAAAAAATGAGTTAAAATTTTTTATTTAAAAAATTATATTGAATAGTGATAACGATGTTTTATATTTATGGGTCCGGTTTATATAGAGCCGCGTCTCTAAATGTTGATCTTGAGCTGCAGCAACTTTCACCGTTCATTAACTCGGATTGCACGCCACCTAAAAAGAAAACCGGGGTGGGTCACGCCTTGTAAAAGCTGACAAAAAAAAATACAACCTGTCGCACTTCTCTCTCTCCCTTCCCTCAATCTTCTCTCTCCACCCTCTCCCTCCCAACCTTCTTCCCTCGATTTTCTCTCTCTACCCTCTCCCAACCTTCTTCCTCAATCTTCTCTCTCTACCCTCTCCCAACCTTCTTCCCTCAATCTTCTTTCTCTATACCCACTCTCAACCTTCTCTATTTTCTCATGCTATCCTTAAAGCTCCTCCCTCAATCGTCTCTCTTTCAGCTTTCTCTCTCTAAATTTCTGGGTTTTTACCTCTTCCTCTATTCTTCATAGGAGAGAGCCAGCTTCTGAAGAGGTGCATAAACGGAAGATGGGCAGTGAAAGCTCGCCCTAACTGGTTTCCTTTTCTCTGTAATTCTCTTTCTTTTCTTTTTACCTTTTACTCTATATTCTTTGGTAGGTGTTTTTATGTATCCAGGTTACTTATAATGGGATTTATGGTAGGTCAACTTTTTTCATGATTATGGAAATTGGATGAAATGAGAGTTTGATGATTATTGAGTTTGTTGTTCTTGTATTGGCGTTTATGATTTATAATTATTTATTGGGATTTTATGAAGTGTTGTTCTTGTGACTATTCATTGGGGATGGATGAATTAGGGTTTTTATTTTCTTTTCTTAATTTTATGTTAATTTTTAATTACTTGGTGTAGCTGATTCAAATTGAGTTAATTGTTTGTCGGATAGGATTTTTTTGTGTTGGGTTTCATAGAATTGATGTGCTACATGAGTGCATTCATGAATTTGAGGTGATATCTTCCTCTGTTGTCTTTCCTATTTTGTTGCACACCAATTAATTTGAACTTTTAGTCCTTGTGAGATAGGATCCTTTTATGGTGGGTCATATGAATTGTTCTTATTTATAAGTGGTTGAATGAATTGGAGTGGGGTGAATATGTTGATGCCATGATTAATGACTATTTATTTTGTGGGTTAGTTGATTTGAGTTGTTAGTGTCCCCTTTATTCTCTTGTTTTTCTATTATTGTTGCAGCTGAATCAATTTGAGTTTTGCTCTCAGAGGTTGGGCCTTCTTATATTAGGCTACAATTTTATTGTAATTGTGGTAGCTGAATCAATATGAGTTTTACGGCGATACAATTTTCCTGTAACTATTGTAGCTGAATCAATGCTAGTTTTACTATGATTGGTACCATTAAAATTTATTCTTCTTTGGATCAGAAATGCTTGAATTCCCTAAAAAGTATGTGGGCCGTCGTATGGTTTTCAAATGTCAGAATACTCGATGCTTTGTTTATATTTCATTTAGCAAGAAAAGGAGAGTGATGTGTTGTTGGGCTGGTGTTTTTCTTTCAATTTCAAAATTTCCATGGTTTCTTCATATAATTGGGTGCTCTTCCTCTTTCTCAAGTTTCTTCTATGTTTTGGTACAAGATGGTGGATTGCATAGTCCTCCCCGTCTTTCTATTATGCTGAATTGGAAGCACTTTAATGAAGCAGTTCACCACTTGATCGCTCATTGAAGATGTTGTGGCATACAACAGCAGACGATGATGCTTTATCGGGGATAAGTGGGCTTCAAATTGCTGGTGATGCATTCCCAGGATGGAAGATTCAAGCATGTGGATTCTCCATAGAGCCTGATTGTATTTTGGTGTAAAACATATGAAATATTTGTGTCTTTATTTTCTATATTTATTATTGCTAGTGTAGACTGGTTGATCGAGTTCTAAGTGGATTTTTTTCCTTGTTATTGCTAATTCAAATGGTTTTTCGTCTATGTTCCCTATACCGTAGGCGATGTGTGGATTGATATTGGATGGCTCTCTCACTTTCTCTCCATGTTCTTGGTATCCGAGTCAAATATATGATACAACCAATGGTAAACGGATCGGTGACCCAGATCGGGCTTCCAAAAAATCGATCCGGATAGGCGATTCGGATCGGGAATCGGGTGAATCGGTCAGAATAAAGTTTAAAAAAAATCCAAAAAAATTATTAAAATTCATTATAAATATTGTTTTTTAAGAATTCAATAAGAAAGAATTTTCATGTTTTTGAATGAATATGCGAATATTGATATGTTATTTCCCTGCATGAACCGCCATTCAGCATTTTATTTATATCACACAAAAGGATAAACATATAATTATCATGGAATAAGTATATCAACATACATGGACTACAATAAAGCATAAAATTAGTAACATATGATCTAAAAATAAAATGATAGACGACGTTATTGCTCTTCTTGGTCACGCTGGTGCCATTGATTGAATTCGTTTAACAATTCATTGATTCGATCAAAAAACGAATCATCGATATTAGCAGGCGTCTGACTATTCTTAAATCCTTGAGTGTTAGTGTTTTGTTGTGTTCTCAATCTAAAATCCCTGAAGATTGTCCATCCTTCATGCTCACCTGCACTGTCATCATCATCCCTACACTGTTGCTGTTGGGACTCGATATGTGAATAATATGGCTGGGATAAGGTGGCCTCAGAATTATCATCTCTCATTTTCTCTTTGAATAATATGGATTAAAAAAAATAATAATAACAAAATTTTCAATAAAATCAATCATGGATTAAAAAAAAAAATCACAAATTTTCAAAAAATTCTATCATGGATTACAAAAAAAAATTCGATCATGGATTAAAAAAAAAAAATCACCAATTTTCAAAAAATTCAATCATGGATTACAAAAAATTCGATCATGGATTACATAAAATTCGATCATGGATTACATAAAATTCGATCATGGATTACAAAAAAAAACAAAAAATTCAATCGTGGATTACAAAAAAAGAAAAAAACAATTCGATCATGGATTACAAAAAATTCAATCATAGATTACAAAAAACTCTATCATGGGTTACAAAAAAAAAAACAAACATTTCGATCATGGATTACAAAAAAAAAACAAACATTTCGATCATGTATTACAAAACATTCGATCATGGATTACAAAAAATTCTATCATGGGTTACAAAAAAAAACAAAAAATTCGATCATGGATTACAAGAAAAAAAAACAAACATTTCGATCATGGATTACAAAAAATTCGATCATGGATTACAAAAAATTCTATCATGGGTTACAAAAAAAAAAAAAATTCGATCATGAATTGCAAAAAAAAAAATTCCGTACGGACTCGCCGATTCACTGTACGGACTCGCCGATTCCGTACAGAGAATTGCGAGTCACTGTAGAGCTGGACGATTCCCGTTTTTTTCGCCGATTCGATCCGTCCATGGTGATTCCCGAGTCGAACCGGGCGAGTCCGGTTCGACTCGGCGTTTTTTTAAACACTGGATACAACCATTTTGATTTAATTTCTTCAATGGTGCGCTTTATTTGTTCTATTAACAAGCTTCCAAAGGAGCACCAAATTTTTGCAATTGAAATATTATTTTTCCCTTACGTTGTTTGAGTATACGAGAAATGGAAACACCATAGGCTTATTCTTCAGCACTAACAAGAACTTCGTAAGGAAGACGACAGAATAAATACCTCTCTTTCTTTCATTAGATTGAAACAAAGAAGCTTTGCTAGCAAGAATCAATAGTGAAAATTAAAGATGAGTTATGGGTTTTAGAAGGTCCATACAAAGAACAAAAGGTTCAAGCGAGTTAGAAAATGTTTAAAAGATATTTACAATATAGAGACCTTTGGTTGAACGCCCCCACCATCTCTCTCGTGAAAATTTTTATAAGACGTCCATCATCCAACCAATTGATGACCAGCAAGATGGTTAAGATTTTGCTGGCATAACTTGCCTTGCTATATTTATATCGTCATTTCAATCCATTTACTCAAATCAAACATTAAACCCCTCCTGAAATATATGCATGGCCAAGGAAAATAAACAATTACAAACAATTGTTCAATCATCTCAACATCATAACATTGAGCACAACTCAAATCCAATGAACATAAAAATCCTGGAACTAATACGTGCATCAATCAAAATGGCGATACATTCTTTAACAAACTGAAATCGTCTTTAAATTTACATAACTATCGATTGATTGATAGCATAGTCTTTAACAAGTACTTGTCATCATGAAAGGGTTATTACATTCCCATATCAATAAAGTGGAGACCCTCAAATTAGTTGCCAAACTTTTTGACATGGAATATCAAACAATTGCGATGCCGCAACATTTAAGGCCAATCTAGCCGCTCCAAAGTAATGTTGTCTTAGTTGTACTTTCTACAGGCCAATCTATGCCGCTCAACATTAAGCCCAATCTCCTTCTTCAAATGTAAGCAATAGCTCTTGAACACCCTAGACCTCACCGTGACGCCATAATCCAACAAGACCAAATGTTGTAATAACCAAGCATAGTATGTATGACCTGCAACTCATCCAAAACTTGTATTAATCAACATATATTCTAGTTAACATCACAAACTCTAAATAGAGCCTACAAGTCAAGCTATTAATCAAAATAAGATATATTGCATATAGCTCATATGATATACACATTATGAACAACATACAACATATGCACACTGTTAAAAGCGTGTACACGCTGCCAGCAGTATATAAACACTGTTAATAGGGTGTTCACTGATGCCACAAAAATATGAAGAGCTATATGCATGGCAATTTGTTGCATAATGGATTGATTGAACCTAGCACAAGTTGGTAGCAAATATTGTGATGAAGTCTTCTCAAACTAGGGGTTGCATTAACCATTGACATAGAAGCCAAGTACAAAACACCAACAGTCACGCACTTGATCTATTTCAATATGTTGAATTTGAAAGAGATTCTAACTCTCACCCAACTTGATTCAATTTACATACTTGATCTATTTCAATATGTGAGTTTGTACAAGGTATGCTAAAAAATAGCATAAATTTTGGAACAGTTACACAGCAAGAAACCAGACATGAGATAACAGAGACTTCCACCATGAGGTTGCATATAGCTCATATGACTTGCAACACATGCTACTAACATCCTATATATTACTAGTATGCAAACCCTGAGATCAACATATACACATTATGAACACATTATGAATTAAAGTAGCGGCATTTAGTCAAAATCTAAAAAGACCCATAGTTGCAATAACCAAGCATATTGTGTACGACCGCAACTTATCCAAACATGATCCAAATCACACATGAAACACCTGTTGAAACAGATGGATGAACATCTTAACATCACAATAATGAGCTCATCTCACATTCAATGAACATAAAAATCCTATCTATGAACAATCCTTTCCACCATTGTTTTAAGGTGACCTTAAATCAAGGCCTAAAGTAAACAGTAAAAGGTTTAGAGAGAGAAAAAGCCCAAAAAGCCTGGAGAGAAAGATAAAATTTACCACCCTCTTGAGAGAAAAAATAGTTGTACTTCAAAGTCCAGCCCCTACTGTTGATGATGAAAAATAAAAACTCCAATTCATCCATTCAAAATCCACTAGAGAGAGAAATATCCACTCTAATTCATCTATTCAAACCCAAAACAATGGCCGTATTTGAAATTCAACCTTAAATCAAGACCTAAAACTATAGAATGAAAAGTTTAGAGAGAGAAAATGCTCAAAAGTTTAGAGAATGAAAGATGAAACTTACCACTTTCTTGATAGAAAGAATGGTTGTACTTCCAAATCCAGCTCAAGGTTAGAAAAAGTGGACTAACCGTCTCATTTTCTGTCCCTAAATGTGATGGGTAAGGGGGGGGGTAGGCAGCCAAGTTCAAAATCCAGCCCTAAACCTTAGGCCCCAAGATATTATCACATAGAGTGAGGGAGAAACAAACCCTGGGAACTGTTGATGTAGAGACTGGAAATGGAGAGAGAGGGGAAATCGAGGGGTTATGAGGAAGGAGAAAAATATATTTATCAATATATTGGAGCACTCCACCTCCAATTACGAACCATGATCCACCTAGCTTTCTCAAACTAACTCAGCAATTCTCATAATCTACAGTCTACTGTAAGGGCTTATGATTGGACCACCAAAGTCAGCCAATAGACAAGAGGACGCAATATCAATTTATGAATTTTAGGTTTCTTCTTGGAGAACAAAAAAAAACATGGTCCTCCAAACCATTATGCAACCATGACTCTATGATTCATAGAGGTAATCTCTCGCACATGTACATGTTTCACCCTCATTTGCGAACTTCAAAACGGCTATCTATGTATATACCGTATCATGATAGAGCAATGATGTTTTAGCCATATCTCTAAAGGCTATTCATCACACGCAAGGGCCACGCAGTCCCTCGGTTCTCATCTGAGCATACTCCGACCTCATCAAGGGGTAACCCATTAAACCCTTATCGGTAGATCCCTATGCCCAAGTATTTTGGGTTTTTCCAAACTTGGTTAGTCTAACACGTCGAGCCTAGTCCGAGTATCGAAAAATCGCATTTGCTTAATATGATCCATAAGAGGAAACTTAAAAACGTGTATGCTTTTATTGTTAAAAAATGTGTTCCTATGGTTAGAATTGACCGCTGCACCCTTCATGTCATTTTTGCTAATTGATAAATGTTAATTATAATTAAACAAAAAATATAAAATAAAACAAAAGAGGAGACTACATTTCCATGTTGTTTGCACTGTATCTTGATTTGTAGAATATTTTGACCACATCGAAAGTTGTAACAGGAACACAAAGAATAAGTTAGCTTTGTTCTGTCAACCCCATTATAAAATGTAATCTGGTAACATCAAGATATTTTTATATCCTTGCTGATTTTAATTCATAACTCCTGAAAGTCAATTGCATTTTGCTTCTTCATAACTCCAGAAAATCAATTCCAAAGGGCGGAATCAACGGGAATGTGATGAATGCACATCTCATTCTGATGATCTTCATGTTGGTCAGCTGTAGGATCGAATCTGGAATGTCCTTCTGAGATTTTCATTTATTACATTGTATTTACCCAGGTGCCTGATTCCCAAAAAGTCAAATTGCTTATAAATTATTTCTTCCGAATCTATGCAAGAACATAGGAAGAGATAATCAACCACAACTCAACCATTTGAGGTACTTTATTTTTTAAGACAGATATGTAATAGCAAAATTTGTGGCTTATAACAGAAAAACCATTTTCTTAATACTTAAAACAACACTGAAACTTTTTACCCAAAAAAAATATATGACTTTGAATTAAACATGGACAGCTGAATGCAACAACAGGACATTATTAAAAAAAAAAAAATGTTTACAATGCTATTCTAGAATTGGCTTAGTAGAAACTCAAGCAATCAAAAATGAAATGAAGAACTGAAAAGAAGTGAACTGATAGCCTCCTCAATATCTTTTAAAAATGTCAAAGGAAAAGGCTGTGCTGGTTGCTTAATTTGTTCTTTGAATTTCCTTGACCGCCGGCTTCAATGGATAAGTCTCTCATCCGTACCAAGACATTGTCAGGAACATTGATCATTGATGAATTCTTGAACAAAATCTCTACCAACTCTATTTGTCAAACCTGATCTCACTTGCGCAAGAACAACTCCGTCACCAATGGCAACTCTTACTGACAGTTATCCATCTTCTACAAACTTGTTAGTGTTAAAACAAGTCCTGCCTGAACTTACTGACAGTTATCCATCTTCTACAAACTTATTAGTGTTAAAACATGTCCTGCCTGAACACAAAAGCCGATTAACGCATATCAAATTTGCAGATCCCCACATAAAAGCTGATTAATGCATCTCGATTTTGCAGGTCTCCAAAGAATTTTCACTGCAGGCCAAAATCAAAAGGGCAAGTATTATAATTATAATTTAATGGACCTTTGAGAAGTCATAGCCCATTGGGTCATCACCAGTCATCGAGATGATGAAAGGTGATGCAGGGAGAGTGAGCCCAACCAGAACATGGCATGACATCAATGGTCGGTCCCAGTCTCTCGCCCCCCACCAGTCCATTTCTTTGGATGGTGGGGATCTAATAGAAGTTTATCATCTATTTACATCTATAAATCAAATTCTTCCATATTCCAACCTTTATGTAATTTTTCCATCTTTTATAGACTTTTAATGTCTTCTATAACCTTTTTTTTTTTTTTTTTTTGCTATTAGCCAATTTTATTTTAGCAAGTTTTCATATTTTATTTTCAGTTTTTAGCCCTTTTTGGCCTCGTACAAAGCCTCGGGCAAGTCCACTTGACATATTTTTTGAAAATTTGCTAATCTTATGACCTCTTTTATGTATATAGGGGGTACTTCTGAAGATTTTACTGTTATGTTATTTTAGTGGGGTAGTGATTCGCTTCCGTTCAGCTTGACTATGTGAATTCTTTCTACTCTTTAACCATCAGTGTGATTCGAACATGCAACATCTTGGGTGGAGAGCTGTTGAAACTTGAAAGAAAATCACCAAAATTCAAAATAGAAAATACAGATCAAGAAAACATTTTGGAAAGAAAAAGCAGACATATAGCTAAAACTGGAAATTCATAAATTTTTTTTTATCCAAAGAAATTATTAGGGCTTTTGTAGATAATATGATGGGAACAGTTTGGGAATATTTAAATGAATTTGGTGAAAAATGAGAGAGCACTCGAATAAGTTAAAGTTCAAAATTTCCGAAATATGAAAAGTCGATTTCTATTGTTTTGATTTTTGATACTACAAATTGATACAAGGATTTGACAGATGGCTTAAATGCACGTGAATTCGAGTGGATTGATCCCAAAAATTCCAAGGACAGGGAATTGATATCTTTGGTTGAAAATTTAGGAGAATTTGACGAGAAAAGCTCACCTAAATATCAAATTGATCTAAACAAACTAGTTTTGGTTAAAAAAATAAGTCCTCAATTTTGAGGGTTAAATAGATCAATTATTGATCCAGAAAAATCATAAAACACATTAAAAGCATAATTTTAGGATTTAAATAAAATATTTTTCCTAATTTTCTATCTACTAGAAACAATCACAATTGCAAAAAACAGACCTGGTATCTGCGGAGGCTCAATTAAACTCAAGGTAAGAACAGGCTCGGTACACAGCCGGTAACCCATTTAAACTCAGTTCGTTCGAGGCCAATCGCGCGCCATCTAAGCACTGAAGCCAAAAAATGTTATACTTCTGTGGGAGTAGGCTGTGGGTTTACTCCCTCAGGTCAAAACCTATATATGATTCTTGATTACCTTTAGACTGTGGGTTTAACTGCACCCTTTATGTACTTGAAAAACATAATCTCTCAAGATCGAGTAGAGATGTATAATTATTAGAATGTCTCAAAATTTCATTTTAAAGAATAATCATATAACGATTATTAGAGGGTTAGATCAAAGTATGAAAATAACTCAATTTTGAGATTTTTTTTCCTGAGAATAATTACCTACCCTAATTCTCCTTCTCTCTACCCTAATTCTCCTTCTCTCTCCCCTAATTCTCCTTCTCTCTACCTGTAGAACCCCAGCCCTTTTCTACCACCGAGAATCGAGCCTGGGCTCTATACAAATCGCACCTTTAAAGTACGAGAAATGATCTTATAGGATCCTCTCCCACTCATGTGTGTGGACTTCCAAAAAATTATCATTAAAGTTGGTACAAATATTTAAAAAAATCAAATCCGTAATAACTTTTTTAAAGATCTATGTCAATTTTAAGGGTGATCTTTTGAAGTCTTACACATGTAGGTGGAAGAGGGTCCTATAAGATCATTAACTCTTAAAGTAAAACCTACCTTCAAATAGTCTAGAGAAATTTGGTTTTAATATTGAAAATTTTAATGATAGATTTAAAATATAGTTTTTATTTTTAATTATAAAACTTAAGATTTTAAAAATAATATAAATCAAGCATATTTATGATAATTTGAAAATCTTGAAAATTGACAGTCGAAAAATGCGTCACAAGATTCACTATTTTTAAATTTTAAAATCGATATTTTTCTAATGTTTATGCATGTTGATGTTGAGATGATCAACTTGAGGATATTTGAGCATAAAAAAGCCTCCCCCAGTAAAAGTTTTTAGGTGGGCTGTAGTTTGATTGTTTAGGGCCACGGCTCTATATAAACTTTTTCTTTTATATAATGAACTTCTGAAAATAACCTCTTTTGCTGAAAAGCAATGGCCATGCAATAATTTTCCTCATCTTCAGGGTTCTAAGGGTTTTCGTGGGAGTTTTTAGTTGAGGGTTTAGTTTCAGGACCTGGTTCTCGCAGACAAAAAGAATTCAGGCCTAAAAGAGCATAAGTGGTTTCGTTTAGGTTTGCTCTTTGTTTTTACAGAGCAAAGACAAGCTTTACTGTTTTTTTTTCCTAGGGTTTATTCTTTGGTTTTGGTTTTCTCAGAGAGAAAAGAAGGGAAAACCATTTAGGCCTCTTATCCTTCCTCTTCTTCATGCAGTTTTCCTTGTATTTCTGAATTCAGCTATTCCAGAGCTTTACAAATGGACGATGGATCAAACAATCCTAAAAAACCTAGAAAGGTTTGTAAAGTAATTTTTCTTATCTAACTTCCAAGCCTTTAAATTGCTAGTATTTACCTGTCTATGATTTTTATCTCGATTTTTTGTCTTCTAATTATTTAGATGTTTTACTTATGTGCTCTGTTTATTGGCTGATACAGTTTATGCCAAAAGTGCGCCCAAAAAGGGTGTCCAATCCTGCTGGAGTTAAAAGGTATGTTTTGCTGTTGTCGTCATCATCACCATCATCATTTGTTGTGTTTATCATAAATTTCTAAATTGCAGTGAATCAATTGAGACTCCGGATGAGAAATTATCAAATGAGTTGTTGAAGCTCATTAAGGTGTGCACATCTTAATTCACAAACTTTTTTATTTAAGTTTGATATATAGAATAAATGTTTATCTGGGTCTGTCAGATAATGTAATTGGTTCATGTTTTGCTAATCTTCTCGTAATAACTATTACAAAATCATTTATATATCTTTTTTTTTTTTGAGAATGCTAATTTTGTATAAATATTTTTACATTAATTATTTAAATTTGCAGCAACGACGAGAAGATGGAGGGGGATGGGGTAAAAATGAAAAGAAAGGTGACTTTGTTATTCTATTCCTGTTGCATTGGTTTGTTGCAAATTCATATTCTTGGATTTTGTTATTGCAATTTAATGTGCTACTCCCATTGTTGCTATCTCGTTTTGGTATGGAGGAAAACAACTTCTTTTCCCCCATTTTGGAAGGGAAGAGTTGGGTAAACTTGGTAATGTTCTTTAGCTTGTTGAAGACGATATACATCAATGATTATCTATTAGAGTTTAGTATATAGTTCCTTTTGACTGATAAATAAAATCGAATTTGAAGAATTAGGACTCATGATCCTAATATAGCAATACATAACTATTGGGTTACTCCTTTTTTTACTTTTTTTATTTTATTTTATCAAAAAAGGAAAACCTACATGTTACATGCTTTTAGTGTTTGGAATACTTTGGAATTGTGTGACAGTACATAATCTCATGATACCAAACATTATAGTTTTGACTTAAGTGTAGAGTAGGATTTATTGGCAGAGGGAGTATGAGTAAGCACTTAACCATCATCTTATTCATAAATATCATAGAAAATAATCCTTGTGACAATACCGTGATGTCTTAAACTATGTACACTGCATGCTCTCAAGTATGTAATGGCATATGCATGTGTGTTTAAAGTCATGTCAAGCACTAGGATCTAGCTTATTGGGGGCGGTTCTTATTAAGAAGAAAACTGGCGGAAAGTAAATAGGTTTACTCACCTGTAAGTCATTTGCATATCTTCCTGTTCATAATATTCCAGTGTTATATGCTTACCCTTACATCAGAAATTAACATCTTTTACCATTTAGTTGCCCATCAAATGTATTCAAGTAGTTGTCATTTAGTTGGCATTTTAGATGGTATTTTTCTTTTCTTTTACTCAATTGTGGTATAGAAAAGGCTTTCAAACCTCATTCTTAGACACCGAACATCAATTTTCAATATGAGGTCATCATTTTCACTTGCTATCAAAGCCAGATCTCTAGATCTTTCCCAATGGCCTGAAAAACAAGCTCTCTAGTTCCATGACCCATTGAAGTGATACCTTCACAAAATTCTCATGTTGGTGATGTCACACCCCATGTAGATGATGTCAATCTACTATAGTTAATAAATGCTTCTCTTTCTGTAAAAAAATTTAAATTTACCCCTAACCAATTACCCAAAATACTTCTAGCCAAAAAGTGACTACATTGTGGGGTAAGCGTAAATGATTGTCTAAAAATATTGAGTACATTAAGGAAATACTCATATATATGAGTATCCCAACATAGCCCTATATATATGTTACAAATTTAGTATTTTGCATTATAAATTATAGATATAACCATGCTTAAGGTTATATTCTCAAACATAGCCATAAATAGCCAAACATAGCCATAAATATATTATAAACACAAAAATTAGCAAACTAAGGGGGGGAAATTTCGTAAAAAATGTAAAGCCAAACTTAAAAAATGAATACATGAAAATGAAAAAAAAACACAACATAACACAATACTCACAATAAATACGAAACCCTAAACATAAACAGTTGAATTTACTAACCTTTCAGAAAACCAATAGAGTGGGCTTGAATCGGTCACTTGCGGTTGCCAAAAGCTCTATTTTGCAACCTCTTTAATCTCTAAAAAGTTTCCAATGGAATGCCTTTTGATTCCACAAGAAACCAAAAACTACAAACTCTGTTGCGATCCTTAAAATATATATTTTTTGAACAAATTTTTTTTTTTAGTGCAAAATAGGGTTGTTTATGATCAATGTTAAAAAAGTCAGCTGCCCGACTGCCTAGGCGGCTTTCTGGAAAAAACGCCTAGGCGTTCTTAAGGCGGGTACTATTAGGTGCCAGAACTAGGCTCCCGCCTAGGCGGTTGGCTGACGATTAGGCGGTCAAAAAGGCGCCCGCCTAAGCGGCCTGCAAGGGTATGGCCG
Organism: Amborella trichopoda; assembly: GCF_054954075.1. Taxonomy (NCBI): domain Eukaryota; kingdom Viridiplantae; phylum Streptophyta; class Magnoliopsida; order Amborellales; family Amborellaceae; genus Amborella; species Amborella trichopoda. Next base: position 2,707,589 of record NC_142344.1, read on the forward strand.
GAAAAAAATTTCGGGTGGGGGCAAAAAAATTCATTTTACCCCCTTAAAAGGGGGGATAAGGTTTGAGGGGTCATTCTTGCCCTCAAAAAACGAATTTACTTTAAAGTGAGAAAGAACTTGAAAAAAAAATAGATTTGAAGATTTTTTGAGAGATCGAATTTTTTTTTGAAATCCTCAAATGGTCATGATATTAAAGGATATTCAACCCCAATCTTTTTTAGGCTTATCTTTTAATGTTCTTTTTGAGTTATAATTATTTCATTTACAGTCTAAAGTTGTAAATGTTTAGGTTTGATCTATGCTTCCGGCACCCTAACAATATATTAATACAAAACTTACTTATTAAATAATAAAATAGACAACTTTATATATCATAAAATGGGGGGAGGTGTGGGGGATCCAAATTATTTTTTAAAAAAAATCACCGGATTTTTTGGGTCTAAGCGCCTGCCTAGGCGGCCCAGCCCCGTCCCCCCGCCCAACCTAGGCGGCCGCCTCCGGCTTATTGAACGTTGTTTAGGATTTTGGGGCCCAAAATGCCCCCAAATACAATTTCCCCCTTTCCAAAGTGGGGCAAGGGCATTTTTTCCCTTTTGGCAAGGCCCAATTTCAGGCCTTGCCAATAGGGCCCAGGGCAACAAGTTTGCCGCCCAGGGTCACCATGCTGCATTGGGCTGAAGAGTCCTAGTGCAGGGTCGTGAGGCCTCCCAGCCACCTGGATGGCTGTCTTTTTAACATAGAATATAAGGTTTTCCTAGGGAAATAAATATAACGTCCAACAAATTAAATAACGATAAAAAGAAAACAAATAAATAATGTTGTGGATATTCCTCCATAGATGTTTATGCTTGGCTCATCTCAGATTCACAATTTACAGCGGCACCTGTTCAAGTTGCATTTGGATATGGAAATGCAGCCAATTTTTCAAGTTCATCTAGTTATTCCAAAGGTGGCAGTAGCAGTAAACCCAAAGAGATAGGTCATGCATTTGATGGTAAGATTATCTTTTGTTACTTCTGAATGAGAAAACCATCTATGGAGCAAATATAATTATTCCTCTCCGTATGCTACTTTCTGACTCTTGAATCTGCAGATGGGAGCCAATTAGTGGATGTTAAGAGGGACGTTGACGAAAAGCGGGAAAAGGAATATGTCGAACCATGGGTTAGTTTTGCTCTGTCTTGCTTGTGTTTCTCTCTCTCTCTCTCTCTCTCTCTCTCTCTCTCTCTCTATCTCCCTCTCCCTCTCTCCCTTCCTCCCTCCTTCCTTCTCTCTCTCTGTCCTCTCCCTCTCTCTCTCTCCCTCCCTCCCCCTCTATCTCTCTCTCTCTCTCTCTCTCTGAGTGAAGTTCTTTTTATGTTGGTTTTGGCTGCAGGATTATTATTCGAAATATCCTGTAACCCTTCCTCTCAGGAGGCCGTACTCAGGGGACCCTGGTATCTTCTTAGGCTTACTCATATTGTTTTTGTATCTATTAACGATTGCTATTAAACGAAGTAAACAGTGCCATTGAGGGTTTCCGGTTTCCTTTGCTGTTCTTAATGGGGCCAAAATCCATGTCTTGAATATGCAAACGCATCTGTAATTTTTTTCAGCTTACCCTTGAGCTATGTGGTCATACAATAGTAAAAAAACTATGACAGCTCTCTTGTGCCAGAAACTCTTGATGAAAAGGAGTTTGGGGAGTCAGCTGCGAGTAAATCAGTTTGCAATGAGGATTCTACAAATGCTGCTGAAGAGCTTGGTCTAAAGGTATATTCTGTGCTTTACTTCTATGGTAATCTTTTAAATAAGAGATAACCATGAAAATTTGACCAGTTTCCAAACATTATACCAGAGTTTGAAACCATTTTAAAAACTATATTGTGTCTGAACTACTAAACAAAGATATCCTGAAAAGTAACCAGAAAAACCTCCTCACAGTAGACAAATCCGTCACTCCACTCTGGCTTTGGCCCACTCCTTACTGGGTCGATGTGTGTGCACACAAACACACACACACATATGATAGGTAGTGAACTCTTTCTCTCTCTACTTTTTTTTCTTTTGTGCGTGTGTGTGTGTTTTTTTGAAGTGGTTTATTTTACCATCCAAAAATTGACGTCACTCCATCTTCATGCTGCCCTACCTGCACATGAGAAGTAGGCACTCTTTTTTATGTGTGTTTCTTGAAGATTTATTCAACCATCCATAAATTGGTTCTCGAATTAGTTTGCACTCTTGTGAACACTTCATTTCTTAATGGTAGTATATGCTTGTATGTATTTTAGGGGATTGGTGTCAATTCTTGTGGTATATGCTAGATTTTGCTACCCGTCTGTTGTAAATTTGGCAGTGATAAGAAACCAGGATTCAGGTCCGGAATTGCTAGGATTGAGTCTGAGTCATCTGGTTTGACCAGCTGAGTTTGTTAAAACAAATAAAGTCTGGCCAAAGTTAAGATTCCGCAAGTTCTGAGGTCCTTGCTTGGGATTTTAAACACTGATATTTGGAGATTGCCTTTTCTGGTGTTTCTTGATAGGAAGAGAGAGAAGAGCGCCAGTTGGTATTTTTCCAATTGCCCGAATCTTTACCTATACCAAAGCGATCAGCCACTGCAGATGGCAAAGAGGTGCAAGATGACTCAGGCCAAAAGAGAACTGGCAAATCAGAGATGCCCTCTCGTCTTGAGGACTTGCAAGCTGGTTTTATGGGCAAACTGCTCATTTATGAGAGTGGTGCTGTTAAGTTGAAGATTGGTGACACTCTTTTCAATGTGAGTATAAATCGCAACCCAATTGTTTTTTATTCCAAATTCTTTGTTTGATATCTTTATGCCTCAAATAATTGTTACACGGTTATGGTACCATTAATGTGCTCCTGCTTCTTTCTCATCCAAAGAAATAGTTGAAAAACATGATATTGCTTGCTTCTTTATTGTATGGGCCGGATTGTGAATAACAATATGGTATCCAATGTCTCTGAGAGCACATGGGTACCCAAATGAGGTAGCCCCCACTCACCTGGAGTTAACTTCATCTTTTAATCAACTTGATCTCCTGTGTCTGCTCAACTTAGAGTGGCTCTGTGTTCTTTTCAGAACCCACGTCCATTACAACATTAGGTTGAACTTGCTTTACCATTTTATCCAAGAGAGAGTCAATGAATCACTCTCATTGGGTAGTAGACTTCTTTAACCTGCACAACCAGAGAGAGTCAAAGCACTATTGGAGTAGTACACTTCTTCAACCTAATGCACTTGTTCTGATGGTCGGATTCAGTGTTTCAAAACCAAGAGCGGTGGGGTGGATCGTCCACCCCACATCCGTGTTGGATGGGTTGGTCGCCAATTAGGATTGGGCCAAAAAGGTGATCCAGAAAAATATTTTAAAATGATAATAATAAAAATTTAAAATAGGTGCTTAAAAAAGAAGGAAAAAAATAATGAAAGGGGCTGTTTTTGGGGAGACTTGACCGGTATCGATACCTTTCCGGAACCAGTTCTTTCCCAGCCAATTCCCGTTCCAGATAGGGAATTGTCGGGTTTTGAAACATTGGCACAAGCTGTGAACTATTTTGTTTTGGATAAAAAAGCCTCTTGTTGTTTTCATATCGATAAATTTATGCAACATAGTTGATAATAAAAAATAATCATTTTATAGCAGCCAGGAGTATTCCACAACTTGTTTCAAGTTTTCTGACGCATATGAGTAGACTCGACTTGCAAGGTGTCGGAGTTTTATTACAAGGAACTAGGTTTGGCTGAATTTCCTGTATTTGATTACTAGAATCAGTACCAAAAAAGATGTGGGTTTTTTTTGTAGGATGTGCTTCCCTGTGTATACCTGGTCTTAAGTGGGAATCTTGTTGGCAAGAATAGTTCTTTTTCAAAACTGAAATACTCACCTAGCTTTTCATCGAAATTGAAAGACTCCAGCAAATTGACTTGGATTTGGCTATGACCATCTTAGATACCAAGTTTAAGTCATTAAATACTATTTAGCTTGAAATTACTTACACTTGGAATATATTAGGCTAGCAGGAAGTATAATTTTGGAAACTACTGCTTCACCCAAAACTTCAAAATTTGTTTTTTCTTGTCCAAGAAAGGGGAGAGTCCTACAACTTATTTATACCTTACCCTCGCCCTTGAGTGTCCTACAGCTTATTTATACCTTACCCTCACCCTTGAGAGTCCTACAGCTTATTTATAGCTTATCCTCTCCCTTGAGCAGGATACTTGGCATAGTTATTTGGTAATTTTTAGTCTGGGAGTCTATTTCATTATTTGAGAGAAATTGAGAGAAATAATTTAACATTTCTATCCAGGGATTTCCTATTGCTTTCATTTGCCCATTGTTTGGAGATTGATAATTCCCTCTCTCCCTCTCTCTCTCTCTATACCACACACACACACACACAGACATACACACACATCGCACGCACACGTACACATTTGAATGTTTGGATGTTGTTCTACTTTGTTGATGCAGTATGGTTTCACATTTTTGAATCATGGGGTTCTCATGAACCAATCTTGGTTCTCAAGAACCAGTTTTGACTTCCATACTGAATCTTGAAAATTTGGGTTGAGCCAATATTTATTATGAGGGGTTGAAAGTTTGGATCTTATCATTCCGTTCTTTACTATTATATTGCTCTCTCTCTCTCTCTCTCTCTCTCTCTCTATCTCCCTCTCTCAGTTGAAGTTGATCAATTGGTTGCCTTCTGTTCTTCAGGTTTCTCCAGGCTCCAAGTGTGAGTTTGCCCAAGAAGTTGCAGCAATCAATACCAGAGACAGGCAGTACTGTGTCCTGGGCGAAATTAACAAGCGGGCTATCGTGACTCCTGATATTGATGATCTTTTGAAGAAGTTGCAGTGATCTCCCTCTCATGCACGTGCACTAGGTTTCAATTTTCTCCCTGGAATTGTGGAGAGGAACTAAAATGTAAATATAGAATGTAAATATATTTGGGACGACAGAGGTAGCTGATCATTTACATGGGCTTCTTAGGCTTCAAGTGAAAAGCTCCCTCTTTTAATCTCTATTCATTTTGTTTGGGTTTTATAAGAGGGATAATATGCATGATCCTCAATTGTCTGCCATGGAAGAAAATCCAATGTTCATGAGAATGATCACCATCCAATTGGTTAAGGTGATGGAGTGATTGGGTCTCATCAGTTGCAGTTTGTGTCTTTATTTGGGGGGTCCTCATGCCATCAACTGTCTTAACCATTGATTAATATAGCAGGCATGTCTAGGAGTTTATCCATATTTGTGTTATGAGATGCTAATTTCTGTGATAATAGATGCTCTCTAGATTTATGGGTATTTCATTTTTTTAATTAAAATTAAATATCTTGAGGAGAGGGATGCATTGTCTTAAAGTTTAGGGCATGTAATGTACACGTCTAATGTGTTCTGAAATGGAAAGCATACTATGCAGCTCCTGTATGCTACATGGTGTGGGCTCTGGACTAAACTATGGTTTTGAACTTTGAAGTGACATCCAAACAATACGGTCGTGCTATCAAAAATTCATGTTTTATGTGGATTTAGAACACGAAATAAAATCAAAGTCACTCACAAAGGCATTTTCATGATCTTGCAGCTCAAAAGAATACTGCAGGTTCGAGGAGAATTAGATTGAACAATGGTGAGTAGTTCAAAAGTAAAATTTGCAATTTATATTTAAGATGGGATTGTATAAACTATTTATGCTTTGTGCAAGGAGGTTATAATCACTTTTATTCATCGATATGAAATCTAGTAAATGAAAATATGCAATAACATTTGAGAAATTTTGTAACAAATTTTGTGTCTAAACGACGGCACATTGTCAACCACCCGATTTTAAATTTAAGAGGGAGTGATGATCATGATCTCTTTGTATTAAAAGTAAATAATCTCATTGTATATGTTTTATATATTTCCATTTAGGATTCAAATCCTAATGCTTTGCCCTTTTCGAGTAGGCATAATCATGGTGGTTGAGATTATTTATCTATAAGCTTTTTAGTTCCAAATTTTTAACTTGCCAAGGAGCAACATATGAATAGGTGTATAGCTCCGAAAACAGTGCCCATGAGAAAATGGAATTAGAGGACAATTTCTTTGCGTCTATGTACGAATGAGTCGCCTCTTTTCTTTTCTTTGTTGAAGTTTAGAACTTATTGATATCAAAGCAGGTTACAATATAACAGATATATCATCAACAATCAGGTAGATACATCATCAACAATCAGGCACAGTAAGATAAGCACTCCTTTTAGCTAAAGTGTCAGCCAAATCATTGGCTTCCCAATACACATGAGCTAAGGATAAGGTTAAAGAGGACATCAGCTGAAGATTTGAAATCCAATGGATTTAAGTTGTCAAGGAAACCGTTGCTCTTTCAAATACCATTTAATCACATTTATCGAATCCCCTTCAATAATAACATTTGCCACTGCATTTCTGGCCACTAGAATTTTCAGGCCATGAAAAATCTCAAGAAGTTCCTCATGATTTGCCGTAGTGATTCCACATAGGCCATCATATGCAGCTAAGACATTTCCTTAGCAATCACATACTACACCACCGTAGCCAGGTAGACCTGGATTACCCAACGAGCTTCCATCAAAATTCAGCTTAAGCACTCTTGGATCAGGTGGTTTCCATATAGTACAAGGTCTAACTTTAGGCACATCCAACTAAAAAAGGTTAGAGAGATTAATAAAAACATCAACCTTGGATGCCTTCCTTGATAACAACTAGCCATGACTAAAGGAATATTTTAATATTATTTAATACCCTTGTCAAAACAACAGGCTTTCCCTTCAAAGGTTCTTCGATTTCTCTCCAACCATACTTCCCATAGAACAATAACATGAAGGATATTCCAAATAGAGGTCCCAATTTTCGATAAAGGCACCTCCAATTGAGTGATCAAGTCCAACACATGTTGCGGTAAGGTTAGGTTCATCCCCAACAATTGAAAGCACCACCACCAGATTTTGGATACAAACGAGCAATAGATAAATAGGTGCACCCCATTCTCACCATCTTCCTTGCACATCAAGCAAACATTAGTGATGAACTTCCCTCTTTTAATTAGGTTGTCAACAGTTATGATTTTATCTTGAGCCGCCAACCAAAGAAAGACTTGCACTTTATATGTAATAGACTAATTCCATATTTGCTTTATCTTCGGAAGAGACCAGCGCACTCTGTCAAAGAAAAGTAATTTATAATAACAGAGAACTGACCATTATTTTCAATTTCTCATACCACTTTATCCTTTTCATGTTGCTTAATGAAATTTTGCTCAAGCTCTTGTAGCATATTAAGAAGCGGAAGAAAGAGATACCCTGAAGTCTGTCATAAGGGAAAGTGATATTCCAGTAAGCCTTGTCGCTTCTAAATTCCAACAAGTCTGCCACTATAGCCTGGGGAAGACTAACCTTATCAAACAGGAGGGGATATACATACTTTAAAGGTTCATTATCCAACCATTTGTGATGCCAAAAGGAAACCACGGATCCCGAACCAGGCAGCCATTGGACATTGCAGTCTAAAATCTGTTTGAGGGCATATATATCTTTCCAAAGAGGGGAGGTGCTCTCCCTTCCCTCTCCTCTTTTTAACCACATCCTAAATTCATCCACTCCGTACTTTGATAGCAGCACTTTATACCAAAGTTGTTCTTTGTAAGTGAGACTCCGCATAGCAGTGCAGCGTTCATAAGCGGCAATCTTCTCATCCTTAGGCCTCCTTCTCTCTTTGGTGTGCAAACCTTATCCCACCGAATAAGGTGGTACTTTCTTTCCTCTCCAAATGAGCCCTATAGAAAGTTGCGCTTCATACATTAAATACGCCTAGTTACTGCCCTTGGCATTCACAGAAGGGACATTTGGTAAATAGGGAGATTTGCTAAGCAAGAATTTAACAAGGTGACTCTGCCCCCCGAGATAAGTACTTAGGCTTCTAAAGTTCTAGCTTAACTTACGCCCTTTGTATGACATTGTCCCACACAGCAATGGGTAGGCGCCCATCGGAGATTGGCAGGCCCAAATATTTGAAAGGGAATTTGTCTGCTCTACAACCAATCTCAAAGCTAGATCTCTAACTAGCTCCTCATCACAATTTACCCCAATCATTGCCTTTTTCCCAAAATTAACTTCCAGCCCCATTAACACCTCTCAACAAATCAAGAATCTTTCAATCTTATCAATTTGCTCCCTATTAGCATCACAAAAGAGGAGTGTGTCATTAGCATATTGTAGGTAAGTAAAGTGGAAGACCATTCTGAGATACTTAAAATCCAGAAAAATACCCACGAGACACAATATTGCAAATCATTTTACTAAAGCACTCCACATACAATGTAAAGATAAAATGTGATAGTGGATCACCCTGTCTCAGGCCCCTGGAGGCCCTGAAAAAGCCTTTCGGGCTGCCATTAATGAGAACATAAAAATGAGCAGTTGACAGGCATCCAAAAATCCATTTTCTCCACCTATGACCAAAATCCATTTGTTTCATCACCTCTAATAGTATGCACCATTCCACCTTATCATAAGTTTTCTCCAAATCCAATTTAATCACAATACCCGGTTATCTGCTTAACAATCTTGAGTGAATACACTCTTGAGCAATTAGTACACTATCTGAAATCAACCTATTTTGAATGAAGACCGGCTGTGTATCCGTAGTGAGCATAGGGAAAACTGTCTTCAATCTTTCAACAATGATTTTAGCGACAATTTTATATAGGCTAGTAAGGAGACTGATCGGCCTGATATTAGAGAGAGAATAAATCACCGACCTCTTAGGAATCAATGCTATAAAAGTAGCATTAACACCTTTAAAAAACCCCCCCTCTCCATGAAATCCCTAACCATCTCCAACAGCTCTAGTTTGAGCAATGGCCAGAACTGCTGAAAGATTGCTAAGGGGAAACCATCTAGACCCAAGGCCTTATCTCTTAGGAGTTTAAACACCTCCCGCGTTAATTCTTCCATTGAAACCCATATTTCCAGAGTGTCTGCTACTGAGGGGGGAATCCAATCCAGTCAAATTAAGCTTGAACGGGATTTCAGTAGAAAAAGCCTTATGAAAATGAGACACAATACTGTTCTCCCATGCTATATTATCATCTTCAGGAATACTGAGAATCACTAGACCTGACAGGTCATTCTGTCTCCTGCGAGCGCTAGCTATAACATGAAAAAACTTAGTATTAGGATCTCATTCTTTTAACCACTTCACCCTTGATCGTTGCTTCCAATAAATCTATTCCATTCTAGTAAGGACATTAAGGGACGAAAGCAAATTATTCCTCACACTTAGATCAAATTCAGAAATAATTCCCACTTTTTAAATATCCTAATCCCACCTTTGGATTTCACGAAGGATATTATCAATTTTTGCTTTAATAGATGACCAGTTCTCAGACTTCCAAACAAGCAATTTGTGCTTAACATTGAGGAGCTTTTTATGTAGCTGAAAATCGATGGACTCAAAACTAATAGAATTCCCCCAAATGGACTTACCCCTAGCTCCTCTAACCAAACTAGCTCCAATCTGAAAGGCTTACTCCCATTATTACTATCGTTAGTATTAAGCAATATGGGATTGTGATCAGATGAAAGTCTCAGCAAAAGGAAAAGCTTCCATCCAATCTTGGGTCACCAAAAATCGATCCAATTTGGACATTATCAGATCATTAGCACGGCTATTAGACCAAGTAAAAATGGCCCCCACTAGAGACAAATAAAAAAGCTGGAAGCACTCAATAAAAGAATTAAACAAACACATCATGGAGTTAATTGCAATATTTGAGGAGGTCTCATCTGGCCATCAGATAAAATTAAAATCACCACCAAAAGAGATAGACACATCATTTTGAGAGAGCAAAATATCTCCAAGTTTAGTAAGAAAGCCTTCTTTGAGAGAATGAATCACAGGGCCATAGAAATTAATAATACCCCCATGACGTTCCGGAAGATGGCCCTTGAAAGAAAATAGCCAAAATTCTATCCCTTCTCTCAACACCCACACAATGAAATGAAAGGGGATTCCAAAGAATCCACAGACCCCAAGCCCCTACAACATCAATACCCTCAAACTTAACTATCCCTTGACCCCATAACTCCCTGACCACAACAAATTTGGAGCAATTGTTTTAGTTTCTTGTAAAATAACAATATCGAGTCTATATTTTTGAATAAGCAGTTTAATATCACTTCTACGTCTGATGTCTCCTAGACCTCTAACATTCCAAGAGAGAATTATCATTAGGGATTAAAAGAAGGACCTGGCCCCTCCATAGTCATCAGCAGCAATAGTGGCCTCATCTTTGTCCTGGTCGTCGTTGAAGGTAAAGGATTCACTGCTAACCTCGATCACAGTGTTTTCTTTGATTTTAATGCCCTCAATTGGCTGAATTCTCACTCCTTTAGCAGCAAGCCGTGCTGAAAATCTGATAGAATGCTTTTCCTTTTTGGGTTCTTCTGGCACAACCTTTTTTCCTTTAAAGGGCGTCAAGAAGGAACTTTCGTAGCCTCCATTTTCGCTTTCTTCGTGGCCTTCATCTTCGCCTTAAGGGTTTGAACAACCACGACTAGAGAAACTTCAAACGAGAGACCACAGTCGTCAATCATCGATGCCAGATAATAATCCTTAGTAATAGTCTCTAGCTCTCCACCAAAACTATTTGGGTCCGGCAATTCTGGGGAATCCAACGTCTTGACAGAGGCAAGAGCATCAGAGCTAACCATCATGCTAGACGCCTTCGTCTCCTCAGTCATCAACTCCAAAGGCCCTATGCTCATGGATTCCCGGACATTCCTAGCATGGCTAGAAGTAACTGAGCCAACAAACTCACCGGAAACCTTCGCCTCCTTAACCATCATCTCCAATGGTTCCAAACTCGCAATCCCCATCCTTGACGAAATGAAGGAGTATAGGCCCGGGGTGTGGAACCACTTCAATCAGTTGTTCCCAACCTACTTCCACCAAATCCAAGCCCTCCCTTTCTGACATAGAACCATTAACAACTTCCATAAAGGTTTCACCATCCGCCATCTCCAGGTTATCCTTGTCGTCTACTTCATCAATCATAATCAGAGCCAAGGGATTGACAAGCTTCGTCGGCCCACACTGCAGCATCCTTTTCTTCTTAGAGGCCTGGCGAAAGGGGAGTATCCTCATTTTCAACAGCAAGCTCCACCAGAGAAGCGCTATGATTGCACAATGGGAACCCTGAGTTTTTCCAAGTTTGAGCAAAGTAGTGGTAGGGCTTTCATTGGACCTCCCCACCGGCACAGGCTTCAAATGAAAAAGAACTTCCCAATGGCATAGGGAGTTGTAACCCCTACTCAAATGTCGCCGAAGGGAAGCGTGAGGACTGGGGGACGTCCAATCCATCATGGGAGTAGTACGTCGCCATAAATTTCGGGTTCCCCTCTACACACCCTAACGTCTTGTCCCCATTATCAAACCATGCCTTTTTCGGTGGACCCTCAGGATCATCACTAAAATCTATATCTATCGAATTTAACACAACGTTGGGTGTGGGTGAAAGGTAGTCAAAGGAATTGCTAGGATAGCGGCCCACCGATATCCACCTTTTTTTTAATTTCAAATTATTAGATCCCCACGGAAGTCCACGTGTCTTCTTGAACCGCCTAAACTGGCGCTGGCTGTGAACATGCAGAGGCACACTATCACCATTGACAAGGTTATGGTTCTTCTTATGCTTTCTGTTGCCGACAACCGTCCAGCCCTCATCACTAGTAGAGTTGACTACTTTAGGAGGGGGGTGACCATTATCTTCTAACACAAATTCAATGAGAAAGCTATCGTAACTAAAAATCTATTTTTGAGATAGATTTTTTGATCTAATTTTTAAGGACACGTAATCTCTAACATGGAGATCATGAATATTAATAAATAAATAAATTTTAAAAATTTAAAATAAAAATTCTATTAAAAAAATATTTGGACCGTTAATTTCAATTATTTTTAGATGGACCACCTACTTGCATCAATCTTTAAGATTGATACTTTTTATGTTGGGGACTACAAATGTAGAAATGCGGTCCCCGCCGTATGAAACAATTTTCCATAAGAGAATAGGCAAACTAGATTTTCTTATAGTCTCATCACCCCATGCCTTGCCGTCCTTGTTCTAATTGAACCCTTGTGAATATGAATTGGTTGGACAAACCTATTCCTCAGTTAATCTGGATCGGCAAAATTGGTCAATAAATAAATAAATATATATATATATATATATATATATATATATCTAATAATAAAAAGCTTAAAAAAATAAAATGAAAAGGGCCTAAATTGACCGATTCCGTGATAGAACTGGTTGGCTAGAGTTCCCCATTTATGATGGAAAATGGGGTACTCCCACCGATTCCTGATTCGAATTTGGCAATTCTTATATGTTGTTTAAAACCCTAAATTTACGATTGTGACGTGTGAATGCACTGTAAGAAATTGAGATGCGCTCATTATATCATGGGAAAATTACGTACATATCATTTATAGTTCGCGTTATTACAAAACTACCGAATAGTTTCCGTTATTATCTATCTGTCCGTTTTTTTCATTTCAATGGATTTTCGGTTGTTCAACAACCGAAATCAGGCCAATTTCAGTTTTTGAAAAACCGAAAATTCAAAATTTTCGGAATAACCGAAATTTTTTTCGTAGGTATTCCCTTTTTTCCCATTGTTGCACAACCGAATTCAATGGATTTTCTATTGTTCAACAACCAAAATCCTCTATACCCTTCTTCACTCATGCTTGACCCGTCTTTTCCCTTTAAACTCCTATAAAAGGAAGAGTTTAAACCCACCTAATGTAACGTATAGAGTGACAATAGATAAACATAGGGGAGAGTTTAGATAAACGAGAATTTAAAAGGTAGGGAAGAGTTTAACCTAATATAGAGAGATAATGGATAAACATTAGGTGGGTTTAAACTCTTTCCTATCCTTTAAACTCTCCCCCTATGTTTATCCATTCTCTCTATATACCTTACATTAGGTGGGTTTAAACGTTTATCCATTTTCTCTTCTACGTGGGTTTAAACGTTTATCCATCCTCTCTCCTACGTGGGTTTAAACGTTTATCCATTCTCTCCATATATGTTAGGGGGCCGTTTGGATACCTGAAAATATATTATTTGTGAAATATATTACTGGTGTAATATATTACCTCTAAATGGATTGTTAATGTTTGGGTAGTATTTAGATGCAGCTTGAGAAATATATGGTTATTGTTTGGTTATGGCTGGAAGAAATATAAGAATGCATTACCAACATTTTACCAACACGTGCTTATAAACTATCAATGTTTTTTTTTGTCACAAAATTCTACTAAAATGCAGAATTATCATTTCTTTCTTTTTTGTTACAAAATTTTACTAAAATATGGAATTAAAATCATCATCACACCATTCTAAAAAAATTCTTAATAATAACATTATCACCATTCCAAAAAGATTTTTTAATAATAACTTGTACCATTTTATAGTCATCATGATACCATTTCCTGCTTATTTTACATGCCTTTGGCACTTACATGGAATCACATATCTTCTAACATGGCATTGGTTTCAACATGATAAGTTATTGGAACGATATAATCGGAATAACATGATTTTATTATGATAAGTCTTATTCTTATTTATTTTTTATAGAAGTCTTTCAAATGTCTTTCTATATAATTTCAAATAAACAATAAATTTATGATACTAAATTCAAAAACTCTATGGTACAAGTTAAAAAATGGGAAGAAGTTTGATTAGTAAACTAGAGGTTTTGTAATTGCAGTATAAATTTTTGACGTATTGAAGGAGATTAAAGAGATATGTTATTTCAATTGAGATTTTAGGAATCTCTTATGAGGATTATGATGTATAATTTATCATTACTGATTTTTATTTTTATTATTTTTACATGACGAGACCGGGCTTACCACAAAAAGATTTTTTTAATCAAGAATAAGATAGGAAAAAACGCACATGAAAGATTTCTCAAAATTACCCGTCACTCCCGTAATAGATTTTTCATCTATCACTGTGCATAATGGATTTCTTGATTGTACCCAAACATACGATTATGTGTACCCAAACAATGGAAATCTATTATCACGTAATAGATTTTCAAGTACCCAAAACTGCCACTCGGTTTAAAACTCTTTCCTATATTTATCCATTCTCTCTACAATGACTAATCTATGTCGATAAACATAAGGAAGCGTTTAAAGGGAAAAGACAGGTAAAGCATAGTTAAAGATGACTAATCTATGTTGATAAACATTGAGAAGAGTTTAAAGGGAAAAACGGGTAAAGTGTAGTTAAAGAAGGGTATAGAGGATTTCGGTAGTTGAACAACTGAAAATCCATTGAATTCAGTTGTTCAACAACCAAAAAAAGGGAGTGCCTATGATAAAAATTTAAGTTCTTGAAGAAAACAATCGAAAATTTTGAATATTTGATTTATCAAATACCGAAATTGGTCTGATTTCAGTTGTTTTATAATAAAAAATCCATTGAATTCGGTTGTTCAACAACCGAAAAAAAGTAAAATTATCTTTTTTTAAAAAAAAATTGTTATGACATGAAAGAAATGAATAGATAGGTAATAACGAAAACTATTCGGTAGTTTTGTAATAATGCAAACTATAACGAATATATAAGTAATTTTCCCTTATATCATTATTATCATCACCCGAGCCTTATTCCAACTATTTGAGATTGACTATATGAATCTTCTTATACCATTCATAAGTTTGAGATTTATTAAAAGATATGAAGTTTTATGCTGGCTGCCCTGCCTAAAACTTGACAGCTCTATGGAATTCCCCAAAACCCAGTACACCATTTCTTCCCTCATTTCTCTTCTGTCTCACGACTCTCTTTCCTCTTTCCTATCTTATCTTTCACACTCTCTCCTTCCTTTTTGTCATAGCCCCTATAAGAGGGTGGTCAATATGTCACGATGCCCCCGCAATAGTAGCGTACTCAACAAAAATCCATAGCCCTGATCTTCAAATTAGTTCCTGCTACTCATTGCTAACGGCCCAATGTTTAATGTTGCTAAAACTCTCATCAATGTTAATCATAAGCCTTTCATGTAATGGAAAAAACAATTCAATACATAATTACTGCATAATTACTTATCAATTGAATTGCATAACTACATATCACAAAATACAAAGGGGTCGATATTTTGAATACTGGACATCAAAGAACTAAAAAACTTTAAATGACGTGAGCTATCCGGTAATACGAACACCAGACAACTTTTTGAGTTTGAAATTAAAATATGCTCTATATCTGGTGTTTTCATTATTGGATCGAAGCAACTTATAAAAAAATAAAAAAAAAAAGACAGTTGGTGGTGCTTCTAATATTAGGCATATTAGCCACCAAATGGTAATAAACCCAATATAATATGTATGTAATTTGTCCTATACTTTATCTTATCTAATAAATGCACACACGATCGGTACATTTGTTATGAGATTATATGCAATGAGATCATTTACTTTTGATACAAAGTGGTCACGATTCCTTATAACGATTTGATGTGAAATTTGATAGCTTGGATGTGTCAATAAAATTTGAAAAAATTTATTTTCAAGTTTGAACTTAATCAATGGAATAATTATAATCAATATCATATCCAATGGTAAAAAATTAATGTGACCATCATGCATTAAATGTAAATGGTCTTTTTTTATAATTTCTCATTTCTTATTTGGATTCGCGCGAGGGTGAAGACCCACTATGCACGGGTGAATGCACGTGTTAAAGCCACGGATTAAATGAACGGTAGAGATCGACTCGGAATAGATCTAACGGCTTCGAGCCTCACTTCTTTATAAAACCTGTCCAACCCTAGTTTGCTCGATACCGGTAGGCGGTGATTCGATTTCGCGCGAGGTGAGCTCTCTCTCTCTCATTACATCTCTTTATCTCCATGCATTTTAACTGTATTTATCTACATTTATTAATTTGTTTCTCATAGTTTTATTTTGTGATTGTTTATTGGTTTTCTTTTTTTTGGTGGTTTTTTTTCGCTTGGTTTTCCCTCTCTAAGTTCCTGGGCTCAACAATCTAGGGTTTTGCATTGTTTATTTGGTTTTTCAGTGATATAGATCTGCAAACAAGCTAGGGAATGAACAGATAACCACTCAACTACCTTGTGGACTTTTAATTCTCTCTCTCTCCCGTCAGTTTACTTATGCAACACGATTGTATTCTAGGGTTCCATTTCTTGTTTCCTTGCACTCTTACTTTGTTAAGATAGGTGGGCAATCACTTTAGTATTGAAGAACTTGCACTCTTATATTTCTCTGAATCTCTCATTTCTGGGGCATTAGGCACCATGCTAATAAGACCAATCGATCTTGAGTCCCGAGTTTTTTCTTTTATTTGTTATTAGGTTAGTCAATTTCTGATTTTGTAAGATGTTCAAACTAGTTTTGTTCATGTTCTCTTTCACTGGAAGACCTTTGGAGCAACTGACAGCACCTCTCTCTCTCTCTCTCTGCAATCACTTATAGGCTTCAATTGCAAGGCGCAGATTATATTCTATTCGAAAAAATTTACCAGACCCTGATGATACAAATGTTATTATTGTTTCAATGTTTCCGTTATGGTTTCTTAGATGGTATGGGAAATGCTTGAAAAACACCACGAAAAGTATATACCATATGAATTATGTTTTGTCTTTTACCTTCACATAGTTAATAAGTAAACTGTATATGGTTATTCATATATGAATGGAAAATAATATGTGTTTCTCTTATATAATTGTAAGTGGAAGCAGGTTTGGGAGTTTTGGGATTGGTTTTAGCAGTTTCCAAATAGGTTTCAAGGAAATAAAGCTTAATTCTATATCATTTTCTGGCAGTGTTATATGCTGATCCGTGGATTAGTGTGGATAACTAAGGGAAATTCTTTTATTGATAATTGGTTCATTCATTTTGAAGTTCATAACATCATTTTAGCCAATTGCATTGCTTTTTATCCAATGCATATTGATTTGAAAGGGGTTAACTATCTGAAATGGATGACTTCACAAAATATCACTGGTAGTTATATGTGCTTAGTTTTAGGCTTGAATCATTGTCCAGGACTTATGGCGTTCTTTCAAGGTGGGCCTATTGTGAACTATATTAAAAAATTTAGGGAGTATAATGAACTAGGATTAATTGAATAGTTTAGATCTTGGATGAGTTGATTGATTTTGCCACCAAGCCATACTTTTATTGTCATTGTATAGAGTTTCTGCCATCTCCAATTTCAGCACAGTTAAAAAGAGGCGGAGTCCAATAAAAAAAATGGATTTGTTGAGGTAATGGGTTAGAGTTTGAAACATGAAACTTGTAGGAACACATATACTGAGATGGCGTGCATGTTTGTCTGCTTGTATGTGTGTAATGTTTGCATTGCTTGTTACCAATGCATATTGATTTGAAAGGGGTTAACTATCTGAAATGGATGACTTCACAATATATCACTGGAAGTTATATGCGCTTACTTTTAGGCTTGAATCATTCTCGAGGACTAGTGTTTTTTTTTTCAAGGTGGGCCTATTGTGAACTGTATTAAAAATTTAGGGGGTATAATGAACTAGGATTAATTGAATAGTTTAGATCTTGGATGAATTGATTGATTTTGCCACGAAGCCATACTGAAAAATTATCGATATTTAAAAGCACTGGTTTACTTGTCACTGTATAGAGTTTCTGCTAACTCCAATTTCAGCACAGTTATAAAGAGGTGGAGTCCAATAAAAAAAATTAATTCGTTGAGGTACTGGGTTATAGTTTGAAACATGAGACTTATAGGAATACATGTACTGAGATGGAGTGCATGTTTGTCAACCATTTTTCTGTATGTGTGTAATGTTTGCATTGCTTGTTACCCAATGTGTATTGATTTGAAAGGGGTTAACTATCTGAAATAGATGACTTCACAAAATATCACTGGAAATTATAATGTGCTTGGTTTTAGGCTTGAATCATTCTCCAGGACTTGGGGGATTTTTTCAAGGTGGGCCTATTGTGAACTATATTAAAAAATTTAGGGGGTATAATGTACTAGGATCAATTGAATAGTTTAGATCTTGGATGAGTTAATTAATTTTGCCTCCAAGCTATATTGAAAAATTATCTATATTTAAAAGCACTGGTTTACTTGTCATTTTATAGAGTTCTGCCATCTCCAATTTCAACACAGTTATAAAGAGGTGGAGTAAAAAAAAAAAAAGGTATTCGTTTAGGTAATGGGTTATAGTTTGAAACATGAGACTCATGGGAATACATCTACTGAGATGGCATGCGTGTTATCTGCCATTTTTCTGTTTGTGTCTAATGTGTGTGTTGCTACAGGTGTCTGCTTATATGATTTCTGAATACATGTTTCGAAACCATGGACACAATTATAAGACGATAAGATCTTATATAGTTTTATGCCACTATTGGTCTAGTGTCAACAAATTCCATGGGGAGTACTTACTTCCTTGACATTTGGTAGTTAGCGTGTTGACCTCCATATTTCCAAGCTTCCAAGAAATGTCACTTTTTCTCTAACATGTGTTTTCTGTCAAAAGTGTCACCAACATGACTGCTTGGATTTATGTTGTTTCTCATGGATAATTTGGGTGCTCTATTTTTAGGAGGAGCAGACTGTTTATTTGCAAGACATGTGTTAAAAGTTCTTTATGGCATTTCAATGTGGTATATGTATTTGGCTTGTGCATCACGATTTTGTTTTCCTGATTCTAGTTCAAATTTTTCTTCCAGAAGTGATCAACCAACAAGGAAGCTGGTTTAGAGTTCCCAATGGCTCCCCCTGCTAAAGGTGTGTGATCAATCTTCTATCTGTTTGATAGTGATATTAGATACTTAAAAGTTGATTATTGCTTTTTTATACGAAAATTACTTGACCTTCGGCTGTCCTTGATTGCCGCTCCCCATATTGTTGTTTTGATGATGTATTCTTTACTTATGTGCTTGTAAGAAACATAAAAACTTTCAAAAGTGGTTCTGAAGATTTCATTATATGCAATAGTTGACATGCATATGGTATTCTTCTTGGAAGGTTAGTGTATTCTTTGTATGTTGGTTATGCCATGTCCTGCATGAATGTTTAGGTTCCTGTGATTTGATGTGATCTGTTGCTGTGTACATACATTGATATTTTCCATTCTTTGTATCACAGTAGCTGGTGATTGGAAGCCTCTCTTCGGGCTTGGTGGAACTTCACTTGTCTTTATTTGACAGTGAACATGTGGAGAATCATGGTAGTTATGGAATATAAAGTTGACATTGAGCTGTTGCAAAAAGACAGTGAAGTCATCAGCTAGATAGCTCAATATCTCCTTTTCTTTTGTTTAGAAAGACTTTTTTGATAGTTAGATAGCTGAATATTTTTCAAGGACTTAATGATTAACATCTCTCCCATGTCTTAATTTTTTTTTTTTCTCTCCAAGTAGCCTGAATGGTAGATACTTATTCTCAGTGTCATATAATTTTTCTTTTAATTTCGAAAAAGAAAATGATAATGACCAGTTGCCTTCTATGGGCATTCTGCACTCCATCTGCGAATCAAATTCTTTCCATCAGAACATATGATTTTGACCTTTATTTTTATGTTCGTGAAATATACAAAGACGATTGTAGTAGCATCTGAATTAAACATTGTACAAGCAAGTGTGCCTTCTTTTGGAACTAGTTTGAAAGTTTCATGTAACCAAAAGAATCCCGGCTGAAGCAATACAGATTTATGATGAGCTTTACAATCTATTTTCTTGGAAAAAAAAAGGAGCTTTATAATTGTTACGTTGTAAAAAAATGATATTATTAGTGTAACTCCACTTTAAAAGATATCAGCATGGACAGACTTTGGTCAATCATAGGTGTTACTCAACCTTTGCGCATTCAAACTTTTCTCCTATTCTATGAGTCATCCTTGAATGGCGCTACTCTAGACTCTAGAGTCCAAACCCATGAATTTCCCTGTGCTGGTCCTTTCTAGTGCACCTCCTAACTGTCTGTTGATGGTAACTAATAGGTTTGGGAAGGGTGAAATTGGCGGCTTTGTTGTTTTCTGTGGTTGTTTCTTAATCAATAATTGATTATGGGCTTTTTGTCTCGACCATTCTCAAGAAAAGAGTGGCTTATGATCATCTAAATTGCGAGGTTGGACTTTGTTGATTGCCTCTTGTAAATTCAAAAGTTAAATCACTTCTTTACCTTAATCTACCTCAGGTGGCCCTTGCCTTTCCCCCAAGTTTCTCATGCATTTGTCTGAAAAAAAAGGTTTTATCTTGTTTCTCTTGGTGAATGTTAGTCAGCCCAACTAAAGAATACCCCTTTCATATATATAATTTCCAGCTGTATACACACCCCCACTCTGACTGACTTCCAATAGAGGCTGGAGATGTTTTGTTTCTTATTGTCTGGGAGCATTACATATATGTAATATCCAGCTATATATACACCCCCCTACTCTGACTGACTTCCAATAGAGGCTGGATATGTTTTATTTTTTATTGTCCGGGAGCATTATAGTAGGATACTTCTTATGGAGAGAACCCCAATTAGTGAGAGCTCTCCTTTTGCTTAATTTGTTATAAAAAATTGCTGTTCCTATTCATATATATCTGATTTATGTTTTTTATAGCTACAGCATTTAGCACCAGTATGGTACCAAATGACCAATAGGATTCTACTGTACTCATCTAGGATGATGCTGATGCTGGATATAAATTTGATATTATTTAATTCATAATGTAGCCGACGCTAATTAGTTGGGAAAAGGCTTTGACGATGATGATGATTATTTAATTCATAAAACAATGACAATTATATGGAGAAACCAATGATCATAATTATTTCTCATGTTAAAACTTTTACCTAACCATATTGTGATTTTATCCTGAATAGCCACTACAAAGAAGCCTGACCCCAAGGCACGGGCCTTGAAGGCTGCGAAGGCAGTGAAGTCAGGGGCTTCAACTCTGAAGAAGAAGACAAAGAAGATTCGAACTTCTGTTACTTTCCATCGCCCAAAGACCCTGACGAAGGAGAGGAACCCCAAGTATCCTCGCATAAGCGCGCCCCCGAGGAACAAGCTAGACCATTATCAAATCCTCAAGTATCCACTCACAACTGAGTCTGCAATGAAGAAGATTGAAGACAACAACACCCTTGTTTTCATTGTGGACCTTCGTGCAGACAAAAAGAAGATCAAGGCTGCTGTGAAGAAAATGTATGATATCCAAGCCAAGAAGGTCAATACATTGATCAGGTGAGTTTTTTGTTGTTCTTGGGGTTGCTTGTGTTTTCCATGTTTTATCTTGGGGAGTGGAGGATGGTACATTTTCTGAGAAATCTAGGAAAAGAGAAGGCTTAATGCAATCCAATTACAAAAAAGAATAAAAAAAAGGAAAAGAAAAAATCCAACAGACTGTAAAAAAACCATAGTTCACAGGTCATGACCATTCTTTTGTATGATGGATGATGATGGAGAGAGATTGAGGCCCAACATTGGGGTTGTCTCTTGTTTTGATTTGCCCCATTCTCCTTCACTGTCCAGGATAATGATGTTCTGGGGACTGGTTTTTCCAAAGTCCACTGGATTTTATTATACTTTCCTGCTTCAAAATAGCTCATGTTTAAAAAATATTTATTGTTGGGTCTTTCAACAAATTTAAGATCTACTGATTTATATTAATTTGTTTGTACCCTTTTCAACTTTTGTTTACACGGATCACCTGTTGATACGCACGTCAGTTAATCTCCCTAAAAATTATGAATGAGAAGACAAGCTTTTAATAGATCAAGGGAGCTCATATTAGTTCTAGAAATTTAAGGTACTATGTAGTGTTGAAACTAACAATGCATGTGTTAGGCAGAATTGTCTCTCTTTATAATGAGGTTTTCATTTAGTTTGATCGTTCTAAGAAATCTATTTCCCCTTTTTAGTTTGTTTTCTTGAAACTGAAACCTAATTTTCTTTTAAAAAACCTCTACTTTCTGCTCTACATCTTGTCGTCTATTTTCTTCAAAACCTCTTTTCCTTTTATTATTGGGAAGTCTATCATTTAAGGGATCGTAATCATAGTTATCAAGATCGGATTCGCTACCGAATTGGTGAGGGATCTAGTCCAATAAAAATCTATTCAACAGCCGGTCGAACCGGTTTGACCCATTTCTTTTTAAAAGATATAAGAAATTAAGTTTAAATGCAATATAATAGAAAAACATTTATGAACTTTGTATAGCTCGTTGGACTGGTCAAACACTAACTGTTTACTCTCTTTAATAACGCTAATTTTTTTGTACTTTTGATAAACTAGGTTTTTGCTTTAGACCAGGTTGGCCAAGGCACCAATCGATGGTCTGGTCTGGACTTGATAACTATTGTAATGCAATACAAAAACTTTTTAATTTTCGTCTTATTCCTTCAGCTCAAAAAATATCTTAAAAAAATACTCAAATTGCTCTTACAATCCTAACAAGCTTGGGTATTTAAATAATCCACCTACCTAAATTCGGGCTGGGAAATGTGTCGGGTAGATCCAACTGGGTCCGGGTTTGGACTTGGACAGTGGACCCAACAGGTTAGGTATGGGTCCACTTGACCTTGACTTGTCAGGTCAGCCCACTTGGACCATTCCAATACATATATACATACAAGTATATATAAAGGGTGCGGTTTGTATAGAGCCTAGGCTCTAAACAATCAAATAAGAGCCTACCCTCAAATAGTGTCGAGAAATGTGGTTTCAATATTGTAAATCTTTGTGATAGCCTTAAAGTATATATTCATACTTATTTATAAAGTTTAAAGCTTCAAAAATAATGTAGATCGACATATCTATGAAAACTTGAAAATCTTGAAAATTGACGGTCCAAAAATGCATTATAAAATACACTATTTCCAAAACTTGCAATCAATTTTTTTGTCTTGTCCATGCATCTAGATGTCGAGATGATCAATTTGAAGATATTTGGGCATCTAAACCACCTCTTCTAGGGAAATTTTTGAGGTAGGCTGAAATTTGATTGTTTAGAGCCTCGGCTTTTTATAAACTTTTCCCATATATAAATATGTGCTACAAAATATTTAACGTAATTTTTTATACATTTTTTCTTATTTGGTCGGGTCCTCATCCCAGGGTTAGGGTCTATCCTAACCAAACCCAGCGCTCGCTGAAGGCGCCCCAAGAAAATGGTGGGTACGTTTGTTGGGGTCAAATTAACTGAAATGCTGCTGCTTTGGAGTTCTCAACCCTAAATAGGGGTATGTTGGGTATTTTTTAATTAACTTTTAGGAGCTACTTAAGTTTGAAAGTGAAATGCTCTAATATTAATTGGGATCTCCTGATCCCCTTAATTATTGACCCCGTAAATTACATTTTTCCTTTTTGGCTTTTAACTTGTTTTATTGGTTGTTTTTGGAAGCCTAGTTTCCTTTCTTCAAACTTAAGGAGTTGTGTTGTTGTTTTTGGTGGGCTTCCATAATACAGACCGGACGGAAAGAAGAAAGCGTATGTGCGGTTGACGCCTGATTATGATGCACTCGATGTGGCCAACAGGATTGGCATCATTTAAACATGTGGTAACTTTGTTTCCTTGAAAAATTTTGCTTGAGTAGTGTTAGAGATGTAGAGACAGGAGATTCATTCCCGTTGCACTTGCCGATTTATACAACTTGTTTGATCTCTCTAGGGTTTTTGTGCTGGATTCACATGATATGTATATCATGCGATTGGGTTATTCAGGAAAAAAGCTAAAATGAAGATGATGGGTTATTTGGGTCTTGGTCAAGTGAATATTCAGAGTATAAACTTACTAGGCCGAACAGGATTGACGGGCTGACCTGGATTGATGATTTTCTCAACTGAGCTGGAGAATATTAAAATATTGTATTTATATTTCAAAATAAATAAAACAATAAACATAATAATAATAAGTAAAGTATGTGGGAACCAGGCTATTTGGTGAAATCCCCTTTGTTTGGCTCATGATCGCCCGGTTTTATAATAGAACCGGGCTGGTGTTTTATAACAAGGAGTCTGGTTTTGGATTGTATTGATAGGCAGCTGATGAAAAATTGGTTGAAAAATAATAAACAATAAAAGTGGGGAATTTGGGGGTCAGGGAAGATCTTTATCACGAACCCACCGAATTTGATTTGGAGGCAATTCTTCATTCAGGATGTTGTCTTAAACTGGGCTGATTCTTGGTTATGTAAAGAACCGGGTCAGTTCCCTGCGTTGATCCGGATCGATATAACTATTTCGTTGTCTGCATGGGCGACTTGTAACGCATGACTATGAAGTGTGATTTCGGGCATCTATCGAAGTACTGCAAAAGATTTCATTGTCTTGTGGGAGCAAATTGTCCATTTACTCTCGAGCAAAACCGAGTTTGGAGTATTTTTAAGCCCTGATATAACCCCTTCAATTCATCATTTATACTCAATAAATAATAATAATAATAATAATAATAATAATATTATTATTATTATTATTATTTATAGGAAAAATTACAAAAATCCCTCGAAAGGGAAACTTTCTAGTCAACCTATCCAAGCTAGTTCTTTTGGGAGCACTTTCCTGGTATATGCCCAAGTCAAAAAAATTATATATTTTTTTAATAAAAATACCCATGGTTCTGGATTGTTTTTATTTTGTGTTGGATCGCATGATCAAATTGTTGGATTGTTCTTATCTTGTGTCGAACCACAGCTTTTATAGAAAGCTCAAAGTGTTGGACCGTATTTTCAAAGTGTCGGACCATTTTTATTTTGTTCCGGATTGAATGCTTTTTAGAGGGTATTTTTGTTTTCATTTTACCTTTTTTTTTTATTATTGGGGGGGTGTTGGCTAGGGAAATTAAATTAAGGGTAAAAATTGCTAAAAAATAACGTGGTTACGGGGTAGTTGTCTAGAAAGTATGATTTTGGGAAGGTTTTTGTAATATTCCTTTATCAAGTTTAGGTAGAGTCAATGTACTAAACAATCCAATTTGAGCCTACCACAAAAATTTCACTAGAAGAGGTTGATTTGATGTCTAAATATATTTAAATTGATCATCTCGACATCAAGATGTATGCATATGAGAAAAAATGGAGTTTAAGTTTTGGAAATAGTGTATTTTGTAATGCATTTTTGGACCATCAATTTTCAATATTTTCAAGTTTTCATAGATCTGTCAATCTACAATATTTTTGAAACTTTAAACGTTATAAATAAATATGAAAATATATTTTAAGTCTATCACAAAGATTTTCAATATTGAAACCACATTTTTCGACATTTTTTCGACACAGGTAAGCTCTAATTTGATCGTTTGGAACCTAGGCTCTATACAAACAAGGTAAAGTATGCAAGAGACTATTAGCCTTTTATGTGTAGGGAAAGCTTTCTATGTGCCCCCTACAACATAGAAGTTCTATGTTCCCCTTACCATCTAGCCGTCCATTTTTTTATCAAGAGAGCCACTCACTGTTTGATTTTAGATCTGACGTCTCAAAGTATTTTATTTTTAGTTTTTTTAATACAATTTCTTTGAATATGAAAGTTGGTACATGCCATCTTCTCATTGGGGTGCACCTATAAAAAAATATTAACAATAATTTTTTGATAAAAAATAATGACCAAATTATCCCTTGAAACTTTTAGCGGTATTTTGGTCATTTTATTTTATTGAAAATGTTTTTTTTATATTTTTAGTTAGTGCGAGTTTAATATAGAAATGGACGTCCAAATTTTGGCGTCAAAACAGTTTATGGAAAAAAAATAAAAAATAAAACAATGTAGAGGTGTGACATTATGATTGGACAATCTTAACCCTCGATTAAAAAATAGACGGTTGGATAAGGGGGAATATAGAACTTCTATGTTGTAGGGAGAATATAGAAAGGTTTCCCTTATGTTTACTACGAAGAAGTCGTAATAATCTTGTCTATCAATTTCAAATTAGGTGGATGTGACTCTATCATTGGCTCGACGCAAAGTTTTTTTCTAAAAAAATATATTTGAACTTTGTGCTACGCCTTGTGCCGTTTAGTTTGACATATAATGATAATAACAATTGGGACTTCCTGGTAATAAACTTAAAGGAAAAGGTTTTTAGAAGAAAAATACTTCCCCTCTATCGAGCCATCCAATTTAGTTCAAGTGAGTCACTGATTATTTGATTTAGATTCGATGCCTCACAGTATTTTATTTTAAGTTTTTTATATAAATTGTATGAAAATAAAATTTGGTACATGCCATCTTTTCAATGGGATGCACTTAAAAAAAATATTAAAAATAATTATTCAAAAAAATATGATGATCAAAATACCTCTTAAAAACTTTCAAGGGTATTTTGGTTATTTTATCTTAGTAAGAGTTTTTTTTTTAACAGGTAAGAGTTTAAGAGATGAGTGGACGGCCAAAATTTGGTATCAAAATAATTTGTCAAAAAAATAAATAAAAATAAAACAATGTAGAGATGTGACATTATGATTGGGCCCTCTCAACCATCCATTCGGAATGGACGGTGGAGAAGTATACAAGTTTTATGCGGTAAGAGAAGCATAGAAAGCTTGTCCAAAGATAAATAGTATATTATCCCGTAAAAAAATGGCAAATGTTCTACACTTCGTCTGAAACTTATATCCAACTGTCTATTTTGAATGGACGGTTGAGATGTCCTCAATCACAATTTTCACGTTTCTACACTATTTTATTTTTAATTTTTTCTATAAAATTTTTGACACCAAATTTGGGGTGTCCACCCCTCTCTTAACTCACACTAGTAAAAAAATATAAAATAAATATTCTCAATAAAATAAAATAATCAAAATACTTTTGAAAGTTTTAAAGGATATTTGGATCACTATATTTATAAAAAATAATATTTTTTTTAGGTGCACCTCATTGAGAAGATGGCTAATACCAAATTTCATACTCATACAATTTGTAAAAAAAATTAAAAATAAAATACTTTGAGGCACTGGATCTGGAACAAATGGTTGACTCACTTGATCTAAATTGCATGGGAGGGGGAAGTATTTATCTTTTATGTAGGGGAAGCATAGAAACCTTTCCCCTAAAAAAAAAGTGTCTCAATATTGAATAAAAACCCTTCAATTTTTGAAGGGTAAGATTCAAGTGTTATAAAACTAAAATTCAAAATTTTTTTTCTTTTGGATATAATCATCTAGTGATTTTTAGGTGGTTTTTAAAATTTTAGATATTTATTTTTTCAAAGTTAGGCTTATGCCGGAGTGAGTAAGTGTACAGTATGCATACTGGTATTGCACTCAAGAGTAAAAACAACAAATATTGATGATCCTTATTTTCCCGATGGGTTGCCCCGCTGCATCAGTGGGCGTTGGAGATGACCCATCAATGGGCATTGGAGATGACCCACTGTTTCATTAGAGTAACTAATCTCGTGGGGACCCGGTTTCTATACGTGCAAGCCCGCATATGTAGAAATGCGGGCCTCTTAATAAATCTATTTTTGAGATAGATTTTAAGACTTAATTTTTAAAGACATGTAATCTCTAACATGGAGATCATGAATATGAAAAGCTAAATAAATTTTTAAACTAGAAATAATAATTCTAGTAAGAAAACATTTGGACCGTTAGTTTCTATTGCTTTTAGATGGAATGCCTACTTGTATCCATCTTAAAGATGGATGCTTTACACTTTCTGGACCACATATGTAGAAATGTGGTCCAGCCTGCATGAAACAATTTTATTATTTGTTATGGGGAAAGTATACTATAAGATTGAGTTACCTATGGTACAAAAATGGTCATAATCATTTCTAATTATCAAATGGAAAGTGGTTTGAAAGGGGCTGCAGCCCTATCAAAATCAGTAAAAACCTCACCTCATAATTCATCAAAATTTGCAATTTTAAATGTTGAAAAACTTTTAAATCGATCATCTCAGTTTGAACATTATGGTTGCATAAAAAATTAGGAATTTAAATAGTAAAAATAGTGTATATTGCAACAAATCATTTAGACCATCCATTTTGCGCTAAAAATAAGTGTTCACAAATCCGCAAGATTTTTACATTTTTTTAGTTTCAAATTTCATTGTTGATCTTTGGAAATTAATTTAGAGGCATCGTGGAAATTTCCGATGCCAAAATACTCTCCGGAGAAGGATTTGAGATGAGGTTTTATTTTGTTTACAAAAAGTTTTAGGCCCTAAAAACACTTAATCCTTGCCAAATTTATCCCTAGTTGTTAGATTTGAAAAAGGGAGGCAAGGGTTATGCCCTTGATTGTGCTGAAAATCCAAAGGAATTATAGTCTATATATATTTTGCTGTAAGTAACAAATTATGCCCTTAATTTGGGACAAGATTTTAATTTGGGAATAGAATTTGGGACTAGATTTTAAATATATATATAAAAATATGAATAATATTTTAAAGGGTGTGGTTTCTATAAGGTTGCAACCTTAAACAATCCAATTAAAACGCACCTCCAAATTCTATCCTGACATATAAGTTTGGTGAAAATCTTGATATTGGATGGTCTAAATAATGTAGTGTAAGATGCACTAGTTTTAGGATTCAAAATCTTTTTGTTTTTTCATATTCATATATCTCGATGTCGAGATGATCAATTAGAGGTTTTTTCAACATTAAAACAACATTTTTCGATGGATTTTTGAGCTGCATCGTTTCAACCTTATATACACTTTTCTATTTTAAACTAGGGTTTTGTTAAGCTACACCACTTGATGGTGTAGAACCTTTAAGTCATCAACATTTTTGGAGACTTAAATACCCTTATCCTATAGTGCAATAACTTCCTGTCTAGAGGTATTTTAAGTAGTTAATCAAAGATAAAATATAAATTTCTAATAAAAACAAAAATATTTATTAACAATAGTGGACAATGGTGTGTTACTTCACCATCAAGATGCATTAATTGTTTTTTAACTACAAATATAATGCCACTATTTTTTTTATAAAAATATCCATTCTACCTTTCTAAATAACCAAAAATGCTCTTACTTGAAAAATTTCATATTATACGTCAACGGTATTTAAGTGTCAAAAAATGTTGAGGACTTTAAAAGTATGCACCAAGTATGCACCACCAAGTGGTGTAGCCTAATAAATCCTTTTAAATTATAGAATATATTATAAAAAAAAGATGTAAAATTTTTGTTTGGCCAATCGAGCCTATTAAAACTATTTGGTTGGATCGGCAAAAATAGACCAAATGTTGGTTTTAGCCAGTGATTCAAAAGTCGGTGAGTCGAACCGGACTCGTCCGATTCGACTTTGGAACCGGCAGACACGATTCGGTTCTAGTGACACGATTCGGTTCCAGTGAAATACCGAAAATCGCCCGATTCTTTAGAACCGACGATTCCATGCAGTAAATCGCCATATGACGTCATGATTCTCTCGATTATTCGATTCATGACCCGCCGATTCTTCAACGGGCATTTTTGTAAATTTTAAAAAGTATATGTACCTTCAAGGTCCACACACCTCTTCACGTTAATTACTTCGCACGCGTTATCCTCGTTAACTACAAAGAGGTATTTATTCACTACAACTTCCTTCTACCTCTTCGATGTGGGATAATGTGAAGGTATTAACTTGAAACATTAATATATTATATATTTTGTTTGCGCTTTTAATACTATTAAGTAGCATGTGGGCGTGGGTTCCATTCTCCATGGGACGAAAGGGGAGGTTCTTTTATCAACTATTTTTCTTGTCAATTTTATTTTTTTGCGGTCAAATTTTTTTCTTATAAAAAAAATGAAAGGTTTTTTGATCAATTTCACTTTTTTGTCAAATTTTTTTATTATCAAAAAAATGAAAGGTTTTTTTTTATCAATTTCGCATTTTGTCAATTTTTTTTTCTTATCAATAAAATAAAAATTTTCTTATAAAAAAAAATGAAAGGTTCTTATCAATTAGTTTTCTTATCAAATTTCTTTTTTTTTTGTCAAAAAAAAAAAAAAAATTTGTGAAAAAAAAAAAAAAAAGTAATAAAAAGTTATTGTAACAAAAAAAAAAAGTTCTTATAAAAAAATAATAATACAACAAGTATTTTTGTCATAAGAAAAACATGAAAGGTTTTTTTATCAATTTCGCTCTTTTTCAAAAAAATTTCTTATCAAAACAATGAAAGGTTTTTTTTTCAATTTTGCTTTTTGTCATATTTTTTTCTTATCAATAAAATAAAAATTTTATTATAAAAAAAAATGAAAGGTTCTTATCAATTATTTTTCTTGTCAAAATTATTTTTTTTATCAAAAAAATAAAAGGTTTTTGTCAAAAAAATAAAATGTAATAAAAAGTTATTGTCAAAAAAAAAAGTTCTTATATAAAAAAAATAATACAACAAGTATTTTTTGTCAAAAAAAGGTTCTTCCTAAAAACAAAAAAAAAAGTAATACGACAAACATTTCTTGTAAAAAAATAAAAGGTTTTTGTCAAAAAAACTAAAATATTCTTTAAAAAAAATCATTCTTTATTGTAGTCCATGTATGATTATATACTTCATCCATGATTGTTCTGTGATTTTTATTTTGTGTGATGTAATTTAATGGTTAAAATAAGTTCATATAGAGAAAAAATATCTCAATATTCACACATTGATGAAAAAAATAAAAATTAATTATATAGTATCCCGATTTTTTATTGGATTATTAAAAAACAACATTTATAATAAATTTTAATAATTTTTTGATATTTTTTTTACAGCTTAATCCGACCGATTTTCGATCCGGATCGCCGATCCACCGATCCGGATGGGTTTTTGAGGTGTCCGATCCGGACCACCGATCCGTTTTTTAAACCACTGATTTTAACAAATTTTCTGCCAAACCCAATTATACCAAATCAGCCAAAGCAAGGTTCTAGAGTCCGACCGGTTAGACCATCTAGTCCGGCCCAGTCTTAATAGAGTTATGCTTCCAGCTGCTCAATTCCAAATCCAAAGACCCTGGACTATTATGACCTCCTTGTGCTATAAAAAAAATAGTTCCATAATCGAAATTGTTATATAATACTACCATTCCATTAAAATAAAATGTAAAAACTTGTCATTGATTTTTATTTTTATTTTGAAGAAGATACTGGCCATGCTAAAGGCGTATCTAACACTAGTTTTCATGTTAGTGGTCTATGCAGCACAGACAGCCGTACCATATGAGAATAGCCCAATGGCATCCTCAGCAATGCCAAGTAATAAACATGCATTTGATAGCCATTGGCAGCTTAAGCTATGCCAATTGTCAATCATGCCTTAGGCAAATGCTTGTCTTTAGTGCAAAAGGTTACTCATTCCTCAGGGGCAGGGGCAGGGGCAGGGGCAGGCCAATGCATGTCTTCAATGCAAAAGGCAGCTGGTGGCACAAGCCAACTGGTGTCAACATGCATGGACCCTTCCAACCAAGTGGTAGGGATAACTGGTCCATTACTGTCCATGCATACGGTGTACCAATCCTATTTTTCATGTGTCTACATTTTAAAAAGTTTCATGTTTGAAAAGCATTGAATTGGAACCTGTCGATTATTGCCACTGGAGGGAGGTAGTAAGCATTAGAATTAGAATTAGAATTATTATTTTTGGAGCATTTATTGTTGTTCATTAATACTTTTTATTAGCCATTAAGAGCTTTGACCATTAAAAGGATGGCACCATGTTTCTCATTAGGCAAAGATAATGCTCCCCCAAGGACTGATACTGTAGCTATGGCCCATAAGGAATTATGTATCCATCTATGATGATCACACCTCTTACGCCTCCAAACTGGGTCAGGGTCGAGTTGACATCTATGATGATCACAGCTTTTACGCCTCCAAACTGGGTCAGGGTCGAGTTGGCCGATCAACCTAGGTTTAGGTTTGGGTCTAAAAATAAAGTATGGAGTCAACTATCAAGCCGGGTCGCGTTGAGGTCTAGTATGGAGTAGACCTAATTGAGCTCGGTCCAAGACTCTAACTAGACCTAACATGATACGTACATATAAAGTTATCAATGGATTACTAAAATGATCAGTAAATTCGATGATGTGCCCACAATCAACTCTTGATTGAAATAAATGAGTTTATATTTTTATTGGTATTGAAAAAAGTTATGATAGAATACCACGACATTTAATTTAGTGAGTGTTGAAAAATAAAGGAGTCTATTGGGGGTACTGTATTGACTTGTGTTGGAAAATAATGAAGCCTCCCAATATCATATTGACTTGGTGAAAGATATATACGAAGAGCACTAACTAGTGCATGAACAAATAGTAGAGAAATCAGTGAGTTTTAAGTGACAATAGGTCTACATCAGATGGTCAACATTGAGCCCATACTTCTTTATCTTAATTATGGACGACTAAACTCGACCCCAACAAGATGAGATACCGTAGTGTATGTTGCTTTTAGAAGACATAATTTTGATCTGTAAAACCTAAAGTGGCGTCAACACAAAGTTAGAACTTTAGATGGATGCTCTAGAATGTAAAGGTTTTAAAATTACACGGACTAAAACAAAGTATATAGTATACAAGTTTAGTAATAAAAAGAGTAGAGATGAGGAAGTAGTTAAGATTAACGGTCAAGAAATACTAAAAAGAGCGCAATTTCAATATCTTAAGTCAATAATCCAGAAAAATAGAAAAATTGAGGAGGATGCCAAACATAGAATTAGAGTTGGGTGGGCTGAGTGGAGATGTGCATGCGTCGCTGCATACTAATGAAACTGAAGGGGATGTTCTA
Organism: Amborella trichopoda; assembly: GCF_054954075.1. Classification (NCBI taxonomy): domain Eukaryota; kingdom Viridiplantae; phylum Streptophyta; class Magnoliopsida; order Amborellales; family Amborellaceae; genus Amborella; species Amborella trichopoda. The sequence continues at coordinate 2,740,362 of NC_142344.1, forward strand.
TAGGACAACAATGAGAAAAACTTCACTTTATGGGATGGAATGTTACAGAATCAGGAAATAACACACCCAAGGGATAAGTATAATTGAGATGAGGATGTTGAGATGGATGAATGGCAAAACAAGAAGGGATAGAATTCAAAATAAATACACTCGAGAGAACTTATATGCGGCTCCAATAAACGATAAGATGAGAAAAATAGACTTAAGTGGACTGGCTATATGCAACGCAAACTCAATACATTACTTGTTAAGAAGTACACGTTGATTCAAGTGGAAGGCTCAAAAAAGGTAAAAGGTAGGCCCAAAAAGACATAACTGAAAATAGTGATGAAAGATATAAGGACTTATAGCTTCAATGAGGGTACGATCCTTGATACAGCATAATGGTGGACTGAAATTCATGTGGCCGACACCAAATAATTGTTGATGATGATAATGATGATGATGATATTTTTATTATGAATTCTAACGTCTTATGTTTTTTTTTCCGTATCCTTTTTTTAAAAATTAGAATGAACCGGAGTTTTTCCTATTTTCACAGTCATCGTCCACATCAGCTAGGATATTTATAGAACAATCTTGAAGACCAAACATGGTAGCCGAGGTATTGCGTTGTCCGGGTAGACATGAATGGTACGGAAGTCTAGAGAGAGAAACAATGGTCGAAGTGAGTGGATTGCTCTGTGTAGAGAGAGACTAGTGGGAGTTTGAATCTCAATACTTTTCTAGAAGACATGAAACATGGCATGTCTTTTTATAGAGGGGAAGGCTTTTGAAGATAAAATCCAAGATATTTGTTTGATTTCTTTCCCTATAATTTCCAATTTTTTCTAGAAATTGTACTGGACTTTCATTGAAAATAGAGAAATTTATCAAATGCACAAGTTAATATTTACCATTTTGAAAGTATTTTTATAGGATTGTTAAGGAAGTTTTTCTTATTAAGTTGATATCTTATATTGTAGAATTAAGGTACATATAAAAAATCCATTAATAAACAGGCTGTTATGACATTGGAAAACCATGTAATTGGTCATCTCGACATCACGATGCATGGATATGAAAAATATACATTTAAATCTAAAAAATAGTGTATATTGCAATATGTTATTTGGACTACCTATTTTAAAGATTTTCATGTGTTTATATATTTGCTTGATTTAAATTATTTATGGGGTCTAATTTTATAATTCGAGATGAAAATAGGATTTTACACCATTCTAAGAATTTTTTACACCAATATTACATTTATGACAAAGTTTGGATGGACATCTTACTTTGGTTGTTTAAGGTTGTAACCTTATACAAAACATACCCATTCTTAAATTAAATAAAAGAAGAGTAAAATGGTTAATAATTCATCTCTTTTAAGCATATTTTGATAAATTCTTTTAAAACCATCATTTTCTTAACCAATTATTTTTTTTATGAAAAATAAATATTTGGCTCTGTACTTTACATGTACCAATTTTTGTTAATATAAGGAATGTGGAGGCCACATTGGTTCCATGATTATTTCAAGCAACTCCAACATATTGTGGATATCATTTATGCGTTGAACCCCGGCACCTCACTTGTAGTGCACAATTTTTGTAGGCAAATTTCTTGTCAACTGAATGGAAAATTGTATTTTGCATTACTTTTGGGTGCTCTCTCTCTCTCACTCTCTCTCTCTCTCTCTAACGCTATGTTTTGAGTGCTCTCGCTCTCTCTTCTCTCTCTCTCTCTAAAAGACAACTATCTCTCTCTCTCAAAGAGACAATTTTGCATTACTTTTCAATGGTTCCTTTTTTAGGCTACACTGAAACACCTAATGCTGGAGTTGGAGCCCTAATTCATGTCTCTTCCTTGTTTCTTACCTTTGGCTCTCTCCCTGAACCACACAAGCACAAAGGTGAACATAATTTTCCATAGTGTACTTTTATTTGGTCCCCTTTTTGGGCTACAATTAGATACTTGAACACTTAGTTCAAGTATATTCATCCTAAGCTATCAGCCATAAGTTTGATAGCTCCAAAAAAAATATCTACATTAGGTCAAACATTCCATTGTCCTTTGGAACACATAAACTCTTACCACAAGTGTACATCATATTCACCAAGCAATACATAAACTCTTACCACAAGTGCTTGAATAAAAGAAATTGGGGAAATAAAATGACAAGTAAAATTAAAAAAGAAGAAATCATCCTTTACACCCCGAAAAATATTGCGATAGCGAGCCGAGAGTTCGCTTTAGTGAACAACCTAATTCTGGGCGATCCTAGTTCAGGGCCATCTAGAACTATGGACACTTCAGGTCCGAGCCAATTTGGGGCGATCAGATCGGCTATTTTTGAAACACTAGGTACTGATAATAGAAACCATGGATTCGCCTTGAAAAAAATACCTATGGTTTGCTTACACCACTCGTGCATGGTACACAACCTATCTTTATTTTCAGGTCAATCTGTGTTTTGAAGCTCCGCGGAGGCCCCAAAAACTAAGGAGCGAGTCGTTATATTATGAAATGTATAGTCATAGGCCCCTGTGACAACTCTGCTTAGAAGTAAACAAAGGCAAGCATGTCGGCTTACCACAAAAAAAATCAATAGATTGTGTAAAGCACTGAGGGCACCTTTAATAATCACTTGTTTGTGTTAAGTGCTTTGCATCAAAAGTTAAAAGGGACTACCATAGAAAGAGACAAAGGAGCTAGGTGTTGGAGAGAGAGAGAGAGAGGTCGTAATTAATTTGAAAATTTTGGCAATATATAAAAACTTCCAATTTTATTTAGCATGTCGAATTAGTCAAAATCAATCGATCTAATTGGTCAAAACCAACCAAGATTAGTTTTGACTATTTTTTGCCAAGGGAAGTTTTTGTTTTGGATCAAACTTATCAAAACACCGGTCAGCGATCGGATCAGTTGGTCTGGTCAGGTATATCTAACTACGGTAAAAGCGAAGTTTTCATGAATAGCATTGTGTTGGAAGGGACTACGGGCACATTAGTCCATCTGAAATATATCTCATAGAGAGAGATTTCATTGTTTGGGTAATTCAATGGGGGGAAAACATGCTTTAAAGTCAATTAAGAGTTAATTTTTTCAAAGCATTAGTAGAATGGTATTAGTAGTAGGAACAAAAACCATAAGGATGATTACTAAAGTGTGGAGTGCTATCGCACCGAACCCCTTTATCAAAAGGGAAAAGTTTATATAGTGTTGAGGCTCTAAACAATCAAATTTGAGCTTATTTCAAAAATTTCACTAGAAGAGGTTGTTTTGATTCTCAAATACCTTCATATTGATCATCTCGACATCAACATGTATGTAAATGAGAAAAAAAAATGGATTTCAAGTTTTGGAAATAGGGTATTTTGTAACGCATTTTTTTATCGTCAATTTTCATGATTTTCAAGATCTGTTGATCTACACTATTTTTTAGACTTTAAACTTTATAAATAAATATGAAAATATATTTTAAGGCTATCGCAAAGATTTCCAATATTAAAACCACCTTTCTTGATACTATTTGAAGATAGGCTCCAATTTGATTGTTTAGAGCCTAGTCTCTATACAAACGGCACCCTTGTCAAAAAGAGGCATTCCGATAAGCAAGAATTTTCATGCCGCCTACGATCACGGACCGCTTCAGATCTTGCGACGAACAACGGTGATTTCTCTCAAATGTGAGAGGGAATCTGATAAATACCCCTTCCATCTTTCAACATGTCAGTTTCATCCTGGGAATTAGTGCGAAATACGGCGTGCTCCCGTGAGAGCATACACTGTATATTAATTCCCTGGAATAAAATGGATATTTTGATCAATGTTTTTATTCAAACAAAAAAACAAATTGGATTTTGAGTTCTATGACACTTTGATCTAGCCCTCCGAAAATGGACCTTCCTTGCTCAATCTCATAACCTTATATTTTCAATGACAGAGAATGTGAAATTGTGAAATTTTCTTTTCTTGAGGTTAATCTCTGTGCTTAGGACCTTACATCTTCAATATTTGAGGACCTAAAAATAAGTTGGCCTCTAATTTACATGAGGGAGCACAGGAACAATATGATGCCACCAGGGCAAGGCAAGTCACAAATGCTATTAAGCCGTCAAAGAATCCTGTAGCTCCGCTGAGGAGCCGCGAATCCATAAAAGATTTGGCGGCCTTGGGAGACCATGTGTTGCACATGGTCTAGCACCCAAAAACACATTATTCAAGGATTTTCCTCCTCCTCCTTTTTGTGTCCGGAAACTTTTATCATATTTATTCAACCGTAAGATCAATGAAAAAAAAGAAAAAGTGATTTAAAGATAAAAACCATGGTCCAGATAAGTTCCTCAATAAATATTTAATTTAAAAAGTCCTTTTCGTCAAAAATCAAATGCAAGGTTCTAAGAGCTCACAATCATTTTTTAAATTGCTTACTTTGGGAATAAAAGAATCTCTTAACCATGCGTCTTGGGTACTAGAGTGATCTAGGGAGACCATCAGAGAAGGTTGTTACATCTAATATGGTACACAGTGGTCTAGCGAGACCCCCAGAAAAGTCGATGCTCTAATACGTTACGTAGGAAGAGTATTTTGGAAATAATATGTACATTGTAGGATGTCCTCTCGGGTTTTGTTAACAACACTTTCATAAAGAAAAAACATTTAAAAGGTAGTAGCACTTTGAAGAATATACCTTCTTGGAAAATATCGTTGCGGATGATGTCCGCTTTAGAAAAAGGAAGAACCCGAATATCTTCCAATACTGAAATTTCCTTAAATTATTCATTTAAATATGTCGTCTTGCTCAATTATTATCTTGACAATCTAGTCTAAAGTCAGATTTGGTTAAGAACCGGTTAAAACCAATGTTTAACTATTAAGACTAACTGGTTTTATCTAGTTCGATCAATTAAATAAAGTTTAGTACATTTAATATTTTTAACCTATTATATCTTTTTTTCTTTCTTTTTTCTAAAAATCTAGTCCAATATGTTTGACCTGTGATTGGACCATTTTTTATTAGACCAAACCCTTCATTGATTTGGTGGCTAGTCTAATCTTGAGAACTCATATTTTTTTCAAAGCTTCTTGCCCCAATATATTTGAAATATTTTTTTAGGAGAAATATTAGTGAGCCTATAGACACTTCCGTCTACCTTGGTTTACAAAGGTTTTAGGACTTGAAAACATCTCATCTCACTCGAATTTTCTTCTTCTTTTTGACGATTCGACATGCATTTATGCCTTAGTTACATGAATTTGGTATGCCAAAAACACTGCATATCTGAATGTGTTTTAAAGAACTAAAATGACCATTCGAGAAGAAAGCAGTGCAAGATTTTCAAGGCTCAAAATTTGTCTATTTTAATATCAGATTCATAGTCGTAAGTGGTGCAGAGGATATCACAACACGGGTTTTAAAGGGGTGAACTCACTGTAACAAGTGTGTCCCAGGGCACACCTAAACCCCATCTTTTTGAAAATGAACGGGCATTTGTTGATGGCACCGCAAAATCTTCATGTTAATAAGGGCTGGTACTTACCCAAAGTAGATTATTTGTTGGTTGGCAAATAATATTATCTTACGTGGGTCAATGGTTTTTGCTTAACCCATTCTTCTTCATATTTAATAGCATAAATCCACACAGCCAATAATAGTCTCCTAAGAGGCATGACCCCAAAAAAAAAAAAAAAAGTCAAGAAAACGAACCAACACTCGTTGTCAAGAAGATCACATAAGGTAAAAAGAGAGAAATTTGGGCTCGAGAGCTTAGTTATCCAATATCGCGTTTTAAGTTTCATTCTTACCACTAAACTATCCAAAAAAAGAGAGAGAGAGAGGATGTATGTGTATTTTAATGTGAGTTAAATTAGCAAAACTTTTAAGAGAGAGACAGAGTGCTTCAACTGTGAGATTAAATTAAGAAACTCTCAAGAGAGGAAGGGAGGGAGAGACAGGATGAGTGTATATTTCAAATGTAGATAATAATTTAGGAAATCTAGAGAGAGAAAGTGTGTGTTTGTGTGTATGTGAAAATTAAATTTAAGTTAATTCTTGATAGAGAGAGATTGAAAAGTTCGTTTAGTTTAGAAACACATTGTGGAATGCACGTGTCATCAACTAATATTAGACCATACAATAAAGTAAAGAAAAAAGCACCATAAAATATCCGCACTTTCACCAGTGGCATGGACCATATCATTGGCAGCACAACATTTGATCCTGGTCGTCCATTAAAATTATAAGTAAAAGCATATGCCACTATGAACGGTCACGATATTATTTATATACTAATCCCAAAAATCAGAACCGTTCAAGCAGGTAACCCACCAAACAACACATGCTCTAAATGGAAAATCTTATGTTGTGGAAGGTTAGTCTTAATGCTTTTGGTCCAATCAAGTCTTTCCTTCTTAGGATTGGGAGCCCCTAAAATGCGTCTCTTTCATTATTTTGTGACAGCATCGATAACAAAAGAGAAAAAAAAGACATTATATGCTCTGGAAGGAGCACATAGTCCATTTACACCCGCATAAAAGCATGCATATATGAGTATTTTTGGAACCCCAAATTTTACGGATGTAACCTCATCAATCCAATGATCAACAAAAAGAAAAGAGAAGGCATTATGTATAATAAACTAATTTTGCAATATTGCATAGAGACTGTCTTACTTTTGGTCTACCACATCTAATCCTTCTATGTATGTGCCAATAAACTAATTTTGCAATATTGCATAGAGACTATCTAACTTTTGGACTACCAGATATAATCCTTCTAAGAAATCAAATTTCAATTATTTTAATATTTCTTTGGTGGTTCTTAAGTGAATAACAAAATTTCATGTCAGGAATAATCCTCTTAACTAGTTCTTTTTCCAGGTCGAGTAATGTACAGTGTGCTCCAGCACGGGTACAATGTACACATTCATAAAAAATAAAAAAAAAACTAAGTGAGCAATTTTTGATACTATAAATGGATGGGTAATCACCTGAAATTGTACTCTAATGGCCGATGACTACTTATATTTAATCATGCCAAAAGTAGCTCAATTTTTTATTATTTGAAAGGAAATCTCTCTCTTCTCTCTCTCTCTCTGACGTTGCATCCTTATTTCTTTTTTAACTAGTCATAACTTTTGTGTATTGTGTATCTCCTTTTTATACAATGGCTGACTGTTTATAGAACTTTGTTTTCTCCTTTATTTCACCTTTACCTTTTTTTTTTTTTTGCTTGACGACGTAGCTCATTATTTTTCATCTACCCTTGGATACAATTTTCCTTTCCCAACTGATCCTGCTAAACCAAAAATACTAAATGAGGAGGTTTTATTAAAGGAAAAAAAAAAAAACGGTCGTTGAAGAAAATGGAAAAATTGCCTTGTTGCACCTCTTACATAATTTATTAAAAAATATACAATAAGAATTATCCTTCCTACGAGAAAATCAGAATCACTTCATGAGACATAGAATTGGGGGTTGAAGATGTACCATTAGTCATTCTCAAAGTTTCTGCTAAAAGATTTCTGTGCAAAGAAATGATAGACCCTGGTCATCTGCTTTTGCACTTGTCGATTAGGAGGTAGTTGTGATATTCTTGTACTAAAGTATACAATACCTAATATATTTGCTTCAATTCTAAAGTGCTCTTAAATTTCTCATGGCTTATAGTAGTGAATATCATCTTACATTTGAAAGCAGTCCTGTTAATCCCTTCCTATATATTTAACCTTCTGAATACTATTTGGTTTCATATATTTTTTTGGATTTAAGTTTATTAAACCTTTTGAGCATACTTGAGATAGCCTCCTAACCATTGGATATAATGATCGTTCTCTACTCTCTCAAGGAGTTTCAAACTTTGTATCCTTTAATAGCCATGTAGGTTATAATATGTGGTTCAGTCAAGTATAGAAAATATCTTTGGTTGTGCAGTTCAACAGAAAGAATCGAATTTGAAATTTAGTGCTATTTCGTCAGCTACCAACCACTCAAGCCCAAGCCCATGTCGAGAGATTTTCAATTATATTTAGATTTTGGTAATTTTCTCTTACACAGCTTCCAAATAACATGAGAATCAAGGGCGGGGCGGGGCGGGGCGGGGCGCATTGGTGGTGCGAAAAGTGCAATGATCTACTGCGATTTTCGCTTTATAAGACACTTATCCATTTGTTTTCAGGGGATATGTCCTGCCCCAGTGTGTTGATTCTCTTATTTTATCTTCAAATCAAGATTGTCGGTATTCCAGTAGGTCCCACCTGGAGTTATTGTAGTAAATAACGAACTGTAGAAAATGATAATAGCAGCCCTCAGACTCAAATTTGCCCTGCCCTTACACTATTCCTAAGACAGTTTCATTAACATCCAATCCCCCTGCATATCTCTGCATTCTTGACTCTCTCACATTAATTGAAGCGAGGGAGCTAACCTCGTGCCCTGTTTGGATACCCTACTTATAATTTCCTGCCACTATCTTTACCTATCTTCTATAAACCAGCATGAAAACAACCCCCAAAACTTTCCATAATCACCACTCATAATATGTATGTTTTTTTGTTGATGTTGGTGTTATATCGTTTTTTTCTTTGTGTATACAGGGGAGTAAATTTCATGCAATGGTTCTATTGTAATATAATAAAATAATGTTGATTGACTCTGATTTTTAAATATAAACTCTTTTCATTCTAATGAACAATCACAAAGAGTAAAATTTCAAAACACAACCTATAAAATATTTTTAAATTTCAAAACACAACCTATAAAATATTTTTTAACCTACTTAATTTACGCCGTGACATTCTTAGATCAAGGCCTTAAAATGATTTTTTTCCTTTCCAAACTTTTTATGCAGTTGTATTATCATTGGATTGACAATATTAAGAATTAATTTTTATTTTGTAAAAGCCTAAATCTTTAAATTCACCGAATAGATGGTCTATGTCCATTGTTGGAGGGGATTTATTTTGACCATATCTAAGATGCAAATTGTATTTTATTTTATTTTTTAAATTGATTACTTGGTTGAAGTTTGTGTGTGCAAAATTTGGGACTTACAAATATCACAAAAATAGTTTTTTAGAAGTATGGTTTCATTATACTACAATAACATGGTGATATGATACCATTTCATATATATATATATATATATATATATATAGAGAGAGAGAGAGGGAGAGAGAGAGAGAGAGAGAGAGAGAGAGAGAGAGAGAGAGAGAGAAAGAGAGAAAAAAAAAATGCTAACGTATGCCAATGGGCCTACAACTACATATGAGCCCAACGGCCCAGATTGAATCTAAGACGATCAGACAAATATGACATCATTTTGTATTTAAATTTTAATTTTATTTCTACAAATACAAATCATGTGAAATTTTAGGCATCTATTATTCTCATCAAGGCGTACCTAATAAAAATATTAAAAAACTAATTCGCAAGATATAAATTGATCAAAATACCCTAGAAAAGTTTCAAAGGTATTTTGATCAATTTATTTCTCGCGAAATATTTTTATTACATTTTCCTATTTTTAAATAACACATGCTTCAATTTTTAAGTGATTTGTAGTTATAAAAAAATTAAAATTAAAATACAAAATACAATCGCGATCATTTGATCGGCCCAAATTCAATATGAGGGTGCTCACACTATTGAGTAATTTATCATTGTACTCAACAATTTTGGACATTTATGTACCATTGTTTTATACATTGAGCAATTTTGTAATAAGGGTATTTTTTGCAATTAAGAAAGCGTGATATCATCCACATGAGGTGTGTGAGATACAGAGTCATATATAGAAATACAGCCCTCTATTATTAGTCTATTTTTTACATGGATTTTGGCCCTAATTTTTAAGGAGTGTATAATATCTAATATGGAGATCAATAATATGTAATAATCATTAAATTTAAAAAACCAGAAAAAAAAATTTAAAAGAAATTTATTGACCATTGGTTTTAATGTTTTTTCGAGGGAGCACCATTTACATTCATCTTTAAGATGGATGATTTATGCTTCGAGGGAAAAAAATGTAAATGTGTCCCCCGAAGCATACAACACTTAATAAGATGGATGGTTTATGCCTCGAGGGAAGAAAATGTAAATGTGTCCCCGGACGCATATAACACTTAACTATACATGTGTGTGTACATATGTGTACGTGCGCGTACTGCAAAACCCCTCTTAATCGCAGAGTTTGCTAATAAATAGGGTAAAGTGCACCACGTCTGTTGCAAGTCTAAATTGCATTTTTATCACTTTGAGCTAGAAAAGGAGCCCTTAGAACTAGGCTTAAGTGCACAAAAGAGGGAAAATTTGATGAAAACAACTAAGTTCATTTCTTTGTAGAAGTTACATCATTGATAACACCATTAGATGCAAAATCAAATAGCGGTAAGTATACGATCACCCAGGCTCAAAATACCAATGATATTTCTTGAACCTTGTGACATATGCCTAGCCACCAAATTTATTGTCCGATGGCTAGATGCGATTGACCTTGTTAATGACAAAATTAAGTAATATTATATTACGCAATTCGTGTGCAAATTCCATGAGGCAGCAACCTTACTTATATAAGTATGGTTCTAACTTTCTATACCATTTATTTTAATTAGACAACATCAATTTAACACATGATTTAAAACGAAGATAAAGTTCATATGTGGATGTTAACACATGATTTAAAACGAAGATAAAGTTCATATGTGGGTGTTAACACATGATTTAAAACGAAGATAAAGTTCATATGAGGGCCGACCTACATATGAACTTGCCCCCCATCGTCCAAAGTTGGCGGTGGGTGGTACAAGAACAATGTTAAATCTACATTTTCTAATTAAAATAAACAATATTCCCTTCAATATTACTTACTATAAAAATAACACTCTAAGTAAATATTTTTCTATAATATTATATTTTCTTATATAAATATTTTCTTACATATACTTATCAGGATTGAACCTTCCACCAAACTGATGAAGCATCTAGTCTAATAAAAACCGTTACGATAATTGGTCAAACCAGTTAAACCATAATTTTTAAAAATATAAGAAAATAATTTAAAATTATAAAATATATTAGAAAAAAATTTCAGCTTTGTCTAGTTGGTCGAATTGGTCAAGACTAGATATTCAGTTAGCCAAAATCAAGCAAACATCGATTTTGACCTATTTTTTAACAAATCATATTTACTTTAGACCCAACTAGTCAAGACACCGGTCGACAGTTCGACCGGTCAGACTAGGTGGTCTAGTCTAGTCTCCATAACTATGTTGAGGAAGCCCCTTTTAAGGGAGCAACATTTAACACAAACACAATAATAAGAGCCAATAGATTTTATGCTTCTGTGGAAGTATACTATTTATTTATTTCACTAGGTAAAACCACATCATCATCATCTGAACCTTTTCCTAACTATTTAAAATCAACTGCATGAATCCTAATTTGTCATTAGGATCGAATTATATATTTATGCGAAGTCTGCATTTCTACAATATGTAAGCTGGCCGCATAGAAACTGTGTGTCCATAAAAAAATGGGGAAAAAAAAAGGGAAAATATATAACAAAAATTGCAAACTCCGCCATGTGACAATGCACTTCTCAACCGATTTTTTGGACAAATCGCCGATTAGTGGCTGATTAGTTCTGATTAATGCCGATTAGTTAGATTAGTCTCCGATTAGTGGCTGATTAGTTCTGATTAATGCCGATTAGTTAGATTAGTCTGCTGATTAATGCATTGAAAAAAATTCATACATACATGACCGTTGATTGGGCCAGATCGGGATCGGCAACTGGCCGATCCCAAGTTAGTCGACCGATTTTTCAAAAATCGAATACTGTCTCAATATTATTGAATAGAGATCATCCAAGTTGATGTAAGTGTTAGAAAAATTAAGATTCATTTTTTTTCTTTTGAAAATAATGTTCAGAGTGATTCTTAGGTGGTTTCCCAAAATTTTTGATGTTTTTTTTTCCCCAAAAGAGTTAAGTGTAACCATGGGAATAGGAAGTAGAGATATTGATGCTCCCGCAGGAGCATAATTTATGCGCCTGTAATAAAAAAAAAGAAGGGAAGCTATTGGAGTGGGAACATAAAAACAAAGGGAGTGGGCGATTTAAAATGGCCTGCAAAATGGGAGTAGTAAGTGGGAAAGAGCCTTCACATGGGCCGTGGGCCCCACCCGCCATAGTGGCCACAGGGATGATTACGGCTCATTACGCTATACATGAATAAATTCACTCCCCTCCCGTCTACTCCTGCCACCCACTCTTTTTTAAGATTGCACCCCCAACTTTTGCTTTTCTCCACTGAAAAAGCGGGTGGAAATACAAGCCAAGGCTCAGATTTTAAAATAACGGCCAAGGCCGTCTGCTTTTATACAACGGTGGAAATCCGTTATCGTAGTGAATTGTGAAAAAGGCGTACTCCGGGAAGAGAAAGAATGGAGTGGTAGGAAAATTTATCAATAGAAAATAATGAGTCAAATTCTATGGCACTAACCAGTTTGCCTTTTTTTTTGGCCTTTCGTTGTTCGAGTCTGTAGCCGTTATGAAGACCTCGAGGCCCTTTCATAACGGATATTACATTGGGTATAACACATGCCACTTTGGTAATGACGTTACATTATACATATTCATCACAAATAAATCACGTAAAGATTGGGCGTTATCTTTATGTAGGCCATCATTTCACATAACAAATGTTATTTTAAAATGTGTTATAACAGCCGTCATTTCACATTATTTATTTTGAAATGTGTTACGATTTTATTTTTTTGCTATTTTTCTCGAAAAAATCATCTTTTTTCTCTTACTTTGAAATGTTTTACTAGCTGTTATTTGGGTATGGTTAGCGCAAGGTCTAAGCATTATGATTAAAAGTAAAGCCGTTACCCAAAATCCTGTCAAAAAACTGAATTCCGGTGCCAAAAACCTATTTAATAACCTCTATATCTATCCCACCATTGAATTTGAAGCTAGAAAATTAGTACATATTTGGTGGTTCTTTGAACAATTGAAAATGCATGTTTCAAATGATACATTACACGATAAACTATTTTTAGGGTTTAGAATACATTTTTATACGAGATTGTATACAATGAGACCATCTACCTTTTGTATAGGGAGATCACAAATACTTACAACCATCTAATTTGAACTTTCGCTAATGTCCGATAAAATTTCTTTTAAACTTTGATTTTGGTTAATAAAATAAATACAACCACTAAATTTCACATCCAATAGTCCAGATTAGTTGTGACTACCTTGTACCAAAAGTAGGTAAATGGTTTCATTATATACTGTCCCTTTTCATATCCCATTCTAGAGGACCGAGATGAGTATGATGCTTTGCCAAAACTCGAACAACAATTTTCTACAAGATCAGAACCACGGCCATACACAAACCTTTTATTTGTTATTTGGGACGTTATCACGTGGTGAGCAGTGCAATTATTCTACCGTTATTGGTGGATTACTGAAAATATCATGGGTGGGGTTATAACAAAAAACAAGAATGGAAATAATCGAATAAATATTTGTCCAACTTTTTGCTGCGCAAAATACACGCGCAAACAATTGAATTTATGGAACCAAATGGGGGTTGTACAAGTTTCAACCGTGAGAGGGCACAAGGCGAAACCAGGAAGGAGCTCTCAGCTTTCTCTCTCTACAAAAGCGCCCGGCTTTCTCTCTCCAGAGCAAGAGTTCGGCTTTCTCTCTCTACGGGGGAGCTCGGCCTCTCTCTCTAGAAGAGGAGGCCAGTGGAGGTGGCGGTGAAAACGCCGCGGCCACCCTAGGGGGAGGGGGCAAATCCAATGTCGTTTTCCCTCTCTTCTGCAATAATTGGCTTAAATGCTTCTTGGGATCTGTACTTTCGCTGAATTCCAAGGCGTTCTAACTTTCTTCGCTCCAATTATTTAGCTCCATTTCTAGGGTTTCTTTGTCCAAAGGTACTTATACCGTCCTCACTTCTGGGACTTTTTAGAGAGAGAAAGAGCGTCTGCAGAGAGAGAGAGAGATTTGGTAGAGAGAGTTTGTGTTAATTTTCATTGGTGGAAACCTTCTGAGCCACCCATACAGCTACAGCTCACGAAAAAAGGCGGTTTTTTTAGAGAGAGAGAGTAGGTGGTTTTTAATTTGTTTTTAGGGATTTCTGATGAATTGGCGGGTGATTTGAGGGGAATGAGCTAGGGTTTTTCAATTTTTTGGGGGGAAATGGCGGCTAATTCGAACATGGGGGTTCACCACTCCATGTTCAATAGACATGCAATTTCGTTTGGTTCAGGGGCGATAAATAGCTCAGCTTCCATGAGTTCAGAGTCATCTCCAGGCCTCAAGCATGACACTGGATTGGCCGTGGAGTGGTCTATTGAGGAGCAATCTATTTTGGAGGAGGGCCTTGGCAGGTAAGTGTCCCTATATATGTCTCTCTCTAGATTTTGTTTATTTTTCTGTTAGGTTCACTACTTTGCACCTTCGTCAAGTAGGTAGGTGTTTGGTCTCTCTCTAGGTTTCTTTTCCTTTTCGGGGGAGTGGGTTGATTTTTTGCCTTGTTGTCAGTAGCTGGTGTAATTGAGTCTCTTGAATTCTTTGTTAGTTCTGGTTTTTTTGTTCTCCAAGCTTATTTTCCATTGTTACAGTAATTGGTTTTTTTCTTTGCTGTTGCTTTGGTTGTCAGAAATATTTCGTATTTCTTCTTCTATCCCAGTCGTATTTATTACGGTTTCTTATTTCAATTTTCTTTTTTTTCCTATTTTGTTACGGTTTTTTTTCTTTCTTGTTAATTTGGTTGTGAGAATTGTCCATTTTGATATGTAGAAAGCTAGTTTTTTCATGCATGCACGCAGTCTCTCGTACTCTGTTCGATTTTTTCTCTTCTTTGTCCATAATTTATTAATTTTCTCCTTTCTCCATTAACCATGTCGGTTGAGTTATTTCATTTTTTCCCCATTTTATCTTCCCTTTCCATGCTTTCGTAATTCAAAAAAGCACTGGTAATTGCAAAATGAATAGAGAAAGGTCTTTTATGTACAGTGAGGTTCGCCGTAGAATTGGAGAATGTTGATTGATATTTCTTGCATGAATCTGTTTTGCATGAGATCGCCGACAATAGGTTTCTTTTTTGTTTTGTATCTGTGGGCTCTCATTGACTGCTTTCTCTTTCTAAATGGTCGTCGTGAATCGCATGCTAGTGCAGCAAGTGGCATGCCTTTGAAGAATTTGTTCTTTTTTTTTACAAGTGGCTTGTGACCAGATTCTCCTGGACTATGGTTTTAACAAATATTGGTGTTTTCGTTGTCCATTGTGGGCCTCGAAGAATTTCTCTTTCTTCAATTGTGACGTTCTTTAGCCATTGTTGGGAGGCAGAGTCCACTTGTAGATTCTTGTTTGTATTTAATTACCAAATCTTTGGGCTCGTGGCATGAATTTGTGGTCGCTCTTTGACGTGTTGGTCTGCTCATTTATTTCACTGTTGCTCCCAAGTTGTTAACCAATTACTCCTTGCCGATTTATCTATCTACAAGTGGGCATCCCGGACATGGCAGAGAACCAAATAGGACTGTTATTTGACTGTAATGCACAAAATCTATTTTATATTTGACCTGGCTTTGAAATGTGGGTCTCAATTTTTTGATTAAATATGCTCAGTAGGGAAAAGCTTCTCTGTATGAATTTACCAGGATTGCCTTTTTTAATAAATAAAAAAAACTTACCAGTATTGCGAGGATTTTATTTCTTTTTTTAATTAAACATAACATGTTATGAAAATAAGAACTCGAAATTTTATCTTGCTAAAAGCATTATTGAAATCTTGCTCAAAAAATAGAAACAGTACATAGGAGGGTTGCAAGGATGTTGAATTCAACCAATTTTCTCCCTGTCAATCCTTATTGGGCAACATATTTATGGTTTATGCATTTTCCTCCAAAATTGAAACCACAAAGAATGCTATAAGTGTTCTCCTTTTTTCTTTTTTATGTGAGTTAATTTATAATCACATGACAAATTGGTCGTAGGGACGCTCATCTACTTTGTTTGATACTGAAATTTTGCTTCTACTTACCAGTCTTTTTTTTAATATGCCTGTTGCCAGTGTCCTCACTTATTATTATGCATTTTCAGACTCTCTGAGGAATCAAATATTATGAGGTACATCAAGATTGCAGCTCAATTGCCAGACAAGACCGTGAGGGATGTGGCTCTCAGATGCCGGTGGATGACGGTGAGTTAATTGTTTTGATTTCATAATACGGGGCTTTGTAATTTCTCCAAGAGCAAAGTGAAAACTATGTTCCAATTGTTGATAAGAAGTTTTTGCAATAAAATATCAAGAAGCAAGAAAACAGGTGAAGTTTACTGGATTTTTTTTTGTGTGTTTCTTCCACGTATTTAACTTTTTATGTTGGGTGTACTTCCCCTTTCCTTTAAAGAGAAGATATAAATTGACACTTTCTTACCATAATTTGATTGTGGTTTTATCTTCAAGAATTTTCCTTGTTATGATATTAGTTGGAACATAGAATGCCAGGTTAGGTTGCTCAGAGACTTTAGACATTTCTCTGCTTTTACTGATGAAGAATACTTAAATAAAATTATTTTGGTAGAAACTGCACTGAATCCTAACTGCCGTAAGGTGTTTTAGTGCGTGCTTTGTGCAAGAAGCACTAGTTTGTCTTTCATTTGTTGTTTTTTCTCTCTGTGGAATTCCGAGAAGTATTAATTTCAGTTGATAGCTAGAGATGCATTATTCATTGTTTTGGTTGAAAACATTTAGAGTAGAATAATTATCTAATTAAAAGTTAAAATAAAATTAGAAGTACTGGAGATTTGATTTGGTCATCAGTCTGTTGGAGGAGACTGCTTATTGGAGTTCTTTGAACCGATTTTGTGCAGTTAAAATAAATATCTAATTAAAAGTTAAAATAAAATTAGAAGTAGTGGAGCCAATGAAATAGGAGACTAGCTTGAGCTTATAAACCCCAGCTTCAAAAAACATAATACTGAGTATGTTTCTGTTATGATTCTTTCTGAGTTTGACATCACTATGCTATTCATATAATCAAGTTCAATACCCTTAATTTCATATGATTTCCTCTGTATCTCTCCATGGTCTGAAAGCATTAGACTTGAACTTATCTTGGTCAACTATTGTGTTTACTTGAACCAATTACTCCCTGGGTCAAATATTTAAGCCATAAGCTAGAAGTAACACTGGAAAAGCAACAAACATCTTTAAATAGGACTATTGGGATCTTTCTGTAATTGTTGTGCAGTTTACTATTCGTATGAATGTTGTTGCACTCAGCATGTGGTTGTGTGTATGAATTAATATATGCTTGCATGTGCAAAAAATAGTTCATAATATTGATTCTCAAAGAAGTGCATGGTAGTGTATAATGATTTGCACAAAATAAAGTTGATTTGAAGGTTACATGTTATGGGAATAATCAAAGAACATTCATTATTGGAAAAAGATGGTGAATCTGGTGATAGCGAGTGGAGAACATTTTCCTCACATAAACTATAAGAGAGAAATGCTGTTTCCAGATTTCCTCCATTTCTTGGTGCACATGTATCCATCCTAGCCTTATAATAGAATCAGTCTGATTGCTCCATCACCTCCCTCGTTACCATCACCATTATCTCTGGTAGTAAACCCCATTATTCCCTGGAGCTCTATCGCCCAAAACCAAATAGCACTCTTATTAAATGTTCTTGTTAAACTCTCACTACAGCAATGCCACAAATTCCTATGGTAATAACGCAAACTCCAGCTCTTCCAGTTTGGGAACCTAAATGTATTCTCTCAAAAAAAGCCATAATCATGTCATCAATATCCTAGGGATTCTTCTGAGAGTACCATCCTCTGTTAGAGAGCGTGTGACTTCCCTTTATGTCTCATACTGGAAAATACAATATACTCGTCTTCTAGTGAACATCTAATGCTTGACTTTTGCCTCAAATCTATCTCCTTCAGCATGTTGTATATTACAACTCCTCGAATGTTCTCATCAGGCAACTTTCCTCTTCTGTTAGTGGAATCTTTCCATGGTACTAAGTCTTGCTATGCTATTACAAAACTCGTGCTTTGTACTCTCCAACCTCTGATCTATACACTCCTTTTCTCTCTAAGTCATATCCTTCGATCTTCATGTTACGTCTTGCTTCCAGTCTTTGTAGTAAAACAAGATTAAAGAAGGATTCTAGCTCCTTCACGATAATTAAAAAGACAATATCAACGAACACTATTTGGAAATCTCTAAAGAATTTCATCATCATCTGAGTCTTATCCCAACTATTTGGGGTCGATTACAGAAATCCTGTTCCACCATTCTATAGGTCCAAGATTCATGAAAAGACATGGCAAAGTTTTGCTCTAACGACCTACCTAACACAATCCTCCTCCTTTATACGGGATTGGGACCGGCCATGGTGGAGTTGGAAATCTCCCAAGAATTTGATTGATAAATGCAAAATGAAAATGCAGAAAGAGCTAAAAACATGAAGAAGAAGAATTAAAAGCACTTGTGCATTCTCTAGTCCATGAGAAGGAAAAGATGCTATGTTTATGCTCAATTAATGGATTGAAGTGTGGAGCATTCTGATACCTGTAGGCCACTAGCATCTTGATTTCCATATCTTTCTATCTCAGGTGATGAATCCCCCTTATTCCGCAAATCATTGAATATGTACCCTTCTCCAAATTCCATCATGTCCTCCAATCTCCATGGTACATTTCCCATTTTCATCATATGTGGGACTAAAGAAGTCTAAGGAATCTCTCAATCCACCGAAGGCTCAGAGTAAGAGAACACCCCTCTATTTTTATCGATTAGGGAGAAGATCCCACTATGGATTGAGGAGGGCAAGAAGAAAAGCATGAGGTGATTAGCCAGTTCCGTCACTTCACTTTTGAAACTCCCTGAAAGGTCTTTAGGCATTATTAGAAGAAACCGTAACTGATCCTGTGAACTTCGTAAATACTATTTTTTCCTTCAATGACTCATAACCCTTGAGTAATCCCAAATGCATAAGAAGATAATCCATGTACTGCTCTTCCTTATGGGAAAGGATGTAAGAATCGTGGCTACACGACTACTAGTTTAAGATGTTTTACTTCTCATCTGCTCAGAAATCAAATTTGAGTCATGTTTTTCAGTGGTACTATTGTGAGGAAATATCAGAATTATATATCTACTTGTGAACATTTTCAAGTTATCATTTTTGGCCCACATTTTCATTATTACTAGCAGAAATATGATTTTTATGTTCGATCTACAGCAGTATATCTCATGTCTGCTCTAATAGGGTGGGTGCTTGGAAATTTTCCATGGCATTTGCAGAAGAAGGAGAATGGAAAACGGAGAAAACCTGAAGATACTTACACCGGCAAGAAATTGAAAGAGCGGAAGGTAACTTGCTGTTCAATATGAACATTTTCTTATGTTCTTTTGTGACCCAATTGGTATGTGTATCCGACATTTATACCACACTGCACAGACACTTCAAATATGTTCCAACCCCCATCACCTACTAATTGAACTTGGACACTATCGAAGAAATGTTTACGTAGAATTATAGATACATGCCTGTCACCTAATTATTTTATTATGCTGACTACCTCATAGTAATAAACTTCATATGGATCATAGTTGAATTTTGATATTAATCCATTAGATACTGTGTGAATCCTTAAAAAGTTTTTGTTGATAGTTCAGCGGAGATAGGGTCCCCTACCCGCGGTAGGAATGGAACTCAAAATGTCATGTTATGGTACCTGGTCTCCCTGACCACCTAGAGTTGAGCCCATTCCGAGTGAATATTTAAAAGTTAATATCTTGGGAGTATCAGCCTGCTGTTGTCTATTGTAAGATCTGACAGTATTTGTTTGGTGCTAGTTGTAGTTTCCAAAAGATTAAGGTAGATTATGGTCATCTGATATGAGGCACTCAGAAGAAAGGGAGTTCAATAATCATCGGAAAAATTTCATCTTCCTGTTCTGTTGCATTTGGAGGTGGCAAATGTTGTTTTTAAAATTATTTTGGTTTTGTTAAAGAATTTTGTGAAATATAAGAATTACACTAACGTGAAAAGGCCTGAATATCATGATTTCCTACCTCGCCTAGTGACGATAGAAAATTCATGCTTCTTTATGATGGGAATAAATAAAGGATATCTATGTCAAGATGAAATTTTGCTTCACGGTGAAATTTTGTTTGCACCAAATCATATTCGGAGTGCACCTAGGTGTTTTACCTGAAAAAGTGGTTTTTCCTTTAAATTGCATAGCCCATTTCATCATCTTTATCTTTATGATACTTGGGCCTTCAATATTTTTCGGTCCAGTGTACCCTTAAAATATCACTTTCAAATTACTTTGAAGGGTTATATCACTTTTTTGGCCCCCAATTTAAGAGGGTGATGGCATGCTCTCAAACTTTCTTGCTACTTCTGCCACCATTTGTAGAGACAAATAATAGCGTGTATACTTTCTTCAGCCTTCTCAGCTTTTCTTTTCTTTTCTTTTCTTTTCCTTTATGTTCTTTCTTTTGCTTAACCTTAGCAATGATGATATGTGCCCCCCCCTTCACAATCTCATTAACATTGATGAGAACTTGTTTCCATTTCTTCCCATTGATATGGAAGGAGTCAAAAGAACTCAAGACAGTTATTCTGATTGCCTGAAAGTAGTTGTTAAATTTTTGTGTGTCTGCGTGTCTTTTTTCTTTTTCTTTTTTTTTCTTTTTTTTTTGTGGAAGCACTAACTTGGACTGTCTTGAACAGTGCTGATCTGAGGATAGTCCATTAAACATTTATCTTCACAATAAGTCTTTAAATCTTTCTCCTAGGAATGCTTCCAGTAAACATATAGTTTAGGGACTGTGCTATGGTGGTTTGATAGTCTGAGAGGTGAGGTTATGCCTCAAAATGCTGCTTTGGTAATTCAAATATCTGAGGTTATGCCGCGTTGATGTGTATACCACTGATTTCCCACGTGGCCTCCAGCTGAAAAAACTATTCTTTCTGTATTCCGGATTCTACTTCCTTTCATAATTTATATTTTGATGGGAAACATAATGTTCCATTGTAGGCTTGCAAGACAATGTACTTTGTATTTCTTCGATCTGTGGTTTTGACTTTTTTTTATTAAAGTTATCACTATTTCATTATGCCAAAGACATTATTTATCTACAGTCACATTAATTATAACTTTCTATAAATGTTTTTTATTTCCTTGTTTTGATTGCATGTTCCGCATCTTCTCAAGTTTGTTGGATCTTATATTCTGGAGGACCAATGGAACTAAAAAGATACTTGACTTTTCAGGAAAAGATGGTGGATTCTTCCTTGAGGACAAGTATCCCCCCAGTCCTACCTTACAACATTTCTCCATATGCATATACGTTTCAAAATGTAGACAACAACAAGGTCCAATCTTGTGAAGGTGGGTCGTAGTTCTTGTCACTATTGCACATACTTTGAAATTTGGGACTTTGGATTTTGAAATCAAAAAGGAAAATTGTTTGAATTTTAACAAAATAAATGAGAGAATGCCCATGCAATTGCTCAGAATTTCCCCTAACTAGATTTAGTATGGAAGAAAATGCATGCAATGCTTGCAGTTTAAAACTTAATCAAAGCATCTTTTTTTTAAGGAAAAAAATAAATTTTGATGAATGTCTATTTTTCAAATATGCATTATATTTATTCATTACTGATTAACGCATATTTTTTTGCGGTTAGTTCCAATAATCAGTGACACAACAAGGCATCTATTGGAGGAAAATGTTCGAGTTCTTCACCAAATATCTTCCAATCTTGCGAACTACAAGGTGAAATTTGTCTTCTCTCATTGTCCATTAATTAATCTTGTAGTAGAAAACTTTCTTATTGAATTCTTGGAACATTTTGACGACAAACTTCCTCTCCTGTGTGGTGTCACTCAGTAGTTGACTTGCAAAGGTTTTGGGTTCAAAACTTTCCTATGCGAGGTCATTCTTCGAGCACCAATCATGATTTGAATTCCATTCTTGTTTGCTTGTTATTTCCTTAAGCTGTCTCTTGCTCGGTAAATTTGATTTGGTCATTGGTCAAAGTTTGCCATTTAATGAATTGGGGATTTTGTTTAGCTACTGTTTTCTAGTGGATTGCCAGCAAAGGGAGTTTGCCTATGTTGAGTTTAGGCTTATAATTGAAATGTGTGATTATGTTTCTTGCATTCTCATTAGTAGAGTTGCTCTTTCTGAGCATCGAAGGTAGAAAAGGTGATTGCAATCTCAACTGTCAATAATGGAACATCGTATCTGGCTGAAGTTGGTAATCGCTATTAGAAGTGGTGCTTATGTTTGCTCTTCCTTTTTCATGAGTGATGGATTATCGTCAAATATGTAGAAATTAAAAATTAAGGTGAAGGGACAAAAGTTGCAGTTGCTTAAAATCCCAAAACCTAGTTTCCTGTTAACCTTAGTTTCCATCAAGATTACTTTCGTTTTTTACATGAAAAAAACTTCTGGGAGCAAATCAAGAAATGAACTATGTTTTTACTCAAATTTGAGAAAAATGTTTCTCCCACATTTTCTTTTTTACTGATAAAAAAATTAAAAAGAAGTATGAAGACTTTTCTAATACTGTTCGCTCACTTTTGGACCGGCCTTGGAGAGAGTTTTATTAATCTCTAGTTTTGCGTTTGCATCTGTCCTTTTGATTTACTATGGTGATTGTGGGCTGGATCATTCATATACCCATGGCCCAATTTTGGCAAGGAATGTTGTTTTTCAAGGTTGTCCATTTTTGCCTTAACCAGAGGCAAATTTTGAAGAATTCTGTACACTGCCCTGATGGATAAAAGATGTTAATTTGAAGCAGATACAGGACAACATTGAGCTATTCTGTCGTACACGGGACAATATTGCAGCAATCTTGAGCGAGTATGTGAGAAAGTTTGTGCTTGTGGCATCAATTTCTAACTGTCTTAGCCGTGTCATCTTTCAGCATTTCATCTCTTATAGTGGTAACCATGCTTTAACTTCGATTTTTCTTGTGTTTGCAGTATGAGAACTATGCCTGGTATTATGAGCCAGATGCCACCACTAACATTTGGGATAAACGAACAACTTGCTAGTGCCCTGCTACCAAATACTTCTCAAGTAAGCTGTTATGGACTTTGAAGAAGATGACTTCTATTATTGAACAGCTTTTGCAGTTCAAAAACTCCTATATATCGGACTAGGAAACATAACCACATTTTCATAAAAAACGATTATTTGATTAAGAACCATAACCATGGTCTCATCCGAAGCTATACATGAAGGCATGTACATGGAACCTTTTGTGTGTGTGTGTGTGCGCGTGAGAGAGAGAGAGAGAGAGAGAGAGAGAGAGAGCATTCCTTTGTATCTAAAGTTATTTAAACATAGTTGATATAAGGCGGCGACCTTACCTGTAGAAGTAAAGTTGCAATAATCTAAACCATCTATTTTAATTGAATGGTGCAAATTTGACATTGTCGTAAGAGACGTGCAGTTTTAAATGGTACGTCAAATCTACTCCGTCTAACTAAAATGGACAATATAGAATATCGCAATTTTATTTTTACAAGAAAAGATTGTTGACTTATATAACCGCATGCTTATCAATTTGCCATTTTTCTTGTTTTAATTTTTGCGTGTTTTTAGTTGCATTTGCAGGCTCTCATGTTTGGTAACCCTGGTCTCCGTTTAAAACAAGAGCCCAGGTAGTTAGTGGAGCAGAGAAGCCTATGTAAGTAGAGATGAGGATGTTGGTCCTTTGTAAATCAGTGAAGATGAGGTGGTTGAGAGGTTTTTCTTATTGTACACGTCATCAATGGAAAACCACACCGTTGTAAAGAGTCCAATTTGGAACCTGCAATTGTGAAATACTGGTTTTAGGTTGCAGGGAATAAAAAGTTTGTTTATCTTTTCTTTCAGCTGAGTAAAATTCCAAGCCAGCAAATGATTTCTAGTTTGTGATGAAAATTCTAAGTACCCACTACCTACCTTGATCGCGAAATTTAAGGCCAAAAAAAATATTGAAGATGGGAACAGAAGAACAATGGCAAAATTGTGGCTTGGGTGTTGCTTTGTGGCCTTCTTAAACGAAGTTGAGAGAGAAATTTTGAACAATTACTTATTAGAGAGGAGAGAGTGAGACTTCAAATAATTACTTATTTAGAGAGAGAGGGGGAGAGACTTGAGAAATTTACTTATTTAGAGAGAGAGGGGGAGAGACTTGAGAAATTTACTTATTAGGTTATATATATATATATATATATATATAGAGAGAGAGAGAGAGAGAGAGAGAGAGATTTCAAAATTATTATTTATTACGTGTGAGATTTCAAAAAATCACTTTTTTTTTCGGAAGAGATTTCAAAATATCGCTAATAACAATGCCACGACCAAAATTTTCGAATCAATATGTTGGTGTTGAGAGAGAGAGAGAGAGAGAGAGGGGGGGTTTTTAGTGTCTTGCGTGTTAAGCACCATCCTAGAAGTAGTCATGGTTTCTATAATTGACCATTTATTTTTTGTGTGGTTGACACAAAGCTCCAAGAAGAAAATGCTTGGACTTTGGGAATCACATGGATTAAGTATTTTTGAGAAAGCTCCTGCGGGAGTATATAGAACAATTTACTCCCTTAAGTGAAATCTTGGGAGCATTCTTAATTTCTTAGGACGGCAAACTTTTGGGGATGTAACCACCTATGACTACCAATATAAGCCCAAAATAGATATCTTACTTAATGAGTGCTTCGAAAGACTTGGGGCTTTAAAACTCTACGACTAGGATCGGATCACAGGTCTAGATCAGATTTTCTATCTGGCTGATACGATTCGACAGACTAGGAGGGCGATTCGAGAACCTCATTTTGGGTTTGAGAGAAAAAAAAAAAAACCAACATTGAATAACGACTGTCCATCTTTTTAATATATCAAATTTTTAGTTAAGAACACATAGATTTTTTATTATTTTTTTCTCTCTTTTAGAACTACTAATCCGGAGATTTAGATAACAAAATTTTCCATCCAAAAACTACCCGCATGTCTTTCGCCCCCGCGAGCAAGGGTACAGTATCTTCTCGCGAGACTTTACTGTACTTGGCTTAAGAAACTATCTAAGGTCACTATCATCGACTCAAAGCAGTCTTGCACACGTGGTAAGCTCCTGCTTCTCGCCGCGTAATCTAGCTGCAATAAACAAATAAATATCATTTAATTAAGGAAAATAATTTGAAAGGGCCGTGGCCCTATCAAAATAAGTAAAGTCTCCCCTCATAAATCATCAAAAACTGTAATTTAATTGTTGAAAAACCTTTAAATCGATCATCTCAGCTTGAATATTGTGGTTGTGCAAACAAAAATTTGGATTTCAAATTTTAAAAATAATGTATGTTGCAACAAATCATTTAGACCATCCCTCTCGTTCTAAATATTAAGTGTTCACAACTCCGTAAGATCTTTACTATTTTTTTGTTTCAAATTTTATTACCAATGTTGAAAATTAAATTTAGAGCCATCATGAAGATTTTTAATGCCGAAAGTACTTTCCGGAGGGTTTGAGATAAGGTTTTATTTTATTTTTATAAAACCTAGGCCCAATAAAAATTTCATCCCTTAATTAATGGAAAAAAGGACAAAGCCCAAATTACTTTATGACCAACTCTCTCAAAATCCTCATTTAAAAATAAAAGGGCATTTATTAAAGTTTAAGTAAACTGCAATCGTTGTTTCTAATTCCAAGGACATACGGCTAAACGAAATAAAAAATTTAAATTGGACACCGTTTCTATGAGGCCAGCCCGCATATTGTAGAAATGCGGGCTTGGCATTAAATATGCTTTTTAATATAATTTGAACTTAAGCTTTAGAGAATATAAAATCTTTAACATGGAGATCATGAATATAAAAAAAAAATTTAAAAACTAATAAATATTTAGACGGTTAGTTATTAGGTGGATCGCCTATTTGCATCCATAAGATGGATGCGTTAGACCTTTGGACCACATATTATAGAAATGCAGTCCTGCCGGCATGAAAGAATTTTCCTTTCAAATTTAGGCTTGATTTCATCCCAAAATGTTTAAATTTTAAAAGGAAAAAGTTTATATAGAGCCGAGGCCCTCAACAATCAAATTAGAGCCCACCTCAAAAATTTCACTAAAAGAGGTTGTTTTGATGCCCAAATATCCTCAAATTGATCATCTTAACATCAAGATGTATAGATATGAAAAAAAAAAAAAAGGATTTCAAAGTTTTCGAAATAGTGCATCTTGTAATGTATTTGTGGACAGTCAATTTTCAAGATTTTCATGTTTTCATAGATATGCTCGATCTACACTATTTTTGAAGCTTTAAATTTTATAATTAAAAATAAAAATATATTTTAAGGTATCACAAAGATTTTCAATAACGAAAACACGCTTCTCGACACTATTTGAAGGTGTGCTTTACTTTGATTGTTTAGAGCCTCGGCTCTATACAAACCGCACCTATTTTAAAAAGGTTGCAACCTTTTCAAGTAACAACCGAAAGAAAAAATGGCCAATTTAGAAACTCCACTAACTTTGGCCACACTAAATTCCTTTATTAAGCTAATTTCTACAAATTTTGTTAGGATTTGGAAAATAAAAAAAATCTATTTATTAATATTTGCAAACTCGGATTAGTGGGTCGAACTAGTCATCAAGAGGTTCCAATTCAAATCGGCTGAGTTCACAACTCTCGTCAAATTTTTCTTAAAAAAATAAAAAATAAACAAAATTTAAAATGTTTGAACAAGGTTTAGGAAGTTCAACTCATTCTCAAACCAATAGTTCTCTAATAAAAAAGGCTTTCTTAAATATGATTCCTAGGTGTATTTGGCCGACTCCCAAGTTAAGGGGAAAATCGAACCATCTATCACTTCCAATTGTAGTAGAGCGGTTTCGAGTATTTTATCAAAAGTTCAATAAGGGTTCACAAATGGAACTCCAGACGTTATATCATGACGCCCTACCATCATGACCACCAGACGTTATATCATGACGCCCTACCATCATGACCACTTGCCCTGGTCTTGTTCCTAGCTATTCCCAAGTTGAACAACCAATTTTATAATTGTAGTACTTGTTTACTTATGTAATTGTAATTAAGGTTGTTGCCTTATACAAGCCACACCTTGAGAATGTTTAATATAAAAGACGGTATATAATAAGACCATTTATCTCTATTATAAGAAAGTCACAATCACTCTTCTTCGATCTCGAGTGACACTAGTCATCCCAATGAATGAGTGGTGATAAATGATAAAGAGAGAGTAGACTCACTAGATATGGCATGACCCAACATCATTGTCCATTCTCTCCATCGTCGTCGTCCGTCCCTCCCTCCCTTAAACTGGATGGCTATAGTACTCATGACCATTGTTTTGAAATTTGTATCTAGCCTCAGACTCGACCCTAGCCTATATCGAGTTACTAGGGGAGTCCACATGGACTTTTCCCAACAGTGTACACTCTTTAAAAGGCTATAAATTTGAAAAATAGAAAACAATTTTTTTAAAAAATATCTTTAAAGATCAAACTAAATCATGTGAGCACTAAAAGTCTAAAAATAACAAAAAATATATATAGAAAAGATGGTGTTTAGAAAAAATTTATTTATAGCTAGAAATAATGTAGAAAGTTTTAGGAAGGAAGAAAATATAAAATAGAGCAAATGATAAAAAAATTATAACCCATTATCAAAAAGAAAAAGTTTATAAGAGGTTGCAATCTTAAAATGTAGAATCAGAGATGCACCTTAAAATTCCATCAGAAAATGTTGTTTTAATGATAAAAAAACCCTCTAATTGATCATCTCGACATCGAGATGTATGAAATTGAAATTTATAATTAAATATAAAAATAGATTTCCAGATAATCTTAAGAATTTTTTACACCAAAATCATATGTTATGATAGAATTTGGAGGTGCGCCTTAATTAGATTGTTTAAGCTTGCAGCCTTATAGAAACCACACCCTTATCCAAATCATTAAAATTATATAGAAACATTTGTACATCGTGACTTACCAAAGAAATATAATTTTAATAAAAACAATTTATTTTCTTAATTTTCTAAGTTTGTACACTGTTACTTGGCTTGGCAAGGTGTGTGTCCTGGTTTACCCGGCCGAGTACGAGTGGACTCGGAGGCCTGAGGCCGAGCCCAGGCTTGGCCCAGTCCTTGACCATTCTCTCTTTATGGTACGTACTTTCATGGACTAAACATACTCACCCCAGTAACGCTATTGAAGATCTTGGAATAGAGGTTTCTAAGCTGTGGCCTCTGCTCCCCTGGTCTTGACTGAATAATGGTGTTGAGCTCAACTCGGAGAGGAGATGCATTCAACCTCAGAAACTTCTGAGCGTCTTTCCATGAAGCCTCACTGATCAGAGACTCGAGCTTCTTTAGCTCTTCTGCGTGCTTTTGTGCTCTAGATTTTGCTTCTTCCGGGGTCAAATCAGGGGTTGTTATCCTGAAATCAAGAGAGAGAGCAGGAGATGGGGATATGAAGAGCGTTTTGGAGGTTGCTGTAATGGCGGTCAGAGATGATAATGTTAGGGTTCTTCTTTTGATACGAGAGATTGGGTTTTTGAAGATGGTGGGTTTCAGGCTTTTTGGGTTTGAGGTGAGGGGTGGGGAGTGAGGTTGTGAGCCCATGGCTGAGGCCATGTCTGTGTGTTGTGGTGGAATGACTGTTTAGAGAGAGAGAGAGAGAGAGAGAGAGAGAGGGAGAATTTGGATGGGGCCAAATGACAGACAGAGAGCGTGTGCGTGTTTTGGATAAGGAGAGAAAGAGAGTGTTTGATTAAGTGGATGATGGCCAATTAGCGTGTTTGTTTAGTGGAAAGTTTGCCTTCAGAAGTTAAAACTTCTTGACATTTTAGCTCCACAGTGGCCATGGAAGGAGCGGATTCTAGTTTCTTTGTTTTTTGTCATTCTTGGAACTGCCTTAGAAAAATCGAGGAAGCAAAGGAAGCTGCAGAAAAATTGAGGCAGAAAAGGAAGCTGTCGCTCCTTCTGTGCACACCCGCAGGAGCCCAAATTTTAAGAGGTTCGGCTTTGGAAGCTGAAACTTCCCCTACCATGATTATTGTACTTTATAGACATAAGAGCACATCTCGATCCTCAGATTTCAATCTTGCCGGTTGAGATGGACATTCTCCATCATAGACCTTAAGTGAAGAAACATGTTCACATGAACCACTTGTTGTGCACAATAGACAGTCTAGGTGTCCTGTTTATAGATTGTAGTAGATCATTAGAGGTGGCAAAGTCTAACCGTCGGGGCCCGGGTCGGGTCTAACCATCAGGTCATGGGTCCGATCAAGTCCATTGCCATGATGTGAGACATGTGAGCTATGACTGTGAGCTTTTTTTTTTTTTTGGTTGCCTTTTTTCTTTTGCCTTTTTTTTTTTTATCATCATATACCCATATTATTGGCAACATTTACAATATTGCACAACATTCATGAATACCTACATAAACCCTCATTTCTTATTATTTTATTTAATAATTGGAAACTCCTAAAAAAGAAAAACGTATTGGCAACATTTATGAATACCTATATATACCATAGCCAGACCCGACCCGAATAATATTCGGGTCCCGATTTTGGAGCCTGGCCCAAGGTTGGGTCTATCTGTCGGGTCCTAAGTCTGGTCGAGTCCATTGCCACCCCTATAGACCATGCCATGTACCTTGATTCTTTTCAATACACCAAAGGACAATGAAAGTTGGGAATTTATCACCATGTTGTTTTTTGCAGGAAATTTAACATGAGAAACAATAAAAAATAACTAAAATGCTCATGATCACAAACAAGGCTACGTTAGTTTTAACTTGAATAGCCATGTTGTCAGATTCTTTGTGTTTGGTTGGAAAAAGGATGCACTTTGGTTTTTGGCAGAATTGGTACAAGTTTTATAAAATAAAGAATTATATCGAATCAATACATTTTTCATTTTCTTAATTATAAGGTATGTTATCTAAAAATTTGAAGAAATCAGAGATATTTATCGAATCAATACATTTTTCATTTTCTTAATTATAAGGTATGTTATCTAAAAATTTGAAGAAATCAGAGATATTTGTCTAAGAAACATCTAAGAGCTTGAAATTCAGGATATGGGGCCTCATGGATTTGCAAGCATTTCAAAGGGGTTTCAGGTCCTCAATTGATCTCCAAGCTAGATGAATTAGACTTTAACTCTTTTAGGAGCTCCAAATTCAATATCGGGATAAGAAATGGATTTGCAGGTGTTTTAAAGAGATTCCAGTCCTCAATCGATCTCCAAGATGGGCATTTGAATCATTGCTCCATGAAACTGTGGCCTTACCAAATATTTATCCCTTGCATTAATGA
This sequence comes from Amborella trichopoda, assembly GCF_054954075.1. Taxonomy (NCBI): domain Eukaryota; kingdom Viridiplantae; phylum Streptophyta; class Magnoliopsida; order Amborellales; family Amborellaceae; genus Amborella; species Amborella trichopoda. The sequence goes on from NC_142344.1 coordinate 2,770,758, forward strand.
ACCCAAACTCGAAATACTCAGCAATAAAAGGGTTAATCTAGAAAAGGGGGACCCTTTTATTGCCGGTGAAACTTTTCTTGTAAGAGTAAAGTGCCAGTGTCCTGCGCCATCTATTTTAGCATGAATTTGCCATTTTTAAAGAGGTATCATAAAGAAAAGTATACAATGAGGTCATTTATCTTTGGTACAAAGTGGTCACAATTAATTTCGATCATGTAAAATTGGGTCACTACGTATATTCCATTGACCAAGCTCAAAATTCAAAAGAATTTTTCTCGAACTTTGTAATTCATCCAAACTATCACATTTCACATTTGATAGTTATAAATAATTGTGATCTCTTTATACTAAAAGTAAATTGTTTCATTGTAAATAATCTCATATCATAATTTGACACATTTTTTAAAACAATATCAAATTTACGGTGTCAAATTAAAATGGATGTGCAGATCACTTCACATAAAATTTGAACCCTCGTATAATAAACTTTTCATGTACGTTTAAGGTATTAATTTCCAACATTTATCCAATAGATTTGAAAACCCAAAAACCTACTATATTAGATTTTATAAGACTCGAATTATTTCTTGATATATTTTAAAATTATTAAGGGTATTCTAGGGGCGTCATTTCACACTACCCCCAATCCATATATTGTAATATTCTATAAATTATCGAGTATATATGTAAGAGGTTAAAATGAATTTCGGATTTAAAATAAAGAAAGTTTGCCCTTTCTTAAAAATGCTACTTAAAAAAACAACATAAATTTAGTTTCAAAAAAAAAAGAAAAAAGAAAAACATAAAAAATCCAAACACTATCTTTTTAATTTCCTTGTAAAATTGGTGTACAGTATGGTCACGTATTTACAATTTACATGAGACAAGAAGTAGGAAACCATTGCCATGGAAATATAATTAAGAAAACAAAGGAAATATATTTAAGAAAACAAAAAACAGAGACAAAAAAATGGGAAATAAAACTCAGGACACAAGAGCAACAACTTCTTCCAACACATGCACCGTGTCGTTATAAAGGTTTTGGGTTTGATCCACACTCCGGGTTCTCAGGGCGCCGGCCAGCTAAAAAAAGAAAAAGAAAACCCAATTAATGATCCTATTCTATATAAAAGAAAATGAAAATAAACAACTAGAAATTATACCAAATATGAAAATCTACACTATCTGTTTCAGTTGGACAATGCATATTTTGACATCTCTTTTAAGACAAAATCAAAATGTGACCCAGACAGTAATAAATCTATACTGTCCAATCAAACTAGATATTGTAAATTACTACAACTTTACTTCTACAAGGTACCTAGGTTATATAAGTTTTTCTATATATAACAAAAAAAAGTGTGTATTCATGTGCCGATAACCGGGCTAGCCTAACCCAATATTGGTGTTCTAGAATCAGCTGAAAATGCATGTTTGATACAGATTCACTAATGTTACTTGGTCGCACCATTCCCCAAAAGACAAGTACAGATAATTTTTCATTCTCTTCCTAGGGGGTAGAATTCATGGGTTTCAGAGTTTTGAGGTTAAGAAGAAAGCTAAACATGTCCCCAAACATGTTATCAAACAGAGTATTTGTCCTCTTGTCGACTCATGGTCTCTAGAAACTAGGTTTCTAAAAACCAGAATTTCAAAATCTGGCTTTCGATATCCTTGTTGTCAAACATGTCCTTAATATTTAATGGTAGGTATGGATCTCCGATCCTTTCTAAATCTAAGATTGGTAATCTTAGTTAAGTTGAACCTTAAAATTGGGCCTGGCTCAATTAGTCAATGCACAAAGATTTGACTGAGGTTATATAATTACAAGATTATATATAGTATTAGGCCTATCCTCCCATAAATGAGGTCGGTATGTTTATATACATGGAAATCAAGGGTACTATGGTCATTATATAAAGGGTAAGGTGCACCTTCAAATTTATCATGGTATATACTTTTGATGTAAAATGTTTTTAGGATTATCTCAAAATCTATTTTTATATTTAATTATAAATTTTAAATTTAAAACATGGTTAAAATCAAGTAGATCTATGAACATATGAATATCTTGAAAATGAACGGTGTAGATAATACGTTGTAAAATGCACTATTTTTTAGACTTAAAATATTTTTTATTTTTCATAGTCATACACCTCGATGTTGAGATGATCAATCAAAGGGTTTTTCAATATTAAAACTACATTTTTCGATGGATTTTTTATGGGCATCCGGAGGTCTACATTATAAGGTAGCATCTTTATATAAACTTTTTCCTCATATAAAATAGGGACCCTTTGGTCATAGAGGAGAAAAAATTAGGATGATTATTCTCACTACAAACATTTCTTATATTAAATAAAGTGGAATTACGACTGTATGATCCATGGACTCTATGGTCACTAGTGTCATCATCGTCCATCAAGAGATGGGACCGTGATGGAGGGAGAGAGGGTCCACCAAGCTCGCCATTGATGTAATGGTGCACCACACACTCCTACCATCACCATCCAATTTATCAACGGCCGATAATGGGCCCTAGTGACCACAATATTACCATGACCAGATGGACCATAGAATATTACCTGTTCAATGTAGCTGAATAATTTGTTGGCTAGGTCTGTGAGGGCTTGCTTCTGATCAGGGGAAGAGGAGGAAATGAGTTTGTTAAAATCACAGTAAAGAAATGTGGACCTTAGCCTGAGGTCCCTCACCACCAATTCCCAAGACTCCTGGTCCTCCTCGATTAGATCCCAAATTGAGAGCAAATCATAAGCACACTTCTTGATCCTAATGGCACTTCCCTTTCTGTCCATGTTAGCTGCCCTTGCTCTAACAAACCAAAAAGCCCAACAATCAAATAAATACACACAAAATTCAACAAGGATCACACAACTATCAAGAGAGAGGGGATGGGGTGGGGTGGGGTGCGGGTTTTCATAAAAATTGCATGTAGAGAGATGGGTATGGGGTTGAGAATTTACCCGATCCGGATGATGGATGGGTATGTAAGAAAAACCTACCACATGAGGATGGCTTTTGTGTGTGAGATCTGGGAAACTAGTACACAAGATTCAAAGAAGAGTAGAGAGAAGGGAAAAAGGCCCCCTACATGCGTATGTGTATGCATATGCATATGCCTGGATATGTGGCTGTATACATGTCTAACATTAAAAAATGGCCACTCATTCGATAGGTTTCCATCTGTGGTCGATTTCCACAGATATGGGTGTCCAACCTACCCGTTGAATAGACCCGATAGATTGGATCTAGGTCCAGCCCTGACCCACCTAAACGAGACAAGTGTGTATATGTATAAATCCGACCAGGACTTGGGCCAACCGGTGGGTCAGCTCCAGGTCAACCCTGGACTGATGAAGTTGACCCTACCTGGACCCGACCCGTTTGCAGCCCTAATCCAAGGCAGGCAGCCCAGAGAGTTCTAAAACCCTACGTATGAGAGATACAGAAGCCATTCAACGAACTGTCCAAAACTTTGAGGAAGACAAAATGATGTCAGAGGGAGAGAGAGAGAGACCATTCTGAAGTGAACCAAGAGAGAAAGATTCGGCACCTACTGTCAAAAACTAATGTTGTAAATGTTAACAGGTGTGTATGCCATGGAAAAATTAAACTAATGCTGTAAATGTTTAACATCCAAAAATTATAGGAACGGATCGAAATTGCATGTGCCTGCCCACCTCAACTCCCCATGCTACTTTCTCTAAAGCGTGCTATTTTGGAGGTTTTCTGTGGCAGATAATGCCCCTTCTCTCTCTAAACTATGAAAAATGACCAGATATGCCCTTCTCAATGATCTTGTGGGACCACGTACATTTACTCCCTTAGATAAACCTGGCGTCAGGACTCCAAAATTTGGGATATAACTTCATTAACTTCAAAAGAAAGGGAAAAAAAATTCATTTTGCTCTCTGTATGTGCTTGAAAAGAAGAATGTCCTGGTATTAAATAGAAACTACTAAATTTTGTCAAATTTAAGTATTTAAAAGCAGAAAATCTAGCTTTCCTTTCGAAAATACATGGATATTCATTCTAATGTGGACCCAAACTTCATATGGAAAAAGGAAATTATTAAGGTCGAGGGAGCAAATACATAGTAAGCTCCCACAAGACTCTTAAAACAAAGGTCGAATCATGCCCCAAAGGTAAAGATGCCATACACAATGATCACAAAGAGCGGGTGATCCATTTCTTTTCAGGAGAGAATATGGTTTGAAGTTGGCCAAGGTGTCACGGCCCACACCACATATCCCAAAAGCCCATAGGACAAAAACAAAGAAAATGGGCATCCCAAAATGCCACGCATTTTTAGCTTTATTCTTAAGTCTTAACCGACCCTTCATTAAATCCCATTTCCTCTCCTCTCTCTCTCTCTCTCTCTCTCTCTCTCTCTCTCTCAACAGGGCTGGCAACGGACGGCACCTCGAACTCCCCATGGGCCATCACATACCTGCCTCAGACTTAACCAGGCCAAAAAGGCCTACTCCCAAGCCCGGCCCCAGCCCTATCAGGGGGCCACATAAAAAAAAGACAAACTGCCGAACAATGCCGGCCTTAGCCTAGACCCGGCTCGGGTTTGCCTTTGGACTGTAGTTGCCCAACCCTGATCCGGCCTTCTGGCCACATTTCATAGCCTATGTCCCGGTTTTTTAAGACCAGGCCAACTGGCCCATTGCCGCCCATGATTAATTGCTAAAATAACTAAATACCAATTAAAATGCAGCAACCTGCGCTATTATAATAGAAATACCTTTTGTATATGTTAATGATGATATTCCGAGAAAGTCTATTTGCTCGAGTCATTCTCCAAACAATTAGTCAAAAGTATATCAAAAAGTTATCTTCAAAAGTATATCAAAAAGTTATCTATATTCTTGCATGATACCATTTGCCTTGAATCCGCGTCGAATGCTTAACTATTCAAACAAAACAAAGTATAAACGGGAAGAATAGTACCATTGTACTGTAGGGTTCTCGAGAACTCCTTGCAGAATCGGGAATCCCAAACACCGGGATTTCACTCAAGATCGTGTACATGATTGACTAAACGCGAAGTACGTGATTACAACTATAAATCGAGTGTGAGAAGTAAAGCAAACATAAAAAGCACACCACAACAACACACGATTTACGTGGTTCACACCGTAGGATTACATCCACGGCCTCGGCGACTCGAAATCCATTATCACAATAAAGATTACAGTTTTGAGTTACAATAGATAATACTTATCTATAAACATCGGTAAAAAATCATCACCGATCTTCCCTTTTAAACCCACTCTCCCAACTGAACAACACCGTCGATCAATCTCTTTCCCACTGTAGCGCCGCTACCGAAAAGATAACCTCGATAGCAATATAGAGATTTTCTCTCTCTAGAAGTATAAATTAACCAACACATGAGAATACCGTCTCTCTTTCGAAAGTCATGTCTCTCTATCTTGGAGACTCATCTCCATATTGAAGATCCATTCCCACAACCCCCAAAAGGCAACCCTCAAAAGGATTGGTATTATATCTTCATTCACTCTATTACATAGATCTCACTTTCTTTCGTCATAGATCTCACTTTCTTTCTTCCCAACAAAATCTATTTTCTATTTACCATAATACTTTTAATTTTCTAAAAAAAAATATGGGTATGGTGATTTAGCTATCACCAAACCCAACATGTACAAGACTAAACTAAGAGAACAGGACCACCCACCAATTTAGTCTCGACCAGCACGGGGCTGGTCCAACTGTCCCTCTCTCTTATTACCATTCATAAGTTTTAACACATTGTTGTCATTGTCTCTCTCTCTCTCTCAATATTAACACCTTTTCTCACTCATCATCATCATCATAGTATTTTTTTAATTAATCGGATCCGCTTTTCAAAATTCATAATAAATTTTGGCAAAATTTTATATTAATTATCTATCTAATACAACCCAAACCCCTTTACCCGAATATGTGATGAGTGAAAGAAAAGTTATGGTCATCATACCCAACACCTTTTCTCATTACTATTCGAAATTGTTAACACCTCTTTGTCATTGCCTCTCCCTCTCTCTCTCTCCCTCAATGTTAACACCTTTTCTCATTACTATTCAATATTGTCATATGCCTCTCTCTCTCTCTCTTCTCTCTCTCCCCCTAATATTAAATTCACCCAAACAGGCCTTGATCGAAATTAAAATTATCGAATTAACCAAACCCCATGATCCAGCTTCATGTGCAAATAATTTACATTCTTCTCCGGCAAATAATTTACACGGTAGCAATAGTAAGATTTCAAATATACAAAGAGAAATAAGAATGATATAGCGGATGGCACAGGCCACGAAAGGATCTTGTTATAAGGTTTTCTATTTTCGTAAAAATCTTAGCATAAAATTTTGTGCAGCACATGTCATGCACATCAAAGTTTTCATATATTGAAAGTTGTAATTTAATAGGCTTTGAAATTGGCCAGCATTCGACCAGGCCCCTACAGGCCGAAGAGGCCCCAGCCTTGGCCCCATATAGACAAAGCCAGGCCAAATACGATCCAAGAAAAAAAAAATGAATAAAAAGGAGTCAAACTGGCTTTTTACTGGCCCAGGCTAGGCCCTCAAGCCACATTATGTGGCACAAGCTCTAGTTTTTTGGGCCAGGGATGATCAGGTAAGTAAATGATCTTCATATATACATACATACAAACAATATATATAGCGAGAGAGTCGTGATTTGTATAGGTTTGAGGCCCTAAACAATCAAAGTAAAGGTGTACCTCTAAATGGTGTAGAAAAATGTCTTTTCATTAGTAAAAATGTTTGTGATGGCCCGAAAACATCTCTAATTATAAATTTTTATAAGAGCTTCACAAATAATATAAACACTTTAAAATTAATGGCCCAGATAATACATTACAAGATGTATTATTTCCTTTATTTGAAATCTATTTCTTTTCATGTCTAACATCTCGAGGTCGAGATGATCAATTTGACCGTTTTTTGACATCTCGAGGTCGAGATGATCAATTTGACCCTTTTTTGACATCTCGAGGTCGAGATGAATTTTTGAGGTGCGCCTTGATGTTATTGTTTAGGGCCTCAAACTTATATAAAATTAAAATAAATAAACAATTAAAGAATAGAAGGGCCAATATGACTTACTTGTTACAGAGAGGGACGATTGCAAAGTCTATTCGCTGCAAAACTTGAGTCTTGTTTCAGGGTAAAATAAGGGGGGTTTTATGGGTGATAGGATGGCTTTAGTGAGAAGAAAAGTAGACAAAAGAAGACAAAACGTTTCGTGTCAAAAGCTTGCGAGGAGACCTGCGAGTCAAGAAAAGGAGCACTCCGTTATGACTCTAAGAATATAATTTGGTTCAATATATCCAAGATCGAAGAGAGACTAAGTTATCACGTCCGAAAATGAAGCCTTAAAAACCACATAAAATATCAAGAAATAAATAAAATAGATTTGGAATTCTTTCCGATGTGTAACTGAATTATGGTGCTTACTTATGAGATTTTCGGGGATAATTATGCATATTTCATCATTTACTAAATAGTTAATCTAGCTTCTTTATCCGCTTATCCTTTTCGGAAGGAAAATAGTTGAGCATAAACGGAGACGCTGTAGCCGCGTAAATGAAGCCAAAAGGCTACATGCTCCTGCGGGAGCATATGATGAATTTACTCCCACCTATCATACCTCTTCAACGACCAACCTCAAAAATAATTAAAAATTAATAATCGTAAAAGGAATAAGTTTATGTATGTTTGTAACCTTATATTGTTGAACTAAGATGCACCTCAAAAATCCTATAGTGTAGAGTAAGAGGGCACTATTTTTGAAATTTGAAATCCATTTTTTTCTCATGTCCATGCATCTTGATGTCCAAAAGATCAATTTGATGATATTTAAACATCAAAACAACATCTTCCAGTGAAATTTTTGATAGAGGCTCTAATTTGATTGTTTAGAGCTTAGGCTCTATATAAACTTTTCCCAAAAATAAATGATACAAAATATAAATGCGCCTTACATCCACCATGTAAGGAGGCAAACTCACAACCTTATAAAAATCTCACCCATAATAAAAACATACCCAATCTTGCTCGAAAAGAACATTGTTAAAAAATACGGAATTGGGATCGAGATTGCTAGGGTCCTGAGCCCAAGATAGACAGAGAACGGGCCGAGCCTAAGCCTCAGAGTCGGGCAGTTTTCAAGGAAAACAGCAATATGGACCCTCAAAATTGATCCCCAAATTCCACTGCTAGAAAATTGATCCCCAAATTCCACTGCTACAAAACAAAAACAAAAACAAAAAAAAGCCCAAAAGACGCCTCCCGACTAGGTATTTTGCTCAGGGGTGTAAGCATACAGTGTGCCCATGCAGGAGTAAGCTATCATACCGAAATTGAAGCAAGAATTAATTGACCGATTGAATTATAGATTGGTCCTCCAAACTCTGTCGACTCTTAAAACGCTGTCGACTCTTTAAAGGTGATCAAGTACTTTTTAGCGGTTCAGATTTAACCAGCGGGCTAAAAAAGAATTTGTTTTTTATTTTTATTTTTTATTTAAAATGATATTAATCTAAAATTTAGGTTTTAACTTCATTTTTATAAGAATAATTAAATAAAAATAATAAAAGTATTGAGCAAACTAAATTTAAGGAAATTTTCACTATTTTTATTTAAAATAATTTTAATTATGTTTATTAAGTTCTCGTTATAAAAATAAACCTACACCCAAAATTCAGATAAATATTATTTTTAAATAAAAATATAAAATAAAATATAAAATTAATTTTTTACCATTAGATATGGAAAATCTCAAAAACGTTGGAAGGGTGCTTCCACCGGTTCACATGTCGATGGGATACTTTTTCTCAGTTAGTAAATTCAGCAGCAATGTACCACGACTCCGCTGAATCCACACCAACTAACGTAGCGCGGACGAGGCTCACTTGGATTGAGTTGCAGGGCAACTTGCAAAAACCCAAAATATGCTGTAAACAATATAAAATAATATTAAGAAAAAATATATAAAAAAAAAACTGCTATATTAGTTAGAAATATATTTTTAGATGATTTTGATCATTTTTAAGATGATTTGGGAAATTTGATAAATTTAGATTTTTCTAAATTATTCTAGGTTTTTCTTTCTTCTTTAGTCTTCTAATGTTTTTTATTTCCTTTTTTATTTTTTCTAAATGTTAACTACTTACGAACTTTTTAATTTTTTCTATACCGCTTTTGATTTTTTTTCCCCCTATTTTTAAACTAGTTTTACAAAAAATTTCCTTTTTTGCTTTTTTTGTGTTTTACGTAACTCAATCGATTCCATTTTAACTCGACCCATCGTGGACAAGGGTCGAGCACCTTGGCCGAGGCGAGTCGTGTAACTCAAAATATGTGAAAAATACCTAAACTGTTTGACGTCCATATACACACATATAAATTGAAACAAATAGATATTTGGGATTGATTTATGAAGATATCAATGATTGCAACATTACATATCAATTTCAGATCATATATTTAATATACAATAAGATCATTATTTGTGGTATGTAGAGGTCACAATCACTATTGACTATTAGACATAAAATTAAATGACAGAGGGTGTGTCAGACTCAAAAGTTTAAAATAAAATTTTTAAACTTTGTGAGACATTCTATATTATTGGATTTTATATCTGATACGAATGAAACATTGTCATTGGTACCTAAGGTAATTGGTCTTACAATATATAATCCCAAAAATCATAGCATCTACCGTACTTAATTGTACGTCAAACACAACTAATTATTTTAAGGAAAATTATACAACAAGGCTGATTGTGTTTTGGTATACAGAGGTCACAATTAATCTTGACTTTTAGATGTGAAATTGGGTAGATGCATTTATAGTGACCAGGCTCAAAGTTTAAAATAAATTTTTTCAAGCTTTGTAATACACCCCAGCCGTCACATTGTCATATCTGATGAGTATGGATAATTGTGAGCTACTTGTACCAATGAAAAAATGATCTCATAATTTATAATCCGTTAATTTAATTTGTGCATAATAGAAATTGCCTATGTGAGAAATGACAAAATGATTATGCCATTTGTAACATGCGCAGACCATACTCAACCAGTGATGGTCAAGATGAAATGTTATTTTCGATTGAGCAGTACAGGAAAAAGATTCGTAGCATTTTGTATTTTGTTGGTATGCTACATGTAGCAAGTAAAATCCCATGAACAATATACCAGGCGATGAAAAAAAAAAGGGAAGATTTTGTGATTTTCTGAAATTAGCAAAATAAGATAAATAACGGAATTTTTATGCCCGCACAGTACATGAATAGTATATTTCACAGTAACAATATAGTACCGATACGATCCAAGACCTGAAGATTGAAGATAAATTAAAAAAAAAAAAAAATCTCATCGAAAAATACCATTTAATATCTGTCAAAATAAGAAAACTGCAATCCCAGAACTGATAATTTTTCAAGAACAAATAAAGAAATCAGTGCAATGGAATGAAATGAAGACAACCCATATTTCTCAAGGGAAAAAAAATGCAATCAAATGTTTTAAAACCAGAGATTTCAGGCTATTAATCTAATAAAGCAAAAGGATCCATGAAAATATAATCAAAATCAAAACACCCCATTCATTCATCTCAAGAAAAAAGAGAGGAAGAAAACAAGAAAAAGAAAAAAGAAAATTACCTCGTCCAAGATTGGCTTTTTGCTTGCTTCTCTCTCTTCAGTTTAGTCAAGAAAGAAGAAGGCACAACTCATTTTATTTGGAAATTGAAGACAAACGGGAAAACAGAAAAGGGGAAGGGGTTTCGTCTAGGAAGCCAAAAAAAGCTTATTTTGTGGCTTTTTTTGAGGTAATTTGATTGGGCGACTAGCTCAACGCTGAGCTCTTTGGAAATGAGTCAAGAATACTAAGAACCTTACGTGGCCCGTGCCCTATTTTCTAAGTTCAAAATTCGGAAATAACGGTCATCAAGGCAAAGTACCGTTACCGTTATCCGGTTGATAAGCTAAATATAAATGATTTTTAAAGGTGACGTTTGTATAAGGTTTCCTAACTGCTCTTTTTTTTTCTTTTTTTCTTTTTTTTTTTTTTAACAAATAGTATAAGGTTTCCAACTTATACCTCTGCATTTTTTCGGAAGATGTAGCTCCAGTGTGGAAACCTTACAATGGCTTAAAAATCCATATTCAATCCTATTTATACAATTTAAAATGTCAAAAAACAATGCAAATCGAGTATATCTATAAACACTTGAAAATCTTAAAATAGATGACGCTAATAATTTGGGACGAGATGCGCTATTTTTAAGACTTTAAATTCCTTGTTTTATTTATATCTATAGATCTATGAGATGATCAATTGGAAAGTTTTCCGGATTTGAAACACACTTTTTTACTATATTTTTTAGGTGCAACTTACCTCTATAGTAAGGTTGAAACTTTATATAAACCTTTTCAGTTTTTAAAAGGAAATTTTACCCAATATTTTACTCAATTGTAACTACTCGTTATAAAATTAAATCAAAAGATCTAGGCAGAAGTAAATCTCTTATAGATATTTCGATTCTAAAATATTGTTTTGAATATATAGGTCCATATTTGAAGTAAAAAAAGTTTTTTGTACTTCAGCAAGAACATGAATTTGTCTTGGATTTTTATGAATTTAGGATCTAAAATGCTTCCCAAATCAATGCAATTGTACTTCCATGCTTGAATTTGCAACATCAATTGAAATTGATGGTTTAAATGAATTTATATAAATTATTTATAAGGATCAAATTTTATTTTTTCCATATTCATGATGGTCGAAATTATAAACTTATGAAATTTTGGATATATCTTTGAGATGGATTTCGGATAAATAGATCCACTATAACTTATGCATCTGTTGATGGCACGAAAAAGAGAACTGCAGTAAGTGCAAATGAGTTTCTAAACCAATTAGGGTTATCCTTGCAGCAACTGCAAATCATTTCTAAACAAAAGCTAGGTTGTCGGCTTGCTACCGTTCTATAATGTCGTTCAGTGATTTAAAAAACACCGCGTTGGCATGGAATCGCCTAGTTCGACCGGGGAGTCGGTCGTCTCGTTCCGGTTCCACATATATATAGTAAAACATACGAGTTTAGAAAAGAATCGACGGTTTTGCACAGTAAAGCAACGATTATTTACAGTAAAACGACGATCTTGATTGTAGATTCATCGTTCCAGACCGGTTGTTTGCACGTTCACAATTTTTTCACATGTTTTTATGCCAATTCGCTATTTTTTTTGCACAATAAAAATGGCGATCCAGACCGACAATTCAATGATGCATTACGGATTTTTAGGTGCCCGATCGAAATCACCAATCCATTTTTTAAATCATTGAAGCTGTCATTTCAAACATAGTATTCTATCAATTTTAGCTAATTACTCTTCATTCCATGCCCAGTATCGTTAACTCTGAAGGGAAGTGGCATTATTTGGTGCCGGGCTTGCTTATGTCAACATAACGGACGTTATCTAGTACCATGGGGCACGTTATCTATTTTCAAGGCTTTCTTAACGTGGAATGCAGCCATAGTTTGTGGCTCCACGCCGAAATCGGAGCTCGGCTCCGGTGTCCCACAAGGGTCATAGCCGTACGGACAACCACACGTGCGATTAATGGGCATGGGAGGCGTGACAAGGTCAGTGGAGACGTTCCTCTCCCTTGTGGTTTGACTGGACAAAACTTCGGTTCAAAGAAACATTGGTGCCTTAAAAAGTTTGGCGTCATTTTTTGTTGGGAAAAGTTTATATAAAACCCAGCCTCTAAACAATCAAATTGGAGATTATCACAAAAATTTCACTAGAAGAGGTTGTTTTGATGCCCAAATATCCTCAACTTGATCATCTCGACATCAAAATGTATGGACATAGAGAAAAAAATGGATTTCAAGATTTGAAAATATTGTATTTTGTAACGCATTTTTTTACTGTCAATTCTTTAGATTTTCAAGTTTTCATAGATCTGTCGATCTACGCTATTTTTTAAGCTTTAAAATTTATAAATAAAAATAAAAATATATTTTAAAACTATCACGAAGATTTCCAATATTGAAAGTTTGAAACCACATTTCTTGATACTATTTAAAGGTAGGCTTTAATTTGTTTGTTTAGAGCCTAGGCTCTCTACAAACTGCACCTTTTTCTTATTATGAGCATTGGAAATTTTATTAAGGGAAAAGTTTATATAGAGCTAAGGCTCTAAACAATCAAATTAGAGGCTACCTCAAAAAACTCACTATTTCGATGCCCAAATATCATCAAATTGATCATCTTGATATCAAGATGCATGGATATGAAAAAAAATAGATTTTAAGTTTTGAAAATAGAGCATCTTGTACCATATTTTTTTACTGTCAATTTTCAATATTTTTAAGTTTTCACTATTTTTTAAGCTTTAAACTTTATAAATAAAGCTGAAAATATATTTTAAGGCTGTCACAAAAATTTACAGTATTGAAACCATATTTCTCGACACTATTTGTAGGCTCTAATTTGATTGTTTAGTGCCTCGGCTCTATACAAACTGCACCCTTATCTAAACAATCAAATTAGAGCCTACCTTCAAATAGTATCGAGAAATATGGTTTCAATACTGTAAATCTTTGTGATAGCCTTAAAATATTTTTTCATCTTTATTTATAAAGTTTAAAGTTTCAAAAAACAGTGTAGATCGAGCAGATCTATAAAACTTTAAAATATTGAAAATTGACGGTCAAAAAATGCGTTACAAGATGCACTATTTTCGAAACTTGAAATCCATTTTTTTTTATATCCATGTATATCGATGTCGAGATGATCAATTTGATGATATCTGGGCATCAAAACAACCTCTTCTAATGAAAGTTTTGATGTAAGCTCTAATTTGATTTTTTAGACTTTAGGGCCTAGGCTATATATAAACTTTTTCCTTTGTTAAAGGATCTATATGGTCCTAGCCACATCTATGCGTGATGAATTTATCACCGTCCACTCAATTGGTTGGATGGAGATGTGGGAGATTGGAGCTTTCCAATTAAGGTGTGGTTTGAATAAAGTTGATGCCGTAAACAATCAACGTATGGCACACCTTCAACTGGTGTCAAAAGATATTGTTTCAATACCGAAAATCTTTATGATGGCTTAAATTTTTTTTTTTCATATCTAATTATAAAATTTAAAGCTTCAAAATAGTGTAGATCAAGTAGATCTATGAACACTTTAAACTTGACATTCTAGATAATGCATTACAAGATGCACTTTTTTCATGACTTAAAGTTCTTTTTTTTTTTTTTGGGGAAAATATCTCTATACACCCGATTTTTAAGTTTCATTTCACAATAGATCCAAGGTTTTAAAATATATCTTGGGGCATAAAATTGTAAATTTTTTTTATTCTAACCCCCTGAACTAATTTAAACTTGTTTTTTTAGACCAAACAAATCTAAAAAGACATGCTTTTTTTAAAAGTCATCATTCCAAACTTCTAAAAAGAGAAGGTTTTCGTGGAGGAGAGAGGTTATCGGGAGGAGAGAGATGTTTAGAGAAATACGGGAGGAGAGAGAGGTGTTTGGATAAACAATGGAGGAGAAAGAGTGAGTGAGACACATGAAGAGAGAGAAAGAGATAAGTTTGGAGTATATGAGTGAAGATTATAAAGGATTGAGTTTAGAAATAGCATATATTTCTCACATTTGTTTAAGTTAAAAAATAGGTTTAAAGTGATCAGGGGGTTAAAAGATATCTTGTAAGTCCTTAGGTTTATCAATAAATGAAACCTTAAAGTAGGAGATATAGAGATTTTTTCTTTTTCTTTTTTTATGTCCATGTATCTCAAGAATGAGAGTATCGTATTCGAGGATTTTTCAACATCAAAACAACTTCTTTTAGTGAACTTTTTAAGTGAGCATTAGTTTAATTGTTTAGGGGGTAAACCTTATGTAAAAAATTTCCTTACAATTAGGGATATATTTGTGGTAGAAAATTAGAATATGGCGATCTAAATCAAGAATCACCAATGTTAATTGATTTTTGGAAGGTAGTTTATATTTTATAAATTTCTCAACCAAAATTTCACCTTTCACCTAATGTAGATTGCTGTTCTGGTGGGTGCAATACATTTCCCGATTTGAAGGTTTAAAACCAATGTTCACAAAATCAAACCGGAACAATTAACCGAACATGGGTCTAGAAGTGGTTTAGCCGGCCTACCCGGTAAACCGGCCGATTCAACTACTCTAACCGGGCAAGTCCTGAGCAGTCAAAAAAGTGTTAAAAAAAAATACAAAAAAATATATACTAAAATATGAAAAACATGTAAATAATGATTAAAACAAAACACATTTAAATGAAGTTGAAAATTAATGAAACAAATGGATTTTAAACCATTTTATATTTTTCAAGTGCTATTTTAATTTTTTCTAAAAAAGATGAAAAAATATAAAAGTGAGTATTAATGACCAAAACAATTTTTAATCTTTAACAATATGTAAAGAATATTTAAAAATACATTACAAGTCAAATTCCTTATTTTTTAGAATTTATATACATTTTTTTTAAAAAAAATACCAGTTGATCACCTTAACCGCCCAAAACCGGAACCGGCTACTGGTCCGTTCCGATCTAACCAAACAGTTAGCAGATCGAGCGATTTTGCGAACAATGTTTAAAACACTGTTTTGTATTTAAAAGCAAAACATTAAAATTATTTAATTTTTCAGCTTGTACGGGAACACTGTTGTAACTTGTTCGTCTTCTCAATTTTATGAACTTCATCAACTTGTCTTCTTAACATCGGGTTACATAATAAATGAGAATATTAAAAACTATCAACTATTCGAACTCACTCAAGTAATGAAGGCTTATGCACAGCCTAAAAAGATTGATTGATTTGGAGGTCAATGGTATAGATGATAAAAACGAAGGTTCGGGCAATCATAAAGGGCTAGAAAAATAATGCAAAATTAAAGTTGGGAAACACAAAGTTCTACATGGCTTAATGTAGCCACCTCATTCTGGCTGATAAAAGTATAGGAAACCAAAGACCCTGGGACTATAAAAACTTTGACACCACTATTTCCCTAAGCCATAAGCGTTAGGACTACCTAGTACCTCATAAGCCAACCCATGTGCAGACCTGACAGCTAAAACCCTAAATACCGACACTCGAAAGTTCAAGTCATGTAGACCCTTATGTTGGGTTTATGTGGTCTTTAAAGGTATTATGAGAGCTTGTATAAGTATTTTAAATAGTGAAATATAAACTCAATAGGAGTGTAGTCATCGTGTAGACCATATTAAGTAAATATAATTTGCCGATCCTGAAACTAGACTCGACGTACTAGGCCATCCGACTTGGAAAAGCCCAAGGTACCTGGGCAGGATAGATGAAATCGAGATGGGTTTAGTGGCTTAGCTCTTGATGAAGTCAAAATATGCCCGGATTAGAGTTGAGGGATTGTGTGACCCTTATTTGATGAATGGTCTTTAGAGACAGGGCTCAAACATTATCGTTATATCATAACATGACATGTACATAAATAGCCATATCGAGATAGTGGTCTACCATTGAAGGTAAAGCATGTACATGTGCGATATATTACTTATATTTACCATTGAGTCGTGGTTGCATCATGGTATGGGGGACCATGATTTTTGTCTCTAAGGGAGAACCCCATAGACTGGGATTGTGTCCCCTAGTATATTGGATGACTTTGGTGGTCCAATCTTGAGCCCCTGTAGTGGACTGTGGGTCATAGGAGCCACTGGGTTAGTTTGATAAAGCTAGGCGAATCGTGGTCCGTAGTTGAAGGTGGAGTGCTTCAATGTATTAATAAATTGTTCTCATCAAAATTAATTAATTTTATATTGTATGTTTTTTAGAATGTTTATTTGAATTTTATTGAATCTGCTGATATTTAATTTTTGTCATTTGAATTTATAAATTAATATAAAATCATTTGCCAATGTTTTAAATAAATTACGATAATTAAAATTTTAAATTCAAAATAAAATATTTTTAAAAATTAAATGGGACCTTCAATAAAATATGGAAGCCCACTTAATACATGTGGTATTTGGATAGGGCCTATGAGAGGCCATCAAATGGTGACATGCCTCACCTATAGGGGATTATTCAAAGTAGCCTGATGTGGTGATGACTATCCCATGCAAGTTGGCTATCTACTTTTAGATGAAACCAACTTGCATAATAAAATCAAAAATTGAAATGTTATAAAGTCATGTGTATCAAGATTGATTGATTCAATAAATAACATGGATATATACTAAATGATAAATAATTTTCTTATTTAAAAATTTAATGGGAATAAGTTTAGGAAGTGGAGGATAATATTTTAGCACTTTTCGTCGAATATTGATGGTAGATCAAATGAATTGAGGACTCACATCTCTCACCACATAAGTCTCATTAGATTGACGATCAATATTTGTTCTTACTAAAAATGTCAAACCCTAAGGTAAAAAAATATATATAAAAAGAGACTTGCCCTCGTTACCCAAATCTCTACACTTCTTATCTCTTCTCTCTATGAGAATTATCTTTTTCTCTCGAGTCTCAAGAAGGGCACGGCCCAACCTAGGAAGCCATCTCTCTCCAAGTCTCTAAGAGGGCCACGCCCAACCAAGGCATCTATCTCTATTCAATTATCTAAAAAGGGAACTACGCCCAAGTCATCCCTCCCATTTGTGAGTTCTATGTGGCACACCCAAATCTAGGGTTGGTGGTTTTGATTGTGAGTAGCAAATGGGATGACCCCTTTGCTAGTAGATATCTCACTCTCTTTGATTTCTATTTCTTATTTATCTAAATATAAAGCTAAGGGGTTTGAGCAAGACTAAGGCATTGATGCCTTAGGTAGTTCGTTCTAAATCGAGATCCACATACCATTGAAAGGGTTTTTGCTACAAGTAAGAGAATCAAGAGACCGATCATATATCCTAAGCACCATCAGTAGGATGAGACTAAGCTTAGGGTGTTTTAAGCCAGGTTGAAGTGATATCCAACAATTTTACTTTTATAATTTCTTTTTTATTAAGCTCTTATATTATCATAAAGCAATGAGTTAAGGTTTTGATTTAATGAATTGTATCAAATAGTTGTAGCAAGTGAGAACCGTATTTATTTTATTTTATTTTATTTATTTGTTTCAATAGTTATTTGTTTGTAATTGGATATTGTGAGTGATATTGTTATTTGTTGGGATCTTACTCCTAGCGCCAAGGGCGTCCTTACCAAGGTATCAACGTCAGCAACAGTGTCCCAAAATCATTGGCTTGAACCACACATGAAGATTTGTTGGAAAACATGCCTCGAAGCCTCAAAAGCTTCAGTACCCAGGGAAGCAACGCCGTAAGCTGCAGTGCCCCAAATTAATTGGCTTGAATCACTGACCCGCAAAAACCATCAAAAAATAGGGACCGAAGCATCATTAGACATATTACGTTTCACGTGGGTGTTGCCAATGCCAACGTCAATGGTCGGTAGCTGGCAGACAAACAACCCCCACACATATAGAACAATGATTTCATTAAAAGAGGATGGGCCAATTATTGGAAAACAGATAATTGGGGCCAGCGTGGGTAGCCCGTGCCAACGTCAATGGTAGCAACGCCGACAAAGAGAGCCCGATATGATTGAGGGCCAAGGGACTGACATCGGTGGTGGTTATGCCAGCGTCAACGCTTGCAATCAGTGACTCTGATCATGTCACTCCTCGAAACAATGTTTTCATTAATAAGAGGAAGCGTGTCATGCACGCTATAATAATTCACCATCAGTATTATACATTATTGATATGACTTTGAAATGATTAAATGGCGCTAAGTTCGGGAATGACCCGTACCAACTTCAACATGGGCACCAGTGTCACTACCAATAGACAGCCCCAATTAAATCGAAACTTCATGACATTGTTGAAGGGATTTTTGCCTATAAATAGAGGCCCTGGCCCCCGATTTTGGTACTGAATTTTTGAACCAGAGCCGAAACTCTGTTGCACCTAGCACTTAACCTGAGCCCTTAAAACCTTAGACCCAAATCCTAAACCTCGTATCCTTGAACCCTTTGCCTAACGTCCTTTAGATCCTAAACTTCTCCTGATACCAATCATATCCTTGCACACGCGGACTTGGAAGGACCAGCAAAATTTGGCGACCCGAGCACGATCCTAAACCAGCCACTAACGCCAAGTGTCGGGCTCCCAGGCATGGCTTGTGGTTAGCCTTCCTGTCTCTAGCTTTTTACCGCTTTCGGTATATTTCTATTACTCCTTTTAAATCTCCCCCTCTTTCAATCGAAAAACCCTCTTTCTATCTTTCCAAATTCTCTAGCAGATTTTCGGTTGATGCTCCTCACAAGTTTAGCACCGTTAGGAATCCATACGAGGCAGTGTAATCCATACGAGAATGAATGGTATGACGGCCAGTCCTTCCTTTGGGTTACCATTCTATCGGACTCTTATTCTCTACCACCGATCAACGGCTTCGTATAGAAAAACAAGGCGGATATTATATTTGCTCAACCAAATTTTTTGCGTATAAACATTTAGTAATTTATCAGCTTATTTTGATTTAATATCAATAGAAATACATTGAAGCGTAAGTTTTTCTCTTGAAAATTTAATACTTTGTTAACATGTTAGGTATTTTAACAAATCTTCTTAAATGGCTTATTTGTGGAACCATTTTATGATATTTACCCAAAAAATTGTACGCTCTCTCTAGAATACCATGATGATGGCTTTGATGCTCTCGACGAATAACCTAACCACGACCGAAATATTAAATCAAAACATGGAACCCAGCCACGACCGAAATATTAAATCAAAATATGGAACCCAGCCACGACCGAAAGATTAAATCAAACAATGGAACATAGGGCTCCGCAATTGACGGCGTGGATCTTCCACAACCACTTAGCAACACGGATATTGGCCGTCCATCTCGGTGTAGCACCATGCCAGTGGGTCTACCCTATGGTGAAATTTTCTGAAATACCCTCGCTCCCACCAAATGATTTGCAATATCCTCCTTGTCCTTGAAGTACCAAATTCCTGTCTTGCCAAAATACTACCAATGCCTATGCACCCCATTATAGGGCTGACCATGGGCCAGTTGGCAGGGCCCCGGCCCAGCTGGCCTGACTTGGTCACCGCGGCCCTAGAAAACCAGGGCATGGACAAAAAATGTGGTCCGAAGGCTAGGATGGAACCCCTTGGGCTAGGCAACCACACCTAAAGGATAGGGTTGGGCCAATGTGGTAAAGTCTACGATCGTTCAACTTGACTGGGCCTAGGCTAGAGCCTCTCTGGCCCATCTAGGGCTGGGTCAGGCTCAGCTATCCCCGTAAGGACTAGGGCCCGGTTAGGATGCAGGCTAGCTCGGTATATTTGCCACCCCTACACCGAGAAGACGGTAGTCATTGGTACATAGGGAAGAAGGTGATTTCTACTTTCTCAATTGTAAAATCTAAATCTAAATGGACAATTGGAACATCTTTACTTCTTTAGTATTAGTGTTACAAGTTAGTATCTGTCTGATACTGACAAGAGTATTTTAGTTTTAATTTTTATTTTAAAAGTGGTTTAACATAAAGTTTGAGCATCCCCACTCACGTGCACCTAATAAATATAAGAAAAAATTTATTTGATAAATAAAATTTAACCAATGGCCCATTCAACAAGTTACGACGATTTATATAAACTATTAATAAAACAAAGGTAAGTGTGACATTGTGATTAAGTTTACCACAAGTGCCTAATCAAAGATGGAAAAGGTTAAAATAAGGCATAGTCCTCATGGAAAAAGAGAAGCTGCGCCTCAAATCTCATTGAAAATCACAGTTCTAATGTTGAAAACCTCTAAAGTTGATCATCTTGACTTTGACTATTATAGATGTGCAAAAAAAAAAGAAAAAAAAAAAAGAGAATTCAAGCCCTAAAAATCGATATATAACATGGTATTTAGACAGTCCATTTTTAAGAATTCACAAATCCGCTAGATCTTACAATTATATTGAGCTACAAAATTCATAACTAGTCGTGGAAATTGGTTTTAGAGCTATCACAAAGATCTCCCATGCCCAAAGTATTTTCTAAACGAGGTTTTAAATGGAGAATTTACTTATTGTCATGAGGCTTACCTTATAAAAATACTTATATTTGAAATGTTAAAGCTATCAACTGTCCATTTAAATCGGGGGCGACTTGTGTTTTTATACACAAGTGGCGCTGCATGTAGAAAATTCCCATGTGTATGAACCAGCGTTTTAAAAAACGCCGAGTCGAACCGGACTCGCCCGGTTCGACTCGGAAATAGTGAAAAAGGAACCGGATCGCCCGAAAATCGGAAATCGTCCGGTTCTAGAGAGAACCGGACGATTCTGTACAGTGAATCGCCGATTCACTGTACGGAATCGGCGAGTCCGAACAGTGAATCGGCGATTCCGTACGGAATTTTTTTTTTTTTTTTTTTTTTTTTTTTTTTTTTTTTTTTTTTGGTAATCCATGATAGATTTTTTTTGTAATCCATGATCGAATTTTTTGGTTTTTTGTAACCCATAATAGAATTTTTTGTAATCCATGATCGAAATGTTTGTTTTCTTTTCTTGTAATCCATGATCGATTTTTTTGTTTTTTTTTTTTTTTTTGTAACCCATGATAGAATTTTTTGTAATCCATGATCGAATGTTTTGTAATATATGATCGAAATGTTTGTTTTTTTTTTGTAATCCATGATTGAAATGTTTGTTTGTTTTTTTTTAATCCATGATTGAATTTTTTGTTTTTTGCTTTTTTTGTAACCCATGATAGAGTTTTTTGTAATCCATGATTGAATTTTTTGTAATCCATGATCGAACTATTTTTTTCTTTTTTTGTAATCCACGATTGAATTTTTTGTTTTTTTTGTTTGTTTTTTTTTGTAATCCATGATCGAATTTTATGTAATCCATGATCGAATTTTATGTAATCCATGATCGAATTTTATGTAATCCATGATTGAATTTTTTGAAAATTTGTGATTTTTTTTGTTTAATCCATGATCGAATTTTTTTTTGTAATCCATGATAGAATTTTTTGAAAATTTGTGATTTTTTTTTTAATCCATGATAGATTTTTTTGAAAATTTGTTTTTTTTTTTTTTTTAATCCATATTATTCAAAGAGAAAACGAGAGAGATGATGATTCTGAGGCCACCCTATCCCAACCATATTATTCACATATCGAGTCCCAACAGCAACAGTGTAGGGATGAGCACGAAATACTGTAAATTAAATGCTGAATGGCGGTTCATGCAGGGAAAGAACATATCAATATTTGCATATTCATTCAAAAACATGAAAATTCTTAATGGAGTACCCTCATTTTTTATTGAATTCCTAAAAACCAATATTTATAATGAATTTTAATAATTTTTTCGGATTTTTTTGAAGCTTTATTCTGACCGATTCACCCGATTTCGATCCGGATCGCCGATTCGCCGATCCGGATCGCCGATTCGCCGATCCGGATCGGCTTTTGAAAAGCCCGATCCGGATCACCGATCCGGTTTTTAAACCATTGGTATGAACAATGATAGAGATAGAGGGGGCCTCACCATTTGCTCCGAGCATTGCACTCTCTCATCATCATTCATCTTTCTTTTGAACGGCGATAGAACTTACATAAGTTTCTAATGGTCAATGGATTCACAGACTGTACTCTCTCGTGACTAGATTATCAGAGGATCTAGCCAAGCATGTAAAATGACCTACATACCCTTGCCAGGAAAATACGGATTCCATGAAATGACTAATATACCCTCTCAACATCATTAAAAGACAACCCCAGTTTCTTCCTTTCCGTGGAAAATCTCCGTCTTCCTCCCCCTTTGAGCCGACCCTCGACAAAATCATCGTCCCCTCTCTCTCTCTCTCTCTCTCTCTAAAATTAGGGTTTTTTCTGTTACTGTCTACGAGAAGAAACCTAGAAAGCATAGGGCTTTTCTCAACATTCTTTAACTAAAGGTAGAGGCGTGAAATTAGGGTTTTTCGCCTCCTCGGTGGGCTTTGACACGTAGATGGTGTGAGTTTACAAGCCTCTCCAAGGAGAAGCTTTCAATTCGGTGGGTTTTCTTTAATGGCGGATTCCTTAACAGCCGAGCTGGTTCTGCTGTTAAAGAGAGTCAGCACGCACTTGACTGTGAAAATCTCGAATCTATTGATGCTTCTAAGCAATCACAAGGTATTTTCTTGTTTTTATTTCCCTTATAGTTGAGGGTTCTCGGCATTTATGTGCTCATGTGAAGCTATTTAGTGGGATCTAAGAGATTGGGTAATAATTTGTTTAAAGGTTTTCTGTGTTTGGAGAAAGATAAATATTGTGATGGATTACTTGTTTGATTGATGTGTTAAAATGCTATCTTGTGAGGATTGTTATTTGTTTCTAGCAAATGGTTTGCTCTGTTTGGGTTTAATCTTTTCAGCCTTAATTGATGGTTTTGTTCTTGCAAGAATTAAAACATATAAAGATTTCAACTCTAATGATGTTTCCTCCAGTGTCTGTATTGTAAGGGGAATGTGTATGTAATGGTATTCACTTTTTTTTAAATAGTTACTGGTTTTTATTTTTGTCCTTTTTCTTGTGATTAGTCACACCTTGTGTTACGCAGAAACCCTCTATCAATATAATGATAGCGCTTTACTTGACCAGCAGCTGAATGACTTGAGGCGGCCCTAAATCAAAACAAAGAGACCGCCCATGTCACAATGCCCTAGAGCTCTTGAAGTAACATCGTGGAGAATGTTTAATAAGAACTGATGATCTGGAAAGGATAAACAGTCACAACGTCTCTCCTTTATTCCATACTCCCATCTCCCCCAAAATTATCCAAAAACTCCTTATCAACATGACGATTAACTTTCTCCATATTTGTGTTGACCACTAGCTTAGGTCATGATTTCATTGCATTTGGAATCTAATAATTGTAAAGCTTTATCCACAATCTGTTGTAAACATCATCAAGAATCCGTATGCTCCTCTGAGAGGCACCCTAAGGATCTCCATTGCCTTGCTTACTAATCAACGTTTGCAGTTTGCACCTTCAAAAATGTCAATTGTGATGCTTTGTTGTATTTCTGGAGAATTTTGTTGGATACTTGAATTGCAATGTGTTGTTGTTTATTTTTATCAGCGTAATATTCATGTGATTTTGCATCAGTTGATGTTTGTGTTTGTGTTTGATATGGACTTCATTGCTATGGAAAGGCTTCATGGAGCAGTTTTTTTTAATGCCTAAGCAATATATTTAAAATGCTAGAGCATGGATAATTTTCAGAATGCCGGTTCGATTGGAGCTCTCGCTGGGTTTGCTATTGCAATAGTGTTTACTTGGAAATTCTTGAGGTCCCCTGGTGGACAACAGAGAAGGCAACCAAAGAGAAGGGGTGCTGCATCTAGCAGTAGTGATGGCACTCAACTAACTCCAAGTGAAGTTGCTTCCCCATATCCTCTCTCCCCTGTAAATGATTCAAAGGGGCAAGATGTAGTTGAGGAGTTACCTGCCCCAGTTAAGGTAGGTGCAGTTGTTAATATAATTGCACCATCCTGATTTCATTATACGAGATGTGCTTATTCTTCATCTTTTTTCTTTCGTTTTTTAATTTTTTTGTAGCTTACTCTAGGACAAATAGTGAGAAAGAAGCTAAATGGTGGCAGGAAGGTAAGCACACATACTTCAATCACCTGTAACTTGTTGGTTACACGCACACACAAACATATGTATTTATGCATGTATTGATGTGTCAAATGACTGGTCTTGCTGATTATATTTAACTTATGCCATCAATCTCTTGTAATGCTTTCTTGGAATGATATTGAAACAAGGTCAGCGTATTGAAATTCATTGGCTCATGTAGTATCTTTCGTGGCATATTAGATTGTAATTCTGAGTGATTGCTAGTTTGGTTTCTCATATATGCCTGACCTAGTCATTTGTGAGAGATGAGATTTAATCGGGGTTCAATGTTTACGAATTGAATAGGTTTAGTGGGAGCAGTACTAATGAGTTTTGTGGAGCTAACATGTGATAGTGGGTGGTGGCAAGGTGGGAGTGATGTCTAAATATCTAATTGAATTGCGATAATTAACTCATGAATTGTTAAGCCCCACTAAATTCACAAGCCCGTCACGTTGGCCATGCCCTTGCCCCTCTCGATTCAAGATTCATTTTTCAAGATACTTCTGCAATAAAAATAGATTTCAGAAGTATCCAAAATTAATTTGTAAGAAACAAATTCTACTTGTTTCAAAATAGTTTGACTCATAGGGCAAATCAAGAAAACTTGTGTACAGTGTCATGAGGAGTAGACCTGCATATTGTTATTTAGATCGTAGAATGTTTACCAAAGGCTTTAGATTTTAGGGTGGATGAAGATTGAACTCATTCATTCTGTAGGTAAGCCTTTCAAGAGAATGCTCAAGTTTCATATTAAGCAGCCACACTTCCAACCCAAATAGGTAGGTCCATTAAGAGTTGCCTTGCAAGTTCAACACCCTAAACCTTGATTGGTATATAAACTCATTAAGAGCAAAGCTCATCCTCTTTCAAATTATAGCACCTGACGAGGAGGGGTACACCAAGTTAGCATATGTAATTTTGTTCAACAATGTGTGGCCTGACAATGACATAGGTAACTTAATAGGAAAGCCCATGCCATTAGTTGTTTTTCTGGGATTGGTACCTTGTAAGGCTTCTTCATAAATGAGTTAGGTAAGTTTTTGGATTTACTTTTACTGTCTCCATCAATTGCTCATTGAACAATTGGCTCACAAAATGTAATTTGGACCTATTGAGTGATTGGCTTTCAAAGCTTATAGCTTATATTTATATCTTGATATCTCTTAATAAATCACTCTTTATACCTTAAAAGCATTTCCGCAATTCGAAATTGCAAATATAGGCTTTTCAATGAACATTACATCTGTCTCTTAGTTTTTTTAGCTATTCAACATAGTTGATGCGAGTATACTTTCTGATGTTGTATAAGTATCCTTTGCCCTAAGGGTCTTCAACCAATGACTCGTGTGTAGATTCACATGAATCTGATGATCGATTTACATTGTTTCTATTTCTCTAATAAAATAGATCCCATGACATGAGTTCTATAACATCAGAATGATACCTCATCATTTAGCATATTACTCCTGGATTTCATGAATTTCATAACTTGGGTCCTGGAAGTTCTTAAGGGTACACCATGTCACATAAATGAGAAATATGAAACTATCAAGAATTGAAACTTACTCAAGCATTGATATTAGTAGGAATGCTTGTACCAACTTAAGTTTTTGAGAATTCGGCTGACAGAACTATATTGGAGATTTATATGTAAGCATTTAATGATAAATAACTATGATTTAAAAAGCGCTTCCCCAATCCAAAAGTGCAAATATAGGCTTTTGAACTAACGGTACATCTATCTCCTAGTTTTTTTAGCCATTCAACATTCCGACATATTCATTGAAGCAAGTATCCTTTGTAACGTTACATTGAGCCGTGGATTTAGATTCATTTGACTCACATGATCAATTTACATTGCCATGTTCTTCTAATTAAATAGATCCGTAACATGTATTCTGTGATATCAAAATGATACCTCAGCATTTAAGATTTCACTTCCTAGATTTCGTTATTTTCATGAATTGGGTTGTTATAATTCTTAAAGGTAACATCTGGTAGCACAATAATGAGAAATATCAACGTATAAGGTATTCTCATTCTCTCGAGCAGTGATATTAGTAACTTTTTTTTTTTTTTTGGATCATTAGTCAAGATGTTGGTTTATTCTTGAAAATGATTTACCACCGTCCTTGTCACAGCAATATGTTTTAATTAACATAAGATTGAATTAGTTTGTCAATCTTTTTTCCTATAAACTCATAAGCATCCAATGTCCTTTATAACAACAATACTTGTGCATGTAACACATTCAAGACCAACTTATCATATTTATTATTTCTTCCGCTTACAGACATGACAATGATATTATCTGGAGTCTTTACTAGTTACATAGCTTAATATGTAACTAGTAAAGGCATGACAATGGTATTATCCAGAGTCTTTACTGCATTTTTCAGGCCACATTCATACAAAGATCTCGAATTGTCATACTTTGTGTCTTCAACCTAGCATAGTTATGATACATCTAGGTCCTCTTTCAAGGATTCTATTAGATCTCCTTTATCTGCATGGCATAGAGTCTTATTCATTATTTACATCTTCCTTTCATTTGCCATGATAGTAGAGCTTAAAGGAACTACATGCCTAGAATGGTGATGCTCACATGCTTATTACGAATGAGGTTGCTTTTTTTTTTTTTTTTTAATAAATGGAGTTTATCATGAATATGCATTATTATATTCATCAGGTTTTCACTTGATTTTCATGATGGATAATATAATTAAACATCTTACGTTCTTTGAGTTCAAATCCCTTCCAGAAACACCATAATTTTAATGTCCCACAGTATGTAGCAGGGCTGTCAAAACTGGACTACTCACCAAACCCATGACGGATTTGGTCAAGTCAGAACTGGTTTGACTGGTTGGAGTTGATTTTTAAAAATAAAGCAAAACAAGGAAAAATAGTCAAAGAAGGAATTATGTCATGAAAGATAAGGAAAACCTTGTTTGGCCAGTCCAACAGGCTAGAATTGATTGTTTTGATCGGTCAAAACTTGTCAAGCATTAGTTTTGACCCTTTTTTTTTTTTTAACGCAATTTGGTTTTTGCTTGGATTGAACTAGTCAAGGCACTATATCAGCCACTCCAATCCAGTCTTGATAACTATGATAAGCGTATTAAAAATATAACACATCTTTAGATCCTAATCTAGTCATTGCAATATTGGTAAACTCCACATCAATTTGGCACATACTGAACCTATGCCATTTGAATTCCAAATTAGTTTTAGGTTTCCAGAAGCTCATACATGGATTCTGCAAATGGAAGTTCTTGGTTTCCCAATGTATCATTAATCTATTTGACGGAACATAATTCATTGCTCAAAATCAACAAGTGCATGATATTTTTTTTAACAGAATTTGTTGTGAAATTTGTGTGTTATGAACTGTTGAATATTTTAAGTCTACCAGCTATTGTACTCAGGGCTTTTTATATCCCAAATCGATGCCGAATTTTGAAACTTGGGTTTGGTGGAAAGTCTAATTAGTCCACTTACCATTGCAACAAACAACACTTGATCTTGAGTCTGATTGTGTTGTAAAATGCTACAAAAGATATATATATATATATATATATATATATAAGGAGTCACTGCTGTACGCCCATACGCGAATGGCCTAGATTGAATCTGGGCCATTCTGTGGCCGACCTGACGCTCACAATGTCCGATAGTTTTTGAATTTTAATTTTTTTTCTACAAATCCAAATCACTTGAAATTTTAGGCATGTGTTCTTCTCATCAAGGCATACCAAATAAAATGTAAAAAAAAAATAATTCGCGAAATTGTTTTGACCAAAATACCCCCCGAAACATTTTGAGGGTATTTTGGTCAATTTATTTCATGTATTTTTTTTTGATATTTTTCGTAGATTCGCCTATATTTGAAGAATACATGCCTAAAATTTCAAATAATTTGGATTTGTAGAAAAAAATTAAAATTCAAACACTATCGAACATCCGTGATCGTCAGATCAGCCCAGATTCAATCTGGGTTGTGGGTGTTTACTGTAGCAGTACGCACTTGGCGCACAAGATCTTTTCCCATATATATATATATATACACACACACACACACACACACAAAATGAGAAATTCTACAAGCCTTTTACATCTGTTAGTGTCAAGTGTACAACTATTTGAATTTTAGATATTGTTATTGTATATTGGCTGCATGGCTATCAATCCTTTGGTACTTTTGGCTTGCAAGGCCATGAGAAGCGAAGTTCCATGACTTGGGAGACACACATTGTGGTGTACGTCATTTTTATGGCCCTTACAAGTGTACAAACATGGTTAGCAAGACTGGACTGAATGGGTTTTGGCTAGTCGAACTGACTGATTTTGAGTTGGTTGACAATCAAAATAGCTTTTGCAATTTTTTTGATGGCATGTTTCATTTATTTGGTCTATTTATTCATCTTTTATTTTCGTTTTTTTTTTAAATCTTGTCCGACACCCATCTGACTGTTGGTCAGACTAGTTTTGACTTGATCGATCATCCAATTTGGCGGCCGGTTAAATTGACATGACTCTGGAAGAATTACTTGCCTTACTTTATATAGTAATGAATATCCTTTGAAGCTAAATTGAGATGCTTTTCCTTTACAAGAGGGAAGAACATACTTTATGATGTCTTCTAGGTACTTTGGAGACATACTATTCCATCTTTGAATGATAGATTTGGAATTATAATGCTATTTAATAGCATAAAATGTACAAGTTCTGTAATATCTTGAAGGAATATGTTGTGAGGATCTCAATCGAGCAATGCTATCTAAACGTTATTACCAGTAATATCGTTGGATAATGTGTATAGTGTCAAGCTCATGTTAGTTGCAATGTAATATACTTTTTATGTATGGATTTTACCATATATATGGTTGGTACTTGATAGTGATCTTGAATTTTTATAAACACAAACTACAATTGTCACATCAATAATACAAAAAAAATAAATTGTTGTCACTTAAATCACGGACATGGGATGCTGATGTGATTCTTGGAATAATCACTATGAGGAACCAACACAACGTTATGTTGATGAAATCTTAATAAAATGTTAAGGTTTTCAAAAGGTTAATCCTTGAGAGGGTTCAAATGTTAAATTGATACTGGATCAATGCTGATTAATCCCTATTTAAATAATGTGAATAATTGATGGATTGATCGTTACTATGATTATATGTTACATGGTGTTACCTCATGTTTGTGGAATTGATTGTTCTTTTGATTACCCAGCTCATGAAACCTTTTTCTACGAGGATATATTTTTCAAGGTCAGAGTAGAATTTGATGGAAGGGGAGAGGGATGAGAACTCATCCACTATGTAGACAAAAGATAATCCTCTCCCCATAGAGGAGAAATATTATTGCACAGAACTATTTTCAGCTGGATTCAATGATTTAATAGGTGGCTACAGCTCCATGTGAAGGAAGACCCTCAGTTCTCGACATTATAGAATGGGCCCTTATAGGGTTTTTCCCTTAGGATGAGATGAGGGAAGAAGAACAACATAGAGAAGAAAGAAACAAGGCAGAAGAAGTAGAGAAGTGAGGAAATGAGGTGCCATATTCTCGTGGTTGGTGGTGGCTGTGGGGCGTTGCTTTCCCCTAGCAAGTCGGCCATCTTGTTAAGGTTGAAAACCTTTCGAGTGTGCCGACCCTCCTCAGGGTATGTGTGGTCACCGGGCACCGGTTTCTGCTTGCAATTGGTCACCTTGTGTCGCATCTTCTTCTTGGAGCTGTTGGATTCACAAGGGTTCGCTTCCGATCGATCTCTAGAGGGCCAATGTCTCTAGCAGTCTTCTCCCTCTACAAGCCTTGCTATGTTAGTTTCCTCTCTTGTGTAGGATTTTTTCACACCTCTTAAGCTTGAACTTAAATGAGGCTAAGATCCCTTTTTGTAGAGGAGGTGGGATGAGGCAATGGGCCTCCATTGGTCGAGCCCATGTGACCTCTTTTAGGTGGAGGGCTCAGTTTGGTTGAGCCCATGTTACTTTGGAAAATGTGGTGTCTTTTCATTGGTTCGTCTATTTTGTTGTTAGAGTATGACTTGCTCATGTCCTTATGACTTTAATTGACCCACAAGAGGAATATCTCTTTTGGATAAGATAATGTGTTTTATTTCTCTCTCTTTACTTTTATTGTCAACGTTGTGAGTATTGGATTTGCCATCGAATCAGTTAGGGGTTTGGTCCAGTCAAAACTGATCCGATCGTTAGTCGGACCGGTTGGTCTGGATCTTAAAAGAATCAAAAAGAAAATAAGAAGGATAATTTAAAAATATGAAAAATATTTCAAAAAAAGTTGCTCAACTTTGTTTAGCCAATCCAACTGGCCAAAACCGGCTTGTTTGATTGGCCAAAACAAATGTGAAGTTGGTTTTGACTAGCTTTTGACCGAACTCAGTTTTTGCCATTGTTATCAAGATTGTATTAGACTGGCCAATCTAACCACTTGGACCGCCCGCTGGTGCGTTGGCTGGTCTGGTCTACAACAAAAGCTGAATTTGTTCAAAAAACAATCAAAGCCAATGTTTGACTTGTTTTGGATAGTCGAATCTGCCGATTTTGACTGGTTGGACTGGCTAAACAAGGCTGGACAATTTTTTTTGTAATATGGTTCATATTGTAAACTGTTCTTCTTATTGTCTTTTATTTTTTTAAAATCTAGTCCAACCGGTTCGACTGACGGTCATACCGGTTTTGATTGGACCAGACCTCTAACCGGTTCGGTGGCTGGTCCAGTTTTGATAACGTGATTTTTACTTTGGACTAGACCAGCCAAGGTTATTCGGTTTGGTCTTGATAATAATATTCATTGGTGTATGGTGTTCATGCCCCCATTCTCTTTCTAAAAGATGTGGCCCTCACCCCACTTTCACTCCCTAGAGATGGTGTCCATGGTCCTCTCTCTTTGTCTAGAAGATGGGGCTTGCACTCCATTTTCTCTCTCCTCAATGGGACGGATTGCGGTCCACATGCCACACTCTCCCTTTCTAGAGAATTGTGGGCCAGTCCCCTAAGAGACAGAGAATCTCTTCCCCCTTGTATGATGCCTTGTAGTGTTTATGCCCCTCCTAGGAAGAGTGCACCTTTTGAGGTCATGTTGGTACCATTTGCATCCTTTTGATTGGCATCCACATGACTATAGAGCATTATCTTCCTATGATCCTCATAAGACTATGTAGAGGGGGGTTGTTCTCTACGACCACAGTCCCCAAATTACCATTGAATATTCTCCTCCCTTGATCTTTATAATACTAAATAAAGGGAAGATATTTCCTAGAAGCGTAGTCATTGTGGGCCTCATCTACCAATAAGAGAATATAGGGGATTTGAGCACATTCCATTATCCCAAAGAGATATTCCTCTCTCACCGGTCAATAAAAAGGGATTGTATGCTATAAGACCATTCATTTTTGATACAAGGAGGTCACAATTACCTCCTAGCCATTGGATACGAAACTCGATGGTTTAGGGCGTGACACAAAGTTCAAGGAATTTTCTTTTGGACTTTATACCTAGTCAATGGCACACCCCTAGTGACCTAATTTCATCCAAGGGTTAACCGTGCTTGTGACCTCCTTGTACTAAAAATAAATTGTGTACTTTTACTAGTAGAAAAACATGATAGTGAGAGCTAATCAAATTCTAAAAATAAGAAAGATAGATAATGGTACGACACCACTTCTCTAAAGGCCACATAGGCTCAGCCAATAGGAGCTTATTACCTCTTCTTGCGCCTCTATAATAGGGGCTTTTAGCCTCATTTGAGGCTGACCTTAAGAGGTGTAGGGATTTTCCATGTGAGAGAAGAAAAGAGGCTCTTAGAGGGAGGGAGGAGTTCTACAGAGAGGAGCTCTAAAATTCCACTAGAGGCGAGACTCGGGCGATGCCCTGTGATTCTATTGAAACCCAAACGAAGAGCCAGCACACTTGAAGGATTTGATCTTGACAAGTTCATTGGCTTGCTAGGAGACAATGGTGCCTTTTGCTCTAACAGTCTCGAGGATGAGGCCCACACACGTGAAGGGATTATGATCTCTACGAGGTGATCGATTGGCTGGGAGAAAGTGGTGTCTTGTGACTCACCATTGACCACAAGGATATGCTGCCACTCTCCTTATCTATGTATTGCCTGCTCCTCTTTCTACTTCTTTCCCAAGTCTTTCTCATCTTAGGGTCTGAACCTAGGGAAGCCTTTCTGCTAGGCCACTGGTTGAGGGTTTCCTCCTTTGCATGGGTATGTAATTAATGATTGGATTTTCATATCTTGCTTGATACGGTCTATGTGCAATAAAATTCTTCAAGGGGAGGGGATTTAAATATACGGGTTTTTATTTATCTACATTTCCTTTGGAATCTATTTGCAGACCCTGGGACAAACCTGCTCTCAAACATATTTGAACATTAGGAATCATATCTATTATGTTCAAATTTATTTTAGATACTGTAGTTAATGTTCTACATGGTGGAGAAACTTGTATTATAAGAATACGACGATGTAAATTGGATATCTTATAAAAATGAATTTAGGACTGGAGTGGTTGGTTGAACACCATGGTGGATGAGTATTTGCCTGGATTTTAGGAAGTGTACTTGCATTGACAATTTAGTTGGATTGCCAATGCAGCTTCTTAGTAGACTTTATCCCTAGTTCAGAGATCTATATCTGCAATTTCAAATTGTAACGCTCTTCTCGAAATAAAAAAATGTGGCATATGTTGATGAATCTGTAATAATATTTGAAGCAGTTGGAGCTAATTACTTGGTGAGTTGTAATTGATGTGGACTGCATAGAGTCAATTCAGACGAGTCTTGAGCATGTTTCTTTGAGCAAATTAGTTGAATGGCATTTGGTGATGATTTTGGAAGTCAAGGTCGATTTAGATGGACATATAAACAAAAGCCTTTACAAAGGTATTAATCTGGAGAAGTCATAGATCGATACGGCGAAGCCCATTAGGATTGCATCACAAGATGATGGGAACTCTACCCGATGGGAACCCTATGTAGTCGATTTGAGGATATCCCAATTTCTAGGTGGTAAGGTGGATTGGAGGAGTACTGTACAATATATAAAGGGAATTAATGGAGCCTAATTCTCACCCCTCCTATGATGGTGCTAATGACACAATGAGGTAGAGTTTAGACTCCAGTGAATGCCATGGTCCACTATAGATTGGAGCATTGTAAGTCACAAGTACATTATTGTTGGACTCACTTATATAACTGTGGAAGTCGGCCACTTCCTATGAGACATGATTAAAGTTTTTAGCGCTAATGAAATAGGGATGCTAGCATGGGTCTAATATGCTAGCATTAATAGAAAATTTGAAGGAAGGTGTGTGCGAGAGAGATGGGAGAAGGATGGACGCTGGGAGCCCAAGGTGTGCATGAGAGAGAGCTGTCACTGAGGGACCAAGGTAGAAGAATGGGCTTGTGAGAGAGCGAGAGAAGCACTGCAAGCCAAAAATTTCAAATCTGAGTAGATATTTTTTAAATGCCGATTTTGGCATGGATTGATATTATTCCTAATGGGAATTTATCATAGTACCTGTAAGAGTTGTACTCTCAAACATTTTGCCCATTTGCAACTATTCAAGCCCAAAATCACACGATTTCATATGGGTATTTGGAAATGAAATCAAAATATACAGGTGAATTGTTAAATTGTTCATCTCTCATGGGTAATTTAACAAATTTCTTTTTTTTTTAATGAAAAAATTATGTACGGACTCTTTTTTTTTTGCTGGGGGGGGGGGGGTGTCAATTACCAAATGGGGTATCTGTTGGCAGTTTGGCTGAAATTAACATCCCCCCTCTTGCGGCATTTTTTTCTTTCTAAGTTCCCCTACTGTTCGGCAATGCAAACACCGGACAGGGGGGGGCTACTCTTAAGTGAGCTGCTTTTTGATGTCCGGTACCTCAAATAACGAATAGCGAATATCTGAGTCCG
Organism: Amborella trichopoda; assembly: GCF_054954075.1. Classification (NCBI taxonomy): domain Eukaryota; kingdom Viridiplantae; phylum Streptophyta; class Magnoliopsida; order Amborellales; family Amborellaceae; genus Amborella; species Amborella trichopoda. The sequence continues at coordinate 2,805,510 of NC_142344.1, forward strand.
GGAGTGCCTTGTCGACCATGCTTACGTCGACATCTTGAAACAAAATAAAGAAACAGTAAGTAATGGGGCAAAAAGAAAAGATATAGAGAAGAAGCCAGGACTTGGAAAAGAGAGGAATACGAGTGGGTGAAACCTTCTTGGAATTAGTCCTCCTTGTCATCTTGAATACAAATCCTCAATAAGAAAAACTCGAGAGGGTCTCTAGCTGTACCTCCTCGGAAATAGCACCCCCGGGCACCTGAGACCCATCAAGAAACAAGCAAATGAACCAAATTTATAACAAGATTAAGGAGCAGTCACTAAACCCTGGAAAGAAAAAATGGAACAGGGGAATAGAGTGGCGTGAGACTGTAGATGGGTCCAATCTCCATTTCTTAAAGTTTTCTTCAAGGATGTTTATGAGGCGGTCGCAGTCCTTGCGCCCTTTTTCCATCACACGCAGTCAACCATGGAGTCACGGAATCCCTACATTCGGAAATCAAAACCCGAAACACACTTTCATCAAACTCCACAAAATAAAAAATAGCTCCATCTTTGAAAAGAAGAGGGGTAGAGAGGGGTGAGAGAGAGAGAGGTGAGTGAGAGGCAGCATGAGAGGCTCAAAAGATGGGGAGAGAGAATTTGGATTAGAGAGGCAGCGGGATAGAGAGTTCGATGTAGTTAGCTCTCCGGTATTTGAAGTACCGGCTAGCAAAGAACAATTCACTTAAGAATAGCCCCCTTGTTTGGTGTTTGCATTGCCGGGTAGGGGGGGCAACTTAAGGGGAAAAAAAACGCCGCGGGACCGGGGGGGTTGGGGGTGGGTGGTGCTCATACTTTTGGGCAAGTGACACCCCATTTGGTAATTCACCCGCAACCCAAAAGTGTCTGTATGTAATTTGTTATTTTTTAATTTGTGTGAAAAAATGCTAACATTATCCAAATGCTTCTAAACCTTCATAAATTTTTATCGGCTCACATCCAAAGAAAAGCAGATTTTGGTACATCCAAACGAGTCATTAAGGTTCGCCCATTCATGGTCATACATAATGATTCATATGACATTGCATAAAGGTTCGAGTCCTCATGACAGCTTGACTTATGCACATTGTTTCCTGATTTGCCCTTCTAGGATCAAAAGTATCCTGCAACTGGTTCGGTGTGGTTTGTAGTTGTTGTCTCACAATGATTTTAGCAAATTGTTTTGACATTTTTTTGACATTGAACCTTTGGAAAATCAAACTAGAATTCAACCCACATGTGAGAGAGAGAGAGTGAGAGAGAGAGAGGGGGTGGGGGGGAATCCTCTTGGGTGTGTTTATGCAGTTTATTTTGGGCATGTGCATGCATCTTGTGTGCATGCACTTGATATGGCCATTATGCAAGCGTCCACTGTCTTCGTGTGCCCAACCAATTAGCAGCCATGCATGAGAGAAAGTTCTTAATTGTTATCCAACATTGTTTACATGTGGAGAGCCATCGCCTTCCCATGCTAACTCATAAAGAAGCCCGCTTTGTTAGCCACCTTTTTCACTTCAATGAGATGGGATCTTAAGTACCTTTTGTAGACATGGACTCATCATCTTTTATCTCTGATGAGCTTTCAATCTTTCGCTGCCTTTTATTGCCCCCTTTTGTAGACATGCACTCATCATATTTTATGAGCATGGGTGACATGATGTGTGACCGAAAACTCTATGTAGGTGGTGTAAGAAAACCAAAATGTCTAAAAGAAACGAATGGAGAACACCAAAACAAACTAGCTCTGTAAAAGAGCCAAGTGGAAGAAAGTAGTAGGATAGTTAGATGAGCAGGATCCTGGCTTATAGTAATGCTGGGCATCAGTGTTGCATCAGTGCTCTTGGATCACTACTATGGAATCTGGCCTGCAACGAGAATACCAGCACTTATTATCATCTAATTACCTTATCCTGCGGCCACCCTTCGTTGATAATTTTATGCTCCTAACTGGAACATAGCCACCTCTCTCCCTAAAAAAAACATGCTCTCGATTCTGGACCCAAAAGGACATACCTCAATTCCCATATTTGCTCAATTCCTTCATTGTGCACGCAAATTTTTCTTGTAGTTCGTTGTTACCACAGTTGCTATCAGTGTTGTGTCGTACTCCACTATAGTGCCTGTCCCATTTTTCTTTTAACCTACTATTGGATTGTTGATTTCTCATTTCATTTCCCTGATGTACTCATAACCATGTTTGTTATAAAGGCTCCATCCTATTGCTTGAAGTATAACGAATGTCCTATCTTACCTACTTACTTTCTTATAATTTCTCTCTATTATTTTATATTTTCATGGCAAGGGTTGGATAGTTTTCAACCACGGCTAAACATGATAGTTGACCGATGGTTGCATTGCCTGCATTACCTCACTTGCGTGGTTGATGTTGGCTTGTAATAGCTTTTGAATCTTGTAATGAGATAGTCTGATTTTTATTTTCTATAGACATGCCCTCATCAGTGTTTTAAAAAGCTGAATGCTGCCAAAAGCCGGGGGGGGGGGGGGCCCGATGCAATGCGGATGCGGCTGCATCGGCGACGCGGTCAATAAATATAAAAAAAATCTAAAAAAATAGATTAATATATAGATAAAATATATGAAGGTGATATATGTGATAGTAGGTATTTTAGTTTATTCATTAACTCCAAAAGTATCAGCTGTCGGAGATTCTATGTCCATTATCCTTTGATAGAAACTAGAAACTTGAACCTAGATTCATAAAACATTCAACAATCAACAACCATAAGCACAAATTTGCAACCACAAACTTTAAAGTTACAAAATAGTGATACTACAAACCAAAAGTCCATGTCTCCATGATGATTAAAGAGTTATGAAGTCAAGCTCAAGAAGAGTTAATACAATCTTCAAGTTCTTCTGCTGTGGTAGAAAATTGGAATTAGATAAATAAGATTTTTGATTAGAAAATTGAAAATTGAAATTGAAATTCAAGAAATGAGGATTAAGGAATAAGGACATACATGCTCAAATGCACTCCAATGCGCTCACAACCAGATGAGCTGCATGTGAGATTCAACACTCGAATAGCGAAATATTGTAGATTTGGTGTCCCCTGTCTCGCTTCCATATAATGCCCACCATGCAATTGTATAATATTTTATAATTTAGATTATAGATAAAAATTAAGGGTAAACAATGGAACTATACATAAAGTCATACACAAGCAATGGTACTTTTGGCCTTTACCCGGATTTGTAGTGTCTCTATTTTGAGTAGCGATCTCTCTCCTAAAGTTTCCCAAGCCTAACTTGAACTTAATCAATTCATGGCTCTGGATCTCATCTTGGATACCTTTGTCAGGCACCAACCTCTTAAGCACATATAAGAACCCACTATTTATTACACGATCTGACTCAATGGATGGGTGCTTGTAGTGAAGAGATGTGTGTAGAAAGTAATCGGTTGCATGGAGGTGCTTGTGAAGCTGGGTGTCCCATCTCCTATCAATAATATCAAGTATAGCTTTGTGTTTATTTTCATCATCCTTTAAAATATTTTTATCTTTGCTCTTGCCGTAGTTATTGCCTCATGTATATCGCCTATGTCGGGCTTCACATCACCATCAACCAGTCGAAGCACTCTCATTAAAAGGCGAGCCACCTCCAATGCAAGAATCATTTGAGTCCAAAAAGATGTTTTCAAGATAATTTGTTCAACCTTTCTCCCATCCTTATACTTTGACCATTTACTTTGACTCCATTGCTCTGAAGCAAACATGATCCTCAAGGCACTTTTTGATTGGCTAAGCTTCAAAGAGTGAGAAATGACGTGGCAAATTTGTACAACAGACATAGCTCTTGAAATCACCCTACTAAATAAGATGTACCCAATTCTATAAGTATAATATTAACACAATTAGCTATGCAAGGAGTCCAAAACATGTGTCCTCTTCAAAGTCAAGAGATGCCCAGGTGCAACATAATCGGTACCAATGTTAGTGACAATTAGTACCACATTTTTCTCTCCAACAAACTCTACAATATCATCCATCAAGCCACATAAGTATGTAGCATCATGTGACTTGTCTGATGCCTCAACAGACTTAACAAAAAAAGTATCAGTTGGATAGGTAACCAAAAAATTAATGAATGGCCTCAACTTCCCATTGGACCAACCATCACACATAATAGTGGCCCCATATTTCTCCCACCCTTCTCTTTGAGAAATCCAAAATTTTCCCTAACCTCATGTAGTGAAGGAGGAACAAGTCCTGGGCCATATTGCTCAATTGCCTGCAAAACTATCGAGGGTTATACTATTAAAACGAATGCCGACCATGTAAAACCACTTTGCTATAAACTTACGTACCGACTTCTTCTGTTATTTCTTGTATCTACTTTCAATTGTGATTTGTTTTGTTTTTTTTTTTTCCTCGTTCGAACCACAATTTCGGGGCTAGAAGTGAAAAAAACATCCATTGGCCCCTTAGATAGGTTCCTTTTTTCAACATTACCACCAATATTTATAATCTTCTCTCTTGAGATTGGAGTACCCCTTTGCCTCATGACAACGTCTGATATATCATCATCATCATCATCAATATCATCATTAACTAATTGCATATCATCAAGTAATTATTTTTTTTTTCTTTTTTTTCTTCTCTTTATCTTTTTTCAAGCTATCCATATATTCTCTAATCTCCCTTTTTATCTTGTTGGTAGCTTATGGGCATGCTCTTACATTCCTAGAAATACCGGCTAAGTGTTCTTTTTGTCGAAAAATACTTCCCATATAAGTATTTCCACAAAGCATACACATCACACTAATTCGATCTTTCGGATTTTTAAGTTTAGCTTATTTCCAAGTAGGATCTTTATTACTAGAAGATTGGGAAGAAGACATTGCCCAAAAAAAAAAAAGTATTACTGTAGAAGGAAAAAAAAGTTCCCGCTTATTGAAGCAAGTATCGATTTTTTCCTGGCCTTTGAAATCCTCGATTTGTAGTCACAAGTTCAACTAAACTTCCCCAAATCAACACCCAAAATGTTCAAATCAAAATCCAAGTATCAACAAATCCCCAAATCGAAGATCTCCACCAAAAAAATTTCGGCCTAATTTTTTTTTTTTTGATTGATTGGATCACAAAAAAGCTACGAATGTGACTCAAAAATGTCGATTAAGGGGTTTAATCCCCCCCAATCCTTTCCCCCCAATTTCGAAGGTCAAATGACCTTTTTTCCCATCCCTGAGGGGCATTGTTTTGAAAAAAAACTGTGGAACATGATGCGGCCTGATGTGCCCTATGCGCTATGCAGCTCTGATGTGGCAAGATGCGCTGCATATGCGGGCGCATCCCTCCAAATTGCATATGTGGTGATTTTTTATGCGTTGCTCAGCGCCTACCGCATGATGCGCCTGCATTTGAAAACACTGACCCTCATTATTGATAAATCATCGTTTAAACAATTAATTTGGATAATGAATTATCTGACGTTTGACTGTGTCCATCATAAAATTATCTGAAATAAACTTATAGGCAGTTTTACATATAAGTTTATCTTTTTTAATAGCTGTTTCTTACTTTAATCAGAGTAATTTATTGAGAATCACTTGTTTTTAGCTAGAAGTAGCTAAAAGTCGCTAGAAATGGCCAAAAGAGTTACTCATTTTGAGTTTTACTCTAGTGTACTAAAAATAATTAAATATTGTTATACTTGATACAAAACATTCACCAAACAGCTAACATACTAATTTTATGAAGAGACATTAATTTTAAACAAGATACTGTACTCCTTGTAAAGTTAACTGTCATCCAAACAGGTCCTATATCTAGTCAAGTATTTGTCAATGCATTAGATAGCATTAGTAACTAGTATTTGTTCTTCTGGGCGATCATTATTTGTGCCTAACATGGCAGATGACAAGAGTAGATGTAGCCTTGAGTTTCCCGTTGTGCCTAACATGACAGATGACAAGAGTAGATGTAGCCTTGAGTTTCCCGTTGTGCCTAACATGACAGATGGCAAGAGTAGATGTAGCCTTGAGTTTGCCGTTCATATGGTATTTATTGTACTTTGTGCACTCCATTCAGGAAAAGTGACACTTGTTCTTGAATTGCTTTTCTTGATGTTAAGCACTAAGACAAAGGTATTTAGGTTTTTATATGTTATTTATTTAAACTTTAGTTGTGTATATGCAAACCAAGGTACTGATGTTGTCTTATTTGAAAAAGCTAGCACATTTTTGTTGAGTCACACTGACTTGCCATTTTATAGTGCAAGAAATTCAATATTGTCCTTGCATCTTGATACTTCAGTTGTTGGCATGCAGATGACTTGTCAGTTGCTTGGAGTAATCTTTGAGGAAAAAAGTCCAGAGGAGTTGCAGGTAAACAAAATGGGTGAAACTTCCTTCCATTACCAACTGCAGAACTAGATAAATTGATCCTGTTCTTGTCGTGTGGCAGGAACATGCAACTGTGAGGCCTCTTGCTGCAGAAGTTTTGATGGAAATATCTAAATCTTGTGACCTTTATCTCATGGAACGAATTATTGATGATAAAAGTGGGGTGCGTTTGTAATTTCGGCTCTTTCTTGCTATGATCATATCATATTTTGGTGCCATATTGTGGCCCTGAATGCACTGAATTTCTTCAGTTTGGTCTTCAGCACATGCCTGATCTGCGCACCCAATATTGAAACATGTGTTTTTTGACTGCTCACTTCCTTTTTGCTTCCTGTTCATTCCTAATTCTATCTTGATATGTATCAAGGCACTTTTTTGATACTGATATCAAGGTACTTTTTTCCAATAGAGATAATCAGATAAGGGCAAATTGCATTGTTTTTCTCTAATTTTTGAAAAGAATATAAACTATTCTCTGGTGGCATTTTAAGTTATTACAGTCGTCAATCAACCATAAGGTTATGCTGCATTCTGTTGAATTGCATTTTGATGCGTTCATTCAAGACAATTTGCAAACCACTGGCTGTTTGCATAGCTGTTTTTAACATCCCTGAGCATTCCAAAAAAAAAAAAATCCTTGAGCAAGACAGCTAACATGTTTTTCAGGTTTGCAAACATTAATCCAGGGTTGAAGAGTAGATTTATTTGGAAATATTAGTTCTCCAGTCGGTTGACATTTTTGTCTTCTACATCTATAGCTATGTGGTATATGCACACAATGTTGCTCATAGGTCTCGGGAGTCAGATTTATGAACAGCAAGTTCAGCTGATATTGTTTTAGTTTTGACAAGAACTAGTCTTTTACAGGAAATAGCTCTTTCAGCGTTGGAGGCTGCTGGACTCTTTACAAGTGGTGGCTTGATTAAAGATAAGGTAAACTTGAATTATATTATTTTCTGTCAGGTGATCTTTGAAGTGCTGGACATGTTTTTGATTTGCATAGATGTTAGTTTTTGTTGCTCTATAAGTTTTATTATCTATTGACAGACTATATGATGAATTATTTCTTTTGATTATATCGTTTTTGTCTTTTGGGGTTGATAAAACGATATTTCTCCTCAACTGACATTGTAGGTATCTGCAAGATTTTTCTGCCTATGCTACCTCCTTCAATTTTTGTCGTGAAATGCTTCCAATTGTTTATAGTCTAACTCGTGTTTGCTTTTTTTTTTTGCCAAAGTGTTGTGAACTTGTAAATGTGCTTTCAATTATTGACTGTATTCTGTTGTGTTTTTGCCATAGGTTCTCTTCTGTAGCACAGAGAATGGGAGATCCTCCTTTGTCCGGCAACTTGAGCCAGATTGGCATGTTGACACAAATATTGAGATAATATCTCAATTAGCTGTATGCATCCTTTTTTCGCCTTATATGCAATAAATCCTGCATATTTCACCTCAAAGGCCAAAATCCAACTATGTGTTATGCCTGTACTTTTTTTTTAATTCCATTAATATGACCTGGCTATTTTTCTTTCTTTCTATAAGCTGAAAGTGATTCACTCCAAAATTCACCCATTATTTGACTGAAAGGGCTGGAATTTTAGTTCTTTGCCTAAACGATAACCCCGATCCTTTTTGCCACCACTTGATCTTGTAATGCTGAGGTTTACCATAATCCTGTACTTGGCTGCAAAAAAGCATCCACCACTCATTCCTGCTGATGGGCAGTGGAGATCTACTAGAATGCCCACCAGGACTTCATTTCCACCATCTGTTATTAGGAATGGTGGATGGTGAATGCTTGGTTGTAGTACCATATTTGTTTATTGTATGTTTTCCTAAATGACCTTTTTTTTTGTTTTTTGTTTTTTTTGTACTTAGCATTACCTTCTTTTATTTATTTTCATTGTTTGTTTTGAATTTTCATTTTTTTGTCAATCTGGGGTTTGTGCCGTATCAGCGGTTCATCCGATATCAACTACACATCTCACCAGCTGGACCCCCCCATATTGCCTCTAATGTGTTCGGTTCGACGAGCTTGGAGCATTACTTCTCTCTCTTAGATCAATGCTGACACAAAAAGGTTTGGATCCAATTATTCCATAAAGATATATGTTCAGAATGAATATATATAATGAGTTTGCTTCCCTGGTTTTGGTGAGGGCCTTAATTTACATGAATCAATGCATGCGATGTGGTCTTGAGAATGCCATGAAGTGGCGACTGTACTGGGGTGTACAAAGCTTATGGTGGTTAGGTCTATTGATTTCATTTTTTGTCTTGTGAACACTACATTTCCTGCTGTTTTCTTTCTTCTCTATTTGTTGCTGCACTAATATTTGCTTGCGAGGTTTTTATAGACAGCAGGGTATTGGCTTATTCATGTCACATTGAAAACTACTCAGAATTCAAAGTCATGGTAGTTGTAAATTAATGTATGAGTTGACTATGGTTTGGGTTTTCCTTCCTTGTTTGTTAATAATTTCTTTTGTTCTAAAATGATCTAAAGTGCTTCAAAATGCATTTGGATGAGTTGTATTAGCTTGCAAAACTGACCTTAGTGTGCACTGGTTTTGCAATTTCTTTTTTCTGAGGAGCTTATGAAATCTTGGTATTGGGGTAAATTTCGGAGGGTTCAGGTGGTTTCTTAAACCAGATAGTTCCCTTTGTTGAGTCGATGGATTATTTTCCAAGAAAAAGTGGTTAAAATTCAACCTGAGGACCACCTCCATGGATTTATACCATAATGTGGTTCCCTTTGCTGGGTCAATGAAAGTATTATTTTGAAAAGAAGTGGAGAAACATCGGAAATAGCGAACTTAAACATGCGCCTTTCAAGGAAATTGGGCTAGAGCTTGCACGCCCCAGTGGCCCCGCTCAGAAAATATAGGACATGTGGCATGTGGCCTATACCAGCCGGGACACTGGTTGCAGCCTGGACAAGGCTGGCTTGGGCCCAGCCCAGAGGGGGCCCAGACTGATGGTTGGCGAGGCAGGCTCGGCCCAGGTCCAGTCCATTGCCAGCCATTTTGGTCAATTTTTTGAGTGGCTTTTAGGTGCGCTTGTGATGGACTAGTGTTTTGAAGTATACACGTGTAATCTTTTATGGATCGAAAGATATTTTACACTAATCAAAGGAATCGACTGATGTGCTCACTTAAATGTGAGAAAATGCTGAAGAGGGAAGATTTTAGTGGAGATTTTTTATGGTTCTCTAGTGTATTGTGGCTGAAGCAATAGGTGTAGGTTTAATCCGTTTCAATGGGTCGCTGTTGGCTCTGTCCGATTTTAAAAGTAGTGTTTTAAAACCTAGAATTGAATTTTCGATTGCCCACTCAATTGTATGTCAGCTGAATTGGTCGGTAAAAAAAGTGCAGTATCGTTCACTATTTTTGGGCTGCGACCCTGATTGCCCATCGTTTCCCGATTGTAGGGTTTTAATGTGATAAAACAAAGAGGATAAATGAATTCACCTTAAAAGGTCTGATGTGTCAAATTATCAACAAATTTGTTGTTAACCAGTGATCAAAAAATTGGACCTTAGATATGGTCAAAATTAGTATCTATCCAACAATGAATTTCCACCGTTCATTTGGTGAATTTAAAATCTAAGTCTTAACAAATTTAAAATCACTTTTTCTTTTTTTAGCATTATTAATAACATTAAATTAAAATTTTGGGAATAAAAAAATCTTTTTGAGGCCTATATCTAACCATCTCAATAAAATAGATGGCTTATATTAATTAGGGTAGAACGAAAACTTTCTAGACCATTTTTTCAAAATTTTCTTTTTAATGATTCTTTTTAAGAATGAAAAGAGTGGACATTTAAAAATTTGTGTTAAACAAATATCTCTAATATAGTTTTGAAGATGTTTGCATAATATTACACTACAATAACTGTTGCATGAAATTATTCCCGAGATTAGAGGGTTTCTCAATATTAAAAAACCTTTTTCAATGGATATTTGAGGTGCATCTTTAATTTTACATTTTAAGCTTGCAACTTTATATAAATTTTTTCTTTTTTAAAATATGGGAATTTATCAATTTACTTGAATATCATTTGAACATTTTGCCTTTCATCAATTGATCGAGTCATAGCGTCTTTTAATTTTATTTATTTTCCTTTTTGTCAAATTAAGTTCAAATTTTGGGTATCCATGTTGTGCGGAAATGCACACCAATACTAACTGCAAAATAGAAAATTGAAGGAAATAAAATTGATAAATATAAATGAATCTTGTAGTGGATTATTAGTCATCCATAATTATTGAATGATTTTTTAATTTTCTAATGGTACCGTGAGTAATGTATATGACAAAAAGGAAAAGTTTAAAATAAAGGTATAGAAAGGGTGTGGTTTGTATAGAGTTGAGGCCCTTCAAATAGTGTTGAGAAATGTGGTTTCAATACTGAATCTTTGTGATAGCTTTAAAATATATTTTCATCTTTAATCTTAAAATTTAAAGTTTAAAAAATAATGTAGATGGAGCAAATCTATGAAAATTTGAAAAACTTGAAAATTGACGGTTCAAAATTGCGTAACAAGATGCACTATGTTCAAAACTTGTTATCGATTTTTTTTTCATGTCTATGCATCTTGATGTCGAGATGATGAATTCGAGGATATTTGGACATCAGAACAACCTCTTCTAGTGAAATTTTGAGGTGGGCTCTAAATTGTTTGTTTAGAGCTTCGGCTCTATATAGACCTTTTGGTTAGAGCTTCGGCTCTATATAAACCTTTTCCTCATAGAAATAGGTAAAGGCTCACCTCTGCACCGTACCCAAAACTATCTTTCGAGCATAAGGGAGCCTTCAAATCAATCATTATCATTGTGAAAAAAAATTAAGACTTCAAGCCATAAAGACATTGCATATTGTAATGCATTATCTAGGCAGTTAATTTTTAAGTGTTCACATGTCTGTACCTTTTTTGTCAGCAACAAATTTTATAATTCGGGTGGAAATAGATTTTGGAGCCGTTTTAAGGATTTCTCATGCCCAAAGTGTTTTCCAGGCCAGAATTAGTGGTTAGGATGTACTTTTCTTCATAACTTCCAAGCCTTATAGAAACTGCATCCATAAAATAGAAACATACAATTAGAAGTGGGACTTTGAGCACAAAATACAAAATAGAATTTTATATAAATTTTCCACAAAAAAATAGCACAAACAGCTCCATCTCTTCTTACAGTTTCTGGAAAAGTTCCATGTTCAACACATCTGCGAAAGAAACCTTTTTCCCTATGAACAACTCCAACTCTAATAACTTAACAAGTTACTTTTTTCCTTGCAAATATATTTGCCCATGTGTTACATTTTTATCAAAACTATATGGGGAAAAATTCAGAATTTCCAATCTTTCTAAACTCAAGTTCGCTTTCAATTTATTTCTTTTTGTGTGGTCCTGCATTGAATGGGTTAAGAGTGGTCCTTTAATTAGGTGGCATCCTAATGTGGGGTTAGAGGCCCGGGTATAGTTTTTTATCCTTAGACAATGGATCTAAAAATTTCTTAATCTCGTCCAACATAAATTTAACTTTAAATTATATATCAGATGAACTAAAATAAACCTCCTAAATAACCCCAAAATAAATTTCAAATAATTCATATTTAAAACTCAAAACTTTTTTATTTCTAAGATGGATACTAGGTTGGCTAAGGCGACCCACAAAAACCACCCTAGATGGTAAATTACATTTGTTTTCTTTGTGATTTGGCTATCTAAGCCATAATATGAAGTGACATCCAAACACCACATAAACTATCTAAAATAAACTCCTGCCTCCCCTCCTCTCTCCCACCTTTTCTAAAACGGTGCAATTTCTACAAAGTGTGAACCTTAAAAAAATCGAAGTAATGTACACTAGCAAACACTGTCTGAAGAATGCTGGAAGCTCGAACATTTATTTTCCTCATTTAAAAAAGGGTGAGTTTTGTATAAGGCGCCAACTTATACTATATAAGGAAGGTAGGTATGTCTCTAAATTTTACGGGAAGATGTAGTTTCGGCGTCAGAAACTTTATAATAACTTAAAAGTCTATGTTCAATGCTATTATAAATTAATTATTCTAAAATAGCACACATTAAGTAGATCTATAAACAATTGAAAATATTAAACATAGACGGTCTAGATATTTTATTACTAGATGCATTACTTTTAAAGCTTGAAATTCTTTTTTTTTTTTTTTATATCCATACGTCTCGAGGTTAAGATGATCAATTAGAAAGTTTACTTCATAATACTTTTTATACTAGATTTTTTAGGGGCACCTTACTTCAATAGTATAAGTTTGCAACTTTATATAAAAAATTTTACTATAAAATTTAAAGTCCCAAGGGTGAGATTTACGTAAGATCATATGCAACCTTAAACATTCCAAGTAAGGCGCACCTCAAATAAGATACAGTTTTGTTGTCGAAATTTTATTGGATGTTCCGAGAATCTATTTTCATCTCCAGTAATAAAATTCTAAACTTACTAGAGTTCATATCATGCAAATCTATAAACGCACAAATTTTTTTGAAAATGGACGATCAAGATAATGTGTTGTAAGATGTACTATTTTTGGGATTTTTTTTCTTTTTCTTTTTCCAAATCCATGTATCTAGATATTGAGATGATCAATTAGAAAATTTTCTAATGTCAAAATAGCATTTTCTAAGGAATGGGGTTGAGGTCGTGGTGACAGCACCACTTGAACCTCAACTTCCGGTCTAGGTTTCCATTCCTACTAACGCATTTAAAAACCATTAATTATTTCTAAAAATGGGTTGGGGTCAGTATTCCCCACTGATCTACCCAAAAAAATATCCTTTTCTAACATAGTTTTGATGTGTACCTTATTTGTACAATTTAAGGTGTCAACCTTACATAAGCTTTTTTTAAGTTCCAATTATAGTACAAATCTAATATGTCTATACATATTGAAAAATCTTAAAAATAGACGATCTATCTAGATAATATGTTAAGTGAACTACTTATATAACTTACCCAAAAAAACATAAATTTATATAGTTCAAACTTTTAAGTAAAAAAGTTTATATAAGGGTGAGGCCTTAAACAATCAAATCAAGACGCACTTCAAAAGTTCACTAGAAGAGATTGTTTTGATGTTGAAAAACCCTCAATTTGATTATCTCCACCTCAAGCTATAACTATATGGACATGAGAAAATATAGATTTCAAATATTAGAATAGTGCATCCTATAAATAATATCTAGACCGTCTAATTTCTATACTATTTTTTAATCTTAAATTACTTCGAAATTTTAAATGGGCATATATACCCAAAATTTTCTCTAACATATCCATGACGAGGAGGTCAAATGACAAGATTTTCTAACATCCAAGCGATCTTTGCGTTTTATCCAAAAATGAAGTTTTTATAAGGCCTAGGCTCTATTTAAACAAAATAAAGCCTCATTTCAAATATTCGCACTTTACATGATGAGAAGCTCCAGGATAACTTGAAAATAAAATTTCTAACACTAACAATAAAATTTGAAACTCAAAAAATAGTACAAATCTTGAATAATTAATTTTAAAACGAAACATGTGGTCTAGATAATTGTTTACAATATATACGCTTGAAATCCTAATTTTATTTCACAACCATAAATATTCAAGCAGAGATGATCGACATAAAGGTTTTCTTTTAAATAATATTTGATGAGTTTTACAATATACACAGCTTGAAATCCTAATTTTATTTCACAACCATAAATGTTCAAGCCAAGCCGAGATGAACGACGTAAAGGTTTTCGTTTAATATTATTTGATGAGTTATAAGGTGGAGCTTTACTTATTTTATAGGGCTGCAGGCCTATCAAACCATATTCTTTTATTTTATCCAAAATCTATTAAAACGAACTTTACGCGGCAATAAGATATAGGATTCAAATTGAAAGCATTAGACACCCGATTGAAGCGTATAAATCGTTGGGATTTTCTTGATTCTGATAAACATTAGGACACTATAAAATTTCGGGATTAAGATTCTTTTTAAACTAATCTGCGTATAAATCGTTGGGATTTTCTTGATATATTCTGATATACATTAGGACACTATAAAATTTCGGGATTAAGATTCTTTTTAAACTAATCTCCGCATAAATCGTTGGGATGTTCTTGATTCTGATAAACATTAGGACACTATAAAATTTCGGGATTAAGATTCTTTTTAAACTAATCTGCGTATAAATCGTTGGGATTTTCTTGATATATTCTGATATACATTAGGACACTATAAAATTTCGGGATTAAGATTCTTTTCAAACTAATCTGCGTATAAATCGTTGGGATGTTCTTGATTCTGATAAACATTAGGACACTATAAAATTTCGGGATTAAGATTCTTTTTAAACTAATCTTCGTATAAATCGTTGGGATTTTCTTGATATATTCTGATATACATTAGGACACTATAAAATTTCGGGATTAAGATTCTTTTTAAACTAATCTGCGTATAAATCGTTGGGATGTTCTTGATTCTGATATACATTAGGACACTATAAAGTTTCGGGATTAAGATTCTTTTTAAACTAATCTTTCTACCTCCTCCTCTCTATCGCTCTTTAACTCTGCGTTTTGGAGAATAAGTTTGCTCTGCGTTTTGGAGAATAAGTTTGCTCTGCTATATCGCTCTCTTGCTCTGCGTTTTGGAGAAGACGCGCTCTCAGTGCTCTGAGTTTTGGAGAATAAGTTTGCTCTGCTATATCGCTTTCTTGCTCTGCGTTTTGGAAACCAGGTAACTTTTCTCTTTGTGCGAGAGAGTCTTTGCTCTCTAAAGTTCTGTAAAACCACAACATCAGGTTGGGTTTCTCTACTCAGATGAGCCCTCTTTCTCTCTCTAATCTTTTCAAAACCTGAGAGATTTCCTCCTCTGTTATCTGTACCCTCTGTATGCAATAGTTTGGTTTCTCCATGTATAGTTTTTCTTCTCTCTCTTTGTATTCACAAGATGTGATATGTGGCTTAGATTTCTACGATTAGGAATTAAGATTTGTATATTTCACTCTCTCTTGTTTAGGGTTTGATTTGGACATAATTTGACTGGAATTGTGGTATATGGTAGGCGTTCAAGGCTTTGATTAGAACTTTGTAAGCTTTTCCATGTACTACTATAGGGTTTACAGTTCTGAGGTTTCTAGGGTTTAAGGATATACTTACATGCATCCATTATCTACTCATTAATCTTGATCAGGTTTTAGAAAACTGTTCCCTTGAGTCCCTGTAAGGTATGATATCATTTGCTTGAAAACTTTTGAGAAATCTTACTTGGTCATGCAAGTTTGGGGTCATGAATTGATTCATATGATGGTTAGAACTTAGAAATTGCTTTCTAGGACCCTGAAACATTGCTTCTTCTCTCACTTGCCAACTTGCACATGAAGCTTCCATTTCGTAATTAGCCAGAAAATCAATTTGGACAGTGAAACCTTGTTTTGAGGAATTTAAAGATTTTATATGCATACAGTCAATTAGATTTGATTTGATTTGATTAGTAATGGTGGGAGAGTTACAAGATCATGGATTAGGAGCTTTTTATCTCTTATGATGATCAAGCTTCAGTTCTGAAGTATTAAGCTAAGAGTTACAGATACAACATATACTCTAAGTAATAGCGAACTTCTTAAACAATAAATTTTTTTAACCTGAGTTTATATCTATGATATTCTATATTCTAAGGATGATACAAAAGCTTACTACAGGTTGACCTGAAGAGAACTTCTGTTAAGAAATTGGCTTTAATTATAGCTTCTGAAAAGTTAAAAGTTTGTTTCCTAAATGGTTTTTGAAGTGTTCTTCATCATGGGCAGTTCTCTTGAGGTTAGAAATAGTTCATGCTATGGGGAAGGATGTTGCTTTGAAAATTCTTAAAATGAAAAATTCTTTTAGCCATAGCGAAGGATACACGCACATATATAATATACATATTTTTACATTGTTAGCAAGATCATTAATAAGTATAAAAGATATACAACTATAAATGTTGTTTAAGATATACACCATTTACGTTCTGTAATGGGACATTATTCACACTTTTTACTGTTATCGAATAATTTTTTATTCCTTCTCTTGTCAGGAAGTCCTCGTAACTTGTTTGATTCTCTCCAAATATGTCTAAACCCAACTTCAGAAATTTCACATACTTCAAAATTTCTCCAAGAATCTCTCCAAGCACCTTTGGCATGATTGCGTTCAATGAGTCATCCTTTTACCAAAATTGGACACCAATTAGAATCCATACCTAGCAATATGATTTGTATCAGTCTATGCAGTATTTGCTTCTTCTTCTTCTTTTTTTAAAATACCTTTATGCACTTTGTTGTTATGTAATTAGGGTTAAGTTTAGAATTTGGATGCCCTTGCTATTAGTTCTTCATGATTCCTCTTTATGAATTGGTTTCTTTTCCTTGTTCTTTTTTTTTTCTGTTTTCTTTTGGAATTGGCATTTTCTATCATTGATTGCTTGACATAATTGTTCAATTTATATGATATGTGATTTGATTATTTCAACCAGTGTCTGAGCTGAGTATTTGAAATATGGGGAAGAGGAAGTCCAGGACCGTGCTTCCAAAGAAGAAGCTACCCAAGCTTGATACGACATTTTGCTGCCCGTTCTGTAACCATCCTGATAGTGTTGATTGCATAATGTGAGTAGCTTTTCCTGGTAATAATCTTTATTTTCCCTATAATAATTTTTCTGGGTGTCCATTTGTATCTATCGATGGTGCATTTTAAAGTGCTGAACATGTCACCGCTAAAAGAGATGAGAAGCTTTGTTGGGCAGGCCTTCGCTCTAATCTTAAATTGGCCAACACGCTGCTTTATCGTGTACTGAGTACTGTCTCTTTTGAGACCTTTGCGTTTGTATCTCTGAAATGAGCAAAAGATTATTATGCTTTGTTGCATTTTTTAATTTGAATTCATATTTCAATTGAGTTCTACAGTCTTTCTTTTTCAATCCCAAAAGTTTCATATTACTATTATTCTTTCATTTTCATTAGTTGTGTCTGTCTTTTGTTTTCTTTTTTCTTTTCTAGCCTGCAAATGGACTGATATATGTCTCTGGATGAGTACTCTGACTTACCTATTATGGTGGGTATTAACGGATAATGTTATTCTTCAGAGATCGAAAGCTAAAGATTGGGGAGGCTATTTGCAGGGTTTGCGAAGTGGGATATGCAACCAAGATTCATGGTATATCTAAAAACCTCTCTAATATAGAACTGAATTTAGATTTCTACAAATCTAATATATTTCCTATCTCGCCCTTATCATTCTGCGATATCGTGGCCATCTTCGCGTCTTTTCAATTATTTAACTTTAATTCTAACAAAAGTTGAACTTTTGTATTTGTAGCTGTCCAAAATCAAAATATGGTAAACTGCTATTTGTGCCTTTTCTTTAAGCATTACTCTGACCCAATTCCTTATTTCTCTGTTTTTGCAGCTTTAACGGAACCCATTGACATGTAAGTGGCTTTAACCATCTGTTCATTTCTTTTCTTTTCTTTTGGAACTCCATAGCCATTTGATATGTTTAATGTTAGGCTTCATTACCCTTAAGTTATGCAATCAAGTTGGTTAACTAAATTTTTTTTGTTACAGTTAGTTTCAAAAACAAAATAAGATGTACTGGAATCAAAATAAGAAATGTAAAAATTAGATCTCGAAGAAATGATAAAGCTGCCTAGTGCCCAATGCTATCAGAAAACATAGTAAATGAAACTAAAATACGAATGGATTGCCCAATTCTCTCTAATGTTGCCACACTCCCGGCATTCTTACACAATTTCTGTGTGTGTGATATATATATATATATAGGAAAAAGCTAACAATAGCTGGGCAGCTATAATGAATAGTAATATAGGTGGAATGAGAGCCGTCAGATCTTCATGTGGTTTAGAATGCATATCACTATATGAATTTTAATATTTCTTCTAAAAATCAGATCATAATGAAATTTTTGACGTGTGTCCTATAAAATAGGATGCACAATTAATATATATATATAAAATATTTCTTAAAATATAAAATGATTGAAGTATACCCTTGAAAAATTACGGAGGTAATTTAGATATTTTAAATTGTTTAATTTTTTTTTATATTTTTATATGGTGCGCAATAGTTTTAGGTATATACATCCCAAATCATCTTAATCAGATTTATAGAAAAAACATTAAAATTCATATAGTGATATGCATTTTGAACCACATGATGAAGATCTGAAGGTTAGGATTTCACCTATATTACTATTCATTATAGCAACCCAGCTCTCTCTCTCTCTCTCTCTCTCTCTCTCTCTCTCTCTCTCTATATATATATATATATATATATATATATATATATATATATATATATATATATATATATATATATATATATATATGTGTGTGTGTGTGTGTGTGTGTGCAGTTTTCTTATAGTTGCAACCTTAAACAATCCAATTAAGGCGCACCTTCAAATTTTATGATAACAAATAATTTTGATGTAAAATATTCTTAAGGATTATCTCAAAATCTATTTTCATATCTAATTTTAAAATTTTAAACTTCGAAAATAGTTAAAATCAAGTAGGTCAATAAATATATGAAAATTTTGAAAATGGACAGTCTAGATAATGTGTTGTAAGATGCACTATTTATGGGACTAATTTTTTTTTTTTTTTTCATAGTCATATATCTCGATGTCGAAATGATCAATTAGATGGCTTTTCAACATTAAAACAACATCTTTTGATGGATTTTGAGGTGCATCTGTAGTTCTACATTTTAAGGTCTCAACTTTATATAAACTTGAGAGAGGGGAATAAGAAACACTTGGTATTGTGAGGTTTAATGTCAAATGTAGTGGACTTCTTATCGCCTTACTAATTTTGCAGTTATTGCGAATGGGTGGACGCATGTGAAGCTGCAAACGCTCCAAAGCCTTGAATCTTAATCATTATTAGAAGATGGACGCTCCAAAGCCTTGAATCTTGGATGCAAAAAATGATATGATTTGGAGAGTTGCCCTATTTGTACAAGACTTGATGGATTCTTTTTTTCTCGATTTTTGGTGAAGAAGAGCACACAAGTTATGCATCATGTTCAGTTCTTGGATGCTGTAAATAATTAATTTTTGCTAAGATTTGTTCTTATTTATTTCATTTATTCTTTATAGCGAGTTGGTGTTGTCATTGTTTTGAAGCTATAGAAAATGTAAATGTGAGCAATTTCTCTCATGTGTATATACCACGGCCAAATTTGTGCTTAAATTCATGTATTCAAAATAAATGAATTTTTATGATGTGCAAATATGTATATGGATGGAGTGTGAGTTTATGAAATTTTGATATTTTGATTATTTATAGTCATTTAATAAATTATTTTACTTCCATTACGCGACTCTCTCTCTATCTCTCTCTCAACTATAGTTGATATCCTTGTGAAGGATACTATGCCGATTTCTTTGCACAACATACCATGCACTGTCGCTATATGGTAGATCCCGTCCCATGGGGCATCACGGTCCATTCAATTGATGGACGGATGAGATTAACCATAAGTACATGAATGTCATTTGGAATTATAATTAATCTCTACTGCCATCACTGGGCATGGATGGTGGATGGCCAGAAGTCGATCCCACGAAATTGCTCGAATTTAATCAATATTTAGAAATTTATAAAACTAAATTTTAGATTTGATAAATTTTTAAAACTAAATTTTAGATTTGAATTATATAACATGTTACATATATTTTTTATCTAATTTCACATAGGTCATTTTTCTTGTCAAATTTCTAATAGCATAATAATGGGTTCTGAAATTGCGCCTAAGATAAAAAGTCAAATGGTTCAAATTTGCGGTGTATTTTGATAAATTTCCGTAAACTTTTGCGCATGTATTTGACTTTTACAGTTAGAGGGTAACAACCATTTTACCTGAGGTATAAAATACAAAATAGAACATGTGTAAAGAAGAATACTTTTAATATTAACCCTTATATTTTGTCTAGATTTTTTTATAAATCTCTCTGGTTTTCTCTCATTGAGATTGTATCCCTTAAATCTTGAACAAAAAGTTCATATAGGTTACAACTTTATACTATTAGAAAAGGTTACATAGAAATCTAAAGAACCATACAAATAATATTGAGTAAAATAAAAACAGAAATAAAATTTACTTTGTTGATTAAGTATTTAAAAGTGGGTGTGGTTTGTACAAGGCTGAAGCGCTAAACAATCAAAGTAAGACGCATTCTCAAATAATGTCAAATTATATTATTTTAGTATCAGAAATAGTTTTTATGGCCTGAAAATTCATTTTCATCTCTAATTGTAAAATTTAAAAATTTAAAAATTTAAAAATAGTGAAGATCAAACAGATCTATGAACACTTGAAAATTGACGGTCTAGATAATACATTACAATATGTACTATTTCCAAAACTTGAAATCAATTCTTTCTCATGTCTATACATTTTGAGGTCGAGACGATCAAGTTCAAACTTTTTCAGCATCAAAACAACCTCTTCCAATGAATTTTTGAGGTGCGCCTTAATTGGATGGCTTAGGGCTTCACCCTTAGATTAGCTTTTTAGTATATTTCGAAAAGAGGTCGAGATGATTGAATTGGGGGTTTCTCAACATCAAAACAACTTATTCCAATGAATTTTTATAAGTATGCCGGTTAAGGGGGCCTCACCCTTATATAAACTTTTCGTATATTTCTCAATAGGAGCATTGCGCATGGCATGTGCAATTTGTTAGTAATATTAACATTTTAAAAATTGCATCAGTGTTTTGGTCACTGCTGTACTCTTGAACTCTGAGAGAGCGAGATGATTCCTGTGTGGGCAGGGCAGGGCAGGGCAGGGCAGTGGCCAAATACATGCACCCTGAAACCACATCTACCCCTCTTCACTGGTCGATCAAATCCTCATGAATTAACCTAAATTCCTGAGGAATCAGTGGCTCTTGTGCCAAAAATAACTAAACGCCTTGGAAGCAAATGAGAAGGATTTTTTGAAAGGTTTATCAAGCCATAAAAATGATCAAAGCTATGAAAGGTAATCACTTTGATCAAAATAACATGTCTTCACAATCAGCCAGAAGCTCATCAATCTGCTCATCAGTCCAATTTGCCACTGAAAAGTTTGTTACAGACTTCCCAGTCACTCCATGCTCAGTCCTGGGTGAGATCGTATTATCAAGCCTAGCAAAGGTGCATCTCTGATTAGGGGCTTCGACTGCATTTACATGACTTCTTTGTGGAGACTTGATGGGGTTTGGAGAGTGACATTCAGCTTGATCAGTCTTGTGACCTGCTGTGCATAAATTCTCTCCCCTTACTCTTGAAGTCTCTGTTGCTTCAGTTTCCATGGTTGGACAGTGAAGGTCAGCTCGATTGTTCACTTCACCTTGGTTTGGTGTCCATGATTTGTCTCTCATCTCTCTTGACGTCTCTGCTACTACGGTTTGCACAGCTGGTGCAGCTGGAAATTTATTTAAAGGCAAGAAGAGACTAAACTTTTTTGTGAAGCTAAAAGAAGAACCTTATCCTTTTTATCAGAAATTCTTAATAAATTGTGACAAAATGAGGGGAAGATAGGAAGAGATAGAAGGTCAAGGTTGGGAAGTATTACCTGACGTTGTGCATCTGACTGCTTAGGCAGGAGCTGCTAGTTTGGGAGGTGGCTCACTTTCTTTACTGAAGACCTGTTGAAGCACAAACCCGATTTGCATCGATTGAATTTTAGATATTATCCCAAGTAAAACTTCCCTCTTATTCTGGGAAAAAAAAAAAAAAAAAGATTCAGGACCCTAGGCCTTTTGGAATGGGGCTAGCTTGTCTCAGGGATCAAATCTCACCAGCATTCGAGAATTCGGCCCAGTTATTCGGCCTCACTAGGAGCCGAGGCAAGTTTCACCCCCCGTTTTCATCTCTCTCTCTCTACCCAGCAGAGTCTCTCTTTAAATGATCCCTCCCCCAAATATAGTTCCTGCTTTTTCTGATTTTTTTTGGAATTATTGGGATTTTTATTTTCTTTTTTCTTGCTTTTATTTGAAAGGAATTTTCATGCCAGTACACAATTCAGGTGATTCCACTGGGACTCGCTTGAGTTACTTAGCTCGAGCATGGCCTGAGTCCCAGACCAAGCATAGTATTTAAACCTTGATTATCATGCTTAACTATAAGAGATATTGAACCGAAAAAAACGAAAAATAAAAATGTGCTCTATCAATTATTATCACGAAAACCATTTCAGTTTGTTCTCTGAAAATTCTTGTTAAGAGGAAAGAAAATTAAAAAGGGAGTGCCACTCAGAAGAAAACATTAGTGGGTTTCAGAAAGATAGGCATACAGAATTCATAGGATTGTGTAGCTTGCATTATTTCAGAAATGACAATGGCTCTTATCTTTCAGGTACTTGCATCATAACTAGCTCAGGATGCATTCCTACCACCTTTTTTTTTTTTTTTTGGGTAGTACAGGGGTGGTAATCGGACTTGGTGTTGTAATAGTCAACAACTAACCAATTAAGCCAAAGACTTTTGAAATAGTAACTATCCAAAAAGAAAACATCCAAATGGTTGTACTTTTTCTTTACTCCTTGTAAAACTGGTTTCAAACCCAAGACTAATTGTCCCCAGCCACTAACCAAGAGGCTGAACCCCTTCAATATGGTTTAATGTGTCAAACGTAAAGAAGAAATTCAAATTATAGTAAATTCATGCATCAAGATAACCACAGATGATAAAACACACCTTCTTCACATTGTTCAATGTTATGTTCAAATAATGTGATGCGCGAGCAGGAGAGAAGACCACGACCTGCAAAAATGATCCTTTAGAAAGAAGTGTACAGTACGTTGGCTCATGCTAGAGGTTGGCCAAGTTCAGCAAAAGTTGCCTTGATGCATAAATAATCTCAATCGGTTACGTGGTCTATAACATGTAAATAAAGAACGATCTAGATTTCACACCAAGCATTCATAAGAAGTGTTTTAGGGCAAGGAGGCAGGATGAGACCTAGACGAGTTGTGCCCAGCACAGGTACAAGGTATCAAATTCCTCATGTCAAGAAGAACAAGAGCCAGAAACACCGATATATTATACGAGACGACAAAACCCAGCATAGTTTACTAATTCTCCATATCATGATGAGTAGCCAAAACATAAGTTATGCCTTGTTTGAATTAATGTGGATTTTCAAAGTTCATAAGTCCATATATATATATATATATCAATGAGAAAGAAGAAGAAATCCGAAAAACAGTGTCTATCTGTGCTTCGAAAAAAGTACAGAACCCAAACAGAAGAATCCATGAAACATAGGATAAGCTTTTCATCCATAGGAAAATGTAATAGAAGTTAAGGGGTGGTAAATTGTGCAAGGGTTCAAGGGCATAGAAGGTTAATTCGTGGGTGCATGCAAACAAAACTACTCTTTAGATGTGGATCCAAGAGGGGTTAGGACTCAGGTTGGAGATGGGAACATGATAGGTTTTGGGGAAACTTGAATGATGGGGTAGGTAGTCTCAACTGGAAGTTATCCATGTCCATTCATGTAGTTTTGGACAGTAAGGTCCATATCACACTTTCAAAGGAGGAGAGGAAAAGTTGTGTGGTGCAGACAGAGAAAAATCCATTTTTGAGGTAGCAGGATGAAAAAGAGGAGGTAAAGGTGGCAATCGGTCAAGCAGCCCAAACCCACTAAAAGCCCGAGCGCGGGCTAGGACCAGCAGATCATGGCTTCCCCACCCAAGTCTTAGACCGTCCAATGGGCCTGGCTCAGATTGGGATGAAAGCCTATAGTAATGCTCCTTATAAAAAAATTTAGGGAGGTCTAGTGTATCAATCTGAACAATCGGTCCATATTTGGTGGAACAAAGCAGGCAAACAAAATGGCCTCCAAAGATTCTATCTAGAGCAAACCTTAAGGCCTTTGATGAACACAATATCTTTACATCCTCTTACATTAACCCGTAACTCTTGAGTCTAAAAGGAGTATGTTAATGAAGAAAGTGTCTCTTAGGCTTCGGCTTAGTTGGAGACGTATCATTTTGGGTGAGGGAGGTCAAGGGTTCAAACACTTGCAGTGACCTAGCCTCATATGTGTGTGTGTACTAAAGAATGAAGCAATCTATCACGCGGAGGGGGATAGCATATCTTATACAGCATTTCATAGAATATTACATTATCAAAAAAAAAAAAAAAACGAATTGTAGAACTTTGAACACATCTAAAGCCATAGATATGGATGAAGAGGAACTATCTTTAAGCACTTAGTGGAACCTATTCCACAAATGAAATAAAAGAGCCAAATGCCAATCCTCAACTTGTTTGGCATTGGGAAAGGCAGAAAAAAGTAAGCATTCAAAAGCATTTCACGAGCATCCAGTTTAAGATGGCAAGTATTATTCTTTAGACATGTGATTAATTATTAAAAAGAAAATTAAAAAATAACATTTAAGACAAATAACATAATGACAATATAAAACCTGGTTGAGGATTACAACAGATCCAACTGATATATCCCATGTGGCTTCATCGTTTGTAAGAACTTTGTGATGGAGTTGAGGCCCTTGAAGTAGTGTCGAGAAATGTGGTTTCAATACTGAATCTTTGTGATGGCTTTAAAATATACTTTCTTCTTTAATCTTAAAATTTATAGTTTAAAAAATAATGTAGATGGAGCAAATCAATGAAAACTTGAAAAACTTGAAAATTGACGGTTCAAAATTGGGTAACAAGATGCACTATGTTCAAAACTTGTTATCGATTTTTTTCTCAAGTCTATGCATCTTGATGTGGAGATGACCAATTTGAAGATATTTGGGCATCAAAACAACCACTTCTAGTGAAATTTTTGAGGTGGGCTCTAAATTGTTTGTTTAGAGCTTCGGCTCTATATAAACCCTTTCCTAATAGAAATAGGTAAAGGCTCACCTCTGGACCGTACCCAAAACTATCTTTCGAGCAAAAGGGAGCCTTCAAATCAATCATCTCGACCTTGATCATTATGATTGTAAAAAAATATTAAGACTTCAAGCCCTAAAAACATTGCATATTGTAATGCGTTATCTAGGCAGTCAATTTTTAAGTGTTCACGTATCTGTACCTTTTTTGTCAGCTACAAATTTTATAATTCGGGTGGAAATAGATTTTGGAGCCGTTTTAAGGATTTCTCATGCCCAAAGTGTTTTCCAGGCCAGAATTAGTGGTTAGGATGTACTTTTCTTCATAACTTCTAAGCCTTATAGAAACTGCATCCATAAAATAGAAACATACAATTAGAAGTGGGACTTTGAGCACAAAATACAAAATAGAATTTTATATAAATTTTCCACAAAAAAATAGCACAAACAGCTCCATCTCTCCCTACAGTTTCTGGAAAAGTTCCATGTTCAACACATCTGCGAAAGAAACCTTTTTCCCTATGAACAACTCCAACTCTAACTTGCAAATATATTTGCCCATGTGTTACTTTTTTATCAAAACTATATGGGAAACTTGAACTACAGTTTCGACCATACGGCAATTTACCGAAATTTTCGTAATTCAAAATTTCCAATCTTTCTAAATTCAAGTTCCCTTTCAATTTATTTCTTTTTGTGTGGTCCTGCATTGAATGGATTAAGAGTGCTCCTTGAATTAGGTGGCATCCTAATGTGGGGTTAGAGGACCGGGTATAGTTTTTTACCCTAGACAATGGATCTAAAAATTTCTTAATCTCGTCCATCACAAATTTAACTTTAAATTATATATCAGATGAACTAAAATAAACCTCCTAAATAACCCCAAAATAAATTTCAAATAATTCATATTTAAAACTCAAAACTTTTTTATTTCTAAGATGGATACTAGGTTGGCTAAGGCGACCCACAAAAACCACCCTAGATGGTAAATTATATTTGTTTTCTTTGTGATTTGGCTATCTAAGCCATAATATGAAGTGACATCCAAACACCACATAAACTATCGAAAATAAACCCCTGCCTCCCCTCCTCTCTCCCACCTTTTCTAAAACGGTGCAATTTCTACAAAGTGTGAACCTTAAAAAAATCGAAGTAATGTACACTTGCAAACACTGTCTGAAGAATGCTGGAAGCTCGAACATTTATTTTCCTCATTTAAAAAAGGGTGAGTTTTGTATAAGGCGCCAACTTATACTATATAAGAAAGGTAGGTATGTCTCTAAATTTTACGAGAAGATGTAGTTTCGGTGTCAGAAACTTTATAATAACTTAAAAGTCTATGTTCAATGCTATTATAAAATTAATTATTCTAAAATAGCACACATTAAGTAGATCTATAAACAATTGAAATTATTAAACATAGACGGTCTAGATAATTTATTACTAGATGCATTACTTTTAAAGCTTGAAATTCTTTTGTTTTTTTTTTTATATCCATACGTCTCGATGATCAATTAGAAGGTTTACTTCATAATACTTTTTCTACTAGATTTTTTAGGGGTACCTTACTTCAATAGTATAAGTTTGCAACTTTATATAAAAAATTTTGTTATAAAATTTAAAGTCCCAAGGATGAGATTTACGTAAGAAAAGATGCAACCTTAAACATTCCAAGTAAGGCGCACCTCCTAACTTTGTAATAAGATGCAGTTTTGTTGTCGAAATTTTATTGGATGTTCCGAGAATCTATTTTCATCTCCAGTAATAAAATTCTAAACTTACTAGAGTTCATATCATGCAAATCTATAAACGCACAAATTTTTTTGAAAATGGACGATCAAGATAATGTATTGTAAGATGTACTATTTTTGGGAATTTTTTTCTTTTTCTTTTTCCAAATCCATGTATCTAGATATTGAGATGATCAATTAGATAATTTTCTAATGTCAAAATAGCATTTTTTAAAGAATGGGGTTGAGGTCGTGGTGGCAACACCACTTAAACCTCAACTTCCGGTCTAGGTTTCCATTCCTACTAACGCATTTGAAAACCATTAATTATTTCTAAAAATAGGTAGGGGTCAGTATTCCCCACTGATCTACCCAAAAAAATATCCTTTTCTAACATAGTTTTTGACGTGTACCTTATTTGTACAATTTAAGGTGTCAACCTTACATAAGCTTTTTTGAAGTTCCAATTATAGTACAAATCTAATATGTCTATACACATTGAAAAATCTTAAAAATAGACGTTCTATCTAGATAATATGTTAAGTGAACTACTTATATAACTTACCCAAAAAAACATAAATTTATATAGTTCAAA
This sequence comes from Amborella trichopoda, assembly GCF_054954075.1. NCBI lineage: Eukaryota > Viridiplantae > Streptophyta > Magnoliopsida > Amborellales > Amborellaceae > Amborella > Amborella trichopoda. The sequence continues at coordinate 2,833,118 of NC_142344.1, forward strand.
CTTTTAAGTAAAAAAGTTTATATAAGGGTGAGGCCTTAAACAATCAAATCGAGACGCACTTCAAAAGTTCACTAGAAGAGATTGTTTTGATGTTGAAAAACCCTCAATTTGATAATCTCCACCTCAAACTATAACTATATAGACATGAGAAAATATAGATTTCAAATATTAGAATAGTGCATCCTATAAATAATATCTAGACCGTCAAATTTCTATACTATTTTTTAATCTTAAATTACTTCGAAATTTTAAATGGGCATATACCCAAAATTTTCTCTAACATATCCATGACGAGGAGGTCAAATGACAAGATTTTCTAACATCCAAGCGATCTTTGCGTTTTATCCAAAAATGAAGTTTTTATAAGGCCTAGGCTCTATATAAACAAAATAAAGCCTCATTTCAAATATTCGCACTTTACATGATGAAAAGCTCCAGGATAACTTGAAAATAAAATTTCTAACACTAACAATAAAATTTGAAACTCAAAAAATAGTACAAATCTTGAATAATTAATTTTAAAACGAAACATGTGGTCTAGATAATTGTTTACAATATATACGCTTGAAATCCTAATTTTATTTCACAACCATAAATATTCAAGCAGAGATGATCGACATAAAGCTTTTCTTTTAAATAATATTTGATGAGTTTTACAATATACACTAATTATAAAGCTTGAAATCCTAATTTTATTTCACAACCATAAATGTTCAAGCCAAGCCGAGATGTAAGACGTAAAGGTTTTCCTTTAATATTATTTGATGAGTTATAAGGTGGAGCTTTACTTATTTTTATAGGGCTGCAGCCCTATCAAACCATATTCTTTTATTTTATCCAAAATCTATTAAAACGAACTTTACGCGGCAACAAGATATAGGATTCAAATTGAAAGAATTAAACACCCGATTGAAGCGTATAAATCGTTGGGATTTTCTTGATATATTCTGATATACATTAGGACACTATAAAATTTCGGGATTAAGATTCTTTTCAAACTAATCTGCGTATAAATCGTTGGGATTTTCTTGATATATTCTGATAAACATTAGAACACTATAAAATTTCGTGATTAAGATTCTTTTTAAACTAATCTGCGTATAAATCGTTGGGATTTTCTTGATTCTAATAAACATTAGGACACTATAAAATTTCGGGATTAAGATTCTTTTTAAACTAATCTGCGTATAAATCGTTGGGATTTTCTTGATTCTGATAAACATTAGGACACTATAAAATTTCGGGATTAAGATTCTTTTTAAACTAATCTGCGTATAAATCGTTGGGATGTTCTTGATTCTGATAAACATTAGGACTCTATAAAATTTCGGGATTAAGATTCTTTTTAAACTAATCTGCGTATAAATCGTTGGGATTTTCTTGATATATTCTGATAAACATTAGGACACTCTAAAATTTCGGGATTAAGATTCTTTTCAAACTAATCTGCGTATAAATCGTTGGGATGTTCTTGATTCTGATATACATTAGGACACTATAAAGTTTCGGGATTAAGATTCTTTTTAAACTAATCTTTCTACCTCCTCTCTATCGCTCTCTTGCTCTGCGTTTTGGAGAATAAGTTTGCTCTGCGTTTTGGAGAATAAGTTTGCTCTGCTATATCGCTCTCTTGCTTTGCGTTTTGGAGAAGACGCGCTCTCAGTGCTCTGAGTTTTGGAGAATAAGTTTGCTCTGCTATATCGCTTTCTTGCTCTGCGTTTTGGAAACCAGGTAACTTTTCTCTTTGTGCGATAGAGTCTTTGCTCTCTAAAGTTCTGTAAAACCACAACATCAGGTTGGGTTTCTCTACTCAGATGAGCCCTCTTTCTCTCTCTAATCTTTTCAAAACCTGAGAGATTTCCTCCTCTGTTATCTGTATCCTCTGTATGCAATAGTTTGGTTTCTCCATGTATAGTTTTTCTTCTCTCTCTTTGTATTCACAAGATGTGATATGTGGCTTAGATTTCTACGATTAGGAATTAAGATTTGTATATTTCACTCTCTCTTGTTTAGGATTTGATTTGGACATAATTTGACTGGAATTGTGGTATATGGTAGGCGTTCAAGGCTTTGATTATAACTTTGTAAGCTTTTCCATGTACTACTATAGGGTTTACAGTTCTGAGGTTTCTAGGGTTTAAGGATATACTTACATGCATCCATTATCTACGCATTAATCTTGATCAGGTTTTAGAAAACTGTTCCCTTCAGTCCCTGTAAGGTATGATATCATTTGCTTGAAATCTTTTGAGAAATCTTACTTGGTCATGCAAGTTTGGGGTCATGAATTGATTCATATGATGGTTAGAACTTAGAAATTGCTTTCTAGGACCCTGAAACATTGCTTCTTCTCTCACTTGCCAACTTGCACAAGAAGCTTCCATTTTCGTAATTAGCCAGAAAATCAATTTGGACAGTGAAACCTTGTTTTGAGGAATTTAAAGATTTTATATGCATACAGTCAATTAGATTTGATTTGATTTGATTAGTAATGGTGGGAGAGTTACAAGATCATGGATTAGGAGCTTTTTATCTCTTATGATGATCAAGCTTCAGTTCTGAAGTATTAAGCTAAGAGTTACAGATACAACATATACTCTAAGTAATAGCGAACTTCTTAAACAATAAATTTTTTTAACCTGAGTTTATATCTATGATTCTCTATATTCTAAGGATGATACAAAAGGTTACTACAGGTTGACCTGAAGAGAACTTCTGTTAAGAAATTGGCTTTAATTGCAGCTTCTGAAAAGTTAAAAGTTTGTTTCCTAAATGGTTTTTGAAGTGTTCTTCATCATGGGCAGTTCTCTTGAGGTTAGAAATAGTTCATGCTATGGGGAAGGATGTTGCTTTGAAAATTCTTAAAATGAAAATTTCTTTTAGCCACAGCGAAGGATACACGCACATATATAATATACATATTTTTACATTGTCAGCAAGATCATTAATAAGTATAAAAGATATACAACTATAAATGTCGTTTGAGATATACACCATTTACGTCCTGTAATGGGACATTATTCACACTTTTTACTGTTATCGAAGAATTTTTTATTCCTTCTCTTGTCAGGAAGTCCTCGTAACTTGTTTGATTCTCTCCAAATATGTCTAAACCCAACTTCAGAAATTTCACGTACTTCAAAATTTCTCCAAGAATCTCTCCAAGCACCTTTGGCATTTGGATTCATTGGATGCTCCAGAGATTGCGTTCAATGAGTCATCCTTTTACCAAAATTGGGCACCAATTAGAATCCATACCTAGCAATATGATTTGTATCAGTCTATGCAGTATTTGCTTCTTCTTCTTCTTTTTTTAAAATACCTTTATGCACTTTGTTGTTATGTAATTAGGGTTAAGTTTAGAGTTTGGATGCCCTTGCTATTAGTTCTTCATGATTCCTCTTTATGAATTGGTTTCTTTTCCTTGTTCTTTTTTTTTTCTGTTTTCTTTTGGAATTGGCATTTTCTATCATTGATTGCTTGACATAATTGTTCAATTGATATGATATGTGATTTGATTATTTCAACCAGTGTCTGAGCTGAGTATTTGAAATATGGGGAAGAGGAAGTCCAGGACCGTGCTTCCAAAGAAGAAGCTACCCAAGCTTGATACGACATTTTGCTGCCCGTTCTGTAACCATCCTGATAGTGTTGATTGCATAATGTGAGTAGCTTTTCCTGATAATAATCTTTATTTTCCCTATAATATTTTTTCTGGGTGTCCATTTGTATCTATCGATGCTGCATTTTAAAGTGCTGAACATGTCACCGCTAAAAGAGATGATAAGCTTTGTTGGGCAGACCTTCGCTCTAATCTTAAATTGGCCAACACGCTGCTTTATCGTGTACTGAGTACTGTCTCTTTTGAGACCTTTGCATTTGTATCTCTGAAAATGAGCAAAAGAATATTATGCTTTGTCGCATTTTTTAATTTGAATTCTTATTTCAATTGAGTTTAACAGTCTTTCTTTTTCGCTCCCAAAAGTTTCATATTACTATTATTCTTTCATTTTCATTAGTTGTGTCTGTCTTTTGTTTTCTTTTTTCTTTTCTAGCCTGCAAATGGACTGATATATGTCTCTGGATGAGTATTCTGACTTACCTATTATGGTGGGTATTAACGGATAATGTTATTCTTCAGAGATCGAAAGCTAAAGATTGGGGAGGCTATTTGCAGGGTTTGCGAAGTGGGATATGCAACCAAGATTCATGGTATATCTAAAAACCTCTCTAATATAGAACTGAATTTAGATTTCTACAAATCTAATATATTTCCTATCTCGCCCTTATCATTCTGCGATATAGTGGCCATCTTCGCGTCTTTTCAATTATTTCACTTTAATTCTAACAAAAGTTGAACTTTTGTATTTGTAGCTGTCTAAAATCAAAATATGGTAACTGCTATTTGTCCCTTTTCTTTAAGCATTACTCTGACCCAATTCCTTATTTCTCTGTTTTTGCAGCTTTAACGGAACCCATTGACATGTAAGTCGCTTTAACCATCTGTTCATTTCTTTTCTTTTCTTTTGGAACTCCATAGCCATTTGATATGTTTAATGTTAGGCTTCATTACCCTTAAGTTATGCAATCAAGTTGGTTAACTAAATTTTTTTTGTTACAGTTAGTTTCAAAAACAAAATAAGATGTACTGGAATCAAAATAAGAAATGTAAAAATTAGATCTCGAAGAAATGATAAAGCTGCCTAGTGCCCAATGCTATCAGAAAACATAGTAAATGAAACTAAAATACGAATGGATTGCCCAATTCTCTCTAATGTTGCCACACTCCCGGAATTCTTACACAATTTCTCTGCAGTTGATATATATATATATATATATATATGGGTGCGGTTTCCATATAGTTGCAACCTTAAACAATCAAATTAAGGCGCACCTTCAAACTTTATGATAACAAATAATTTTGATGTAAAATATTCTTAAGGATTATCTCAAAATCTATTTTCAAATCTAATTATAAAATTTTAGACTTCGAAAATAGTTAAAATCAAGTAGGTCAATAAATATATGAAAATTTTGAAAATTGACAGTCTAGATAATGTGTTGTAAGATGCACTATTTATAGGACTAAAATAAATTTTTTTTTTTCATAGTCATATATCTCGATGTCGAAATGATCAATTAGATGGCTTTTCAACATTAAAACAACATCTTTTGATGGATTTTGAGGTGCATCTGTAGTTTTACATTTTTAAGGTCTCAACTTTATATAAACTTGAGAGAGGGGAATAAGAAACACTTGGTATTTTGAGGTTTAATGTCAAATGTAGTGGACTTCTTGTCGCCTTACTAATTTTGGTGTGCAAAATGCTTGTGTTTGTAGTTATTGCGAATGGGTGGACGCATGTGAAGCTGCAAACGCTCCAAAGCCTTGAATCTTAATCATTATGAGAAGATGGACGCTCCAAAGCCATGAATCTTGGATGCAAAAAATGATATGATTTGGAGAGTTGCCCTATTTGTACAAGACTTGATGGATTCTTTTTTTCTCGATTTTTGGTGAAGAAGAGCACACAAGTTATGCATCATGTTCAGTTCTTGCGTGCTGTAAATAATTAATTTTTGCTAAGATTTGTTCTTATTTATTTCATTTATTCTTTATACTGAGTTGGTGTTGTCATTGTTTTGAAGCTATAGAAAATGTAAATGTGAGCAATTTCTCTCATGTGTACATACCACGGCCAAATTTGTGCTTAAATTCATGTATTCAAAATAAATGAATTTTTATGATGTGCAAATATGTATATGGATGGAGTGTGAGTTTATGAAATTTTGATATTTTGATTATTTATAGTCATTTAATAAATTATTTTATTTCCATTATGCGACTCTCTCTCTATCTCTGTCACAACATACCATGCACTGTCGCTATATGGTAGATCCCGTCCCGTGGGGCATCACGGTCCGTTCAATTAATGGATGGTAGAGACTAACAAAAAGTACACGAATGTCATTTGGAATTACAGTTAATCTCTACTGCCATCACTGGGCATGGATGGTGGATGGCCAGAAGTCGATCTCACGAAATTGCTAATCAATTTTGAGAAATTTATAAAACTACATTTTAGATTTGAATTATTTAACATGTTACATATATTTTTTATCTAATTTCACATAGGTCATTTTTCTTGTCAAATTTCTAATAGCATAATAATGGGTTCTGAAATTGCGCCTAAGATAAAAAGTCAAATGGTTCAAATTTGCGGTGTATTTTGATAAATTTCCGTAGACTTTTGCGCATGTATTTGACGTTTACAGTTAGAGGGTAACAACCATTTTACCTGAGGTATAAAATACAAAATAGAACATGTGTAAAGAAGAATACTTTTAATATTAACCCTTATATTTTGTCTAGATTTTTTTAAAAATCTCTCTGGTTTTCTCTCATTGAGATTGTATCCCTTAAATCTTGAACAAAAAGTTCATATAGGTTACAACTTTATACTATTAGAAAAGGTTACATAGAAATCTAAAGAACCATACAAATAATATTGAGTAAAATAAAAACAGAAATAAAATTTACTTTGTGGATTAAGTATTTAAAAGTGGGTGTGGTTTGTACAAGGCTGAAGCGCTAAACAATCAAAGTAAGGCGCATTCTCAAATAGTGTCAAATTATATTATTTTAGTATCAGAAATAGTTTTTATGGCCTGAAAATTCATTTTCATCTCTAATTGTAAAATTTAAAAATTTAAAAATAGTAAAGATCAAACAGATCTATGAACACTTGAAAATTAACGGTCTAGATAATACATTACAAGATGTACTATTTACAAAACTTGAAATCAATTCTTTCTCATGTCTATACAATTTGAGGTCGAGACGATCAAGTTCAAACTTTTTCAGCATCAAAACAACCTCATCCAATGAATTTTTGAGGTGCGCCTTAATTGGATGGCTTAGAGCCTCACCCTTAGATAAACTTTTTAGTATATTCGAAAAGAGGTCGAGATGATTGAATTGGGGGTTTCTCAACATCAAAACAACTTATTCCAATGAATTTTTAAAGTATGCCGGTTAAGGGGGCCTCACCCTTATATAAACTTTTCGTATATTTCTCAATAGGAGCATTGCGCATGGCACGTGCAATTTGTTAGTAATATTAACATTTTAAAAATTGCATCAGTGTTTTGGTCACTGCCGTACTCTTGAACTCTGAGAGAGCGAGATGATTCCTGTGTGGGCAGGGCAGTGCAGGGCAGTGGCCAAATACATGCACCCTGAAACCACATCTACCCCTCTTCACTGGTCGATCAAATCCTCATGAATTAACCTAAATTCTTGAGGAATCAGTGGCTCTTGTGCCAAAAATAACTAAACGCCTTGGAAGCAAATGAGAAGGATTTTTTGAAAGGTTTATCAAGCCATAAAAATGATCAAAGCTATGAAAGGTAATCACATTGATCAAAATAACATGTCTTCACAATCAGCCAGAAGCTCATCAATCTGCTCATCAGTCCAATTTGCCACTGAAAAGTTTGTTACAGACTTCCCAGTCACTCCATGCTCAGTCCTGGCTGATATCGTATTATCAAGCCTAGCAAAGGTGCATCTCTGATTAGGGGCTTCGACTGCATTTACATGACTTCTTTGTGGAGACTTGATGGGGTTTGGAGAGTGACATTCAGCTTGATCAGTCTTGTGACCTGCTGTGCATAAATTCTCTCCCCTTACTCTTGAAGTCTCTGTTGCTTCAGTTTCCATGGTTGGACAGTGAAGGTCAGCTCGATTGTTCACTTGACCTTGGTTTGGTGTCCATGATTTGTCTCTCATCTCTCTTGACGTCTCTGCTACTACGGTTTGCACAGCTGGTGCAGCTGGAAATTATTTAAAGCCAAGAACAGACTAAACTTTTTTGTGAAGCTAAAAGAAGAACCTTATCCTTTTTATCAGAAATTCTTAATAAATTGTGACAAAATGAGGGGAAGATAGGAAGAGATAGAAGGTCAAGGTTGGGAAGTATTACCTGAGGTTGTGCATCTGACTGCATAGGCAGGAGCTGCTTGTTTGGGAGGTGGCTCACTTTCTTTACTGAAGACCTGTTGAAGCACAAACCCGATTTGCATCGATTGAATTTTAGATATTATCCCAAGTAAAACTTCCCTCTTATTCTGAGAAAAAAAAAAAAAAAAATATTCAGGACCCTAGGCCTTTTGGAATGGGGATAGCTTATCTCAGGGATCAAATCTCACCAGCATTCGAGAATTCGGCCCAGTTATTCGGCCTCACTAGGAGCCGAGGCAAGTTTCACCCCCCGTTTTCATCTCTCTCTCTCTACCCAGCAGAGTCTCTCTTTAAATGATCCCTCCCCCAAATATAGTTCCTGCTTTTTCTGATTTTTTTTGGAATTATTGGGATTTTTATTTTCTTTTTTCTTGCTTTTATTTTAAAGGAATTTTCATGCCAGTACACAATTCAGGTGAGTCCACTTGGACTCGCTTGAGTTACTTAGCTCGAGCATGGCCTGAGTCCCAGACCAAGCATAGTATTTAAACCTTGATTATCATGCTTAACTATAAGAGATATTGAACAGAAAAAAACGAAAAACAAAAATGTGCTCTATCAGTTATTATCACGAAAACCATATCAGTTTGTTCTCTGAAAATTCTTGTTAAGAGGAAAGAAAATTAGAAAGGGTGCGCCACTCAGAAGAAAACATTAGTGGGTTTCAGAAAGATAGGCATACTGAATTCGCAGGATTGTGTAGCTTGCATTATTTCAGAAATGACAATAATGGCTCTTATCTTTCAGGTACTTGCATCATAACTATGCTCAGGATGCATTCCTGCCACTTTTTTTTTTGGGTAGTTCAGGGGTGGTAATTGGACTTGGTGTTGTTATAATCAACAACTAACCAATTAAGCCAAAGACTTTTGAAATAGTAACTATCCAAAAAGAAAACATCCAAATGGTTGTACTTTTTCTTTACTCCTTGTAAAACTGGTTTCAAACCCAAACTAATTGTCCCCAACCACTAACCAAGAGGCTGAACCCCTTCAATATGGTTTAATGTGTCAAACGTAAAGAAGAAATTCAAATTATAGTAAATTCATGCATCAAGATAACAACAGATGATAAAACACACCTTCTTCACATTGTTCAATGTTATGTTCAAATAATGTGTGGCTCGAGCAGGAGAGAAGACCACGACCTGCAAAAATGATCCTTTAGAAAGAAGTGTACAGTATGTTGGCTCATGCTAGAGGTTGGCCAGGTTCAGCAAAAGTTGCCTTGATGCATAAATAATCGGTTACGTAGTCTATAACATGTAAATAAAGAACAATCTAGATTTCACACCAAGCATTCATAAGAAGTGTTTTAGGGCAAGGAGGCAGGATGAGACCTAGACGAGCTGTGCCCAGCACAGGTACAAGGTATCAAATTCCTCATGTCAAGAAGAACAAGATTCAGAAACACTGATATATTATAAGAGACAACAAAACCCAGCATAGTTTACTAATATTCCATATCATGATGAGTAGCCAAAACATAAGTTATGCCTTGTTTGAATTAATGTGGATTTTCAAAGTTCATAAGTCCATATATATATATCAATGAGAAAGAAGAAGAAATCCGAAAAAAAGTGCCTATCTGTGCTTCGAAAAAAGTACAGAACCCAAACAGAAGAATCCATGAAACATAGGATAAGCTTTTCATCCATAGGTAAATGTAATAGAAGTTGAGGGGTGGTAAATTGTGCAAGGGTTGAAGGGCATAGAAGGTTAATTCGTGGGTGCATGCAAACAAAACTACTTTTTAGATATGGATCCAAGAGGGGTTAGGACTCAGGTTGGAGATGGAACATAATAGGTTTTGGGGAAACTTGAATGATGGGGAAGGTAGTCTCATGTGGAAGTTATCCATGTCGGTTCATGTAGTTTTGGACAGTAAGGTCCATATCATACTTTCGGAGGAGAAGAGGAAAAGTTGTGTGGTGCAGACAGAGAAAAATCCATTTTTGAGGTAGCAGGATGAAAAAGAGGAGAGTAAAGGTGGCAATGGGCCAAGCAGCCCAAACCCACTAAAAGCCCAGGCCCGGGCTAGGACCAGCAGATCATGGCTTCCCCACCCAAATCTTAGACCTTCCAATGGGCCTGGCTCTGATTGGGATGAAAGCCTATAGTAATGATCCTTATAAAAAAATTTAGGGAGGTCTAGTGTATCAATCTGAACAATAGGTCCATATTTGGTGGAACAAAGCAGGCAGGTTAAGATCGCTTTTACTGAACCAAATGGCCTCCAAAGATTCTATTTAGGGCAAACCTTAAGGCCTTTGATGAACACAAGATCTTTACAACCTCTTACATTAACCCGTAACTCTTGAGTCTAAAAGGAGTATGTTAATGAAGAAAGTGTCTCTTAGGCTTCGGCTTAGTTGGAGACGTATCATTTTGGGTGAGGGAGGTCATGGGTTCAAACACTCGCAGTCTGTCGCAAAAAGCCCAAACAAGCTGACCTAGCCCATATGTGTGTGTGTACTAGAGAATGAAGCAATCTATCACGCGGAGGGGGATAGCATATCTTATAATGTATATCATAGAAGATTACATTATCAAAAAAAAAAAAACGAATTGTAGAACTTTGAACACATCTAAAACCATAGATATGGATGAAGAGGAACTATCTTTAAGCACTTAGTGGAACCTATTCCACAAATGAAATAAAAGAGCCAAATGCCAATCCTCAACTTGTTTGACATTGGGAAAGGCAGAAAAAAGTAAGCATGCAAAAGCATTTCACAAGCGTCCAGTTTAAGATGGCAAGTATGGCTAGGTCTGGGAACATTGCAAAAAAATTATTCTTTAGACATGTGATTAATTATTAAAAAGAAAAATAAAAAATAACATTTAAGACAAATAACATAATGCAAGATTCATGACAATATAAAACCTGGTTGAGGATTACAACAGATCCAACTGATATATCCCATCTGGCTTCATCGTTTGTAAGAACTTTGTGATGGATGCAACCAACTATTGTCCCCGTTGGATCCTGAAATGGAGTTTCTGATATAAAATCAGTTCTTCTGAAATTATCTTTTCAACATTGATGCGTCAGTCAAACCATAGAAATTTTGAGTTTCCAGGTTGTATTGTCTGAAATATGTGAACTCTTACCTTTAGAGTAACAATCATATCCCCAAAGCCATTCGATTTGCAAGATTTGATGATACCCACAACCTAAACACCAATCACAAAGTTGAAACGGTAAAAATCAAGATTTCAAAGAATAAAGATGCTCTACTACATGGATAGCTCCTCCATCCACCCATAAGAAAGAAAAGGATGACTGCAAAATATAGTTTTGGGCTCAATTACCTGGGGCACACGATCGATGTTCCGTCGCATCTCGATGGAGCTTATAGTTGACCTCAAATCAAATCCATCCATCCCTAAAGGAATTCATGAAAAGGAATAGTATAAATTACTAAATTACAATTATCATCACGTTAACTATCAAAAATAAAGCAAATGGAAAACAGTATCCCAAAAATTACTGATCTCAATAATTTGATATTTAGAATTAACCAAAAAGAAAACCTGAAACAATTCCTTAGTTTTTGTATAGCAACACTGTGTAATCTTCCCACCCCAAATCCTAATGGTATGGGGCCATTGATCATGACCTCATAGTAGTGAATATGAATCCCTTATCATCTCTCCTATCGTCCAATTGCAATCATCATAGACAGTTAGGCAAAGGGAAATGTAAAATGAGAAGAGAAAAAAAGAAGCTATGTTTCAAACTTGCAACCCTGTCAACCAGGCAAAGAAAACACGAATTTCCTATCATTTCTAAGCTCTCTTGTGGTAACCCAATGGAATCCCTTCTCTCCATACCTGAGGATCTACATTTTCAATGACAATATCATGTATCAGCAAATAATCATTATAAAAATTTCAGAGGTAAAGTGACAATAGAAAGCTATTCAATCTCAAATAAGAATCCACTGCTTCTTCTCTATTTTTTAGCCAAAAGAACTACAGAGCAAATTAGTAACCAAAACACAACCCCTGAAAATCCCAAATACGTTCCACATTATCAAAGATAAGAACCAGATAGCACGTAATAAATAATATTGTATAAAACTATAAGAATAAGAAACCCACAATCCAAATTTCCAACACACTAACAAAGGAAAAAGACTAAAACATATGGAACTACAATTCACATACGAATGGATGAATCCAATTAAAGGAGAACATTAGAAAAAGAAAAGAAAAAGACAACAACATAAGAATACTAGCAGAAGTGAAATTTTCCACCAAAACACCAAGAATAAATGTTCGTACCTGTGCACCCATTTTCTCTTCTGATAAAATCCATAGCACATAGCCAAGAATTCCTCTGGAAATCAATATCATCTCCAACAGAAATACCTAAAGATCTCCCATTTCCACATTGAGAACCAGTAAAAGAAACATTATCACTTCTAAAATTGTTGTCATGCATAGCCGATTGAATAGCCCCAGCTGGTCCGGGAATTGGACGAGAAAGCCTATTTGAACCTCGAAAAACCCTAATTTCTTCAACAGGGTCATCGAAATTGTCCTGTGAATTACTCTGATATTGGTCATTTTGGGACAAAGAAGCAGCAATCCTGTAACTTCCATGAATCGGCCCAGAAACCCCACTTGAACTCAGAGGAGCCCTAATTTCTTTGACTGAAACATTTAAATTGCTTTGTGAATTTCTATCACACTGCTCATTTTCAAATAAAGAAGCAACTTGAAAGGAGGGTCCAGGAGTTGCACTCGAAACCCTGACTGAACTCTGCGAGACCCTAGTTTTCTCAGAAAAAACATCTAACTCTTCATTTCTTGTGATTTGGGAATTCTCAGATAATGGAATCCTGGACTGGTTTGAATTAGAGCAGGGTACGAGAGGTGGCATGGAACTTGAAAGAGAGAAAATTGGATCTCTTTGAGAAGTGAAGTTGGGTATCTGAGAAGAGTCCATGACTTGATTTTTGGGTCGAAATAAGGTTTGAAGGTCTGAATCATCCACGTCCAGAGCTTCCCAAGTCGCCATTTTCGTAGGCCTCGAAGCTCGAATAACTCACATGGCCCGATCTCTCTCGATTTCAATATGAGAACGAAATTTCAGCGCGCAATGATATGCAGATCGAAATTTCGGACGTTATCCGGAATTTTGAGTGAAGTTTTCGCCTGCGAAAAGCAAAAGCGAAAAGATACTCTGCTCCTGCAGGAGTATACGTTCCATTTGATCCCGTGGGTAACTAATTATTAACCGAAAACTAGTTTTTTCTTGACAATGTTACATAGGAATCCAACTTGAGAAGTTGGACCATTAAAACCTAGCTTCTACCGACTTGATCCAAGCCTGTCTCCTAAATTTTGGAGGTGTAACCTCTTGGGATCTCAAAAAATTGTTATTTTTGGGTGTCGTTTGAATAGAGCTAAAGCTCTAAGCAATCAAAGTAAAGCATACCTTCCAATAGTATCAAGAAATGTAGTTTTAATGTTAAAACTCTTTGTGATAGCCTTAAAATATATTTTTATTTTTAATTATAAAATTTAAAATTTAAAAAACAGTGTAGATCGAGCATATCTATGGAAACTTGAAAATCTTGAAAAAAATTGAAAAGACGCACTATTTACAATACTTGAAATCTTTTTTTTTTCTTCTGTCCACACATCTTGATATCGAGATGATCAATTTGAGGATATTTGGGTTCAAAACAACCTCTCGTAGCAAAAATTTTGATGTGGGTTCTAATTTGATTGTTTAGAGCCTTGGCTTTGTATAAACTTTTTCCATGTTTTTTTTTTTGTTGCTTGAAATAATGTGAAAGAAAGTCCAGATTTCAGAGGACGATATGGAGGCGTTGAAAACTCAACATCCATATGTTTTGTTAGAAAATAATTATTCTTAGTGGAAGTTAAAACCTCAAATAAAAAAGGAGCTAGTGTACAGTGTACTCCCATGGGAGCATGCTGTTGATGCTCGAAAAGTTCACGAGTTAACATTATCAAAAGTTCGGGAAATTTTCAAAAAAAATACGTACTGCGTTGATCTATTGACCATGAAGACTCTATGGTTATGGGTGTCTCAACCGTCCATTAGCCGATTGGACGTGATGGATGGAGAGATTGGCCTGAAGTGCCGCTTGCCTCGGGTTATGTCCATATTAGTCCAAGTCTTGCGGGTGTTAATGGGCCAGTGCTAGTTCCTCGGACTATCAGGCCAGACTCCGTTGGGGTAGGTCTGGGCCACATGCTAATGCCCACAGGCCAAGCTAGGACCGTATGGCCGAACCAGCTTCAAAGCTTTTTAAAGTATATAATACATTCTTTTTCATATTTATATAGGTTCCAATGGGCCTTGCCCGTGTTTTTGGGCCATGGTGGGGCTGAAGCATAACTATCATGAAATTGGATTGGGCTGGAAACCGAATTTTCGGGCCTGGGTTGAACTAGGACTGCAAGACACTAGTCCAAGAGAGGCTCATACCAGGGCTGCTCTGCCCAAACCTGGGCTGTTAAACAGCCATGACCATGATTCTCTAGGTTCACGTGGATACTGCATACCTTCCCAAACCAAAAATTCAACCCTCGATGAATTTCAATAATTTTGAACCCGAGATTGAGATTATCTTTTACAAATAGATTGTATGTTATGAAGCTATTTGTATTTGGTATAAGTAGGTCACGAACATCTCTAACATTTAGATGTAAAATTCAAAATTGTGAAACGCTTCGCAAAGTTTTTTAAAAAAATCTAAAACTTTTAGAGAAAATGTACAAAGTCGTATTGTATACTCTCACGCGGCAAGGGTATATATCAATATAGCGTATTCCCCTTGGGTTTTTATACGAAATTGAGAAATCCAATTAGAATCACAGGATGAGTATTTTGGAATGAAAAAAATTGATTTTATTTTATTGTACATTTAGATCATCTCCTAGTGAAGCAAATTCAAAACTTAGGATATTATTTTTGTTTTGAACGCTTAGCTCTGTTTGATAGGCCCACAATATTAAGATATTTTAAGATATTGCAAGATCTTGAAGTTCCCAAATGTTTGATAACACAAAATAAATTACATAATATTTGAATATAACCCAAAAAACATAATCCAAAAAAAAAACAGTTTTGACTTGAATTTGGAAAATTTAGAAAAGCACTAACTTGCACGTTTGCCTTTCTCCGTCAAAATATTGGTGCCCGAATGTTACCACTCTCATGTCAAAAATTTAGCCTCCCTCCTCTTTATAAGGTGGAAAGTGGGACACCTTCATGGTGGAAGTGGATGCGTCTTTATCTCCAATTCAACGATGCGTCTCTCCCAAATTCAACAGGATTTTTTCTCTCTATCTCAAAACCTTTTTCTCTCAGGTTTATTGGTTTTAAAAAAATCTTTTTTTTTTTTAAAACGCATACCGTCATTATAAAGAGCAAGAGACAGAGAGTGAGATTCAATGATACTAAATATTGAGGTAGCTACGAATTCAATACGAAATACGCAGTTTGTTGTCTTTTTTTATGCACAGAGAAGTTCAATTAATTTCATATTTTATTGGCATATACAACAAAGTATTTTGGGTGGACTACTATTTTATATATTTGGGTCTTTGTGTTTTCTTTTAATTAACTGGAATCCTCTAATGAAGGCATTTTTTTGTTTATTTTTCTTTGAAAAATAATGATATACATTGATTCACAGTTCTTGTTATTTATTAATTAATTATTACGTTTATTATTGTTGTTGTTGTTTCATTTTATGCTCCCAATAAATCTATAATATGTTTTGTGTTGTGACAACACAATAAGCATTGTTGTTAAATTTATTAAAAGTTTCAACAAAAAAGTATTACTCTAGTGACAGTAGCAAGGCTATAAAATTATTCTTTAATGGCTCTAATATATCTATACAATAGCCGCAAATCATAATCCTATATTGTATCATTTTTATTTTTTGACAATCTTGATTTTTTACCTGATTTTTTTCTTTCGAACTTTTGAAATAAAATCGATTTATGTATCAATATTTTATTATTCTCCGACTTGCTAACTAGGGACCATAATACCCAGAGCATTGACCATCCGACAAGTCCCAAGGACAATTCCGTGGGTCTTGATAACCATGGCCCTCACGTCTCTTTAACTATATTTATGTTTTGGAGTATTTGTTGCTCCATGTGAATAAATTAATTACAGTGCACCCACATGCAACGTGTTCCGCTTCACAAAAAACGTCCTTTACCATCTTACCTAGGAAGACATAAGATCGAACAATTAATATAAACACTTAAAACATTTCTTCCAAGTAATAAATAACCTTTGTTCATTCAATGTTTGCGGTGCTCCTTGAGCTGGTCTCCTTGACTTTGACAACTACATTTTGCTTTATCAGCAGGGAAAAATATTAAATGGGTTCTATTAAAATGCTCTCCCTTTACAAAATTCTAGCTCAATTAGGAATTTAAGATTTTAAACACATTTGAAATCACTCTAGATGCATTTTTACTTTAGATCCATCAATTTGCAACTCATAAAGTAGTGCGGAATTGATGATCTACTAGCAATTTAAATGAATTATTAAAATATAATTTTAATATAGTCTATATTTATGATTTTTTTTTTACAAAAAATCACTTATCCAAATTGAGAATCGTCAAATTAGACCAAATTTGGAAGCTAGCTAAGCAGATTTCCGCCTAGAATTGGGAATCATTCCTAATCTCTCCATTTAACCAAAATGCCTATGTTTAATTTGTTATTTAAATTCTAAATTATCAAACAAAGACGCTCTTCTTTCCTCATCTTTTCTCTATGTCTTATTTCCAAATCCTCTTGCTATATCATTGAATCGGCCTATCCAAATATTTGACTGTCTCATGTCGTTCTATTTGCTTTTAGCAAGTAAATTGAAAGTATATATATCTTCTCTACGGCAGGAGAAACATATAAACCTTTCCCAATTGAAAATGAGAATATCATATGCACCTCTTTTGGCCTCAACTCTAACTTTGGCATCACCATTGCTTCTCTAACTTTGGCATCACCATTGCTTTTTTAGTCTCAATAAAGGTTGTGTGCGGTTTTTTTACAAGAGATTTTGGATCAAATATATTGTTAGCATGCGTAACTTGCCGACCCCAATTAGTTGAAAAAAGCCTTTGAGGATGACGATGATGTTGCTATCTAACTTTTCTAGCATATACATCATGGTACAATTGCGTTATCGTCTTTATCAATACGTTATATTACTCTTCTCTGAGTTTAGCTTGTCTTGAGAACAAGTTCTAGGCAGAAATGGTTGGAGTGGTTGGTGTCGCACCATAACGTTTAGAATTTCATCATCATCAAATTCCGAGTCATTATAAATAAAAATAAAATTTATTTGGTTTGTAAAACACATGTTTCGTTCCGTCAAACTTTTACTGTGTTACTGCGACGTAATTAATCCAACTTTTTTGTTTTTTGAAACTGGCAACGTTAGATGAACGTGTATGCTACTTGGTATGCCCTTCAGACATGTTTTTGTGTGATATAATTAGCCAACTTATTCATAACTTAATGGGTAGGATTTTGGTGCTCCACCAAATTTGGGGATAGATTTTAGATCTAAAAGTTCACAGTCATGTCAACTCGATCACTGCGGTTGTGAATATATGGGAAAACAAAATTTATTACGAGCCTTAAATAGGTGTATTTTGTAGTTTTAATTAGACCGTTTAATTTAGTTGTTTAAAGATCATAATGAGATCTACAGTATTTTTAGAGCTCCAAATTTATAAATTTGAGGCGAAAATAGTATTCCACCAATCTGAAATGTGTTTCGAATCCTAAATCCCTAAAAAACAAGCAGATGAGTGAACCAACTCAAACGAATACTCCTCCAAAATTGAATATTTTCATTTTATTGAAGAGGTCGACGGTTTCCCTCCAAAAATCATATTTTAGTTTGTGGGTTTTGCTATTGAATGGGGCTGGCCAAAAACACAACTTAGTAGAGAGCTCGTTATTAACAATACCTTAATGTTTAATCAATACATTGGCATCATCCCCCTCTCAGTTAGTTAGGCTCTTATCATGATTTTCAATATTAAAAATGTCTTGTCTGGATTGGAATCGCCCAATTCAAATTGGTTATTGGTAGAATTGATCTGGTTTTCACCATATGTTAAGAATCGCTAGGGTCTTGACATAACCCATGGTCCAGCTCCACTTTTCTTTTTTATTGTTTTTCAAAATTTTAGATCATTTTTTATTTTTATTTTATTTTTACTGGCTCATGCACTTAGCTGCGATTTGCCTATGTGGACCGGATTTCCACGTGGGCGATCCTATCCATTTCTTTCACATTGATCACTTAAATTGGAGCAATAAATGCATGCAAAGGCTCCCAATGGCCTCGAGGTCACCAAAAACCAAAAAGCCTTGCTTTTTGTTATTTCTATCAGCGAGATCAATAACTCCACCACCTAAAAATAGCTATACAACAACCAATAACAAATGTTCATCCAAAAATCTTTAAGAAACTCTCATCTAAAAATATAGTTTTTCAAAAATCAAATTGGTCATGAAAATCGACATTATAAAATATGTTCCGGGTCGATTCTTTGGTGTGATAGTTTGTCCAAAAAATAAATAAATATTTTTTTATAATAAAAATGACAAATAGTAAAAAATAAAAATGGGAGGAAATAGGATGTTTCATAGATCCGGATTGCTCAGTTTCCATAGTCTAGCCTAGTTCCAACAAAATCAGAAGACTTTCTAGTTTCGACTAGGAACGGATTTGTACGGATCCCTATCTAGATCAACAAATTTTGAATCACGGTTGAAACAATGAGATTGGGAATCTTGAGAAAAAAAAAAGAGAAAAAAAAAAAGAATTGAAAAGTATTTTCTTTACAATTTATTCACCTTTAAATTTAAATTTTGGTAGGCTCCCCTTTCTTTTGCATCCATGCATGGGGTGGACTTCTGATGCTCACCACACCAAATACTTCTCCAAAATAAATTTTCAAACAATTAAAGGTCTCATCATCTCATGTACCAAAACAGCATATTCGGTAGGTTTTGCAGGTGCTCTTCTCACTTTTATAAGGCCGCCGGGTTCACATACAGTTATAATAAACTTATAGGAGGAAGGTGCACCTAAAAAACCTCCTAGACAAGGTTGTGCTCATTCTCAAAGACTCTCGAATCAAGAATCGACCGCAAGATTCATAAACATAAAAAAAAAAGATTTCTAGTACTGAAAATAGTTATTCTAACACATTATATCGACCATCATTTACAATATTGTTTAGCGTTGGTAGATCTATCGTCACCATTTTTTAAACTTTAAGTTTCATAATTGGAAGCAACAATAAATATTCATATCAATACATTTTCAGCATAGTTTTGATATACAGCTTACTTCAATAGTATAAGGTTGACACCTTATACAAACCTCACCTTGTAGATTTTAGAGAGAAAAATTGGTACGTGGAATATACGCAAGTATGGAACTAGAACGATACGTAAGCATTCGAAAAATAAAAAACGTTATCATTCGTTTTTCGTAAAATTCGGGGAACATGGCATTGTGGTAACGGCGGCAAGGGCGACCCCTCGTAAAATTCACGTGTTTTTCCAAGTTTATCGCTCTCGATTTGGGCAAAATTTTTGTTATTCTCCAAAAAGGGATAAAGAGGTTTTCTTTGGTAGGCTACATCATTTGGTATACCTTTTAAAGTTCTTAATATTTTTAGATACTTAAATATTATTGAATTGTAATACAATATTTTCAAAGTAGGGGCATTTTTGTTGAGTTAAAAAAGTAGAATGGATTTTTTATAAAAATAATATCATTCTATTAGTAATTAAAAAACAATTAAAGCATTTTGAAAGTGGTTTCACACATTATGTCGGTAATGCCATTGTTCACTATTGTTAAAGAAATGCTTTTGTTTTTGTGAAGAATTTATATTTTACCTTTGTGTAATTACTTAAAATAACCTTAGACAAAAAGTTACCGCACTATAAGATATAGGTATTTAAATGTCAAAAAATGTCGAAGATTTCAAAGGCATACACCCTAACAAAACCAAAAAAAAAAAGGTGTAATTTCTATAAGATTGCAATCTTAAAAAATCCAATTAAGGTGTACTTTCAAATTTTATCATAACATGTAATTTTAATGTAAAAAATTATTAAGACTATTTAAAATTTTATTTTCATATCTAATCATAAAATTTCAAACTAAAAAAATAGTTAAAATCAAGTAGATCTATAAACATATGAAAATTTTGAAAATGAACGATTTAGAGATAAATTATTTATAGGACTCGAAATATTTTTTTTTCACATTTATACATCTCGATGTCGAAATGATTAGTTAGAAGATTTTTTAATATTAAAATAATATTTTCTGATGGATTTTTATGATACATTTATAATTCTACATTTTAAAATTGGGACCTTATATATATTCTTTTTTTTTTTAAAGAAAAAAAAGAAAAGAAAAAAAGCGCTATTACTCATATTTTGGGTGGAAAAATCAGTAATGAGGGTTCAATTAAGAATTTCTGTTGATAAATGGGATTAGCTATAAAGAGTGGGATTTGTTAGTTGTACATGTACGTGCACAGATAAGTTCCTTTCTCTCTCTAGGTTCCATTCTCTCTCTAAGATAACATATATTTGCGGGATTTCTCTTTTGGGTCTAATCCCTTTCCCTACCCGAAAGCTTTCCATTAATTTTATGATTATCGCAGCTGAAAGTTGCAGAGAGCTCGAAATCTAGGGTAGATAGGTTTTGATGGCTGGATGAAAGTCAAAAAGCCCTAATTTTTATGATTACAGGACCACTTGCAGGACTCCTTTTGCTTGTAGGCTTGTAAGGCCTTGGCTTGTTTAAGCGTTGGAAAAGGTTCATAGTTGAGCTTTATGGCGGACTAGTAGAGAAAAAAAACCCTAATTCTGATCGTTTGCTCTGGTTCCTGGTTGTCTAACGTCGACTTATCTGACTTGATTGGTAATTGTGTACATATTTGGTTCTTGACTTTGATCATATCAGAGTTTTGAATTGAGGAGTTTTGACTTATATCAGGAGGTTATGTCCATTAAAATGGCTGTATTTCATCGTTTGGGAATGAATTGATATTTACGATTCATTCATGGACTCTAATGTAGCATGATAATGGTTTAAAACATTTTCCTTTAAAAGTTCAGTTTGTGGTGGTATTTACAGAGGAGAGGATTTCCTCTTTGTGGATTCCCATTAAAAAATATATCATAACTTGTCGTTTCATTTTAGGGTTTCCTGGTCATATTTTGGAGTCATGGAGGAAATGAAGATGGAAAACCCCATCTCATAATACAATACTCCAGGGCTGTTTCTGGGGCTGAAAGAAACAGCCTGGTTATGGTGAAGAACATAAAAATTTTAGGGATTCCTGGTTGCAATTGGGATGAAGAACAGCAGACTGAAGTTAAATCGAGGTGCTTCAAAAATACCCCTGGCTAATGGCTTTTTACCTGGTTCTCTAGGATCGATCAAAGGGTATTGGAGATATGTCTCTTCAGGGGCTTCTTGTGTTGCTTCTACTGTTAAGTCAGCAGGGGCATCGGTTACTTCTTCGTTGCCTCGATGGGAGAACACTAGCCTTCGCGATCAGGTGAAATTTCTATGTCCCCGTTTGTTATATTCCCTTATGTACACTGTGTGTCAGTTTGAATGCGAGGATGCAGCGAAGTTTGTATGAGTTGTTGTAATATATATTTGGGTTTTTTGGATATATCTATGTGATTGGAACTAAGTGTGATGCCTGTTTTTCTTGTGCCTGAGTAACAGGGCTTTATTTGTATCCATGCTAGATGATTACAAGTTTGTACTTTCCAATGTATATTTAGTTTTGTCAATGACTTCATATATGATCCCTTATATTGGTTCATTTAATTGGGAGTTAATTAGACTACATATTTTAAGTTGCTACCTCTGTCCTACCTTCCCATAATGCTGATGCTTAGAAAGGTATAAGCTTGAGGTGTTTCCCAGATTTCAGTCTTTTTCCTTAGTTTTGGCATGCACATGAGCGGCAATGTCTGTTGACAATGCTCAACTTCCATTGAAGATTTTGGAATTTCTGCCTATGAGTTCCAGTATCGTCTTTGAGCGGAAATATTTGTCCATATCATCATCTACAAAAGAAAAAATATGTCTCTGTTAATGTCTTACTTAATAATATGTAGAAAACCATTTCTTTGTATTGGTTGTGCATATGAGCATAGATGTGTGTGTTTATGTCTATGTATTTCTCTTTGTGTCCATTTATTCATTTTTCTAAGAACAACCCACTACCAGACTCCAGCTCCTTCAAAATGAAAAAGAAATCCTAACTGTTTATTATGTACTTTTTTGGAGGCAACTTCATCATTTTAAGGGGTCATGAAAAATTACGATTGCAGAGTTGGGAAATGGATCCAATGATGATGACGATGAAAAATCATGCTAGATACCCATTTATTGGGTGATACTATGTCAACATTAACCGACATGGTTCATTGCTGACATGAAACAAATTTAAGTTTGTATTGTATTCATACATGAGATTGTCCTAACAAAGTTCATCTCGCTTGCTGTGAATTCTTTAATCACTTCCATAAATAACTTTAGCTTGATTGTATGTCCTCTGGAAAAAAGTTTGTTTCATATAAGGAGTATTTATTTGAATTTTTGAGAGAGCTTAACTTACTTGAGCTTGTAAATTTCAATCCAAGGAGTTTTGGGTTTGTTAAATGTTAGATGATCCCCCATATATATTTCTGTGTGTTTAATACGTTGGATGCTTTGAAGTCCAAAAATAGTGGTATGCATGTTTCTCTAATTACATAAAGGAGTCTTTCTAGTTGTTGTTGCTTCCTCTCCTTGTCAATTTCCCATACGGATTGATTTTTTGTGGGAGCTACCGTTCTGTGGTTATTTGGTCTTTTTGAGGTCTTAGGCAAGGTTTGAGTATTTCTGGTGGAAAGGTGCATTTATTGTCTTAAAAATGTAGTAATTGAGAAATTCATACCTATAAAAAAAATTGTTGTATTTGAAAGTGCTAAATTTGTATAATTATTTCAGAAAAGATGTTTGATATTTGCTATGATGATACTATTTCTAATGCTTTTACATGGAGAAATTGATTTAAAAATGTTTGGGAGTTTCATACATGAGGATGCTATACTCGTTTAAAAACTTGTCGAGAGGTATGTGCTTGCTAGTGAAGTATCATGTAGTGCCAATGGCAGAAGTGAGATCAACATTTTGTGAGTTCTAAATTTATTGCAAGTGTATGTTTGTGCACTTTCTGATTGTTCCACTTCAAAATATGAGGTATGATCATTGCTTTCGGAATCATGCCTTCACCTGCACCGTTACCTTATCATTGATTGGACGTCCTTCTTCTTTCTAGTATAATTTTGTCTAAATGAGTGACTACTGCTTGCTCTTCTGTTGTCAATATCAATTTGTGTTGTATGATACAGATCCACTTCCTTTTTTTGTTTAAAGATGAGACATGACATATCATGTGATTCTTCTCTGATACTATATTTTTCAACCTCTAAAGGTGCAATGGGCAGGGTTTGACAAACTAGAATGTGAAGACAGCATTGTTCACCAGGTTCTTCTTTTGGGTTATACTGATGGCTTCCAAGTCTGGAAAATAGAAGACAGTAATGATGTGGTGCAGTTGGTATCCAAGCAAGATGGCCCTGCTGCTTTTTTGCAAGTGGTACCAAAACCCATTGTATCATTGGGATCAAAGGATAACTATGAATCTGTTCGTCCAATTCTAGCTCTTGTTGGAACTGGAGATCGAGATCCTAAGAGTCATGATGAGATGGGGTACTCCCAAGCTTCTGATGGGAACAGTAGGAACTTCTCGCCCTCAATTCTCAAGTTCTACTCGTTAAAATCACATTCTTATGTGCATGAACTTAAATTTAGATCTGCTATATGTGCTGTACGTTGTAGTCCTCGGATTGTGGCTGTTGCCCAGGCGATTCAGGTACTTTAACTTGCAAAAAATTGATATATGGGTGCATCATTTGTATTGTATAATTAGAATATGACTCATATTGATAAGAAAATTGAAAAAAAATATGGACAATTGCTTACGAAAATGGGTTATTTCAGATTCACTGTTTCGACACTGCAACGCTCCAGAGCACGTACACTGTCATGACTTATCCTGCATCATTAGGATGTGGTGGCAGTGGGCACTTGGACATGGGCTACGGTCCATTAGCTGTTGGTCCAAGGTGGTTTGCTTATGCTGGAATTCCTGTTCCAGTTTCAAATACTGGCCGTGTGAGCCCCGTGTGCTTGACCTGCAATGACAGTTCATCGACCTCTTCAGTTGGGTCTTCAGTTGCACACTATGCCAAAGAATCGAGCAAGCAGATTGCTTCGGGTCTTGCGGCCCTTGGCGATAAGGGGTGCAAGAAGCTGACTAAATACTGGGGTGAATTTCTTCCAGATAATAACAGATCTATGCGAGTGGGGAGGCAGACCCCAAAAAATGGGCACTATGGTATTGAGGATGCAAATCAGGCGGAGCATGCAGGAACAGTAAGCTGCGTTCCCTAAAAGCATGGAGCTTTGTTCATTTGGGGGCTTCTGTATTTTCTTTTTGTTTTTTTTGTATATATCTATATGCTTTTTTCTTTTTGTTTTTCTCCTAAGTTTTCATCTTTTATTTTTCAGGTTATTGTAAGAGACATTATTCGTAAATCTGTTGTTACTCAGTTTAAGGCCCATGATAGTCCTATCTCTGCCTTATGCTTTGACCGCAGTGGAACACTATTGGTGACAGCTTCAATTCAAGGTCATAACATTAATGTTTTCCGAATTATGCCTGACCAGCATGGCTCTTCAGGTGTTGACCCACATTTGCCCTATGTGCATCTTTACAAGCTCCAGCGTGGGCTTACAAATGCGGTACATGAATATTTATTCCACTACTTCTGTAATGCGAGATCAGAAATTACTGTAGAAAGCTCACTTGCGTCAATATGCTTGTTCATGTGTTCTACAGGTCATACAAGACATCAGTTTTAGTGATGACAGCTGCTGGATTATGATCAGCTCTTCAAGGGGAACAGGTCACTTGTTTGCAATATCACCTTATGGCGGGATGCCAAGACTGCAATCTCATGGTATTATTAATGGAATGGAAGTTACAAAAAATAAATCATTTTCTCAAGCAAGTAGTGTGGGTCCATTGGAACTTGATCAGCAGAAGTTTGCATCTGGTCCGCCATTGACATTATCAGTTGTAGGAAGGATAAAGGATCAGAACAATGGTTGGAGTGGCCCCCTTGGTGATGCTGTGCTTGCTGCAACAAGTAGGGTTAGTTTACCGTCTTTGGTAGTTGCTTCAGCTTTCCTCACCCACAGCCCTAAAACTCACCAATCAGATGAAAGTTCGGTTACTTTAAATCCCTACATTTTGATTTTTACTCCTTGTGGATACGTCACACAATATGGTTTCCACCTATCTTCTGGGGCACAAGATTTGCATCCACGCACCAATCTTTCTGGCTTTAGCGGTGCTTCCAATGAGCCAAAAGATGATCTGGATTTAAGACTAGTTATAAATAAGCTCCATAAATGGGATGTTTGTCAAAGGGAACATAGAATTGAACGAGAAGAGGATATTGCCATCTATGATGAGCATCGAGCTATTGGTCTCAAGCCCAGCCCTGACTATATATCTTATGCTGATTCTGGTCTTAGAGTTATGGAACGAAAGGTCTCATCTCAAGCAAAGTATGAGTGTTATGTTTCCAATGCTGAACTACAAACACACCAAGCAGGAGTCCCTGTGTGGGACAAACCCAAGGTATTGCTGCAGTCAGAAAACATGTCCATAAAATTGGGAAAAGAAATTTCATTTTTTTTTCTTATTTTTTTTCGGTTGAGTATGATGGCACTAACTTTTATGTAGATATCTTTCCAAGCGATGGTTATCGATTACATTGCTGAGGAACTTGATGGCATTCATGATGGGGACATTGAAATTGAAATAATCCCAACGCGCCCTATTTTGCATGGGAAAGGTGACCAGTTCCGGAATCATGAAATCCTGCCTTCAAGGTACATTGTCGTTCCTAAATTATTTCTGATCATGTTGTTCAATTCTATGTCTGTGGTGTGCCTGGAGGTGCTTGTGGCCTCTTCCAACTTTTTAGTTGGTGCTCACCATTCCTCTCTCTCTTGCACCTGTTGTTGCTCTTCCTTCTATTATTAATTTTGATATTATCATCAATTTATTAGCAAAAACTTCACAAGGGGAGGGAAGACACCGGACAAGTTATAAATACAATTTTGGAAACTTAAGGGTTGAATCCTATGTCTGGAAAGAAGTCCTCGATAACCCAAAGACCACTCAGTAAAAAAGATAGAAGGTATTGAGGGTATTCGTGAACCTATTGGCTTCCCTTTGAACATGCCTGAAAGGCACTTGTGTCTAGACATGCTTTCTCTGTCTCTAATATTTCTGAGGTTAGCAACTTGATATCATGGAAAGGAAGCCCCTTGAAAACCAGAGAGGAAACTGGAGGTGATGGAGAGTTGATCGTTGTGAAGGGGTCTGGAATTGCCATCTGGTTTTGGAGTCCGTAGGATGTCTATGAGGTGGAAAGGGCAGGGGTGTGAGTTGGCCATCCAGCAATATTGGATCTAGAGTTAGGAAAGGGTATTGGCATGTCTTAGAATGATGTGTGATGTGGGGAGAATGCCTGTCAGCTTACCTCTGAGTTCAAGGCAGATGCACCGGCCATTCTTTGGAAGAAAATTTAAGGGTGGGAAAATTGATAACTATGTTGTTTGTTAGGATCTTGATCTTGGGTAGCTATTGTTGATGAAGGAATCAATAGACATTTGTGGTTCTACCAAAGCAGAAGTCGGAGCCCCAATTATTGGAGTTTCACTGTATTCTTTGTGAACCTCTGATAGTCGTTGGCGCAGTTGATTCATTCAGTATCATGAGATGGGTTAGAGGAGAGAGAGCAGCATCATGGAGAATTTTGAAGGTTATGGTTTAATTTGTGCAAGACCCATGTCAAATCCCCTTCTCATGAGGATGCTGATCTTTTGGCTAGAGAAGGGTGTATAGATGAGAAATAGACAAGTTATTTGCTTCATTCATTGTAGAGTAATGATCCTATGCGATCCTCTCACACCCATGTGTGTAGGACCCTAAAGGATCACCATTAAATTTGACACAGATCTCTGGAAAAGTCAAGTCCCACACCCATGTGGTAACTTTTTTAGAGATCTGTGCCAAATTTAATGGTGATCATTTGGGGTCCTACACACATGGGTGTGAGAGGGTCTTATAGGATCATTACTCTTCATTGTATATCTACCCTCGATTAATTTCTACCTTGTTAGTCTACCTTCAACTCGCTTTTTTTCCTTTGTTCCTTCTGTCTGCTATTTTACTTTGTAATGCTGATGTTTGACATTTTCATGGCTTGCTTTCTGGTGTTTATTTGCTCATTATAGAGATGTGCCTATGGTTTCTTGCTAGGTTTGTCTTTCGTAATGTGGGTTTTTAAAGATTTCTTTTGCTTTCAGCTTGACTTGTTAAACAGTCGTGTATATTTCCAATTTGTCTTCACAAACATCTTGAAAACTTGTAATATTTGCAGGCCTTCTGTCCTAGTTCGCAAACCTTCCAAAAATCAAGAAGATGGAAAATTTTGTAAGGTTTCGGATGCTCAGACTGGACAATGCAACGGTTTTGGATGTAGGTCCAGTTCAAAGCAAACCCCTGATTGGCAGAGGGGATTTACAAATGAGAACCGCCCATGCCTTCCAGGTGAATGCACAAGAGAGTATGCTCCTATAGACTGGTAAAAAAAACCAACCATTGTGATCATAACCATCCAATGGAGAGAGTGAGTGCCACAAGGAAGGACACAACCCCACTAGGCAGTCCCTCTCATTATCCATCACCGTCCATCATTTCATTGGATGGTCATGATCCAATAGATTGTCTTTTTATGAAGCCCATTGGACATTATTAAACCTTCCAATTCACGAACCCTAAGTCCTAACCTACTGCTTTTCCATGAAAAGCTTATATTGTATTTTCCTCTACTATTATTGCTTCTTCATTTATTCCACTCTTTGGAATGCAGATTCAGAAGACCGTGTATTCAACGAAGTTGTTTTAAGTCCATTAGCCCATAAGCACGTATCTTCAGAGGCCTTGAATTCTGGATCTAACAACCATCAAGAAAAATCCCTTCCTTCCTTGCAGGCCCATGAAAAATCCACCTTTCTATCAATGACGTGTACAGATTCTGAGGTGCAAGAGATGCAGAGATCCCATCTCTCGTTTGCTTCTGCTTCTCCAATCCAACATTTTCCTAAATTGAATGGCCATGACACAAACACCATTGAGCTGATCTTTAATGCCGAGAAGCCATCCTTGCCAGGCGAGGATGATCAGCCGAGTGCTGCTATATCAGAAGAACGAAATGATGGCTTTGCAAATAAAGATGATAGCCTGATCGGTGAAGCGTGTGGCAAAGATGATGAGCTTGGTAGAAGGGATGATGTTGAAGAAGGGCTCTGTTTTCTTTTTGAAGGTATGCCTTGTGTCTTTGGTGGGTTGTGTAAGAACATGTTCTAGAGAGTTTCTTCGCTAGGTAATTTCTTGGGAGATTTTCAAGTTTAGGTTTTCTTGAGATATTCCCTAGAAATCTCAAGAAAAAGATACGAAAAGAATACTTTAAAAGAGTGAGGACAAAAAATTTGAAAGGGTGGGGTTTAGATGCACCCATCCGCTCCTCCAGGTCCGTCTTGGCGATGGATTGGGGATTGAAAACTTGACAGGTCTATTGTCTTGACCACCAAGCCATTAAAACTGGTTGAACTTGTGCCCTTTTCTTGGATTGATCATTTCAATTATTGAAAGATTATCAAATCTACACCCGTTTTGGAGCTCCACATCATGGATTTGAGGCCGAAATGGATTTTCAGTGATTTGGGATGTGTTTTGGATCCAAGAACCTTTGAAAACCAGGGCAGACACATAAGTTGTTGGACTCACTGAAAATTTTTCGAAAACAAGAACAAGTGTTTTTTATTGTTATTTTTATCTTTTGTCTAAATTTAAATTTCTATAAAGTCGTATTCTCTTGAATTTTAACAGTTTTTATTTATGTGACTTATCTGTAGACTAGTGTGTAATGTTTTCCCAAAAATTGCAGGAAAAAAAAGGAAGGGGTTATTGGTCTCTTGCGATATTACAAAATATCATTTGCATTAGTGCTCAATGATATTTTTGCAAGATTTTATTTTTCTTTTGGAAATATGGCAGAGTGATTTTCTCTGGCCTTCTCTAGTATTCGGAGAAAGATAGTAGTCACTATTGTGGTATTTAGTTTTGGATTTCAATTTAAAGTGCAAACTTGGTATTCTTTTCTTTTCTTCAGAAGAAGGCTAGATCAACTAGCCATGCAACAAGATCTCGTGCGAGAAAATAACGACGGATTGGATGAACAGAGGACTATCTTGTATATTCTACAGGTGCACATATTCTTTTAGCCTTGGAGGCTTCACCCCTAGTACATAGAATTTAACTTGTTATCGATTTTATACAATAGTTTCAATGCATTTAATCGGGCCACACATGGAGAGATCTATAGTGGGGTTTAGCGGTATATTTTTTTCTGTATAGTTGGCAATGTGGGGCTTGCACTGGGATTGAAGTCCAACTACTGGTTTGAGTGTGTCACTGTGTACATAGCTGTGCAGCTCTCACCCCTTTGTGGGGATCCTTGTAAGTAATTGAGACTTGGGTGGAGAGACCAAAAGGGTCCTCAATTTGTTATCAAGCTATATGCGTTCTGGATTTTAATTTCAATGAGAAAATGTTTTTTGGAATAAATTGGCTTTTCTTGTTTTCTTTGTAAGCAAGATATAAGTGTAAAAAATCTGGTATCAAGCGTATGGTGACATTAAGTACATTTATATTGATAAAAAATCAGGTATTAAGAGTAGGGTGATATTAAATACTTTTATATTGAGATTTCAAGAAATAATATTAAGACTTAAATTTTTTAAGTATTAGATAAAGGTGGTGTTTCTTTCGTGTTTCAACGTATAAATAATAGAGCACATGTGTCTCCATGTGCATGGATTGTTATTCTCCGTTTGGCTGGCTTTATCTTGTTGTCCAATGCAGATTGGGTGTTCTTAGAGTTTCTCGTAAACATCAAAACTAATCGAGGAATAATAATACATTGGCAAACCAAAACATGTACGATAAATTGGTTTGGTTTGGGTACAAAGGCAAAAAAAATAAAAAATATGGATCGTCAAAAATTAGTTAAGGTAGTGAATAATGAATATTTTGAATTTGGCTCAAAACCAAAGAGTGAAAAAAATTCAGATATGTAAAAATTGTATGTGATTATGAGTTGGGGTTATTGTATGAAGGGAAAGCTTTTTATGTTCTCCCTACAGCACAAAAGTTTTATTTTTATTTTTATCCAACCCTTCATTTTTTAATGGAGGGTTAAGATTGTTCCAATCACAATGTCATGTCTCTACACTGTTTTATTTTTATTTTTTTCTATAAATTATTGTGACACCAAATTTTGGATGCCAATTCCTCTATTAAACTCACACTAACGAATAATATAAAAAAAATATTTTCAATAAAATAAAATGATTAAAATACTTTCGAAAGTTTCAAGGGGTATTTTGGTTATTATTTTTTATTGAAAAATTATGGTTAATATTTTTTATAGGTGCGTCCCAATGAGAAGATGACACGTACTAAATTTCATATTTAGAAAATTTATATTAAAAAAATTAAAAATAAAATATTTTGAGACGTCGAATTTAAGATCAAATGGTGAGTGGCTCTCTTGATAAAAAATGGACGGTTGGATGTTAGGGAGAGGATAGAACTTCTATGTTGTATGGGGAACATAGAAAGATTTCTCTTATATGAATACATTAGAACCATTGAAATAAATTTTTATTTCCTTACCGGGTATCATTAGAGTTATACTTGACAAACTTGTCTTAACTTTCAACAGCTATAGTAAAAATGTTTATTTTGTTGTCACAACATAAAACATATGATTGCTTTATTGGGAATATTCAATGTATCAACAATGAACAATATTAACATAAGAACTACGTTAGCAAACAATAAGAATGGAAGCCAACGTATATAATATTATCAGGGGAAGGAAAACCAAGAATGACCTTTAATATGGGATTGTAGTTAACTAAAGCACAAAACCTCAAAAATGTAAATAGTGGTCTATCTAAATTATTTTGTTGTATGTACTAATGAAATAAAACAAATGAAAAGGTGAAATTAATCAAACTTTTGTATGCATAAATAATGTAACAAAATGCTTAAATAAATTCAAATATTCAAAGCTCACGTTGAATTTCTAGTTGTCTAGTTCTTTAGTTGTCACTGTATTTCTCTCTTGTTCTTTGTCTAGTTCTTTCGTTGTCATTGTATTTCTCATTTCCTCTTTATAAAGATGTTTTGTGTTTAGAGGAAAAAAAGATTTTTTATTGGGTTACTCTTCTTCTAACTATTATTTTGAGATAAATGGTTCCTTTGAAATATTATTTTTGGGAGAATATATTGCACTTCTTTTAAAGGAATATATTGGTTAAATCAAGATTCAACACTTCCACTTTTTATGTGCTTATTTTTAACCTAAAATTCACAGATATGAAATCCATGAAGAGATAATACGGTTACAGCTTTCTTTTTTCTTTTTTGAAAAGAGTTTTTAAGAAAAGATAAAATATATATTTATATCGGTTCCATTAAAAATAAAATTTTAAAGATATTTGAAAACCTAAACTCGGAGGTCTTATTAAAAAAAGTAGATTTTTTTTTTTAAAAAAAAATCTTGTTTTAAGAATAGACTGGCTAAACTATGGTCTAGAATAAAGGAACTTTGGATAATTTCACTTCAGTCGGTTTTCTCGTTTGTTGGTTATATAACCGACCCCAATCTCTCTCTCTCTCTCTCTCAAAACATACAAATTGTAAAATGGCCGCCATTTGAGCAATAATCTCTCTTGTAAGTTTACATGGCAATTTGATCGACTTCAATAAATAAATGCTGGGGCCACATTTCAGCCATTAAGTTACCCGGCTAGCATCTCGGATGTGGTAGGCCACAGGGCATAATACAAAGTCTCATGCTTCTAATTCTTGGTATATACAACTTAGTTGCTTTCGGATACAATTCCAAAGTTTTAAACTTGACCCGGTTTCTATGGGCCAAGCCCTCATATGCGTGTCTATTAATAAATCTATTTTTAAGATGGATGTTTTGACTTAGTTTTTAATGACATGTAATATCTAACATGGAGATCATGAATATGAAAAAATAAGTAAATTAATTAAAAATAATAATTCTGGTAAAAAAACATTTGAACCGTTAGTTTACATGATTTTAGATGGAACACCTTTCCATCTTTAAGATGAATGCTTTACACTTTTTGAACCGCATATGCAGTCATGCAGTACAGCCTGCAAGAAACAATTTTCCTCTTGACTTTTAACAATCAAGGGCAGGGTAGGGCGAATTGAGGAATTTTTGGACTCGAAGATTAATCTTAACTAAGACCATGGATCAAAGTTATCTGAATTAAGTGCTAGGAAATTATCTAAAAAGGGTATGCAGGTAGTTCCCAGTTCATTTCAGCTGAACTTTGTGGCACATTCTAAGCGGCCAGGATTCATTTTTTACGGTTATAGATGAATGACATCCTTGTACTAAATATAAATGACCTCATAGTGTACTATTGCATCTACACGCAAATTATAAGCTGAGCTTTCAAAGTTCAATTTTGATGATTATAAGTAATGGGAAAAGTGAATATTGAGCCGAGGCTCTAAACAATCAAATTGGAACCTATCACAAAAATTTCTTTAGAAAAGCTTGTTTTGATGCCCAAATGTTCTCAAATTGATCATCTCGATAATTTATGGAAATGAGAGAAAAATAGATTTCACATTTTAAAAATTGTGTATTCTGTAACGCATAGGCTCTAATTTGATTGCATAGAACCTAGGCTCTATGCAAACCGCACCTGTAGATAATTGACCTGATTGTACCAAATATTAATGGCTTTGTAGTGTACTGCCTCTATGCAAATTATAAGATGTAAGGGCCAAAAAATCAAAAGGAATCTCCACTAATCACAAAGTATATAGAAATTTCTTGGGCTCCCAGTTCCCACCTCTCCCCTCCCATAACAAGAGTCCTTGCACATCCCTCCTTCAAACGTATATATTATATAAGAAAAAAAGTTTATAGAAGGATACAACCTTATAATGTAGAACTATGGATGCACCTATGTTCAAAAACCCTTTGATTGATCATCTCGACATCGAGATGTATGACCATGAAAAAAAAAAAGATTTTCAGTCTCAGAAATAGTGCATTTTACAACATATTATCTACAGCATCCATTTTCAAGATTTTCATATGTTTATAGATCTACTTGATTTTAATCATTTTTAAAATTTAAAATTTTATAATTAAATATGAAAATAGACTTTGAGAAAATCCTAAGAACATTTTACATCAAAATTATATATCATGATAAAATTTGAAGGTGCACTTTATCTCTACAGCTACGGATACATTTGTATGCCACTTGCAATTTACACGAGGCAACCAACTTTTTTTTTATAGAAGTAAGGTTGCAATATTCTAAACCATATAGTTTAGTTAGGCAATATAAATTTTACAAAGTTTTTATGTTGGTGCTTATATGTGCTGTATTTTTAAAATGATGTCAAATCTACATGGTCCAAGTAAAATGGATAGTGGAGATTATTGCAACTTTACTTGTAACAATTTCTTTCCTTAAGGGGTGGTTTGGTGACATGAAAATCTATTACGTGGCAATAGATTATAAAGAAATATGAGATTTACATTTGTTTGGGTATAATTTGATAGTAAGGAAATGGAAAGACATCACTCGAGATCATCCAAGATTTCCACAAAAATCACAAAATCCATTAAACGCGGTGAACACAGTGAGGAATGAAAAATCTATTACGAGGTTTATAGGTAATCTTTGTAAATAGTTCGGTGTGTGTCTCTCTGCCCTATCCCCGCTTGATGCGGGACAATTTTCTACTGCAATCATAATAAAAAATTTATACATCCCTTTATCCCCAATTTTAATATTATTCCCACTTGATGAGGGCAATTTTCTACTGCAATCATAATAAAAAATTTCTACATCCCTTTATCCCCAATTTTAATAATTGATAAATGAAAGTAGGGAGAAATTTAAATTGATTTAAACAGTTGTAGAACTTGATGAGGACAATTTTCTACTGCAATCATAATAAAAAAATTTCTATATCCCTCTATCCCCAATTTGAGTTGTAGCCGGCCATCAGGTATCGTATAAAAACGTAAATAATAAAAATAATAATCGGTAATCGATGAGAAATCACATAACACAATCTTAATAAAAAATTTCATTCTCATAAAAGATTAGTAAAAGCTCAATTGAAATAAGATACCTCTTTAGTCTCCTTCAATGCTTCAAAATTTTCTATTGCAATTATCAAACTTTGTAGTTTACTAATCAAACTTTTTCCCATTTTTTAACTTGTACCATAAAGATTTTGATTTTGGTGTCATGAATTTATTGCTTATTTGAAATGATATATAGAGAGACATTTGAAAGACTTCTATAATAAATAACTAAAAATAAGGCTTATTACAATAAAATTATGTTATTTCAATTATATTATTCCAATGACTAATCATGTTAGCCAAACATAGCCCTATTTTTCATATTTGGATGGTAATGTATTTTTCATATTTCTTCCAAACATAGCCAAATAGTAGCAATATATTTCTCAAGTTGCATCTAAATACTGACAATCCATTTGCAGGTAATGTATTATGCCCATAACATATTTCACAGACAATATATTTCCAAGTATCCAAACGGCCCCTAATGGTAATAAATCAAAATATGTAAAGAGCAGGATGCAGTTTCTATAAGGTTGCAACCTTAAACAATCCAGGTATCCAAACAGCCCCTAATGGTAATAAATAAGAACATGTAAAGAGCAAGATGAGGTTTTTATGAGGTTGCAACATTAAAGGCGTACTTCCAAATTTTATCCTAACGTGTAATTTTGGTGTCAATTTCTTAGGATTGTCTAAAAATCTATTTTTATCTCTAATTATATCTAAAAATGGTTAAAATCAAGTAGATCTAATCTAGATAATTTGTTGCAAGATGCACTATTTTTAAGACTTAATATCTTTTTTTCTTTTTCAAATTCATACATCCCCATGTTGAGATGATCAAATAGAGTGTTTTTCAACATTAAAACAACCTTTTTCCGATAGATTTTTGTAGTGCATATTTAATTCTACATTTTAAAGTTGCAACCTTATATAAACTTTCTCCATTCCTAAATCCTCTCACTTTCCCAACTTCAGAAATTCGTGGGCCAATCTGGCACAATTGGCAGCCCTAGTAACTAATAATATTGCTACTCTTGTAAAATCAGGTCCTAAAAGAAAAGGAAAAAGATTAGAAATAGATTAACTAATGATGCGTATTTCAATTTCCTGTAAAATAAATGTGACCTAAGCACTTGTATTTCATGGACAACCTGAAAGCATCGAGA
This sequence comes from Amborella trichopoda, assembly GCF_054954075.1. Lineage (NCBI taxonomy): Eukaryota > Viridiplantae > Streptophyta > Magnoliopsida > Amborellales > Amborellaceae > Amborella > Amborella trichopoda. Next base: position 2,868,827 of record NC_142344.1, read on the forward strand.
GTACATGGGTGTTTGCTGCTCTTTCTCCATGTATAGTGAGAAGCTTGCGCAGAAGTATATACAAGGACTGCACGTTTTTTTTGGGGTAAATCAATGGGGGAGAAGGCACTCTATCCATTTTCATTAATTAAAATGGAGAAAATACAGATAATATCGTTATAACCCTACAATAGGGCACTTATGCTAAATCATGAAGCAAAAAAACAAAAATAAAATCTGACCCTACAATAGGGCACTCGTGCTAAATCATGAAGTAAGGAAACAAAAATAAAATCTGGTAGTCTAGACCGCCAAACTGTAGCATTAGAAAAAGATGTGGCTTTCTTGACTGACTATGCATTAGCAAACAAAATAGTAGCAAGTCCCAGCTTCCCCCCCCTGCCCCCACAATTTGTTGCATCATCATCTCAGAATGATGACCATATAGCAACCAAAATTTGAAGAACAAAAGCTGTGTTACCGCTGGCCAAGATGCCGTCTTGCTGATCCAAATAACAGACCATTTCTGGAAAAGTAGCACCCTTTCCCCAGGATCTCAATTTACTGAATCAACTGGTCTCTTACTTCGTGTGCACCTCACTAACAACCAGTGCCTCCATATACAAAAACTGTCATATTCGCCTATAGTAAATTAAAAAGAAAGGGAAAAAACAAACAAAGAAAAACAAAGTCTGTGTGTGTGTGTGATTCATTAAGCACCCCTTTACAGACCCACTCTCTTTAATTGCCAATGAAGAGATTAGAAAAGCATCAAAACCCACTCCTGGTTTCTATGACCACCACTTTGAAAGGCTAATCCCACAACTTTCTTCACAGGTCTCATCACTGGAATCTGACTCACTTAAAGTGGTCTCATCTGAGGTGGCCTCTGGCACCAGGTGTATGTGATCAGAGTGCTCGATCATCCATTCTGTGAACTCAGGAGATGATGCCAATTCGCGTATGGCTTCTCGGGTTGATTCCCTCGTGAACTCCTCCCACTCTTTCTTTGAGAATCTCTTCCTTGTTGGATCCTTGTGGACAGTTGAGTAGTAGTTCTGGCTCTGAGATGTACTCCTCGATGGTGTCAAAACCAATCCTGTGACAAAATTTACTTCCCGCTGAAATGGACAGAAATTAAACATGCACTCACCGATAATTTACTTCTAGTTAAATCGATAGAAACTTAACTCTCTCTCTCTCTCTCTCTCTCTCTCTCTCTCTCTCTCTCTCTCTCCATATCTACTATACTCCAATTGTCAAAATTTTCTGGTATGAGGCAGCAAATGTAGCAAAGGAGCCACAACATGTGGTGAGCAGTATGATTTTCGACAAATAATTGACACAACAAAAGAATGACAAACAGACCTCCATGTGTTTTCTTAATGGCACACAATTTTGAAAACGAGCATATTGATAATCTCAACTTTCGGAATCCGAAAGCCATATTTGATATCTTGGAGAGAGATCAGTATCTCTAAACGAATTCTCAAAGAAAAAAATAGGGAAATTTACTGTCAAGTCCCCATACAAGATCAATATTTAAAAAAAAAAAGGAAAAAAGAAAGACCGCATATACATTTCACATTGAAGTCCGACTTTTCGTTTTTGATTTTTTTTCCAATTATTTTCAATGAGTGAAGGCTGGGTCTGGAACATTGAGTTCGAACCCCATTTTTCAGGTGAAAACGGATTGGAACTTGAGATCCGGATCCAACTATCACTCAAAATAATTGTGTAGATACACACAATGGAAGTCTGAAAACATCACACAATTTTGTGGAAGACTAGGTTCGGACCTTCAAGTTCCAAACCCTTTTTTTTTTAGTTAAACCTGGGTTTTTGAACTTGAAGGTCCGACTCAGGCTTTCAGTTAAAAATATGTGTCAGGTTCGAACATGGAAGTCCAAACCCAACACACATTCTTTTGAGTGAAAGCTGGGTCCGGATTCAACCTTTACTCATAAAAGGAAAAAGAACAACATTCGAACTTTGGATGTCCGAAAAGGGATTGGCTTGGAAAAAATATAAACTAATGAGAAAAAGTAGGACTTCAAGATAAAATATAGACTACGTTTTTAATTTATTTGTTTATCATTTATTTATTTTTAAACTAACGATCATGTACAAGGAGTTTTCTTAAATTTCCCACAAAAAATATAAAACCACTAGCGGGCATTATCATAAAAGACACCATATATATAATACCTCTTGTGGGAGAGCCAGACCATGAATATTGATTGCTAGGGCTCTGCCGATTATGTGAAGCTTTGATAAGTGCCTTTTGAGCACCCATCTTAGGTGGGGTTCTCCTAAAAAATTCAGCCTTAGTGCGATTACCTGGTGGATGCCACATATTCCGCTTTCCTGAACGTGGTCTCCACCTGCATACATCCCCAAATATCATTTCCTAACAAATGATAGAGAAAAAGAGAAAACAGAAAAAAAAGGAACGGAAAGCAGAGCTCTGCTTCACATGAGTTAAGCAGGATTTGAATTCTATTTGAATTTCCATACCTCATGCAAGACATGAGACTGCACAAGCACCAGCAAGCAGCTAATGACCCCGTCGCCAAGAGAGCATCTTTTGAGCTCTGGTGAAATATTCATGATTAGTGCCATTCAAGGTTTCCAGAAAATCGGAAGCTATAATCTAATGGACAGTAAAAACAGTAGTCCATTGGGATCATCACCATTCGATGATATAATGGATGGTGATGGAGACAGATCAGGACCCACCATTGGGGCTCTGTCCTGTTCTGCTGGATCCACTCTCTCCATCGCCATCCATCGTTTCATTGGAATAATGATGGCCCCAATGAATTCTAGCTTTCCAAATCCAAAGTCCACTGGACTATAGTAGACTTTTTTCTCAAACTACACGTGCGACGAAACCAAACATGAAAGTGATATCCCAGGATACTGGCAAATATATAGCTAATAGTTTTTAACCACTAGTGTTCCAGGACTGGTTGGACTAGGCCTTAGCTAGAGACTTTCTACTTTGATTTGATTTTCTTTTTTACTTTTTGTTTTTGTCAAAAACAAGTGTTTTAACTTTTAGAAGAAGAATCAGATCATTAAGTGTGCGTCCTAGTTTAAGGTGGGGAATATGTCAGATTATATTGAAGGATCTAAAAAGGATATATTATTAAAAAAAAAAAAATCCTCACAATAGAAAAAGTTAAGAAACTAAAACAAGTGGACTATGTCAGATTATATTGAAGGATCTAAAAAGAAGATATCATTTAAAAAAAAAAAACCCTCACAAGGGTCAGAAAAAGTTAAGAAATTGTTACAGCCACATTTCAAATCAAACTATCTCATAAGCTCTCCTTGGTTACAGTTCAGAGATCTTACAAACCATCGAACCCTAAAAATCCAAGAGAAAAAACAATCTCAGCCTAAGTAATGTCTTTAACCATTGACGTTAGTGGCACAGGAGCCAACACATCAATCCCAATACCAAAGAAGGACTACCTTTTTTCTTGTGTGGCTAAAAGAAGCACTACCTGAAGTATACAAACTGTCCCAATAATCCGCATGGCCCACTTCACAAATTGAGCAACTCCAATATCAACACTGCCATCTTCTGAAAGTACAAATTTTCGCACACCCCAATATCCTAGCCATGCTCCAGCAATTAATATTCCTACCACTAGAAATATAGACACCTGAAAGCAGAACACATCACAAGAACAAATGTCAGCAAATGCAATTTAAATAGCGAGGAAGAAAAAGTTGAGAAGCAAGAATTTTCAATGAGTTGGAGGGACATGCATTATAGATAGCAATATTAAACTATTATTTGCATTAGATCTCTGTTTATGATGGAACCATTTATTTGGGAGAACAGGACTAAAGAATATCAATCTACCATGCAACATGGGAACAAAAGATGCCTAGCTGGAAAAAAGGTTTAGGTCGAAGGAGGTCAATGAATAACACAATTCAGGTGAAGGGAGGTATCTGTATCATACAGTTAATGCAGAGGGAGGTCCATATATTATGGGAGAGCATTTGTGTGTGCATGAGTATATACACCAGCACAAAAAAAAAATTATTTACACACGCATACAAGTATGTACATAGGACTACTTCTATGTTAATGCATGCATTTGAGAGTGTTCTCAATTATCACACAGAAAAATATGAGGTTTAGACTACAAATGGTCATATACTTATATTTTCAATTAACTTACGTAATGAAAAATGTGGTTTAGACTACAACAATTGGCCCAATGAGATAGCCTCCAATATATATATATACGGGAAAAGATGGCATACGCCCATTCACGTATTGGTTTTGGTATGCCAACGGCCCGGATTAACGGGGTTAAAATGAAGGGTCGCCATTCAAATGGGGAAACTCTCGCTGCAGAAGGGAAACTCCATTTGAAATGGAGACAGCTTAGGCCTGCAAACTCCGGCCTACTGTGCAGAGATGGCAGGCCTACCTGGCTCAAACCCTTTTCATACTCCATCTCTCTCTCTACCGATGCATCCACTCCCTCTCTCTAAACCACAAGAAATCAACTACCATTCCCCTTCTCTCTCTAAAGCCAGACGAGCCGTCTCCCTCGAGCCCTTTCTCTCTCTAAACCAGAAATATAGAAATCTCTCTCTCTCTCTCCATTTTCCTCTCTATCTTTCACAAACTACAGGAAACCTAATACACCCTCGCGCTCTCTCTCTCTAAACCAGAAATACATAAATCTCTCTCTCAATTTTCCTCCCTATCTTTCACAAACCACAGAAGGGAAGCCCTACCAAACTGTCGTCTCCCTCTCTCTGCGCCTCTCATACGATAACAGAAGTGAAAGCCCTCTCTCGTTCGCAGTCACAGAGGTACGAATAGAGTGGATTATTCATGTATTTTTGGTTTGAAACCCTATGATGGGTTTGTAGTTATGGGTTATTGGTTTGAAAACCCTGTGATGGGTTTGCATATTGCATATTTCATTACTATGATGGGTTTGTTCTAATGCTGTAAATCTGCATTTTTTGCTTTGAAAAATAGGAGATGGGTTCGTTCTAATGCTGTAAATCTGCGTTTTTTGCTTTGAAAAATAGGAGATGGGTTTGTTCTAATGCTGAAAATCTGTGTTTTTTGCTTTGGAAAATAGGAGATGGGTTTGTTCTAATGCCGTAAATCTGCGTTTTTTGCTTTGAAAAATAGGAGATGTACTACTGCATTTTCAAAATATCGAGCCCAAAGATCCTAGATTTTGGGGCTAGATCTACACAAAACTAGGCTTTAATCCAAATAATTAAACCAAAAATATAATTCTTTAACGAATAATGAATCAAATGAACTAGATTTCACTAAAATAGAAGATTTAATCTTCAATTGGTGGCCTGTGACGAAATGCCCAAAATTAAATTGAAAAAAAAAAAATACATGTTTCAGATTCAATTGGCGGGCTATTTCTTTTTCAATGGCAAATTTTTTTTTTAGACATTAGCTGTCCCATTATCATTGTTATTTCAATGGAAAAGGTTACTGATGATGTTCCCATTATCCTTGATATTTCAATGGAAAAGTCTACTGATGCGCTTGAACTTGATTCATATGCGCTCATCTTATTTTTCTTTCATCACCATTTTTTAGGACTATTTCTTTTTCAATGGCATTTTTTTTTTTAATACATTATCTGTCCCATTATCATTGTTATTTCAATGGAAATGGTAATTGATGAAGTTCACAATATCCTTGATATTTCAATGGAAAAGTATACTGATGAGCTTGAATTTGATTCATATGTGCTCATCCTATGTAACTTTCATCACCATTATATAGTTTATTTTTCTATGTAGGGTCTGTTGAAAAACTTAGATGGATCACACCGTTTTAGACTTGTGTCATCTCCCACTTGTGCAATTGGAGACAACATGGGTGACACTAATGAGCCCATGGAGCAGGTTCTTTATCTTGCAACCCCTCCTAGAAAATTTACAGAAATGCAAGATGGGAAACCTGACCCCTCAACCAAAGGCCTAGAAACAAATGCACCTCGTGTAAGAATGAAGTTTTCTTCAGAAGAATATGCAATTGACTATTATAAGGCTTATGCATTGGCCAAAGGCTTTGGTATCCGGTTGGGGATTACCCATAATAAAAAAAGTGAAAGGATTGATAGAGAAATTATTTGCTCTAAAGAAGGATTTCACAAAGTGAAAGAGCAGATTAGTGGAAAGGAACTCCTTGAATCAGGTGTGGGTGTAAGGCTAAGCTAGGACTCAGTAGAAAAGCGGACAATAAGTGGGTTGTGACTAGGTTTGTTGATGATCACAATCACGATCTAGTTAGTCCAAGAAAAGCTTGTTTAATTTGCAGCCACCGAACATTGTCTAGTGCCACAAAGTTGATAATAAATTCAATGAGTTTGGTAATGGTTAGGCCAAGACATATTCATAGAGCAAGCTGGAGGGATCGAGAATGTTACATGTACACAAAATGACATCGAAAATGAAATTACTAGTGCCAGAAGAAAACTACCAAGAGAAGATGGTAGTCTAGTTATGCAATGGCTCTATAAAATGAAAGAATCGAACCCATCTTTTTTCTATAGAGTGAAATTAAATGAAGACGATCACATTCTCAGCATCTTATGAGTAGATGCCACATGTAAAGTTTCGTAAACAATGGTGATGAAAGTTTAATAGGATGAGCACATATGAATCAAATTCAAGCCCATCATTATACTTTTCCATTGAAATATCAAGGATAATGTGAACTTCATCAGTAACCATTTCCATTGAAATAACAATGACAATGGGACAACTAATGTATTAAAAAAATAAAAATGCCATTGAAAAAGAAATAGCCCTAAAAAATGGCGATGAAAGAAAAATAGGATGAGCACATATGAATCAAATTCAAGCCCATCAGTAGACTTTTCCATTGAAATATCAAGGATAATGGGAACATCATCAGTAACCTTTTCCATTGAAAGAACAATGATAATGGGACAGCTAATGCATAAAAATAAAAATAAAAATTGCCATTGAAAAAGAAATAGCCCGCCAATTGAATCTGAAACATGTATTTTTTTTTCAATTTAATTTTGGGCAATAGGTCACAGGCTGCCAATTGAAGATTAAATCTTCTATTTTAGTGAAATCTGGTTCATTTGTTTCATTATTCGTTAAAGAATTATATTTTTGGTTCAACTATTTGGATTAAAGTATAGTTTTGTGTAGATCCAGCACCAAAATTTAGGATCTTTGGGCTCGATATTTTGAAAATGCAGTACTAATACAAACCCATCTCCTACTTTTCAAAGCAAAAAACGCAAATTTACAACATTAGAACAAACCCATCTCCAATTTTTCAAAGAAAAAAATGCAGATTTACAGCATTAGAACAAAGCCATCACAATAATGAAATACGCGATACGCAAACCCATCACAGGGTTTTCAAACCAATAACCCATAACTACAAACCCATCACATGGTTTTCAAATAAAAAATACACGAATAATCCATTCTATTCGTACCTCTGTGACTGCGAGCGAGAGAGGGCTTTCATTTTTGTTGTTGTATGAGAGGCGCAGAATGAGGGAGACGACAGTTTGGTAGGGCTTCCCTGCTGTGGTTTGTGAAAGATAAGGAGGAAAAAGGACAGAGAGAGAGAGAGTGAGATTTCTGGATTTCTGGTTCAGAGAGAGAGAGGGCGCGAGGGTGTATTAGGGCCCCTGTAGTTTGTGAAAGATAGAGAGGAAAATGGAGAGAGAGATTTCCGTATTTCTGGCTTAGAGAGAGAGAGGGCACGACGGAGAGATAGGGCTTGTCTGGTTTTAGAGAGAGAAAGGGAATGGTAGTTGATTTCATGTGGTTTAGAGAGCGGGAGTGGATGCATCGGTAGAGAGAGAGAGATGGAGTATGAAAAGGGTTTGAGGCAGGTAGGCCTGCCATCTTTGCACAGTAGGCGGGAGTTTGTAGGTCTAAGCTGTCTTGATTTCAAATGGAGTTTCCTTTCTACAGCGAGAGTTTCCCCTTTTGAATGGCGACCCTTCATTTTAACCCCATTAATCTGGGCCATTGGCGTACCAAAACCAAATACACGAATGGGCGTACGCCATCTTTTCCCTATATATATATATATGGAAAATGCTAAGATTAACCTACTAGCTCATATGAACATATGAGCCCAACGGGCTAGATTGAAGCTGGGCCGATCTGACGATCACGACCTCATTTCACATTTTAATGGTTTTACTACAAATCCAAAAAACTTGAAATTTTAGGTGTGTATTCTTTTCATCAAGGTGCACCAAATAAAAATATTTTAAAAACAATTCGCAAAAAATAAATCGACCAAAATACCCTCGAAATGTTTCAGAGGTATTTTGATTAATTTATTTATTGAAAATTATCTTTTTGATATTTTTATTAGATTCTCCTATTTTTGAATAATACAATACACGTCTAAAATTCCAAATTAATTGGATTCGTAGAAAAAAAATTAAAATTAAAATATGAAATGAGGTCATGACGGTCAGATCGGCCCAGATTCAATTTGGGTTGTTGGGCTCATATGAACACATATTCATATGAACTAGTGGGCTAATCTCATAATTTTCATATATATATATATATATCCCCTAGCCATAAATGGTCATTTAACACTTGTCAACAATTTAAAGATGTTTAGATCCATCATCCATCCTGAAAACTAGATGCACAAATACTCCAGCATCCCATTAAATATGGAGCACTTCTTTCTTAAATTCTCTAAATTATAAGAAGCTAGTCATATGAAAAACAACTCACAGGGCTATGCATCTCTTCATCCAGGCCAAAACTCAGAAGAATGGAATTGACTACCGTTGAAAAGTAATGAGCAATGTAAGAACCAAGGCCAACCTAACAAAATATTAGAAAAGGAAATGTCAAAGAAAGGACAAAAAGTTCATGCTCATAGAAGGAATTAAGGCATAAGATGCATGGAAGTCTAGTACCCTAACATGATTAGATGACAGGTAAAACTTACCAAGGAACCATACAAAGCAAGGTAGAAGGCATTTTTCCTGCCTGTAGGTAACAGTTTCATTCCCTATGTGAAATTGAAGATGTCAGTAACAACATAAGGAAACATATTCTTTTTTTTTTTCCTTTTCTAATTTGTTCTATAAGAAACATACAAGAAACCATTCAAAGTAAAACACACATATTATGGCTTGAAATTATTACATACATTTAAATGGTGTGCCGCAAAATGGCATATCTAGTAAAGCAAAGTGGTTGGCGGATGGCTCGTATATTTGAGAACTGCCTAGTCGTTCTGGTGGAATGCATATAAGATATAAAATATTCTTTCCAGCAGTACACAAAAATATTCTAAATCATGAGTACAGAAAATCATTCAGGAATAATAACAATTGAGACCATGAAGAATGATCCAAAATAACTGTCATGTATCTTAATCACATGATTATTTTAAGCAATCATATACAGGTTACAACAATTTCGAGTAAATGTATGGTACAGTTAAACAATCAAATTATGGTTTATTAGTAGTTAACAATGGAAAACTTTCTAAATTATCCATAATCCTGTGATTCAATCACGAAATCTGTGGTTTCTAATGCTTACCTTTGCATTGCATCCATTACTTCCCAGTTGAAAATTTCAAACAGATGCATTTATTTTAAAAAAAAAAAAAATCTGATTGTTGCTTCAGTTATCATTGCTCATTTGAAATGTCCACTCACCAAAACAATGATAAAACTCAAGATGAAGGTCCATGTTTCCATGAAAATAATTAAAGAATTGTAAACAAGAAGAAGTGGGTTATTTCCGTAGCAGATGCAAAGGGTGGCTGAACTTTATTTCTATTATGGGCAATGAGATTGTACAGGCTCACGTGCGACTATATGAATTATGTATTCATTTGATATCACTTAGTCCTCTTTTTTCTCATGAGTAGTTCCTTTTCTAATCCATTGTTCACCAGAGACAAAGGACACTAAGAAAACTTCACTAGAGAGAAGTTCTTTACAAATGACATGAGCACATTCTCTAATCTTAACGAGCAACAGATTAATGTACATAGATTATGTCTGGTAAAATAAAATAAAATATACAAAGCATGAAAAATTTTACATATACAACTCCAATAGACCCCTGTTAATCTCATGTTTTTTATCAACATGGGAGTCACTATTTATAACATATCTTTCATCATCATCATCATCATCGTCATAGCTTTTTCTAACTATTTGGGGTCGGCTACACAAATCCTGGTCTGCCTTCAGGATTCATGGAAAGTTTTGGCAAAGTTTTACATTAGCTGCCTCCCCAACACCACCCACTTTCTTTAACAAGGCTTGGCACGGGTTAAGAGAAAGTTTAAGGTCCTCACCCTTCTTAGACCACTATGAAGACTAATATGTAAATAGAATGAAGACTTCCAATCTTGATTTCTTTAGTGAAAACAATTTCAAACACGAGTTTTTCTCAGAAATTTCAAAGAACCGTATACAACAGATGTTTATAAGAACTTACACAATTATAGCATGAGAACATGTCATAGCTGCATAAACGGTATCTGGAAGAAATCGAGAATGACATAGAGGTCAAACTCAATAGCAATGATCAATCTATTTTTCTAGCACCCAACAATCCGTAACCGCTTTGTCCCCTACAAGTGTGAAGCTTTAATTATAGTTGTACACATGTAATATATTCTCATGCCATAATTCCATATGCTAAATCTATGTCCAGATCAGGTAGCACAGAAATGATCTTATAATGTTGTAACAGAAGGAAAAATAATCATGGTATTCATAGTTTACAAAGCTGGAAAAACAACTCGATGCTTGTAAATGGAAAATACCTGAAACAAAAGGATAAGGATAACAACTATAATCCCAAGGAGCATTGAACTGGTGTAGTAAAATGGCACCCATTTGCTAACATATGGAGCGAGCAACAGTACAACCAACCCAAAAGCAAGAAAAGCTAAACGCCATGGATGAGACTCTGCAAGTACGTAAACTACTAGGTCAAACCTCAATCCCAATATAACAATTTTAAAAAAATAAAATAAAAAAAATTCAATTCACAATAGTTCAATAAATGTATATGAGCAATATGAGAAACAAGACTTCAAGGTAGTTTGCATCAACCTTCTTCAGCTGATATAGTGACAGAACCAGAAAATCCATCAGTAAACTTGACATCAACAAGTCTCTCCCCATAAGGAGATATGACACTGCTCCAAGCACCCTTTTGAATAGTCTCCCATTCATCTAGTGGACAATCACATAGCCCAAGAGAAGCATTCCTGCATTCATCAAGGCAAGATAGGTACTCAGGGGGGTATCAGTATACTGTCCACACAACTTAAGTTTTCTGAACTTTTTTATTTCCATCTATACCTCTCCAATTTCTATATGCAAAGTAAAAGAATAAGGAAAGGTTCGACATATCCTTAAGATGTAAGTAGCAAGTACAAGTCTTTGTTTAAATAAATAAATAAAAATATAGCAATTACATATATTGTTCATTAGAAACTCAAAAGGCTATGGAGAACCTTCCTTTAAGGTTCCAGTTAGATATCTAAATATCTGACAAATAAAAAATAAGCAGTGATGTATAAAAGAAGCATATAAGATCAAGGCCAAATTTGCACATATAACCTAAATTTTAACATATTGGGACAAAATAGTTGCAGGCATATATGACAACCAACATTGGTAACACCAACAACAGTAGTAAATAGATAAAAGCGACATACTGGTGAAGGCAGACAGAAATCTTATGATGGAAAGCCTCTGGTACTTTCTCTGAAGGCGTCACAGCAACACGAAATGAATTGGGATAGCTCTTGAGATTTAACCTTGACAGACCTTTGACTCGAACACGATCACACAATGCCAAAGAAGTACTTTTACCATGGGACGGAACAAAAACACGTGGAAATACAAGCAGAACAGGATTGCTCGCATTGATCTCTGCAGTCCAATAACCATAACATGTCACTCACACTCTAAATTCTAAGTTAGTAGTCATTCATAGTACATGCACTCAATCAACCCACCATATACTTGTGATGCATCATTAAAAGCATGTGAAACACATTAGTCCACTAGCCATGCTAACATAGTCATTCACATGTTACCAACATTTGCATTACCTGGGAACATAAACAGAAACTGGAATAAAATCTGGCTAATATATTCATGTGGTTCACTTCAAAAAACAAATAAATAATGGACATAATTATAGTCATAGACCCCATCAGGTTTGTAAAGAATCTAAAAATGAGAGTATCTTTTGCAGTTTGAGAGAAATAAAGACAAAAATATGCAAAATTGGCAATTCTTGCAAATATCAAGTTCAGCTCAAATGCAAGGTTTTAATACCCCTAGATAATTAAGTGTACTGCCTGCTGTCCATATTTACCTTTCTGCAATTAAACTCCACGTATCCTAGTGGTTGGGTCAAAATTTGCATCAGTTTATAGACTAGTGTTACAATTAAACTGAGTTGATGCAAAGATTGAGGAAATGGTAAATCAAGAAAGTGGGTTGAACTTTAAGGAGATGAAAAGCAATTGCACTCAACAAAATAGGAGTCAGACCAAATATTTGAACTAAATTACAATTGGAAGGAGATAAATAAAACTGAAAGGAACAGTCCCAGGATCATTCTTTGGATTTCGAAACTCAGTCCTCTAGGACGTGGATTTGGTTGTCATTTAGGCAGACTTTATTTTGGTGACACACCATTGTGTGTTATTAAGTTCATGCACAGGGGGGGTGCGACAGGTACAAACTTGCATTATTCAATACAATAATACAGAAAATTTTTTTTTGATATAAAACCTAATTTTACTTAAAGCACCACTGTAACCATCAAAAGGGCCCCTTAGATATTTTCCATCCAAATGAAACACGACATCAAAGATCTAGAGGAGCTAGCTTTGTTTGACTAAGTTATTTTTACTTTTCACATAATGGATATTACAGCAGCTTCATCTCTCTAAAGAAACAGATTTCTTGTATTTTATATAACAGCGGTCATTTAAAACTAAAGTTATGAGAAAGCATAAGAAGAGAGGTTCGCACAAGCATAAATTTAAAGCCAATTCTTTCATATTTCATCTACAAAGGAAAATCAACAACAAATGAATAACTCCATTAAACAGTTGCATAACAGTTCATAAAGATAATGAGAAACTTTTCATGGCACCAAAGCAAGATAAACTAATCACATGATCACAGATGCAGACACTTAGCCAAGTCAAACAAGCTAAATTAAATTAAAATTATGCATCGTATAGTTTTGCAATTAAACAATTTCTTAAGACCGAGCTCAAACACTAACTAATAGACATCAAAGTGGGTGAGAACACCTAAAACAAATATCTCAAGAACCATAGAACGCATGTATAACCATAAAACAGGCAGAAAGAAACACAAAAACACCATAAACTAAAAGTCATGAACTCTCCAATAAAAAACAATAATAAAAGATTAAATTAATGAAACTAGCAAACATTCCCGAAACCAGATGCAATTATTTCATCAATATTTCAAAGCACTGGTTCAACATTCAATCAAGGGATGCAAGAAACCAATACTATGAATAATTACTCAACTAAAATCAACAACGTTCAAAAACGAAGAAGACATTTCACCCATGGAACTCGAGACCCTAAATCCAATTAAACCCATTTTCCAAATAAACACCTCCATGTAATCCAGAACTACACTACCAACAACAAACTTCCGAGCAAAGCCACAAATGGTCCTCTATTCAGCAAATTCCCAGTTCATTACATTATAAACCCTAGTTCCAGTAAAAACAACCGAATTAATCTAAAAAATCCACGGAAGATACAAAACAATAAAAACAAACGAGAAATGCAGAGAAGTAAAAGAAACCTTTGTATCCTGGCTCAGCAGACATGGAGCAAGTGAAAAGCGCCACAAAAAACACGCAGAAAAAAATGGAAAAGCAAGCCATTTTTCCTGCTCAGAAAAAAAAAAGAGACGCAGGAGAAAAGCGAGAGAAGATAAATTCCTATTAATCTCTTCTCTGATCCTTCAAGAGTGATTACTTCATTCTCAAGAATGGCGCCAAAATTACGCCACTTAAACGTGGGTTTTGGATTGGTTAAGGCCGCAATATCGCACGTGCTGCTCAGGTGGACGGTTGAGATTCGTTTTGTGGTAAGAAAAGGCTGGTTTGGCCATCCTACCATCATTCATCGCACCCAAAACATAATGAGTGGGGTTTGTATAAGGCCGAGCCTCTAAACATTCAAATTTGAGCCTACCTCAAAAAATCTCACCGGAAGAGGTTGTTTTGATGCTTAAATATTTTCAAATCGATAAGAGAAAAAAATGGATTTCAAGTTTTGAAAATAGTGTATCTTGTAATGTATTTTTTGCATGATCAATTTTCAAGATTTTCAAGTTATTTATAGATATGTCAATCTACACTAATTTTTAAACTTTAAACTTTATAAAAAGCTATCACAAACATTTTCAATATTAAAACTACATTGTTCAACACTATTTGAAGGCAAGCTCGAATTTGATTGTTTAGAGCCTAAGCTATATACAAACCACACCCAATATATTTTCATTTCTAATTATAAAATTTAAAGCTTTAAAAATAATATAGATCGAGCATATCTATAAAAACTTGAAAATTGACCATGCAAAAAATACATTACAAGATACACTATTTTCAAAACTTGAAATCCATTTTTTTTCTCATGTGAATGTATCTTGAGGTAGAGATGATCAATTTGAGGTTATTTGAATATCAAAACAACCTCTTCTAATGAAATATTTGAGGTGCGCCATAATTTGATTGTTTCGAGCTTCAATCCACTTATATAATTCTACAAGCAACACAAAACTTATATAGTAGAGGACCCGGTTTCTATGCGGCCACGCCCCACATGCGTAGAAATGTGGGCTATTAATAAATCTATTTTTGAGATAGATTTTTGGACTTAAATATTAAAGATATGTAATATCTAATATGGAGATCAAAATAATAATTCTACTAAAAAACACTTGGAGCCTTAGTTTTCATTGTTTTTAGATGAAACACCAACTTCCTAGTTTACACTTTTCCTACAGTAAAATCTTTGTTTTAGCCTGCCCGTGGCAAATTTGAGTGCAGGCTATTTGGTCAATTTTTTAGATCTTTTTAGTAGGGGTGCAAACTGGTTCCGGACCCAACTAGGTCTTATTTGAATATGGATTTGACCTAGGCTAAGGTCAGATCTAAAATGATTTGTACTTAAACCTGGGTCAAAAAATTTAAAATTATAAGAACTTATTTTATATTATTTTCCCCGTCTAGACCTAACCCAACCCTATGAGGTCCATACGGACCCGGGTCCAACCTACAGGGTCCAAATACGAACCCGGACCTTGACCCACTTCCGATCCGACTAACGCCGCTAGTTTCGAGGAGGTACCCGTGAATTAAACCTTTGAAAAACACCCCAAATGGAATTGGAGATATGTTTATCGCGTTAACGGCTACCGAATTGATATCTCCGAAAGGAATAAAAAAGGGCAAAATAACGGAAGTCATAATGTCGTGCATGAAAGCAAGGCTTCAAGATATTCAGGTAAGATAAGCGCGTGGATTCCCTTTCTTCCTTTGAAGGCGTAGTTAGGGTTCCAAAGTTCAAATACCAGTTTCTCAGGTCACTCCTAAGTCCTAACTCAACTAGTGGCTGAATTAGGGTTTGAAGAGTTCAAATTGTAGTTGCAGAACATGTTTAACAGGTGAAAGCTGTAGATCTGTAAATTTGTATAATATGTTGTTTCATGGTTCCCCTGCTATGGGTTGTGCGGATTTCGTAGGGGTAGAAATTTTATTTCTTTCTTTTATTTCTCTGCATGGTTTGTGAATTTGCAGTGATTTTAGTTTCCTCTCATACACTCTAAAGTTGAGAGAGCTTTTGCTTGTTCTATCTTGGTTCAATTTCAATTATTGAATTCTCAAGTTTGATCCTATGGTTGTTTGATGACTTTAAATTCTCCTCTGTCATATAGGAAAAGGTAGGGTTTAGGTGCATCCTGTGTTCGCAAAATCGAACCGGAACGGTTAACCGGACATGGGCTTGGAAGCGGTTTAACCGGCCTAACTGGTAAACCAGCCGATTCAACTGCTCTGTCCGGGCAAGTCGTTGGCGGTCAAAAAAGTTTTGAAAAAAAATACAAAAAAAAATGTACTAAAATATGAAAATCATAGAAAGAATGATTAAAACAAAACACATTCAAATGAAGTTGAAAATTAATGAAAAAAATGGATTTTAACCCATTTTATGTTTTCAAGGGCTATTTTTAAAAATTTTCTAAAAAAGATCGGAAAATATAAAAGTGAGTATTAATGACCAAAATAATTTATAATCTTTACCATAATGTAAAGAATATTTAAAAATACATTACAAATCAAATTCCTTATTTTTGAGAATTTATATACATTTCTTTGAAATTTTTTTTTTAAATACCGGTGATTACCCTAACTGCCCAAAACCGGAACAGGCCAGTCTAACCGGGCGGTTAGCGGTTTGATCGGGCGATTTTACGAACAATGGGTGCATCTGGGATGCACCTAATGTAGTGAGTCTCCCCTTCCAAAGTTCATCTCCAAATGCATCTTGGAGATGGATTTTGGATC
Source organism: Amborella trichopoda (assembly GCF_054954075.1). Taxonomy (NCBI): domain Eukaryota; kingdom Viridiplantae; phylum Streptophyta; class Magnoliopsida; order Amborellales; family Amborellaceae; genus Amborella; species Amborella trichopoda. The sequence continues at coordinate 2,885,471 of NC_142344.1, forward strand.
AAAAACTCTATAGGTCTATCATCTCGAGCACTTTGATCATGAATCTGAAAAAGCGAAAAAGGAAATTTATCAAATTACCAATGAGAGACGAACAATTTAACACCTTACCCATATCCTTTGATTTAATTTCAAAATACCCATAAAAGTTACAGGATCTTGAGTTGGAATGGCTGCTAATAGGAAGAACATTAAATAGTTCATCTCTTATTGGTATTTTGACGAATTTCCCCTGAAAAAATAATGAATTTGATCCTTAAGAATGGTCTGTTCTGTCTTTTTTTTTCAATAATTCAACTTTCATAAGATCTGCATTTCAATAATTCAACTTTCATAAGATCTGGATTTTTTTTGGATCTATTCTGTGTTTGGAGCTCCAAATTCATGGATGTGAGGCAGAAATGGATTTGCATTGATTTGAGATGTGTTTTAGGTTAAAAAAACCATTGGAAACCAGGGCAGATGCATGAGTCAGCAGACTCTTCAAAAACTTTTCCTTTAGGAAATAGGGAAGACACATAAGAGTGAATCACATAATAGTGATAGTAGTGTTTGTTCTACTGCCCCCTAAAATAATTATTTTTCATTGTGGAAAAAAGCTAATGTTTTATCTGTCGCAGACCTTACAGTCATAATTACTAAGAAAAGCAAAAAGCAAGAGACATACTTTGGTCAACATCTAATGGATATAAGCTTAATTTAATGGGAAATGGCACAATCATGGGGTCTATTCACAAATGTTTTGGGGAACTAGAATGGTGTTTTTCCTTATGGATTTGTTTTGTAGTACGTGGGGGTGTTTACTGTCCTTTTTTGCAGTTAAATCTGATGGACTCAAACATTGGCTGGGGTAGAGTCCTATGGGATATTTGATGGTTTTTACAGAAAAAATTGATGAAGAGGAGAGTACTTCACACACTATGATTAGAATTGCTGAGTTGTAGATTCAGGTATAGATCTCCAATGTTCAAACTAACTTTGAGAGTCTGATTAACCAACTCCTTCTTCGCTACATTTTAGGACATTCATTGCTAATGTTACTTTTTATTTTTTTTTGGTGCTTGTCAGGGCCCCTTTTTTATCTATTCATGCTTTTGCTTCTCTTATTATTCTCGATATGCTTTTATAAGGTGCTCTCATATGGTCATTATTCAAAGGAACTCAATCTACTCCATTATGTGGATTAAAGGAGAGCTAGCTGCCTGTAGAGGTTACATCATATCTTCACGTAAATGTATGAACTCCATGATGTATATATGAGTTTAGTAATGTTGTGTTTCTTAGAGAGGCAAACTCATTGTAGATAGTCTAACAGATACAGGAGTGTCTATGGGCATTTTGCCTGTGAGGATTTTCTGTCACCATAAGTTGTTTCCTTGCATTGTAACATAATCCCCTCTTCAGTTACATTTCAACATCACACATTAAAACACATATTGCTTATTTAAAAAAAAACCGAAATTACCTGTGTAAGTTGTTCCACTTCCTGCAATGCCTACAGATGAATTTAGTACAAGATCAAATATTCTTTTAAATTCATTATCAAATACAACAGGGGGAAAAAAGATTATGTAAAAGCTAGTCTTTGACGGTCCTACTTTAATGCAGCTGAGATAATTTACCAGAGATAGCTGTTATTCTTGAAGTCTTAGATGGCTGCTGTGGTTGATGTCGAGATTGGTGGTGTAGAAATGCCCATCAAGAAGCGAAAGTTACCACTGTGGATGCTAGGAGTCACTGCTGCAGATAAAATAAGAGACACTACGAGAGAAAGTGAAGATCTTTTGCCTGACAAAGAAATAGAATTGGAGCAAGCTTCAGAATTGATAGCAAAGCCAGCTTCTGAAAGAAAAAGACCGGACAAAAAGCTTGTGACCCGTGAAGCCGATGATTCAGATTTGGAGGTAGGGTGCCTGGTCAGGTGCAAGAAAAGGTCAAGGGCTCAAAAATCAAGAAAGGATGATACAGAGAGTGATGATTTGAGAGGCAATGGTGAGAAAATTAAACCAGAGAAGAAGTCCAGGAAGAGAAGTTGCACAGTGAAGAGGACTGTTCGAGAGCCTGTTCATTCAAAGAACCGAAGTTCAGAGGATTTTGAGAGAGAGAGAAGTGGGGTTGCCGAGGGCCTCTCCTCGGCTGGAGACAATGGAAATGGAGTAGAATTGACAATGGAGGATCTCATAAGCATGGCTGAAGAGGTATGCAGTTGTTTATTCCTTCTTTCTTTTCTTCTCGTTACTTTTTGTGTTTTCACTCCTGATGAAGCTGAAGCAAATCCCATGACTTGTAATACGTGGGATAAATGTTTTTTTTGGAATATGCCAGAAGGCTAAAGTATATTAATGTCTTTGACCTATTACCATTTGATAATTGGAAACACCACACAGGATTGAGATATCTATGAGCAGAAAGCAAACCTTCCCCCCCTCCTGGGGTCGCCCCTGGCCCCTCTTTCTCTACTGTGTGTTCCCATTATATTAATTATGAATTAATCCTAGGACCATAATCTGCGCTATCAGATGAGATAAACCAGGACCTATGCTTACTTCTGACTAGCCTGGAGGCCTTTTTCTTTTGTTAAATACTATCATGAGGGCCTTAACTACAGGCGTTACTCCTTGGTCATTAAAGTCTACACTGAAACTTCACATTGATGGAGTCACCTCGTTTGCATGCACTTGATATATTTTATGTTATAAATTTCTGCACATTAGTTTGGATTGGGCTGGAATTAGAATATAGTGGTTGCAAGATTGTTATTCTAGCCAAGGATGATCCGTTTTGTGCCATATTCGGTCTGAAATTTGCTATACTTTTCCCCATCCTATATACATTTAGTTGCAAAATCATGTGTGTTCAGGTTTCAAAACAATTTTAAATGTTGAGATGGAGCCACTTTTATTGACTTTAATTTCAACAGTGAAACACGTGAAATTTTGTGGATCAATCTTCTGTGCGATTTCTGGAGTTGTGTTCTAGTGGGCAAGAGGTTTTTTCTATACCTCTGACTTTTGGTATGTCTGAGAGAGAGAGAGAGAGAGAGAGAGAGAGAGAGGAGAGAGAGATTCATTTGTTCAATTTCATAGGGCTCGTGTATATTGCAATTATGCTTTGAGAGAGAGATCTTTTGTTCTAATTCATAGGACTTACGTATATTGCAATTGTGCAGTATGTCAAAGCAGATGCGGAGAAGGAAAACAAACCAATTGTAAAGAATCCATCAATATGCAACCAAAAAAACCAAAAGCCAGCGGAGAAAGAAAGTTCTCCATACAAAAGCCAGATGCCCTTGGGCCCAGGCAGTGGCACAGATGACACCACTGATGAGATGCTCGGCCTCTTTCTTGGCCCGTTACTCCCCAAGCCCCCTGATAGAGATAGAGATAGAGAGAGAAAACTTGAAGAGTTTGAAGAGGAACTGACCATGGCTTGTTATGAATTCAGTAAAAAGGTAAACAAAGAGACAGAGAGAGAAGAGGAACCCTTGACGAAGAAGAAAAGCAGCCTCAAAGACAAGGTTTCATTGTTTCTAAACTAAGGATGTATTACACTTTGTATACACATGATACATATTAGGCATTGTATTTATGCACGCATTTTGCATTAAGGTTCAGTTTTGTCATCGTCATCATCCGAGCTTTATCCAATTATTTGAGGTCGGTTACATCAACTATGTAAATACTAATGTACAGTATTATTTGATCATTCTTAATGGCATGGTTATGCCATGCATGTATTTTACCTGTGTTTTCATACTTTGAATGGATGGCTCAGTTCTAATGACACTGCGCAGGAGTAAATAGAGGGCAGTTGTGTTTGTGTGGCGTAGAGAGAGAGAGAGAGGGGAAGGGAGGGAGATGAGAGTGGGCACTAGGTAACTGGTTAAGGTGGTTGGTGCTTTATGACCTGTTTGATTGATGGAAGCCGTAGCTGCCAGAGCTGTCACTTCTAGATATTGTAGCACTTCCTTGTTTTATAATAACGAAGTGTTGCACAATTTCTGGAAGCCGCAGCTTCCTTTTATGTTAAAAACTACGTTCCGCCACTTCAACTTGGGAAGATGTGGCTTCCAAAGCCATACTTACCCTAGTCAAACATGCCATATAGGTTCCCTTCTCATCAAGTTCCAGTGAACATTCAAGACAGAGAGAGGGCGAATATTGCTTCAAATAGTTGTAGAGCTCAAAAGGCAAAAATCTCAAATTTTTTTTTCAAAAAGAAGAAAAAAAACCATTCCCAAGTAGTTATGTCCAAATGTGTCAACATATAATATACATCCAGACGTGCATTCTACGTGCTGTATGTTTTTTTTACCCTAATAATTATGAGAACCATCTTTGTTTCATGAATTGAGGGGTTACATTCACAGGTGAAAACGTGAGACCAGTTTTACGGCCCGTTTGTTTGATGTCTTCCACCACTTGTTTCATGTATTGTCTAAATGTGAATTCCTTGTAGAGAGGAGGTTGCATGGGAGTTATAATGGGAGTATCATAGGAAGGGCAAAAGAAAAAGGCCGTAGAATGCCTCTCTGCCGTTGGATTAGCCATCACTCTATGTTCCACACTTTTGTACACACCGTTGCTCCATGCCTGCAGAATTCACAGTTTAAAACTTATATCGGGCTTGGCTCGAGTAGTTAGCAGCTAACATTTAACAACATTATATCTCAACTTTGATTCCTCCTGTTGAACATCTCAAAAAAGAAAGAGGATTTTTTTGGTAATTTTATATAAGAAACTCGCAATCTATTTAAAAGGAAAAGTTTATATAGAGCCGAGGCTCTAAACAATCAAATTTGAGCCTACCTCAAAAATTTCACTAGAAGAGGTTGTTTTGATGCTCAAATATCTTCAAATTGATCGACATCAGATGCATGGACATGAGAGAAAAATGGATTTCAAGCTTGGAAATAGTGTATTTTGTAATGCATTTTTGGACCGTCAATTTTCAAGATTTTCGAGTTTTCATATATCTGTCGATCTACACTATTTTTAAAGCTTTAAAGTTTATAAATAAATATGAAAATCTATTTTAAGGTTATCACAAAAATTTCCAATATTGAAACCACATTTCTTGAGGTAGGCTCTAATTTGATCGTTTAGAGCTTAGGCTTTATACAAACTGCACCCATATTTACATCGTAAACTATTTCATATTTTACTATATTTAATCACTCCAACTCATGATCATCTAGATTTTATTGGGCTTTTGAAATTAATTAAAAAACTGGATAAAAAGTTGAAAGTTCATCTCTTGTATACATTACTTTGACAAAGGGTGTAGTTTATAAAGGGTCCACTTTAAGCAATTAAATAATGTACGCCTCTAAACTTTGTCAAAAGATGTAGTTTCAATATTAGAAATCTTGTGATGACCTGATTTCTTACTTTAATTATGAAATTTAAAGTTTTAAAAATTGGTGCTCAAAGAAGAATACTTGAAAATCTTGAAAATGAACGGCATATAAATAATGTGGATGTACTTTTTATGAGACTTAAACTCCTTTTTTTTTTTTATACATCTCAAGGTCTGACCAATTGAAGGGTTTTTTTTAGCATTGGAACAATCTTTTTCATATATTTTTGAAGTCTATTTTCATAGGGTATAAGATTGACACCTTATATACACTATTTTTTATATAAATACGGTAAACCTGAGTTATGCTTAACGTACTAATAGCTATACCAAAAGATTTTATACTCCTGCAAGAGTACATTATCCACTTACTTCTGAGGTAAAACCCAATATAAAAGAAATCTTAGGACTCAAAATTTGTGGGTGTAGCCTAGTCAACCTATAGGTTAACCTCAGTAATAAAAATAAAAAAAAATCCAAATTGAACTCTCTATGTACAAGAAAAAAAAAAGAGTCTCAACAAAGACTGTTCAATTTCTGAAGAGTAAGATCTAAGAGCCAAAAAAACCTCAAAATTCAAATTTTTATTTTAAAAATAAGCATCTAGTGAATCTTAGGTATTTCTCAAATTTTAAAACTTCAAAAAATATCTGAAGTAGGACTTTTAATTGAAGGAGTATATGATACCAGCGTGCTAACCCTAAATGAAAAAGATAGTAATGAACTTACCTGAAAGAGATCGCCTATATTGACGATAAAAGCTTCCGGATTGGGCATAATAGAGATCCATTTGCAGTCTTTCATGAGTTGTAATCCACCAACTTGATCTTGGCATAATATGGTGAGAAAATCACTATCAGTGTGAGGAATTATACCAAAAACTTCAGGCCAAAGAGGACATGGAGGGTAATGATTCATCCTCACAAAAGACGTCATTTCATTGCAATTTTCCGAGAAGAACTCCAGCGAATGGCCCAATTTACCGGCAAGAATTCCAGCTAACGTGAGAGCCAGTTTCCCCATGGCTGCCCCGTAATCTTTCAATACCAACCTATAGTGATGGGTCAAATATTTTCCAATGCTATATGGTGTAAATATTATAAATCTAATCTAAATTAATGATCACTAATCACATTAGTTTATCATTGTTTTCCCTAAGTAAATCTCTCTCTCTCTCTCTCTCTCTCTCTCTCTCTCTCTCCATGTTGCTCTGCTCGTACAGAGCGCAGATGGCAAATTAATAATACTAGCAACCAGATCATGCTAGCAATCAAACGAGGGTTTTAGGACGTGGTACGTCCCAAATGCAAATCCATTTGTCTCAAATCCATGAATTTGGATACGTTTATTGTTTGATTGGTATGAAAATATTTTCTGGATTCATGGTAAAATTGCCTTACAGGTAAGGGAAAAAGCATATGAAAACAAAACCTACAGCAAAACAATTTACCATAAAATGATCCATTTTGCATGAAAGCTCAAACCATGGAGAAGCATTTCCCGAGTTTTAATTTCACACGGGAACCCACTATTAACGATTCACTATTTGCAATATAGTATATAACATTTTATTTATATATTAAATAACACATTTAATATATAAATTATATTTCAATAATATTTAATACATAATATATAAAAAATATTTTGTATAAATAATATATTATATTATATCATATAATATTAGAAAATATATTAGTAAAATGTAATGCTATAATATTGTATTTATATTCCATTATCTATTTATGTTATTAATATATAATTATATTATATATTATAGGAAAAAATTTATATAGAACTTTAATTCTTCATATTATTTCATGGTAGACATTCATTCCGTTTTTCTTTTAAGTGGCATAAAGAAACCCCTAAAGAGTTCACTGTACCCCCCTCATCTTTTATCTCCCTCTTTTATTGATTTTTTTATCATAAAAATTAGCGCCAACAAATATTTTTATACCGTTTAAACCCAAAAAAAATTTTAATTCTATTTTCCCCTTTCCACTTATTAAAAAAGTTTTTGGGTTGAAATGGTATAAAAATATTTGTTAGGACTAATTTTTATGATAAAAAAATCAATAAAGGAGGGAGATAAAAAATGAGGGGTAACGTGAAATCTTTAGAGTTTCCTTATGCTGTTTGAAAGAAAAACGGAAGGAAGGCCTACCATGAAATAATATGAAGAATTAGAGCTCTATACGAAATTTTCCCTATATTATATAATATGATATACAATATTTATATTATATTACAATATAACTTTATATTTTTAATTATAATGTTTAAAGGGCGTGGTTTCCATAAGGTTGCAACCATAAATAATCCAATTAAGGCACATCTCTAAATTCTATCACAAATGTAATTTTGATACGAAAAATTTTTAGGATGTTTTGAGAATCTATTCTCATATCTAATTATAAAATTTTAAATTCTAAAAGTGGTTCAAATCAAATAGATCTATAAACACATGAAAATCTTGAAAATGGATGGTTTAGATAATGTGTTGCAAGATACTCTATTTCTCGGACTCGAAATCTGTTTTTCTTTTCATATTTATACATTTTGATGTCGAGACGATCAATTAGAGGGTTTTCCAGCATCCAAAAAATGTTTATGATGGAATTTTTAGGTACATCTTTAATTCTACGTTTTAAGGTTGCAACCTTAAATAAATTTTTTCCATAATTAAATAAGGAAAAATTTTATATAGAGCCTAGGCTCAGAACAATTAAATTAGAGCCTACCTCATAAATTTCACTAGAGGAGGTTGTTTTGATGCCTAAACGTCCTCAAATTGATCATTTAAACATCAAGATGCATGGACATGAGAAAAAAAAAATGGATTTCAAGATTTTGGAAATAGTGTATCTTGTAATGCATTTTTGAACAGTCAATTTTCAAGATTTTCAAAGTTTCATTGATTAGCTTGATACAGTATTTTTGAAACTTTAAATTTTATAATGAAAGCTGAAGATATATTTTAAAGCTATCCCAAATATTTCCAATATTAAAACCATATTTCTTGACACTATTTGAAGGCGGGCTCTAATTTGATTGTATACAAACCGCACCCTTTAAATAAATAATGCATGTATGCATTTAACATATTTATAAACTGTATTTAAATACCAAACAAGTTACCAAACACATGAAAGTCATTTCACAAAGTTTTTTAAACGTGTTAACAAACATAGAGAAAATAAAAGTTTGCAAAAAATAATTTGTTTAAAGTATTTATATATGTAAATATTTTTCTTGGAGAAAATATTTACGCACCAACCAATCGCGCCCTAAAAATAATGTAGCTTGATGTTTTTGAAGAATCAAATGGTCAAAGGAAAAGTACAATTTTTGAGGCTCAATAATCACCTTTTTAAGACTGATGATAAGGGATGTTGAGGTCGTGGATCTGTTGAGTTTACTGGGAATCTAACTCCAAGATGAAATTGATAGGATGGATGTATGAGTCCACAAATGCACCCTAAACTCACCAATTTTTATTTCCAAAGACTATGAACCTAAATCTCAAAATAGATGGAGCTCGAAAATCAGCATACAGAACAATCAAGAAAAAGACAAAGTGATGTCAGAAAACATGAGAAACTTCTAATTAATGAAAAAGGGGTCAATATCTGAATTAAAACTAGGAAATGGAATGGCTCTAATGCTGAAAAATACCCTTTACTAAAATGTTACTTAAATATGCAGATACCTAAAACAAACTTATCTGAATTCAGGAGGCTTAATGATATTGGCTTTTAAAATTGGATTGGCAGTTTATATATACGAGATTGATAAATAGTATAAGAGTATGTAAAGCGATGAGGGATTAGATTCTGGGGTGAGGTACATTTTATTTGTTAAGAGAGTATTGAAGACGCATGTGCTGCGTGCTCCAACAGGAGTATATTGTAAACTTACTCCATCGCGTAAAGGACCTACTCATAAGTATTTTCTGGATTAGTATCCACTTTAGAGTCAAGAGATGAGAATTTTCGCAAGAAAAAATATAAAAGAAAAACAAATTTTTGAGTTCATGTGCATTAAGATATGACCATTCACAACTTGAACAGTCCTTATTCTTAGCCACATTCGTACTGTTATTTTATTTTATTTTTAAGAGATTTTATATTATGAGATTATTTATTTTGATACAAGAAGGTTACAATCACCCATCGGAGATAAATTTCAATAATACAAATATGGTTAAGAAAATAGACCGTTCAAAGTTTATCCTAAAATTTAAACAAATTTCTTCACCCTTGTCACACACCTAGAGCCACCCAATTCCACATTCACCAGTCAAATTTAACCACCTTATAATGAAGATAAACGCATGTTAAGGAAAAGTTTCAGTGCTTCTCCTACTCTATAATACTTATATACTTCCCCCTATCCAATTGTCTATTATGAATAGATGACCGAAATCACAATGTCACGCCTTTATATTATTTTATTTTTATTGTTTTTTCTGCAAATTATTTTGACACCAAATTTTGGGTGTCTACTCCTCTATCTTAAACATGCACCTATAAAAAAAAAATTTAAAAATATTCCCAATAAAATAAAATGATCAAAATACTCCTGAAAGTTTTAGGGGTATTTTGATTATTATATATTATTAGAAATACTTTCTTAATGCTTGTTTTTAGGTGTGTCCCTTTGAGATGATGGTACTTACCAAATTTCATATACTATGTAAAACATAAAAAAAAAATATTTTGAGACATCAGATCTAAATCAATCGGTCAGTGACACACTTGAACTAAATTGGACGGCTGGATGGAGGAGGTATATATATTCTATACAGTAAAAAGGAAATATAGAAACCTTTCCTTTTTATTTTCAAAAGTTGGCCCTAATTCCACCCATAAATAGGGTTTTCATCCAAAGGAGCATATACCCACACCCGCAGCAGCATATGATATTTATTTTTGTGCAGGTGGAAAAAGAGAGAGAGTACCTAAGAGAAGTGAACTCTTGGTCAGTTGCATGGTCCTCCTCCCAGGAAATTGTAGAGAGAGGAACATGGAAGGATTCGGACCATGACATGTTCTCAATGCAAGATCCATTTGGCGCACCATGCCCCTTGTAAGAATCATTCAAGGCCTTGCAGTTAGACTTCCTCTCAAAAGGCATCTCGAAAACCGTCCCCTGCTCTTTCCTCATTCTCCTCACTAACTCCTCACTTATACCATGGTTCACCACCTAAAACCAGTAAAATAGATCAATTCTTTCACTAACATCTACTTGTAAACAAAAAAAACAGTCATAGGATATTGAATTTATGTGGGGGGTTTGGTTTTAATCAATGAATTGGATATGATTTTACATACTTGAAATATAGAATAAATTACAAAGGTAACTAAAATTGAGGATCCGCTAGCCAAAACTAATCAACTATCGATTTTGAGATCTTTTTAGCTAGCGGTTGGCAGTTTCATCGGTAGTTCAGGCCCCGTCTAATCTTTTGATAAATATGGAAAAAACCACACACACTCTTTCAACCCTCTCTCTCTCTAGCATTAGTTTAGAACAAAATCTTTCTCTCACACACGCCTACACACACAGAGAAACGCTTGAGGAAAATACCCCGAAAAACCCCCACTTTGAAGAAGCTGTTGTTATGCCATTGATACATGCTTCTCTGTCCTCCTTGTTAGAGCTCAAGAGATTTCGGAGATCAATAAGAGGAAGATCGAATTCCCCAGAGACTACTTTACTGCACCCATACATATTAACAAATGTTTAACTCTCTTCTGTCCCTCTCTCAATTTGATTGAAGCTCAGTAAGTTGGTCAAAACAAGAGAGAGAGAGAGAGAGAGAGAGAGAGAGAGAGAGAGAGAGAGGGGTGTGTGTGTGTGATGAGTTTCCTGGTCACAATCCTGCAGCTTAGTTGTTATACGAGTGTTGCATAGATGATCAGATAGAGGAGAAAGAAACAAACAAAATATTCACATGGCATTGTTTTCAACTGTTTGGATTCTTTCTTTCTTTATTGAATAATGTTAATCTTAGTTGAAGGACTTGGTTATCTCCACACCTCATTCAACGATTTAAAAATTAGAAATGACTTAGATCGGTATAGTGACTAATATTTTATGACACCTTTATTTGGTGAACAAGCTTGTCTAGTAATATTTTATGACTAATATTCGGTGAACAAGCTTGTCTAGTAATGCACATGACAATGGGGACATTGAAGAATTAGATGAGCTAATTTAGAATCGTGAGAGTACACGTGGTGTGAACAAGCTTATCTAATAATATACATGACAATGAGGGCGTTGAACAAGCTTATCTAATAATATACATGACAATGAAGACATTGAAGAATTAGTTGATCCAATTTAGAATCGCCCAAACGAATTTGCTGAACCGATTTAGAATCACGGGTTTAGGTAGAGGATTTTGGTTTAAGGAACTTGGAATTGTATGACTCTTTAGTTTTTTATTGTCTTTATAGAAAAATGTTTATATAAAATTCACATCTTAAATTGTATATTAAGGTGCATCTCAAATCCATGGGAAAAGGCCATTTTGACAATGGAAAACCATCTAATTAATCATCTTGATATCAATATGTATGATTTTTTTTTTGAAGACCCAAAAATAGTTCATCTTGTAATACATTATCAAGACCATCCATTTTTAAAATTTCATTGCTTTTATAAATCTGCTCGATTTGTACTATTTTTGGAGTTTCAAATTTTACAATTAAATATGAAAATAGATTTTCGGGCCATCATAAAGATTTTCAATTGTAATTGTTAAATGTTAAATTGGATGGCTTAAGGTAAGTCACAAAGTTTGATAATCTTTTTTTGGAACTTTATGTCTATTCTATGACACTCTTACATCTACCCATTTTGAAATTTAAAGGGCAGTAATAATTGTGAGCTCCACATACAAAAGATAAATAGTCTCTTTGTAATTCCTTTTTTATATATGTAGAATCAGTGTTTAAAAATTCCACAATGCAGATCGGGAATTGTCCTTACTGTTTTAGGTCCCGTAATATATCAATATCTGACCTTGTCCCTATTTGAATCGGTTGGTCCATATCGATTCGTACCAGTTCTCAAACAAAACTAACCAGTTCTATTTGAGTAGTAGTTTAATTATTATTTTAATATATTTTTAATTTTTTATTTAAACTGAATAAGTCAACTGGTTAAACCGTTACAAGTTTCCATTTCATTTTTCAAAACCTTTTATTTTTTTCTTTGAATTGTCTAAAAAATAAAAAAATGTGGAGGGCCAACCCATTGCATAACTTTCACAAATTTAGCATTTTAAAACTCTCTTTAATGCTTGTCCACTAGCCCACACATGCCGCATACAATTATAACGTGTGGTTGTTACGTCTCATAGTGGATGGGAAACTTTATGGTAGGTGTATGACACTTTGTATACACATGGTATAGGTACATATTAAGGATTGTATTTATGTATGCATTTTACATTAAGGTTGAGTTTCGTCATCGTCATCATTCAAACTTTATCTAAGTTATCATCCAAACTTTATTTAATTATTTGGGGTTGGTTACATAAATCCTATAATACAACCATCTAACCAGGTAATGCTTGTGTACAATACTATTTGATCATTCTTTATGGCTCGGTTATGCCATGCTTGTATTTTACATGTGTTTTCATACTTTTAATGGAAAGCTCAGTTCTAATAACACTGGGAAGGACCAAATAGAGGGCAGTTGCGTTTGTGTGCCAGAGAGAGATTATTGCGTCAACATAGAGAGAGAGAGGGGGAGGGAGATGAGAGTAGGATTTAGGTAGATTTGGTTAAGGTGGTGACTGCCAACATTCATGACCCGTTTGATTGATGGAAGCGGTAGCTTCTAGAGTTGACACTTCTAGATATTGTAGCACTTCTCTGTCTAATAATAGGGAAAGTATTGCACAACTTCTGAAAGCTGCGGCTTCCTTCTATGTTAAAAAACTACATTCCGCCGCTTTCACTTGAGAAGATGTAGCTTCCAAAATCACAACTTCCCCGAGTCAAACGCAGCATTCAGATTCCATTCTCATCATGTGCAAGGGAACATTCGAGATAGAGGGTCCGAAAATTACTTCAAATAGTTGTAGCTCAAAGGCAAAAATACCAAATTTTTTTCCCTAAAGAAAAAAGAAAAAAAAAAAAACCCAATTAGCTCTTTTGTCCAAACCATATACTATACTTCCACATGTGCATGCTAGGTGCTTTATTTTATTTTCCTAATAATCATGAGAAGCAATCGTTGTTACATGAATTGGGGGCTACATTCTCCACGTGAAATCTTGAGAGACCAGTTTTACGGCCCGTTTGTTTAAGGTCTTCCTCCACTTGTTTCATGTATTGTCTTAATGTGAATTCCTTGTAGAGAGGAGGTTGCATGGGAGTTACAATGGGAGTATCATAGGAAGGGCAAAAGAAAAAGGCCGTAGAATGCCTCTCTGCCGTTGGATTAGACATCACTCTATGCTCCACACTTTTGTACACACCATTGCTCCATGCCTGTGGAATTTACATTCATTGGTTAAAACTTACATCTAGCAGCTGACATTTAACAACATTATATCTCAATTTTGATTCATACGGCTTAACAACTCAAAAAAAAAAAAAAAAAAAAGAAGATAATTTTAAATGGAAAAATTATAAAATATATTTAATTCTTCAACTATTTCATATAATTACTATATTTAATCATTCCAACTCATGATCATCTCGATTTTATTGGGCTTTTGAAATTAATAAAAAAATTGGATAAAAATTTGAAAGTTTATCTCTTATATACGTTATTTTGACAAAGGGTGTGTACTTTACAAGGGGTCCACTTTAAGCAATTAAGTAAGGCACACCTCTAAACTTTGCTACAAGATGTGGTATGACCTGAAAATCTATTTCTTACCTTAATTATGAAATTTAAAGCTTTAAAAAATGATGCTCAATGAGTAAATCTATTAATACTGGAAAATCTAAAAAATATACGGTGTAGATAATGAATGATTTAAACTCTTTTTCTTATCCATACATCACAAGGTCCACATGACCAATCAAAGAGTTTTTTTTTTAGGGTTGGAATAATATTTTTCATATATTTTTTAATTTGTTCTTAGACATTACAAGATTGACACCTTATATAAACTATTTTTATATAAACTATTGTAAACATTAGTTATGCTTAATGTATCAATAGTTATGCCAAAAAAAATTTATACTCTTGCAGGAGTAATTATAAGACTCAAAATTTGAGGATGTAACCTCTTCAACCTATAAAGTAACCTCTAAAAAAAAAAAAAAAGAAAAAAAAAGAGGTTTCTATATTGAACTCTCTATGTACTAGAAAAAGAAAAAGAAAAAAGCCTTACGATTGAACAACGACCGAGAAGACTAAGATCTAAGTGTCAACAAACTCATAATTCCTTTTTTTAAAAAAATAATCTTAGGTACTTCTAATTTCAAACTGAGAAAATCTTTGCAGTAGGTCTTTTGAGTTTTGACTGAGGGAGTATATGCTACCGGCGTACTAACTCTAAAAGCAAAAGATAGTAATGAACTTACCTGAAAGAGATCGCCTATATTGACGATAAAAGCTTCCGGATTGGGCATAATAGAGATCCATTTGCAGTCTTTCATGAGTTGTAATCCACCAACTTGATCTTGGCATAATATGGTGAGGAAATCACCATCAGTGTGAGGAACCAAACCCAAAACTTCAGGCCAAAGAGGACATAGAGGGTAATGATTCAGCCTCACAAAAGATGTCCTCTCATTGCTATTTTCCGAGAAGAATTCCAGCGATTGGCCCAATTTCTCGGCGAGAATTCTGGCCAATGAGAGAGCCAGTTTCCCCATGACTGCCCCAAATTCTTCCGTTACCAACCTATAGTGATGGGTCAAATATTTTCATATGCTATAGTATAAATATTAGAAATCTAATCTAAATTAATGAATACAAATCACTTTAATTTATCGTTGTTTCTAATTTCTATTGTTTAGAAGTCCTACGACTGTGCCTTTGTCTCAAAGTTGCAACCTCAATTTACTTAAACTTTCTTCATTTTTCTCTCCCTAAGTTAATCTCTTTCTCCATGTTGCTCTCCTCTTACAGATCAT
Source organism: Amborella trichopoda (assembly GCF_054954075.1). Lineage (NCBI taxonomy): Eukaryota > Viridiplantae > Streptophyta > Magnoliopsida > Amborellales > Amborellaceae > Amborella > Amborella trichopoda. Next base: position 2,900,944 of record NC_142344.1, read on the forward strand.
GCCAGCAATCGAACACTGTTTTTCAAGGGTTTTAGGACTCCACACGTCTTGAATCTCTGCAAATCCAATTTTCTCAAATCCATGAACTTGGAGCTCTAAAAGTAATGCAGATTGATGGTTTTGAAGAATCAAATGGTCGAAGTACAAAAGGACTGCTTTTGAGGTTTAATATTCACATTTTTAAGACTTGTAATCAGGGATGTCGAGATTGTGGATCTGTTGAGTTTACTGGGAATCTATCTCCAAGATGGTTGAGAAAGGATGATGTATGAGTCCACAAATGCACCCAAACCATACAAATTTTTATTTTCAAAGACCTTGTCTTAAAATTTTAAAAAAATTCATTAGGACTTTGAGTCTTGTCATCGGTACACCTCTAGCTGCCCAATTTCACTTCCAATAATCAAAGGACGATTTTAACATCTTTCTACTGCAGATAAATGATTGTATTGCATACTTTTCATTCTCTAAAATTGGTCTTAGTTCCATCCACAAAATCGTATACCTCGCATAGCATATGATCTTTTAACATCTTGGGTAATTTAACTATGGGCTCTAAAATTTTAGGTAATATACAAAATATTCCGTTTATAGGAAGAAATTACAAAGGTCGGCCAATCCATTTTTTTTTTTTTTTGGAAAGTGCTCTTCGGTCAACCTGAATTTTGATTGTTTTTAGTTTTTCCGTTAGTAGGGAAGGGCCCAAACTTGAAGGCACTGTCCTACTAACCAAAATACTATTTTTTTAAAATTAAAACTTAGGTTCAATGATGGGCAATTTTGAAAAAAAAAAAAAAAAGAAAAAAAAAAAAAGTTAACCGACCTTCTTTATAATTTCTGCCTATTATTTCGTATTTTATCTAAGTTGCGTACATAAATCACTTATTTTTGTGCAGGTAGAAAAGGAGAGAGAAAGTACCTAAGAGAAGTGAAGTGTTGATCAATTGCATGGTCCCCTCCACAGGAAATTGTAGAGAGAGGAAGATGAAGGGATTGGGACCATGACTTGTTCTCAGAGCCAGATCCATTTGGGGAACCATGCCACGTGTAACAATCATTGACGGTCTTGCAATTTGACTTCCTCTCACAAGCCATCTCGAAAAACTTCCCCTGCTCTCTCCTCATCCTCCCTACTAATTCTCCACTTATGCCATGCTTCACCACCTAAAATAAATCAATTCTCTCTCACTAGATGCTAGCTACTTGGAAAAAGAAAATTCTTACGACATTGAATCTATACGGGGTTTCCTTTTGATCATGGGTCAAATAAGTTGAACTTGATATTAAAATAAAATTAAAATTAATGACATGCTACCAACTATTGATTTTGAAACGTTTTTTAGCCAAATGCTTTGGATTAGATCGGCCACACTTACAATTTCATCGACAGGCCAGCCCCATCTAATCTTGTGATAAATATGGAAAAAACCACACACTCTCTCGACCATTGCTCGAAATTTCGGTGATATGAATCGGAGATTGTCCTGAATATTTCAGATCTCATAATACATCTGGATCCGACTGTGTCCCCCTTTGAAACGACCGGTCCAGATCGGTCTGTATCGATTATGTCAGTTAGTATTGAACCGGCTTAAAACAACCACTCTATATTGCTTGCCATTTTTCATTTTTTTTATAGTTTAGAAATTGTTTTAAGTTTTTGGAAAGTGGGCCCATCCCATGATTGATTGTTTCTTCAACATCACCACAACTCACTAGCCAATCATTACACATACTTACATATACATAGGTCACTATGAGAAGACTACACATGTGACTAATGCATGTACACTACTGTGGGTGGCTAAACATTTTATAAAAGAATTTACTTATTTAAATACTTGATGTAGAACCTTTTTTTTGGGCTTTTTCACTCTACCATATGTAATACTTCTTCTCGCTCTCTTGGTATCCATATCTTGCATATCTCTCTCTTGTCATCCACCTCTCTCTCTTGACTTCACATCCATCTCTCTCTCCCCTTGGTGTCTCTCTCCTATAATTCATTTATATAGTGAAGTTAAAACTCTTAAATCAATGCAAAAAAAACAAAAGAAATAAATTGATTTAGAGATATTCATTTTATTGTCATGAGTTACATTTTAAATTTCATTTTGAGTGTAAAATAAATTTAATAGACAACAAATACTCAATGTAAGATTAATTTTCCCATCTCATCAGTCTTCAGGATGATATTGTCACAAGTCTTCGCTTATCATTGAGGGAAAGATTTGTCCCTAGGTCTACTTTAAAAGCTTCTATCGTCAAAGTGACTCGAGAAGGCTTGGTGGTCGTAATAATGGTTCGAGTGGGGGCTTATGTTTTTGAAAAGTAAACGAATAGAATATCATTCATGTTTTCCTTTGGGTAATTTAGTGGGAAAGACAAGCCCTTGCTCGGTTTTTTTAATTAGATTAGGGAGTTACATTTTGAAAGTGTTAATTGGGGGTGTCAGTGATAGGAATGGATACGACGATGTGGTCACTGGGTGAGGGGATGCTACTACCATGACCCCCTCCTCTTTCCAAAAGTGGTAAGTCAGTGGGCATTTGGGCGTTATCCTTTGGTGAGAATGGAGTTAGAGACTTTACCACGGGGCTTGACAATACTCCGCCAAGGCCCCAAGCCATTATCGGATCTCATTTATGTTAATGCTAAAAGATGAGTTGATCCAATACCAAGACTAGACCAAGGAGGGGTTATTAATATTTACACACTTTTGACACAATAATAAACAGCAAAATGCAATTTTCACTATTTTTTACATAGATCTAAAAATCTAGAGTTTTGAAAAATTATATTGATTTTTTTGAAAAACATTTGGCTAAGACTAGCGAATTCTTTGATCCGAATTGCCGATCTACCGATCAAATACTGTTTTTGAGGTGGCTGATCTGGATCACCAATCTATGTTTAAACGATGCTCTCAACACTTTTTCTCTCCGGCATTAATTTAGAACAAAAACTCTCTCTCTCTCTCAAACACACACAAAAATGCTCGAGGAAAAATACCTGGAAAAACCCCCACTCTGAAGAAGCGGTTGTTATGGCATTGATACATGCTTGTCTCTCCGCCTCGTTAGAGCTTGAGAGCTTTTGGAGATCGATAAGAGGAAGATCGAATTCCTCAGATGCTACTTTCCTGCACCCATACATGTTAACAACTCTTCTGTCTCTCTCTCTATTTGATTGCAGCTTAGTTGTTATATGGGTGTTGAATGGATGACCAGAGAGAGAGAGGAGAAAGAAATACCAAAAGATTCACATGGCATTGCTTTCAACTGTTTGGATCCTTTTTTTTATTGAATAATATTAAGCTTAAATTAAGGACTTGGTTGTTTCCAGTTCATCTCCACATCTCATTTACGTTCTTAGAGGCAGAATACACGTGGTGAACAGATTTTGTCTAGTGATGTACGTGACAATAAAGGCGTTGAAGAATTAGCTTAGTCGATTTAGAATCGTTCGAGTGGAGTTTGGATTAGATGGGTAGATGATTTTTGTCTAAGAAACTTGGAATTGTTTCTAAATGTTTTTATAGAAAAAGGTTTATATAAAATTGACACCTTAAATTGTATAATTAAGGTGCATCTTAAATCTATTGGAAAAGATTACAATGGAAAACTATCTAATTAGTCATTTTGATATCGAGATGTATAAAAATAATAATAATTCAAGTCCCAAATATAATACTCTTGCAACCCATTATCTAGACTATCTATTTTCAAAATTTCATGCATTTATAGATATGCTTGATTTGAACTATTTTTGGAATTTAAAATTTTATAGTTAAAGATAAAAGTAGATTCTCGAACATCATAATGATTTTCAACATCAAAATTGCATTTTATGAAAAATTTGGAGGTGCGCCTTATTTTGATTGTTTAAAGTTGCAACCTTATGCAATCCTCACCCATATTTATATATGTAGAACCAAAGTTTAAAAAAGCAGATCGGTGGCCCTAATCAGCCACCATAAAAACTATGTCAAATCGGTGGATTGGCGATTCACATTGGAGAATTAGTCGGATCGGCCAGTCTCGGCCTAAAAAAAAATCAAAAAATCACAATAATTTCTCTAAAATCTATTTTTAAATAGATTTTTTTTAAAAATAGTGTTTTAAAAATAATGACAATTACTAATAATTTTTCATTATTGTGTCAGAAAGATGTAAATAATGCAAGCGTGTCTCATGTTTGAGTGTTTCTTGTCTATTAAATTCATAGTCAAAATGAGGTTTAAAATGCAGCTCATGGCAATAAATGGATCTCGTTTTTATTTCATTTCTGTATTAACTCAAGAGTTTTGGTTTTTGAAATAAGCTTGAATAAATTTAGTGAAATAGGTTGTGGGTGGAGAGAGAGATTTAGTGAAGAGATTGGTAGGAGAGAGAGATCACACTAAATGCAAATGAACAAAACACATAGTATGTCTACCAAATTTTTAAAAAGTTGAGGGAAATGATTTTAATAATAAGTTTTATTTTTCCTCCAAAAAAAGTTGGAACGAATTTCATCTAGAACAACAAATTGTCCAATTGTTCCCATCCACCCCAAGGCTTAGTAATTATGTGTAATGTAGTACTCCACACGTGATGAGAAAGAGCTGGTGCATGTAAGTATGGATGAGATTTTGTAAAGGATGCAGTTTCTATAAAGCCAAATTTTTTTTTAAAACAAAATAAAGTCTCATCTCAAATCCTCCTCTGGAAAGCACTTTTGGCTTCAAAAATCTCCTTGATGCTTTCAAAATCAATTTCTAACATCGATAATAAAATTTGAATATCAAAAAATGGTATAGATATATGAGCACTTATATTTAGAGAAAAATGACGGTCTAGATAATATCTTGCAATATACATTATTTTTACAGCTTGAAATCTTAATTTCTTTTCACAATCATAATTATCGGTTCCAAAAGCTCAAATTGCAATTTATAATGAGTTGTCGTGTGAGGCTTTACTTATTAACCATCTATAAATGGGAAAAGTTTATATAGAGTTGAGGCTCTAAACAATCAAATTGGAGCCTATCACAAAAATTTCATTAGAAGAGGTTGTTTTGATGTCTAAATATCTTCAAATTGATCATCTCGACATCAAGATTCATGGACATGAGAAAAAAATGGATTTCAAGTTTTTGAAATAGTATATTTTGTAAAGTATTTTTGAACCGCCAATTTTCAAGATTTTCATAAACCTGTCGATCTACATTATTTTTTAAACTTTAAACTTTATAAATAAAAATAAAAATATATTTTAAGAAAGATTTCGAATATTGATACCACATTTCTTGAAACTATTTGAAAGGTTTCTATACAAACCACACCGTTTGTAAATTACAAACGTGCAATGGTCAACTATGGAGTGGGACCGACGCCACTCTTGTAGTCTTCAAAATACTTTAGAGAATTCAAATAAAAAATAGAAACCGTATTTGAGACATAAATGGGTGAACTTAACATAAATGGGTCAACCATGGAATGAGACTCCAACAACCCTTATAGTCTTTAAAATATTTTAGACAATTCAAATAAAAATATAAAACATATTTGAAACATAAATGAAAACATGAACAGGTGAACCGGTTGACTTATCCACTTCAAATCAAAAGTTCAACAAAATTAACAAACCAAAAAAAAAAAGTAAATTAAAAAATTACATGAAGCGCTTCTCTGACATTGTTTCAGGCATAGAATCGATACGGATCGGCTTTGATTCTTGATCTGGATCAACTGGTTTCAATCTGGATCACTGAACAATCCAACTCACGAATCGTTGCGTCAATTCAGAATCGGTCCCTAGTGGTTCATGGGCTTATTCCAATTTTGAAATGAGAATTGCTTGAAAAATCACAGTGCAAAAATGAAAAGTTATTGGCTTTGAAGTTTAAACTATGTAATCTTTGCAACTTAATATAACAGGCATCATTTGAAGGGAAAGGTTTCTATTCTTCTTCTACAACATAGAAGAACTATCCTCACCCTACCATCCAGCTGTCCAATTTTGATAAGGAGAGCCACTCACCGTTTGATCTTAGATCCAACATCTCAAAGTATTTTATTTTTAGTTTTTTTATACAAATTATATGAATATGAAATTGGGTAAGTGTCATCTTCTCATTGAGACGCACTTAAAAAAATATTAAAAATAATTTTTTGATAAAATATAATAACCAAAATACCCCTTGAATCTTTCAAAGGTATTTTGGTTATTTTATTTTATTGAAAATATTTTTTTAATATTTTTCGTTACTGCGAGTTTAATAAAGGAATGGACGTCCAAAATTTGGTGTCAAAATAGTCTATAGAAAAGAAATTAAAAATAAAATTGTGTAGAGACGTGACATTGTGATTGGGACAATCTTAGCCCTCTATTCATAATAGACGGTTGGATAAGGGGGAGGATAGAACTTCTATGCTCTAGAAAAAGCATAGAAAGCTTGCCCCCATTTAAAAATCATAATCAAAAGGTAGAAAAGTAATTTAATGGGAGAGACTTACCTTTCTAAAAAAACCGAGTTACTTCCTCATTGCACATTCAATGAATAAATAAAAGGAAAGTCCCTGCTAGGAAGCTCTCAAATTGTTGCTCATTCAATGAATAAATTAAAGGAAAGTCTCTTCTAGGAAGCTCTCAAATTGATCATCCACTATTATGAATTAAAAAAAAAAAACAAAAAAACAAAAAAACAAAAAAACTATTTCAACCCCTAAAAACCATGCATTGTTGTAACACTTTGCTAAGCTATCTATTTTTTATTTTTGAGCTTCAAATTTAAAGTCAAAGGCAAAAATAAATTTCCAGCGTTATAAAATAAGCAATTTTGAAGTTTTGGCTGCTGAACTACATTTTCCGATAAGGTTTTGAAGTGGGATTAAAATTTTACATGCCCAAGACTTAGCACGAATGGCAATTCAATTTAATAGTGCAAAACCTATTAAGAATTTTCACGTCATGACATAATATATGCCTAATATTTGGTAGGACGGTAAAAAGGCTAGGGTAGCCTGCGCAATAGCTCAGATTCGAGTCTTGAGAGCGGCCACTTTGTGCATAAGTCAAAAGTTAAGACCATTTCCAGCCCACCCCTCTCGAGACTTGCTTCGACGGGACTAGCACCTTCTCGAGACTTGCTTAGGTGGGGACTAGCATTGGGTTACGACCCGTTTTACCTTCTTGGTAAAGGCTTGAAATTAGAAGTGCAATAGACTCGGACTTGACCCCAGGACCTGAGTTATAGATCTGATCTGGGTCCGGCTATGGGTTACGACCCTTTTTACATTCCCGATAAAAGCTTGAAATTAGCGGTGGCAATAGACTTACATTCTTGGTAAAGTCTTGAAATTAACTGTGGCACTAGACTCGGATTTGACCCGGGACCCGAGTGATAGGTCTGATCCGGGTCTGGATATGGGTGGAGACTAGTATTGGGTTATGGTCCTTTTTACATTCTCGATAAAGGTTTCAAATTAGCAATGGCAATAAACTCGAACTTGACCCGGGACCCGAGTGGCAATAGACTCAGACTTGACCCAGGACCCGAGTGATAGATCTGATCCGGGTTTGGATATGGGTTACATCCCTTTTTACATTCTCGGTAAAGGCTTGAAATTAGCGGTGGCAATAGACTCGAACTCGACCCGGGACCCGAGTGATAGATCTGATCCGGGTCCGGATATGGGTGGGGACTAGCATTGGGTTATGGTCCTTTTTACATTCTCGGTAAAAGTTTGAAATTAGCAATGGCAATAGACTCGGACTTGACCCGGGACCCGAGAGGCAATAGACTCGGACTTGACCCGGGACCCGAGTGATAGATCTGATCCGGGTCTGGATATGGGTTACAACCCTTTTTACATTCTCGGTAAAGGCTTGAAATTAGCGGTGGCAATAGACTCGGACTCGACCCGGGACCCGAGTGATAGATCTGATCCGGGTCCAGATATGTGTTCAAAATTGGACCTTGCAGGTTAGGTATGGGTCCAAATCTTCGATATGAACATTATTTGGGTCCGGGTTTCGGGTCAGGCCTGTATCATTTTTTCGGATCCGATTCCTGGTTAGGCGGGACTTGACCGTACCCGACCCGTTGCTACCCCTACTTGAAATCAATTTTTTTTCTCGTATCGTATTCATAGTTGTAGAGTCAAGATAATCTATTTGTAACATTTCCAACAGCAAAACTACATTTCTAGTTAGAATTTGAGATTTCGGTCACCTGCAAAATACTTTACCATATGTTTATTATAAAAAGAGAGTGAAGATCCCTACTTAAAAAATTATTAAGGAGAGAGAATACATCTTATGTAAATGATAAAAGACAGTGGATCTGTGCTTTACCACTCTAGGAGAAAACAGATAGGGCCTCCTTCTAGAGAGAGAGAGGGAGCACTCAGATCTCCTTGAACACAATACTCAATGCTGGATCCCCAAGAGCGAGCCAGTTCCTCCCATTCACGTTATAAACACCCAAATTCCCACAAATGACCTTACAAAAGCTACAAACCCCAGGGCAAAACACCAATTTGTACCTCCCATTATCAACCCCTTCACTTTCTCTCTCTACCTTAAACCAGTTACTCACGGTCGACGAACCGGGATTCCCGGTCACGCCACCAGTCGTCACGAATCGTTTGTCGGTTGCCTCGTCTAAGCCGCCGAGCCTCCAAACGGTTGACTGGACACAAATTGTGACAGCTTGAAATCAATCGGATGTTTTGATCAGCTGAGAGCCGTATAACCTTATCACTGGCTCCAGCTGGTGAAAAGATGATCGGTAAACCGGGAGAGACACGGGTGCTTACGGCCACATTAAAGGGGCAAGAACCGTTGCGGCCCTCGAGGATCAAACCGCTACCTATCTTCTGATTGGGAGCCGGTAGTATGTAGTACTGGCTACTGGTTCGGAGAGGGCGGCCGTCTAGGTCCCATACAAAATCCGTTCCAGCCTGAGCGATTGGTGGCATTTGCGTGATCAATATTCCCACGAGGAAAGAAAGGACATGGTTTATTCGCCGCATTCTGACTCGAAAAGTTTCAAGTTCAAGATTAAGTAAATCTAGACTTCGAAACAATGTTTAAAAAATTGCCGAACCAACTAATTCCCAGTAGAAAAGAGGAAAAATGCTTAAGATTCATAGAGGGCGGAGTACCATTTTATAGGCTTGGGAGCCTCTCTCGAGAGGGACGCATGGCATGATCTAAAGGCTCATTGCGGTCCACGTGGTACCATTAGATTGGTCCAAATTGGCGATCTGAAAGTAATAGAGAAATAAATTTTTTTTTTTGAAAAGCAAAATAGTATAAGGGTAATAACTCTGACTCACTTATTAATGAACTAGTGCCCCTTTTCATCATGTAATTGAATATGGAGTTAATGTCATTGAATATGGAGTTATGGACCGGGGATAAGTAACATGAACTCATGTTACTCAAAAGTCAAAGATATATCGTTGTGTTTCTTCTCTTGTTAGGTTAAGGTAAGACAGCAAAAACGTTCATCTCTGGGTTTGCAATTAGTCTCAGCCGTCAGATTTAAAACATAGTGACTACAAATGTATCACAAAATTGAACAATGGTTTTTTTGAATTTTGAGCTTTACGATCAATAGCACACCCCAATTATCTAAATTTGCGACTAAAAGTTGAGGATGATCATTGACGATGTACCGAAGGTAAGAGCTCTTGTCCTTACTTTTCCTTTCAACCAGTGTTCGAAAGAGCGACTCGGGCCTACTAATCTACCATGGCCCGAGCCAATTAGTTGGGCTGACTTCGACTTATTGGGCCCGATTAGTGCCGAGTTGTGTAATATTAAAAAATAAGGGTAAAGAATCCCGAATAAATTATAAGAAATTTGTAAAAATGTTAAAATTTTATGTTTTTTTATAGAGTAATGATTTTATGAGACCCTCCCACACCCATGTGTGTAGGACGTCAAAGGAGTACCATTTAATTTTGTACAAATCTCTAGAAAAGTTATCTTATAGACGTGGGACTTGACTTTTGTAGAGATTTGTACCAAATTTAATGGTGATCTTTTGGAGTCTTGCAAACATGGATAAGGGAGGGTCTCACAATGTCATTTCTTTTTTTTATATTGTCACATAAAAGAAGTGAAATAAAAAAATATTATAAGCTAGTTGGGTTTGGGCAAAATTTTTAAGCAACTAAAAATACGAGATGCTTCGTATATACCCAAATATTATTAAGAAGGTATTTTTTTTTTTTTTTTCTTTGTATATACTAAAAAATTATCAAAAAGGTCGGTCAATAGGCTTCTTTTTTTTTTTTCCTTTTTTTCTTTTTTCGGGGCATTGCCCTACTAAAGAAATAACAAAAAACATAATTAGAATGTGGTAAATCCTTGGACGGAGGGACAATTTTGAAAAAAAACCGTATGTTAGACCGACTTTCTTGGTAATTTTCGAGTATATTCGGAGCTTCTCGTATTTTCGTATTTCTTTTAGAGGCTGTATATAATTTTCTCAATAAACAATTTTAGAGTTTTTGGCGGCAGAACTATATTTTCCGATAGGATTTTGAAATGGAACTTTTCATTTATATGCCTAAGCCTCAGCACGAATGGAAATTCAATTTAAATGCGCCAAACCTTTCAGAATCTTCACTTCATTGCTAATAGAGAATACGTCACGGAAACATACTACAAGAAAGACTGCTTGTAAGGCTTGAAATCCGTGTTTTTTCTTTCTTGTATGGTCATTGTAGAGTTAAGATAATCGATTTATAAGATTTCCAACACCAAGACTACATTTTCCAGTTAGATTTTGAGATTTCAATCACCTGAAAAATACTTTGCCATGTATTTATTATAAAAAGAGAGCGAAGATCCCTTATATATGACATCCTTTAAGAGAGAGAATACATCTTATTTATGTAAACATACAAGGAGAGTGGATCTGGGCTTTAACAGCATGGGAGAAAAGACTTAGGGGCGGCGTCCTTGTATAAAGAGAGAGGGAGCAGTCAGACCTTCTTGAAGACCAGACTTAATGCTGGATCCACTTGAGCCAACCACTTGTTCCCATTCTCCTCATAAACCCCTAAATTCCCACAATTGATCCTGCAAATGTCACAAACCCCAGGGCAAAACACCAACTTGTACCTCCCATTATTAACAACCTCGCTTTCTCTCTCTACCGTGAACCAGTTACTCACGGTCGCTCGACCGGGATTCCCGGTCACGCCACCGGTTATCACGAATTGTATGCCGGTCACCTGGTCAAAGTTACTACGTCTCCAAACCGTTGACTGGATGCATATTGTGATGGCCTCAAATTGGATATTTTGGTCAACTGAGAGCCGTACCACTTTATCACCGGCGTTAACGGGTGAAAAGGTGACTGGTAAACCGGTAGAGATACCGGTACTTAGCGCCACATTAAGGGGGCAGGAACCGTTGCGAGTAGCTACAGTCAAACCGCTGGTTATCTTTTGATTCAGAACCGGTAGTATGTAGTACTGGCTATCGGTTCTAAGAGGGTGGCCGTCGAGGTCCAGTACAAAATCCGTTGCCGCTTGAGCAATCGGTGGTGATTGTGTGATCAATACAGCCATGAAGAAAGAAAGGACATGGTTTATTCGCCACATTTTGACTCCAAACTATTGCGATTTCGAGTTTAAGATGCTTAAATCTAAATTTTGAAACAACGATTAAAAAATCGCCGAATCGAATGACAGAATGGCTTTAAGATCCATGACGCCGGAGGATCAATTTATAAGCTTGGTATCTTATGGCTCATTAGGGTCCACGTGGCATCATTACATTGGTCCAAATTAACCGCGTTTGGATCTGAAATGTAGTACAGGATAAGATAATAACAATGACTCGGTATTGATGAAAACGAAGTGCGATCTTTTTATCAGGTAAAAGAATCTGGAGTTATGGAGCATAGACAAGCAACATAGAGTTTTGGAGTCTCACGTTACTCCAAAGTCAAAGATATATGCTGGGTTTCTTCTGTTTTTACGTGAAAGCAAAACAGCAAAACAGTGCGGTTGAAGTTAGTGGGTATTAACGTGTCCCAAAATTGAAGAATTTTTTTTGAATTTTGAGAAGGGAAAAGTTTATATAGAGCCAAGGCTCGAAACAATCAAATTAAAAGCCTATACCAAAAATTTAACTAGAAGAGTTTGTTTTGATACCCAAATATCCTCAAATTGATTATCTCGACATCAAGATGCATGGACATGAAAAAAACATAGATTTTAAGTTTTGAAAATAGTGTATTTTGTAACGCGTTTTTAAACCGTCGATTTTCAAGATTTTCAAGTTTTCATAGATCTGTCGATCTACAATATTTTTGAAGCTTTAAAATTTATAAATAAAGATGAAAATATATTTTAAGGGTATCACAAATATTTCCAGTATTGAAACTATAGTTCTCAATACTATTAGAAGGAAGGCTCTAATTTGATTGTTTAGAGCCTAGGCTCTATCCAAATGGCACCTTTTTGAGAATTATGATCAATAGCACACCATAATTATATGCCCCGGGTTTTAAAACTTGCCGAGTCGAGCCGGACTCACCCGGTTCGACTCGGGAATCATCTGCTACCGAGCCAGTTCCACAAAAAAATCGGTTCCACAAAAAAATCGGGAATTACCCATGTCCAGAGAGAACCGAGGCGATTCCTAATAATGAATCGTGAGTCTCACGAGAGCAACACGAGGCACCTAAAAATCCTCGAGAACCGGGGCGATTCCCAATAGTGAATCGTGAGTCTCACGAGAGCAACACGTGGGACCTAAAAATCTTCCACACGTGGTAACTCACCTCACATGTCTGCCGCTTCGCTTTTCTACACACGCAGTTGAATATGTACTACACAGGACTTTATAGAGAACAAAGCGATGCTCATCCCTCGATGTGGGATAATTCCCACAAAAAATAATTTAACCAAGACAATTAAATATATATTATTATAGAAGCTAATAAATCACATTAGGCGACGTGGCGGTGTTGGTTGCCAACCTTCAATTTTCAGCGGACGTCTAGAGTTCGAACCCTGCCCGTCGTTGTTTATTTTTGTTCTCAAAAAAATAAACAAAGGTAGAAAATACTGTTGTAAAAAAATAAAAAATAATAAAAAATAAAAGGATTTGCAAGATAAAGATAAAAAATATAATACAACATTTTTTTTATTTTTCTTGTAAAAAAAATACAAGGTAATATTACAAGTATTTCTTGCCAAAAAATAAAAATAAAGGCATAAATTTTTTTTTTGACGACAAAAATAAACAAAGGCAAAAAATACTGTTGTAAAAAAATAGAAAAAATAAAAAATATAAGGCTTTTCAAGATAAAGATAAAAAATATAATACAACACTTTTTTATTTTTCTTGTAAAAAAAATACAAGGTAATATAACACATATTTATTGCAAAAAAATAAAATGTACTTTAGTAGCATCATTTTTTTATTTTTCTTGTAAAAAAAAAAAAGTAATACAACAAGCAAAAAAAATGTAGTACAACATCTTCTTCTTTTGTCAAAAAAAAGAAAAAGATAATCAACAAGTATCATATTTTTCTTGTAAAAAAAAAAAAAAGATAGCACAATAAGTATTTCTTGTCAAAAAAATAAAAGGTATTTCTTAATACTACCTAGGAATAAATGGTCTAATTATATTTTTTATTTTTATAACATGATGGTCTTTAATATAAATTTAATAATATTAATTTAAAGATAGGATTCATACAATGAGGCCATTTGAAAGTTCTCTATTTCTACTAACAATCTCTTCCACTAATTTATTCTAGAAACCTAAAAAATTAAAGAAAATTGGTACGCATTCTAATAATTTCTACATTGATAACCAAATCTTTTATTTTATTTATTAATTTTTGTATTATAAATCATGTAGTGTACTATTTTTCTTACAATTGTCAATAATACATTTTAAATTAGATGATATCATAAAATATTTTGGATTTGTTATTATTTAGATAATAAAATAATTATAAAATATTGTTGGTATATAATATTATAGTTAGTTAGGTTCTAATAATTTGGGTTTTTTTAGCGGATTAGGGTTTCTCGCCAATTCGAGATTTTAGTGGCCAAATTTTCATCGATTTAGCAACTCTTTACGGTAGTCCATATATGATTATATACTTAATCCATGATAATTCTATGATTCCTTTTATGTGATGTAAATTTAATGGTCAACATAAGTTCCTACAGGGAAAGAACATCTCAATATTCATAAATTGATGAAGACAATGAAAGTTAATAATGTAGTACCCCTATTTCTTATTGGATTCCTAAAAAAAAATATTTATAATGAATTTTAATAATTTTTTTGAATTTTTTTAAGGCTTAATCCGAGTGATTCGACCTAATTCCCGACCCGGATCGCCTATTCGCCGATCCCGATCGGTTTTTGGGATGCCCGATCCGGGTCACCGATCTGTTTTTTAAACCACTCATGTGGCCTAAGATTTTGAAAACAAAATAAAGCCTTACTATCACATCCCCATCTGAAAAGAGCCTTATCTCCAATCCCCATGCGGAAAGCATTTTCGGCTACATAAATGTGTATAACGGCTTTAAAATCAATTTCCAACACCAGCAATGAAATTCGGAACTAAAAAAATGTATAGAACTTTTGGATCTATGAACACTTGTTTTTAGAGAAAAATAGATGGTCTAGATAATTTGTTATCATATACACTATTTTTAGAGCTTAAAATCCTATTTCTTTTCACAATTGTAATGTTCAAGCCGAGATTATCGATTTAGAGGCTTTCTAATGCTTGAATTGCAATTTTCGATAAGTTATGCTGTGAGCCTTTACTCATTTTGATAGTACTGAAGCCTTATCAAACCATTTTCCATTATGGAATTTTAGGTCTAATGGTTGAGGACGATCATTGACCATGTACTAAAGGTAAGAGGTGTTATCCTTGCTCTTCCTTTTAGGACACGGCCTCTATGCGGCCAGCCCGCATATTGTATGAATGCAGGCTTGGCAATAAATATATTTTTAAACATAAGTTGATCCAAATTTATGGAGAATATATAATCGTCAACATGGTGATCATGAATATGAAAAATATAATTATTTGAAAACTAGATATAATAATTATATCCATTAGGTATACTTGTTTTTAGATGGACCACCTATTTACATCCATCTTTAAGATGGATAGTTTATACCTCTGGACCGCATATTGTAGAAATGCGGTCCAGCCCACATGAAACAGTTTTCCTTCCTTTTAATCTTGGAAGCTTTGAGAATATTAGGATTATATATAAAGTGTAATTAGATCCCACCTCAAAAATTCTACTAGAAGTTGTTTTGATGCCCGAATATCCTCAAATTGATCATCTCGACATCAATATGCATGGACATGAGAAAAAAAATTTGATTTCAAGTTTTGAAAATAGTGCATCTTGTAACACATTTTTGGACAGTCAATTTTCAAGAGTTTCATAGATCTGCTCGATCTACATTATTTTTAAAGCTTTAAATTTTCTAATTAAAGATGCAAATATATTTTAAGGCTGTCACAAAGTTTTTCAGTATTGATACGACATTTCTCAACAGTATTTGAAGGTGTCCTTTACTTTGATTGTTTAGAGCATCTTCTCTATACAAACTCCGTAACGGTTTTGCCTAAAAACAGCCATCGACCTATGGGAGCTGTGGCGGTCGCCTCATATTTTTTGCATCAAATTTGCGTAAAAAAAATACCCGTCATGGACTTGCCATGTCCGTGACGGTCTTTAATCCACGCCGTCCGAAAAAATCGGACGGCGCCGAGCCTATGGATGAAAATACTATTTATTGTTACCTATAGGCGTTTTGTAGTCTCTTCCATATATATATACTTTATTAAAAAGAGGTTATATTAAGGTGCTAATACTATGGAGTAATTTATCATGATACTTAACAAAATTTAGACACCTATATACATTTGTTTTCTATATGGAGTTTTTTTTAGTAAGGGCATTTTTAGTCATTAATAGGAGTGTGACGTCATCTAATTATCATACGACAAAAAAGAATCTTATTAAAAAATACTCTATATACAAAACAAGGATATAAGAGTGTTATAATGATAAATTACTCCATAACGTGAACACTCTACCTATATGAACCATTACACAAGTTTGATTGAGCTAATAAAGAGATTACAGGAAAAAAAAAAGGACAGAGAGAAGGAAAGCTCTAACCAAAGTCGGCTGATTAGCTAAACAATCTATCTGTATTGAATTCTCTAACAATGTGGACGAAACAGACTTCTCCCTCGCAAGGGATAAAAGGATGTCTTGTTACGACTTTTCTATACCCATGGTTTCTTACAACGTTGGGAAGCCTGGATTTGTCTTTAAAACCGATGCTATATTCACACCATCTCCATGGTCGCTTCAATTGATAACTTTCCCCCATGTTCACAATGCATGTCTTGAATGTATAAAAACCCTCTATTTACATGATCTCTATATTTGACTTTTTCTTTGATTTTTTTTTTCATTAGAATAATTGTTTCATGCGGACGGGAACGCATTGGTACAATATGCATTCCAGAGGTACAAAGCACCCATCTTAAAGATGGATGTAAATAGGTGGTCCATCCGAAAATAATTGTAATTAACGGTCCAAATGTTTTTTAATATAAGTATTATTTCCAGTTTTAAAATTTTATTTATTTTTTCATATTCATGATCTCCATGTTAAAAATTATATGTTTCTAAAAATGAGAATTAAATTATTTTTTAAAAATATATGTATCGCCAAGCCCTCATTTATAAATGTATGCTTATTGCTCTCCTTTGCATTTTAGGGATAAATAAACTCAAGGTGCAGCACGTGTTCACATCAAAAGTTGGTACTTAGGCCAGCGAGGGAACACGTACTCCACACGTGTTTTGAGTATAAGATCTACATATGATACGATGCATTCATAGATTTTATATAGTAAATGAGCTAATTTTAGCAATTCTTGTTGATAATTCAGGAATTTTATATAAGTTTATTTGGTATAAAATATGTCTTGTATTTTTTAATAGGGATGGTATAATATGAGACCAAAATTATAAATACAAAATTTTATATATTAGATCACATGATTCACGAAATGATTTGATAACGAAGACTTGATATAATCTAACTTCCATAATGATAAGAATTCTCATAAGTTTCCTAATTATTGTATGACTCTGAAACCTTATATGATTACAAATGACGATCTTTCAATAATGACGAAACTTTTACCAAATTATATTTATTGTCTTATTAACTGCTCATACCTGATTATATTGATTTTCATACGCCTATTAAAATAAAATATATTGATTTTCATTCTCCTATCAAAATAAGGTTTTATTTACACATAGACTTATGTCTAATTTGATTTTATACCAATTAATATATTTTAGTAATTAAGGCAGATGCGTGCATGTGGATACGCATGGAAGTGTGTATCGAGAGAGAGAAATTCTTTTGAGAGTATACTACTGTCAAAAAAGATAATTCACCTACTGGTATGGATTCACATAAAGAGAAGGCAAATATGGGTAAAGTGGGAGATTGAAAAGGAACCTAGGTTCCCAGATGTGCACTTTTTTAGAGAGAAAATTAGGCAACTATCGCACAATTTATTTTATTTATTTAAAATTGGCTTTAAATTTTTGTCGTTATTACATGCATTACCTTTTTTTTTCCTCTAAATGACTGCATTTGATCTTCGAGATCAAAGATTATATATTCTCTGAATTTGGTCATTTTTTAAATTTTTAGATATTCAAAATCTATGAACAAGAAATTTAAGTTTTCCCATTTTTGGACATTAAAAATCCAAAATTTCTGATTTTGAATAATCTAAAATGTTTGGAAATCCATCACAGTAACAACTTTTTGGATCTTAAACAAATTCTTTTGGATTTATTTATTGTTTAATTTTTGTGTACTAATAATATGAAAAATCTGATATTTAGGTTTTACATACTTTCATGTACTGAGAATCCAAAACATTCTGATTTTGACTATCCAAAATATTGCCATGTGACATACAACAACTTTTTCAATTTTTAAAATCCAAAATTCATTTACCAGGAAATTCATATAATTACAAAACATTTAGTAAATTTCAGGCCTTCAAGATCGTAAATTTTAGCTTTTTGGATTTTGAATCTCTAAAAATTTTAAAAATAAATATTTTCACATAATATTTAATTCCGTGTGTTCAAGATCAGAAATATGTGCATTTTAATGATTTTAATTTTTTTTGTGTGAAAATAGGTATAAATATAACAACAAGAAAAGAAATATGTCTCGTTGTAAAAAAGAATGTATTTCCTATTTATATTACACACTTATTTATCAAGTTTGATTTCAATTTCCATAAAACAAAAAAAAAAGTACACCAAAGGGCATTAACTCAAGGAACCATATAATTGAGATAACATAAAAGTAATGATCTTATAAGACCCTGCCACACCTAAGTATGTGACCCCAATAGATCACCACATATTTATATTCAACTCTGAATAGATTTGAATCCTTTCCCCTCTTTCTTAAAAAAAGTAGTTCTTTTTAAGTAACTCTTTTTCTATCGTACTCTCTACCCCTCTTTACTCATTATTTTTTAACAACTCTCTCTCTCCCTCCCTTTTTACTCTCTCACATATCTCTATTCTCCCTACCGATCTCTTCTTCCCCAGGGTCTTTATCCCTTCTCTTTTCTTCCGGCTCTCTCTTCTTCTGATAACCCATCAAACCCGCTAAAAAAAAAACCCAAAATCGGTCACAAAGCAAAGCGAATAATGCGTATTTTGAGTAAGAAACATAAAACATCAAAATCAAAATCAGGTATATAAAAATGTGGGCTTCTTGATAAATTTATTTTCCTGGAGTAATTTCATGAGAGATAAGAAGTCGACTTTTTTTTTATAATAATATATATTATTATATATAGGGCCTTCACGTGAGCTCACGTGGGCTCAGTCGGAATTGCATTTTCTTTTCAATGAGAAACTTTTGGCTACGTGCATTCGACAAACTTTTGGTAATATAAATAAAGTTTTTATATTTATAAATAAAGTTTTTATATTTATCACATGGTCTATGATGTGAAATGGATGTTAAAGAGCGAAGAAAACCAAATCGATTTTCTATTAATCCACATGTGGTAGTTCAGAGGTCAAATAAAATACCATTATAAAATTTATTTATCAAAAAATATAGCGATACTATTCTCACGTGTTTCTAAACGGAACTCGCGCTTTATAAGTATTATAGATTATAGATATATATAAATTGGTGTGGTTTGTAGAGCAATGATCTAATGCGGCGGTTGTATCATAGTATAATGCAATAATACTTCTAGAAAATCATGTTTATGGTATTTATATGATCTCAAATTTTGCACACACACTCTCTTCATTTCAATAATAAATCCCAAAAAAAAAAAAAAAAAAATTCAATCTGAATCCTATGTATGGTTAAAATGAATCCCCTCCAAAAATTAATCTAGACCATTCATTTTATGAATTTCAAGATCTTAGCCTTTATAAACTCAAAATCGTTTTTTTCTTTTTTAACATTGTTCATTTAATGATAATAAAGCCATCCAAGAAAATTGGAAATAAAAAAATTCTTATAAGGCCTAGATTTAAGAATCTCACCAAAATGAACGGCATATGTTTATTCGATTAAAAAAATACTTTCTAAGTTGTGTTTTCAAATTTTTATTTTTTCTGATTGTTCATTAGAATGAAAAGAATGTATATTTCAAAATTTATATCAAATTGCCATAAGATGTTTTTTTAAGATTGTTGCATCATATTACTATGTAATGGTTGCATGAAATCATTGCCCGTGGTTTCTATAAGGCTGAGGCTCTAAACAATCAAAGTAAGGCACACCTTCAAATGGTGTTGAAAGACGTCGTTTTAGCACCAAAAATCTTCATGATGGATTGAAAATTTAATTTCATCTCCAATTGTGAAATTTCTAGCTTAAAAAATAATATATATCACAAAGATCTATGAACACTTGAAAGACTTAAAAATTGATGATCTAGATAATGGATTACAAGAAGCACTATTTTTAAGAATTTAAATCTATTTTCTTTTATGTCAATGTATCACAAGGTCAAGATAATCAAATTTGAGAGGTTTTCAACATCAAAACAACTTATTCTATCCGTTTTTTGAGGTGTGCCTTGATTTGATTATTTAGGGCCTCAACCTTATATAAACTTTTTCCCTTGATTAGGATGGCAATGCAAATAGTGTTCAATGGAGCTCAACTCTGTTGTTTTTTTACTAGCCCAAATTTCACTTCAAATGTAAAAAATAGGAATGATTTTCATAATAACCTTAATTTTCATTCGATAATCAACACAATTAGGCTTTTAAAAATGGGTTATGTTAGAGTGTTCATACTATGAAGTATTCATACTATGAAGTAATTTATCATTGTACTCAACAAAATTTAGACACGTTTATTCCCTTGTTTTATACATTGACCAATTTTTTAATAAAGGTATTTTGTGTCATTAGGAGTGGTGTGATGTCATCCACATGGGGTGTGACATCACCCACATAGAGCACACTAGTGGTATTTAATGCTCCATGTAGGTGATGTCACACTCTATGTAAATAACTATCACGACCCCACTCCCGACCACCTTGCGGCACGCGACAGAGGGTGGCCGAGCGGGGGTTCGTGATCCCGATGTAGCATGTGACTCAATATTATTTCGGTAATCAAAGCAAATCATGGAAAGATAAATACATCAATAATTCTAAATACAGGGGCAAATTTATTAATTTGAAGCTCCATAGATTAACAAAAGGGCTTTACATAACATTCTTCCAAAAATATTACATTTGAGTCTAGGGCATCAGGGCCCAAAATTTCAGTTTCATGAAATAAACAAAATCCAGGGCTAGACTTCCTAACCACATACAAGATGTTGATCCCGCCTCCAAAGTCTGGCTTCAACTTCCTTCAGGAATTCCCGCAGTTCTTGACATGTTGTTATCAATCGACAAGGAGGGGAGGGAGAAATAGGATGAGCTGTATAGCCCAGTAACTAGGTCTAAGCACTATGCATCAATAATGAGCCTACTCATGAATCATAAACAAATACGGAGTTTCAGTGTAGCAGTTACGAAAATCAGCAATCAGGTCAGTGCATTAATGATAAGCATTCTATCCATATAGCAGTTATCATTCAATCGATTCAATCATTGGCATTCACAATCATTATTCAATCATTACTCACTCACTCCCTAGCTCACCTACTCCTGCAGTAGAGGCCCTATCTATCAGGCTAAGCCAATCCCATTTGCTTAAGACCTCTACTATCTCCCAAGAGAGAGGTTAATGACAAATGGGGAAGTCCATTTCATAATACCCTCTTACTCACACACACGGCCCCCAACGCGCTTTGGGGTTCAATAAGTACTTACCTTGCAAGACATCAGTCACTAGTCTTATCTCAGTAAATCTCGGGGGGTGCTTCTCTCCCATTTCACTTTCCTTTAACTGCATCCTATCATTCAACAAGTTAGGGGATATAGCTAGCATCACTTTCTCAATATAGCAATCCTCACTATCGATGGGTACCCCATCGCTCAGCGAGCGGTACTAGTGAAACAATATCCACTACCGATGGATGCCCCATCGCGTAGCAATCGGTATCAATAAACCAATGGTCAGTATCATAGTATTCATAAAACATTATAACATTTATCATGAAGCATCCATTGCATGAGCTTTCACATGGCATTTATGCTCAGACGTCATCAGTAGCAATTCGACATTTATCGTGTAACATTCATCATAGAATAATCACATTAGCTTTGCACTTATCCATTTATCACATAGCACATCGTTGCGTAGCACCATCCACAAAACACTACGGCATTCACATGAAAATAATCACATAATACTCACATTTATCACTTATCAAAGATGTTTCCTAGCTACTTGAACAGCTAAATGAGTAATTCCAAGGAAGTTGGCAGAAGACAAGCATAACACTACTTCTGTGAAGTGCAACAGTGACATACCCCTCTTCTCGGGGGCATAATTCCTAATATAAGGAGAATTTCGAAATACTTTAAACATGCAACATTAAGTTCATGCCCAGGGCTTTAAAATGGCGGTGATTTGAAAGAATTTGAATGATTTTTGACAGGTCAAAAGCTTGGTTCCAAAACGATTGAAAGTTGCTGGAAATTTCCTGCAATAGTGGGCAGTGATGTACCCACACATTTTGGGGCATAACTCTCAATTTAAGGGAAATTTCGAAATTATCAAAGCATACAACCTTAAGCTTATTCACAAATCTTTCAAATGGTTGTAGTTTGATGATGTTTGGACACCGTTTGATAGACCAGAAGTGTGGCACAAAAGAGTCACAATTGCTGAAAAATCCCTTTATCCCATGTTTTAACATGTTATCTGAATGATACACACCATTTCGCTAGCCAAAATAAAGCCTAGCACAAGCCTTATTCATGTCAAGAAAATTAAGTAAGTTTTAAAGGGAACTACTCTATAAATTTATCAAGCTCATTACTAAATGCTCAATCACCCATTCAAGCCCCTTTTAATTTGTTTATTTTCATACATCTCATTCTATCATCTTGCTTTTCATATCAACTTAAACTTAAATCCTATGAAATGAAATGATGCACGACACTAAACCCACTTACTTGTTCCTCACAATGTTTTCAACCCCATTCACTTCCTTCTCAGGCTTCACGAGGGGCTCCCTTTCACTAGTGGCAGTAAGCTCCTTGGAGAAAGAGAGATGAAAAATGAGGGAAAACGGTATTGGCAAGGGGAGGAGAGGGACTTATGTACTCGTAGTAGTTGGCTGACGTCACTGTGCGTGGTGCTAACAGGTACGGTGCAGTGCTGACACGTACGATGACTGTATACTTGACCAAGACACTCACGGCACTACCCTCAGATCACGCACGGCGTTGCTCATTTATTGCCTTCACATGCATCGATGTTCATTACACACATGGCGATGCTCCTCCATATCTACACACGCTGCGCTAGGTCACAGATGGCGTTGCGTCTCCTTACAAAGACGACGACGGTCCTCACGCACGTGGCGTTACCACCAACACGTGTGGCGATGCGCAAACGGTGCTGCCCACGTTCAAGCATGGCGCTGCCCCTTTACACGCATGTCGATGCATCTTCTTTCTCTCTCTTCTGCCTCTTCATCACAGACGGTGCTAAGCTCTTATACACGTACGACGATGTTCCAAACGGCGCTAGGCCTCTGTTTCACCCTCCATCGCAGTGCGCATCTCTTGACTATGAGAAAATTGTGATCCTTACAATAACTGATATGGATGATGTTCGCCGGGTGAGTGGTCCTAGCATTGGAAACTTGTTTAACTGTATGATTCCCTCTAAATTTAATTCTTGAATATACATTTTTGGTTATTTGTTTTTTTGGGCTAAATTAGTCGGACAGAAGGCCCCCAACCCATTTTTTTATTAATAAAGATAAAGAAATACACTTCATAATTTTACAACCTTGTGATATGGCATATGTGCCAATCATGAAGAAAAGGAACATATATAATATCCGGTGGTCTAGCACGCCAAACCGAAGCACCAGATACAGACACGACCTTTTTGGCCAGTGAATCCGCTACCATGTTGGCCTTGTGATAGATATAAAAAATGGACGACACACGATTCAAAAGACTATGTCTGCAATTGATTGCTATCATGTGGAGTGCCTATGGGGTATTACATGATTAAAAAAACTGTCTGCTACCATGTGGAGTGCCGATAGGGCATTACAGCCGCCTCGAACTACAATGACAAGCAGAGAAGAGTTGCTTTCAATATGCAATGGGAAGCAATCACATTGAATGGCTAAATCAATCCTCTCTATAAAAGCGTAAAATTCCGCATAGTTATTGGATGCAATACCAAAAGAGACAACAAAAGCAGCGGTTGTGATTACACCCCCACCCCTTGCTAGTCCTGGATTTTGTAGTGGTTATTTGTTATTTGACCCAACAAATTGTTTGATCGGGATTGAAATTGCCTATCCATATCGGCTCCTCAGAGGGCTGATTCATGACCGGATTGAAGGTTTTAAAGACCTAGCTCATTGAGATTTACTCTTGGTAGAGGAAATAAGGTACATCTAGAATAAACAACATTGATTCCAATTGTGCCAATATGAAAAAGTAAAAGTGGCCTAGTAAAATAAAAAAATTGGTTTGAGATGGCAGATAGAATGCAGTCATGGAGCTCAAGAATGGCATTAAAAGTGAAACTCATTTTTTTAAAAAAAATCTCTCGCTCCCTTTTTTTTTTTTTAAAAAATGGTAAGGTTTATATGATGTTGCCTCCTTATAATGTAGAAACAAGACACACCTCTAAAATTTATTTAGAGATGTTGTTGGAAACATTATGATAGCTTTATATCTAATTTTTATCCTTATTATAAAATTTAAAATTTAAAAAATGGTATTTATCTAGTAGATCGAGAAACATTTGAAAATTTTGAAAATAGACGGTCGAGATAACTTGTTACAAGACGCACTATTTTTTGGATTAGAATTGTCTTATTTCTTCATATCCATACATCTCGAGGTCCAGATGATCAAGTAGAGGATTCTCCAATGCTGGACTACTCTCTTCTATAAAAATTTTGATGTGAACCTTACTTCAATAGTATAGGGTTGCAACTTTATATAAACGTTTTCCTTTTTTGAAATGAATGATTTTTGCTTTGGAGTTACACATCTGCGAGGAGTGTTGAAATCAATCTCTCTCTCTAAACGGATTGGTGATTGGTTTCTTATCATTCCCTGTGGCAAAATAGGAAGCTTCCTCCATATTGAATCTTTTAATTTTATGGAAATGTATATGATGTGACCACTTCTTTGGGTATAGGGTGGTCATAATAGATCTTGACTATTAGATGTGAAATTGAGTGGTTGTATTTCATTGACCAAGCTCAAATTTCAAACGAATCTTTTTCGAACTTTGTAACACTGCCAGCCAGGATGGTTATAAGTAATTGTGACCTCCATGTTCTAAAGATAAATAGTCTTATTATATACAATCCCTTATTTTATTTAAACAATTCATAGTTAATTTTTGTAATTTATTTTGTCATTAATTGTAAAAGGATCTTTCCTTACCATGGAATGTAGAATATTAAAGAATTACAATCAAATACAAAATGTGAGACTTAGGCCTAGATTGGATGTTAAAGAAAAAAATATTCACATTGAAAAAAAAAAAAAAAAGATTTCCCTCAATTGAGAAACATTATCGTTTTATTTTATTACGTTGGTAGACTGTTTGGATGCCTATTGAAATATGATAAGAAAATTTTATTTGCCAGATATGTCTATTTGGATGCATTACAATAAATTCTAAATTCATATTTTTTTTTTGTTTTTCTCATTATATAAAAATGTTTGACCAACCTCGATTTTTAATTTTTTCTTTCATGCGTGTGATATACATATAATTTGGAAAATTTTGAATTTTTCCATGGGCATATAGAGGAGAATGATCAATTATATAGTTTTAAAATTGAGAGTTTCACACCATTTCCATAACCCATGAACGATAACCCAAGCAATTAATATTAAAATCCGAAGTAAAAAAGAGAGTAGTGGAAAACATGATTACAACCAGTTATATTTATGTGCCATATTATGCTCAACGATTAGCACAATAGTAATCCAAAAGTGCTTTAGCAATATGATCTCGCAGTTCATCGTCATCATTTTTATCAGCTTAAGGGTTTACATCATTATGTTGAATATTTGTTCCTTCAACTGGTCCACGTGTAAAATCCCTATCATACTCCTCATAGAGCCAATCATCACCACCTGTTATAGTTCGGATATGATTATGTACAGTGCAAGCAGCAACAACAATCTTAACTTGTGTTTCATAAGGATATGTTGTTGCCACTTTCAAAATAGGGAATCTTTTCTTCAACACGCCACATGCACATTTAATAACATTCCGAAGAGATTAATGCCGAAGATTGAAGAGCTCCTTTGCATTTTGTGGGGCTAAATTTCCCCGACCATAAGCCTTCAAATGATACCTCACACCGCTAAATGAAGCTATAAAGGTTCGTCTCGTATCAACGAGATAATATTTATCTGAATGCAGTTAAATGAAAAAAGTTATATATATATATTCTAAAAATAACAATACTTTTGTACAAAGTAGATAAGGACTATGGCATTTATTCTAAAAAAAACAATATTTTCAAAATGCGACGTCCAGGTTACACACAATGATAGAATAACATAGAACATAGTGTTGGAACTGTCAACAATTAAACCAATAAAGTCCAAGCTCAATTTCGAAACATTGTGTATCAACATACATTAACAAAAACAATGATGAGTGTGAAGTAATATTTCATAAAATATTGCCATCCATAAGAAGGATTCGAACCATCTAATTTCATACTTTACAAGATACATAACAACTTCATAGGTGGAGGAGTCTATAGTAGCCAAACATGTAAGCTAGAGTTGCAAACCTGCAGTTTCTCGTTTTTATTGAAAGAGATATATTGAGAACAAAGAGAGGCACGGCTGCTGGGAGAGATAGAGAAAGCTTCCATTTAAGATCAAGATTTGATGAGAGAGAAAGAGAAAAGACCCTAATTTGGGTTTTCGAAGGGAATTATTTTGGAATAGAAGAAATAGGTTCTACTCAATTTATTCCCTTTCGGATTTAAAAACCCTAGCTTGGGTTTTCAATGGGAATTATTTCTCTCTGAGTTAGCAGCTATGAAACAAGATGCAAGATTGAAAAGTTCAATGTTATTATGAGAGAGAGACTAGAGAGTACCTTGGATGGGCAAAAGAGAGACCTCCTTTACAAACCTTCCTCTGAGACGTCTTTTACATACTTCATCTGCTAATGTTTTGAGGTTGTAAGACATCTGCCTCTAAAATTTTTTTGAGCCTTCTTGAGTGTGGGAGAGAGCCTGCTTGAGAGTGGGAGAGACTCTTTTGTAGGTGCGACTAAGAGCAGGAAGGTTTTGGGGAAAGTACGACTGAGAGCGAAAAGGTTGGGGAAAGGCACGACGAGGGAAGTGAAAAAAATTGTGAGCACGTTTTTGGGCAAATTTGGCCTAATGTGATAATTTATTTTGATGGGGAATAAAATCCAATGGGGTTATCTATCTCAATCTTTTTTTCTTGTGATTTAAAAATATTACAATTTTTGGTACATCCAAATTGATCTTTAAGCATTTTTTTTTATTCTATTTTTTTAATGGGAATTATATGTTCGCTGGGATTTACCATCTTTTCTGCAAACATTTTACTCTGGCTAGTTTTCTTGAAATATCTCAATAAGAAAAAGCACGTATGGCAGAGGCTTCTAAACAAAAATTAACGCCGTACCACAAAACCCAGCTAGAAATTGCTAACTTGGTGCGAGGCAAAGTAAAAATGAAGTTTCATAAAATGCTAATAAAAAATAATTTATGACTATTTTGGCCAGTCAGAGTGGTTAATTTTGACCTATTGGATAAGTTAAACAAAATTAAGCATTTTTTTTGCGATATAAGTTATGTTTTAAGCTGTTATTTTTATTTTAAAAAATTTAGTCGAGTCAATTCAACTAGTAGTTGAACTAATCTTTATTGAATTAAACCCTTCATCGGTTCAATAACCGGTCCAATCTTGACACTGTTGCCTCAAAAAGTACTTATATCCTGTAGATACACGCATTGCTATGTCTCTCTCTCTCGATTTGAATATTTATCATGAATATTTTTATTTTCATAATTAATCTTAACAATGATTTATTTAGTATTAAATCATGCTTAGGATTTACTTAATGCCTTTGCTGGTGATGCCTGCATATGTGTAGGAGGAACAATTTAAAATATCCATAAAAAACACTTCATTTTTTGAGTTGAAATAGTTATAAATGGGTCAAAGATTAAATAATTCTTGTGGGTATTTTGATAAATTTTCATACATAAATAATATTTCATAAATACATATAGACATATATTTATATATAAATACTAGATCCGGGTGGGGTCAAGTCCAATACTTGCTTCCAGACTCGAAACTTGAGGACTATTTTTAAAAATAAATTGGATTATATGTTATTAAATGCTTATATCTAACTACCTAGAAATTGAATAGTGATTGTTCAATCTTAGGATACTATTTTCTCAAGCATCCCTAAAATTTTGGGTGCCACTCAAGGCGAAAGTAAGGCGAAAGTAGTAATAGTAGCAGGGTGTCAATAACGTCGTATTTTGAGTTCTATTCCTACCATGTATTTAATCAATACGAAAAAGAAATTACAAATATTGCATACTATAAGAATATTTACCTCTATTATAAAGAGTCTAATGTCGAGCCTAATGACTGGGAGTAATTTAAACCTATTTGTATCCAAAATGAATAATTTTATTACATAACTATAATTTTTGTAAAAAACAAGGAGAAAATAATTGATATGCTCCCTAGGAGCACATTATATTTTGCAAGAAAGGACTAGGGAGTATTTATATTGGAAAAAAGGGGAACATGTTTCCCTTAAGAAACAGAAACTGTTGGAGAAGGCTTGCCATGGCCCACAAGTGGTTGAATTGAAGGATGACATCATCTGACTATTAAAATAACAGCTACGATTTGGCACCCCTCCACTTTGCATCGTGGCTGGTGTGGGTCTACAAATTTCTAATGCAAATATAAAATTTGTTAATGATTTGTGTATGCTTCATATACTCCTTTTGCAAACCGCCAAACGCGTGAATTTGTGGCCGTCCAAACCGCTCGCGCCGCCTTACGCATGCGTCCCACGTTTGTCCACATCTGGGAAGTAAGAGACCCTAAAAATCAAAAGCCGCAAGAGTAAATCATTTTTGATACTTAACTTTAGGAAAAAGTTTATACAAGGTCAAAAGATACTATACGCAAAAGA
Organism: Amborella trichopoda; assembly: GCF_054954075.1. Taxonomy (NCBI): domain Eukaryota; kingdom Viridiplantae; phylum Streptophyta; class Magnoliopsida; order Amborellales; family Amborellaceae; genus Amborella; species Amborella trichopoda. The sequence goes on from NC_142344.1 coordinate 2,929,909, forward strand.
TCTTGGTTCTCTTCTTTTGTATTCATTTCCGATCTATTTTTGCTTTATTCCTTAATCCTTTCTATACTTCTTTTCCCCTCTTTTATCAAGCAAAGTAACTCTACCACGATTGTATCGGCCACCAAATTAATAATAAAGGGCATGGTTCAATCAAAATCAGCGGTCAAACTAATTTATTACATGTTTAAAAAATAAAAAAAATAAAAATAATAAGTAACCATGTTGAATCGATCAAAACTTGCTAGAGTGACCATCCAAAACTTGTCAAGTATCAATTTAGACTTGTTTTTTAGTACATTTAATTTTTAATTTGAATAAGACTGGTCAACTATCAAGGGATCAAGCTTATGAACTACACTATGAAGTTGTGGAAGTGAGTGATTGAGCAAAGAACAAATGCATGAAAAGAGTGTACTAGAACGCTAATTTAGTTTTATACCAAGGAGACCGAGCCTATTTTCCTATTTAAACAGTTGATTGAGAAGTTTAGGATAAAGAGAAATGACATTTACATGGTCTTTATTGATCTAGAGAAAGTTTATGATAGAGTACATCTAGATTTAATTTGATGGGTATTAAAAAAGAAATGACTTTTTAGATATTACATCGACTTGGTAAAAGATATGTATGAATGAGCGCTAACTGGTGTGCGAACAACTGCTGGAGAATTGAGTGAGTTTTCAGTAATAATAAATCTACATCATGAGTAAGCTTTGAGCTTATACATCTTTGTCTTAATTATTGTCGACTTAAGTAGGCACTTACAAGATGAGGTATCGAGGTGTATGTTCTCTGCAGATGATATAACTTTGATCATTGAGACCAGAGAGGCATCAACACAAACTTAGAACTTTTGAGGGATGCTATAGAATCTAAAGATTTTAAAATTAGCCAGATTAAGACATAATATATGGAATGCAAGTTTAATAATAATAAGAATATAGACGATGAAGTAGTTAAGGGTAATAGCTAAGAAATACCAAAAAAGAAAGGACTTTCGATATCTTAGGTCGATAATCTTGAAAAATGAATATATTAAAGAAGATATCGTACATAGAATTAAAGATAGGTGGGCAAAGTGGAGATGTGCAACCAGAGCTTTATGTGATCGCCACATACCAATAAAATGGAAGGAGAGGACAGTTGTAAGACCAGCTTTGCTTTATAAAGCAAAACATTACTTTATAGGCTCCAATGGACAATAAGATACGAGAAAGTAGACATAGGTGGGTTGGCTGTATATAGTGCATATATAGTACAACACATATAAGGATGTACGAGTTGGTTCCCGTAGAATGTTAAAAAAAGAAGCAAGAAGTAAGCCCAAAAGGACAATGTTGAAAGTACAAGAAAAATACATACGGGCTTATGACATCAGTGTAGAAGAATGACATATCAAGACTTGTGTAACCGACATTAAATAATTAAAAATATGATCCGATGATAAAAATGGTCGTGAAGATTATGCATCACCCTTGCCAACACACCCGTCGGCACGCCAAGAGAGGACTTTAACACAATTTAGAGTTTGTACCCTACACGTTTCTTACTTTTACTATCATTTTATTTCGTTGAGAGAAAGTTTTGAGCGGGTTTGATTCTTACTTTTATACTATCAATATCATTTTATTTCGTTGAGAGAAAGTTTTGAGCGGGTTTGATTCTTACTTTTACTATCAATATCATTTTATTTCGTTGAGAGAAAGTTTTGAGCAGGTTTGATTCTTACTTTTACTATCCTTTTATTTCGTTGAGAGGAAGTTTTGAGCAAGTTTGATTCTTACTTTTACTATCATTTTATTTTGTTGAGAGGAAGTTTTGAGCAGGTTTGATTCTTAATTTTACCATCATTTTATTTTGTTGAGAGAAAGTTTTGAGCAGGTTTGATTGGGATGCAAGAGTGAGGGATTTGACAAGGTGGATTGTCTTTTTTGGGGCGATGCAGGTTAAATTACAAAAGTAAACCACAAATATAATATGACCTACAAAGTCTTAAAAGTAAGAAATTGAGCTCAAGGTATATTGACTTTTAAAATATACTGATCTCTTTTCTAACTTTGTTCCCATCTGATTGAACTTATCCAAGCGGCCAAAACCCTGTCTTCATCAGCCACAATCAAAATTTTCAATAAAGACATCAAATTTAATCAATAAAGAGAGGACCCAAACAGTCAAAAGCAGCCCCACTAACTTTCTCTCTCTAAAGGTTTCCTCAGTATCTATGTTGACCTGGTCCACACAACAGGATTCCTCCCCTTCCGACAAGTGTCGCAATTTCAAGTTGCGTTCCCCTGTTGTATTCCATTTGGGCCTTTCTCCACCCAAAATTCCTCTTTCTCTCAAGGCCTGCTTCTCTCTCTCTCTCTCTCTCTCCAAACTGCATAGAAACCTCAGTCCCTTCATCCTCAAAATCTCCTTCTCTCTCTCTAAAACCCACCTATAAGACCTCTCTCCTGCCTCTATTACCCCCCCCCCCCTCCTCTCTCTCTCATCCTGCTTCTCCAAACAGCAGCTCAGAAACCTTAGACAACAAAATTCTTCATCCTCTCTCTCTCTCCCCTAAAGTTATAGCTTTTCTGTCAGTAAAACATGACATATACAAAAACCGGGGGCGACCCACCGTTGATCGAGAAGTATGGAGACCTTTTTCACGAGTCAAGGAATTGCAGGAAAGAAGCCGTGGAAGAATGTGGGCTTCCATTAATCGATCTCCAATATCTCTCGAGTTCTGATGAAGCAGAGAGACAAGCCTGTATAAGCGATATGGCGACCGCTTCATCTGAGTGGGGCTTTTTCCAGGTATTTCTTCGTCAATTCGTGTTTCTTGCGTGTGTGTGTTAGAGAGAGAGAGAGAGAGAGAGAGAGAGAGAGAGAGAGAATTGATTGGTTATTGAGCGCACAGGTTGTGAACCATGGGATAAGCGACGAGTTGGTGGAGAGAATGAGGAAAGAGCAGAGGAAAGTGTTTGAGATGGCATTTGAGAAGAAGCGCAGCTCCAGCTCCCTCAATGACTCCTACAGGTGGGGTGGGGCCCCCAATGCCCCCTCTGTTAACCACATGTCATGGTCCGAGGCCTTCCACGTTCCTCTCTCTAAAATTTCTGACCACCAAGACGATCCTCCCTTCAATTCTCTCAGGTATTCTCTTTCTCTCTCTCTCTAACAGGAATTTATACTTCCTCCTCACATAATGAATGCAATTTATTGCATTCTATGCTTCCAAATGGTTTAGGTTTAATTCCCTCTCTCAGAATTCGAAGTTCGAATTTTGAACCTTCTCTCTCTCTAAAGTTTTATTACTCCCGATTTAAGAACCTTTATTACTCTCTCCTCTCTCATACTTGCACTCTTACCTATAAACTTGAGTTTCTCTCTCTACCTAATAAATTTAGGCATAAACTTGAGTATTTTACTTGTAGTTATCAATAGTGGGCTGGGCTTCTACGATATGTTTTTTTGTTTGGTTTCGTTTTAAGTAAAAATCGAATTTAGTCGGAAACTTATCAAAATCTACATCGGAATTGTTTTGATAAGCTAGTTATATGAAACAAAGTTGAACAATTTTTTGTAACATATTTATATTTTTAAATTATTATTTTTATTATACATTTTATAATTTAATTCAACCAAGATCAAACCAATTTCGATTGGATTTACAATGCTTGCTATTTATTTTAAATTTTTCAGAAATTGCTTCCTTTTTTTTTCACAAAAGAAGAATATAAATAAACCCCAAGCGTTACCTCAAATTTAGAAAATTACGTGAGGGTCCCAAGATTTTGAGAAAATAATCACCCAAGTATCTCTAATGTCTCATCTTCTCATTTTTTTAAATTTTAGAGGCACTCATCTCTACTACATGACAATAGTGGCCCTTCATTTTGTTTCATGTATTGAATTTTTTACCCCTTCTATTATAAAGCAGGAAATTCCATTTATTTTGCAATAAATGAAAATAAAATTTCATTCCAATGTAGAATTAAGATGACTTCCAAAATTTATGGGTTTATTTATCTTTTATTTTCAAGTAATAGCAATAGCATGAAATATTACACTCTTTTAATACATTTATCTTTTTCATTCGTTGTTTTTATTGTTTAAGTTACCAATTTAATTAATTAAATATCTTTGAAAGTTTATTTACGCTCACATAGGGTCCTAAGATAAAGCTTCCTTGCATATATAGGAAAAAGACATATTCTCAATTTAACATATTTTAATATTTTTATTTTCAAGATAAAATATGAAATGCAATTTATTATTAGTTAATTTAAAATAGCTTCCTTGTATATATTGGAAAAATATATACTCTCAACTTATCATATTTTTTATTTTTAAGATAAAGTATCAAATGCAATTTATTGTTGGTTAATTTAAAATTTTGTACATTTTAATCTTGAAAAATAAATTACGCCAATTTTATTGAAGGGATATGAAAAATAAATTCTAATGTTAGTTTTGAAAGATTCAAAACTGGCTGCGTATACTATACAGGACTTGCCACAGTCCGCTCGGGCTCGGGTGAGTAATAGGACGGTGCCACGATATACACCTCGGTAGGGGTGGCAATGGACCCTGACCCAACCCATACCCATACCCGTCGGGTATACCCGACAGGGGTCCGGGTATGGGTCCAAGTTTTGGACTCGCGGATAGGCTCTGGGTCCAATATAGGATAAACGGATAGTCCCGGGTCCTGGTACAGGTACTCGGACCCGAATTGTTACTCTACCTAAAAGTCAAAGCTCCAACCCTAAAATCGTTTCAATACTTTTCGTTTTCTTCTAGTTCTCCAAACAACCAAACCCCATCGCTATCCTCCCTCTCTTCAATTCTCCCTCTCTCCATGGAGACATAACTCTCTCTCTCAATTTTGAATGTCTCTCTCTCTAATTGCCCACCCCTCAAAAATCAGTTCTTTGTTGGTCACCATTGTAGGCTACGAAAAACTCATAGTGAGGGTGACAATAGACCCGACCAGACCCGGGACCTAATAGATACGGGTATGGGTCCAACTTTTGGACCCCGACAGGTAAGGTCCGGGTCCAAAACCTGGACCTGAATAAATTCGGGCATGGGTCCGGGTCCAGTTGAACTCGATCCATACCTGACCCATTGCCACCCTTGCACTTCGGGGTACATAAAAAAATTAAAAAAATTTGTAAAAAGAAAAAAAAAGAAATTGTTCTATAAATGTATTATATATTTTTTGGATACTTTTGACAAAGATTGGTGAGTTTTTTTGGACATAATCCCTATTTTTATTATTTATTTTCTTAGATTTTTTTAAATATCGAACCATAAATCATTTTCTTAAAATCCTTTTTTGTTATGCTTTTTGAAGCTTAATAGGAGTTTTTAAGGTTTTTTTAGGTTTACTTAACTTTTAATAGCGTCATTTAATTTTTGTAATTGTTTTACATATTTATCTAGGGCTTTTGGCCTTGTACAGGAATTGGCCAAGTCCAAGTAACTTGGCTGAGATGAGTTCCTGATCATCGCTTTTAAGAATTTTATGTCTATGATCAAACTTTTATTGCTTTTTTCATGTACATGCATCGCAGGTGCTAATGACTAATTTGTCTTAATTTTTCTATAAATGGTCTTCTTCTTCTTCTTTTTTTCCTACTTTTGTAAGAAATAGCTTCTGAAATTTTTTGACTCTTATCATAGGTTGGTGATGAAAGAATTTGCCAAGGCTATGGCCGAGCTAGCTCTATCATTGTCCGGAATCCTTGCCAGAAAACTCGGACAGTCACCGGAATACTTCCCGGAAAATTGTGACGAGAGGACATGCTTCCTGAGACTTAACCGTTACCCACCATGCCCCTTTTCACCTGACGTTTGTGGACTGGTTCCTCACACTGATAGTGATTTTCTCACTATACTGTGCCAAGATCAAGTTGGGGGCTTACAGCTCATGAAGGATTCAAAATGGGTCTCAGTTAAGCCCAATTCAAAGGCTCTTATTGTTAATATCGGCGATCTCTTTCAGGTAATTCCTCTATCATGCTTTTATGTAGGTGCATGTGAGAGAGTCAGGAATGGGGTTTGTAGCATCGGTGGTTAGAAGGGTAGATGCCTCGATATAACGTCCTTTTTTTTTTTTTTTGGGTAATTCAATAGATATGATGAGCTTCTACCTGTTTTTTCAAATCATTAGTAGTTTTTGAATACGTTAGTTGAGAATGAAAACCTAAATTTTAGCTGGGGCACAAGCGGGGCTACCACTTGTGCATTTGGCAGTGTCTAAAAGTACTCCGGGGCTCTATTCTTATCGAGCTAGAGTCGCCCTATTATTAAATTTTAAATTAAATTTAAGTATATACAAGTAATAGAAGATAATTCTTATTCTTATTTTAAATAAATATTTTAATAATTAAAATGTTTATTTATACTATAAAATGAAATTAATGCCCTATTATGCTACTTAAATAGTAATGGTTTGAATAATAATATTCTTATAATAATTGTATTATACATGATATTATAGTTGATGTATACTTTATAAAATAATCAAAATAATAAAAGAATCTATAATGAAAACAAAAATAAAAATAAAAAGTCAAAGTAAATTCAATGTAAATAAATTACAAAATAAATTAAATAATGACATGTAATAGGTAATAATAAATAAAAAGTAGAATTAAAGTCTGGCTAGCCATGGGTTAGTGTGGTGTTTTAAAATAAGATAAATTTATCAAAATGCGCCTAATGTATCAACTATTTATGTGGTTTTTTATAGTAAGGGAAACTTATCAAAATGCACCTAACTTTTCAGCTGTTTACGTGGTTTTTTTTATAGTAAGGGGAACTTATCAAAATGCACCAAACTTATCAGTTTTTTACATGGTTTTTTAAAAGAAAGGAAACTTATCAAAATACATCTAATTTATCAGCTATTTAACATTCTACCTATTTTCAAAATATTAAGTAGTGGATGTGATTTAATGAGATTTTGTAAATTAAATTAAAAGATATAGACAAAATGTTAAGTTGTTCATCTCTTAGGTCCACTTTTTCAAATTTCCCTTGAGCAAAAAAAAATATTAATCTCTTTAAAATTGCTAAAAAAACCTCAGGAATCGCTCTTCCCAGTTCGACCCATCAATTTTAAAATAATTGTATTTTTTTACTAATATTCAAGTTATTCCACAATATATTGTTTACGATATGAAAAGTATATGATGCAAAGAATATGACGCTATCGTTTGTGTTTCCTACAGTTCTATAGTACTGGCCCTGACTGTTAGATGTCAACAATTGACAGTTGATGGACGGCCTTCCGCTGCTCAAAATCTGCTAAAATATTCGACAGGCTTTGAGTGGAAGAAAGCCCCTGTTCTTTGTTCTTGAATTTGGACAGCTAGGATTCCTATAGATACCAGTGGGTCAAGGGGAACAGTGTGCTCCTTGGATTGTAGTCGTCCAATCAATAGATCACATGGAAACGGCATGTAGTTGTCCGATGCATCAAATCATTGACATACCCCAAGCACCACCGTCCAATCAAGTGATATGACAGCCGCAGAACCATGTGACCATATTATTTTTTAATTCATAGGAGATCAAAATTGTCATGGGCTTCCTCTTCTCACTATTCAAAATATTCAGAACCAAAAAAAATAATTTTTTTTTTACAAGATGTTAACAATTGAATACTTTAACCACATCTTTTAATTTTAAAGAAAGTATTTATTTATCTCGTATTTTTAACTTTCATAAAGACTCAAAAATTAAAAATATTATTTGTAAGCAAAAAGTATACATATTTTCTATTTTACAACCCCCATGACCCCTTTGATCATATATTTTTAACCCAAACAAAAACTAAAATGACACATTATTCAAACTTCATCTTTCTCTCTAAAACTCAATGTCTCCCTCTTCGCTTCTCGGTGACTTTACTAGACAAAGGGTTTAGCTTGAGCTCGAACACGAGCCCACCTTATACGTGTGAGAGAGATGGTGTTTTAGAAAGAGAGAGATGGAGTTTGGGTTTTAGAAAGAGATGGAGTTTTAAAGAGAGAGAGATGAGTTTAAGTTTTAGGGAGAGAGATGGAGTTTTGAGAGAGAGAGAGAGAGGATGATGTGAGAGAGAGAGATGGAGTTTGGGTTTTAAAGAGTTGGAGTTTTGAGAGATAGAGACGATGACGTGAGAGAGTGATGGAGTTTTAGAGAGAGATATATATATATAAAGTAATTTCATAAGTTGTTGAGGTCAATAATACATGGTCAAAATGATTTAGGGGATTGGAAGAAAAAAAAAATGGAATTCATTTGCTTACATGTAATATTTTCAATTCTTGGATTTGACGAGATATAAAAGTTAAACATAGATGAAATATGATATTTTCTCTTAATTTTATTGCCAAATGCCTATTAAATTGCACATGACCGTGAGTTGGAATAGTTTCAAAGGGCAAAGTGTTGAATTGTTGAAAAACCAAGTGCATTTGATAATTTTCCTAAAAAAAAGTAAAAGGATCTCTCTCTACCAACCAATGTAGAACTGGAAACCGGATCAAGAATTCCCATGAATTTGTCTCGCAGGCTTGGAGCAACGGCGCGTACAAGAGCGTGGAGCATAGAGTGATGACTAATCCAACGGTGGAGAGACACTCCATTGCCTACTTCCTTTGTCCTTCATATGAGGCCCCCATATCAACTTCCTTACAACCTCCTCTTTACAAGAAATTCACTTTTAGAGAGTTCAGGCAACAAGTGCAAGAAGATGTGAAAAAGATGGGCTACAAAATTGGCCTCCCAAGATTTCTCCTATGAAAATTCCCATCAAATCATTCATACCAATTATTGTTCCTTGTGATTATAATAATAAAAAAAAGAAATGGTTTTTCGTTTTTAGCCCTGCAAATGGGACTTTGGAGCCCCAAGAATTTGAAGCAATAATGTTTGGTGTGCCATGGTTGGGGGCCTCTCATAATTTTGATGGCAGTAACCTAAGACGTAGGTTTCATTATTTGTCATGTTTTTTGCATTTTATGTTTACTGTGTAAGAATGCATCCCCTTGTTCACGTTTTAGATAAGCCTGTTATTATTAATAATAAATAATTCTCTTCTTCTTTTCTTTTTTCTTTTTTTGTTTTTTTTTGACAATCTTACAAATTTTTATTGTCTACGCTAAAAAAAAAAATTACAAAATACTCAAAAAGGAGGAAGCTCATTTAGAATTAGTGTTTCCAAATTGTGTACTTCACCTTCACCGCTGAAAGCCAAAGTTGATCTTCACACTGAATAATTCTCTGCCACCATTTTGCCAAAAGAACTTTTAATTTCCTTATCTGCAGCTCCCTTCCACTTTAGGGGCGCACATCTTTTTCCAACTCACCATGAATTACATTTTGTCTGGTATTGCACGTTCCCCCACAAAATATATAGGGTATGAGTAAAATGTTAAATTGTTGATCTTTTATAGGCATTTTGATAAAAAAAAAAAAATTTATTAAAAATAATTTAGTAAAATTTATTTTTCTTGTATCTAGAACCAGACTTGACCAAACCCGACCCGACAGATCGAGTCTGGGTCCTTATTGGATCTAGGTCTAGCTAGGACCCAATTGAGTTGGGTTAAGATCAGGGTCGATTTGGACCCAACCCATTAACACCTCTACGTCAGGTGATTCTAAAATTAAATACCAAATTTGAGATAAAAAATATAATCTTAAGCAACTCTTTTGTCCGAGGGAATAGAAATATAGTATATGCTCCAATAGGGGTACACTATACACGGTTTGTGATTCATACAACTATTCCTTGATGAGATAATCATAGAGGAAGAAGTGAAAGGAATGGAATCCTTTGGGTAAAGGCATGGACCTTAGCCATTGGGCTCATTGGTGGTCATGAGACTCGTTGTCATGGGGTCTACCACAAATTGCCTTACAGTGGGGAATTGTTCCACATGCTTTTGACGACATGCATTTCATGATTGGACTGCATTTTGTAGATTCCAAACCCAACGGTAGTCATGTAAGGATCTCTCTCTCTCTACTGCAATCTCTCAGTCGAGAAGGCCAATACATTGTTGGAAATGTGTCTCATCATGCCTCTTTTTCTTTTCGGAAATTTGTCTTTCAATATATAAAAGCTATATTTCAGTACATGTCAATTTTCATGTATATACTTGGTTTTATTTTTAAGCTTCAATAGGACGTAGCACTCCAGAGCAAATATGGTGTCACTAAATCTGGTGTCACGGGAGGGAAAACCTAATAGTACGTTTAAGTTTTTTGTAGAAATTATTTTTTATATATATATATTAATGTTGATATTAGCCCACTAGCTCAAATGAACATAAGAGCCCAACAGCTTCGATTGAATCTGGACCGATCTGACGATCACGACTTCATTTCGTATTTGAATTTTAATGTTTTTTTTTAGACGTGTATTCTTCAAAAATAGGATAATCTAATAAAAGTATCAAAAAAATAATTTGTAATAAATAAATTGACTAAAATACCCATGAAACGTTTCGGGGGTATTTTGGTTGATTTATTTTTTACGAATTATTTTTAAAATATTTTTATTAGGTGTGCTTTGATGAGAAGAATACATTCTTAAAATTTCAAGTTATTTGGATTTGTAGAAAAACTAATTAAAATTAAAATACGAAACAAAATCGTGAATGTTAGATCGGCCCAGATTCAATCTGGACTGCTGGGCTCATATGTTTATAAGAGCTAGTGGGCTAATCTCAATATTTCCCATATTTATATTTATATATATACACTTAATTTATTTAATTTCTAAATATCTTTTTATTAAATTATAGGATCTCTTGGATGACATCTTATTACGTGAGTCAATAGCGGACAAATAACATGTTTAGTTCATTACATAAGATTAATAGTTTGATGACAACTTGTTAGTCCAAATTTGCTGCATTTAAGGGAATTAAGGCATGAGTTGCACTTAAATCTAAACTCCTACTAACCATGAATGTAAGAGTTACAACTAAAATGTGTTATCTATAAAAGAGGTTAACCCCTAAAAAAATGGATAAGAGAAAAAGATAGAGAATGGTAAAAAAGAGATATGTAAGGTCAATGAGATTCACCATGGGGAGCTCATAAGGTTGTCCGTCATCAGAGGGCTTGGTCTATGAGATATGGTATAAAACCTGAAGTCCCTCGTGTGATTTAAAGACAGATCCGATAAAGTCGTTTATTGATTTTATTTATCTACACATGTATTTATTGATGTTATTTTTTATTTTATTTTTCTTGTATTGGGACTAACAGATGCTCTCTCCCTAAGACGGCCAATATTGATGCTCTCTCTCTCTCTCTAAAGTATCCAATATTGATGCTCTCTCTCTCTAGAATGGCCTACATCGATGCCTTGTGCCAAACTCTTACCGGCGTGCTTGATAAAATGTGGCATGCAGGATGCCAAACTCTTCCTTCCACTTACTTAGCTGCAGACCTATACACGAATGAATGTTTAGGAAATCGCAACATTCATGTGCAGCATTGTTCACAAGCACATGAATCAATTGACGGTGAATGGAGGTTCTCTCTCCCTCTCCCTCTCCCTCTCCCTCTCCCTCTCTCCCATGGACATCTGCAAATTACTCTCGCTTTCTCTCCTCACATGTAGAGGACTGCTTTTTCTCATTACATGTAGAGGAGTGAAGTGCAACATGAACATTACTCTCAATGTGTGGACATGCACATGAGCAGTAAATTATTTTTTCTCTCTCTTTACACATGCACACGAGTAATAAATCATTTTCTCTCTGTCTTTGCACATGCATACATTTTCTCTCTCTCTTTGCACATGCATACGAGTAAACTACTCTTTTTTCATTTTTCCCTTAAATAAGAAGCTTATGAGGCTTATCCCCTACAAGTTGTGTCCCTCACCCAAAACTATATTTTTTTTATTTTTTTCTAATTTTATTTAATATTTTTTTAGATCTCCTTTAAATCGCTGTCTCATAAACCTTTATTTTTATTTTATTTTATTTTATTTATTTATTGATATCATTTAGATCATCGTTTTGAACTTATCCAAACCCGATTAGGATCCTTGATCCAATAATCCAGCATAGATCTATGGATGAACTATCTACCCACCAATCTGGATTTTGAAAAGCTGCTTACAACTAAACAAGTCCAATCTCAGCCCTTTATCATAGTTAAACCATGTGTTGATGCATTTAAAGAAGGGTGTGGTTTGCGTAAGGTTGAGACCCTAAACAATCAAGGTAAGGCTCACCTCCAAACTGTGTCATGGGATGTAATTTCGCGGCAAAACTTTTTAAGATGTTTTGAGAATCTATATCTCTAATTATAAAACTTTAAACTCCAAAAATAGTTCAAATTAAACAGATCTACAACCTCAACAAAATCTTGAAAATGGACATTCCAGTTAATGTGTTGCCGGATATACTATTTTCAAAGCTTGAACTATCTTTTTTTTTCCACATCTATACATCTCGATGTCTAAATGGTCCTTTAGATGTTTTTTTAACATCTAAACAACTTTTTCAAAGGATTTTAGGGGTACATCTTAATTATATATTTACGGGCGTCAACCTTTTATATAACTACTGTGAGAGATCGAGAGAGTAAAATCCAAAGGAACTTTAAGGAATAAGAGAGAGAGAGAGAGAGAGAGAGAAAGAGAGAGAGAGAGAGAGAAATCCTAAGGCTCTAGGTGGGTTAAATCTCACAGCTCAACTTGACTACAACGACAGTTATAACAAAGAAATCGTGGGTTAAAGGGATTCTAAATGTTCGGCTGGCATGCAATTCGAGCACTCATTTTTCCTACACTTTTTGAGCATCACCACCCGGATGCATCCCTTTCTTGACCTTAAGCACTCTTTCTTTCTTTTCTTTTTTTTCTTTTTTTTTTTTTTATGAGTAATTCAGGGGAAGACAAGTCCCTGCACGTTTTTTTATATAGATTAGGGAGTTAGTTTGTTTTTAAAGTGTGCATGGTGTTAATAAGATTAGAGCCACAAAGTCGTAACTAAATATGGGAGTGCTATCAGCTTCTTTCTTACCTTAAGGCATTTAGATACAGACAAGTATACTATCAGTCCGGAATATGAGTCCATCATGATTTTCCATGGACATGATACACGTCCTAAATCACTATAGATATATTTCTATAATCATCAGAATTCTTGATAGAGATATGATAAAAGTTTTTTATTAGCTGTCAACCTAACACAACCTTCCTCCTCATCCCAGCTTGGACCACAAGTGAAGTCAAATACATTTTCATATTACATTCATAAATTTAAAGCTAAAAAATAGTGCAAGTCTAACCATATAAGAAGATAAAAAATAAATGGCCTAAATTAATTAAAAATAAATACAACTTTTTAAGATTTAAAATGCATTTTTCATTATCATGGCGGTCAAGATTATCAAGCTGTGTGAAATTTTGGATAGATATTGGAAGAAGGCATATGCACAAAATAGAGCAGATCGACCGACGCACCAAATCCTTATCCTTCAGATTTTCTCGTCCCCCTTCTTTACCGTTATTCATATTCATGAACATTCAAAATCATCATCAATCACATTGAATTGGAGCTTTCTCCATCAAGATTGTTGAGAATGCATTCGCAATAATTAGCTTTGGACTGTCTCTGTGCAAACTTTTGTTTTTTTTTTGAAATCTTTGTGCTAACTTTTGTTCATATCCAAAACAGTGCATAAACTCTAATCAATTCATGATTGTTCATCTCAACTCTTTCGTCATAAGATTTGGCAAGCACCTTTTTGACCGCATGAGATCATGGAGAAATCCTGATGTCATTTAGAATCTTATTTACTTCATTAACTTGTACATTATTTTGAGGCTCTCAACATGCTCCATGCTAAGAGGCCCTACATTACAACGGAAACTTGTATGGCCATTTTCATTTAAAACATTTTTATCACTTATCATGTTTGAATGGACGGTTGTGATAGCTTTAACGTATGACTTGTAAGTGTCTAATCTTGACGCACGACTTCTAAGTATTTTATTGTACAAATCATTTTGATACGAAATTTATGGAATGCCCAGGGTATACATGATAAAAAAGGTGCGGTTTGTATAGAGCCTAGGCTCTAAGCAATCAAATTAGAGCCTACTTGCAAATAGCATCAAGAAATATGGTTTTAACACTGAAAATCTTGGTGAAAGCCTTAAAATATATTTCCATTTTTATTTATAAAGTTTAAACCTCCAAAAATAGTGTAGACCAACAGATCAATGAAAACTTAAAAATCTTGAAAATTGACGGTCCAAAAATGCATTACAAAATACACTATTTCTAAAACTTGAAATCCATTTTTTTCTCATGCCCATACATCTTGATGTCGAGATGATCAATTTGAAGATGTTTGGGCCCCAAAACAACCTCTTCTAATGAACTTTTTGAGGTAGGCTCAAATTGATTGTTTAGAGCCTCGGCTCTATATAAACTTTTCCCCAATAAAAATAAGGAAAAATATATTTTTTACAAAAAAAACAGAGACCAAGATGCCCCTACAACTTGTAAGAATATTTTGGTGCCGCCCTATGAAAAGCTTTCCTAAGTTACCTACCCAAGTCACCCATGTTGGCGTTGAAATATCTTTCAAATACAAAAATGTGTGGTTTGTATACTGCTGAGGCCCTAAACAAAGTAAGGTCCATCTTCAAATAGTGTCGAAAGATGTTTCAGTATCAAAAATCTTTGTGATGACCTGAAGATTTATTTTTATATCTAATTACAAAATCTAAAGCTTTAAAAATAGTGTAGAACAAACATATCTATAAACAACTGAACATCTTAAAAATTGACGGTCTAGAAAATGCATTACTGAATGCACAATTTCCAAATCTTGAAAACTATTTTATTTCATGTTTATATATCTTGAGGTTGAGATTATCAATTTGAGGATTTTTTAGCATTGAACCAACCTCTTCTAATAAATTTTTCAGGTGCATCTTAATTTGATTGTTTAGACTTTTTCCAATACAAAATAAACTTTTTCCAATACAAAATAAAATGAGGAATGGTTATATCAGCAGACCGATATCACAGTAAAAGCCAAAGATTGAAGGAGAAAGCGGTTAAATTTGATAAAAATAATCTATTTGAAAAAGTAAAGGTCCGATGGAACCCACTTTTGAGCGCACGTAGATCTCATGGAGGTTCTAAAAAAAAAAGTCATGAAGAATTTGGTGTATAATGAGTAGATCATTATCGATAGTGCATTTCATTTTTTCTCCCCCATCTTGACCATCTGGCCTTAAGGGTTACAGCTCGAAAGCAAGAAACAACGGCTAGCATAGATTTGACCTCATGTTCGGATATGGATCCAAATTTTGGGCCCGAAAGTGGACCCAGACTCGGATCCGGATCCGGACCCGGACCCTCACCCTGACCTGACCTGAATAATATAAGTAATATATGGGTATTCATAAATGTTGCCCATACATTTGTTTCTTAGGAAGTTCTACGTATTACGTAAAATAGTAAAAAATGTGGGTATTTATAAATATTGTGCAATACTGTAAATGTTGCTACTAATATGAGTATATGGTGAAAAAAAAGACCAAAAAAAAAAAAGAAGCTCATAGTCATATGGAAGCAATGGATTTGACTAAACTTAAGACCCGATGGGTAGACCTGACATTGGGGTTGGGTATGGGTCCAAATTTTAGACCCAAAAAGTCGGATCCGAATCCAAAACCTAGACCCATATATTATTCGGGTCCGGGTCCCGCTGGACCAGACCCGTTGCCACCTATACTGGGCCATAGGCCAATCACCTCACGAAACATTTCCCGAATAAAACACCTATACACTTGAATTGCCTAGGGCAGCTGAAATAATAAAGGAAAAGGAGTTTATACTAAACATACCATATTAAAGTTCTAATAACATCTCTATACTTGAGGCCCGTTTGGCTCCTTGGAAAAAGTTTCTCGAAAATTATGCGAGAAAGATTATTGAGGCTTCATGGGAGAGAAAGGACATGGCCTTGATTCACAGATAAATGAATTGGAGTCCAGAATATTTATTTTTGGATAATAAATATTTTTACAGTTAAATTGAAAGATATCTTTTCGAAAAATAAAACAAAAAGACGGATAACCGGAAGATTTCTTCCCCAGTTTGGGCATTAGTCATTTGAAATTATTAGAGACGCCTCACTTCAAGGGAAAATGTCTTAGAATTTAATTTTTAAGGACCACACTGTTCCATAGGAAAAGGAAAGGAAAGGAAAATAAATTAAATAAGTAAGATTCCAATGTTCCAATGAGCCTCTTTATTCAATTATGTCGAAAGATTTCATGCTCCCGCAAAGGTACATTGTCTAAATCTCAACATTGGAGTATTTTTAAACTCATTTAAGGATGCATTCTCTTCGACTTGATGACAACCTTGTCAAGTTTCAGACTCTCTAAGGACCTGATAAAACTAATGTCCAAAAACTGAACGTCGATTGTCTAATTTTTAGACAGATAGATTATTATTCGGGGGTAATTTAATGGGGAATACAGGACCTCGCATATATTAGATTTTGAACATTGTGCCTAGTCAACCATATACCCCAGCCACCCAAAAAAAAAAATCTTATTGTATAAATTTTTATTGTATTAACAGCCACAAAAACCATCCCAATACAAGATGATTACAGATGACATGATCTAAAGTGCTACAAGCTAGTGGTTGTTGGGGTCTCACCACGGTTTAATTATACACCACGGTAGACATAAACTCTCATTTTACTCAAACTAAAAAATAGGAGATTTGGAGGCAGGAGAGGAGTCTGCTTTCTTCAAAATGTTAAACACGCCCATCTCGGGAAAATTCGAGATGCAAATGAATCCCGGTGAATACATTCCCAGGATACAGCCAGATCGAAATACAAATCCTGAGTCTTTGAGTTACACACTCATGAAATCCGTACAAAACCAGCCACAAAAATACTAATATGTTTTTCCAATTGATATGGTACCAGAAACATCAATTGGAAACAATCTTCTCTCATTCAAAACATAACAATCCAATTAGTACAACACAAACATCGATTAGGAGGGAAAACATCTCTCTCTCACTACAAAACCATCATCCAATCATACAAACAATTATTATGATGGAAAACTTCTTGCTCACTACACATTTATCATCTAATCGTTGTACTACAATAAAACATCAATTGGGAATTACTTCTCTCTCACTGAAATAAGTTTTCTAATGGTAATTTAACATCGCTTGGGAAACCGAAGCCCATATATGAGCATCCCATGTTATAAAATAAATTATTAAAATGTAACAATACCTATTACCTGAAACTTGCGTCAGGTTAGTGCTGTACGATCTCTTACCAAAGAGATAATAACGGCCTCTTGAGAAAGAGAAAGCTCAGTGTGAAATTTAGTGTGAGAGAGCTCATTGCTCCTGTTATCAACAGGAACCTCTTACTAGAGAGAGAGAGAGAGAGAATACCTCTTTAACGAGAGAGAGAGAGGGGGGGCAATACCCAATAATGATGTCAAAATTCCATAAATGAGGGGGTGCAAAATAGCATGATAACAAATCACCTTTAAAGTAAAACATTTTAGTAGATCAAAGGTCTACCCTATAAAAATGGATCAACACAATTTTAAGTTGTTTTGAGGCACTTTATTTTAAAAAAAAGCTAACAATCCCCCCACCTGTTTCCAAATAACAAGACCTCTCTGCATACATATCAGGAAAGATGAATGCATAAGTGAAGGTCTTTTAACAACCACGTAGTATTATGCAGAACACTTACCAAGACGTTGAGTGGACACACATTGAACTATGTCCTTAATGTGAAAGAGAAATTGTATCTAAGTATTCAAATTATATACAAGACCCTAAATTTATAGGGCTTCAAAGTAACGTAGATGATGAATCACTTTCCTAATATGTACAAGCAAGAATGGAAAGTAAATATACATTCACACTCCCCCTCAAAAGCGAGATGGTTTGTAAGAAACATGGAGAGTTTGGACATAAACTGAGAGAATTGAAACGCAGTATGAGTTTTGGTGAAGAAGTCAGCAATTTGTGCAGATGAGGGTACTTAAGGAAGAGAAATTATGCCTGTCGGGTATTCTTGTCGCACGAAGTGACAAGCAACTTCAATATGTTTTGTGCATTCATGAAATTCTGAGCTCTTTGAAATATTAATGGCACTCTTATTGTCACAATAGAGTAGTGTAAGAGCGGTTATAGGGACACCCATATCTGCAAGTAACCAACGAAGCCAAGCAACTTCAATGGTAGTTTGTGCCATGGCCTTGTATTAAGTTTCAATTGTAGATTGGGCAATATATTTTTTTTTCTTGCTTTTCCAATACATAAGAGAATCATCCAGAAAAACACAGAATCCTGCAGTGGATTTACAATCATAGAGATTCCCTACAAAGTCGGAGTCTGAGTATGCCTGAAGCTCCAGTGAAGAAGAGGATGAGATGAATAAAGCCTGATGAAGAGTATTTTTAACATAGTGGATGATGCGTAAGACAACAACAAGGTAAACAGATAGATGAGCACTTAGAAATTAACTAACCAAATGTACTGCATAAGCAATTTATGGTTGTGAATTCATGAGATATATAATTTTTCCAACCAATTGTCTATAAAAAGTTGGATCGGATAGAGTTCACCATTTGTAGCTCTAAATTTGACATTCAATTCAGTGGAGTTATCAACCTTCTTAATATCATCAATCAATTGAGCTTGTGAAACAATTTATGAAGCATACTTGAGCTGAGATAGTAAACAACCACGAGGGGAATAAGCAATTTTTAATCCAAGGAAATAACGCAAGAATCCCAAGTCTTTCATTTCAAATATTTGATTGAGTTTTTGTTTGATCTTATGAATAGTACCCTAATCATCACCATATATAATCATATCACCCACATAAAGTAATAGAAGAGCTCGTCCATTAGGAGTTTCAAATACAACGATCGCATAATCATGATGACTTTGTCGAAATACTGCAGATACAACTACACTGCAAAATTTCTCGAACCAAGCACGAGGTGCTTGTTTGAGTCCATAAAGGGCTGTCTGAAATTTACACACTTTGTGTTGAGGATCAATAACTCTTGAAGGTAACTTCACATATACTTCCTCGTCAAGGTCACCATTGAGAAATACATTTTTGACATCTAACTGACATAGAGGCCATTGTCAGATAGATGCTACAGAGATCAATGTCTGGACAGTAATTATATAGGCCACTGGTGCAAAGGTTTCTGCAAAGTCAATGCCATACTGTTGGTTGTATCATTTTGCCACAAGACAAGCCTTATATTATTCAATACTACCATATGTTTTCGTTTTGATTTTATATACCCATCGGCATCCAACAGTTGTCTTTCAGCTAGAAAGAACAACAAGATCCCAAGTCTGGGGTTTCGAGTATGAATAAACAGTAGCAAGAAACGCTTGGTGTTGAGGTAAGAAGGTCTCATAATCAGCAAAACATGCGGGTGGGACAGAAACACGGGTGCTACATCTAATACCAGAGAGTTACACTTGATTGGTAGGTGCAAGGGCAGCAGAAGTGGATCGATCTTCATCATGGTCTTCATTGACAGGGACAAAATTGAAATATGCAGAACAGGTTGAGACGGAATCATAAAAGGGAACAAAAAAAGAATTGTCAGATAATGTATTATCGTTCGTGCCTGTAAAAAAAGAAACATGTTCAGAAAAAAATGTCTAGATATCAAAAGCCTTTTAGCGACGGGATCATAGCATCTATATCCTTTTTTATGATCAAGATAGCCCATAAAACAACATTTTAAAGCCTTGGGAGACAACTTGTCTCTCTCAGTTGAAAGTAATAACACAAAACAAGTGCAACTGAATACACGAATATGAGAATAATTAGGTGGACGAGTGAACAATTTTGCAAAAGGTGATTTCCTAGATAAAACAAAGTATGACATAATATTGATAAAATAAATTGCAGTGCGAACAGCTTCTGCCCAAAAAAACCTTGGGGCATAAGTGGATAGAACAAGTGCCCATGTAGTTTTTAAAATATGATGATTTTGACACTCTACGATGCCATTTTGCTCTGGAGTGCAAGGACAAGGCTTTTAGTGTTTAACATTTTTGTCAGAGAAAATTTTGAAGTATCCCACTTATATATTCCCCTCCTGAATATTAGCGGAGGGCTTTGATTTTGGTGGAAAATTGAGTTTCAACATACGAATAAAATTGAGTGAAAAATTTTGTAAAAGCTGAGAGCGATTATTCATAAAGAAAACCCAAGTATATCTAGTGTGATCATCAATAAAGATTACAAAATATCGTGATCCACCTTTGGACAAAATAGGTGTTGGCCCCAAACATCAGTATGAACAAAATCAAACATAGATGATGAAATATAGCTACTTCGAGTAAAAGGAATAGCATGGGGTTTTACAAGTTTACAAGTTTCACAATGTTTGATATCAATAGAGTCTTTATCTACAACAAGACCAAGAACATCACGAGAAAATAAAAACTGTAATCAAGAAGCAGAGATATGACCAATGTGTCGTTGCCACAAACATGTGGTGCCATTAGTTGACACATCACAAACTGAAGGAGTTGAGGTAGTCCAGATAATATAGATCTCCGACCTTATATCTAGTCCCAATCAGATTCCCTTACTGCCGATCCTATATGGAACAACCATATGGAGAAAAGATAACATTATGATTTAAACGAGTAATTTGACCAACTGATAGTAAATTCATGGCGATAGAAGGAACATGGTAGTCATCATAAACACTTAATTTATCGGAAGGGTAAAAAATTGAGCCTGTTTTTGAAACTCTCATAGCAGTTCCATCATCAGTACAGATAATGTCAGAAAAAGACTTACAGTCAACTAGGATGGACTCATTAGTTGTCATATGACGAGATGCTCCTGAATCAATCAACTATGAATTGGAAACAGGTTTACCTAAAAAGGATGTAGTGGATGCAAAGCTCCGACGAGAATGTGAGAGCATAGATTTTAATTGCTCTAGAGTAAGTGTCACCATAGATGGGTTAGTATTAGTTGCTTGAATTGTGGCTTAGGAGTGTGAGATGCATCTATCTGATGATTAGCTTGTATGAGTAGCATCAGCATAAATGAATTTCTTCTTCTTAGAACATGCTAACTTCATGTGTCCAAGAACTGATTGAAAAGAATATGAATCTTTTGATTTTCCATTTTCCATTTTTTTTGTTTGTTTGGAGAGCGATGTCGTATTACAACAGTTAACGCCTTATGGAAGGGACCATATGTGGGTCTTTACGCAAAACAAGATCGCAAAAGTTGCCTTGGGGAGGAAGATATGGCACGGGAGAGAGACTTTACCAAAAGGAAGCAAAGAAGACATGAAAAATGGGTTTTTGTAAGAGATATGTTAGACCTCATGTACAGAGAAACCACACAAAAAAAATAAACACAGAGAAACCACACAAAAAAAAAAAAAGGAAAAGCAAAGAAACAACGGAAATGAAGGCGGCAACAGATACAGAGAACAAGATGACAGAGAGAGAAACAGACCGATCTGTATTATGATTGAGAGCGCTTCAGATCAGATGGAGATCTCCGAACAGTCCTCAAATTAGTATGAGCGACCTTCAATAACCCCTCGAAAATGTGATGAAATCAGATCGGTGATGGTATCTGGCTCGAGACGAGGGTTTATGTGCGGCGGTTGCAGGTCTAGTTGTACGGTTTCATAATGGTTTTGTGGTTTCAGAGTGGTTTTGTGATTTCTGAGTGGCTTGTGATTTAATAGTAGTTTTACAATTTCATAGTGGTTTTGTGGTTTTTTTTGGTGGTTTGTGATTTCATAGTGGTTTTTGCAGAGTGGCTTTACATGGTGATACGCGGTTTTTCTTTCTTTTGGACTTGCGGTTTTATCACAAAGTGGTTTTGAGACAGATGGTGTTTTGATATATATAAGGTGGTATTGTAAAAATGGTTTTGTAAGGGGGTTTTGACAAATTATGGTTTTGATATAGATAAGGTGGTGTTGGAAAAATGGTTTTGTAAGGAGGTTTTGACAGATCGAACTGACTGACAGTGGGCGGTATTTCAAGCTGGCATGCATTAGAAGGCGGTATTCATATTTCAAAAGAGCGGCTCCTAACCTGGCTGACATAAGACGGTATTTCAGGCCGATATTCAGATTTCATAAGAACGGTATTTTAGTACTACTAACCTGGCTAGTTCCTCAAATAGCATGTGAAAAAAATATATATATTTCTCAAATTGGATACGAGATCTCAAATTTATGGGGCTATAAAGTACCGTACCGGATGGATCGCTTACTTAATATGTCTAAGGAAGAATGGAAAGTAAATGTACATCCATACTTAATTGATAAGACTCCTACATACCACACATTCATGACCGCCCCAAAGATTGTTCAATTTTTATAAGTAGTTGCCTTCACTTTTATACTCATATAGGTGAATCCATGGAAGATCACTTCAGCCTAATTTTTATATTATTTAGATAAATAAAATCATTAAAAGCAAAGCTCTATTTTTCAATTCATTGTGGTAAAATTGTACCACACAGTTAAGGATAGGGCAAAATTTTTATAAATCTCCATAATATAGAATTTTGTGGTACCCGAGCCACTTGTTTTTGCTTTTGAACTTTGGACTTGGGATCTTTTTACCCAAGGTACCCATCGTCATTTGGCATAATATATTTGGGCTCAATCCCATCCCTCTAGCATTCTTCCATACGTTTTCATTAACATTCTACCAAGTGATGGGCAGAGCTTATATGGAGCACTACTATGAGTCTATCTCAAGCATAAGTTTCATTTCCTAAAATAAATCCCTAAGGCTTCACAGTCGCATAATCCCTAAGGCTTCACAGTCACATAGTATGAGACTTCAAGCTTGATCCTTGAACAGGTAGTATGTCTACCATAAAGTCCTGAGTAGGTAGTATGTCTACCATAAAGTCCTGAGCCAGTGCCTTCTCACAATGAGTTCCAGAGCAATTTTCTCCAATCATCTAGAGATACAAGTATTCATCTTGGAATCTATAAAATACACCCCTACCACAAGTGGAGATACACCTAATTGTCATAGATTCATAGGAATCCTGAAAACATCTCTATACCTTTTAATACAGTGGATCACCCACATTATTTACGTGATGGTCTATAGTTCCTTTCAAAAACTTAGGACCCTACAGACCGCATCCCAATGCTCTTAACCTAAGTTACTGGTAAATCGTTGACCCACAACAAAGAGTAACCATATATCTCATACAAAACATGCCTATTGAGGCATAAATCCAAGACTTCATGAAATATCTTTGGATTTCGAGGGTATATCACAAATTTAAAAAAACAAAACAAGGACCTCACTGGACGTGAATTTAAATCAAATGTCCATTTGCCAATTACCTTGGCAAAGATAGGGTAGTCATTTTATAGAACAATGTCAGCCCCACCATTCTATAGGTCCCAACATAAAGTTTAAATTTTGAAAACATGTCCTCCGGTCCATTCCCAACTACAAAGTCATCGGAGATCACAATATAAGATGTTCATCAATCTCCTCGGCCTAAGGCCCTTTGCTTCTTTCGAAGCCTTTCGGATCAACTATAAAATCAACAAATACATGACAAGCAGGCAGACACCAATGGTCTAACGATTTCACACTTTCCAATTTTCTTAGAAATTGGAACCTCTAATCTTAAATCAACAAAACTGATATGGCCTGACTTACAGTTGATATTGACGTTCAATAGCCCGGCTTCTTATATTTTAATAAATCATCAATAAATATCTCCATAAGTAACTTTCTTTTAACACTTCAAAATTGATGGTCGTTGGGGTCTCACCACGGTTTAACTATACAATCCTATTTTATTGGGACCACAAAACAGGAGATCTGGAGGTACGAGAAGAGCTTGCTTTATTTGAAGTGTTAAATACCCCCGTCTCGGTAAAATCTGAGGTAGTCATATCAGACTACTAAATCCCTGAGTTGCACACTCATGAGAACCGTATAAAACCGCATTCACAAAATACTGATATGTCTTTTCAATTGGTAAAGTACCACAAACATCAATGGGAAACAACATTCTCTCACTAAAAAAATCACAATCCAATCGGTACAATACAAACATCGATTAGGAAGACAAACTTCTCGCTCACTATAAAAACATCATGCAATCAGTGCAATATAAACATCGATTAGGATGGAAAACCTCTCTGTCTGACTATATACTTATCATCCAATCGCTATATTACTCAAAAACATCGATTGGAAATCATTTCTCTCTCACTGAAATAAGTCTTCCAATCGATAAAATAACGACAGTTTAACATAGATTGAGAAACCGAATCACATATATGAGCTTCCCATGCTATAAAATAAATTATTAAAATATAACAGTTACCTAAAACTTGCGCGTGGTTAATGCTTCAATATCTCTTACCAGAAAGAGAATACCAATCTTGAGAAAGAAAGCAGCCTTGGGAGAGAAAGAAAGCTCACTGTAAAATTTAGTTATAGAGAGCTCATTGTTCCTGTTATCAACAGGAACCTCTTAAGAGAGAGTGAGAGACAGTACCTCTTTAACGAGAGAGAGAGGTCAACACCCAACAACTCATCATAAACTAGGTGTCAAAATTTCATAAATCGGGTGCAAAGTACCATGCGAACAATAACTGGTGGACCAAAGGTTTATACTATAAAAATGGACCAGCACAATTTTAAGTTATTTTAAAGCACTTTATTGTAACTAAGAGCTAACACAAGCTAATCCTCTTCGCAAAGTAATAAACCCGAGCCTGAGTTTGCAGTCGCACCATGATTACTTCTCCCCAAATAAGTGCCACATAATTAGTTTTTAATTTGCTTTTAAGATAAGTAACTTATTGATCCACAAACCCAATCACACACACACTAATCTGAAAAGTTAATGTCGCAGGATTTGATGGAAAATGCATGTATTTAGAGAGTCAGCTTAGTCAGGCCAAGTAACTCAGACTCAGCACCTTGCCGAGCCCAGTAGTAGTGTAAATTAAAGAAATAGCACTAAACATCAAAATTATAATATTTCTTTAGTAAATCAATTTGTAAATATGTTCTGATAAAATTTTGATGATTTTGATGACGAGTTGTGAACTTTTATTATCATTTCTCTATTTTAAAATGCTTCTTCTTCTTTTGGAGTTTTATGAATTATTGCCAGTTGTAAACAAATTTTTCTCAAATTCCATCTTATATCATTTTTTTCATCATTTTTAGACTTATAGCGCTCTTTAAAGTCCAGTTCGGTTTTTACCATTTCTCATTTTTCATTTCTCTTGTTTTCAAATTTATAGCCATTTTATGAGTCCACTTGGACCAAAGCCTTGGCCCAAGCCGAGTTTCAAACCACCGATATGTGTCTTGACAGTCTTGCCACACCAAAATTGTGTTAGATTGCTTTTTTATGCTTAAAATCATGAGTCAATGGGGACCATGGCTTTCCAATACTCTGTTTCATTGCCCAAAAACTCGTCGACCTGTCAATCCATATAGGAACATATGCTCATTACCCTTGGTTTCAATGTTCCAAAGGAAAGTAAATGAGCATATGGAAAGCAAGGGGCAATTTCTGTTAAGAGAAGTATGGAAAGTTGACAAACCGAAGCCGCAGTTGCTTAAGTCAGGTTGTCTTAAGACTAATCCAATCTTGCTTAGTTCTCAAAATGTTGATCAGTTCTCACGGCAGGGTTAGTCAAACCCGACAATGTCGCCCAGTTCTCAAAATGTTGCTCCCAATTCTAAGTTTTCCCCCTTCAATTTACACTAAGCCGATATCCTCAACAGAAAGAAAAAATGAAGAAACATTAAGCAAAGTAGGGAAGAGTTCTCAAGACCCATATTTATAAAGAATAAAGCCATCTATTGAAAACTATATACAATTTTCTTCCATATAGAGTGAAGATAAATCATTTTTGTGTTTGTACAGTTAGTAGCAACCTATCAACCTGCATAGGAGAACAGAAGATGAGATTGAGGTGCCATTTTCTCGAAATGTTTACCTTAAAAACAGTTATACATGAGTGATTCATGGTGGTTACCTTTTTACACTTCCTTGACTTGGTTTTGGTCACAGGTTGGGTTTGAGATACAGAAATGGATCACACATGAAGCATAGTTTGAACACTTCTAATCACATGAACTGCTATAGAATAAGAAATCCTAATTCTAAAGCTAAAAGAATCTATTAGTGATGAAACATATGAACTTCCTTGTCAGGCCTCCCTGCCTCCCTGAACACATTTAAAGATTAAAATGCACAAGCACTAAAATAAGTTTATATGATGCTGCAGCATATCATCAATCATCACTTATTTATATGCAAGCTTCAGATCTAACTAGAGCAGAATCTTAGATCTGAACTAGGTTACCTTATTACTCATGCATTTATGGCATCTGGTTACTACAGACCTTTCAGTGATAATGGCATTTTCTTGACAAGAAAAAAATTTCCTTTTTTTTTTTATTATTATACTTGATAGGAGTTGAGCCTGGGATTTAGTGTTGCGAATAGCCAAACGCAAGCCACTTTATACCCGGGCTCGTTTTTGGCAATAACGGCATTTTCTTAGGGCAATTTGAACACTTCCAAAATCAATCTTTTTGCACCTTATTTTTTATCTAAACAAGGTTTCTCGTATGGGTGCAGTTGGCATACGGATGCATCCGCAGCTGTAGAGGTAAGGTGCACCTTCAAATTGTATCACGGTATATAATTTTAATGTAAAATGTTTTTAGGATTATCTCAAAATCTATTTTTATATCTAATTATAAAATTTTAAATTTCAAAAATGATTAAAATCAAGTAGATCTATAAAAATATGAAAATCTTGAAATGGACGGCGTAGATAATATGTTATAAAATGCACCATTTTTTAGACTTAAAATCTCTTTATTTTTCAATGTCATATATCTAGATGTCAAGATGATCAATTAAAGGGTTAAGATGATCAATTAAAGGGTTTTTCAACAATAAAAATACCTTTTCTAATGGATTTTTGAGGTGCATCCGTAGTTCTACATTATAAGGTTGCGTTCTTATATAAACTTTTTCCTTCTCCTGCACGCTTTTCTTCTTTGAGTTTACATGGATTGATTTAAGATCTTGACCAGGGATTCTCGTACATGTTTTTCCTAAGGAAAATAGTTCCACATTCGACATTTGCATCTTTCGAGGTATAAAGCATCGATCTCAAAGGTAGATAGAAATGGGTGGTGCAGTTGAAACTAACGGTCCAAATGTTTTTTTAAGTAAAATTATTTTTTTTTAATTTTTAAAATTTACTGATTTTTTCATATTCATTATCTCCGTGTTAGGAATTATATGTCCTTAAAATTTAGGTCCAAAAATCTATCTGAAAATTAGATTTTTAAGAGGGGACTCATCTCTACATGGACTAAAAAAAACCTTATTCTTTTCCTAAATATCAAATCCATTATTCCTTTAATTTCTCTCTCAATTCTTTACAAAAGAACTTAAAACTTGTTTCAAATTAATCGTCTATTATGCCCACTACTAAAACCCCGTATCAATTTGTTAGAACAAATGAAGATTCCAAATTTGTGGTCTTTTAAACCTCAAATAAAAATTCCTCGATAATTGTCTCACTCTTTCACCAAATTTATTCAATTTTCCCCAATGTGTTGTTATCACATTGATCTACCAAAACTCCAACAAATCTTTTTGACTTAAAGTGAAAATTTTCAAAATTTGATTTTTGGTTAAGTTTGTAGCCTTTTTTTTTCCCATTTTCTCTCTAAAATGCTTTTTCAATTTTTATTTCTTGATTTTGATTGTGATTTGTACATCTTAGAATATGATTTTGAACTCTTGATTTTAAAATAATGATTTACCTATGTTTCAATGTTTTAATTTTTTTTTTTAAATATTGAACGAGTAAGCCAAGCCCACTCGCTATGTTGGATCGACCGAATTGGTTCCAGCATGGACCCGGTTATTGTACTGGGTTTTTAAACACTGATTCTACCTCTTGACTAGTTATTTTTTCCCTTAGTCCTATTAGCTTGCTACTAGCCACAACTTACAATTAGATTGATAAAAAAAAGGGAAAATATCTTCTTATCTTTTATTTTTAACTTCCATATCTCAAGAGATTCAAGAATTGAAAATATTATTTATAAGCAAAATGCCTTTATTTTTTCTATCTTACAACCCCTTTGACTATAAATTTTTTACCCAAACAAATACTAGAATAACACCTTATTCAAACTTCATCTCTCTCTCTCTCTCTCTTCGCTTCTCGCTGAGTTTACAAGCCAAGGGGTTTAGTTTGAGCTCGAACACGAGCACACCTTATGTATGTGAGAGAGATGGAGTTTTAAAGAGAGACATGGAGTTTGGGTTTTAGAGAGAGATGGAGTTTTAGAGAGAGATATAGAGTTTGAGTTTTAAGAAGAGATATAGAGTTTTGAGAGAAAGAGATGATGATGTGAGAGAGAGATGAATTTGGGTTTTAGATAGAGATGGAGTTTTGAGAGAGATGATGATGACGTGAAAGAAATGGAGTTTTAGAGAGATAGTCATTTTATAAGTTGTTGAAGTCAATAATACATGGTCAAAAACGTTTAGCGGGTTGAAAGATAGAAAAGATGGAGTCATTTTGTTTAAAAATAATATTTTAATTATTGGATCTGATGAAATATAGAAATTAAAAATATGAAATAATAAGATATTTTTCCTAAAAAAAATCCTCATTGAACTCTAATAAGGGGCCACTTGGTTGACAAATCTCAATGACACATGGTAATAGGGTTCAAAATTACTCAAATTCAACATAAAAGAATGACAAAAAGGTTTAAACTTGGTTCTCAAGTCTCACAGCACGAGCAAGCTAATCTAGAGTCAATAAATGTAAATAAAACCATCAACAACACTGCAAGCTAATCTAGAGTCAATAAATATCAATAAATGTAAATAACACCATCAACAACACTAATATGGGAAATAAGTAACACCATCAAACAACACTAATATGGCAAATTGAGTAGGGTAAATATTGATATGGTCCCGGCGAGGCTCGAGAGAGAACTCGCGACCTCCGGCTCATAAAGTCCAGCGCGCGTAAATGTAAATAACACCATCAACAACTCCATTATGCCAAAGGTAATTATTGAGATGGTCCCGGCGAGGCTCGAACTCGCGACCTCCGGCTCATAAGACCAGCGCTCTAACCAACTGAGCTACGGGACCATTTGGTCACAAGGCAAATTCATAAACTTATCTAACTTTAATTTTGTCATCAAAGGGCCACCTAAAACAAAGAAACCTTGATTTTTATTGGAAGAATATGCCACGTGAATAAGTACATTAAACTTTACATATTGCGCCACTCACAAACGAACATTTGGGAATGGACGGTTGGGATAATTTGATCCGTCACCTCATAAAAATAGAAATAGATGAAAAAATGAACAAAATATAATGGAAAAAGTTTTTGTAGAGCCGAGGCTCCAAACAATCAAATTAGAGTCCACCTCAAAAATTTCACTATAATTGGTTGTTTTGATGTCCAACTATCCTCAAATTGATCTTCTCGGCATCAATATACATGGGTCTGATACTAACCGCACCAAAAAATAATTAAACTTTTAGGGGGATTTTGGTAAGGGTGCAATTTGTATAAGGATGCAACCTTAAAAAATCAAATTAAGACGTCTTGCCAAATTTTATCATAAATATAGTTTCGGTGCCAAAAAAATATATTAGAATGGCTTGAAAATCTATTTCCATTACTACTTATAAAATCTTAAACTCCAAAAATGTCTCAAATTAAGTAGATTTGTAAACACTTAAAAATTGACCATCCAGATAATATGTTGCAAGATACATTGTTTTTAGGACTTGAAATATTTTCTTCTTTTCATATTCATACATCTCGATATCGAAATAATCAATTAGAGGGTTTTTCTACCCTAAAACAACTTTTTATGATGGATGTTTGAGGTGCACCTTGATTTTACATTTTAAGATTGCAACCTTATAGTAATTCTCTAATTGCCCTTTTCTTTTTTCGGGAGGCTAGGTGAGGTCCATAATGTGTGGACACAACTCAAAATTTCAAGCAGGACTAGTTTGTAAAAGATTGTAATAAAATAGAACAATTTTAGAGATGACATTGTGGTTGAAGCTTAGCTTTCCATTCATATCAGATGGTTGAGAACGTGGGTTACATTATATCTAGGCCGCCTCACACGCAAAGCTTTTCCCCATGGGCAAGGCCATTTATGTATGGGAAAAGTTTATAGAGCCAAGGCTCTAAACAATTAAATTTTAGTTTATCTCAAAAATTTCATTAGAAGAGATTGTTTTGATGTTAAAATATCTTCAAATTAATTATCTCGACAACAAGAAGCATGGATATGAGAAAACAAGTAGAGTGTAAGTTTTGAAAATAGTGTATTTTGTAACGCATTTTTTAACCGTCAATTTTCAAGATTTTCAAGTTTTCATAGATCTGTCGATCTACACAATGTTTGAAGCTTTAAACTGTATAAATAAATATAAAAATATATTTTAAGGCTATTATAAAGATTTCCAATATTGAAACCATATTTTTCGATACTATTTGAAGGTAGGCTCTAATTTGATTGTTTAGAGCCTAGGCTCTATTCAAACCGCACCCTGTATGTATTACATGATGCCCTTATACATTACACAATAGAAATAATAATACCGCCGTTTTTACATTTTTCCCAAACATTACAAATATCAAAGTAGAATGCGGATGCATGTAGTTGAACGCAAACTATTGGGAAATGGGCTAGGATCGTGGTGGTAGCACCCTACATCCTAATTACCACGTTGTGGTTTTCATTCCTGCCACTAACACTACCTCGCTAATACTTTAAAAAAACTAACTTCCAATCTACTTGAAAAAACGGGTAAGCCCTGTCTTCCCCAATGAATTATCGAAAAAAAAAAAGAAAAAAGGTTGGGATATGGCCTGATGACAATGATATATAGAAATGTTATGTCTTATATAATAGGTGAAAATGATTTTAAAAACAATTATTACGTGCCTCTTATGACCACTTATAGTATGAAGTTAAAGCTAATCGTTGAAGATTGAAAATAATTTCTCAACTTAAGATGTTGAATGGATGGACCACCAAACACAACTTTCATTGTTCCATTTGACATATGAGTAATGATCCTATAGGACCTTTCCCCATCTATATGTGTAGGATCTCAAATGATCACTATTAAAGTTGGCACAAATATCTAGAAAAATTATCACATGGGTGTGAGATTTGACTTTTCTATAGATCAATGCCAAATTTAATGGTGATCTTTTAGGGTCCTACACATATGGGTGAGAAAATGTCCTATAGGATCATTTCTCTTAACATATTGGTGTGAAAAAATCATTTGCAAAAAGTTCTTTTGAACCCAAGCTCATCGTATATGAGTATAGCAGTCAATAATTGTACTAAATGACCGGTTTTTATGAGTACCCCTACTCATACTACTAGCCTCGTGCAGGCTCCCTCTAACACTTATTTTTTTATATAGATCTTGAACCCACTAATCCATGATCAATACTATGATAGTCATGAATATAAAAACTCAAATAAGATAAAATAAAATTTTTAAAAATGTATATATATTTTTTAAAAGTTTCCTATCCAGTGGATAGGAATATTTAGTTGTGGAGGTTCATCTTAAAGATTAACATTTGTGAGGCAGCAGGTTAGTGAATCCTCCGACTCACAATACATTTTTCCTTGTATTCACTGCCCATTGTTTGTTTTTAGTAAAATTTATCCAAATACTTAGGGGAGATGAACTATTTAATATTTTTTTATATTTTTTGGTTTATTTCAAAATACGAATAAAAGTATATAATTATGAGTTAGGATAGTTATATATGGGTAAAATGCTTAATAATTAATCTCTTCTGGGTATTTTGATCAGTTTCTCTTGTTTTTATTTACGAGAGTTGAATAATTATTTCATTTTGAAGCAAGGGCAACCTAAAGAAATAGAAAATAACTAATTTTCCACTATCTATAGAAAAGCACAAATAGTGGATGTTAAGTATGAGTCCCAATCTCGATAATAGAATATGGGTCGTGGTGCTCGCAACACCCGAGCTCCAATTAAAGATCATGGCCTCCATTCTCCTTAACAAATACATACTCTTTTCAAAATGGATAGGGGCATGTAATCCCCACTACGTAATCCCGCACAAGGAGTTTTTTTAGTTTCAACAATGAAACAGCCTTGAAAGGTCAAAAACCATCCCATACTAATTTAAATGTTGGTATCTTTATTTTTAAACAATACTTTGCTATTTTTCAATAGAGCTAAATATCACATTTTGTGCAAGAATAGTCTTGAGGCCCTCTTACATGATATCAATTGTCCATACTTTTATAAGACCTCCCGTTGTATAAATAATAAAAATCGATCAACACTTATCATCCACCGTGTTTGGATTTACCTAAAAGGTGGATATTAATAACCGATTTTATTATCCATTTGACATCAAGTGTTTTATCTTAATGAGCTGGGAGGGGCATTCATGAAAGTAAGGACATTTCTGTTATTCCGAGAAGAAACAGTGGCACTTTCTGAGATTTCCTGACCTATATATTTATAGACAGAACTACCACTGGGGAAGCTCCATAAGGTTGCGGCTTCTGATAAACCCGCCCTTCTCTATCTACACACTCCTAAAAGGTATTTTCCTAAACCCTACTTTATCTCTCTAGCTCTTCATCTTTCTCTCTCTATTTTTCCAAGGTTATTTGGCTATTTTTCATGGTAATCTTTCTCTTATCCTACTTTCTGTAACATTTTGCCTGTGTTTTTTTTAGCTCGATTAATGTTCTGGTAGCTCGTATCTGGAGAGCTCTAGGGATTTAGGGTTTGGGGTTATATATTAAGAAGGAGCGTTGAAGTTTGAGAAGGGAATAGTTTGTTTAGGGATAAAGGACTAAATTGTGGAAACAGATCGACTAGGGGCCTTAGTGAAGGTGTTTATTCGAAACTGGGTTTTGTTGCAGAGCATATTTAGTTCATTTATTGGATGTAGTTTAGGGTTTGGGGTCTGTTTGAGAGGTTTTGGGAAGATTAGCTGTGGGGTTATTGTTCTTGTTAGGGTTTGATGTAAAGTAATTGGGGGAACTGGATATGGTGGAGTTTCTTAGGGATTACTCTAACTCAAAGATTATAATGAGTCGGACCTTCAATTGAGGCTCTGAATGTGCAACCCATCCGTCATAGTATTCACTCAGTATTTGTGTGAGATTTGGTTTTTGAAGAGTTAGTCTTCATCTTCACCAATAAGTTTGGGGTGTTTTAATACTTGTTTTGTTTAATGAGTTAGGGTTTGCTTACAATTTGCCTCTCTCTTCCCCCTCTCCCAACAAAAAAAAAGGGGATGTATATCTGTCTCTTTCACTGCTGTTCTCTTCTGTAGTCCTATTTCTGGTTCCTCCTCCCCTCTTTTAGTTTCAATTTTTTTGGGTAAATGCTTTTCCCCCCTCTCTGTACCCCATCTCTCTCAATCTTATCTTTATTTCTACCTCTCTCTTATTGTCCTTATCCATTAAAATATATCACTTCCACGATCAACAGGCTTCCTAAGAATGATGGCACAGTTTGTAGAATTTAGAGTTATGAACATTGTCATTTTATTCCATGATAAAAAAGTGCTTTGCAATGCTAAGTCAGGTATTCTGGCATTTAGGCCGTGAGCATCTTCATCCTTGTCTCATGGTGCTTTGGTTTACCTTAGGTTATCAGGTTTTGAGTTTTAGGAAAGTTAAATTTTGCTTTAGCGGTTTAGCCTGATGCTGGTCGTTCTTGGATGGGAACAAATTTTGTTGGTTTAGTCTAATGCCTGTGAATTTTGGTTCGCATTTAAATGTTGTATCCTCCTATAATGTTGCTGTATGACTGAAGAAGCATAAAGTATCTTTTAGATGCTAGGTTTATGTTTTAAACATCACAGATCATTGATCATAATGCCCAAAAGAAATCAGAGCATACATTCGAAGATACTAGTTGTGTTGTAGCGCACTACGACTTTGCTTTGGTTCTGAAGCGAGCTTCTGGAATTTTAGCTTGCATTATGAACTAGAACTTCCTAAAGATTGTCTCATGTTGGGAGATCTATTGTATGCAGATAAAGTTGCTAAATAAAAATAGTGTTGCTCTACTGTAGTTGTTTCTCTATTTCATATATTTTTTCTTCCCCTCCATCTCGTATTCTTTTAGGTTTCTTTGTTGATTTGAAACTAACTTAGAAAATGTCTCGTGTTATTGTTTAAATATCTTGTGTTATTCTTTGAGTTTTAACCTGTTACTCTTGACTTGCTTTGGTTTCTGTCTCGGTTTTCCTTCACCGTTTTTTAAAAGTTGTTATGTGTTATCTTTATCACTTCCCTTTGTTAAGATACTAGTTATGTATTGTAGCTCACTACGACTTTGCTTTGGTTCTGTAGTGAGCTTCTGGAATTTTAGCTTGCATTTATGAAGTAGAACTTCCTAAAGATTGTCTCATGTTGGGCGATCTATAATATCATCTTGGGAGATCTATAATATCATCTACTCATATTTGGTTCTCATGTAGATGTTGCAGATAAAGTTGCTAAATAAATATAGTGTTGCTCTACTGTGGTTGTTTCTGTATTTCATATCTGTTTTTTTCCCCTCCATCTCATATTCTTGTAGGTTTCCTTGTTACTTTGAAACTAACTTAGAAAATGTCGTGTTATTCTTTGAGTTTAACCTGTCACTCTTGACTTGGTTTGGTTTTCCTTCACCTTTCTTTAAAAGTTGTTATGAGTCATCTTTATCAATTCCCTTTGTTTGCTGTCTTTTGTTCTTTTATTCTAGTTTTTGTGGAATTACTATGTTTACCATAAATAATTTTGGGCCTTAAAAGCATTGGCCGTAATAAAATTAAGTGTGTGTTGCTCCAGATGAATCGGGAGAAGCTCATGAAAATGGCCGGCGCGGTTCGCACTGGAGGGAAAGGGAGTGTGCGCAGGTATCATGCTTTCTTTGCTTTCGTTAAATGCATATTTATTAAAGTAGTCTATCTACCAATGTTGTTGTGGATCTCGCTCTCGCTCTCTCTCTTAGGAATGATGTGCTACTGTTTTGCCAATCTAATGGAATCCCAGGAACATATTCAACGATTATTGAAAAAGTAAAAAGGAATAAAACATATTCAACTAGAAAGAGTACCTCGTGTCATATTTCTAGGGAGAAATGGACGTATTCTCAATTGATTTTTTTATGACTAGCGAAAGATGGTTTTTGTGATATTGGACACCTTTATTGTATGTATCTTGATGGTAAAGTGGATGCTTAATGTACTGACATTTATTTGTGATTGCTGTCCCATTGTCTCTGTAATAGAAAGAAGAAGGCGGTTCACAAGACCACAACAACAGATGATAAGAGGCTTCAAAGCACTCTTAAAAGAATAGGAGTGAATGCTATCCCAGCCATTGAGGAGGTCAACATCTTCAAGGATGACATTGTTATCCAGTTCTTAAACCCCAAAGGTGCTCCATTCTGTACATCGTATCTTTCTAAAGTTTAGAACGGAGAAGAGAATATCCTCCTTCTTTCTTTTGAACATATGAATGTAGATTTGCGTAATATGCTAATTTGTTTACTTGCTTCGGGGTTATCATGGTGTTGATGTGTATTTGTTCTCATGCAGTACAAGCTTCGATTGCTGCCAACACTTGGGTGGTTAGTGGCTCTCCACAAACAAAAAGTAAACTCTCTCTCTCCCTCCCCTGCCACACATACACACAAAACACCCCCTGGGGAGTTCTGAAAAGAAGAAATGATTCTGATTCTAGGTTTATTTTGTTAACAATTGATTGATGATGGATTTTCTTCCTTTTCTTTTAAAGTGATGACTCTTGTCAGCCTGTTATTCGGGGCAAGCTGGGTAAACTCAAGTTGTAGGAACTTTTTTCTGCTCCAACTCTAGTTGAAGGGTGTAACTAGACCAGCCTGTGGTCCAGCATGACTGAAATGCTAGTCCTATTTATATTATATTTCGTGTAAATTTCTGATGCTGGTTCCTCTGCTACTGTATCTCACTTTTTTGTTTGGTTTTTGCTACAGAGTTGCAGGATCTTCTACCTGGTATTATCAACCAGCTTGGTATGCCCTTAAACCTATCAAAATTCATTCCTTGTTATCTTCAAGAGTTAATTTGCAATCTCTTATCCATTCACTGTCTTGTATGTACTGAATATTTTATTCTGATAATCCTAAGCAAGTGTAGCTACTAATATACCTGAACTAGATACGATATGCACATTTGGCTCTTACTGAATACAGTCACTTATTCTTCAGTCTGTCAGCCCTTGTTTGCTAATATATTGACACAAACATTATGAATAATTAGCCAAAGCAACAGGTTTCTCGTATCATGCATTGGTGTTTCGTGTTTTCCTTTTTATTATTGGTGTGGATAGTTGATTGGGTGTATTTTTCCGTTTCTTGTTTTGAAGATAAGTTAGGGTAATTCGAAGAAGATTGATATCCCCTTCCTCTCTATGCCCCAAGCTCTGATATCACTACTATATCCATGATCAGTAACTTATTTATAGCAGTCTGAACGTTTTGAATCATGCTCTGTAGCCCCCCCCTTTATCACTTGCCTTAGTAAGATGCATTTGTATACGTGGGGATAAAAATTTGAAATCTTTTTGTTCCCTGATCCCGATAAGGTGGCATTGAGTGGCTGCTTATACATTTCATCCAAACTGGCCTGTGGCTTTGAGATGGTGGTTTCATATGGTGATATCATGCCACTATATAAATGAAACTCTACTTCGATATTCTGTTCCCTTTCCACAGTTGCAGATGGATTATCCCTTTGCATACGAAATTGTAGATCCTGTCTTTTCCCTTATGCAAAAAACACAGTAATCTGGCATTGTTTGAATCAATGATTTAAAAAGTGGATCGGTGACCCGGATCGGGCACCTCAAAAACCGATCCGGATCGGGAATCGGCTGAATCTGTCGAGTTAAAGCTTCAAAAAAATCCGAAAAAATTATTAAAATTCATTATAAATGTTGTTTTTTAGGATCCCAATAAGAAATGAGGGTACTACATTATTAACTTTCAGTTTTTTCATCAATTTGTGAATATTGAGATGCTCTTTCCCTGTATAAACTTAAGTATTAAATTTGCATCACATAAGAAAAAAGTCATAGCATTATCATGGATAAAATATATAATTATACATGGATTATAATAAAGAATAGACTAAATCAATGAAAGAATGGCCATTAAAATCTCGTTTTGGGGAAAAACCTTAATCTGCTAAAAAAATCCAAATTATTACAACCTAACTAACTGTAATCCAAAATTATTACAACCTAACTAATTATAATATTATATACTGAAATTATAATTATTAGTTGACATTTTATAATTATTTTATTAGATAAATAATAACAAATTAAAAATATTTTATAATATTATCTAATTTAAAATGTATTATTGACAACTGTAAGAAAAATAGTACATTACATGATTTATAATGTAAAAATTAATAAATAAAATAAAAGATTTGGTTATCAATGTAAAAATTAATAAAATGCGTTCAAATTTTGGAAAAAACACTTTAATTTATTATATGTCCTAGGGGGAACAAAAATTAGCTCAAGAAGGGATAACTATTATATGGCTCAAGAGGGGATTCGAACTTGAGATGTCAAAACAAATAACATTAGTGATAACCATCATGCCTCCTTAACATATGTGTTTAAAATTGCCTATTACTAGCATATATTTACATTATGTTTTCATTTAATGATATTTGGGAATTATCCCACATCGAAAGATGAGTATTCAAATATGCTATATAAATAACTATGTAATTGGAAGATTAATGCAAGTGTGAAAACACTAGGGCATCAGTGCACATGCTGAGCGTGTCACACGTGTGGCACATGTGGGAGTGGTGTGTGTCGCATGTGTGACGTGTACGTGTATGTGGTGCCACACGTGTCATATGTGAGAGTAGTTTGTGTCCCACTTGTGGCACATGGGGGGAGTGATGTGTGTCGCACGTGTGGCACATGGGGGAGTGATGTGTGTTGCATGTGTCACATGTGGGATTGGTGTGTGTCGCACGCATGACACGTACATGTGTGTCACATGTGGGACTGGTGTGTGTTGCACGCATGACGCGTACACGTGGGTCACATGTGGGAGTGGTGTATCGTACGTGTGGCACATGGGGGAGTGATGTGTGTTGCACGTGTGGCACATGTGGGACTGGTGTGTCGCACATGTGACGCGTACACACTGTGGGAGTGGATCGTCACACGTGTGGGAGTGGTGCGTGTGGCACGCGTGATGCACACACGTGCGAGCATGTACATGTGGCACGTGTGGGAGTGTGTACGGCTCGTGTCACCCGTACACGTGTATGAGTGGTGTGTGGCACGCGTGACGCGTATACACGTGTGAAGGCTAGAACCGGGAGGGAATCGGCTAGAACCAGGAGGGAACCGGTTAGAATTGGGAAAGAACCGTTAGAACCGGGAGGGAACCGGCGGCTCTGCTCTGGAACCAGGCGGTTCCCGGTTGTGCTGGAACCGGTATGACCTGTGCCGATTCTTCGAGTCGAACCGGGCGAGTCCGGTTTGACTCGGCGATTTTTAAATCATTGGTTTGAATTATCAAAAGAAAAACAGTTTGATGCTGGCTCTTTTTATATTTGTTTCATTGTTATTTTTAAATAGACACCTGAGTCATTGAGAGGCTGATCAAATTGTGCAGGCTCTGACAACCTTGAGAACCTGAGGAGGCTTGCAGAGCAGTTTCAGAAGAGAGAACAAGGATCAGCACCTGCTGATGACGATGATGATGTTCCCGAGCTTGTGAGTGGTGAGACATTCGAAGCGGCGGCGAATGAAGGGGCCACATCCTAGATTCTCCTCTTCTCTCTCAAGTTTTTCTTATCTCCCTTTCCTTCTAAAAAGTTTCAAATATGGTTATCATCTAAGTTTTACTCCGTCGAGTTTTTGACTGCCAACTGTTTTGTGGCCTTAAATCATATCATTCCTGTTTTTCTTTCATGTATTGTCATGTTATGTTCAATTAAGACCGGGTATACACACTCTCTCTCTCTCTCTCTCTCATATGCAAACAAACACGTTAAAATAGCATTTCCAGGAATTCCGGTGATTGATATGTTCTCACGTAAACATAAACCCCAAAATAATACTTCCCATTTTAATTGCGAGGTTGCTTGTGCTCGAGTTTCTAGTGATTTTGATCTGTTTATGTTTCTGCATCCTTGTTCACAAAGATTATAATATATTACCTTTTATTTAGTGAGAAGAACGGTGTTGTGTTTTATTCGGTCTCTCATCCATGACTGGGAATGCCTCAGAAAATTCGTGCTTGAACAATCAACATTTCAAGTTTTATTTAGCTATTTCATTAAGCACAAATTATGAGTATGGAGAATATTTTATGCTCCAGCAGCAGCAGGATGTACATTTGCTCCCTCGAACCGAGTTTACAACGCACTTAAATAGTCCGTTTTGAAATCTTTGCGAATTGCTAAGAATTGCAAATTTTTGATAATTGGATGGGATTCTGGTGTGTGAGACCCTGCTGACTCAAAAGTTTGGTAAAGATGGGCCTATCATTTCACTGTCCATACTTTGGACCACTATAATCATGTGTATAAGGAATGGATTTGACTATTAAAATTCTAGTATTTTAAACTTTTTTTTTTTTTGTACATTTCACTACATTTATACTATTTTTGAACTGCGAAGCCATGAATCCTAATTGAATGTGTTTGGCATGATTTAGGATGTGTTTGATGTACTAAATTTGTATCCAAGTTAGGTTTTTAGTGGGTTTAATTTTTACTCTTTAGTGATTATAATTAAAGAAACTTTTATCTTTGGTATAGAGTGGTCACAATTAATTTTTGTCTGAAATTGGATGATTGCATTTATTCTATTAACCAGGATTGAACTACGTGTTACACCTAAGCTATAGTAGAAACTAGTAATGTGACCTTACATTAGGGGTAAATGGTTTCATTTTATACAATCCCTTATATTGAATGACATCATTTGACCACTTTTAAGTTACAATTTGATCAATTCAAGAGAATGTGACTTCAAGCTTTTATTTTCTGAATACGCTCACACCTGAATTGCTTCTAAAGGGGATTCTAAAGTCGAAAAATTTGGCTTCACCTAAGTATCTCCGTGAACAGTGTCAAACATGTATCGGGCGGCAGACAAGTTCAAATGCCAATGAGAGATGAGTTATTTAACATTCCATATAAACTTTTTTATTTAATTTCAACGAATCTTGACTTGAAATAGTTTCAATCGGATAAAATGTTAAATAGTTGATCACCTATATGTATTTTGATAAAATTTTCTAAATATAAACATTTTATGATACTTTTGAAAACAATTAGTCCCCCATATTTTTGAGAATAAATGGAAAAAGAGGCGTGTGAAGAGGAGAATGTGCAGTGCTTCCGAGCATTGTTTAAAGAGCCAGAGCAAGGTTCTTGCTCGCCAATGTTCTGAGACCGAGTCCCCCTTATCCTACTGGGACATGGTCGACTCGGAGTAGGGAATTGTGTGTTGAAAGACGATGAAAGTATGGAATAATGAGACTCTTGAAAGATTCCGTGTTTTTTGGCCTAGAATCACTTGGATCATGATCTAGGTTACAAGGATGGTTCTCGAGTTTGAGTCGACCTTCTTGGGGGGCTTCATAGGCTTTTTTTTATGTAAGAAAAAAAAAAGGCTATAACATGGCAGCCCACATTTTGTGACCCAAACCTTAGTATATACACTTGGTACTGATCAATTTTTTTATCCAAGTTCCTACCAGGCGTTGGTATCGAGTGTACTCCGTCTTGGTCTGATCTTAATTGGTCATGTTGTTAGATGTTGAATAAGGTTAAGAACAAATTTCTGGTCATGTTGTTAGATGTTGAATAGGGCTAAGAATAAATTTCTGGTCATGTTGTTAGATG
The DNA here is from genome assembly GCF_054954075.1 of Amborella trichopoda. NCBI lineage: Eukaryota > Viridiplantae > Streptophyta > Magnoliopsida > Amborellales > Amborellaceae > Amborella > Amborella trichopoda. Next base: position 2,971,016 of record NC_142344.1, read on the forward strand.
TCGAATAAGGTTAAGAATAGATTTCTGGTCATGTTGTTAGATGTTGAATAAGGCTAAGAATGAACTTCCAAAGGGTTTATGCAAATTTTGAGATGGTTGAGTTGGTCTAAGGCACCAGGTTAAGGTTCTCGTCCGAAAGGGCGTGGGTTCAAATTCCACTCTAAAAAAAACAAAACTATTTTGTGAATTTTCTAGTTAGTCTTTTTATTTCTCTTTTATTTCTTTGTAAATTTTCTATTTAGTTTTTATTTTTATGGATTTCTACCTAGTCAATATGTGCAGACCATGTAAATTGTTTAAAATCTGCTTTACAATTTGAATACTGTTTTAGGTTCTCTCCCTCTCCCTCTCCCTCTCCCTCTCTCTGGACACGTAAACCATCTTATTCTTTTGGTCTTCTTACTACTCTATATCTGCACACAATCAAGTTGATTGTGACCACTAATTTTTTATGTGGACCCTATTTTTTTTAAAAAAATATCTTCATGGATCTCGTTTTCAACTTTTTTTTTTGTTTTTGTGTAAACCCCAAATAACTTTATTTATTTTTATTTCAACTTTAACCACAACAAATTTAAAAAAACATCTTTTTTTTAGCTCTCTCTATCCTCCAAACTCTTCTTCCTCTCTTTCTGCAACCCATTTAAGCTCAACAACATGTATGGCTCGGCATGGTCCTCGAAGAATGGGAGGCCCTTCATTTTAGCTATTTGGTCATATACACCTCGGTTAAAAAGATCAGCCACGGTTTTCGAGATTAGAAGAACGAGCATAAAAACGGGGAGAATGTAGAGGTTGTTTGTAAGCTCCAAAAGGATTACACAGACATAGACAGTCGTGCGCATGTTGCCTGCAAGTGGCTCCCAAGAGAGCAAAAAGACGAGGGTCATAAGAGGTCAGGAAGTGAGGAGGCTATGGCGCGACCACCTAAACGGCCACAAGAGGCACCAGCGAGAATAACAGGGATGAAAAGCCCAGACGGGAGAGCAACACCATAGGTTAAAAGACCAAGTGTATACATAGATAGAAACAAAAAATGTGAGGCTTTTCATGGTTCCATAGTTGAAGAAGCTCTTGAAGTTGCCTGAGCGACCGACAGTTGGAAATGGCTCCTTGAGGGTTTCGGGGCAGGGGGTGCAGCTGGGGAGCCAAGGAAGGCAGCATGAGGTGAGGCGGGAGATGGCACACCGGGCCCTTCTCATTGCTTATGTTTTATGCTCCAAGGAGTTTGTCCGTTGCCGGAAAACACGAGGAAGAGGAAGAGGCATATGGCTAATAGGGCTTAAGCCAAGAGGGGCTTCATCTTTCCCCCGAGTTTTGGCCGGCAAATTGGGGCTTTAGCCGGAAAACCCCAAATTCTGGGGCGGTAAATTTTGGGGGTTGAGAGAGAGAATTGGGAGGTTGAGAGAGAGAAAGGGAATCGTGAGAGAGAGAGGTTTATAAAATAATGTTATTTTTTAATTTGTTTGAGTCAAAAAAATTAATAAATATAATATATATATATATATATATATATATAGGGGGTTAAGAGATAAAATAAAATAAATTTTTATGTAGTAAGATTGGTTTTGCAACCTTAGATCAATGAAAAAATACTCAGCTTTTGCCTGTCAAAGCGGCTATACGTGAGTAGTTGAAGAAGGCAAAACAAAATTGATTAATTTTTTAAATAGATTTTAAAAATTTTAAGCTATTTTTTTAATATTTTGATTTTTTCAAGAAAAGTTATGAAAAAAAGAGAAAACATTTGCATTATTACTGGATGCTCCATATTTTCACGCAAATTTATGCGGATGTCTTCCTTGATCACCTTTTTACAGTTTTTTTCAAATACCCCCCATCTATTGTTGCAAACATTGCATCGGTTTTTATTTATTATTTATTTGTAGGGCTGTCCGATAGCTTAAGGCTCAATTTGGGATCGGTTAGATGTTTCAAAGGTTAGACTGCCTTAAAATTGAGTTGTTCTATGTCCCAAACATTGGACAACACCATTAAAGGTATTCTCCCTTATTTTAGTCACCAAAACATTGTTTCCGTATGGTGTTCGAAATATCAAATGGCTTTTTTTTTTCTTTTTTTTTTATTAAAGTAATGAGTTAGATACTTCTTGGATTTAATTTTTCCAACCTTTTAATATGTGACATGATTCCGAATCCCAAACAATCAATCAAGTGGAGACTTCTACTTTCCATTTATATGTTGAAATATCAAGAATTGTTGTCACATAAAATACGGGTGGAAATATGACAATCGTTTATCTATTTCTTTTCCACCTGTAATTTATATTTTATAAAAGTTCACACGGTTGTATAATATAAACTGTTCATAGAGATTGGAGATATCATGTTAGTATGTACACATGAATACATGCATGCATAGGTGCATGGTTGTAGGGAAGGACTTATAGTATATGTGGTTATGGTGGTAGATGCCATAATATGATGTTTTGAGTTGCATTCTTATCATTCCCTTCACTCACTTAACGGCTTAAAATAAAAAACAAAATGCACATCTGCACTGGGATATAAAAAAAAGTAGAAAAAATTAAGTCCCATGTTTGAAACATCGAACAAACTCCTTTAAAAAAAATATATACAAAGCAGTTTAATGTTTCCAATAGCAACATCATATCACAACTAAATGAAATAAGAAAATAATGTTCATTCCCAATGTTTGAAATATTGGTCTGACCAAAAAATGGAAGGTGCCTACAATGGGGCTATCCGATGTTTGGGGCATCGAACAACCCAACTTTAAGGTACCACATAGGGACCCCAAGGCTGTAGCCCTATAGTTCAGAAAAATAGAATAACAAATCGGCTGAATATTTTGAACATCAGACAAGAGACTAAATTAAAAATAAAATAAAATAAAAGCGGCAAAATATAATCTCCATATAAATTTGGAGAAAATATGGAGCATCCAATAAGACCGTAATCATTTTCCATTTGTTCCATAATTTTTAATCTAATCCAATAAATGTTGAATAGACTAGACTTCAATGTCCTAAGTTCAGTGATCAATCCAATCGGCTGGAGACATTTTTTAGGTTTAAGATGTGCAAGAGCAAGAACACTAAGTCATTACATGAAAAATGCTTTTGTAAGCTTAAACTAATACTCAATTGCACCAGTGGTCTAGTGGTAGAATAGTACCCTGCCACGGTACAGACCCGGGTTCGATTCCCGGCTGGTGCACGAATGTTTTAATTCATTTTAGCATAGTGTGGTGGTAGTTTCTATTTAGGAGCATCTCTTCTTCACGTGTCGATGATATTTATGCTGTAAATGCAACATTAATCTGATGTTTATGCTGTTTAAATGCAATATTAATGGTTTACATTTGAAAAATAAGAGAAAATTACATAAAAATGCGTAACATTAATCTGATTTTTATGCTGTTTAAATGCAACATTAATGGTTTACATTTGAAAAATAAGGAAAAATTATATAAAAACCCTTAACAAATGCAACATTAATGGTTTACATTTGAAAAATAAGGAAAAATTATATAAAAACCCTTAACATTAACGTGATGTTTGTACTGTTTAAATGCAACATTAATGGTTTACATTTGAAAAACAAGGGAAAATTACATAAAAATCCTTTATACTTTACGTTATTACAGATATGTCAAATAGTTTATGTTATTACATGTATATATATATATTTTTAAATATACCAAATAGTTTCTGTTATTACATGTATATTTGTTTGACCACATTACCCTTTTCGGATGTTCAACATCTGAAAATATGGCTGAAAGTTAAACGTTAAAGTTCCTATTTTTGGATGTTGAACATCGGAAATTAAAGGATTTTCGGATGTTCAACATCCGAAAATACCCTAAGTGTTGAACGTTGAGTACAACATTTTCGGATGTTAAACATCCAAATCTAAGATTTTCGGATGTTCAACATCCAAAAATACCCTGATAGTTAAATAAACCTTTGTCTTCTCTGTTTTCGGATGTTGAACATCAGAAAATCTCTTAAATTCGGATGTTCAACATCCGAAAATGTTATACTTAACGTTAAACGAACGACGTATTTTTGGATGTTGAACATCCAAAAATTCCTCAATTTCCGATGTTCAGCACCCGAAAATAGGAAATTTAACGTTTAACTTTAGGCTTATTTTCGTATGTTGAACATCCGAAAATCCTACCAATTCGGATGTTCAACATCCGAAAAATGGTAAAGTGGTCTTTTAAAAAAAAAAACGTTATAAAAGGTAAAAAAAACGTTATAAAAGGTAAAAAACGAACATACATGTAATAACATAAACTATTTGGTATATCTGTAATAACGCAAAGTATAACGGATTTTTATGTAATTTTCTTGAAAAATAAACTAGTGTATTTAAATAGAAGATTTTTTTTTGGCAAATCAAATAATATGAGTTTTTATTTTTTGGGTGGTCCAGTGCTAAGAATCAAACTCGAGAATTAGTGTTAACAACATCATTTGCAAACCACTCAAGCTCAATCCTGATTCCTATCTGGTTTTGAAACCTTTTATTTTTTATTTTTTAACGCTAACAGTAAGCTTTCATTGAGTGAACGAGAGATTACAAGAGAAGATGATGAAAGAAGAAAAAAGAAGGAAGAGAAAAAAAAAAAAAGAAAAGGAGAAGAAAGATCAGAGAGGAAAGAAGAGAAAACTATGAAGAACCTGATTTTGAAACTTCTTAACACAAATCCGAGTTTGACTTTGAACCATGTTTAAAACTAGTATGCTGAGGGATATCGTATGGTTGGGATCCCCCTCATTGAAATTAGCTCAAGAAACTAATATTTCCACTTTTCAATTAATTGACTGTTGGAATTTAATGGCGTTTCAAATCAACTTTATTGTATTACATTCTAATAACACGATGAACAAGGATCTTGAGTGTTTTAGTTTCATAGGACAAGACGCGATGAACAAGGATCTCGAGTGCCTGATTAAAAGAGAAGTGTAACTGGGTGTCACACTGTCACAGCTAGTAAACCCGACTCAACAATGTCCTGCTACTGAGTTGAGTTTAGAATCTATCTCATAATGTTTCTTAACAAATTTGAAGGCCAAATATGTTGAGCACACGTAATTCAGCATTACAGTTTTTAATCGTTCTTGAGATATTTAAGCAAAAATAGTGCACCAAAGCTGATTTTGATGATATCATTCTAGTTTGAACTTTGAATTAAGGCATGAAGATATTTTCGAACTATGCAGAAATTGATCTCAGTATCTCGTTCAAATTTATGCAGTGAATTGAGTATCACAATTCTCGCCCTCGTTTCTCAATCCGTTACTAGAAAATTTAACCCCGGGCCTCCACCAAACTATAGCAGATATGTAGAACCCTAGTATTCCCTAAAAGTTTATCGAGAGTGCCACTCAAAACAAACTTTAACGAGTGTTTCGTTACGCTTAATTGCATCCTGAGTGCGTACCCGTCAGGGTTTATTTGTATCTTAAGCTTCTTTAGATGGAGTAAATACTTACTTGGAGAAAGCATGTAGTCGTGCCTCTAAGTCATTGTGGAGAATAGTGAAAACAATTATGAAAAATCCCTAAATCGATTACCAATTCTATGTAGTTGACGTGCTTGCAGATAATTTCATGCCTAAAGTAAGATTGATTGACATACATTGAGTGTTTATTTAATTTAGATTGGTAACTAGGCTGAGGACTTTACATCGCCAAAATTTGAGGTCATAAGAGTACTTGGTAGGGTTTTACTAGAGAATGAATAGTTAACATGTTCTGACGAAGCATATAATCTTTGGCTAAAAGTGGTCATCTAAAAAGTATCAAACTCTCTATATGAGCTGTATTTTATGGGAAATTTATCGAAATATCTATGAGAGATGAATTGTTTTACTTTTTTATTTTATTTTATTTTGAAGTGCCTATGAAAAGACGTCATTTTAATTTGAAATAATTATAAATAGGTAAAATGTTGAATGATTCATCTCCAATAGTTACGTTACCACCATATCTCCATGGCACAAAATACTATATTTTCCTATTAACACCATGAAGAGAGAGAGCATTTACACCCCAAGATGGGATGTAGAGTAGGGCTCAAAGCTTAAGAGGCTTTATAAATTAAGTACACAAAAAAAAAAAGTGACAATCTCCCAATAAATAACAACAATTAACCAACTTCCCCTCTTGTAGCAGCTCCCATGGTTTTCTATTTCTTCATAAATTCCAATGAAAAAAAAAAAAAAACTCCCAATTGTTTTCACTTCTACCTGAATCGTTTTAGAATATTTCTATAAAAGCCTTTTCTACTTTTCATCTTTTCCCAAATTACACACAGTGAATGCCCAATAATTGTGATGGAACCGTGACCCCATAAGATAGCCATTCTTTTCAAGGCCATAGATACCTTTATGCTCTAATTTTCTGGCATGCATAGATATTCCCTCCATGGGTATGGTGAACATAAATGTGATGAGTTAATGGAGCTCTGGATTGCCATAGGTGACGTCCTCTCCATAACTGTAATCATTCTCTCTCTTATTTAAGCTCCACCTGCTCTGTTAATGGCGAGAGTGAAGTATATCAGTATGATTGTCCCCATGCTTGACCTGCAAGGTTCATTTCATGCCCCCATCAATTTTGTTAACTTTTTCAGAAAAATATTGTTTCTTTCAAAAAATGTATTCATATTGGAGTTCAATGTTTCAAAAGTTGGAATTGGGCTTCGACTTTGTAGGAGTCTGATCCCAATATTCCCCCTGGTTTGAGTTTGACTCGGGTGAGTTCGAGTCAGATACATTAACAGAAAAACTCTAACAAATAATGAACTACTGGAGAATCGAGTTATTCCATTTTTAGCTCGGACAACTGAGTTTTGAAATAATGGAACAAGAAATGAATGGAATAACTATTAACCTTTGGTACACAAATGCAATCGACACCTCAAGCTGTCGGGGACTACAAATTTTGCATTAGGATTATATGCTTGATTGTTTGTTTTCATTTTTGTAACATTTAAACATAGGTATGACATGTACATAAATATACTACAATACCATTCAATTTTGGCACAAGATGATCACAATCACCTCTAATATTCATATGTAAGATCTATTGGGGTTGCCATGTTCGAAGTTCAAAAAAATCTTTTCTGACTTTGTGCAGAAAATGCCCTATTACAATAGCACGAGTTTACATTTGACAGCTATGGATAATTATGACATTTTTTATCCGACTGTAAATCTTTTAACAACAAACAATCCCTTAGTGTTAAACCTAAAACAGGAAAGTGGGACTCATAGAAAATAAGAAGTTATATACAATAGAACCATTTATCTTCGACATCACAAAGTCACAAATAAGTAGCTAGAAGTATGGCGCCTTAACCAAGCTCAAATTTCAAATAAGAATTCCTTGAACTTTGTGGTATACCTTAGAAGATTAGATTAAAAAATAAGTGGCTAAAAGCATATTATTAGCCAGGCTCAAAATTCAAATAATAATTTTTTGGGTTTTGAGATAACACGGAGCTGTCAAATTTGACAAAAGTTAAAAGTAATTGTATCCTCATTATACTAAAGGCCAATAATATTAACCAACTGGATGCAACAAATAATTGGGGATCCCAAACTGGGTACAAAAGCATCAGGAGCCTTTTGGGAAACCTACCAGTAGTTTAGTTGGTTCTAAATTCAAAAAAGTGTTGGGATTTGAAAAGCAAAATATAATACATGGACCCACAAACAATCCCTAATGTAACTGACCTATACAATGTGGGTCCTATGTGTTTGATTAAATGTCCCCATAAAAAAATTGGAGAGAGGGGACAACGTTTCATGATTTAATGCCACCATGGAAACCTATTTAAAAAAAAAAATTGAGAGAGAGAGGAGAAACCTATTTAAAAACCTAGAGAGAGAGAGAGAGAGAGAGAGAGAGAGAGAGAGAGAGAGAGTTATACAGTGTGGCGAATATGAGGAGTATCCTTCTAGGATGGAGAGTGAAGCGGTTGAATCTCCTGCATCTGCCATCGTTGTCGCCCAAGTTGGGGGAAGGGTTGGTGAGAGGGAGGAGAGCTTTGGTTGTGGGCATCAATGGCTGCTTCATCTGCTCCAGCTGTGAACTTGTAACTGCAAAGACATGGCCTCTTCATATCTCGCCATACGGACAGCTCCATAATTTTTTTTTTTTAAAAGTGCTCCGAAGTTGAAAAAACAGAGATATGTGTAATAACATATTTTTTAAGTATTTTCGTAATAATGATATGTACGGAATCTTTCTATTTTAATATGATTCGAATCAATGGTCAAATTTTGACAACTTTTTTCTCTCCCGCTCTTTAAATTTTACAAGATTTTCTTCAACTCCTTACTCACATTTCTTTTCAATGGGAAGTCACCGTTTACCGATGATAGAATGCTGATAAGAAATCATTGTCCAATGCTATCATTTTCGTATAGGGAAAATTTTTTACAAGGTTGCAATCTTATTCTATCTATTAAAGTAAAAGGCACCTGAAAAACCGTTTACAAAATATTATTTCTCTAATTGATCATCTTGACTTCGAGATACGTGAATATGACAAAATAAAAAACGAAAAAAATTCTAGTCATAAAAATAAGGCGTTGTTTAACAAGTTATCTAGATTATCTATTTTTAAGATTTTCAAGTATTAATTAATATATTATTTTTTACCTCTTTTTAAATTTAAAACTTTATAACCATGAATCAAAGTAAGTTTTCAAACCATCATAAAAAATTTATATTTCAAATCGTAGCTTCTTTTTTTTTTGGATTGTATTCTTTTTCTGTGATAGAAATGAAGCTCACGACATCATATTGTGGCAATCCCAATCTAACCAACTAATCATGAGCTCATTCTTATTTATGGCTTATAGTTGAATCATGAATATGAGAATTTTTATACTAAATTCTCACAAGAAGTTATGGTTATTAAGAGAACTACACGAGAGAGAATTTATGGTTATTATCAATGTTTGAAAACCTTGATTGGTTGAGTGAATCGGCCATTCATGAACCAGTCCGGATTGATGATCTAGGTTAGAGATCGCCGATAGAAAAATAAAAAATTGAAAATAAAAAAATCGAAGCAATAAAAAATAAAAAAGCAGAAACCAATTTCCTGACGGAACCACTCAGCAAGTTCAAGTGAGAAGCGCCTTGTTCCTTATAGGTTCGGGAGTCCCCAACAATTCTTGTGTTTTCAGTTGGGTATTCCGATCGGACCACCGATTGCTAAAACGATGATCGCTAAATATGAGTAAGAGAGAAAACACAAGCAGTTAGGGTGAAATGATGAGGTGATACAAGGGCAAGGTTCTAAACAATCAAATTAGAGCGTACATAAAAAAAATTTCACTAAAAAAAGTTATTTTGATGCCCAACTACCTTTAAATTGATCACCTCGGCATCAAAATGCATGTACACGAAAACAAATGGATTGCAAGTTTTGGAAGTAGCATATCTTCTTATGTATTTTTGGATCGTCAATTTTCAATATTTTTAAATTTTCATAAATACGCTCGAACTATACAATTTTTGAAGCTTTAAATTTTATAGTTAAAGATGAAAATATACTTTTAAGGCTATCACAACGATTTTCCAGCATTGAAAGTTTGAAACCACATTTCTCAATACTATTTCAAAATACGTTTTATTTTGATCGTTTAGAGCCTCGACTCTATGCAAACCGCACACTTTACAAAACACCCTGACCCCGAGTAAAGTAACACTGAAGTACAAAGCAGGTGGGAGTATTCTCTACTGCACCAAAATAACCAAATAATACAAAACAAATATCTATACTGACCCTCACTTCAAACCGCACAGCCGAAGTTTCCTGGAAGGGCCCTTGTTTTTGTTCTTTGTGTTAACTGTTCAGTGTTCAATGGCGCGATCGAGTTTGAAGCCTCACAAATATGAGGGAAAAGATGATTAAAAAACAGGGTATTTGTACGATGTCGATATTTGAAGGGTGAGGTGCACACGTACTATAGTTTACATTGAATTTAGTCTGAATTGGGAAAGGGAAGCCTCTCTAGGGAAATGTCTCTATATGACCCAAATATAAGTTCATTTTTTAGCCGCCTAAATTTGTTTATACCACATTGTCATGCCCAATACTATTCAATTTTTTTATTTTTTTTTTAAAATATTTTTGGATGAAATTTTGGGAGTCCCATTATAAAACTAAGGCGATCCTGTAAAAAATTTAACAAAATATTTTTTATAAAAATAAATGATCAAAATGACCCTACAATTTTCAGGAGTATTTAGGTAATTTTTCATCACAAGAATTTTTTTTATTATTATTTTTATCATGTGTGCCCCTGTCAGATCTATGTGTGCCCCAAATTTTTTTTCAAAATAATTTGTAAAATAAAAATAAAAATTTATAAGCTGTCTGATCAAGATTTGACGGTTAAGAGCTAGCTTGTGAGATTGGGACTCAAGTCATCTCAGATCTGACGGTTAAGACCAGGGGTCTCATATACTATATATGTGGGTGGTGTCACATATAAAGCTCCCTCTTCTATATGACCCCCACATATGTAGCATATGTGACCCCTGGTTTCAGCCATTAGATCTAAGAAGATGGCTTAATTCACAATGTCACAAATTAGCTTTTAATTGTCAGATCTTAATCAGATAGCTTAAAGTTTTTATTTTTTATTTTTAGTTTATAAATCATTGTAAAGAAAAATTTGGAGCATACATAGATCTGACAGGGGAACATATGATAAATAATAATAATAATATATTTTTTTTATGAACAATTACCTGAATACCCCTGAAAATTGCAGGGGCATTTTGGTTATTTATTTTTATACAAAATATTTATCTTTTATTTTTTCCAGATTCGCTCTAATTTTATGATGGAACGCCCAAAATTTTATCCAAAATATATTTTATAGACAAAAAATGTAAAATAAAACAGCGTTTGGCGTGACATTGGGGTATGAACAATAATAGCCGTTCGATTTAGATCGAACAACTAAAAAGTGAAATCACATATATAACTTAAATATTGTTGGGGCCACAAAAAAATATTTTCTATTGGGAAATGAGCTGGGCAATGGTTCCATTGTGGTTTTCATTCCCTCTAACGTCAACTAACTAATACTTTAAAAAAATAACTCTTAAACCATTTGAAAAAAAACGGGATAAGGGCCTATTTTCCTCATTGAATTACCCAACAAAAAAAATCTAGTCTAAACTAAAACCCACAAGTTGATTTTATTTTTAATTTTAACAAATAGTAGCTTATATGTTGGGGATATTGCTTCTATATTTGCGTCCCCCAATGTATCAAACATATCTTTAAAATAGATGTGAAGTTGTAGTCCCTCCTAAAAGAATAAAGGGTTATATTAGGATACTTATAAATACAAGTATTTTTTTATTGTACTCAATATTTTTGGACCACTCGTTGCTCCTGTTTCACAATATAATTTTTTTTAATTAAGAGCATTTTTTGTGGAGGGGTATGATAGATATTTATATAAGAAACTGCTCTCATTTTATTAGTGGTTAAAAAACAAGCATTACCCCATAGGGGTGATGTTACACCTCATGTGGATAATATTATCGTCCACTATAATTAATAAGAAAAATTACAAAAAAAAAAAAAAACCCGAGACCACATTTTCTATACAATTTACCCCGACCTAATTTGTTATCTCACTTTTTTCCTTAAAACAAGCTTTCTATGCAAATACTCTCAAGGAAAAAACTCATTTTTTTTAAACGGATATGCCCTTCCAATATAAAAAAATCATTTTGGCCAGATTTGACGTTAACTTTTGGACCCAGTAGCAACATTGCCCGAGCGCACTATCAGATTGTCGGAGCACACAAGTATCGGACCACCCTAAGACAACTATCAGATCGAAATCGAGTACTGTCAGACTGCCTTCACATAGTGGCGGAGTCTTGAAATCCAATAACATTTACTGCCGGACCGCCCTTTGAAACTATCGGACCGCCTTTGAAACTGCCCGACTGCCCTTTACAACTGCTGGACCACACTTTATATAGTGCCGGAGCCCTACGACCGGACCTCACTTTACAAAGTGCAGAAGCCTTACTGCCAAACCTCACTTTACACAATGCCGGAGCCCTACTGTCGGACCACTTTTATACAGTATCGGAGCCCCTATTTTGGTGAAATAGAGAAGAGAGATGCGCGGGTAAGGTAAAAGTAAGGGAGGGTAGTTTAGATACTTTTTTATTTTATTTTCGGTTGGGGGTATTTACATAGAAAATGTATTTTGGGGGGAAAGTGACAGAAAAAGTTGGGTTGGGGTAAATTGCATAGCAAGTGTAGTCTTGGGGTTTGTTGTAATTTTCCCTAATTATTATATATTTTTCTTTCAATAAAAATTTTTTACTTTGTACTTGATTAATTATTTAAAATACCCATAGACCAAAAAATCATTACATGGTGTGGCAACGGTATCAAGTATATAAAAATGTGAAGTACCTTAAAGAAATACTCCTATGTATGAGTATCCTCACATAACTCAAGAATAAAATCTAACGGTTCAAAAAAATTTCCAAAAAATTATCTTTTTAGCTTTTAAAATTTTCCTTTTACACGTGTCAAAGATTATATAAATCTAAAAAATTAGGTCCAAAATCTATCCAAAAATTAGATTAAAAAAAGGGACCACATATGTTCATGTGAGTCCTATGACTCATAGAGATCTTGTCCTAATTTTATTTATTTTTTCATACTATATTCACATGAAAGCTAGGGCATAAATACAACAGTATTGGGCGTGCTCAGTAAAAATACAAAAATAGTTCAAAAAATTTAGCCAAAATACCCAGAAATATAAGGGTATTTTGATCACTTTTTAACTTGAAATCGTTCTTTTTTTTGGTTTGCGTCCTCCTTGGATGCATGGATGCCCTAATTAAATTTAGAAATAAAAAATGACAAATCAATTCAATTTGTAGCCCTCTGATGAATCCTAGACGTATTCCGAAACGGTCATTCTTGCCATATTTTGTATGTTTCTTAAAAGGAAAAACTTTCTATAAAATTGTCAATCTTATATTATTGAAGTAAGGCACAATTTAAAAACCTATTACAAAAGTTTGTTTTTGTCGCTAGAGAACTGTTTGTTTGACCATCTCAGCCACGAGATGTATAGGTATGAAAAAAAAGGAAAAACAGAGTTTCAAGTTCTGAAAATAGTTCATCAACCTGGACTTTTATTTTCAAGATTTTCAAGTGTTTATAGATCTACACAATTTTTATTATTTTCAGAGCTTTTAATTTCATGATAAAGGGTGAACTTAGATTTTTAGATCATAGCAATATTTTTTAGCACCAAAAGCACATCTTTCAACACAATTTCAAGGTGCACTTGACTATGATTGTTTAAGGTTGATGCCTTATACAATCCGCATCATTTTAAAAAAAGATGCAATTTCTATAAGGCTCAGTCTTTTTCAAAAGGAAGTAAAGCCTCAACTCAAAATCTTGTCTACATAACACTTTAGGCACAAGAAAATTGCTCCGAAATCTAGTTCTACTTCGGGTTAAGAAATTTATAATAGTTTGGGTGTTACAAAATTCAAAAAAAAATCTTTTGAAATTTGAGCATGAGCAATGAAGTAAATGGAGTCACCCAATTTCACATCCATTAATAAAAAATAATTGTGAGCACGTAAATAGTAGCTTTCTATACTTTTCCTAAAAAGAAAGGTACCTTTAATTGTTTGTTTCTTGGTGGTTTCATCCGGTTCTTGCTCTTCAACGCTCCTTCTATCCCACCTGTACGAGCCCTTCCGTGAAAGGGCAATCTACCAAAAAAACAAAAGAAAAAAACCATGGGCGTAAAATTACTAAACTACCATCGAGCTCTACAAAATGTGCTCAAATTAGTGAACTTTTTGGCTTATGCCGTGTCACGTGAATGAAGCTAGACAGCTCCTTTTAGGACTGAACTGACGGCCTAGATATCCACGTAAGATTGATTTGTCTCGTGAGAGACCAGAATCGTCCATTTGATTTGAACCCATCAAAATGATTCGACCATTCATTGATATTACCATCAACTTTATTTGTAAAGTATAGCTACCCAAGAGAGAAAAAAGGGCAGTGTTGAGAGCGAGAGAGAGAGAGGTATATGCGAAAATCCTCTTGTCCAATTCTGAACCGGCCAATTAAACAAGAACCATGCAAATCTGATTTTGTCGGTTTTGGTACGTATATGTAATTGGGACTTTTTAGTATTATTATATACCATCTTTATATATAAAGGGTGAGTTGAGTAATTTATCATTGCATTTAATAAAATTTAGACATTTATGTATCTTTTTGTTTTTGTTTTTTTACTTGGAGTTTTTTTTAGTAAATATATTTTTGGTCAAAATGAGAGATGTTAATGTTCCAAATGAATGATGTCATACCACATAGATCAAGTCATACCATTCTTAACGACTAAAACTACTTTTACTAGAAAAAAACTTCATATGCAAAATAAAGGTACATAAATCTCCAAATTTTGTTAAGTACAAAGATAATTTACTCCATGGTGTATACAAAAAGGGATTTGTTTGTAATGTATTTTTTAATATTTTTTATCATTTTAGCAAAGATTGAAAAGTGTTTTGGCTATAAATATTTATTTTTATATTCTCATCTTTTTTGGATTTTTTTTTTAAAATACTTGGGCACAAATCGATTTTTTTAAATCTATTTTTTCAAAACTTTTCAACTAAATTTGGATGTGTTTTATTTAATCATACTTCAAATATACTTTTTATTTTTTTTAATTCTTTTTTACTTTGAAATACTTTTTGGACCTGCCCCGGTTTACCCATTATTCGGACCTGGCTCTTGGCCGGTTTTCTAGACCAGTGCGATTTTTTTCGAACATGGAGAGAGAAAGACACTAGAGAGAGAATGATTGTAGAAGGTAGAGAGAGAGAGCGCTCACAGTCATTTTAGGACTACCCGAGCTTTGAGGTTGAGCCAGGCTTTCCACATCTACGACTACACTAGCCGGTATCTCAGTTGCAGTACTTGGGTTCTGTTTGGGGATACATGGATAATAAAATATTAATATATTGTAAGAGGAGAAGGCTAGAAAAAGCTAACGTTGAATCCAGTGAATTCAAGGCTAAAGCAGCAAAATTAGAAGATGAAAATGAAATATTGTTTTCTTTTTTAGGGCAGACTAAGACAAGAATAATAGCAAGGGAAAATTTTCCAAAAGCACCTAAAGATAAAAGTATTTAACGTCTTGCTTATTTTTTTCTGTTCAATTTCAAAAATCTCATCAAAAGGTCAAGAGTTAGAACAGGGTGTGGGAGGGTCTGGGTCTCATACGATCATTACTCTTTTGATAAATGGGTAGAACATTTTAAGTGATTTTAAATAAATTGCCGTAATAATAATGATAATATCACGAAGGGAATTATACAATAAAGCCATTTATATTTGTTCCAAGAAGATTACAATGTGAAATTGGGCACATGGGGACAGGCACGGTGTAAAATTGGGTACTTGGGTCAGGCTATTCCTATTCAAAGTCATCGTCATCAAAAACTTTTTTCCCAGTTAATTGAAGCTACTACGATTCCCCATTAAAAGTCTGAAAACCAAAAAAGAAATTCTCAAAATTTCTGAAATTTTTTGCAGAAAAATGACACTCCTCAAGCTAAGAGATTTCACATTTGATGCTTAGATATCACATTTAACTATTAGAGCTGAATAACAAATTATTATTCTTGTAATCAACCCAAAATAGTTCAAATAAGACTCGGTGATACCACCTTAATAGCTAAGGGGCATTTCAAATATTAAAAGCTAAGAACGTAATTTTTTTTTTTTCTAAGTAGTTGGTCTGGCTACACTAAAAGGTTAAATGGGTGCTTAGATTTGGAATTCAGTTTTCTTTGACCAAATCACATAACGTAATCCACTGTAAAAAGGAATTTGTGAAAAGGAGCACCGGTTTTAGTATTTATACTCATGATTGGAGACATTACCAAACCCACCTGCATCGGGACTTCCTCCATTTAATTGCAATTTCTTTATATCACGTCTGCATCAAGACCGAAAGAATGGGTCAGTATCAACAGATAATCGCTGCTTAAAATAGGGGAAAATGGATTAAGACAGATGAACAAGCGGTTAATATTCATAACGTAAGCGCCAAGGAACCAAATTAAAATGACATCCAATACAAAGAAACTTGATGATTCAACTCAATTAATTTCTATTTGCCCATTCAAAACATTCTATTTTAATAGGTGATTTTGAAATATGTGTCACATAAATGGATATGAGCATCTGAAAAAGTGAATTTTAAAATTGACTTTTCAGACACCAAACATAACGTCCCTACGTACCAACCCTAAAATTAACTTTTCAAATAAGACATAAAATACCTACATCCATTAAATAAAAAGAAAGAGAGAGAGGGGATTATAGGTAACAAAAGACATTTCACTATGAGATTTCGACAATGAAATGTTAAGATTAAATTTATAAATCATAAAAATACGAGATAGGCACCGTATCTTTAATGTGATAAATGTCGTATCTTTGATGTGTCGAAACGATACACAAATAAACACGAGTATCTACCATACCTTGCCTTACCAAAGTAACGAAAATGTTCTTTGAACAAAAAGTCACAAGACTTGAGGTAGGGAACAACTTATAGGAGTGAAAAAGAGTGAGTTGGATAAGGGGGTATCTCTTAAAGGAGTAACTTTAGCAAATAATATGCTTTTTTAACCAACTTCTTTGAGTTTAAACGTTTTGATTGAAAAAAAAAAGCAAGGTTGTTATTATTGTTCCATGGAGCCTTTCTACGAAACCAGTGCTAACCAAAATTATAAAACACAAAGAAAGACAAAAACAGAGAGAAATTCTATGAAGCTTCTTTTTTTTTCTTAAAAATCAGGTTAAATTATATTTGTCAAAGTCTTATCCCAAATAATTAAAGTCGACTAGAAAATCAGGTTAAACCTAAATTATAAACCAGAGACCAGTCAAATCTCAAATCAAAATTAGTAAATTTCATTGGCTCACTAGAGAGAGGGGGAGGTTGTCACAAAACTCGTTGAGCTCCCCAGCGAGAGAAGTAAAAAGTTCCATGAGAATACAACCTCAGACAAATAGAAAAAAACAAAAAAAATCACTAATTACATAAAAGTACTTTTAAAATATGTGACAAATGCTCGCATCTGTAAGAGCATGTTAAGAAAAAAAAAAAGCAAAAAAAACAAAAAACATATTGGCGCTTTTATAAAGTAAAAATAAAAATTTTAAAATATGAGGATAAATCGGAGCTACGAAAAATCACACTAAAAAGCAAATAATCAGCCTAAAAGGCGTATTTATATAGAAATTTAAATTCACTTCAAATTCACCTCAAATACAATACAAAACCTATCTGAGAATTGTCCAATTAACAAATAAAAAATTTAGAAATTTATCGGCCATAAAAAAAAGGTCATATTTGTATGAGGAATTCATATTTTTTTTCCATAAAATATAGGAATTCAAAAAAATTGCATCGAATAAAAACTGATCTTTGAGTATTTCATAGTTCATAAAAAATATTCTTAAATTAAAAGAAACAGAAACTAAATTAATTGTTATTTTCTAGTTTTATAGGATAAAGAAAAACTTAAAAAGCACGCATGCACAGTAGATCCCTTGAATTTTCCAAAAATCGACAGCATATCAAAAAATAAAGCAAAAATCATATCAACAGTTAAACCCTTTGCAAAAAATTGTTCATTTTCCTGAAATTTCATACAAAAAAAAACCAAATTTACGATAAAAATCGACAATGAATATTGTATAATAAAAACTCAGAAAAAAAAGAAAGCACATTAACCTGCAATTCCAGTCTTGTGAGGACGAAAAATCCCTTAAATTTTTCAACAAAAAACTTACGAAATTTTTTTACTGAAATGAAATCAAATTCCATAAATCCACGAGATTTAAAATATCTATAAAATCAATTAAATTTCGACTAGAAAGGGCAAAGTTTCAATACAATCCATAACTTCCCATGAAAATATCCAATCTTTCATTGAAGTTCCATTTCTGTTACTGACATGGAGAAAAAAGAGAGAAAACAGGGAGCATTTTAAAGAGAATTAATGGCTTTTAAGGCTAAAGAAAACTTACAGTGAATGCGAGCTTTAGAAGTTCAAAAACCAGAGGATCCTCAAACTTAAAACTCCAAATTGTTATTTTCTTTATCAGGCTTCGATCCACAAAAGCTATTAGCCTCCTTCTGCGACCCTGTTTCTTCTTGGCATTGTTCAGTTACGCACATAAATCTGCTTGCTGTTTTGTTTCCTCGCTGTTCGCTTCCCAATAAAGAGAGAGAGAGACGAGGGGATAGAGAGAGAGAGTTATTAATTCCAACAGAAGATAGAGAGAGAAAGAGGAAAGAGAGGAGAGAGAGGGAAGAGATAAACAGAGAGAAAAAGAAAGAGAGAGAGAGAGAGAGCGAGAAAAGGGAGAAAAACAAAAGAGAAAGGATTTGCAGGGAGAGAATTTGTAGTATTCACCCTAAAAAAACAGATTTGTAGAGAGAGAAAGAGGAGTGAGAGGGCGTTGCCAAGAAATCGCAGGGTGGATGCAGAGTCCGTTCAACGTCACGGAATTTCTAGGCCGAGGTAAGCGACAAAAACCTCGTTGCCTTTAGTGGTTTCAATAAATTATCCCCTTTCTTGGAGAATGACGAGAAGGTCCTCGATGATGAATAATAATAATAATAATAATAATAATAATAATAATAATAATTATTATTATTATTATTATTATTATTATTATTATTATTATTAAAAAAAATTGACCTTTTTTGAGAAAGTTCACACAATCTTAAAATGTAGAGTTAAGGTGCACCTCAAAATCTATCAAAAAATTTGTTTTGATGTTTGAAAACCATATGATTGATAATTTCGATATTGAGATGTTTGAATAAAAAAACAAGATTTTGAGTCTTGAAAATAGTACATCTTGCGACAAATTATCTCGACCATCCATTTTCAAGATTTTTATGTATTTATAGATTTACTTGATTTTAGAGTTTAAAATTTATAATTAGTTATGGAAATGGATTTTTAAATCACATTGAGAATTTTTAACACCAAAATTAAATCTTATGATAAAATTTAGAGGTGCACCTTAATTTAATTATTTAAAGTTGCAACAGGTAAACACATTTTTTTGTTTGTTGTCTAAGGCTCAGACAACAATGCCCAATATTATTAATGGGGTGTGGTTTGTATAGAGCTCAGGCTCTAAACAATCAAATTTGAGTCCGGGAAAGGAAAATATATATCTATTCATAAAAAGAAAAGAGGAAAATATATGTTGTATGTCAAGTTAATATGAAAAGCGTATATTGTAATCTATATATTTGAAAATGGTAGATATAATATACTGTAATCCGTACCGAGACTTACCATAAATACAAGACATTGTATCTACCCTTCCCAAATATACATATTACAATATAAACTTTCCATATTAATTGGATATACAATATATATTTTCCTTTCATAGAACCCATCTTCAAATAGTATCAAGAAAAATGATTTCAATACGGGAAATCTTTTTGATAGCCTTAGAATATATTTTCAGTTTTAATTATAAAACTTAAAGCTTCAAAAATAGTATATATCGAGCAGATCTATGACAACTTGAAAATGTTGAAAATTGATAGTCCAAACGTACGCTACAAGATGCACTATTTATAAAACTTGAAATCCATTTTTTTTTCATGTACACGCATCGTAATGTCGAGATGATCAATTTAAGGATATTTGATAATCAAAACAACTTCTTCTAATGAAATTTTTGATGTGAGCTTCAATTTGATTATTTAGAACCTCTGCTCCGTATAAATTTTTCATTTATCCTTTTTTTCATCTATTTTCTAAGGGAAGAGATTTGCGAACTTAGGCATTTGTGGATTGATTAAAATAACCATGTTCTTTATCAAGAATGACGGGAATGTCCTCAAAATGTTTTTATCAAGAGCACAACTCCCTTTATAGTAGGGTGCGGTTTCTATAATGTTGCAACCTTAAACGATCCAATTAAAGCACGTCTCCAAATTTTATTGAAATATATAATTTTGGTATAAAAATTTCTTAGGATTATCTCAAAATCTATTTTTATATCTAATCATAAAATTTAAAAACTTAAAAAATGGTCAAAATCAAGTAAATCAATAAATATATGAAAAACTTGAAAATAGACGGTTTAGATAATGTGTTGCAAGATGCTCTATTTTTAAGACTTAAAATATTTTTTATTTTATTTTATATTCATACATCTCGATGCCGAGATGATAAATTAGAGGGTTTTTCAACATCAAAACAATATTATCCGATGGATTTTTTATGTGCATTTGTAATTCTACATTTTAAGGTTCCAACCTTATATAAACTTTTTCCTTATTGTTAATATTGGAATTTCCTTCTTCTTTTTTTTAATGCTGAGGGAAAGAGATTTGTGAACTTAGGCAAACCGAGTGCACATATCTATGCAATATAACATACGTGTGATATATGCTTGACACTTCAGATACATGGATACTTCTTTTGATGGTAGATAAGCGGGAAAGAGGTTTCTTATCAAGTTGAATTGAACTCTGGACGTCATATTGTGGCGACTCTAACTACAATGCCTTGACTCTATTTGTAACTCTTTTCATTTTGAAATATCCTATTAAAATTATTTAGTGTGAGGGGAGGACGTGAGACTTAGGTGGTCAAAGTGGCGGAGACGATATCTCTGGTTTCATTCCTGACGAGGATAGCAAAAAAAAATAAAAAATAAATGTTAATGTCATTTAAAATCCCTCCTCTTCTAATATCGTATGTACCTGCTTAGTCACATTTCCCGTAAGTATGCAAAAAAGAAAAATAGTTACGCGAAGGGGTTTTCAGTTAGGCAAAAAAGGTTGAATACATCTTTGAATCGACACAAGAGAAGTAGAGCATATTGCAAGTATTAAAACGAAGTTGAAGACTTTGCTCTAAAAGGTTCCATCTTTAATCATGCATCGTTTAAGGACAAAAGGCTATACTATTGCATACTTTATTTATCGTTGTTTACTTTAAGCTTTGGAATGTTTTTGGGTTCGTGGATCTTACTTTTTTTATGGGCAAGAAAAAGGGATATTTGTAATTGTTATTTCAAAATAATCCACTGCATTGTACACAGACAAAACCCATATTACTTTCAGAAGTTTGTCAAACTCCAGCCGCTTAAACATGAGGATTGTATACTGCGAGATCATTTATGAATTGTTCTAAAGAGGTTACAGTCACTTATAACCATAAGGTGTAAAATTGGACGGTTTGAGGTGTATTATGAAGTTCAAAAAATATATTTAAACATTGAATCTAATCAATGACACGCTTACAACTACTCGATTTAAAATATGACGGGCAAAAATGATTATGACCTCATACTAAAAGTTCATCTTTTCAGTTTCATCTAGATTTTTTTTTGGTAAATGTTAGCATAAAAATTTAGACTATTTCGAACAAGGTTGCGTATTTCTCAAGAGATTTATCTCGTAGGAGATGCATCTCTCAAAGAGATGCATTTCAAGGTACTAAAACGGACCCTGGCTTTTGGGAGATTATGAGTCTCCCATTATTCATAATTTCTTGAATTATTTTTTGGGAAATCTTCTGTCTGACTCCAACTTGACCAAGTTAGACATAAGGAACTCGGACTTCCAAAAACTTGTGCTAGACTAAATTCTCTACTCATTTAGATAATGTAAACCATGGCCCTACCCCCGTAATGTATCACATGAGAACCATTTACAAAGGAAAAAGTTTATATAAGTTGCCACTTATTGAAGCAAGATTGTACAAATTGCAATAATTATTTTATTTGGACGGTATCGATTGGACATAGTTAAAAGACATGTTATTTATGGACATTGTCTTAAAAGACAGATTAAATGTCAACCGTCCATTTAAAATGGACGGTGTAGAGCATGGCAGCTTTATTTCTAGAAGTAAGATTACAATTTTATACGAAACTCCACCAGACTATAAATCTTTAAGTAGCTATATCATTTTATTCATTTTAAATTGTATTTCACCATAATGTAATGAACTCGGGCCTCTTTGTGACGAGAAAGAGGAACGTTCAAAGAATAGGAAACTTTTCTAGGTGTCTCCGCATATAAATCATAAGTGGAGATCGCAACCATTTGATCCTAATTGACATAAGATGACAATAACTATGTTTGCTAAATAATGATTAACCTGATATTATTATAAACTTATTCTCAATTGTCTTACCAAAATCAGATAGCTAAATATTTTTATATACAAAAATTAGATTGCATATTTCACTTGCTAACAGGCCCAGGCCGGCCTGTAGGATTTTAGGCTTGGCTTAAAGCCAACTTGGAAATTTATTATTATTAATGTTATCATAACCATCATCATCATCATTCTTGTTAGAAAAAATTGTCAAAATACTCATAAGAAATGAACTATTAAATACTAAACTCATATTTTTTTATTTAATTTCAAAATACCCATGAAAAAACATATGATCATCAACTAAAAAAGTTGGTGATAAAAATTTATTATTATTATAAAATATATTACATTTTAGATATAAATTGGGCCCATTCGGATGGGCCAAATTTTTTCAGGCCAGGCTCGAGCCTAAATATTCTATAATTCAAATAAGACCAATCCTGGTAAAAAAACTATACTATTTGGGCCAAGTCAGGTTGGCCATCAGTTTTGGGACTCGCCTGCCCAAACAAACTCGACTACCACTCGCGCATCCAATCAAAATTAGATAGCTAAATAACTCTAGGAGTATAAATACATGCACGTGGAAACCGGCAAAAAGCTCCTTTCGGAAGCCTCCCAATCAATTCCTTTGTAAAAAAGCATCCTCATGAAACCTTCCATTCATCTCCTATGAAGAAAGTTGTCGTACTCGATTTCCTTCCATGTATTTCACATATTAATGAGGGTAAAGTCCTTATTGGTGTCCAATTCGTTTTGCTCTATGACAGGTTTGTTAAGAGTAGGTAAGAGGACCACATGGGACAGTATACTCATTACTGTTCTATTTTCTCTTTCCAACCATTTTATACTTTGTGATATTTTTTTTTGACAGAGTTTTGTCAAAGAGAACGAGAAGATAATTGAGAATCTGTTGAGAGTAGTTCCACTGACCACATGCTATTAAGATATTGATTTTTTTAATGTGTTTGTTAATATATGGTATAAAGATACTGATTTAATATATTTTTCTTAATGTGTTTGTTAGCATTAGTTTATTATAGAGAGATATGCTTGATGATGATGAAGATGATCATAGAGGGAGGTAGAAGGGAGGCATGACATAATGATGTCTAGTTGGCTAAACTCACCAAACCTTCACAAAATTTAGAATGTAATTATGTGGATAAACTCTACTTTCAAAAAGGGTTATGTGGATAAACTTCAATGTTTTTATTTTTAAGGAAATTTAAGGTAAAATCATACTTTATTATCAAATTAAAAATTGACCTCAATATTATATATTTTAAGCTCAAGTCCTATATTTTTGCAAGCATGTATTGTGTCTTATTTTTATTTGTTTATAGATTGAATTATCATATTTTAAACATCTGTTCTTCTCAACATCATGTACCTATATAAAACATACAAAATAATTCAATAAAATTAAAATAACAAGAATATCATTACAATTTACATGGGTCATTTTCTTTAAATTATATATTTTTTATATTTTACAAGCGCCTAGGTGCGAGAAGTATAGACGAATCAAATTTGGACTCAATCTGATGTCTAAAAGATAAAGCTAAATTATAAAATGTGCTCTAGAAAGTGAGACTTGAGCTTAAAATACAAAATATAAAAAAACTAATCTAAAATGTTGCTAATAAACTAGGATTTCTTTATGAAAATTTCTGATTTTTGGTTCTTATTGTATTACCATCCTTTTAAGTTGACAATTTAAGATATTGTTATTTCACAAAGTATGTCCGAGTGTCTAAAGGGAGGGGACATTTAAGAGAGTATCTAATCCAAGACCATTTAGGAATTTGAATAATATTCTAAAAATTCTGTTTTACTTATTTATTCTATCCATAGTGGAGAATTGAATTAGAAGCATCAATAGAATGGGCGATCTTTGGTAACCTTTAAGGCCATGTTAACGTTCACTTGGCTAATACATTCTTGTGGTGTGATTGAAGAACTGGATCTTACTTTGGTTAAGTTGAATTTCTCTTAAACTTAAGAATATATTTTATTTTTATATGCAGATATTGGAGCATTCCCAATTAATTGAGAAAAAGGCTATAATGATAATAATATTGGAGCTTTATGTGGAAATTTAGAGAAATTTTCCCAATTTTCAGTCCAATAAAAACGTTTTCATCGGCCTTACCTTTGATACAAGGTGATCACAATTACTTACAACCATCTGAGCTAAAGTTTGAAAGCTTGGTGTATCACAAAGTTCGAGAAAATTTCTTCTGAAGTTTGAGCTTAGTCGATGGAATATATGCAACCACCCAATTTCACACCCAATGGTCAAAATTAATGTGACTACCTTGTACCAAAAGTAATTCTATACTTTCCCTTCCAAAAATACTTTTTTGAAACTTGAAATATAGCTTAAATGCTAATTAATTCTATACTGTAATTTATATAACAATGTTTCTACAAGAATCTGAAGGTTTAAAAAGGGTGAGGACTCTAAACTTTTTCTTAACCATTCCAAGCCTAGGTAAAGGAGGTGGGTTGTTTTAGATAGATAGCCAACATAAAACTTTACTAAAACCTTTCATGTAGCTGACTCCAAATTGTTGAGAAAAAACTCTGATGATGATGTTGATGATAATGATAATGATTTCTAAAAGAATTTGAAATAATAGTTTAGAAATTGCCTAGGTTGGCTCAGGATCAGAAACCATGCAATTTTGGATGAAAAATCCATGAATCACCTATCTACCAAACTAATGTTTGATCTTCAAATTTTTGAATTAAAAATAGTCCGGTATCACTCAGACTTGCATGAGTCAAATCAGGGGGCTTAGGCTCGGAATCCTGATAAATCGGAGCTCCAAGTCTGATTATTTAAGTCCCATGTCCACTGGTCCAAACTTTGAACTTATTGGACCCGGCATGTTAAGAGGTTTTCAACTCTTCAACCCATAGATTAATTTCAATAAGAAAAGATGGCCCAATTGTACCCTCTATGCAGTTGAAAAAATAATGTATCAAAATTGAACAGAGACTATTGAATTTTTAGATGGCGAGATGCAGGTTTTAAAAAACTGAATTTTCAAATTATTTTCTTGAGAATAGTCACCTATTAATTTTTAAGTGATTCCCATAGATTCTGATTAAAGAAATCCTAATATGCTTCCGAGTGAGTATACGATATGTGCGCCACATTTTTTGTTCAATTTATGATGAACACCACAAATTCAAATAGTTGCAAAACAAAGATAATGTCATTCTCGTTACAAGTTTGGTAAGTATATGTAGATTACATTTTTGGTGGGCAAAACTTTTCAAAAAGGGTCGATGACAATGAAAAATGACATGACCAGAATGATATTAAGATCTATGTGGTTCGTCTCGGACCACATAAATCAGAATGATATTAAGATCTATACAACATGACCAGAATGATCTTAAGAACTATGTGGTTCGTCATAAATGCTCACTTGTACACCGTGATGCTTCAAAACAGTCTAACCACTCTCCAAACCAAAAATACAGAAATACCTATATACAACATCTCTAATTCTAACTTAACTCCGAAGAAATTTATCAATATGCCAAAAACACACCGGGCATGCTTTCTATGCTTTTCCTACAGCATAGAAGTTCTATCATATCCCTTATCCAATGTCCATTTTGAATGGAGGGCTAAGATTGCCCAAATCACAATGTCACGTTTCTACACTATTTTATTTTAAATTTTTTTTCTATAAACTATTTTGACACCAAATTTTGGACGCTCATTCCTCTATTAAACTCGCACTAGCAAAAAATATAAAAATATATATATATTTTCAATAAAATAAAATAACCAAAATACCCTTAAAAGTTTCAAGGGGTATTTTGGTCATTATATTTTATCAAAAATTATTTTTAATATTTTTTATAGGTGCGCCCCAATGAGAAGATGTCATGTACCAAATTTTATATTCATACAATTTGTATAAAAAAACTAAAAATAAAATACTTTGAGATGTCGGATCTAAGATCAAATGGTTACTGGCTCTCCTTATCAAAATTGGACGGCTAGATGGTAGGAGGAAGATAGAACTTCTATGCTATAAGAGAAGCATAGAAACCTTTTCCAAAAATATCTATAAGTCCCCCAAATTATATAAAGATCAGAAGGGCCCAAATTTCACATATAATATAGATGCTAGGTTACACCATAAAATTCAAAACATAAAGTGTACCAACGACTTTTCAAGATTTCCAATTTTAAATTTAAACGTAGCTTTTCCTCCGAGCAATGCATAGGAACTCGTCTTGACCTGGGGACTCGTTCCCTGGCTGAAACGAGTTATTTGGCTGCACCCGACAAGTCTAGTACATGGCCATAGAACCCTAAAAGATTTTTTATTTTCCAAAAAAAAAAAAGCCGAAAAAATTTCAAAACTAAAAAAAAAATATTCAAAATAAATTCAAACCTAAAATACCTTGAAAAAGTTAAAACAATGTTTAAAAATAAGAGAAAACATGGATTTAAGGGTGTGGTTCATATAAAGCCGAAGTTCTAAACAATCAAAGTGTGCACCTTCAAATAGCGTCGAAATATGTTGTTTCAATATCAAAAACATTTATGATGCCCTGGAAATTTTTATTCATCTAAAATTATAAAATTTAAAGCTTAAAAAACAGTGAAGATTGAGCAAATTTGTGAACACTTCAAAATCTTGGAAATCAACGGTCCAGAAAGTCTGTTACAAGATGCACTACTATTTCCAATATTTGCAATTCATTTTTTCTTATCTCTATACTTCTTGAGTTTGAGATGATCAATTTGAGTATATTTTAGCATCGAAATGACAACTTCTAGTGAATTTTTGAGGCGTCCCTATAATTTGATTGTTTAGGGCGTCACCCTTATATAAACTTTTCCCTTTAAAAAAACCCCAATTTATAGTTTGGTTATCATAAAAAAAAAACACTCATTAATCTCCCTAATCTATTGAAAAAAACGGTTACATGCTTGTTTCCACTGAATTACCCAAAAAAAAAAAAAAACACTCACTAATGTTTATCAAATACATCTAAATCATATAAAATTTTTGTATAATATAAATTAGTCTTTTAATTTTTTTTTATTTTTGAATTTCTCAAATACCCCTAGTTATTACACAACTCAAAGGTATTCCAAGTCGCCCACGGTAACTGGGTCGAGTCCATGTAGACTCGGCCTAGTCCCGATAAACTGCCTCTAAAGTATTCTTCAAAACTTTCACAGTAATCTTGAGAACTCCAAACATATTTCCCACAAATTTGCAGAAATATCTTTGGCCTCGAGCACTTATGAGGTTAGATGGACCACATTAGTCATGGAGCCTCGAAATCTCTAGAACCAAATGGTCATTGACGTTTAAAAACCTCCATCCCTTTATTTTAGAATATCTCAAATTTCCTTTTATTCAAGACAAAACATTTGCGTCATGTATCCTCAATAAAAGCTATTTATTTATTCATTTATTTATGGCATATAGGTTAGGTCACATATTATGGAAATCTGTGTGTTCCCCAACCTTCCCTCATGGGAGAAGGCCTTTTCAACCAAACAGGAAGCATGCAAACCCTATGTCAATGCCAGAAGACAAACAACGCTTCCTTTTCTATGCATGATCCCTAGGCTCTTTTCTGATGGTCCACACATAAAAACAGATACGTGTGATGAAACAAAGTAAGGGCAAAGGGGATGCACCTTGCTTTGGCATGATTTATGCTAATCCGTGAATATAACTTTTTGATTATTTTCATAAAAGTATTTGGTGAGTGACTTATGCATTCACTTTGGTTTTCGAGGGATTTAAAATTCAAAACACATATCAAATCATTGTAAATGTATTTTTACTTTAGATCTATGATTTTGGCGCTTCGATATGATGGTCTTTGAAGAATAATAATGGACAGTCTAGAGAACATGATAGATTAGACGGTTTCTAGATTCATGATTATGGTTGTCATATGTCAAAATTCGGTGGCAACCCCAATCTCCAATATGGATTTTGGGAGCGTAGACTCACTATATAACGTCGCAATGGAGGAGCCTAAGCAATAAACTAATTCTCTTTTATTTTTTTTGGGTAATTGCTAAATTATCTCCTTATTATGTGAACATTAATCTTACTAGATTCTCTTTCTTGCTCACTTGAAACAACCCCATCTTTTCCAATACCATGAGAATGCCTATAGCCCTTATCATGTGAGATTCCAATCGTGTCCCTTTCTAAAGTCGTAGCCTTTTTACCTAAGAATCTATCCTCTACTCCGATTCCTTGGAATAGTTATGGCTGTGGCAAACCAACAAAGATCGTAAACAACCACCGGTGAGGAGGTGCCTAAGTCTTGTGTTAGTAAGATATTATGGGTCTTCAAGCCCCAAGGCCAAGTGATATGATGATCTCTACCTCAACCTCAACCATAAGATTTGAAGGGTTGAATTTATATGGAATTTTGGCCCAAAATTCACTCTTAAAATCATCAATTTTGAAATTTAAGGGACGTGAATGATTGTGACGTATAAAAGATAAATGGTCTTTTTTTAGATAATCCCTTTTAAAAAACCTTGCTACAAAGAGAGTGTGCACATGGTGTAAAAGTAGACGTTTGCTTGGAGGGACCTCCAACACTGGAGATTCCCCAAGGGAAATCAAATGTTACCATTGAAATAAGGGTGCGGTTTGCATAGAGTCGAGGCTTTAAACAATCAAAGTAAAGCGTACCTTCGAATAGTGTCGAGAAATGTAGTTTCAATCTTGGAAATATTTGTGATGGCCCTCATATATATTTTCAATTTTAATTATAAAATTTAAAGCTTCAAAATAATGTAGATCGAGCATCTATGACAACTTTGAAAATTTTGAAACTTGACGATCCAAAAATACAGTACAAGATGCACTATTTCCAAAACTTGAAATCTATTTTTTTCTCATGTCCAAACATCTTGATGTCGAGATGATCAATTTGAGGATATTTGGGCATCAAAACAACCCCTTCTAGTGAAATTTTTGAGGTGGGCCTTAATTTGATTGTTTAGAGCCTCGGTTCTATGTAAACATTTTTCTTGAAATAATCCATCAAATTGTAGATAGAGATTTCATTTCTTCTCACACGAGTGCGAGAGATGATTCATACTTGTCCGTACGTAATGCTAACATGCATATATGATTATAATTTACACAAGGCATCAACCCTAAATAATCAAAATAAGGCACACCTCGAAATCTTGGTTGAAAGATAAAGTTTCGATGTCAAAAACCCTCATAATAGAAAAAGAAAACGTATACATTCCAAGGTCAAGATGACTTGCTAAAAAGATTTTGAACATCAAAACAACATTTTCATGGGTCTTTAAAGCGGGCCTTATTAGGTGAGTGTGGTCATTAAAGGCTTTATGAGTGCTTGTAATAAAATATTTTGATATATTGGAACATGAATTCAATGAAAGTGTGGTCTCTCGTAGACTATACTAAGTAAATAATATTTACTGATATTAAACTGAGCTTTACAAACAAAGCCAGTCGGTTGGAAAAAACTTATGTTACTTGGACATAGAAAACTATCCGATAAGGGTTTTAATAGGTCATCCCTTGATGAAGTTGGAGTATCTCCGGATGAGTGAGAGAATGGACTGTGTGACCCTTGTGTGTGATGGTGGCCTTCAGAGACGGGGGCTAAAGCCTCATTCATATACCTTTACATGGCATGCATATATGATAGTCATTTTAAAAAAGGGAACCACCTTTCAGGCTGAAGCTTATGCATGTGCAAGAGATACCACTACTCATCATAGGAGTTGTGGTCGTATCAAGTCTAGGTGACCTTGATATACGTCTTTAAGAGAGAATCTGAAATCCACAAACTGGAATCACAACCCCTTGGCTCATTGGCTAGACTAATGAATTCTTGCATAGATTGTGGGTCATGAGAAATACTGGGTCGGTTTGATAAAGCAAGTGTGGTCTGTACTCCACAGTTGAATGTGGAGTGTCATATTGTTTATTGATTTAATTCTTATACCATATGGAACATTTTTTCGTCTAATGAATTTAATTATGTTTGTTTTATGATATATATATATATATATATATATATATATATATATATATATATATGATTTTAAAAATACTATTTGAATTTTTCTAGACCTCTGGATACTTTATTTATCAAATTTAGATTCATAAAAACAAAGATATTGATTTTACATTGATTTAAATATTTAAATAAATTCTTAAATTGAGTTTTAAAAATATTTTAAATTGCATAGGGGCCCATAGTGCACATGAGCCCACTATGGCCTAGATGGTGGGGCCTATGAGATCCTCTCATGGGTGGCACGCCCCACTCATTTAGGGGCATTCCATTTTGTTGAGACAAATGACTTTGGCTGGAAGGCCAAGTTGTTTGTGTTTTGGAAAGGTATTGGCTTGAGGAAGCTTTGTATGGATTTTTGGAAAGTATCAGAAGGCTTGTGCATTATTTTGGTAGCACAATATTATAATTGAAATTATTTAACTTAATTTTTGTTTATAGAAAAATGGGTTAGAAAATGGGATTAATGTTCTAACACTTTCTATGATGTTGATGGTTCATTTATAGAATGGATGACTCAAATCTCTCACCCTACAAAGCACCCAAGATCAACGGTTTATATTCAATCTCACGAGAAAAGATAAACCATAGAAAACCCTAAAAAACCCTAATCTTATTTTTGCACTATAAATAAAATGATCCATCCTCCATAAATCTCTATTCCAAAATCTCTCTGCTCTCTAAATATTTCTCTCACTCCCTGTTTGTTAAATATAGGAGGCACACCCCAACCCTAAAAGCTCTCTTTCTCTCTCTCTCTCTCTCTCTCTCTCTCTAAACTATAGTAAGGTGCATACCCCACCTCTTGGACTCTCTCTCTCTCTCTCTCTAGGTTGACATAAGGGGCATGCCCCACCTAGATGGTGTTATCTCTTTCTCATCTTGCTTTAATGAGCCTCAGGGTTGGGTAGTAGTACGTAAATGTTATCTTGTTTAAACTAGGTCTTGTTGGTTTGTACCTAAATTTGAGTTTTATGATCAAGAGGAGTTCATAGTTTTCATTGGAAGGCTTGGCCTAAACTTGCTTTCTCAGCTGAGATTGAAAGTTGATCGTTGAATCTCTTTTTGTTTTTTGCATATTTAATTATATTATCTTTACATTCTCAATCATAAAAAGTAGCAATTATTTTCTTTGTTTAAAGAAATTTGATTTAATGGCATCAAGGTTTTAAGGTCTTGGATACTACTTATAAGTGACTTTTATCAAAAGAAAAGAAAAATGGCGAAAAATAAATATATATATATTCACCGACAAGATCACATTAATCTTTCTTTTGTACGTCTTTATATAGTATAATATTGGCGTTTTATATAAATCCTTCCCATGGATTAGGTGAGGTCAACCGGGTCTAGAGTTGTCCTATTTGCACCCTTAGAAACCTGAGCCCCCATCGCCTATGAAAACATGCCTATGCGGAATGTATCTAAATAGCAGATGAGGAAGTTCATGTCCTGCACTAAGAATTTTCATATCACTTCTCTCATTTGAGTTCAAATTCATTGTGACCTTCATGTAGACATGGTACCTTATAAGGCACGGTGCCAATTCCGGATGACAAATGCCCTTAAACCTGCTTTAGTATATGAAAATTGCATAAAAATAATAACTTGCTTTTAGGATGCTTGATTCTCTAATGGACAAGATTTTCATAAGTCCCACTACTCATCTATTTATATGAGTCCTCCAAAATTCATCATGCATATGGATTTAGGATCCAAAAATTTAGGCATTGAGAATCCCTAACATGGTGAAGATGAATATTAAAAAGTAATTTTAAAAATACATCAAAGACGCTCTTCTAGGCTATGGTCGGGACAACCGTTACCAAACATTCATCTTTGGCATGTATGATTGACGTGTCAGTGGACATGCGTACGTGTCGCACAAAACACTTATCCTTATCTAATTATTTAAAGGAAAAGGCCTGTCATTCCACCTCATAATTAGCAAATACCCTAATGGTAATGGGCAACAAAATCGGTATTCATATGATTTTCGTCCAAAAGAATAGAATGAAAAACTGGAGCAAAATCTATTGAGTGCCAGAAAAAATAACGTGGAGAAAAAAATATTATTTGGGATTTACCTCCAAATATCATTTCATGGAAGAGGATATGCATTAGTAATAAATTACAAGTACCAAAAACTTTTCATTTATAATGTAAGTAATCAAATACGAGATCATCACTGAGACCATGGCATTTTTTTGTCTCCACACACTAAAATTCATGAATTTAAAAAAAAATAACAAAATAAAGGGAAAGTATATAAGGAGATCATTTACCTTTAGTACAAGGTGGCTACAATTAAATTTGACCATTGGATGTGAAATTCAGTGGATGCATTTATTTTATTGACCAAGCTCAACGTTTCAAAGAAATTTTCTCAATCTTTGTGACACACCCAAGCTATCTGATTTCACATTTGATGGTTGTAAGTAATCGTGACCTCCTTACACATAAGGTAATTAGTCTCATTGTATACAATCTAATAATAAATATAAATATCTTGGAATGTCCTTAGAAGATGGAACGTGAGACAAAAGTAGTATTAAGAGAAAAAGTGAATTGGGATATGGGTGACAGGAGCTTGGTCCAATAAACCAAGAGAGATTGATTCGAATAGATTGCTCTAATACTAATATCATATGGAAAAGTATACAAAGGGACCATTTAGTTACAACCATTCTTATCCATCAAATATCAAACTGCATGGTTGTTAGTGTATTTGTAGCTAAACTCAAAGCCTAAAAAATAATTTCTTAAACTTTATGACACACCTCAAACCATCCAATTGGATATCTAATGGTTAAGATTAATTGTGACTTCTTTGTACTAACATTAAATGGTCTCATAGTATATTATCGGATATAAGATACCCTGGCTTGACTTTGCTTTATTATGAAAATATCCTTTAAGATAAAAATCACACCTTTAAAATGTTCCTTGAAATAAAGTCCCTCACAAAATTTCAAAATTTCATGTTAAGCAAAGTATTGCCAACTATGTGCCACCGTTAACAAATGATCCTCGCGGATTTAAGGAGGGACCATCATACCCAAGGTTCTCGGCGGTCAAACATATAAAATTTAATATTTTGAAATTTTTTTGGAGGAAAAGTTATATGACAATCAACGCGCTCATGCACAATCTGACCCACGAACGTCCATTATTGAGAAAAGGGTATCTGGCGAAAATATTAAATTGGTAGTGTAAAAGAATTCAAGAACAAAAAAAATTTACTTGAAAGTTTTTTATTCACATTTATAATCATCACTTCCTAGATCATGATCTCAAAATTTTTAGATCCAAATTCATCTTTAAGAAAAAGTCTAGAGGGGCGAGCAATACCAGTAAAAACCCCACCCTTTTATGAATCAATGATGACTTGAATTTTTTTTTAAATGGGAAATTTATGATTAACATCTCATTCATTTCTTTTGATTTTAAGTTTAAAAATCCCACTAAACATAATTATAAGCTGGAATAGTTGATATTTTAGTTGGTATTTTAGATGGCAGAGATTGGCACTCATTTAGGGAAGGTACCCTTTTTGCATGTTAATGGAGAGAGGAATTCGCACTGAAAAAGGCCATAACGTCTCCATTTCTTCTTCTTCTTTTCTTCATTTTTTTTTCCGAGTCTCTTGGCCCTTGCTCTATACCTTTTTCATTCTCACAACAAATTCTCATTGACAACTTCAACAAAAGAGGTAAGTTCCCGACAATGCGTTTTGCTCGTCTGATTATGTGTATTACCCCGAAGTGTAGTCCAACAAACAATTTATTTTCTATAAGCATCATTATTTAACTTAACGTTTCCTTCTATAAATTGCCCTTAGCACCTCAAAATTGAAGTTTTAAGTATAACCTCGAGAGATCAAGGATCCTTTTCTACTGAGAATTTCGAGTAAGACTTGAAGAGAGAGAACAAATTCAACTCAAAAGGAATAAAATTAAGGAGGGCTTAATGCACATCCTCCTAATCCCACAAATTCAAACAAAGAATGATGGTCCACCAACTGTGGAGCTCAAAAGGACTAAATATCTACACATGCATCCTTAACTACTATAAAGAATTATTTGAAATTTTGATACCCACATCATTCATTTCAGCTTCAAACATCTGTTCTTGTCATAATCCACAGCAGAAGAGAGAAATAGAGGGCATCACGGGCGTTGAACTGTGATATGAGTGAGAGAGCACCAAATCAGCAATCAAGCGACATGACAGATGTAATGAGAGAGTCACACATCACTGAGATTACGAACAAAACTCGCAGGTAGAGGGAGAGAAAGGAAGATAAAAAAAATGCAGACAAAAAAGCCAGAGAGAGAGAGAGACTCACATATCAAAAATCAATCGTGCAAATCTCCCTCAGTCCCTTTCTGTAAAACTGTGGTGCTCCGACCCCGACTCCCTTGGCAAGCTCTGCACTGTATCTGACCACCGCCCCGGGCTCTGCTCGCTGCTCTGTGAAGACCCCTGTGCCTCGGCCCGTGCCTCACCCACCATCCGTGCAACCTCGCCAGCTGCCGGCCTCTGCCCACCTAAACATGCAACTGCCACACTCAACAAGGCCACCAACTTCTCATCCGACCCCTCATTCCCTGAACCGGAATTCTCCATCTCTCTCTCCTCCTCCCTCACTCTTCGAACCCAATTCGACACCACTGAAATATCAGCATTGTCCTCCGGCACCATGTCTTGGAACGGAGCCCGACCCGTCAAGAGCTCTAATAGGAGGACACCAAATGCATAAATGTCAGTTTCCATGGTAGGGGTGCGGGCAGAAAATCGAAACTCAGGGGGCCGGTAAAAGAGTGAAGGGCCTTCCTCAATAGAAACCGGGCGAAAAGGGAAGAGGGCGTAGTCGGTGAGGCAGGATTCGAAGTCAGGGCCGAGAAGAACATTGGACGACTTTAGATTGCCATGGGCAAGGCCGGCAGTGTGGTGTAGGTACGCTAGGGCGGTGGCGACGTCTTCGGCAATCTTGAGGCAAGAGGTCCAGTGGAGGGGCTTTCCTCCGGAACTTCTAGTGCCTGTTTGCATGTTTTTTGAGTTAGATTAGGAATTCTCTAGTGCTATCTCTCCTAGTTTCGTAGACGGCATGAGAGTAACCAACGATCTCCCATTGGTGAAAGCCCAGAGAAGAAAGGATCTTTAAATTGCAGGATTTTAAACTGAAATTTCTTTTTTTAGAGAAAAATGAAAATATTAGTTCGAGTATGTATTTCCTCTAAGGAGAAGCCCAATGACCCTGTTCAAAGACCCATATGCTTTAGTGGGATAGGAGAATTGGAACACATTCTCAGTAGTTTTAAAGGGTGAAATCTATGAATAGAAAGTGAAGTAATAAGAAGAAGAGTTGCGGGATTTCAGATTTAGAAGCTAAGCATCACAGATTACTTGGGCATTACGAAACAATATTGGGATTTCACATCTCTCTCTCTCTCTCTCTCTCTCTCTCTCTCTCAATGCTTTTGACCATGATCTCGGGTTTGAAATATCAAGTGTCATCCAGCTGAGCTGTGGGCCTAAACACGGCATAAGGCCCGTGCTTCTGACATTAAAAATGTAAAATAAGCCCACAACTCCCTCCCAAAAAGCAACTCCAACTTTAGTATCTCAAATGGAATTACTTTTTCTTTTTTCTTTTTGAGGAAATGTTTTTTTTTAAAACTAGTCATATCCCAAATTGACTTGCTTATTGTTGCAAGGGTGCTAAACCATCAAAAGAAGGCACGCCTTCAAACAGTGTCGAAAGATGTTCCAATGGAAATCTTTGTAACGACCTGAAAATTTATTTTCATATCTAATTATAAAATTTAAAGTTTAAGAACTAGATCTATGAACACATGAAAATTGCCAGTCCAAAAATACATTTCAAGATTAACTATTTTCCAGACTTAAAATTTATTTTTTTGTCATCTTGAGGAATTTTGGGCATATTGAAACAACCTCTTCTAATAAATTTTTGAGGTGCGCTTTAACTTGATTGTTTAGAGCCTTGCACTTAAATGAACTTTTTTCTTGTTGCAAGGATTTATTATTTCCCGAAAAAACACAAGAATTATGAAATAATTCAATATTAACGAACTCTAAAACGAAGTATTTTGAAAATGTGAGTATCATCCCCCAAAATGATGGTGAACATCGTCTAACCATTGTCCAATAAAAACCAAATCAAAGACTCTTTAAAGGATAAACTTTTTTAGTGTGTTAACAACCCATACATATATAATATATGTGTCTGGAGTGATTATATGAATTTACTGCTTGACAAACACAGAGGGTGCTAGGGGCGTTGCTCATGGCTCAATGTTAGCTGTTTGACTAAGATCTAATGTCTCTCTGAAAACATGGAAATTATATGCGTGTGGAAAGATTTCTCTTCTATATACTATTGACTAAATTTAGGCGGAAATCAAGTTTTTCAAACCACAGAAAAAAAAACAGGCCCAAATCCCAGACAACGTGTCCAATTGAAAAAAATCGAACTTAAAAAAGGTGCGAAAACTTTAGACCTACCACGGAATTTGGGGCCACTTTTGCGGCCTAACAACCGTGAATGCCCCCACATGAGACCCAACCGCACTTTTAAAAGAATGAGAAAAGGTAAGGAAAGGAAAAACCCTAGATTGATTGAGACATGGCTCCAGGTATAGAGTTCATCGAAAGCATATGCACAGAGCACTCTTGGTCAACCTCCACCATCTTAGACGATGCTTTTTAATAGCCATCAACATCAAATCCTGGGGTTTTTTTTAATAAATCAAAACCATCTCTCTCTCTCTCTCAAAGATTGGGTGGCTAGGACTCGGCCAAAACGTCTCACATCGCACCATGCCATGTATCTTTTATTCGGTTGGAAGATACGGTCCGAAAACGACACTTTAAGATCTCGCATTATCTTTCTAAACCAAAAAGTTTAATAACGTTCCAATGATATGTGACATTCATGTCGATTAGTAATTTATAACACCTATTTTAAGTGGATCGTGCATCTATTTATTACAGTTGGGCAATGTAACTATAATCCTTCTAAAACAATGAAAAATTAAAAAAAAGGTAAAGTTTATATAATGTAACTATAATCTTTCTAAAACAATGAAAAATTAAAAAAAAGAAGTTTATATAAGGTCGCAACCTTAAAATGTAGAATCCATTATGCACCTCAAAAATCTATCAGAAAGGAAATGTTGTTTTAATGTTGAATAAATGATCATCTCGACATTGACACATATGAATATGTTGTTTTAATGTTGAATAAATGATCATCTCGACATTGACACGTATGAATATAAAAAAAAAAAAAAAAAGTTTTTGAATCCCTAAAATAATGCATCTTGCAACACATTATCTAGACCGTCCATTTTCAATATTTTCATATATTTATTGAACTACTTGATTTTAACCATTTTTGGAATTTAAAATTTAAATTTTTTTAATTAGGTATGAAAATAGATTTTAAGATAATACCAATAATTTTTTATAACAAAATTACATGTTATGATAAAATGCTAAGGTGCACCTTAATTGGATTGTTTAAGGCTGCATCCTTATAGCAACCGCACCCATTAAAAAAACATGTTTTAAAAATAGTAAAAAAAGTGTCAAATATACATCGTGCAAATTGTACCCTTATTTCGATAAATACGCTTGCCGCATTCATTGAACCATAAAAGACAAGTGTTCCGAAGTTGGAACACCTTTCAATTAATCATCTCGACTTAAAACATATGAATATAAATAAAAAAAATTCAAGTCATAAAACTATTGCATCTTGTAACAAGTTATCTGGAATATTAATTTTCAAAATTTTCAAGTATTTATAGATCTACATGATCTGTACTGTTTGTGAACTTTTAAATTTCATAATTAAGATTGAACATGGATTATCAAACTACACTTAAGATTTTTTATGCCGAAGCTGCATCTCCCGACAAAATTAGAGGTACACCTTACTTCTATGGAGTCAGGGGAAGTACCGTATACAAACCTATATAGTCCAAAAAGTGTACAACATATGCAGGTAAATGTTCCATCTAAAAACAACATAAACTAACGGTCCAAATGTGTGCTTACTAGAATTATTATTTCTAATTTTAAAAATTTATTTATTAAGAGGCCCGGAATTCTACATATGCAGGCTTGGTGGCATAGAAACCGGGTCATATAGATTATCCCCGTCACTAAAAGTTTCAAACTCTTTTTCCAAAACAAGGACTTAGTACCAATGTTCTCGAGTTAGTTTGTACCAGGCGAGTCCACGAGAAAAAAATTATTAAAAAAAAAAAATGATCTTCACTCGAGTTCCAAGTCCTACAGGAACTACCCAGTTCAGATCGAATAGGGCAATTCCCCGATTCAGGACCATCCGGAATCAAGTTCCAAGTCCTACAGGAACTGCCCGGTTCAGATGGAACAAGGAAATTCCCCAATTCAAGACCATCCGGAACAATGTGTGTTTGGGTGTAAGTACGTTCAAGAGAGAGAGTGTGCATGTTTGGGTGTAAGAACATTCAAGAGAGAGAGCGTGTGTGTTTGGGTGCAACAACATTTAAGAGAGAGTGTGTTGTTGTAGAGAGAAAGAAACAAACACTGACCGTGTATGAGAGAGAACAAGCTCCCGTTGGGGAAGTAATCGTAGACCAGCAACCTCTCCTCCTTGGCTTGAAAGTAGGCCCGCAGCCTCACCAAGTTGGGGTGCCGCACCCTCCCGACGACCTCCATTTGCATCTCAAACTGGTCGGCCCCAGGCCTCGCGCAATTCTTGAGCCTCTTCACCGTCACAATGAAACCACTCTCCATCACCGCTTTATACGTACTTCCCAAACTGCCCCTCCCCAGTATCTCGGCCGACGCCTTCAACAAGTCCTCCAAACTGTAGGCCTGCTCGGCCCCGCCAACGAAAACAAGTTTTCCAATGCAATCTTGGTCCCACTGAAAGTTTTTCTGACCATTATCCCCCTCACCAGCGCCGTCCTCTACGGCTGCGCCCTTCTCCACCTCCCTCGTCCTGATAGCGCCGCTCTCTCTTCGGCTCCTCTTCCGGGACAGGAGGCAAAAAAGCAACAGAGAGAGGGCAAATATGGAAACGCCACCCAGAGCGCTGCCCACCACAATAAAGATAATCCGCATTTTGTCCCTGGATCTTGTGTGGGATTTTCGGGTTTGAGAGGGGTATATGGGGCTTGGAGCGACGGAGACGCCGGAATTGTTGCAGCGTTGCCGGATTATTTCGCCGCAGAGGCCGAGGTTTCCAGAAAATGACGAGATGTTGAACCTCGAGAGTGCCTGGGTCGCCGGAATCTGACCGGAAAGTTGGTTTCCGGACACGTTGAAGAACGTGAGGACGCTCTGGTTAAGAGCCGGAATCTGACCCACCAGACGGTTATTGTCTAAGAGGAGGGTGTAGAGCCGCCGGAGGTTTACCAGAGTCACCGGAATCCCGCCGGAAAGCTGATTATCTGACAAGACCACAATTTTCAGACGATGTAGGCCTGAAATAGTGGCCGGGAGCTCGCCGGAAAACTGGTTTTTGTTTAGAAAGAGCGATTTGAGGTTCACGAGGCCTGATAAATCAGGGATTGAACCTGATAAAGAGTTTCCTTTAAAAGAAAGGACTCTGAGCTCGTCTAGACTGGTTAGGGTTAGGTCTTGTGATTCTAGGGTTCCATTGAGTTCCTGGAACTCCAGCACAAGCTTTGAGACCCTGCCGTTCAGGCATTGCTTCACTCCTGCCCATTTGCAGTGGTAGACTTCAGCACGCCATGGAAGCTTGTTGAGAGGATCTAAGTGTTGTTTTAGGGTTAGAAGCGCCACTGCATCATTTGTTGCAGAGGTGACAAGGTGAGACAGGAGGTGGATTGTGAGGAGGAGGAGCCCTAAAATGGGCAGTGTTTTCTCTTTCATTGAAGCTCTCTGTAACTTTGAATAGGGATTTAACAAGGTATCATTTCTTGCTTTAATGGCGGGCTAAGCTTCTCACCTACATTGGGCGGGAGACTTGGTGGCGAGGTTCAAAGAAAGAAGAAGAACTCTCCCTCTCTGCTAGGGTTTGAAGAGACACTAAAAACCCTAGGCCTTTCCTTGTCCCCTGTTTCATGAGCTTTTCTGATGCAGAGTATGATTACATGGTGGGACTCTCTGACGAAATGCTTCTTCTAGAGGGCAGAGCACTGGTTTTTGCCGGTCTTTGTCCCATCGTTCTCCACCGAGCTCAAAAAATATCATTGCTTTCTGCAACTTCTTTTCGGTGCTTCTCAAACCAGAGAGAAACACAGTGTTCTTGAAAACCAGCCATTGTTGAAATCATAAACAGTTGAAGTTCCACTCAAATACCACATTTCTGAACATCTGTTCATCAAATCCGCCATTTCACACGCCTCAGTCGAAGCCCGAATGAAGTTATTCGAGCTTCAATGGTTCCTGCAACCCATTCACCACAAAAACGAAAAAGCATTCAAAGACTGCAACTTTCTGCGCAAAGCATATAAATTCGAAATGGCAGTTAATTCAAACGAGGAGGAAAACAAAAAATTCAGAGAGAATTCAAATTAGGTCAATGCTGGAAACTCTGGATTTAAGCTGGTTTTGGAGACTTAACAGTTGAAACCCTAGATGCGCTTTCAATTCCACAACCCTGTAGTTCACGTGAGCTCAACCAGAAGTTGCAGAGAAAACCCATTATTTTAATGACCCTAAGTTTCTTTTTTCATCGATTCTCTCACTTCAAAGCCATTGGGAAACTTCAAAAGGATGGGATCAAAATCGTAGAATGGATTTATAGAGATCTAAATTGAGCAAATCTATGACAATGGATCAGGAAGAGAGACACCGGTCTTACCAATAATTGAAGAAATAGATCACTGGCTTTCCATTTCTCTTTGGTATTTATTGGGGGGTCAAGAGGAGATGAAAAAGTAAGTTTGTTTTGCATTAAATATGGATGGAAATTAGATCAAATCGACAGTTTTAACGCAGTAAAATCACAGGCTTTGATTACTCCAGAAAATGGGATTAAATCTACCGTTTGCATTGAAATTTAATGACTTATTAATGAATTTTTTATCAGCATTGTAGCATTCTCAAAAACTTAAAATGAAACGAGCAATTTCAGATTTCTTTAGAGAACTTGAAGATAAATTTTGATGGAAAATGAGAGCTTAGATCAAGTACTTCAAGCTAAAAAGGAGATGAAATCAACAGTAACTATGACTGTAAATTTAAGAAACAAAAATCATGGCATGAAATTCTGATCATTCATAGGAATGGGGCTAAATCAACAGTAATGGAGAAGAAATTCACCTGAAATGGAGATTGATTCAAGATTTTCTTTTTTCAGCTAGTAAACATCTGCTTCAGTAACAGTGAAAAAGAGAATCTCATAAACAAAAACAAAATGAAAAAGCTCCAATAAACAGAGCCTTGAATACAAGAAATGGCTCCAAAAATGTCATGAAATCAACAGTAAAGGCTTCAGTTAAAAGTAAACAGAGCCGTACCTCGATTAAACGAAATTAATCCTAGAACACGGAAAACGTCCTTTGCTAGAGCGTTCGTTCTCACCAAAATTAGAGCTAAATCACAATCTTTTTCAGCTCTAACATCCCTGCTTCTGTGGAGACAAAATACAAAAAAAGAAAAAAAGGAAAATAATTGAACCCCATTAACATCGATTTTAACCTTAAGCCCCTGAAAAACACAGTCAAATAGTAAAATCCCCTAAATTTGGAATTTCACCACAAAAAAAGAAAAAGGCAAAAACCCTAAAAGCTGTTGAGCTCTGTTTCCAACACCCTGAATTTGAAGCCCAAAACCCTAATCAAATTCGAGTTCTGGTTCCAGGACAACCGCAAATTCAACAAATGGAGCAACCGTGAATGATTCCTGCTCTCGATTAGCGTGGTTATTTAAAGAAAAAGAAGTGTCAAAAACCCTAATTTTCTTTTTTTAACCGCGACACGGTTGCTCACGGTGACAGTGCCCACTCTGAAACTTGTCTGATCAAAAGTACTAGTGTCATTTAAGTTCGCTCTACCGCGCTTTTACACGTGTCAAGAGAAGAACACTTGACACGTGGTGGGGTTTGGGCCTCCAAACGACCGATTGAATGTCAATGGCCACTGGATTTCTCTTTAAATTTAGAGAGCGAAAAAAATTGTATATATTTACTTTGCAAAAAGTTTAAATAAGGTTGCAACCTTAAGACTTACAAGTGCACCTAAAAATCCATCGGATAATGTTGTTTTAATGTTGAGATATCCTTTAATTGATCATCTCGACATTAAGATATATGAATATCGAAAAAAAAAATTTGAGTCTTATAAATAGTATATCTTGCAACACATTATCTAGACCGTCTATTTTCAAGATTTTCATATTTTTATAAATCTACTTGATTTTAACTATTTTTAGAGTTTAAAATTTTATAATTAGATAAAAAAATAGATTTTCAAATAATCTAACAAATTTTTCATACCAAAATTGCATATTATGATAAAATTTGGATGTACGCTGTAATTGGATTGTTTAAACTTGCAAACTTATAGAAACCACACCCATTTACTTCTAGTATACTTTTTAACTACGAGGAGATCACCAATTCCTTTTAGCTAAAGGATGTAAAATCTAATGGATTCAAAGATATAATTTTCTTCAAATCTAAAACTTACTCCAATAGGACAGAATGGTGGAGCAAGATTCATGCAATTATTCCCAATTGATTGGGATAAGACTCAGATTATGATGAACTAATACGTTGAGAATTAAACGCTTTGTTATTTCCTCAAAATTTAGACCATTTTATTTATATTTTTTCCTATAATCTTTTAATATTCAATTTGAAAAGGAAAAAAAAGAGAAATAGAAGAAAAATAAGTGGAAAGTAAAGTCCCCACAAACCACGGGAATTCAATTAATTTTTGGGGCAAAAAGAAAGACGTGGGTCACGAGAATCTTCATGCAACTTTAAAAAGATTTTTTGCGTTTGAAATAAAAACCATGTCCAAAGAAAAACAAGTATGGTTTGAGCAAATATGGAAAGTAGAATAAAAATGATATTTGTTTCATTGAAAGTTCGTTGTGGCCCCCTTCAAAATTTGGAGGTTTTATTTTAAGAGAAAGACATTGTTGAGCAAGTTTAGATTGAAGGGTTAATTAAACCTATTTACAAATAGCTAAAATGTAAATATAATTGTTTAATGAAGTGAGTTCTTGATTAATGAGTACTGCAAAATTTAAAGGAAACAATTTATATAAAGTCGCAACCTTAAAATGTAGAAATAAAGATGCACCTCAAAAATTGATCAGAAAATTTTGTTTTATTGTTGAAAAACCTTTTAATTGATCATCTCAACATCGAGATGTAAGAATATGGAAAAGAAAAAATTTTGAGTCCTAAAAATAATGTGTATCTTGCGCAACACATTATCTAGACCGTCCATTTTTAAAAACTTTGTATGTTTATAGAT
This sequence comes from Amborella trichopoda, assembly GCF_054954075.1. Classification (NCBI taxonomy): domain Eukaryota; kingdom Viridiplantae; phylum Streptophyta; class Magnoliopsida; order Amborellales; family Amborellaceae; genus Amborella; species Amborella trichopoda. Next base: position 3,014,864 of record NC_142344.1, read on the forward strand.
CTACTTGATTTTAACCATTATTGGAGTTCAAAATTTTATGAATAGATATGAAAATAGATTTTTAAAGAATCTTAAAAAAAATACACCAAAATTATATGTTATGATAAAATTTGGGGGTGCGCCTTAATTAGATTGTTTAAGGTTGCAACCTTATAGAAAACACACCCAAATTTAAAATATAATTTTTTTATGAAGACCCTCTACCCAATTAGAAAATGCATCTCATCGGTCCGAAGCGTACATCAAGGAATGAGATAGATTACTATAAAACACTAGCAAATATTCGTTAAATAAAGAGAAATTTATCAATAGTAATTTGAAATATAACATGTTATCTATTAATGTTGATTTAATTTCAATAATTACATCATAATACACACGATCATGAGTTGGAATAGGAGAAAATATATAAAATATTAAATATTCGGTAAACTAGGTATATTTTAAGAAAGGGTACGGTCTGTATAGAACCTATCTTCAAATAGTATCCAGAAATGTGGTTTCAATATTGGAAATCTTTGTGATAGCCTTAAAATATTATATATATATATATATACATATATATATATATATATATATATATATATATATATATATATATATATATATATATATAAAGTTTAAAGCTTCAAAAATAGTGTAGATAGACAAATCTATGAAATCTTGAAAATTGACGGTCCAAAAATGTATTACAAAATACACTACTTCTAAAACTTGAAATCTATTTTTTTCTCATGCCCATGCTTCTTGATGTTGAGATGATCAATTTGAAGATATTTGAACATCAAAACAACCTCTTCTGGTAAAATTTTTGAGATAGGCTCAAATTTTTGAGATATATATATATATAAAATATGTGTTTCCAAGAATCCTGAACCACTGATGAGGTATTCCAATTGAAAAGAGCATCATGACATTTTACGAATTACAAACAAAAAATTGGTTGTTCGAGCATTCAATTGTGATGTGCACATGATCCCAAGTTCGGATTTGAGCATTTGAGTGGTATGGATTTGATGCCATCTCATCATCATCATTGTCAAAGCTTGATTCCAACTAATAGGAACGGCTACAGTAAACCTAGTCCGTTATTTTACTCTATTAAAAACTATATCCTTATCGGAGCCATAAATCCCTCTATATTTTTTACAACTTCCAACTATAACTTTTTCTATTGTTTTTTTTTTACCCTTCCTGTTAAACTAACTCACACCTCCTAACATGTGATGTATTGGACATACGTCACACACGACCAACCCACCTAAGTCTACTCTCTCTCATCTTATCACTTATTGATACTACCCCTAAATCCGATGCCGTCTATGTATCAAAACAAGAGGCGACACTGCTTTCAAAATAGTATTCTATGAGCTGACAACCTTCTAGTACAATATAAGCTTGATGGCCAACATCGAAGGAAAAGGCATAAAATGGATAGCAAAGGATAATAATTCATTTTGTTTGGAGTGCCCATATGAGACCTATTTGTACGCAAATCTTTGGGATCTATTAGATCCCAACTTTTCTTTAAAATCCGAATTTTCTAATCATCCCATTCTCCTCCAATGCTGGTTGTCTGACTTATAGGATACATAGGCGAATAAGCTCATAGGATCATTTTTCTTATGGGAAATTCATCCAAATACCTATAAGAGATGAACAATTCAATATTTTACCAATATTTTTTATTTAATTTTGAAATACCCAGTAGATGCTCATACGTGAGTTGAAATAGTTAAAAATGAGTAAAATGTTTAAAAGTTCATCATATATTGAGAGTTTAATAGATGTCCCCTTTCCTTGTGACAACAATTTTCCATTGATGGTAGAATTGGTTACTTATGCATTACATGTCAATTACAGTTTTATTAGTTGCATCTGTCAAGGTATGAACCATTCCGCCACACCTTTGGTCCAAACCACTAACCTAAAATGATGAACCAGAAACAAAGGGTAGTTTTTCTAGTAAAAATCTAGATTTGAAACTATTAATTCATATCTTTTGTAAACGAAGATCATTAAGTACACCAACAAACTGTTACTTGGGTGATAAGGCAAGAAACAATTCATTGCCCCACAACAACCATCTCAAAGCTTAAAAAATTGGGTTTCTTTACTAGATTAATAATGCTTTTGGGTCAATATGCCAAGATTCATTATTGAGACCTTAATGCATTACCATAACCACAAAGCAAACATGAAAAGCCCCCAGATCAGGTGATTTAAAAATCCTCTAGCTGACTCAAAATCGTCTAAATTGGCTCGAGATGGAGAAGTTTGATTTATTTATTTTTTTAGCCAAAAAATGAAATGAGTCTCACTAATCTTTTCAAAATATTCCAATTTTCATATAAAAAATTGCTTATTTGACTCAGATTCACCCAAGTTGGACCAAGGAGATTTGGACTCAATCCCCCTAGCAAGTCAAAAACCCAAACCCAACTTTTTGAACATTCATTACGACACATGGTCTGCCAAAATTCAAATATATTTGATAAGGCCATTCAATAGACAAAAACGATTTATCAATTCCATAATTTCCCACTCTTCCTTCCAGAAAACTATTTCAATAAACCATGGATAATAAATATTTACCTTTCTTATTTTGAGATAATACTTAAGTCTTCTTTATATCAAGGAACTATTCAAGAGTCAGTGGCTCGTCCTATTGGTGGAGTAAGCCAAATGGTACAGGTTCTATTTCAAACTGAGCCACCCAATCGGAAAAAACAAACCTAAAAAAAAAGAAAACAAACAAACCAACAAACTCTAATCTCCTTTTTCTAATTTTTGTAGAATTCAAACCTCGGACATTGTGTTACGGCCCTCACGCCGTAACCACCGAACCCATAATCCTTTTTCCTTGATTTCCACCAAACATTTTGTACTATAAAACTTTTAGAACCATTTACATAAAATAAAAATAATGCCTTTTTTAAAGGTTTCAGTAATGAAACAAATGTTTTAAACCCAAAAAAGGCTCCAAATAAATTCCCCTCTTTTATGGCGAAATTATATTCAAAGGTCAATCGCTTCTAGCAGCTAGAAGTGAAGTAGCTGGTGATGTACCGTTGATCCCGTTCAAAGATTGAAAAAAATTTATTTAGACTTAATATGAGAAAGTGGCCTACCTTGAGCATCCAAATTCATACCAAATTACTTGTGTTTGTGGTCTTTGAGCGCCAAAACTCATGGCTCATCATATAAAATGTCCAATAAATATAAGGTCATCATAGCTCACACCTTTTTCTTTCTTTTGGAAATCATTCGTCTGAACCATTGATGATATGAAAATTTAGGAAAAGTCCCCTTGAGTTTCTTGGGAGCTAGACTACCGAAGCAAGCATTCAAGCTGGTAAATAAAAGATGGATCTAAAAATGTTTGCTGATAAAAAAGATCCCCCGACAGTTTTCGAAGGCTGGAGCTCCACAGGGTCAGGCTAGACTGCTAGTGAATGAAAAAAAAATGGCACTTTTCGTGGTCATCAAAAATCCCCTATGTTTTTGGAATTATATTATAAATTTATTTATTTTTTATACGTCACAATCATTTTTATCCATTGGATGTGAAATCTAATAAATGAAAGTGTCACAACATTTGAAAAATTGTCTTGGACTTTGTACATAAACAATGATACATCATCAACCACCTACTTTTAAATCTAAAGGTTAATAACAATTGTGACTACCACGTATCAAAAGCAAATGGTCTCATTGTATATATTTCCTATATTTTTAAAGGCTAGACCACCTGATAAGTAGTTCACCTAATCAGATGGTCAAGTGTTTTGAATATGGATCGGTTGGGTAAACCGATCATCTAAAAAAACAATCCAAGGTGACAAATCCACAATCCAACTATTTCTTTTAAGAAGAATATAGAACGACACCATTTATCTTTGATGTAAAGTGATCACATTAATCTTGACCATTGGATGTGAAATTGGGTGGCTGCAATTATTCCATTCACCGAGCTCAAACTTTAAAAGAATTTTTCTTGAACTTTGTGACACAGCCAAGCTATCAAATTTAACATCAAATAATTGCATGAAATTGTGACCACTTTGTATCAAAGATAAATGATATCATTGTATACAATCCATTTTTTTTATGTGAATGGTCGATAAAATTTACAAATAAATCTAATAATAAAAAATAAAAAATAATGATGAAAAACTCAAATACGTTATAGAGAGATCTAATAGGTCCAGATCGCTTAATTTCCTGACAAAATCAAACTAATCCCCAATTTCAATATAATCAAGACAGTTGCGACTAGTTTCTAATCAAATTGAGCAACTTCAAGCGTAATCGCTAGTTTTTAAGACAAAATAAATCGTTCCATAAGTGAAGGGAAATTGAATTTGTAAAACAAGGGACACTTGGGCCACTTTCTTTCTTCACGTCGGCAGTAAATATTTTGAGGGACCCATAAGGTTTGTATCGAGACAAGGTCACACAATTCTCCCGAATGACCCGCAGGCCTAAACAAAGGCTCCCCTCCTGCCATATGAGTACCGGAAATGGCAATGTATCTAGACTCTAGGCCAGTGTAGAAAAACTTGGACGAACCTAAGTCAAAGTATCTCGTGTGGCCCCACATAGGGATCTTAATAAAAATAAAAAATTATATTCAAAAAATAAGAATTTTATACATAATACAAGTTTCTATGCATTTTACAAAGTGTTTTGATCATAAATATTTATTTTAACATTTTCCCTTCTTTTTGGATTATTTCTAAAATACCCTCATTGCAAACTGATTTTTTCAAAATTCGTTTTTTACTAATTTTTTTAACCTCATTTAGATGTGTTTTATTAGTTTTACTTGAAAAATATTTTTATATTTTTTTACATTTTTTAACATTTTTTGGCTTGGTCAGGCTCGATCCAACGCAGCCCAAGTTACTCAGCTCATCTATGGGCTGAGTCCCGTCCTTTTATTCACTGATCTAGACTACACATATAACCTACCACATTTTCTCATCACATTCTTCAAGTTTGTCTCATGCCTCTAACTATCTTCATTAATGCCTCTAACTCTCCTCATTAAGACCATAGTTATTTAACACTAGACCGGATCATTGATCGGTTTCATTAAGACCATAGTTATTTAACACTATACCGAATCATTGATCGGTATCTTGACTACTTTGGTCTAAATTAAAAATATGCTTTAATAAAAAGCTAATCAAAACTAATATTTGATCAATTTTGACCAATTCCAATTTCGATGAATTAGCCAAACAAAATTGAAAAGAGCCTTTTCCCATTATATATATTTTTTAAAAATATTGTACATATTTTTCTTTATATTCTAAAAGCCAATCAAACCAATATGACTAGCAGTTCAACTTTTTTTTATTAGACCGATCCCTTCAGCATTTCACTGACCAATTTGATTGAACGGGTTAAGACTCTCTCCAACCGACACTTTGTTAGGACTCCAACCATCACTCCTTCGCCACCAACCAGTCATATTTGCTCCCTCTGCAATTATCTCCAGCAATGTCTATTGATTTTGGTAATAGAATTCTTCAGATGATACATATTGGCAAAGAAATCAATGGACAAGTTACCAAAGTAAATAAAAGAGAAATGCAGCCCAACTACCAAAGCAGTATGCTTCCCTTAACACGGCACAACAAACAGTTACCATCCTAAACTTTCTTAAGGAACTTACTTATACCTTCTTCATTGTAAATTAAGGAAACCAAACTCTCTCTCTCTCTCTCTCTCTCTCTCTCCGAGCATCACTTATAAAGACCCTTCCCCTTGACTTTCTTTATGAAGGTCGATATGGGGTTGGAATCTTTATGATACAACCACAGAGCCCTAACCACCAAAATTCACGAGGATGAAAGACTCCAAAAATCTCCAACCTTTCTTCTTTTACAATTTTGAGGGTAGAAACATGTAGTTTGCAACCATTCTGAAGGGCTTTAAAGTCAATGCTTAATTTTACTTGATTTCAAAGCTTAACCGTGGCATAAATAATAAGAAATAACTCTATCTTCTTAAATAGCAATGTTATGAAATTTTAGATAAAATTATGAACTTGGAGATAAATTTATTTGCAAACTCACACGAGAAAAAAATTAGCCCAGTAAATATTGTTAAATAGCGACTTATGGATTTTAGTTCAACTCCTACTTCCTAAGGTAAATTAGATTCCAATAAATAACATTTCTTTATTGGACACAGTTTCTATGAGTCGAAGGAACATGTAGTGATGAGTCCATTCTTAAACATCCATTTTTTAGATGGACTTTTTTACCCAATTTTTAAAGAATATATAATCTCTAACATGAAGATCACGAGTATGTAAAAATAAATAAATCTTAACAATTAAAAATAATAATTTTATGAAGAAAATATCTGGACTGTTAGTTACAACTACTTTTGGATGGATCACCCATTTGCATCCATCTTTAACATGAATGCTTTATGCCTAGGGGCCCCAAAAGTAGAAATGCACCCCCATCACATGGTAGAGTTTTCCTTCTTTATTTGGATGGGTCACAATTGTAGTTGCTCCCCAAACAAACAATAGGTTTAGCATATTTCAGCTCCCAAAGATTTTTCATGTAATAAATGTACAAGTCCATTATAATCACATGGACTATGGCAAACACATAATCCACTGGTCCATCCTGAACTTTCCCCATCGAAATCCACCACTTCAATGAATAGTGATGATTCCACATACAATGAATTTTCTTAGCAATAGTCAAAAAATTAGCAAGCCAACTTGAAGTTGCCTGAGTGGGCTCCAGGGGTCCCTGGTTCCAAATGAACCCAAACCAAGAATCACAGTGAGTTGTCCAGAGCCAGGTAGCCCATCATAGCTAGGACTGCCAATCAGTCTCAGCAAGCCCAGCCCCTGGCAAAAAAAATCAAGCTGTGTTCAGGCAAGGCCTGGCCAACCCTTGCAAAAGCCCTAACTTTAGCAAACTGACTGGTTCAGTGAGGGTGTCAAAAGATTCCTGAATCCCAAGTGACTCCTTTTTTTCTATTTTTCTTTGTCTTTCTTAATGTTTAAGGATGACTAGGCAGCGACCAATCCAATAAGGACTCAATTCCAGTTTTTTAAACAATGCAATAATACACAGGATTATCCAAGTTAAAAACTATGGGTCCCAATAATCTTATAGTCCAAATGCATTTACATCGCAAATGGACAGTGACAATCCTCAGTAAATCCTAGCAAGACATCTCTTCAAATAAAGGGTGTTTTTACCAACCACAATGATTTCACCTTTCAAAGACTGCATAAGCACCTTACCATGTACACAGCAGAGACTCAAATAAATACTAGCATAACATGTTGAACACTCATGCACTAGCATTGGGGATGTAAGGGCTGCCACATAATAGCCAAGGTTTGGGTCCCAGAAAACCACCAGACATTGTGTGTGTGTGTGTGTGTGTGTCACCAGCCTTCCTATTATGGACAGAGAGCTCACAAACTCAAGATTACAGCAGAAATTTTGAATGTTATATCTTAATGCCCAGCCACAGCATTAGATGAAAATCTGATCAAGTTTTTGCATAAATTACAGTACACAAATCCTTAGTGTTATATAGCCTAAAGAACAGGTACAAATGTTGTTATTACAGTGAAATTATGCAGATTTCATGAGTCGACAAATTAATAACCGACAGCAAAAGGAAAAATAAAGCAGAAATTTCATTGACTGTGATAGCTACATAAATCTGCAGCAAATATAGCCAGAACAGCATAAATTTAAAAGCAAATAGCGGATGAAATAGCAACAAAATGCAACTAGAAAAACAGAGATATATAATGAGTAATGACATGCAGAAGAAATAACCAAGTGAAACTCACAAGAGTGAGCATCATTGTGCTTGAGAAAGTTGAGATTTTCTCGAGGCAGCTCTCTCTAAGGCCTTTAGCCTGTTAGCCTCCATCCTAGCTCTCTGTTCTTCTGTTACTTGGAATTTGTTTTGTGTATTGCATGGTGGCGCCTTCACCTGTGTGACATTTCCTGCCTCTGAACTTTCAATGGAAGGATTGATGGTGGCATCTGAATGTGGTGAAGTTTGACAAGGAGGCTCCTGACAATGGCAACTTGATTAGATAATAGTTTGCTGAAGCACTGATACATTCAAACCTATAAAAATCTCTCTCTCTCTCTCTCTCTCTCTCTCTCTCTCTCTCTCTCTCTCTCTCTCTCTCTCTCTCTCTCTCTCTCTCTCTCTCTCTCTCTCTCTAAAAAAAAACTAGAGCTTTGGAAGTATAGTGGAACCAGCAAGTACAGATACTTGCCAAAGTCTATGATAAGAAACAAAGTATAACTAGGTCTTAATCAAGTTTTTAATGATCAACATGAGAAATTGACAAGATAAGCAGAAGGCATAGAAAATTTATTTTTAAACCAATGGAATGCCTGTGATTAAGGGTAAGTCTCCATGTGATGTTTATGTAAAAGTTCACCCAACAAAAATGGGAACAAGAAAAAAAAACGAAAATATAAGAAATATAGTAAATTTGAAACCATGAATTGGAGACTCACTTCAACTGCTTGTTTATAGATCTCATCAAACATTTCTTCATTTATCACATCAACTTCATGGTTCTCCACGGGGGGTTCCACTAAATCAGGAACGGAGTCCTCAATATCCTCTGTCGAAGCAATAAGAATACAGAACTAAATCAAAGTCATCACCTAGGGATAACTTAGCAACAACAAAGAAATGCACAAACAACGCATGTCTTAATGCATATTCTCAAATGAAATGATCACATTTTATCAATTCACCTATAATTAAAAGGGTTATATAACTTTATCTATGTAACTTGGACAGAGAATGCCTATGGTTCCTAGGACAGGTCGATGCACCAAGGACACCACAAGCACATTTTACACTATAGAAAATTACACCCTCCTGACCTTTTATAAATGCCATTAGAAAAAATACTTGATGTAGCTTAAAATTGTATCTCCGTCCCTCTTCAAATGATGTGTAGGTGAATCATGTAAGGCGATTATTAGGTTTGCAATTTCTAACACGTTTGACATGTCAGAAACTGACAATGTCTTTGTTCTATGGATATTTAGACATTTGGCTACAATAGAGGCCTGCTTTATTGGATATGGTGATATACAAAATCACCCCCATTAGGAAGCCCCATGTGATAGGGGATTGATATTGATATTGATAAGTTTCCTAAGTTGGGATACTCATTGAACTCCAACTTGATTAGGACTCTTGATTATATCTTAAAGTTTGAGATATGTGACATCTATGGGATGCCTTGCTGATATGGGATTCATGACTTTATATATATGGAACGAGAGAGAAAAGAATATGTGCGCCCTATATAGGTCACCCTATGAGAAAGTTGGACTTCTGCCAGGAGAAAAACATGAGCATCGTACACAAAGATGGAGGATCCTCGAGAGGGAGAGGAGTGAGCTTTTAGTGAGAGAGACAATGAATTCATGCCTCATGCAGAGAGAGAAGCTTGTTTCTTTAGATAAGCAATTCCTATAAAGATTTTGGGTGGCATCCCTTTCTTAAAGAGAAAGTCAATTTCTTGTTGCTCTTAATTCTCTACATGATTTGTTCAATAATAGTTGTCAAAAGTAAGGAGAAGGAAGAACAATACGTGATGTTGGTTGGGAGAGTGGTTTCAAGAGTTGCTCAACTGGATATTGTTGATAATTAGTGAGATACCTTTTGTGTCCCAAAATCTGTGATGTAACTCCCGCTGGTATAATGGATTTTAGTTTCTCATGCCCACGGACATAGCCTATTTGGGATGAACCACATATATCTTGGTGTTCTTATGGTATGTGTATTTTGAGCTTCATTTCTCGTGGCGATACTATGGCTCACACTCATCTATTTTGTTTATAGCTGGCCAAGTACACAATCTTGGGATAATCCAATTTTTGGGGTTCCCATTTTTACGTCTAAGAGGGTTCTTAAATCCTAATCAGCTGCTCATCCCGGCCTTCATATTTTGGTCCTAGGAAAGTTGCTTAGTTTGGTGCTTGGTTCTATGCAGCCCCACTTTCCATTACCACCTTAACAACTCGGTGGGGCATTTCAGGTAATAGTTTTGAAATAAGTCTCCAACTTTGGTGCAACAGACATCTATGATTATGACTGCCTTCATAATCTTGTGCTTGAGTAAACACATCAGCTGTACCCTCAAAGAGACAATTCATAAATCTTGAGCCGAAAATATTGTATGCACATTATGTGTTAGGCTAGATATTAAGTCCAAGATATTGAGCCTAGGAACATGTTAGAACAGAAATGTACAAGAGCAACAATAACAGCGGGAGCAACATATTCTACGCACAAATGAAATAACAGAATTTGCTGGAACGCACATGTCTTCTTCCTGTAGCATTCCAGAATTCCACAAAAAAAAATATAAATACGACAAAACCACTTCCATATTTAGAGAAAGGACAAATCTCACTACATAGAATCAATTCAAATATAAACTCTTACCAATGCCAGGGTCTTAACGCCTTATAAAAGTTTTCTGATTGATCGTGAATCTTGAATGATTAGTTCTATTTTTTAAAAGCCCATCCTGAAATAATGCATATATAGAAGACAGTTACCTGGTGGATTATTTTGATCAGCTGGTTCAACAGGTAGCTCATATAACTTTGAGGGATCTCCTCCTCTGGCAACTCTCTCTTTCAACTCTCTAATACACATCTGACCAACAAAATAAACTCAAACGAATGAAAACAGTCATTGAATCCATCAACAAATTATTTCTCAGAAGACAAAGTTAAAATGGAAGAGACTATTCCCCAGAAAGATGCCAAAGTTTTGTGGCAAATCAACAATAAGATCTAAATCAACACACACACTCAAATTCCAAATTATCTCAGTTTTAAAAAGAATAAATGTATGTGCCTGGTTTACTTTCCAACCAAATTTCACAGTAGCAAAAAGCTTACTTACCAAAAGCAAATAATCCATTGAATCAGAATGTAGAATAGTTAAACCAACTCAATTTTAGTAAAATCATAACAGGAAAGGACAAGGAGCTTGTAATATATACACTTTACTCTGGTCAAGTGATTATGCGCTATCTATTTAATATGATACAGAATTTCCAACAATAAATGTAAAAAGGCCAAGGAAAATATCACAGAGTATCTAAAAACAACAATACTCAGGCTTTAAGTACCAAATCACATCAAATTTCCAACCTTCAGAACTGTTAACTGTGCCGCTGTAATGCCACTGAGGATCCAATAATCAGAATGAATGATGCAAAGCCTAGATGAGAGGTGACAACCCAGCTTACAAAACACGGGCACTCGCCTAGAGCTAGATTAAGCAACCAAGTGAAACTATATCATGTATAGGCCTGTGAAAATTCTGTATGGAAAAACTTGGGACCCACCAGGATCATATATTTATATTCTTTATGATGACCAAGTAAAAAAAAATTATGTATGCATAAATTTAGGGATTATATACTATAAGACAATTTATAATTGGTACACGAAGTCACAAGGTCATAATCCCCCCAAGCCATCAGATGTGAGAGCTTGTGTGTCACAAACTTTCACAATTGTTTTTCATAAAACTTTGACCCATTAAAAAGTACACCTCCAGACACTTGATTTCATATTTGATTGCTAGAAGTGATTGTGACGTCCATGTACAACATTAAATGGTCTTACTGTATGCTTTCTCATAAATGTAAAGCCATTAAATCATGAACTCCAAAAACTTAACCTTAGTTAACTCAACACTCAGCAGGATGATCCAGATTTCCATAGCTTATAGTACACAGTTCAAAATTGTTATCAATATTGTTTGAGTTTACTAGTAGTCCTTCACATGAAGAAAGAAAGCATTTCTTCTCGAGGGATTGCCATGGTAATGCCCATGTGATTCAGCCACATAAGCAAGGCATATCTACTCATCTAATGTATCCTCCGCCAATAATCAGAACATTTTTTTATGGTTGTCTTCAGTCAAATAAGCAACACATAGAGAGTTTAGCTCATTATAAATGTACCTCACTTATCCTTCTAATTTCTAACATTGAGGGTTTTGGGTGACTACTTAAAACATAGGGAGCACAAAACCATAAGTAGGGGTAGACCCAACCAAACACGAGGTGGTGTGTGTGTGTGTGTATACACAAATAATTTTATTTTATATTTCAACTAACACGAACTCAACGAGGCCCAGGTCGAGTCCGAGTCCAAGTCCACTCTGAACCCTTCAACCCCGACACAGACCATTCATGAGCCTAATAGAATACTCCATGTTTAAATGTTGCAAATATAAGTAGGGCTTACCCTCACTCGTTTTGTTGCTCCAACCTTTTCCACTCTTTTCACAAACTGATCAAACGAGAAGTAAGGAAGAAGACGGGAATGCCATAGAGCATATAACTCGATCAAGTTTCCCAGATCACGAACCTGCAATTCCCAAATTCGTAGTAATTAATTGAAGTTACAATGAATTCCTCTAATACTGAAACCAAGTTTTGCACGAGAGATAGGGGAAGAATAATAAGGTAAAGATGCAGGAAGTGAGAATTGATAACAAGATAGAGCATGTCCAGTGATGCAGATAAAAAACAGATAGGATTAAACCAGAAGTAAGCCAAAAAAAAATGGAAAGGAAGAGAGAGAGAGGAATCACGAGAGACAAAAGTGATAATGCGTTTGTGTGATAACCAGTACAGAGAAACATATTAGCTACAGAGAGGAGACGAGGAGGGATAGAGAGAGAGAACCTCTTGACCAGGCCCTTTGATCTTCATGGCCCTTGGGAAGTGCTGGAGAACATAGCCTAAACCGTCCTCAGAGAGAAGCAGCTCTTCTGTGAGCTTCGGCCTCTGCCTCGGCGCCTTCTTAACAGTTTGAGGACTCTTCTGCTTAAAACTAGGGTTAGAATTTGCAGACAGCTGAGAGGTTTTCTGCCATGGCTTGATATTAGGGTTAGGGTTTCTCTGATCAGTTGAAATCGCAGGGTTCGAAGAAGATGAGGAGCAGTCTCTGGACCAATGGCCAGGAAGTCCGCACTTGTAACATCCAGTCGGAGCCGCCATTGATGCCTTAATTCTACTCGGTTTCACCCTTTTCCGGCGAAAGAAATGAAGCCTGCAACTCTATTTTGTAATTAGAAAGGGATGGAGAAGTATCTTTTGGGATTTAGAGAGAGAGATTGAAAAAGGGGGAGGATAAATCTCTCTGGGGTTTTGAGAGAGAGAAAGAGAGATGAAGATGCTGGAACGGCGAAATGCCTCTGGGAATTCGAGGAGAGAGAGAGAGAGAGAGGTAGAGTGGAGGGAAACTGCAGTGTAAATATTGGCGCGATTACAGATCTTTTTGGCGGGATCAAATTTGCACCCTAGAGCCAAAACATATTATACGCCCGTAGGAGGATATTGTCCTTTTACTCTATCGGGGACAAACTCTATTTAGGATTAATTTTAGAATTCCAAATTTTGAATATATGATACATTTAATCCATAAATTAATTTCAATAAAAAAGTTTTTTTAATAAAAAAAATGATATCTTAAAATTGAATATAAACTATGCAATTTTTAGATGATAGGTTCTAGATGTTAGAAAACTCAAAATTAAAATTTTTTGTTTTAAGATAATAATCATTGATTCTTAAGTATTTCCAAAAAAATAGATTGAAAAAATATTATTTTCGACATGGAATAGAAAAAATACTCATAGTGTGTGCCTCGTTTCATTGGGGGAGTAGATGTACACTATACTTTAGGAGGCGCAGATATATAGGCCCAAAAACATTTCACCGGAACGTAGGTGTCAATATATCCCGTCTATCTATCCGGTGCAAGCATCCTTTCGAATGCAAAATACGATGTGGAGAAGTTTGACAAAAAAAAAAAAGGATAATATTTTTCATTAATGATGGTAAATAATAAATTTTTTTGATAAAAAATAAAAATCACATTACATAAAGCAGTACAGTAAATGTTGACATGGTGAGCAAGTTATTTTGATATTACATACCTATTGAAATACCATCAAAATTTAATTCTCTAATCTATTGTAAAAAATGGGTGGGTAAGGTTCTTGTCTTCCCCAGCTTAACTACCCCAAAAAAAAAAGGTGCAGTTTGTATAGAGCTTAGGCACTAAACAATCAAATTAGAGCCTACCTTCCAATAGTGTCGAGCGATGTTGGTTTGTATAGAGCTTAGGCTCTAAACAATCAAATTAGAGCCTACTTTCAATCAGTGTTGAGAGATATTGATTCAATGCTGAAAATTTGTGGGATAGTCTTAAAATATAGTTTCATCCTTATTTATAAAGTTGAAAGCTTCAGAAATAGTGTAAATCAACAGATCTATGAAAACTATACATTCTTGAAAATTGACGATCCAAAAATGTGTTATAAAATATATTATTTCCAAAACTTGAAATCCATTTTTTTCTCATGTCCATGCATTTTGATGTCAAGATTATTAATTTGAGGATATTTGAGCATCAAAACAACCTCTTCTAGTGAGATTTTTGAGGTAAACTCTACTTTGATTGTTTAGAGCCTCGGCTCTATATAAACTTTTCCCTTTTAAGAAAACCAAATTATATAATAAATAAATATATTTTTCTAATAGGATTTCTTTCTGCAGTAAGATTCACAACCTTATATACAAGGAATGAGTGATAAAATAACATTTGTGCCTCTTTAGGCCACCTTATTGGAAAGATGAATTTCCCTAAAGAGAAGCATGGCCTCCGGCACAAATGAGGAGCCTCTAAAGAGAGATAAGTAAGCTTTTAGTGACAAAAATAGTTTGTCCATGTCTTGCATAGAGAGAGGGCTTGCTTCTTGTGAATAAACACACCCAATAAAGATTTTAGATGGTATTCCATTTGTAGAGAAAAAGTTAATTTTTTGTTGTTCTCTTATCTCTATCTAATGCCTTCGGTAATAGTTGTCAAAAGCAAAAATAATAAAGAATGACAATTCATGTTGGTTGGGATAATAGTTTCAAGATTATTCAATTAGGTGTTGTTAGTATATAGTAAGACACCTTTTGTATTTTAAAATTTTGTAAGGAAAATTACATGCATATCTGTTATAGTTTGCGTTACTACAAAACTACCAAATAGTTTCCGTTATTATTTATCTGTTCGTTTTTTTCATATTATAACGAACAAAATTTAAAAATACAATTTTACCCTTTTTTTTTTTTTTTGTTGAACAACTGAATTCAATGGATTTTTTGTTGTACAACAACCGAAATTAAGACAATTTCGGTTTTTTAAAAACCGAAAATTCAGTTGTTGAATAACCGAATATTTTAAATTTTCGGTTCTTCAAGAATCAAAATTTTGTTTCTCTTTCATAGGTCCTCTATGTATTCTCTCTCGATGGACTAATCAGTTTTTGAACAACGTCCTTTGCATTTCTCTCTCTATCCACTAATCAAATTTTTTTAAAATTCAAATTTTGAACAAACGAATTCTTTCTTTATACCCTTTTCCCTATGTTTAAACTCTTTCCTATCTTTATCCATTCTCTATACACTAGATTAAACACTTCCCTTGTTTATCGATTATCTCTATTGTTAGAATTCGTGGGAGCATACAAGCCTAAACATTGAATGGATGGGGAGAGAGGAAGAGATAACATAACATTTACGTGGTTCAGATCGAAACTTTATGTCCACGGATCCAATGCCCAATGGGCTACATCTTCACTAAGATCAATGTCTATATCAATAAGTATCTCTATATATAGAGGACAACCACATAATTAATGAAATAAATATGGTATGATTCTTAGAGATATAGGTAAATAGTAGGAAGCATTATCACAAAACTAACTTAATGATCAAGTAACTTTGATATACATTTATAATGATGCATATCAATATGAACTTGAGATATCCATATCCTAACACTCCCCCTCAAACTCTTGATGACCAAGTAACTTTGATGTATATCAATATGAACACGAGATATTCCTATCCTAACACTCCCCTCAAACTCTTGATGACCAAGTGACTTTGATATAGTGTTAGGATATGGATATCTCAGGTTCATATTGATATACATCAAAGTTACTTGGTCATCAAGAGTTCGAGGGGAAGTGTTAAGATATGGATATCTCAGGTTCATATTGATATACATCGTTACTTGGTCATTAAGTTAGTTTGGTGATATTGCTTCATATTATTTACCTATATATCTAAGAATCATACCATATTTATCTTATTAATTATGTGATTATCCTCTATATATATAGGTACTTATTGATATAAACATTAGTCCAAAATAGTGAAGATGTAGCCCGTTGGGCATTGGATCCATGGATGTATAAATATGTGGTTGTCCTTTATATATAAATGTACTTATTAATGTAAACATTCATCTAAAATAGTGAAGATGTAACCCGTTAGGCTTTGGATCCGTAGACGTAAGGCTTCGGCCTGAGCCACGTAAATATTATGTTATCTCTTCATCTCTCCCCAATGCTTCAGCCTAAACTACGCAAATGTTATGTTCTCTTTTCATCTATCCCCATTCAATGTTTGTGCTTGTATGCTCCCACAAATTCTAATATGATATCAGAGCAATAGACTTCTCAACTCAAATCTGAGCTTGTCAACCCCAGATCTGAGGTCAAGAAACTTCAAGACCAGTTCCTTAATCTATAGCTCGTGTTCCATCTATCCCTCTCTAAAAACTCTGGTTCCAATGAAATCCATTGAGACCTTTGGTCAAAGGACGTCACAGTATCGTGGGGTTACCAGGCATCATTGGACTATCGTGGGGTTACCAAGCAGCGTTGGATTGGCAGATACGAATCTCAGCTATGGGACAATAGCTGTAGAAAGGAAGGCCATACTAGGAAGGGTAGACAAGTGTATCTCGGTTGATATGATAAGGAAGAAAAGGCAGCGAAAGGCCTATGATTTGGCAGTGCTTATGAAGAACATGATGAGGCAGGAGTTCGTGGCCAACTTAAGGAGGAAAAGCAATGGCTTTTCCAGATGGGCATTTGTGTACCGTAGAGTAACAAGGCATCATCAACACGAATGATGGCAAGCTCGCATTGGCAGAGTTGCCGGTAACAAATACCTCTATATTGGTTTGAGACCTATAATATTGCAGCCATTAAGTTCCAAGGTGTCTCCGTCGTCACAAATTTCGACATTAGCAAACATGACATCAAGAGAATATGCTCAAGCACGACACTGATTGGTGTGATATTGCAAAAAAATAAAATTAAAAAAGTAGAGAAGAAAAAAAAAAAATGGGTGGTATTTTTTTTAAGATGTGGGCTATTGTCTAGAAGCCCAATTTCATTGGCATCTTTTTTTTATATCATTTGTACTAAAAAAATTGTATTTTACAAGTTGGGTGTTTCTTCGCATCCACACCCAACTAGAGGGGGAGAGTATATGAGATATGGAGATAAGATGAGCATAGATGAAGTCAAAATCTCTAATGTACTTGCTATGTGGACAACAACATCAATTCCGGTATACGCGCATTTTTTAATTGTCTCGCATATTATGTGCTCCTAGCGCCATGCCATGTAGCAGAGGACTTCGTCGCACTATCGTTGTAGTGATATCATCAATGGGAGTACATACATTCATGATTAGCAGAATTTTCAATAATAAAATTTCGCGAATCTTCAGTGTTCGTTACTACTTTATTTGTCGCAGAGCCGTCTTTGTTGTGCCTTTGTAGCAATTTTAGTGGAATTTGGACCAAGTTTGGTGTTCACATGTCCCGGATTACGTATTTTCGATCTTAGAGTCTATTCAAGCACTCCAGTGATAGCAATGCAAGTTTATTTTGCAACTTTTTTGTTTCAAGGCTCCAGTTCCAATTTGACGATTGAATTTATCGATCCTGATTGATGATCAAGTTTTCGTTGCTTGATCCTGTTTGATGATGGAGTTTTTTGTTGCTCCATCCCGTGCGATGATCGTCGAGTTTTTCGTTACTCGATATCGGATCTTCCCAATAAGAGAGAAATAAATATCATTTTATTTTAGAGAGAGAAAATCTCTATAAATAAAAGAAGCCTATGAGAGAGAAGATCTTCAGAGACTAGAGAGAAAGTCTCTAGAATAAAATAGAGAGCCCAATAAATGATGTTTCTTGGAAGACTATAGTAACATGTGCAATTTACTATGGATTTGATCACTACTCGTTTTATTTGGTAATGTTCAAACTCTAACTACTTTGTGTCCAGTTGCTTTGTGTCAAAGCATCTCGAGTTTGAGGTAGAGTGTTAGGATATGGATATCTCAGGTTCATATCGATATATATCATTATGGATGTATATCAAAGTTACTTGGTCATCCGTCGGTCGTTGTGTGGGTGGACTCGATTTCTTCCAGTTTTAAGCTAGACGTGTTTCTCATGTTTCACCGTATGGATTACCTATCCTTCGGTTTCCTCCTGCAACCCCCTTTGGTCTCCTTTGGCTCCGGTGGTTCTTCTGGCCTTCCTTCATGTCGTAGCCTTAGCTTATCGACGGGTCTTGCATTTGCATTAGATACTACATTTCTTTGACTCATGCCTTGATTTTAAACACGTTATTTGCTTGAGTTTGAAGCCGTTACTCATCAAGAGTTCGAGGGGGAGTGTTAGGATATGGATATTTCGGGTTCATATTGATATACATCAAAGTTACTTCGTTATCAAGAGTTTGAAGGGGAGTGTTAGGATAGGGATATCTCAGGTTCATATTGATTATACATCAAAGTTACTTTGTCATCAAGAGCTTGAAGGGGAGTGTTAGAATATGAATATCTCGATATACATTATTATAGATGTATATCAAATTACTTATAGATGTATATCAAATTACTTGGTCATCACGTTAGTTTGGTGATAAGGCCTCCTACTATTTACCTATATCTCCAAGAACCATACCATATTTATCTCCTTAATTGTGTGATTGTCATCTATATATTAAATGTACTTATTCATATAAATATTCATCCAAAATAGTGAATATGTAGCCCGTTGGGCTTTTCTCCACTATCTCACATGTTTAAACTCTTCCCTATCTTTATCCATTCTCTATACACTACATTAAACACTTCTGATGTTTATCAATTACGATATTTATCAATTCTCTATGTTCCAGTTATAAATCAATTGAAAGATGGTCGCGATAAATTAGTCAGCGTAGAAAGAGAATGGATAAACATAGGGAAGAGATTACACCCAATATCTACCTTAGGTTTATCCATTATCTTTAAGGTATAAACTCTTCCCTATATTTATCCATTATCTTTGTTACAATTACGAATTAATGGAAAGATAGTCACGGTAGATTAGTCAGAGAGAATGGATAAAGGGAAGAGTTTAAAGGGAAAAGATGAAAATAAAAAAGTTCTTCTTGAAGAACCGAAATTTTACAATTTTTGGTTCTTTAATCACCGAAATTGTTGAATTTTTTATTTTTCAAAAATTGAAATTAGCCCGAAAATTCATTGGATTCGGTTGTTCAACAATCGAAAAAGGGTAATTGTCCTTTTTAAAAAAATTCGTTATGATATGAAAAAAATGGACAAATAGGTAATAACGTAAATTATTCGGTAGTTTTGTAATAACGTAAACTATAACGAATATATACGTAATTTTCTCAATTTTATATCCCAAAATATGTGATGTAATATCATTGGTATAGTGAATTTCATTTTACTATATCTATGGATGTAACTCTTTGTGATGATCTGTGCAAAATGTTGGTTTTTAATGTTGGTTTTTTTGTGTTATTTATTTTATGCTTTTATTTTTTTTGTTTGTCGCAGATTGTGTTTTTTCTCGCTATTTATTTGCCAAAAATAAATTCATCAAGTTTCACGCAAAACATAATAAAACTGGTATAATTTAAGCACGACAATCTTTGCCCTAGAAAATATAATAACCACTTACTCGTGTCGTGGATCGCCCCGTGCTTTTAAAATCAGATTGGTGGGTTGAACCAATCGCTTGCAGGCTTGGAACTTGAAACCCTGACTTCAAAATATTTAGACACTCATTATAAAAATTAAAGTTGAAAAAGTGGTGTACATATGGTAGATCCATAAATACTTTACAAATGAGCGATCCAAGTAATGTATTACAATATACATTATTTTTAAGTCTTAAAAACCAATTTTTTAAAAAACTATATAGGTTGAGATCATCAATTTGAAGATCAGTTCAACTAGAATTGTATTTTCAACTATCATTAATACACACAAGAGATTAACTATGTAACATCCTATCCATGTTTTTTTATTTAATTTCAAGATATCCATTAAGATACGCATGACAAATGAGTTGAAATAGTATAGGGAGGATAAATTCTTAAATTGTTGAAAACAAAACAAGAGATAATATAAATACCTGAGTTCCTATACTATGCTCCCGTAGGAGCATAGTGCACATCTGCTTCTTGAGTTAGAAGGCTTACTTGGGCGGAATCTTTCAATGTGAAGGCTAGGGAACCACAAACACACTAGACTATTATTCTCAAAAGGGCAAAAATGAATTTTAAGGTTTCTAATGCTTTCTAAAAATTGGATTGTATCAATTTAATTTTGCAAAATTATTTTTTTAAGCACGTAGAAGGTGCAATTATTATTATTATTCTCTTGGGGCTAATATTGGGATTAAAGATTTGGGTCTTGAAATCAATTCTAGATGGTAGATGGGGTCTTAACCTAGGGAGTCAATAGATAGTATACTCCCACGGGACTCCAATATCGTTTTGGCTATATAGTTTTCAGCCCTCAAACGTGTTCGGCTACAACGTCTCCAAACAGCCTACAAAACCGATATTTTATCTGTATCTCCAAACAGCTAACAAAACAAATATAATTTTGAGGAATTTATATCTCTAGCTTCTAACAAAGTAACCTTGTAAAATCCAGTCCAAGAGAGATGTTTTCACAACACTCAAGAAGCCTTACAGAGTTTAAAAGTCCAAGAAAGATTATCGTCAAGTTTAGAGAGAAAGAATGGGGTGGGGTTTGTGCTGGTTTGATTGTGTTTTCGCTTCCTCTACGTTGAGCCGGGGGGGGGGGGGGGGGGGGGCGGGTAGGTCCGATCAATATATCAAATTCGAACCCAAGGACCCGTGCCTGGTGCGCTGGGTCCCTGGCTGTGGTTCGAGCTGTGCCCCCGTGCCTGTTTGATAATACACACTCGCCAATGGCTGCCAAAGAGACCCTAGAGCCTAAATAAACAAACTGTCCCTCTCTCTCTACCAGGTTTTTGAATTCCCTCTCATAATATTTACCTCTTTCTCTCTCAACTATGTTTCAATCTCTCTCTTTCTTGTTTCATTCTTGATCCCTCTTTGGTTTGTTTACGTGTGTTTTGTTTTATAACCTTTCAAATTACAAAAGTTTAAGACAGGGAGAGTGAGAGAGTGGTGAATGGTGGATTTATTAATTTTGTTGTATATTTTTTAAAAAATGTAACTTTTGTATGACAAATTTGTAAATATTACTACAAGACAAAAGATATTTTTGTCATCTCCAAAAAAAGATAAAATTGAAAATTTAACTAAATGACAAGGGAACTCTACGAATAAAGTTTCACAACACCAACTTTCAAAATGTCATTGTACTTTTGTGAAAATTTCAAATTTGCCCATGTTTAATAGTAAAGTTACCTATTTAAATAATTTTTTAATAAAAAAATAATGATTATTTTGATAAATACAACCATCACAACCTTTCTAATTTGAACTTTTGTATTTTGAGGGGTTATTAACTCTAGACAAACTTTTATATATATATATATATATAATATTTGTTTCCATCTACTCCACTTAACAAAACTTGTACTATCTTTTAGGTACCAAAATTTGGGGTTGTGTTCTAGAACCCGGCAACCCATGATTTCACTGAAACCATCAACATTTTGGAGGGAAGGATCTAGATGTTAAAAAACTCAAAATCTTCTTCTTCTTCTTTTTTTTTTTTTTTTGGAGATAATAATCCAATCATAATTAAATGAAAATAAATTTTTTTTTTTTTTAAAAAATCTCTAGTGTTTTTCGATAAGAGAGTAAATATATAGTTTGCTCCTGAAGGATACATGCTCATAAAATATGTACCACGAGCCCTATCTCAGCAAATAAAATGGACAATGTAGTTTATGGCAACTTTATTTCTGCAAATAAGATTGCAACTACGATCCGATCAAATGCGAGGTGCCAACTATACGACCAATTATGCAATTCCATAATTTTGTTAGTGAAATAGGGTAGTTGTTTTTTATTTTATGCAAAAAAAATTGCAACCACACTTAGCTCTCAATTGAGAAATTAGACAAAAGTGACAATAGATTGGCCCTGACCCCATCCTAGGACTCTAACGGGTTGAACTGAGCCTGACCTTGGTCTAACCCCCACCCTACTCTTGAGCTAGGTCGCCACGCATGTTAATGGAGCAAGATTAGGCCAAGGAGGGCCAGGTCATTAAATACTTTTTAATTCATAACGAGAAAAGCAAAAACTAGTAGGGCAAGGCTGGACCAAGCCATGATCTATGGCACAGGCCTAGGCTCATCTCATGCGAAACACCGGTCTTGGATTTTAGCACCTGACATTCCCTCGGGCCCAATCTAGTCGGCCCAGGCTAGCTAGGAGTTCCAATGCTTTACCACCATCATAACCACCCTTTTTAAGGCCGCAAAAGTGTATCGCAAAGCTCAAAAAGGCTATTTCTTTCTTTTAGTGTAGCAAAATCACACACCGCATCGATTCAATGAAGTCTAATGGCTAAGAGTGATTGTGATATATATTTTTAAAATGACACAATTTTTAAAGTCATGATGCATAAAAAAACTCAAAATCTACTATCCAGTTCACAAATTTAGGCGGTTGAATAAGGTCATTACGAATGAAAATTGGCTTAGAAGTACTTGAATTTTGAGGTAGCATGAAAACTTGGAATTGAGCCCCTCGACCAACTCTTGAATTTGGGGAAGAAAATGGCAAGAACTTAGTTGAGTAAGTGTATTACTAAATAAATTTATCTAAATCCTATGAGACATGGACTATTGAACATTCGATCAATATTTTTTTATTTTAAAACGTGAATTATTGAACATTCGATCAATATTTTTTTATTTTAAAACGTGAACTATTGAACATTCGATCAATATTTTTTTTATTTTAAAACGTGAACTATTGAACAATCGATCAATATTTTTTTATTTTAAAATATCCATCATTTTTTAATTTTAAAATACCCATCAAAAGACATGCGAGTTGGAATAGTTGTAAATAGGTAAATGTTAAATAGTCTATCTCCTAAATTATTTCCTTAGGTTCTCTTTATCATTGCCACTAAAAAAGAAGCGAACCAATCCCAATATTCCATCCATCGCAAGGGATATAGATTTTAAGTAAGGGAAATGACGTAATGGAAAGGATCTTACCCGCAATATTTAAATCTTAGCCATGAGATTTCAAATTGGATGACTAAGAGTGCCCATGACCTCTTTTACATCATAAGTAAATGGTATGCACTCCAGAAGAAAAGGAAAATCTATCAAAATGCACTCAAGATACTAACTATTTTACTTATTCTTTTGTTTAATTTCAAGCATCCAAAATATATTATGTTCCCACAGAGCATATTATCCATTTAGTCCTCTGGGGCGAAACTCAAGATAGAAGCAATTTTAGGGACCCAAATTTTAGAGATGTAACATCATCAAGCCATCTTGTCAAAAAAAACATCATCAAACCATGGACTAACCTCAAAAAAGAAAGGTTAAAATCACTCTCTGTGCACTTAAAAAAAAAAACCTTAATATTGAACTTTGTCTATCCAATTTATCGAGGCTGAGATCTAAGTATAAGGAAACTTGAAATCCAAGTTTTATCTTTTGAAAATAATCATCTAATGATTCTTAATTTTCAAAATTTTAGATTAAAAAAATTCCTCTCAATTCAATTTTCTATTAGAGGGAGTAAATGAATACTATTATCACATAATATACGCTCCCTTTCAAGAACCCTCCAAATAGACATGATTATGAGTTGGAAAAGTTGAAAATGGGCAAAATGTTAGATCAAATGTTTCAAGATACTCCATCCGTATAGCAAATAGCCCTATCCGAATTGGAAATCAGCCGAGAACAACCTATTTTTATTTTCTGGATGTATTCCTATGTCCTTCTAAATTTTGGGATTGTATTCTATGAGATCTTAGCCATTGGATGTGACTTCCGACAGCTCAAAGTGTATCACATAGTTCAAATTTTTTTATCATGGACTTTGTGCCTTGTTAATAAACAGCCCTAGCGACCCGATTTAACATCCAACAGTCGATAATCAATGTGACTTATTTGTATGAAAAATAGATGGCCTTATTGTATATTTTTCCATAGGTTGTTATTTTGCGTTTTCAGATATATTCTAATGATTTAAGAAATTTTTTTATATATGGTGTCTTCCTTATATTAAAGAAGTATGATGCACAGTAAAAATCTACCCAAAAAGGTTATTCCAACTTTAAAAAACTATATGCTTGATCATCCTGCCCTCGAGATATATGGACATAAAAAAAAGAATTCAAGTCTTAAAAATAATGTATCTTTTAACGAATTATCTATAACATCCATTTTCAAATTTTTCAAATGCTTATACATCTGTCCAATCCACACCATATTTGGAGCTCTGAAATTTATAATTAGGGAGAAATACGTTTAAAGCTATCGTAAAGGTTTATAGCACTACATTTGCATCTTTTAGCCATATTTATAAGTGTGCCTACTTTGATAATTCAAATGGATGATCCAACTTGAGATTTGTGGGTGGATGATCTACCCAACACATCTAAATTTTTAATCTATGTGTTAGATATTTAACAAAGGAAAAAGTTTATATAAGGGCGAGGCCCTAAACAATCAAATTAAAGCGTATCTCAACCCAAAGAAGTTGTTTCGATGCCCAACAAAATCTTCAAATTGATTATCTCGAATTCAAGATGTATAGACATGAGAAAAAATGGATTTCAAGTATTGGAAATAGTGCATCTTTTAATGCATTTTTGGACAATCAATTTCACAGTTTTTCAAGTATTTATATATATGCTCGATCTACACTATTTTTTAAGCTTTAAATTTTTTAATTAGAGATGGAAATAATTTTTCAAGCCATCACAAAGATTTCTAGAATGAAACAATATATTGGACACTATTTGAAGGTGTGCATTACTTTGATTGGTTAGGGCATCGGTCTTATACAAGCCACACCCTTTAATAAAACTAAGTGTATTTCGATAAGTTACCAAGATGGATAGAAATGAGAGAAAGTAGATTTAGGTAGGCTGATCAATCTAGCACAACACCTGTTAGGATGTAAGAGTTAGTTCAAGGGAAAGCTCACAAAGGTCAAGAGGTAGGCCTAAACGACATGGTTGAAAGTAGTGAAAAAATATATTGGGACTTATGGCTTCACTTAAGGTACTTAATAAAGCAAGACCATGATTTGTGTAACCGACACTAAATAATTGAAAAAAAAGG
The DNA here is from genome assembly GCF_054954075.1 of Amborella trichopoda. Classification (NCBI taxonomy): domain Eukaryota; kingdom Viridiplantae; phylum Streptophyta; class Magnoliopsida; order Amborellales; family Amborellaceae; genus Amborella; species Amborella trichopoda. The sequence goes on from NC_142344.1 coordinate 3,040,384, forward strand.
TGTAGTTGGCATACGGATGCATCCGTAGATGTAGAGGTAAGGTGTGCCTTCAAATTTTATCATGGTATATAATTTTGTTGTAAAATATTTCTAAGATTATCTCAAAATCTATTTTTATATCTAATTATAAAATTTTAAATTTCAAAAATAGTAAAAATCAAGTAGATCTATAAACATATGAAAATCTTAAAGATGGACGGTGTAGATAATATATTGTAAAATGCACTATTTGATGTCTAGATGATCAATTTCAACATCAAAACTACTTTTTTCCGATAGATTTTTGAGAGGGATCTGTAGTTCTACATCCTCATATAAACTTTTTTCTTGAAAAAAAGGATAATAAGATGATAATAACATGGGACACGTAAAACACATGCGACTGCTGGAGTGAGTGACCTGTGCGACGATGCAACCTTTTGGCATTTCGTTATCCGCGAACGCCCCAGTAACTGAAAATCAAAGACAAATTATTTCCTGCGAAAAATTGATTGAAAGGCAAATACTATGCGCCTCTCTCTCTCTAGAACCAGGAAGAAGGCCACTCCTCTCTCTAAAACCACAGAAATCAGGAGAGAAAACCATTCTGTTTCATGGCACCTCTTCAAGCTACTCATCACATCTCCATCCTCCAAACCAGAACTAAAATGCATATTCAAAATCACCGAAACCCTAACCCTAATACGACCCAAGATGCTCTGCAATCTCCGCCACTTCCTCGTCCGAAAATTTATGGGATTCTCTCACTTTTCCCTCTGCAAATTTGTAGAAGTCTCTGCAAATTCTGGCCGAATTGACGTCGCCACTGAAGCTTTTCAAACACTTCGTGCGCTTTTCTCTGAAATTGCGCCTCCAGTTCATGTTTATAATGTCCTTCTGAGAGGATTTCTTTGGAAAAACATGCCAGAAAAAGTGCCTGAGATTTACAGCGACATGCTTATTTTGGGGGTCTCACCTAAAACTCACACAGTGAACATATTTTTGTCATCTCTCTGCAATTCTGGTCGGCTAAGCGATGCTCGTCAACTGTTTGATCAAATGCATTCCAAGAGTTGTAAACCCAATCTCTTCAGTTTTGGGATCATGGCTCGTGGCTATTGCAGAGCTGGGTGCTCAAGCAAAGCTCTAGAGCTTATAAATGAGATGGATAAATTTGGGTTTTCCCCTAACCAGGTAATCTATAACACCATTATATCTGGCTTTTGCAGAGAGGGGAAAACAGAGGAGGCAGAAAAATTGGTTGGGGCAATGGAGTCAGCTGGTCTGTTTCCTGATATCGTTACCTTCAATGCACGGCTTTCTGCTCTTTGCAAGGCCCAGAAGGTTCTAGAAGCTTCTAGAATCTTCCATGATATGAAGATGGATGATGGTCTTCCATCGCCCAATGTAATCAGTTGCAGGATAATGCTTGATGGGTTCGGCAAAAATGGGTTCATGGAGGAGGCCCTGGCTCTTGTCGAGTTGATGAAAGATAATGGGTTTTTCAACTCAGTCGAGAGTTATAATATATGGATTCATTGCCTGGTAAATAGTGGGAACCTCTATGAGGCCCAACTTGTTCTAAAAGAAATGGCAGAAAATAGGGTAAAGCCTGATATTTATTCATATAACATATTGATGGGTGGGCTATGTAAAGATCACATGATGGGTGATGCTCTAAACCTCATGAATTCCATGAAATCCGATGGGATTTCGCCAGACCACGTCTCTTTCAACACTTTGCTTCATGGGTATTGCTCCAAAGGTATGGTTTCAGAAGCCATTGAAGTCCTTAATGAAATGAGCTCTAAGAAATGCTTTCCAAACACTGTAACCTGCAACATTTTGTTGCAAAGTCTATGGAGAGAAGGAAGAGTTTTGGAGGCTAAGCGGTTTTTACAGAGGATGAGTGAGAAAGGCAGGATCCCGGATACCATGACATGTAACATAGTGATCGATGGCTTATGTAAGAGTGCGAAGTTAGATGAGGCCATTACGATCATGGATGGTATGTGGGAGCACGGGTCTGCTGCTCTTGGAGACCTTGGAAATGCAGTTCTAGGGCTTGTGGATTCGAATAGTTGTAGAAAGTGTCTACCAAATGTGGTCACTTACTCGTTGCTTATAGATGGTTTGCTCAAGGCTGGGAGATTAGAGGAAGGAAAGAAGAAGTTCATGGAAATGGTTGGGAAGAACATAGCCCCTGATGAATTTATATACAACATTTTTATAGATGGCTATGTTAAGAATGGGAAACTCTCGACTGCTTTTAGGGTTTTGACTGATATGGAGAAACAGGGTTGCAAGCCAAGCACCATAACCTACAATTTGTTGGTCATGGGATTGGCTGGTGAGGGGAAGATATATGAAGTCCATGGGCTGATTAGAGATATGCAAAACTTGGGTGTTTTTCCTGATATATTTACTTATAACGGCTTGATCAGTGCCCTGTGCGAGGGAGGAAGGGTAAAAGAGGCTGCTTCACTTTTGGATGAATTGTTGAATAGGGATATCACTCCAAACTCTTCTTCTTTCAAGATGATAATTCAAGGTTTTTGCAAGGCTGAGGACTTTGGGGAAGCGTGGCAGGTTTTTGAAAGAGCTATAATCATATGTGGTGCCAAAGAAGATCTATATAGTTCAATGTTTAACGGATTATGTGTGGGTGGGAGGGTTTCTGAAGCTCGAGGCTTATTTGAAACCATCTTAGAAAGAGGAATCAATTTTAAAGGATGCTCTTATACAAGCTTAATACAGAATTTCTGCAAGGCAGGCAATTTTAGAGGGGCACAAGAGATACTCGAGAAGATGAGGGATAAAGGCTGTGTATTCAACCCTGCCGCATTCTTGCTGGTGGTTGAGGCTTTGGAAAAGAATGGTCACAAGCATGATGCCGATAAGCTTGCAGAGGAAATGATGGAAATGGCTGAAAGGTACGAGGAATTGAAAGCCTTGGGGCTAAAGAGGGAGAAGAGGACTCGGAAGGAGGGATTGGATGGGAAGAAATCAATAGGGAATCATTTGAAGGAAGATGGGAGTGGTGGAAGTGATTGGCAGTCTTTGTTGCACAGGTATGCTCAAATATTGAATTTAGCACGAAAACAACGAACTCTTTTAATTTTAGAAAAACAAGAATTAAAGAAAAATGGCTTTTAGGCATTTTAAAAAATGCAAAAAAATAAAGAAAATCAAATATATTCAACAAATAGCTCTCTTTAACATAGACAATTTACTATATCTCTCTTATGAGGGTCAAAGATATTTCTATTGGAACTGTTCCATGCATAGCTATATTAGAAATCGGTGTGGCTGATACTCTGCCCCTTTATCTGGCATTTCAAGTTTTTTGCCTTAACATCTTACCCTGTTTCCTTTTTTTCTTGCTTTTGTCTAACTTTTTACTCTAGAAATTCTCCCCTTATTTTTCGTGATGTATTTATGGCATTTTTCATATATGTGGATGAGTTTATCACTCCAGAATCGTGTCTCCTTTTTTTAGTTCATCCATGAGAGATTGGTTGTAATGTGTATTGTTGCTGACCTTACTGCAGGGATGATGGAAGTGGAATTGCAATGAAAGTGCTGAAAAGGATCCAAAAAGGTTGGGGTCAAGGAGCTATACCGACCTCTCCTCCCCCAAAACACGACATTCTTGAGGATTGGGAAGAATTTGCATGATGCAATTTTCTATAAAGATTTTGTTCTGAGAATGCATGACATTTATGTTTCAATGCCATTTTACAATAATCAAGCTTAATGATGGCTAAGGAACGAATGCCCGTGGGAGTGGGAGCGGGAGCAGGAAATGCCCACAGGATTTGGATATGGTTTGGGGTGCAATTGTGCAAAGATTCCTCGTCTCAGTAATCACTGGGGGTGTGTTGATTCTTAAAATGGGAAGGCCACTCCAATATAAAATATTGGACTTAAGCTTTCAATTGCATGGTAAGAGGTTTACGTTCTTGTCATGGTCGAGTGTATTCATTTGTTTATTGATGTTGGATTCATCGGAAGTTTTTGGTCATGAATCCACAAGCCACAATACACACAATATATGTTATGTATGTTCTTCACACTCAAGCAATCATTGTATAACATCACAGAATCCAGAAGTGTATTCCTACTAGTATAGTTTAGTTTTAGGTTATAGATCAAAATCACTGCCTTAAAGATTTTTCCATATCGTCTATGTAACAGGTTCATTTATACGTGGATATTCAACAGAAAAGAAAGAAGATAGCCTCAATGGCCTTGTGGTTATGGATTCCAATCAGGCTTTCTAGTAACACTCCGTCAAGGGATTGCAAATTAGCCTGGTGGGAAACTTTGCCTTCCGCTTAGGGGAGGATTTAGTGGACCCACAGGCCTTGAATTGCTTGTGGGACAGGGATTTATTATGCTCTCTCTCTCCCCCCACACCCCCCTCCCCCCTCCCCGAGACTTGTGCGAACTTTACGAATTATGCCCATATGGTGTGATAGATGATGAATTTTGAATCCACTCAGCTTCATCTGAAAAGTGATGAATCACTCAAAATCTTTCCATTTTGACCATTTGATTCAAGGAGTCCACACAATAGAAAAAAGAATTGCTGAAGAACATGGCCAATTCACGCATTGCTGCATCTTTGTATATGTAAAATATGAATTTGATTCAAATATGCATCTGCTCAATCAACACCGCACTGCTGCACTGCCTATTTGAGCTGAACCTTTGTTGAGCTGGCTTGTTGGCTGGGTGCTTTGGAAGTTTGGAACACACGGGAATGACGAATACACACAAAAAACCACAACACTCTCAAATTACGAAATGCATGACCTTCCAGACTATATGCTATATACAACATCCAAAACTGTTATATTTTTCAATGGTGCATTTTCTCACCATAATCTTTCTCGATTTCCTGCAACTGTTGCATCAATCATTCTTCGACCACATTCTTTACTGTCCTCACTGGACTCACCATTGTTGAACCAAACATGCTATGGATTCATGCTAGGTGGAAGCATGGGCATGACACGATGCCATCCCTCTTGTATTTAGGAGTTTAATGACCAATCAAAGTCTTGATAGACAATATTAATGGGGGCCCCATCACTCAATAAATGAGTCAAAAGACCTGCTTTAGTTGCATCTGTGTAGTTTAGTACCCAGTTCAAAATTTCTCTTTCCTGACCAAAATCTGCACTGAACCTGGCAGATCACAAATCTAGCATCAGAATAAAACCGTTGACATTCTTTCTTTTTTTGTTTGTGTGTGTTTTTGTTTTCTTTTTTTTTTTTGGGGGGGGGAGGGGCGAGAGAGAGAGAGAGAGAGAGAGAGAGAGAGAGAAATTGCTAGCATCACTTTTTGTGTGTGTGTGTGTGTTTGTGGGTGTGAGAGAGAGAGATGCTCAACTTGTTAGATGGATTATGACAGAGATGAGCAATTAATTGCTCTTTTGTGTTCAGATGGATTTTGTTGGATTATGACATACCATTTCATGATTCTTGTGAGATAAACAGTCCTCTTCTCTAAATTCACTGCCATCCCATCTCCATGGAAAAATTCTCTTGTGGCATATCTTAGTTCTGCTTCAATTCCTTCGGCAGAAAAAAACCTAACTGTTGGGCTTGATCTTGTTGCATTGCACAATCCAAAGTGAATTAATGGGTTCAACTTTGGAAGGGAGGCCTGAAATAGCACATCATTTGAATATATTTAGGTGTCTTGTAACAGCATTTAGTTTCTTATGCATATACATCATATAGGAATGTCTAGGATTTGCTCACTTAGTTCCCACTATCTTAAGTCTGTTAACTCCCACTTACCCAATAAAAGTCTGTTAACTCCCAGAAATTTTGCCAATAATATTGCATTGCCCTATTTTGCAAATCCTTTCTAGGCAGGGGCAGTTTTGATCATTTGCCACCAAATTATAATTTGGAAACATGCAGTTCAGATTCCTATGTTGAGCTTCAAGACATGTATTGTGTTGTCACCAGTTTCAATGGGGCACTAAAATATGTCTCCTGCTTCTCACTTTATGGTTATTTTCAGACTTTCCCTTTGACTGATGAGTGATGACTAAAACAGCCTGCCCAAAAATGATTTGCCTAGACAGTAGGATGATACATGTGTAAAAAACTCTTAAATTCTTTATCGAGATGAACAAACTTCACTCGGTCTTAAAAGTATTATATTACGTGATAATGCCATGTTATAAAATATGGAGAAATAACAGAAAAAATTGTGTGAAGTTTGGTGGGTCACTAAAGATGGAAGATAAGAATTTTTTGTACCTCCAGTCGCTTGTCACTGGCATGAAAAGGTCTTGCCAAAGTATATGGTTGCCTCCTGTTGCCTCGGAGGATTCCATTCTTTATTGCTGATAAAGAATATGGGTAGCCTCCTACTATGTACTGAAACTCTCCGAAGAAGGTTCTCCGATCAATTACTCCCCCAGGTTCTCCAATCCTTATGACTGCATGGATCACCATTGCGTTGTAGAGATTTAGGAAAAAAGCAAGCCTCTGGTTGTCTTTGAGTGCTAGGATGTCTGTGCGTTGTAGATCCTGTACAAGATTTGCATATCTGCAAGATAGTTCACCAGTTATTGAGATAGAATGGAATTAAAATTGTAATGAGAAAATTGTTGGGCATGCTAGATATTTCATGAATATTAGCCAGACAAAATTACTTGGGTATTTGAATTCCGACAGGAACGTAATTTATGGCTTCAGAGATAGTTGAAACTTTCTTTCCACAAATAATAGATGGTAATATTCATTGTCCAAAGTTTTTGAAGTATGTGAACGAGGTTCACTTTATGGGAAATATGGTAATGTTGCTATTGTAGTGACAAATATTGTATATGTAAGGAAACAGGCTTGTGTCAAGACGTTTCACAGTCCAACATCTAAAGTTCCATTCCTATGAGTAACCTTTTAAAAGTATATGTAGGGATGATAAGTTTGTAGACGCGGAAAGTAATCCACAAAAACAAGAAAGAAAAAATAACAAAAGAAAAAGACAACCAACCATAATGCAAAGATATGCGTGGTTCGACAACGTGCTTACGTCAACGGGAGATGAGAGCTTCTTTACTGGCAATGGAGAATAGGGTTACAATAGCTTTCTTCCTCACACCTCTCTGTTCTCTCTAATTACAAAAAAATCTACGTTTTTCCTTTGACCCTAAATGAACTCCCTTTCGCAACAATATATATTAAATCGCAGCAATGTATATCGAGTCACAACAATATATATCAAGCCCTTCGGGCCTTCGGCCCTCCGGGCCTTTAATGGCCCTCCGGAGTCGTCTTTTTTACTCTACCTGGACAGATCTATTTCCTCATAATACAAGATATCAATCCTCAACAAAGTTAATTCTTAAGAAGTTTACATTTGAATTCATTTGGGTTGTGACTCTTGTGTCAATAGCGATAAGTTCCACTATTACCCTAAATGAACCCCCCATCGCAGCAATATATATTGAATCGCAACAATGTATATCGAATCACAACAATATATATCAAGCCCTTCGGGCCCTCGGCCCTCCGGGCTTGTAATAGCCCTCCGGAGTCGTCCTTTTGACTCTACCTAAACAGATCTATTTTCTCAGAATACAAGATATCAATCCTCAACAAGTTAATCCTTAAGAAGTTTACATTTGAATTCATTTGGGTTGTGACTCTTGTGTCAATAGTGATAAGTTCCACTATAATATTTAATTTGTTCCTCTTCATATTCATTCCATGTAAAATCTTGAAATTGAAAAGATTACCTTGAGAGTGGAAAGCTGTTATGCTAAAATGGTGGAGGCGGCTGCTTGTCTTTTGATATCAAAATGCTCAATTGTTATCCGAAAGCTCATTTACAAATGTAGCATATATCATGGTTTAAATTATCAAATTTGTAGATAGGGGCAATGACTAGTAGTTCATTTTGGGCCAAGGTCGAGTGTCTGAAGATGAATTTTCATAAATCAAACTGAATCTTATGTTGGTATGGGTTAATTGTTCATGAGCTTCATAAGAATCCTAAAAGTTCACCTTAACATCATACTAATGCTCTTATGGCTGGCATTTTTCATAGATTCCGGTTTTTTATTCATTTCAATGGGGAGCTATACTTTGGTACATTTGCTTCTGGAGATGTCTAAACTATTCTTTCATATTAGAAGCTGATATATATATATATATATTTTAAGTAAAGGTGACTGATTGTTCTAATATATTATTGGCAGGTTAAGTTATAAGCAAATGGGTTGGTAGGATTACCTTCGGAATTCTTCACTGTTGCTAATACGGTGATAATCCACATTGCAGCGGTCATCTGTTGCATAGGCCTCGAGTATGGCGGACATTATTTTATTGAGCTTCTTTCCAACCACTTGGGCTGACTCTGGTTCATCATCATTTGTACATCCTCGGAAGTTGAAGCATTTGGGTATGGTGGGTTCGTGTTCGAGGAAACGATAGAAATGGTTTCCATCTTCGAAGTCATTTTCCCTGAACAGAGGTGATTATCAAAAAGAGAAAGTAGGAGCTTTAACTGTTGCTGCTACTGTCTTTCATTTCTTGTGCTATAGTACTGTATTTGTAGTGATATAAAATTATAGTTGATGATACATTGATACTTACTGGAATACATGATGGAAGAAATGCTTCCTCGCGAGCTGTTTCCCCATTTCGATAGCCTGCATGTGCCATATGAGACCATTGAGAAACAGCAGATGAAGATTGTTCTCGAGCCCTATATTTCTATTTGAGTTGGGTATCCTACATGAATTACCATGTGGTAGTAAATGATATAGTTCTGATTATTATTTTGAATTTTCTGGAATAAGCCAGAAACCATGCTAGGCCGCTGTGCATTGTAAAGAATGGTCTCGATTGTTGCCAATCTCAATCGATGATCCATGCAGGTCTGCCTTTAAACATCAGGAGTATTAATTTGACATTAACTGTGCTTCATTCCAGAACGTGTAATGTCCAATGATGGCATGTTTATACTATGATTTTGAGGGCTAAGCTGATGTTTTTCAGCACATGCCCAAGCATAAGAAGCCTCGCTGGGATTGATGGAGCTGGTATTTTTTATTTGCAATATCTTAAATCACCAAAGAAACATTTGAAAAAGTTTTTCCTTCATTTTTTTTCTAATAATCCCAATATATAAATGGGATTTGGGACGATTCTTTTAACTTACTTGTGATGTTCACAAGGAGAGAGAGAGAGAGAAGGCGGGAGGACGGGGTTCATGGGTGAGAAAGAGAGAAATAACATGGGGCATTTCTAGGGTCATTCGAAAAAGTAAAAAAAGATAAATATTATAATATGTACAAATGAAAAGGGGGTTAAATGTTATTTTCTTTTCATTTGTAGAGGGTCTATGGGCTTTCAAATAATCTGAGGGTTATCTGGGATTATAATTGTTCAAAGGGGAGTATATTTGTTGTTTTCCAACTTTTTAATATGAAATTCTGGAAATCACTTTAGAATCACCCCACAAGTATTTCCAATCAAAAGGTATGGATTTTGAGTTTTTTTTAAGTATTTTATATCAGATTACTCCAAAATGGTATTTGTTTAATCTTAGGATGTTTTTCTTAGGCACTCTGTCTTATAGATTACTTGGGAATTCTTTTTTTTTAGAGGTTGGTCACAAGATTGAAGTTACATCATAACATAAAATTTAGGGTCTTAAAACATTCTACTTGAGGAGTTGAACCCCATATGCTCCCGACGGAGCATAATCTTTGGCCTATGATAAGTGTCAACTTTGCATCGACAAGCTTTGAGACCTTCACTCTCCGATTTTTACTTGGAGGCATTAAAGGGGAAAGTTTTGGTCCGCTCCTACAAACTTGGCGAAAATGCCCTTCTTTAAAAAGACCTAAAGTTATATGAAGAAAAATCCCTCTTTTTCTATTACCTCATGCAAAAGAGGCTGAGTGGCTTATATAAAGCAAGTGCTCCACTCAAACTAGCTCTAAAACTTGATGCATATTTCCAAATTTTGGTTAAACTTTTATGGCGTGTTTGATTGGTGGAAGCCACATCTTCTAGAGCTTCTGAAGTGGCAGCTTCCATGGTGAGCAAGGAAGCCACCGCTTCCCTTTTACACACTACTTTGGCAGTCATAGGAAGTGGCAACTTCTAAATAGCAGCACTTCCCATTATCGGACACTGGAAGTGCTACAATTAGGGATAAATGTGGCTTTGCAACCTGCAGCTCCCCATTATCATACACGCCCTTAAGATAGTTAAAAGTGAGTTATATACATGGATGTCAGAGCAACAATTTCAAAGTTGACAAAAATTACCCCTGGAATTCAAAGGATCAAGTCTGACTAAATTATTTATAAAAATCTAACAATAAACGCGAACCCGATCTTGACTTAATGAATTTTATGATGAATGAATTTCAGTAGCCAATAAAGAAGAAAACATGCATAATTTCAAACCTTCACCTAACCAGGGACCAGAGTTTCTTACATACTGATCCAATTTTCAACCTAATTTTTCACTTACTTCATTTTAAAAAAATTTTATCCAAATTTGGATATTCATTCGAAAATTTTGGATGAAGTATCACAAAAATAAAACCCTAACGAAATTAAGTCTAAATTTCGGTTAAAGTATGAAATATTAATGCAAATTTGGAGGCCCAAAGAGCATTTTAGCCCTCAAAGCGGTCCATCATGGACTGGATTTCGGCCGAAATAACACTGAATTTCGCCAAAATATTAGTGTTGGACACTCATAATTAAAGGGCCTGAGCAAATAATTACACCACGCGTTCCAGGCATTAATTTTGCAAAATTTATGGAGCCTATCATGGCTTAGAGCTCGTACATAATTAAAGGGCCAGAAAAGGACACTAAAAAGTAGAGACTTTCTAACGTAAGAACGTTAAAAGTATTTTGTAGGTCGGGGGCTTTATCAAAAGGGATTGTATGCAATAAGATCATTTGCCTATTGTACATAATCATCTAATGTGAAATTTGAGAGCTTAGATGTGTTGTAAAGCACAAAATATTTTTTTTTGAACTCTTAGCTATTGCCTACAAAGCAGTACCTCAAGTTAAGGCAACTCGGAAAACTACAGCTCCTTCTTTTCTAGTAAATTTATAAATCGATCATCTTAACTTCAAAAATACTTGGGGAAACAAAGGTTTCAAGCCTTAAAAGTGGTTTAAGCTCTATATCATGTGATGCATTTTCTGAACATATATTTAAATCTAGATCTGAAACATTTTTGGAGCTTCAAATAATGACAAAAATAATTTTAAGGCCACTACAAAGATTTCCCATTCCGAAAATACGTGCTCTAGTAGGACCAATGAGATGTGAATTTACAACGCCTTGTAAGTCTCTCATAAAGGTCATAAACCACACCCAAAAGCAAAAGGGGCATGAAAAGACTTTCTCAGCATAAAATAAGGTACGCAAACACTGTTCAACGATATCCTACCAAACACAAGAGAAGAAAACCATATCCCACTTTTGTTATTGACTTGTCAGCGTAATAAACCTTATACTAAAACTAGGGTGACCCAATCTCTCATAGGATAGGAGTAAAGGGGTAAACAGAAAATAACTGATCACACAAGACAATAGAACTTCAATTATTTGGGAAAAGGGTCTGGTTTTCCCCTCCATTTGGAGGAAGGAAACTATCTCGTTCATTGAAACAGTCAACATTTTTTAAACGGTTACTTTTTTTTTCAAAAGAATTTGAATTAGTTACTTTTCCAAAGGGTATTTGTAGAATCACTTATTGAATCAGAAATTCCCATTTAGAAAATGGGTGGATCTAGTTGGAGAAACCCGGGAATCATCTCGATTCCCCTGGTTCTATACTTTTTTCTTTTAAATTTCTTTATATTAAACAGCCAGATACAACTCGGAAGCTCGAAAAGGTGACCCAATGCCTTTTCTTAAACCACTGATGTGAAGTTTTAAGTATTTTTTCACTAAATTAAAACTCATTATAACGGTTACTAAAATTTAACGATTTTTAAATGACCCAAGCATTATTCGATTTTAGATCCCTTACATAGCTGGTTAGTAATGGTAAAAAGCTGAACTCCTTTCCAAAATTTCTTGAATATTGTTGTCTTTTCCTCAATAAGAGGATCAAGACAAGAAAAGATGCTCAATTTTGGGAGCTAAATATACTTGTCAAAAAAAAACTAGGACCTAAATATGGGGATAAAGTAAAACGGTCAAAACCATTTATTCAGGATTCTTTGCTTTAAGCAACCGTTGAGATACCTAAAGCCTTCTTATTTTGCCATCATTTGGTAATTAAATTTTAATATTCTCCAATAGACAAAGCAGCCAAATTGACTATTAAACTTTGGGGAATTTATCTAAATACCAATGGAAGGACTAACATTCAATTTAATTTTAAAATCCCCATCAAGATCATAAATAATTCTTCTTCCGGTGTACTTTTGATAAATTTCTCTTAAAAATTGCAATTTTCCCAATCTGAAAAACATCAAATTCTGGCCAAATTTAGGATTTTAATTCATTTTTTTTAAGAGGGAAAAGAAAAGATTCCATTAAACCATTCTCTGATTTTAGCCACAAAAAAGACAAAATAAGCTAAATTACATACTTTCGGGGGAGAAAACAAAACGGAGAATCCAATAATCCCTTCTGAAATCTTAAGCACAACAAAGAAACCACCGAAATCTATCTGAAATTTCAACGAAATTTAGGATAAAATTCGCTCTGAATCACGTCCTTTGGTTCTGACTTTCTGTGTCACCTGACACTTACTGAAATGAACCAGACCCAACTCCAATATCCAAACTTCTCTTGAAAAAGTTCTCCATTTTTGCAAGAAAACACATGAAAAAGAACAAAAAGAAAAAGAAGAAAATCAGCCTTAATTAATATTTGACAGAGAAAACACAGGTAAAAAAAGACTTTCCCAAAAAAAAAAGTTCTTGAGAAAAAAAAACACGGAACAAGAAACACCCAATAAAACTTACAGAAAAAAACACAGAATCAAACTTACCCAAAGAAAACGTAGAAAACGCAGAATCAAGGAAGCTTCGTAAACAAGTAAACATAACAAAAGACCAAAAAAAATTACATGGAAAACAGAGAACACAGAACCAGAGAAGTTATAGCAAACAAGTAAAATTGCCTAAAAACATTTACAGACAAACCAAAGAAAACAAAGAACCAGAGAGTTACAGTGAAGAAGTAAGCGTACCTTTTTTCTCCCACAATCCATGTGTTGAATCAAGACCTCCACCGCTTCACCACCAGAAAAGCAATTCTTCACAATCTTCATCTTCATGATCCTATCTTGTATAGGGAGCTTCTGCCTCAAAACCCTAGCTATACCTAACAGTTCATCTTGCTTGTGCTCTTCATCTGGATCGTCGAATCCATAAACGGGTGGTTGAGGAGCTTCAGGTGGGCACTTACCGGCCGTTAATTCAAGCAATCTCCTCTCGAACTGGCCACTGTTTCTCAGGGAATTCAGAGCCACTAATCCTCCAAAAAGCTGCTCATTGAAGAAAATTTGAGGAACAGAGGAGCTACCAGTTCTCTGTAGAAGCTCATTTTCTCTCGATGGATAAACATCGATGTTGATTTCGACAAAATTTAGGGCCTTTTCTCTGAAAAAAGCCCTTACAGCGCTGCAATCTCTGCAATTTGACCTAGAAAAGAAGGCGATCCTTCCTTTGAACTCAGGTTCTTTAGCTTTTAACTGGACTATTACCTTTAAACCAGTTAGGTTAAACTGCTTCACTGTAGAGATTTTCTCTGCCTCATCTGGTTCGCTATCCTTTAGGGAAGAAATGCGCTTGACTATTGCTGAGGATAAGCTGTTGCTTCGTTCCTTAATGAATTTTCCGAAGGACGGCATGTCTCGGGTTTCAGAAATAGAGCGCTCCGTTTGAGGTTCTGGGGTTTTGTTACGGTTTTTTGGCTCAGAGAGAAGCCCTTGGGGAACCTCTGGTTGAGGAAGCCATGAGTGGGGCTTTAAGAGCTTCTCTTCGTTTCTGTAATCAAGGGATTTGCTCTTATGGCGAATACTTTTGTCGTTCTCTTCATCTGAGCTGTTATCACAGGTTAATGGCTTTTGTGAATGAGTCTCAATTACTCCATTTGTAATGGAGCGATCTTCGTGATCAGTGACTGTTTCATCGCCATTTTCTCTCTCTAAACTGCGATCTTTACATTCTTCGATTGAATTCTCACCATTTTCAAGCGAATCACGAGCTTTTGTGACGGGTTCTGCACCATTTTCTTCATCTGGTTCAGATTTTGACGGTTCTTTACTAACCGTAACCCCGTTTTTGTTGTTTCCTCCATCAAAACCATTCTCCACAGGGGCCTTCTCATCTGAAACCTCCATTATACCATTTATCAAGGATCCTTCACAAACCGTAGCTGATTTTTCGCCATTTCCTTCATCTGAATCGCTAAAAGATTTTGAAAACTCATCTCTCAATGAAACTCTACGGCGATCACTAGTTCTTGGGCGTGAATCCATGGCTTTTGAACCATTAGGAACCTCAGAAGCAGGAAAATCCAATTCTGATTTAGCTACTTCCTCCATTTTCCTCCGGTTTCTTCTGATTTTAGAGGAGTGACGGCCAGAACTACAACGCTGAAGCCATGAAAGCATAGGAGCTAGAAAAAAAAGTATGGGAACAAGCTCAAAGGAAACGGACGCTACAGAGAACGATATAATGGAGAATAAAGAGAAATTGGCACCTAAAAACGAGAAACAATAAAATGGAGAATAAAGAGAAATTGGCAGCTAACGACGAGAAAAGAGCAGGTATGGAAGCAGAACAATTAAAATGAAGAATCAGAGCAGGGAAGCCTAAGAGGAGAGAGAAGCCATTGAAACAGAGAGAACAGGAAGCAACAAGGAGAAAAAACTGAAAGAAAAAGAGAGGACAAAATGGAGAATAAAACAGAGGAAAAGACTGGGAGAAAAGGAACGAGAAAAGCTAAATAACAGGAAGAGCGATGAAAACTAATGGAATCGTTTAGAGAGAGAAAGAGGCTAAAAGATGATGGGTGTTGAGAGAGGAAGAGAGCGATGAAGGCGGAGGGATTTATGGTGAAGGGATACGCATGAGAAGGGGTCAAATTACGGTTGCTGTTATGACCTCTCTCTCTCTCTCTCTCTCTCTCTCTCTCTTTCTCTCTAAAAAAGACTCTGTATTACTACTATATGGGGAAGCGACCTCCTCTCGATCGTATACAGTACGACCGCCCCTCTATTTTTGAATTCCTCTCTCTCTCTCTCTCTCGTTTCCACAACGAGTTCACGTAGCCTCTAAAACGAGTCTCACACTTTTTAAATAGTTGTTTCAGTACTAGAAATCTGAAAATTTATTTTTATCTTTAATCATAAAATTTAACGATTTAAAAATAGTGTAGGTTGAGCGCATAAATATATATATATATATAAATAAAAACATTTGAAAATCTTAAAAATTTACCACCTAGATAATACATTACAAGATGTATCATTTCTAATATTGAAAATCTAGTTTTTCCCATATCCATACATCTTGAGGTCGGCAAGATCGAATTGAGGGTCTTCAAGCATTGAAACAACCTCCTCTAGTAATGTTGTGAGGTGTGGCTTAATTTGATTGTTTAGGGACTCACTATATTAAACTTTTTTCGAAATTAAAAATAGCGTTTTAAAATGATAAACTTATATATAAGACTATCGATTTTTTTTTTTTTAAAGAAAAAACTCCAAACAATACACTTAAACAACATAACTATTTTTGACCGGCAATACCCCTCACCGGTTCGGTGGCTAGTTCTATCGTAATAACATCTATTAAGACTCGCACTCTGCATCTCTCTTTATGTTATAAGTGTTTCCAAAATCATTGATCAATAAGTGGAATTGGATTCGAATATAGAGAGGATTTATAGTTGAAACACTTTGGAATTGCTTTCAATAACTATTAACATCACTTACGTTTAGTATTATGTGATTACAATCATTCCTAGTCGTCAGATGTGAAACCCGATGACTTATAATTTGGTTGAATTTTTTCTTTTGGACGTTGAGTCATGACATGGTGATACCCTTAGCTACTCAATTTCTTATCAAGGAGCAAGAATTATGGGCAAGCTTTTCTATGCTTTTCCTACAACATAGAACTTATACACTTTCCCTTATCTAACCATTTATTCTGAATGGAGGGCTAAGATTGCCCCAATCACACTGTCACATCTCTTCATTATTATATTTTTAATATTTTTATATAAATTATTTTGATACCAAATTTTGGCTGTCCAATCTTTTATTAAACTCGTACATGTAAAAAATTATAAAAAAAATATTTTTAATAAAATAAAATAACCAAAATACCTCTAAAAGTTTTGAGGGGTATTTTGGTTATTATGTTTTATCAAAAAAATATTTTTAATATTTTTTGTAGGTGCGCCCCAATGAGAAGATGGCATGTACCAAATTTGATATTCATATAATATCTACATAAAAAAATAAAAATAAAATACTTTGAAGCGTCAGATTTAAGATCAAACGGTGAATGACTCACTCGATCAAAATTGGATGGATGGTAGGGGAAGCATAGATCTTATACACTGTAGGGGAAATATAGAAACCTTTCATAAGAGTTATTGTAACATCCGGTCATACTGAAGATTTCTCTCTTTTTAGCTCCATTGTCTGTTCAATTGGAAAAACATTTTCAGGATGATTTTTTTGGACTAATCTCTAGACTGAAGAGGCTATCAAGTTCCAGACAACTCTAAAAGTACAATCTGCTCATGCATAAGCATAAACTATTTGGGATTTTTTTTCCCTTTTCCCTTATTATGCTCTTACAAAGGACTATAACTGTTATGTTAACGTTCCTCTCCTTAATTATTGCTATTCACGTTTTTTTGAACCTCGACTACTATTGCTGCCTATGTTTTGGGTGGGAAATGGAGGAAATGGTAAAGATGAATTAAAATACATTAGCTTCTTATATCCTGATCTTGAATAGACGACATCAATTAAATTTTCTTTTTTAGTTTATAAATCATTTTGACGTGAAATTTGGGATGTGAGTGCTTCTTATAGAAGCACATCTAAAATAAGCAAACACTCTCCAAAATTTGTTTGTAGATGATATGTTAAATAAATTAAGAAATTTATCAAATTATACTTAAGATTTGAACTATTATAACCCATATTTTTTTATATAATTTCAAATAACTCATAATTCTTTTGATCAAATTTCAAATAGCCCATCTATTCACACTTCAAAATACGCTTTGATTCTATCAACCTAGGGTAAAATATTAAATAGTTCATAATTTTTAGAAAATTAAAGTGGAACAATACTAGGAGTGACATCATGACTAAAGCTATCCCAATTGTCTATTTTAAATCAGACTGCATAGAATGGCAGTCGCAATTTCTGATGCTTGTTTAATTCTACACTCTATGGTTTCCCTGGTTATCATTCAAGTATTTGGTTGTAATGAGAGGCATTTTTCATACAACCCAAACAATGCTGCATATTTTTAGTTTCTTACTAGATGCTATCCAAACATCAAATGCCTATATTTTAAGGAAATTCTCCACCAATTCTAAAAAAGGCATTTTTCTATTAGAAATATCTCTAGATATCCAAACAGCCCCTTAGTAGAGATTTGTGCATGAGTGTTGACCCTAATTTGGAAACCCAGGCTTGCAGCAGTGAGTGACGGGATTAGAAAGAATGAGTCAATCAAACGCGTGTAAATTGACGTAAATGCCCTTAGTGGACATGTCGACCTTTGAAGGTTTTGAAAGAGATTTTTTTTATTTTTTTTGAAGATCAAAGTTTCCATCAAATTGTGGTTTTGTTTCTCACCTCACGTGGAGCTTTCGAATAGGTTTTGAGAAGGGGGACGTTTTCATCGAATGACAATGTTGACGTATATGGGCTGAAAATGGCGGGCATTATTCGGTGTACACGGTCTCAATGAGTACATCTAGAAGGAGTCCCCTCTTAAAAAATTTATTTTTGAGATGGATTTTTGGACCTAACTTTCAAGGTGATGTAATCTCTGTACGAAGATGATAAGTATGGAATAAATAAATAAATTTTAATAATTAAAAATAATAATTCTATTAAAAAAATAGTCAGACTGTTAGTTTCAATTGTTTTTAGATGGTCCACTTAAGATAGATGCTTTATGCCTCGAGACCGTAAATGAAGAAATGCGGTATACACTGCATGAAACAATTTTCTTTATTCAATTATCAATTTTGAAATTAGGCCGTTTGGGAAGGCCAACTCTATAGGGAAAATTACATAAAAGCCCCAAAATGAACTTCCTAAGCACTTTACTTCTACTTAATTTTTTCTAACAATTTTTTCCCTAAAACTATCTTTCCTAGCAAATAACCCCCCAACTCAAAAAGTAAAAAAAAGTAGACTAAAATACCCCTACCTTACCCATACGTAACCCTCACTGCAACTCGCTGGTCCGACGTTTGGAAGGGGCAGTCCAGCACTGAAGTCACTGTAAATGGTGCAGTCTGGCGTTTGAAAGGGGCAGTTCAGCATTGAAATCACTAGAATTGGCCTAGTACGGTGTTACGAAAGCGCAGTCCAGCACCTCAAGCAGCCAGTCCGACAATTTCAAGAGGTTGTCCAGCATTGAGGTCACTGCAACTCGCTGGTTCGGCGTTTGGAATGGGCAGTTCGGCACTGAAGTCACTATAAATGGTGCAATCCAGCGTTTGGAAGGAGTAGTCTGACATTGAAGTCACTAGAATTGACCAGTCTAACGTTACGAAGGGGTAGTCTGGCGAATATGTCAATGGAGGGTGTGATCCGATGTTTGTAAGACTTAGTCCGGCGTTTATTTTTATTGGGATCCGAAAATGATTTGTTATATACTGGAAGGGTATTTTTGTAAAAAAAATGATTTTTTTGTGTTGGGGGTTAGTTGCTAGAAAAGATAGTTTTGGGAAAAAAATTGTTAGGAAAGGTTAGGTGGGTGGTAAAGTGCTTAGGAAGTTCATTTTGAAGGGTTTTATGCAATTTTCCCTACTCTCTATCTCTCATAAGAAGAGTCTAGTATAGGAGAATGTAGTACAAAAATGTACTTCATACTGCTCTCCTTTTTGCTCATGAGAAATTCTCTAGTAGTTTGTGGGATTGAATTGATCATTGAACTGGTGAATGGTTTGATCTACGTCTAACCAACCACTGGTTCAACTGGATTTTAGAAAAACAAAAGAAAATACATATAATAGTTTGAAAATATTAAAAATATTAAAAAAAGTTTTCAAACTTCATTTAGCTGGTTAAAATCGGTTAAAACTTTCTAGTATGATAGGTCAAAACTATTCAAATATTGTTTTTAATCGGTTTTCTACGAAACTCATATTTTATTTTGTACCAAACTAACCAAGGCACCAGTGGTTAATTCAGCATATCTGACCGTTGATTCACCAGTCTTAGTAACTATGGTTCATACGCAAAGATACGGTATTAACGACATTGCAAACATTAAGCAGACGATAAAGAGAGGGTGGGGGTCGTGAAATTTGTTTTTTGTGCTAGCAATAGGAAAAAATAAAAGAAAAGAAGACGGGTGATATCGTCCTTTATATGCTTGTAAGAAATATATATATATATATATATTTACTCCTTTCAGCAAATAACCTACTCAAGTAAAAGAAAGGTATACAAAGGGTTTGGTTTTTTTAGTATAAGGAAGTCACAATCATTTTTTTCTATTAAATTTCAATCAAATAGTTATAAATATTCTTGTAACTAAACTCAAAACCCAACAAATTTTTTTTTTGAATTTCGCGACACACCTCAAGCCATCCAATTGGACATCTAATGGTCAGGCTTAATTGGGACAGCCTTATACTAAAGATAAATTGTCGTGTAATATACAATCGTGAAATATACAATCCTTACAATGAAAGGTTGAATACTTATTGGACATCTAAATATAACTGTCAAAAAATTAGATAGTGTGAGCGCATCATGAAATATTAGGGAGTGATTTGTCTTGTAGGATTCTAGGGCACTTTTTTCTGCTCTATCTTTTTTTTAGGTCGGCCTCTAGGTAAAATGGTTGAATAGGTCGCATTTGACTGATTTAGGGTCCTAAAAACACTCTTAATTATAAGTTTGTCAGAGGGGGTAATTGTACATTTTGCTCCCGCAAGACTATATAATTCTTTTCATTTAAATATCTCTAAAGTTTATGAAAGCTATGCCAACTTTAGATGTGGGACCATGCAGGCTAAGACTAGTCGCCACTAAAGGAGACTTTTGGCCTAGTGCATATTTCACCATCACTTAAATTACCACTCACATATTAAAAAAGGAAAAAGTTTATATAAGGCGTCAACCATATCCTGTACGAGTAATGTGCACCTAAAGAGCGTACTAGATAATGTTTTTCTCATATTGGAAAACCCTCAAATCAACCATTTCCACCGCGAGATTTATAGACATGAAAAAAATGGATTTATAATCCTAACAATAGTTCAAATTCTAACATATTACCTAGACAGTCTATTTTTAAGATTTTCAAGTATTTATAATCTGCTTGATTGTCACAATTTCTATAATTTTAAATTTTATAATTGGGGACAACAATATATTTTCATTTCATCACAAGGTTTTTGTGGCACCAAGACCGCATTTTCAGCATAGTTTTGAGGTGCACCTTCTTCACACCTTATGCAAACCTCACCCATAACAAAACATAAATTGGGTATATATTTGTGTAGAGATTAAACTCTTAAAATAAGTCTCCATGGGTTAGACAAGATAGAATTGGACGAGTTGAGCCTTTTGCACCATTATTTTAATAATAAAAGTATACAAGCATGGGTTTTGATGTCTTCCAAATGTGTGATTTTGTATCTGTCCCAAAAACTATGAAAGAGAAGATAAAATAAATTGAAATGAGGAACAGGATAAGCAGATGATTCAGCTGAAACCGGCTTAGTCAACAAGGTACTAAAAAGAAAATAGGCGACCAAGAATTGGTCGTTTTGTTTGGTGGTTCCTTGAGCTTCAAGAGTCGGTCAAGTGGCACAAATTGAACTCTTCTTGCATTTCAAATTTTAATACCCTTTAAACCATTTCAAGAGAACATATGGAGCTCATTAAATTTTGAAATGGTACAATGAATTATAAAAAATTTACTCATCTATTGTGTCCGAAGAAACCCTATACTTTCTCAAATATTAACCATAAAAATTAAAAATTGTCAATGCAACTTGGAATCGCTCGAGTCGAAGGGGGTCATTAGGTAGGCCATTCTGGTTCCACGAACCCCAAAAATTACCCTCGATTTTTCATGGTTTTAGCTTTTTTCTCTTGATTTCTTTTTTAAATGTGGCTGATACGGCTTGTGAATTGCTCAAGTCAAGATCGATCGACTCGGAACAGGACCCGGCAAGACGAGAATTGATTCCGATTTTTTAAACACTAGTAGAGATCATATCCTTTGAAAAGGATTTGTTATTTTAGTAACCAAAATTTTGGAATTGTAGAGTGGACTATACATTTTACACATTCCTTTCATCAGATCGATTGTAGGTTAATTAGGTTTCTTTGTGAGGTATAAATAAGTTTTAATGACATAATAAAAATAGAAAGGATGAGGTTTCTATAACGTCTGGTCTTTAAAAAAAACAAAATAAAGCATCACCTCAAATCTTTGTTCAAAAAGCATTTTCGGCAACAGAAAATCTCTTTGATGGTTCTAAAATCAATTTCCAACATCGACAATGAAATTTGAAATTCAAAAAATGGTATAGATCTTACGGATACATGAACACATATTTTTAGGGCGAAATGGATGGTCTAGATGATTTGTTACAATAACCATATTTTTAGAACTTATCTTTTTTTTTTTTTCACAACCATAATGTTCAAGAAAGATGATTGATATAAAGGGTTTCTAATAATTGAATTACAATTTTCGATGATTTATAGAGTGAGACTTTACTTATTTTGATAAAGGCACAACCCTATTAAACTAATTTCCAAATAGAAAATAATGACCCCTATTAAACTAATTTCCAAATAGAAAATAATGACGTTTTAATAACGTCAAAAGTAGCAAAGTCTTTTGCGTGCGTGAAGAGGTCGGAAATGATCAAAGTGGGCAAGCTTTCACGCTCCAATGTTCAGTAATTCGATCCGGTCATTTATGCACCGGCCCCAGCCCCAGCCCCGGCCCCGGCTCCACATGCTGGCCCTCCATCTCCTAATGTCCAATTTAATCGGACGGTGCATATATTGCACCTATCAAGCTTGACAGGATGAACTACCCAATTAAATTGGACAGTACAAATGGCAAGACCGCATATGAGCCCTCTATCTCGCATTGTTCAATTTAGTTGGACTTGCATATTGAACCTGCAATTCAAAGCAGGTATGATCTGCTTTGTCCAATTAAATTGGACAGTGTAGATGAATTGTCCGCTCATATATAACAATTTACTTTTATAACCACACTCATCATATATGACTTTTTATTGGGTTAAGTCATCCTCTAAGCTCCATAGAGAAGTGGCCCGACATTATGGATGTAAAGGTGCGGTTTGTATAAAGCCTAGGCTCTAAATAATTAAATTAGAGCCTACCTTCAAATAGTATTGAGAAATGTGGTTTTAATATTTAAAATCTTGGAATAGCCTTAAAATATATTTTTATATTTATTTATAAAATTTAAAGCTTCAAAAATAGTATAGATCGACATATCTATAAAAACTTGAAAATCTTAAAAATTTACGGTAAAAAAATGCGTTATAAAATACATTGTTTTCAAAACTTTTAATCCGTTTTTTTCTTTTGTCCATGCATCTTGATGTCAAGATGATCGATTTGAAGATATTTGGGCATCAAAACAACCTCTTCTAATAAAATTTTTGAGGTAGGCTCAAAGTTGATTGTTTAGAGCCTCGGCCCTATATAAACTTTTCCATGGATGTAATTACTAATTACTAGCATGAGTTACCTAATATTTTCTATTAATAAAACTATAGTGAAGGAGTGGAGACATATCATTCAATTAAAATAGGACCAGGGAGAGATTAGGGTAGAGCACCTAGACTTTATAAAGAAAGTTAATTATACATTTACTTTTAATTTTAAGGAAGTTTATCAAATTGAACCTAAAATTGAAATATTTAACAATTTACCCATATTATTTTAATGAAATTCGAGTAAATTATAATTATCTGAATCAAATTTCAAGTACCACATCAAATGACTCATCAAAATGGGTTTCGAAATTTATCAAACCAAGATAAAACGTCAAATAGTTTAAATTTCAGGTGTATTCGATAAACATTTCTTGATTTAATTCAAAGTCTATTTCCCTCTTCACTCTCTCCAATTCAAAAAAAATTTGAAAAGCAAACCCAGCTTCAAAAACACTTCATTTTTATTTCTTCCTATGATCTCTCTATAAGTTTTTTTTTTTTTTTTGAAGAAGAAGAATAAACTCCCATAATAGAAAAAAATTTCTTTGATTCCCCCTCTTCAATTGTGTGTATATATTTATCCAATATGTTTTACCTATTATGGGATCTTTGTAAGTCTATATTTATTGGAATTCAAATTTGATATTCAAACTTCGAAAGATTATGTTAATAGTTGTCTTTGAGTAGATCAGCAGGAAGAGGTCTCTTACTCATGGCACCAACCATCCTACCATCAATAGAATAATCGGTAACATATCCTCTCGCCTTTAAGCCCCTTTGCGAAGCATGTGCGGAAAGGAATCGTTTTTTTTTTTTTTTTTCTTTTGTAAACCTGTCTTTGTTAGAAATACGAGGTACGACATGGGGAAGTACGGGATATTTTATCTTGACATTATGAATTGATTGATATTGGACTTTTGGAAGCCAAATACCCGGACCCCACCCACATATAATACAAGTGACTCCTAGTCTCAGTCAAATGATTTGAGTCACAATATCATAAATTAGTTTTCAACCATCAAATCTTGTTTATATAGTTCAAAGTTTTTTATTTTTAATTTTTACTATATAAATCATTTTAAAACAAAATTTGGAATATACATAGATCTAATAGGGACACACATGATAAAATCAATAATAAAATATTTTTGATGATGACCAATTACCATAATACTTCTGAAAATTTTAGAGGCATTTTGGTCATTTATTTTTATATAAAATATTTATTTTTTATTTTTTCAGGTTTGTTCTAATTTTGTGATTGGATGTCCAAAATTTTATTAAAAAATACTTTGTAGAAAAATAAAAATAAAAAAAACAGTATTTTGCATGATATTGGGGTATGAACCGTTGTAGTGATCCAACGGCTAAAAAGAAAGGTCCCATATAACTTAAATGTTGTTGGGTCACGTATAAACATTTCCCAAAAAAGGAAATACCGACCTCGTTAATGTGGTGCAGGACCAGCTAGGGAGAAACAAGGACATGGTAGTGGGTAGGTGGTATATTATATGCAAATACAATAGAGTTCCAAATTTTGTTTTCAATGAACTAGTACTGGTGGGAATGCAGAGTATTTATCGTAGTTACCACACCGACCGAACGATCTATCCAATCGGACCTTTGACTGTTACGTTGGCCAATGTGGTCTAAAGTAAAAATCGGCTAAAAATTGAATCAAAACTAATATTAATTTAAATTTATAAGGCCTTGTAGGAAAAAAAAGCTAAATATTTATCAGAAAAAATAAATAAAAGAGGCGATTTATTTTTAATACAAGATCACAATAACTCATCCATTAAATTTCAAGTCAGGTGGTTGTGAATGTATCATTGATTAGACTCAATCTTCAAAACAAAATTTTTTAAACTTTATGACACACCAAGCCATCCAATTTGACACATAATGGCTTGTGGCATTGTGACCTCCTTGTAACTATGATAATGATCTCATTGTATACAATTCCATATTTTTTCCGATAGGAAATTTTGGAATCCATTTGAAGACTCACCGGGCCATTATTTAAGTAAAAGAAAAAGATTTTGAATTATTTATTAAAAACATATATTGATAGATCATTTACTTTTAATACAAGAAGGTCATAACTCTTATCCTTTAAATTTAAAATTGGTTGTTTCAAGCATGTCATTGACTAAACATAATATTCAAAAGCAAAATTTATTGACTTTGTTATACCCCAACCTTCCAATTTGACATCTAATAACTAAAAGCAATTGAAAAGAAAGATAAATGGATAGTATACAATTCCTTATTTAATATTCAAATCTCTCGAGTGTATGTTCAATTTTAGGACATCATTTTATCAAGCTCACAAAGAGTGCATTTAATTTGATTTTATTTTGCTTTTCTCTAAGTTGGTTGTAAGGTTGGAGACAAGACATTCCGAAATTTCAGAGCTTAAACTATCTCCTGGTTGAGCATTGCCAAAGGGAGCAATGCCCACAGTATGCTCCTGCTGGAGCATGAAATCATTGAAGTTAACATTCAAGTATCGACTCTTTATATGTTGCAGATACCAATGTCAACTCTGAAGTAATGACGAAAATTCTATTACGCAACGCACCTTCCCCAAAAGGTTACTGTAAAGGCGAAAATTTTACTCTATGCACCCTCACCATAAGATGACGGCATCTTTTCACCAAACAACTTAACGTTTAAATATATACAAAATGAACAGTACTAAATAAAAAAAATCAACCCTGAAACCATTCAACTCTAGAACATAGTTTTCAATTTTTGTAATAGAAAATGGAAACAAAATTCACTAGATTACGATTTCCCTCAAAAGTTTATTTAATTTCCCAGATTGATTTATTTATCCTAGATTAAGCCCAATATCCTATTTCGGTACTACAAACATGAAACTCGCCAATACATTAAAATAATAAAATCT
Organism: Amborella trichopoda; assembly: GCF_054954075.1. NCBI lineage: Eukaryota > Viridiplantae > Streptophyta > Magnoliopsida > Amborellales > Amborellaceae > Amborella > Amborella trichopoda. The sequence goes on from NC_142344.1 coordinate 3,066,249, forward strand.
AATAATAATAAGATCCCTAAAAAGAGCATTATTCAGCCCACCATGAAAATGCTGACCAAAAACTCAAACCATATTTCTAAGTAACTGTTCTGAGTGATCCCATCCGTACGTTCCTCAGTGCTCATCAAACATGATAAAATAAACAAGCCAAAAATGCCGGACTGCCAAACACAAAAAAAAGTGAAGCAGAGGATAAATAAGCTCCAGGAGTTCCCCGGCACGGAATCACCCACTGGAAAACCTTCTCTCTCTCTCTCTCTGAGAATGTGTATCCTATTGCATGTTCCTTTCTGTACACAATGCTGTACATAAGCAGGTCCAGAACCATGTCTCACGTTATAGCTGCCAAGCCTATCACATCACCATCTACAACACCAGCGTTGACATTCGGGGCTGGGTTCCGCAGTTTGGCTGAGAAAATAATCATAAAATTACAGTCAGAATACATAAATACATCATAGAGAAGTTCTACATAGAAACATTAAAACAAGGTCAAAACAGTAGAAAAAAACATTGATCTCTTCATCATTTGAAGAAACGAACTCTGTACTGTCTAAGCAAAAATCATAGTGTAACTATGTTACACTGATAGATATATCTTTTGCTACTAAGTGGTACATATTATATCACAAATTGAATAAAATTGTGGCCCAGCTAAAGAGAAAAAGAAAATGCGAAGTGTGTAACTCAGTTCAACATGGCCTACTGCCATTCTTCTTCATTGTGCTCTTTTTAAAATGCATAAGAACAGTTAATATATTTCTCACTGAACCGTATCATACTAGAGTCCCATTGAGTCCAAACAGTAAACAAGCTCCTTTTGCCCAACAATCCAATGGAAAATAAATTATAATCCAATGGACTGAAAAACATTGTCCATCACGATCATCACTGTAAATGAAATAGCAGAGAGACTATTCGGTCATGTCCTGTTCTGGTGGGCCCCACCCTCTCCACATCACTGTATATTATTACATGGGCAGTAATGACCAGAAAATGAATGGTTTCCATAGTCCATTAAATTATGACATACTTTGAAATAATTGACCAAAAGACAAATTTTCGAACCTGAGTAACAGGTAGTAATAAGTTTGCAACAACTACTCAATACCTTTAATGCTTGACAACCCAACTTAAATGTTACCAGAACAGGTAGGGATGACAGAGCAAGCTTACGAGAAACATTTGTTATAACATTGATATTTTTCTGAGAACTGAGGGCTTTCAAATTGTTCCCAGCAGCTAATAGAAGCAAACTTTTCATATGTTGCCTTTGTTCTTTAGGACTGGAAGTTTTAGCAAGGGCGTCTTCAAAGGCAAGCAGATCATTTGATGTAATAGAGGGTAGAGATAGTAAAACCTGCAACAATCAATATCACATCTTGGCATTAGTTTCTGCTTCAAGTTGCCAATTTGCTATTATAGATTTAAGGCTGGTTAAATTCTATAAGACATAAATAACATTAAGAATTGTACTCTACAACCCATTAGTCAGTAAATAGAAAGGATAACTTTTTTAGATTTTATCAAAGCAAACCTGTTTGGGCCCAGGATTTCTGTCAGCTAGATGGACAAATATTTCACGACAAAGACTGACAAGCTCTCCACTATTGTTGACATTTGACTCCAATGTTAAGCCTTGAATCACAGCAGCAAACAAGTCTCTCGCAACAAACTCCCTGAGTTCCGCATTATTTGTTGAAAGAGCAGCTAGAATAACAGTGGCTCCACAAAACACAAGAACCTTGGAGACGGCTTCCCCATCTGGCCGTGAAAGGGTATCAATACTTATTTGTAGGGCAGGAACAGCCAAATCCTTGTGCTTCAAGGCAAAGCTGCAGTTCAATCAATGACAGATGATGATTTGTTTGAATAACTAGATAATCCAGACTTGTGGAATGTACCAGTCACAGTGAATCAGAAGTGTTCTGAGAACATGTGCACACACGCACAGGCCGACGCCAACATACAAACACACACACATACATGTACACACTTGGCCAAAAAGAATCAAAGCAACACACACACTATGAGTATAATATAAAACAACTTCGCCATTCTTCTGTTTAAGAAAGTGTAGATAGTCCAGTGGAGCACAGATATGGTACTCCAAAGTCAGTATCCATTCCACTACTGTTCATGATAGACAGAGGAGATTCACGTACTTAGGTGCATGTCCTGATGAGTCCCGCTATGATTAATCTCCGTTTTCCACCAACAGGAAGAGATAATAGACACCCTTTGGAGTACTCTATAGCATAGTCTTTTGGATGTGGTGTACAGTACAATTTTCCAAGAAATGTAGAGAGAAATATTCTATATCATACCCAAACAAAGAGTTCGAAACGATTGCATCTGCCTCATCTAGAGAAGACAACTCCATGCGGTTGGTGCTACCAGGTTGGTCAAGAGAAGGGAGCCCTTTATTGAGCGGTGGTGAAGCCAGCACCGAGAGCAAAACACATATTTCACGAGTCAGGTCTCGAAGCAGCTTCTCCTCCAACACCTCCAGCCTCAAATCCATTTCAGAATGATTTCTACAGATATCTGGAACCTTTGCTCTTCCTTCATGTACAAGGTTGGACCATGAACAGCAAAGAGCCTGCTGACAATGTCTAAATAGTGGTGGAAGAAGTTTTTCTAGCCATTCAGCCCATAAATCCACAGGGCATGATTTTATTAAAGGAATCAACGTTGAGTGTATGAGCTGGCGTATATGCCTGAACTCCATACATTCTATGTGCTCCATAAGTGCTATGGCAACAGATTGGCTCTCTAAGCATCTGAAAAAGTAATCCCCAATGCTTGCTGATAGGCCAATTACATTGTACCTATAATTAGGCACGTGTGATGAAGTCAGTTAAATAATGGGGTAAGAACTTTTGCTTAGATAGTACGATACAAGTATATCAAATTCTGCAAAAATTTACATAACAGAAAGGTCAAGGATAGATAACAGAGCCAGTTCCTGTGAACAGTCATGAAAATCAGACTGACAAAATATAGTACACAATTTCTATGACCTGATACCATAATTTGAAAACACTGAAAAATGAAACAAGAAATTACAGGAATCCAGTCAATTTACAGATGATAATGAAAATAAAATGAGACACTTCTATAGATGAAGTACCCCAGTTTACTAAGGTGCGAGCGATTTAAACACAATGCATATCAATTCCTCTTTTCTTTTAATACTTGTAAATTAGTTCCATGTGCATACTCGAAGCATGAATGGTGATTATACAACCCCATCACAGAAAACCTAATGCTCAATTAGGATGTCACAGAATTAGATTAATCAGCTACCAACATGCGGGCTTTCATTAACAACTGAGGCTGACAGCATTTTATTGCAGCCAAGTGACATGTCTAAGCCTCTATTCCAAGGAGAACTTTACAGAACTCATAAAACTAGAATGATCTCCAGAAAGTAGAATATAATCCAGCAGAGAAGGGACAATCCATATCCCATTAGATCCATCACCTCCATTGACGCAATGAACGGCAATGGAAAGAGAAAGACGCATCACTGGGTCATGTCTTGCTTGCTCTGGGGGGGATTCTACTTTCTCTCCATTAAGGTTCATTGTCTCAAGGGGAAGTGATCATCCAAGAGACAATAGTTTCTCCACAGCCCACTGGATTATAGAGGGAAATTTATCAAAATATCCATAAGAGGTGAACTATTCAAAATTTAACCCATTTGCAACTATTCCAAGTCATGATCATGTGGCCATTGATGGAAATTTTGAAATTATATCAAAGAATATGGGTAGAATGTTAAACAGTTCATCCCACATGGTATATGAATAAATTTTCCATACTAGTATACTTTTCCTTATTTCCATGGCCACAGATAAATTATCAAGTTTAATTATAACTATTAACTCAATGCTTACCCACTTTCTCTGATGCCTTTAAGCCAGGTTCTAATGTCACTTTCATTAGGTTCCAAAGTGTGTCCCGCCTTATTTGCATCACTTGGATTCTGAGCCCCATCAGACAAAGGTGGCACCTCCTTTGCAGATTTAGATAACACATCTCCAACAAGACTAACTTGCTCAGCTTGAGATATATTCATTGCACTCCTTAGTTGTCCCGGCAAACATTGAACAATGGATTGAGACCAGAGAGGGTGCACACAGCGAAGCAACTGCAGAGTGAACAAACCAAAACTTACCAAATCATAAACCATGGTTTCCATAGAACATGCTAAAAGTCCATTCTTCAATACTGAGTACTGTGTTCTTAGCTGACCAAAAAAGTCAAGCATATTCGAAAATACAGGAAGAAGCAATGAATCAGAAAATGATACACTTACCCTTAATAGTGGAGGCAACATCCATGATATATGAGGTGCAATTGGATGGACAGAGTTGGATTCAGAGCTTGTTGATGAATTATTTTGCTGAATCGGAGTGCTTCTTCTTGACCCTCCTTGTCCACTTCTTTTGAGGGCTCTCTCAAAGAATGCAACAGAATGATAAATTGACCACATGAGATCTGAATCTGAACATAGACGCACAATACCCATAGGGTCAGCCAAATATAAATTTTGCCAATCCAGCTGTGTCCATTGTTTGCTGAAGGGTTCGAGCAACCAGGCCAAAGCTTCTTGCTGCTGTTGACTCCTGTATTATAAAATGATGTGTGATGAAACCCTCTAATGTGTTTAAATTGTTTTTTTCTTTTTCTTTTTTTTTTTGGTTATTGGACAAGAAGCCAAGAAAAAACATTTAACTATTTTTTTCTTTCAACAAGGCAACTGAATTACCCAGCAGCAGAAGCTATGACAAGAAATGCTTCCCCCAAAAGATTATGCTCTCCACGATGTAGAGATCCCTCACCTTGGAGATAAGCCATGGTATCAGCAATACTCTACAAGAACAGCATTCTCATGAGCAAGGGCCTCTAACAAATAGAATTGCATCTCAAGAATAAACCAGTTTCAAAAATAATACTGCTTTTCTGTCCTTACTAGTTCTTTCAACAAACATATCCATCTAATATTTTGATGCTCAGGAGTAATGCATATGAAACCAGATAAACTCTACTCTAGAAACTGCACCAGGTGTCATCACAGAGAAGGGGCTAGTCCAGTCAAATATGGTTTGACTTCATTCCAGCTGGTTGAACTGATCAACCAAAAGAATTAAATAAAAAAAGGAAAAAAACGTCAGTTGGATGTCTAACCAGACTAAGCCTCTGGGTCCAGTCTGAACAATCAGGTTAGATAGCTGGTTTAACCATAGTTGACAGGTTCGGTAGCGGAATTGGATGCATGGGATCGCGTAAGGCTACAAGCTCCCTATGGTCAGGATCACTGTCCAAAACCCTGAATTTTAGGGATCTCGATCTCAACATGTTGGAGAGCTGGATCCCTACTATTTGGGATCACATGAGAAATTCTGTAGGTCCGTGACACATCAGGTAAAAAGATCCTTTTCTCTATGAAAAATATAGAAAACATAATCTTGCAACATAATAAGACTTGTATCCTCATAAAAGATCAATCTAGCATGAGTGTGATTTATATCAACGTAACCCTAAGGGATTGGGATCATGTTCCCCCCATAAGGGAGCAAGATCCACCCAAGGTCCAGATCTGGAGCATACGATCGCCACCGGGTTGGGAGATCCCAATAACTAAGGGTTCAACCCAACTTAACCGGGTTCAGGTTGATAATCTGTATTTTCAGAGTTTGAGGACCAATTCTGGTCCAAGCCAGTCAAACCAGCCACATTGGTCTGTTTTCTCAGGAACGCTGCTCAAACATGGATTCGGATTTTTTTATTTTCTTCTTTTTTGATGAAACATGTGTCTGGAGATTGGAGTCTTGGGAGCTGAAAATGGTCCCCAGCTGTCCCAAACCTTCAAGGAACCGAGCCAAACCAAGATTGGGCATGTTTAAGCTTGGTTTGAGCGGTTGGAAGACCATCTTAAGCTTAGTTTGAGCTGGCCTTGATTAAGAGAAGATAAGCTCGAGCTTAGCTTTGGTTAACCTGTTTACTTAAAGAAGCCTGTCAATGAGCCTAGCCAAGTCATAGACAAGGTAATCACAAGCCCATGTATAAAACATATGATATAATATTTATATGATATAATTACTATATTAGGGTGTGTATCCTCGTGGAGGTGGTGCTACATATTGTACATTACATATATAGCCTCGCTCTAGAGAGACCTTGACTGATCTTCTCGAGCATTGTCTCGGTATGATGATGCAGGGATAACCCTCCCTTAGTGATTGAGAAATGAGTGTCCTCATATCCCACCATGCTTCACGTAGGCGCCATCTCTGATGTGAGAAGGCGATCTTTGCCTTGTTGGCCCGCAACAAGGGGCACCTAGAGTGCGGCACTGGTGCAGGGTAAATAGCTTGTAAACTACGCTCTGTCATGCATAGAGCGAGCACTTCCGTCGTTTATTAAACCCACTCAAGCCAAGCCTGTCTTAGCCTGAGCTTGGTTCATTAACTAAACAAGCCTGCAGGCATGTCTTGGCTTGTCGAGATGAAAAATATTGCTCAAGCTTGGCTCATTAAAAGCCAAGCCAAGCTGCATCACAAGCTTATTGACACCCCTAGCAGTGAAGCCTTGTCTCACCTTGAACTTGGCCTGTTTACTAAACAAGCCTGCAGACTTGGCTTGTCTTGTTGAGCTGAAAGATATTGCTCCAGCTTTGGCAAGTTGGGCCCAACCAGCTCGGCTTGTTGACAGCCCTAGCAGTGAAGCATACATCCAAGCTACCAATAAAAGAGGGTTGTTCACTCACAATGATCCCAGAGCAATGTAGCAGAAGACCATGAAATTACCAGCCTATAACATCCCATTTCCAATGCTACAAATTCTCACCAGAAGATCTAAAACCTCCATTTCATCATTCTCAAATTCCTTCCCAGAGATAGGACACCAGATCAAGGACCCTCCTAACAGTCCTCAACAAAGAGTCCATTATCCCATTTCATCTATTCATGACATCATCATAATGTCAACAACAGACATCCAATGAACTAGATGACGCACCAAACAAGCAGGATCGTCCATTTTCTCAGTCCAAAAACCAGTTCAGTTTTAAACATTGGTTTGCTAAATAATTAGGAAGATTTGGAAAAATATCCACACGAAAGCAGATGTCATGGACATCAAAATTATGCTATAAATTGTCAAAAGAATAATACAACCTTCATAAGAGAAAGAAGGCTTTTGTCAGCGGCTTTGGCAATCCGAAGAAATGATGTGCAAACCTGCAATCTGGCTCGGCGAAAACCAGCCGTAGAAGGATCCTATCAGAAAAACATTTTTGTTCAGAACAGCATGAATACCTACATTTTCCAGTCCCACAGTATCATAGCTATGTCTTAGATTACAAATGGAAGTTAGGAAAGATAAAGTTACCTTTGAGGCAACTGGAAGTGTCATTATAAGTTCAAAAATCTTTTTAACAACCTCACCAGCAGCTTCAGGAAAGCACTTCAAATATGGGCCCAATGCATCTAAATGCCGACCAAGGATTTCCACATATGCAGGATCCGTCCATTTAAGAGAAATCAAATTACGAAGTAATTCTGCAGGAGATTAGACCTTCAGGATACCAAGCATTGAGGATGAAAAGGGGTAGAAGCACTAACAATAAAAAGAAAACTCACTAGACAACCTTCCATTATACTGTGCAACATGACTTGATCTTCAGGAGAACAACCAGTACCAGATTCAGTAGACCCATCAAAAATCCCACTGACAACCGTTTCAAGAGCCAGTTGGGTGCCTTCCATTTCATTCAAGTCCTGCAAATTACACAAGTACCACATTGCAGACAAGCTTGATAAGATAAGCCAAACATGAACGCAATACTCATCCCCTTCTTCTATTTAAGAATTTAAGTTCAACACAAACCCTAAAATTCAACGAAGAGTCCAGGCTCAATTTATAAGATCATGATTGTCAGTTACACTAGTAGAACATCGACTAGGCCCACCTGAGAAGGTAGTGATGTGAGTGAATAACTCTTGAATACTAAGCCAATCCTCTCAGAGATCTTTACAGCTGCAACTACCGGCTTGTAAGAAGCAAGTATCCTAACAAGCTCCAACTGCATGTAACATTAAAATCTCAGAAGCAAAATACAGAAATGGTAAAGAGATACATAGATTAGTTACCAAATGAGGCATATGGAGTGCTACCATACAACGTTGAATCATAAAATGACCATCAATATTCACTTAGAGCTGATATATCAATATAAGATACACAAAATGAATAATGCAGCTTGAGGTAAGAGGTTAAATGAATAAAAGTTGTGCAAAAGAAGTGAACTAAGTGAAATGAAAAATATCAAACAATTAAAATTTCAGAATAATTTATGGAAGATTGAAAACATTCCGCTGAATCATACTCCATACTCCTTTATCAGTATGTGAATTGACATACTGCAGAGTACAGAAGACTAGAAAAGGATTATTAACTATACATTAGAGGTATCGACAAGTCACACAATACCATAGCATGTATGTCGAGAGAGGGAGAGTGAGAGTGAGGAAAAGGGTAGAAAGATACTAGTATAAGACCGACTATATGCGCTGTATGTATTCAAACGAATACAAACCATAAAAGATGACATGCCTCATGGATACACCAAATTGCAGTTCACTCAAAGACTGAACTAGAGCTTTGGAAAGACTAAACTACAAATATTTGTGTTTCCATTCCCAAAAAGGAAGTGTTCTGGTAAGCTCAGTCTAGGGGACATGTTCCACCTACTAAGTTTGTGAAATTCAGCTATCATTCAGAGGCTTTACTGTAAAATTGGTTATTAGTACTGAGAAATATGAAATATACGTGTTCAATGTAGACATACAATTCTAGAACGATATCTGCTGAATGATTCCTTGCTTTCAAACTCATGATCCCATAACTCCAATACCCCTCCTGAAGTAGTTGCAGGAACATTTTTCTTAAGCAACCGCTGGAATGATACATCCAAAATAGCACTACAACAATCATCACCAATAGAAATTAAAGGCCCTTTATTTTCCTTGTCAGAATGTCCAAAAGAAGAGCCTGCACTATCTCCAGATATTTGAACAGAAGCCTTAGGCTTAGACACTGATTCCCTAACGAACCCCTAGCAGAACAAAACAACAAAAAATGCATCAGAAGAAGTACTATATCTTTACAGGAAACATGTTCATCACCACAAAGGACTAAAAAATACATCAACAAACTTTTGGAGCCTGTCCTACCAACCAAAAGAGCAATGAATGGCAATGAAGCGCCAGCTTGAAGTGTCGAAAATATCCCAACATCTGAACAAACAAACAAGATAAAAAATTCATGTTATATTTAGGACACTTCCTGACAATGTACCAATTAAAAAAATTTTAAAAATACCACAAGAGCACAAAATGTTTTAAGAATAGCAGCAAATCAAGCACTGTGGTCGTAACAATGAACACTCAGGGTAGTTTGATGCTCCATAACATCGCATTTACAAAAAAAAAGATTGAAATCTCCACAACAGTTTGATCACAAGATTCATAACTATGTACTAAGTGTGTCCTTGCAGAACTGCCGTGCCAAGAATCCTATCAACATCATTATATCAAGGATTTTAACTACGATCTTATGTTACCCGACTGTTCTATTTGGTTTATGCACCCCTGCCAGACACATATGGAAACGCATATAGAGACAGACTCTTCTGGATTCTTTTTGTTTACTAAATATTGATGACATCATTTAAGAAACTTGATATTCTTTTTTCTTTTCACTCAAACACATATGAACTTCAAAATTGTCCATGGACAAAGGTATAATTGATTTTTTTTTTCCATTAATTGTTTTTTTAATAAAGATTGGCATTTGTTTACTATCAAAGCAATTTACAATTTGCATATGGCTGTACATGTGGAAATCAGCAATGCTCAAAAAGGAAAGGACTAATGTTGGAATATTAATGGAATAAAAAATGTGCCAGTTAGGACTAAGATCTATTTACTATAAAACTATTGCGAGCAGTCCCTTCTCTTGCAAGGGCATCAGCTACCTCTGCCTCACGCATTGATTGCTTGTAAGAGACCTGTATGATGTTGGAAATCGCAAAAATTTGGTCTTACAGTTGCTCCAGGTACCATGGACATGGGATCTGCCTTGAAGCCCATATGACACAACTTTCACAGAATCCCCTGCCACTTTGAGAGAAGGATCCCAACTGGTATTGAACAGTTTGATGCCCTATTACAGTGCCACTGATCATGACTATGGAATACTAGCAAAGCATTGTTAGATTTGTTGTCTCTTTCATGATATAGTCGTGTCACCTAATCCTCTTCTTCATGGCATAAGGATAACGACTCCTGCAGCTGTGACTGACACCGACATACATAATACTTATGTCCATGCAACATGGCGTGATCTATTTTACCTGTATTTCCAACAGATCCCTTACTTCTCATACCCAGCTACCCCCTTTCCACAACAACCAATAGCAAACACACAATCCCTGCAACAATTTCTGCATTAAAATTCAAAATAAATACTTCTGTACTTAGGTGATTCCCTTCGGCAAACCCAGCAATGGGAAACAATGCCAACAGTGTATCATGATCTATGCTATCTAGTAGACAACTGTTGAAGGACCCAACCCTTCCTCCAAAGAAATCCCTCAGTCATCCAATACAGCAATCCTCAATAGTTCCTAGATCCACCAATTCTCATCTTCCCTAAATTCCACCGATCGTTTGTACCCCTAAAGAATCATGATTAAAATTCCAGATACAGCTGTAACAATCATCTCGTTACACACCACAAATTCAAGGATATGACTTAAATCTCGCTAGCTTCAGCGTCACTGCTCCCAATTACATTATCTCATTTCCCATCCCCTTCAATGAAGACCTTCCCACCTCTACCTCCACATGCTATACAAAGAAAGTACCTTCCCACCTCTACCTCCACATGCTATACAAAGAAAGTTCTTTCTTTACGAGCAATTTGTATTGATTGTCAAGGAAGAATGGGACAGCACATTCTAACCTACATGCCATCATCTTTCTTTTTGGAAGCGAACTTGTATGCATCATTAAACCAAGTATTTTGATGAAAAGTTGGAAACTAAGACCAAAGTAGTGCAACAGTGACTAAACACCAGATAGAAACAACTGATATATTTCCTAGTAAGGGTATTATAGTGTAGAATGTGAAAACAAAGTAAAGGAAGACCAAGTTTCCTCCACCAGAAGGACAATGAAGGTGTATTCAGATATTTCATATTCGAGTCTTGCAAATTTGTATATGTATACTTGATTAACATATTATCAATGATGACAGCCAATAATTGTATGGCTTGGATCAATATATAAAATATACTATTCAATGCATTCTCATACCTGTTCAAGGTAAAGAGAAAGAACAGAGCTATCTCCAGCAATGCAGTACAAGTTATTGCATCCTATTGAAGACATACTTTCACAGATGCATTCCGCAAACTCAAATTCATTTTCGTCAATACTACAAGGTTGTGAGTCCGATCGGCATAAGAAATCTTTAGATGCACTCATCAGTAGCTGATAGATATTCCTCATGGGAAACTCGAATTCAGAAGCTGATGCATCAGGAGGTTTTTTCCTGCATGTTACAAATTGGGAGGGGACTGGAATCAGGCAAAAGAACATTAGCTTTTACAACTAAAAAAAGAAAACATTCTACCACATGAAATCGTCAATTTTTGTTCCAATGTATATCTAGTACAAATATAACATCTCGTCGTAACCTTTTAATCATACCTGGGAGAAACAATCTTGAAGAATTCACATGCATGAAGACGAAACTCAACAGAAGAGAGCAGGAAACCACATCTGCAATAGTTAAAAGTCAGCTTTGTGTAAGGGAAGGTATCATAAATGGACAAGTGCTAACATAAGAGAGATGATAGAGGTGGATTCTTACGCATTGATCAGACCCGATTTCGCAAGATCACATACAGGAGCCCATTCTGCATAAGCATTGACAGCATTAAGAGCAGCTGTCACTGCGGCAGCATGCATCCTTGCCACATCCAATTGCCCTCTTTGCACTTCACTCACAGCAGCCCCAAAATGTTTCTCAAGTAACTGTGCCATATAAAAAATACTTGCTCAATTATTCAAAACTACAGCTGTATCACCATATCAAGCAGAATGACTTACACTGTATAGCAAAGGTAAAATGTCTGATAGAGATTGCGACAGCCCACGCAGCAAAAGTCTACGTCGATCCGCTGATTGATACACCAAAGAAAAGCCATAAGTTGCAGGCTCTAGATCACTTGCAAATTTCCTCTTTTTTTCTTATCAGGCATTTTTCAATATTTAGTGATTCACAATCCCCACACGGAAAAGAGAACAGAAAATACAATCCCAAATGATAGAACTGATCAAGCTTTAAATAACCTTCTAAATCTTCATTATGAACAGTGATGTCCTCTGGAAGCCATCTCAGCAACATGGCAATTAGTTCTGCCTGGAATCGTTATGAATCATCTCTTAATCCCTCCTGGTATGGGCTACAGTGAACAATAAAAATTAAGTTGAATAGCTGGGATGAAAGTATACCTCTATGGGACCTTTATTACATGTACCAAGCAATGAAGGTAGCAATTCTTGCCATAAGCTAAAATCCTCTCTCCTAACTACCTGTCATAAGGAATAAATCTTAGCAGTATAATAAATATACAAACCAAGTCATAGCATCACAAAAAAAAATCGTGAAGAACCTCAGAGAGGCCTCAAAGCAACATTCATAGAAGCCAAACTAAAAAAGTGAAATTTTAGAATACTTTAGAAGCTCAAGAGTTCCTGTAAAACCTCAGCAATGAGAGCTGCCGTTTGACTTTTCAGTGCCCATTGTTCCTGCGGACTTGCCATCTCTGAAATTAGATTGACTGTTAGGCTGGCAAAATTCCTCCTTTCATCAGTTGTGAGCTCCTCCCATCGCAGTCGCACCAAATGCTGCAGTTAAAAAGACAAACACTCCATCTATTGTTAAAATCTTAATGCTAATGATACTATGTGAAATGTTGACCCAAATAGTGGAACTGGGAATAATACACTTTTGGCACGAGTTTATTGTCAAGAAGTTCTAGGAAATCATTGATTATGAACAAGAGGCGGATACTAATCACTGAGTATCATCCTATTTTCCATGATTAATAAGCACCTTAAGATTCCGTTTCGACATTTCTCAGCTGCTGATTCTTTGTCACTCATAATTATAACTCATACTCTTTCTTCTTGTAAGAAATTCTTTTGGTTATTGAGCAAGAAAAACAGAGGTTTATATTAATACCGCATAGATGCTATTTGTTAACAATAAAAATGAGTATGAAGGCAAGTCCTGGAAAGAAAAGGAGGGCTGATTCAGCCACTCACAATTCTAATAATCCACCCATTGTTTCAGATTCTGCCACCCATTTTTGGGTGGCAGAACACACTGGGGGACCAGTTTGACCACCCATAGTACTGAGTGAATTATTGAAGTATTGAGTAGCCAAGTGAGCCACCAAAATAGGACTATGAGTTATAGAACAATGGGGTTCAATTTCAATGAGGCTTCTAAAGTTGCTGACAAGTTTCTCATAGGAGCATGATATTGAATTTGACTAAACATTTTGAATATTATGGATAAGGTAATAACGTTAAATACAAAAGAGATCGTGGATAAGCCAATGACAGAAGGAATCTAGGTCTCTTTCAAAAAATGAAGATATCTAGATGCATGAATGATGCCTCATGCATTGTTGGAACCACATGAAATCAGTCATCAGTTTGATTGCAACACCTTGTAATTACTTTTATACTTAGGAAAGCTTTGGTGAGGGCTAAACTAGGCAGATATGGTGCTGTTAACATAATGCATGTTTGCATTTTCTTCACGTCTAATCATATTGCTAGAATTAGGTAGCCATCAACTACCGAGACATGGGTCATATTTCCTTTTCTTTTCTTTTCTTTTTTTTTTCAGTTTTTCACAAATGTTAGATGAGATATCATCTAACGATCCCCTGGACTGACCTTAATTGGACTTTTCAATGTTATATTTACTAAATAATGATATTATAAAAAAAATAGAAGGAAACTTTAGAGCTTGGTAGATGCTAAGAAACAATAATAGCATAATCAGTATTTTGAAAACTACTTTTCCATGAAAGTTGATGCACATAATCCTGAAGTAGATTAACAACTCACTCATCCTAATCATAGCAATTAATAGAATATTCAAAGGGAATTCTAAGTTATAGAAGGCCTCATCATTACCTCTAGAATTAAAGTTTTTTACCAGAACTTCTTAGCCATTGAATTCAGCACCCAAAATATTCCAAGCTAGCAAAATTCAGAAATGTACTGCAATGAAACAAAATTTCTCATAGACATGTACCTGTAGCATTTTAAATCCATGCAAGCGTATCTCAGAAACCCACTCCTTTCTCACCAAATTGAAGGATGTGCTTGCTAAATTGCGAACATCTCCAGCTTTCATCTGTGCAATTTCATAAGTAGCCATTACATTGATAGAAACCGTGGTGCTGGATAATGGAATTGTGGACCATTCTATGATGAATGTCATATACAGATAATTGGTGAACACATATGGGGATGTAATATGGATACATATCAAGACTGATATATTTGTTCAGACTTACATATCAATTATTTGAAGACAAAAACTATGCTGGAGGCAGCTCAGCACTGCTTCCATCGTGAATAACCATCAACATGACAGGCAATTCCATACCCATCAAACAACACCACCACTTCCTTACCCACTCTATACTAAACCCCAAAGGATTACCTAGCAAGACCAGCTACTATACCAGTCCCACCAAGTCCGACTGCACTGTACAAAGCCAAAACACCTTCCCAAAATCCAAGGTACATATGCCAAACAACTTTTGAACCCGACATACGCATAACACATCCCCTGCCATCACATCACCCATCAAACAGAACCATAAATGTTCACCAAAAACACCCTCCTTTTACTCCTAACCATCTATCAAAACTTTATCCTACCACCGTATCCTTGCCTCATAGTAAACCCAGAGGGTACCCCAAACCTAAACCCTCACATGTAGTACAGAACACCTGCTCCCCATCCCCCCTATAATACACAGATCAACCAAAATCCTCACTACATTCGGAGCATGTAATCATTGGTTAATAAAGCCATAATCATAGGAAGAGATCATCCAAATGTGTCCATGCTGTATCCATGTCTAGCCGTGTCGGACATGGCATCAAGAGCAGACCCTCAGGTGAACAATCCATGCAACATAGCTGGAAACAAAGCCAACCCCCAGATAACCCATATCCAGATACACAAAAATCTCCTCAAAGAGCTCAGTATGGCTGGAGATACCTTCTGATGAAGACAACTCCTTGAAGTTACTGTAAAACTTGAAAAAGATAAGGCTACAGGTCCTAATGGTTTACCCATTGCAACCTTCCAACTTTTTTAGTAACATGATCAGTAAAGTTAAGGAGAACATAGCTAAGATCCATGAAATGCGCATCATTAATAAAGGCTCGAACTCAACTTTCACTGTAGACGAACTACTCCAAGACTTCAGGCCCATAAGCATGTTGAAATGTTGAACAGTGGCAACAAAATCCTTGCACAAGCTATTGTCAACTACTCAGCCAAATGATATCCTGTCAAAGACTGCCTTCATTAAAAGGTCTTCAAATCCTAAATGGAGAACTAGCAACTCATGAACATACGGACACAAGATATCACTACTTAGAAGAACCAAGGATCATCTACAAATTGGAACTACATAAGACTTATGATCGCTTTAATTGGGAGGTCCATAAACAAGAAGCACACCTGACTGAATTCCCTGCAAAAAGGCAATCAGGGATGCTTGGACGTAACTCCGAAGCCCATTTTCCAATCCTCATAAATGGCACTCCAAAAGGCTACTTCCCCTCTACTAGGGGACTCCAACAGGGTTATCTGCTGTCTCATTCTTGTTTTTCATTATTGTAAACCTCTTTTGCAGATCTATTTAACGCCTCTATCAACATGGCATGCCAGAACGTTTTGCTACTCCACATTCTGTCATTTCTCACCTCTCATGTGCTGATGCACCCCTTTTTGTAGTGCCATCCTACAACAGATTGACAACCCTTAGTTGTTCCTAGGTGTTTCAATTTGTGCATAGGACTAAGCATGAAATATTTATAATGAAACTCCCACCCATTGTGATTGGTGTGGGCTTTCGTACATAATGAAATTCCTAGGCATTTACAAACTCTAGTTGTTCCTAGGGTACACATGGCTGAATTGACGAAATTATCTCAAAGTCTCGGGTTCCCCAGTTGCCCAACATGTACCTGGGATTGCCATTATGTATAGGAAAGCCACACAAATACAATGGGTGGGATAGAGGATAAATTTGAATGGCGCTTCGCCTCTTGGAATGGTCGTTTTCTCTCATTGAGAGGCAGAATTAACCTAATCAAATGTTTGAAACTACTCTATCTAATAGACGAGTATATCAATTTTTGATCCGCAACACACCCTGAGGACAGTTTTTTGTTTTTAATAATATGCCCTGAGGCCTGTTTGTAAGATCAAAAAAATGATCCAAGAGTTTTGGGACCAGGTTAGAAGACAACCACAAATTTCACTTGGTCAAATTGGACAAACTCAGCTGCCAAAAGAAGTCTGGATGTCTTGGCATTAATAAATTAATAGAAGTGACACTTCAGTCTATTGGGAAAATGGTTGTAGCACTTTCCTAATCACTTTTGGCAACAAGTCATCTAAAAAAATGACACAATGGCCTGGTTTCCTGGGGGTTCGACTGCGACAAGCGAACAGAGATTTTTCTCGAGGGAGTAGACAGGAATTTCCTCAGTGCACCAAGAATTTAGCAAACATATCTGCTTTGAGGAAAGGGACAAAGATAGGTTTTGGAAGTATACGATAGGTTCATGTACTATGGAATCAGCTCTCCCAATTTATTCAAACCAGCCACTTATCCCAGAGTGCAAATAATGAGAGTTGTCGGATCAACTGGGTAGGCAGCCAATGCTGACACCCCATTTTCTACTGAAATCTTCGAAATGAAGAGATTTTCAAGATGCTCAACCTTCTCAAGTTGCTCAATCGTTTCTTCGTCCCCAGTGGTATGGACAAACTAATCTGGTGCCCCAGCCCAAACGGGTATGTTCTTCGTTTCTTCCTTCTATGAATTCCTGTGAATCACATAACTCTTCCCATATGCAACCTGCCAAGCATTGCTCATTCTTGAACCACTAAAATTATGGTCATTCAACTGACTGGCCATCTTCAAAAAGGCTTTGACCCTAACCATGTCAAAAACAGGGGAATACCCCTTCAAACCAATGTAGCATGCGCTTGGAAGAAGAGGACACTATAGATCATATTCTCCTACACTGAAAATATGGAACTAACATGTAGTTTTTCTTCCTTACCCTGTTCAACATAACATAGTCCCACCCCATTTCCTCCACAACCTATTTATATCATGGATGATAGTTCATTTTCCAAACATTGAGAGGTTACTTTGACACATCACCAGTATTTGCAGCATTTGGATGCAGCATAATCAATGAACATTGCAAGGGGTCGAGGACCAGCTAGCAGCATTTATAGATCATACCATGTCCCTAGCCATCAGGGACCATGACTTGCAAAAAATTTCAAGAGTTCTCATCAACCATACTACGAAGCAAGTGGAAAAATTTCATCTGAACTGCTCTACATAAACCACTCGATATGGACACCTGGGTAAATTTTGATGGGAGCTCGAAATGGAACCCAGGTAAATCATCCTGGACAAGTCCTTCTATCCAATTTTGGCCCTGCAGGGCACAGAGATTCATCACAAGCAGAAAGCTTTTTCAGTGAACCTGAAAATTTTTGACCGAGTTTGGCATGACAACATTGTGATCGAGGGATTTTCTGGGAACATAATCACAAGTGCCACCAACAGGAACTCCTGTCCATGGAGATTTTGTTAAGCGTTTGACAAGATTCTAGACATTTGCCATATGATCTACATCGACTTCCTGCATAACAAGTGAGAACATATGCACTAGCCGAAGACCTTGCAAAAGAAGGGGCTTCGCAACCCTCGCTCCCGATCACCAAACATAGTAACCCTTTTTCTATCATCATCCCCTTTTACTCTTCAAATTCAACACATGACTTAACACAACATTGTATCGAGTAAATATGCACTTCTCATTTTCGGCAGCCAGTGAGGCAAAAGTAAAGAAGTGTACATTTTGAAAATTTAATGAAAGTAATTATTGAAAAAGGGAACAACATATATCGCAACAGAGAGTTTGCGAATTGTCAAAGCCAGTGATCATTATAATGCAGTGATATACAAACTATCATGCAGTACATTTCATAACTAAGAAAATCTCCCCAGAAGATACATGGAATAGTTTGAAATTGTGAAGTCAGCTCCTAGCATCAAGGTCAAAGACCCTGTAAATGTTATTCTAGAGAGAGAGTGTATGCCACAAACAAATAAATGAATGAAAAAGACAACTGAGATTCAACACATTTGTGATAGCTCCTGCTACTGCAAAAGGACGAAGAAGAAGAATAAGAAAATGAATTAATAATAAAAAGAACCTAATGTCTCAGCATATCGAGTAACAGAAAATAACTGTTTCACTGCAATGCGCACAACAAACACAGGCCCTTTCGAGTATCATTTGATTATCAACGTCCAAAATTATCAAAAAACATCAGAATAAATTCAACTACCGCATTTGTATTCAACTATCGCATTTCCCCCTTACATTGGATTACCGCAATCAAAGGAAAAACACTAGTTGCAGAATCGATCTTCTCATTGAACAAGATTTTCAAAACATATTCAAACACTGATATTGCAGTAAAATCCCATAAAGAATCCATGGAATCAAAACTCACAGATTCTAAATAAGAAACCGCAGCCCTTCTTGTTTCGTCATTTGAGTTCAAATCCAGTGCTGCAAAAACAGCTCGAGCCACATTACTGGCATCGTTAGCTTCTTCCATTGCCAACAAGCCCGTTTCAAAAACCCTAAAATACCAAAAGCTCAGGGTTTATCAGATTGGACGGAAAGAGATTATGAGCTTTTGCAACTCTGTTTCCCATTGAAAACTAAAAGAAGAGAGCACACATTTCTGCTTTGCGCTCTCTAATTTTGGAAGCTTTTCGAAAGAGAGAGAGAGAGAGGAGAGAGAAAGAGAGAGGCTTTTTTAGAGAGAGAGGGAGAGAGTTTTCTATTTTTGAAGAACCGCCTCTTCATAGACACAAAAAGCAGCCAACAGCACGCTGGTACATGGAAAATTTCCAATACACCCTTAAGGAAAAAACTTGTATAGAGCCGAGTCTCTAAACAATCAATTAGAGTGCACCTCAAAAAATTTAGTAGAATGTGTGTTTTTGATGTTCAACTACCTTCAAATTTATCATCTCGACATCAAGATACATGAACATGAGAAAAAAAATGAATTTTAAGTTTTTCAAATAATATATCTTATAATGTATTTTTTTATTGTCAATTTTTAAGTTTTTTAAGTTTTTTTAAATCTGCTCTAACTGCACTATTTTTAAGCTTTTAATTTTATAATTAAAAATAAAAATATATTTTAAGGCTATCATAAAGATTTTTAATTTAAAACTATACTTTTTTACACTATTTAAAGGTATGCTCTACTTCGATTGTATAGAGCCTAGGCTCTGATTAAACCGTGCCCCCCGACAAAGGGGTGCCAAAGAGAGCACTAATGTTCATGGAATCTTTAAAGGATGGCGCTTGTCTAAAGTTGCAACCTTAAATATTTAAAGTAGGGAAAAGTTTATATAAGGTTGCAATCTTAAAATGAAGAATTACATGTGCACCTCAAAAAACTATTGGAAATGTTGTTTTAATGTTGAAAAACTCTCTATTTTATTATCTTGACATTGAGATGTATATATATATATATATATATATATATATATATATATATATATATATATATATATATATATATATTATGATTCTCATAAATAGTGCATATTGCAACACATTTTCTAGACCATCCATTTTGAAGATTTTCATATGTTTATAGATCTCCTCGATTTTAACCATTTTTTGAATTTAAAATTTTCTAATTAGATATGAAAATAGATTTGAAGACAATCGTAATAATTTTATAATAGAATTACATGTTATGATAAAATATGGAAGTGTGCCTTAATTGGATTGTTTAAGGTTGCAACCTTGTAGAAAGCACACCCTTTAAAGTAGAAAAAAGTTTATATAAGGTTGCAACCTTAAAATGTATAATTACATATGCACCTACAAAATCCATCAGAGAATAAAAACCTTCTAATTGATCATCTCGACATTAAGATATATGAGTATGAAACAAACAAAAAAAAAGATTTTGAGTCATAGTGCATCTTGCAATATATTATCTCAACCATCTATTTTCAGTATTTTCATATATTTATAGATCTAATTGATTTTGATTATTTTTGGAGTTTAAAAATTATAATTTTGTATGAAAATAGATTTTCAGGTAATCCTAATAAGTATTTACACCAAAATTACATGTTACGATAAATTTTGGAGGTGCGTCTTAATTGGATTGTATAAGGTCGCAATCTTATAAAAACTGCACCCTTTAAAATAAGGCACACTTTCAAACTTTATTATAAGATATAACTTTAGCTTCAAAAACTTTTGTACAAACCTCACGTACGAAATTTGACGGTAATGTTTTAAGGATGCCTTGTACAAACCTCACTTGTAAAATTTTAGTGCCACCTTATACAAACCTCACCTTTGAAATTTTATCATATGTATGTTTTTAGGACGTGGTTTTTATGAGTCCATATAAAAATTAGTCACCTCTTAAAAATCTAGTTTTAAGATGGATTTTTGGACTTAATTTTAACGGATGTAGAATCCCTAACATGGAGATCATGGATACAAAAAAATAAATAAATGTTGAAAATTCTAAATAACAATTATATTAAAAAAACATTTAAAATAAATTTCAATTATTTTTAGATGGACCACCTTTGTGTCAAATCTTTAAGATTAATACTTTTATACATCGGGAACTGCAAATATAGAAATGTTTTCCTGCATAAAACAATTATCCATGTTTCTAAGTGGGAAATTTCGTCTCACAAATAAAAAGCCTTACAAAATCAATAATGGGTCTAAATATCCTCCCGAGGGTCTACTTGTTTTTTTTTTATCGTATTTCCTTAAAAAGTACCGTCATTGATGGGTAAATTCGCCCGTGTTTACTTTTACATGTTGAGCATTTTAGTAATTTAACCACCTAAAAGGTCCAGCAAAGTTACAAGAGCAAGGTTATGAAGACCATGGTAGATCACTAAATCCAATTAGGCCGACCCTCCTTAATTTGTTTGGTCTAAAATAAATTAAAAAATTTATAAAATTTATGTTTGATTAGTTTTGGCTGGTTGGGGTGACAGATTTTGATCAATCATTTCTATTAAATAAATTAAATAAAAAATTTACATTTTTGCTTTAAACCATTATACTTATTTTAGTTTAGTTTTTTAAATCTAATTGCAACCATTTTGACTAGTGGCCTAGATAGAGTACCCTTACTCATGTGATTTCGAAATAACAAAAAAATGTCTGATAGAATATTCATTACATGTACCCATTGCTTGTCTCATTATTTAGCATATATAGAGGCGGGGTGGCAACTTAAGTTGGATTCCCACTATGTCGAACTACCAAAAAAAGTATAAAGGGCAAAAAAATTGAAATTACATAAAACACACATGCCCCGGATGTTTTAATTATAAAAAATGTTTACATAAGTGCGGGGCTCTAAATAATCAAATCAAAACGCTCCTCAAAAATTTCACTAGAAGAGATTGTTTTGATATAAAATCCTCAAATTAATAATCTCGGCATCAAAATGCACTGGAAAAAAATGGATTTCAATATTTGGGGAATAGTTTTCCCATGAAGTTACAGTGTCGAGAATAGGAAATAATATTTGTTGGGTGTGGTTGCAGTATTAAACAATCTGAAAAAGGCGCACCTCCAAAATTTATCATAACATAAACTTTTGGTGTAAAAAATCTCAAGATTATCTTCAGGAAAAAGTTTATATAAGGTTGCAACCTTCAAATGTAGAACTATGGATGCACCTAAAAAGTATATCGGGAAAAAGTTGTTTTAATATTGAAAAACCCTCTAATTGAGCATCTTGACATTGATATGTATGAGTATGAAAAAACATCTCACAACACACTAATCTAGATCGTCAATTTTCAAAATTTTCATATATTTATAGATCTATTTGATTTTAACCATTTTTGTAGTTTAAAATTTTATAATTATAAATGAAAATTGATTTTGAGATAATCCTAAGAATTATATATCAAATTTATATGTTATGATCAAATTTAAAACACTTTAATTGGATTGTTTAAGGTTGCAACCTTATAGAAACCACACCCTTATCTTAAAATCTATATTCATATATAATTATAAAAAATTAAACTCCAATAGTTAAAATCAACGATATATAAACATATGGAAATCTAAAAAATGATTGGTCTAAAAATTACGATGCAAGATGTATGGGATTCAATAATTATTATTATTATTATTTGATATTCATATATCTCGAGTTTATTTTTTAACATTTAAAACAACTTTTCATGATTATTGAGTTGCATCTTTAATTCCTGCAACGCTCTATCACTTTTCCCCATATCTATTTGCTTGCATCCAAATCATTAATTCATCGTTCCAAACTTCCAACCCAACCAACTCACTGGGCAGCGCACACTCTCTCTCTATGCTGCTTCCTAAAAGCAATGGTTTCCAAAGCCTTATCTGTGCCCATTTTATTTGCTGGATCAGCTCTCGTTCTTTTTCTCTTTCTCTGTCTCTTTGTCCCTGTTTTCTTCGACCTCCCTTCTATATGTTACACTAACCCTAGGAACCTCAACAGAGTAGATAATGGCCAGATCCAGTTTCAGGGAGGTATTAATTCCATCACTCAGTCTAAAGAATACAGTGAGAGAGAAAACCATGGCGAGATCCAGTTTCAGGGAGCCATTGAACCTATTGGACCTTCAAGGGAAGATATAGAATGGGTGAAGGATCAGTTGCAGAGAAATAGTTTGGGAGAACCACCCAACACAACAGAAGGTTGGCATGCTCTTCGAAAGGGGATCAATCCTCGCACTCGAGCTCAACAGCTTGAAGATCTCACCAAGTAAGTACTTTAATTCGCATTTAGGGAGTGCTGAATTGATTACCAGGGTTTTTATGGGCATTTGCAGAGAAATAGGGTTTTGTGATATCTGGTTTTATGGCAGGTTTATGTTCCATTTACGTCCTGAATATCTTTTTTCTGTATTAATTTTGGTGCATTTAGAGAAATAGGATTGTTTTATCAATGTTTTTGTCCAGTCTGTTTGGGAAGTGCAGAACCAGATATTGCTTTTCGATTAAATATGACGCTTTTCTTAGTCATTATTGTGAGTTTCATACTTTTTTTTGTTGGAGTGGTAAGCATCAGTCAGTAAAATTCATGCTTTTTTATGGTTTTAGCCTGGAAATAGAAGGCGTTACTTGAACATTTTTCATGAAGTTGACCTCAAATACCCTAGTTGACAATGAGAAGTGTAATGTTGCCTTGAGTTATAGTTGAATCATCGCTCTTTTTTTAATCAGTTTTGACAATTTGCATAAAATCATGTGGAATTCTGCCTGTGATTGTTCAAAACCTGAACTGAAATGCCAGTTCAGTGTTATCATGGCCACAAAATCCAATTACTCATGTGCAAATAAATTGTTTGGATGTTAAAGTAATTCATAGTTTGATAGGTAATGTGGAGTGAACGCCATAAATATCCTAGAACGTTTTATAGTCACACACGAATATGGCGAATGCTACCTCTTTTGTTTTCCACGTGGTTTGGTGGGATTATTTTCTTCATTGTTGGTTTGGTTGCATTACATTCCCTTCAGGTCCTTATACTCCTAATAGTTATTGTAAAGATTCTTCCTCCTATGGGTTTGCAAACCTTTGGTCTTACTCTTTTGTTTCCTTTCTATAATCGAGTTATAAAAGATATTGCTCTCTGGTTGTAAGTATGGATATATGGTTGTCTAATGCGTAAAATGGATGCATTGCTGTTTTTGCAGATACACAAAAAATAAAAAAGAAAAGCTAAACGTTGGTAACTGCTACAAATATGAAGAAATAAAGGAAACCCCCTATTTTTGCAAAAATGGTCATGGTCATATCATGAAATCAATTTCTATTGATCTTTATCGATTGATCATGAATAGTTATACACCTAATAGAATAGGAGAATCAGTTTGTTATCAAAATCTTCAATTAGAAAGTAGCCCAAAAATCTGTAAAATAAAAAAAGGTCATCACCAAAATTTAGTTGGCCTTCCCAATTGAATGTATAGTGAATAAAATATGGATGTCAGTTATATGATCCAATTTGTATAATTTTAAATGTATTAATTCTACTTTTTTTTAATGTCTCCCTTTGTTTTGGAATGTGAATGTATTAATTCTACTTTATATTATATTTTACCTTTGAAACTCACAAATATTGTTGCAAGCAGGTAGTAAGTTTCTGTTTTATGCATTCCTTTAACATAAATACTTCCGTGGTTTTTGAGCTTGATCTCTCTCTAAGGTATTATGAGGATTTTCTTGACAGGTTCAAGGGAATTTCACACTATGAAGATGGCACGAATGATCACACAGCTCTACCTTGCCCCGGGGAACTTCTTGTAGAGGAGCACCACAGCAACTATGGAGAGCCTTGGGCAGGAGGGCGGGATGTGTTTGAATTTCTTGGAAGCTCCGTTAAATTGAAGCCAGGTGACCTTGTTTTAGAGATTGGATGTGGCACTTTGAGGGTGGGACTGCATTTTATTCGTTATCTAGACCCTTCCCATTTCCACTGTCTCGAAAGGGATGAATTGTCACTCATGGCAGCCTTCAGATACGAGCTTCCTTCACATGGTCTCTTGCACAAGCGTCCTATAATTTTCAAAGGAGAAGACATGGACTTTAGTGGGTTTGGGTCAGGGGTCACATATGATCTTATTTATGCAAGTGCAGTTTTTCTCCATATGCCAGATGCTCTTGTTTGGGTTGGCCTTGAAAGGCTTGCTTCGAGATTGAGGCCATACAAAGGGCGCATTTTTGTTTCTCACAATATAAAGTTTTGTACCAGATTGCGTGGAGAAGAGTGTGCACAACGGCTTAAAGGGCTTGGTCTCGAGTATGTTGGGAAACATACTCATGATAGCCTCTTGTTCAATCATTACGAGATATGGTTCGAGTTTAGACGGTCTGAGTCTGGGGCTTAGATTTCACAATCAGATATGATTTGTGCTTAGACAATCTTCATCTGGGGTTTAGATTTCATTGGAGGCTTCACTTTTGCTGGATGTTGATGGTTGGTCATCTAATCTGATATTTTTCATGAGGAGCAAGATGGTAGATTGGATTCTAATTTTTGAAGTGGACCTTCTGTTTGTGCTAGAAAATGTGGGGATTTCATGCTTATACATTTCATGCCTGATGCAATTTCTTGAAATATTTTTTTCTCAACATTGGAGAGAAGATTATTGTTGGAAACTGGTTGTGGTAAATCCATTTTTGTATTTTGGAAAATGAGTAAAATAGTTAATCAGAAGTCAGAACCCTTCCAGTGTCCTCATGATGTTAATTTGATTGACATGCTGTTGTACCTCCAATGAGATCGGTTGGAGGGACCTATATTCAAAATGTCTTTGAAAACATATTGTATTTTGTTCAAGACGGCTCTCCTAGGGTTACCTCATCTGGGATCCCTGGGGAAGAGGATCAAGTTGGCCCCTTGTGAACAGCTTGATGCACTCTCTCCCTTCAAGGACCTATATTCATTCTCTTTATTTCATCGTCATCATTAGCATCCGAGCCTTATCCCAACTATTTTAGATCGGTTTATATTATCGTTATTTCATTTTTTTTAATTAACGTATTTTCAGTCGTTTTATATGCAATACTATGATCATATTGAAGGATTTGTGAATTGTTTGCTTATATGAAACTAGCTTTTTCTTATATCATGCAACAAGGTATGCATGAATTCCGTCCCAAAACCTGGATAGTTGGTATTGGATTCGAGGTCTTCACGATATACACCTGGCTGGTGAACCCTTTATCTTACTCTTACCTAGTAAGCATGTTTATTTATCGGCGCTTTCAAATTTGGGTTTTGTTGATCCCTGAGTTGAGCTCTACAAATTTGTAGATGCTTCATAGTAGTCATTGGGATGTTTTAATATACATGTTTTTTCTATTTGTTATTTTGAACAGAATCAATTTTGTTTGCATTCAATATATTTTTGTTTGATATAAAACAGGCGTCGCTAATTATATATGACTTTTAAAAAAATTGTAATCGAACTTGCTGGGGGTCCAATTCTAATTTGCCTCGTCCGACTTGGGGGGACTCTTGAGTCTGTTGGACCATATCTAACAAATAAATTAGAGAAAATGCTAAAAACCATATTTTGTGGTTTTTCGGACTGGAATTGTTCGCGATCCCTATCAGACTCCGGCAATTCCGAATGAGCTTAATGATTCTTAAATCCTGTTATATGTTATTCTACCTTGTCACCTTCCTTCTCTCTATAACAATCATATTTGCATGATTGCTTTTTTAGTTCCAGAAGCTATTATATTTGCCTGACAAATTTTATTTTGTGTAGTAGAATATGTTCAGTACTGATTCTCATAATGGCTTTGGCCGCATATGGACGGACCACTTATTTAAATAAGTCCATTTATTCTCCTACCTGTTTAGGAGTGCATCAAGGAGACATTTGGAACCGCTATGGTGTTAAATGCCATGGGCCTTTCTACCCCCTAGCTCTTAAGAAAATCCCACTGAAACACAACTGTGTGAAAAGAATCAGCTTTTCACGTATTTATAGGTAACCGCATTCTTTAATGGAGTTCTCGAGCCATCCAAATGGGGTGTTTGATCCTGATGAGCGAGGCTGTCAATCGGGTTTGTTGATAACGAGATTGGTGGCTTAGGTCCAAGTCCAAGATCCTGGATCTTGTGTTTCCTTATCTGCAGGGTCCTAATACCCAATCTTCTTATAACTGTAATATAAATAATATTATATTTTGTATAGTCAACATATTAAGATAAATTATATTTGTAATTTTTATATTTACATCTTGTCCATCCATTTTGGTTGTCTAAAGGGAAACCAAGTATTGCATTCTCTCCCCTTCCCCTCTAATTCTTCTTTCCCAATTGGCCAAAATCGCCATGAGAATGCCCCTAGGGTTGGCAACTGGGTCTAGTTCTGGCATGGTCCCTATTGGGTCGGGTCGGGGTCAACTCGACCCCGTATAATATATATATATATATATATATATATATATATATATATATATATATATATATATATATTATAAAATATAAAATTATTTATTTATTTATTCAATTTCTAGACCCGGGTCGGGTCCCCGGTCCAAATGACTTGGACCTGACCTGGGTCCAGGTCCATGCGAAACTTAGTCAAGTTGGTACCTGGACCTGATGCTACCCCCTTGTTGCCACCCCCACCCCTCCAAGCTAAATCACTCAAGCCTCTAGGACTTGGATTTCTCTCTTCATTAACTGTTTCTTGAAAGTCTTCCTAACCGTGTGTGGGCCTCCTGGACACAACGATCTTGACGATAATCCAATCACCTGAACTTCCAATGGCCTTATCTGGCACCCCTTTCTAACAAAAAACAAACAAAAAGCCCCAATTTTTCAGCCACCGTTAATGGCCCTAGCTATGCTCTGGGACTTGGATATGTCTATCTCGGCTTTTGGTTCCCTTCAAAGCCTGATTTGGGCTTCAAATCTTGTTTCTCATTCCAGTCAAGATTTAAGATGGTTCAGTTTTCCATGGTTGCCATAAGAGAGTTATTTGGGGGAGTTTTTGGCTAAAGATCTCTATTTCTGCTAGAAATTGGAGTAAGTGCGTATTTTTTGGCTAGGGAAGTGACTCTTCTAGCAATCTGCAATTGTTTTTAGAGAGAAAGATAGAGAGATATTTCAAGCTCACTAGGGAGAGAGATGATGTTTGTTAGAGTTTTGATTCTGGATCTCACTAGGAAGAGAGTTGCAGAATGAGAAGCACCATGAAGACAGAGAGTGGGCGATTGGCTGAATGATCTTAGCAGGAACCAAATTGTACATTTCCGCACAATATCATAGGACTTTTATGACCCTATATTCATCCCCGGCTGGGTCTGGTCCACAGAACCCATCGTGGGTCAGGTCTGTGTTGCGCTGATCCGACTTGCCCACGTTCGGGATTGGGTCCAAGTCACCCACTAAACTGACCAGATTGGGTTCGGGTCAGGGTTAATCTGACACATTTACACCCCTGCTGATAAGTAGCACGGTGCCTCTCCACTTTGCCCCATCCCAGGGCTACTAAAAACGTTATCATTTTGATAATTTGCTCAAAACGAAAACAACCCCATGGGCAACGCCTTCCACCACATCTTGATACTATGAGTTCCAATCATTTATAAGATCAACTATGACAGAATTCCAAATTTCCTATCTTGTTTGCACCCTCTCTGTGATTTGATCCCCACATCTTATATCTAATGGCTGAGTAACTGTGGGGTCTCTGAAAATCCAGGTTCAGCTCTTCACACATACCACAAACAATGCGCTTCTGTATAGCTTCCGAGAATTGGGACTTCTTCCTCTTTACCAAAAACAAATACAGCAGCTGTTGGGGATTCGAGAACAAAGCTCCTCAGTATTGTCATCTCTTTGAATATTGAGAAGCGTAAATCCAATATCGCTGGCTCTTTCCTCGTCTCAAAAACAATCATAAGATCTCTCTTTAGGGTCGTTAAAAAATTACCTCCAGGCTAGAATATGCCCCTCCAAGGGGGCAACCATTCTCACATAGTGTCATGGGACTCATGCCAGAATTTTTTATCCTGCTGCCATCCCTAATTTAGGATCTGATTCGAACTTCTTCCCCCCTAGTTATGCCTAACCACACTTTCAACACCTTAGAGTTCTCTCTTCCTCAAATCCCTGCTCGATTTCTTAGGAGCTCATACATGAAGAGTCCCATGTTTATCATAAAAGACTTAGTGTCCATTATAGACAAATACATATGGTAAGAATAGAAATAAATCACATATACTTATAATATACTCAGACTTACCATAAAATACAAGATGTTGTAGCTCATGTATATTAATTATAGGAAAAAGTTTACATGAGGATGCAACCTTATAATGTAGAACTATGGATGCACCTCAAAAATCCATCAGAAAAGGTAGTTTTAATGTTGAAAAATTGATTGATCATTTCGACATCGAGATGTATGACCATGAAAAATAAAAAAATTTTAAGTCTCAGAAATAGTGCGTTTTACAACATATTATCTACACCGTCCATTTTCAAGATTTTCATATGTTTATAGATCTACTTGATTTTAACTATTTTTGAAATTTAAAATTTTATAATTAGATATAAAATTAGATTTTGAGATAATCCTAAGAACATTTTATATCAAAATTATATACCATGATAAAATTTGAAGGTGCACTTTACCTCTACAGCTACAGATGCATCCGTATGCCAACTGCACCCTTAATTATATATACACCTTTCACATTAACCTGGTAGGCAATATATATTAATTATAATATATTGAGGGTATTTGGTTGAAAGCATAATTACTTGGATCTTCCAACTTGTTGGTAATCCCAATAATACCACACTCTGGGAGTTGGATCTTGGGTTGTATGGGGGAAACACGACCCCAATTCCTATATTGATCACACTCATGCTAGATTGATCTTATAGTAGGAAACAAGTCTTAAACACATATCCATTAAAAAAAGAAAGTAAGTATGTTGCAGAAACATGTTCTTTGTATTTTCTACGAGAAAAGAGATGCTTTTATAAGATGTGTCTTGAACCTTTAGAATTTATCAAGCCACCTCAAAAAGCTGGATCCAGCTCTCTTAACATATTAGGATAGAGATCCTTAAAATCTGTGGTGTATGGACTACGATCCTGGCTAAACCAAAATAACATTTGGAAATAAAAATGGCAAAAAAAATAGCTAAAAAATAACAAAAAATGAATTTTTGGGGTTTGATTCAAGAAACTTCTCAATTAGAGATTTCCTATATCAATGTGTTGGGAACATTTTGAGACAAAATTTACTGAATTTGATGATAAAAATGAGAGAAATATTATTATTTTTTGCTTTGGATTCAAAAAAGAGATTCTATAGAATGAGACGATTCATTTTTGGTACAAAGATATTACAATCACATTTAGCTATTAGATGTGAAATCAAATAGATAAAAGTGTTTCACAACATTTGAGAAATTTTATTTTGGACTTTGTGCCCAAACAATGACACATCCTCAACTGTAGGATTTCAAATCTAACCGTCAATGATGATTATGATTTTCTTGTATCAAAAGTAAATGTTCTCATTGTATACATTTCCTTTAAAAAATTCTGATTCTCGGCTTTTAATTTCTTTCATTTTACAATTTCATACAATAAATTGCTTTAGAGGTTTGGTAGAGAGCTCAAATATGAACAAAATTGATATATGTTTCTATACTTGTGAATCTCGGCTTTTAATTTCTTTCATTTTACAATTTCATACAATAAATTGCTTTAGAGGTTTGGTAGAGAGCTCAAATATGAACAAAATTGATATATGTTTCTATACTTGTGAATTGGGAGTTACAAGGGCAGATTATGATTTTTGGTTTAAAAAATGATAATTTTTTGTCAAAAGAAATCCCTCCCCAAGCCAAAATCGAACATTTTTTTTTGATAGGGCTAAATAAATAGAGGGTGATCGTGCTACAATTAATCGAAATGGGCTGATTATTACCACTGATTCATGATCAAACAAAAAAGTTTTAAAATGGGGTTAAAAAAAGGCTTTTTGGAAAACCTTTTCGGGGCATTTGGTAATTTGCTTGACTCGAGGCAAGACTTTGCCCGGTAGCCCTTCGCGTATGGTTCGATTCGGTTGGTTCCTAGTTGAACCGGCAATTTTTTAATGGAAAAGTAATTCATGACAACGCCGACAAAATATTTAATTGGTGTTAGAAACATTTTAAAAACCCATTCTTTGTTTTTAATTTATTGTTTTATTTGAGTTTTGTGTTCATCATGGTTTAGATTTACTATCTTTAAAAATTTGGAAAAAGTTTATATAGAGTCGAGGCTCTAAACAACCAAATTTGAGCCTGCCCCCAAAATTTCACTAGAAGAAGTTGTTTTAATGCCCAAATATCTTAAAATCGACCATCTCGACATCAAGATGTATAGACATGAGAAAAACATGGATTTCAAATTTTGGAAATAGTCTATTTTGTAACGCATTTTTAGACCGTCAATTTTCAAGATTTTCAAGCTTTCATAGATCTGTCAATCTACTCTATTTTTGGAACTTTAAACTTTATAAATAAATATGAAAATATACTTTAATGCTATCACAAAGATTTTCAATATTGAAACTACCTTTCTCAACACTATTTGAAGGTAGGCTCTAATTTGATTGTTTAGAGCCTAGGCTATATGCAAACCACACCCTTATAAATTTTAGATCCAAAAAGTGGAAAAAGTTTGTATGAGGTTGCAACCTTGTTGAAGCAAGTATAGCTGAAACGCTTGGATAATTCAATTTACAGAGATCGAGATGGGGTTGGATCCACGTTTTTCAAGACATGGATTTGATCAACAGCGTATTATACTGCTGGAAGACTTGAAGAAGAATCCCAAGGAATTTTGAGGGTTTGTAGAGGGAATCAGTGTTCAGATATGCAGATGGGCGTGGAGGGGGTTCGAAGCTCCCAGGTTTAGGTTTAGGTGAAGATGGGGCATGAGGGTCTAAGCTAACTTAGGATTATTTGAAGATGGCAAGCAAGAAATATTGAGTTTTAGGGTTTGATTATGGTGATGGTGATCGCTTAGGATTTTGGGTGGAAGGGTGGAACAAGTGTCAAAGGAAGCTAGGGTGGGCATAACTGATTTGGTTGGTTGGATGGAGAAATGAGATGCTAGAGAAAGAATGTTAGAGTTTGGGAAGACATTAATATAGGATGGCTGGATAAGGTTTTTAAAGCATACGGGGCATGGGGTGTTTAGAAGGAACAAGGATGGGACTTGGGTTTGGGGAGGAACGTGAGAAATAGATGACGTAGGATTCAAGAGGAAACGATGTTGGATTGGAGGAAGGTTTTGGTAGGAGCAAATAATGGTAAAACTAATGGAGTCAATAGGTTTGATGCTGAGGTCTTCACGGGTTTCTGCTTTAAAGTTGTGATTGATCGAGTGGTTTTGGAGCAGTGCAATATCAATGCAAATCTCTTTGTGACTGGTTCTTTTTCACCTCCTTTAACCGATTATTTTGGCCTTTCTGACTGGCTCAAAGAGGGTGGAATCTGTCTTATCTTTCTGATATAAAGATTATTGGAGCTAATAAAATAGTCTTTAAACTGTGGTTAAAAGAAGAGGTACAAAAGGCTTTATCTCATAGGTTTTGTAAAGTTCGAGGTAGTTTACTATCTCTTGATCTTTGGAAACCAGCTAATCATGGTGCCTTTTTTCAAAAGAAGTCATGCTGGATTAAACTTTGGGGCCTTCCCTTAAATACTTGGAATTTAAACATCATGAAACAGGTGGTAGGGAGCTTTGGTGTTTACTGTGATTTGGATTGGGATTCTTTTCTGAATCCAATATGCAAATTTGTGCAAGTTAAGATGTGGGGTTTCCTTGGTATGCAGTTTCCAAGAAAAGTTCTCCATAGTGTGGATGATGACCTCTTTGCAATTATGGTCACTGATGATGATGGTAAGTCTTTTGCCGTAATTTTGGATCCAGTGTATTCTCAGCATATAAGTGATAGATGCAGGGCCGGAAAGATTGGATGCGATGCCTGGAAATACTTATTCCAATGTGAAGATGATTCGTCAGTTAGTGGGGGAATCAATTTAGGAGAAATCGACGGCATTTTAAATTTCAAAAGCTTCAGAAATTGTGGTACCCAAAGGTTTCAAAGCGTTGGATTCCTATAGGGAGGTTTCTAGAATCTTTTGTCGGTTTTTCGCAATAGTTTTATGACCGCCAATTTGTTGTTTCGAATGATGCCGCCGACTACGAACGGGTGCCGTCGAATGACTTCTCAGCGATAGGCCTAAAAGCATATGTTGGACCCACGGGTCCATCGTCGGTCTTGCACAGCGAAAGTCCAAATCACTTTGGAGAGGCGACGGGCGTGAATTTCGAGAAGGACGGGATGATTAGCGTCAGAGATGTGGTCTGTTTTTCAGCAGGCCTTCCTTGTTTCGAGTTGGCGGCTCTATCAAAGCTTTCTTCATACCCCATCTTTGGAAGGAGATTGAGTCTAGAAGAAATCTCATTGAGCTCCTCTTTGTGGTGATCTATCTCCTTGGTTGCTTGACGCACAGGAAGCTCTCGACACTACTATGCTAGCAGTGTCTTTTGTGCTTTGTGTGGTTGTGCTGTGTTCGGCCAAGATATATCCATTGCCCTATTGAGCAACGGTGACGAAAGGTCGTGCTAAGAAGACAAGAACCAAGTTCAATCCCTTGCTGATAGAGCCTTTGGCTTTAGTAATGGTGGAACCAAAGGAAGCTTTGGTGGGACCTTTGATGATTGAAGGTGGTGTAGCAGTCCCCCAAGATGATGTGAATCCTTCAGGAAAAGAGTTTTCTGTGCCTGAGGATTTTCGGCTGCTCGATGTCATTCCACAGGTGGATCTTTTGCATCTGGCTTCCATGGGTTCTGCCTTTGAGGAGTCTCCACCGAATTGGGTGGTGGAGTTTCCAGTGAAAGAGGCTCAATTGGATGACTTCCTTGCAGTCTCCAAGATGATGGATGACATGGGTTTCGATGATGTCCCACTTCGTGTGGTGATGGAGGACATTAAAGAACGAAGAAGAAAAAGGGCTGCTGCTAACATGGACAACAAGGGGACTGGGAAGGATCAACAAGGTGTAAACAAAGAGATGGTTTCGAAAACTCCGGCCAAAGTGGCGGATGCAAGCAAGAAAAAGAGGTTTGCAAAGGTTGGGGTTCGATCTTCAGCACGTCTTGAGGCTCGTGGCATTTTAAAGAAAGGTCCCCCTGGTGCTGTTGCTTTTGGAGATCCGGTGGTTAGTGATGTGGAATCGTCCACCTTGAGTGCAGCGTCCCGAGATGATGATGAGCTGAAGGAAGCCATGATGTTGGAAGAGCTTTACTTCGGTATAGGTCCTGAAGGACTAAGAGGTTGTTCCTCTAACCCCCCTTTTTTTGATAAATGAATTTCTTGTCTTGGAATGTGCAGGGCATTGGTGACCCTCGCAAAAAAAAGGATGTTTTGTTTTTGGTGTCTAAATGCAAACCGATTGTTTTGCTTTTACAGAAAACCAAACTTCCTAGGCCCAATGTGTCAAGTGCTGGGGATGTTTGGGGGTCCGGGGTGGTTAGTTTTTGTGGTATTGATGCAGTGGGTACATTAGGGGGTTTATAGGTTTTGTGGGACCCGCTGGTTCTGCAAAATTTTGATATCATTGTCAAAAGTAGTTTTGTGCTTTTGGGCTTTCATGATCCTAAACCTTGTTTTTCATGGGGTCTTATGAATGTTTATGGACCTTCTATTCTAGCTCTAAAAGAATGTTTCATTTCTGAGATGAATTATGTGATTCAATCTTTTCGTTTTCCTATGGTGGTTGGGGGTGATTTCAATCTTATTCGTTGGCCAGATGAGTGTCTAACGGCCACTCCTATTAATTCTTCGATGAGACTGTTTAATAGATTCATCCAAAGTAATGCCTTTATGGATCTTTTTATTATTGGATCTAAGTTTACTTGATCCAATAATAGCGTTTCCAGATTAGCGATGTCCATATTAGACAAATTTTTGACTTCAATGAAATGGTTAGAGGAGTTCCTTTTATCGACTGTTAAGTCTCTTCCGAGACTTTGCTTTGACCACCAACCAATTATGTTGAATATAAGTGTGGTGCGAGGCGTCCCGAAACCCTTTTCGTCTGGATTTGGAATGGTTGAAGATCGATGGTGTTGGTGACCTTATAAAAGGAGCATGGAAAAATTGTGTTGTTGAAGGCACTGTGGATTTTCGGTTGCTCCATAAGTTGTTGAACATCAAACGAAAATTGATTAATTGGAAGAAAGAAAATAATTTTGATATTAAAGGGAAAATGGATAAGGTTTTACTTGATATTGAAGGGTTGGATCAGAGCATCCAAGAAGCTGGCACCCTAACAGAACAGTTTATGCTGGAGAGAAGTAAGAAATTGAAAGAGTTAAATAATCTCAGAAGAACTGAAGAAATTTTTTAAAGACAAAGGTCTAGATCGAAGTGGCTTAAAGAGGGCGATCTCAATATTAAATTCTTCCATGCTATTGCTAGTATTAGAAGAAGATGAAATGACATCTCTGGACTTGTTATTCCAAGGGTTGATTATGACAATGATCAAGCCATGGAACTTGTAGTGATTAATCACTCCAAGAAGATATTTACAAAGGAAGTGAAGTTTACCCCAAAATTTGATAGAATTTCTTTTAAAATGTTGCCTAGCAATTTACAAAGCTAGTTGGAAAGAGAGGTAATCTTGAAAGAGGTGCAAAAGGTAGTTTTTGCTTTGCCTGGTGATAAAGCGCTTGGACCTGAAGGTTTCCCTTTAGCTTTTTTCCAAAAAATTTGGGAGTTAGTCAAGGGTGAAGTATTGGAGTTGGTTAGGAGTTTATGATTACTGGGCAAGTGTTTCTGATATTAGCCCGATTAGTCTTCTGACAAGCCTTTATAAAATCATTGCTAAAGTGTTGGCTGAAAGACTAAAATTGGTCGTCCCTCTCCTTATTTCTAGTACGTAATCAGCTTTTATTGAGGAACGCCAAATTACTGATAGTGTACTGATAGCGCAAGAATGCATTCATTCTTGGGTGATTAGCAAAAAGCCTGGTGTGATGCTCAAGTTAGACATGGAGAGGCTTATGACAAAGTGGAATGAGGGGCTCTTTTGGAAATTATGAAGATGATGGGCTTTAGAAATAGATGGAGAAGCTGGATTTTTGGTTATTTGTCATCAGTTCACTTTTCGGTGCTTTTTAAAAGGAGCCCTATTGGATTCTTCAATGCCTCAAGAGGACTTCACCAAGGGGACCCTCTGTCTCCTTTTTTATTTACTATTTATGTTGAACGTTTCAGCTTGATGTTGAGTAAGGTGGAGCAAGTTGGTTATTTTTCAGGATTTAAGATTGCATATTCTGGCATTACCATTTCCTATCTGCAATATGCAGATGATACTCTCATATTTTGTGATGTCGACATTTCTCAAGTGGAGAGCATTGCGAGATTTTTGAAGTGTTATTAGGTGACTTTGGGCCTAAAAGTTAATTTTCACAAGTCTTCAATGATTGACATTAACTATCCACACTCTTGTGCTGATGGTATGGCGAATGCAATGGGCTGTAAAGTGGGATCCTTCCCTGTTATGTACCATGGAATGCCCATCTCGGACACTAGGCTTTCTCTTACAGTGTGGGATAAGGTGATTGAAAGAGTCCTGACCAAGCTTGACTTGTGGAAACTGAAATATCTATATATAGAAGGAAGAGTAACACTGTTGCATTCATGTTTGGCCAATCTACTGGTATACTAGATGCCGCTGATTACCATACCTATTTCGGTTGCAAAAAAATTAGAGAAAATTATGAGGGATTTTTTGTAGGGTTCTAATGGTGAGATACGTAAATTTCATCTATTAAGATGGGACAAGGTGTGCACTCTTAAGAGAGAAGGAGGTCTGGGCATTCGGAAGATTTGAACTTTTAAACAAGCTTTGCTATGCAAGTGGTGGTGGCGTAGCACTCATTTGAAGGATCATCTCTAGTAACAAGTCTTACATGCCAAATATGGTATGGATAGACTAGATCTGTGGCTTGGGGGTGGAAGGGGTAAGAATATCTCTCATCTTTGGAGAACTATTTTAAATTGCAGGCCAATGATATCTAGTTATTTTAGATGGAATGTTGGCGGTGGTGCACAAGCTTTTTTTGGCATCATAGGTGGCTGGGGGACTATCCTCTTAAAGCCGTCTTTCTAGACCTTTTTAGGCTTGTGACTAAACTCAACTTGAAGGTTTGTGAGGCAGCAGAAACCAGGGGCTAGTGCATTTCATGGGATATTTCTTTAGCATACAGTCGACTGAATAATGTATTGTTAGCAAAATGGTGCCAACTCATGGAGTTATTGGATAAAGTGTATTTATCTCAAAATGCCAGTGATGATTTGATCTAGGAGATTGAGAGTGATGGTGTTTTCTCTCTGAAATCTTTGCTATAATCTTTTTTTTCATGACCGATGGAGATGGTCGTGCACGTACATTGCCCAAATATGGAAATGGCCGATCCCACACAAAGTTCAAATTTTTATTTGGCTGGTAGCTCATGATAAAATTCCTACAATTGATAATTTGATCAAAAGGGGAAAAATTCTCCCTAATGTCTGTTTGCTATGCAAGGAGGATGGGGAGACTAGGGTGCATCTCTTAATTCATTGCCATTTTATGTCAAGAATTTGGTACTGGTTTTTTGATATGGTTGAGATACAAATGGTTCTTCCTCATTTGGTTGGGGGGATTGTGTCGACTATGACAGTGCCCTTTCTGCCTAAGACGGGACGTGTAGTATGGAAGATTGTAGTAAGTGTGATTCTTTGGGAGGTATGAAAGGAAAGAAATAAAAGAACTTTTGAAGGGATTGCTTGTCCTTTTGATAAGCTAATCCATACCATAAAATGTTATATATGGTCGTGGTTGTCAATGCATAAAGAAGGTTGGGGTATTTCCAAAGTGGATGTGATGGTCAATTTGCGATATTTGTTCTATCTTGGTTCTAATTGCTCTAGACCAAGATGTATATGGGTGGCACCGTGTTTAGGAAGCCTAAAGCTTAACTTTGATGATAGTTCCTTTAGAAACCCAGGATTAGCAGGGATTTGAGGAGTGATGCGAGATTGCTCTGGTAATGTTATTTTCTCCTATGTTGGTCTGCTAGGTTCTGCTACAACAAATTTTGCAGAACTAAGTTCGCTGCTTTATGGTTTGAAGATATTCTTAAGGAGGAATTTGGGGCGTAACTGCAGAATTGAAGGTGATTTCTTGAATGTTATTAAATGGTGCAAAAAAGATGC
Source organism: Amborella trichopoda (assembly GCF_054954075.1). Lineage (NCBI taxonomy): Eukaryota > Viridiplantae > Streptophyta > Magnoliopsida > Amborellales > Amborellaceae > Amborella > Amborella trichopoda. The sequence goes on from NC_142344.1 coordinate 3,104,585, forward strand.
AAAAAAGAACTGAAAATCCCTTGGGAGCTCCGGTCTTTGTGGTTACAGGTGATGGACTCGGTAGATGGTATCTTGGTTTTGATTTCCTTTTCTCACATTTATAGGGAAGCCAATAGTGTTGCTGACCTCTTAGCTAAAAGAGGTTCCTCTATCCCCTCTCTTTTGATCTCTGATGAGGTAATTTCTTTTTTGCAGTTATCAATAATAGTAACCTTGGTTCAAAAACAAAAAAATTAGATCCAAAATCTAACTTTAAAATAGATTTGGAGCGGACACATTTAAATAAATGAGCTGACTAACTCACAAAAACCTTATCCTTTTTTTTTAAGGGTGCGGTTTGTATAGAGCCGAGGCTCTAAACGATAAAAGTAGAGCCTACCTTCAAATAGTATCGAGAAATGTGGTTTCAATACTGGAAATCCTTTCATAAAATATATTTTTATTTTTAATTATAAAATTTAAAGCTTCAAAAATAATGTAGATCGAGCAGATCTATGAAAACTTGAAAATTGACGGTCGAAAACCGCGTTACAAGATGCACTTTTTCCAAAACTTGAAATCTATTTTTTTTCTCATGTTCATACATCTTGATGTCGAGATGTTCAAGCGAAATTTTTGAGGTGTGCTCTAGTTTGATTGTTTAGAGCCTTGGCTCTAAATAAGCTTTTTTCATTTTTAAAACACTAATTAGGCTCTAAACCTTATCTCTTCGTAGCCAATCCCGTGTCTTAAAATGTGAACTCCACTTTCAAATGTAATGAATTAGTAAATTCCTTTTATTTTGATTAGGGAGCAATAAAATCTCTCTCTCTCTCTCTCTCATCGCTATTGTTTATTGGTCTCGTACTATAGTCAATATTAGTTTTTTTTTTAGTGACAAGATATTGTCAATATTAGCTTGGGACCGCTAAGTGTTCCCATTCAATAAACGTATAAATGTGGAGTCTATGGCTAATATTTTTTATCTTGTCCTAATCTAGAGAGGCAGTCCTACCAGGTTGTATGCAACATGGTCCATTGGTAGGTTCCAAATGTCACGAAAAGCGGCTGGTCGCGAATCAAATTCCAATGGGGAAATCTTGTTCTCTTTGGGTAAAGAATGGCATTTATTGTTAGAAGAGGTTGTCTTTTTTTTTTTATTTCTTAAAAAAAAAAAAAAAAAACTAAAGTTAGAAGAGGTTAGAGCGTTTCAAAACTTGTTGAGCCGACTCGAGACTCGCTGGGTACATTTGAATTAGGAACCTGGCAATTTGGGGTTAAAAAGCTTAGAATTGCCTGAGTCTTCTTATTTTTCTACAATTTTAATTTTCTTATTAATAATTGTTCAGTTCGGCTCGGACTTTCCCCATATAGACTAAGGGGACTTTGTCCCTAGTGAGTTGAAACTAGTGTTGTCAAATCCATTTCGTTTCGGCCGGAGAAGCTGAAGCCTTCGGATTTTAGGCCTAGACTGAGGCGAAGGAAGCCCGGTTATACTGCTTCGATCATATTTGGTCCGCTTCGGTCAGAGTCAAGTCATCTTCGGGCCAATTCGATCGAAGCTTTAGCCCGTTTAACCTAAGCAAAGAAATATCTATATAAAAGTATTTTTTATTTTTTTTTAAATTATTTATATATGTTTATTATTTTTATATATAACTATATAATTGATTTATATTAAATTAAAAAAAAAATCCGAATTCTTCTTCCAACTCGGTTGAGGCTGATTGCTTATTTTTCTCTCCGAAACCGAAGAAGACTCTAAAAACTAAAATGACTACATTGGTTGAAACATGAGTGCGACTTCTTAATCACTGGTTGCGAAAACAATGCCTTTCTTCACCCACTCCAATCTCTTTATACTACACCTAGACCATAGACATGAGGCCTTATCTCTCCATCTTAAACTTGACCAAAATGTCCATGCATATAGTGCCTTAACTAAGTTAATCAAGAGAAATTAAATCAAAGTCAAATGTTTACATAAAATACCCTTTGACACAAATAATGAAAGGACTAAAAGAAGTTGAGAAGGGGAAGGAGTAAAAAAAGATGCGTTTGGGGATGCACCTATTTTTGTGAGTTCACTTTTACAAAATGTATATTCGTATTGGATTTTAGATCCAAAGATCTACAATCTATTATCTCAACCACAAATATCATAAATATTTGGGAAAAGTTTATATAGAGCCGAGGCTCTAAACAATCAAATTAGAGCCTACCTAAAAAAATTAACTAGAAAAGTTTTTTTTTTTATGCCCAAATATCCTCAAATTGATCATCTCAACTTCAAGATACATGGACATGAGAAAAAAAATGGATTTTAAGTTTTACACATAGTGTATTTTGTAGCGTATTTTTGGACTGTCAATTTTCAAGATTTTCAAGTTTTTACAGATATGTCGATCTACACTATTTTTTAAGCGTTGAACTTTATAAATAAAAATGAAAATATATTTTAAGGCTATCACAAAAATTTCCAATATTGAAACCACATTTCATGACACTATTTAAAGGCAGGCTCTAATTTGATTTTTTTAGAGCCTAAGCTCTATACAACCAGCACCCTAAATATTTAAATACAATTGAATTTTAATTGGGTCCATCTTGTATCATCAGCATCATCATTATAGCCTTTTTCCAATTAATTTGGTAGAATTCTGTCGTTTTATTCTATTAAGAGTCATACCTTTAATGAGATCATAAATCTCCACATTTTTTTCATCACTTTCAACTGTCCTTTTGAACCTACCATTACCCTTTTTGAGCCTTTAACTCGCACCTCTTAATAGGTGTTATACTGGGTCTACGCCACACATGGCCAGTCCACATAAGTCAACTCTATCTCATCTTATCGACTATTGGTGCCACACCTAAATTTACATTATTTTTTTAGCTCGAAGTTTAGAAATTTGATGGGACAATGATTCTATAGTAATTTGAGATGCGTTTCAGGTCCTACAACCATGGATAATTAGATCAGATGCATGAGTCGGTAGACTCACCAAAAACTTTCCCATACAAAAAAGAAATAAATATACTATAATGTTTTGGAACGCGGATAATCAAAATGGCATATCATACACCCAATTTGCACAAAATATCAACTCTCTCCAAAAAAAAAAAAAAAAAAAAGAAAAGAAATAATAATAGAGCAATTCGTAAAATAGAATGTATACCACATCGACATGAACATGGTAAACATATGATGACCAAAGTCCATAGCCGTTTAATCACTGAGTTGGAGGGTGGAGGAGGAGTTGGACCATCCAACCATTAATCGGACCGTGCTGACCCTTATGGCCATAATATTACATTGGTCATATGGATCATACATATGCACTATACTTTCCACACAAAATGAATCAATGCCCTGAAACTTGGATCAGACTGTGGACTTGGCCCTAGCTCAAGCCGATTTACTCTGGCGAGTCCGAATGGGCTCGCCGGAGTCCAAAAACGAGATTTATTGACAAATATCTAATTGTCATCCCTTGGTCAAATAAATGAATATGGGGATATTGCAAAGGGTTGAATCACGATCAAATACAACCAAGTTTCAAGAGCTTTCCACCAAAAATAAAGGAGAAATCAATACCATGGCAGATTGTGTAGTGCGTGGAAAATAAAATTATTTTTTATTTTTTATCAAAAAATCCTGAACTTTGGGCTACAAATCTCAAACAAATCAGTATTTGGCTACTGCAGATGTTTGAATAACGATCATATAGAACCAAATTTCAATATATTTGGGCTAATAGAGGGTTGAATCGTGATCAAATAGAACCAAATTTCAACTTACTTAGTCCAAAAGTCATGGAGAAATCGATGCAAAGGCAAATTTCCACCCAAAAAAGAAAACAAATACCTTATGTTTCTCACAAGAATTGAGGACGTTTGGGCCATATCTCTCAATTTCTAGCTTTTGATCCAACAAATAAGTATAGGGATAATGCAATCAACATCAAATAGAAGACTGTTTTAATGAATTTGAATAAAAAGTGAAAAAAATATATGTCGAACTGAATTGAGTAAAAAAAAAAAAACGTTTTCTTCATAGTAAAAATGATAAAAAAAAAACAAAAAAGAGAAAAAAAGAATGCTTAAATCAAAACTTTGGTTCTCAATCGATCAAATATTTATTATGTTGGTGAAGAACATGGGATATTATAGCCTAACAATAATTATTTGATCAATTTTCGACCAAAACATCCAAAATTTGATGAGGTGACACACCTACTAAGTGTGTACACCCAAACTTGTATAAGCTACTAGATGAGGCTGAGTAACTCGGCCGAGTTTTAAAACACTGAAACAAAAAAAAGACACATCATTTACCATTCAAAAAATAATAATTCAAATGCACAATGTGATTCATTAAAATAAAGCTAAAAAAAGTGGGTGGAAATATATTAAGAATTCATACAACAAAGTATTGAAAATTCTTACAAAAAAGTATGTAAAACTCCAAAGGTAAAAGCAAAGAGTAAAGGAAGGACAGAGGATAAATTGTCTAAACATCAAAAGGAAGATAACAAAAAAGAAAGGCAGTCTACCACTAAAATTGCATCTTATAAATACAAATGTGGAGGGGTTTATAGTGACATGTTATGTGAAATGGTTTGCATTTGGAGTGCACTCACTAGGTGTGCAACCCCAAATAGGATTTCTTTCAAGTGCTCATTGCAAATATGGCTAATCAAAGCGTAATCCTATCTGATGGTCAATCCACTATGATAGCCCGGATGTCACCACATTACCCCATAAAATAATCTCTCTCTCTCTCTCTCTCTCTCTCTCTCTCTCTCTCTCTCTCTCTCTCTCATCACAATACCCCATCAAATAATCTCTCTCTCATCACAATACCCCATAAAATAATCTCTCTTTTGTGTACACTTACATGAATCTTGATTAAAAAATAATTAGTATCATTGTGCTTCTCTCTCTCGATAATCTCTCTCATCACAATACCCTATAAAATAATATCTCTCTCTCATCACAATACCCTATAAAATAATATCTCTCTCTCTTCACAATACCCCTATATAATAATGGACGGCTTTTAGGAGTCCACGTAGAAATGAGCTACTTCCTAAAAATAGATTTTTCAAATAGATTTTTGGATCTAATTTTTAAAGACATGTAATCTCTAACATGGAGATCGTGAATATGAAAAAATAAATAAATTTTGAAAATTAAAAATAGTATTTCTATTAAGAAAATATTTAGACCGTTAGTTTCAATTATTTTTAGATGGAGCACCTATTTGCATCGATTTTAAGATGGAAGCTTTATACCTAAGGACTGCAAATGTAGAAATACGGTTCCCGCTGCATGAAACAATTTTCCTAAAATAATCTCTCTCACTCATCATAAAACAATCTCTCTTGTGTACGCTTCTATGAATCTTGAATAAAAAAAGTCTAATTAGGATCATTGTGCCCCCTCTCTCTTTCATTCTCTCTCATGTGCACACTTCCATGAAGCTTAAATAAAAAAGTCTAATTAGTATCATGGTGCTTTTATTCCTTTGAGTGGATGAACCCACTTTGTTATCTTTGCTACCTGGCCTCACCTGTGTCTAGTTAGGTTGATATCCCTCTCATCCACTTCATAAAGCATGATTCCTTCTCATCCCTTCCCAACCATATGTAAAGAGAGAGAGAGAGAGAGAGAGCTTTTCTAGAGAAGATATGGATCATGACAACCACCATGGCATGGCTCCAAGCGAACATTCTATGATGGATGGTGCCATGTATTGAGCTTTGGGACCTCTCTAATACACACATTCTATGATGGTGGCATTTATTTGAGCAACGAGTCTCTCTCTCTCAATCTCTTCCTCTATGATGTGGCGTTTATTATGGCTTCCTTCTCTCTCATGCATATGGTGGATACATCTTCAAATGGATACCTCTATTGAAGAATGAAGCCTTCACTCTCTCATGACGAAAATTATAGAAACCCCAATTTGATATCACACTATTGAATCCAATAGTGTTTTTGTTTTTTTTGGGATTATCAGAAATATATTTTAATTTTTTACAAATTTGAAAAAAAAAATCTTCAACTTTCATAAACCTCGTCTACACTTTTTTTTTTTTCAATATTGGTATTTAAAATACTTCGAGTTATCACGGCATTTAAAGCGACGTATAAAATGGGGTAATCATTATGGTACCGTAATGCTAAGACTTCTCAATAATAGTACTGTGAATGATATTTTGGTAAAAAAAAATATCAAAAAGGGTGTGGATGAGGTTTATGAAAGTTAAAAGTTTTTTTTTCTAATTTATATTTTTGATAATTTTCACTCATTTTTACCACCCTGTAAGTAAAGAAATTGACTTTTTGAAACTAAAATACTCTATTTCTAGGCCTAGTTTCCCACTTTCTCTCTATAGATTACTGGACTAGCAAAATTTGAGTATATTGTGCCAGGGTGGTATAATTTTAATATAATCTGATCTGACACATTTTGTACTGTAACAACAAAATTTTAATATCAGAAGTCGGTCCGGTATACATCCTGTCGGACCAGCATTTTTTGTCAGAAGTCCGTGTCGTCAATTTGTATTAGACCTACACAGTATATTTTTGTGTTAGACCGACACAGTATATTTTTGTGTTAAAATGGGGATCTGAAAAATTTAACTCTTTTACTTGAAAGTGGTTACAAAGAAAATCAGTGTCGTGGTTAATATTATGGTATGAAAAGCCTTAGGGGAAGCATACCAAAAAAGTCCAAAATAGGGTATCCATATTTCTCCCTTCATTAAATGAGCCTTGTATGGAGAGCATGGCGTTTCTCTCTCGTTAATTTCATACTTTCGCTTTGTTTGACCACCCAATCAACATTTTTATATTAGTAAATGTGAATTCAAAACATGCAACTAGACGCTGACACCAATGGCTGGTCGGGTACACACCTCACAGCTTAAGACCAGGATCCTAAATGGATCAATGGTTGGTTGAGAGAGAGAGAAGAGAGCATGGAATATTGCAATGGCGTTTGAGAGAGAGAAAAGAGACCATGAAATCTTGAAATGGCCTGTGGAGAGAGAGAGAATATAATATTGAGAGTGGCATTTGAGAGGGAGGTGATGATACGAGCAACATTTGTAATATTATTGTTAGTTATTTGGGATGGGTCTCATGATTTTTGTTATGCCGTTATATTTTATTGAAGGTTATATTTTGAGTCAAATTTTGAATCACCATATATCTTCTCACTACTTTCATTCATGTCCATTTTAATTTTTTTTTTACTTTTTTAGAGCTTAACACTTGAACTAAATTACCATTGCTAACGGGATTTGTTCTATGTCGCAATGCACATTATCATACGACTTAAATCAACTTTCTCTCATCTTATCACTTATTAGAGTTATCTCTAAGTCTTTGAGATGTATTCATTTCGAATTTTGATTTTTATTGTTTTGTTTTTTATTTATCTCAACATCATCATCTCAGCTATACTCATTTTATAGATATATTATATACATTAATTTTTTATCGCTTAATATTCTATCTTATATAACATGACCGGTCTTCCTATTGTCTTACAAAAACTTTCTCTTTTTTTTTTTTGTCAATAAACACTTTCTCTGAATTTTCAATCGCATTTGATTTGCATTAGTAACATTTGAGTGATAAAAGTCAGCATGCCTCTTTCTTTGCATTTGATGGACGTCTCAAATCAGATTCAGCATCAGGTGGGGATATCACAACCGTCCAATGGGTCCTTCATGCCGTCCATCAAACTTTTGTTCCACAATTAAGGGCTTTCAATTGTGGCATTCGATTTCCAATAAACTGACTTTGTACGTCCCAAAAAGCCGTTATCGGCTCTTCCCAACAAACTCCAATTTCAGCGAACCTCATCCGAAATTCGGTACCGAAATTTTGGCCTCTAAATCGGTTGGACCAATGTTTCGGCTCCGTCCGAGAACTGGATTCATCAATCGGGTTGAGAGAATTGACTAATAAAAATAAAACATGAAAAAAAAAAAAAAAAAAGGGAACCATCGGGGCCAAATCTTCCAAATCCTTTAGAGCCGATTTTAGTGGGAACCGCCGCATACCATCAATAAATTAGGATGATCCTTAGTGATTTTTAGAAAGGATTGGAGTTTCACTAGTGATTTTTAAAAAATAATTTTTTTAAAAAATATATATAAATATATAAAAGTTTTTACCTAATTGATTACTTGAATGGCGCCATAGTTAAATATAAATTCTAAAAAAATTTAACTAAACTTAAAATTTCCTTTACGCTAGACTGCCCAGGCCAGCAAGAAAGTAGCACCAACCGTTCCAGTGTTGCCTGTGAAAGCCGAAATCTAACCGAAACATTATGAAATTCGTTGAAATTTTAAGCACGGACCCACTTGCAAATAGGTCGCCTTTATTCCCCTCAAGTAAACCATATAAACTAAAGATTAGTAAACTCCATAAACAAAAGCCTAAAACAAAAAATAAAGTCGACTCTATATCACTAAAGAAATGGTGGCAAATTTAAAAATTTAAAGTATAAATAAATGAAATGACGGGGCCTATCAAATCAGAGCCACAATGTCAAAGCCCCTTTTTTTGCCCTTTTTCGTTTCCTTGTGGCCGTTAAGATGCCCAGGAGCGAATCACCATAGAGCCGAAAAATTTAGGGGCTCGGCTAGAAATCCGAAATTTCGGTGAAATTCGTTCTTTTTTGCGGTGGGCCAGTAAGTTGCCGGGACATGGGACCCAACTAACGCGTTGTTGCGCCAAAAAATTGGTTGAAATTTCAGAACGAAATTTCAGGCCTTACTGAATTGCCTCCCCTCCCTTTTGGAAGATGTAGACTTTGTGATGATGCCGTTTACCAAATCTTACCGTTTGTCCTTCGAGACGAACCTTATGTGTTAAGTCCTGTTGCCCACCGACCGCTTCAGTGCTATTTGGCTATGATTTGGATCGCTGAATTTTCGATCTTTAGTTTTATAATCTAAGGGTATTGGATTGTTAATGGGCTAGGCCTAAGCATTTCAAGACATATCTGAGCTTGGCCGGTACGCGGGGCATAGTGACTTGATCCTGATTTAGACTTCTAGCTGTATTTTGTGGTCTAAGTTTTAGTTTTTTTTAGTGTTGGGCGAGTGCACCTTATTGACAAAAAGTAAGTGGCTGGGTCATATAGGTCCCTTCCCTGTTTTTTTTTTTTTTTTTTTTTTTTTAAACTCATGTTTGTCCAATATACCGATATGGCCAATCTGGATATCGCTATGTATAGTCTTCTAGAATCCAATTTCGGGTTCTAAATGCAAGTCATCTTCATCTTCAAAGTATATTTCCAACTAATTGAAGTCGGTTAGGTTATAAATGCACATATACACTTAAAGTAAAGAGAAGATGTCTCTGATAATATGTAAATCTGATAGATATCAAACTATAAATAACATGACAGTGTTTTGTCAGGAATGTAATAGAATTATTTTATCACTTTAGACCTTGAACATGGGTTATTATTATTTGATTTTTTTTTTATTGTTGTTTTTTTTTTCACTTTAAAATTTTTTAACCCTTTTTAGGCTTGTAAGTGAGTCAAGCAAGTCCACTTGGAGTGGCCTGAGTTACTCAGCTCGTGTAGGTGCCAAATCCCTAACCCAAGCCAAGTTTCTGATCATTCATAGTGAAGCTTTAAAAAACATTTATATAAATTATTGTAAATCACAAGAAAAAGATGACAATGGTGAGTTCTTCCAATAAGAGGAAGGGAGGTAATCAGTAATGTCATGAAAAAAATTGCCCCATTTATTCAACATACAAGCAATTTTGTATTTTGACTAAAAAAATCCCTTAATTTGTTACATTGAACTAGGGAATGTGACTTAATCTTATTTGGAAGCCTCTAGTATACTTTTGGGGGTCATACCTCGGCTAGAGAGGATAGTTTATTGTCAATGGAACACTACCGTGTAGGTTTGATTACTACTGCCAAACTAATAAAAAAGAGATTATGACTAAATTGAGCTCATTCACTCTCCATTCTCACCATTATTCTAAAACTAAAAAATAAAATTAATAATAATAACAATAATAATAAATTCTTCTCATTCCTTTAGTGGGTACCCTTATGGAAAAAAAAAGATCTACTATGGCACCGCATAATAGAAAAATTGTAGAAAGATTAGTCTGTTCCGGCCTTGAATCCCTTATTTTAGACTTCTAAAGGCATCACTCAGACAATTTTTTGTCTCTATGTTATTTCCTTGTGACTGTTCCTATTACCTCTCTGTCCATTCCCACCCTGCAGTGGTTATTGATTCATTTTCCCGATCCCCCTTTCTTCCTCCCGATTAAGAAAATCACACATTATTTTGCTTTTCCCTCTGTGAGATGAGCCTGGCCGATGGATAAGATAAAAGAAGAGAGGTGTCTTATCAATTTCTTGCTGATGGATCCAAATCCAAAATAGATACTTACTTGTCTCTTCAATAAATAGAAACAGGAGATTTCCACTTATTATTGAGGGATTCCCTCTCTATCCATTCCTACTCATTCAATCTATCAAAACTTGTAACGCCATCTATCAATCCCTTCATAAACCGAAAAGTTTATATAGAGCCGAGGCTCTAAACAATCAAATTCGAGCCTATCTAAAAAATTCCACTAAAAGAGGTTGTTTGATACCAAAATATCCTCAAATTGATCATCTCGATATCAAGATGCATGGACATGAGAAAAAAATGGATTTGAAGTTTTTGAAAATAGTATATTTTGTAACGCATTCTTGGACATTCAATTTTTAAGATTTTCAAGTTTCCATAGATCTGTCGATCTACACTCTTTTTTATGCTTTAAACTTTATAAATAAAGATAAAAATATATTTTAAGGCTATCACAAAGATTTTTAGATTCTGGATTCCATTTGAAAGTGAACTCTAATTTGATTGTTTAGAGCCTAGGCTCTATACAAACTGCACCCATTTATAAATAGCATGTTTATATTTCCTTTCTCATTTCCGCCACGCCATAATAACAATAGCAAAAGACCAAATCATGCTGACTCTTGAATTAGGGCAAAAAATGGATACCCATGACTAATCCCACTCATGCAATTCCAAGTTGGTTCAAGTATGCCTAGCAAATAGGCCGGCTCTAGCCTGGCCCAAGAGGCCTTGGCCTAGGATCGGCTTAACTCGGCTGGGCCTAATAGGCTTAAAGTGAAAAAATAAGAAATGGTGCAGTTTGTATCAGGCCAAGGCTCTAAACAGTCAAAATAATGCAAATCAAAAGATATTTCAATATTTGAAATCTTTGTAATGGCTTGATAATTTATTTTTATCTCCAATTATAAAATTTAAAACTTAAAAAAAAGTGTAGGTTGAGTAGATTTATTAACACTTCAAATTTTATGATTCAAAAAATATATTACAAGATGCACTATTTTCATGATTTTGAAATCTATTTTTCATCTCTTTCATGCATCTGACTCGAGGTTATGCTCTTCCTCTCACTGAGATTCAGCCGAAATTTCGTATCCGAAATTCTGGAACCGAAGAAAACACCGTACTTCCGCCGGGCTGGAGCCGAAAGCCTTGTGTCCCGGAGGCGGCACGGAATTACTGATCGACACGGCGTTTTTGTTTGACCTCAACGTGATTCCGTACCGTCCAACTTTTGACTGCTTAATGCTGGTAAACAGGTCTCCGGTCACCACCCTACGAAGCCTCAAAACAGTTGACCAATTTCCATACAGACGAAAAAAAGCAGAAAAAAAAAAAAAACCAAAGAACACGGGCTTTGACAGCTTAAGCCCAGTCCTTTTTTCTCTCTCTCTCTCTCTCCCTCTTTCTCTCTCTCCTGGCTACTTACTATTCTTCCCTCTCTCACTCTTTTTTCTTCGGATTGAGCTCTCTCTCTCTCTCAGGCAGGCCAACCCAAGTCCTTTTCTCTCTCAATTTTCCTATTCATTTTTCTCTCTCTTTATTTGAAATCATCTCTCTCTACTTCCCATTCATCTTCCTCTCTCTCTTCTTTGGATTGAGCTCTTTTTCTAGTTCATTGACTCTTGATAATGAATTATATGCTGAATTCTATATACCCCATTTAAGAAAAATGGATTTTTTAGGATTTCTAGAGTGCCCCGGAGTTTATATTACTGGTATGGGGAAGTAGTGATCTGGAGTTGAGGGTGCTGGAAATGGGGTTTTGGGGCTTCTTGATTCTGGTTCTAGGGTTCCTGGCTCAGTTTCGGGATGTAAATTCTCAGAACCAGAGGTGCAGTTCCTCTGATTTGGACGCATTGATGGGTTTCATGGCTGGTTTGAGCCAGGGGATTAATGGTTGGGGTAACGATTCTTATTGTTGCAGCTGGAGAGGTGTTTTCTGTGGTTCTTCTGGAGCTGCTTCTTCTTCCGGTTCAGAGACGATGGTAATTCGGTTGGTTCTTAGGGAATTGGGGTTGAATGGTTCCATTTCTAGGGCTTTAGCTAGTTTGGACCAGCTTCAAACCCTGGATCTCTCCCTAAACATGCTTTATGGATCTGTTCCATCTGAGCTTTTTCGGTTGCAGAGGTTGGAGTACCTGGACCTGAGCTATAACAAATTGTCTGGCAACTTTACAGATGTTATTGGGTTACCATCGGTTCGCGTTTTCAATATTTCGAGCAACTTCTTCGACGGACAGCTGCCCCTTCTCTCTGGGCCAGTGAATTTGACAGTGTTCAATATCAGTAATAATTCCTTTACTGGTTCGATCGATGCTGGGATATGTAGAAATTCAGGAAAAATACAGGCTATCGATCTTTCAATGAATCTGTTTTCTGGCTATTTTCCAGTGGGTTTTGGGAATTGCAGGTCTTTGCAAATTCTCTCCCTGAGCTGCAATTCTCTATCGGGGCAATTGCCTGATGATTTGTTTGGGTTGTCTTTGTTGGAGCAACTGAGCTTTTCAGCTAACAGGCTTTCCGGGAATTTCAGCAATCGATTGGGTAATCTCTCGAAATTGGTAATTTTGGATCTTTCAGCTAATGGGTTTTCAGGGCCAGTACCCGAAATTTTTGGTAACCTGAAGAATCTTCAAACTCTCTTTGCTTACTCTAACCGGTTGGTGGGTCCATTGCCATCCTCTCTTTCAAACTGTTCTGGGCTTAGAATGCTCAATCTGAAGAACAATTCTCTCTCTGGTACACTCTCTCTTGATTTCTCTATGTTTCCTCGTCTCAACCTCCTTGATGTTGGTTCGAACCATTTTGAGGGCCTTCTCCCTGCTTCTCTCTCTTCCTGCCAGGAATTGAAAACTATAAATCTTGGCAGGAATGGCCTTTCCGGCCAAATTCCCCAGAGTTTCGCAAACATGCAAAGCCTCTCGTTCCTGTCTCTCTCTAACAATAGCTTCCATAACATCTCGGAAGCGTTAGGAATACTACAACAGTGTCGGAGCCTTACTAGTCTTATCCTCACGATGAATTTTCAGGGTGAGGAAATGCCAATTGACATTAATGGTTTCGGAGGCCTAAAATTCTTGGCAATCCCAAACTGTGGTCTCTCTGGTTTCATCCCCCCATGGTTGCAAAACTGTGAAAATTTGCAGGTTTTGGATCTCTCGTGGAACCATTTGTCAGGAAGCATTCCACCTTGGATTGGAGACTTTGAGCGCCTCTTTTACTTGGATTTATCGAATAATTCCTTTACAGGAGAGATTCCGAAAAACTTGACTCTACTGAAGAGCCTCATTTCAAGAAGCTACTGGCCAAGAGATTCCACCATTGAAATGCCTGTGATTATCAAGAGAAACCACAGTGCAGCCGGTTTTCAATATAACCAGATCTCGAGCTTTCCCCCAACTCTTTCTCTGGCCCACAATGGGCTTGGTGGACCCATTTGGGAAGAGTTTGGAAACCTGCGCTTGCTCCATGTATTGGACCTGAGCTCTAACAATCTCTCAGGTTCAATACCGAGTAACTTGTCAAACATGAGGAGCTTAGAAATTCTGGACCTCTCCTTCAATAACCTTTCCGGTTCGATTCCCTTTTCTCTTTGCTTGCTCACCTTCTTATCAAGCATTTCTGTGGCATATAACCAGTTGCAGGGGCCTATCCCAACTGGTTCCCAATTCTCAACCTTTTCAGCAAGGAGCTTCTATGGAAACCCCGGTCTTTGTGGTTCACCTTTGCCTCCTTGTAATCGAACCGACACCAGACCCTATCTTCCCTCCCTTTCTCAGGGCAAATTGAAAAAGAACAGAACCACCATTATTGTGTCCACAACACTTTGCCTTGGCATATGGATGGCTCTTTTTCTTGCCGTGGTATTTATTATTGCGTCAAGGAGGCATAGAAAGAGAAAGTGTGGTGATGGAGTTTGCAGAACTGCAGGGGGGATCAGAAGGTCTTCTGAGTTCTCTGGTTCACGAATGGTGATTCTATTCCAACCCCAAGATAAAAAAGAGCTCACTATTTGCGATTTGCTAAAGGCCACTGATAATTTCGACCAAGCAAATATCATCGGGTGTGGGGGCTTTGGCCTTGTGTATAGAGCCACACTCCCTGATGGTCGAAAGGTGGCAATAAAAAGATTGTCAGGGGATTGTGGTCAGATGGACAGAGAATTTCAGGCTGAGGTTGAGTCTCTCTCTAGAGCTCAGCATAAGAACCTAGTTCTCTTACAAGGCTATTGTAGACATGGGGATGATAGGCTCCTTATATACTCTTTCATGGAGAATGGGAGCTTGGATTATTGGCTTCATGAGAGGCTTGATGGTGGGTCGATGCTCGATTGGGCCAGTAGGCTTCGTATGGCTCAAGGGGCAGCTCACGGCTTGGCTTATTTGCATCAAACTTGTGAACCCAACATACTCCACAGAGATATTAAATCGAGCAATATACTTTTAGATGAAGAATTTGAAGCCCACTTAGCTGATTTTGGATTGGCAAGGCTTATACTCCCTTATGATACCCATGTGACCACTGATTTAGTTGGGACCTTGGGCTATATACCCCCTGAATATGGGCAGGCTTCAGTAGCCACTTTCAAGGGGGATGTTTATAGTTTTGGTGTTGTTTTATTGGAGCTTCTCACTGGTAAGAGACCTGTCGATGTGTGCAAGCCAAAGGGGTGCAGGGATTTGGTTTCTTGGATTCTTCAGTTGAAGAGTGAAGGGAGAGAAGAAGAGGTTTTTGATCCATTTGTTTATGAAAAGGAACATAGTAAGCAAATGCTGCAAATGTTGGAGGTGGCTTGTTCGTGTGTTAATGCGTGCCCTAAAGCAAGGCCTTTTATCTGTCAGGTAGTTTCATGGCTTGACAGTATTGGGGCCGATAGCCAGCAAACAAAGTGAGAGTCAAATGTTTCCATGGCTTGATGAAAGGACTTAGCATTCGGTTCATAGTTCGTTGTAAAGTTTAAGATGGTATGTGGCTTCATGCCTTCTTGAACTGAATGCAATTGTATATAACAGAACATGAGGAATCTATGTGCTCCCTTTACCTGGCCCTCCGGTCATGAAGCCCACCTGGATGTAGGGTCATTTGATTGGACAGCTTTGATTCACGAACAAGTTTGGTTCTGGAAATCTAAAGCATCGCTTCCCTCTCGAGCATGGAGGACGCGAGTTATGCAACAGTACACACGGTCCTCTGTAGGTTAATACCATTTACTAATAACAACTTTGTTTTCTTATTTTACAGTGAGCATGTTTGCATTTTCAATTGTTTCTTTGATTCTAATTGGCCACTGTCTATAATTCCCATCTGCATGTGTAAAGTTGTAGACATTATGTAAAGAATGGTCGTATTCCAACCATTCATATGGGTACTCCTTTGCACCGATCTCTTGTTATGCTCTCAGATATAAGTGAACTAGAACTAGATTTTTTTACTCTAATTGGAATATTAGTCTTTTATTTGAGGTGATTTTTTTGTATTAGTTCTTTGCTCTTCTTCTCCTTATACACTCTCCTCACTATGCATATCAAAGTGAAAGGAAATTTCTGCAAGCCAAGGGGCTTTTGGTTACTTGATAAGCCGAGCTCCAAATCACATATTATAAACCTCTTGTGCAAAGTACGTTATAATCCCACGGACTATGAGAAAAGCGGGGCATATTTGGTGACCTTCGAAGCCATGGATTGATGGTGATGGAGAGAGCTGCGCCCTACCTAAATGTCAAATGTCAATGATTGATCATGCTTGCTCTCAATCACCATCCATCCATTGCTTTAATAATGGATGAACGGCAGATCATGTTGCGGACTAGGGTTTTTGAATGGCTAATGGATTACCATGTACTTGTAAGTATCAAGCAAGGTGAATAGGTCTTTCTTTAAAAGCTTTTGTAGGTCAACGATATTTGTAAATTCAATCCAATGTTAAATCAAATTGATGAGGATCTCCAAACTTACCTTAATATATTCTCAGGCTGCTGCTGCAATCTTCATGCTAAAAACTAGCATCACTGATTCTATAGTAATTGTAAATTCAATCCAATGTTATATCACATTGATAATGAGCTCAAAACTTGCCTTAAGATATTCTCAGGCTGCTGCTGCCAGCTTCATGCTAAAAACTAGCATCACTGATTGTATAGTAATCTTCCCATTAATTTCATCATTTTACAATTTATTATCAATGATTGATTAATCTCTCTCTCTCTCTCTCTCTCTATCTCTCTCTCTCTCTCTCGCACACACACATAGCCAACTGTTGATATCTCTGTCTCTCAATCTCTTCTATTGATTAATCTCTCTTTCTCATTGCTCCCACTGTAGATTAATCTCTCTCTTGATATCGACGGTTTAGATATTTGATTAATCTCTCTCTCACCCTACTATTGATTAATCTCTCTCTCATCGCCAACTGTTGATTAATCTCTTTCCATTATTGATTAATCTCTCTTTCTCTCCATCTACCATTTCAATATTTGATTAATCTCTCTCCCCTACTATTAATTAGTCTCTCATTCTCTCTCTCTCTGTGCATATATATGATTTGGGGTTTTGATGATGAGCTCGACCATATGTGATACAGCAGTGTTTGTTGAACAAAACAATTTCTTGTGGTGGAAGTAGTCTTCAACACGCATACAAATACCACTTGTCTGCTTCTTCTACGCTTAAAGAAAGACCCTCTTTTTGGCAACTTGCATTTGTAGCTTTACAAGTCAAATGCTTGGCCATTACTTAACCTCGTAAATGCATTTTCTTCTTGTTTTTTCAAAGGGGTAAGTTGGTGCTTTGGAGCCACATGCCTATACCCTAATTACCAAGGAACTAGGACTCTAAAGAGGTTAACTACCCTATATCTTGGTGTTGACTTTGACCGTTTTGCTTATCGGGGATTTCAGTATTTCAAAAATCGTCGAGCCAGCTCAGAATTTGGGGGTACGAATCTAGGTTTAAGATTTCATGGTGTTGGCTCAGTTCCACTAGTGTCTGAAGGTATTTTTTTTTAATTTATTATTACATTTTTTTATTTTATTTTTTTTTTGAATTTGCTAATGGCACATGTATTGCACAATGTTTTAGTTTAGATAATTTTTTTTTGTCTTTTTTAAAAGATATCCATTGTTTATGAGTTTCATAAATTTTAAGTGTTTTATTGAATTAAGTTGGTTAAAATTTTGATAAATACTTTTTAGGCATTTGTTATAATTGGCTAATGTTTACTTAATTTTTTGCATCCAATTTTATTTTTCTACATGTTACGGTTTTTCTAATTTTTTCTTTATAGATACTGCTTTTATTGAGGCGAGTGTGAGCTCTCTAGATATTGATATAATTTCTATTTTTGTTGGAATTCTTATTATAACTTGAATATTGATAGAATTTAGAAAGGGAAAATGTTTTGATAGGGCTGTAGCCCTATCAAGATAAGTAGAGCCTCACCTCAAAAACTCGTTACAAATTATGGTTTTGGCATCAGAAAACCTTAAAATCGATCATCTTGGCCTTCATATTCACTTCGGAGTCTTTTTCAGTTTGGTGGAAAAAATGATGTAATTTGATGTTTCGGCCGATACAAAGGAAGACCTCAGAATTTACCAAAAAAAAGTAATATAAATAAATAATATATTTTTTATATAAAAATATATTAAAATATCAAAAAAATAGAAAATAAAAAAACAATTTTGTGCTCTGACTGAAGATTTCGACGTGTACCAAAGCACATAATTGTATTTAAAAAGGACAAATATGTGCTTTGGCCGAAGAGGTTGAAGCTTTGGTCGAAACGTTTGAATTAAACCGAAGCGGGCCAAATTGCCCTGAAGCAGGCCGAAGCTGATACACCATAGCTTCACTTAGCTTCAATCTCGACCAACATTCCAAAGACTGCAACCTCTTCAGCCGAAGTGAAGCGAATTTGATAACATTCCTCTAAATTAATATTATTTAAGAAAATGGTTATGTTAAAGTACACATACATGTGAACATTTACTAAATGTACTCAATATTTTTGGATAGTTAATACCATTACCCCATAATATAGTAATTTTGTGTTTAAGAGTATTTTAGGTAATTATTCAAGGGCAAAGTAGAAATTATGATAGAAAGAAGAGTATTTATTAATTATAGTGGAAAATGACATCATCCACAAAATGAGTGACATCACCCACATGAAGCATTAAATGATACTAAATTTTTTTAAAATATCTATCTTACCCCTCTGAGGATGAAAAATACCTTTATTATAAAAAATTTGTATTACAAAACAAGGGTAATTAGTGTAAAAAAATATTGACTACATTTAATAAATGCTCACATGTACATATACCCTAACACAACCTGAAAAGAAAATTCCCCAAACAGTTTGTTTTTACTTTCATATCTTTCTTTTCATTTTTCATTTTTCATTTTTTATTTCTCTCAAATTTCCCCTATTTTGGACCTCAGAATCTAAGATTTTTAATCTTAATTTGCTCATAAACCGAGATCTGACCAATAAAGTTCGAAGTTATTCCAAACACTTCAAACTTTACAATCCCAACTTGATGTTTGAGACCTTTTGTTGGTTCTCGTTACAAATATCAAACTTCAGGCTTTGAAAGTCCAAGTTAATATTTGAAACACAGCTTTGGACCTTCAAGGTCTGGAGTAAACATAAAAATAAAAAACAATTAAACTATGGGGTATTCGAAGTCCAAAGCCAGGACAATTTGAGAAAAAATAAAAAGATTGAAAAACATAGGCATTAATGTGAAATCAAACTTTTGGGGGGTTAACTATAATTTAGGTGGGGATTAGCATAGATTTCTCCAATAGAAAGGTAAGAATTATAAGCCTAAAATAAAACAAGAAATCAAAAGATTCATGGCATGAAAATAATCGGTACACAAAAGGAAAACTAATAATAATCAGAAATTAAGATTTATATTTTGCAAACTAATATATACTTATCTCTCATTATTTTGTTGGAACAAAAGACAAGTCTCATGACTTCAGAAACTTAATTTATGTAAGGGGATGTGCATGCAATTGTAGAACATTATTCTGGGACTTTTCACTAGGTTTGTTTTTTTACTACATGGTATTCGAGCCTTTTTGGGATTGGTAAAGAAGTTCATGGACAGAAAAAGAATAAAGAATGACTCTGTAAGTAATTTTATGATTATGACGAATAGGAGTATTCTAAAAACTTAATTTATGAGAGGGGATGTGCATGCAATTGTAGAATATTATTCTGGGACTTTTCACTCAGTTTCTTTTTTTACCAAAAGGTATTTGAGCATTTTTTGGAATGGTAAAGAAGTCTGTGGACAAAAAAAGAATAAAGAACGACTCTCTAAGTAATTTAATGATTATGAAGACTAAGAGTATCCTGGTCAACTTTAAAATATTTGATTTTTGCAATAAAAAAATAACCCTCTTAATCCAGATTAGAGAAGACTATCCTGTAATAAAAATAACTGTGGTCAAGGACCAAACAGTAAATTAACAAGACAAGATGGCTCCATTACATATCCTCAGTATATTTGTTGCAGCTCTCCATTCCAACCATCATGGCACCTTCATATGCATTCACTGAATCCCATTGCATATCCTCAGTATATTATATTGCAATCCTTTTACAATATAATAACTTCAAATAAAATAATACAACTAGGATTTCAAGAACTTGAAGCAATTCAAAATCTTTCTTTCAATAACAAAGAAAGGACACATTCTATGCTTGGGAATAAATAAAGCAATAAACAAATAAGCAAGAAATAAAAGAGGGTGTTGGAGATTATTTCAACCGGACTTTTTACACCCTATACCGCGTTACTACGTTTCGATGGCGCGGGATCTAATGGCCAACCTTCAATCTCAACCGGGAAAGCAAGTTTTGGACAAGCCACTTTAATGGAACATGAACCCTTTGATTACAAACTCAATAGCTATAGCTAGGTGAACCCCCTTGATAACTTAGTTTGAGAGAGATGCTTCTCTTTCTACCGCACCTTATAGAGTTAGCCCCAATGTGTGATGAGAGATGAAAGGTGGTTCGCTTTCTTGAAAACAGCTATCAATGTGCATGCCTTGTGATGGAATGCAAATGAGGCTTAAGCCCCGTATCTGAAGGCCTCTATCACACACAAGGGTCACACAATCCCTCAGTTCACTGCTCCAGGCATATTCCAACCTCATCAAGAGATGACCCATCTAACCTTTGTCGGTTTGTTTCTCTATGACCAGGTAACATGGGCTTTCCCCAACCAGAATAACTTATCACGTTAAGCACAGTCTAGTATCAGCAAACATCGTTTGTTTAGTGTGGTCCACACGGGAACAAACTCCCACTGTGTTTATGTTCCACTATATAATTCATTTACAAGCACTCAAAACGTATTTAAAGGCCATACACACCCAACAAGTTCCACCATTTACCAAGGAACATGTTTAGCATTTAACTTCCCATTGAGGCCACAAGAACAAACCCCCTTCTAAATAACATATATGCAATTGCCCTCGAAATACGATGAAAACATAACAATATCAAACAATCCAAACAGTCAGCTGAACTGGTTCAAATATATCCATATGCACACTTACTTTAAGCAAGATTACTCACAAAACCAACAAAGGGGACAAGAGCATTAAACTGCACAGGTACAATCAGAGCTAAAAAACAAAAAAGATTTGCGCCAAATAACAGAGGGCACAAGAGTAGCAAAGATTGAACGCAACATATTTCATCAATTGTTTTCAATGTCATCCTCCATTTCGAGCACTGCTTGAAGAGGGCTATTATCAGAAAGGAACACACCTTCTGATGGATTTATGGGTCCATGTCCAAAGAGGCAGAATTGGGGCTCAATTCTATTCATGAGCATCCACTCCTCGTCAGAAAGAGACCAACTGAAAATGTCTGCATTTCTCTCAATTCGATGGGGTTTCAGGCTGCATGGGAGCACACTCGTGCCCCTTTGCAGTCCCCAGCGCAAAATGACCTGCCACATATTAAAAGCTTAAAATTTCAGTGTGTGCATTCATCCTTAACAGACCATCCCTCTCTCTCTCTCTCTCTCTCTCTCTCTCTCTCTCTCTCTCTGTCTGCTCCGTGTTTCTGCCTAGTACCTGAGAACTTCTCTCCTAATATTTTGTCAACAGTTTCCATGACCACTAAATGGTTTCTTGAATTCCAGTCAAGTGGGAACATGGATCAAGTAATTCTAGCCTACACAGTATGCAATAAACTGGAGTCTAAATAATTTCAGATCTGGTGCTTTGAGCATCCATTTGCAAATCTATCACACATTCTGTTAGCTTTAAGATCACCCAGTTCTATTGCTTTTTATTCTTACAACATTTTGAACGACATGAGTTGTTCTGCAAGCACTTCTATGTGTTCCACCCAATAATGGACTTATTTCAAATGGCTCAGTTCCTGTACAATAGCGGTCATAAGCAGGCTACTACAAGCACACCCGAAAAATCCATCACATGTCAAAAAAGGCAGTCCAGCCAAGATGCTAAAATGGATGTTCTATATTAGATGTTGGGATAACAGTCTAGATGGATAATTTTTAGGGCTCCAAATTCCCTTTTGTTTTTTTTTTGGCAGGATCTTGATCTTGGAGGTATAGAGTATGAATTTGCAGAGTCACAAGTTGTCATAAAAAACATTTACTTTTGAGGTGCAATTGTAGTCATATTGACTACAATGCAGTTGTATGAGAACTTTTCCCTGTCTTAAAAAATAAAACTTTAGAGTTTTGCAGTAATTAAACCGCATTTTCTATAAAAAAATATAGTAAATTTATTTATTTTATATAGTCTTTTCTTATTTAGAGTGCGTTGTAGTTTTCTTAGACTGCTAAATTTCTAGGATTTTCTAGAGAGGTTATCCTTGTAGTCTTCCTAGGTTACCATCTATCTTAGATTTGTTTTCCTTCCAGATATGTCATTAGAATTCCTTTTAAAAGGACAAATCATTTTTGAATGTGGGAAGTTTTTGACTGGTATTCCCCTTCGTTGGTAATATTTTTCCTTCTTTTTTCCCCTACATGGGCATTTCTTAACTATACAGTTTAGCAAAGAAAAGAAAAATAATCTACAGAAAGCATTCTAACAATATATTAATCTATCTCCATCGCATTTTAACAATTTTCTAAAAATATTAGAAACAAGAGGTCATATATTATTGACAATGGGATGACATTAATTCCTGCTATTTTGATAAACAATAAGGGGATATTAAATATTAGAAGTTAAATTATGAGAGAGTCTAAGGTAATTCATTTTGCCATGTTGGGTCTTACTCCACCTCATTCCATGACCATATCCTTATATTATCTCTTTTTGTGGACGATCTCTTTCGAATTACCCAGACATGTTTCATGAAAGCCAAATCTAAAGTGTATGGCATGCATATTTCAAAACATCAAATTCAGATTGGGAAAACAGTAAAAGTTCTAAAATCTGATTCACGTCTAGGCTACATGCCTAAGAGATGTGAAATTCTGAACAATTTATAAAATCTCAATGCGTATATCATCAGAGAACATGTCCTTGTAATTCACCAGCAGAATGCCATTGGTTAATTTAAAAACAAGCTTAAATTGAAAACTATGCGATCTCTTTTTTTCAGCCTTTCGAACCTTCTAATTCTAAGGTGGCTATTATTCTTAACCTAGTTTACTTTATCATAAGAAATCTATCACCCATTCTATTTATTGTTATTCCTGTAGAATCCTTCATGCATTTCAACTTTCTAAAAATTCAGACAATGGTCAATCTATCTCTTCAAGATCATGCTCCCTCCACCAAATCATTACCAGATACAAACCTTAGGTGAAAGCAGGCCAGAGAGCCAAATAAAATTTAACTTGTTTGGAAATGGATATGTAAACATTTCTTCTTCTTTTTTGAGAGAGAGAAAAACCTTCTTCCTGACACGATGATGACTAGGATTATATGTAGACATTTCTTTTTTTAAGAGAAATCCTCTTCCTGAAACCAAGATGACTAGAATTATCTTGCTCTACTTGGATTAGTGTGATTTTAACACATTACACAATAAGCAAGAGATGAAGACTATTAGGCCATAACCTTCTGTAAAACTAGAATGCATGGCCACACTGGATGTGATAAATTCCCAACTCATCACCATAGTTCTGCGCTGTGTACACACTTCTCCATTACTTACTATATATCATTTTTACTCAAGACAAAAATGGCCACTTATGCTGCTTAGAACCTTCCAAAAATCATCATCATCATCATCATCATAGGATCCTTATTCCACTCATGCTGCTTTGAAACTTCCATAAATCAAACCACAATAAATGGCAATAGCTAGAACTCAAGGGCCCAAAAATTCTGCCATGAATAAGAATGATCAGCTATGCGCCAATGACCAAACCACCCCACACTCAACGCTTTGAAATTGCAAACACAATAATGGCACTGAGTAACCCTCAAATGCTTCAAATCACCCTCATCAATTAAGAGACAGTATCCAAGAAGGGAAACCACCACAGCTCATTCTTCTGATCTCTATTTATAAAATGTAAGTTTGCAGTGTTTTCTATACTGATAAAAAAGACCCCACATGGAAAGCTTTCCCATTTCTTAGAAGAATGTAACATTGTATCTGTAAACAGTTACCTTCTTGTAGAGAAGAATGCGGATCAAGGATTTCTTATTAGCATGCAAGAGTTAGCCAGAAAGAAGAACATGAACATAGGGGTAAGGAGATCCATGGGAAATTTTGTTTGAGAATTGGAGTTTATAGTTTTAAGATCCTTCTTCCTTATTGAAATTGCCGCCAAAATGTTTTATGCAAATACTATTTAAGCATTCCCTCTTGTTCCACTGACAACTATACAGTTAAGGAATTAATAAAACGTACATTGCTAGAAAAATTTCTGCAACGTCTAAGGAATAATACAAGCAGCTCATTTTAGGGTTCCAATGCATCATGCACTTGATTCCCTTCAATGACAAACATCAAAATCCCATCTCCTTTCCCTCCCCACCAGCCCTCTGCCACTGCCCCTATCCCCAGGAACCAAGTTACCTCCAAAGCATCTAGCCTATCCCACACTCACAGGTCAAGGGTATTTTCCTTAATCACAAGAAACAGCACAAAGTTACTCTGTTTCATGGCAAAAAGAAAAAGTATATGAGAGTATTCTCAGCCAAAGTATTACGAACTCAGCCATAAACATTTCCTTGGATAGTCGTCAACATTTCCTTCAACATCCTCATTTTCTGAGAAGGTACGCTTGAAAGAGAGCACTCATCCAACCGTAATGCCTAGTTTGACTCCTGTCCAGAAGTCCTTCAATGAAACCAATGTTGATGAGAACCCCTAACTCATAACAGCTAAGCCACTCAAACAAACATATTTAGTTTAGGGTGACCCGTTTCCCAATATTTCCTATAATAATTTGTCAAAGATAATCTCAGAGGGCCTTCTTCACCGTTGCAAACCCATGTGCCGAGGGAAATATGTACATCTCAATTCTCATCCATCATTGCTGTACACATCATTTTTCTGATATCAACGTATAAGATATAAATTTAGTTGACTACTGATAAATAAAATACATTTGATGCAGAGCAGTCTCGAATAGACAAACAAGTCTGCCAAATGATACTTCATATTAATCCATATAAATGTGCAAATAAATCAATTTTAAGACTTAAGGACTTGCCTTGAGTCGATTCATCTTGCAGAACTACTAGTCTTCAGGCATCAAAACTCACAAGTGAACAAAATGGGTGAAAAACATATAGTTGCCAAGCTTTTCACGAGACTTGGGCGAGGTTCAAATCCCACCCAAGACTTACCCAAGGTCTTTGCCCAAATATCTTTAAAGAAAATGGAATATTCAAAAGGTCTTTCCCTGATCTTTAAACAAAATGGAATATTCAGTAAAACATTTTGTATAAAATGCATCTAAGCCATCTAAGCCAACAAGAAATTCTCCTCGAAATGCTCTCAACGGTAACAGCAGTTTAAATTCAAACATAAGATGATCCAAAAGTATTATCTTTTTTGGAAGCAAAAAATCGTGAAACTTCAAAATATGGAATAAAGAGTGAAAGGAAACAAAGAAGTAAAACTCTTGCCTGCTCTGGTGTCTTTTTATGATGGTTGGCAATATTTGCAACAACAGATAGTTTTAGCATCGGCCCATGTACAGATCTTGACCTTCTGAATGCTATTCTGGGTGTTCCACATTCATCTTCTCCCCCTGATCCACTGTCATAGGCACTAGCACTAGTATCAGGGACACCCAAAGGGGTATGAGCAGAGACATGAATACCTTTTGATTGGCAAAACTTGACCAGATCATCTTGTCTCCAAAATGGATGCAATTCTACCTGAAATTGGTCAAAACTTATGCTTATAAGTACTCAAATAATAATCTTTAACTATTTTGATAATTTAAGCACTAGTGCCGTGACATACCAATCAAGTGTAGCATCACTTTAAGATAAAATAAATTTTACATTAAACCAAGGTATTGAAATGTTCCTCTGCTTAGTACTACAAAGTCACAAAAACTACTCTATAGATGAAAACTGATTTCTTATTTGATGAGAAGTCAAGATATACAATTATGAGAAACAGGCCAACCTTTCTTCCAGGAAAATAGTGTCTTCATTTAAAAATAAATCACTGTCAAATATCAAATTAGAAAAAAAAAAGAAGTTGGTAGGAAATATTATATGAGATAGTTTGATGTGGAAAACTTGTGCACATGTAGTGGATGTCAGTGAACTTGATAGGTTGAAGTCCTAGAACTGGGATAAAAGGAGAGGTTTACTCCAGATTTTCTGTGTATGGCAACAGGCAGAGGCAAGAAAGGAAGAAGGTTGTCTACTTGCCTCTTTTGGTACTTAGTGACCAACGGTGGGATGCCCGATGTAAAGCTTCAAGGACTATGTGAATCAATGTATTCTCTTTAAAGTGCATTGCAGTTTAGTCCAGCATTCTCTAGACATAGTGAAGTCAA
The DNA here is from genome assembly GCF_054954075.1 of Amborella trichopoda. Lineage (NCBI taxonomy): Eukaryota > Viridiplantae > Streptophyta > Magnoliopsida > Amborellales > Amborellaceae > Amborella > Amborella trichopoda. Next base: position 3,130,988 of record NC_142344.1, read on the forward strand.
GAAAGGTTTAGTTGATGTCATTTCAAGGCTTAAGACTTAACCAGGGTTCCAAAATTAATGCGGAGTGTAATGAATGGTGACTTTGGTCAGAAAGATGTCATTCTACCTTGTATCTAAGTCAAGGGGTTAACATTGTAACAATGCAGTGCATTTTCCATTAAGATGCTTTATTTCTTCTCATGGTTAAGTTATATTTATGTTTTAGTTATATATTATAATATGAAAAATAACCTCATATGGTGCTTTTGATTTAGGTGTGATTTTTCTAATGGTGATGATCTGGTACACAGAAACATCTAGAAGAAACCGGAAAATAACTATGTGCATTCACGCAAGGAAGATAAACAGACTAAATAACAGTCAATATACTGATGTGATTTTTGTTCACGATCAATCAAGTAGTGCAAAAAGGTACTGTGTAAAACCTGTTTTCCTTGCATTTGGGTAGCTTTAGTTTGAATTTTTATTGTAACAAAATACTGCAGTCGAAAATTGTCTTAAGCAACTAGAAGAAGAAAGCAATTACCATTTCTGCCATTCACTGACATAGTAATTATAGAGCATTGGGTGGTCAAGGGTGTTGCAGACAAAGAATTGGAAAATAAGAGACGTATTATGAGTGTGCGCTGAAATGACATGCCATTGGATAGCATCTAGATGATATCAAACAAAATGGACATGACTATGATATCAGGAAGGGAAATTCTAATGGGCAACCAGAGAAGTAAAAAGCAATGACCATGGCTGCATTAGCTAAGATATAGCATAGATAGAACATGCTGTCATCAAGAGTGTTGCAGCAAAAGGATTAGAAAAAAAGAGAGGTATATTGGGTGTTACTTAGCTACCATAAGCTAGTGTGAAAAATATATATCTTATAAAGTGGGCATGACTGTGAAATAGAAAAAGGAATGTGGAGCACTTGTTATGTATTATAATATGAAAAATCACTTCATATAGTGTTTTTGATTTAGGTGTGATTTTCGTAATGGTGATGCTCTGGTGCGCACAAACATCTAGAAGAAACTGGAAAATATTCAAGCGCATTCATACAAGAAAGATAAGCAGACTAAATAGCAGTCAACGTATGATGTGCTTTTGTTCACGATCATTCAAGTAGTGCAAAAAGGTATTGTGTAAAACCTATTTTCCTTGCATATGGGTAGCTTTTAGTTTGAATTTTTATCGTAACTAATACTGCAGTCGAAAATTGTCTTAGGCAACAACAGAAGAAGAAAGCAATGACCATGGATGTCTTTCACTAACATAGTAATTATAGAACATTGGGTGGTCTCAAGGGTGTCACAGACAAAGAATTGGAAAATGAGTGCGCCCTAAAATGACACGCCATTGGATAGTATCTAAAGGACATCGAACAAAATTGACATGACTATCATCTCAGGAAGGGAAATTCTAATGGAAACCAGTGAAGAAAAAAGCAATGACTATGGATGCATTAGCTAAGATAGCATTGATAGAACATGCTGCGATCAAGAGTGTTGCAGCAAAAGGATACGAAAAAGGGAGGTATATTGGGTGTACTTAGCTATCATAAGCTAGTATGAAAAAGATGTATTTTATGAAGTGGGCATGACTATGATCTAGAGAAAGGAAGGCGTAGCACTTGAGTCCAGATACCAGAAACAATTTAACCTCCAAATACTTTCTGTGAACTTGGGAAAGAAACAAGATAAAAATCAACCACAATTGAAACAGAGAAAACAACTTAAACAAGTAACTTACTTGATTGGTCAAAAAAGACAGTCTTTGCACAATAGAGGAAATTCAGTGGTCCACAAACACAAGAAACAAACAAAAAAAAAACATTAGCAATCACAATTTAAATAAAGAGAAACAAGTAATGGACCTGATTGACCGCAGGTACAATCTTTGCAAAATGGAGCAAATCTTCGATCTGCTTGACATTAAAATTGCTCACCCCAATAGCACGAACAAGCCCCATTTCTACAAGACCTTCCATTGCCTTCCATATTGGTTCTAATCTCCGAGAAAACTGCCTATCCTCGATCCCTGCCTTCGAAGGAGGATCAGTTGCATCTCCTATTGCTGAACTTTCAGGCCAATGAACCAAGTACAAATCCAAATATGAAGTTCCGAAACTCTTCAAAGAAACCCTAACCGAATTCTCGATCCTTCGATGAGCCGTAGTTGTGCAATAAAATTTAGAAGTCAAGAAAACATCCATTCTCTTCAGACCAGGGATTGCTCCATTGAAAGCCTCAGAAAGAGCTTGTCCAACTTCAGTTTCATTGCCATAGAGATGAGCACAATCAAAATGGCGATACCCAACTTTTAAAGCAGTCCTAACAGCTTCTACACAGAGATCTCCTCCACTCTGCCATGTTCCAAGCCCAAGAGCTGGAATTTTGGCCCCTGTATTCAATACGAAGTAATTACCACTAGCTCCATTTTTGCCTCTCATGATCCTTAATCAATGGCAGGTTTCAGTAATGGATGATAAGTTTTGGGCAGAACATATAGAAGAAAGCCCAATTGAAACTTTGCTTGATAGCTTAAAGACAGAGAATCAATGGCTTATTTCAATAATGGATCAATGGGTCATTTCAATAATGGAAGATGAATTCAGGTATAAATGAATAACCCACCTTCCTGTTTCTTTAGAATTTTAGAAGATTTCCTCTTCTGTCTTCTTCATTAACTGACGAACTCAAGCATCAAACCAGTTAGAAAAATAGCTGAAAGAGACAATTGGGCGAATCCCCGTTTGCTTGGAAAGAGAGAGACAAGGGGACTTCATTGCTCGACTCCAAATCCAAAGCATCGCATACTTTCTCTCTCTAAACCCAAACAAACGTGCCTTCTCTCTCAAGGCCAGGGTAAACATACACCAGCACCATTCTACATTCCTGAAATCAACTACATTCCTGAAATCAACGCCTTTATCTGTAAAACCAAATTCTCCTGAAATCAACTACATTCCTGAAATCAACGCCTTTATCTGTAAAACCAAATTCCCCCTTTCCCAAGTCTCTGGTTAACCATTGCAACACGCAAAAAGTAAACAAGAGAGAGAAAGTGAAAGAAGTCACGATTTCCCGTCCGTAGTTACCTAACAGAATATACGAAAATCAACCAACCACCAACTTATGTAAAGCGACATTGTTGACTAAACCAGAATTACAGAATAGTAAAAAGGCAAAAACAATAAAAAAGAGACAGTAATTCCCGTTTCCAACTTTGTTGGGTCACATAAATTACGGATAAAAGCATCATCAGTAACTTGTTGCTGTGCTAACAGTGGTCTAGAGAGAAAGCAATAGAGAGAACTACTTAAGGGTAAAACGAATAAAAAAGAGAACGTCATTCCAGTTTGATGGGTTACTTACATTACAGAGAAACGCATAACGATGACTTTGCTGCTCATCAAGAGCTGTCTAGACTCTAGAGAGAGAAAGAAAGTGTATAGTTTCCATAAACTTAGAGAGAGAGAATCTTCATATACATGTTAAGAGTTTCCAATGTCTTCTTCTTAGAGAGAGAGTGTTGAAAGTGCCAGAGAGAGATATCATGTACTTTTTACAAAGAATGTCTTTTTTAGAGAGAGAAAGATGTAGAGAGAGAAATATGTAGAGAGAGAAAGTTGAAAAATTCCTTGCTGGTTGTCTGGGCGTTTGTTCTCATGAGTCGCCTTCAGTTGAGTAAAGTCGCACATAAATTTATGTGCTTTCTTTTTGTCCTTAACCGATCAAATACTATTCCTCCCTCTCACTTCTTATTTTTCCCTTGTTGATTATATCTTTTCTGGCAGGTCCTTGTTTGTTAGTTAACCTCCAAGTGGGAAATGCATACAGAAATGTTATTTTATTTTGTAATTGAAAATTATTTTATAAATATCATATTTTTTTGTCTGTAAGTTCCGCTTTTTGAGAGTCCCCAGTGTATTTGAATTTGTTTTGGGGGGAAAATTATAGATAGCCTCTCAAATTGGACTTCCTAGGTATTCTCTCCAATTACTTTTGATATCATATTATTAATACTGATTATTTTTCACATCACTCCTCAATCAAAAAAAAAAATGGTTTGTTAAACCCCAAAATACCCTCATTTTAACGTATATTTCCTACTTTACCTCTCTAAGCCATACATTTGTGTTGGATCAACACAACACTCTCAATATAAGCCCGTCCGACCTATTTTGTGCTTGACCGGCATAATTTGAATATCATAAGTCAGTGCAGCACATTTTGTGTCGGACCTACACTTTTTGAAAGAAGCCAATCGGACACATTTTGTGCCAGATCGAAACAAACCGATCGGACATATTTTTGTGTCAGACTAGTACATGATGGGTGTCACATTTTAAAAACGTGGGTTAAAAATAACAACTTTTTCGTTTTATTTCGCTCTATCGAGAGCCATACTCAGTCATACTATAAGTGATCATATCTCTTGTCACTATTTTCATCCATGTCCATTTAAGCTTTCTTCTTGCTCTTTTAAAGCTTTCCACTTAAACCAAATATACACTCCTGAGCTGTCATTTTTTAGGTTGACATTACACATGGATAAACCACCTCCGTCTACTTTCCCTTATATTATTACAAATTGGAGCCACCCCTAAGTTCCTTAAGATATATTCATTCCTATTTCTATCATTCATTATCTTGCCACCTATCCATTCCAACATTATCATCTCAATCGTACATATTTGTTTCATCATATAAATGCCTAATTAACTTGTCCATAGCCAAACTAAAGATATATGGGCTCGACATTGAGCCTGATGTAGGCCTATTATCACTAAGAACTCGCTTATATCACCATTTGTTGTCCTCACGCTAGTTTGCACTCATTGTACACATCTCTCATAAGATATATGGGCCCGACACTGACCCTGATGTAGGCCTACTATCACTAAGAACTCGCTTATATTATCATTAGTTGTCCTCACACTATTTCACACTCATTGTACACATCTCTCACCATGTAGATATATCCTATAGAGACTTCTTTTGTTTCAACACTCACCAAATTAAGACATCATATCGTATGCTTTCTATACACAGAGGTTTCTCCTCTTTTTCGTAAACTTCTCAATCAATTGCCTAAGTAGGAAAACAATACAGGAAAAATAAATTTTACTTGAATACTTGTGAATCTTGTAAGGGCATTTTGGTTATTTTTTATTACTATATATTCTTATGCCTTCTACATATGCGCGATGCTGAGAGGGCATGGGCACCTAGAATTTAACTTAATTTGATGTTTGATCATAATGAAAATTGATCAAAATACACATAGGAGATTAATTATTTAATATTTTACTCATAGTTTGATTCAATGTCAAAATATCCATCAAAAGCCACAAGATATAAGCTGAAATAGTTGCAAATGATTGACAGATAATACTCCCTCACGGGTCATTTGATAAATTTTAATTTAAAAAAAAATTTAAATGTATGAGATCAATTTGATTTATTTATAAAAAAAATTATAGCACCCCATATGCCCTCAAAAAGTGTGAACTGGGTAAAGAATGAGGTGTAAGGGACTATTATGAAATTTAAAAATAAAATAGATTTTTATGTGTATTTCTCAAATGGCTTTTATTTCCCCAACAAAAAATAAGGAAAATTTACAAAAATAAATCCCTTATACAGATGAGAATTTAAAAAGAGTCTCACTTAAATTTTATTTCACACTCAAATCCCACTTTTTTATAACTAAAGTCCCACTTTTTTATAACTATTTTTGCATTTCCTTTTTATCATGTTTTGGATATCCAATTTCTATACTAGTATTTGTTTTTTTTTTTAATTTGAGGTAGAAAATGGTTTAAACATCGTATGTCCCTTTTTTGGGGAAATTATAAAAAATATATCTTAATTTTTAGTTTATTAGAAGAAGAATTAAAAAAAACTCATACTTTTCTAAACCTCATCCACACACTTTTTTTTTTTTTTTTGTAAAACAATAGCCTTCATAGTAGTCGTATTACCGTAAAAGCATCATGGTACTTAAAATACCATGATGACTATGAGAGGTATAACGGTGTTTAAAATATCGCGATTATCATAGTGTATCACGGTATTTTAACTACATTTGTGGTCTCAATGTTTTGCTCCACTAGCCATTTCAGGTCAATAACAATAACATCTCTAGGAAATTGATGCCGTTGCTCTATCTATGAAATGAAAGGCGGACTATGTGATAAAGCACTGTGTATATAAATTTAAAATTTTATTTTCTTTCACCGACTAGATCATTTACAAGGTCCAATTACAAATAAATATCTATTAAAATAAATAAAAAAATACAAACAGTTTTCACTTGCTACTACTAAAAACAACTCATTTATTCAATAAAAAAACTTGACACATTGCTTTATGGAAATATGAGAGCACAATAAAAGAAATAAAAAAAAAAAAAAAAAAAACTATCAAAAATTACCTCAACCGGACTTAGCACACCACACACCGAGTCACATTCTCCAATGGTGAATGGTGCTCATAATCAATAATCAAACTCAAATCCACTAGGTATGGCAAAACCCCTAATAATGAAATCATATGGATCTATCTTGAACCAAAGTGCTAAGGCTTTAATGCCTTAGCTCACCTTAAGCCCTCTTTGGCTTAACCTAGAGAGATGGCAAGAGAGATATCCTCTAGATGGGGCATGCCCCTTCTACCATTTATGAGAGAGAAACTCTTGGAGAAAGAGAGAGTGAGAGCTTTCCTTGCTTGGGCGTGCCCCCGTTTTGCAACCGACTAAAAAGAGAGACATAGGTGGGGCGTGGCCCCTTAGAGAGAGAGAAATTGTAAGAGAGTTTTTAGAGAGAGAAGAGGAGAGGCGTGTGGAGAAAATTTAAAAATATCATTTATTTCTTTTAGTTTATTTAAAGCACTAGAAATTGATTTTCTATTATATTATAAATCTAAATCATAAAAATAAAATATCAAGAGAATCACAAAAATTCAAATAATTATTATAAAAATCATATAACATAAAATTAATTAAGCTACTTAATTTTGATGAGAATCGGATCTGTATAGATCTAGGAATTATGAATATACTGAAGCACTCTACCTTCAATTGTGGACCATAATCCACACTAGCTTTCTAAAACTGCCCTGGTGGTTATCATGACTAATAGTCTACTGCAGGGGTTCATGATTGGTCATCAAAGTCTGCCAATAGGCGAGAGGATGTAATCCCAGTCTATAGACTGCAAGTTATCCCCTAAAGATGAATCCATAGTCCCCAAGACCATGATGCAACCACAACTCCACGGTGCATAGGATAATCTCTGGCACATGTACACGCTTTACCCATCTGCTATCTCATTACGGCTATCTTTGTACATGTCGTGTGATGGTTCAATGAGTCATTCCTCGATGAGGTCGGAGTTGCCATGATGAATGAGCATGAGGTATTTTGGGTTTTCCAACTCGATTGGCATAATACGTCGAGCCAAGTCTAAGTATCGGTAAATGTTAGTATTACCAAGTATGATTCATAAAAAGACCTGATTCCCACTAAGTTTTATGTTTCGCTATATAAAATACCTTTAATGACCACATAAGACTATTCTTATGGGGTGATCGACTCTCTCTCTATCTATATAGACTCCGAGTAGTTTATTTAGATGGCAAGATTTCCCCTCCGCGGAGGTCTTTTCTATGTGAAATTCTAAGGGATTTTAATACGGGATGCTCTCTCTCTAAGAAACATATCGAGTTTCCAATTTGTTTGATGGATTAGCACCAAGGTTAAATTATAAAGAGCTCTCTAGAATCAATGTGGTTTATTTAGATGGTGAGATTTCCCCTCCACGGAGGTCTTTCTCCATGTGAAATCCAAGGGATTTTAATACGGGATCGCTCTCTCTCTAATAAACATATTGAATTTGCATGTTTTGGATGGCATTCTGAAAGTGGGCAATCGCAGGGTTTTGTTGAGTTACAGAGGTGCGAGGAAAAAGAGAGTGGAGTATTGGTTGGAAGAGAGAGAGAGGATACGTTAGGCATTTTGAGCCAATTGTAAGATAAATATTATTTAACTAGTGAGAGAAATATGGATTCTCTGCAACTGATGAGGAATTTAAATAAGAGCAAGGGGCGCAAGAGGGAGACCGAAGTTTAGAGAGAGACTGTGATTTGAAGAGGTGTGTTTTGTTAGATTTATGGAGGAGAGAGAGATAGATTGTGAAGACCTCGGTTTTGACGATGAAGCGAGTCTTCCTACTGTGATTTTCGTGGATAAGACTATGCTTCTCTCTAGGTGAGCAAAATATGAGACCACGATAGTTAAATACCATGATACATCTTGTGGTCATGGTATTTAATATTATGATACATATGTTGTCACGGTATTTAATATTGGGATACCTCTCATGGATCACAATAGTAAGTAGAGGGATGCCTTTCATGGTGATCCGTGGTATTTAATTACCATGATATTTTCATGGCCAAACAACTACCGTGATGGCTATTCTGGTAAAAAAATGTAAAAAGTAAAAAAAATTGTATGAATGAGGCTTTAAAAAATAAGATTTTTTTCCAATAAATCAAAAATTAAAATATATTTATGATAATTTTCCCTTTTCTTTTTCTTTTTTTGTAATTGTGATGATTCCTCTGTTTGAACACCCACATTAGTCTTTTTCTTAACCTAAAACAGAGGTCGGAACATCCAATGTTTGAAACACCTGCAAATTTTTTTTTTTTTTTTTTTTGTGCCGCAAAAAGTTGTTCTTTGGATATCCGAACCCCTTCTCACTCCACAAAAAAAAAAAAAAAAAAAAAAAAAAAAAAAAAAAGAAAAAAAAAAAGAAAACATCAATCTTTCGATCAAAATTTACAATACTTATTGTATTTTAATTTCATTTCTTATAAATCAGATTAGGCTTAAATTTGCATGCACACGCTTCTAACCATCACAATTCAAGGTAACATAAAAGATTAAATAAACAATATCAATATCCAAAATACGCCTAACTATCTGGTCATTTTGTTTTTTCAAAATATTTATTTTGTGTTTTAGGTGCATAATAGTGAGATGTACGGGTGCCCAAAATTCGTCCGATCATTAAAATAAAGAAAATTATTTAAGGCCAATCGGAACTTTGTGTTGTGATTGGGTTTCCTACAACATGTTTGTATCAGAAACGAAGTTGGAGATCTGACTTGGTCATTAAAAAAAAGTAACAAGTTTTTTTAGACCGAAACAGAACTTCACATTATGACATTTTTCTAAAAAAAAAAAAAAAAAGGAAAAAAAAAAAAAAAGGGGTTAGAACTTGGAGTTCTGATTAAAAAACTAGACGAAAAAACAGGAAAAGAAATAAACTCCAAATTCAGACCTTGGGGTGTTTTTTAAAAAAAAGAAAAAAAAGACCCATGTGCCTAAAATATAAAGTACAAGATACATTGGTTTCTATAAGGTTGTAACTTTAAATAATCCAGTTAAGGCGTACCTTCAAAGTTTATCATAAGTAATTCTAGTGAAAAAAATTCTTAGAAATATCTCAAATCTATTTTCATATCTAATTATAAAATTTTAAACTCCAAAAATGGCTATAATCAAGTAGATCCATAAATATATGAAAATATTGAAAATGGACGGTCTAGATAATGTATTGCAAGATGCACTATTTATGGGACTAATTTTTTTTTTTTTTTTCATATTCACACATCTCGATGTCGAGATGATAAATTAGAGGTTTTTTCAATATTAAAAGAATATTTTCCGATGGAATTTTGAATTGCATCTGTAATGCTACATTTTAAGGTTGCAACCTTATATAAACTTCTTCTTTTTCTAAATACTACAAAAAAGAAAAGAAAAAATAGAGAGGATATTAGTCAAAATTTCTCCAACTAAATAAATTTTAATATGGCATTACATTGAGCTCACAAATTTCCAATGTGGCGACTGGAGAGGTCTGAGAAACCACAAATTTTCCGCCACTCGCGGCACGCGCAATGGTAGATGATATCAAGTTAGACCATTATCCATTCTAGCAAAGAGGGAAAACGTCTGACCACCTAAAACCAGGCCATTATGCATCCTAGCAAATAGGGAAGACGTCCGACAATCTAAAACCAGAAAAATATTGGCTTTAAGTATTTTCAATCAAATCGGATTTTTGCTTTAAGTATTTTCAAACAAATTGGATTTTTGTTTTTAGACTACCAAAATCCCAATTGGAAGCCATATTCTAAAAACAAAAGTTTATATGGAGCCGAGGCTCTAGACTATCAAATTAAATCACACCTCAAAATTTATCACTATAAGAGGTTCTTTTGATTCCCAAATATCCTCAAAGTGATCATCTCGACATCAAGATGCATGGAGATGAGAAAAAAAAATGGATTTTAAGTTTTGGAACTAATGCATCTTGGAATGTATTTTTGGACCGTCAATTTTCAATATTTTTAAAATTTCATATATATGCTCAATCTACACTATTTTTTGAGCTTTAAGTTTTATAATTAGATATGAAAATATAGTTTAAAGCTATTATAAATATTTTTAATATTAAAACCAAATTTCTCGACACTATTTGAAGGTGAACTTTACTTTGGTTGTTTAGAGCTACATACTGTACCCATTAAAATATACAATGAAGAGTGGAAAAACTAAACTGAAGAATAAAGCTGTAGGCGATGCTAGTTTACATATGATACCTTAATTTACATGACAAGTTCAGTATCTCAAGACATGCCCGCAAGCAACAATGTACATGTTACAGTCCATAACAAGCCCATGTTATTTATCCCCAACTTGCTGCCATCTGAGCACCAAGGAGAAGTAAACCCGTTATGTGGTGTCTCAGTCTCTCGGCATGGTGGCAATGGTGTGCCACAAAGACCTGGATTTCCCTCAAAGCTTGACTCTGCAAATGTTGAGAATTGGTTTTCTGAGGGGATTTCCCCTTGCAGGCTGTTATGTGACACATTAAATTGAGCCAAAAAGTTGAGCCTCACCAATGAAGGCGGAATGGATCCGGATAAACTGTTTTGAGATAAATCCAATTGCTCCAGGTTCCGCATATTTGATATGCCATCAGGAATGGTGCCTGAAAAATTATTCCCGCTCAGATCCAATACATGAAGCCTTATTAAGTTGGCGATCTCCGGTGAGAGTTGTCCAGTCAACTTGTTGTTGCTTAGATACAGGGATGGAGGAAAGCTCGCAACACGAATGTATTGCAACGCGTTTGCCTTCGGGTTACGCCTGTAATACAGAGGCAAGCCTATGGGATTGGGTTCTGTTGTTGACATCGGCCCAGAACTGAGGCTCGGCAAATGGCTCAATCTTTGAGGAATCTCTCCGCCGAGTGAATTGTTTGATAAGTCCAAGTAGAAGAGGTGGGAAAGGGCTCCGCAAAGATGGTTCCATGATAAGTCTAGTATCTGCAGCTCTCTCAAGCTTGACAACCATGGCGGGATTGAACCATAAAGTCCGCAATTTGGGAGGGCAAGCACCCTTAAACTTTTGAATTTTGGAACAATGTAAAAAATGCTGCTCGGGAGTTCTTCGTTGTAGAAATTCATTGTCAGGATCAGAGTAGTGAGACTTTGGCACCGCTGTAGTATCTTTAATGCCCTCGATATGTTTTGAAAGCTGTTGTTTGATAGTGAGAGGAAAGAGAGGTATTGCAAGTTTCCAAATTCTTCAGGGATTTCACCACTGAAGTCATTCCTGGCCAGGTCCATAGCTTCCAACCTAGTACATTCCGAAAGCGTCGTTGGAAGATAACCAGTAAACTTATTATATTTGAGAATTAGGCCTTTGAGAAGAGGTGTTCCTGTGAAATTGAGATTGATGTCACCTTCTAGAGAATTATTCATCAGATTAAGCACCTGGAGCATTGAGCATTGAGATAGAGAAGAGGGCAAGGGCCCTGTGAACTGGTTCGAGCGAGCATTGAGAAACTGCAGCTCCTTAAGATCACTAAACATGTCTGGTATATCACCTAAGAATGCATTTTCAGAGAGCCCCAAAGAAAGCAAGTTTGTGAGGTTTCCCAACCCATGTGGTAGTTTCCCTGAGAGAGAGTTCTCGGAGACATAAAGCTCCTTCAACGACCTGCAACTTCTGATGCCTTCTGGAAGCTCTCCTTGAAGCCTATTTGCTGAAAGATCCAACTATCAATGGCGAGCTCGACACGTTGCAAATCCCAGCCTCAACTGACCCATTAAAGCTATTGCCACTAATATTAAACACTACAAGGTGTACTGCTCCTGTTAGAAGGGGCAGAGAACCATAGAAACCATTTCTTGAGATGTTGAATATCTTGATCGATCGGAGATTGAAGATGGCTGGAACCGAGCCAGAGAGCTGGTTGTTGCTCATGTCAATGACTTCGAGTTGCTCAAGATTGAAGATTTCTGATGGCAAGGAGCCTTGAATAGAATTGTGGGAGAGGTCAAGGAGTCGTAGTCGATCGAGACCGGCCACAGACCGAGAAATGGTCCCCATCAGGCTCTTTCTACTGAGTACCAAGCCTGTCACCCTTCTTCCTGAGCCAGGGGAGGCCATGAAATCTTCTTCATTTTCTTGGCATAAAATCCCATTCCAATTGCAACAAGCATATTCTTCAGTCCAACCAGCTATCCCCCCATCAAAACTAGACATGAAATTGACCAAGGATGCTAAATCATCTAGGTTGCAGCCTTGGCTATGGGCTTGAATAACCAAGATTTGGAAACACAGAGATAGAAAGAGAAGCTGACGCTCCATTGTTGCGAAATTCCATAGCTTGGTCGAATGGCAAAGACTTATTGCATTTGAGAATGCGGCAATGGTCAAGATGTGATGGGCCTACACCAGTTGTAAGTCAAGTAAAAGGAAGAAAAAGAGAGCCAGGTCGCTCTCAATAAGGATCCGAGTTCCCTAAACTTAATTGCATTCTCCCAACCTACTCTAGGTTATTATCGGTGAGGTTTGTACAAGGTGCCAAACTTATAATGTACAAGTAAGGCGTAGCTCTAAATTTTATTAGAAAATAGATTCAAAATGGAAGTTTAGAAACCTGGTGTGGCCTTAAAACATTCTATTAATAATGAAAATAAAATTATGACTTCCAAGTCATTGAGATAGTTTTCGTTACAGAAAACATCACTTGCACACCCTTCAAAAAAATTGATCATATCTTTCAAACCACAAGGGTTTTCTTCATGAAAATATTTTTGTTTGAAAGTAGACTCAATTTGATGAGTTACAAGCAAATTTTAGCTAAATATAAAATCATATGATTGGTGAAAAAAAATCATGAAATCCAATGGACAGTTCCTGGATTTTGCAAAGTCGTAATTGACACCCTTCATGGATGAGTCATTAACTCTCAATTCCCCATGATCTCCCACTAATATTTTGTAGGTAGATCTTACTCTCCAAAATACATTATATCTCTGAAGAATGCATCAAAGAAATACCCGATTCTGTAGAGTGCCTTCTCGACGTTTGAAGGTGCCAATAATTCTTCTGGAGGTGTATCACTTGACCATAAAAGTTATTGGCTTCCTTATATATCATTCCCAACTCACAAAAAATAGTGAAATAAATTAAATAGGGAAATAAGTAGATCTAGCTCTGGTACCAATGAAAGTTGGACTAAGTGATAAATCACGATGTATATAAATTAAAAATTTTCTTATTTTTCTTATTCTTATACCGGCAATATCATTCACAATGTCCAATTACACACAAATAACTCTTGAAACAAATAAAAAAAAAAAACATGCTTCTCACTTGCTACCACTGTTGAATACAATTCTTTAAATTAAAACTTTAACTCATTGCTTTATGGGAAGAAAATATCAAATCACAAATAAAATTTTAAATAAGTAAGATTGCTGGAGATTACCTCAACCGGCTTAGTATACCCCACACCGAGTCTCATCTTTCTGATGGTGCTCGGCATCTATGATTGGTCTCTTGATTCAAAACTCTTATATGGATCTGGATCTGAAACCAACTACCTAATGCCTCAATGCCTTAGTCTGGCTCAAGCCCATTTGGCTTGATATTTGGAGAGATGAAAAATAAATTAAATTGAGAGGGAGAGATCTACTAGCAAGAGGATCATCCTTTTTACTACCCAAAAATCAAACCACCACAAGCTAACCTTTGAGAGATAAGAGCAAATAGGTGTAGAGATTTTATGAGATGGGAGCGCCTCTTTATATAGATTTTCCATGCTTTAGGGTTTGCCTCAATTCATAAAGTCAAATATTGGTCGTCAATCTAATGAGACTTGTGGGGTGAGAGATTTAAGCTATCTATTTATTTTATCCACCATTAGATTTAAAGAGATGAGCTAGAGCTTTGTCCTCAATTTCCTATATCCATTCTTATCAAATCTTTAAATAAAAAAAAATATATTTTTTGTTTTTTATTTTAGTGTATCCAATCTTTATTTATTAGATCACCCAAACTTGGAGAACATGTTAGTTCTTATGGGTGGGGTATCCCACCCTTTCGTGGCCACATGTAGGCTCACCCAATCCCACATGTTCTAAATTGGCCACCTTTATTTATGGAGGGTCCCATATAATTTTAGCAAATATTTTATTTTATATTTAAAAATTTTAAGTCTTATATTTTATTTAAAATATTGAAAAATTAATTTATCCTAATTTATGAATCCAAATAACAAAAATTTAAATAAACATTCAAAAAATCATATATCATAAAATTAATTAAAACTAATTAATTTTATGGGAATCAAATCCGTTAGATCTAATAATTTATCAATATATGGGAGCACTACATCTTCAGCTGCGGACCACAATCCACCGAGCTTTATCAAACTGATCAGGCAGTTTCCATGACCCATAGTCTACTACAGGGGCTCATGATTGGACTACCAAAGTCAGTCAATAGATTAAGAGACGTAATCCCAGTTTATAGATTTCAGGTTTTCCCTAAAGACAAAAAAATCATGGTCATCCAGACCATGACTCTATGGTGCATAGGAGTAATATATCGCACATGTACACACTTCACCCTCATTGGCGAATATCAAAATGGCTATTTTTATATACATACCGTGTGATGATCTAACGATGAGGTTTTAGCCCTGTCTCTAAAGGCTATTCATCACACGTAAGGGTCACACAGTCCCTCAACTCTCATCTGGGCATACTCCGACATCATCAAGGGCTAACCCACTAAACCGTTATTGGTAGATCCCTATGCCCAGGTATCTTGGATTTTTTCAAACTCGACTAGCCTAGCACGTCGAGCCTAATTTGAGTATCGAAAAATTGTATTTGCCTAATATGGTCTGCAAGACGACCACACTCGCACTGAGTTTATGTTTCACTATATAAAAGGCTCCTACATGTTTCTTTAAAGGTCACATAAACCTAATAGTTAGGTGGGTTAGAGAACCATAGAAACCATTTCTTGAGATGTTGAATATATTGATCGATCCAAGATTGATGGGGGCCGGAACCGAGCAAGAGAGCTTTGTGTTGCTCACGTCAAGGACTTCGAGCTCCTTAAGATTGAAGATTTCTTATGGCAAGTGGGAGAGGTCAAGGAGTCGAAGTCGATCAAGACCGGCCACAAACCGAGAATGGTCCCCATCAGGCTTTTTCTACTGAGTACCAAGCCTGTCACCCTTCTTCATGAGCAGGGGAGGCCATGAAATCTTCTTCATTTTATTGGCCTAAAATCCCATTCCAATTGCAACAAGCATATTCTTTAGTCCAACCAGCTATCCCCCCATCAAAACCAGTCATGAAATTGACCAAGGATGCTAAATCATCTAGGTTGCAGTCTTGGCATAAGAACCAAGATTTGAAAACACAGCGATAGAAAGAGAAGCCGAAGCTCCATTGTTGGGAAATTCCATGGCTCGGTCTCATGGCAAAGACTGCAGCAATGGTCAAGGTGTGATGGGCCTACCCCAGTTGTAAGTCAAGGAAAAGGAAAAGGAAGAAAAAGAGAACCAGGTCGCTCTCAAATAAGGATCCAAGTTCCACAAACTTAATTGCATTCTCCCAACCTACCGTAGGTTATTATGGGTGAGGTTAGTACGAGGTGCCCACCCTATACTGTACAAGTAAGGCGTATCTCTAAATTTTGCGAGAAGGTGTAGTTTTTGTATTGAAAACTTTATGATAGCTTGAAAATCTATGTTCAATCATAATTTTGAAATTTATAATTCTAAAATGATACAGATTGAGCCTGCTTATAAATATTAAAAAATATTAAAAATAGATGGTCCACGTAACTTGTTACAAAATGACCTATTTTTTATATAAATTCTTTTATTCATACTATACTTAGCAAGTCACCGTTAAAAGTGTGACTTTAAAAAAAAAATGTTGTTTTTGTGACATGTTTTAAACTATGTTATTTTCAAAATATAGGGAAAAACACATTATTTTGATTAAAACGTTGAAAACACATTTTTATGAAAAACGGTTAAAAAACAACTTTTCCATCTTTTGCATTTAGATAAAAAAAATTTGTGGATCCAAAAAAAAAAAAAAAAAGACCATCATAGAGAAAATGATAATGGGCCAGACCATTTTTAATCCGATTAGTGTAGTAAAAATTAATTGATTTAATTTACTGATGATAGGATGAGACATCTAAATTAATTGCAAATGGAAATTCATAATCATAGGTGGATATTAATTTTAGAGCCATTATAGAGGTTACCCAGCTAAAGTATTTTCGACGAAGTTTTGAGGTGATGCTTTATTATTATTATTATTATTTTTTGCGAGATGGGTGATGTTATACCTGTTATTTATTTATTGATAAGGCCTATGTGAGATTTTTTTTATAAGGCTTAGACCTTATAGTATATGGGTCATAATCGGGATTGTCTACTATGAGACCATTTATCTTTGCTATAAATAAGTCATAATCACTTCTAGCAATTTAATCGCAAACTAAATGGTTTGGAGTAGGTCATAAAGGTCGAGAATCATTTTTATTTATTTTTATAAGTTTTGAGTCTAGTGGCACACTTATACCCACCCAATTTGAAATCTCCCGGACAAAAATCATTGCGACTCCCTTCTATCAAAAGTAATTAGTCCTTTCTTGTATTATCAAAGAATACGCCAAGAGAAAGATAATAACGTTAATTTCTCGAAATAAAATACAGTCGCAGTTTTACGCACCGCTAATTATAAGAAGGATCAGCCTAAGTCCCACTCTCCCTTTATTACCGTCCAAGTTAACGATGGATAGTGATAAACATAGCTTCACGTTTACGATCTTTTTATGGATCATACTGTTTTTTCTTTCGAAATGCACTTTCGTCATTTCAGTCACTGCAAAAATGAGGTTCCCTCTGCGGCCTCTCTGGCAATAGTGAGAGCGAGGAAGAGAGAGAGACTCGCCCAATTCTACTGCTGTTACACAAGGAACCCTAGGTTCATTTTCCTTCTCTGTCTAGAAACTCTTCGTGCAGGTATCAGATCTATCTCTCTTTCACAAGCACAAACACACAGAGTCACTCTTGATTTATCAATTGAATTAGTGCCATTTGATATGGTGCTCTATTTCCCATCCTCTCTATGCAATGCGTCGTGAATTTCCTAGTTCCTCTCTCTCTGCTTCCTCTTTTCATGAAATTTTGCTAAGAAATCATGATCCCTCATTCTATCTAATCTCTATCTCCCTCTTGTTCTCGCTCTCTGTTCAATAATTTCGATGGTCTCCTCAGAAGGGGAGTTTAATGTTTTCAGGTTGAGTGAATCAATTCTATAGGACCAAGGTGAGTGGGGACTTCTGAAGAGGGAAAAATGAGGGCGGGGAGTGCTGCCAAGCTCATTGTGGATGCGTTGCTCCAACGATTCCTTCCTCTTGCCAGGAGACGCATTGATACTGCTCAGGCTCAGGTGTGAACACTCTTATAAAATCAAACTCATGTTTAATCATTTGTATTTTAATGATGGTTTGTGACATCGATTTCAAAGAGCAAGCATGATATTTAATCATGCAATCGTGCATTCCAATTTGTTCGGGTTTAGTTTCTCCATTTTGTTGAGGGGAATTTGCAATTTAGGAGTGGCCTTAAAGGTTGGAGCCTTATTCTTACAGTGTGTTTGTCCAATTTCTGCTGTCTTGAAGTTGGTTTAGAACCCTCTTTTGGATTCATT
Organism: Amborella trichopoda; assembly: GCF_054954075.1. Lineage (NCBI taxonomy): Eukaryota > Viridiplantae > Streptophyta > Magnoliopsida > Amborellales > Amborellaceae > Amborella > Amborella trichopoda. The sequence goes on from NC_142344.1 coordinate 3,149,110, forward strand.
AGTTCGAACTGTATTTTTTTTGAAATAGCTATGCACTGTTTTCTGACTTCTAGTTTGCTTAGAATCCTGTCTTATAGTTATTAGTTTTTCTGTGAATTTGAATGTAGACTACACATGATACTGAAGAGTTTGACCAAAGCCATCCTAATTCTATATAATGAGTATTGAGTAGCCCTGCCAACTCCTAGATCCAAGCTCTTCTTTCCATCTCAAACCTTGGATGAAAAATACCTATAACAAGCCTAGTGGAGGTATCAATCTTTCGAGATTTCTTCATTTTATTCCTGATTAGACCTAGAGCATATCACAATTTCTCTTTGCTCCCTCATTTTGAAATCATCCGCTGTGGGCGCCTCCCAATCCACAGCTAAGCATAACTCATGATAGTCTGTGCAATAAGATGTTCTTCTGTATAACTAAACTACAATATTAATTCATTGTTTTCCTTGGGAAATACAACAATGTGTTTGTTGTTATATCGAATTTGGTGGCACAATAAGTTTTTTCTCTCAAAATGTCATTTCCCCTCTTAGGGATTGATTCCAGAATCTTTACCTCCTGGCCTCGTACCGAGAGGTGACGGAGGCAGAATCCTTCGAATCGATTGGAGGAACTAGAGTGTGGAGCCCCAGTTTCCGAAGATGTCTAACGGAACAAGAGGAGTCCAATTTCATGGATCTCTCGTCCCTGCTCCATTCCCTCTTCTTCCCTGATCAGGGCCAGGATTCCCTGATATGGACCCCCACTCCCTCAGGAACCTTCTCAGTTTAATCCTTTTACCAAATCCTCAAAGCCCAAGCCATCCCTCTTAACCCGTCGGTTGCTGCCAGGGCATGGTCTAACCTTGCTACCCCCAAAGTCAGGTGGTTCACGTGGTTAGCATGCTCCAAAAGAGCTCTAACTGTGGACCAGCTCCAATGGAGAGGTCTTCAACTCCCAAACCGATGTATTTTGTGCCGCAACGAGGAAGAAACAGACCCTCACCTTTTCATCCATTGCCTTCTAGATCTGGCTTTATGGGCAGACATATTGTGGCTCTTTAGATGGCAATTGGTTACCCCCCAATCTCTCCCTCAGATATTCCAGCAACTGTTCACCCCTCCGTGGCCCAAACTAGGATTAATCCTTTGGCGGACAGCGGCCTCAGACTCTTGTGGACCCTGTGGATTGAAAGAAGAAGAAGAAGGGTCCTAACCCGGTGCTGGTCTTGCCTAAGCAGTCCTGGGAGGGGTGGGCTGGAAACGGTCCTAACCTTTGGCTTATGCACAAAGTGGCTGCTCTCAGGACTCGAACCCGCGCTCTTGTGCTGGCTACCCGAGCTATTTACCGGCACAAGAAACAACAAGATGATTTTCCAAGCAAGGGCAAATCTCTTGAATCCCTCTTGGACTCCCTCAAAGCTTCTATTATTAGCTGGGCCAGTACCAACAATTTTTTTAACCATTTCTCTACCTCGAACTTCCACCAGTACTGGCTGAAGCTGACCATCCTCACCCTTCGCCCCCTTAGACCTTCCAGATCCTCCTTATGGCGTCCCCCCCAACTTAGACCAAATCAAACTCAATTGTGATGGATGTTCTTTGGGCAATCTGGGTCCGTCAGGAGTTGGTGGCTTATTTCGTAAATCAGAGGGTAACATTGTTCATTCATACTCCAACCATATCGGGGTAACGGACTCCACAGTCGCAGAAGCAAGAGCTCTCCTCGAAGGCTTAAGAGAGTTCGACTCTTCTTCAAAACCCTCCTTATTGGTCGAAGGGGATAATCTCAATGTGATGATTGGGCCTCAGGAGTGACACCTTGCCCTTGGAGACTGCAATATTCGTTCGATGAAATCTTCATCCGCAGCTCATCCCTTCATATACCGTGGAATCTCACTCTCAAAGAAGCAAACTCCGAAGCTGATGCACTCGCCAAAGATGGAGCCTAATCGCCCAACTTAGTGGCTACGGGTCCATGACCTCCTTATCCCAACCCCTCCCCCCCTCCCATTTCTCTATCTCCCTTATAACTACTCCGATGTATTTACCCTGTTAGAGGGGTCCATTTTTTGGAACCTTTTAGGTTCTTATGCAGGACCCCCAATTTTTAGGGGCCTTTTCCTCTTTTTGTACCATCTCTTTATCAATACAAAGGTTAACATTATCACGAAAAAAACAAGTCATTTCCTCGAAGGAGTTTCCGCTTAATCTTTGGGATTGTAGGATTTGGTTAAGAATGGGATTGTTCATTGCAGTGCATGTAAACATGTGATGCATGTAGTATATTAAAAATTGTTCACTTTTCCTTTTCCAAATCTAATTGGCCAAGCGTGCATTTGACATTTCTCAAGAAGGATTATTGGTCTGGTGTTACCTCATTAGATCTAAGAGCCCTATCATCCCAGATTCCGTAATTATTACTGTTATCACTATTATTATTATTATTGTTATTATTATTATTCTTCTTATTATTATTATTATTATTATTATTATTATTGTATCTCATTTGGATCATTGGATGACTGTTATGAATTCACAGGATGGACAATACCTTCGACCATCAGATCCAGCATATGAACAGGTCCTGGATTCATTAGCAATGGTCGCTAGGCATACACCTGTACCTCTTCTTGAAGCTTTACTTAGGTGGAGAGAAAGGTAGTCAAACTTTAATCTTTCGAATAGTAATTATTGTTCTATAGTTTGTTTCTGTCCACTTGGAGTGGCTTATAGAGTTTGTCTCTGTCCATTTGGAGTGGCTTATGGAGTTTGTTTCTGTCCATCTGGAGTGAGAATTTTTATTGGATTTTGAAAAATGATTCAGATTTGCCCCTTTAGCAAAGAATTAAGCGTTGTCTTTGCCAAAGGGGTCAGTGTCGAGCATGAATTTCCTTTCTGTTTTCAGATAAGCCGATATGGCTTTTAGGCAGGAGCTTGTGGGGCCTTTTCCTTTCTTTAAAATTTAATCAAAATCAATGAATTTACGATTAAATATTTTTGCTTGTCTGAAAACCAATTTACATATAATACAAACTTTTCATTTACATGCTTGACCGGGTTCACCTTTATTTATTGCAGTGAATCTCCAAAGGGTGCAAATGATGCTGCAACATTCCAAAGAAAGGTCTGCCAAATTTTTCTATCGTAGATTATTTCTTAGAGTGACTTGGGTTTTGCGCCACCCATCAATTGTGGCTTGGATGTAAAGCTTATATCCATTCATTTGGAGATTTGTCGAACTCTCTTCCTCATGCTGGAGAGTGTTATTTGTAATTAGTAATTACCAAAAGTTCACTGACTAAAACCTTTCTTATATTAAAAGTCCTTCTCTGTGAACTTATAGCTCGATATTATGTGGTTGTCCAAATAGGTTGCGTGAAAGTTTCATCCTTTTATCCTTTTGAATGTTAATTTGGGACTTGGTGGGAATGGAACTCTAGACGTCACGTTGTGGCACCCGCCACCCGGACCACCTGTGCCCAGAGCCCATTCCCATCAGTTCCCTTATCAAGCTTATTGAATTTCCTATATGAAAATTTGAAGGAATATAATTGACTAATTTATTGAAAAAAATTGCCATTGGTTTCCCTGCAAATACAGCTTGCAGTGGAGTGCATATTTTGTTCTGCATGCATTCGCTTTGTGGAGTGCTGCCCACAAGAAGGCCTTACAGGTCTTTACATTCTTTAGCTCTAATTTTTTTGTTTCTTCTGGCAGATTTGTTATCTTTTTTTTTTTGGGTTATAAATCATGTCCTAATTCTCTTTTATTTTTCAATTTTTTTGATACTCTCTCATTTTCAGAAAAGCTTTGGTCTGGACTAGAGAATTTTGTCTTTGATTGGCTTATCAATGCTGACAGGTGAGACCTCAATGATGATGTTGTTCACATTGTTTCTTGTGGGGTTGACATATTCATCTACTTTTTTTTTTGGACATTGCATATTCCTCTCTACTTTTTTTTTGTGGACATTGCATTCATCTACTTGTTCTTCTCATTTTGTCAAATACCAAAAAACTGCTTGTTGATGTTCGCATTGAAATCAAATTCATAATCTTCACACAGAACTTAACGTTGATGACCTAAAGGCTCTGCTTGATCTTCCCCCATGAACTTGAAATAGATAATGGTTGCATTGATGCAATATGATATCAAGTGGAAGGAGGAGCTTGGTTGTTTAGAGTTTAAATGACTGTGAGTTTCAGTCTGTGTTTACTTTTTGTATCAGTATTAAACTAAGTGCAGTTGCAGAATGGAAGGTGCATTTTGAGACATAAAAATCTTCTGGTAAATAAATAGTTAGTTTCAAAGCTTCCGAATTAAAAAAGGATAATAATAAAGATTCAGAACCAAGGATATTGAGGGAAATTAATTGCACATGTTTTTAAGTCTTGAGATTCCTGCAATATGGATCACCCTGGACTGGAGATGAGTTCTCTGAGCTATACATGATGAATTTACATTACAGATTATTATCCACCTAGAATACACACATCCAGGAGTGCAAAGCTTTGTTGTAGGTAGGCTTTTTGATCTTAACCATGCCTTTACTCCAAAGAACTATTCTGGCAATAACAAACTTTCCTTTAGTTACTATGTTGTTGGTAAAGAATTTGCCATTGAAAATACTGACAAGCACATAAGCAATTCAGAAACAAAGATATTGATTTCAATTTGCATTTACTTTGATCCCACCTCTATTCCAATTGCATGTTAAAAGAACATTTTGAAGTTCAGTTAAGCATGGTATAAATGTAAGTATTATACATCTATCAGATATTGGTCACTGATGAAAAACATATGGATACATGAGATATTTTTTATTTATCAGATTATTCATACATGGTATATAACTAACATATGTTTGTTTATGTAGATCATTTGTATAATTGCCTTCCTAATGCAATGTTGTAGGGTTGTGAGCCAGACAGAATATCCATCTTTGGTCGACTTAAGAGGTCTTCTCTTAGACCTTGTTGCGCAGCTTTTAGGTGCTTTATCACGCATCAGGTATAGATGCTACTCAGAATTTCTTGAAGAACTCAATATGTTAGGTTATTGTATTTATGTTTGATGCCATTGATATAATCCTCTTTGGTCTTTCGTGGCATGGATTAATGTGCGGCTTATATATGCCATTGAATCTCTATAGAAAAATATTTATGTTCCAGTTTGTTCCATAGGTTTATGCTTCTAGAAACTCGAGAATTTATGCTATTTAGTTCCTAATTAGTACTTCTCAGAACTCTCACTACTCTGTACTCAAGAAAGTTGTCAGGCTCAACGTTGTCAAATTCGCTTCGGAGTCTTCTTCGGTTTGGTGAGAAAAATGAAGCAATTCAATGCTTCGGCCTTAGGGGAAGACTTCGGACTTTTTTTTAAAAATTGAATATAAATAAATTAGATATTTATATATAAAATATATACCTATAATGGAAAAGATTAAAAATGAAAAATAAAAAATAAAAAAAATGAAAAAACTAAAAAAGAAAAAAAATACTTTTATATAACTATTTCTTTGCAGACCCGAAGCATACCCAAAGCATACCGAATCTAGCCGAAGCAGCCTGTATCTGATCGAAGCAGCAGCACCAAGCTTCACTTCGCTTTAGTTTATGCCTAAAATCCGAAGGCTTCGGCCTCTCGGCCGAAGTGAAGTGAAGCGAATTTGATAACATTGGTCAGGTTAGATATATGGACATGACGGACTTTATATATTCGATAAGTCCTACTTAAAAAGCCTGTGACTCAGTTTAAATTATATTTGACTTCCAATTGCTGGAATCTCGGAGACTTGGACAGACTTACTTAAGTTTATTTATGTTAATAACTCAGACACCTCTTCATATATGTGTACGCCATGTGTTTGTTTTATGATAAAATCCCACAATCATATAACAGTTAAAGTCATCTCATCGTAATTACCGACTAGCAGATGGCAAATATTGAAAATGCAATTACTAAGAGTGTATGACTTTGATTATTGCCATATTATGTAGAATTAACTTAAGGTTAACATTATCAAAAAAATTATAGACTCGATATAATTCAGTGAAATCAATAAAAAGTATCTTATATTAAAGCAATTATAAATAGAATCGACATGAATCTCAGTAGCATCTTAAAATCTCAATGATAAACTTGGTAGCAGGCTGAAATGTCTTCTTTCTTCCTAATATTGGTAACATTGAAGCCAATTTTTATTGTCGATTTTCTTTTTTTTGGGTACATTAGGTTCAGTTCTGTGACGGAGCGCTTTTTCATGGAGCTCAATATCCGCCGCATTGACACAAGCATAGCTCGAAGTGAAACTCTAAGCATAATCAATGGGATGCGTTATCTTAAACTGGGGGTATGCATCATCTTCACATCTTATATAGCTGTATCGTTTAAGTCCAGATGGCTGTTTTGGTTTGTTTTGTTTTTATTTATAATCTCTTCACCACAATCATTTCCCTGTAGTTTGATTCTATGTCTTATCATTGCGGTGGTCTATTTTTCCTGAAATGTATTTGATATATTTTATACTATGTCCCCTTCCTGGACCTTTCAAAGAATTTGTTTCATCTTTTGTGCAATCTGTTTAGAACCGAATTCAATAACCAACATATGAAATTTCCAAATGAAGCATTGTTTGAAATACCCTAATGCTAATACGCTATCCAGTCAGCTTTTCCTGGGTGTTCAACCTACTGTTCCTATGATTTCTACCAACCAAAGTGAGTTGCCTGAAAAAGGTTTAAGGGAGAAAGTAAGACGAATAGATGTTCACTTCCTGTTTAAGGGCGACTAAAAAATTTCTATCCTCTCAATACTGAAGGAGATGTGGACCTTGTTGGCTTTGTTATATTGGCCATGGTATAGATTCATTCTTTGATTGGGTGTTACCACTATATAGCTCATTTTCTTTAAACTGCATTTCCATTTGAGGATATGAAATTACTAAGCATTGAGGCTATTTCTTTTTTTTTTACCCCAGTTTTAAGTCTCTGGTTTGTTTGTAAGGCGGCCTGTAAAACCTTCTTTGATTTTGAGAAGTATCTCTGTAGAACCTTGAATGGTTCCCTGTACTTGTAAAGTTTTAGAGTTCACTAATAACATAAATCAGTCTCATCTCAAGGGAAGTACTATAGATCATCTCTTTGGTATGATGTTGAAATATGTTTAGCATATTTCAGGGTAAAAAAATAATTCGGTGCTTACCAGTTTGAGTCTAACAAGATTTTATTCTCTCTAGGTCAAGACAGAGGGTGGATTAAATGCATCAGCATCTTTTATAGCAAAAGCAAATCCTCTAAACCGTGCTCCACATAAAAGGAAAAGTGAATTGCATCATTCATTGTGCAACATGCTTTCAAGCATATTAGCACCACTAGCAGACGGTGGGAAAAGTCAATGGCCCCCATCCGGTGTGGATCCTGCATTGACTCTATGGTATGATGCTGTTGCTCGAATACGAGGTCAGCTTATGCATTGGATGGACAAACAGAGCAAACACATAATAGTGAGTCGGATTACCGATTGAAATAGAACCCATTGTTTCAAGAGAAATGTCTTCTTTGTATTTTTCTTTGCATGATGTATTTATTGGTGCTTTTGGTTGACATGGAATTTTATCAGGTATTATTTTTGATGCATTAGTTTTCATGGAATATTTTTGACCTGCATCGAAATTGGATGCATTTGTTTCCTTGTGTTTTTTGTCACTACATACTGTACAAAGGAGCTTTGCTACTTCCAGTTTGAGATGAGTGTAATCTTTTGAATGAAATCTATTAAAAGTCACATCTTCAGTGTGTACATTTTGAAGTATTTTCTGCCCATTTTTCCTTCTTTCTGTCCTCTGACAAGTAGACTATCCTTTCCGTAAAAATTTAAAAATATTCTGTTTTTCACATAGAGAGATGTTGCACTTATTTTTTTCTCAATCTCCTATGAGTATTTTATCTGTTTTAATTTCAATGCCGATAAATCTTTGGGTGAAGCACAAATTTTGGTGAAACATATTTTCTTTTTTATCTTCTCCTTGTTTTTCTAAGAGATGGAACTATGAATTTTAAAAGAGAACATGCAGCACACTCAATAGCTTATGGATGTAGAAAGTGAACGTATAATTCACCACCTTCCATATCCCTATAATATTTCCTGCTTTTGTTTTCTTTTTTCTTCTTCTTTTTGATGTTTGTCAGCTTTTCATGACCCAACTTCTTACTGTTATCTATTAAAATGATTATGGATATAATCTGGTTAAAATCATGTTTGTGCTACTAGGTTGAATTTTGAGTTATGATTCTTCTATCAATTTCTGTTTGGTTTTATTAATTAGCTCATGTTCCTTTCTGCAGGTTGGCTACCCTTTGGTTACACTTCTTCTTTGCCTGGGTGATCCTCAAACATTTAACAATAACTTTGGTCCTCATATGGAGCATCTGTACAAGCATCTCAGGGTAAGATTTTGGGTTTGCTAATGTTTATATGTTTTATTCAGATAATCACATGAACCTTAGTTCACAATTATGTCTGTGCCTTTATGATTATGCAGGACAAAAATCACCGTTTAATGGCTTTGGACTGCCTTCATCGAGTTGTGAGATTTTATTTAAGTGTTTATGCTGATTACCAACCCAGAAATCGTGTATGGGATTATCTTGACAGTGTAACCTCTCAGTTGCTGACCTTTCTGAAGAAAGGTCTGCTAACTCAGGATGTTCAGCATGATAAACTTGTGGAATTTTGTGTCACAATAGCTGAAAGTAACCTGGACTTCTCCATGAATCACATGATACTAGAGTTGCTTAAGCAAGATAGTTTAAGTGAAGCAAAGGTCATTGGCTTGCGTGCACTGCTTGCCATTCTTATGCCCCCATCCAATAGGAACTCTGGTCTTGAAGTGTTGCGAGGTGATCAGTTTTTTGTATTAAAGATCGATTTTTAGGCTTAGGGACAACATGTTGATGATGTATGAGTTTATTGCATTTCAATATTAAATTGGTGTTGTTTCTTTATGTAACTGGTGTTTCTTTACTTTGTAATATGACACAGGGCATGATATTAGCCAATACATACCAAAAGTGAGGTCTGCCATTGAGTCTATTTTGAGGTATTGCCGTAGAACCTATGGCCAAGCTCTGCTCACTTCTTCAAAGACTGCAATAGGTAAAGGATTTTATACTTAAAAACTTGGTACCTGTTTTATTTGAAATGCTATAGTAATATTCCTGCATTTTTATCTGTATGTGCTATGATTTGGTAATTTGGCCTCGAGAAATAACAAATGTTAGACACTATATGGAACTCAGATGCTCTTACCAAGGAAAAATCACAAGGATGGCTTGTTTTCCGCTCAGTACTGAAGTGCCTTCCATATCTGATCGATGAAGTCAGCCGGAGTGACAAAATTATTGAAATCATCCCTGAATATTGCATAAGCATTGAACCTGGTGTGCGTGAAGAAGCAGTGCAAGTGCTATATCGAACTGTTAGGTATCTTCCGCACCGTCGTTTTGCTGTGATGAAAGGGATGGCTAACTTTATTCTTCGACTACCTGATGAGTTCCCATTACTCATCCAAACATCACTAGGGCGCCTTGTAGAACTCATGCGTCTATGGAGGGCTTGTTCACTGGAGGAGAGATTATCCAGCAATGCTCAAAATGTTAAATGGCAGGGTACCAAAAGTGACCCACTTCATAGATCGGGTCCTTCTCATCAGTCAGATAAAACAAATGAGTTTCGAACTTCTGACCTGGACGCTATTGGCCTTATCTTCCTCAGCTCCGTAGATGTGCAGATAAGGCATATGGCGCTGGAGTTATTGCGCTGTGTTAGGGCCTTGAAGAATGATTTAAGAGACCTTTCAGTAAATGATCGATCTGATGTTAGCTGGAGGAACGAACCAGAGCCTATATTCATAATAGATGTTTTTGAAGAGAATGGGGTAAGTTCATTGCATGTGAAATTATAAGCCAATGGACTAGGAAAAACATTGTCGATAAGGTTATCACACTCTCTATTGAAATAGACAGTGATGGTGAGGAAGGGGAACTCACAGTTGAGGTCATTTACCTGTTCTGATAGGTCCCATGCTTTTTCCCTTGCCATCCCTTGGAATGTCTATTTCAGTAGATGGTGATGACTCAATGGGCTATGATTTTTCCAGAGCCCCTTGGATTAAAGCATTCTTTCCCTCTCATATTATATATGTATGGATGATGACATTTTCTTACTGGAGTCTTCAATAGCTTGGCTGAATAAATATGGGATATCAATGAATGCTATAGTGATATTTTCTTGCTTAATTGTCCAGGATGACATTGTTCAGCGTTGCTATTGGGATTCAGGACGGCCATATGATTTGAGACGAGAATCAGATGTAGTTCCTTCTGATGTTACACTTCAGTCAATTCTTGAAAGTCCTGACAAGAGTAGATGGGCTCACTGTCTTAGCGAGCTTGTTAAATATGCTGGTGAACTTTGCCCAAAATCCATCCAGGAAGCAAGGTAAAAAGATTGCCTGAACCCAGCTGCCATAGACTACTAAATCAGAAGGTGTTTTGCACCTGTAAGAAAGTGAGATAGCACTCATGGATGATTTCCATGTTCAACAGGATGGAGGTCACTCAACGGCTCGCACTTATAACACCTATAGAGTTCGGTGGAAAGGCCCACCAGTCCCAAGATGCTGAAAATAAACTGGACCAATGGCTTCTGTATTCAATGTTCGCTTGCTCTTGCCCACCTGATACTACAGAAGATGGAGGCTTTTCAACTGCTAAAGAGCTCTACCATATGATTTTTCCCTCACTGAAATCTGGATCTGAGATGCATACGGTTAGCACAATACAAATATGTAATACCTTGCATTCTTGCAAGTGTGAATGATTAGAGAAACTGGCGTTATGTACCTACATGAACTGTTGGTTTGCTTTTATCTTGTTTACTTGCGTATAATGATGAATTATTGTAGAAACCAGCTTTATTTGCTTTCTTGATGCAGCATGCTGCTACTTTGGCACTTGGGCATTCGCATTTGGAGGTCTGTGAGTTCATGTTTGGAGAGCTTTCTTCTTTTATGGAAGACGTTGCATCAGAGACAGAAAGCAAAGCAAAATGGAAGGTTAACTCTCTGAACTTAAAATATATCCTTTTTTATTTGAAATTTACATCTAATTTTGTGCAAATTTTCAGGATGTTCAAAAATACCAATTTTCTCTAGAAATGTTAGATACTCTTTTGGTTGGAACATAGGATCACAGTTAACATTCATAAAATAAAAATAGGTACTCTTTGGTTGGAACATAGGATCATATTTACCATTCATTAAATAAAAATAAAAATAAAAATAAAAGAATGTTCAATTATAGTTTTATGGTTCTTATGTCCTAAATACTGTTGGGAAAAGGCTCCGATGATGATGATGATGATATCCTAACTATTGAGAAGAGAGGATGCTTTGCATAAATGTTTGAGAGATATTCAGTCTTGATAAGTGGCGAAAGGATATGTTAATGACCCACTTGAGTGCTGAAATCTTTTCGTTGTCATATTTGAGTATTAGTGCCTGATTATAGAAGTTTAGCTCAAAGTCTTATTTTCTGTTGTGCTATTGTGCTCTATCTAATGTTGCACTTTCCTACATTTCCCACCACATGTTCTGAATTGCTTTTATTTTGTGTGACTTTGAAGCCCAAGAGTTCATAACATATGCCTAACCATGTGATTTTCTTTTTTTCTGTTCTGAATGCTGTCTTTCATTCTTATAACCTTAAAATTTGGCTCCACTGTGGTTGCTCTCTGTGAATCTAAATCGCCTTACATACACCTCGGAGCAAAAAATAAACAGCAAATCAATATGCAGGTGTGGGAGGGTCAATTCAGTTACATGTCTGACTTCTTTATATTATCAAGGCATTCTTATTTCGAATTTTACCATTTGCAGAGTCAAAAGGCTCGCCGAGAAGAATTGAAACTTCACAGTGCAAATGTATATCGTATGGTTGCGGAGAACGTATGGCCAGGGATGCTCACCCGCAAACCTGTTTTCCGCCTCCATTTCCTGAGATTCATTGAGGACACAAGCAGGCATATCATGACTTCTCCAGCTGAGAACTTCCAAGATATGCAACCCTTTCGCTTTGCCTTAGCATGTGTACTTAGATCCCTTGCCCCCGATTTTGTGGAGTCTAAGTCCGAGAGGTTTGATCCAAGGACAAGAAAGCGGCTCTTTGACATTCTCTATTCCTGGTCTGATGATACAGGTGGTGCTTGGGGCCAGGATTCAGCCAGTGACTATCGACGAGAGGTGTTTTTTAACCTCATCTTTTTGTTTCTTATATTAGTTGCAGTAAAGAGAAATGAAGAAACTCCATGAAATAATCACCAACCAATCCTGGTATATTAGTAGAAATAAACATTTGAAAAGGGGAGTTATAGTCATTTGCCTGAGTAGAGATTTTCAAGCATTTAATAAAATTTCTCTCTCTCTCTCTCTCTCTCTCTCTCTCTCCACATGCACACAATTCTTTGATAATGAGAAATTTTCTTCTCATGTTTACTCTTGGATAGGTTGAGCGCTACAAGGCATCCCAGAACCTTAGGTCTAAGGACTCCATAGACAAGATTTCATTCGACAAGGAGGTGGCTGAGCAGTTGGAGGCCATACAGTGGGTGGCTATGAATGCCATGGCCGCCTTGCTTTATGGGCCATGTTTTGACGATAATGCGCGAAAGATCAGTGGTAGGGTTATTTTGTGGATTAATGGGCTTTTTACTGAACCTGCTCCTAGGGCACCATTTGGGTACTCGCCGGCAGATCCAAGGACACCATCTTATTCAAAGTTTGGCGGGGAGGGAGGGCGTTTGTTGGGGGCCAAGGACCGGCAGAGAGGAGGGCAACTGAGAGTTCTCTTGGCGAAGACAGCTCTTAAGAACCTTCTCCAGACCAACTTGGACCTCTTCCCTGCATGCATTGACCAGGCAAAGTCTCATTCTATTTCTTGATCCTATTTCTCTTGGTTTCAAACTTTTAAAAGAGGCCAAGCATATGTTGGATGCATGCTGACTGCTTGAATTCCAGTCATCAAGAACATACATTTTGGCCTAGATTTAAAAAAAGAAAAAGAAAAAAAAGGTAACCTAGGGAACTATCGTGTACTTATCTAGTTGCACTTCCTTTTACTAAATTCCATTCAGAATAAATACTTTAAGACAAAGGCATGGTAGGTTTTTTTCTTCAAGATAAAGCGAGCCTTTCTAAAATTCGGCCGAAATTTCAAGAATTCAGGCAATTTAGCTATGGTTTTGGATTCCTTTCCTTATCATGAAACTAGGTTCTATTTTGTTCTCTTTGTGCCAATTTAAATTGGGCAGGTTGAGAACGTTATGGTTGTCTTGGCTATATTAAAAAGTGATAGGTTTTGGTTCTTTCTCATTTTTGCAGTGCTATCATTCTGATGCTTCAATAGCAGAGGGTTACTTCAGTGTGCTTGCCGAAGTGTACATGAGGCAAGAGATCCCAGGCTGCTCCATCCAACGCCTCCTCAGCCTCATCCTGTACAAGGTGGTTGACCCCTCCCTCCACATAAGGGATGATGCCCTCCAAATGCTTGAGACCCTTTCCGTTCGCGAGTGGGCAGAGGATGGCGAGGGCTCTGCTGGCCGCTACCGTGCTGCTGTCGTGGGCAACCTTCCCGACTCGTACCAACAGTTTCAATACAAGCTCTCGGCCAAGCTCGCCAAAGACCACCCGGAACTTAGCGAGCAGCTTTGCGAAGAAATAATGCAACGTCAATTAGATGCAGTCGATAACATAGTCCACCACCAAGTACTCACTTGCATGGCCCCGTGGATAGAGAATTTGAACTTCCTTGCACTCCTAGAGAGTGGGTGGAGTGAGAGGCTCTTAAAGAGCTTGTATTATGTGACATGGCGGCATGGTGACCAGTTTCCCGATGAGATTGAGAAGCTTTGGTGCACAATTGCTAGCAAACCTAAGAACATCATACCTGTTCTTGATTTCCTTATTGCCAGGGGGATTGAAGAGTGTGACTCAAATCCATCAGCCGAGATCGGGGGTGCCTTTGCAACTTATTTCTCAGTGGCCAAACGTGTGAGCCTCTATCTTGCGAGGGTGTGCCCTCAACTGACGATTGATCACCTCGTATACGAGCTCGCACAACGCATGCTTGAGGAAAGTGTTGAGCCTGTTAGGCCAACAAGCCGGCTCGATGGGGGCTCGAGTGTGGTGCTCGAGTTCTCTCAAGGCCCAACACAAGTTGCCCAGCTGGCCGATCCCCAACCTCATATGTCGCCCCTATTGGTTCGTAGCTCCTTAGAGGTGGGCCCACTAAGGAATGCTAGTGGTAGTCTGAGCTGGCGCACTGTAACTGGGAGGAGTATTTCGGGCCCGCTCAATAGCATGGCTGAGGTGGTGGCTGTGACAGGTAGGTCAGGGCAATTGCTTGCCTCCGCCGTCACGGCTGGGCCTATGATGAACATGTCTGGGCCATTGATGGGGGTTCGGAGCTCAACTGGTAGTCTAAGAAGCCACCATGTATCAAGAGATAGTGGTGACTACTTTATCGAGACACCCAACTCGATAGATGAACCAGCAGCTGCACCTGTAGTTAGCGCAGGTGAACTTCAGTCTGCTCTTCAAGGCCACCAACACTGGCTCTCGCGTGCTGACATTGCATTGATATTGTTGGCTGAGATTGCCTACGAGAATGATGAGGACTTTCGGGGCCATTTGCCCTTGCTCTTCCATGTGGCCCTTGTCTCGATGGATAGCTCAGAGGATATTGTATTAAAGCATTGCCAACACCTGCTTGTGAACCTATTATACTCATTGGCTGGTCGTCATTTGGAGCTCTATGATGTGGACCATGGAGATGGTGAGCACAAGAGGCAGGTAGCCAGCTTAATCAAGTATGTGCAATCAAAGCGAGGAGGAACAATGTGGGAGAATGAGGATGCGACTTTGGCTAGGCCCGAGCTCCCGAGTGCCGCATTGTTATCGGCTTTGGTTCTTGGAATGGTGGATGCCATTTTTTTCCAAGGTGACCTTCGTGAGCTGTGGGGGGTCGAGGCCCTGAAGTGGGCCATGGAGTGCACATCTCGGCACCTCGCATGCCGCTCTCACCAAATCTACCGTGCCCTTCGCCCTGCTGTCTCCAGCGACACATGTGTCTCATTATTGCGATGCCTTCACCGATGCCTTGGAAACCCTGTTCCCCCTGTGCTTGGGTTTGCGATGGAGATTCTCATGACTTTGCAGGTGATGGTCGAGAGCATGGAGCCTGAGAAGGTGATCTTGTACCCTCAGCTCTTTTGGGGATGCGTCGCCCTTATGCACACCGACTTTGTGCATATTTATGCGCAGGCACTCGGGCTCTTTGCTCGTGTAATCGACCGCCTCTCATTTAGGGACCGAACCACCGAGAATGTTTTGCTCTCGAGCATGCCAAGAGATGAGCTTGACTCCTCTTCCTCCGACCTTAGCCGGCTAGACTCTAGGGGCTATGACTCGACGATGGCTCAGAAAGAGGAGCAAGGGAGGGTTTCGGGCCTTCCGGCCTTTGAGGGGGTGCAACCCCTAGTTCTCAAGGGTTTGATGTCGACTGTGAGTCAGGGCCCAGCCATTGAGGTTCTCTCAAGAATCACCCTCCATTCTTGTGACTCGATCTTTGGGGACTCAGAGACCCGGCTTTTGATGCATATCACGGGCCTTTTGCCATGGTTATGCTTGCAATTGAGCTCGGCCCAACATCTTGAGAAAGCTCGCTCTGTTGCTGCCAATATCTCTCGATGGTGCAGGGCCAAGGGGCTTGTTGGGCTTGCGTCTGTTTTCTCGTCTTATGCACATGGCGAGCTTGCAGGGGTTGAGGAGTTGCTTGCGAAAGTTTCGCCATTGGTATGTGCAGAGTGGTTTCCAAAGCACTCAGCACTAGCATTTGGTCACTTGCTGAGGTTGTTGGAGAAGGGGCCAGCAGAGTATCAGAGGGTGATTTTGCTAATGCTGAAGGCACTTTTACAGCATGCCACCATGGATGCTGGCCAGAGCCCACAGGTAATGGTTCAAAAAGCTCGTGGAAATATCTTTTATAAGTCCCTTATAACAAAAACAGGCCCACCAATCCCAAGTTAAAATGCAAAAAAAAAAAGCAGGCCATAAAGAATGTCCATTTATGTGTTCATAACAGGCAACTTATTATATAGCAGCCTTTTCATAATGGCACCACAGGTGTTAGAATGGATTTCAAAAATTTAAAGCAAAGACTCCATTATAACCGCATTACATCATCTGTTAATGAAAAACATGTCTGTTGTATGTCTGTTTAAATAGGTTAATGAAATTTGGTGAGTTACTAAAATGCACCTTTATTTCCTTTGTAACACTGTCACATCCCTGATTGTAAAACACATCCTTCACGCTATCATGTGTTTTTTCCATTATGCTCACTTTTTTTTCTATGTTGCATCAGGTTTATGGGGTGGTTTCACAACTAGTAGAGAGCACGCTTTGTTGGGAAGCTCTGAGTGTCCTGGAGGCTCTATTACAAAGCTGTAGTAGCTTATCAGGGCACACTCATGAAACTAGTGAAAATGGGCAGGAAGAGAGGGTAATGGCCTATTCGCTAAAGGGGCGGAGTGGGCAGTTGCCTCAAGGTAGTTTAGGGGGGCAAGCAGAGGGGATGTCGGCTAAAGAGGCGGCTTTGCAAAACACAAGATTGTTTTTGGGCCGAGTCTTGGACACATATGGGATGGGCAGGAAGAGGGATTATAAGAGGTTGGTGGCATTTGTGGCGAATATAGGGCCAGCTACTGGTGTACAACAGAGGTGACTGTGGGTTGAGAGATGGTAGGAGTTTCTCTCTTTGTATTTTATTCTCTTCTGCGTTCCTCTCTTTGTATTTTATTCTCTTCTGTTTTGTACTTTATTGTAAATATAGATGTTGAATGTGTGTAAAGGTAATGGAGCTTGAGCAGCAGCACCACATGCTATTTTTTCCCCCTTTTTTGTACTGTGTGTGTGTGTGGATAGGAGAGCTTCAGTAATGTAGCACTGCTCATTATCTGTTACATTTTGGGACTTTTGTTTTCTGTACCATCTGTTTGTGTGTGTGTGTGCGTTTGTCTTGGATTTTCTAGATAAAAACATGTTCAAATGGTTGGTTGCCATTCGATAGTATAGATGGTCTTCCATGGTGGTAACCATGGCAACTGAGCCAGTGCTAGAGAGCCAGACTTTTTGTCAAAGGGGTGACCCATCATAATATGCCATTGGAATTAAAGGTGATGAGCGGAACTATGGAACTCAACACCATGGAGTGTTACCTTCCCTATGGGTTCTCTGGTTTCCATATGTAGGTCCCCTACCCCAGTCCCAGAGCTGTAGCCCAGGTGATCTAGCATCTTCTGTAATTGTCAAGACCGGTTTCAAAGAAAGCATAACCGGTTGGGCTAATGGATCTTGTTGCAATTGGCATGGTATCAGATGCCAAGAAGAAGAAGAATCCATGGCATCGTATCAAAGGTTTGCTGGATTCTTAGGGAAAAGGGCCTGAGAGGGGATCATCTATAGGTCCTTGTCTGGTTTGACTTAACTCACCTTGACCTCTCCCATAATACTACAGGAGAAAAGATATGGGGACTCGTAGCCTCACTGAAGGTATGATCTTTAATAGGGCAGAATGATGGATCAGGATTCGTGTAGTCCAACCTCAATGAATTGAGAAAAAGCTATGATGATGATGATGATGATGATGATTCTTTGCCATCGGAAATTTTATTCCTTCGACAATTACAGGTCCTTGACCTGCTCTACAACGAACTCTGGATAGATATGTACCATCACCAATCTTCTTTCTATATAGTTATTTAACATCACAAAAAATGGCTTCTATGATTCTATGCCCTTATTGTAGGGGCCAAAATATCTTGCTGCTTACGATTCTAGTGGAAGTACCTTCACTGGGTTGATCGATACTGGAATTCTCAATCAATCGATCTTTCGGATTATGGGTTTCCACATGAGGTTCCAGAAGGCATTCAAAAGTGCAGGTCATTGAAAAAGCTTTACACCAATGCATATTTTCTCTTGGGATTCCAAAAGCTTGGGTAGTCTCACTATCTTGGTTTCTTTAGGAATTTCTTGGAATAATTTAGCAGGCACTATACCAGATGTGTTCAGTAATCTTAGGGAACTGCAATTTCTCATTGCTTCTTCAACTGGTTCATGGGGTCGGTGCCCTCTTCCCTATCTTACTGCTCAATGTGTCAGGTGCTCAGTTTGAGGAATAGTTCAATGGAAGTTGAGATTGAAATTTGATTGGAGGCATGCCTGTTCTGAAAACCTTAGATAGTAGTTATAATCAGTTCGCCAGTCCCCATCATCGGCTCTCTTAGCCTCCATAGTGGAAAATCATAAACCTGGCAAGGAAGAACTTCTATGACAAAATCCATAATGATCTCAAGAACTTACAATTTCTCACTCTTTTCTCTTGTTATCAAAAACATCTTTAGAAACATTTCGAGTACATTAAGGATTCTATAGGGGTGCCGGAATCTCACTGGTCTGGTCCTCACAAAAAATTTCCACATTGAAGAGCAATATTTCAGGCAATGTTTTGGCATTTAAAGGATTTGATTGGCTCTCCCTCACAAACTGTGGCCATTATGGATTGATGCCACTGTTGTTGCAGAGCTTGGAGAAGTTGCAGATGCTTTGCTGGTCTCGAAACCATCTATCTGAAAACATTCCTCATTGGATAGGAGGCTTTCATGACCTTTCTACTTGGACCTTTCAAACATCTCACATGCTGGAGAGATTCCCGAAAGCCTAAGAAATTTCAGAGCCTCACTTCTGACATTGCCTCCTTCCATTGTGCTCTCCCTCCGGCCGTTGTTTGAGCAACAATTGGGCTGAATGGCCCGGTTTGTCCTGAATTGGCAACATGAAAAGGCCCAAGACATTAGATCTAAGTTGTAAAAAATTTTCGGGCGCCATTCCTGATGAGATCTCGGATATGGGGAGCCTCAAAATCTTCAATTTTTCTTGGAACAGGTTTTCTCAATCCATTGCGGACTCGATGGTCCAGCTTACATTTTTGTCTAGATTTAATGCATCACTCATGTGGGGACATGCAACATCGGCTTGTCGTGGATAGTAGTAGCATGTGGTGTCCATGTATTGTGAGGGGCATGGAGCAGGTTTTTGTTGAATTATATTGTTTGAAAGCATAATATTATCTGTCTAGCTCCTACACGAGCAAATTCTACACGAGCAGATTCTACACTTGCTTCATTAGGCAAAACCCTAACTGGGAGTATTCTTAGGACCCTAATATTCGTGGACGTAAACTACTCAACCAAGCAACCAACTATAAAAAATTAAACGAAATAAAATAACAAATCCTAGAAGTGCTTTAAAAAATCATGCTTGGGATAGGATCTAGGCATTCATGAACACAGATCTCTCCCTTTTTTTTCTTTGCTAATTTATACATACGATGATTTTGAAGTCGATCCTAGAATATAAGATCAAGAAAAATCAGCTTTTGCCCGAGGGAGCAAGTGTACAATTTCTTCTACAGAGTATAGTTTGTAACTTTTGCCTAAGGGACCAACTCCACAATTTGCTTTGTATAGTTTTTGTCTTTTGATCGAGGGAGTATGCGAAAATTTGTTCTATAGAAATATTGACCAAAGGGTAATGGGGTCTTTGTGTGAAAGTCAATGTTATGTTGTGGCCATAAATGTTACTTTCATTGGTCTGTTTATTCTATTTCCTTGATGAAAGTCTCAAAACATTTGTACAATGTATCTTTCAACATGCCCTAAAATTCTCGGAGAAAAGCAATTTGGTGTCCATCGGCCTTGGTGCTCAATCTCCATTTAAACTGAATAACTCTACATTTTATTTATTTAGCTCTTATTCTTGGAATGATCTTGCTGAGATATTAATTTAAACAGAATATCAACATACACAATCGAGATCTTACCTTTGCTGCGAAGATCGTAACTTCGGATTGCTTTGTCATCAAAACGTTTCGGAGATATTGATTCTCTGCATTAAGTTGTTTTTGCCTTAACCAATGATTTTAAAAATGGATGGGTGACCCTGATCGGTCACCCCAAAACCGGTCTGGATCAGTGAATTGGCAGTTTGGAATGCTATTTCACTGTGCAAAAAAAATAGTAAACCATCGAAAAAATACGTGAAGAAACAACGAACGTGCCAAAAACCTGTCCAGATCGCCATTTTACTATAGAGAATCCCCGTTTTACTATGCAGAACCATCAATTAGTTTTTAGACTCGGCTGTTTTCCTATATACACATAGAACTGGAATGGAGTGACTGATTCCCGAGTCAAACTGGGCAATTCCATGCCGACCCGGCATTTTTTAAATCACTACCTTAAACAATTGACTATGAGATAGAAGAGCCTCCATCACTATCCTTCAACCATTTAATCCCTTATCTCTAATGACATAACACCTCTTCTAATCTTTTTGGGCCTAGACGAGCCAAAATGTGTTTTAAGTATATATTGTATATATTAAATATTTGAGATTATATACTATAAAACCATTCACT
This sequence comes from Amborella trichopoda, assembly GCF_054954075.1. NCBI lineage: Eukaryota > Viridiplantae > Streptophyta > Magnoliopsida > Amborellales > Amborellaceae > Amborella > Amborella trichopoda. Next base: position 3,169,688 of record NC_142344.1, read on the forward strand.
TTTGGTAAAAGGAAGGTCAAAATTGCTCTTAGCTTGAAATCCTGTAGGTGTCACAATACTCGATTTGAACTTTATATGCAATTGATGGCACGTCACCAATCACCTGATTTTATATCCAATAGTTAATAATGATTGTGACATCCTTATATCAAAAGTAAATGGTGTTATTATACACATGTCCTAAATATTTTTTTTATATTTATATCGGGTCAATTTAATTTCTTTTGGTTCAAGTTGAGTCACATGCTTTATTATAATGAATTCAGCCTTGGCATAAGCTAGTCTGGAAACTAGATTTTTAAGCTCGAACATCATCATCATCAAAGCTTTTTCTCAACAGGATCAATTATATGAATCCTAATTCGTCATTCCACTTTATCAAAAACCATACCTACATTACAATATTTCGGGCTGAACTTTGACGATGGCTGTTCCGGGTCCAACATGGAGTTAAGAATCCTGTTCAAAGCGTTCCATACTTTTATTCCAACTTCTAACCTCTCAATACATTTAAGTCAGAGTCAATGCACATGAGCTTAGCACCATCCAAAACTCCATGCCTTTGGGACCACGTGTTCTACGTACAGCTGAGGGACCACTGTAGACCAATTTCCAAATAATTAAACAAGGAGTTGGAGTACGTCATCCTTGCTATAGGAAAAGTCCTTCATGAGTTCAGCTATAGGAAAAGTCTTTCATGAGTTCAACGGGTGCAAGAGCCGGCTGACTCACCGTCCATCTAAAAGATGGACCTTGTTAAAAACTCACAAGGTATATATATAGAGATATTTTAAAAAAAAAATCACATTTTTAATATAAAAAATTTTAATTTTTTTTTTTTCACGTTCATGATCATCTTAACCTATATCATGAATTCTTAAAATTTTATATTAAAAATCCATTTCTAAGATAGTTTAAGAGGGAACCCGTATATGTATAGTATGAGTCGGATGACACATAGAAATCTCATCCTTTGCTATCTCTCCATTAAAATTGAGGGCCTTCCTATATTGCCTGACCTCGAGGATCCATTCCTTGGTTTAAGTACTAGCTAGTTGGACTCCTTCCCAGACTGATCCATGCTCTGAGCATCTGAGACCGTAGGATTAATTACGATATTTTGACATCCTATATGAGATATTTTTTTGGCCATTCCAAACATTAATGGCCATTTTGGTCAATTGTCATCCAGAAGTTTTAATGACCACGTGGCCTATTCCTGTTGGTTTAGCTCACCCAACCCCAAAATAAATTCAAATCGAATTTGAATAATAATACAAACTGAAAATCTTTTTTATAAAATGTCAACCTTATATTATTGAAATAGCCACACCTCAAAAATCTCGTGAAAGCAATATTAAAATCCTCCACTTTGATCATTTTGACATTGAAATGTATGAATATGAAGAAAAAATTAATTTTAAGTCCTAAAAAAATGCATCTTATAACAAATTATTTAGATTATCTATTTTCTTGGTTTTCAAATATTTATAAATATACTGAATGCGTACTATTTTTTAAAACTTTAAATTTCATAATTAGGAATAAAAATAGGTTTTCAAGCCATAAGTTTTCAGTATTAGAACTACATCTTCAGATAAAATTTAGAGGCGCACCCTTACTTGTACAATATAAGGAGGGCGTGTATATAAACCTCACCCTTTCTTTCTTTGTGTTCTTCTTCATACTAAACCAAGATCCAAATTCCTTCTCTTGTACTTATTTGACATCGTTCTTCTCCTTCCCTTTCCTTCCTTGTTTGGGCCTATTTGACCGGACCCCGGACTGATTGGGTCTAAGTTAGACTCACCCATGGTCGACACAAATGTGGGTCCAGGTCAAGTGGACCCAAACCCAACTTGCTTGGTCAATTCAGGTCAAGTCCAAGTCAAAATATTAAATAATAATAATTATGTATTATATGAAATTTAATATTAAATTCTATATATTATACATATATGTGTGGTTGGGCTGGATCATCCCAGACCTAAACCCAAACCCAAACTGACCTAATTTTAAGGTTCCAAACCTGACTCAGTCAGGTCGACCCATTGCCCCCCCTGAAATACTTGTTCTTCTCCTTCTTCTTACTTCTTTATAGATAGCAATATTGCTTCCCATATACAAAACCAATCTCTTATATGTTGTGACTTAGGTGAAATTATAAAGAAATCATGTAGAATAGATTTTTAGAGCAAAACTTTAGGAAAATTTATCAAAATATACATGAGATATGTACTATTAACATTTTACATGTATTATTTTATTTCAAAATGTTGGTTATCTTATTGATATATAAAAGCGCCTGGATTATTTTTTGAGAATGGGGAACCACTCTCTTGCATGTTGTGACTTAGGTGAAATTATAAAGAAATCATATAGAATAGATTTTTAGAGCAAAATTTTAGGAAAATTTATCAAAATATACATGAGATATGTACTATTAACATTTTACATGTATTATTTTATTTCAAAATGTTGGTTATCTTATTGATGTATAAAAGCGCCTAGATTATTTTTTGAGAATGGGGAACCAATCTCTTATATGTTGTGACTTAGGTGAAATTATAAAGAAATCATGTAGAATAGATTTTTAGAGCAAAATTTTAGGAAAATTTATCGAAATATACATAAGATATGTACTATTAACATTTTACATGTATTATTTTATTTCAAAATGTTGGTTATCTTATTGATATATAAAAGCGCCGAGATTATTTTTTGAGAATGGGGAACCAATCTCTTATATGTTGTGACTTAGGTGAAATTATAAAGAAATCACGTAGAATAGATTTTTAGAGCAAAATTTTAGGAAAATTTATCAAAATATACATGAGATATGTACTATTAACATTTTACATGTATTATTTTATTTCAAAATGTTGGTTATCTTATTGATATATAAAAGCACCTAGATTATTTTTTGAGAATGGGGTTGGGGTTATCATTGTAGCACTACTTGTGTCATAACAAAGGTCTAAGCTTCCATTCTCACTAACGTATTAAAAAACCACTAACGATTTTAAAAATGGGTAGGGGCTCGTCACCCTCACTGAATAAACCTAAGCTTTGAATTACCCACAAAAAAAAATAAGCACCTAGGCCACATAAAATTTCAAATTTCTTCCAATAAGAAATAAGACCTAAAAAACATCAATTGGGTAAAAGATGCATGAATAAATTTCCTTGTATCTATCACTGGATAATGCAAGAAGGCATCCAAGCAAGCTTGTATTGATAAATGGATGAACAAGAAGAATCCTGAAAATTTCCCTCACAAAATAAAGGTACAAGAAAATATCATATTGACTTTTTTCAAAAGCATTGATGGCACTTGCCATATCTTCCGAAGTCATAGATCTAGTGACCCGATATGAATCTTTAGGTGAACAATCTACCCCATTGATCAGGATTTTGAAACACCACTTGACGGACAATAAATATTAAAAGGGATTGTACACAATGAGACTATTTATCGTTGATACAAAAAGGTCACATTTACTTACAACAATCTTATGTAAAATCTGATAGCTTGAGTGTGTTACAAAGTTCGAAAAAAAAATTTTTGGAGTTTGAGTTTGGTCAATGGGATAAATAAAACCATCCAATTTCACATTCAACGGTCAATATTTATTATGACCACCTTATACCAATAATAAATGATCTCATTGTATACTTTTTCATATTAAAATCTTGAGGAAATCTTCACTTATTCCGATTCTGAAAAAGCTTGAAGAAAATTATTAAGGATAGCGCATGGACAGTTACTACAAAATAATATAAATAATAAAAAATTCCCAAAATTTTAATATGGCCCTAGTTTCCAATAATATAAAATTGAATATGCTGGCTTGACAACTTGAAAAATGTCACCTACAACGGAGAGAGAGAGAGGAAATATAAAGAAAAAGAAAGGCCAACAAACCAAAAAGAAATGTCACCACTTATTAATATTAATATAGCCCACCCAATCACAATTCATCAAATAAAATAAATACTAAAAATAAAAAAGCAAAGCCCAGCAACAAGAAATGAATGGAATCATCAAATAGATTAAGCCTTACTCCATGTATTCCAAAATTGATGAAACAGCATAGGAAAAAAATATAAAAAAATGTAAACTAAGAAAATGATTAAGCCTTAGTCATTGCATTCCAAAATTGATGAAACAACATAGGAAAAAAATATAAAAAAACGTAAACTAAGAAAATAAGAGCAATGACCAATAAAAACCCATTAAACAACAGGAAATGAAAAATTAAATAAATAATATATAGAACATACAATAAGTTTATGAACTAACTTGCCCAATGAATAATGGAAAAACTCATAATTATGCTAATATTTCAAACCTCTCAAGGTCTATCTTGATCACTTTCTCAATCCCATAAGATATCCCTTTCTCAATTTCCAGGATTTACAAACGTCTGTTTTCGTTGAACCGTTGTTGAGATAGGGTTTTTTAATCAAGAAAACCTCTTATCCTCTTTTTAGATCTAGAATCTCAAAGCAATAAAAGTTGAGCAAAAAGAGTCCGAAGGATAAAGCTCTAGCTCTAAAACTAAACACTTTTTTTTTTGTTGTTGTTGTTGAGAAAATCATTTCATGCAGGCTGGGTCGTATTTCTACATTATGCGGTCCCAATGTATAAAGCATCTATCTTAAAGATGGATATAAATAGGTGGTCCATTTAAAAATAATTGAAACTAATGATCCAAATGTTTTCCTAATAAAATCGTTATTTTTATTTCTTAACATTTATTTATTTTTTTATATTCATAATTTTTATGTTAGAGATTACATGAAGTAAAAATTTGGGTCCGAAAATCTATCTCAAAAATAGACTTTTAAGAGTCGACTCATTACTACATGGACTCATAGAAACCGTATTACTTTTTTGGGTGTTGTTTTCTGTATTTGGTGGGGTGGGGGAGAGGAGGTGAAGAAAGAGAGAAAGAAACAGGTGTCTCATGTTGAGAGAGATAGAGAGAGAGAGACTTACATTTGAATAAAAGAGGAAGTCATGTTTCATTTTTTAAGTTAGGATTTATTTTTTTTTGGTAGATAAGTGGAGAATATAGGCCCCTACCCATTTTAGAAATAGTATGTGGAGGAAGTCATGTTTCATTTTTTTAAGTTAAGATTTTTTTTTTTTTGGTAGATCAATGGAGAATATAGGCCGCTACCCATTTTAGAAATAGTATGTGGCTTTTGAATGTGTAACTGGAAATGAAAACCCAAACCGGTATTAAAGGCTCGTGGTGCTACCATCACGGCCTCAACCCCAGTCCTAAAAAAAATAAGAAAATTCGTCGAGCCATTAATCTTGAGAGATTCAAAATATAGACCAACATTACTCAGGAGAGAGAGAGATTAATAACACTTAAGAGAAGTCTATCACAATAAAAATGAAAAATCGAGAAAAATGAGAAAAAAAAGATAAAAGAGATTCTTGTCAAAAGATTAAAGGAGGTCGCCTAACATATAATGATTAAAATCTTAGACATTACAAGAATGTAAAAAAATTGAAAATATATCCAAAAACACATTATTCTTTTTGTTCTTATTTTTTGGCATGTAGGCTTCATCTCTCATTTTGGGTTGTGCCTTTTGAAGGGACCTCACCGTGGCTTATTATAATCCACAACATCACTACACTATTCAAACTTTTCTTCTTTTTCCTTATTTCTTATTGTTCTTGATCTTCTTTTTTCAGCTTGGTCTATTTAGGGTGTACACGCGCACATAATATTATGGGATTGTATAAAATGGGACCATTTACTTTTAATACGAGAATAAAAGTTCATAATTTCTTATAACCATATGTGAAATTTTAGAGCTTTGATGTATCACAAAATTCAAGAAATTTTCTTTTGAACTTTGAGCTTGATCAATATAATAATTGCAGCCAATCAACTTTATATTATATAGTCAAGATTAATTATGATCACCATATACGAAAGGTAAATAGTCTCATTATATACTATATATATATATATATATATATATATATATATATATATATATATATATATATATATATATATGGCAGTGATTTCATGCAACAGTTGTATAGTAATATGATGCAACAACCTTCAAAAATCATGTTAGGGCTATTTGTTTGATCCAAAGTTTGAAATATACATTATTTTAATTCTAATGAACAATTAGAAAAAATAAAATTAAAAACGCAACTTAGAAAATATTTTTTAGCCCAATTAACATAGGCCATCCATTTTGGTGTGATGGTTAGATATAGGCCTTAGAAGGGTTTTTTTTTTTCTTTACCAATTTTTTTATATGGTTTTATTATGATTAGATGAACAATGTTAAAAAAGATAAAATAATTTTGAGTTTGTAAAGGCTAAGGTCTTGAAATTCGCCAAATAAATGGTCTAGTTCCGTTGTTGGAGGAGACACATTTTGACCATATCTAAGATTCAAATTAAACTATTTTTTTGGAGATTGATTATTGAGATAAAGAGAGTGTGTGTGCAAAATTTTGGGTCATACAAATACTACAAACATTGTTTTTTCTAGAAGTGTCGTTGCATTATACTATAATACAACCGTTGCATGAAATCATTGCCCATATATATATATATATAGGAGAAATGATCATATAGGACCCTCTCCCACCCATGTGTGTAGGACCCTAAAAGATCGTTATTAAATTTGGAACGGATCTCTAAAAAATTCAAGTCTCACACCCATGTGATAACTTTTCTAATGATCCGTGTCAAATTTAATGGGAGTCCTTTGAGGTCCTACACACATGGGTGGGGGAGAGTCCTATATGATCATTACTTTTATATATATATTTATATATATATATATGCCAATGATTTCATGCAACCGTTGTATAGTAATATGATGCAACAACCTTAATAAACCATCTTATTGCCATTTGTTTGATCCAAAATTTGAAATATAAGATATTTTCAAACAATCACAAAAAGGTAAAATTTGAAAACGCAACCCATAAAGTATTTTTTTAGCTCAATTAACATTTACCATTCATTTTGGTGAGATGCTTAAATCTAGGTCTTAGAAGGATTTTTTCATTTTCAAATTTTTTTGGATGGCTTTATTATCATTAATGAACAATGTTAAAAGAGAAAAAAATGATTTGGAGTTTATAAAGGCTAAGATCTTGAAATTCACAAAATGAATGGTCTAGATTCGTTTTTGGAGGGGACTGATTTTGAACATATCAAGGGTTCAAATTGAATTTTTTTTTTTTTTTTAGGATTGATTATTGAGATGAAGAGAATGTGTATGCAGAATTTGGAGTCGTACAAATACCACAAACATGATTTTCTAAAAATGTCGTTGCATTATAATACAATATATATATATATAATTTTTTTATTTTTTATTTGGGAGGGAGGGGGGGGGGGGGGGGGGGGGGGGGGGGGAATGGAGGGTAAACACACGCAGATATATGGTTTTTAGGATGTAGAATGCTATATTTTTCATCATAGAAAGAGATATAAAATGATTGAAATATGTTACCTTAATTTCCAAATAACTTAGGATGCCTGCCAGCATAGGCCATATGTTGTGGAGACTGTATGGTGAGGATTTAGAGTATCATTAATCTTCATCTGATTCCATGGCTATCTCAAGGTTGTGTCAGCTCCTTATCTAATTCAATTTCTATGTTTTTGCTTTAGTTTCTCTTACCCAAATATAATTTGAAAAAGAAACCCCTCTAATCATAAACATCTTATCTGATGTATTCCTAGATCATTCTAGTGCAAATCTTTTTTGAAAAGGAAGCTCTCATTGTAGAAAAACTTATTGCTGTTATATTGTCATCCAAATATTATGAATAAAAGCTTGATATAGCATGTTGTAAGGTGGAAGTGAGGAGGGCATTGTGTCTCTCTTGCTTTAATCACACATGCAATGCACATACATCCCACTTATATCATTGTACATTGTAGAATGGAAACATTTACAAATTCATATCCCAATATGCCCATATTTTTTGAGCTTTACAACATTGTCAAATGCTTCATCATTAAATATTTTATATTTTTTTTCATGATATCTTGAAAAATATAAAGCCCAGTGCTTTTATCACCCTTAAATTCAAATTATGTCTCAATTAACTTGATGAAATACAAGAAGAAGATGCCGTTTTGTCATTCAAACTTGCTTCTAGCCCCTCCTCAATTAATTTACTTTCCTAATAATTAGTGACCCTCAGTATACAATTGCAGTTGCAGTCTCTTGCGCCATCTGTTTTAAAACGAAATAAATATTTCGACACGTGTTAATAAAGTAAATGTCAGCTTTCTGACACGATTTTAAATTTTCTAACAACGTGTCAAACTATCTGCTTCGTCTGCTTTAAAACGAAAGACATGTGACTTTGTGGATGCACTGTCGAAATGTGGCCGCAGTCTCTAAAAACATTTTCCTCCATTAAAATTATTTGAAATGGAGAGTGCAAATGTTCCAACACAGTTTCAAAAAAAAAATTGATGTCTTGTCAAAGAAGTTTACATCATCAGCTTTTTTTTTTTTTTTTGATACAGTATCAACATTTCATAACATTGGCTTTTAAATTGAAGGTGCACAAGTACAGGGTTGCACTCATTAAAGTGTGATAGGAACCTCACTTAAACATTTTCCCTTCTAGTATTTAAACTTCATATGTTCAAGTAATCAATTAATTGTTTCACCTTCCTCTCTAACTATTTTCCATGATTTCACTTTTTTCTTTCTTTTTCCTTTTTATCAAAATAAACTTTATTCCGTCCAACAAGGACTAGAAATCCTAAAGCCCCATTTTAGATGTCCCTTATTTTCGACACAACATAAAAACTCCGTATAATTGCGCCTGCGTGGATGGTATGCAAGTTTGGCATGCTACTAATATTGTTCAAGATTAGAACCAAGTTTGTTAAGAAAACAAATATAAAAGCCTTGTTTTGGTCTCATTAATATTGTTATGGGATTATATACTATGAGATTATTTATTTTTAGTACGAGTAGGTCGAAATCATTTTTAGCTAATGGACATGAAATCCAATATATGAAAGTGTGTCAAACTACATTCGAAAATTTTTATTTTAGATTTTGTGCCCAAACAATAATAAATACTCAACCACCAATTTCAAATCTAACGGTTAATGATGCTTATGAACCCCTTGCTTCAAAAGTATACATTTCTTATTGTTCCACTTGCCATTGTCCTTTGAAAAATGCCTATTTTTAGTATTTGCATTGCCAGTGAAGGCAGGTAAAGATAAGTCCTAGGCATCCAATTGGGGCTTGAATAAATCCAATGGCTAAACTTCTCTCTCCAATGGATATAATCCATTAAGATACTTGGGAAGTCCCAAATTCTAATTAGAAACACACATTTTATAGAAAATGAAGTATAATTTTTGGAAAAGTATATAATGAAATCATTTATCTATAGTACAAGGTGGTCACAATTAATCTTGACCATTAGATGTGAAATTAGATGGTTGGTTTTTTCCATTGACCAAGCTCAAACTTCAAAAGTAATTTTCTTAAACTTTGTGACACACTGAAGCTATCAAATTTCACATCTGACGTCCGATAATTGTAAGTAATTGTGAACCCCTTATACCAAAGATAAATGGTTTCATAATATACAATCCCTTTATCACTCCCACTTATCCCTATAGGTTTTATTTCCAATAACTAATTCCATAAGAGGTCCATATGCCCAGTTTTAAATGAGAGTTTAATACATGTGCAATTAATTATGTCCCCTCTTATCCTTGTGAAGTGGATGCCTTGGTCAGTTACCAATATCTTTCAGTGATATCCCAACATGAAAGCAAGGCCAACTGGCATTTCCTAATAAAAATCCTCTATTTCACGTGACACTGCATTAAAGTTTCCAAGAAAAACCAATAGTAATAGGCCAGTTGACATTCAAGTCCCTTTGAAATATGACTTAGCAAAGTATAAAGAAATGTGGTGGGCAATAGCCCATTGAACCATGAGCAAGCAAACTAGATGAAACAAAAGAGATATCACATCCGAATCAATCACACAAATATTTAGAAAAAATAATTTTTTTTGAAATCCTCAATAAATTGCATGTATTTTGCTAAACAATAGATAAAGAAGAAAAAGGTTGGTCAACAATAGATAAAGAAGAAAAAGCCTTGCTCAACTCTAGGTGAGAATTATTGAGATTGGGGTTGGGGTCGTGGCAGTAGTGTCACCTGAGGCATCGTTAAAAGTCACACCCTCCATTATTACTAATACTTTTAAAGAATTACTATTATAGGTAAAAAAAAGGCATCAAATTGATCAGTTCGACATCGGCAATTATAACACATTATCTGAGCTGTTAATTTTTTAGTGCCCGCAGTAATGTGGGTATATATTAACATCTTAAAAAACAAAAAATTAATGCCCATAGATTCGCTTGTTCTATATTGTATTTAGAGCTTCCAATTTCATAATATGGGTAAATATAGATTCCTTGGCGAGTTTCAGCATTTTTTAGGTTTTGAGGTGCGGCTTTACTTTCTGTCTTAAAACCGAGGCTTTAAAATCACACTCATTTTCAGGTTTTGAGGTACGGCTTTATTTTTTGTTTTAAAACCTAGGCCTTAAAACCACACTCATTGAAAAAATCCCAGTTCTTAAAATAAGTTGCCTTACCTAGGAGTTTTATGTTCATGAGATTGTAAATAGAAAGTACGCATCACCGTCTAATCCAGGGATGGATGATGATGGGAAGGCTAGAGCCATCGAAAATTCACGTGATTCAAGTAACAGGACCACCGCCTATCTCATCACCGTCCATCCTTCACATTGGAAGTTGATTGACAGTCATGATCACAAGATATCAATAACCATGGGATCATCATATGCTTTAATTAATTGATTTCCTGTATTTTTTTCACTAATATCTCTCTCCCTATCTAAAATATCACGCTTTCCCTTTACTCCCTAATTTCTCTCTCCCTCTCTAAATTGCCTACTCCATTCCTATCAATAATCTCTCTCTCTCAAAAAATACTTCCTTCCACGTCTAAACATAATAGGGTCAAAGTTTATTACAAAAGTCTTTTTAAAAAATTACAAAAAAAACTTAACACTGTGCTTTCCATGCAATTTACCCCCAACTTTGTTTTTTTTCTCACTTTTTTTCTCAACATACATTTGTTATGTAAATACCTCAAACAAAATAAAAAATACCTAAAGTAACCTCTTTTACTTTTTACCTTACCCCTCTGTCCCACCAAAATAAACTAAGCTCTTTTACTATTACCTTACCCCTATGGTCCACCAAAATAGGGGCTCCAGCACCGTGTAAGTGTGTTTAGCGATTAGGGCTCCGTCATTATATAAAGTGAGGTTCAGTAGTAGCACTCCAACACTGTGTAAATTGCGGTCCGACAGTAGGGCTCTGGCACTATTTATAAGTGCGGTCCGGCAGTAGATATTATTGGATTCCAGGGCTCCGACACTATGTAAAGGCAGTCCGAAAGTACTCAGTTTCGGTTCGGTAGTTGTCTTAAGGCGGTCCGACACTTATGCGCTCCGAGAATATGTTGTTGTGCTCCTGCTATGTGTTACTTGGTCCAAAGGTCAACCTCAAATCTGACCAAAATGACTTTTATGTATGGAAAAGGCATTTTCATCTAAAAAATTAACTTTTTTCCTTGAGATTATTTGCATAGAAACATTGTTTTGGAAAAAAAATGATAGAAAAAATTAGGTTGGGAGTAAGTTACATAAAAAAAACGTCGTCTTGAGATTTTTTTTTTTTTAACTTTTATATGTTTTTTCACTAATAAAAAATATATTTTTAAAGTGGATTTTACCGGGTGTTGCACGTGTATATATGAGTCGATTGACTCATAGACACCACTAAGGACACGGTTTTTATTAGTCCTAAAACTTATAGGTAGACATTAATCCCCCTCTTCATACCTCCTTTTTAGATAGATTTTTTACCTAACATTTTGGGTATATATAATGGATAACATGAATAGGTAAAAAAATAAATTTTAAAAACTAATAATGATGATTTTTTGAAGGAAAAATATAAACAGTTAATTTCACTTTTTATTTATTTATTTTTATTTAGAGATAACAACTCCAAAGAGGTTGTGGGGCACCTTAGGTATATGTAATCTATGACATGGAGAACATGAATATGTAAAATATATAATTTTAAAAACTAAAAAAAATGTCTATTAAATTTTTAAAAAGGGAAAAGTACAAGAAAACCTCAACGACTACACTTACTATGTAACTTACTCCCAACCTAGTTTTTTCTCTCACTCTTTCCCCGAAACAAACTTTCTATGCAAATACCCAACAAAACAAAGTTCATTTTTTTAGACGAAGATGTTCTTCCTGTATACAAAAATCAATTTGACCCGATTTTTTTTTATGACTTTTGAACCCCAGTAGCACATTGTTAGAGCACACAATCACATTGCCGGACCCATTATTCCAAAAACTTAAGTGCCAGATTGTCCTAAGCTAACTACCGGACCGAAATTAAGAATTATCGGGCTACCCTTTACATAGTGCCGAATCCTTGGAATCTAGTAACATCTACTGCCGGACTGCGCTTCGCAACTGCCACATCGATGTAACTTCAGATTTTTTACTGCCAGACCGCACTTGCACATTATCGAAGCCCAGTAACTACAAAAGTATCTAATGTTGGATTGCCCTTTGCAACTGCCGCAGCCCTGTGATTCGAGAAGTTTTACTGCTGAACCGCACTTACAGTGACTTCAGAGAGACCCCAGAAGTTTTACTGTCGAACCGCACTTATACAGTGACTTCAGAGAGTTCTATCGCCGGACCTCATTTAGATAGTGACGGAGCCCTATTTTGGAGGGATAAAGATATGACCCTCTATACCCTCAAAGGTCTTGGTCTAGAGTTTCAGTCTTTTGAGACCTCCTTGATGACCAAACCAATATTTTCGTGTTTTTCGGAGCTTCGATCCTCTCTTTTCACATTTGAAGCTCGGTTTGTATCTTCATCGGTTATTGAAAGTAATCATCAAGCCTTAGTGAACACATTATTAGGGCAAAGAGGTGGATTTATTCAAAGACATGGTCGTTATGGAAGTAAATGAGGTAGAGGTCACAATCCAAGTCAACAAAGCATTTATTTTGGTGGGATAAAAGAGAGAGATATAGGTAAAGTCAAAATAAAGGAGAGTAGTTTAGGCATTTTTTTATTTCTTATTTGGTTAGGAGGTATTTACATAGAAAATTTGTTTTGGAGAAAAAAATGAGAAAAGAAAATAAGTTGGCAGAGTTGGGGTAGTTTTGATTTCTCTTTGTAATTTTTTCTTTAAAAAATTAAAGAGGTTAAATATAGACTGTCCAGAAATATCCCTGAAAGAATCACATTTTAAATGCTAGAAATATTTATTTATTTTTTTCATATTGATGATGATCTTTTCCTATATTAGAATGATAAAAAATCTTAGTTTTAAGAGGGAGCCGCATATGTACAATATGCGTTCGCTGACTCATGAAAACCCCATCCAATTCTAAACCGTTAATCTCTTAGATAAATGCGGGACCTCCTTTTTTAAGGTAGATGTGGGACGCCGCAGGGGACGCTAATGTAGTTGTACGTTCCCCGACACACAAAAACACTTTACCGACGATAAATAGGGCTCCGTGATGGCGAACCAGATTAGATTTTGGTGCCCTGGTGGGAGAAGAGAGGAGAGAGAGGGAGAGATTGCAAGGGAGATTTTAAGGATCAATAATTAAGGAGAATTAGGGTTTCTCTCGCTGTAGTTGCCGGGAAGCGAATATGTCGAAGGACGAGAAGAAAGTGACCTTGAAAAGCTCAGATGGAGAGGTTTTTGAGGTCGAAGAGAGCGTTGCAGTAGAATCTCAGACCATTAAGCATATGATTGAAGATGATTGTGCAGGTAATGGCATCCCTCTCCCGAATGTTTCGAGCAAGATCCTTGCTAAGGTTATAGAGTATTGCAAGTACCATGTCGACGCTCAAAAAGTCACAGAGGATAAGACCCAGGAGGAGGAGATCAAGAGCTGGGACGCTGAGTTTGTCAGGGTCGATCAGGCCACCTTGTTTGATCTCATTCTGGTAAAAGAAATAAAAGCGCTCTTCTCTCTCATCTGTTTCCTCTTTTTTTTAGTTATTTAATATTTTTTTTGAGAAATAGTTATTTGATAATTTATCTTTGATTTCTTGGAATTATGTTTTGTTTTGGTGGATCTTGTGATCTGATGGTCGGTTTCTTGCTATGGTTGTTACTTGCCCTTTCTTGAACATGGATTTTGTTGGTGTTTGTTTTCTTGATCAGGTTTCTCTTTTTGTTTAATTTTTTTGAATCTGTTAACTTGAAGGTTATCTCTTTGTTCGTGTTATGATTTTCTGTTGCTGAATATGGTGAAAGAAGGTGAAGTATTTTTTGTTTGCTGTATTATTTTGAAGCCGTGTGTTAGGGTTTCAGTATTTTGATGCATTATGATTTTTTTTATGCTGATTATGGAGAAAGAAAGAAAACGTTTGTGGTTTGCTGTACTATTTTGAAGGTTATTCGGCTAGGATTTCAGTCTTTTAATGCAGAACATTAGGGAAGGGCTCTCTGTTTCGTTTAGAACCTTTCTAAAATTGGGCTGGGTTTTTATTGATTGATGATGTTTCTTTATCTTGGTCTTTTCCATTATTGTCGATCTGGTTCTCTTTTTGGTGTTGATTATGATTTATAATGTTGAATATGGAGAGAAGAGTAAATTATTCTGGGCTTGCTGTACTTTTTTAAAGGTTTGAGTCTTTTGGTGCAGTATAATTTCGTTATGTTGAACATGGAGAAAGAAAGTAAAGGATTGTGGTTAGCTGTACTATTTTGAAGGTTATTGGGTTAGGGTTTCAGTCTTTGGATGCATAGTTTCTCAAGAAGGGCTCTTTGTTTATTTTTTTGAAAGATGCCCTGATACATTATTATGATACAAATAAAAAGTCGGGTTTTTTATATTTTTATATTTTCTTGAATTTTAGATTTGGCATTATTCATATTTTTTGTTTATTTAGGGTTGTTTTATATGTTTTTGTTGTAGAGATTTGAGGGGTATACAAGATATTTATTTTAGAATTTTAGGAGATATTTTTTGGATGGAGAGAAATGTGAAGGATTATCTTAAATGATACTTTCTAATTTTTAGAAAGTCATTCTTTTAGTTAGAAAGTCAAACTTTTGGTAAAGATGTAGTTAGAAAGGTTATCCTTTTTAGGAAAGAAGTCAGTTTTTAGAAAGACGGAGATAAATGTGTTTTTATTTATTTATTTTATTATTTCAGTGTATTTAAAGGGAAGAGTCCCTCATTGTGATGAACAAGAGAGATTGGAATTGAGTAAAGTTGATCAAAAGCACTTTTAGGGGTGGATTCCCCTCTTGACCTTAAGAGAGGGTATATTCTTTAAAAATTTTATTTTCTGATTTATTATTATTTCTCCCTGCATGACATTAGATATGTGGTATCTACAAAAGATCTTAGGAGAAGTGAACACAGGCATCCCATATGTTGGGTGCTCTTACAAAAAGTAAAACTTAGTAGCAGACGTTAAGAGAGGGTATATTGTGTCAAATTTTTATTTTATTTTTATTTTCTGATTTGTTATTATTTCTCCCTTCATCACATTAGATATGCGGCATCTACAAAAGATCTTACGAGAAGTGAGCATTGGGTGCTCTGAAAGTAAAACTTAGTAGCAAAAAGGAAAGAAGAGTATTCGTACAAAAAATACAACATTCAAGTGGTTAAGGCCCTCCCATAAGATGGGTCCTCAGAATGATCATGAGAATAAAGTCCGTAAAGAATCAAAAAATAGAACTGTCGAATGAAAAAGGGGATAAGAAGAAAAAAGGCCTTCAAAAAAGTGCAGGTAGGAGTGAGAAGTTGGCATGCAGCTAAGAAAATAGAAGCTGACAACTAAAAGAGTAAATTGCAGTTACGTAACTCAAAAGGATGGGTGAAAAGATTCATAACAAAGTTTAATATTGTACTCTGAAACTCCAAGAAACAAACTGAGAGAAGAACATTAGAGGGGAGGGTTGAGGTAGTGGTAAAGACTTGGTTAGTGAGAAAATAAAGAAAAGAGAGGGAGAGAGTGTGAGCTAAGAGTAAAGGAAGGAGGGAGGTGGGAGATACAGCAATTCAGTTACAGAGAAGATGAAGAGAAGTTCCAGAAGTACTAAAGGAGGGAGAAATTAAGTAGAACTGAAACAAAGAGAGGGAAGCAGAGAAATAGTTTTAGGAGCTTGGGAGATATTGGTGAAAAACCACTAAAGGGACAAGGGGGGAGAGTAGACCTCCCCCAAAATCGCATGTAAGAACCTAACTTTTGTGTCTTCGATTCCTGTTGTTACCCAATTTTCTTTCTTCCCTTTTTTTCCCCATTTTTTTCCTTTTTTCTCTTTTTGTTTCTCCTTTTTTTGTTTGGAGTGGTGAGGGCGAGAGGAGAGCTAAAGAGCAAAGGATATAAATGGTAGGAGAGACAGAATAGGAAAGGAAGTGTATGTGTGGGTGTGAGAGAGAGATAGAAAGGGTAGGAGAGAGAGAATAGGAAGGGAAGTGTGTGTGTGTGTGTGAGAGAGAGTGAGAGAGAGATATGTCGTGGGCTGATGATAGTTCCTGCTAATCCTTGTGTGCCTTCTTTAGCCAGTCTATATGCAGTAGAATTGGCTTCTTTGAGGATATGCTTGAAGGCTACTGGGATACTCTGAGATACCCTCCAAGGGGGATGAACGTCATTGGATGCCCAGGCAATGACATTGCTTGAAGCAGCCTCAACCAAGAGATCACAGTGTTGGGATGCTTGATGAATGGTTCATTTCATGTCTTCAGTAGAGCCACTGTTGAGTCAGTGATGCCAATGGAGTTTGAAAAGGAGAGGAAAACTCCTTCTAAATTTGCTGCGGTGCCACCATAACCCCGATGGACCCTGGATCCCATGGAGGATCCATTAATATGAAGTTTGAGGAAGCCCGGGGGAGAAGAAACCCACACTGCTCTAGGTCTAGGTGAGATATTGGCAAAAGACAGCAAATTCTCCCAATTATCAAGGAAGTGGGAGATGGAAATGGTAATTTTCTTCCCTTGAGCAAGAATCCACACAAAAGCTTGGACCTTTTGTGGGACAGGAGCCGACTCTATCCTATTTAAGAGGGGAGGGGGGTCTGCAGAGGAGGGGCTGAGGATAGAATAGGAGGAGGAAACAGTGGAATTACTGAGTGGGAAGGAGACCAAATGAGAGCATCATAGCTCGTGAGGGGAAATAAGATTTGAGACAATGATTGAAGGAGGGAGTTGAGATTAGAGGCGTTGAAGTCAGAAAGCCTCTGTCTAAAGATGGGGGTTCAAACGGTTGAAAGATTGTCTCTCCGCATACTCATCAACAGTAGCTTCTTGATTAGAGGCAATTGTGTCAAGTTAGGGATAAGAGTTTTCCAATATCTGATTCGCTTCCCATTCAACCTTAAATCTGATGTTATTCCTAAAGGCAGTCTTGCTCCAAGCATTACTGTTCCAAGCACCAGAGCCTCTGTGTCTAGGGCTATTAGGAAACCAGTCATTGTCTTCCATACCATTCTTGGCTTAAATAACCTCCTTCCAACAGTTGTCATCAGAACTTGTGAATTTCCACCACCATTTACCCAACAAGGCTAAATTATTCTCTTTAATCCTCCTAATCCCTAAACCTCCAAGCCTCTTAGACCTGCAAACTGTTTCCCAAGCAACAAGGTGAAATTTATGACCCTCATTGGCCTGGCCCAAACGAAATTTCTCATGAGCTTTCCAGTTGTAGGGCCACAGATGAGGGAATTTGGAAGAGGGACATCTGGTAGATAGGAATATTAGCCAAAGTGGCCTTGATGAGAGTTATTCTACCTCGGAGAGAATCCTTCCAATCGGCTAGCTTCTTGTGACACTTCTTCGGAATATTGTCCGGTCCCAAAGGTGTTTCCTAGGTTTGGGGAATGCCAAGGGGAAGTCCAAGATAGATAGCTGGGAAATTATCTATCCCATGACCTAGGTTTCTGGCAAGCACACTGATTTTGGAGTACTCCATCTTTACTCCCAGTATCATATTTTTAGTCATAATGACCTTCATCCCGGTGGAAATGAAAAGGGCCGGGGTTTATCTATGGATCCTTCTTTTGATGCATGGGTGACACTCATTATTTCCTTTTTAAGCTTTTTGATGGGTGTATAAGAATTAGGGTTCAAGTTTCTTACAGGAACATTATGTGTTTCTTACAAGCTTCTTTTGATGGATAAATTTTGATCAGGCTTTCTCTAGAAATATTTGATGTTAAGGGTATCTTTCTTTTTGTTTTGAGATATTTTACTGGTGTCTTTTGATAAATACCAATCTCATGAATAATCTTGATAAGAAATTTTTTTTCTTAATAATGTGATTGATAAATAATGTTTAGAGAAGAGGCCTTTCTTCATATTTTGTTATGTATATACTGTTTTGAGGTTATTCCTTTTGGAAAATTAATGGTTATGTGTTTACGTATTTGTTTCAATACTAATGGTTATTTGTTTACATATTTGTTATAATACTACTTCTGATTTCATATGAATTGTTCTTATGAACTCGAAGCACCTTATGCAATTTTGGCTTTCATAATATGATGGAGTTACCTAATATGATATTATGCTATCTATTTTTTGGAGCTTTTTGTGTTTATTCTTTACAATTTACTACTGGTCAAGGCATCTTTTTCAGGAATCAAAGTCGGGCTTATGATATCATTATTCATAAAGACCTCTATTTTCACTGTCTTTTGTGTTTGGTGTCTCAGAGAGGTAGACATTATTTATTCATTGCTTATTCTTTCTCTTCATTGAATTTTCAATCAGATCAAGATCTTTAATTTCAGACTGTGCAATGGATGATGTGGCTTGTTTCGGAATATTTATTGACTTTGTTAGCCTATTTTGCAATCCTTGAATCTGAGTTAGTGAATATTGTGCTGCAATTGATGTATGTTTTGAAATTGTAGTCTCTATTTGATAGAGTAATTTTGAAGAACTTTGGTGGGACTTTGCTGCGTGCTTGTTACGAACTTTGTGCATCCCTTTGGAATGGGTGCCCCATACTTATTTATGTCATGAATAAGACAATGAACATGAGCATTCCTTTTCCTATTCATGATTTGTATTTTGTGAGGCATCTTTGTCCTGTTATCTTGATATTGAATAGGCGATTGTAATTGCAATTCAATGTTCTAATATATTGTGAATTTTACTATTTTATTGATAATTAATGGTTTCTTGTTTTAGTAAATTATGCGGTGATGAATAGTATTGATACCATAAGAAGTTTGTTCTTTCACTAGGGTTGGACCGTTAGTGTTGATCTTTTATGCGTCATGCAAAATTTACAAAAAATGAAATATTTTATGTTTTTTTAATAAAAGTTAGTTAATATTTGTGGTAGATAATGAAAATGAATTTTTTTGAGCTGATCTTTTGTCAATGGAATAGTCTGCCCTTTAAGTATTCATTAAGGAATTCCATGTGGTTTTTGTATTCCCTAAATATTATTTCTTCAAGCACTATTTTCAGATGATAGCATGATGAACCTTTTTTGGAGGATTCTAGTTTGCTTAAATGTTTGAAATGCTCAACGTTTGGTGCCTTTTCTTGTTGAATTCATATGCTAGTGATTGAGAAAGTCATGTTTCAATAGTTTGGCCTTCATACTGCGAAAGGGATATATAATCATAAGTTGTCTCAGTATTTGGGTGTTATTTACGTATGGAGGCATTCTCTCATATATTTTTGTTAAGAGATATTTTAGCTTATGGTGCTTTTTATGTTTCTTATCCTTGTTGTAGACTTTGAATGTTCCATCACTAGTTTGAAATTGCTCGTCTTTCATCCTGTGGTTTTTCTTTTTGACTTTCCCTGCAAAAGGTCCATCTAGCTAGAAGCTCTTGTTTTTCTCGTGCCATGTGCTATCCTTTACCTTCAGACTTATCCATCCTCGTATTCGGTTTTCCCATATGTGCAGTTTTTGATATTTTGAAAGTCACTTTTTTGCCATCAATGAAGTCGAGAAGAAATTAATCGGCTCCTTAAGAACCATTAAATTAAATCTTGACATGACACAACCACTCCACTCCACATGACACGACCACACAATAAACTTAGGCTTCTGGTGGAATTTCCATCAAACTCACGCTTTGGTGTCCATGCATAGCTCTAATAAGTACTAATTAAATTTTAGAGCTTCACTGGACACCTTCCACTCCAAATGAGGTCATCCTTCGTGATCATTAGGACCCATTTGAGGATATGATCCTAAGAGATCACAATGCCTGCCTCTTCGATAGAATGATATCCTTTGTACTTGTGCACACGTTTGTTGTTGTATATCTTTTAGTGTTCTACTCTTGGTACCATGTTAAAGTTCTCCACCTGGTAAGGTTTAGGATTGCAAAACTCAAGTGAGGTGTATATAAACTGAAGATGCGCAACGTTTACTAGTTATCTTGAAACTGCTACCTTGAACTTTTCAGTTGAATAATTTGCATTCTGTAATGAGTACTTGCGAGCTAATGGGCTTGAAGTCCATATATCCTCTCCCCCCTCTCGTTTCTAAACCAATATCATATATCCTCTCCCCCCTCTCGCTTCTAAACCAATATCATAGAGGTGGCAGTTAGCCATCTTTTTTTTTCTCCCCTTCTGAACAAAACTCATTGAACATGAACCCCCCTTGGGCTAACACCCTTCAGTTCTCTAAGAAAGCCTCTCTACTGTAAGGCGCTATCTTTTTACTCAATATTATCTGATGTTAGCAATCTGTCTTTTGATTTTCAGTACCAGTTGGTCACATCCTCCCTTGATAGTTTGGCTCTTTCAACTCACACATCCTTTTCAAGCACGTTGGTCATATGTTTTGAAAGCATCATATTGTTGAGCTCCGATATTATTTTAAAGAATTTGATCTACACAATGTTTGGGTCTCTATTATTGCATTGTAAAGGGAAACTTTGCAGTCTTGAGCTACAGTTCTTATAGATTGAAGGTTTCAACATTTTTTTTCTCTCCATTCACATTCATTGTTTTATAAAAGAACTTCTCTATCTGGCTATGATTGGGTCTCTCTATTAGGCACGTAACACAATTAAGGTTCACTTTTAAGCCAGTCTTGATCAACCAAAGTCTCTCTCTCTCTCTCTCTCTCTCCACATCACTTTTTCTTTTGTTTGCAGGCTGCAAACTATCTGAATATCAAGAACCTTCTCGACCTGACTTGCCAAACTGTCGCCGACATGATCAAGGGCAAGACTCCTGAGGAGATTAGGAAGACCTTCAATATTAAGAACGATTTCACACCAGAGGAAGAGGAAGAGGTCAGGAGGGAGAACCAGTGGGCCTTCGAGTAGAGAAGAAAAGCTTATCTTGTTTGTTTATACATATTTTACATACCGCTGTTGTTCATCTACTGCTGTTTTTGGACAAGGGTACTTTTAATTTGTAGTGACTTTTCAATGTGCTGGTGAATAGAACCATCCTTTTGCTGCAATTTCTATTTGTGGGGACAATACTGTTTAGGTTTTCAGTGCAGAAGAAAGTCCTCTTGATGTTTATAGCTGTAGAGAATGCTCTCTTTATCTAGGCATTTCATGTGTTGTTTGTAGTTGCTCAAAGGGTCTCTCTTGCCCCCCTAAAAGCAGGCCCAAACAGGGTTTGTCATCTCTCCTTTAGAAAGAGGATGCCATGCCATCCTTCTCTCTCATCAGCCCAAAGAGGGATTTGTTCTCCTTTTGAAAGGGGATGCTATCTCTCTCCCCCTCTCTCTTCTCTCTCTCACATCAGCCCAAAGGGGGTTTTGTTCTCCTTTTGAAAGGGAAAATGCTTTTATTATTGGAAGCGGGTGCAAAAGGTTTGCTTTTGAAAGGGAAAATGCTTTTATTATTGGAGGCGTGTTTGTTGTGATTTGACGTGGTATATAAGTGAACATTTGTGTAAATGAATCTCCTTCTGCATTAGGAATTCAATATGAGTACACCATTGTTCCATTTGAACCGAATACGAATTTATATATAGGTGACTTTAACCGAATACTAAATTACATATAGGTGACAACTTTTAGCTGTAGTATTTTAAAATTTTGAATCAATCTCCTTTAGCTATATGGTATTTTGAAATTCAGACTCAACATTGAAGCCCAACTAAGCCTAACTGGTTTGGCGCCTAACTGGTTTGGATTGTAATTAGCTATTTGGTATTTTGAAATTCAGACTCAGCATTGAAGTTGGAACTGGTTTGGATTGTAATTAGCTATGTAGTATTTTGAAATTCAGACTCAGGGGTTATATAGTATTTTGAAATTCAGACTTAGCATTGAAGCCTAACTGGTTTGGATTGTCGATTACAATCGGGCTGCCCCAAAATGCCAACAAAATCCACCTCTTTATGAAGTAAAATCGTTTCAATTTGCCTGAACTTGTTTATGTTTGGGAAGGGGATTGTTTTTGTTTAAACTTCGAAGTTTAATGTTTTGGGGGTTTGAGAAAACCGTTTGATTCAAATTGGTTGAATAAAAGGTTTGCGCAAGATCAAGTGAGATTTTTGAATTAATCGTTTTGATTGATTGAGAGCTTCACTTTCACAATTGAATTACTGGTATTTATTGAGTATTTAATTATTTTATATACGACATAGAGAAATAAAGGGCGGTGAAAATGGCAGATGGGTTTGATCTCGAAATATTTTGAAAGGATTTTTTAGAACAATGTTATTATATCAATATTCAATAAATTTGAGTGAAGATAATCAAAATTTAAGGTTCGAATTTTTATGAGATCAAGGAGTTAGGAACTCTCTGTTAATGATATTCATGTCTAATCCGAGAAAGACAAGTTGGGATAATTTTTCATGCTGAATTTTGAGGATAAATATCAATAATGGCAGATCAGATCATAAAAATCCTGGAAAATCTGTCAAATGAGTTTTTCATATTTCAGATATTTTTGGTTTTGAGAATGGGGTTGGGAAGCACTACTTGTACCTCAGGTTTAGGCTTCCATTCTCCGCCTTAAAAAACCACCAATGATTTAGAAAACGGGTAAGGGCTCCTCATCCCCCATTTTTTTCGGTTTTGACACAAAAAATGAACCACTAAGGTTTTGACACAAAAAATGAACCACTAATGATTTAGAAAACGGGTAAGAGCTCCTCATCCCCATTTTTTCGGTTTTGACACAAAAAGTTTGGTTGGTATTGTAGAATTTGGGGAAAGAAGATCGATAAAAAGTTTTCTATTTCTGCTTGTAAAGTCAAAATATACTTCATATATAGACCATTTAAAACTCTTTTTACATGGGACATATTGACAATTTATTTTTGAACCAGAGAACATTAGATTCCTTCAGCTCATTCATGGTCCGAAAGACACTGATGTCCGGAGCAGTGTTAAAAAACTCGGACTTAGTGACTGATTCAATCTGGGCAATACTGAGTCGATTTGTTGAGTCAAAATGTCAAATACTACTAAGAAAATTTGAGTTTTACAAATTTTCATATGAACCTAAACAAAAGAAATGTATAAAGACCTAGATGCATCCCAAGTTCTCTAATCATAGAAAGCGCCTATCAGAACAAGTTGACTCAAAAGATTGCCATATTATTCACTATTTAGAATCAGTGTTTGTCAAAGTCAAAATCTTCAAATCAATAGATTATACAGAGAAATTCAACACATCTTAGATCCTCATTCACAAAACTCACCTACTAAAATAGTTGGCTGGATAAGTATTTCCATCTATAGAGGTTTTTATTCGCTGGTTTAAATCATGGTATAGAAGCTATGATACTGGAAGAGACCAGTGCTTAAAAACTCGGCAATTTGGATCGAATTTGGTGGATCGACAATGAAGTCCGATAACCCTTGAAATCTCTTGATTTTAATTCATCATTAATTTTAGCCGATTTTTCACGAGTTTGGCCAATGTGGACTGCCAATCCAGATTAACACAGTGGGTAAGTGATCCAAAAATCGATTCCAGGTTTTATAACACTGGAAAAGACAATATATTTTTCAGAATAGCTTATGCTTGAATTGAAAGTGTGAGATCAAGATAAACACCAACTCCCTTTATAGATAGAATGATACAGATCAATATGAGTAATTCTCATGGTCTAAATGTTAATAAGTAACAGTTTGGAACACTCGACGTTTTTTTATCCGTTAAATGTGTTGTGACACAGATAAAATAGCACGAATAGCGTACTCCAGCAGGAACACAAAACAATGTTAAAGGTAGCGACCATCAAAGCAGGTAGAACCTCCAGCTTATAAAAGATGTCACTCTATTCTCTCAATGATTATTTATTGAGATTCAAGGAAAACAACCTCAAGAAACCTTGAGCCAAAGAAAAAAGCAGAACTTGAAATCCTTACCCAAGTAGTCAAACCATCACAATAATAAAAGCCAAATGACATTTTCTAGTTATACATCAATTACACAGAAAAGGTCTTTAATTTACACACAATAATAAAAAGCAAAATAAGTTATTTTGATAAATAAAGAAAAAACTATGTACACAGAAAAGGAAGAAGTTCGAGAAACCAGGGAGGATGGGACAAAGAAGATTTTTGAGATTCTTACCTTATCAAAAGATAAGAAAATAATGCACAAATACTAGAAAACTAAAAGCAAATATATTCTTTTGATAAAGAGAAGTAAAGAAGTGCAAAAATCCCTGCACAAAAAAGTTAAAAAGTTTTTTTTTTCTTCGAAAACTGTTTAAGAAAAAGCATACACAAACAGAAATATAAAAAGAAACACCCCAAACCCCAAAAAAGAACAGAAAAAAAGGGAAGGGAATATTAAAGAGACAGGTCAAAACACAGCACAAAATCTGAACCCATCACACCGAGCTTGAGACCTCTCACTCTGAGCTTTCTGGCAACGAGCCCAGCCACGCAGGCGGCAACATCCCCGTTTGTTCCTGAACAGTGGCTAACAACGGTGGCAGCATCTTATAAAGTCCTGCTACCTGACCCATTGCACCTGCACCCGACCCCAAGCCCGAGCCCACCTCCGAGCCATTAGTCCACATGCTAATCTTCGGGCTCAGTCCTTGTATGGCCCCTGCATTAATCCTGGCCATTTCTTGGTAAACCCCTGAGTTCACCATCATGTAATCTCTTAGTGCTCGATAATCACCGCTTAGTGCCTCCAACAGGCATTTTACATGGTATGCTTGGGCGTTTGCCAGTGCCTTGAGCCCTTCTGCCTCCTTTTGTTTCGTGATAAGTTCTGCCTGCGCCTCTTGCTGTCGGGTGTACAGGGCGGCATCAGCTGCCGCCTTGCGCCCCTCGGCCTCCTTCTCTCTCTCATAGAGCACTGCATCGATCGTTCGTTGTCGCTCGTAGAATGCAGCATTAGCCTCCTGAACCTGTTAGCTTCAAAATGGCCAACACTGTAAGATACTAACCAGAAACATAGCTCAAGGGAAAAAACAGAAAAAAAAGAAAAAAAGAAAAAGAAAAAAGGCTATGATAACAACTATTTAATGTAACAATAATCTGTTTGTTAATAATTTGCTTATCGAGATTTATTTATATTATTTCTATTGTCTTTTTGCTGAAAATAATGGTTGTTATAACGATTTGGGGAAAAAATAGTCATTTTCTTTATTTTGAAATAATTGCGCGCTTTTTTTTTTGTTGCTTCTACTTTTCTCTTTTTTGGGAAATCAACAAAAGAAAACTCTTCTTATCTTTTATATTTAAAATATTTCATATTTTACACTCAATTCTCATTTTTTTAAAGCATGAATTTTTATTTTAATATTTTTGTATAGTGGATTAAGATCATATTTGAGGCATGTATACTTTTTAGCAGTCCACACCTGTAAAAAGTTAAAAAAAAAAAAGGAATTTTTTTAAAAAATGATTAAAATACCCCATAATCTTTTAGATTATTTTTGTCAATTTATTTCTTATATGTTTTGTAAGTATGTGATGTTGAGAAGTATGGATGCTCAAATTTTAAGATTATTTTGATGCATTAAAAAGAATAAAATTAAAATATAATATACGCTCCCCAACCGTTGGACTTGAACTTAAAATATAAAAATGAAAAAGTCCTATATTTTCAAATTTCAAAACAAAATAGATTTTCTTTTTGTAAATTTCATTTCCCCTAAGAGTGATTACACATTTTAATCATTACCCTAGCAGCTAAGTAGCCTTGAAGGCCATCATCATCACACAATCATTGAATTAGACGGGCGACAAAGAGAAAAAATCGCTTAGGTTATGGCCGAGTTCTCTCTCCGTCATCATGCAACCCATAGATTGAATAGTGATAGTCCTAAGGATCACGTATTCCCCATGGGATGGGTTGAATGGTGGTGACCCCAATGATCACATATCCACCATGGTCATAAGGATCACAATATGCTTCCTCTCTGCAAATCACTAAAAAAACACACTCCACCTTTGTTTCGTACTCCACAGCGGCTCGGCTAAGCATGTTGGCCTTCATCTTCTCCGTCTGTGTCATCGCATTCCTCTTCTCGAGCTCGCGCTGTAGCTCCGCCTCTCGAATCGCTACCGCCTTTGCCGCCTCCACCTCTGCTATCTGTGCCTGTCGAGCCCATTCTGCCTTTTTTGAGGCTAATGTTGAATTGGCCGCAGCTACCTCGGCTTCGCGCTCATTCTCGAAAATTTTCACCTCGGTTTTCACCCTGATCTCCTCTTTTTTGCCCTCTCCTTGGCGCTGGGTTGCGATGATTTTGGTTTCAGCATCGATTTTAGCAGCATTTTGGAGCGTTTGGCCGTCACGCAGTTTGGAACCGATCTCACCCTTCATTTTCGCCTCTGCTACATCGACTCTTGCCTGGTTCGCGGCCTCCATTTGGGTTTTCTGGCCGAGGTAAGAGAAGTATTCATGGCCTCGAACATCAACGAGTTGCTTTACATTCGCGTTGTATATCAGAAGGCCGAATTGGTTCAGCTCCAGTTGCACCTGTTCGGTGGAGAATAAAACCATAAGATTGACAGTTCACTTGGTGCTCTTTATGATTGGAAGTTTTTGAGAAAAAATTGACCGATTTTTTTGGTAATAACCAGAAAATAGAGAGCCAAATTGGTGTTCTCTGTGACCAGCAAATTGAATTTCTTGCAAATTGGATGATATTTTTTAAAAAATGAAAAATCGTGTTGGTGTTATTAAGAAAAATAAATGGACTTTTGGGAAATTATACCCAAAAAAATTCTCTAGAAAATTAAATGAATTTTTCAAAATCAAAGTAGACAATACAAAAATTGAATGAAGTTTCTTCATTAAATTGACTATCCATGCAGCATTAAGAAACTTGCCTCGGGACAGGTACTCCGCCCTGGCTTAAGGCCAATTGCTCGCCCAAGTATTGTTCAAAGCCAAAAGCCTAAGAAATTTTGTTTTTTAAAAAAGAAAAATAAAAAAAAGGTAGTAAAAGTTAAATAAACCAAAGGCAACTTTAAAGACTCCAAATAAGCTTAAAAAGTATAGAAAGGTAGATGAAGAAATGATTTATAGCTAGGGACATTTTAAAAATAAAAAATAAAATTTAAAAATACGGATTATGCAAAAAAAATACCAATTTTTGCCAAGAAATCCAAGTTATACATGAAACATTCTTACAAAAGCCCCATATTTAGAGTTTTTCTTTGGAATTTCTTAAAAAAATTTTATATATCCAAAGTTGTACATACCACTCGGGGTAATTCAAATGGGCGAGGCTGAATTAAATTAGAAAGTAAAAAACCAAATTAGGGTTTTTCATGACCAAAACATGGACCTTTTCAGAAGCTAAACTATAAAAATGAAAACCAAGTTGGTGCTCTATGGGCCAGAAAATAGACCATATTTATAAAATACACTAAAACTATGTTGGTTTTCAGTGTTTTTTGGACAGAAATTCACTCTTTGAACAGTTAAAGTAGTGAATAAAACCAACTTAGTATTATTTAGGACCACAAAACTGACTTGCCCAATAATTAAACCCAGTGGTTTAAAAATCGTCGAGTCGGCACATAATAGGTCGATTCGAACCGGGAATCGGTCATGTCGTGTCGATTCTTTTGTAAAACGGGGAACCGCCCGATTCTAGAGAAAAACCAGCGATTTTGTATAGTGAATCACTGGATGACGCCATGACTCGCCCGATTCTGTGCACGTGCATGACGTCATGAGTCACAAGGGACATTTTTATAAATTTTTTGTAAATTTTCGAGTTACAATGGGTGCACAAAGGGCATTTTTGTAAATTTTCGAGTTACAATAGGCACCCATTAGTAAAAACATGTGCTCCATCACAAACTCACACTGCTACGTGTGTTTCGTACGCGACTAGCTTTGGTAGCAGAATACAATTTATCCTTATCAAATTTGTTTTGTGGGTTCAGTGTGAGCCAATTGCACCAAGGTAATAACTCAGAAAGAAATAGGATATAATTATTGAGTGACCTCTTTATATCACAACTTAATATTTAACGTGGTGGTTAGAGCATTGCTTTGTGCGCTGGGTGTCATCATTCTTTCACAAACAAATTAATTTTTTCTTGTTTACAAAAAAAGTTTTTTTACAAAAAAATAATTTTTTTATAAAAAAAAAATATGTTTTTTGTTAAAAAAAATATAAGGTTCTTGTCAAAAAAAAAAAAAGGTAATACAACAAAAAAAAAAATTTCTTGTCAAAAAATAAAAGCTTATTGTAAAAAAAACTATAAGGTTCTTGTAAAAAAAAAAAAAGGTAATACAACAAATTTTCTTTTTCTTGTAAAAAAATAAAATTTTATTGTAGAAAAATATAAGGTTCTTGTAAAAAAAAAAAAAAAAGGTTATACAACAAGTATTCCTTGTAAAAGAAAAAAAGGTTCTTGTTAAAAAAAAAAAAAAAAAAAAGTCATACAACATGAATTTCTTGTAAATAAATAAATAAAAAGTTATTGTCATAAGAAATAATTTTGTCCAAAAAAAAAGATCAAAGGTAATACAACAAATATTTATTGTAAAAAAATAAGACGTTGGATTTATTATTATTTGTATAATAAAATAATTTTAAAATGTAAACCAACAAGTTCAATTTCAGTATATAATGTTTTCCACCAATTCGATATTTTGGTGGCCATTTTTTATTGATTAAAATCATTCTTTATTATAGTCCATCTATGATTATATATTTCATCCATGATAATTTTATGATTTTTCTTTTGTGTGATGTAAATTTAATAGTCAAAATAAGTTCATATAGAGAAAAAACATTTCAATATTCACATATTGATGAAAAAATAAAAATTAATAATGTAGTACCCCGATTTCTTATTGGATTCCTAAAAAACAACATTTATAATAAATTTTAATAATTTTTTTAGATTTTTTTAAAGCTTAATCTAACCGATTCAACCTATTCCCGATCCAGATCGCTGATTCACCGATCCAGATGGGTTTTCGAGGTGCCCGATCCGGGCCACCGATCTGTTTTTTAAACCACTGATTAAAACTAAAACGGCAAACCAATAGTTATACTCGGCGAAGTCGACTCTAGGTATCGGTGGAGTTGGTTCGGATTCAGCTCCCAACCGGGCCAAAGTCTCCGTAAAATTTGGGATTATATAAAAAAAATCATAGAAATTATGTTAAAATTTAAAGTGGATGTATAAATATTTATATGTAATTTTAATATTTTTAATGATGATTTGTGAGTTTTTTTTGTCATATGTCCTAAATTTTTTTTTAGATTTTTGAAATCTTTTTCTTCTATATCAATGTTTTATATATGGAAAAATTGATATAAGGTTGCAACCTTAAAACGTAGAATTAAGGTGCACCTAAAAATCATAGTAAAATGCTATCATGAAGTTGGAAAATCCTCTAATTTATCATCTCAACATCGAGATATATGAAATAGGAAAAAAAAAATGTCGAATACCAAAAATAGTGTGTTTTGCAAGATATTATCTCGACCATCCATTTTCAAGATTTTCATATATTTACAGATCTACTTGATTTGAACTATTTTTTTAAGCTAAAATTTTTGATTCAATGATGAAAATGAATTCTCAGGCAATCCTAAAAATATTTTACACAAATTACGTCTTATGATAAAAGTTAATGGTCCACCTTACTTTAACTGTTTAAAGTTGCAGGTTTATATCTTTTATATATTTCTTCTCCCATATTGGACTTTTAACTTTTTAAATTTATTTCGAGTTTTACTTTTGAATTTTACAATTTTTCCAGTATACCACTGAGGCGAGTCCACTCAGACTCACACGAGTTACTCTGCTTGGGCAAGGCTTGAGTCCCCAGCTCCAGCCAATTCATGAAAAAATCAACTCTTTGCCGACACTAAAATATAAAGTAGTAAAAAACAAATTGTTGGGCCTAAAATATTTCTGTATTTCAGAAAAAGTGTTTGTAAAATGTTTTACTGTCTTTTTCTTTTTATAAAATATTTAAAGCAGCTCGAGTTACTCAGGCTTGGCAGGGCTGCAGAGTCAGTCCTGAACCAAACATAAGGGAACTGGCTCGGTCTGGCCTGCTACTGACGTGTTATTGTCTTTCTATACAGAGTCGGACGAGTCTCCTATAGACTCGTCGAATCTTCTGCTACTGGACTCTTCTGGTGACGCTATCGACTCTCAACCCGAGTCCCTGTTTTTTAAACGCTCACAAAAAACCACTCTCAAACAGCGAAGCACCAATTCCTCTCACCTTCTCAAAGACCTCCTGCTTGAACTCCTTGGTTCCTTTGAAGATCTCCTCCATGGTCATAGAGGCAGCAAGAACCCGAGTTTCTCCCTCTATGATTCCTTGAACAAGCTCTTTAACATGGTTAGAGAGCTTATCATGAGGAGAGATAAGCTTAGCATATTTGAGGAGGGAGGAGTCTTCGTCGACTCGAGGGCCTATCGTGAACACAGCGGGGAGAATGAAGGGGAGCTTCTCAGCGCTCATGGCCTGAACCTCGAATGTGTAGTTTACAGGCGAGACATCGAAGACAGTGGAAGCTTGGCCCGGGAGAATCCACGCCTTCTTCGCCAGCTTTATGTCGGGTATTCCATAGCCAGTGATGACGAGGTACTCGGATGCATTCGCAACCCGGTACCACATGGTTGCAGAGAGAGGGAGAGAGGTGGTTAGAGAGATGATAGAGATTGCAATGTTAGAAGAGTGGAGAAAGTGGGGTGGAAAGAGAGGAGGAACAGAGATTGCAGGGATGTGGAGAAGGTGGTGAGAGGGAGATGAGAAGTAGATATACAAATGTTAGTATGCAAATATATATATAAATAAAGAGAGAGAGAGAGAGAGAGGTTGAGAAAGAGGCTTGAAACGCGTTCAGTAAGCATGTAGTAGGGGGAGGGAAGTTGCAGTAGAACACGAGGAGAAATAGGAATTGGATAAAAAATTGAGTCGGCGGAGTTATTTGCAGTGGGTTCAGAATTTATGAGGTAGCTCCCAAAATCAAAAGTATACAATTATTTCTAGCGTTTATAAGACGCAGGATAATTCTGGTTCTTCCATCAATTCTCTCGTTCTCTCTCTCATTGATGGGGCCTAACGCGACTTTAATCTTTGTCGAGTAACTCATACAAGGGTAGGGCTGGGCCCGGCAACTCGGCACAGCCCGGCCCAAGAGTATGGAGAGGGCAAGTGCTAGGCTGGTTCGGTACTGCCCGGCCTTGCCTCGTAAATTTTTTTTTTGTTCCATTTGTGTTTAGCGTGGTCGTGGCCAGGCCTGGGTCAGCCCTATGGGAACACAGTCCTCGGGGAACAAGGGCCGAGCCAGGGGAAAGCCCGAACCAGTGCCACCATTTATACAAGAGTTTGCCTTGTGCAACATCGACGGTTCAAGATGAATTGCAACGTTTCATCTTGGAGTTTTATAACCCAGCGATTTGGATTGGGAATCATCGATTTAGATTAGATTCAGTGGGTGGGTGATCTGGGTCACCACTATCGAAATTCTTCTGATATTATTTTCTAATCATTTTAATTAAATTTTCACCGGTTTGACTAATCTAGATTACCGACTTAGATGATTCATTTGGTATAGTGGGTAGGAATATAAAAGATTATACATTGTTTGTATACTAAATGTATACTAATATTTTTGGCAGTAGTATTACCTAGCCTCATGGTGAGGTCTCCAACTCTATTCTTAATAAAGGGTAGGGGCACAAATCCCTACTGACTTACTACTTTTTAACGGGAGTATTGTCGAGTTGTATCATGAGGTCTTTGACTCCATTCTCCCCTAAGGTAAGGGCCCAAAAATCCCTATTGACTTACCACTTTTTTCTCATCAAAAGGCAGGACCCAAATTCCCACCGACTTACCACTTTTAATTACCGAAAAATGTATAATAATATGCAATATTTTCGTTTTTTTAAGGGTGTGGTCTATATAAGTTTGCGTCCTCAAACAATCAAAGTAAGGCGCGCCTCCAAATTTTATTATAGATGTAATTTTGGTGTCAAAAAATTCTTTTAGTTATAAAATTTTAAACTCCAAAAATGCTTCAAATCAAGTAGATCTATAAACATATGAAAATCTTGAAAGTTGTCGATCCACGTAATATGTTGCAAGATGCAATACTTTTGTGATTTGAAATCTTTTTTGTTTTCCTATTCATACATCTTGATGTCAAGACAATCAATTAGAAGTTTTCTAACCTTAAAACAACTTTTTCTCGTAGATTTTTTTAGGTGCACCTCAATTCTATATTTGAAGGTTACAATTTTATATAAACTTTTTTTTTCTAATATCAATATGTTGTAACTTATTTTTTTAGTATAAAAAATGGACCCCAAATAGTTAAGATAAAGCACTTTATAGTTGACCTCGATGAAGGCGACTTTGAGGTGTCTTTTCACTTATTTAAATAAGAATCACAAAATAAAAGTAAAAATATTGTATGCTCCCGCAGGTATATTCACCCTCAAGTAAAGCCCGATAATTTTTTATGTATTCAAGACCTTAAACTTTTGGATTATAACTTCCTCACCTAGGGACCAACTTCGTGAAAGAAAAAAAACTTATATATACAATCTTTTTCTTGTAAATAAAAAAAAAAAAAATGTGCACCTGAAGAAATAACATCGTAATAGTGAATGAGGACTGTGTTATATTTGGACTGTTGGATCTAAGTGTTAGAAATTAAAATTTAATACTTTTTTTAAAAAAAAATTGGTATGGCTGATTCTAAGATGGATCCCAAAACTTTAGATTCAGTAAAAGAAAAGTGTTAGGTGCATCTAGGACAGAGGTGTTGGACCAGCCATAATAGCCATTTACACTGGACAATCCGGATCCCACATGAATCTTGATTTCCAAGTTAGACCGTCAAAATGTCAGAAAATGCAGTCAATCACATCCCTTGACACACCAAACCAAGATCCTCAAGAAAATACTCCTAATTAAGATTTGTATCCAAGAGTAAGTGTACAGTATGCTCTCGCACAAGTTGATTGTATCTTCTCAGCAGTTTCAATAATGCGTGTGCCATCCTCCAACATCTTAAATGTTGTAAGACGATGATTCCATCCCCATTCGAAAAACCATGGTCTTTATTATTATGTGCGAGTAGGTGCTCATATTTAATTCAAAGTCTTCCTATTTGAATTCTCTAAATCCAAATAATATTTTATTGGGAAGGTTACATAAACTTGCATGGAAGTTTTTGGAAGTTTTCCGCTATTTTTGTTATTACATTCAATACTTTCTTTGTTTTTTCCCTTTGAATTGACAGGTGTTGAATTTTAAATGTCATTTTTGATAAAAATGTCCCTCGCAATTGTTTTAACTGTCAAATTTATTTTCTTTTCTTTATTGAAACCCATAGTCCAACTAATGTGGCACTTGGAGTACTGGACCAATTTGGGTTTCAACAAGAGATGCAAATAAAGGCATTAAACTAAAAATTATTGTGTTTGATTGGGATGAGCTTTTTCATCCAAAAAGAGTTAAAAAGTTTATCCAAGTTAATGCAAAAGAAAACAATAACAAAGTAATTGATTGTAATAACAAAAAAAAGTGGAGTTTCCTCGTCTATGTACCAACTTCAATGTAGATGGTTTATGCAATTTTTATTGTTTTTTTGTATTTATAAGTTGATGGCATATTGTATATTAGCTCCCTCGAGGTAATAGAGCTACTTGGGTGGATTTTTATATGAAATTTTGCGACCTACCTAAAAATTACTAGATTACTATTTTAAAAATGAGAAAAATTGGTTGACTTCCTCAGCACTTAAATCTTGCCCTCCAAAAATTGGATTATCCTAGTTCAATCTTGGAAGTTATCTTTTACAATCAAATAAAATGTGTGATACTATTTTTGTTTTATTCAATTTTTCTTAGGTTGAACACTAAGTTTAAGAAGTTACATCCACAAAATTTGGAATCCTAAAATTACTTGTAGCTTCAATTTTACCCAAGGGAGCAAATGGGGAGGAGTAGCAAATATTTTCACTTTGATTAAACTTGGAAACTATTGAAATCAAGGTTCTTTATGATTTTATACACCTTTTGAATCTTTTATCTAAAACGAAGTGTTAATTATTGTGGTTGTGGTTGTGTTTTTGCGGATGAGAAGTTGTTTGATGGTTGGGATAGGGTGATACTCAAATTTTTGTGGTGCGTCCTCAATTTTGTTTCAAATATACAAGAGCTGCTTCCCCCGAAAATATGGATGGCAATGTTTAGAAACTCAGCTCAGGCCCAGCCCGAGCCAAGTAAGCGAGTATGAGTGACTTGCCTGCGTAATTTACAGGGCTACAAAAGTGTAACAATAAAAAGTAAAACTAAAAATATTAAAAGTAAAATAAAAATAAATAAAAACCAAACCAAACTAAAAACAAAATAAAAAATCCAAGTAAGCTAGACAATTATATAAAACACCGATTTAGAGAAAATTGATTTCAATTAGAAACATTTAAGAAAAATCAAAAAATAGAAAAATAGAGCATATGACAAGATTAACTCATACTTCATCATATAAAAAGGTCAAAAGTTACATATAAAATGTTCACTATCTAGTATAATTTATTATTATTATTTTTTTAATCACCTCGAGTTTTACCTGAGTACCCAACTCGGCTAGGGCAAGTCCAAGTAACTCAACTAAGTCTTGGGCATAATTGTCTATTTTTAAAAAATTCAGCATCTCTAGATTCCAAAATTGTGTTAGAAATTAGATCAAAAAATCTATAAGCTTTACTAATTTGAGCATATCCCACAAAAACACATTTAAAAGTTCTAGGACCCAATTTATTTCTTTGAGGATCTAGAAGTCTAACACATGCAAGATAATCCCATACTTTGAAAAAATTCAAAAAAGGTTTTTTATCAAACCAAAGCTCATAAGTTGTCTTATCACTCTTTTTATATGGAAATATATTCAAAATAAAACATTCACTTAATAAAGCTTCACCCCACAAATTCAATGGCAATGAAGAAGAAATAAGCATTACATTAACCATTTCAACTATAGTTAGATTTTTCCTGTCTGCTGGTCCATTTTGTTGAGGGGTATATGGAGCAGTTACTTGATGAATAATATCATTATTTTCATAAAATTTATTAAAGTCATTTGATAAATATTATCCTCCTCTATCACTTCTAATAATTTTGATTTTCTTAGTAAGTTGATGTTCAATTTCTGCTTTGAAAACTTTAAATTTTTCAAAAGCCTCATCTTTATGACTAAGCAAATAAACATAAGAAGATCTAGAAAAATCATCTATAAAGGTAATAAATTATCATTTACCACCTCTAGTTATAATATTATTTACATCACATACATCACTATGTATAAGTCTTAGCAATTAACTATTTCTTTCAATTAAAGGAAATGATTTTCTTGTTATTTTAGCTTGTATGCATACTTCACATTTTTTTTTAGTTAATTCATTGCAATTAAAAATTAATCCTAATTTAATTAAAACTTTAATACAAGCATAATTAACATATCCGAATTTACCATGCCATACATTACATGGAGTAACAATATAAGCAGAAGATTTATTCATTTCATTAATAAGGTCAAATTGGCACATCCCATCATATGAGTAATCTTGCCAACAAATACACAATTTTTGGTCAAGATGAGTTTGCCAAACCCAATAACCATTTTAAAGCCCTTTTTTTTCAAGATACAACCTGAAACAAGGTTTCTTCTCATGTCTGGTATGTAGTACACATTTTCTAAGGTAAGTACCTTGTCTGAACTAAACTTTAGTTCCATCGGTCCCTTTTCAAGCATATTTGCTATAGCTTGGGTTCCAAGTTGACTTGAATTACAGTCACCCACTAGTTCAAAAGTCTTAAATATGTCTCGATTATTAGACACATGAATGGTAGCGCCGGCATCAACCCACCATCCATTGTTTTTATCGATCATATTTATTTATGTTATCATTGCTACAAATTTTCTTCAATGGTCAAGTTCATTTGGTCTCTTGGCCTTTTGAGCCCTTTTTGGTGTCGACACTCCATTAAATAATGTCCCGGTTTTCCATATATATAACAAGTGGCTTTATTTTTATTTTTGTTGGGAATAGATTTTTGGTCCTTATAATTTCCATTATGGACCTTTGAAAAGAAAGGCTTCTTGTTATAAGGAGCACTTGATTTTGCTCAATAAGGTTTGTCTTAGAGTGAAAATTAATTGATTCATATTTGTTTTCCCTAAGTCTATTCTCTTTTTCAATTCGAAGAGATCTTTAAATTTTAACCAAATCAATGTCAACTTTCTTGTGTTTCATCTTCTTATAGTACTCTCTCCAAGATGGGGGTAACTTATGAATTATTAAGCCAATTAGGAAATATTCATCCAAGGAAATACCACAATCTATAAGCTCATCGACTACAAGTTTCAACTCATATATTTGAGGAAGAATAAGCTTGTTTTCAATGAATTTAAAATATAAGAAGTTAAAGATTAGAAATCTTTTGTTACCAAACTATGTCATGAGGTACTTGATCTCAAGTAGCTTCCAAAGCTCTCTCGCCGTGCCAATGGATGCATACATGTCATAGATAGGGTCCGCCAAGGTATTTAGGATATGACCATTGCATATATAGTCATCCTCTATTCATCTCTTGTATGATTTTAATTGAGTTTAAATGGAGTTAGGAGTTTAAACTCAATTTAAATAGACTCATATGAATGGAGTTTAAATCAATTTAAATTGAGTTTAAATCATACGAGTTTATAAAATAATATGAGCTTGTTCATCGTTGGAAACTCAATTTAAATCGTTGCATAGTTACAGTTAGTCAACAATAATGTTACATATTAGACCTCTAACAATGATAGCATTATGATGGAAAAATAACATATTAATAAAGAAATCACACCTAGTCCTTTGGCAACACTTATTACTGGAAATCACACTTTAGAGTGCCTATGAAAGGCTACGTAGCCCTTTAAACAATAGGCCTAGACATGGGTTAGTCAGGCTGCAGCTCCTCGACATGACATCAACGGTTCCTTTAAAAAAACACTTACCTTGGTTTCTACAGGAAAAAGCACATTATAGAAAGGAGGGCAATACATTTTCCCTGCAAACAAACATGGGAAAAAGCACAATATAGAAAGGAGGGCAGTACATTTTCCCTGCAAACAAACATGGGAAAGTCCTTATAGCGCAAAAACTGTAATTACAAACATGTTTATCAAGCTAAAAATAAATAAAGAGAGAGAAAACATGGCATTCATTCAAGAAAAAAAGAGCATGAGCTTTGCAAAGAATAGGAGGCCCGGAATGGAAGCCTCAGTTTGGCTTTTGAGGCATTTGGCACAGTGTCATATGTCCATATGCTTGTATTAAAAGAAATTATCAAAAATATATTTACCCAAATCTTTCAAAACCACGCTCATTACCCATTTTATTTACTATTTGGGATTTTGTTACCAAAATACCATTCACGGTAAATGAAGATGGACAACTTAGAAAGCATCATGGTACTAATATAACCGTGATGCCTCGTACGGGATCTTCATGATTCTATGTGAAATGTCTAGGGCACCACGGTCCTAGCTTAACTGTGATGCCTCTTATGTGGGGGGCAAGTTTTATATCATCAAGACCTTGATGGTTCTAAGAGAAGCATGGTTCACATAAAGAGCATCACGGTACTAGCACAATTGTGATACTCTGTCACAACCCAAACACTACCGTGATAGTTTAAAGTTAGTACATCACAGACCTAACACTACTATAAAGGGTATTTTGGTCTCAAAATTGCTAACCGTGATGAAAAAGAGTATAAATGGGGTTTAGAAAAATTGGTATTTTTTTTCCAAAAACCTAAAATAAAAAGATATTTTTGAATTTTGATAATTTCCCTTGAAATAACATTACTAAGGCATGTTCATTGTTGAATAAAGTGGAGAGAGAGAGAGATTATATGAACTTTGAGAGAGATTATGTGAACTTTGCGTGACCCTTTACTTGTTGCAACCACTGACAAGAAGCCCATATGAACTTGGCAAACCTCCTGAAAAGAAAAAAAAAAACTCATAATCTTCAAGCAATGACTTCTATTAACTTCTTGTTGTTGTTTGGATATCAAACTAATAGGAATGGTAGAAACTCCCTAACAAACCAACCCAAGTAGTTCCTTCCTAATCTCAGCTAGTATGCACATTGTGCAACTGTGCGCAAGGACTTCGGATTTGGCTTTGGTGCCAAAAAATTTATGGAATTGTTTTGAAGATATTTTAAAGAGGTGATCGTACACTGTGAGACCATTTACTATTATTATAAGAAGATCACACTAACTCTTAGCCATTAGATATCAAACTGGATGGCTTGGGATGTGTCATGATGTTTGAGAAAAAAAAAAAAAAAAAATTGAACTCCTAAGTCTAGTCAATGACAGATTTAGAACTACCTAATTTAAAATTTAATGGACAAAAGTCATTGCAACCTCATTGTGCTAAAATTAAATGGTGTCTTTGTATATTTTTCTAACCTTAAAATGTAGAAATTAAGATGCACCTAGAAAATCCATCATAAAAAGCTGTTTGCATATGAGAAAACCCTCTAATTGATCATCTTGACATCAAGATGTATAAAAATGAAAAGAACAAAAGATTTCGAATGCACGAAATAGTGTATCTTGCAACACATTATCTGGACCATCCATTTCTAAGATTTTCATGTGTTTATAGATCTACTTGATTTGAATCAGTTTTAAAGTTTAAAATTTCGTAATTAGAGATAAAAAAAGATTCTCAAGCCATCCTAACAATTTTTTATATTAAATTTATATTTATGATAAAATTTAGAGGTACACCTTAATTGGATTGTTTAAGGTTGCAATCTTATACAAACCACACCCATTTTTTAATAGATAGATGATAGTCCAACATATAATGCATATATTACAAGTGGGGTCAAACGACAAGGGAATTTAATCATTCGATGACATTTCCCAGTTAGTCTCCTTGTTGAAATATTATAAACAAAACACACCATGAAATTGTTATAAACAAAACGCGCCATAAAATTCATCATAAGAGCCTCTATTAAGGGTCATAACCTCAGTGAAGCCATAAGTCATTTTCTCACTATTTCTAACCATGCCATTTTGAGCCTACCTCTTGCCATTTTTTACCCTTCTACTTTAAACCAACTCACATGTATAGCCCAATTAAATCTATTTTATCTCATCTTATCACCGATTGCAGCGACACCTAACTTTTCCTGGCCGTTTGAATATCTGAAAATATATTGTCTGTGAAATATATTACGGGCGTAATAAATTACCTGCAAATGGATTGTCACTGTTTAGG
This sequence comes from Amborella trichopoda, assembly GCF_054954075.1. Classification (NCBI taxonomy): domain Eukaryota; kingdom Viridiplantae; phylum Streptophyta; class Magnoliopsida; order Amborellales; family Amborellaceae; genus Amborella; species Amborella trichopoda. The sequence goes on from NC_142344.1 coordinate 3,209,538, forward strand.
TAGTATTTAGATGCAACTTGGGAAATATATTGCTACTATTTGGCTATGTCCGGAAGAAATATGAAAAATACATTACCATCCAAATGTGAAAAATATAGCTATGTTTGGCTAACATGATTAAACTTTGGTCTCAACATGATAAGCCATAGGAATAATATGATTGGAATAATATGATTTTATTGTTTATTGTGATAAGCCTTTTTTTTATTTATTTTTTATAGAAGTCTTTTAAATGTCTCTCTATATATAATTTCAAATAAGCAATAAATTTATGATACCAAAATCAAAATCTTTGTGGTACGAATTAAAAAATGGGAAGAAGTTTGATTAGTAAACTAGAAGGTTTGGTAATTGCAATAGAAAAATTTGAAGCATTGGAGGAAACTAAAGAGGCATCTTATTTCAATTGAGTTTTTACTAATCTCTTATGAGGATTATGTTGTGTGAAATTTTTTATTATAATTGTGTTGTGTAATTTCTCATCGATTACCAATTATTATTTTTATTATTTTGGTTTTTATCTTAGAGCTGATGGCAGGCTACAACCCAAATTGGGGATAGAGGTACATAGAAATTTTTTTATTATGATTGCAGTAGAAAATTGTAACAATCCTAAAATTTCAAAAAAAAAAAAAAAAAAAGAGAAAATATGCTTATAAATAGGTGATGTTCTGTTTGAATATGATGGTCCTTGGGGACCATCACTGTTTTCAAAAACTTTTGCTTTGAATTAACATTTGCTTGCCTTTACTTTTTCCTTTCCCCGCTTTTGCCTCCTGCTGCTTGCAGCTGGCAGCGTCCTTTAGCGGACGTGGTTTTCGTACGATAAACGTTTGCTTTTAACGCGACACCTCAGGTATGAGGTAGAGCGTAAGAAAATAATATAATAATACGTTATAAGAATTTAAATAGGGGATGTGAGCACTCCCACCCTAAAACAAAACTTTGAGATCTCTCTCTGGTCGAAACACAGTGAACTTCTCTCTCGAACCGAAAATTTTTATCGGAAGCTCCCTCTCAAATAATTGTGGGTAAGTGACATCGTCTTTCTGAAAAATAGTCTATTTTTAATAAATAGTGATATTTCCGTTCAGGATCTTTATTTTATAAGTTTTGTGTGTAAGTGACATCGTCTTTCTGAAAAATAGTCTATTTTTAATAAATAGTGATATTTCCGTCTAGGATCTTTATTTTATCAGTTTTGTGTGTAAGTGACCTCATTGTCTCGAAAAATAATCCATTCTTTTTAAAAAATAAAATGAAATAATTATTTCTGCTTATTATCATGAATTTTAGGCGTGATAAATTTTATGCGCACGTGACCTCATTATCTTGAAAAATAATCTTTTTAATAAAAATTGTGATATTTTATCTATGTTAGAAATTTTGAATGCTGTAAATTAGAAAAATAAATTTATTATTTTTCTTGTCTATTGTTAGAAAAAAATTGTGATAATTCTGCTTTTAGTAAAATTGTGATATTTCTTTCTACTGTTTTGAATATTTAGACATTGTAAAATTCGTGTGCAAATAACTGCCGTATTATTTAAAAATTGACATTTTTGCAATTGATTATAGTATTGTTGTGAAATGTTTATTTGCAAATTAACATCCCATAAATTGTGATAATTCTGTATTCTTGAATTTTTATAAGAGTTTTTCTATACATATTAAATTGGCAATTATGCCAGAATGCCTTTACAAACTGCTACCTTTCTAAATTTGAGCCCAAGATATTTGATTGATTATTTTTGAAATGTTATATGGAGTGATTGTTATTAATGGATTAAGTGAAATTCATATTAATGATTTTAGTGATATGTTGAGTACATGATATTGCTGCTTTCGAATGTTTAAAGAGATTTAGAAATAATTTAAGTATGCAAGTGGACTCATCCGGTTCGCCGGTGAGGTATAAGTGGACCTATCTGGGACGCCGGTAGGGATTAAGTGGACTCATCCGGTATGTCGGTGAGGTATAAGTGGACCTGCAGGGATTAAGTGGACCTATCTGGGACGCCGATAGGGATTAAGTGGACCCATCAGGACGCTAATGGGGTATATATGTGACCTACTTGGGACGCCAGTAGGGTATTTTGTGAAATCCTTTGAATTATGTACTGTCGTTAAAAGTGTTATAAGCATTTCAATTACTCGGATTATACTTAATTATGCAATTATTGAAAGTGAAATTGTTGATGCATTTCTATTAATAGATCTCATTTTGAAAAATATTGATATCTTTCAATCATGATTATTTTTAGGATTATGATGATCACTTACTGAGTAGCCAAACTCATCAAACTATGGTAAACATTTTTCAGGATGACTGCGGTTTCATTTGTGTCCTCGTCAATATCAACTTTGGGAAGATATTGTAGTTTTGCTTAAACTTTCTTTATTTACTTTGTAAGACCTCGCCACTGTAAATTTGTCCTATCAATAGATGTATATATGTTTTGTCTGTCACATCTCGGGGTGTGACAAAAATTGTCTCTCATCACGTTCTACAACTGTTCAAATCAATTTAGATTTCCCTTTACTTTCACTTACCAATTATTAAATAAATTTGTTTTTACATGAGCGTGAGATTAGGGCTACAACCAAAATTGGGATAGAAGAATGTAGAAATTGTTTATTATGATTACAGTAGAAAATTGTCCTCCTATACCTGTTGAAATCAATTTAGATTCCCCTTTTCATATTCCTACTTTCACTTACTACTTACCTTAATAATTATACAATACAACCTATACTGGAGAGAAAGAAATTTTTTTTTAAGCGTGGATAGGGAAGAGAGACGCACACCGAACGATTTCCAAATATTACCTGTCAACCTCGTAATAGATTTTTCACCCCGCAGTACGCGTAATGGATTTAGTGATTTTTGGGAAACCTCAGGTAACGTCTTTCAATTTCTTTACTATTAAAGTGTACCCAAACAAAGTAAATGTCATATTTCCTTGAAACCTATTGTCACTTAATAGATTTCCACCGATCGCCCCTTAATTTATTTATTTCGAAATCTATTTTGTTGAATTCCAAACCTAAGTTAACATATTTTATTATTAATCATGATAGTATTTTTTTAAAAATATGATATTATGGCAACATATTATTAATCATGCTCTCTCTTAATATGATAATAACATATTATCATATTAATAATAAATATGATAATACACCTTAGAAAACATATGAAAAATATTAATATTTTATCAACAACTATTATTATCATGTTATGATAATAATAATACGATAATAAAATATTATTATCGTATTATTATTATCATAATATGATAAATATTTTATCATATTATAATTATCATATTAATGTGATACTAATATAATATTAATATTAGATATATTATATTATCATATTAATAATATGATATTAATTAAAACATTTATATTTCTTTTTTTATAAGAAATATAAATGTTTTAAATAATATCATATTATTTAATAATATAATATTAATAATTATTTATTAATATTAATATAATAATTATTAAAATATTATGTATTATTATATTATATAATAATAATATAATAATAATAATTTATTAATATTATATTTATATTAACATATTTTTATTAATATACTTATTATTAATAATATATTTTAATATAAAGTATATAATAATATTATATTATTATGGATATTTATATAATTAATGATGATGATAATAATAATAATAGTAATTATTATTATTATTATTATTATTTTAATCATAAATATTCAATAATATTAATAATTTAATTAAAATATTATACTATTTTAATAAGGTTTTATTAATATGATATTATTTATTATCAATATTATTAATAATATGACATCAATAACCCTAAATATTATTATCCAAGTCCCTTGATAATAGCATATTATCATAGTTTATTATTAATCATGTCGTATTATTATGTTGGACGTGATAAATTGGACTTTTTATGTTGTTAATCAACCTAAGTTCTCCAACATATTTTGCTCAATAATATGTGAGTTTGCTGAATTCTATTATCATCTTATCTTTTTTTCTTCTTTCCTTAAATCTCACTCTTAAAATAAAATATCTCTCTTTTTAAATCACTCTCTCCCATTCTCTCTCTCAATAATATCTCTCTCTCCACTCCCTCTCTTCCCAACGCGCTCTCTCATTCTCTTTTTCTTAAATCATTATCTTCTGTTCTTATAAGCTTTTCCCCAAACCTTCACATGAGTTGTAATGGTTGAAAAATAGCAAATTGTTAAATTATTGACAAAATAGTAAATTCTTTATTAGCATAGACTCATAATATGAGTACATCTGTAGAATTTGTTTTCCTCACCCTTCACTTGAGTTGGAATGGTTGAAAAGGGAAAGGTTTCTATACTTCCCCTACTATCTAGCCGTCCAATTTTGATCAAGAGAGCCATTCACCATTTGATCTTAGATCCAACGTCTCAAAGTATTTTATTTTTAGTTTTTTTATACAAATTGTATGAATATAGAATTTGGTATGTGCCATCTTATCATTGGGGCGCACCTATAAAAAATATTAAAAATAATTTTTTGATAAAATATAATGACCAAAATACCCCTTGAAACTTTTGGGGGTATTTTGGTCATTTTATTTTATTGAAAATATATATTTTTCACTAGTGCGAGTTTAATAGAGGATTGGACGTACAAAATTTGGTGTCAAAATAGTTTATAGAAAAAAATAAAAATAAAATAGTGTCGAGACATGACATTGTGATTGGGGCAATCTTAGCCCTTCATTCAGAATGGACAGTTGGATAAGGAGAAGTATATAAGTTTTACGTTATGGGGGAAGCATAGAAAGCTTGCCCGGTTGAAAAAATAGCAAACTGTTAAATTGTTAACAAAATAGGAAATTCTCTAATATATGCATACTATATCTCTAGACTTTGTTTTCTTGAAACTATACACCTCTATGGGTGTGTACTGACCATAGTTAGCAAGTTGGGGACTATCAATAAATCAGCTTACCATAAGATTAGAACAAATCCTTTTTAATTTAAAAAGTCGGATGAAAAAATCGAGTAAAAAATATGGATCGGCAAAAATACTTCATGTAAAGATATCGCTAATATATAGGATTAGACTAAAAAAATCGGAGTAAAAAAATCAGATAAATTTATAATATTATAAATTTTGAAATTCTAAAAAATAAAAATTATGTCAAAACTATTAATAATTAATTCATCCATAAAATTTTACTAGACTAATATAATTAAATCAATTAATTTAGATGTCTCAAGACTCTCATCCAATCATCCGATATTTAATATAAGATTAACTACTATATACCAAAAAAAATGTACCATATAAATCTACCCGTTAAATACTTTAAGAAAGATCACACCTACTTATTACATACAAAAAAGAAATATACTATATAAATTTATTCATTAAATACTTTAACTATGCTAGTGACAAATATACTATATAAATTTATTTATTAAATACTAAAACATCATATGTACCAAAAAAAAAAAAACATGATTTTTGTTTTCTCATTACAATGATTTAACTATAGTATGGTGCTTATGGTCACTCTATAACTATGTTTAGAGTTTTATAAATTTCTTTAATTGAAAAGAGGCTGGTAGAAATTTGGGTTTCTCATCTCTTTGTTTACCGTTTGTATAGGAAGGGAAAAAAGAATAAGGAAAAAGGAAGAGAAGAAAATAGAGTTGGGCTCATAACCATTAGGGTTTATAGAGAGAAAACAAGGAAGAAGGAAGAGGTCACGGGCTTCACAAAGCTGATTTTCAAAGAGAGAACGAGCTTCACAAACCTGATTTTTAGAGAGAAAAAAGAAGATGGGATGCGGATTTGAGAAAGTTTGAAAAGGGTTTGGGATGTTGTTTGAGAAAAAGCCCTAACTAATATTGATTTGTGAAGAGGTCGTGACTGATTTTTAGATAGAGAAAAGAGGAGGGTTTTACATTTTCTTAGGTAAATAGCAAGCAGAGCTGAATGATTAGGTTTGGGGAACTAATCCTAAATGCACAATTGCTTGCTCCTGTAAGTTTACAATTTACACTATATTGTTTATATTTATCACATAATAAAAAACAATATATTGTTTACTTTGTCCAGTAGTCACACTCTTTGCTTCTCATTCATTAGTCAAAGACTATGTTTTGAACTCTAATTTGTGCCCTAAATAGTATTTTCATAAAATCAATTATCACAAATAATCACATAAATCTGCATGTATATAATTTTCTTTACACAATGAATTACTTTACAAAATGATTTGCTATAAACAGTATTTCATTTGCACAATGATTTTCCATAATAACAACTGAAATCTGCATCTATGTTTTAAAGTTAAAAAACAAAAGGGAAAGTGGGGATAAAAAATTCTATTTTAGTTTTTTTTTAAAATAATGTTTCTGTTTTCAAAATCATGAAAGTAGTAATGGTTGCAATACACAAAACCGGGGAAAAAAAAAATATTTCAAAACAAATTATAGGTAAAACACGATACGATTTATTGGCCTTATTTAAATAGTATTATGAAAAAAGTGTGTTTTACACATTTTTATGAAAACTACGTGATATTTTCCGATCTTTTAAAAAAGTTTATGTTTAAAACTGTTCCCATAAAAATGCAGATTTTTTTTAAAAATCGCTGTTTAAACGGCGATTTGCTAACTATGGTATTGACTATGTTGAAATATATTCACTAATTTAGCATTGAAGTTATAATATATTAGTAAATTTATTCTTTTTTTTGGTAAATTATAACATACTATCTTATAAAATAATATCAATACAAATACTCATGTTTTTAAGTCTTTGTAATTATTGTAATCGAAATTATAATATCTATTAGTAAATGGATTATTTCTTGCCAAAAAATTTGTTGTCGAAAAGTATAAATAATTATAGTTTATTATATAAAAAATTGAAAAAAATATAAGACAACATAATTCAAATTATAACATAATGGAACATAAATTCTTTTTTTATAAAAATATATATTTTAAAAATATTTAAGGAATTTTATTTTCATTTTTTGCATTTTGTATTTTTTTTTATTTGCAACTTCTATCATTCACAACGAAATTGGAAAAACCTTCTCTATCACTTTTATTTATGCAATTTGAATTATTTAATTGTTTTTGTTTTAATTTGTGCCAAATAGATATGCGTTCAGTAAATATTTTTAATATAATGTATTAATTATTATTATTTGATATAATATACGATTTTAAATATTTCTCTATTTAAAATGGCTTTTACAATTTTTTGGTAAAATTATAATATCTATTAGTAAATAGATTATTTCTGGTCAAAAAAATTTGTTGTTGAAAAGTATAAATAATGATAGTTTATTATATAAAAAATTGAAAATAATATAAGACAACTTAATTAAAATTATAACATAATGATACATAAATTATTTTTTGTAAAAAAATAATTGTAAAAATATTTTAGTAATTTTATTTTCATTTTTGCATTTTCGAATTTTTTTTTTGCAACTTCTATCATTCACAACGAAATTGGAAAAAAATTATCTATCACTTTTTATTTATGCAATTTGAATTATTTAATTGTTTTTGTTTTAATTTGTGCCAAATAGATATGTGTTAAGTAAATATTTTTAATATAATGTATTAATTTTATTTATTTGATACAATATTCAATTTTAAATATTCCTCTATTTAAAATAGCTTTTATAATTTTTTGGTACCCACTAATTTTATTCTATCACTAATAGTATATATGATTTATTTCTTTCTTTTATGATTTAAAAAATTCATAATTACTTAATAAAATTATTCAATTATGAGGATAAAATTCAATAATATCTACATCATATTTTATTGAAAATATTTATCAATAATGAATATATTTTACAGATTAATATTAAATATCTCGCGCAACACACATGTATATTGCTATTAATATGTTATGTATAGCATATGTGCCACACAAAAACATAGCCTTGGCTGATTTGAATCAATTTTCAAGGCTCACTAGGCTGCGCTCGGGCGTGATACAAGTCACAACCAAAAATATTTACAGGGCTGGTATAGCTCGGCCCGATGGCAACCCTATTTTGAGGAAGATTTCAGTAGAGGTGGCACTAGGGGCCGTAGACCCGATTAGGCTCAATCCTAAACTTTATGAGGTCAGGTCAAGTTAACGTCAACATCAACCGGATCTAGACCCAACTTTGTATATATAGAGGGTAATGATATCATGCAAATGTTGTAGAGTAATATGACGCAATAAACTTAAAAAATCACTTTATGATTATTTTTTATCCAAAATTTGAAATATACAGTCTTTTCATTCTAATGAACAACCACAAAAAAAAAAAATTTAAAGCACAACTTAGAAAGTATTTTTTTAGCCCAATTAACATAGATCGTTCATTTTGGTGAGATGCTTAGATCTAGGTCTTAAAAGGATTTTTTCATTTTCAATTTTTTTGGATGGATTTATTATCATTAGTTGAACAATGTTAAAAGAGAAAAACAAATATTTTGAGTTTATAAAAGCTAAGATCTTGAAATTCACTAAATGAATGGTCTAGATTCGGTTTTTGAGAGGACTCATTTTGACTGTATCTAGGGTTCAATTTTCTTTTTTTTGAGATTGATTATTGAGATGCAGAGAGTGTGTGTACAAAATTCGGGGTCATACAAATGCCACAAACATGATTTTCTAAAAGTGTCGTTGCAGTATATATATATACACACACAAGCAATGATCAAATGCAACGGTTGTATCATAGTATAATGCAACGACACTTTTAAAAAATCATGTTTGTGGCTTGTGTATGACCTCAAATTTTGCACACACAGTCTCTGCATCTCAATAATCAATCCCCCCGAAATAAAATTTCTATTTGAACCCTAGATATGGTCAAAATGAGTCACATCCAAACACAAATCTAGACCATTTATTTTTTGAATTTTAAGATCTTAGCATTTATAAACTCAAAATTATTTTTTTCCTTTTTAACATTGTTCATCTAATGATAATAAAGCCATCCAAAAAAATTGGAAATGGAAAAAATCATAGGCCTAGATTTATGCATCTCACTAAAATGAACGGCCTATGTTAATTAGGTTAAAAAAATACTTTTTAAGTTGTGTTTTCAATTTTTTTTTTTTTTTGTGATTGTCCATTATAATGAAAAGAGTGTATATTTCAAAATTTGAATCAAATAAATAGCCATAAGATGATTTTTTAAGATTGTTGCATCATTTTACTATACAACGATCGCATGAAATCATTGTCCTCCCTCTCTATATATATATAAAACATCAGATTGGGTTCGGGTCAAACAAAGCCTTAGTCCAAAACCGACCCGACCCACACCATTCCCGATCTAGGCCGGCTAATCCGAAATTCCCAACTCTAAGCGCCAAAAGAGAGTCCAAAAAGGCCACCAAATTTTCGGTTAGGGTCCCACACGTGTGATAATGACACGTGTGCGCCAAGGCATGCGCTTGCTATGAAATGAGCTGGCCGAAAGCTAGCCTTCCAGATCCACGGTGGTCCAAATGAGTATGCGCACTCTCCAATTTAATACGGGCACGTGGCGGTCCCATACTCCATCTACCGGCTACTCCGGTCACCTAAAACCACCGACCTTTTAATCGAAGCCGGAATCTTCTCGCTCATAATTTCCGCCCTTTTTAGACGGCATTTCGGGCCCTGCAATCATTGTAAATTCCCCAAAACTTTGCCCTCGTTTGTTTGTTTCCTCTCACTGCTCCTGCGAAAAAATATCCGGTGATATTTTCTGGCCGAGTCTGGTTTTCCGTCGGCTGTTTCGTTTCATTTTAAGCTGGATTTTGGCCGTTAAGTTTCTGAAAATCTCCGGAATTTTGAGTTTCTGGTGAGGTTTGCGCTGTGTTGTTTGATAAATTGGGGAATGTTGGAGATTACGTTGCAAAACGCCATGGATTGGTGGGAGGAGGCGAATAATTCAAAGGTTTGGCAGGATCGAATATTTTATACGCTTGCAGGGCTCTATGGTTTTGTTGGTGCTATTGCTCTGGTGAGTTCGATTGTTGCTTTCTGGTTGTTTTGTGATGATTTGTTCATTGATCCTTGGTTTTGACGAGATTTTGGGATTTCTTTTATTTTTTGGGGGGAACTAGAGGAATACTTTTTTTTAGAATGGAATTAGAGGAATATTTGTCTATGAAGAAATCATGGGTGATGGATTAGTTTGAACATTCATTGATTTTGGATGATTTGTATGCGGGGAGAGGAAATTTTTTTAATGGAGCGTTTGAATTACCATGCATCTCTCCCTCTCTCTCTCTGTGCGTGCGTGTGCGCGGTTTATTAATTTGGATGGTTCATAATTTGCAAACCCAGGAAAGGGCTATTTGTAAGGCAATTATTTTGCGGCTAGGGTTTTGAATTATTCGCATGGATAACGTCTCTCTCAGATTTGTTTATTAATTGCAACGGTTTACTCTTTGTCCATTCTTTACAAAAACCGGATACACCAATAGACTATTATGCATAACTTCATCATCATCATCATCCAAGCCTTATCCCAATTACTATTATGCATATAAGGAAAAAATTATTGACCAGGTTTTCAAATCATCACATTGATAACCTTTCTCACTCTCTCTCACATATACACATTCATCTTTGATTTCAAACGAAAATTTAAATGATGTTTGATGGAAATTGTATGTTAATGGACAATTAGAAAGGAAGAAGGAAAGGCATCTTATATTTTGACATCAAAAACATTATTTTTGTTTCAATGGGTTATTGTACTTTCTGTTTATCTTTGGCTCTTTTTGATGGATTGGAATGTTTTCATGTTTGATTATGACAATTGTAGATTCAACTTGTTCGGATAGAACTAAGAGTTCCAGAGTATGGTTGGACAACACAGAAGGTGTTTCATTTCCTGAATTTTCTGGTGAATACTGGTTCGTATATTCTACTCCATGTGGCGCTTTAATTGAGCGATTGTGATGCTTTTCTTTCTTTCCTTTTTTTAATTGTTTCCCATTATTCATTCTTTATTCATTGGTTTGTTATGCAGTTAGGTCATTAGTCTTTGTGTTTAGGCGAAGCGTGCAACGTTTACAACCAGAGGTTGGCTTTGTTATTTGCCTTTAGATGAATTTAATCACGTACAATACCTATTAAATATTGGATACTGCTCTAAGTTAATGTTATATGCCCCATATGTTGTACTAACTCATCCTTTATTTTTAGATTCTCCAACATATCTTGCTCGATATGCCTGGTCTTGTATTCTTCACGACATATGCACTCTTGGTTTTATTCTGGGCTGAGATATATTATCAGGTCATTAATTCATTTTCCTTCATTGCCAGGTGGGTAGTCTTGATCGTTTAGGTGATTGGTTCTGAAATATATTCTTTTGGCAGGCACGCTCTGTATCTACAGATGGTCTTAGGACTGGTTTCATGACAATTAATGGAGTGGTTTACGCAATTCAGGTGAAGTCTGAGTCTATCTTATGCAAGACTAGAGAATAGGGATGCCAGTGGCATATGTCTTGGTGAATCACGAATACGTATTGGGAACAGTTCATTTTATTATGGTTGCCTGCTAGCATTGATGATTTGTATCTTTTGAATGTATAATGAAAAGGAACTGTGTTCAACCCATTTTACCTTTTTTATGTTTGAAAATCTTGGGCATTTTTATTCTCTGTTTTTCATACTTCATCGAGTAAACAAATGCGATGAGTTACTGACAAGCATATGTATTTGTAATATGTAGATGACATCGTGTTGGTTTGTAATGTTACCTATTGTGATGATTTTAAATTTTATGTTGCTTGCGTACGGGTTACAACATGGAATAACAGTCATAAGTGAGAAGGAAACTTCAAAAAGGCTACTCCTATATACTTTTGAGGGTTGATTGTTATATTCTCATTTAAGTAAAATTAGAGCTGAATTTTTTTATGCATTCCACGCCTTTAGTTTTTAATCATTATTATTATATAAACATGTTATTAAGATGCATAATACTTACTGTCACCTCAAAATTTACATTATCTTGTGAAAGTTCAAACAACAAAGCATTTAGTCCCAAAGTAGCTTTACTTAAAAGTAAAAATCCCGAAAGTAGCTTTATTTCCAAAACAAAAGAAGTCCTGAGTTTGCTTAATGGATCCCCGAACATGTAAATTTGAACCAAGATGAGCATTAGGAAAATTGGAGGTAACCCCAGAAGTCATCGTAACCTCTTCACTCACCCTCTTTGATTTTTGTTTTATAACTGTCTTTTGTCATTTGCTGATTCACCTTTGTGGTTAAAGAATTCCTTGAAGCGCCTTATGGCCATATTTAGGGCCAGGGGTGAGCAACAGATTCTCTTCTAGAATTTGTAGTCTGATAAATGCTACAAATTTACAACTGGACGACCTCCCCTTTAGAAATACCCTTAAACATGGTGTTCAACTCGATTACGTGTCATGCAACTTCAGTGCAATGGTGAATATGAATCCTTCTTGCAACTTACAGTATGCCATTGTAGGTTCTGATCTTACTTGTTTCGAAAATGGTACTAACTTTGAAAGTGTTTACTTTGTTTTAAATTGAACATATATTCATGGCATGGTTGCCAAAGTTCCCCTTGCATTAAAATCTGAATTGCAATGTTCCATAAAAATACCCCATAAGTACAAAGGATGAGATTTTCATCCTGATGATGACCACCTCGAGGATTATGTTGGGGCATTAGAAGCATTAGGCAACCGCGTTGATGCTGATGATGAGGCTCGTCAGAGTGCTCCAGTACCAAGGCTTGTCCCTCCTACTACATCTTTAGGTCATGACACAAGTTTGGCATGCACCATTCCCTCGGAGTCCTAGCAACCCAGAATCCTACCACTCAAGGTTCATCTTCTTCAAATGTAGTCTCCTTTGCTTCCATTGTTTCTTAAAGGCTGGCTCTACGAAGGGGCAAGAGGACAAGATGAACTACTCTCTCTCTCTCTCACAGATGTAAAAGAAGCTTTTTAAAGCTTGAAATGAAAAGATATATTCTCATCTCACAACTAAGAGGATTCGTCATTGTGATTTAAGAATCTAAAACAATATGACATCATAAATATAAGATTTTAAATGAAATATATATTCTCACAACTAATAGGGATGGATTACACAATAGGACTTAATAAAACAGTGGGTCACTCTAGACTATGCTTAGTTCAAATTAAGAATAAAAAATAATGGAACTTTGTGCTATGTGAAAAGGGATTGGATTTTACCATCATGGAACTTATGATTCGTAAATAATGGGAACTTGGGACAATGGCAGTTTCTAACCTGGTATTACCGTTAATGAAAGTAGATCCCGCAAACATGGAACCCAAGATTTTAATGTACCAAAACCTTGGATCATGGTTGATGGGAGCGGGGATCTATTTCGAAATGGAACTGGATTCCATTGATGGATGGAACGTGGTCCCCTTTTTTTGGGAGTGAGATCCCAAAATCGAAAAACCGGCGTCCCTACAAGATCCGTTGTAGGAACCGTGGGATCGAGGTTCCAGAGCGGGATCGTCACCCTTCCCACAAGGTTCCCTTAACTATGCTTTAGGACTTGAAACAGTCAAATCTTCTTGTCATTGAACTTGTTGTATTTTCCCACAGGATTCCTATCTTTGCATAGAAAATTAATCACCTAATCGCCTACCTGAAACCCTTTTAATCGCCTATGTTTATCTATAGCTTCCTTATACTTGGTAGTGGCAATCTCCAAATTAGCTCAAACCTAGTTATGGACATCCTTCATGTGCTTGATCATATTGTTGGCATCTAAGTGTCCTTCCCCATTAGCTGGTAGAGGAGTCAAATCCACCATATGGGTAGGATTCCGCCCATATACGACATCAAATGGATTATTTTCAGATGACCTACGGCAGGAACTGTTGTAAGAGAAGTCGGCTTGTGGCAGAGCCACATCTCATTGTCTTTTCTTGTCACTGTCTATGCTCCGAAGTAGGCTACCAAGGGTTCGATTGACCACCTCAGCTTGACCATCAGTATGTAGATGATAAGCACTGCTAAACTGTAGCTTTGTACTCATCTTGCGTCATAAAGTTCCCTATAAGTGGCTTAGAAATTTGGTATCTCGATTTGATGTAATCATTTCGGGAATCCTATGAAGTCTTACCACCTCTCGAAAGTATAAGTTGGCCACGAGTTGCATCTAGAGTCTTCTTGCAAGCGATGAAGTGCGCCAACTTTGAAAACCTATCAACCAGAATAAATATAGAGTTCATACCTCGTTGAGTCTACGGAAGACCCATCACGAAATCCATGCTAACGTCTTCCCATGGTGCATTGGGAATGGGAAGTGGAGAATATAAACCTGAGTTCTAACGCTTCCTTTTTACAACTTGACACACTTTGCACCTCTCCACATGCTTAGATACATCTTGCTTAAGTTTGGACCAATAGTACTTAGACTCCACCAATGCAATGGTTTTGTCTCGCCCAAAGTGTCTCCCATGGCCCCCACCATGTAACTCTGAAATAAGGACCTTGCCAAGAGAACCGACAGGAATGCATAATTGATTCCCTGTGAAGAGAAACCCATCTTGTACCAGTAGTCTCCTGCAACTCCACCTTAGCACTCACCGCAATCTGTCCACAATTGTCATCATCAGCATACAAGTCACGCAGACACTCAATCCCTGTCACCATAGCAGCCATAATGGTCAAAAGTGACGCTCTCGACTCTAGGCATCTGCAACTTTATTCTGACTCCCAGGCTGGTGACGAATCACGAAGGTAAACTCCTGATAATATGCTACTCACCTAGCATGTTAGTTGTTCAGCTTATGATGCCCATTAATATACTCCAGTGCCTCATGATCTCAAAATAAAAGAAACTCCCACTGAATAAGATAATGACACCAGTGTTTTAAAGCCTGAATGATTGCATGAAATTCCACGTCATAGGTAATATACCGTCAGCATGTATCATTCAGCTTCTCTCTGAAATATGCGATTGGTCTGCCCTCCTGACTCAAAACAGCCCCATTACCAACATGCAATGCATCACACTCTAGCTGAAACATCTTATTAAAGTCTGGCAATGCCAGCACGGGTGCTTCAGTCATGGTTTGCTTAATCCTTTCAATGCTCTTTTCTGCTCTGTAGTCCATCTGAAAGAGCCCTTCTTCAAACAGTCAGTAAGTGGTGCTATGATGGTGCTGAATCCTCTAATGAACATTGATAAAAAATGGCCAGCCCATGGAAACTACGTACGTCATGTCCTGATGTCGGGTTTGGCCATTCTCTTGTCGCTGCCACCTTTCTCTCATCCACCTTGATTCCCTTAGTGGAAACCACGACACCCAAGAAAATTAAACTGCTGATCATGAATTCACACTTGTTCTAATTTGCATACAACTGCTCATCTTGTAACAACTCCAACACAAGTCTTAGATGGTCCATATGCCTCCTTTCACTACTGCTGTATTTGAGGATATCATCAAAGTATACCACCACAAACTTTTCTATATATGGCATAAAGACTTGGTTCATGTGCCTCATAATGGTGCTAGGTGCGTTTGATAACCTAAATGGCATAACCAACCACTCATACAATCTCTCTTGTGTCTTAAATGTTGTCTTCCATTCATCACCCGACCTGTTTCTGATTTGATGGAAACTACTTCTCAAGTCTATTTTAGAGAAAATCGTGGCCCCCACCAACATGTCTGTCTTCCATTCATCACCCGACCTGTTTCTGATTTGATGGAAACCACTTCTCAAGTCTATTTTAGAGAAAATCGTGGCCCCCACCAACATGTCTAACCTATCATCTAGACGCAGTATTGGAAAGCGGTATTTTATGGTGATCTTCATACAATCTCCATCGTGTCGTAAATGTAGTCTTCCGTTCATCACCCGGCCTGATTCTGGTTTGATGGAAACAACTTCTCGAGTGTATTTTAGAGAAAATCGTGTCCCCCACCAACATGTCTTAACATATCATCCAGGTGCAGTATCGAAAAGTGGTATTTTATGGTGATTTTATTAATTGCCCTATTGTCCACACATGCACCAAGAACCGTTTTTCTTGGGTTTCAACAATGTTGGCATTGCGCATGGGCTCATACTCTCCCTGATAAACCCCTTTTGTAGCAACTCTGTAACTTGCCTCTTTAACTCCTCATGCTCCTTAGGATTCATTCTATAGGTTGCTTTATTTGGGAGGCTAGAACCAGGTATGAGGTCAATGCGATGTTGGATGTCTCACATGGGAGGTAATCTCTTTGGAAGATCATCCGATATGGCATCATTGAACTCCCTCATCAATGGCTCTAGCTTAGGAGAAATGGCACTGATGGGCTTTTCTTCACTAGCACCACAGCAAACAACACACCCAACTCACCCAAATCCCTCATGAACTCCGTCAAAGATAAGAGATTAGTGTTTTTGAAGCACTTTCCATCTTAGAGGGTCCTAGAATCACTTTAACTGATCTTTGACAAAGGAATAAGTGTTTCTGAAACCATTACGAGTGGTACGCCTGTCATAGCCATGGTCTCCCCAACAACAAATGGCAGGTGTCCATAGGCACTACATCTCCCCATATTTCATCTTTGTATGTTTCTCCAATAGAAAAAGAAACAAGCCATCTGTTAGAAACAGTTACCTCAGTGCCCTTCTTGAACTATGCACAATTTTATAAGGATTATGATGGTTTTCCGTCTTGAGCTTAAGCTTGTCAACCATCTCTTGAGAAACTATGTTTTTGCAACTCCCTCGATTAGATTATTACACCTTTCCATATGCAGTACAACGTGTATGAAATATGTTCGTGCACAGCCAATCATTTTTCTCCACAACCCGAGGCGTAATCATACTGCACCGGATCACCATGCCTCCCCATGATCGCTATAAGTCGTTTTTGCGTCCTCTTCAACAATGACTCATTGTATACGAGATCACCTTCAAAAGAATGCTTCTTGTCCCCATCATAAAACTCCTCAGAAAGGTTAACAAACTTGCGATTTGGGCACTGTGATGAGACATACCCAATCCCCGAACACTCGTAGCACTTGATGTAGCTACCAAAACTCCTTTTGGATGTTCCGACTCCTAAAGCAAATCCCTTTTTGGTCCAGGACATCTTGTTGGTTGGCTGTTCTGGCTGTGCAAGATGTCAAACGGACCAGCACCAATCACTGCCTTTTCTTCCAAAATATCACCACGGGCTGCTGCCCTATTTCCCTGATCACTTGCACTTGCATCCCATTTGTTCGAGGGTCATATTTTTTGAGTTTCAACCCTCTTCGCAAGGTTATAGACCTCATCAAAGGTCCAATACCGCTGCAAAACTACCACATCTTGAATTACTTGGTGCAGTCCATTCACGTACCTGGCTATGGACTGCTCCTCCTGGTTGATCATATCACTACGACAGTCAAAAGATGAAACCCATATGTGTATTCATCCACGTACCTATTTCCGGGCACAACACATACATCTTTTGATACAAAGACTGCAAATAATTTTCAGATAGGTACTTCTCCTTTAATTTCTTTTTCATATTCTCCCAAGTGTTAAATTTGGGCTTTCCCATTCTCTCTCGCCTTGCTCTCAGCTGGTCCCACCATACCAAAGCACCTTTCTTCAATTTAATCGCAATAATCTTTAACTTTTTTATTCTCTGACACATCCTCGTAATCAAATACCCTCTCTACTGTATTTAACGAGTCTATAAAGTCACCAGGCTGCGACTTTCCTTCAAAATCAGGAATATCTACGTTTAGACTTGTGGAATTTGAGTGTCACTCATACCTCCAATCGTATACCTCTTCACTCAAGTCATCTCACGGAGCACGATAGTGAAAAGGGTTGTACGCAATATCATCTTGGACAGACAAAACTTCATCTCGCCCACAATAGATGCCTGCAAGCTGCCTTGCAAATTCGTGAACTTGTTGGCTCAAATACTCTTATCTCCTGATTCTGCTCAGCACGAGATGGATCCATATGAATACCCTTGCCTCGACCTGTTCTTACTACCATAGGTTCACTGAATTCACAAACCATAGGCAGAGAACCAACAAAACCTAGCTGAAACTAGCAGTTCTATGCTGATATAGTGAAACTTGGTCTAAAATCAAAAAACCCTAGACTTGTTGTTCATCCCTTTGTTCATCCCTAGCTTTGCTGTTGAAGAAAACTGAGGCTCAAATACCAATTTGATGCAGGAAAATGAAGAGAAGAGGCAAAAAGACAGTTCAATAACCATCAAAACATGCTAGATGTGAGTGGATCTTGCTTTCCTTGCACAAAAGAGTGACCCTAAAACCCTAGATTTATGTAGCATTTAGATGCTGAGTATGCTGCAATAGTTTTGCAATAGTTTCACAATAAAGCAACTATCTAGTTTGCTGAAAGAAGACAATTAATATAGTGGAGCATTGTTTGTCTCCCACATAAATTATCATCATCAGAGCCTTTTCCCAACTAATTGTGGTCGGCTACACGAATCCTAATTATTCTGGATTCATAGAAAGTTTTGGCAAATTTTTATATTGGCTACCTACCTAACACAACCCACTCTTTTACACGTGTTTGGGATAGGTTAAGGGAAAGTTTAAGGTCCACATAAATATTGAACTTAATAATGGCTAATATCGAACTAAATAATGGCAACAATGGTGGGGGCTAACGTGCTCTCGATGGTATTGTGTGAGTCCATTTCTTGTTGGTAAAAAGAAATTCTTTGGTATTGTATTTGGTTTCATTGATGTTGGTTTTCTTTTTCGTAGTAAAGCGGATTTCCCCCGTGATTTTCTTCGTTATTTCATGAAATCAGCAGTTTGCTTACAGAAGATGTAATTTTTAGTTGAGTCTCCGGTTGGATTGATTTCAAGCCATTTCCATTGTCTTTTCAAGGAGCTATAACTACTATTCCTATTGATTATTATTTTATTTTATTTTTGTTCTTATTCTGGTGTTTTCTACTTCAGGTATTGACCAAAATGGCTGGTTATCAAATTCTTTTTGTTCTAGGTTTCCTATTTGTAATTAAATTCTGTTTTATTGTTTTTTGCCTTGTAGAATTTGAAGTCTTCATTAATATTGCATTGCTTGTACTCCAGTTAAGAGAGGATTAGGAGTCAAGAGCTCTAGTAAATACATGTAAAGTCCTATGGCCATATTCATCTATGGGTGTAATAAAATTCGCTTTTGCAAGCTTTCTGTGGTATTGATTCCTTCACTGAGGTGCTGATCCTCAAGACTCATTCGTTGCGCCAATTCCACAAGAAACCTAATCTTTGTAAGATGCCACTTCCATACTATTTTAGGTTATCCTTCTTGTTTTGGTATAGTGTTGATGCTATACAAGTATAGGCCCTCTCTCTCTTTTCTTCTTTATCTTTTATTTACATCTCCCGTTCGCCTTTATTGTAAGCCATTCTCCAACCCTTGATCAACCACACCGTACCATGGAGTCACCCACCCGCAAACCACCTTTTCTCCTTCAATGCATAAATCTAGCCACACAGTCTTACAAGTTTAACTGTAGTTGCATTAATCATACTGATCAAAAATGGAAACTTGGACCCATCAGCCTGGTGCACCAAACCATGGATTGCATTGTTATGAAGAGACGGGGTTCCTAGTTCTGAATATGTTCAAACATGTTACTGAATTAATCCCTTTTTTTGGAGAGCTAAAGTATATATCTTAATGGATACGACCATTAGAAATCTGTGGTCATAAGGGTCATTGTTGTCAAATCGCTATGTTGCAAGGTGGTGAACAGAGCGAGATTCCCTACCAAAGTCCTGTCATATCCTGATGGGTTACTCTCTCTCCCTTGTGTTGAACCCTTCAATTGGATGGTGAACCCTCAGAATCACAGATTTCCCTTAATTAACTTATTGTCAACCAGACTAGTTACACTCCACATATCTGGTTCTGCCTTAGACTCTTAATTCAGCCTTAAGGACCACCATCTACAACCATTCAAAGAAGACTCCCAAGGAGACGTTATGGTGCCATATAAGGTATGTTGTTCCACTTGAAAAGTTTGGCATACTGCTTATGAGCTAATTGCCGTTCCTTTCGATTAGAGTCAACATATAAAGAGCTTACATTCATGACAACACCAACTAGTGGGTGTTCGGGGATCTGATTACTAGGTTATAGTTTTACTTATAATGGTTTTTCTGATTGGAATGGTGTGCCAACTCAGGGAAGACTCACATAAGAACAACTTTGAATTTTGTTTGTTGAATACTGCAGTATGTGCAAGCGACTATACAGGAATAATGCATGAAAATGGGGAAGAATTTGAAGTTGCAGCCTTGCAGGCATTACAGTTGCTAATTGTGGAAATCAGCTTGACTACTCTTGTGCTGATTTCACTTGAGATCAAGTGTCATTTCGTTCTGGACCTATTATTCGTCGTACATGTAATAACAACCAAAGATAATATTGGGCTGCAACTATGAAGGTGCACAAATGTAGGCATAATATGGAAATACTGTGATTCTCAATGTCTGGTGGCAAATCTTTTGATCTATGAGAGTAAAAAATATTGGAATGTGGCATGAGGTTGCAGTCATGCACAAGAAGATGCCCATACAGTTGGCGGAGATGCTATCAATAGGCAAGAAGAGGACAGCAAAAATCTCTGGCTCATGAGACTCAACTTGATATGTTTGGCAGAAGTAATTCCCTAAGTGTCTTCTTCGGCAAAAAATGGGATTGATTTAGTCAGTTTGATTCAGCCCTCTGCCTTCTAACTTGGGAATGAAAGCTACACTATGAAAGCCAAACTGTTCAGGCTTTCAACTGACTCAAGCAACCTATGTATTTTTTATTGCCTAGATGGAACTAGCATGGTTCCATTTGGATCAAAATCATATCAAATTAGGCAGTCCATTGGGGTCTAGTCTATATAATGTTCTTGTTGTTAAATGCCCTTTACAGATTTACTGAGTTTTGTTCTGCTTATTAATGATGTGATTATGCAATTTTTACTAGAATGATGTGCTTATCATGATTTGTGACCCTATAATTACAGAATTAAGAATGCCTCATGATCTTCTATAATTACTAGATACTAAAGCTCTGAATGCAGTTAATTTATAGAAAAAAATCTCGTATGGTAGTTAGCTTTAGTTTCTTTCTGTTAAGATTTGCTTAAATTAAACAATTTGATCTCCAAAATAGTCTGATATCAAGATCTTTGGAAGCCTGTTGATCAGCAGTTAGTATTTTTTGCCATTTTCAATTCCAATTACAAGATGCTTGATTCATGGTCAACATGTTTATAAATCTGTGAAGGAATATGGAAAGTACCATATTATAGAATCTATAGATCTAAACTTCTATGAAATAGAAAAAGTAATGACATATTTAAAAATAAAAAAATAAAAAAAGTAATTTGGGTGGTTTTGTCCTTGAACTGCCGACAGTTGGGACTGTGGTTGATCTTGTGGTGGAAGCCTATTCATATCCTGGTCGTCCTATCGAAAGTTTTTTTTGCAGGTTTGCTTCCATACTATAAAATATTTATTTTATGTTTCTGACTTGGTTGACAAAATGGAGTTCTGGAATGTGCAAAATCATCTCATTTCAACACTGCCTTTATGCAGGTGTATCGTTGTTTGCTGCCTTTGGATTCCTTCTCTATGGTGGGAGGTGAGTACTGAATCCTTCATTCTCCCTATTGGTTTTTGTAACATGTTGACGTTTGGAACATGTCTGTGTGATCACATACACCTAGGCACTGCATCAGATATACCATTCTACATCAATGATTTTTGGATGCTGAAAATGTTTGTTCTATCTATGAACATAGTTCTACACTTCTACACAAAGGTGCAGCAGAACATCCTTGAATGCACACTGCCGCACACGTTTATAGGTGCTAACGAAAATGAATTGTTTGCTTGCACATGGCTGTATTTGTCTTAACATATGTTTGTTAAAACATAATGCCAGGCTCTTCCTTATGTTAGAAAGGTTTCCTGTGGAATCCAAGGGAAGGCGCAAAAAGCTACAAGAGGTATGTCAGGGAACAGTATGATCAGCTTTTACTATAAATTTCTTGAAGCTGTACTATATATTGGAATAGGTTTGCACAAGGTTTGCACATCTATCATCCATGACTCAAGCAGCTGAAGAATGAACAGTAATTCCATCTACTCATATAAGACCAACACACTAAATTTTGATTTTTGTTATAAAGAGCTTAACTAATAGATATTCTTATGATGCCTAACAAGATGAACTCCTTTTCCCTTGTGATTTTGAGATTATATTCCCGCACCTAGGTTCTGAATTCAGGTTCCAAGCTCATGAATCAAGAAAAGAAAAAAGGGAAATTTATCAAAGAGCCTCCAAGAGATGAACTATTTAAAGTTTTACCCATTTCTACTGATATATTTTCAAAGTTCCTATCAAGGACATTAACCTTGAATTGTAATTGTTGAGATTTTAGGGGCGGTTTGATAAATGGGGAGAATGTTAAATAGTTGACATATTAGGTGCATTTTGATAAATTTCCTAAAAAACAATAATCCCTAGCAATCTTAGATAAATTTATACTGGAATCTGGCCGCCAAAAAATACGTAACCCTTTTAATGTTGGTGTCTTGTATAAAATGTAAACTGTGCTTGGATAATGTCTGGTTACGTATTTACAGTTCACTTGATTTACAAAGTGAACAGTGTTGAGAGAATTGGTTGGTAGTTGAGACATGGGATTTGTTGGAGGACTGGAGCAACCTAGTTCGAGTATAGCTTTCTGTGACCTTGAGACAATGCCCTCTAAATGCAGAAAGCTTAATTCTGGGTGCAATGAAGAGATTCTAGGGGACTGGTAAGATGGGACGGGCAGTAGGGATGAATTGGGGGATGATATTCCTTGTGAATGTGTGATTTACTTCTAGAATGTCGCTGCTCTCTGATGATGTTACATGAGAGGCATTTCTTAGTCTCGCATGTTTCAGAGGGTAACTTGCTTTAATGTTGATGGGTTTTTATTGATGAATGATTCTATAGGACCTCTCAATGTGTTTATAAGATGACTCCATATCATTTTATGGAAGCTGATAAGGTAATAAGTTTGATGAGCGATTGGGTCTTTTGGCTAATGGAGTGTGTATGAAGTCCTAGATTTCCTAAATTGCAATTTATTTTGCTAAAAATCTCTATAAAAAGTTAAGGGAAAAGGGGAAAATGCACTGTTAAGCTAACATGTCACTCAGGCTATATGGAGTTTTCTTCCCCTAAATTAAGAAAGAAAAAAAAAAAGGAAAGATAGGAAAGAAGAAGAAGCTATTTGAAAGTCTTAAGTAACTTTGTGATAAATGAGAACCAAAATGAAGAGCCAGTGAATAAGATAGAGATCAATAGCATGAGGATGATAATTACCATATAGGATTCAAGATGAACAGGTCTGTTGATGAACTCGTGCAAATTCAATTGTCACCAACACATGCCGTGTGTAGTCAACTAACTGGGATTTAAACAAGTCCCCCAACTAGCTACTGGTATCCTGTAGTTTTCTAGAAAGTGATTCCGCTTGCCACTCAATGCTTAAATTTAAGGTCCATGTTTGTTGATTCTCTTCTGATTAGTGAGGTCAGCACTTAGATTTGTCCTCAAATTTCAATGTGACACGCGCACCACCTTTCCTACAGCATTTTATACATGCTCTGACAGAATCAGATGTCAACTAGCTTATCTGTGGGTTTCCTGAATTCCAATATGGAATCAGAAATTTTTATTTAATCTCTTGAAAAGCATACTGAATTATCTGGGGTCGAACTTAAATGTGTTTCTTTTGATTTTCTTACGCAGGTTGGCTATGTGACTACCATATGTTTCACTTGCTTTTTAGTGAGATGTGTGATGGTGAGTTGTCTTTTTCTTCTTCCTTTTTCTAGGTGCCATCCGTTACTCCATTAAATCTTTCCATCTGTTACTCCATTAAATCTTTCTCAGTTCTTGCGGTTTCCAGTATCGTTCATCTAATCTTGGCTTCTTGTTTGCCTTGATAGATGTAATTTTTATATGAAATAGCCTATTTTTTGGACTAGTACCCCCATGTGGGTGGTATCTACTCCCCCCTTTGTATCTTCTCTCTTCTTTTTAATATAGAACAGTTAACTGTTTTAAAAAATAAAAAACACCATATGTTTCACTTGCTTCTTAGTGAGGTGTGGTGGTGAGTTGTCTTTTTGTTCTTCTTTTTTTTGGGTTCCATTCGTTACTCCATTAAATATCATGTTAAGTTTTTAAATCTTTCTGAGTTCTTGTGGTTTTCATTGTTATTAATCTAATCTTGGCTTCTTGTTTGCCTTGATAGATGTAACTTTTATATGAAATAGCCTATTATTTGGACTGGTACCCCCGTGTGGGTGGTGTCTACTCCCCCCCCACCCCTTGTATCTTCCTTCTTCTTTTTAGTATAGAACAGTTTAACAGTTTCAAAAAAAAAACTTTTCTAAGAAATGTTATCTCTAGCTATGTAGTGTAATATCTGATTTTTGCTAATTGGTATTTTGATCTGTTTGAGCTCTGCTTGATTCCCAACTATGTTCGTGTGTGCTATAAGAGGACTGAATCACATCACTAATTCATATTTTTCAATTGGTTTGGAAATAAATAAAGGAGAAGGAAACAATGGATAGACCTGCCCTTTGTTTTCTTTGTGCAGCTTTTTATTTTTAAGTGTTACAATAGCAGCATCTCATTATGACTACAATGCACTGAATCATTGTAATGCTATTTAACATGTGACAGATGTTCTTTTGTGCCTTCGACAAAGCTGCAAATCTTGATGTTCTCAACCATCCAGTTCTGAACTTCTTATACTACGTGGTATTTCCCACCACTTTCTCTGCTGAATTTTAGTTGAATTTTGATTTCTTCACATAGTCATGGCTGAAATGTATTTTTAATCTCCCACCAAATTTTTCTGGGGTTCTTAAAAACTGGACCAAAAATCACCTAAAATTGGGGAAACATAAGATTTTTTTTCCTTTCTCAATCCATTCTTTCAAAGTGATCTAAAATTCTGGTTTTCAACTATTTTTATGGTCCCTTGTTCAACTTCTTTCTTGGATTAGACCAACTCTTTGCCTTTGGATTAAATTTCAATCTGAGATTTGAGGGTTTTTTTTTTTTTTTAGTTGGTGGAAATTATACCATCAGTTCTCGTTCTTTTCATCCTGAGGAAGCTACCTCCAAAGCGTGGGATCACACAATACCAGCCAATCCGTTAAAAAGGGGTGAAATGAGAGGCTTATTCAGGTATCATATGACCTCCTAATTGGAGAGTTGGATCACTGCTCCAACCAACAAAACGAGAGTCTAGAGAGACCAATTGGATGGTATGGTTCCTGTAATTTCTCATGGTGGTGAGGGGTTGGATTTTTGTGTATCTGTAATTACTTGTAGCGTTGTGAATGTCGAATTGTGGTGGACTTGAAAGCAAATATTTGTGTTTCTTGGCTTCGGAAATCTGTTGTAATCTTTGGAGAATCGAGGCATGGTTTCCTGATGTGTAGAGAGAGAATTGAGGTGAAATTTGTAAGTTGCCATTTGTAGTTATGGGAAATTTATGTAAATGGCCCTGGTCTTTGAAGAGGGGTTTGGGGATCTCTTAAAAGGGAAGAACAACTGCAGTGTGAGTAATTGCAGACACAGGATTTTTAATTTGAGCCATCATTTGGTGGAGTATTTTAATGATCTTTTTTAGATCGTCTTTGGTATTGTTATTTCTGAATCATCTAGTAACTACGACCTCGCAAATGTCAGTATTTTAAAGTTCAAACTCCTCGCCAGGAGCTGAGCCCAGAGCTCCAGTCCTACGGGGAAGTACTAATTGGGCTGGCAATTTTTAGAAAGTGTAGAAAAAGGGAAGACTCGGGCGATTCTGACGTTTTTGGCCTGCAATTGCCTAGCGCCTGATCCGTCCTACCTGGAGGCCCGAGTCTGAGTCAGACTGGCAATTTTTTTGGACATTTGAAAATCTACAGAAAATGTTGTGCATTACTTTGCTAGGTCCCGGTAAATCTATATGATGTGTATTTCTGTCCAGTAAACTATTCTTCTGTTTTTGCAGTTCTCTGTATCAGTTCTAGTTGTAAAGCTTAAAAATAAGTAATGATATCTTTTGTGGGGCAGCAGGACTCTTTGAGATTATACATGAATGAAAGCATGTTTACAACAAATGCGATGCGCCGAATTTCAAGTAATAATGCTAGGCACGAACAATTCCAAGAACAATTCTGAAGTTGACACAATTTGATGGGAAGTTAAACGGGTAGTCGGCTTGCAGGAAAAAGAGAATAAATGATAACACGATTATCCCAAAGCAAGTCAAGCAACAAAATCGTACCTCAAAAAATGAGACTAAATGATATACAGGTATTCCTAAGCAAGTCGAGCAATAAAATCGTACCTGAAGAATCATCTCTGCTCGGGCTTGTGCGTGTGGGCGTGTGTGTTTGAGAGAAAGAAGAAGATGGTGGTGTATGATTCCTTGATTTCTCATCAGCTACCAGTCGTTCTCTATGGAGAGAGAGAGATGTATCATTCTGATATTTCTCATTGAACAACCGATCAAGAGAGGAGGTTTTGTTTATGCACCTTTGCCTAATTTCTCATCGACTACCAGTAGAGAGAGAGACAGAGAGAGAGAGAGAGAGAGAGAGAGAGAGAGAGAGAGAGAGGTTTTATTTATGCATCTTTGCCTAATTTCTCATCAACTACCGGTCCAGATCGAGAGAGGCACAAGAGGTTTCATTTATGCATCTTTGTCTAATTTGTCATCGACTGCCAGTTGAGAGAGAGAGAGAGAGAGGGGGGTGTTGGAGTTGCTATTTTATGCATCTTTGCCCAATTTCCCATCAACTACCAGTCTTGCACGAATGTTAGGTCTGATCAACCCAGTGTTTATAAACTTGGAATCCCTTCTCATGTTTGACTCCTGCTGGCCTATCATGGAATTAGTAATGCTTGCTTCTCATGCGTCTTACTCATGCTTCTTACCCATGTTACCCATGTTATTAATTAAAACTCAGTGCCATGAGCTCATGATATCCCTAATAGGTTATTGAAATTTTGTCTAGATTTTTTTTTTTTTGGATCGGTTTTAAATTCTTTTTAGAGTGTATTTACTTAAAGAGTTATGAAACCTACCCTAATATGCTTTAGCGTGCATGATTTGTGCATGGTACACATTTCCAATATTTTCATGTGAAGCAATCTCAAACAGTCTATTTAGCCATTGTAACATAGATGAAATTTGTGCCTACTAATCGGGCCAAAAAAAAATTGTTTATATAAAGTATCAACCTCAGCACATCAAAAACCACATTAGTTATTCCAACCTTGGAGAACCCTCCAATTGATTATCTTGAGGTCGAGATGTGGATATATAAAAACAAAAAACAAAAAAAACATTCAAGTAATTCTTGTTAAATTATCTATTTTCAATATTTTCAAGTGTTTATAAATATGTTCGATTTGTATTATTTTTGGAATTTTAAATCTCTTAATAAGGGAAATGAATAGAATTTTAGGCCATTAGCAAGGTTTTCGGAAACTGCATCTTCCAACGGTTGGAGGTATGCATTACTTAGATATTTAAGGTTGATGGCTTATATAAACCGCACCCAAAACAAGTTATAAAAAACAAAAATATAAACAAAATTTATGTTATGTAATAATTTAAAATATTTTTTAATATTTTTATTTATCATCCTATTTGTCTTATTCTTATTGATAATAAAGTTTGTATTATTATTTTGGTTAGATCGACGAGGAAGAGGGCCCTTTTTTTTATTTTTTAGCATCAACAAATTTCATCACTTCAGAATTTGTGTAGAAACAGAAATGTACAACAAAAAGGACAAAAAAAAAGGAAGGAAAAAAATTCTAAAGGTAGTTATTCTCATATAAAATCCTACAAGGCCTTCTAAGAGATGAGCAACATGTAAAAAGAAGAAAAGGAGTAAAAACAGAGAAGCGAATTCAAGGTTACTTCTCTAGCAATGGCATCTGCTGCGTGGTTCCTCTCTCTATTGATGTGCTGAAAAATCACAGTTCTGCCTACACAGTTGCATAATCTCGTCCATCACCATTTGCCATTTCCAAGGTTTTTCCTGTGGTTTTTTGCACCATTTTATTACATTTGGTAATCTCCTTAGCCACCACCCTGTCATGTGGTTGTATCTTAAGTAATACATGCCTTAAGCCATTAGTTTGGATTCATTTGCTGCGCAACCCGGCAGTCTGCCCTTAAAATTTCAAATAATTTATCCCCTATGATATCTGAGAAGGCCACCATAGTTCACTGTCATGCCCGACCCTCCCATCATAGTTAAGCTTGACCCATCTTGGGCTCTAGTATGTGGGTTTTTGAACATGACTTTAGTGAAGAATGCAAATTCATACTGAATTCTTAAGTAATATATGCATCAAATTCTTTAGTTCCAAACTTACACTAAAAATGAAACTCAAGACATCACGTTATGGTACCCAATACTAAAAATGAAACTCAAGACATCACGTTATGGTACCCAATACCCTGACTGAGATTATTCTCAAACCTCCTTGTTGCCAGCTTCATGGGAGAACTTCTCAACCCTCTGTGCTATATTTTCATATAACATATGATGCAAAAAAATATTATTATTTACACGCATGGGGACATTTAAGGGACGTTAACCTCATGCTAACTAAATATATGAAAGGCATCAATGATGTTATTTCCTTGTTAAGGTTTAAAGAAAAGTGTATATGCACCGGGCACTTCTTATACTGGAGTTGATACTCCAATTTAATGACACAATTGACACGTGTGGACTATGTGTCTAACCTTGTCATTACATTCTCAAGCGTCGGCATGCAACACCAACTAAAACTAGAGAGGTCTATGTACCATTGATGGGATACAATCAATTTTAGTATATCAAAATATACATTTCCCTACCATAATATTTGTGGGAAATTATGGCCCATGAGGCATATTTAAATATTTAATCAAGAAATCCAACAATGATCATATTGGCTTACATGTGAATTATCATGATATTGGTAATATGAAAAAAAATATTCGTATACCCAAATATTATTACGTCATTAGAAGCCTAATCAGAATGAGAGTTTTGCCGGTGTCAAGACTCCCGGGCGGCAAAGTTGTACTTTGGGGCTCAACTTCTAGGGGTCCTCAATTTTAAGAATTAATTGCATGAAGTAAATACTCTATAAATAGAGGTTGAGATTGAAGAGTAATCACCAATCATGTTATGTCATTATGCTATGTTAAGAGCCATATCTTTCACTGAAGTCATAAGTCCCCGTACATTTTCTCACTACTTCCAACTATATCTTTTTTTGGCCTACCCCTTGCATTTTTTAAACATTCCATTTGAATTAACTCGAACCTCTTAAAAAGTGTTGTATTGGGTTTATGCCACATACAGCCAATCCACCTAAGTCTACTCTCTCTCTTCTTATCGCCTAATGGTTGGAAGTAGTGAGACTGAAAAGTGATGATTAGCCTAAATAAAGGTCGAGAGTGAAGAGTAATAATTTGCCTCTCTTACTTGTAATGTTGAGGGAATCGACTCAACCAAGGTACTTGGCCCTTAGCTAAGGCAAGTAACTCGTTGAGTCCAATTGGACTGGGCAGTTATGCATACCTATTTAGCATGTAAAGTAATAAAAAATAAAAATAAAAATAAAACAAAATAAAAAAAGATACTAAAAATCCAAAAAAAGTATTTATAGTTAATAGAAATCAGTTAGAAGCCTAAAGAAGATGGGAAAAAAAGAGTATAGAGTATGAATTCTTGAGAAATTTGATTTATACTTTGAATATTTAAAAGTAAAAAAAAAAAGATCCCAAATCATCCTAAAAAGTATCAAAATTACCATGCCGCTAGGGCACGGCCGAATTACTTGGCTAAGTCGATTGCTGCTTGTACCCTTCACTGTGAGTTTGGCCTATAGGATTTAGATTTGTACCCAAATCCCTATTGTGGTTTGAAAATATCCCGGCAAAATATGGGTGAGGTTTGTATAAGGTGTCAACTCTAAACAATCACGATAAGGTGCACCGCAAAATCTTGATGCATTTTCGATGCTCACACTCTTGTGATGGCCTAAAAATCTATTTTTTTTATCCATATTATGAAATCGAAAGCTCCAAAAATAATGCAAATCTAGCAAATTTAGGAATACCATAAATCTTGACAATGGACGGTATAGATAATGTGTTACAATGTGTACTACTTTTAATGTGTGAAATTCTTTTACATATATATATATATATATATATATATATATATATATATATATATATATATATATATATATATATATATGTGTGTGTGTGTGTGTGTGTGTGTGTGTGTGTGCATATCAAGGTTGAGATGATCAATTGAAAGGTTTCCTATGTTGAGGATTGATGTCTTGTATTCTGAGGAAATAGATCTATCAAAGTAGAGTCAAAAGGACAACTCTGGAGGGCCGTTAAAAATCCGGAGGGTCGAAGGCCCAGTGGGCTTGATTTCAGATATCTTCGTACATAGGATTCGATATATCTGGGACTTGATATATATCCATAAAAAGGTATTTTGGTAATTTTTATCATCTATTTGGGACTCGATATATATTGTTGCGATTGGGGGTTCATCCAGAGTTAAGGGGAAAACGTAGATCTCTTTGTAGTTAGAGAAAACAGAGAGGCCTGAGGAAGATAGCGATTGTAACCCTATTCTTCATTGTCAGTAAAGAAGCTCTCATCTCCTGTAGACGTAGTCACGTTGCCAAATCACGTATATATTTACGTTGTGGTTGATTATTTCTTTCTTTTGTATTTGTTTTTTTTTTTTCATTTCTACATCCCAGTGATAAAACATCTTTTTCCCTTCAATGGTGCACCTTACTTGTACATCATAAAGTTGACACCTCATATTTTCTCTTTGTTTTATACAATCGTATTTATTATTTGTTTTATTTGTGACATAGGGACCATCAAATCATCTCGTATGACTGTCACCCATTCCAGACGGACCACAGATGAATGAGGGGGGTTAAGAGTGATGGGAACTTGTACAGGCGCCATCTCTTTCAGCCCTATCAGAGGCATGTTACACAGAGAGAGAGAGCAGGCAATGGCTCTTGGACCAATCACGTCAGAGAGAAAGATGTGAAAGGGTTGTGATCACAACAAAATCGAGAGTGCAGAAGGAGAATGGTTATTGTGTATGATACAAAGTTTGTACAAGGTTGCCTCTCTATATTGTAGAAGTAAGACGCATCTCAAGAGCGTAGTTGTTAACAAGGAGATTTTAGAAGTAAGAGTGAAACATCTCGCTTCCCCATTTGATAACTAGGAGATTTTGGAAGGGCGGCATTGCACGCCCTTCCACATGCCTCATTTTTCACATGAGAAAGGTTTCTATACCTTTTTTACAGCATAGAAGGTCTATATTTCCCTTATCATACAGCCGACTAATTTTGATCAAGAGAGCTACTCACAGTTTGATCTTAGATCCGATATCTCAAGGTATTTTTTATTTTTGTTTTTTTATAAAAATTGTATGAATGTGAAATTTGGTATGTGGCATTTTGTCATTGGGGCGCACCTATAAAAAATGTTAAAAATAATTTTTTGATAAAATATAATAACCAAAATACCCCTATAAATTTTTACGGGTATTTTAGTCATTTTATTTTATTGAAAATAAATTTTTTATATTTTTTCTAGTGCGAGTTTAATATGAGATTTGACGTCCAAAATTTGGTGTCAAAATAGTTCATAGAAAAAAAAATTAAAAAAAAAATATTATACAGACGTGACATTGTGATTGGAACAATATTAGCCCTCCATTCAAAATGGACGGTTGGATAAGGGGAAGTATATAAGTTTTATGCTATAGGTGAAGCATAGAGGGCTTGCCCTTTTAACATTACATCAAAGCCCATTTTTGGAAGGCTGCCCTTCCATCTTTCCCTTCATCTCCTATAAATTGTGTACTTCAAACGCTCTAAAATTCATTTAGAGATATCGTTTTAGTGATGAAAATCTTACGATGACCTGAAAATCTATTTTATCTTTAGTTTTAAAATTTAAAATTCTAAAATAGTATTGATCCGTCAAATCAATTAACACTTAAAAATCTTGAAAATAGACGGTCCAGATAACTTATTACCAGATTCGTTATTTTTTATACTTGATACTCCTTTTTCCTTCATGTCCATATATCTTGAGATTGACATGATCAATTGGAGAGTTTTCCATTGCCAAAATAGAACACCCTGTTTTATAAGATTTTTTAGGTGAACCTTACTTTAATAGTATAAGGTTGATATCTTATGTAAACTTTTGCCTATACATAACATGAGAGAGTAGATTTCCGGGCTAGAGAGAGAGATTGGTGGGGAGGCTGAGGAGAGAGAGAGAGAGAGAGTTGGGGGACGTATGTTCAAAAAAAAGAGAGTGGGGGAGACAGGCAGACAGCCTCACTCATCTCATGCGCACTCCATTCAGGGCCCCAAATTAATAACAATCATTATGAGTTTGTCCTAATAATGCGTCAATTAACCTTAACCTCGCCCAAATTAATAATAATGATATGAGTTTGTCCTCATAATGCCTTAAGTAACTTTAACTAGGACCCCAAATTAACAATAACTAGCATGAGTTTGTCCTAATAATGCATCCATTAACTTTAACTACCTCCTCGATTTCCTTTTGAACTTGTATATATTATTTAACAGTAGCACGGAGCCGCCCCATAAACAATAATGGGTGTCTTTAAATGGAAAAAGTTTATATAAGTGTGAGGTTCTAAAACAATCAAATTAGGTGTACCTAAAAAATTGAGGTTGTTTTGATGCCCAAATATTCTTAAATTGATCATCTCAACCTTAAGATACATGGAAATGAGAAAAAAAAAATGGATTTCAAGTTTTGGGACTAATGCGTAATACATTTTTGGACCGATCAATTTTTAAGATTTTCAAGTTTTCATATATCTACTCGATCTATATTATTTTTAAAGCTTTAAATTTTATAATTAGTAATGAAAATATAATTTAAGGCTATCATAAAGATTTTCAGTATTGAAACACACATTTCTCGACACCATTTGAAGGTGTACTTTATTGTGATTGTTTAGAGCCTCGGCTCTATACAAACCGCATCCTTTAAATAAGATAACAGTTTGTATAAGTCTACGGACTAACATGTAGAAATGCGGGCCCTTTAATAATTTATTTTTGAAATAAAATTTGATCGTTATTTTTAGGGGATATATAATCTTTAACATGGAGATTATTAATCTGTAAAACAATATATAAAAAAATAAGGGCAAGCACAAACATGATTTTCTAGAAGTGTGTGTGCAAAATTAACGGAATATATAATCTTTAAGATGAAGAGAATGAGTGGGCAAAATTTTGGGTCATACAAATACTATAAAAATGTTTTTTTAGAAATATGATTGCATCATACTATGATACAACCGTTGCATGAAATCATTGTTTATTATTATTTTCCAATTTGCTAATCTAGCTAAAATTTAGGCTTTCATTCTCACCTACCGTATTTAAAAAACCACTAACTATTTAAAAAAAACAGGTTAGACTCGTCATTCCCACTTAATTACCCAAAAATATCATTTGGTAGTAGATTGATAAATTTAGAGGGAGATATATAAATTTAGAGAGAGAATAATAATTTGGGCCCCCGGAGGGGGATAATTTGGCCCATTAAGAAACTATTCAACATTTAACACACCTAGTCCAACTCAATTATTCTTAGGCCCTCGTGGTTTCAGACCCTATCTCCTTACGCCACGTGGCATCATAGCGCAATCTGAACCGTGAATCCCGGCACTCAGATGTAGGTCAGAAAAAAGTTTGGACGGCGTTCAAACCTCTTGTGTCAAGTCCGGAGCGAAAACTGTCCTTTGTGAAAACTGTGGGTCATATTTTGATTTGGTTTTGTATTAGGTTTTTTGACTTTGAAATGAGGGTGAGGTTTGTATTCTATACTGTTTGGAGATTATTTTTTTCACAATATTAATAAGAAAAAGTATGCAATGAAGCTATTTATCTTTGGTATAAAGTAGTTGCAATTAATATTGATCATTGAATGTTAAATTAAATGGGTACATTTATTCCATTGATCAAACTCAAGCTTCAAAATAAATTTTCTTAAGACACCCAAGCTATCAAATTTTAAATGGTGGTAACTAATTGTGACATCGTGGTATCAAAGGTAAATGATCTCATTATATATAATCCCTATTAATAAATGCTTGGAGATATAAATTTAAGTGTTAGAAACCTTATGATGCCTTGAAAATTTATTTGTATCCCTAGTAATGAAATTAAAATTTAAAAAAAAGATATAGATCAAGCATATCTATAAAGTATAAAAATTTAAAATTCTTGAAAATAGACCATTCATATAACTTGTTGCAAGATATACTGTTTTATAGAATTGAAATTTTTTTTTTTTATATCTATACCACTCGAGGTCAAAATGAATAATTGGAAGGTCGTTCAATATCAAACCACTCTTTTGGAAAAGAATTTTCGGGTGCACTTTATTTCAATATTATAAAGCTGCACCTTTATTTAAACGTTTTACCTTCAAATAACATATTTGACGTACAAATGTCCAAATGAATGGAAATAACATCTTGAGATATCTGCTGCTTTCTCATTCAATCGAGTCTCTCTTTTATACTATCAATTAATTTAAGAGAGAGTCTCTTTCACCTTTAAGTTTCAGATTTTTTCAGATTTTAAATTAATGGTTTGGTGCTTTTTGGACCTAAACAAAAGTACGAGGTGCGTTACCCCCTAGAGAGAATAATACATTTTTCTTGGTAAAGTAAAACAAACAGAATATCGCACATTCAAAAGTGGTTCAACTCTTTTTGAACAGTAATTCTCATGCCTATTCTCTCTATCTCTCTAGACTGTAGACAGTAATTCTCATACGTACTCTATCTTTCTAGACTGTAGACAGTAAAGTAATTCTCTCACGTACTCTCTCCTTTTACAGTAACTCAGATGTAGCCTCTCTCTCTCTCTCTCTCTCTCTCTCTAGACAAAGGCCATAGAAATCATGTGGCATCTCTTTCTCTCTCTCTAACCTCACTCGAAAGGACAGATGCTGCAAAAAGAACAGCATGAAACCCCATAGAAAACCAAAATACTTGATTGCCAAACATTTAGAATTGAGTAACTTCATCATGTTGATATTTGTTGGTAAAAAGTTAAGACCTTATTAAGTGTCAATATTATTGAAAGAAAAACTTCATATATTTTTATTGAAATGGATGCAATTGTAATCACTTTTTGCCCCACCACTATAAGAAGGATAGGGTTGAGCACACAACACAACACATCTCTTTTATGTTTGATTATAGCAACTTTTATAGTTTCATTATTCGAAAATATATATGTATAAAGTTGTAAATTTATATTTTAGAAGAAAGGAGCACCTAAAGAACCAGTAGGAACGAGTGCTCTAAAGCTGGAAAACCTTTAAATTGTTTGTTTCGACCTCGACATCTTTGGACATAAAGAGAACAAATATTCAAGTTCTAGAAATAATGTATCTTGTAAGAATATATTTTCAAGATTTTAAAATGTTTATAGATGTGCTCGATCTATAGCGTGATTTTAATTTTAAATTTCATAATTAAGGCTCAACATGTATTTTCAACCCATCTTGAGGTTCCCCACACTAAAATTATATCTTCCGGGAAAATTTAAAAGTGCGTCTCACTTGTATAGTTTAAGGAGTGCACCTTACACAAACCTCATCCTTGATTATTACCAAAAGAGAGGTTCTTAATAGTTTGATTTTGGTATAGTGGGGTGATTGAGGACAAATTATGGGGTTATTTAAGAAAAAGTTTAATGTAAAGCCTTGCCTTTTAAACAAAAACTAAAGCCATGCCTTAAATTTTATAAAAGTAATAATTTTGAATTTGAAAAACTTTCAAATTGATCATCTCAATCTCGACAATTACATACATAAAGAAATATTCAGGTCCTAAAAAATGAAATATCTTGTAACACATTAGATGAACCATCAACGTTAAATCCACCAAGTCTCCTCTATTTCTAAAACCTTAAAATTCAATATGAGGGCAAAAAAAAAAAAGACTTTAAAGCGATTATAAAAGTTATAAGTGGCATTTCATGAAGGGTTGCTTTTTAAAAAATTTACCTTAAAAATTTAAAAATCAATTATTTAACATTTTACTCATCTTCAACTTTTCCAAATCATACCTATTTTTATACGGAAAATTGTTTAATGCGGGCTAGATCACATATCTATAATATGCCGTCCCAAGGTATAAAGCATCATGGATGCAAATAGGTGGTCCATTTAGAAACCATTGAAACCAAGGGTCCAAATGTTTTTTTCATGAAATCATTATTTTTCTTTCTTAAAAATTGTTTATTCTTTTATAATCATGATCTTCATGTTAGAGATTGTGAACAGACTCGGTGTCTATTAATTGATATGAATATCAAGATTTGCCTTTTATAGACAAATTACAGAGGACACTAATAGAAACTAAATCATAGACATCTATACTATATCCAGACTTACTATAAAATACAAGACACAATATCCTACCCTTTCAATATTTATTGATTAAAATATATACCTTATATATTAACTGAATATACAATATATATTTTCCTTTCACACTCCCCCTCAAACTCAATATGTTATAAAAGAGAGCAGCTGAAGTTTGAACACCAAGTCACGAAAATGAGCAGTTGGATATTCGGGTGCATATTCAGATTGCCTGGTTAATAAGCACAGACAGCAATGGTGAATCAACAAGCTGTGAGAATAAATAGCTTCAGGAACTCTTGGAAAAGATCTAATAGATATGAGAGTCGAAACATGTCTCGACATAGAGACAGATCAGATAAGCTAAATATGACTCAACAGAGCTGACAGATCAGATAGTCGAAACACGACTCGATTGAGAGGACATATCATAGAGTCGAAACACTACTCGACATAAGTTGTACCGACTGGTTGAGCAACATACTTGTATTGAAAATTGACGACAATGCTTAAGGGACGAAGAATTGACACAGCTAGTATGAACCTCGATCTGATACTATGTGAAGGGTTTCAGGTTTCTATAAAGAGACTCGGTGTCCATTAATTGATATGAATATACAAATTTGTTTTTTATAGGCACATTACAGATGACACTAATATAAACTAAATCATAAACACCTATACTATACCCACACTTACTATAAAATATAAGACACAATATCTTACCTTTACAATATTTATTGATTACAATATACACTTTTTATAAAAACCTAATAGAAAATATATACTTTCATTTCACAGAGATTATATGTCAATGAAAATTGGATCCTAAAACCCATTTAAAAAAAAATTAAATTTTTAAGAGTCAACTCATTTTTACATGGCCTCATAAACACTATGTCTTTTTTGTTAATACAATTGCTCGATCTCTATTATCTTTTAAATTTTAAATTTCATAATTAAGGATACGCAAAAATTCTAGCATTCAAAAAGTTTGACACCACAAGTGCATCATTACATAAAAGTCGAAATTTGCGCCTTACTTTTTACATATAAAATGGGTGCCTTACAAGGTTATACCCCAAAACTTTTGGGTCCACGGGGCTTTGCCCGGAGTAAATGGAAAGTACTCCCGCGGGAGCATAATATCATTTAACTTTAATCATTCTCCCGGACCGTACAAAGCCCAAGGGTGACGCCCTTTTACACGACCGAGACGGCTCCGGGTAAATGATGACGTAGTAGAAAAATGATTGTTTTGGCCCTTTAAATTAAGGAAACCAATAGGAATACGACACGTGTGGACACGTCGATCGGCGCCGATGCAGAGTGGTGCCGAAGACTGAAAGCATTTGGTCTCGATAGCTGCGTTGACTGCAGAATATAGGAGCATGCATAAACATTACTATTATACCCCTGTTCCTTTAGGAAATATCTGGTGAGGCGTTTTCCCTGCTCTCCATTTTGACTCTACTTTCTTCACCATGGTTTTGGAAAGGACAGAATGATTCTCAAACTCTCAACTCTCAACCAAGATTTCAAAAAGGGTGCGGTTTGTATAGGGCCGACGCTCTAATCCACCGAAGTAAAGCGCACCTTTAAATAGTGCCGAGAAATGTGGATTTAATAATGATAATCTTTGTGTTAGCCTTAAAATATATTTTTATCTTTAATTATAAAATTTAAAGCTTAAAAATAGTGTAGGTCGAGCATATATATGAAAATCTTGAAAATTGACGGTCAAAAAAGACGTTACAAGATGCACTATTTTCAAATTCGAGATCCTTTTTTTTTTCTCATGTTTGTGCATCTTGATGTCAAGATGATCGATTTAAGGATATTTGGGCATCAAAACAACCTCTTTCAATGAAAATTTTGAGGTGGGCTCTAATTTTATTGTTTAGAGCCTTGGCTCTAATTTTTTTGGTAAATTGTTTAGAGGTGGGCTCTATTTTTTTGGATAATTGAGTGTGGGATCTATTTTTTTTCAAGTAGAATAGGAGTTAGCTTTTTTGAAAGATTTAGTAGGCTAGTAGTAAGAATGGAAACCATAACACTAGGGCGTGGGGTGCTACCACCATGACCCAAGCTCTTTTCCCAAAAGGACTAGGTTTTTATGAAAACTAAATAAAGGTTCACCTGAAATCCTTATCTGAAAAGCATTTTTGGCAACAAAAATTTCCATGATGATTTTAAAATCAATTTTCAACATCGATAATGAAATTCAAAACTAAAAAAATAATACAAATCTTGCAGATCTACGAAGAATTACTTTTAAGCCACATGAATGGTATAGATAATTTTTTTATAATATACATTATTTTTAAAGCTTGAAATCTTTTTTTCTTTTTTTTTCACGATCATAATGTTCCAAAACCAAGATTATTGATGTAAATATTTTGTAGTGCTTGAATTGCAATTTTCATTGAGTTATGAGGTGATGTTTTACTTTATTTTTTGTTAAAAAATGGATCAGTGATTTGGAATGCCCTTTCAAATTTTTGGTCCGGTTTGGTGGATCAAACTGTCTGGTTAACTGAACCACAAATTCAAATAATTTAATTTTTTTCAATTTTTCAATCGTTTCAACTTGTAATTAGCACATTTTGATGGGTCTTGAAATTAAATAAAAAATAAAAAATAAAATAGTTAGTAAATTAAATAGTTAATCTCTTGGATACCTTTTGTTTTTTTTTTTGACAAATATATTTGGATGAATTTTCCTTTGTTAATAAGGTACA
This sequence comes from Amborella trichopoda, assembly GCF_054954075.1. Lineage (NCBI taxonomy): Eukaryota > Viridiplantae > Streptophyta > Magnoliopsida > Amborellales > Amborellaceae > Amborella > Amborella trichopoda. The sequence continues at coordinate 3,248,897 of NC_142344.1, forward strand.
AGCTCATAATAGTTCCTACTTGATAGATGTGGAATCGGGTGGTTGGAGTCCGGGTGATATTGAAAATACACAGAGTCTGAGATTTTATTTATTTTTTTTTTAATTTTTTGATTTGGTTGTACAAAAATTTGCACACATTTACGAGGAATCATATAAGATGGCATTTTGAGAGAGGTAGAGAGATATGATAGACATCTCGAGTTTTTTTAATCTAAATGAATTGTGATGAGGATTGGGCTGTGGAACAAAAGAGGCTACACATGAAGAATTAACCATTAACTATTTAATATTCTACCCATTTGCAACTATTCAATTTCAAGGTCATGTGTTTTTCTATGGGTAGTTTGAAACTAAATAAACAAATTTAAGTTAGGCATTAAATTGTTCACCGATTGTGAGTAATTTGATAAATTTCCCATCAAAAATTTCATCATTGCTAGGTTAATTATTAAAAAACATCAATAATACATGCTCTGTGATTCAAAATTGAAATGTAGGGGGAAGTGGTATGGTGTCCAAATTTATTTGATGCATAAAATATCATATTTTACGTGTCTTTTTCTTTAAAGGAAAAACTGAAGCATAATTTACCTTAGAGAACAACCAATAATAGAGAGGCTCGAGACCACTTTTAGGAGTATTTCCAAAGTAACAAGAATTTATGGATGTAACCCACTCAATCACCAACAAGAACTACTCTATTTAGGAGTATGTCCAAAGTAACAAGAATTTATGGATGTGACCTTCTCAATCCCCAACAACAATAACACTTAGGAGTATTTCCAAAGTAACAATAATTTATAGATGTAACGTTCTCAATTCACAACAACCAACCTAAAAAAGGTATGGATTTATAGACATTCATGTTTACTTGGAAAAAGAACTTTTCAAGATTGACATTGAATAGGAGCCTTCTAGTTTTTGAAGATCATATGTAAGTAGGGGTGGCAAAGGATCCGGCCCCAACCCGGGACCCGGCGGGTATACCCGACATGGGTCAAGGTATGAGTTTAATGTTTGGACCTGCGGGTCAGGTCTGGGTTCAAAACCTGGACCTGAACACTATTCAGGTTTGGGTCTGGGTCCGATTGGACCCGACCCATACCTGTAAACTGTTGGAGATAAAATACGTCAAGCCCTATTCATTTGGGTGTATTAAGGGTCATATACAATAAGAATTCGTAATCATATTTAGCTATTAAACGACAAATCTAACAGCTTGAAATCTAATTGTAAGTGATTGTCACCTTGTTGTCAATAATATATATATATATATAATAAAAGAAGGGCAAATAAATAAATAAAAGTTTATAGTGATGGTGGCAATGTACCCAGCCAGACCCGGGATCCGACAGGTACAGATCCAACTTTTTGACCCGACGAGTGGGGTCTGGGTCCAAACAAGTACCCGAATACATTCGGGTCTAGATCCGGATCCGGGTCCAATCGGACCCGACCCATTGCCACCCCTATATGTAAGTGCCTGAGAACTCTAATTTTATTTCTAAAAAATACTAATTTGGTGATATTAAAGTGAGTCCTAGAATTTTTTTTTTTTTAAAAAAAAACCTCCTAAGTAAGGCTTTACGTGAGGAGAATATGACATTAGCTGAACCACCCTCAATAATTGCTCTATTGTACCAAGGAAGTAGGCCTAAAACCCATTGTGTTAGTTGATTCAACGCTGCTTCATTTGCAAAACGACGACATGGACCCGCAAAACTATACAGTAAGCTGTCTTGGTTATCTCGAAGGATGCCCCCTATACTCTTAGGGCTTTGTTTGCTCCCTATCAAAATTCAACTTCACTCAATTAGGTAAAAGAGGCTTCCACCAGCTGCTTTCAGACCCTTTCTATGTCCAAGCTTTGCCAGGTGATTCAAATTAGTGTTATCTTCCTTTGAAACACATGAATTCCTTTCTAACCGAAGTGCACCCCTCAATAGAAGCAAGTATTTTTAATTTGAAACACTCCGTACCATTAGGATTGTGTACTATAAGACTATTTATTTTTAGTATAAAGAGATCATAATCACATATAGCCGCCAAATAAGAAATACAACGGGTTGCAGATATCATAAAGTTTGAAAACAATTATATTGAACTTTAAGTTCGGTCAATGAAACAAACCCACAGTGGGATGAGTTGGACTTGTTGAAAATGTGGCCTTTTATATCATTTTTCTCCCATAAATTTATTTTTCAATGATGGTACAAAAGCCATTTACTGTATCGTTGAAATTCTATGTGGTTAACATGAGGCAATGATACATACTTGGATCATTTCGAGCTTTAATATGATGTTGAACTAGACAAAAAACCCAGTGTCACTGGATGAAAAAGTCAATGGTGTGTTTGGATTCCTTGCTAGAATTGTTTCTTATATATTATAGATATATAAAATTTATTTAATTCATAAATACCTTTTATCAAATTGTAGGAATGCTTGTATGACATCCTATTATGTGAGTTGTTAGTGGACCGATGATAGGTTTGGCTCAGCTCATTACGTAGGATTAACAATTTAATGACAACTTGTTAATCCTAATTAGCTGTCCTTAAGAGAATTAAGGCAGAAATTACACTTGGATCTCAACCCCGATATATATCATAAATGAGAGAGTTACAAACCAAATATGTTCTCATCCTTATAACTTGTTTGATAGATGGGGTTCTATTCCCAGTTTCTAACGAACTGAAAGCATTAGTTTTCCAAGGCAATGGCATAGACTGTTCCATCTAAGAAGACACAACCGGCCGAAATGCTATAGAAATAAACAACTTAAAATACGTTGATTTCATTGAAAACTCACAAGGAGTTAGCTTCCAAAATAACATAATTCCCTAGGGGAATAAATAAATAAATATATACAATTAGATTATTTATTTTTGATATAAGAGATCACAATCATTATTTGATTGTTAGATGAGAAATCCAGTGATTAGAGATGTATCATTGATTTGGGTTTAAGCCTAAACTAGAATATATGTATTCTTGTCATACATTCTAACAATATCATATTTTACATTCAATGGCTAAAAGTGACGGTTACCTCCTTGTATCACAAATGAATGATCTTACAATATATAATCCCATTAAATAATTTAGGTCGGGCGCCGGAAATACTCTTGATTATCTGCAAAATATTTTCGCATCTAATGATAAAATTTAAAGCTCTATAAATGGTATAGATAAAGCAAATCTATAAAATGCATTTTTCTTTTTTAAAAAAAAGTGGGCGGTGTAGATAATGTGTTACAAAATGCACTATTTTTAGGACTTGAGATCTTATTTTTTTTTTCCTTGTACATTCATCTCAAGGTCCATATGTCCTATTGCAGGGTTTTTTAAAGGCAAAACAATAGTTTTAGTAGATTTTTTATGTGCACTTTATTTCTATATTATAAGGTTTACACCTCATATTAACTTTTTCTATATTGGAAACATATTATTGCAAACTTTTTTTAGACTACTCATTTTAATTATTTACCAATCAACAAACCTGTGCAAGATCACGGATCTAAAAAATAATGCGTCTAGGATGACTTATAATGTGATATTTGTCCACAATCCATATCCAAATATGAATTTTTTGAAAGTGACTGCATTTGAAAGAAAAATATACAATAAAATCATTTATCTTTGGTACAAGATGGTCATAATTAATCTTGACTATTGAATGTGAAATTGGGGGGTTATATTTATTCCTTTGACCAAGCTATCATGTTTCATATCCGATGGTTGTAAATAATTGTGACCTATTTGTACTAAAGGTAAATAGTCTCATTATATACATGGCAAAATTTATATAAGGTATTAGCTTTATACTGTAGAGGTAAGGTACACCTAAAAAACCATCAAAAAATGTTATTTCATCACTAGAAAATTCTCCAATTGATCATATTGGCCTTGATATATATGGATATGCAAGAAAAACTGAATTTCAAATCATAAAAATAGTGCATCTTGTAAAACAATATCTAGATTGTCCATTTTCAATATTTTCGAGGACTCATGGATCTGCTAGATTTGTACCATTTTTGGAGATTTCAATTTCACTATAGGAGTGAAAAATAGACTTTTAAGCATTGATAAGGGTTTTAACACCGAAAATATATCGTTTGATGAGATTTTGAGGTACACCTTACTATGATTGTTTAAGGGTGACGCCTTATACAAACATTCCCTTTACATACAACCCCTTTGAATAATTACAAGAAAAATTGTTTCATGCGGGCTGGACAGTATTTCTACATATGCGGTCCAAAAAGTGTAATGCATCCATCTTAAAGATGGATGCAAGTAGGTGTTCCATCTACAAACAATGGAAACGAGAGGTCCAATTTTTTTCTTACTGGAATTATTATTATTAGTTTTTAAAATTTATTTATTTTTTCATATTCATAATGTCCAAGTTAGAAATTAGATGTCCTTAAAAATTATAAAATCCAGGCCATACATGTCCTTAAAAATTATAAAAAAAATCCATGCCAAAAATAGATTTATTAAGAGGGCCGCATTTATGCTTGGGCGCATAGAAACCGGCTCTTTGAATAATTACGATATTCTAGAGTCTCTAATCCAGCTAAAGTGGGTTTGGCCCTCTGGCCCCTAGCGCTTCATTACGACAGTCAACTCCATTACAACGAGTAACACAACCGTGAAAACCGACTAGGACCATTTCCGCAAAAACCGAGAGGATCAAGGGTAATATAGTAATGTTCACTACACGGAGCAGCTCAAAAAATATAGCCTCTGCACCCCTTCCTTGAAATTCACGGCAATGGAGTTGCAGAAACTGAAGAGCCACTCTCTCTCCTCATTTCTTTCCTTCTCTTAAACGAAAACTCCATGGAATACGAAAGGATCCATAAACCTCAGGTACATTCACGCTCTCGCCCTTTCCCTCCTCGGTATCTGTGTAAAATTCAGTCGTGTCATTTTCCTCACTGTTCAAGTCTTTGGGCTTCTTCGATCTGTACAAATCGAGCCACTGAACCTCACGTTCTAGCCTCTCATGGATAATGTTTACTCGCTTTTGGTCTCATTTCTGTGTTTTTGGGGATTTTCTGAGTTTTAGTAACTGAAATGGAGGTTGTGAAGTTGCAGGTCGTGAGATCACTTGAGGTTCTTGCTGAATTTCTCTTTTTTTGTCGGTGACTTGATTGTGACTGGATTTGGACCTGTTAAGGGCTTTTTTGAGGGTTGCTGCTGTTGAGCTCTAGTTTCTAGGGCTTTTCTTGTGCTTGATTGGAGCGTGTTTTGAGCTTTTGAGGGCGAGCTTTTGTTCGGAGCTGTTTATTTGCTCCCTAGGGTTATAGGGGTTCGAATTGTGTTTTCTAGGTCTACTTTTGTCGTGTCCTAGACTACACATCAAAGCATCCTTAGCATTTGTTTTTGTTTTGTTGTTGGAATTTAGAAGTGGTACAGTCTCACTTTTAGTCTCATCCCTCTGTTTTATAAGGGTTTTGTAAGTTTTAGTAATGGTGCTGGCTGAGAATTTGCAGGTCGTTCGATCTCTTGTTGTTATTGGTGAAAATTGTGGTTGTTTTACGTGATTTGGCTTATGACTTGACTTCGTATTTGGATTGTGGCTTCTTTTAATGTGTTTCAACGGTTTCCTGTGTTGAAGTTTTATATCTAGGACCCTTTTGTGGTGAATTCCTGTGTAACTTTCTTGCTGACATTTTGATTTGATATTTTAATTTTTAGGGTTTATCTAGGATTAGGGGTCGGAATTGTGTTTTCTAGGTCTAAATTTGTGTTTTTTAGTGTTTATTTTTTTAGTTTTTGGTAATGTTATAGTCTTGCTTTCTAGTCTCCCTTCTCTGTTTTCTAGAAATTTTCTGCTTAGTTCTGTAGCAGAAGCGGGTGAGACTTTGCTGGTTATAGGATTACACTTGGTCTTTACTGAGTTTATCTATTTTTTGTCCATGCTTTTATGTCTATGATTTCCTGTGTGTTTAGATTTGGACGTTTTAGTGTTTTTTTAAGGATATGTATTGTTGAAGTTATGCTTCTAGGGCTTCTCTTGTGTTCGCTTATTATGTTTTTTTTTTTTTTTTGGTATATGTATTTTTTAATGGACAGGCCATCATTTGGAGATTCTAGATTTCTTATAGGGTTTAGGGAATTGAATTGTGTTTCTGGGGCTTATTTTGTTGTTTCCAGTTTCCCCCCCTAGTGGAAGGTTTAGCTGTCAAAGATGATTTTTGATCTAAGATGCCTTAAATTTTTATTGGTTATCTTTCTCATTAAGGTTTTTAAGTGCTTATGATTAGCATGTATTTTTTTTGCAGGAAGGGACGCTATCTCCTACTAAACTCAGACTCAAGCTTCTGGGAATTCAGAAGAGCAGAAAGGAGGAAGAAGAATATCAAGACTCCGCACAATTTGAACCTCAAGATCTTGATGAACAAGGTGAATGCAAAAACGTACATGCGTTTTTTTTTCTCCTTTCGCTCTTTTATTAAGAAATTGGTTTTGGAAGATAAGTTCCTTTTGCTTAGAGATGTGAGTTGGAAGATAGTTTCTCTTTTCTCCATTTTCTTGGAGATCTTGGTTGGAAGACAAGTTCTCTTTCCCTAAATTTTTTTTCTAATGTTAGGTGTGAGCAACTCAGGGAACTGCAACCATTTGACAGAAGGCTCGACTGTAACTTTAGCTAGTGAAGTAATTCATGATTTGAGTGTCCCATCCACAAAGGATTACCGGCCAAAGGAGAAAGCTCAAAACACTCCCAAGTCATCAAATAGTCTTGAAAATGGAAATTTTCCTCTGCCCCTTAGAATTCAAGAAGAGAGTAACACTGACTATGACAGTGGGCATGAGAGCACAGCTAGCTCTGTGTTCGAGTTTCACAAGGGAGACAAAGTTTCTTCACATCGGTCAAGTTTAGGGCCATTCGGAAGGTCACCCCCTTCCAAATGGGATGATGCAGAGAAATGGGTTGATACCCAGTATGCAAATAAACCAAAGTTGGGGGTAACTCATATGCAGGGTACTCATGGCCTTGGTTCTAAGAAAGCTGGTTTCCCTGGTCATGGGGTAAGGCAAGTGGCCCCTGGAGCTAACAATTTAGCTGTGAAGGTTGTAACCGAGGCGCCTGTTGCTGAACAAAGGTCTCTGGTTCCTGATGACGCAGATACAAAGAGGATTGACCCAAGCCAAGCTAAGCGGGAGATTGGGGCACAAAAGTTCTCGTTTCCTTTGACTGGAGCCAATACTACAAAACCAACAAATTGGCATATTGACCCATGCCCCAGTTCAGATGGATTGAGTTATCAAGTTGTGGATCAGAGGCAATTCTCTTGTGGTGACTCATTTGCGAAGCCTTCATTTCTTGTGGAGAAGCCTCTGGTTGATTCAGAAGGTAAATATTTATTTTGTTTATCCTGATTGTGTTTATTTTGTTTATCTTGATTTTGTTTATTTTGTTTGAGTGCTTCCTGAAATTTTACCCGAATTCGATTATAGCAAAAGGAAGATAAAATTTGGAAGCAATTTAGATTAAAATAGATCAAATATAGATTTTTCAATCATTTGGTGTGACATTCTATGTTTTCAAATTCGAATGGAAAGGTATATCATGATTGATGATTCTTCTGGAGAAAATGAATTCATTCGATTATGAAACGAGTAAGTGCTTGTATGGTATTTATGAACAAACAAACATAACTAAGGTTGTCATGTGTGTGTATAGACAATTTGAGAATAGGAGTACAATGTCAAGATAGAAAACCTTCATAGTTGTAGATTACAGCGGTGAATAGGGAATACTACGATGGTAAGGTGTTTTCTCCCTTGTGGATTACAGCGGTGAATTGGGAATACTATGATGCTAAGGTGTTTTCTGCAGGAGATAAAACATAAAAGCTGTGAGGAATAAAGGAACAGTTAGATGAAGGGTCACAGGGTTGATAGAACATCTAGATGAAGGGTCACAGGGTTGATAGCTTTGTTGAATCAGAGCATTGACTAGAAATAAATGTAGAACATCATTTGTTTCTGTATTTTATATATTATTATTGTTGTTTTTGAGGGGAACACATATTGCTTCTATGTTCTAACTGACCATGAGAAAGAAATGCAAAATATGGGCAACTAAATGCGCGGAGGCAACTAGTGGGATTGGCTTATTCGTCTTGATTGAAGGCACATGTCTAATGGGATGTACAGGTGGACATTTATGAGTTATGTAGCATTAAAGGGAGTGGCAGCCCAAGTTCCTGAATGATATGCATGGATATAAGAATCTCATAAGTGATGCTACATGGTGATGTTTATTTTCAATTACACTATAAAGTATAGACAAGCTGGCCACTAGATCCACAATCAGCATTAGGTTTTTGAGCATGATGTACTTTGGACAAGTAACAAGGAGGCTTTGAGTTAAGCATAATATTAAAATTATCAATAGCAAAAGCAGATAATGCAACGGAGCTAGTCGCTTGAAAAATTGGTAAGCATGAACATGAATGCTTGAAGGAAGATGTACTGCTCATGTGATGGAGATTTTCTAAATTTGGTAAACTTGAACATGAGGAAGATGTACTGGTCATGTGATGGAGATTTTCTAGAATTGACTCTTTAGTCATACAAATATATGGGATAAAATGTTACTCGATAAGGAGGTTCCTTAAGGATGAGGGGCTGGTTAGTCAAGCTATGCTGGAGTAAAGAGGTATTGCTGAGTACTGACTGATAGAGTATTTTGAAATAAACTGAGACTAGCCCATGGGCAGCGGAAACCTATTCTTCTTGCGTAATAGCTTAGCTACTAGGAGCATGGGTATGTTGTTGCTTCAGATAGTTTCTTATTAAGTACATAAGGCTTCTGCTAATTCAGTCTCGATGATGTGTTGAAGGTTGACATGTTGCTAGCATTGAGGGATGTCTGTCTTTAGCCTGAACATCTGCAATGGCACACTCTAACATTAAGATGAGCACAGATGTGACTGGGTGAGTAAAAACCATTCTGACTCTTGGCAAAGGAAGGTGGACAATGATCAATGATTCAAGTCACTCTGACAATAGGTATGTTGTTGCTTCTGCTAGTTTCTTATTAGATACATGAGTTCTTGTTAGTAAGCGCACAAAAGCTTATGGTGGTGGTAGTCAGTTTCAAATGATGTGTAGAAGGTCTAAATTTCTCAAAAAAAAGGTCTATATGTTGACAGCATTAGGATGTCCGTCTTTAGCATGAACATCTGAAATGACACAGTCAAAATTTAAGATGGGCACTGGTGTGACTGAGTGGAGTGAAGAAGTGTTCCAAACTCTAGACAAAAGGTCCATAAAGAAGGCGGACAATATCAATGATTCAAAACCTAAGTAGAAGAGGGAGCCAATTCTTGTCAAAGCATTTCAAGGTTTTGTGTAATAAAAATATGATACAAAGACATTGGCAGGATCGACAGAGCAAATAATTGAATATGGACTGAAGAAGGATAGGAGATGGGTTGCATGTTTACTACCATGTGCGAATATTAAATTGCAGCTCAATCCACCACATTGGAGAAGACAGGAAATTGGGCCCTTGAAAATGACAAAGCCAAACAAGACATGTTTTGAAGTGAAAACGAGTTGATTTAAGACATAAATCAGGGCACTGCAGGTAGCTAAGACACCAATGTGATGTGCAAAAAAGAGAACTAATAACTGGTAGAAACTCTCAAAAGTTGGATGGCTAATGGGAAAAAGAAGACAGGTAAAAAGATTTGATGAATTAATGAAAATTTTTAGAAAAAACGTGGCAAAAAGAGGATCATCTTCTGATGGCCAATTTTCAAAATGAGAAAATGGCAAGACATTTTTACGTCTTTCTTTCATATAGGAAATTAACTAACTGATGCATGTGGGGACACAGCAGATAGAAGAAAGTGGTTTGTGCATGTGATAGTGTGGACATCCGTGTCAAGCACTTGGAAAAATAAATCTTGATAGCTTATAAATGGAGAAAACATACATTACTAATTTGTGTAGTTGAACTTTATGGTGATTTTGTGAAAACATCTAAACTGTGTGCCTTATGGCAGGTAAATATGGGTTCCTTGTTCAGTAAATGTATTGATTTAATCATGAAATGGGGAAAGAAAATCTTCCATGTACACTAGTACAAGCACATCATACAAAAATGACTTGAAAGTACCCTTGTGGATACATGTGCATATCAGGAGAAATGCATCGAAATAAAAAGATGATATCTAATACATGTAGAACTCCATCAATTCTTAGCTGGGATTCTGATTTTTTTTTGGGGAATTTTTTGCCACCCCCCCCCCCCCAACCAAATATATATATATATATATATATATATATATAGGGTTTATGTTTAATAGATCATTATTTTTTGGGTAGTTCAGCTGCAGGATTCAAACTTGTGATGTGGTTTCGGTTCCAGTTATTTGCAGAACCATCCTGAAATCTCCTGATTTGTTCGTAGCATCCCGTATGGAAGGAAGCTTGGAAAATCTCTACACTACCCAATTTTAGCCAATATCAATTGATATTTAGACCTGATTTTATTTCCAGGGTGACTTAAATTGGGATGTCTCTTTCGTTGGGAACTGGTTTCTCGTTCTGTACAAGTTCCAAAGATTGAACCCATATTTGGCGACGTGTTTAGCTGAATCTGGCTCATTGTAATTCGTTGATGTTCTTGATTTCCAAAATAAAATGCAACAGTTCGCAGTAAAAGAAAAGTTAATAATATGAGAATGAAATTTCGCCAAACTTCAGTCTAAATCTTGGATTTGGTTTTGGTACTTCCTCCATCAGGCTGAAAACATTTTGAAACCATAATTTGAGCCTTACCTGAGTCTTTACTGGCATGCAAATACAGTGAAGTACCTACTCAAGAATGTCTGGAAGTCTGATATATCAAAAGATTAATTATTGCAATTTTTATAACATTCTCTTTGACTCTTGAATAATGATTTATGAAGAAAACAAAACCAGGTTTTTTAACTTGTTTTTTCCCCATTTTAGTCATGACTTTTGTAGTTACTTCTGTTGGGATCTGATTTGAATCTTTGTATTTGTTTGAACCATTAATTTTGCAGTTACTCTTAGCCGACATGATTCTTCAACTTCAGTACATAGTGCTACAACATGTATTCCTCCACCTTCAACTGTGAGGTCTGTGTCCATGAGAGATATGGGCACTGAAATGACCCCTATTGCCAGCCAAGAGCCTTCTAGAACTGGAACTCCTGTTAGAGCAACATCACCAATGCGTAGTCCTCTTTCTTCTCAACCATCGACTCCTGGTAGAGCTGCCCCTACATCTTCCCCTGTAGATGCAGGTGATAATGTCTTGGACTATAATCTAGACCTTAGCAAAAATGAGATGACTGAGAAGGAATTACAAATGAAAACACGAAGAGAAATAGTGGCACTTGGAACCCAACTTGGTAAAACAAATATTGCTGCTTGGGCAAGTAAGGAAGAGGAAGATAAGGATGCATCTACCTCTCTTAAGACTCTTGATGTGGAACGTCCTGGAAGAAGTGTAATTGAGACACGTGCAGCTGCTTGGGAGGAAGCTGAGAAAGCAAAGTATATGGCCAGGTTGATTACCTTTTCTCCTTATGCATCGTTCTTTTCTTCTTCCGTAGATCTATATATCATGTCATATTTAAGCTATGTCTCTGCCCATGGTTGAATTTCATGTTAGATTAATTGATCCACTCACTGTATTGACTTATCAGTTTTTTAGTGATGGTTGGCCTAGTTTTAGTTGTCACTTTCGCTCCACCGTACACAAGTCAATTTCACATTTTGGAAGTCTCATCCTTAAATTTACATTAGGCTCCTTTGGCTCTTCATTTGTTGGAGTGTGAGGATTAATTGAGGGCAATTGCAGATACAAACGTGAAGAAATAAAAATCCAGGCTTGGGAAAATCATCAGAAAGCTAAAACCGAAGCTGAGATGCGGAGAATAGAGGTAACACGGCGAGTTTCTTTGACTTTTATGGGTTGTGTTTAATTTCATTATGTGTTGGTATGTTTCATATGTACACTCTTGCTAATGTGCTGAGTTGTGTTCACTTGATCTGGATAGCAAGCTATAGTACACTCTAGCTTGCTTTTTTTATTTTTATTTTAGGCTTATTTATCATAGAGTTGCGAACAGTATTGTGAAATATATTTCCATGTGAAGGATGAGCCCCATATCCTTGCAATGAATTCAGACCCCACGATGAATAGAATTTGTTTGCAATACATAAGGGCATCTTTAGGTAGACCTTTACATGCATTTAATTCTATGTCTGATACTGATCCCTAATATGTTTGTCTGTGTCTATTTTTGAACCCGACATATTTGATAAACACCGCAAACAATCTACTGGATCTGTTTAACCTCACAATAAAAAGTACTTTGTTTGCTTTCAGTCACATTTAATGCTAGACAGTAATACACCTACATGGTCAATACAATCACCCCCTAAATATCTAAGCATACTTGTCTGATCTTTTTGAAAATTTACCCTCACAAAAATCTTGCTTCTTATCTCATTAGGCTTTTTCAGTATTTCTTGCATCCTAAAATTAAGATTAAACCTTTCCTTTGCATTGGTTCCGGAATTGTTCCCATTTATGTCCTGTGCCATTTCTCAAGATGTATTACTTGGGAGGGATCAGAAAGTACATGATATATTCACTGAGGTTTACCTCATCTCCTTGAGTAGCATTTTTGCTGTTTTTATTTTACAAATTAGATGAATAAAAGAAAAATAATTCTAAGTGGGTTCAGTTTTATGCGACTGAGTTTTGTTCTTTAATAAACAATCAAGAAATTTTATTGGAGAAGGAACTAGGAAAGATTGAGACTGAAGAGTCCTAGGTGAACTTTGCCAGTACCCATCCGCATCTCACCTCTGTTTAATTGTTCATGCCATCTAGAGGAATCTGAATGTGACTTCAGAAAGAAGAAAACTTGATATGTAATGACTGTTATCTTCTCTTTACACCGACTGATATTTATTATTTCTGAGGAGATTTTATGCTCTTGCTGGAGCAAAATGTACATTTGCTCCTGTAGGTAAACCGCCAGCTAGGATTTGGGGTTGTAACCAACTCAACCTAGCCATTAGCTGAAAAACAATAAAAGAAATAATTTAATTGAAAAAACGCTAGCTAGGATTTGTTTTTTAAATTACTCATCCAATGATTCTAAGTTGAATCGGCATAACAAATTCGTCTTAGTGGGTCTTTTGCTGGAGGGAGCAAACATACAATTTGCTTCCACATGAGCGCAATGTAAGTGCCCTGCTTGTTTTTTTATTTCCTTGGGTAAATGACAAGATCTACCCTTCGCGCAAGTTGTTCCCAGTAGGAGAGGGTTCTTTTTGTTCGAAAGTTAAGTACATTGATGCAGCTCACCACTAGTGTTGAGTTTAATGGTTTTTCCCATTTGCAGAACAGAAAAGAATAATTGATTTAAAAACTGGATGTTGACGGTTGTTCGATGGATTATGAAAAGCCATATTCTGTTGGGTCATCTCTGTCGAATAAATAATGGATGGTCATGGAGAGAGACCAGGCTAACAGAAAATGGCATCACCCAACCTTGTCCCCCACTGTCTCCATCACCATCGATCATTTTATTGGACCGTAACTACCCATTGGACTATGATTTCCTATTCCATCACATTGTATTATGCTTTCTTTTAATTTTTTTTTTTTTTTTTTAAATCTATACTTTGTGTAGGTTGAGGTTGAGAGAATGAGGGGTCGAGCGCATGAGAAGCTGATGAACAAGTTGGCAGCGGCTCGGCACAAGGCTGAGGAGAAGAGAGCAGCAGCTGAAGCCAAGAAGAATCAACAAGCTGCTCGAACTGCTCAACAAGCCGAGTACATTCGAAGAACAGGGCGAATACCCTCTTCTCTTGTGTGTTGGACTTGGTGTCGTTGAAACTGAGAAGCCATTTTCTTTGTAATTCATTGTTCACAAGGCTTCTTGGTAATGCACGTTTCAATGGGGCATGCATCCTCTATCATGAGCGTCTCTTTCCACTTTCCACTGAATTCGTTTGCCTCTAGCTCTAGATGTGGCTTTGGCTCTTTGGTCATGCCTTTTGGTGTTTCCATCAATGTCATGAAATTTTGGCTTCAGTAGGATTATGATTTTTCATAAAATGAGCTATACCTAGATTTGATTTTCAGAACTAAATGCAGAACTCTCTCTCTCCCTTTAAATCCCACTCTCTTGCACTCTCTTCCACACTCTAGAGTAGTGAGAAACTTCATTTTGTAAAACAAATGTTATGGGCTCATAAAGTTTGAGTCTGGTTATACGAGCAAACGGCTCAGCAGGGAAGCAGTAACTGTTGTTCCATCGATTCTGCTTGCAGATGCTGTGAGCTTCAGATCTCTCAAGGGGTGATCCTGATTTTTCAAATAAAATTGCTTCTCAGTTATATTTCTTTATTTTTACTTTGATTCATGCATCCTGAAATATGAAATAAATTATTGGATGAGGTTTTTATGAGTCAGCCAATTGTAAGTACACATGCCTTGTTATCATTGGAGCCCTTTCCCAACAATTTGGGGTTGGCATGGGGACACATGCCTCCCCTCTCTAAAATTCGCCTGAAAGGTGAATGTTTTATTCAAATTTTTAGTGATTCATGATCTAAGCTGAGGTGATCAAGAATATTAAAAAAAAAAAACTCAAAATTTTAAAAATTTAAAATCTGTAGGAAAGTGTTTTTTACTGTCCAATTGGTATTTTTATGACATCAATAATATATTCTTGGACGGGAAGTATGAGCATTGCAGAGAATAAAATATAGCACAAGACGCAGTATTCTGAACTTGAGAATCAGTAATTCAAAGAGTTTGTTTTTTTATTTTTAATTTATAAATCACCCTTTTTGTCATTAATAAGATGAGGAAAATGTGCAATGAAATAAGGAAATGACCAATTTTAGGATTGAACCACACAAGCGTAATAAACTCGTTCCTGTTTATCTAAAGTACTGGGGTTTGCCTTGGAACTACATTAAATAAAAATATTTTGAATTTTGTATGTTTATGATTCAAAAGATCAAGTATACTGTTGTACATCTTCTAGGTGGGTTATAAAAAGGTTGGTTCCGAAGTTGAAATTTCGAATTGTTTCTTCCCTTTGTATGTTTTTAAAGTGAATGGCTGGTTTGGAATTAACCACCTAGCAACAAAAAAAGTAGTAGTTAAAAAAGTATTATAAAAAAAGACCTAAATTTTCTTTTAACCTGTACCAAGCTGGGTCAAGAGATAGATTGTGCTAGGTAGGCAATCAATGTAAAATTTTACCATACGTAATCATAAATCTTGAACATGTTAGGCAACTTTTAGTCTTACTAATAATATGGCTTTTGATAGAGAAAAGTGGAAGAAAATGATTCATGTAGCCGTTAAATAATTAGGGTAAAGCTTGGATGGTGATGATGATGAACTTTAATTTTTAAAATGGAATCTTGAGCCCTAAATAAAAAAGCCTCGATTTGCAACTTCAAGTTTTGAATAAAAAATATTATAAATAGAATAAAATTACTATAAAGAGATGGTTAAAAATATAAATAGGGTGAAGTTATTTGTAAAAGTCGTAGATATTGCATATCTTTTAAGACAAGATAAAAAAGTAATGCTTCTCTTAAGATAGTGTGGGATCTATAGGGTATAGAAAAAAATAGACTGTAAATTAATGTATGAATTGTGGAAGGGTTAGGTTTACATAAGGCGCCCTCTTTATACTTTAAAAGCGAGGCATCTTTAAAATTTTACCTTGAGATATTGGTGTGGTATCAAAAATATTACGATGGCTTGAAAATCTATTTTCATCTTTAGATGTAAAAATTTAAAATTTTAAAATTAATATAGATTGAGCAGATCTATAAATATTTAAAATTTTTTGAAAATAGATGGTCCAATAAACTTATTATAATACAATATATATTATTTTATTTTATTTTTTTATTTTTTTTATTATAATACAATATATATAACTTTATTTTATTTTTTATATTTTTATATTTTTATTTATTTTTTTCTTCTAGTTCAATACATTGAGATCAAGGAGATCAATTGGTAGATTTTCAAGTGGCAGAACACTCTCTTCTAGAAGATTTACCTCAATTAATAATATATGTTATGTTCGCCAATGTGAGATGTTTACTTGTTTTAGTACTAGAGTTCAATCTTATAATTAGATTTCATAAAGAAATGTTGTAAAAACCGACCAAACTGGACCTCCCCATATGAACCGGAACCGAAAAGATGTGAGCTGGTTGCCTATCCGGCCCTGTCGCCGGGTCCGCCATAGTGGACCAGATGGTCCGTTAGTTCTTGTGATGCCCTTTTTAAGACAATACTTCTGTGCCTCATCTATGAAAAACTATTTCATACGGGCTGGAACGCATGACTACATATGCGCTTCAAAAAAAGTGCAAAGCATCCATCTTATTAATATGGATACAAGTAAGTGTTCCATCTGGAAAAATAATGGAAATAAATGGTCCAAATGTTTTCTTTTTAGAATTATTATTTTTAATTTTTTAAAATTTATTTATTTATTCATATTCATGATCTCCATAGTTTAAGTGTCTTTAAAAATTAAGTCCAAAAATCCATCTCAAAAATAGATTATTAATAAACGCGCATTTCTATATATGCGGGCTTGGGATCGCTCGTATATTCACTTGGTCATTATAAATCCTTAGGGGTACTTAGTAAAGAGAAGAGTAGGGTTTTATTGAAGTGAAAGCATGAGAGACGGAACTCGCTTCGCGGGTTTTTTGCTATCTCTCAACCAAAAGTCGACAGTTCTTGGGACTTTTTCCTGGCGAATTTCTACGGCGAATCCGGCCATCAATCCTCCCTTGTTTTGAGCCTCAAGTAAGTGTATTCAATCTTTTTGTTTAGTTGTCTGGTTAGTTGTTTTGAAAAAAAGGAAAACCTCGGATTTTTTTTGGGTTTTTGAAAGAAGTTTTGTAATGAACCTTGGATCTTTTGATTATTGATCATTGATTCTCATTCCAATATCCAATATGTGGGGTTGCTTTTTCATAGTTTTTTTCACATGAAAAATATCCTCTTTCTGTGGGTTTTTACATGCTTTTTTTTGTGGGTTTTTATGAGCAAGGCATTTCTGTTTTATGCTCTGTTTTGCTGTGAATGATTGAATGAACTATGAAGTTCATATTATTAGGGTTATTTTTATTTAGGGATAATTGGATATTAGGAATATTTTCATTTTGAGCTCACCATTTATCACTTTGAAATTCATATGCTGATTTTTCAAAATAGTGAAAAAACCACCATGAAAGAGATTAAAAAATTTAAACATATTGAAGCGCAACATGAATCATTGACTGAAATTTTCGTTTATTGGAAATTTTTATTTATTCGATTTTTTTCTTATTTTTCCACAATTTTCTCTGTCCCCCTTTTTCCTTAATTTTCTTAACAAAAAATTTTAGGTTTTTGAACCAGAATAGGTCCAAAACTAAAATTGGGGTTTTGAAACAGGACAGGTCCACAGTTTACCCTAGACTCCATAACCAGCTCTGCACCCCTTCAAACTAGAACCAGCTCTGCGCCCCTTCAAACTAGAATGGCAGGTGGAAAGATGCAGAAGAAGAGGCCTTCAATGGCTGAGAAATACCATGCAGGTACTGGAATTCAATTCCACAAATCAAAGGGACAGCACATATTGAAGAACCCATTGATAGTTGATAGGATTGTTGAGAAGGCGGGGATCAAGAACACCGATGTGGTTTTGGAGGTGGGGCCTGGGACTGGAAATTTGACAAAGAAACTTTTGGACGTGTGCAAGAATGTTGTTGCGGTAGAGATGGATCCTCGCATGGTGCTTGAACTTCAGCGTCGGTTTCAGGGCACCGGCCCCTCTGATCGCCTCAAGGTATTTGCTTGCTCTCTGGTTCAATTACTGTTGGGTTTAGAGAGACAGCGACAGCGAGCTTGTTCCCTGGTTCTATTAGGAGAGAGAGAGACGCTTCTCTCTAGTTCAATTAGCGTTGGCTTGAAAGAGAGCTCTAGTTCAATTAGTGTTGGGTTGTTGAGAGAGAGAGAGAGAGAGAGAGAGGGATGTTGGGTTGCGTATGTGAGAGAGAGGGAGTCTTTCTGTCTAGTTCTATTAGTGTTGTTTGAGAGAGAGAGAAGAGAGAGAGAGAGAGAGAGATGGGGAGAGAGAAAGAGAGAGATGGGGGGAGAGATAGAGAGAGAGAGTTTCCAAAGTCTCTTCAGTTGGATTCTTGAATTTGAAGGAATTAGGTTTGTATTTTGTTGAACAGTTTATCTTATGCTAGATTAGAACCAATAAATTATAGTAGTCTAATGGTTTATGCAGATGTGCTCTTTAACAATTGATCATAGTAGTCCAATGGTTTATGCAGATGTGCTCTTTAACAATTGATCATAGTAGTCCAATGGTTTATGCAGATGTGCTCTTTAACAATTGATCATAGTAGTCCAATGGTTTATGCAGGTGTGCTCTTTAACAATTGATCTTAATTGTCCATCTTAGGAAATGGTTTAAAGATGCCCCTTAGACTACTGAGTAACCATATGATTATAGATATTTTTCTTCAAACCCAAATGTTTTTTTGGGTTGTAATGGTGGGATTGGAGGGATGCGATTTCAGGAGCCCATAAGGCTTTAACTCTCCAGCTTTAAATGTGATATCTATAGAAAATTTGTTTCTAAATATTCGCTTCGAATATAATGACTCAAAAATTTTCTCTTTGAATATGCAGTATTTAACTATTTACCGTTGATACAAGGAGGTCACAATTACCTACAACCATACGATGCGAAATCTGATAGCTTGGGTGTATCACAAAGTTCGAGAAAATTTCTTTTGAAGTTTGAGCTTGGTCAATGATATAAATGTAGCCATCGAATTTCACATCAAATGGTCAAGTTTAATTGTGACCAACTTGTACCAAAGATAAATGGTCTCATTGTATACTTTTCCATCTTTAAAAATGTACATTTTCAAATCTCCAAGAACCAGCTAAATTGCGTCGCCCAAGAATCATGATATTACTGCATTTCAACTTTTTGGGTTATGTTCAGCGCAATCTTCAACACATGGCAATGTTGGAACCCGTGGGTATCTTGAGAACAGTTTTAAGCCATTTCCTGTTGTGGCGCAGTCCTCAATTTCGACTTTTCTTTGCAACTGCTAAAGAAGGAACCAACACTTCACAAATTGAACATTTGTTTCAATGGGGTGTGCACTGGTGAAAGCATGAGAAGTTTGAAAAGAACGGTTGCCATGAAGTTGGACCGCTTGATATACTAGAATTTGCCAACCATCTTCTTAGATAATTCAGTGAGGAATACAATGGATCAAGTCTAGGTTAGAAACAAGAAGCATGATGAGTAAGGAGTAGACCTGGTTAGTGCAAGTGAGTTAGGACATTGTGTCTAATCTTTGTAGAAATAGTGTATTACTGCTCCCTATGAAATGCCTGTTGGCCAAGAAGAGATATTTTCTTATATTTCCTTTTGAGTGAGCGAGTTAGCTTGTTTATGAGATAGACGTCGAGCCTTAGACGTCTTTCAGTGCAAACTGGATGTCACACCATTAAGCCAAAGGCCTGGTTGGCAACCATGAAGAGATATGGTGCATGATTCATTTGCAATCAACAAAACATCATGGAAGCGTTATGGTTTTTTTATTGTGTTTTTTACTCCCATGTATTGACTTACATATTCTAGAGTGTATGTGTGTGCGCTCCCCTTGTGTTCCAAATTGTTTAGCTCATTTGCTAATTGGCAAAAATTAGGGACTCACACAAGTCAATTTGGCTTGGGATGAAGCCCCATTTCTATGATTCAGCTGAGTCCAGCTGAATCTTATATTTTCATGGTCGAGTCTTTCCTGTGTCTAACCAAATTCAATCAACTAGGGATCAAGCGGAATGCCTACTCTGTTGCAACGTTTAAACCATGCATGTTACTACAAGGGTATTACATTTGCCATTCTTACGCAGGACATACATAAATTTATATGCACATATAGGTGCTTACATAAATGCCTAAATTATGTTGATAAGTTGATGCCTATGTCCAGTGAGTATGGGGTCATTTTTTTTTTTTTAATGCGTCTTTGCTGAGATTTTTTATTTTTTTTTGTTGGGGTGATCGTGGCGTGGAACGTGCAGATAAGTGGTGATTATTATATTTGGCATTTCATGTATTAGAGAATGGATGTGTTTCTTGGTTAGGGGGGTCTTAAGTTCATCTTCTTTCCCCTCCACTACTACTCGTCCTTCGAAAGCATTTCAGTTGCTTTGATGCCTTCTCAATGTGTCTATTTAATGTGAGTTCAGAGGATGGGCTGCAGGTGGAGAATAAGAGGAAAGGCAGCAACTTTATCTCTTGAAATATGCCTTTATTGTTTGATTTGGAGTTGAAATATTAGTTAATCTATTTATACCATTCACATGGGTCAGAAAACAGTGGGTAATATTTAGAAGAGGATAGGAGGGAATATTTACCTAAAATACCCTTTTCCAGAAAGTACCAATACAATAGGTGTGGCAATCTGATGGGTGTGACCCGAACCAGGTCCCAGTCCATGTTTTGGACCCTATTGAATCAGGTGGGGTCCAGGTTGTGGTCAACCCGACCCTAAATATATGAACAATATACTGAATAATATAAAATAATTTTTTTTGTTCTTTTATTAATTTCTAGACCCGGGTTCTAATGACTTGGGCAGTTGGGCCTGACCCGGGTTCTAATGACTTGGGCAGTTGGGCCTGACCCGGGTTCTGGACCCTTTGGGGACCCAGACCAGACCCATTGCCAACCCCTACAATGCAATTTTTAATGGTATTTTTGTAAAGTTAAAAATGAAACCTCGTATTCTATGGATTTCCAGGTGTTCCTCTCACTCTACCTGACTTCATCTCTCCTCGCTCTCTCTAAATATCTGTCTACACCTACACCTCTTCTCTCTCTACTTGCCATCTTTCTCTTCCTCTATTCGCATCAATCCTTCTACTCGCTGTCCCATCTTTCCCTGCACATAGGCTTTCTTGCTGCAGCCATTACAGTTACTAAAACCAGTCCCCTATGGCTGAGAGCCTCTATTTCTCATCTTCCTCCTACTATGGTTTACCTTTTACTCTTTATAGCCTCCTTTCCGTAACCAGCAAGAGAGTAAGACCTGCAATGCCTTCTGCCATTTTCCCTCGTCCCTGCTTTTCACCCCCCCCCCCCCATCTTCTTCTTCTTCTCTTCATTGCCCCTGCACGTCCACTAGTTGCTATCATCATTCCTCATCCTTCTTGCCATTGTACCTCAGCCCTCAATCCCTTATTTTAGAGAAGGAAAAGGGAATAGGGGTTTGCTGTAACTTGCCCCATCTAGAGAGATAAGGGGCGAGGTCAATCTGCTGCTGCTGTGTGTGTGTGTGTGTGTGTGTGAGAGAGAGAGAGAGAGAGAGAGAGAGAGAGAGAGAGAGAGAGAGAGAAAGAGAGGGAGGGAGGGAGAGGGAGAGATCAACCTTTCTCTCTAGTTCAGTTGGCGTTATTTTGTGGGAGAGAGAGAGAGAGATCCATGCATATGGTGTGGCCAGTGCTTATTCACTTTATGTTTTTAATTTATTGGTGTATTTTAGCATCATAACTCCAGCACCAGGACTCCAGTTGTGTTACCAACTTTATGCCCACAGCTAGTTTAATGATCTCAAATGTGTAATACGTGAGCACATATCGCGAGTATATTACGCTATTAGATCATGTGCACACTTTAATAATTGTATATACAATGTAATACATGGTGCCCACATTTATTTACCAAATATTGGTCTACTTGTATTTATTTGTATTCCATTATATATTAAGCATTGAGACCAACATTATTCATTGTTTATGTCTGCCTTTGCATTCTATATTCCATGAAATGCATCATTTGGACTCTATGATTGTAATAGAGCAAATGAGGTTTCAGGTTATACAGAGTTTTGATAATGGTTCATGCGTGTAATGCTTATCACGAATTTTTTCTGGAGTAGGTTGTAAAACTCACTGTTTTCCTATGATAGTGTAGCCATTCAATACCGGAATAAGCTTTATGTTAGTTTATTTTATTGTTAAAGACTAGTGTAACTGTATGATCTCGATCTGCTGGAGCTCTCTAACAACACCTGCAACTTGTCAGGTTATTCAAGGTGATGTTCTCAAATGTGAACTGCCATACTTTGATGTCTGTGTGGCCAACATACCCTACCAAATATCGTCTCCCCTTACTTTCAAGCTTTTGTCGCACCGGCCCATGTTTCGCAGCGCTACCATCATGTTTCAGAGGGAGTTTGCCATGAGACTTGTTGCAAAGCCAGGAGACAGCCTTTATTGTCGTCTTTCTGTTAATACCCAGCTCCTTGCTCGAGTCTCTCACCTCTTAAAAGTTGGAAAGAATAATTTTAGACCCCCGCCTAAGGTGGACTCCTCAGTTGTAAGAATTGAGCCTCGAAAGCCACTTCCACCTGTGAGCTTCAAGGAGTGGGATGGGCTCATTCGTCTTTGTTTCAGCCGAAAGAACAAGACTTTGGGCTCAATTTTTCGTCAAAAATCTATACTTTCCTTGTTGGAGAAGAACTTTAAGACTGTTCAGTCTTTGCAAGAAGGAATGGCTGATGTCTCCATAGGTGATGCAGCTGTATTGGGCGATACTTCAGGGGACTTGAGCCTGGAAATTGATGAAGCCATGAGAGATGACGACGATATGGAGGTTGAGGGTGATGACATGGAAGCCGAGGCTTCTACTTTCAAGGATAAGGTGTTGGGTATCTTGAGAGAGGGAGATTTTGAAGCGAAGAGGTCCTCAAAACTCACTCAAGTGGATTTCCTCTACTTGCTCTCTTTGTTCAACAGGGCCGGTATTCACTTTTCCTGATGCACGCCCTTTTGCTTGAAGTTCTTTTCGGCGTTGCTTTTGAGCTCCATTTGAGTGGAATAGGTTTCGAATTTTGTACCACTAGATTCCCGGTTTTGCAGTATTTGAGTATGAGATTTTGCGTTGCAGTTGTGAAATTTAGAATGTCGGGAAAGAGGTTGGCGTTAGCCAAATTAGTCAACATTTATATGTTTCGATGCAATAACAAAATGTTATTTGTAACAAGTAGTTTTGTTAGTTGGTTAATCGTTCACATTTTATTCATGAAATGGGTTGGATTGGTATTATTCTGGATATGGCAAAATCATTCTATTAGATCGAATAAGTACATTAAGTACTTTGTGTCAGAATTGAAAAAGTCTATGGTTCGAATTTTGAGTATTCTCTTATGTAGCACCTTTTTCAACATTGAATCCTTGTATTTTCAGTTTTGTAAGTTTAAATACACAAAAATATATATGATGCTTGTTGAGAATTGTTTCGGGTGTTCAGACCAGCGATCCACTGCCTGATCTTATCAATGGATGGTGGCCCGTTAGGTATAGCTGCTGACCTTAACCCTCTATGGGCGGTAGAGCATCCCTATTATATTTTTGGCAATGTTTAAAAAAATAGATAGGCAAGCTGAATCGATCTCAAAATTCATGTCAGATTGGTGGATTGGCGAATCCGACAAGAAAATCGGGCTTCAAGTTTCGGCCCAAAAAGATTTTAAAAAATCACTAAATTACTTTTAAAATCTAGTTTTTTATGTTTTCAAAGAAATTTGGATTTTTTTTTTTTTTTTTCTTTTTTCTTTACATCCTTTTGGAGTTTCCTTTTCCCCTTAATCGGCCTAAAATTTACAGACGGACCCTGAGAAGAGCAGCCTTTTGGAGTTTCCTTTTCCCCTTAATCGGCCTAAAATTTACCGACGGACCCTGAGAAGAGCATACAAATGGTGCAGAACTTTTTCAGGATAAAGGGGTCCAGCGAAAATTATTTAGTCTCAAATTTGAGCTTAATCCCACATCAAATGGTCAAAATATAGCCCCTCAAATTTTACGATTTGGGACGATAAAGGGTGCTCCCTCTATCGACTCCAAATTTACAAACAGCCCCAAGAAAACCGACCGTTGTTCATGGGAGAGAGGAACAATGCTGAGCTGAAGTTTCGAGTTTAAGGTCGATCCAATGTCGGGAAGTAACTTTCTAAAGCAATATTAAGTGGACTATCAAAGGACCACAAAACGTTTGTAGAAAACTGCACAATGTGACCATGGTCTAGCAATTAAGAACAATTTTCCAGCAATGTGCAAGTTCTCTTCCTCTTAAAGTTTTGACTGTATCTCATGATTTTCCAAACGAACTCAAATTTTGATATGTTTTTTCCCACTCAGCAAGTTCTATTATATATATCGAGGAGGTTCCTAAAGTAGATTATGGTTAGATTGAAGGAAAAAGTAAGGGGTTGAAAGTGCATTATGGTTATTTGAAAGTGGATTCATGTGCAGTAGTAGTTGCCATGACTTCGATGTTCTTCATAAGCAGTGCGCTATATCAGATAGCAGACCACAATTAATTGGGAAAAGTTATGATGATGATGATGATTTTTTACTTAATCCCCTTTCACTGTTAAATTGGTATTGGGTTAAAAAAATGTTGGCCCCATAATAGAGAGAAGTTGCTTGAAAAACAAGGACAATTTTTTTTTTTTTTAAAAGGACCCAATAATTTGATCATATTATTTCTTAGAGTTTTTAATCCACATTCCTACTCAACGTTTTAAGGATAATTCCACAAGATTTTGGTGGTTGATCGTCAAATAACATCCAATAACCTGTGAAATTGGAAGAATTCTAAGGGAGCATGGAGTGTTCTTGAGAAGTTGATGCCGAACCTATAAGATGATTATAACTCCCTCAATCTTGGGAGTTTTTTATCCAAATTTATCATAAAATGATGATGGAAACTTTTTCCACAAAAATCCAAGAGAAAATTCGAACAAAAACTGCCAAGATCAAACAAGTGGGAATTAGATGCTAAGGGCATGTTCACGATATTTTAAAGTTTTAACCACTCAAACTGTCCAATTTTTTGCCCAATCATCCATCATCTGGGGACCGTTATTGAGATCCCCATGCTTCTTATGAACTCTACATAAACCCCTTAACCCCAAGGTTGAGAAACTTTTAATAGGATGAAATAAAACTCGTGCCCTCCTAATTTAGGGTTTCTATACCCAAATGCCCTCTCCCAAATTTTCAAATTTCGGGAATACCCTTAAATGGATAAGAAAATATCCCAGAATTCCTCAAAACATCCAAAAGTCCTTAAAATCCCAAATTACTTTGGCTATCCTTAGCAAACCCCGAAATCCGTAAACACCAAAGTTGAAAGGTACAGCAAGCCAACAAGATTGAAAGCTAGGAAAACGGATTTTTAGAGCAGATCAACCTCAATTGGCAAGAGTCACCAATACCGGTACTGTGACACACCATCTCTACTCACATATCTCGAGCAAAGCGGGGCCATATTCCCTGCAAGAGACTTGGCATTAAATCTTCACTCGGTGTATCGACATATCGAATCGAGCGAGTGGGCTTCCCTTGATAACATAGAGGATCTGGCCACACCCAATTTGGGAAATTCACGAACCCACCCCCTCTGCAAGTACTTCGGTACTCATATGTAACAAATTGAATATTGTTCTTCCTATTTGCGTGCATTCTTTGATTGGAGTCAGATTTTCAATCTAAAACACCTAATCACACACGCAAGCTCATGTCTCTCTCTTAAGGAAAAAATTTATATAAAGTATCAACCTTATATTGTACAAGTAAGGTGACTGAAAAAACCCACTAGAGAAAGTTGTTCTTATGTTAGAAAACCTTCAAATCAATCGAGATTCATAGACATGACCAAAAAAAGGATTTTTAATTCTAAAAATAGTTCATCTTCTAATACATTATCTGAACAGTCTATTTCAATATTTTCAAGTGTTTATAGATCTGCTTGATCATCACCAATTTTGGAACTTTAAATTTCATAATTACATGAAAGCATAGATTTTCATATTATTGCAAGGCTTTGCGGTAACGAAACTACATTATAGGCATAGTTTGAGGTACACCATACTTCAATTGTATAAGGTTGACACCTTATACAAACCTCACCCTCTACTAATATACCTAAAACTAGTTAAGATTTTTACGTATGAATATAATTTGTCCTTTGCTCTATGTATTTGTTGGCATGTGCATGAAAGTAATATATATGCATGGATTACTTGCCTTTAAAGTAGTCACATATTTATTAGAATAAATTTCAATTATGAGAATTATAATCAATATGGCACTCAAGATACTATAATATGCAATGGAGTGTAGTGCTCTTACTTTTCAAAAGATAGTTCACTCTTCCTAAGATGCATACGACCAAGCCATTGTGAGATTTGGTTCGAATGTTGAGGCTTGAGAGTGAGACCAAGGCTTAAATTACGGGCCGTTGCAATAAAAGGGGAATTTATCAAAGTACTCATGAGGGATGAATATAACAACTTATCTATTCCTTTAATTTTATTTCAAAAGAGGAGCGATTTGTATAGAGTTGAGGCTCTAAACAATCAAATTACAGCACACCTTCAAATAATGTGAGAAATGTGGTTTCGATATTGGAAATCTTTGTAAAATTTTTAAAATATATTTTCATTTTTAATAATAAAATTTAAAGCTTCAAAAATAGTGTAGATCGAGCAGATCTATGAAAAGTTTAAAATCTTGAAAATTGACGGTCTAAATTGCCTTACAAGATGCACTATTTCTAAAACTTGAAATTTGTTTTTTTTTCTCATGTTCATTTATCTTGATATCAAGATCATCAATTAGAGGATATTTGGACATCAAAACAACCTCTTCTGATGAAATTTTTTAAGTGGGCTCTAATTTGATTGTTTAGAGCCTCGGCTCTATGTAAACTTTTCCCTTTCAAAATACCCATATAAAAGCACGTGATCTTGAGTTGGAATAGTTGTAAATAACTAGATCTTGATTTGGAATAGTTGTAAAAAGCTAAAGTGTTAAATAGTTCAACTCTTATGAGTATTTTGAACAATTTTCTTAATAAAAATGATGGCCATTGTAAAGGAAATGACCTTGCTTGCGACATTATTTAAAGGTAATGGGTATGAATATAGGTGTAACAAACGATTTGGGAACTAAATAACGACCTTTGTTTTGTATGTTTAAGAATCTTTTGCATGTTTAAGAATCAAGAATTGGATAACAATTGTTAAATTTTTCCTTACTCTATTCCATGCTCAGGTAAAGAGGTTAGATTCTGCTTGGTAGACATCCAACATAAACTTTATCAAAACTTATTATGAATGGCGGATCAAGATTCGTGTAGCCAACTCCAATTAGTTGAAAAAAGGATTTGACGATGATGATGAATTGGGTAACAATTCGAGCACCTTCTGATTCTACTCTGCGCAACTTGGCCATAGTAGTGAAAAATCATGTAAAACAAAATGCATAGAACTTTAGAATTACCCTAATCCCCAAAGTGAACCCATGACTAGCCTGATTCTGGACAATCCAAGCAATTCTCAACTTGGGACCATCTGGAACCCGGTATCCCTCGGTTCATGGTGCCAAGCCAACTTGACGATCTTTGAGTCGGATCGCCTATTATTCAACCAATGTTATTTTGTGATTTATATGGAGGTTGTCCAAGTTCAACCCAAATCATTTTGGATACGTTAAAGCCTCAAAATCTTTTATTGTTTTCCTTTGCAGCACAAGCAATAAGTAGAGAAAGGGAGATCATATTTACTTTTGTTTAAAATTGAGAGTGAGGGAGATAGAGATTACATTTGAAAGAAAGAGAGAGAGAGCACATATTACATTTGATTGATCGGTAGAGAGTAAGATATTACATTTGATTGATCGGTAGAGAAAGAGAGAATACATAGATGAGAGAATGAGATTATATAAAAGTGTTAGAGAGAGAGAGAGGCTGAAAGATATTATATAGATGAGAAAGAGAGAGAGATATTTACAAATATTACATGTGATTGATCGGTAGTTGGGTCATATTATTGGAGGGGATTTTGGCAATTCTCCAATGAATGTGTTGATGGCATCCAATGCCAAGAAAAACATCAGCTTTTTCCCTTGTAGTGGGTGGGGGGGGGAGGGGTTGGGGTTTAAACTTTTCCTACTGCCCTTTCATGTATTTGATATTATATGATATGGGAGGAGGAGCATTTAAGCTCAAATTGCCACAAACAACTAAAAGACTTTTAGAACCCTCCCTCCAATTTGCATTCCCTTTTTATTGAAAAGTGGAAACCATTTTGTCCCATAGCAAATACACAAAACACTTTCAAGAACCCTAGAGAAGCCTCCCCCCACCCTAAGTCCCTAACATTCAGCCCCGTTCCCCTTTATCACATTGCATGTGAGGGGGTTGGATATGCATTGGGCCCAAAATATCTCTTTGTAGAATGTGGGGTCTTCTCATCTTAATTTGTAGGGCAAAAATGGGCACATTACATGTCCCTTTTCAATATTTTCATCAACCATGGCTATCATAAATGTATGATGGCAATGGGAGAAAAATTGAAAAGCCATGGATGGATCCACTAAAATGGCCTAGAAACCCTAGAGGGATGGGTACTTTTGATTTGGGCCACACAAGCTTGTGAAAAGGGGAAATAATGGAAAAAAGAGAGAGAATTGGTCCAATCAATAGGGCCTCTTGAGCAAGATTTTCCACCGGCAAAGTTTCCTTATTCAGATCTAGGCCGTCCATTTCATTGTTTCCATCATCCAGGAAGTTGGTCTTTCATCGAAATTGGAATTTGCATCAAGTTGGGTCCTTCTACTTTTTGGCAATGTGGGGCCCCTCCTTTTGTGTGTACTATAGAGAGAGAATGAGAGAGACAGATATATCATATTTGCTCAATGAAGGCTTAGTTATGAGACATTCTTTGGATTATGGCTGCTTGGGAGAGAGATTAGGAGACATTCTTTGGATTTGGCTGCTTGGGAGAGAGATTAGGAGACATTCTTTGGATTTGGCTGCTTGAGAGAGAGAGATTAAGAACATTCTTTGGATTATGACTTCTTGAGAGAGATAGAGAGATATCAAAACCCTATATTATGGCAGTTTTTGACATGATGAGCTTTCCCAAACTAAGCACATGATGCTCCCCTTCTTGCATAATTAATGTTACTTTATCCCCACAACATTCTCTTTAGGCTCATAGCTTTGTCAATCCCTTAAGTCTTCCTTTTACACCATGTCAAAGCCCTAACTTTTAATATATGAAAGGGTCCTAAGAAGCCCACGTTGCTGGGGTAGCAGCCGACCAGCAACTAAAGAATTATATGGCACCTAGTCCCAGTAGAGACTATAACATGCCATATTTTAGGAAAAGTATTTAGTGAGTCAGTCGAACTCATGCCTCTACCCTGGTTTTCAAGGGATTTAGGACAAGAAAAACACATTTTTGTTTTTTTTTTTTTTTTTTTTTTCAGATCCAGGAATTTGAAACTCTAAAATTAGTGCACATCTGATGTTCTTTGTAGGACATAAATGTGTGGTCCAAAAAAAAATACAAAATAGACTTTTTTTCAAGGCTCGATATCTAAATCGTTTTTTTATCCAAATTCCTGGTTGTGGGCAAAAATTTTGGATCCAAAATCCATCTCTAAGATGAATCTCAGTGAGGAGGAGACATTGTAACTTATTCACGGGTGCATCTGAATCCTGACACAAATGGTAGAAACCAATTTGAGATTTAAATGGTCGGTTCAGTTTTTACGGCTCTAACATGGCATTTGAAATGTGACTTGACTTTGATATGAAATAGGGCATCATGTTTTCATTTTCAAGTCTCCACCTCACATTGGGATGAAGATAAATTATTTTGGATAGGTTTGTGAGTTTTATTTTGCCTTCCTTTTCAAATTTGTAAAATTGAAAATAAACTTATCATATATAAAGAAAGTTGTTATCATTATTTTCATTTTCTTATAAGGAAATTAGACCATTTTTAGGGGCTTGTGTCCTTGTTTACTTTATGGTACAAGGGCATCCCATATAAATACAATAAGCTAGGATTGGAACAATAGATATTGACCCCACACTAGAGAGGTCCAACCAATTTGCCATTCAAATGTGTCTCCTGCTCTAGCTTACAAGTGGGGGGCTTTATGCACACATGATGTTTGCATATACATATGTTTTTTTTGTCTTATCAATCAAACTTTGTGTTTTAATGTTTTCGCAGAATTTGCATAGAAATTAATCCATTGGTGATGCTTTTTATTTTTATTATTTTTTGTAGTCTTTACGCCTTATCATATGTTGACGTTTATTATTTGGGGAAGTATTTTGTGAGGTGAGAATCTGATGAAGCTGTAATCCAAATCCCGCAGGAAAATGTAGATTTGTTGTTGAAAATCCTTCAAATCAACCATCTCGACCCTAGCAACCAAATAACTAAAAAAGTACTTCAAGCCTTAAATATAGTTTATCTTGTAGTAGCTTTTTTGGATTGTTTGTTTCAATTGTTCACAGATCTACCTGATATGTATTATTTGTAGAGCTTCAAATTCTATAGTCCGGGCAGAAATAAATTTGCAGGATGTAACAAGGGTTTCCTGTGCTAGAACTGCATTTTCTGATAGGATTATAGTTTGACCAAATATTTTGAAGCAAAAATTACATGCTTATTACTTTGTTTACGACTGTATTCTTTCAAAATTATTATTGAGGTGGGTGACCATCCCACTAGTCCAAATGTGCTTATTCATGCTTTTTTATTGGTGGGGAAGCTTATCCATGCTATCCTTCATACAAATGTATGGTTCAATGGCTCCTACCAAAAGGGCCCAGCACGTCTAAAATGCAAGGTGCCTTTGCACAGTCTTAAGGAAGGGTGACACCCTACCTATCCAACACCCTTTTTGAGGCTAAATTATTATTAAAGGAAAATATTATGTGAGTCCACAGATTCATGAGCCTACCTTGGTTTTTGAAGGACTCATGACCTAAAAATACATGTCAAATCATTATAAATTCATTTTCGCCTCAGGTCCATGAATTTGGAGCTTTAAAAATAATGTGACCATGTGAAGAATAAAAGTGAACAGTACAAAAAAAATGGACCATTTTTTAAAATAATAAATTCCATTTTTATATTTTGTTTGGTATTTATGATCTTTGTAGTCCAGATGATAGACCTTCAAAAAATCCAAATCCAAATCTAAAATCCATCTTGAAGATTGGAATTCAGATGGTGGACTCACTGTGACATATGCATCCCCAGACACACATAAAACCTACCCTTATTAAAGGTTGATCAATCATAATCCACCAAGATCAGTAGCTTTTGTTTCCATTGTTTAAGACAGGATTAATCCCTCACTCATTTGTCACTAACAATGTAGCCCAGTATGTCTCCTTCTAGTTTCTCCATGTACATGTGTGCCCACCGTGTCATGTGTGTGTCTAGCCTTTCCATGTTGTGTTTGTCGGCGCACGTTTGTCAAAAGCCATACAAAATAATTTAGAAAACTACTACATCGATTTATTATAAAACTAACTAAATTGACTTAAATTTTACACACATGCATGCAAGTAGGGCTGCCAATGGTCTGAGCCGGGCCTAAATTCGGACTGTTTCGGGCTTTGGGCCGGGTGGGGCTGGGTCACAAGAAAGTTATTGTTCCATGGGGCGGGCTGGCCTAAGCATTTCCTGGCTGCGGGCCGGGCCGGTGGCAGCCCTACATGCAAGTGTTGCCATAGCACTTATAAAACCTAATATCAAATTAGTGGATAGGTTTCATGATATTTGGTACATAAGGCGAGCGGTGGCTTGGCCAAAATGACCGCTTTGGCCCTGTATCCATCCTTTTTTCGGAAGAGATTATGTCACTTTAACATGTTTGCAAATTTTGGCGCCCTTTTATTGTCATTATTTTTTGATGCGTCAAAAATAACATAAAATAAGGAAATTTTATTATTAAAAAAATAGAAAAATTATATAAAAATCCGTTATATTTTACGTTATTACAAATATATCAAATAGTTTCTGTTATTACATGTATGTCTATTTTTTACATTTTATAACGTAATTTTTTTAAAAAGACCACTTTACCTTTTTTCGGATTTTGAATAACCAAAAATACCCAAATAATTAAATAAACTTCTTCTCTATTTTCAGATGTACCCCAATTGTTTAACGTTAAGTATAATTTTTTCGGATGTTGAACATTTGAATTTAAGATATTTTTGGATGTTCAACATCCGAAAATACCCTGATAGTTGAATAAACCTTCGTCTTCTCTGTTTTCTGATGTTGAACATCCAAAAATCTCTTAAATTCGGATATTCAACATCCGAAAATGTTATACTTAACGTTGAACTATCAAAGTATTTTCGGATGTTGAACATCGGAAAATTCCTTAATTTCAGATGTTTAGCATCCGAAAATAAGAAATTTAACGTTAACTTTATTCCTATTTTCGGATGATGAACATTCGAAAATCCTACCAATTCGGATGTTCAATATCCGAAAAATAGTAAAGTGGTCTTTTTTTAGAAATTACGTTATATAAGGTAAAAAATAGACATACATGTAATAATGGAAACTATTTGGTATATCGGTAATAATGCAAAGTATAACAGATTTTTATGTAATTTTCTCAAAAAAAAAACCTCAATTTTCAATTATTTAGCATTTTACACTAATCAAAATAATGTACATTTTGAAGGACATTTTAGAAATTAATCAAAATGGATAGTTAAAATATTAAATAGTCAATATTTAAGGTGCAATTTGATAAATTTCTCTAAAATCATCATCATCATCAAAGCTTTATCCCAACTACTTGGGGTCGGTTGCATGAATGTTGCCACTAATCTGCTCTATCAAGGGTTATACCCTTAATCAGATCACAATTCATTATATCCATTCTCACCACTTCCATTTATATCTTTTTGAGCTTTTTCTTGTCCTTTTAGAGCCTTTTACTTGAACAAAATCATCATTCCTAACTTGCACTATTCCTGGTCGACATTGTATAGAGCCATACCACCTAAGTTTACTTTTCCCTATCTCATCATCTATTAGAGCTAACCCTAAGTTCTATACGATATATTCATTCTTAAATCTTCCCTTTTATATCTTTTCACTCATCTGTCTCAATATCATCATCTTAACTACTCTCATTCTATAGATATGTTCTTCCTTAACCGCCTAACATTCTATCCAATAAAATATAGTTGGTCTTACAACCATTTTAAAATACATATTTGGGAACTCTTGACTTGTTTTATTTGGTTACATTGTTCACTATTACATTGTCCCGAGTTTAAATCCATGTTGACCATAAAAAAAAAAAAAAAAAAAAAAAAAAAAAAAAAAAAAAAAAAACCACTATATAAAATCAAAATCTCTTATAAAATTGCTGTAAGGACTCTCAACCCCGTCTTTTTTATGTCAAAGTCTTTAATAGCTCCGTCTGTGATACTTTTTAGAATAAATGCTCTAAGGTAGGGATATTATTGTGAAAGGAAAGTATATATTATATTTCGGTTGATATGGAAGGTGTACATTTTAATTTATATATTTCAGAAGGGTAGGTATAATATATTGTATTTATGATAAGTTTGGTGTAGTATAAAATTTATTTCTGTTATTGTTATCTGTAATTTGTCTATAAACGACAAGTCTGAAATTTTTTTACTTTTTCATCCATGTTTTTGGACATTTTACAATAAGGTTAAAAAAAATTGAGCTTTTGTTTCTTTCTTACAACCATCCGAAGTGAAATTTGATCGCTGAGATGTGTCATAAAGTTCGAAGAAATTTATTTTTAAGTTTGAGATTGGTCAATAGAATAAATGCACCCACTAAATTTCACATCCAACGGTCAAGATTAATTGTGACCACCTTGTACCAAATATAAATGATCTCATTCTATACTTTTCCTTCTCAATTTAGCCTAATATAAAGGACCTGGTTTCTATGCGGCCAAGCCCGCATATGTATAAATACGGGCCTATTAATCAATTTATTTTTGAGATGGATTTTTGGACTTAATTTTTAAGGACATGTAATCTCTAACATGGAGATCATGAATATAAAAAAATAAATAAGTTTAAAAAGTAAATATATTATTCTAGTAAGAAAACATTTGGACCATTAGTTTCCATTGTTTTTAGATGGAACACCCACTTACATCCATCTTTAAGATGGATGCTTTACACTTTTTCCAGCCCGCAATAAACAATTTTCCTGATTTAAAAGCTTGAGCTTTGAACTGTTCTAAACTAACAAAAAAAAATGAATAAAACTAAATGTGTATGTGGATCGAAGATTAAATTTCAAACCATTTTCAAAACTAGGCCTGGCAATGGGCTGAACTAGTCGTAGCCCTTGTAGGCTTTAGCACACAAAGGGCCGGCTTGGGCCCAACCGGCCTTGATTAGGCCAAAAACACCTTGGCCCAAGGGGCAAGATCAAACAATTTTTTTTTTAAAAAAAAAAAAAAAAGGAAAAAAAAACCACAAAGAAAAAGAGGGCATGGCCGAACTGGGATGGGCTGTACTGGGCGAACCTTGGCCCATGCTTGACCCTGCCCTATGCTCGGGCCATTGTTGCCCGTCACTGCCCTGCCCTCGAGCCAATTTTTGTAGCCCAACCCCTAAGTTTATTAGGGCTAGGCTGGGTTAGCTGGCCCATTGCCACACCTATTCAAAACTTAGTGTGAAAAAATGAATTACCTATAAGCAATTTAAAGGTTAGATCTTTGAACCATTCTAAGCCCCAGATTAAACATGGGTTTGGGTGGTTTGAAGGTTTAACCTTCCAATCGCCCACCATTCATTTTGTTGTGGGGCAAGCAAGGTGGTTCATAACTTAAACCTTCGAACCGGCCTCCAATTAAGATGGTTCGAAACACCTTCAAAATATTGTGCATGGAAACTCTAAAACTTAATAGGTTGATTTTTGGTAAATAAAAAGCGACAAAAAAAATACAATTATCAACAAATAAAAAAAAAATAACAAAACAAAAAAAAAACCAAGAGTTTACATGATTAACCTCAACTGTACATTCATAGGCATGGCAACCGGAATCCACTACATACTCATAAGAGTAAATCACATATTTTGGACACTCTGCCAATAAATATCACGTATCGTTTTTTATTCTCTTTGCTTCTAACAACTATTACTGAGCACACAAGACAGAGATGCAAGAGCAATATGAAATCGACTTTCTCTCTAATAAAAAGATACTGCTCAAAATGTCTATGATAACTGCTTCTCTACAATAAATAAACATCTTTCTCACATGAGACACAGGCAAATTGTTTATCTCACTAGAAACTATATTCTCTATGTAAAGGCTCATCGTCCTTCGTATAGTATACCATTGCCTCCCTATAGTGAAAAATCCACCTTTCCCATAAGGCAACCCAAATAGGGCACAAATATTTATCTCCCTCATTCGATATGTATAAGTTTATGAATCTTATAAGAAATAGGAATCCTTATCCCCATTCCAAAATATATATTTCCTAGAGAATTTGGTTTCCTAAAAACAAGAGATATCATATCCTATAAAGTATGAATCCTAATTTGGGAACTTGTTAATATCAATATTAATATTAATCCCAATAGTGTAGGATTTTCTAATGGGGTTGATTTTGGATATCGTCATCTCCAAAAAAAAAAAAAAAAAAAAAATTGTGATTAGAGCCGTTCAAAATCATCAAATGGGGTAGGATGGGAAAAAAAACAAATAAATTGTAAATCAATATAGATCATTACTTAATTAAGTTATGAAAGGGCGGTCTACTTTGACCTACAAATGAAAATTCGTTCCAAGAAAAATAAATTGCCCATCTTTTCACTTACCCTTGAAAGGAGCATGGAGCAACATTTTTTAAAATAAATATCGATGAATGGATAAATGTTGTCAAGCCCAAAAGGAGTAGTCCACGCCACAACTTTGATTCCATAAGTGGCTAATGCTTTAATCTTGGCACCACTGTCATGATCAAAGGGTCGGTGGATTGCCACGTTTTGATCTCTCCATTTTCCAAAATCACTTGGTCAATTTGTGACAAATATTTAAGCATTGCATGAAAAAGTCTCAAATAATTAAAGAGACTGATTATTTTGCCACATTATATTATATTAAAATTTATGACATCTTAAGCAAGTGCCACTAACTTTATTATTTTTCACTCTCTAGTCCACAATTCCATGTTAACTTAGTTTGTATAAACCTGAGGGCATAAAAAATCAAAGTGAGGCGTGCTTTCAAAGAGTATCGCAAGATGTCGTTTCAACACTGAAAAGCTTTACGATGGATTGAAATTTTATTTTCATATCTAATTATGAAACTTTTAGCTTCAAAATTAGAGATATCAAGTAGATCTATAAACACTTGAGAATCTTGGAAATTGACGGTCTAGATAATGCATTACAAATGCACTATTTTCAACACTCAAAGTCCATTATGTTTTTGTGCATGTATCTCAAAGTCAAGATGATCGGATTTGAGGGTTTTTCATCATTGAAACTTCTTCTACTTATTTTTTAAGGTACGCCTTAATTTGATTATTTAAGGGTCTCTGCCTTATATAAACATTTTCTGTATGTAATTAAAGATGGATCAATAGAAAATAGTTCCTTGATTGGGTGTTTTAGTTTTTTTAATATTTAATTGGGTGAGATGCAGTTAAGATGAAGATATTGAAATGGATGAATGGCAATCAAAGAAGGGAAAAGTTTACATAAGGTTGTAACTTTAAAATGTAGAATTATAAATGCACCTCAAAAATCTTTTGGAAAGATTGTTTTAATGTTGGAAAACCCTCTATTTGATCATCTCAACATCGAGATGTATGAATATAAAAAAATATAGTTTTTGGGTCTCATAAATAGTACATCCAGCAACACATTATCTTGACCGTCTATATTCAAGATCTTCATATGTTTATAGATCTCCTTGATTTTAACCATTTTTGGAGTTTAATTTTTTCTAATTAGATATGAAAATAGATTTTAAGATAATCCTTTCAACAAAATTACATGTTATGATAAAATTTGCAGGTGAACCTTAATTGGATGGTTTAAGGTTGCAACTTTATACAAACCACAAGCATAACAGAAAGGATAGAATTTAGATTAATGCATTCAAAGGAGCTTAGGAGTGGCTCCAATAGGTAATAAGATAAAACAAATTCGACTTAAATAGTTTAGTTATGTACAACACCTACTTAAAACAATACCGGTTAGGAGGTACTACTTGGTTCAAGTGAAAGACTCGAAAATAGCATTGGGAAGGGCCAAGTTGATACGGATAAAAGTAGTAAGTATGTATATAGTGACCTATAGTCTGACTGAGGATTGTGGCCCATAATAGAGAGGATTGGCAGGGCATGATTCATATAGCTAAACACAAATAATCGGGATAAAACTCAAATGGTGACGATGAATGTTTAATTGGATATTTTAGCTGTGAATGTAAATTTACTGACTTTGAAAATATTATCTCTGACAAATGAGGGGATTTTTAAAAGTAGACAATTTATGATTTTGTATAGTTATTTGACAATTTTGTATAATGATTTACAACTATAA
This sequence comes from Amborella trichopoda, assembly GCF_054954075.1. Classification (NCBI taxonomy): domain Eukaryota; kingdom Viridiplantae; phylum Streptophyta; class Magnoliopsida; order Amborellales; family Amborellaceae; genus Amborella; species Amborella trichopoda. The sequence goes on from NC_142344.1 coordinate 3,286,466, forward strand.
ATATATTTTGCCTAATCAATAAAACAGTAATTGATTGTTTTGAAAAGATTAGTTGATGTGACTCTCCTCTATTAAATGTATATATCATCCCAACTAATACGCTCTTTTAAAGAAGCGCGAATGTGTAAACCATTTACGCTAGGTACACAAATGCAAAAGGCACCCCTAGTCATTAGATTTCACATGCGAATGTTTGGGGTTTACTTTTTTACAATAAAGTTAAATGGTTTTATTTTAAAAAAAAAAAAGTATATAATGAGACAATTTATTTTTGGTAAAAGATAGTCACAAAAAATCTTAACCATATGAAATTGAGTGGCTGCATTTATTTCATTGACCATACTCAAAGTTTAAAATAAATTTTTTCGAACTTTGTAATACACCCAAGCTATCAGATTTCACATCGGATGGTTGTCAGTAATTGTGACCTCCTTGTACTAAAGGTAAATCTTCTCATCGTATACAAATCCCTTTTTTTTATCCTAGAAAACCGTTAAAGTGGAAATTTCCAATAAAATTTGCATTGGTGCAAAGAAGGAGCTTATATAAGTTTAAATTAAGGAAGAAGTTTATATAAGATTGCAATTAAAGGTCCACCTCAAAAACCCACCATAAAAGGTTGTTTAGATGTTGGAAAATCCTCTAATTGATCATCTCAACATCGAGATGCGTGAATATGAAAAGAAAAAAAGATTTTGAATCCACAAAATAATATGTTATCTTGTTTTCAAAACCATTCAAACTAGTTGAGTCCAAACCAATTTGATTACTAAAAATATAATAAAAATACAATTTTATTATAAAATAATTTATTTAACATTGTTGAGCCAATCAAACCTGCCAACTTATCAAGATCGGGCGAACATTGACTTTTACCATATTTGATTAAAATCAAAATTTGTTTTAGATCAAATTGGACAAAACACCAATCAACCATCCTACCGGTTGGGCCAGACTAATCCAACCTTATCAACAATGATGTATAAATAGGAGGTCCACATTTGAGGTCGTGAGGAGTCCAGAAAAATGACTATTTATTAGTTATATTGTCTTCCCTGCTCATCGAAGGTAAGGCTTGGTCTACACTATTAGTTATATTGTCTTCCTTGCTCGTAGAAGGTAAGCTTTGGTCTACTCTAGTGGTGGCAAACCGTTGGGTCGGGTCTGGCTGAAAAATTAATACTTAAAATATATAATTATATTTGTTTAAATATTAATCAAATATTATATATTTAATATTATTTAAATAATAACACAATTCGGGTTGGTTCCACATGGACCCAGGTCCGAATAGTGGTCAAGTTCAATATTTGGACTAGGAGACAACCACCCAGGGTCCACGTTTTGGACCTATACCTAGAGCGGGGTCAGGTCTGAATCCATTGCCACCCCCAGTCTACACCACTCTCAATGTGTACTTTCTTTGAGTGAATATTTATTGGGTTATTCATGTTATCCTTGTCCCTGAAAAATAATATTTATTGGTTTATTCTATGCTACTCTATATTTATGGCGCCATAATTTTATGCTCTAAAACTTTTTGTTATAAAATATCTAAATATGTTCAAAAAATAATTTTGAAAATAAATAACTCATGTGTTTCAGGAAAGATATTTATGTTATTTCAAATTTAATTACAAGTAAATTTTGAATATAAAATTTTGAATTTGAAAGCAATTTTAAATTATAAATATGCCCTTTGCTAAATTTCAAATAACTCATTTGCTAATATAATTTTAGCTTTGTAAAGGCGGTCAAAAGTTTGTAAGAGAGTGATGTACCTTAAAGTAAGGGTGCGATTTGTATAGGGCCGATGCTCTAAACAATCAAATAAACGAGCACCTTCAAATAGTGTAGAGAAATGTGGTTTAAATACTGGAAATCTGTACGATAACATTAAAATATATTTTTATTTTTAATTATAAAATTTAAAACTTCAAAAATAGTGTAGATCACACAAATCTATGAAAATCTTGAAAATTGACAATCGAAAAATGTGTTATTAGATGCACTGGTTTCAAAACTTGAAATTTATTTATTTTTCTCATGTCCATCCATCTTGATGACGAGATGATCAATTTGAAGATATTTGAGCATCGAAACAACTTTTTATAGTGAGATTTTTGAGGTCGATTCTATTTTGATTGTTTATAGCCCCGGCTCTATGTGAACTTTTCCTTAAAACATTTTATATTACTTGCCCATTTAAGTCATCCATTCAAATACCCTTAATACTGTTTTACAAATAAAAACTCAATGGAAGTAGTGATTAGAACCCGTTTGGTCTAGCCGCTAGACCAGTTTTGATTAGACCAACCATGTCCTATTAACACTCGTACCCACTGGATCAGTTTTGATTAGACCAGCCGTGTCCTAATAACACTCGCAGTACATAAATAGTGAATACCCCATCTTTCCTCTTGTGTCGGCATACCTTACACTCGTATATTAGCGGAAACAAACATGGAAAAGTCTATTCTTATGCAATAGTGTACACATGTGTTGTGTACGATTGGGAGATCACATCTTTCGTTCTGAATAGACATGGCAAATGGATCGTATCCAAGTGAATATATAGCTAGGCCTAGTCTCCATCATTTGGATTCGTATCAAATTTGCGGGGCAGTAAAGCGTGCGTAGGTTGTGTATGGTATGTCATCATCTATCATCTACTTTTAATTAGGGTATGGTTTGTATAAGGCCGAGGTCCTAAACAATCAAAGTAAGGTGCACTTTTAAATATGGTCGAAAGAAGTTGTTTCTATATTGAAAATCTTTGTGATGGCCTGAAAATTTATTTTTATCTGTAATTATGCAATTTAAATATTAAAAAATAGTGTAGAACAGATCTATGAACACTTAAAAATATTTCAAATTGACGGTCCAAAAATACATTACATGATGCAGTATTTTCAAAACTTGAAATCCATTTTTTCTCATGGCCATGCATGTTGAGGTGGAGATGATCAATTTGAGGATTTTTTGGAATAGAAATAGCCTCTTCTAGTGAAATTTTTGAGGTGCGTCTTGATTTGATTGTTTAGCGCCTCACCCCTGTATAAGCTTTTTATTTTTAGTAATAGCCAAAATATAATTTACTCCCATCCATTTACTCCTTTGGGTAAAACCTGGGCTACAATTAATTTTAGGCCTCCAAATTTTGGGGATGTAATATCTTCAATCAATAAACTAATTCATTAAAAAAAAATCATAGTCGAAAAAAAAGAAAAAAAGATTGCCTACAAATAGACAATTTACTTTTTGTACAAGGAAGTCACAACTATTATCACCCATTAGATGTCAAATTTAATGGATTGGGGTAGGTCATGAATTCTGATTTTTTTATTTCTTTTAACTTTGTATTTAATCAATGACACTCTTACAAACCACTCATTTTGAAACCTAATGGACAATAATGATTATGACCTCATTGTATAAAAAGTAAATGATATATTAAAAAAATATTTCTTAAAATGAATAGAGACCATCTAATCTTTAGATAATGAGATATAAGTGTAAAAAAGCTCAAAATTCAATTTTTTTTAGAATGATCATCTATTAATTTTAAAGTGGTTATCCAAAATTTCAAATTTTAAAAAATCATCCCAAGTAGGTCTTCTGTCCGAAGGAATACAAGTAAATTGCTCCCAAGGAAGCATAGTATACATGTTCTCCATAATAGTAGATGAAAAAATAAATTATAATAAATAATCAAAGTAAGCCGTACCTTCAAACTCCGTCAAAAGATGCAATTCTATAATCAATCACCCTGATGATGACTTGAAAATCTATTTTCCTTCTATTTATAAAATTTAAAGTTAAAAAATAGTGTAAATTGACGAGATATGTTAACACTTTTAAAATATTGAAAACGGATGTTTCAAATAATGTGTTATGAGTCACACTACATTAAAACTTTGATATTTTTTTTCTCTACATCTATACATCTTGAGCTCGATACGATCAATTGTTTTTCCTACATCAGAACAATTTTTTTTATGGGTTTTGAGGTGCACCCACTTTGTTTTTTCTTTTTCCTCTTTTGAATGTCTGACACCTTATATAAAAATTAATAGAAATAGAAACTTGCACAAAATTGCATCGGAATCAATTGTACTTTCACTTGCAAAGTATTACATGTATCAGCTGTTTGTCATCATCAAATGAAATATGAACTCCGGTACAAAATTAAGAAAAAACATATAATGAGACCATTTATCTTTGGTATAAGGTGGTCACAATTAATTTTGACCATTAAACATAAAATTGGGTGACTAGATTTATTCAACTAACCAAGCTCAAAGTTTGAGAATTTTTCAAAATTCTCAAACTTTATGACACACCCTAGCTATCAGATTTCAGATTGGATGGTTATAAGCAATTGCGACATCTTTGTACTAAAGGTGAATATCTCATTACATAATATTGCCAAAAACAATCAGGCCAATTTGGTTTGGTTGTTGAGACAAATTCTAATAGTTCGAATTCTTGACCTCCAAACATAAATTAACGATGTCTGCTGCTTGGTTAATTTTACATGCATTTGCAAAAGTTATTTAACTATAATTTATATTCACGGCAGAAGGAATGAGGTTGAGGTTGTCTCTTGATGGTAGTACCACCTGAGCCTCAAACATCGGTCTAGATTTTCATCGTAAGAATTTAAAAACTACTAACTATTTTTACTACCGGTAGGGGCCTGGGCAAGCCACCATGTTTATATGTTACCCATACACGTGCATCAATGTCGACTACTAATGAAAATAATTGTTAACATTAACATAATAATATATTTAGCTTGTCTATCTCTCATTGGGTAGCTCTTGTTTTTTTGGCTTATTCATGTCAAACCCTGGATCACGGGCACCAAACAACACTACATGAGAATGTTTATGTTCTGCCAAGTCTGACCCTTATCGAAACAACAAACAGGCACAAAATGCATGCCAATCTAACGAACGATACATGCCATACACCTCACATGTATGATTCACAACAACATGGGAATACAACACACACAACATGTGTATGCTCCCTAATCACATGCGTATACACCATACATGACACGTGTATGCTCTCCAACAATATACAATGTATTGGGGAAAATGGTTTTATATGGCTGCAGCCCTATCAAAGTAAGTAAAGCCTCACCTTATAACTCATCCAAAATTACAATTCAAATATTGGAAAACCTTTACACCGATCATCTCGACTTGAAAATTATAGTTGAGAAAAAAAATTGGGATTTTTAGCACTAAAATTAATGTACATCGTAACAAATTATCTAGACTGTCCATTTTGTGATAAAAATAAGTGGTCATAGGTCTGCAAGATTGTACTATTTTATTAGTTTCAAATTTTATTATTGGTGTTGGAAATTAATTTTAGAGCCATCATGGAGATTTCTTTTGCCGAAAGTGCTTTACAGACGAGGATTTGAGATGAGGTTTTATTTTGTTTTCATAAAGCCTGGGCCTTATAAAAAGCTTGTTCATATATTGGTCGCCCAAAAAGTACATGGTGGTACTCTGCGAACTAAACATGGGTAAGGTTTGTATAAGGTGCCCACTCGGGGGATATATCTTACGATGGCTTAAAAATCCATGGTTCAATGCTAATTATAAAATTTAAAAAAATAAAACAGCATAGATCAAGTAGATAGATCTATAAACATATGAAAATAAAAAAATAGATGGTCTAGATAACTTGTTATAAGATGAACTATTTTTAAGACTTTAATTTTTTTTTTTATTTATAATTATGTATCTTGAAGTCAAGATGATCAATTGGAAGGTCTTCCAACTTTGAAATTCTTCTTTTTATTGAGTTTCAAGGTGTACCTTCATTCTATAGTTACAAGCAATAATTTTAAAAATGAATCGGTGACCTAGATTAAGCATCACAAAAATCGATTCTGGTCGATGAATCGGTGGTCCGGATCGCCACTTCACTTTGGGAAAAAAATAGCAAATCAACAAAAAATACATGCAAAAATTGTGAATCGGCAAAAAATCAATCCGAATAAGTGAATCAGTATGTTTACTATAGCAAAACCATATTTACTATAGCAAATCGCTAGTTCTCATCTAGACTTGGACGATTTCCTATATATTGACAAAATCGGCACGAGATGATCGATTATCCGGTTGGATCGGGCGATTCCTTGCTAACTGGCTGCAAAGTTACAACCACATATAATTTAATAAAAAATTGCTACTTTGCGAGCTGGACCACATTTCTACATATGTGGTTGAGAAAGTGTAAAGCATCCATCTTAAAGATAGATACAAGTAGGTGCTCCATCTAAAAACAATGGAAACAAATAGTCCAAACTAAGTCTCAAAACTTATTTCTTTATAGTTTTTAAAACTTATTTATTTATTCATAGTCATGTCTCCTATTAGAGATTACATAACGTTAAAAATTAAATCCTAAAATCCATTTCAAAAATAAATTTATAAAGAGGCGCTTTGCCGCATATAAATCGGGTCCTAATTTTTTTCAATAAATTATTTTGGGTGACTTTTGAGGAATTTTTATTAACTAAAAATAGGCCCTCTATTTTTAGGGTGCATTTTTCCTCAAAGTGGTTAATTCCGAAAAAGATGGGTCAGTTCCGGTCATTTGTGCCGACCCCATTATCTCTCTCCCTTTTGTCATTTTTCAAAAAGGCTTGCGTTATTTTCGAATTTATTTAATTCGCCGGTGTCCGTACTCCGACAGCGACCCATTACAAGGAGTGGGGGCACATGTCCCATCACATCAGTCCTGTCTCAGTAAATGAACGGCAAAGATGAAACCGCACGAGCCATGGACGGCTCAGATCGAGTATCGTACCTTAAGTTACTGTTCCCTCTCTCAGCTCTGAAGCTCGGGGTATAAGAGCTCCAAACGAGCATCCTAGAGAGAGAAAATAGTCATTTTTTTTAAAAAGAATTAAAATTTTATGGGGTTTTTCTCAGTAAATGGAGAGCGGGGATGGAGATTTTCTAGGGTTTCTGGATGAGATTTTTAGGGTTTCAGTTCAGCTTTACTGTGATTTCTAGTGAGAAATTCACGGTAAACTTCGTGGAAGCTCTCATGGTGTTGCAGAGCTTTTGTTTCTTGTATTGCCTATGATATTTTTGGTTATTGTTAATTATTATACTGCATTTGGGATTTTTAGTGTTTTGTTTCACTGCTTGGAGGATTTTGTCTTCGATTTTGCCTTGTTTTCCGTTTTGAATCAGAGTAGGCTTAGTGGAAATCCTTTTTACTGTTGTTCCCTGAAACATTTGAGATTTCTAGGGTTAGGATTTCTTAAATTGCTGCATTTTGTATTGCTCGCGCTTGTACAGAGGAGTCATTTTTTCATGTTTCGATGAATTTCACTGTGAATTTGAGGTTTCTAGGGTGGGTCATGTTTGAGGTAAAATGCTTTCGAGATTTCTCCTTGTTTTTTATGGTTTAGAAGCCTTCTTTTTGCAGGGAATTCCTTTTATTTTCATTTTCTGGATATAATGGGAGGGTTGCACTTTCTCTTGAAGCATTGGATGATCTGAGTTTGAGATGAAGCTTTCATCCTCTGGTTCGAATCCTCGTGGGCTTGAAGGTATGCTCAATATTTCCATTTATGGCATTTTTTGGTGCCAAATTGGGGAACTATTTCTTACTTTTTATGAATCTCTGTTTTTCCTCTTTGTCTGATATAGTAAATACTTTTACCTACGATGAGTGTTTCTGAATGTTTAGCTTCATGAACTATCCTGGCTTTGCCATATGCCAGGAAGTGATTTTTTTGCTTTATAATGCTTATATATCCAATGGATTTCTATGGTATTGAATTTGTTTTCATGTAATGCCTTATTAAAACAATAAAACGAGGCTTTTTTTATGGATTAATTTCTTCAGTTTCTCTGAACAAACTGAGGATTGAATGAATTTTGGGTTGAATCATTCTCTTCATTTCATGATCAGTAGCAGGGATATATATTTTTTCCTTTGAACTGGCTTTTTTAATTCTCTATGTTAAGATGGTAATTCTATTCTGTATCAACGTTTAAAAAAAAAAAAAAATCTCCAACAGCAAGTGGTCTAGACTTGCGCAGCGGTCTTAAGAGGTGAACATTGATAAATGGTAGCCCAATATAGTTGCAGAAGCAGTAGAAATAACTCATCCAGTCGTGGAAGTAATGCTAATACTGCTAACGAATACTAGCATAGGTAATATAACAACAGCTGTAATAGCTACTGCTCGTCCTCCTCCTACAGCTGCTGCTGCTACTAAGTAGTAATAATAACAATATTTTTCATATACTGTTCCAATGCCGAAGATCAGTTTAAATTCATCATGCTTTGGTGGATCATATGACAGGAGAAAAGAGATGTTTGAATTCAGAGCTTTGGCATGCATGTGCCGGGCCTCTAGTGTCTTTACCTGCGGTTGGGAGTAGGGTTGTCTACCTTCCTCAGGGTCACAGTGAGCAGGTAATTATTCATATTATTGTTGTTTTTGGGTACTTCAGCCTTGGGAATCAAATTTGGGACTTATAACCATGTTTTCATAAATAATATCAGCACATAATTTCATTCTTAACCAATTAAAGGGAAGGCCGCTTAATTTGTGGTGGCATAACTGTTTTCTGGTTCATACCAACAAAGAGATTCTGGTTTTGGATTCATTGACGTGATATTGGTTTCTTGGGCATGTACCATTTATTGGGGTTTTTGAGTGGTCAGGTTGCGGCGTCAACAAACAAGGAAATCGATGCTCACATACCTAACTACCCCAGCTTGCCTCCCCAACTCATCTGCCAACTTCATGATGTTACCATGCATGTGAGTTATGCCATTTTTTGGTTAGTTTCATTCTAGCAAATGAATAATTAGAAGGGCTAAAGCTCATTGGAATTTCAGGCAGATGTGGAGACGGATGAAGTTTATGCTCAAATGACCTTGCAACCTCTAACTCAGGCAAATTCATAAAACTGATTGAGCTGCTTCACTAATTTTCATGGATATCTTATTCTTTTCTATGGGTAAGTTTCCTGGATATTTTTCTTGAGTTTTGATTATACGCTCTTTCTTTGTAGCAAGAGCAAAAGGACGCATATGTCCCCACTGTACTTGGTTTTCCAAGTAAACAACCCACAAATTATTTTTGCAAGACTTTAACTGCAAGTGACACCAGCACTCATGGAGGCTTCTCTGTCCCTCGCCGCGCAGCTGAGAAAGTTTTTCCTCCTTTGGTATGTTCCTTGTGCAACATATTTTTTCTTGATGGGAATATTTTATCTATTTTCTTTTCAAAAAATGAATAAGCTTTATTAAGAGTTGACGGATAAATGGTACAAAAATTCCAAAAGTGGCAAATAAGCCCAAAACTGAAGAAAATTTTCTCATGGAGTGAATCCCACACCAAATTCCCTTCTCTGATATTTCTACTGGCTAAGTTTTCTCCCAGGAAATGTGCTTCCCTAAGATATGTTGGCCCAAAATATATGTTATTGATTCATTGAACTATAACATGTTGTCACAAAAATATTTATATGTGTGAATCATTGAACTATAACCACCCGTTGGAAGTGTTTTCTGTGTTGCTTGTATATTTTATGTTTGGTTTATTTTCTGCACTCAGGATTTCACTCAGCAGCCACCCGCCCAGGAGCTTATTGCAAGGGATCTTCATGATGTTGAGTGGAAATTCAGACACATATTCCGAGGTTGGTTGTCATGGGTTCAGTGCTGTGATGCACTTGTTTATGTTTCCTATCATTCACAATACTAATGTTAATATTTTTTATCAGTATTTCATTAAAGTGATTCTCTTTCAAAGATCTTTGTTTGTTTGAGGAAAGACATTTGTTTGGGCATTTTAATATTGGAAATGTAGGGGAATTTGGATTAAAAGGCAAGTTCAAGGCTGTGGGGAATATTTCTGTCACGCCTAGTTTCTCAAGAATCCATCATACTTGATTGTCATGTAGGAAATTTTGTCTGGGCAGATCTGTCATTTCCCATGAAATTGGTGCTGTATTGGAGGATTATGTTTTGGAGGGCTTTATGGATGTCGTTGTCTCAATCATTGTCACCTTGAACCATTATTTTTTCTTGTACAGAATTTCTCTTTCTGTTATTTATATTATGTGGAATGTGTTGGTCACATCTTCATATGAACTTTGCATTTGATACATAAGTGGCCTTGTTGTCATGATATGGGCTTGAAAGCTTTTGGCAATCTTATTGTATCCATGACTTAAGGTGGGTCGATGATGATACCACAGTATAGCTTTGATGATGCTTTCCTTAGACCTTGGTGGTTTCCTTTCAAGATGTGTCTGTTGATTAAGCTATGTCTGCCACTCCAACATGATTAGATCAGCATCATGAGGGCTGAATAGTTTATTTGTTTTCTGCTTTGGAATTTTTATTTAGTCCTGGCTAGTGTTGTGAACTATTATGTTGACATCATGGCTTGCCCTTAGTGCTAGTGAGCTGCAAACCTTTGTAGTAATTTGAGACGAACTTTGCTTAAGCTGATTGAAAGGGTTGTGTTATTAGTAATGATGGCTATTCAAATTAATTATAAATTTGTGAATGAAGTTAAGAACCCTTCCTTGATTTTGATTCATACTGGTTTTATCATGTCCTATGCAGGCCAGCCAAAGAGGCATCTTCTTACAACTGGTTGGAGTGTATTTGTTAGTGCTAAGAGGCTTGTTGCGGGTGATTCTGTTATTTTTATATGGTATGTTCTATTGTTTTGTTTTGTAATTGCTGCCTAATATGCAGTGAGATTTACTTTATCAAGTAACATCCATTTTGCCCCCTATTAGGAACGACAAGAATCAGCTTCTTTTGGGAATCCGACGTGCCACTCGACCACAGACTGTAATGCCTTCGTCTGTGTTATCGAGTGATAGCATGCACATAGGCCTACTTGCTGCCGCTGCTCATGCTGCTGCTACGAATAGCCGTTTCACAATTTTTTATAACCCAAGGTAATGGGTAGTTCGCATACTTCCTGGGGGCTTCCTTATTAACATCAAATATATTGCTTTTGGGCTAAAGTGCATATGTTATTTTGCAGAGCTAGCCCATCTGAGTTTGTTATACCATTTGCAAAGTTTGCCAAAGCTGTTTATCACACTCGTATATCAGTTGGCATGCGTTTTAGAATGCTGTTTGAAACAGAAGAGTCTGGTGTTCGCAGGTAAATGGTTCATGGATTGCATTTCTATGGGCATGCCAGATAAAGATTTCCTTACACTTAGGTAGGCTTGTAGTTTTTTAAGTGAACTGTTTGCTTGTGCAGAAAGTAGATCTAGCTTATATGGGCAATATGCTTGAATTACACTTAGAATTCATGTGTTCTGAATGTTTGAATGACCAAGACCTTTAAAGGTAAAGGTTCGAATGACTGACTTTCTATGTTTAACTTGTTTATTTCAGGTATATGGGTACTATAACTGGCAAATGTGATTTGGACCCAGTTCGTTGGTCAAATTCACATTGGAGGTCCGTCAAGGTATGTAAAATATCTTTTATGAATCGGCACTGCTAGTGTTCTTTTTATTATGTTGTTTGTTCTTACATTTCTGATTGACAATTGTGTATGTGCAAATTATGTTGTTTTCATTTTTTAACATTGATGAATTTTGTGGCCTTTAATCTATTCATCCCTTTGTTTGTGTGATGAAATCCATCATTTGGATTAATTGCAAGTTGTTTCTGCACAAATTGAAAGTAACTCTTAGTTAAATTGGAAAATGAGACTAGATCCCTTACATACAGGTTTAGGTGGATAAGAGAGCTTGGTCATGTGCCAATAATTGTATCTACATCAACAACCTTCGGTGTTGGAGTATATATGGAACACCCAAAGCAACTAAACAACCCCGCACCACCCATGTGAAAGAATAAAAAATTTAAAAACTGGAGCTCCCATATTTCGATAGCATTTTCTCTAATGAATTTTGTCTATTTAAATGGGCTGAGTGAATCTGCCAGTTGCTCCAAAGAAATGTGGTGGGCAAATGCTTATCTATGAAGTTGTCTCTAATGTCATGACAACCAATCTCAGTGGGCTTCATATAATAATTCAATGGTGGGATGGAAATCTATTGTGTGGTTGCTTTGGAGAGTTGGGATATGTACTCCCATCTTACTGATAGGTACTTCCATGATGCCACTAAAAATAATGAAATAGGGATGTGTCTAGTATTATGCAGTACACACAATCCATTAGTTGGAGATCCAGAATTTGGAAACCTGGTTAATTTGGACCTGACTATGCAAACTAGATCAACGCAGATGATAATGATAATGCCCAACTGACCTTGGTACCGGTGACCTTTTTGGGTGGGCTTTTAATACTTAGGATATAATATATATATAGGGATTTTCTACAAAGAGACCGTTTAACTTTTCTACATGGAGGTCACAATTATTTTTACGGTGCGGTTTGTGTAGAGCCAAGGCTCTAAACAATCAAATTAGAACCCACCTTCAAATAGTGTTGGGAAATATGGTTTTAATACTAGAAATTTTTGTAATAGCCTTCAAATATATTTTCATCTTTAATTATACAATTTTAAATTTCAAAAATAGTGTATATAGAGCAGATCTGTGAAAACTTTGAAAGTCTTCGAAAATTGACAGTAAAAAAATGCAGTACAAGATGTACTATTTCCAAAACTTGAAATCCATTTTTTTCTCATGGCCATGCATCTTGATGTCGAAATGATCAATTTGATGATATTTGGATCAATACAATCTATTCTAGTGAAATTTTTGAGGTAGGCTCTAATTTGTTTGTTTAGAGCTCAGGCTCTATATAAATTTTTCCCTTATTTTTATCCCTTAAAATTTCAAAATGGGTAGTTGTAAGAGTGTCATTGAATAGAGTTAACAATTTCCAAAAAAGAAAAAGTGTCATTGAATAGACAAAGTTTCAGGAAAAAACAATTATCGGACTTCGTGACTCACCCCAAGCCATCCATTTTGGCATCCAATGAGTTAGAATGATTGTGACCTCCCTATACAAAAGATAAATATCTCTTTGTAGACAATCCTATATATATATATATATATATATATATATATATATATAAGAGTGGATTCTGTTAGCCGACGGGCTGATTGCTACAGTGTTAGCCAATGGTCTAGATTCACTTTGGGCTGATTTGACAGTTATAATCTCATTTTGTATTTGAATTTTCAATTTTTTTTCTACAAATCCAAATCACTTGAAATTTTAGGCGTTCATTCTTCTCATCAAGGCTCACCTAATAAAAATATAAAACAAATAATTCGCAAAATATAAATTGATCAAAATACCTTCTAAATGATTCAGGGGTATTTTGATTAATTTATATTTTACGAATTATTTGTTTTATATTTTTATTAGGTTCTTCTATTTTTGAAGAATAGACGCTCCAAATTTCAAGTAATTTGGATTTGTAGAAAAAAAAGGAAAATTCAAACACGAAATAAGGTCATGATTGTCAGATCGGCCCAGATTCAATCTGGGCCATTGGCTGACACTGTAGCTATCAGCTCGTGGCTGACAGGATCTTTTCCCATATATATATATATATACATATATATGAGAAATGATCCTATAGGACACTCCCTCGCCCATGTATGTAGGACCCCAAAGGATCACCATTAAATTTGGTTCGGATTTATAGAAAAGTCAAGTCTCACACCCATGTGATAAATGTTTTGGAGATCCGTGCCAACTTTAATGGTGATCCTTTGGGGTCCTACACATATGGGTGGGGGAAGGTCCTATAGGATAATTACTCTCTCTCTCTCTCTCTCTTTATATATATATATATATAGGAAAAAGTTTATATAAGGTTGCAACCTTCAAATGTAGAATTACAGATGCACCTCAAAAATCCATCGAAAAATATTATTTTAATGTTGAAAAACCCTCTAAATTGATCATCTCGATATCGAGATATATGAATTTGAAAAAAAAAAAAAGATTTTGTCTCATAAATAGTGCATCTTGCAGCACATTATCTAGACCGTCCATTTTCAAGACTTTCATATGTTTATAGATCTACTTGATTTTAACCATTTTTAGATTTTAAAATTTTATAGTAAGATATGAAAATCGATTTCGAGATAATCCTAATAATTTTGTACACCAAAATTACATGTTATGATAAAATTTGGAGGTGCGCTGTAATTGGATTGTTTAAGGTTGCAACCTTAGACAAACCACACCCATATATATATATATATATATATATATATATATATATATATATATATATATATATATATATATATATATATATATATATATATATATATAGGAAAATGCCCACTGTGAGCCAGTGGGCTCACAAGTAAAAATGAGCCCAACGGCTCAGATTGAATCTAGGCTGATTTGACGATCATGAATGCTCGATAGTGTTTGAATTTTAATTTTTTTTCTACAAATCCAAATGACTTGAAATTTTAGGTATGTGTTCTTCTCATCAAGCCGCAGTTAATAAAAATATAAAAAAAATAATCCACAAAAACAAAATTGACCAAAATACCTTCGAAACTTTATAGGGGTAATTTGGTCAATTTTTTCATATAAAATATTTTTTTGATATTTTTCGAAGACTCGCTTATTTTTGATGAACGCACGCCTAAAATTTCAAGTGATTTGGATTTGTAGAAAAAAAAATTAAAATTCAAACACTATCGGGCATGTTTGATCTTCAGATTGGCCCAGATTGAATCTGGGCTGTTGGGATGATTTTTACCTGTGATCCCACTAGCTCGCAAGATCATTTTCCATATATATATATATATATATAAGGAAATGACACTATGAGACCCTCTCACATCCATGTGAGTAGGACTTCGAAGGATCACCGTTAAATTTTGACGCAGATCTCTTGAAATATTATGACATTGGTGTGGGACTTGGGTGAATGGGTTTTCTAGAGATCTATGTTAAAATTTAATGGGGTGATCCTTTGGGGTCCTACTCACATGGGTGTGGGAGGGTCTCATAGTATCATTACTCATATATATATATATATATGAGTAAACCTTCCGAACACTTGGCAGCTTTAATGAATAGTAATATAGGTGGAATCCCAGTTGTGAGATCTTCATCGAGTGGTGCAAAATACGTATCACTAAGTTTGATAGCTTGGATGTGTCACAAAGTTCGAGAAAATTTCTTGTGAAGTTTGAGCTTGGTCAATGGAATAATTACAGCCACCCAATTTCATATCCAATGTTCAAGATTAATGTCTCATTTTGTACCAAAGGTAATTGGTCTCTTCCCTATATATATATATATATATAAGGATTGTATACTATGAGACCATTTGTCCTTGTTACAAGGAAGTCATAATTGCTACTAGCCATTAGATGTCAAAGTGGATGGTTTGGAGCATTTTTGGAAAAATCACCCGTTCTAATCGGGAGCTGCCCAATTAGATCAGAACCGGCTGGTTCTGATTTCGGCCGGTTTTGGTGACCGGCCGGGTATTGAAAACAAGAAATTTTAAAAAATCATATAAAATCTCAAAAAATAAGGGATAAAATCTCAAAAAATAAGGGATTTTGTTTGTAATGTATTTTTAATGTTTTTCATCATTATAGCAAAAGCTGTAAATTGTTTTTTCCATTAATATTTATTTTTACAATTTTTCATATTTTTTAGAAAATTTTAAAAATACCCTTGGGCACAAATTGATTCTTTAGAATTCATTTTTTGATTAATTTTCAACTTCAATTGGTTGTGCTTTGTTTAATCATTCTTTATATATACTTTTGATATTTTAGTGGGTTTTTTTGTTTTTTTTTTAATTCTTTTTTGACTGCCTGGGACTTGCTTTGTTAGAATGATTATGATGATAAGGATATATATGTATATCATCATCATCATAATCATCAAAGACTTTTCCCAACATATATGTGTATGTATATATAGTCCTTTCCCAATGGTTGTCTCGTGTTTCACTCTCTGCATTTCTGTAACAATTTTAGTAGTAGCACTTTTCCTTCCAAAATTGTTTTGTAAATTTGGTAGCACAAAGGCACAATCGTGATTACCACCCATGCATGCTAGTTCTTCATTCTGCGTATCTCACAATTTGGTATACCGTTTCTAAATTACAGGTTGGTTGGGATGAGTCTACTGCCGGTGAAAGGCAACCGAGAGTATCACTATGGGACATTGAACCTTTGACAACATTTCCTATGTACCCATCACCATTTGCTCTCAGGCTAAAACGTCCTTGGCAGCCTGGGTTACCATCACTTTATGGTACGTGTTTTCCTTTAGTAAAGTTGCTCTCATTTCCATAAGGTGTTTCCAATTTTGATCTTCACCCTATCATAATGACTTTATCTTTTATCTCTATTGTCCTTTTCATTTGAAAAATATTTGAGAGGTGAAACGGAGTTTTTCCATCTTGATGGTACTGTTTCCATAATTGTTCAAGTACTCTGCTTGGTTGCTGGACTCTTGCCTTGCTAGTCTGACTGGACTCGCCCAAGTCCTGTGCTAGCCCAAAAAATGCCAATAATGATCAAAACAAAATTACAAAAAGTTGTGGTAAATTCCATAAAATCAGAAAATATAAAATTCCAAAAAATAATACTATATAAAAATTGTTTATATAAAATGTTATAATTAAATTAGAAAACCAATTTTATGTTATTTAGATAAAAATGAAATTTAGCTGATACATTGAGGCTGAGTTTACTATCTTTGTGCCGTGTGAATCAAAAGCTTCAAATCCTTGTCAAAGCGCTTCCTCATGCAGCCCGAATCAAACCAATTTTGGGTTCTGATTTCCAATTTAGGAGTTTCAAGCCTTTAAAATTTTTGGATAAATTGTAAATCCAAAATGCAGAACTATAGTTTTCCTTTGTTTCTTTCAGTGGAATAAATAGCCTACGGTTGAATCAAGAGAGCAAAGTTAGGCTTGAGGTTTGATTTTCTTCAAAGATCGACCATTTATTTCAATGAAAATAAAATTCACAAATCAGCCAAAAACTTTTCCAATTCTTTGATCTACACAATCTGTAAAACCTATTGGATTTTTTCCTGAATTCAGGGCTTCTAATGAGTAGATCTAGTGAAATCTAGCTTGGGTTGAAAATTTGGATTGAAACACGGGCTCTAATGAGTTAAAAGAAAAAGAATATGAAGGGAAATTTATTGAAATGCACCTAACTGATTAACTATTTAGCATTTTACCCATTTTCAACTATTCCAACTCATGATCATGTTTATATTGATGGATTATTTGAAATTAAATCAAAATAATGGTAAAATGTTAAATAGTTCATCACTTAGGTGCATTTTGATAAGTTTATCACAAATGAAACGCACCCCCTGGGGGGATGGGCGGTGTGTTCCTGCCTGGGCAAGTACTGTAACGACTTGCTCTAGTACTGTAGAACTTAGGCAAGTCTTTTCAACTCCTCCCAAGTTCTACTATGTACCCTGGGTGCGTTTGTACACCCGAGTACTGTACAGGTAACCTCTCGCCCGAGTCCGTCCTAGGGAGACGAGTAACTTGGCTGAGTCCTAGTTGAGTCGGTGGATTTCACAAACATTTGCTTTATTGACTAGGTTTCGCTTGAAATTTGCGAATTGATCTAACATATTTGCGAATTGATCTAACATAATCACTGTGGAGATGTTGACATCCCTTTAGAGAGTTCGCATGCAATCTGTAATTCTGTTATAATATATTAGGACTTGAGGTGCACACTTACTCCAATGGTGGAGGGTCACTGACAGCTTTGTTAATTTGTTTGTTTTGTTTGCTTGACTCGATCTTGAAATACGGGATTGGAGTTGATCCTTTTCATGGTAGATTTTTCTCGTTTGTCATGTTTGGGGAAGTTATACCCATACTTATGCAGTGAATAATGGCTCAAATCCATATTTTCTAATTGAATGTGAGGACATAGCTTATTTTCTGTTTTGGCCTCAGTGTTTCTGCTAGGGATCTATTGTTTCTTGTTTCTCCATACTGCCAAAGAAAACTAATGCTACTTGATATCCCAAGGTGGAAAGTCTAATATCCCCTGGTGTCTCAACGTTTCTTTACTTTCTAACTTGAAAAGTGTTACTAAGAAAGCAAACATTATAAAGAGACAAAAAAGCCTTGGGATACTTTTGGCCTGTCCAAAAATCAAAGGAATGATTAACTGGTAACCTACTCTGTTCTGTTTTAAATTGACACAGGAATTCCGCACGGTTATTTTTCATCTGATTTTATTTCTCTGGTTCTGTTTAACTGGTGCAATCAAACTGAATTTCCATTTTCTGAAGGAGCTCAACTGTTTGAATTTTCTCTTTGCTTGCCTTGCAGATGATAAAGATGATGAAGGTAATCCCGTCATGTGGCTGAGAGGGGATAATGGAGAAAGAATCCCTGCCCTCCAGTCCCCAAGCTGCCAAAATCTCGGCATAGGGAACCCTTGGATGCAACCAAGGCCTGACCTATCTCTTCAAGGAATGGAATCCAATTTCTACCAAGCATTGGCTGCCTCAGCCTTGCAAGAAATAAGAAGTGGTGATCTTGTCAAAGCTCCCTTTCTTCAGTTCCAACAACAATTCAATGCACAACCCCAGTATCAGTGCTTCTCAAACCCATTGCTACAAAGGCAATTTCTTCAGCAATCTAACTCTCAAAAAAGTGTCACACACCAGAACCCAACTGTAAATGAAAATATGAACCAGACCCATCTTCTTCAATCCCAGCTAAACCACTCATTTGGTAATCCAATCCATCATGAGCAGTTCCATGTTCCAAATGCGACCACTGCTTTGTCCCAACTTGCGATTTCAAACTCCTGTTCTCTCTCTCAACCAACCACCCATGGCCGCCCATCAGCTTTTGCAGATTCAAACCCCTCCCTCTCTAGCTTTCAAACAGCAGATTCCAATCCTTCTCTCTCTAGCTTACGAAGTGTCATGGGTCCTTTTTATTCGGATGAAAATGCCACCCTTTTGAATATGGAAAAGACCAGTCAGGGCATGATCCATCCTCAACAAGTAAGTTTTCATACTCATACTCCCCAGTCCATGGTGGAGCATGAAAATGGGACTTCAGACACCCAGGGTCCTCTTCTTTTTGGTGTTAACATAGATTCATCTTCTCTCATTCTTCCCAACTCTGATTCAACCCTAAGGCTCAGGACTATGGAAGGCAGTGCAGACTCAGGACTGTTGCAGTTCTCTGCTCAAGGTTTTCAGGCTGCCTCTATCGGGGCTTTTGGCTGCCCCAATGACTCGGGGTTGCTGCATAATATGGAGCAGAGAAAACCACATAACCCAATCTTAGTAAAGGTAAAGCTGGGTTGGATTCTCATTATTTATTCTTAGTAATCTGGTTTTTTATTTTTAGGATATTTGTTCTTATAAAAGGTAAAAAGCTTGTTTTCTATAATATATATGCTTCTTGATTATTTTTATTATGTGGTAGAATTTTTTGTCGAGTATTGTGAAGTTGAATTTGTTTTGTGTGTAGATCTACAAGACTGGGTGTGTAGGGAGAACTCTGGACATCAGCCAGTTCAGCAGCTACGAGGAGTTGCGAGGAAAGGTGGCTGACATGTTCGGGCTTGAGGGGCAGTTGGATGACCCTCTGAGATCAGGCTGGCAGCTTGTATTCGTCGACCGGGAGAACGATGCGCTTCTCCTCGGCGACGGTCCTTGGGAGTATGCCTCTCTTCCCCTCTCTCTCTCTCCCTCCCCCCCCCCCCCCCCCCCCAAAAACAAAAAAAGGAAGAAAATATAAAAGAAAACACCAGAATTAGTTCCATACACTCATGATGACTTGCTACTGTACATCGGTTGTGTTCCTTGCTCTATAGACCAAGGAGTTTTGGGAATGGGTTGGTATTCCAAACCCCTGTTGTATGATATATGGTTCACCAGGGGCCATCCGCTATCTATTCCAGATATTGGATGGTGAATATTAACCATGATTACCACTATCTATTCCATTCCGAAGCAATTGTCTCCAGTGTCTATGTTAGGATCTTTGGCTGGCATACCATACACCACTGCAAATTTGCATTTCTGTTTAAGAGAGACAGAGAAGCTTTCTTAGGAGCAGCACTCATTATTTTTGTGTGCAAAAAATATATTGAGAGGCCTTAGTGATGATTTTGTCACTTTTCTAACCATGAGTGCTGTTTGTATTGTTTTTGGTTTTGACGCAGGGCGTTTGTAAATAATGTTTGGTATATCAAAATACTTTCGCCCCATGATATACAAATGATGGGTACCAATGGCGTTGACCAGTTACATAGACAGAGCAATGGCAACCACAGGGATTATACAACCTCGCATGACCATGAGTCCTTGAACCCAAGCACTGGTGTTACTTCTGTTGGTACCCTTGACTATTGAAGAACCTGAGGTACTTATTTTACTTTTGGTATTATTATTTCAATCTCGGCAACCATCTGGGCTGCAGAAATCTTAAATGGTCCAAGATTTGTTGTAGGATGTTATGGTGGTGGGCACTAGATGGTGGTTGAAAATGGTCATGTTGTTTATGTGTATATATATGCATGTAGACTGATTATTGTGTGGCTCGTAGTTAACTGTATGTCAGTCCTTTGTACTGTTTTCTCATGATAAGTGATCTCCTTTTATGAACGATATAGCCTATGAGAAAAATTTCACCTTTCTTCCGGTTTCTTTAATGTGCAACTACTGTCCAGTGAAAATACGGTTTTAAGTAACGCTGGTTTTTACCATTATAATGGCTACTATGATGGCTGCAGCTGATTGCCGCCTTGTATATGCTGCACCGCATTTGAAATGGTTGTTTACGCTTAATTGTTATATAATGTTAACATCACTGGATCATTGTCAAAGTAAATAATTCTCTTTTGATCTGAGGTCCTAACAAAAACCAGTTATATAGTACCGGCTATTTGCTTTTGTTACAGCAAAGGTCACAATCACCGCAAGCCCTTGGATTTGAAATTCACTCTCACCTAGGTTGTATTACAAAGTTCAAGAAAATCCTTTTATGGACTTTAAGCCTTGTCAATAACGCACTCCAAACCTTCATTTTTTGAAACAAAGATAATTAATTTTGACTAATACTTATGTTTATCACAATGTGTATTCAAGGAAATTAAATGGGGACAATTTGCTTTCAGAGCACATATTGGAAGGTTTTATCACTTATGTGGATTTAAATTCCCATTTACTCCGAATTGCAATCTGGGTTGGAAGTCAAACAGTCATCTGCGATCCTTTGTAGGTTATACGATGACTTTGCAAATCCTTTTTTATTTTTTTAATGGAATGTCCTTTTACAGCCGTAAAAAGTTTATTTTAATTTTTATCTTTTGAAGGTAAGCTTACTGAAAGTTACGTAGTAAACATTCTAATATTTGTTGAAGTGATTCTCTTTGTCTCTTTTGGGTAGATCTGTGCGGAGGGTGGAATAAAAGGGCAAGCTTTTTATGTTTCCCCTACACCATAAAACTCATACTTCCCTTTATCCAACTCTCCATTCTAAATGGAGGGTTAAGATTGCCCCAATCATCTTGTCTTTACAATTTTATTTTTAATTTTTTTTCTATAAACTATTAGGTATCAAATCTTGCATGTCAATTCTTCTATTAAACTCGGACTAGCGAAAATTATAAAAAAATATTTTACATAAATAAAATGATCAAAATATCTTTGAAAGTTTCAAGTGTATTTTGGTCGTTATATTTTATTGAAAAATTATTTTAAATATTTTTCATAGGTGCGTTCCAATGAATAGATAACACGTATTAAATTTCTTATTCATACAATATAAAAAAAAACTAAAAATAAAATACTTTGAGATGTCGAATTTAAGATCAAACGGTGAGTGGCTCTTTTGATCAAAATTGGATAGATGGATGGCAGGGTTAGGATAGAACCTTTATGCCCTTTCTTGTAATAAAATTCAATTCAAGATGTTATGCACCGCCCACCTTGACCACCTATTCCTTGTATCGCGTCCTAAACTCAATAGTCTCTTTTCAGCTATAAAATTGCTTCAGTGGACAAGTTTGGGAGGTTGTCGATTGCATGCTAAAAAACCTGTTATTTCCGTTTTCTTGGGATTTTGTGAGAGAGGAGATTCTAAGCTCTAAAACCCCGGGATTGTCGTAGTTTCTGGACTTTGTGACGAGGGAGATTTTGGGTTATAAATCCCTTGGATTTTGTCTGCCTCTGCCTCTGCTCCGGCATCCCTCCAACCAGCGTTTTAAAAAACGTCGACTCGGAATTCGCGAAAAGGGATCGGATCGGTTGAAAAATCGGAAATCGTACGGTTCTAGAGAGAACCGAACGATTACGTACAGTGACTCGCCGATTTACTGTACGGAATCGGCGAGTCCAAACAGTGAATCGGGAAGTCCGTACGGTCTTTTTTTTTTTTTTTTTTTTTTTTTTTTTTTTTTTTTTTTTTTTTTTTTTTTTTTTTTTTTTTTTTTTTTTTTTGTATTCCATGATAGATTTTTTTGTAATACTTGATCGAGTTTTTTGTAATCCATGATCGAATTGTTTTTGTTTTTTTGTAATCCATGATCGAATTTTTTGGTTTTTTGTAACCCATAATAGAATTTTTTGTAATCCATCATCGAAATGTTTGTTTTCTTTTCTTGTAATCCATGATCGCTTTTTTTGTTTTTTTTTTTTTTTTTGTAACTCATGATAGAATTTTTTGTAATCCATGATCGAATGTTTTGTAATACATGATCGAAATGTTTGTTTTTTTTTTGTAATCCATGATCGAAATGTTTTTTTTTTTTTTTGTAATCCATGATTGAATTTTTTGTTTTTTGCTTTTTTTGTAACCCATGATAGAGTTTTTTGTAATCCATGATTTAATTTTTTGTAATCCATGATCGAATTGTTTTTTTCTTTTTTTGTAATCCACGATTGAATTTTTTGTTTTTTTTTGTAATCCATGATCGAATTTTATGTAATCCATGATCGAATTTTATGTAATCCATGATTGAATTTTTTGAAAATTTGTGATTTTTTTTTTTTAATCCATGATCGAATTTTTTTTTGTAATCCATGATAGAATTTTTTGAAAATTTGTGATTTTTTTTTTAATCCATGATCGATTTTTTTGAAAATTTGTTATTTTTTTTTTTAATCCATATTATTCAAAGAGAAAACGAGAGAGATGATGATTCTGAGGCCACCCTATCCCAGCCATATTATTCACATATCGAGTCCCAACAGCAACAGTGTAGGGATGAGCACGAAATACTGTAAATTAAATGCTGAATGGCGGTTCATGCAGGGAAAGAACATATCAAGATTCGCATATTCATTCAAAAACATGAAAATTCTTAATGGAGTACCCTCATTTTTTATTAAATTCTTAAAAAACAATATTTATAATGAATTTTAATAATTTTTTCGAATTTTTTTTAAACTTTATTCTGACCGATTCACCCGATTCCTGATCCGGATCGTCGATTCGTCGATCCGGATCGGTTTTTTGGAAGCCCGATCCCGGATCACCGATCCGTTTTTTAAACCATTGCCCCCAACACTAAATAAAGAAATAGTCTTCGGAGTTAAACCGGAATTAGACTCCTCGGCGTTGATTAAAATTAGCATGACTTTGAATTATTTGTTGTTTTGTGCTCATCCAATGATCTATATCATTGATGAGAGCATAGTCCAAGTAATTTCTGGTTTTTCATGGGAAATTACCTATATGCAATTAAACTTTTCAAACTGATTGATTGTAAACTAACATCTGCAATTCATGTGTGTCCTTTTGTCTTGTTCTCTTTGATCAACAATAATATCGCTCCCTTGGAAGTTTCAATTTGTTATTTCCAGGGGATTTTAATGGTGCGATACTGGTTGATTGTTTAAAGACTTTAAAGATATTTTTTCATCTCTTGTGATGTAGGGAAATAAAGCGGAATAGTGGCAAAACAAGAAGGAACATACTTTGGAGTTAACATATTCTAAAAGAAGTTAGGTATGGGACCGATATGAGTTAAGATGAGCAAGAGTAGACTTAGGTGGGTTGGCCATGTGTGGCGCAAACCTTATACAACACATTTTTGGAGGTGCGAGTTAGTTCAATTGAAATGTTTAAAAAGGGCAATGGGTAGGCCTAAAAGGATTTAGTTGGATGTAGTGAGTAAAGATATGGGGTCTTATGGCCTCACTGGAGATATGGTACTTAATGGAGCAAAATAGCGGATTGAGATTCGTATAGTCGACCCCAATTTGTTGGGAAAAGGCTTTGATGATGATGATGATAAAGTGGAAAAATGTACAATAAAACCATTTATTTTGGGTGCGGTTTGTATAGAGTTGATGCTCTAAACAATCAATGTAAAGCGCATCTTCAAATGGTATTGAGAAATGTGGTTTCAATACTGGAAATGTTTGTAATAGCCGTAAAATATATTTTCATGTTTAATTATACTATGTAAGCTTAAAAAACACTTTATATTGTGAGCAGATCTTTGAAAACTCAAAAAACCTGAAAAAAAAAAAAATTGGGTACTTCAGTGGGGATGACGAGTCCCTACCCGTTTTTTGAAATCGTTAATGGTTTTTTAATACGTTTGGTATGAATGGAAGCCTAGATCTTAGCTGGAGCACAAGTGATGCTACCACCACGACCCCAACCCCATTCTCAAGATGCACTATTTCTCAAGCTTGAGATCCATTTTTTCTCATGTCCGTGCATCTTGATGTCGAGATCAATTTGAAGATATTTGAGCTTCAAAACAACCTCTTCTAGTTAAGTATTTGACGTGGGCTTTAATTTGATTGTTTAGAGCCTTGACTTTATATAAGCTTTTTCCTTTATTTTTGGTGCTAGGAGATGACTAACTTTTTGCCATTAGATCTAAAATTGGGTGGCTAGAGTTGCGCCACTAACTTGGCTCAGAGTCCAAGGGAAGATTTTCTGAAGTTTGTGACGCACCCAAGCTACATCGATGGATGGAAGTGATTACAACCTCTTTATTCGAAAAATAAATGGTTTCGTAACATACAACCCCAGATATAAATGGTACAAGCATTATTAGTTTGTTATTACACTCTGTTCTATGTTGCTGTTTTCCTCTCCATTGTGTGAATTTTTAGGCTAGTTTACGAGAAAATGCCCCTTAGTGTGAAAATTAGTTTAGAGCCTTTTTTTTTTCATTTTATGTTTTTGTATTTTTGTTGTTCCCCAAGGTCAGTTTGACACTCCAATTGCCGAGTCGACCTCAGTTCATAAAATGAAAAAAACTGAAGTTGTAACACATATTTGACTGTGAGGGTCATTTTTATCCAAAATAATATGAAAAATTTACCTGGGGTACATTTGCTGGTAATAAAGCATTTGGTGTGATGACAAAATCAGTGACAGCATCTTATGTGGGCGTTTATGTAAATTCCTAAAATTTTCTTGAACTAATCCTTTGCTCTGTGACATTAAAAAAAGAAAAAAAAAAAAGAAAAGAAAAAACCTGTATGTCATTATCAGCAAGATTCCCAAGGGTGGGAAGTTAATCAAGACACTCATGGTTTTTGAGGTGCAATGTTAGTTGAATTTTTGATGAGTTTTCCATAATTGTGACCTTATTATAGGAAACAGAAAAGCGGAGATTAATAGATTTCAAGGCTTTTGTATTCATTTTCTACCCTTTTGGTGAATTTTATTGGATTTCAATGGGCCCTAGCCCTTCATATTTAAGCAAGATATAAACCACGAAATTCATTTGCTATCCTTTGGTGAATTTTATTGGATTTCAAAGGGCCCTAGGCCTTCTTATTTAATCAAGATATAAACCAGGAAAAGTTTCAAGTCCTAGGAATCAAGTTAAATATAACATTGCTATTATCAACAACTGAGGTTCATTAGAGAGAGATGATATATTTATCTTTTGTCATGAGAAATTCTACAGTACACATGCCATGTAAGAGTGAAAGAGCAGGAGATATTGGATAAATGCATCATTTCTTCATCAAAGAAAAGATAAATACAACCACTCCATAGAAAAGTACGCAATGCACAGGTTATGTATGATAGATATTGATAGCAGTCGAGACTAATTGCACAATGTTTGTTAAAGGAAACCTCTCCTTGTTCTAACATCATCACCAGGACCTCAAGATATGTGGATGAATATTCTCTCGCAAATCGTTTATGGTTGATTTGTCCTATCTACCATGAGGCTAATATGGTGGTTGATGTATTTGCTATGGAGGTTTCAAGGTTTTCAGATACAACTATTTGATGCTCTAGGCCTCCTAATTTTCTTTCCCTTCTTTTACTTTATGATGTTGCACAAATGTTTTATTATAGTGAGCTATATTTTTTTCTTCTATTTTAATGAAAAAAGGGTGGGGGCCTTCTACCTCGCTGATTTACCAAAATAGATAAAAGACAATATCGTGATTGGTGGATTCATAAACATTTGAAAATTGACAATTTAAATAATATGTGACAAGATGCAGTAATTTAAGACGGGATTGAGGTGATCAATTTTGAGATTTTCAATGTTGAAATAACAGTTTGTTATGGATTTTTGAGGTTCACCCTCCATTTCCCGGGACGGTGGCCTTGTACATAAACCTCCTCTCTCCCTCTTTTTGTGTGTTTGGTTTTTTTTGTTTTTTGGAAAACGACTTGTTGGCTTGGAGAAACCACCATCAACCCAATCTCTTGGAAACGCATCTGGATGGGTGTAGGGCTTTCATTCGGGTCCAACTTCCATAGCCGGTGGGTCAAGTCTAACTTGTGGACCCAATGTTTTCTATACATAATCATGCATTTCCAATTAAAAAATACACAATATATATTTTAAACAAATTTCATATTTTTGACCTCGATCTAGGTCTGACGGACCTAGCCCTGATTACGTTTGGGTCCAACCTTGGAATTGTATTGGGGGATAGCCATTTGACCTGTTTAAAAGCCCAATCAGTGTTTCAAAATTCAGATTAGTGGGGCGGATCGTTCAACCACAAATCCATGCCGGAGCATTGGATCAGGGATCCAAGCAGATCTGGATCGGTAGGAATCGGTGATCCGTGAATATTTAAAAATAAAAAAATGAAATAAAAGCTAAAATAAAAGATTATTGGGTGTGAATTTAGAGGGGACCAAAAAAAAATTAAATAAAAAAATATATATACAAAGGGGTTTTTAGGGAGAAACCGAGCTATCCCAAAAATAGTTTGATCCCGACCGATTCACATCCACATCAGCAGTCTGGATCGGAAATCGTCGGGTTATAAAACACCGCCCCAATGAAATTCAGGGTGCCATTGTTTTAGGAATCTAATCCCCAGCAAATGTGGTGCATCATAATACCATGCACTACCATTATACTTTTTAACTCAACAAAATCTTTGGAAAATGCTTTTCGTAGGGCTACAACTCTATTAAAATAAGTAATAATAATTGTTTCATGTGGGTTGGACCGCATTTGTACAATATGCGATCCAGAGGTATAAAGCATCCATCTTAAAGATGGATGCAAAGAGGTGATCTATCTAAAACCCATTGTAACTAGCGGTCTAAATGTTTTTTTAATATAATAATTATTTAGGGTTTTAAATTTTTTATTTATTTTTTCATATTCATGATCTCCATGTTAAAGATTATATATTATCTAAAAAGTAGAATCAAATTATATTTAAAAAATATATTTATTGTCAATCCTGCATTTGTACATGTGCGGGCTTACCCGCATCCAATAAGTAAAGCCTCACCTCATAACTCATCAAAAATTGCAATTCAAGTGTTAAAAAACTTCTAAATCGATCATCTCACCTTGAACATTATGGTTGTGCAAAAAAAAATAGGATTTCAAATTATATAAATAGTATATATTGCAACAAACCATCTTGACCATTCATTTCGCCCTAAAAAAAAGTGTTTATATATCTGCAAGATCTGTACCATTTATTGAGTTTCAATATTTATTGTTGATGTTAGAAATTAATTTTAGAGCCATTATAAATATTTCCGATGCCAAAAGTGCTATCCGGATGAGGATTTGAGGTAGGCTTTATTTTGTTTCCATAAAGCCTAGGCCCTATAGAAACTTTATTCAGAAAATGGTTTGGTAGGGTTGTGGCCCTATCAAAATAAGTAAAGCCTCATTTCATAAGTCATAAAAAATTATAATTCAAGCGTTGAGAAAGTTTTATTTTTCTCAAAAGGCATTGAGAAACCTTTATATGGATAATCTCAGCTTGAATATTATGATTGTGCAAAAACATAGGATATCAAGCTCTAAAAATAGTGTCATTGCAATCAATTATTTAGATCATCTGTTTCGCCCTAAAGATAAGTGTTCATAGATCGGTAAAATCTGTATTATTTTTTGAGTTTCAAAATTTATTATCGCTGTTGGAAATTAATTTTAGATCCATCATGGAGATTTTTGTTGTCGAAAGTGCCTTCCAAATAAAGATTTGAGGTGAAGCTTTATTTTGTTTTCATAAAGCCTAGGCCTTATAGAAACTTCGTCCCATCTTTTATGCTTAAGCTCTCACAAATTTGTTCTTAAGCAGGACGGATACCTACTCAAGCGTAGACTATCCGATTAAGGAAATATGGATTTTCAGCCCAAATTCACTTTAGATTTCACATTCCCTCTCTAAAAAATGTCTCAACTTCTCCCCGGAACGTTGAAACTTGCCCTTTTCCCAATTCTTGCGACTTATTCATTCACACGAGCACACCATTGATCCACTAAAACCAAGTTTCCAACCCAATTTAAGCAAACGTTTTTCGCGATTTTCTCTCTCTAAAAACGTCGACTTCCTTTTCATCCTCACCCAAAAATGTCGATTTTCTCTCTCTAAAAATCGACCCTAGATTTCATAACTCGGCGTGGATGCGCCCATTTCAGATCTTAGTTACCCTTTTAAAGAAAGCGTACGGCCGAGGCCCTTTCCTTTAGACCTGGAATTAGGAAAGGTTCGTCCTAGGGCAAAACGGTCATTTTGCTTTCATGGACATATACGGCATATTAGAAAAAGTTTTGGGGTTTTTGAAGATTTAGAGAGAGAAAGGCGGCCAGAGGTCGAAGCGTGAGAGAGGGCATTTTAGAGAGAGAAAGAGAATACAGTATTTAGAGAGCGAAAGAGAGAATTTTGGATTTCCTTATACAGCGTAGAACCCACAGGAAGCCGCCCTCTAGAGAGAGAAAGGGAGAGAGCGAGGGGTTAATCTCTTATCATGTGGGAGAGAGGAGAGAGGAGGGACATGTCCCCCTCTTAATCAGACGAACATTGGAAGAAAGAGAGAGAGGGGAGAACGCGAGATGGGTCTGTTAAAACTATCTTCAGATCCCTTTGCCCTTAAAGTTCCTTTTTCCGCAGTCATCATCCCTTCTTCTGCAACATCTGACCTTTTCTTTTAGGTCAGGAGCTGACGCCTCCATTTAACTCTGGTTATTCTTTAGATTTGGAGGTTTTGTTTCAAGAATAAAGAACTCTGGTTATTCTTTAGATTTGGAGGTTTGTTTCAAGAATAAAGAACCCTGGTTAGTCGTTAGATTTGGAGGTTTTGTTTCAAGAATAAAGGCATGGAGGACGAGGCTATCAAGCGGAACACCGATTGTGTGTACTTCTTGGCGTCACCATTAACCTGCAAAAATGTAAGATCTCTGACCTAATCCAACTCTCTCTCACTCTTTCTATCTTTAAACTATGGTTCTTTTAGTTTTATCTAATTATTCCTGCATCTTCTTTGGATTGATTTTCAGTATCTTTTTTTTGTCTCTAATCTTGATTCTCTTTTATGAACCTATGCAAGAGTCGATGAATATTTACATGGTTGATGCATTTTTCCTGAAATTATGAGTTTGTTGTGATTTTTTCTTTTCAAGATCAAGATGATCTGTATTACCTGAGAAAGCTAGTTTCTGATTTGTATATAGCCATGGGTTAGAGATTTTCTTGATGATTCTGATCTCAAAAATTTTCTTTCCTTTCAATTGGCACCAAGAGATGCAGGCAAATGTAGACATGTGCTTCGATATGGAGAGAGAGAGAGAGAGAGAGAGAGAGAGAGAGAGAGAGAGAGAGAGAGAGAGAGAGAGAGAGAGAGAGAGAGAGAGAGAGCAGATTCATCTGGGGCCAGAGAGAGAAAGTGAAAAAGGAGGTAGCGGTGAAGTTATGGACCATAATCCCCTACTCTTGATTAAGATCCATATGTTGTTCTGATGGCGTTCTCCTCTTTGGAAGAAAGAAAATGAACTTATAAATCTGATAAATTTCCGCCAGCCATGGAAATCTGATAAATTTCCGCCAGCCATGGAAATCCTCTTAGTTTCCTTCTCTCTTGTTCTCCTATGCAACTACTTTTTCTCATCGTCTTTACTCCTTGTTTGATTGTGAACATCCTCTCCAATGGATTCCTGAACCACAACTTCATCTCTGCCTGAATACTAGTGATGAGAATAATTGAGGCCATGATTTTTCTCGAAAACCATTGGGGCTGTGGTGTATTTCCCTTTGAAGACTACGTTGTTCCTCTCTTTCTAAATGCACAAGTAGACTACTTGTGAAAGTACCAAAAGACTGAATGGGTGTAACATCCACAATTGCTTTGCTGTTTGGGTGGAAGACTGAATTTCAATAGCCTAAGAGCCGTGCTCTTGAATGTGGCCATCCAACTCTGAATGACTCTGAGGAGGCTTTATATATGCACCCTGCACAGGGAAAAATGCGTGATCAGATAATAGATCATCTATTGTTTCTTTTTATTTGGGCATAGAGTGCCGCAGGTAGGGCACTGGAATTTCCTTATGATTCAGGCATATGTTTGATTTAAGGTGCTAATGGATGATGAGTCCAACACTACAATATCAAGATCTACTGTTCTAATCCTACTGCTGAAATGCCACGGAGAAGAGATTGGCTCTAGTGAGTGCCTTATCAAGAACGGCATCCAACTGAAGCAGATGATGTGTGTGGGTGTTGGAATGACTCAGACTAGGCAACCTAAGGATGCTGGAAGATCAAGTTGAGAGGAGTCCCCAAGTGAAAGATCTAATTGAAAAGCATCTTCTGGCGCCGTGCAACAAAATGAGCCAATCATCTTTTGTGATACTATATATGATTAGCTCCCAAGAATCTATGCCATCTCACATATGCCACACCCTTAGAGGCATTGAATATGTCCCACACGGTCACAATTTCATAATCACATGTCAGAATATTCCAAATTGGGTTTCCTGAAGTTCAAAGTAAAGCTAAGAATCTGTGAGGAACTGGTTGAGTCAAAATCATGGACTTACTATTCTTAACATGTCTAGATTTGCAATTTTTAGTTAATCGTGAATTTATATTATAAGTGAAGTGCATATTGATTGATTTTGGCACTATTAATTAGTTAAGATTAGGCTATATGGGCAGTCTAGCTGTCACGGGAAAATTAATGTTTTTGGAGTTCTGGAATATTTATGTTTGAAGGAGTTGAAGGGTTTTTCTTTCTCTAGAAAGTTTTGAAACCTTT
This sequence comes from Amborella trichopoda, assembly GCF_054954075.1. Lineage (NCBI taxonomy): Eukaryota > Viridiplantae > Streptophyta > Magnoliopsida > Amborellales > Amborellaceae > Amborella > Amborella trichopoda. Next base: position 3,317,950 of record NC_142344.1, read on the forward strand.
AAAACTTGAGAGCTTGTTGTTCTTCGTGTGTTTTTTTTTTGAAACCCCAGCCTGACCTTGGAGTTTCAAATTCTCTTTATTTGATTTGGGCGAGTTTATCCATGTTTTCTAATGTAAAATGTGATGGGTCTTTAGTGATTTACCTTGACTTCCCCTTCTCTACTAGCTTTTATATGCCTGTATGCTTACCCAGAACTGTTTTTTTTTGGCCTTAAACCCCTATTTCAATCTCAAAATTGCTTTGTCCACCCTTGAGACTGTCTTTTCTGATGTAAAACCAAACCGCCTTTCTGTAGCTTCAGAACCGATATTGCTTTTTTACTAGCTTATGACGCCTTTATTAAGCAAAAAATGGGTTTTCTCGTGAAACTGTGCTACCCTTATCGTAATGAAAACCTCTTTTTTCCCATCATTAAACTGCCTTTTCCTGTCTCATCCGTTTGAAGTTTTGGGAAATAGCCTTTTGCAATGTCAAACCACATTTTTCTATCAGAAAATCGCTTTTGCTATCACAATGTTACCTGAAAAACCAACTCTTGTGCTTGTAAAACCTCCTTGACTCTTCAGTCTTTTACATTTGGAATGCCTTTTTTCGAATGTGAAAACCTCGTTTAATTACTGGAAAAGCAGGTTTTGCTGCTAGGCTTTGTGTTAGTGTTTTTGAAACAGCTGTTCTTGCCCATGAAAATTGCTTTTTGATTCCTTGAAGCTTCTCTTTATTCCTATATACTCTTCCCTTTAACCACTTTTAAGTATTGCAGAACGGCTCTTCTGGTTGAGAAACCGCCTTGACTCTTTGGTTTCTATGTTTGGAATACCTTGTTTTTGCATGAAACCACTTTTGCATCACTGCAAAAGCGGTTTTTGCTGCTGGAATTTGTGTTAATGCTCTGCAACAGCTTTCTGTGCCCATGAAAATCGTTTTTGGTGTTTTGAAGCTTCTCTCTGCTTTTTAATACAAGGTTCTCTTCCTTAACTGCTTTTCATCACTGCTAAACTGATTTGTTGTTTATGGGTTAATGGAAAACTACTTAACTTCTTGAGATATATTTTTGTTTACGATGAAAGCTGCAATTTATTGCTGAAAATACATTGCTGGAGAACTGTTGTGTGGAGTAAAAAGAAACTAAGGAGGAAGTAGAAGCAGGCGTGTGGAGGAAAGGAAGAGAAAATAGTGGAGAAATAGCTGAGGAGGAAGAACAAGTAATGGACATATGGGAAAAGGGGAATTGGAGGAAATATGCAAGGAGGATGAGCAAGCTTCTAACAGATGAGAAACAAAATTTGTAAGGAGTGGGGCTGCCACTTGGGTGGACCTGGCTTCAGGCTGGGTTCTGGCTACACTATAAGGCCCATGGGGTGGGTGGGGGCTAGGTGTGGGGGTTCTGAACAATTCAGGTCAGGTCTTATGTGATATATATAACATAATTATATAATGGAAAAAAAATTATATAAGGGTGAGGCTCTAAACAATCAAATTAAGGTGTACCTACAAAATTCATTAGAAAAGGTTGTTTAGATGCTAGAAAACCATCAATTGGATCATATCGACCTCAAGATGTATGGATATGAGAATCTTCATAAAAAAAAAAAAGGTGTATGGATATGAGAAAAATAGATTTCAAGATATGAGAAAAATAGATTTCAAGTGTTGGAAATAGTGCATCTTGTAATGCATTATCTAAACTGTTAATTTTCAAGATTTTCAAGTGTTTATAGATCTGCTCGATCTACACAGATTTTTAACTTTAAATTTTATAATTAGAGATGAAAATAATTTGCAGGTCATCATGAAGATTTTTTGATACTGAAAAACATATTTTGGCACTATTTGAAGGTGCACCCTACTTTGATTATTTAGGGCCCCGGCCTTATACAAACCATACCCTTATATGATATATACACCTATATATTATCTCACTAAGGATATGGCCCTTTATAAAGTAGAATGGCGAAATAAGATTCGTGTAGCTGACCCCAAATATTTGGGATAAGGCTCTAATGCTGTCATGGTGATGATGATGACACTTGCATATATCATGCATCAAGTCAAATCATACAGAATATGCATGAGCCTGGACCAATCTAATTTTCAGGGTGGGCCAGGCTTGAACCCCAACGATATAATTTTGCCCAGACCACAACCTAATTTGTGGTATATTCTCAGGCCTGGGTCAGTCGTGGGCACCTACAAAAAGATTTGGGTCAGGTATGCGCTGCTAGCTGCCCCCGAGCCCAGCCTGTTGGCAGTCCTAGTGAGGAGAAAACTGGGGGAGTATATGAAAATCATGAGGAGAAGTAGTGAAGCTGAAGCTGAGTTTTTTTAAGGCACTTGTGTTGATTCTTAACAATATTTCAGGCATATTTTCTCTTGTAGGACTTCAATGAATATTTTCTCTTGATTCTTAACAAAAGAGGTTTTCTACCAACCACATATAGAGAGAGATTCTTTTGCTACCCACGTATGGGGAGAGAGATTGTTTCTACCACCCACTTAGAGAGTTTTAGTCACCCACATAGAGAAGTGAGAGAATTTGATATTCTTGGTTTTTAACAGGGAATTGGTATTTCCCAGCTAGCTCTACTATGTTTGTAGGTGTACCCACCACAATACGGGTGGGGATATTCAAGACACTGGCTGCCTACAATGTCCTCATGTTCATGGGTGTAGATATCAAGAAACAAGAGCTTTTCATCAAAGAGGGAAGTTCTGCTCACAAGGAGAAAAAAGTGAGCCTAGATGAAGTGGCCTTCTCTTTATGACTGTGAGAAGGATGTCCATGTACACACTGTAAGGGGAAAATGCATGACCATAGAATAGATGATTCATTGTTTCTTCTGATTTTGTGCACAGAGTGCTAATGTTAGAGCATTGGGATCCCCTTAAAATTCAGGTTTGGGCATGGTTGATTAAGTGTTGAATGACGATTTGCAATACTTTGTATCAAGTACAAATTCTACACCCCCAAAAAGAGATGGCCTCTAGTGGGTGCCTTGTCAAGAGAAGCAACCAACAAAAGCAGATGATGCATGGGGCTGTTGCGCCGGCTAGGTGACCTAGGGACTCTGGAAGATGAATTGAGAGGAGTCCCTGGGTTAAAGATTTCATAGAAAAGCATCTTTTGGTGTCATGCAGTGAAATGAGCCAATCATTCTTGGTGATGCTATCTATGATTGCCTCCCAAGAATCGATGCTCTCAAATACATAAGCCATATCCTAAGAGGTGTTAAATGCGTCATCTAGGGTCTAGTGAAGCAATAGACCCCAGATAAAAAGTTTCCAAATTTTGGTTCCTAAAGTTCTAAGAAATGCTAGGAATTGGTTGAATCAATCATGACTTACTATTTGTAGTAACTCGCGAATTATATATTCATACTGAGCTGCAAAGTTATGATCTGATATCGATTTGTTGAGATTAGATTGGATTTGTGGTCTAGATTCATAGAGCATTAGTGTTTTAGGAGTTTCTTTAAATATTAATGTTAAAGGAATTGGAGGATTTTTCTTTCTCTAGGAGGTCATAGAACATGGAATATTGAGAACTTGTTGAGCTTAGTGTTAGAGGAGTTGGAGGGTTTTTCTTTCTTGCGGGGGTTTCGGAACTTTGATTCTTGAGAGCTTGTTGCTCTTTGTACTTTTGAAATCCTGGACCTTGGAGTTGTAAGTGCCTGCTTGATTTGATCGAAGCAAAGGCAAGTGAATTTTTTGTTTTTTTTCCAAAAAAAGGTGATTAAATGTCTGCTTTTCCAGTATTTCTATTAGGAAAAATATACAGTGAGACGATTTACCTTTGGTACGAGGTGGTCACAATTAATCTTGACCATTGGATGTGAAATTTGGGTGGCTGCATTTATTCCATTGACCAAGCTCAAAGTTCAAAAGAAATTTTCACGAACTTTGTGACACACCTAAGCTATCATATTTCATATCTGATGGCCATAAATAATTGTGACCTCCGTGTACCAATGGTAAATGGTCTCATTGTATACAATCCCTTTCTATTAATGTTTTTTTATTGTGAAATATTCTGAACTGTAGTTCAACTGCCTGTCATTGATTCTGGGCAGCATTAAACTAAATGGATCCTATTCAAATTTCCTTTGGAGTGTTATATACTTGTGTCACTTCCTTAAGGCTGTATGAGGGTCAAGGTCAACCCCGACTGGGGGTTCGTGGGCTGGTCTTGACCGTCCTACCTGGGCCCAACCTGCTGAGTTCTTGTTGTGGGTCTAACGCTGGTCTGGGGTTGGGTTGACCCAGTGAATCACTTGGGTCTACCTACCCTGCCTATTTTACATGTTAACTTATAGAAAACATGGCAGGTCCATGTCAGTTGACTCAGAAATGTACCTAAGTTTGAACCTTCCAAGATATTATGTCACCTTCACTATCAATTGGGGGAATGTAATGGTCCTTACTGAAGATTTTCAACAAATTTACATGTACTGCCCCATGGAACCAGAGTAGACATGGCCGAAAAGTCATTGATAAAGTGTTATTTTGTTAATTTAATATTAAAAAATGCAGTTAGAACCCGACAGAACTGGATAAGTCCTCACCTGAGCCAGATTTAAAAGAAAATGGTGTGCACGCGCTTAAACACAGACATGCACATGCACATGCACACGCACACAAATGCACACTAGCACAGACCATGCTAGAGAATGCAAAGGGAAACTAATAACTCGAGAATGCAAAGTTATTTGAGTAGACATCTATGCTAGAGTTCAATTGAAGGAGACCTAGTGAAAAAAATAATGGAGAACCTAATGTAACTGGAGAATTTGCTTAAGCCAGAGATCAATCATCATCATCATCAGAGCTTTATCCCAACTATTTGGGGTCGGCCATTAAGCCAGAGGTCAATAGAAAGAAAACAAGAGAATTCACTTGAGCCAGAATTCAGGCGTGAAGCATAGTAGAAGACAATAACTCATTGTGCTCATCTCAAATAGAATAATTCCCTGTGTTTTTTATTATACTATAATGAAATTTATTTTTGCAATGTGATGGATTTTTGGTCATTATTTGAGCTCAGGTCTTAAATTGATCCATAAATTTCTTTATTCTACGTTGGACATTTTTGAATCTCGATAGCTATTTACATAGTGCAAATCAGTGTTAGTAAGACCATACTGGACTGGCAGATTTGACACATTGGATCAGTAACTGGGTTTGGAGCCAATCCATTTGTGATAAATAAACTGGTCAAAATTTGCAGGACCTTGGTGGATTTGACCTTTTTCTATATTTTTGCTTTTATCTTATATATATTTTTATTTTTCATAAATTATTATTATTATTTTTTGTCTTGTCAGGCTGGTCCCACTGGCTTGGGGTGGACTTGTGCCCTCCTTGTTTCAGTGACCCGTCTGGTCCTGATAACATTGTAGGGCAATCTTATCAATATCACATTCAATCTTTTCAATATCACATTGGGCAATCTCAATTTGGGGTGTTGAAAACAATCCATCTTTATGAAGTATCTAAATGGACCAAGTGTTGTATTGATTAAGTTATTCAAGCCCTATGCAGATTGGTTCAAGTAATCACATGGAATATGTTATATGTGGTATTAGATTTGAGTTCCTTTTTGAGAGCACTTGCAGGCTTTACACATCATGAAAGCAGAAATAGAAGGCTTCACTTAGTTGCAAACTTCATAGTGTCTCTGTGATTGAGTTTCTGCTGACAAATGCTTGGATTCCCTTTGATGGCAGCCTTTGCATATCATTTAAACAGAAAAAGAAGGCTTAAATTCGCTGCAAACTTAATTACGTATCTGTGATGTGATTAGGTTTGTGGTGACAAATGCTTGAATTGTCTCTTTCCATACAATTTCTCATATAGCATGTGTCCTTGGAATAAATTAGAAATGATTCTCATTGAGAAATTTAGTTCATTTTTTTGAGGGTTCCATTGCAGTGTTTTCTCTTGAGATGGTCATTTTGCCTGTGATGCAGTTTGTTCCGACTTGGAAATTCCAAGTTTTGTTTTATTTTATTGGACATAAAGCATCTTAACTAAATGCATGATAATGACCCTAAAGGAACACTCAAAATCTTTTTCTTGCAGCAGTCCTATAACTGGCTGCCTTCCTCATAAATGTGTACGGTACTACATTACATATTTGTCTTCCTGGCTCTTTTCTTAGTGTGGCTCAGTTCTGGTCTTCTATCTAGAGATTTTACCTGACTTAGCTCGTTCTTATTTTTTTTAGAATGTAAAATCTTGGTGCTATCATCCTTGTTAGTTTTTTCTATCATGTAGAATAGAAAATCTTATTACTATTGGGCAAACATTCATGCTGTGAATATCATGGAAGAAAAGTTCCCTGTGTTGATTCTGTTCTATGTTGCATGGACAAAATCCTTAATTGTATTTGATATTGTCTGATCAACCATGTTTTGTTACTTGTTTGCCATTTACTTGATGTTCATGGTGGATAAATCTAATGTTTAATTTTTCCTTTCCAGGGAAGTGAATGTGAATTTCGCCATAGTGAAAGTGCTAGGGTGAACCCCAGAGATTGCTGGTTCTGGCTGAATGGTAACTGCTTGAATCCGAAATGTGCGTTCAGGCATCCGGTGAGTCTTCTTTCCTTTCTTCGTTCCCTTTATAGCCACTATTTTGATTTGTGTGTTTTATGGGATGTGTAGATGTGTATTACTAAGGGAAGATTTGTGTACTCATAGATCTCTCTCTCTCTCTCTTGTATTACTAAGGGACTCTCTCTCTCTCTCTGCACGCATGTGTGTGCATCTGTGTTTGTATGTGACCAAGCACGATATCTTTATAATATATTTTCTGATATCATATGTTTGCGTGTGAGAAGGCAAGAGTAATGGTCAAATCTTTTTGATAGATACATTTGCTGACTTTTTATCTTCTTCTTTTGTAGCCTCTTGATGGCCTTTTGGGAACTACAGGAATGCCAACAGCAAACTCATCAGCACTTGCTTTACCTCCTTCAGTGCCAACCCAAACTCCTCTCCCTGCTGCTGCTGCTTCCACCAAGCAAATTACCCCTTGCATCTTCTTCCGAAAAAGGCTTTGCTTAAAGGGTGATAAATGCCCTTTCTTGCACATAAACCCTTCGTCTTCAGGCAGCCAAGCTACACCGCCTTCTGTTAAAGCTGGCTCTACTGTAACAGATCTTCCTCAGCCTCTTAAGGCACCCTCAAATGCTAATGGACCTGAGATACCCAACATTCATCAGAGAAATTCACCTAACTTTCCGTCAAAAAACTCTCCACCCAAGTTTACAAAGCCTTCACCTAATTTGGTGAAGCTTTCTCCTCCTAATTTTGCAAAGCCCTCTCCACCTAAAAATACCTCACAAAACAGCACACCTGGAGGGATTCCTCCCGTTTCGAAACCTGCCATGGATGTTGAATCTTCCCCCCAAACTGGTGTTACAGTGAGGAAAGCTATGGTGCACATTGATGAATTTGGAAGATCAAAGGCAACTATTGCTCCAATGAGCTGTGGGAACCTCATTAACCGACTTCAAGTGCACCATTCTCGTGGATTGGATTATAATGGCAGGGAACCAGGTGAGTTCTTTAGCGAAACTTCTCCTGGTTTTGATGTTCTTGTTGATGAGCAACGTGAAGAATCAGATTATAAGGATTTGGGACGAGGAAGGCGCATAAGTTCTCTGCATGCATTCAGTTACCCTCAGTCCTCGCATGTTGATTGGAATGCTAATCCAGACAGAGAAGCTCGAACCCCACTAGATAGAGAAACACGGGGCCATATCAATGCATACGATTCACATGGGAGGGCGAGGGATTGGTTGGGAAGGGAGCAAAGTGGGGCCTCTATTGAGAAAAACATAGAGAGGAGGCCTTCCGTTGTGTCAGAGAGGAGGATAGTAAGAGAGGAGAGCCCTGATAGAGTGGACACATTCGATTTGCGCCAGCAAATTTCAAAGCGAAGAAAAGTTAATGGGTCAAGATCAGTGGTTAGCCCTTCGAGAGGGCACGGTGAGATGCATCAAAGGGAAGAAGGCTTGCTTGAAGAGCAAAAGTTCCCTCGACCACTCCCTCATAGGGACCAGCCCCATATCTCAAGTGAAACCACAGTGAGCCGGCGGCTCCAAGGTAGGCTCAAGCTACCTAGAAAGTCTTCGCCAGAATTTCATCAGGAAACGAGTTTGGATATCAGGGCAAGAGGGCCACAAAGCAACCCTAGTGGTTTTATTGGAAGAAATCATGAGAGATTGAAAAGGAGGCTTCCTGAGGTTAATACTATGGAGGGGAAAGATTCGGTGGTCAAAGGTAATGAAACCAGTAGCCATTCTTTTAATTTTGCTGGACCAAAGAGCCTTGCAGAGCTCAAAAGTGGGAAAGTTTCAGATAGGGTTAAGAGTGAGGTTGTTGTAGGAGAAGAGAGTGCAAAGTTAGGGAAGGGTTTGTCTCAAGAATCTGTTGGTTCTCTACCTTTTGATGGCCCGAAGCCTTTGAGCATGATTTTGAAGGAAAAGAGGGAAATGGGTTCAGGGAATCCTGTGCTTCCAAGAAAACCTGATGAAGCAACAGAGGTTGACATAGAAGAGAGAACTCTAGCAGAGAAAGAGGGAACTCAGGTAGAGGGAGAAGGCACTCATGTTTATGAGAACCAGTCACCAGAATCAGAGAAAGAGGAAAACACTTCTCCGAACGGTTGTAGAGAAGAACTCAAAGCCACAATCCCTGGACGAACTGCAGAAACTGTAGAATCAGAAATACGTTTAATCAGTGATGGGCTCTCATCACCACAAAGAAGAGATGATGTGGAGATGATTGATGCTGAGGAAGACCCAGAAGGTGAAGCTTATGATCAGAGAGAAGGGGAATCCGATTATGGGGCATTAGAAGGGAGAGACTGGAAAATGGGAGAAGAAAATGCAGATGATAATGCAGACCAAGATGATGATTACTTGGATGATGAAGATGGAGATGACTTTGCCAGAAGGCTCGGGGTCATGTTCTCTTAAATTTATATCGAGAGACTTCAAAGCTATTTAATTTAATTTACTGATATGCAAATGTTTGCTTGCTCTAAAGAACATCCCTGATGTTGGCTTCTGTATTTAACGGAAGACCTTTTTTTTTTGGCTGCTGAATTTTAGGCTCACCAAGAACTGATGTTGGAAGAGTTTAAAACTCTTGAGTTGTATTGTTATTGTATTAGTTTGTTTTAATGGCCTTTGGGAAATTTAAATTTATGTAAACAAGTAGTGGATCAGAAATTTGAGGTGGAGTTTAATTGCCCCATTTGTTTAAGGCCTCCTCTCTCTCTGTGTATATTACAACATTGGAGTATGGAAGTTTTTCTCTGTAGATCATCAAGATGGTCCAAAACTCGCAGCCTGTCATAAGTATCAAATAAAAAAACAAACTTGCAGCCGCTTTATTTTGAATCTGGACATGGGGACATGCAATATCCCTCTGCTAAAAATCTCCAGGCCTAGAGAGAGGTGAAGCTGTCATTGAGCTTATGGTACCATGGTCCATGTAGTCTTAGGAAAAGACGGGGTTTATTGAATTCAATAAGTTTTTGGCAGGCCAAAGAGCCAATTAATATAAAATCGCTCGATAGCAGAAAAACTATGAAAAGCTATCCGATGTAAAATCTAGAGCTCCATTCTCATTAGGTACGAAATAAACGATGTCGCAATATCCACATCTAACTGTACAGTAATGTTGCTGGTATTTAGAAACCTCTCTACTTGGTTTTAGAAAACACTATAATGAGCTGTTTTAACAGAATAATGCCTTGGCTTAACCTTTGATTAAGAGTGTATAATACGATCTGTGTTCTTTTTAACAAATGATTTATGAAAATCCTAGTACATCGCTGGTTCAGGTGCTTGTAGTATTGAGGAGAGATTAAGAGTGAGTTGTACTGCTGTTGTAGAGAAAAGCTTCTCAAATGGTCGATACAATTTACTAGAAAGTAGAACAATTCCATACACTGCAAGGCGAGTCCGCTCGAACTCGCACAGATTACTCGTACTTGGCAACCGGACTCATACTTGCCCAAGTTACAGAGTGTTAAAGAGTCTAGAACCAAGAGCATGCAAATTGATCGAGTCTCGCCAAGTCACTATATTCTGTTATTAAACCTTTTGAGATTCACCAATGTCTTTAATAACTGATAACACTGAAATCCTTCCTCATTCTCTCCAAGATCAATCTATAATAAAAAAAAATGGGACTCAAGCTCGAACCGTACTCCAAACCGATACTTGATCCAAGATTTGACATTTAAATCATCCATTTGGTGGATAACTATATCTAGGTTTTCAGGAGCTCAAAGACCATTAATTCTCTTTGAGATTGATCACCCAAGCGAATCGACCATCTTCTCTCTTTAAATTTGATCAACGGATGTATGAAAATACTTCAAAAAATTTCAGGTAACAGGCCCCCCCAATGCGTGAACATCATCTTTGTGTATGTGTGTGAGAGAGAAACACATAAAAATAACTAAAGAGTGATTACAGCTCAATATGGATACAGCACAATTAAATAAACGATCAACTTTATACGAATTTATTGCTTATAAGTTTGGTGTTTGAGACCACTAAGAGGACTACTTTCCCTCTCTCTCTTCTCATTCTTCTTACGGCCACAACCACATCTGCTCTTGTTCAAATTCACCCCACATTCAAGGCACAAACCCCTACAATTAGCATCACAAATGGCATCTATTGTGATCTCAACATGCACTGCATCTCTTATGTGTTTTGAGATGTCTATTTCTCTCTCTTCAAGTGGAAAATATAGCCTATCGTCCAAGTCTATGACCTCCTCTCTCGCTTCCTCTTCACCTACACCAACATTTTTGTAGCTTCTCCATTTATCGTCACCATATAACACACCAAAATTCATCTCATCATTCTCTTCATTGATGGGCTCATCTGTCAATAGAAGAGTGAAGTCCGAGAACACACATTCAGCAGCAGGTTCAGCACACCTGAAATGGAGATATGGGATTAATTTTACATAATCAGAAAATGCTAAATCCATTTTGTTAAAGAGTGGGTCTTGGTGCATGAGCCGACGCACCGCACCTATTTTAGTGTGTTTGGGAATGAAAATGGAAACATTCATAATCCCGAGCAATACAATCATGAAATTGAAACCAAAAAAGTGAATTTCAAACTTGCTAAACTGATTTTTTTGGAGCTTTAAAATGAGCAAAATGGCGTTCGGACCTGTTACAAGCCAGAGTAATCACGGTCTTGAGAATGCCATCAAGCTTGATATCCTGCTTCCTCCTATAAACATCAATGGAGATTTGAACAGGGGTACCGGAAGAGTACTCAGTAACCCCTTTCGTAACCCTAATTCCCATGGACGATGCCCTAGAATTCGAAACGTCGCTCGAGAGTTTTCCGAGCCCTAGCCTTTCAAGAGTAGTACAGTACTCCAGATGAGTAACAGAGGAGTCTCTCTTGTACACAACTGCTCCTTCCCATGGCGAGCCTTCATCTTCTACTTCTTCTGTTGATTCATGTGATACAGTTTCAGAAGAGGTGCAGTGAAGTGAGGAAATAGAAATTAGGCCTTTGGATGGGGAAATAATTGGTCTGGTCGTATAGGGTTTCGAAATCGAAGAATACGAAGAGATTAGGGTTTTGGAGGGCTTGAGGTGTGACTCTAGTTGGTTGAAACTTGGGGTTTTTGCAGAGGGCTTGGAAGAGAATTGGGGGTTGTGGAGATGAGGAGAGAGGGGACAAGAGAGGGTGGAGAAAGCCATGTGGGGTTTCAGGAGTAAGAAAATGTATGTCTACTCTCTCTCTCTCTCTCTCTCTAGTTTTGAAAGTGCGTTTGCTCTCACTCTCTCTCTTTCTGCCCAGAGCCTCTCATCACTCCATTTGTAGGTGGATTCACGCAAACAGTAAAGCAAACGAGCCCATCAGTAGATAAACCCTTGCTCAGTTAATGTCTCCGTTTTACATTCATATTTATCTAGATCGGGTCGGATCGGGCCACCCACCAGACCTATTCGAATATGGAAAAGTACTTTTTGTTAGTCTAGTTTAAATCAAAGCGGGCTGGGCATGTTCTAGCCCTAACGGCCTTCTGCCCCTGCAGGGCCAGGTCAACTTTGGTCCATGTTTGGCCTTAGCTTCTCTTTGTCAAATTTTTTAAATAGTTTCTCTCTCTAAAACTTAAAACTAAATACAATTTTTCTCTCTAAAGTGGAAAGTAAACAAAATAAGAATTTCTTAAGCAACATCAGGTCCACTAGCTCATTAACGGGAGTCAGAACCCAGACCGATCTACTTTGAGTTGTTTACTTTATTTTTCTTCACTCAGCTGAAAATTTACCGGCAAAACGACCGGTAATTACAACTACATTTTAAAAAGAAACAAAAAAAATTAAGAAAAAATCAACCGGAAGAAAGCATAAACGTTGGAGTCGAGACCTCCCCACATACCATTAATAGTTAACAAGAACACAAGTCCCTTTCATTCTCTACGTCGTCAAACTATTATCTTTCCATTCAACCAAAATCCATCCCCTAATATATTGTTCCCGCTTTCTTTTTATATACTTATCACTTGTTTATTAAAGCTCCCCAAAAAAAAAAAAGAGCTCCACCACTTCAACATTAATCCTTATAGGTGGTCTTTATACCATGTACTTATCCAAAAGATACGAAAAGAAATTAAAAAAAAAGAAAATACCAACTCAACTAATACTTGCTAGAAGTACCAAAAAAATAAAAAAATAGAATCCATCCATCTCTAGATCTGCATAAAAAATACTGGTTAAAAGTACCCCTTCAATTGAATTATGTGTGAATAGGAGTTTTAAGATGCTTGGTTGTAAGTTTGGGTGTCAAAGGTTTTCTCTACACGAGGTTTGGGAAGAAGTTGGCTTACATTGAGGAAAATGAAGGTGTGTAGGCCTCTACTACCTCTTCCTAACATTGCTCTCTACATATTCGCCCCATGGATCACACAAGGGGTTAGTTATGGGCGTGTCCTACTTGTTAAATTGTTGATTTGGAACGGAAATAGTTGATGGCGATCTAGATCTCATAATATATCGAAATTCAATTCGGTTGAGCCAGCCGAATTGGAAAAATTTGTATTCATTTTGTGAGTGTCAACTAGCAGTTCCCATGATTTTTTATATATTTTTTTTTAAAAGTTCCCACCGTATTAAATATTTAAAATTTTTTTTTTTTTTAAAAAAGTTCCCACCGTTTTAAATATTTTAAATTTTTATTTAAAAAAAAACATTATGTTGCGGGCTGACAATGTACTTCATAACGTATTCAAGCGATTCAAGACAACACAATCCCTCCCTCATGCGTGGGAGGTTATTCCGGTTATCTCCTTTTTCTAATCGCTTTGGCTTCTAAAAATTTTACGATGTCGGATTATTTTTCTTTGTCCCTTTCTTTCGAGCTATAACCTCAACGCCGTTCTCTTTTCTATAACTTTAACCACAATGCAAAATGAGGTAGTAATAAACGGTAAAAACTATAAACAAATAGTATTTTACAAGTGGCAAGATTTTTGTATACGTTGTAAACCTGAAGGAAACCTTATACTTAAAGTAAGGTCAATAAAACTAACCAAAAGGTTGTTATGATTCGGTAAAATAAAATTTACAAGTAACAAATTTTGTTATTTATTTTTTATTTTTTTGAATTTTGATATCTTTATTTTTAAAATTTTTTGAAATTTTTTAATGTCAAAACATTGAAATTCATGAAAGGTTTTATTTTTGTTTTTAATCGTATGATATTGAATTGTTTTCTAATAATTTTTGAATCGTTTTATTATAATATTATTCACATATTAGTAAGTGGTGTTCTCTCTTTGGAAAATAGTGACATGGACACCATTCACTTATTAACGAAACGAAATGATTGTAGAGAGAAGAGGGATAATAGAGAAAGGGGAGGGGGAAGTTCACTCAAATTTCACACGCATATTTGAACACAAATTAGTTTTGATTGATATTTTATCTTAAAAAGGAAAAAAAAAAAAGAGAATCGTACAAAAAGAATCACATTACTATAGATAAAATTAATGCAGTATTTTTTAGCCAAACTGACTGATAATGCGTTTCCCTAATTCCTTCCAGACATAGCAAATCATTAACAATGTATATCCCTAGTTGAATCCAGATACTACCCAAATAACAAAAAACCATTTCCAAATCATACATTGGGCCACTAATGTGCTTCTCAAACAATATATTTCCAAATACCCAAATCGTGCCGAGTATGTATATCATTTTCCTAAATTTTTTAAATAAGAAAAGTCATTGGGTTAGCTATTTGGCTCAAGGGAGCAAATCACATGTATGCTCATGTGGGAATATAGTACGAGAGTCTAGCTTAATCATACCTTCAATTTCAGTACCCCACTTACCAAATCTTCTCTCCAAACCTCGTGATCCTTTCTCTCCGTAAGAGTATAAGGTATAAAAAATAGTATATAATAAGATTATTTATTTTTGGTTCAGGGTGACTATTAATCGGATGTAAAATTGGATGAATTTCATGAACCCAAGTCAAAGCTGAAAAGAAAATTTCTCAAATGCATTTATTCCATTGACCCACCTACAAGCTGAAAAGAAATTAAGCTGCCAGAGTTCATTTCTGATGGTTATAATTAATTAATCTTCTCCCTCACCCGCTCTTTCCTCTCTATCAAAGTGCCCCCAAATAATCACCCTAATCCCCTCTCTCTCTATAAATGAACACCCTAATCTCAAATCCTCCCCCAATAGTCACGCTCTCTCTCTTTTTCTCAATCAAATCTTCATTCTTCCCAAAACTCTCTCGCTGTCTAAAACGCTATACCCCAAATCGTCCCCGAAGCTCTCTCTCTCAGATTCTCATTCTTAGGTCCTAGGTATCGAACGTTCTGGTACATAAGAGTTTTTTTTTTTTTTTTTCCCCTATTTCCTGTGGGACATAGAGTTCTCTTTTTCCCCCTATTTCCTGAGAAAGTAGTTGTACTGAAAATCGTATATTTGTGCTATTTTCTTTGTGAAGTGACCGGAATTAAATCTTCTTTTTTTTCCTGAAAGAAAGTGGAATTATATGGATTTATGTGTTAGAAATAAAGAGGAGGTTTGATGGTTCTGTAATTTTTTTATCTTTTTTTTTGAACTTTATTTTGTTAAAAAGTGTAGTTGTTTCATCTTTGGGATACTTAATAGGGCCGGCCGGCTTCACCTAAACCAATGGCAACGGGCCAGGCCTCGAAATTACGCTTAGTGCCGGCCTGGGCATCAAATTTATTCTTGGGGCCCGGCCAGGGCTAGGTTTCAGTCCATTTTTCTCTTTGCGTTCTCTGTATCACTTTAATTTGGATACGTTTTGGTGCCTTTTTTTGAGAAATGTCTCTGTATATTTGTTCAGAACTGACAAGGGTATAAGATGTCTGGAGAAGAGGAAGAAAATGCCGCAGAGCTCAAGATTGGAGAAGGTTTGTTTTACTTTTTTTTTACCTCCATATTTTCTCTCATTTTTGTTAAGAATCTTCCTCTTCCTAGTATTTCATGTTGTTTAACTTTAGCTCTTTTTTTATTTTTGTTTTCATTATATGTTTGTGTATTTATTGTCCTGGTATTATTGTCTATTTGGTTCCTCTCCAACTGATTAGTCTTCATGCCATGTGGTTGTCCTAGAACACTCTTTTAAATCTGAAACTTCTTTCGAGTGCAAAATGCATTCTTTAGGGTATCACATGGCTTGTATCTCCGTTGCAAGTTTATAATCGGGTTGATTGATTGGTTGCTGAAAGCTGATGAAAAAAATTGGTCAGGTTATAACATCCAATTTCTTAGTTAGGTTCCTCTTCTTTGGTGAGGCATTGTTGTGATTTAGAACTCAGTATATCTATGTCAAAGGCATTTAGTGCGTCATTCTTTGGATTGTGATGGCTGTGATCTGAAGAACAGATGGTTTTGAAGAAGTATGTAAAGCTCCTATTTTTAGGAGCTTTGCATTGGAATGGAATATATAGTGTGATTCCTAATATGTTGTACAATTCCTATTGAAGATGTACTAGAGTATGCATTGGAGTTTTAGGTGTGTCCTCCGGAATATCTATGGTGTCAGGTGGTATTTGCGAAGTGGTGATCAAGTTGATATCCAAGGATTAGCTTAAGGTGGGACATGACGGTATGGTTGAGTTTTGGTATAAGATCTTGCATGTGAAGAGTTCATTGCAGTCTTTCCTCTTAATTCTTGTAACCATTGCATATGATAGAAATTTATTCTAAGAAAACTGTCTTAAGAGGTAGAAGGATGGTATTGTGGTGCCCTGGATCTTCGGGATCGGGAGAGTTGCCTCCTTGTGTTGGCTTTTATGATGATTTAATTCGTTGATTTTCTTGAGTAATGTTATTGAGAATGCCGGTTGTTCTTGAACAATATTGGGTACTTATCATTAGTCGACTCTTTATTCACTTTACTCTAGTGGGAAAGGGTCATGTCTTGCTTGCCTCCTTTATGGTATGCTTGCTCATCTAGAAGCGGTCTTTTTCGGTGATTGGTGATGCTTGATCCTTGCTGGCAAGTGCCAACCAGCTTCAGCACCGAGGACTTCATCGTCATGACCTATTCTTCATGCACTAGGAGTAAAGGAATCGTTGACTATTTCTAGAACAGTTGTGTTTTGTCTGGAGCAATTGATCATAGTTCTTGACCTCTTTAGAGTGATTTGTTGGGTGCCTTCTGTAGTCGAAGTCTCTTTTATCGTTGATTGATATGCTGCTGAATAGTACTCGTCCTTTCTTGTTGTTTATCTGTGCCGGAGTGGAAATAGATGACTTTTTAAGACCAATAGGTGATCCAATGAAAATGAAATTGGAGAAAATCAAGCAACATCTCCAAGACTGTAGGCAATATGGGGCATTTCAGGGATTGCTTGGTTTTGGGGAAATTATCCTTGGTGCTATAGGTTTATGATATTTGATGAGTTCAGAACCCGGGTTGTGATATCTGATGCATTTCAGAAGCCGACACACTTTTGAATGGCCTAGATTGTTCTTTTTCTTTTATCAACCGAGTGGCCGTGATCTGAGAGATGTTGGTCCAGAGAATGCTAACACCATGTTAGGAAAGCAGGTCTAGTGTCCTGAGTTTTATCTAGGCTAAAGGGTTGCCTAAAACCTAAAAGAACCACTAAGTTTACAAAATAATAGAAAATATACATTTTTTCTTTGATAATTAACTGAGAAAATTGTACAGATTCAAGGAAAATGAAACTTAAGAGCAATCTGACCAGATAGCCTGCATGTCTAGCACCTAGTGCTACCCCTTGTTATCCTATTCATGACCCCTTCTTGAAAAGACAGCCCAGGCAGCATATGTAAAACTCATTTAAATAGCCCGAGATGTCGAAAATAACTCTAGATAACTAAGAGAACTAGGTCCCTTAGTTGTGAGTGAGTATTATCTTCTATGGGGTTGGCAGCGTTGGCTTGTAGATTCTCAGATTTGGGCCTGAGCTAGTTTCATGGGCTGATCAATGCCTTGTCTAGAAAAAGGAAAATGGAAGTACATCTTGGAAGAAAAATAAATATACTCTTTGTAAGATTTTGAAGCAATATCTTTAGAGCGTGGAATGCGTGCAAGAAGTTCCCACATTAGACTGGCTTAAAAGGTACAAGCATAAAATAGAAAGGGATATCTTCAAAAGAGCAAACGAACTATGCAACCATTAACCCAACACTAATAACACTGGAAAGCCTCAATACTTGACAGACTTCTGGTAATGGTGTATAGTGTACTTCTCTCAGTTGACTAATAATTATGTGTTGCATTCTATTGAGAGTTGACTCAGAACATCCAGCGAGTGTTAAAAAGCTAAACTTAGTATATCAAATGCTTGCTGATTAATACTGAACCATTGCTTTTTGATCGACTATTTTTAAAACAACTTGCAATGTATTCCAAAGGTATCTTATAATAAGCAATGATGTATTCAATGAATCAGTCAGTGGAAGAGTTGTCATCACTGTGGCCCGAATGTTATCAATCCACCTGAAAGATTGTACCCCATTTTTCTGTTAACTGACTTTGTACTTGGAAATCCCATGTGGTACTCTCATTAATGCTAGTACTTGCTGAGATTGGAATTTATATTATGAGTGTGAGACAACTGTCAACTATGTTTTGTTTAGGATTTGGAATATGTATGCATATATGTACCTTGGTTGTGTATATACTAAGGGGTCTCCTTATGAATAGATTCTGACAATTGGACTGGTATTTACAGAGTTTCTTAAGGCCAAGTGTTTGATGAATTGTGAAGTTGCCCTTATTCTGGACCACAAGTATGAACAACTTCAGCAGATGTCTGATGACCCCTCGAATCAGATATCCCAGTGAGTTTTTGTTTTACTTCTTTCTTTGCTTGGAAATAATTACTCCTTTCTTCTCATTCTTTCATGGGCTAATGAGAGTTTATTCAGAATAGTTTGCGCTTAATTTATCTGTTTTGCTTCATTATTCAGTTATATATTGCTGCATCTTCTTGTATAGTTAAAATCTCATGATATTAAGGTTTTTCCTTTCCTTATCCATTGCTCTTTCTTTCTCTCTCTTAATTTTAAATTTTCCTTGTTCTTTAGAGTGTTTGAGAAGTCTCTGCAATATGTGAAGCGCTTCAGTCGCTACAAAAACCCTGATGCAGTCAGGCAGGTTCGAGAGTATCCTTTTTGTCATAAAATCATACGAGGGCTACATCGAAAAATAAAATAAATCATACTGAGGGCTTGTCCACAAAGCAATAAGTGCTACTCAGTAATAGTGGTGACTGTGGGGAAGAGAGAGAGAGAGAGAGGATAATTGCTATGGTTCTCTTGGAATGATGGTTTTGGGAAAGTATTGGCTGCTGTTTACTTTAGTTGGATGCGCTACTTTTGACATGAGATGATTTCTTAACTACATATCATCAGAGTCCTGAGCAGAAACCAGTTGGCAGAATTTGAGGTACGCTCTTAGTGAACTATTGTGTGTAACCAGGATTTTAAAAATCAGTGATCCAGATTGGAATCAGCTGATTCAGATCGGGTTCAATGGGTGGGTGCTTCGAGTCAATGGAACTCGATTAATCATCCCATACCCTCTGAATTTAAATTTTAAAGATTTCTTTCTTTTGTTGTTTGATCCCCAATAACCAAATCCAGATCTGAATCGCCTATCCAAATAGGTTCATTGGAGGGCCGATCCATGATTCTATCCCTGGGTATTCTGATTTGCGATTTACGGTTTACTAAGTGAAGCATTGTTATGTGAAACCTCTCTTCTGCGTGGTGCAGCTGTGTGTGCTCGGCAATCTCTGCCCTGAAACTGTAGAGGAAGCGATAGCGATGGTTCCGTCTATCAAGGTTCTCTGTCTCATGCACACACTCTTTCGGTCCATAGAACTTCTCGTTTAAGTCTTCTCTTTAAGATTACTTCTCTCATACGTTCGCACATACTCTTTTAGATAGAATTTTGGATCCAAGAACTTCTCTTCATAACTCCCTTTTAAGTTTATCGAGAACTTGTTGCTTTGCAGGCAAAGGGGCGCTCTAATAACGATGACGATGCGATTGAGAAGATGTTAAATGATCTAGCACTTATCAAGAAATTCGAATAGAAAGTGGGATCTGCTTAGTGTGTAGCCTTCTTCTGCTGCCCCTATGCTTCTGTCTCATTTTTTCTGTGGCTTCGGTTCCCTGAGCTACCAACAAACTAAAGGAGCTGAGTGAAGACACCTTGTTGATGCAACTGTGTAGACTTGGTTTTATATGTGCTTAATCTGAGAATATGTGATATTGTTTTTTGCTCTCTTTCAACTGTCTAATCAATTAGATCGATATGATCTCTATATGCATATGAATTAGGCCTTGTGTAAATTATGTGTATTGAAATATTGAAAGCTCATTCAAGAAATCGATGATCCTTTCACTTCCACTTGGGGTTTTCAAGTATAGGTCTATGCCCAAGGAAGTGAGTGCACATTTTGCTCCCGCAGAACATATAATCTTTTATGAAAGGGAAAGTGTTTAGTGAGTTGGCTGACACACACTATTCTTCAGCGGTCTCCCTACAAAACAAACATATCTCAAAGATGAATTTTTTATTTAAAATTTTAGAGTTTGATAATCTCAATCATGACAATGATCTAAATTTGAAAATTTTCTTTTTTAAAAAGTTCAAGTGTTAATGTTTGGAATTCCTTTCTTCGCCGTCTATTTTAACTTTTGCTGGATGTAATATTTCTTTAACATCCATCTTAGAGATGGACCTTAGATAGACAAGGGACCAGTAGGTAATAGGTGAACTTATCAAAACGATGTCCTTTATGAAAATGGTTATGAAAGAGTTTCAATAAATACTTCAAAATCATCTCAAATTTTATAATATTTGATAAAATAAAAAATATAGATTTTAAAGTAGTAGTATGGCAAAAATATTTTTCAAAACATGGATAGGTTGTGTGGATCGGCACACATTTATTTGTTCAAACAGAGCATTTGGGATTAGAGAAAGAAAAATGAAAACAGGGGTGTAAGTTCCATCCTTTTTAAAGAGAAGAAAAGATGCAGATTTTTATCCCTTTTGAGAATAAAGGGTGAAGATCTAGCAGCCCAAAGAGAGAGAAATAGGGTTTGATTTCTGGCTCCTTCGAGAGAGAGAGAGAGTTGAAAGGGGGTAGATTTGCCTCGTTTTAGAGAGAGATAAAGGGGGTGGAACCACCTTTGAGAGAGAGAGAGATTTGAAAGGGGTTAGATTTGCCCCGTTTTAGAGAGAGAAAAAGGCCTTTGAGAGAGATGAAGAGAAGAAAAGGGGGCTGAAGCTGGCCCCTGGAGCTTACCCATGCCGAGGTCGTTTTGTGAAGTTTGAGTGGACTCATCCAAATAGTAGAGCTCTAAAGACTTTTATCCAGAACAAGAACAGTTAGAGAGGAATAGGCCGAGTGAGGTACAGAATCCGATTTGGATCGCCTAGTTCCAAAGGAAAACTGTTTTATGTGTTACGCTACATGGAGGAATAAAGTCGCTTTAACGAGTTTTATCCAGAACAAGAACAGTTAGAGAGGAATAGGCCGAGTGAGGTACAGAATCCGATTTGGATCGCCTAGTTCCAAATGAAAACTGTTTTATGTGATAGGCTACATCGAGGCATAAAGTTGCTCCAAAGAAAAATACGAACAATGGCCTTAATATTTCTTTCAAGAAGTATCATTTTTACCTTGCAAGATTTTCTTCTACACATTAATCATCTCCAAGTCACATTAGAGATTATATATTCCTTAAAGATTAAAGCCAGGGTGAGGTTTGTGTGAGGTTTCAAATTTAAACAATGAAAGTAAGACACACCTTTAAATTTTGTCATAATTGACATCGAAAAATTGGAATCTATTTTTTTATATAATTATAAAATTTTACTCTCCAAAAATAGTTAAATTCGAATGAAGCAGACTCTCACCCTACCTTCTCAATGGCCGGGAGAATCCGAATGGCCTTCTCTCCATTAACTCGAGAGCTCCTGCGCACAAAGGCCTCCCCCTTGAACCCGGACTTCCGTACAACTGAATACCCAATCATCTCTCTCATTGACACATGCGGATCACTGACAGAGTTCCACCAAATCCACGCCCTCATGCTCGTCTGCGGTCTCTCTAACGACGCCTTTGCTGCAAGCAGGGCCGTCCAATTCCTCGCCTCCGTGCCATCGGACGGCCCGGATCGCGCTATCCTCGTATTCACACACACACCAGAACCAGACGCCTTTACCTGTAACACCATAATTAAGAGCTTAATTAAAAATAATTCCCTCAAAAAGGCCTTGAAATTCTATTACCACCACATGTTAGAGAGGGAGATTCAGCCGAATCACTGCACATTCCCGCTTTTGGTGAAGATTTCTTCAGAATTGAAGTGGGTTTTGGAGGGAGAGAAAAACCATTGTTGGGTTTTGAAGCTTGGGCTTGAATGGGATCTTTATGTTAGGAATTCTCTGGTTCATATGTATTCCATATTTGGAAATTTAATGGCTGCTCGCCGACTGTTCGATACGAGTTTGGAGCTAGATATTGTGTCGTATAATTCAATGGTTGATGGGTATGCTAAAAATGGAGAGGTTGCACTTGCTAGGGAGATGTTTGATGAGATGCCTCAAAGAAACATGGTTTCATGGAATTCGATGGTTAATGGGTATTGCGTGGTGGGAGACATGGAAGCCGCTGTCAATCTTTTCCAGATGATGCCTGTTAGAAATGAAGTCTCTTGGAATGCCATGATCAATGGGTATGCCAAACAGGAAAATTTCTTTCAGGCAAAGGATTTATTTGATAGAATGCCTAAGAGAAACTTGGTTTCTTGGAATACTATGATTGCACTCTGCATTAGGACTAAGAATTATGAAGCGGGTCTCAAATTGTTTGATGAGATGTGTGCTTTTGGCCTCCGGCCAAATGAGGCCACGCTTGTAAGTGTGCTTTGTGCATGCGCTCACACAGGTGAGCTCAATCGTGGGAAATGGGTCCATTCATATATAAACGAAAACAAAAGCGAAATAGAGTTCGATGCTCTATTGGGCACTGCTCTATTGACAATGTATGCAAAATGTGGAAGCATTGAAGACTCTCGAAAGGTTTTCAATGAGATGCCTGAAAAGAATGTGGTTTCTTGGAATGCTATAATTGGGGCTTATGCTACAAATGGGGGTGGTCAAAAGGCTCTGGATATGTTTACCGAGATGCAAAAGATGGGTGTTAAGCCTAATCAGGCTACCTTCATTTGTGTTCTTAGTGCTTGCACTCGTGCAGGGCTAGTGGTCGAGGGGTGTTGGTATTTTGACTTGATGAGTCGAACATATGGGATCGAGCCTAAGGTCGAGCACTGTGGTTGTATGATTGTCCTGCTTAGAAGAGCTGGTTTACTTTGTGACTTTAAAGAGTTAATTGGTCAAATGCCTATGGAACTCGGTGAGCGCATAGCTAAGAGGGTTATTGATATGGAGCCTCAAAATATTGGGCCTTACTTGTTATTATCACATATATATGCAGCCAATGGCAGATGGGACGATGTTGAGAAGGTGAGGAGGATGATAAAGAATAGGGTTTCAGAGGAGAAGCCAGGGTGTAGTCTGGTTGAGGTTGATAGGTTTGGTGTTAATTCAATTGTGGGTGATGGTTTGGTTCATAAGACGAGTATGATGTATTCTATGTTGGCTGAGGTGGCGACGCACATGAAGAGCTCAGGAAGTTGAGATGGAGAAGAAATTTAAAAATTAATTGCAAGTTCCAATGCATCAACAGTGATGTATTGTAATGTTGCTCGAGTTGGATCGAGAGAGAAAAAGGTGGAACTGGTGTGAAATTTGGTAAAGCCAAAACATTTAAAGTTTTGGGGTTTGACATTTATAGGTTTTCAAGCCAAGGCTTCGAGGAGTAGAGTATGATATATCGTATATGGCATTGAGGGCTCCTCATATATCGATGGCTTGGGCTTGAGTTTGGTGATACTGCAAAATGCTTTTGAGGCTAGAGAGGTGAATGTTCTATATTGGCTTGAGATGAAGCTATAAAGCCAATTCTTTGGAGTGAAAACGTGCCAAATGTGAAGGAGGAAGCAAAGTTGACAGAAATATGATAAACAATCAAGTCAAAACTCTTGGCCCCAATTTTAAGGATGCAAGTAAACTACAAACCCGATGAAAAGTGAATAAGGTCTGAAGATAATAATGAAGGGCACATTAATCCTAAATTTTCTAGTAAACACGGAGCCGGATCGAAGCGTTTGAAGGCTCTGACATTGACATCGGTGCCCCAATGAATTTGCCTTAAATGATAATAATCATTGCTGTTGAAGATAAAATGATGCCTTGGTCATGGCTTTTTACAGTGTGGAGTTAGCTATTTGAAGACAGAATGCCCTTGAAGAGGACAAGGAAACTGACTACAAATTAATTAAGAAAGGAAAATGATCTACTGGTTTAGACTTAGAGCCTTTCTCATTGAAATTGAGAAGTTTTTGGCTGAAGAATTAGTAATCTGATAAAGAGGATGGATAATGTAGATATTGAAGACACTCCTCAAGTTATTCTCTTGAGAAATTTGGCCAAATGAATTATAATGAAAGTGCATATCATGGTCTTTCACACATGCACGCATTATCTTCATTGATGGAGTGGCTAGATTCTCGATTCGGCCCCATGTTCGCTACCTGTATTTCTTTATAATGTGTGCACATTTGGCGATGCCATGGATGAAGCAATCCCAGTGCCACAAAATACTGTAGTGCCCCATAAGTCCAATTTTCACCTTGGCTTATTGAGTTTGAAGCATTTTTTATGAACATGCGAAAACTTGAATTGGATAGTCGAGAGAAAGTGTTGCAAGACGAGCAACTTGGCATCTATTTACTTATCCTAATTCCTGATTTTTGAGATAGGGACGGTCGATAGCAAGCCTTTTGATCCTTACTTTTGGCCTGCAAGTGAGAGACCCAGTGGTCTCTATTAAGTGTTTTCTTACTCAATATTTCACCAAGTTAGAGACCCCATATCTCAGTTGCTTTCAGTTCCACTGATAACTTCAAAAACCGCTGACCATTTCAAAAATAGGTAGGGCCTATATTCCCCACTGAATTATACCCCAAAAAAAAAAAGAAAAGTCGCACATGCTGCAACCTATGCTAGGGAGCGCATAGTAGGCTTTTGCTGGAGCATTTTGTACATTTATTTTAACGGTATTCTGTACATTTATTCTCAGGCAACAGGGTTACTTAGTGGTTTTTTTATATCAAATTTTGCGATACTCATAAAAGTCACCAAATTTTAGAGATTTATAAATTTGGATTTCAGCTCTCACGATTTAGATCGGAAGAGGTTGCAATAAAAAATTCGGGCCCCATGAATATTCCAAAGATGGATGTTGCCTGAGGGAGTGAATAGTAAAAATGCCTCTTGTAGTAGTAGCATATAATCCCTGGCTATTTTTTTTAGTGTGATCCATATCAATTTAAATGGGATACAGTTTCCATTAGGCCCAAGGCTTATGGAAAAAAAAAAGTAAAGGCTCATTTCGAAATCTTGTTTAGAGAACGCTTTGGACATAGGAGATCTCTAAGATGATTCTGAACTTTATTTCTACCGCCAATTATGAAATTTGTAGCTCAAAAAATGATACAGATCTATTCTTTATGCAACAATATAGACCAATTTTAGGACTTGAAATTCTATTCTTTTTTATCAAGGTCAAGATGATCGGGTGTGGTTTGTATAAAGTACCCAGCTCAAACAATCAAAGGTGCGCCTCTAAATGTTGCCATAAGATGTTTTATTGTTCTTATTGTTCATTGCTCTAACGATATCATAAAAATCTATTTCCACCTCTATTTTAAAAAAAATAAAAATAAACAATGTATTTCTACCCCTAAATATATTTGAAAATAGATGGTCCGAATAATGTGTTATAAGATGAACTATTTTTAAGATTTTAAAATTTTTCTTTTCATATCCTTATATCCCATAGTCAAGATGATCAATTGGAGAGGTTTTGAGCATCAAAAGAGCCTTCGCACATATTGAATCCCTATTTCAAATCACCGATTGCACGAGAAATTCAGTAGAGGTTTTCGGATGACTTAGAGAGAGAGAGAGGGATGATTTATATACATTAATGTGCGGTGAATCTTTTTTGTTCAATGGATTACAAGATAGGGCAGAGAAACCTCAATTATTCATAATGTATCCTTAACTAGAGAGTCGTTCGTTTTTTTTTATTGGCGTAGAGAGAGAGATGATTTTTCTTTTATTTGCAGAGGGAGAGAGAGCCGATTGTGGTTACTACTTCACACGCGTTATCCTCATTAACTACAAAGAGGTATTTATTCACTATAACTTCCTTCTACCTCGTCGATATGGGATAATGTGAAGGTATTAACTTGAAACATTACTATTTGTTTGCGCTTTTAATACTACTAAGTAACATGTGGCTTACTGGTTATAACTTTCTCTTTTCATGTGCTCCATGTGGAGGGGTGTGGGTTTCATTCTCCTCTCCATGTGGAGTGGCGTGGGTTCCATTCTCCTCTCCATGTGGAGGGGCGTGGGTTCCATTCTCCTTGGGACGAAAGCATGACGAAAGGTCTACATTCTCCTCTCCATGTGGAGGGGGGTTCCATTCTCCTTGGGACGAAAGCATGACAAAAGGTCTCCATTCTCCTCGCCATGTGGAGGGGAGTTCCATTCTCCTTGGGACGTCCCAAGGGCATGGGTTCCATGGCGTGGGTTCCATTCTCCTCTCCATGTGGAGGGGCAGGCGTGGGTTCCATTCTCCGTGGGACGACAGCATGACGCTTGTGACGAAAGCATGACGAAAGGTTTCCATTCTCCTCTCCATGTGGAGGAGCGGGCGTGGGTTCCATTCTCCTTAGGACGAAAGCATGACGCTTGTGATGAAAGCATGACGCTTGTGACGAAAGCCTGACGAAAGGTCTCCATTCTCCTCTCCATATGGAGGGCGTGGGTTCCATTCTCCTTGGGACAAAAGCATGACGAAAGGTTTCCATTCTCCTCTCTATGTGGAGGGGCGTGGGTTCCTTTCTCTTTGGGATGACGAAAGGTCTCCATTCTCCTCTCCATGTGGAGGGGCGTGGGTTCCATTCTCCTTGAGACGAAAGCATGACGAAAGGTCTCCATTGGGCGTGGGTTCCATTCTCCTTGGGACAAAAGCATGACAAAGGTTCCATTCTCCTCTCCATGTGGAGGGGCGTGGGTTCCATTCTCCTTGGGACGAAAGCATGACGATCTCCTCGGGACGAAAGAATGATGAAAGGTCTCCATTCTCCTATCCATGTGGAGGGGCGTGGTTCCATTCTCCTCTCCATGTGGAGGGGCAGAGGGGCGTGGGTTCCATGTGGGTTCCATTCTCCATTCTCCTATCCATGTGGAGGGGCGTGGTTCCATTCTCCTCTCCATGTGGAGGGGCGTGGTTCCATTCTCCTTTTCATGTGGAGGGACAGAGGGGCGTGGGTTCCATGTGGGTTCCATTCTCCTTGGGACGAAAGCATGACGAAAGGTCTCCAAGAAGAAACTCCATGTGGATTCTCCTTGGGACGAGAGCATGACGAAAGGTCTCCAAGAAGAAACTCCATGTGGAGGGGCATGGGTTCCTGACGAAAGGTCTCCAAGCATTTTTTCTTGGGACGAACTGCATGGAGACCTTGCAATTCGAGTCTGCATGGACTCAAAGCATTTCTTCTTGGGATGGGACTGCATATTTCATCAGTCTGCATGGACTCCAAGCATTTCTTCTTGGGACTGGATGGGATGAAAGGTCTCCCAAGTTCGAGTCTGCATGGACTCCAAGCATTTTTTCTTGGGATGAGGAATTGCTTGGAGACCTTGCATGACGAAAGGTCTCCCAAGTTCGAGTCTGCATGGACTCCAAGCATTTCTTCTTGGGATGAGGAATGGGATGGGACTACATATTTCATTAGTCTGCATGGACTCCAAGCATTTCTTCTTGGGACTGCATGGGACGAAAGGTCTCCCAAGTTCGAGTCTGCATGGATTCCAAGCATTTCTTCTTGGGATGAGGAATGGGATGGGACTGCATCTTTCTTCTTGGGATGAGGAATGGACGGGCCTGCATGGAGGGCGGGTTCCAGTGGGTTCCATTCCATTTCTTCTTGGGATGAGGAATGGGTTGGGTTCCTTTCCATTTCTTCTTAGGATGAGGAATGGGTTGGGTTCCATTCCATTTCTTCTTGGGATGAGGAATCTTGGGATGAGGAATACGATGGGACTGCATATTTCTTCTTGGAATGAGGAATAGGATGGGATTGCAAGGAGGGCGGGTTCCATTGGGTTCCATTCCATTTCTTATTGGGATGAGGAATGGGTTGGGTTCCATTCCATTCTTATTGCGATGAGGAATGGGTTAGGTTCCATTCCATTTCTTCTTGGGATGATGAATGGGATGGGACTGCACGGAGGGTGGGTTCCATTGGGTTCCATTCAATTTCTTCTTGGGATGAGGACGAAAGGGGAAAGGGTTAGTCCCAAACAAAAGGTCTCCAAGCATTTCTTCTTGGGTTCTTGGGTTCTTGGGACTGCTTGGAGACAGGTTCCATTGGGTTCCATTCCATTTCTTCTTGGGATGAGGAATGGGATGACGAGGAACGAAAGGTCTCCAAGCATTTCTTCTTGGGACTACTTGGGTTCTTGGGACTGCTTGGAGGCCGAGACTGCTTGGAGACCGACTGCTTGGGTTCTTGCGACTGCTGGGTTATTGGGACTGCTTGGAGACCTCCTTGGGTTCTTGGGACTGCTTGGGAAGAAAGGTCTCCAAGCATGGAGGGCGGGTTGCTTGGGTTCTTAGAGACCGAATGCTTGGGTTCTTGGTACTGTTGGGTTCTTGGGATTGCTTGGAGACCGACTGCTTGGTTTCTTGGGACTGCTTGGGACGAAAGGTCTCCAAGCATGGAGGTCGGGTTGCTTGGGTTCTTAGAGACCGACTGCTTGGGTTCTTGGGATTGCTTGGGATGAAAGGTCTCCAAGCATGGAGGGTGAGTTGCTTGGGTTCTTGGAGACCGACTGCTTGGGTTCTTGGGACTGTTGGGTTCTTGGGACTGCTTGGGACGAAAGGCCTCCAAGCATGGAGAGCCGGTTCCATTGGGTTCTTGGGACTGCTGGGTTCTTGGGACTGCTTGGAGACCGACTGCTTGGGACGAAAGGCCTCCAAGCATGGAGGGCCGGTTCCATTGGATTCTTGGGACTGCTGGGTTCTTGGGATTGCTTGGAGACCGACTGCTTGGGTTCTTGGGACTGCTTGGGACGAAAGGTCTCCAAGCATGGAGGGCGGGTTGTTTGGGTTCTTGGAGACTGACTGCTTGGGTTCTTGGGGCTGTTGGGTTCTTAGGACTACTTGGAGACCGACTGCTTGGGTTCTTGGGACTACTGGGTTCTTGGGACTGCTTGGAGACCGACTGCTTGGGTTCTTGGGACTGCTTGGGACGAAGGGTCTCCAAGCATGGAGGGTGGGTTCCATTCTATTTCTTCTTGGGACGAAAGGTCTCCAAGCATGGAAGACGAAAGGGGAAAGGGGATCTCTAACCATGGAGGGCGGGTTCCACAACGAAAGGTCTCTGCTTGGGTTCTTGGGATGAAAGGTTTCCAAGCATGGAGGGCGGGTGCCATTCCATTTCTTCTTGGGACGAAAGGTCTCCAAGGAGAAATGGACGCTTCTTGGGAGGGGAAAAGGGACGAAAGGGGATAGGGGAGGGGGAGCTTCTTGAGAGGGAAAAGTGGGAAAAGTGGGAGGGGAAAGGGGCGGACGAAAGGTCTCCAAGCATGGAGGACGAAAGGGAAAAGGGAGGGGGAGGACAAAGGTCTCTTTGGACGAAAGGGGAAAGGGGGAAAGGGGAGGGGAGGAAGGGGGGAAGGGGAGGGAGAGGAGAAAGGTCTCCTTGGACGAAAGGGGAAAGGGGGGGAAAGGGGAGGGGGAGGAGAAAGGTCTCCTTGGACGTAAGGGGAAAGGGGAGGGGGAGGAGAAAGGTCTCCTAAGCTAGCCCCAAAAGGCTTGGTCTTACATTTGATCCCGTACTCAGTAAGAAACCAGACCAGAAGGGCTTTGTAGATCATGAAAATGCGTCTTCAGGTGATTCCTCATCTGCTTCCTTTTTGGTTACTTTCTCTTTTTCGTTACTCTCTCTGGGTTAGGGTTATGGCTTGGGTCGATCAATCTCCCTTCAATCTACCGACTAGCCGTAGGTCACAAGCTGTAAACGTCTGGCAAAGTATTCACTATTCACCAAAGCCCTAGTCACGTAGGATCAGGATGAGCTAGGGTTATTATGGCTTGGGTCGATCAATCTCCCTTCAATCTACCTACTAGCCCCAGGTCACAAGCTGTAAACATCTGGGCAGTGTATTCACTATTCACCAAAGCCCTAGTCACGTAGGATCAGGATCAACTAAAGAGCTAGCTTTAGACCTTTGGGGCACCTTGCTTCACGCCAATAATCCACTATCTTCAGAAATACCTATTTATGATTGAAAGATGACAGATTTCGAACCTTCAGAGGTAGAGCCGTCTATCTCCTTTCCCTTATGGTAGAGCCAAGTCCCTATGGCCAATCCCCCTTCAATGCGAGTTGCAGATTCTTCCCTAGAAGATGACAGATTTCAAACCTTCAGAGGTAGAGCCGTCTATCTCCTTTTCCTTATGGTAGAGCCAAGTCCCTATGGCCAATCCCCCTTCAATGCGAGTTGTAGATTCTTCCCTCTACGGACTAGAGTGCTTGGCCTTTAGGAAAGGAAGTCATTTCAGTTAGACTAAAGTAAGTCGGCTACTCAAACTCTTGAATAAGCAGGGCATCTTACATGTGGTGTGGGTTCCATTTCTTCTTGAGACGAAAGGTCTCCAAGCATTTCTTCTTGGGACAAAAGGTCTCCAAGCATGGAGGGCGGGTTCCATTCCATTCTCCTTGAATGCTACGAAAAGCTTCTTGGGAATAGAGGGCGGGTTCTATTCCATTCTCCATGGGTGCTACGAAAGGAGAGGGGGAGGAAAAAGGTCTCCTTGGACGAAAGGGGAAAGGGGAAGGGGAGGAGAAAGGTCTCATTGGACGAAAGATGGAGGAAAGGGGAGGGGGAGGAGAAAGGTCTCCTTGGAAGAAAGGGGAAAGGGGAGGGGACGAAAGGGGAGGGGACGAAAGGAATGGGTTCCATTCCATTCTCCTTGGGAGAAAGGTCTCCTTGGGATGAAAGGGGAGGACGAAAGGGGGCGGATTCCAGTCCATTCTCCTTGGGATGAAATGTCTCCTTGAGACGAAAGGGGAGGACGAAAGGTCCATTCTCTCCTTGGGGTCTCCTTGGACGAAAGGGGAAAGGGGAGGGGACGAAAGGGAAGGGCATGAGTTCATTCCATTCTCTTTGGGAAGAAAGAGGTCTCTTTGGAGAAATGGTCTCCTTGGAAGAAAGGGGAAAGAGGAGGGGACGAAAGGGGAGGGCGTGGGTTCATTCCATTCTTCGGGAAGGGGACGAAAGGAAAGGGCGTGGGTTCCATTCCATTCTCCTTAGGACGAAAGAGGTCTCCTTGGACGAAAGGGGAAAAGGAATGGGACGAAAGGGGAGGGCATAGGTTCCATTCCATTCTCCTTAGGGCGAAAGGTCTCCTTGGGACGAAGGTGAGGTCTCCTTGGACGAAAGGGGAAAGGGAAGGGGACGAAAGGGGTGGGCGTGGGTTCCATTCCATTCTCCTTAGGACGAAAGGTTTCTTTGGGATGAAGGTCTCCAATCATGGAGTGAGAGTTCCATTCCATTCTCCTTGAGTGCTATGAAATGGTAAAGGGGAGGGGAGGAGAAAGGTCTCCTTGGATGAAAGGAGAAAGGGACGAAAGGGGAAAGGGGAGGAGACGACAAAAGTCTCCTTGGATGAAAGGGAAAGGGGAGGGGACGAAAGGTGACAGCGTGGGTTCTATTCCATTCTCCTTGGGACTAAAGGGAGGATGGGACTAAAGGGGAGGATGAAAGGAAGGTTCATTCTCCTTGGAATGAAGGTCAAGGAAGGTCTCCTTGGGGTCTCCTTGGAAGAAAGGGGAAAGGGGAAAGGGGAGGGGACGAAAAGGGAACGTGTGGGTTCCATTCCATTCTCTTTGGGACAAAAGGTCTTTTTCCATTCCATTCTCCTTGAGATGAAATATCTCCTTGGACAAAAAGGGCGTGGGTTCCATTCCATTCCTTGGGATGAAAGGTCTCTTTTGGGACGAAAGGGGAGGACGAAAGTTCCATTCTCTCCTTGGGGTCTCCTTGAACAAAAAGGGGAAAGGGGAGGGGACGAAAGGGGAGAGCGTGAGTTCCATTCCATTCTCTTTGGGATAAAATTCCATTCCATTCTCTTTAGGATGAAGTAAGATTATAAATTTTTTTTTAACTTTCTTTATGGATGTAGAGGGCGTGGGGCGTGGTTGGTTTCATTCTCCTTGGGACGTGGTGGGTTCCATTCTCCTTGGGACGAAGTGGTGGGTTCCATTGGAGGGCGTAGTGGGTTTCATTCTCCTTGGGACGAAGTGGTGGGTTCCATTGGAGGTCGTAGTGGGTTCCATTTCCATTCTCCTTGGGACGAAGGGGTTTCATTCTTCTTTTCTCCTTGTTCCATTCTCCTTGGGACGAAGTGGTGGGTTCCATTGGAGGGCATGGTGGGTTCCATTCTCCTTGTTCCATTCTCCTTGGGATGTCCTTAGGACGAAAGGGTTTCATTCTCCTTGGGACGAAGGGGGTTCCATTTATAACTTTCTTTCTGCATGTCGAGGGCGTGGTCGGTTCCATTCTCCTTGGGACGAAGGGGGTTTATAACTTTCTTTCTAACTTTATTTCTGCATATGTTTTTGCATGTGCATGTGTTTCTGCATGTGGAGGGCGTGGTGGGTTCTATTCTCCTTAGGACGAAGGGGGTTTATAACTTTCTTTCTGTGCATGTGTTTCTGCATGTGGAGGGCATGGTGGGTTCCATTCTCCTTGGGACGAAGGGGCGTGGAGGGCATGTTTCATTCTCCTTGGGACGTAGGGGGTTCCATTTTTAACTTTCTTTCTGCATGTGGAGGGGGTGGTGGGTTCCATTCTCCTTGGGACGAAGGGCATGTGGAGGGCGTGGTGGGTTCCATTCTTCCATTCTCCTTGTTCCATTCTCCTTAGGACAAAGGGGGGTTTATAACTTTATTTCCGGATGTGGAGGGGGGTTTATAACTTTCTTTCTGCATGTGGAGGGCGTAGTGGGTTCCATTCTCCTTGGGACGAAGGGGGTTTATAACTTTCTTTCTGCATGTGGAGTCTATTTTTTGGTGTGACGAAGACGAAAGGGGGTATATAACTTTCTTTCTGAATGTAGAGGAGGGCGTGGTGGGTTCCATTCACCATATTCCATTCTCCTTGGGGCGAAGGGGGTTTATAACTTTCTTTCTGCATGTGGAGGGCATGACGAAAAGGGGTTTGTAACTTTCTTTCTGCATATGAAAGAGGGTTTATAACATAAGGGGGTTTATAAATTTCTTTCTGCATATGAAAGGGGGTTTATAACTTTCTTTCTGCACGTGGAGGGTGTTTCATTCTCCTTGAGACGAAATGGGTTTATAGCTTTCTTTCTGCATGTGAAGGGCTTAGTGGGTTCTATTCTCCTTGGGACGAAAGGGGTTTATAACTTTCTTTCTGCATGTGGAGGGCTTAGTGGGTTCCATTCTCCTTGTTCCACTCTCATGTAGAGGGGTGGTGGGTTCCACTCTCCTTGGGAAGAGGGGGGTTTATAATTTTCTTTCTGCATGTGAAGGACGTTCCATTCTCCTTGGGACGAAGGGGGAGGCATGTGGAGGGCATTCCATTCTCCTTGGGACGAAGGGGGAGGGCATGACGAAAGGGGGTATAACTTTCTTTCTGCATGTGGAGGGTGTTCCATTCTCCTTGGGACGAAGGGGGAGGGCATGACAAAATGGGGTTTATAGCTTTCTTTCTGCATGTGGAGGGTCGAAATGGGGTTTATAACTTTCTTTCTGCATGTGGAGGGTGTTCTATTCTCCTTGGGACTAGGGGGTTTATAACTTTCTTTCTCCATGGGACTAAGGGGGGTTTATAACTTTCTTTCTGCATGTGGAGGGTGTGGTGGGTTCCATTCTCCTTGGGACGAAGGGGGGTTTATAACTTTTTTTCTGCATGTGGAGTCCATTTTTTGGCGTGACGAAGACGAAAGGGTGTTTATAACTTTTTTTCTACATGTGGAGGAGAACGTGGTGGGTTCTATTCACCTTGTTTCATTCTCCTTGAGATGAATGGGGGTTTATAACTTTCTTTCTGCATGTGGAGGGCGTGACGAAAGGGGGTTTATAACTTTCTCTCTGCATGTGAAAGGGGGTTTATAACTTTCTTTCTGCATGTGGAGGGCGTTCTATTTTCCTTGAGACGAAGGGGTTTTATAACTTTCTTTCTGCATGTAGAGGGTGTAGTGGGTTCTATTCTTCTTGTTCCATTCTCATGTGGAGGGCGTGGTGGATTCCATTCTCCTTGGGACGAGGGGGGTTTATAACTTTCTTTCTGCATGTGGAGGGCATTCCATTGTCCTTGGGACGAAGGGGAGGACATGACGAAAGAGGGTTTATAACTTTCTTTCTGCATGTAGAGGGCGTTCCATTCTCCTTGGGACTAAGGGGATTTATAACTTTCTTTCTCCTTGGGACTAAGGGGATATATAACTTTCTTTCTGCATGTGGAGGGCGTGGTGCGTTCCAGTCTCCTTGGGACGAAGGGGGGTTTATAACTTTCTTTTTGCATGTGGAGTCCATTCTCCGACGTGATGAAATGGGGTTTATAACTTTCTTTCGACATGTAGAGGGGGGTTTATAACTTTCTTTCTGGATGTGGAGAGCGTGGGTTCTATTTTCCTTGGGACAAAAGGGGTTTTCTACATGTGGAGGGCGTGGTGGGTTTCATTCTCCTTACCATTCTCTTTGTTCCATTCTCCTTGGGACGAAGGGGGTTTATAACTTTCTTTCTGCTCCTTGTTCCATTCTCTTTGGGACGAAGGGGGTTTATAACTTTCTTTGTGCATGTGGAGGTCATTCTCCTTGTTCCATTCTCTTTGGGACGAAGGGGGTTTATAACTTTCTTTGTGCATGTGGAGGTCATTCTCCTTGTTCCATTCTCTTTGGAACGAAGGGGGTTTATAACTTTCTTTGTGCATGTGGAGGTCATTCTCCTTGTTCCATTCTCTTTAGGACGAAGGGGGTTTATAACTTTTTTTCTGCATGGATAGAAATGAAGTTTATAACTTTCTTTCTGCATGAAAAGAAGGGGGTTTATAACTTTCTTTTTGCCTGTGGAGGGTGTGGGTTTCATTTTCCTTCTCGATGAAAGGGAGTTTATAACGTTCTTTTTGCACGTGGAGGGCGTGAGATTCATTCTCCTTCTCAACGAAAAGGGGGTTTATAACTTTCTTTCTGCATGTGGAGGGCATGAGTTCCATTCTCCTTCTCGACGAAAAGGGGGTTTATAACTTTCTTTCTGCATGTGGAGGGCATGAGTTCCATTCTCCTTCTCGACGAAATGGGGGTTTATAACTTTCTTTCTGCGTTCCATTCTCCTTCTCATTGGGACGAAGGGCATGTGTTCCATTCTCCTTCTTTTTGGGACGAAAGGGGACGGGTTCCATTCTCCTACTCCTTGGGGGGTGGGTTGCATTCTTTTTCTCCTTGAGACGAAAGGGGGCGTGGGTTCCATTCTCATTCTCCTTCTCTTTGGGACTTGGGATGAAAGGGGGCGTGGGTTCTATTCTCCTTCTCCCGTGGGTTCCATTCTCCTTCTCTTTGGGACGAAATGGGGCGGCTTCCATTATCTTTCCATTCTCCTTCTCCTTGAGACGAAGGGCATGAGTTCCATTCTCCTTCTCCTTGGGATGAAAGAAAGCGTGTGTTCTATTCTCCTTCTCCTTGGGACGCTTGGGACTTGGGACTAAAGAGGATGTGGGTTCCATTCTCCTTGAGACTAAAGGGGGTGTGGGTTCCATACTCCTCCTTGAGACATGGGTTCCATGACTTGGGACGGACGAAAGGGACGAAAGGGGGCATGGGTTCCATTCTCATTCTCCTTGGGACGCTTGGGATGCTTGGGACGAACTCCTTGGGACGAAAGGGGGCGGGTTCCATTCTCCTTCTCCTTGGGACGAAGGGCGTGGGTTCCTTTCTCCTTCTCGTTGGGATCTTCTCCTGAGGGCGAGTTCCATTCTCCTTCTCCTTGGGATCTTCTCCTGGGGGAGAGTTCCATTCTCCTTCTCTTTGGGACGAAGGGTGTACGTTCCATTTTCCTTCTCCTTGGGATATTCTCCTTGTGATGAAAGGGGGCGTGAGTTTCATTCTCTTTCTCCTTGGGATATTTTCCTTGTGATGAAAGGGGGCATGGGTTTCATTCTTCTTCTCGATATTTTCCTTTGGATGAAAGAGATATTCTCCTTGTGATGAAAGGGGGAGTGGGTTTCATTCTCCTTCTCCTTAGGATATTTTCCTTGGGATGAAAGGGGGTGTGGGTTCCATTCTCTTTCTCCTTGGGACGCTTTGGACGAAAGGAGACGTGAGTTCATTCTCTTTCTCCTGGACGAAAGGGCCATTCTCCTTCTCCTTGGGACGAAAGGGGCGTGGGTTCCATTCTCCTTCTCCTTGGGAAGAAAGGGCCATTCTCCTTCTCCTTGGGATGAAAGGGGGCATGGGTTCTATTCTTCTTGTTCCATTCCTTTATAACTTTATTTCTGTATGTAGAGGGCATGGGTTACATTCTCCTTGTTTGATTCTCGCATTTTCCTTCTCCTTGAGACGAAAGGGCCCATTCTCCTTCTCCTTAGGACGAAAGGGGGCATAGGTTCCATTCTGCTTGTTCCATTCCTCTATAACTTTCTTTCTGTATGTGAAGGGTATGGGTTCCATTCTCCTTGTTCGATTCTCCTTGGGAGACGAAAGGGGGTTTATAACTTTCTTTCTACATGTGTAGGGCATGGGTTCCATTCTCCTTCTCCTTGGAACGAAAGGGGGAATGTGTTCCATTCTTTTATAACTTTCTTTCTACATGTGGAGGGCGTGGGTTCCATTTTCCTTGGGGCCATTCTCCTTGAGACGAAAGGGGGCGTATGTTCCATTCTCCTTCTTCTCCTTGAGAAGAAAGGAGGCGTGAGTTCCATTCTCCTTCTCCTTGGGACAAAAGGGGGTGGGTTCTATTCTCCTTCTCTTTGAGACGAAAGGGGACGTGAGTTCCATTCTCCTTGTTCCATTCTTTTATAACTTTCTTTCTGCATGACGAAAGGGGGTGTGAGTTCCATTCTCCTTGTTCCATTCTTTCATAACTTTCTTTCTGCATGTGTATAACTTTATTTCGGCATGTAGAGGGCATGTGTATAACTTTCTTTCGGCATGTGGAGGGCATGTGTATAACTTTCTTTCGGCATGTGGAGGGCATGGGTTCCATTCTCCTTCTCCTTGGGACGAAAGGGGGCGTGGGTTCCATTCTCCTTGTTCCATTCTTTTATAACGTTCCATTCTTTTATAACTTTCTTTCTGCATGTGGAGGGCGTAATTTGCATTCTCTTTCTCCTTAGGACGAAAGGGGGTTTATAATTTTCTTTCTGCATGTGGAGGGCGTGGGTTTCATTCTCCTTCTCCTTGGCTCCTTGGTGGCTCTTTAGGACGAAAGGGGGTTTATAACTTTCTTTCTGCATGTCATGTGGAAGGGGTGGGTTCCATTTTCCTTCTCCTTGGCTTGGCTCCTTGGGACGGGGAACGTGGGTTCCATTCTCCTTGGGTTTATAACTTTCTTTTTGCATGTGAAGGGCGTGGGTTTCATTCTCTTTCTCCTTGACTCCTTGGGACGAAAATAGGTTTATAACTTTCTACTTTCTTTTTTCTTTCTGCATATAGAGGGCGTGAGTTCCATTCTCCTTCTCCTTGGCTCCTTGGGACGAAAGGGAGTGTGAGTTCCATTCTTCTTCTCCTTGAGACAAAAGGGAGTGTGGGTTCCATTCTCCTTGTTCAATTATCCTTAAGACAAAAGGGTTTATAACTCTCTTTCCATTCTCCTTCTCCTTGGGACACTCCTTCTCCTTGGGACGAAAAGGGACGTGCGTTCCATTCTCCTTGAGAGAAAAGAGGGTTTATAACTTTCTTTTCATTCTCTTTCTCCTTGGGACGCTCTTTCTCCCAAGGAGAAGAGGTCGTTCCATTCTCCTTGGGAGAAAAGAGGGTTTATAACTTTCTTTCCATTCTCCTTCTTCTTGGGACGCTCCTTCTCCCAAGGATAAGGGGGCATGGGTTCCATTCTCCTTGGTCTATTCTCCTTAGGATGAAAAGGGGTTTATAACTTTCTTTCTGCATGTACTACATGAGTTCCATTCTCCTCATCCCAAGGAGGCGTGGGTTCCATTCTCGTTGTTCCATTCTCCTTGGGATGAAAGGGGGTTTATAACTTTCTTTCTGCATGTAATACATGAGTTCCATTCTTCTTCTCCTTGAGACGGGTTCCATTTTCTTTCTCCTTGGGAAGAAAGGTTCCATTCTCCTTTTCCTTGGGATTCCTTCTTCAAGGAGAAGGGTTCCATTCTCCTTCCGCTTGGGATTCCTTCTCCAAGGAGAAAGGTTCCATTCTCCTTCTCTTTGGGATTTCTTCTCCAAGGAGAAGGGTTCCACTCTCATTCTCCTTGGGATTCCTTCTCCTTGGGACGAAAGGGGAGGGTTCTATTCTCCTTGTTCCATTCTCTTTGGGATGAAAGGGGGTTTATAGCTTTCTTTCTGCATGTGGAGGGCGTGGGTTTTATTCTCCTTCTCCTTAGGACGAAAAGGGCATGCGGGTTCCATTCTCCTTCTCCTTGGGACGGAGAAAGTGGCCGTTCTCCTTCTCCTTGGGACGGAGAAAGTGACCATTCTCTTTCTCCTTGGGACGAAAGGGGCATGTGGAGAGCGTGGGTTCCATTTTCCTGGGGACGACAATGGGTTTATAACTTTCTTTCTGCATGTGGAGGGCGTGGGTTCCATTCTCCTTCTTCTTGACGAAAGGGGGCATGTGGGTTCGAGGATGTGGTCCTTGGGACGACAAGGGGTTTATAACTTTCTTTCTGCATGTGGAGGAAGTGGGTTCCATTATCATTCTCCTTGACGAAAGGGGGCATGTGGGTTCAAGGGGCATGTGGAGGGCGTAGGTTCCATTCTCCTTGAGACGAAAGGGGGTTTATAACTTTCTTTTTTATAACTTTCTTTCTTCATGTGAATTCTCCTTCTCCTTGACGAAAGGGGGCATGTGGGTTCCATTCTCTTTCTCCGGTTCCATTTTCTTGGGGACAAAAAGGGATTTATAACTTTCTTTTTGCATGTGGAGGGACAAAAGGGGAGTTATAACTTTATTTTTGCATGTGGAGGGCGTGGGTTCCATTCTCCTTCTCCTTAGAACGAAAGGGGTATGTGGGTTCCATTCCCCTTCTCCTTGAGACCAAAAGGGGCATGTGGGTTCCATTCTCCTTCTCCTTGGACTCCTTCTCCTTGAGACTCCTTCCCCTTGGGGCATGTGGGTTCCATTCTCTTCTCCTTGGGACCAATTGGGACCAAAGGAGGCATGTGGGTTCCATTCTCCTTCTCCTTGGGACTCTTTTTCCTTGGGACGAAAAGGGGCATGTGGGTTCCAATCTTCTTCTCCTTGGGACGACAGGGTCATTCTCCTTCTCCTTAGGATGAAAGAGGGCACGTGGGTTCCATTCTCCTTCTCCTTGGGGACTCCTTCTCCTTGGGGATAAAAGGAGACGAAAGGGGGCATGTGGGTTCCATGCTTCTTCTCCATGGACGAAAGGGGGCGTGGGTTCCTTCTCCTTAAGACGAAAGGGGGCATGTGGTTCATTCTCCTTCTCTTTAATACGAAATGGGGCATGTGGGTTCTATTCTCCTTCTCCTTGGGGACTCTTTTTCCTTGCGACGAAAGGGGGCATATGGGTTCATGTGGGTTCCATTCTTCTTCTCCTTGAGACGAAAGGGGACGAAAGGGGGCATGTGCATTCATGTGGGTTCCATTCTTCATCTCCTTGGGACGAAAGGGGGCTTGAGTTCCTTTTTTCTTCTCCTAGGGACGAATGGGGGCGTGGGTTCCATTTCTTCTCCTTTGGACGAAAGGGGGCATGTGGGTTCCATTCTCCTTCTCCTTCTCATTCTCCTTAGGACGAAAGGGGGCATATGGGTTCCATTCTCCTTCTTTTTAAGACGAAAAGGGGGCATCTGTTCCATTCTCCTTCTCCTTGGGACGAAAGGGGCATATGGGTTCCATTCTCCTTCTCCTTGGGACGAAAGGGGGTTCCATTCTTCTTCTCTTTGAGTTCCATTCTTCTTCTCTTTGTGACAAAAGGGGCACGAAAGGGGGACGAAAAGGGCATGT
The DNA here is from genome assembly GCF_054954075.1 of Amborella trichopoda. Lineage (NCBI taxonomy): Eukaryota > Viridiplantae > Streptophyta > Magnoliopsida > Amborellales > Amborellaceae > Amborella > Amborella trichopoda. The sequence goes on from NC_142344.1 coordinate 3,357,867, forward strand.
GGGTTCCATTCTTTTTTTTTTGGACGAAAGGGGGCATGTAGAGGGCGTGGGTTCCATTCTCCTTCTCCTTAGGACGAAAGGGACGAAAGGGGCATGTGGAGGGCGTGAGTTCCATTCTCCTTCTCCTTGGGACGAAAAGGGGCATGTGGAGGGTGTGGGTTCCATTCTCCTTCTCCATGGGACGAAGTCATGTGGAGGGTGTGGGTTCCATTCTCCTTCTTCTTGGGATGAAAGGGGAGACGAAAGGGGGCATGTGGAGGGCGTGGGGTTCATTATCCTTCTCCTTGGGATGATAGGGGAGACGAAAGGAGGCATATGGAGGGCATGGGTTCATTCTCTTTCTCCTTGGGTCAAAAGGGACGAAAGGAGCTTTTTTTCTACATGTGGAGGGCGTAGAATGGAGACGAAATGCTTTCTCTCTGCATAACTTTCTTTCTGCATGTGGAGGGCGTGGGTCCCATTCTCCTTATTCAATTCTCCTTTTGTGTTTTTTCTGCATGTGGAAGGTGTGAGTTCCATTCTCTTTTTCTGCATGTGGTGGGTTCCATTCTCCTTTTTTGTATCCTTTTCTGCATGTGGAGGGGAGGGCTCGTGTTCCATTCTCTCTCCTTGTTCCATTCTCCTTGGGACGAAATGAGTTCTTGTAAATTTTATTTTTTTGAGGTCAATCTTGGGACGAAAGGGGGTTCTTATCAATTTTATTTTTTTGAGGTCAAATTTTTTTCTGGTCAATTCAGTATGAATGTGCCCTTTCGTCCCAAGGAGAATGGAACCCACTTGTTCTTATCAAATTTTTTTTTTTTTTAGGTCAACCTTGGGACGAAAGGGGGTTCTTGTCAATTTTATTTTTTTGAGGTCAAATTTTTTTCTTGTCAATTCAGTATTAATATGCCCTTTCGTCCCAGTGAGAATGGAACCCATTTGTTCTCGTCAATTTTATTTTTTTGAGGTCAACCTTGGGACGAAAGGGGATTCTTGTCAATTTTATTTTTTTGAGGTCAAATTCTTTTCTTGTCAATTCAGGATTAATGTGGTCTTTCGTCCCAATGAGAATAAAACCCACGCCCTCCAAAGAAAGTTATAACCAAGGAGAATGGAACCCACGCTCTCGAAAGAAAGTTATAATCAGTAAGCCACATGTCCTTGTCAATTCAGGATTAATGTGCTCTTTCGTCCCAAGAAGAATGGAACCCACGCCCTCCACATGTTATAACCTAAGCCACATGTTACTTAATAGTAGTAGTATTAAGGAGGGATTAATGGGGGCACATGTTACTTAGTAGTAGTATTAAGGAGGGATTAATGGGGGCACATGTTACTTAGTAGTAGTAGTATTACATGTTACTTAATAGTAGTAGTATTAAGGAGGGATTGATGGGGGCACATGTTACTTAGTAGTAGTATTAGTAGTAGTATTAAGGAGGGATTAATGGGGGCACATGTTACTTAATAGTAGTATTAAGGAGGGATTAATGGGGGCACTTGTTACTTAGTAGTAGTATTAAGGAGGGATTAATGGGAACATGTGGGTTCCATTCTCTTTCTCCTTGGGAGGATAGGGGACGAAAGGGGCATGTGGAGGGTGTGGAGGGCTGCATGTGGAGGGCGTGAAAGGTTCTCCTTTTCTACCTTTTATGCATGTGGGGGGCGTGGAGGGTGTGGAGGGCGAGGGCGTGAAAGGTTCTCCTTTTCTGCATGTGGAGAGATGGCGTGGAAGGCGTGAACCTTTTCTGCATGTGGAGGGCGTGAACCTTTTCTGCATGTGGAGGGTGTGGAGGGTGTGGAGGGCGAGGGCGTGAAAGGTTCTCCTTTATGCCCTTTTTGCATGTGGAGGGTGTGAAAGGGGGTTCTCCCAAGGAGAATGGAACCCACGGCCTCTACATGCAGAAAGAAAGTTATAACCAGTAAGCCACATGTTACAAATTTTACAAAATTTTTAAGTTTTTTCCCAAGGAGAATGGAAACCCATGCCCTCTTTCTTGTCAATAAAGAAAGTTATAACCAGTAAGCCATATGTTACTTAGTAGTAGTAGTAGTATTAAGGTGGGATTAAAGGGCACAAAAGGAGAATGGAAATCCACGCCCTTTTTTTTGTCAATAAAGAAAGTTATAACCAATAAGCCACATATTACTTAGTAGTAGTGGTCTTAAGGAGGGATTAGTAGTATTAAGGAGGGATTAATGTGCCCTTTCGTCCCAAGGAGTTGTCAATTTAGGATTAATGTGCCCTTTCATCCCTAGGATAATGGAAACCCACGCCCTCCACTTGCAGTAAGAAAGTTATAATGTTACTTAGTTGTAGTAGTATTAAGGAGGGATTAATGTGCCGGAGCTATCAGGATTATTGTGTCCTTTCTTCCCAAGGATAATGGAAACTCACGACCTCCACATACGTAAAGAAAGAGAATGGAAACCTATGCCCTCCACATACAGAAAGAAAGTTATAACCAGTAAGCCACATGTTACTTAATAGTAGTATTAAGGAGGGATTAATGTGCCTCAAGGAGAATGTTAGTAGTAGTAGCATTAAGGAGGGATTAATGCGCCCTTTCGTCCCAAGGAGAATGTTAGTAGTAGTAGTAGTATTAAGGAGGGATTAATGTGCCTTTTCGTCCCAAGGAGAACGAACCCCCCTCTACATGCAAAGAAAGTTATAACCAGTAAGCCACATGTTAAGTATTTAAAGCGTAAACAAAATATAAATTTTCCACAAAATATAAATTTATTTTCCACGTTATTGTCAAATGCACGCCCTCCACATGCAAAAAGAAAGTTATAACCAGTAAGCCACATGTTACTTAGTAGTATTAAAAGCGCAAACAAAATATATAATATATTAATGTTTCAAGTTAATACCTTCACATTATCCTACATCGAAGAGAAATTTTATTTTTTTGAGGTCAAATTTTTTTCTTGTCAATTCAAGATTAATATGCCCTTTCGTCCCAAGGAGCTCCACATGCAGAAAGAAAGCTACATGTTACTTAGTAGTATTAAAAGCGCAAACAAAATATATAATATATTAATGTTTCAAGTTAATACCTTCACATTATCCCACATCGAAGAGGTAGAAGGAAGTTGTAGTGAATAAATACCTCTTTGTAGTTAACGAGGATAAAGCGTGCGAAGTAAGGAGAGTCACGTGACAAGGTGTACAGACATAAAGGTTAGTGTACTTTTTAAAATTTACAAAAATGCTCATTGAAGAATCGGCGGGCCATGACGTCATGAATCGAAGAATCGGGAGAATCATGACATCACATGGCGATTTACGGCATGGTAGAACCGGGTGATTTTCGATATTTCACTGGATCCAGCTCAGGTCTGCCGGTTCCCGAGTCATGAATTGAAGAATCAGGAGAATCATGACGTCACATGGCGATTTACGGCATGGAATCGCTGGTTCTTCTCTAAAACCTCACGATTTTCGATATTTCACTGGAACCGAATCATGAATTGAAAAATCAGGAGACATCACATGGCGAATTGAAGAACCGTGCGATTTTCGATATTTCACTGGAACCGGCTCGGGTCTGCCTGTTCTCGAGTCATGAATCGAAGAATCAGGATAATCATGACGTCACATGGAGATTTACGGCATGGAATCGCTGGTTCTTCTCTAGAACCGGGCGATTCTTGATATTTCACTGGAACCGAGTCATGAATCGAAGAATCGGGAGACGTCACATGGCGATTTACGACATGGAATCGCCTATTCTTCTCTAGAATCGGGCGATGAATCGAAGAATCGGGAGAATCATGACGTCACATGGCGATTTACGACATGGAATCGTCGATTCTTCTCTAAAACTAGGCAATTCCGATATTTCACTGGAACCGAGTCATGAATCGAAGAATCGAGGGACGTCACATGGTGATTTACGGCATGGAATCGCCGGTTCTTCTCTAGAACCGGGCGATTTCCTATATTTCACTAGAACCGACTCGGGTCTGCCGGTTCTCGAGTCGAATCGAACTCGCCGACTTTTGAATCACTGCTACTAAGTAACATGTGGCTTACTGGTTATAACTTTCTTTCTGCATGAAGGGCGTGGGTTCCATTCTCCTGTAACATGTGCTGCATGGAGGGGGTGGGTTCCATTCTCCTATAATATGTGCTGCATGGAGGGCGTGGGTTCCATTCTCCTGTAACATATGACTTACTGGTTATAACTTTCTTTCTGCATGGAGGGCGTGGGTTTCATTCTCCTTGGGACGCATGGAGGGCGTGGGTTTCATTCTCCTTGGGATGAACGGGGGTTCTCTTATCAACTATTTTTCTTGTCAATTTTTTTTTTTCTTGTCAATTTTTTTTTTTGAGGTCTAATTTTTTTCTTATAAATATTTTTCTTGTCAATTTTATTTTTTTGAGGTCAAATTTTTTTCTTATAAAAAAAATGAAAGGTTTTTTTATCAATTTCGTTTTTTGTCAAATTTTTTTATTATAAAAAAATGAAAGGTTTTTTTATCAATTTCGAATTTTATCAAATTTTTTTCTCATCAATAAAATAAAATTTTTATTATAAAAAAAAATGAAAGGTTCTTATCAATTATTTTTCTTGTCAAATTTCTTTTTTTTGTCAAAAAAATAAAAAGTTTTTGTCAAAAAAAAAAAAATGGTAATAAAAAGTTATTTTCAAAAAAAAAAAAGTTCTTATAAAAAAATAATAATGCAACAAGTATTTTTGTCATAAGAAAAAAATGAAAGGTTTTTTTATCAATTTCGCTTTTTATCAAATTTTTTTCTTATCAAAAAAATTAAAGGTTTTTTTTATCAATTTTTCTTTATGTTAAATTTTTTTCTTATCAATAAAATAAAAAGTTTCTTATAAAAAAGAATGAAAGGTTCTTATCAATTACTTTTCTTGTCAAATTTATTTTTTTTTTTCAAAAAAATAAAAGGTTTTTGTTAAAAAATAAAAAGTAATAAAAAGTTATTGTCAAAAAAAAAAGTTCTTAAAAAATAAAATAAAAATACAACATGTATTTTTTGTCAAAAAAAAGGTTCTTGCTAAAAACAAAAAAAAATGTAATAAGACAAACATTTCTTGTAAAAAAATAAAACGTTTTTATCAAAAAAACTAAAATGTTTTTATAAAAAAATCATTCTTTATTGTATTCCATGTATAATTATATACTTCATCCACGATAGTTCTATAATTTTTATTTTATGCAATGTAATATAATAGTTAAAATAAGTTCATACATAGAAAAAATATCTAAATATTCACATATTGATAAAAAAAATAGAAATTAATAATATAGTATCTCGATTTCTTATTGGATTCCTAAAAAACAACATTTTATAATAAATATTAATAAATTTTTTATATTTTTTTTACAGCTTAATTTGATCTATTCGACCGATTTTTGATCCGAATCGTCGATCCACCGATCCAGATGGATTTTTGGGGTGCCCGATATGAGCCGTAGATCCATTTTTTAAACCAATAGTTCATACTCAATTTTGACAATAACTCCTTCGATAACTTAGGTGCAGCTGGTTTTGATGGACTCACTAAAAATAGTATGTTCACATCATTTATTCATATTCAGGGCCTTATGGATTTACTACTCCAAATGAGGCCGAAGCTTGGGGTTTACTAGAAGGACTGAAAGGAATTATCCAAGGAGACCGTATAGGAGAAGCCAATATTTCATGAAGGTTAAGGTCTATTTTTCATACGATTAGGGGACACTTCGATGGGATTAAATGCTGAAATCCATTGTTACTGGGAGGCTAATGAAGAAGCAGATGCTTTAGCAAAAAGGTGGTTAACTCCTCTTCCTTGATGGCGACCTTTTTCTAGTGATTCTTCCTTCTTTCTCATACATCTTGTAATCTTTTAAAGACTTAATAAAAATCATGTTAATGTTAAAAAAGAAGAAGAGATGCTTAGTCAAAAGAGTTTTAATTGTAGAGAAAGAGAGAGAGAGAGATGAATTTGGCTTATTGCTTAATGGGACATACAAAATCCATTAATGAGATGACATGAGAGAGAGATTTGGAGAGAAGAGGTGATTAGAGAGAGATGAATTGCTTAATCGTTTTTGCTTGATAGTGCCAAATGGATTAATAAGGGGGTACAGAGAGAAAGAGATTTGGGCACACGAGGTCATTAGGGTAAAAGACAGGCACCATTTGACACACTTCACTTATATTAACCAATCGAACAAGAAAGCAAGTGGATCAGAGGCTTGGGAACAGAGACGAGGTTTGGGAAGGTTGCGAAGCTAAGGCATGGCCTCACGCTACCGACCCTAGCAACAAGTACCCTCTCTCTCTCTCTCTCTCTCTAAAATGAATAAACCGTGTGTTTTTCCCCGCTCTTTTCCCCTTTCTGCTCAGATGCACTAGCCGTTACTCTTTACCGAATAATCCTCTTCCATTTCGCGCCAAATTCCTCTAATGAACCTAGGGTTTTCCCTTTCAATTTTGCAGGCTACAGCTCGCCAGCAGAAGTCTAAGAAGAAGAAGAAGAGGAGGAGGATGACAATTAGGGTTTTGAACCTACTATTCTGTAGAAAAATGGGACTGGAGGTTGCAAAGGGGGCAAAAGTTGGGGTTTTGGAGTGTGACTAAGAAGACGGGGAAGAAGAAGCTAGGTTTTGGCCTTACATTTCTATGGAGACATGGTCTGGTTAGGTAGAAAGCCGGAGCTTTTAATTTGGGGGAAAAGATTAGGGTTTTGATTTTCTGTTATGGGGACGCGAATTCCAGTTCCGCATTACAATGTGCGGTCTTCAGACTCGTTTATAGCGGGTTCGTTGCATGATCTCAACACAGTGGATGCGAGGCCTGGCGAAATCGAAGGGATAAGCGATGTTGATAGAGATGCAGTTACAGGAGATACATTGGAGAATGAAGATGATTCAAATTCAGCTGTGAGTTTACTTATTTGCTTTTCTCCTTCTCCTTTTATTTATTTTTTTATTTTTTTTATTTTTTTTAGTTTTTTATTTTATTTATTTATTTTATTTATTTTTTAACTTTGCCAATGTCTCAAAAAGTATTCTCCTTTTTATTTATTTATTTCCTTTTATTTTTGGCTTTTTTCTTCGCTGATGTCTCAAAAAATCTCTTTATTTTGGTGACTTAATGGGTGGATGAGCATCTGTTGTGTTCATATGCGTAAATGGCCAAATCCTTTTTGAAATATTGTGAGCTTCTTTAGCTGGTAGATTTCTTATACTATATAAGCAATATGAATGATACAATTGAATGCCCAAAATTACATGATCCTAACAAATTTCTTAACATTTTTTATATCTAATGACATTCCTGTCATTTCTTTGGCAATCCTAACATTGTTATTCCTAGTGGTTCTTTTTTCATAAGAGTAGGATCTCTTTTTGTGCTAAATGGAAGGTGAAGATCTCTTTCTTTTACGATTATTTCTTAGAAATAATGGCTCATTGTATCAATAGCTGACAAAAAAAAAGGAAAACAAAAAGGGTTTTCTCTATAAACTTCATTTTCCTTTGTTCAGTCATGTTACTTAAAGTGTTTCTTTACATTTCTTGAATACTTTGATGGTATTGCAGCTTGAACTTGTTGGTTTTGAAAGCCATCCATTGGTTTTCAATTTCGACAATCCACTGGAAATTCTACTAGCCATGTTGAAAGAATAATTGTAATACGATAAAACTTTATGTGGGAGCTTTTTGGCTAAGTAGTTGTAGAAGTTGTTTTTTATTTTCTAAAAGAATATAAAGTAACCATCATGATTTTGTGATTTTATTTCTTGTTAATCTACTGTGATAAAATGTTTTTTCATGTGAATATTTGTGTCCTGTTGTTTCAAGATATTGGCTTCTCTATCCTCTGGAAAATTTTCTTCACATAATGACTCTGTCTATTAGTAATAGTGTCTTTTTATTAGGATTGTATACATGATTCATATAGGAGTTCGTTGCCATTGCATGGCGTTGGTGGAGTGCAAGATGATCAGGCTCCCCTTGAAAGTAGTGAATCCTCAAGGCCACCCTATGATATATTCTCACTCGAAGGTGATTTCTATTTTGTACTTCTTTTAGCTTTACCAAGTGCAATTTATTAGTTGGAATATTGATTCTTGCAAATATTTGTGAGACAGATATTTTGCCAATTGAAACAGCAAGAGCAAGGTTTTTGCAATTTATTGCGGATCATTTTCTTCAAGAACATGTGATTGAGGTTCCAGATTGCTCAAATGTAGATTACACTACCCAATCTGGACAAGATAATATTAACAAGAGAAAATCAAGGGGAACCCAGTATGAAGGGGACCCGAGGTTTGTCTTACCCTTGATGTATGTGGCTAACTTATACGAGACATTAGTGAATGATGTGAATTTGAGGCTTGCTTCTGTGAATGGAGTTCGTGAGAAGACCATGGGTGTAGCTCTTGAAGCAGCTGGTGGATTGTACAGAAGGCTTGCAAAAAAGTTTCCTAAAAAAGGTGGAACATGGCTCTTGACTTTGCATTTTAAGTGACATTAGAGGGCTTTCCAAATTAGTTTTGTGCTTTACGTGTGACTTTTTGTGATATTTGAACTACTCAGTGACTTTTATTCTATGGTTCCGTAGGACCTTACACATTTAGGAGACGGGAATTAGCTACATCTGTTGAGACAAGATCACGATTCCCAGAGTTAGTGATACAAGAAGAGAAACGTGTTCGTTTTGTGGTCGTTAATGGTTTGGAGATTGTAGAGAAACCGAATAACATCCTTCCTGAGGATGCTGATTGGTAAGTTCTGATAATCTTACACGCTGAATACCTAGAATGATTCTCCTTCTCGTGTCATACTTTCTTCTGTGTTGGACAGCTATGCATTACTTACAATGTTTATAAAAAAGAAATATCGATCTTTCTTAGAATCTTTTAACATATAAAAGCACATCACTTTACTGCTCTTTTATGGAGGAAGATCTTGGGTGATGGTTGTAATCAGCCTTTTGTCTTACTTGATATTAATTTCCTTTTTCAAATTTGTTTTTTGTAGCATTTTGTCCATAATTTGCGGAAGAATGTTTTGTATGGTTCTCATGATGGCATCTTAGGAGTTGTGAGGTTTTGATGTAAGGGAGATTGTGCAAACTTTGCTATCCCTATGATTTTTGAGGCAATAAAGATTTTCAAGGATTGGCAGATGTTGCAAACTTGCTGGTAGTATTTCATTAAAATCAATGGGCATGTAGTTATTCATATTATGGTCTAGCAGGTTTTGTGAGTTAACTGAGTTTTGGTTTCTTCTATATGAGCATAGATGAATTCAAGTTGATCTTTTGTTATTCAGCTAGTAGCTATCAGGGTTAACAATCCTGAAGAAGGCACATCTGTGCTTGAACCTTGCCTGTTCTCTGTTGGTTATTCAGCAAGGGAATTACATTCTCTGGCTCAAGCTACAAGTTTCCCAGACACAGCTGCTGCAATGTTAGAGTCTAAATTCTTTTGAGTTGGTTGGTTTTGATCCACAGCTCTCCTTGTGACATTAACAAATACAGTTGCTCAATTCCAATAGTGGAATCTTCCACTTTGTGGCAAGTGCTGAGAATATAAAACATCCTAATTTTCTTATGAGCCATATGTTTTCCTAATGCCAGAAGAAAGGATAAGTTATTTCAGCAGTATTCATAATGCATAAACATTCATGATCTCCTGCATATTATTACTGTTGGGCTATTTTTTCCAAGTATTTAAACATATAGCTCTATCAATATTTATGTTGTGCCATTTATATCTGTCACGGGTAATTTTTTTCTTATTGTGGACTACTATTCTCTCTTTTTACTTTTTCTTTTTCTGGAGTATCCAAGAGTGTTTGTTTCTTTATATCCTCGATGACCATCTTGTACTGCTCTGGTTCAGGTTCAGACGCATGACTGGCCGGCATGAAGTGGCTATCTCAGCTAGAGACTACAAATTTTATTCACCCAGGCATAAATACAGACGCCTCTCCCAGCATTCTGTTTCTAATATTCCAGGGCTTTCAGTGAGTTTGTTGACCAATTTGACACACAATGTAGTATTGGGCTTGTTTGTTAGTGGACTTTTGATTATTATTATTATTATTTTTTCCATAAATGCAGGCATTCCCCAGTGCAGAGGGTTCTTTAGCGCTCGTTACAGTTACAGGGGCACGAAATCCTGTCAATGAAGTAAGATTCCTTGTTGTTCTTGTAAGATTATCTTTGTGGAATCTAGCTTATGTTTAGTGCCATATCATATACATTGGAGAGATTTAGGTAATTCATGGTACTTAAGTAGAGGGAAGTTTGTGGAATGCCTGGAATGTGGTTACATTGTACAGGATGTGGTGTATCTTGCATGGCTTTTGGGTTGTGTTTTGTGGTTCTTGGATCTACAGTCGTAAGGCATAAATCCAGCTATTGCCAATTTTCAATCATCTGGGTCTGATGTTCACAAGAGAAACTGTTTCTATTTATTCAATTTCTATGGTCTTTTGATTGGAGATATGATTGAGCATTTGTCCTATTGTCAGTCACTACAACTTCTCGTATGGCTTGGTATGCATTTATATCGCCTTTTTAGTTGCGGTTTGTGGGTTCCTGTATCTACAGTCATAGCCCCTACCATGGCTAGTTCGCAGTCATCTGTAACAGATGGTGTCAACAGAAACTGTTTCCTATTTGTTCAGTTTCTATGGTCTTGTGATGGAGACATGATAGTTTCAATGGTGAAACCTTCATACATATATCTATAAACAAGGGAAGAAGAGAATGAAGCTTGCTTCTTCTTTTTTCGGTCCATTTTATTATCACTGACTACCATAGGAGCCAGATTACCTACGTACCTCATGGGCAGGGGAGTGGAATGAGGAGCATTTGGGGGTAGGTGAATATATCTGATATTCATTGCTCGTCTGTGTAATGTGGTGCATTCTTACGATCTCTCTATTTCTTTCATTCAATGCATTGATTTTTATTTTACAAATTGCCATTCACCCTTTTACTTTACTGAGTCCTTTCCTGCATTTGCTTGCGACGCATATTCCAATGGTATGGCACAATTTCCATCCTATTTATTTGTTATCACCAATTAATATCTTATTTTCTTACGTACCAGTTTCATGTTTTTTATCCTAAAGTTTCTATCCCTAGCATTCAATAGTTGATTGAGTCCAGCATTCCATATCAGGTTCTTTTCTATATTTAGGTGCCATGGTGCACCACTGTCATAGGCTCTTGGCAAGTTTGGAATGGCAGTTACTGGCGATCGTTGCATTCAATAAATCTAGGGAGCCTTCTTTTCCTTTTTCTTGGAAAATATAAAAATTCTGGGGCATCGTTTGTAGTTTGGTGTGGTTATTGCCATTTTCCTTGTTATAATTACATGAGATAACCATGATATATATGTGTCCTCAATTTGCCAGCCACAAAGCCAGCAGCAGTCTCCAGTCAAACATTTGCCAATATTATCACCACAATCCCAGCTTCATCAGCCAATGCATCAAAGCCAACACACGAGTCACTTGTCTCATTTGGGCCATACGCATCAATGTTGTACAAATTCTTCTCATTCATCAGAGACCTCCCATGCTCATCACTCTCCAACCACCATGCCACAGCATATGTGTTGCATACAACCCCACTCTGGATCACGTTTGAATGTTCTTGTGAGTATATTTCTTGTTGATAATCTCATTGTTGTTTCTGAAACTTATTTTTGTTGTTCATCTTTTTAGTGTTGCTTGCATACTTGGATTGATGTTTGTAATAGTCTGACTTGTCTGTGCTTGTACACTCAGAACTATACATAGCTCAATCCACCTCCCTCTTAGAGCACATTGTCACTAGGTAGGGGCTTTCGTGTTGTTTGCCAAGGGCGGAGAAGAATTTAGAATACATGGGTATTTCTTAACCTAAATGGGGCCCTTAAATGCAAGCCGATGACTAGCTAATGCTGTTTTTTTTAATCATTATCTTAGTTTCAATAATGGTATGGAACATTAGCTTCTTGTTAACATTTGCCATTTTGACATTGTTGCCCTAGTGTGGTAAAATTTTGTTCTGCTCTTCACAAAATGACATAAAATCCTGTTTTCTGCCCCTTAAAATAGGGGTGTTAATTGTGCAAAATGGCACATGCATTTTGGCAAACCATATTACATGGTCCACTTTTGCTTGACCGTCCCCAGCTCAGTTTACCCAAGTACCCACTCCAAATTACCTTACTGCTAATCTTGTTTGTGCTTGATTATTTATGCAACTCGTTCACTTTTGCAACTTTCCTCTTTTTAAGTATTTTATCTTGTTTAGTAATTGCTAATGCATTTCATGATTTTATTTTCAGCCAACAAGTCCTGCCAAGTTCTGTGATGAATGTGGGGCAATGTATTTGAGAGAGACCTCCAAGTTTTGCTCAGAATGTGGAGTTAAGAGGCTAGGCACTTGACCCATGCCTATTTATTATTGCTCGAATTTTGAAAATACTGAGAAGCCATGCTTTTCTATGATCCCCTTGAGCTTTTTGGGCACAAATAAACAAAAGATGCTCAAGTTCTTTGTGATCGTGTATGCCTTGGGGTTACAAGTAATGTAAAAATTCGTGTAAAATCTTACGTATTGTCATATACACTGTGCATAAGAAATCTGTAGTTTCATAAATGGTTTGGGATCCTAAGTTGCTCGATTTTGTTTTTAGCTTGCATTTTTAATCTAATAGATATTAGTGTTGTGAATGAACAACTTGGGGTCAGAAAGAGTTTATTTAATGAAACCTTGGGAATTCTTCTAAGGATCTTAAGCAGTGAATGATCTCATGATGGAAATATATAGTTTTTCTTCACCCTTCCCACTTTCTGTCAACTTAGTGCAATTTGGTTCTTCGACTTTGTTATGGCTTACACATGTAATTGGTATTAGAGAAATATTTTTTTTGGAATTTTATGCATGATTAGATCTGTGTATTGTGTTGTGTTGTGTGTGTGTGTGTGTGAGAGAGAGAGAGAGAGAGAGAGAGAGAGAGAGAGAGAGTTGTGCTTGTCAAACTGATTTGTGTAAATGCAATGCACGTCTCTCTCTCTCTCTCACAAAAACAAGAAACTCCCCAAAACTCTGGCACAGATCAGTTCTTGGGTCTCTGCTGTTGATGAGAAAAGACACTGGGTTTCTGTGAACTTTTAGGAGTTTTTCACCGCTTCTAATTCTTGGGTTTCTTCCAAATTCACTAGAGGAGCAAACCCCATTTAAGAACCACGACTTTTTGCTCTTTTTTCTACTGATCTCCTATTTCGAAACAAAGAGATGGCTTCTAAGCTCCTCTGACCGACATACCGATGGTCAAGATGGACTGGATGCTCCTCCAAGTTTTGAGTTGAGGTTTTTGGTTACAATTGACCAACGTATCCAAAATCGGATAAACTTTTTTCAAGATTTTGTTGGAAATAAACTAATCAGTAAATTTTTGTGTCCTTAGATGGGATTGTACATTGTGAGACCATTTTCCCTTGGTAGAAGAGATCATAATCACTTGCAGCCAACAAATATTAAATTTGACAAAATAGCATATACCCAGCTACCTAATTTATATTCAAAGGTGAAAGGTGATTGTGACCTTGTATCAAAGGTAAATATCTATTGAGCCTTTTCCCTAGTCTTTTAGGTTTCAATTAGTAGTTTTTGGTGAATGTTAAGGACATGACGATGGTTTGGCATTTGAGAAATTCAGACACTCTTTATTGGTTTTTTATGTTGAAATCTTACTGTATTAAGTATTTCAACGTCACCTAAACTCACAATGCCCCATGTGTCTAAGAACATGTGTCTCCTCAAACACCAATATTGGGGTTGGCTCAATTGAAACTTGTAGCCATGTCAAATGTTGTTGTACGTGTTTCTATCTTTTGCAATGTATAGATATTCCAAGGCAAATTGTATTGTTCGTTTTTTGTGAGGTTTGGTTTTGCCAGTACGAAACACCTTCCTACAAGGATAGATGAACTCACAATTCTAATCAAATTGCACAAGAGCACAAAATTTATTATATGACCCCATATGGAAAGAGCCAAGAAGTAAAACAGAAAACCCTTAATGATGTTATAACTGACTCGACTACAAGTATTTAAATTCAAGGGTGGCGCTATGAATGTCATAATTGCCCATGCGAATTAGACAATCTGTACAGAGATAGACACTTATAACATGCGGCGTTTTAAGACTTGGAATTAGGTTTTGGATTTCCCAACCTGGCAATGGGCCAAGCCAGCCCTGGCCTAGTTCCTACTGGGCGGACTTGATCCTGGTCTAGCCCTGAGAGGGCTGAAGAGGCCATGGCCCTATCAAGATCGGGTAGGGCAGGGCAGGGCAGGGCAGGGCAGTTGCCAAATACAATAAAAAAAACAAAGAAAAATAAAAAATAAAAAGGGCGGGGCTGAATAGGCCTGTGGCAGACTTGGTCCAGGCCAGCCCGGCCCTAGCTTTTTAGCGCTGGAATGACATGGATGGGTCGGGCTGAGCTAACGAGCTGATTTTTAGTCCACCCCTCCTCCTCTTATACCAATCTAGATCTGTAAATCAATCGATGGGATTCAAGGAGTGGAGGGATCCAAGTTGCCTACCTACTAAGTCCGATCTAGACTACAATCTAGATTGTCGGCTTTTAATAGCCTAACATTACAAGTGTAGAGACCCTTTGAACATCGACTGTTTTTATTCAATCCTCAACATTTTCTTTTCTTTTCTTTTTTTGTTTTTTGTTTTTTTTGTTTTGGATTTGGTAGAGAACACGATTTGGAAATTTCTTTTATAAAGTTCAGCATATAGGTTGAAGAGGTTACATGCCCAGAATTTGGGATCTCCTAGATTGGATTTTCCCTGAAGGATTAATGAACAGAGTGCTCCCTCTGGAACATGAAATATTTTGGGAAACGTAGATATGAATATTCTAAACTCACACATCCATACGGTGCATGGAATGTGCATCTCATATGCTGTGGAGCCTGGGCTAATATATAGACTTGTTTAGTACATGTTCCTGTGGAGTGTGGGCTAATATATAGACTTGTATAGTACATGTACAAGTGTGTATTTGTATTCGTGCTTCTTAAAATGTTGACAAATACCATACAAATATTGTACACACATCTGATTGAAAAGTACAATGAAAAAGCTTATAATTTTATACTATTGAAGTAATGTGCACTTTATTGGTCTAAAAGAAAGTGTTCTAAATTCTGAAATTGACCTCAAGACGCGTGGATATGATAAAAAAAAAATAAAGAATTTTAAATCTTAAAATTAATGGATCTTGTAACAAATTATATAGGCTGTCCATTTTCAAGATTTTCAAGTATGTATAAGGCTAATTGACCTATAGCACTTTTAAAATTTTAATTTTTTTATCTATGGATAAAAATATATTTTAAACCCATCATAATATTTCTGCCACCAAAATTACATCTCCAATCATATTTTAGAGGTGTGCCCTACTTCTATAGTATAAGAAGGAAGCCATATACATGCCTCACTCAAAATAAAATATCTACATACACAAGACACACACATGTACACGCTTTTCTTGGTTGCAGTCCAAGCTTGCAAAGCATACAGATGGCAAAACATTTGTAACTACGAAGTTTAATCGAGAAAAAAAAAGAAGAAAAACACGAGGCTTTTCTGGAGAAGTTTATATTGTAGTTATACCTTAATATTAATGAAGTTATTATATAATAAAAATAAAATAAAAACTAAAATGGGTAGGGCCTGTCGATGTAAGCATGACTTGCTACTGCTACAAATATTAAGAGCCAATAAATAAAGCAACATGCGAAGGATATGTTCTTTTATATTTTACTCGTTAGAATGCATTTTCACAGGTGCAAAAGGACCTTTGCCTTTTTCTTTGTTTGAACTTTAATGTACTTTTCACCACTCCAAAAAAATATATAAAATCTTAATGTATTTTCACTTGGGCAAGGGGTTTTTTATTTCTCACAAAAGTCTTTTTTCTAGGGATATTTAGAGATGAGATTATTTTATAAAAATAGTATTTATCTTTTGTATATGAAATATCACAATTATTTCCACCCATTAGATGTCCAATTCTACGAATTTTGTTTTGAAACTTTGTATCTTCAATGTCATTCTTACAATCACCCATTTTGAAATTTAGAGAACAAAAATGATACCATCTCTATGTACAAAAATAAATGATATCTTTATCGATAATCTCTTTAAAATATCTCAAAAATTTTGAATTTTACTTTGATGTCCCTTTTTTTTTTTTTTTTTTGTCTAAAATGCCCTTATTAACTGGGTACTCTCACTACATCAGTATGTTAAAGTTGGTTATGTGAAAAATACTGTTCGGTAGTGAGAGTACAAACATAAAAAAAAAAGGCAATAATTATGTGCTAAGAGAACCAAACATGATATTTAAATGAATAAATTTATTTGGTACCCTCTTAATATCAAAAGGTATACATATATTCAATATTCTCAGTGCCAAAACGTATCTTTCGCAAAGAACTACCTCCAAAACAGCCCCAAACTGAGTCTACCAATTTAAAAGGCATTTTGACAAAAACTAAGTCATATTCAAAAGGAAAAGTATATATATAGAGACCATTTACTTTTAGGAAAAGTTTATATAAGGATAGAACCTTCTAATATAGAACTACGGATGCACCTCAAAAATCCATCGAAAAAAGTAATTTTAATGTTGAAAAACCCTTTGATTGATCATCTCGACATCGAGATGTATGACCATGAAAAATAAAAAGATTTTAAGTCTCAGAAATAGTGTATTTTACAACATATTATCTACACCATCCATTTTCAAGATTTTCATATGTTTATAAATCTACTTGATTTTAACTATTTTTAAAATTTAAAATTTTATAATTAGATATAAAAATAGATGTTGAGATAATCCTAATAATATTTTACATCAAAATTATATACCATGATAAAGAGATCATGCCATTATTGTCCTTTAGTTTTCAAATTGGATGGCTATGAGAATGTCATTGATTAAACTCGTATAATTTAACATCTAATGATTAGGAATAATTGTGACCACCTTGTAAGAAAGATAAATAGCCTCACAATTTACAATCCCAATGCAATAAAATTTTTTTTTTTAAAATTATATATATATATATATATATATATATATACTTAAGAAAAGGGATATTTAATCTCCCTGCTTTTAATTCTATACTCATCTCAAGTTCTAAACCCTAAGCTTAAGAGCTCACTGAACACGTCCCTTATACAAGGCTATAAGAGTAATTAAAACCCAATGTCAAGGGCATTATAGTCATATTTCCTATTTATATCTTGCCGCCTGCTCTATCTACCCCCATCCAACCTATCGCCTGCAACAAGAATGGCGGCATCGTTAAGCAGAACTCTCGCACTTGGACCAACAAAAAACCCTAAATTTAGAGTCTTTAACTCCACCCCAAACCCAGATTTTTCTCCTAATCTCAATCTCTCTAATCCCCCCAAAAACCCATTGATCCAAACTATCAGGATTACGGCAAAAACAGCGGTTTTAACTGCGGCTCTTTTGGCCGGAAATTTAGCAATTCCGGCCAAATATAGGGCTGAAGACCTTTACCCGGCGACTTCTCAGCCGGAAGTTGCAGACAAAGAGTCATCTCCATTAACCCACTTCCTAGAAAACAACCCAAGTGCTGTTGATGCCCTAAAATCCCTCCTCTTCAAAAACCTAGAAGCGGGTAACGACACGGAAGCCATGAAAATCCTCAGGCGTCTGGTTGAGTCTCAGCCCTCTGAGCTTCAATGGAAGTTCCTCATGGCGAGGCTCCTCAGCGAGATGGGGGAACCCAATGAAGCTCGATCCGTTTTCGAAGAGATTCTCTCTGTAAATCCCCTTTCTTTTGAAGCCCTATTTGAGAATGCTTTGTTAATGGATAGGAGTGGAGAAGGTCCCGCTGTTTTAGCAAGACTGGAAGAGGCTTTACAGGTCGCAAGCTCCGAGAAAGAGGCCCGAGATGTTAAGCTTATAATGGCACAGATTATGTATCTGCAAAAGAATATTGATGGGGCTTTGGAGAATTATGAGCAACTTGCAAAAGAGGATCCAAAAGATTACCGGCCTTACTTTTGTAAGGGCGTTATATACAGTCTTTTGGATAAGAATAAGGAAGCAAGAGAGGAGTTTGCAAAGTACCATGAGCTTGCACCAAAGAAGTTTGAAGTTGAGGGCTTTTTGCAGACACCATTGTCGAGGATTAAGCTTTTTGGCTCCGATTCTGATAATTGAAGGGGCCGTTTTCTTGGTCAAATTAATTTAGGTGTTGAGTTTTATGCTGTGTTTTTGGTATGGTAATTCTGATAAATGGATAAATCTGTTGCCTTCGACCGAAGGGTAATAAAGTTTGATGTTAATTGGTTACATTGAATTTCAACACATATTTTTAACTATTGTTGGAGAAAAGTGGGGTGCATGGTTTCGCGAGCTCTATGAGTTATAAAAAAGTGTGCGGCCTAGGCTATAAACAATTAAATTAGAGCCTACCTTCAAATAGTATCGAGAAATGTGATTTTAATACCGGAAATCTTTGTGATAGCCTTAAAAGATATTTTCATATCTATTTATAATTTTTAAAGCTTAAAAAATAGTGTAGATTGACATATGTATGAAAACCTGAAAATCTTGAAAAGTGATGGTCCAAAAAATGCATTACAAAAATATATTATTTTCAAAACTTGAAATCCATTTTTTTCTCGTGTTCGTGTACTTGATTCGTGTACTTGATGTCAAGATGATCAATTTGAGCATAAAACAACTTCTTCTAGTGAAATTTTTTAGGTATTTGATTGTTTAGAGCCTCGGCTCTATATAAAATTTTCCCTATGAAAAAAAGCTCGCTTTACGTCAAATTTATTCTTTTGGCAAATTGTTTTGTGAGAAATTACCAAACATGTGCATTTTGTCAGCTCCTTAATTTTCAAGCTATAATAAGTTATGAAGCTTTTGACTTTATTACTGGTTTTACTTGGGAAACAGGTGCTAATGTTGAGTAGAAGCTGCTATGGAGAAGAAACTAGTCGTTTTAGTGTGCTGTTTTTTATTTTTATTTTTTTAGTTCTTAGTGTGTTGTTATTAATACAGTTAACTTAAATTTTGTTTTTTTATTTCAGTTGGTCTGCCCAAGTCCTTTCGAGTTAAAACCTTCGAATCTGAGATATAATTATCCTGGTTTGCTTCTTTTTTTTTTTCAATAATTGGTTCTGGTTCTGCATGCTCTTTTCTGTTTTGTTTCCTAAATTAGTTTGATGGTTCTTTACGCTTTTAGATTATCTATAGTTCTCTCTTTTTAGCTCTTGAACTTCCACAGGCCCCTTAAAGTTGATCTCAAGTACGATAAACCGTTTATTGATGGTATCTCATGGGAAGCACTTTAAAAAACAAGGGAATTTTATCAAAAATCTCTATGATGTACTATTTAACATCTTGCCCATTTGTTTTAATTTAATTTTAAAATTCTATAAAGAGAACATGATAATGAGATGGAATAGTTAAAAATGGATAATATGTTAAAATCAATGTCAAGGACTCGGCTGTTTTCACTTGGAATCGGCCTAGTAACTCATGTCCAAGGTGAGTTTTTGGGCAGCTCCCCCATTAAAAAATATTAAAAAGTTTGCTTTTGTTAAAAATCTTCGTATATGATTTATAAAATCATATTATTTTACATGATCTATATGGCTTTTGTGAGGACATGGGAACTTTTATTATTGCATGTTCCAACTATTCCTTTTTTTCCCTTTTTATTTTTTTTGAAATATTTCAACGTATAAACTTAATTTTTAATAATCCATCTTTTATTGATTTTTTTGAATTTTATTAAACTTATGACTTTTTCTATGACTTATTTCAATTTTTTTGTTTTTAACAAATTTTTATCTTTTGTTTTGGTCTTGTAGCTCGGTCCACTCGAACTCGAGTGAGTTACTCAGCATTAATAAACCACTAGGGGACTTTGCGGTGAGTCGGACCGATCGGAACTACATTAAGATTTGAACTATTTAACGAGTGTAAACTGATCTACCAAGTCAGTTATTGTGTTTGCGAAGTCTGAAGAGGTCAGGATCACTACAATACTGATTTTAGAGATCATACGTACTGCATATCATGTGCATCTCCATTTTCATTATCAGATGGCTTATGCGACAACTGCTTATTGTTTGGTTAAAGGCACCAATCGATGCCATTCACTGTGGAGTGGTTTGGTTTTAGTGTCATTTGTTGAGAAGATTTCCATTTTTCAATAGTAAAATGAATAAAAATAACATATAAGAAAATAGATAAATGAATGACAAAATAAATTATCTTTTTTCCCCCTTTAATTTTTTATATTTTTATATTCTTAGGGGAAATATTTTCTCCTATTTTCATTTAATATTTCCCTCAATAAAGGGCAGTTTATTAAATTACCCATGAGGATGAACCATTTCACATTTCTCCCATATCTTTTGATTTAATTTCAAAACCCTCATAAACAAACATAATCTCAAGTTGGAATAGTTGCAAATGTTCATTTAATTTCAAAACATCCATTAAAAAAAAAATACAAAGCCTGGAGTTGAAATAGTTGCAAATTGCACAAAATGTTCAATATTTCATCTCTAATGGGTATTTTGGTAACTTTCCCCCAATAAATTTAGCATTTTCTTCTCTTTATTTTACGAATAAAACCTAAAACGTTTTTACATATGCAGCCGAAGGCAAGCGAATTTCATAAATTTGGCACCAATATCCAAAATGCCAAACACAGATGGTGGGTCGCTCGATACTTTTTTCAATTGAAAAACTGGATCGCTTAGTCAAAATCACACCAACACATGCTTTACCTTACAAAAGGCCATCTTACATATGGATTTGGTATCTTAAACACATACTAATTCTTGATGCAGTTTTGCTCTAGATCAACAATAACTTAAACAAAATTGTACTACAAATAATCGATGCATAGATAAAATTTATATAGCTTAAATTTTAAGGTTAAAATCTTCTCTTTTTAAGATTATTCATAATTGTGGGAGTCAAGAAAATCGAGGTGTCTCTCTTCTCTGCACAATGTTCAAAAACCCTTTTCTCGTACCTTGGGCATGTTTAGTGACAAAACCCCAGCTACCCAATTTCACATGGACATGGACATGTTTAGTGACAAAACCTCAGCTACCCAATTTCACATGAGACTTATGACCTTGTACCAAACATAAACAGCCTTTTTGTATACTTTCCCCACATGATGGCAGGTTTTTTGGACTTGGCCTGCCTACTCAACAAATAACCAGACTCCATACCCCAAATGCGATTTGCAATAGTAGTGCAGGGGTTTCTTTTCTTCAACAGAAGAGTAAATAAATCTTTTACATTTGCAGCATGGGAAACGCTATGCGTCATGAAAAAAGCATAGGCTTCAAAGTCCCCATTTACACAAATATCATCAGCAGATCTACCGCACAAGAATTCTTCATACTTGACAAAAGGAGAGTAATTTGCAATAAAGGCCCAAGTATGTCCATCCAAAGTTCACTGTATGGGGGCATTACAAAAAGGAAAAAGTTTATATAAGGTGTCAACCTTCTACTATACGAGTATGGTGCACTTAAAAAACCCACCAGAGAAGGTTGTTCCTATGCTGGAAAACCCTCAAATCGATCATCTTGACCTCAAGATTCATAGAAAAAGGTAATAGTTCATCTTCTAAGACATTATCTAGACTGTTCATTTTCAAGATTTTCAAGTGTTAATAGATCAGCTTGATGGTCACCATTTCTAGAACTTTAAATTTCATAATTGGGGGCAACAATAGATTTTCATATCATTGCGAGGCTTTGCAGCACCGAAACTGCATTTTAAGCATAGTTCTTTAATAGTATAAGAATGACACCTTATACAAACCTAACCCTTAAAAAAAAGTCATCTCATTTATTCTCCTAGCAAGAAAAGTCCAAAGATAATAACAACAGCAGCAAGGACCAAAACATATTATTAAAAAAAAAAAATATTGGTAATCAATGTCCACTAATAAAAGAACTCACATAATAAGTGTGAGCATAAGCTCCATTTCAAATCTAATTCTAGCACAATAAACAAACCTGGCCCAATACTCCAAGACTAAATCCTGAGTCCTTGGCTCAACCTGCATAAGCATGAAGGATTTGAGTCATTTAAGAAGGGATCAGTGCTTTTTAGCCATTATCCCAAGACAATTAAGAGCAGGCCAAACACAGGAATTAAGAACAACAAAAACAATGACACAGCCCTTACACTTGTACAAAGATAGTGCAAGAAGACCAAGACTCGTATGCTTATGCAGCGATGCCCTTCTTTGGGGGGGTGATTTCCTTTTTCTGAGGGTTATTTCCAGGGAATGCAGCACGAGAAATGTCAACAAGGGCCTTGAAGCTGTAGGGCTCATGCATAGAGAGCTCTGAGAGCACCTTCCTGTTCAGCTGGATGTTCTCCTTCAAGAGACCATGCATAAAATTACCATAGTTCACCTGCAAAAAGCAGCCATTGTGATGCTCTCACCCAAGATATTTAGCAGTTTCATGACTTTGCAAAGCCCCAAATGCTGAAAAAAGTGTACAATGTAAAATGCATGTGTGTAAAAGAGAGAGAGAGAGAGAGAGAGAGAGAGAGAGAAAGAGAGAGAGAGAGAGAGAGAGAGAGAGAGAGAGAGAGAGAGAGAGATGCAATAAAATTAAATGACAACAACTTTATAATCTTTTCTCAAAGGCATTTGATGCTAGGAAAGCGATATCTCACACACACACACATGCACGCATACACACAGAGGCCGTAAAGGTAAATGAGTATAGGCTCACATGAAATTGGGATGTTTTTCGGTTCCCAAATTTCAAAGTCACTAGAATTAGATAAAAGAGATAAAAGAGCATGGCTTGGTTACCATAATCACTTTAAAATAGGCCATGGGAGAGGCACATGGGAGGCATGTAATTTACAATTAGAAACATGAACACATTTGGAGGTTGAGAAAACTGCATTCCCCATGAGTAACCAAATACCTAAAATATGATCCACCCATGTTTAGGAAATTGGAAATGAACCAATCTTAAGTAGATAATGTACAACCAGCAAGTCACAATCTCTTGTTAAAATCAACAGCAAGGGACCAATCTTAAAATGAATGCAGCTTTGGCCAAGGAAGTCACTATCTTTGAACAATAAGCACAAAAGAAATGCAATAAAGTCATCCTCAGATAACATAAACATAGCACAAAAATCCAATTGAGGGGAGAAAAGCTTTCAATAAAAATCAAATAATAACAACTAACGAGTTTAGCCGTAAAGTGACGAAAATTTACAGTCTTCCAAATGCCCAAATTAGAGAAGAACCCATAGCAGTTGACAGTCAAGCAAACTAAAAATCTCTTTGTAAACCCATGGCAGTCGGATCAGGTAACAAATGCGAAAAAACAATGTCTAGATTATATGCAACAATTGAAAATAAAATAAACTTTGCAGGTAAGCGTTAAGCAAAAAATTCAAAAAACACATAGTCTTAGATTACATGCAACAAATGAAATAACATAAACTTAGCAGGCAATCACTAGGCAACAAATACAAAGAAACAGTATCTAGATTACATGCATTATGCAACAAATGAAAACAAAATAAATTTAGCAGCAAGCAAAAACCTTTCTAAAAGCGATAAAGCCCAAATCAAGAATACTTCACAGAGCCAGCTAGATGTTAAATGATATATAAAGAGAATACAAAAGAAAGAAAGTTCTTGTTTAAATCACTAAATAAGCAGAATGCAATATCATTCTAAAACCCGAACTCAACATTGCAATCATTCTAAAACCCTACTTCAACATTGCATCCCTAATTCACAATTCGACTGAGTTACAGGACAAGCAAAATGCAACAGCATTCTGAAAGCCTACATCAACAATCCAGCACTCACAACTAAGTAACGAAACAATCATAAATGAAATAGCAACTTAAAACCCTAAATCCCGATTTCAAGGATTCACAAAGTGACCACACGAATCATTTCATTGAACCCAAAAAATTTCTGCAATCTTCCAAGAAAGAGAAGGCACCCAAAAACGTAAAATGCATCAAAATAAACATAAATTGCAAGAAAATAAATAAAGGAAAACAAATTTATAAAAGAATGGAAAGACATAGAGAGAACATACACCATGTAAGCGAGTTCCTGCATTGATTCTTTCAATCCAGAGAGACCTCATATCCCTCTTCTTGTTTCGTCGGTCTCTGTAAGAATATTGCAGTGCCTTCTCAACACGTTCCCTCGCAATTCGAATGCAATTCTTGGCCCGTCCTCGGAAACCCTTGGCCAACTTGAATATCTTGTCCTTGTTCATCTCTTTTTCTCTCTCTAAAATCTGTCTCTCTCTCTCACTCTAGAATTTATTCTCTTTCTCTCACTCAGGGCCTCACTAACCAAGATGGAGGGGACCAAAACAGTCACCAGTAATTTGGTGCGAGAATGAGAGAACTTAGGTTGAGAGAGAGAGAGAAGCGTTTTACACTATTAGGAGATAGCAGAGGTTTAGGATTCGAGGTGGAGAGAGAGAGAGAGAGAGAAGGGGACTCTACGAGCAAATGGAGTTCGAGGCCTTGGGGTTTTCGGTGAGACAGTTTTGACGCTTTTAACCCCCCTGTCGTAGGGGTGGCAACGGGCCACTACCCAGACGCGGATCTAGACCCAGAAAAGTTTATAGGACCCGGACCTGACCGGATCTGAAGTTATCTGATTTGGACCCGAGTGGACTCAGATCCGGACCTGATCCAAAAATTACAAATATATAAAGTTGCAACTTTAAAATATAGAATTAAAGAAAATGTTTGTGTTAATGTTGAAAACCCTTTCAATGGATATCTCGACATCTACATTTATGAATATGAAATAGAAATAAAAATGAAAATAAAAATATTTTGAGTCCCAGAAATAGTGCATCTTGCAACATATTATCTAGACCGTCCATTTTCAAGATTTTCATATGTGTATAGATCTTCTTGATTTTAACTATATTTGGTGTTTAAAATGTTATAATTAGATATGAAAATAGATTTTCACATAATTCTAAGATTTTCTATTCCAAATCTATATATTATGATAAAATTTAGAGGTGCGCCTTAATTGGATTGTTTAAGGTTGTAACATTAACAATCCACGCACCTCTAAATTTTATCATAACATATAATTTTGGTGTAAATAGTTTTTTGGATTATTTAAAAATCTATTTTCATATCTAATTATAACATTTTAAACACAAAAAACAGTTACAATTAAGTAGATCTATAAACATATGAAAATCTTGAAAATGTATTGTCTAAATAATGTGATACAAGATGCACAATTTCAAGGACTCAAAATCTTTGTCTTTTCTTTTCTTTTTTTCATATTCAAATTGCACTCTCTCTATAAGCTTGGAAAAGAATAATATCCCAAGATTGACGAGATACCGTCCAATCATTCTAAGATGAGATCTAAGCGTTAGAGATCTCAAAAACCAAAATTTTCCTTTTGAAAATAATATTATTAGGTGGTTCCAAATTTGAGATTGAAAAAATGTCCCTAATAAGTCTATTGTTAGGGGGAATACACGCATGGTGTACGGCCATGCATGTACTCCACCGGATGAAACCCAATTTAGGAATAATTTAAGATCCTAAAATTTGAGGATATAACCTTTTCAACATTCATATATTAATCTCCAAAAAAAAAATAAAAAAAATAAAAAAAAATAAAAAAAACGAAAAGAAATTCAAGTTGTACTATCTGTGCACTTGAAAAAAATACTGGCACAAGATTGAACTCAGATACCATCCCAGTTTTTGGGGGTAAGATCTAAGTATAAAAAAAAATTAATATTAAAATTTTCTAACGATTCTTTGGTGGCTCGGATTAAAAAAATACACCCAGCCTGAGGCAGTAGATAGGCATTATATTCCTCTAGGAGCATAATATACTCCTTTAAGTAAATATAATACTGATTGGTACGTATCACCAAAACGTTCACAGTGTGTTGAGTTTGAAAACTTCAATATCCAAACCTAGCACAAATACGTTTTAAGTGACATCTGGATCTGGGAATGAGCTCAAGGCTAGGTGGTGAAGGAGGAAGAGTGTTACAATATAATATCTTGAATTCTACTCCTGCCAATGGTAGGGCTAACAATGAACCGGGCCCACCCAAGCCTTAAAAGATATTTCAGTCTCGAGCTTGAAATTCCTTAATGGAACTATATGAGATTAACAAATAAATTAAAAAATTGGACATAAAATATAAAGAAAAATATATAATAAGACCATTTACCTTTGTACAATGTGATCACAATTAATCTTGACCACTGGATGTAAAATTGGATGGTTGCATTTATTTCATTGATCAAGCTCAAGGTTCAAAATAATTTTTGACGAACTATGTACCATCTAAACTATCATATTTCACATCGGATAGTAGTAAGTAATTGCGACCTCCCTATATGAAAGATAATTGGTCTCATTGTATAAAATACCAAAATATAAATAAATAGAGGGAAAATCTTTTTTAATATGGGGTAGTTTGTATGAGGTGCCCACCTTATACTATGCAAATAAGCCATATCTCAAAATTTTACCAAAAGATGTAATTCCAATATCAAAAAACCTTACAAAGGTTTGAAAATCCAAGTTCAACCTTAGTTATGAAATTCAAAATTTCAAAACAGGTACAAATCGAATAAATCTATAAACAATTAAAAATCTTGCACTAGAAAACATCAAATATTCGTCCAAACAACCGTATTATAGCACAATATTTACAAACTATAAAAAGACTATACAAAAAAGATTACTACATTTTCTTCTTGTTCTTTCCTTTGGGTTTTTGGTTTTTCTTCTTGTCCTTCCCTTTGTTCCCTTTGTTCCCTCCATTTTTGGCTTCAGATGCGACACTAGTTTCGGTAGTCTTGTTCTTTCCTTTCGGTTTTTGGTTTTTCTTCGTGTCCTTCCCTTTGTTTCCTCCATTTTTGGCTTCAGATGCGACACTACTTTCAGTAGTTGTGATTGGGGTACTTGGCTCTTCCACTGAAGTCATTGACTCCATGAGGGGCTCAAGCAAAGGTCTCCTATGCAGCAACTTGTCACACAATCCTTGAATCAACCTGTCATTCCCTTGAAGCTCTTTCTTACTATCACAGAATAAAAATTTCAGCTTCATTAGTGCATAAAATCAATCGTATTACACCCAAATCGAATATCACCATATAAAGACTCCAATGATTACAAAAAAAACCAAGAAAAAGAAGAGAGTCTATGGCCCATTTAGGGAAGAATTGTGTCATACGGATACCAATAAAAATGAGAATTATTTCTGTTTGAAGTTTAATAATGAAGGACTGCAATTTTACACTATCATCTATGGACTTAAAAAACTTAACAGATATGATAGTATGTGAAGTATCAGGTTTTGTTGGTGATCAAATAAATAATATAGCAATGCATTTCTATGTGGTTAGTCAATGAATTACTGTCGCAAATTTCACAATTATTCCATGATAAATCCCATCCTACCTCTCAAGCAATTTAAGCCAAAAGATAACATTGCATTTGCATATGTTGGATGATTAAAATTCCTCGGGATAATGTAGTGATCTTATATTCAAGATATCAAGGCAAGTGCTCCATATCCATGAGACTCTTGTTATACAATGTTATAGAATATCAGTACCACAGTCAGCAAAAATCCATCCAAAACCTTTTTTTTTTTTTGGACCCGGTTTCTGAGTCCACGTACTTACATGTAAAAATACAGGCCCCTTACTAATTTCTTTTTAAATAGAATTTGATCCTAATTTTTAGGGAATATATAATATTTGACATGGAGATTATAAACCTGTAAAAATAAATACATTTTAAAAATTAGAAATGACAATTTTTGTAGAAAATATTTGAACCGTTGATTTTACCTTTTCTTTGAAGGACTATTATTTACAGGACCCGGTTTTGGTCGACGGTGTAGATCTCCGGGCCGGCATAGTAACATGTGCAGGTTTGGACGCACCAAACAATTTTCCTTTTTTTTTTCCCGCAGAAAGCTCTGAATTTTTAGTGAACATTCGAAGAGACATATTTCCAAAATAATGACTTTTTATTTATTTTTTAGAAAACGATATATCACATACTTCAATTTTTTTTTCACGGAAGGTTAATATTATTAGCTGCCCTTCCCAACCATAAATACATACAGACACACATACCGTACTTTTACATCACTTATTTCAATCAAATCTAAGCTAATCACATTCTTACACGCAAAACTTTGAGGATCTCCATTTTTATTGACTGTTTCTTTTGGCTACCAGTTTTTGGACAAAATCCAAATTAATACCAACTTATTTGCTCACCAATATATGCCCCTGTGCTTATTGCTAGTGATGATCCTTACTAAATGGTATAGCAAAATGCCAAGGCCATCCACTTAAACAAGAATTGCAACCATGACACTTGAATACCAAACAGATCAAGAGCAACCAATAATCATCACACAGAAAAATCCAAACCGAAACAAATACTATATATTGTATTAATTAGCCAAGAATGTAATCAATGTGGAAAGTTGGGAGAATACTAAACCTTAAATCCAAGGTTTCAGACAGCAGGTCCAATTCCCCAACCATGCCTTTCAATTCCCCCAGCAGAGAAACATCCAACACTCGAAACTTTTGCTGAACCGCACCAGATTTCACTGTTGCACAATTAACCACCTGCAAGTAGTTCTCCATATCCATCTGATAAAAAATAGGAACCAGCATTACTTAAGAAGAGAAATTAACATCCTTTCATGGCATTACAATAAAATATAAAAAAGGCTAATATTGATACCTTAATACGCTTGGCATCAGAAATCAAACTTCCAGTGTTAACATCCCACCCCTGCTCCAGGGAATTGACTACGAGTAGTTTTTCCCAAAACTGACCAAATTTTATCTTAAAATCAACGACATAATCTCCACTAGCAGAGGGATGTTGTTCCCCTGCCACATCCATGAACTGCCCCTTGATTTGGATACCGGTTGTAAAAGGAGGAATTTCAGAAGAGACTGCAGCATTTGAATCTACTGACTGATCTTTGCACTGAGAACCTTCGGTAATTTTTGGAAACAATGCTTTGAGAACAGTCTCTTTGCATAACATTTCATCTTGGGCAAGGATTATTGAGCTTGGACAAGAAAATTCGGAACTATCTCTAAGCATCACGACCAATGGATTGCCAATTGCTTGTAAGGCTTCAGCAAAGCCTCTAAGAAACAAGCCACTGGCCTTTGCATGATGCACATAGACACTACGAATCCACTGATGGAAACCGGGAGGCAAAAATGATAATATATCCCATATCTTCGATAGATCTGAAACGAATTCATAATTCCTTCCGGAGTTCAGACAAACCAAACCCAAGATAATGACTAAACGCAACACCATTGATGGCAAGTAGGAAGAGTGCTTCAAATTTGAACTATTAACCCAGTCCGTTGTATCGCGGATATTGAAAAGAAGACCACGAATAATGTAAGATATAAAATCATAAATACGATCAAGATACCCAACACAGAAATACTGATTGGGTTCCTGAGGAGCATAAGAAGCTCTAGACTGGGCTTCCCAATCCTGGCATGCAACCATTTCAACTAGACAAGATTTTGTGGTAAAAAAACAACCTTTCCACCTTTGACAAGAGCAAAGCAGGAACAAGAGGCGCTCAACAAGGAGTATGTAATAGCGAGGTGACACATAATCACGCACATTCCTCCAGTTGATTTCATATACGCTCTTGAATGCATCACCAAACCTGGGGACCAGAACGGCCAGTTCTTCCCACCCCATCTCCCTGCAATCCATCCATTGTTCAATAAAAGATTGCCACTGGGGAAAATGATCCAGAGACTTCACCATGCTCTTATATAATTCATCAGTATGTTTTTGTGAAACAAAAAGTAGCAGTACCATCTGCCCAATTTGGCCATATGACAACTTTTCTCTTCCAGGATTGATCATTTCAAAATGAATTTCCCTAACAATCTTCCCTGAAATAGCATGCTCACGAAGATATACCAGACTCTCCTCCATGGCATTTCTCCAGTCTAAAGGAAAGCAAATATCCAAAAACCACTCTTTAGACAATCTCAAGTATCCCTTTAGCTTTGAATCAATATATCCTACCCGATGATATTGTGGATCATTAAGAAAGTTTGAAACTTCGAAGGTATTGAGGGCAATTACACCTTGGCTGAATTGAGACAAGGATCTATAGATGAAACATGTACGAAGAGCTTCTAGTTTTTCAAGCAATTTTATACCAACGGATAGCAATTCTGATTCCCAGAACTTTCGACACTGCAACACAAAATGTTTAGCACTTATGTAAAGGAGGTCCCCCTGCTTGGAAAGAGAACCCCTCACTTTTTCACCCATCCAAGAGGAAAAACTGTTAATTACAGCATAGCGACTCCAATCTTTTCCAGCGAGAACACCAAAGTATTCCAAACAAAACTTCCCATGGTTATGGTAATCTAACCCAACAAAATCATCATATGAAGCAAGATAAGACAAGATGCTCAAAATCCTTTGCTTCCACAAATTCCAATAGTACATCAATGTCACAACAGAAACCTTGTTCTGACTCGTGATTCCATCAACATCCTTTGGTGGATCTAAGTATGGAGCAGACTCCCAGTGAAACTTTGAGGGGTCCAGTAAAAGATGAAAGTCGATAATTGAGTGACAAGCAAACAATTCCAGCCTAATATTTTGCAAATTCTGAGCAACATTTAAGTGCTCCACCATAAATGACAGACTGGCATTTTGCTTGGATAAAAAGCTCACTTCAGCCGAAACAGACTCATAGACAACACTAGATTCTCCCAATGATAAGCCTTTGGCCTTTTCCAATAGCTGGTCCCTCCCCTCAAATTGCTTCAATGGCCAACCCTTACTGTCAGGTGTCCAAAGAGAATTGACAACAA
This sequence comes from Amborella trichopoda, assembly GCF_054954075.1. Classification (NCBI taxonomy): domain Eukaryota; kingdom Viridiplantae; phylum Streptophyta; class Magnoliopsida; order Amborellales; family Amborellaceae; genus Amborella; species Amborella trichopoda. The sequence goes on from NC_142344.1 coordinate 3,388,862, forward strand.
CAAATAACATAAGCAATCTTGATGAGTTTCCAGGTTGCCCTGCTTTTTCTAGCATATCAGCCATAAGTAGCAGGTCTCCTTTCGTTCTTGCAACATCAGCAGCCTCAACAAAGTTCCCTGCTTCCATCTCCACCTGCAGTAGTTCATCAAGACACTTCCGCGACTTCAAGAATGAACGAACCATACCCATAGAAGCAAAAACTTTAATAAATCTCATCATGCGCTTGATATCCCCGGCACAAAAATAGTAATCAGCACTGTTTTCCAAGTACTTGTTTTTAACCTCAGAAACTTCTTCATGCCTTGCAACTTGAGAATCAGGAGAACTATCCTCCCAATGTAGAATGTAGTGCAATCCCATTTCGAAAATTTCGCCTTTTGTACAAGAATTCAAGCATTTGGAGAGAACACCGGCTTTAAAGTATACATCAGCAGCTTCAGACCAACAGTGCGCCATTGAAAAACAATCCCCAGCATCCTCAAGCCTTAACATACCACATTTCTCCAAAAGAATATTGCCTATTGAAAGAACAATAAAAATGAAAGCAAAGTAAGATACAAAAGAAAGAATGTATTTGTATGAAACATTACAGACAAGGCAAAGCGATAGCATTGTCATGGCATGATGTCAGCAACCCCTCCCTAATCAATAGAAATTAAACCATGAGATTCCATAAACATACAAAAAATAACAACCACCTGAAGACATGCTAATCCTACGCAAATAAGGCAGCTATCATAATATAACAAATTTCAAGAATTGACTCAAAATGATCACAGTGTTCCTATAAATATATATTTTAAGGAGTTTTAATAAATCTGAAAAAGAAGAAAAGAGTGCTAACCAGCTTTTTGGAACTCCTCTAATTTGATATAACAATTTGCAGCAAGTTCGACCTTGTTGATAGTTTCATATATATTCGCTGCCTCAACCATAGCGATACGAGCCATTTGAGGATCTGACAAAAGAATACGATCTGCCGTCGCTTGAAGTCCTGCTGCTCGGGCCCACTTTTCACCTTGTACATCTCCGGCCCTTTCAAAACACATTGTGGCCATTTCATAGTTGTCATCATTGAACAACTGTAGGTATCAAACCAGCTCTGTAAGCTCTAAGGAAATCTAACATGTAGCCAGACATAAATTATTTCATTATCACTGGTGCACCGAGAAATGGCCAAAAATGAAGGCAGCTAAGTTCACCAGAATACCCAAAGAAAAGTAACCAAATGTACTTCAATTTTTTTTTCTTTGTTTTTATTGCTAAATTATTCTTCAGTTGTTTCCCATAATATTCTACTCCTGTCCAAGGAGTAAAGGTGAAGCTACTACTTACGCCGGTGATTTCCAGGTGTGTCAAGTACTTAGCAACCCCAACCTTTTGGCCACTTTCTGTGGAACAAGACTGAAATGAAGTACACAGCGGTACCCAGCTGGTCCATGTGCAATTAATAAATTACAGAACACAGTTGTATAGATCTGAGAGAGAAGGGTGAACCAAAACAAACCTTGATGGCACGTCTCCTCCATTCCTCTGGGCTACTAGCAACCCGCATCCCCTCAGCCAGCGAACTATCCAAAAGTCTAACTTGAACAAGACCCAAACTCTTCCAATAATCAAACATTGGCTTACAAAAATCTCCACTATTCTCACAGATCCACAATCTTTGCTTTGTACGAGTTATAGCAACATACAACTGCTTTAGTTCAGAGCAGAGAATATTGTGTCGCCCTTCATCAAAATGGGGAAAGGATTTAGGTACTTCCGAGTGCCGCCACTCCAGGTTTGCCATATATTCATAGATAACCCTCCATTGGTTTCTCAGAGGAGATGCACCAAAAAAGTCATACAACAAAACATCCTGCCCAATCCAATAAAAAGGCAGTGAATAACAAATCAAATAAAGCATCAACATGAGATAAGGCAATATTAACAATTTTGTAGAACATATGCACTGCCATACCTGAAACTCCAAGCCCTTGCATTCAATAATTGTCAACACGAGAGCTTGCATTCCAACATAATCAAAAATTTGCTTCTTTGCAGAATCATCACGGACCAAAATAACTTGTTCTGCTCCGAATTCATGTGAACCCTCACCAATAGTTCCACTATTGCCAAAAATTGTCATAATGGCGTTTTCATCATTTTCAGACTCAAGTAAGACAGGTGACTCACCATATATGAGGCTCATCTCAGGATCCAAAACATCAATGGATTGAGGAAAAAAAGAGTAGAGCAAATCAAGAACGCTTTCTGCCAACATCAGCACACCAGCATGTGTACGAAAATTTTGATTCAAGTGAAACAAATCAGATATTTTTGTTTCTTTTCCTCGTGCACTTCCTAAACATCCTTCTCTCGACTCATTGAGAAACTCCTTGTAGAATAGCGATCTAATATCTTCGAACCTGAAATCAATTCCCCTTGCAATTGTTTGTGCAGTGTCCCCGGAAAATACATATCCTTCCTGAACATTACTGCATACATGCTTAAAAAGAGCGATTTGTCTCATTGTCAGGTCTTGAACTTCATCAATATAAACAAAGTCAAAATTTTCACCCTTATAGCCACCTTCCCTTAATCTGCAGTGTATGTCAATCACCAGATCCGACATGTCAAAGTGCCCATTTGCCAGCTTTTTCCTCTCATAATCCAGGAAAATATCATACACTCTCTCTCTCTTTTCCTTACTCAAAGTGGAAACTCGACCTTCAGACAAGCCAACATAAACCTCCCGACCCAGCTTATCTGGAATAGAACCCACCTCAAATCCACCTTTTATATGAGAAATTATTTGAGTAAATACGGTTGATGGGTCCAAATTCCTGATGAACTGGCCGTTAAAATGTGGCCAATAGAAATTAACAAAATGCTCATAATCAACCTCATTTCTCGCAATGAACCTTTGAAGAGCGATGGATTGTGAAATTCTACTCCCACCAAGAGGAAGCTCCCTTAAATCATGGAAGCGATAAAAGAATGAAGGCATCATACTCTGGTCTAACATAAGTAGGAGCTTACGGAAGGTAATAATAAGAGGAAAGTGCCTTTCAGTGATAGCATCCAAATTGTCAGGTATATCCCTGAACTCAGTCAAATTGTCACTAGCATCATGCATTTCAATTGAATCCAAACTGACAGAAAAGTCACTCCCAGAAGTGTGCCTGGGAAAAGAATGAATAATAAGTGAAAAGCATCAATAAACCATCAAAGCTGACAGAAAATATGGGCGAAATTAGAGCATCTAAAATAAACAGTTCATCAAACCCAGAAGGTGCTACAATTCAAAATCAATTGAAAAATCAAGCAAAAATATACACCTGAAAATCGTAAACAAACTTAAATCATAAGTGTGCATTTACATGTACGAAACACTTTCCAAAAAGAAAAAGAACTCAGTGCACAAGTAAATGCAGGCACGAGGACATAGATACACATCATAACAAGGCATCGAGCAATTTTCCCTATAGATTTATCTTCCAAAAGCAAACCTTCTTAACTTGTTAAAAAAAAAAATAGCCATAGAGAAAGTACGACCATCTGCAAATCCCAATTGTTTCATAACTGCCAACTGCCATATCCAAACCTCCATCAGCAAAACAGAAACAAGACAAGGTATACTATGGGTGTGATAATAAAGAAGATGAATTCCTAGCATTAATACAATAAACAGGTGTCAAAAATGCTGGAAACCAGAGAAGATTACCCAATAATGAACAAGCCTGACAACATTGAATCTAAGAAGCTAAGAATAAATAGCATAAAAGAAGAACCAACCTCTTGAGCCGATGTATGTGGCTCTTGACAGCTGCACAGAGTTTAGGACTGACAGTGACAAAAATCTGTCTTAAGAAATTCCTCTTAGACACTAGACTTGTTTCCATTTGCTCATACATGCTATAAGTTACCTCAGATGATGAACCATCCACATCTAATCCTTCTGAAGCCACATAATACTGCTGTTCCTTTCGTATAAGCCTCATAGTCAGCACAGTTGTCTTGCCAGTCCCTGATCTCCCAAGAATGAAAGCACTTTCAGGAAACAAAATTATTTCCCTTTCCTGATAAGTAAGTTCAAATGGGAGATCGACTTCTCTTCCATCAGTAGCAGTTAGCAATTGATTTACCACCCCAGAAGATAAGGAGTAGAACTTCATCAACACTAAACTTTCACTTACTTTAGAGCTCTCCATACATTCGCCAGTCTCCAACCTACCCTCTTCCACTGGTTCCCCATGATCAGATTTGCATAAATTTTTATACTGCACAATCTCAAAATCTGTAGCCCAGCTCTTTGGAACTTCAAGATTCCTAACACATAAAGTATAAGTCAGAAGCATGAAACAAGTAAGTTCATGTCTTTTGGAAGAAATTAAGGAAATAAAACCTCAGGATTCTATGTCAAGAATTCCAAAGGGATAAATATATCAGAATAAAAAGGGCAGAAGCCAAATATAAATGAAGAAATCTTGAAAGGTGACATCAGGAAATAGCACATCATCATCATCATCGTCAAAGCCTTTTCCCATCTAATTGGGGTCTGCTACATGAATCCTGGTCCGCCATTCTGCTCTTTTAAAGGCCATACCATAAGTGAGGCTATAACTCCCTGTATCTTTTCTCACTACTTCCAAGCATGTCCTTTTGGGCCTATCCCTTGCCCTTTTTGAGCTCTTGACTGGAGGAAATAACACCTTATAGTGAAATACCAAAAAGAAAAGTTGCCACGAGTCAACTCTTACCAAACCCTTCAGATATCCTACTTTAACAAGTATGCATTAGATTTAACAGCAAAACTCATACAATAATGTAATGCTGCAACAAATAATACTTGGACACAAGGCAGGGCATCTAAGCAGTACTTTGGCTTAAACCGGCAGTGAAGCAAAGAGACAAAAGAAGGTGGCAAGTACAGATACATCATTGTATCTCGCACTAGCAAGGTTGAATATCGAGGTAAGAACACTCTAGCTCCATAAACCATTTTGGTAAATGATATACCACCAAAGAATATAAGGATTTAAACCTATAACATGATATACAAGGTTTAGGGTTTACTAAAACTACATTCTTAAAATCAACATAATGATTCACACATGAACCTTTATTTTATGTCTTTTGGCAAAAAAGCTGCTCAAAGGCTCTCTCTGAGTCCAACTAAAACACAAGGACAAAGACTATCAAACTTGTTACATGGCATAAAACCCATAAATTGGCAAAGCATATACTAGATGAAGGTGTGCACGAAAAAACTACATAAAAATGAGGTGATTAACACTAAGGTCATACATCAAGATATCAGATACATACTTATGTGGATGATCAAGCAGAGTACAATAAGTAAAGATCTAGAAAACTTGAAAGGGAAGCACATGAGATCGAGCCGCTCTCAATGATGCAAGGTGAGAAATTGGGAAAACAAGGTTTATCAAACTATAAAACGATTTCACATGATCGACAAAAATATATAAAAATACAGACGAATGAAAAGCACATAATAGCAACAAAGGATGAAAGACCAAGCTGGATAGTGAATACCCTTCAAGTAGCTTTTCTTTGCAGCGCTGTAGATAAACTTCAGTATGAAGCGAAAAGAAGTTGTCAAGGCGCCTAAGAAGTTTGGAAACCTCAACAAATGGAAGAATATCCCAGACCTTCAACACTTGTTCACATCGTGTGTTCCTCACAATATCAACTGTCCATATCAGAATCAGCCCTTCAACCTTGGATTGTTTGATAAGGCCTGAAGAAACACCTTCTACAAAGTACAAATTCCTTTTTGGACGCCAACCATTAGCCAGCCTCAACAACAGACGCAGAACCATCTGCTTCTTGTGGGTTGTCCTTAGTTTTGCAAAGGATTTCTTAAAATCATCAGCAAACAACACCTATGGAGAGTACGAAACCACTTAAATGTGAACTGGACCACAAAGAGAAACCCAAATATCACCAATTACAACAAAAAATACCAAACATAACCCATGAAAGCATGCAACTTATCTCTTTTACTACAATATAAGCACAAAGAAAGAAAGACTATGAAACAGAAGGTCCCCTTGAAAATGGGGAGGTTCCAATTAATTAGAACCAAGTACAAATATGAAATATAGAATCAGGATTTCACTATATGCTTAAGCCTGTTCGACCATTCCAGTGTTGAATGGTTAAACCTTGGTGCTACCTTCTAGAGTATCAATGAAGTCAACCACATCTCATTACTTAAGGTCAATACAAAATGACTGTCACCACAAGCAAACAAGTCCCCCATTTTTAAATGCAAGAGAAAAAACACAGCCTAATGCTAAAATTAATCCCAAATCACAAAACTCAAACCCAAAAGTAACAGAAATTAAATAATATTTCATTCACATTTCATATGATGGCTTCTTGCTATAAGAGCATGTGACAAGAAGCACATTACATATATAAAAAACAAAATAAAAACAACAAAACAAAAATCGAAATAACAGAAACCAATTAGAGAAGGAAACCCACAGATACTACAGAGATATCAATGATAGCCAGATTATCCAGAAACATAGATATAGAATTTGCAATTTATTCAAGCCTTATGTGGACCTACAACTCCCACAAATAACAAGTCCAATAGAAGTGAGAGCCTACCTGCCACCTTGCATTAGCAAAATTTGACGAATCCTTATTAAGCAAGTCATCTAACTCTTCAAGTTCACTTTTCACACGTAATATTGCATCCGCTAAACCTTTATCCTCAAGAGCATCAAAGTAACACCCACGATCTTTTGCATTGCATATAAGTTCCTCCCATACTGAACCACTTTGAATCAATGTCCCCGCATTACCCATTATCCATAGGCAGTGCCTGCAATTAAAACTAATAAGAGACGAAACATAGGATCATGCAGGAAAAGAAGTTAAAAGTAACAACTACTAATTTATAAAACCTTAAGAAACACAGCTAATTGCCCTAAGAAATGTAGCATAAACACAATCCAAACACCCACATCAGGCAGACCACATCTTTGCTCACTATGTATCAGACTTAACCCAATCACCATAGTGAAAAACTTATGCGAACTAGAAAAGCAATGCAACAAGTATACGCAATTGCATGCATGTGAGTACATTTACAAAGATTATGAGAAAACACAATCAAGCTCCATGCATGCTCCACCCACACACACACACAGAAATACAGAATAAATTAGAAGGTAGAAAAGGAACGAAAAAGTATACAATGAGACCATTTGCGTTTGGTACAAGGTGGTCACAATTAATCTTGACCATTAGATTTGAAGTTAGTGGCTGCAGTTATTCCATTAACCAAACTCAAAGTTCAAAAGAAATTTCCTCGAACTTTGTTACACAACCAAGCTATCAGATTTTACGTCGGATAGTTGTAAATAATTGTGACCGCCTTGTACCAAAGGTAAATGGTCTCATTGTATACAATCCCAAAAGGAACAAAGGAAATATGTAATGTTTAATGAATACAAAACAATAATGTTACAAACAAGGTTTAAAAAAATGGAAGGGTGAACTAGATCGTCTATCCGAAAAACGGTCGGATTGGCGAATCGACGATCCGGAACGCAAAATTGGCTGGATTGGCCCTACCCGGCTATAAATTTTTTTAAAAAAAATGTCATAATATTATTTTTTGGGTTTCCAAAAGAAAATAAGGGTGATGCATTATGGACTTTCATTATTTTACAAAAATACGTGATTGAAAGACTATATCTTGTCTGAGTGTCTATTGATATTCGTTTCAATACTAATCTTTTATACTAATTTTGATATAATACTATTACAAAAAAATTTGTACTATAGGTAGTTGAATTGTGGGCTTGAACACGAATTTATGAGAAAATATGCTAATATTTTGCGAATGATATCAAGTAAACCATGGACATTTGAGAGGAGCTGATGTTACTTTGTCTTTCAATAACACAAGCGCTAAGGCAGATCATTTGTTGATATAGATATACAACGAAGTGCAATGAGTGTACCTTGATCTATGCATGAGGGAGAGAGAGCAACCAAATACAGCATAGTGAAAATAAATATAAAAAAAAATCCAATATTCAAAAGAGAGAGAGAAAGATATGTAAGACCCAATTCAAGAGATAGAGTGTGAAAATTGTAAACCCAATCCAAGGGGGAGAGAGAATATGAAAAAAAATCCAAGAGAGAGTGAAAAGAAAACCCAATCCAATATTCAAAATAGAGGGAGAGAGAAAAGTCCCCTACACTTCCATAAACTCACATGGAATTGAGAGAAAGAGAAAATGCCTTCTCAATTTCTAAGAGAGAGAGAGAGAATGCCTACTCAATATCTTACCACTTATAAACTTCAAACTCTCTCTCATCGAAAAAGAAAAACTAATAAACTTCAAAAGCTCCATGTATCTCTCTCTTCTTTTCGCGATAAAGTCTATAGTAGTGTTGTCAGATTCGCTTCAAAGTCTTTTTCTTTTTGGCCGAATCACATCTAAGTGGGGTGAAGCGGCCTGAAGTGAAGTGAATTTGACATTGGTCTGTAGTCTCTTATCTCTTTTCTTTTTTCACAATAAACACTTCACTCAGTATATTCGTGTGGGGGGGGGAAGGGGGCGGGGGGGGGGTGTGGTGTTTAAAGGGAACATCAATTTTTACTTAGGCAAGGATATATTCCACATTGGGGATTCCACAGAACAGCTGGGAGTGAGCTCTATAAAATGTACTGATGTGTAAGCAAGCCGTGTGTGTTCGTAAGGTGCACGCAAGTAAAAAGGTTGGCCCGTCTGCTAAAAAAAAAAGGTTTGTAAATAGCACAAAAAATAAGGTTCTTAAATGAAGGGTGGGCACACCACAATTCATTAAGTTACAAAACAAGAATTTCAAATGACAACTTTTTAAAATAAAGTGCAAACTCGGTCACTTGTTTTTTTCTTAAAAATAAAGTGCAAACTTGGTTACCCGAATCCTAACAGAATTGGCTGTTTCCCTAACAAAACCAGCCAGTTCTGTTGGAAAACCAGACAGATCCAGTTGGTTCAAGGGGGGAACCCCCAATATTTAGCGGGATCAGAATCGACCTGACTGACTCGATCTGGATCAGCCAGTTCTAATCCAGATCACCGATTTTTAAAACATTGGTTATAAATAAAAAACAAGGGAAACAAAATGGAAGGAATAACAAATGGGGGAAGGGCATATGACTAGCCATGTAAAGGGGTGAACATCATATCATACAATCTACTTCTAAGTACTACATGTAGAAGAATATTATGATAATGGAAAACAAATAGAACGGAGATTATGTTTCCCCCTTATTTATGATCATGTTGGGCCATTTACATTAGTATTTATGTAATTTACCCCTCATTTGCTATTGCATGCAACACACGAGAATGGGAGGGTACTCCACCTGAATAACTTTCATAGGGCACACGTGCCTTTTGTTGCATTCCTCAGGAAATGGAAGATCCTTTTGATGATTAAACATTTCATTTGCATTTCAAGAACAAAGGTTTTGGTAAGGTTTAAATATGCTTTCAATGTGCACGGCATTGTTTCAACCATATAGTTGAGGACACGGTTTCGATGTGGCCAGCACGCATATTATAGAAATGCAGGCTTGGCAATAAACATATTTTCTAAATATAATTTGATCCAAATTTTTAGAGAATATATAATCTTTAACAAGGAGATCATGAATATGAAAAAAATAATAATTGAAAACTAGAAATAACAATTATATTAAGAAAACATTTGGACTGTTAGTTATACTTGTTTTTAGATGGATCACCTATTTGCATCCATCTTTAAGATGGATGCTTTATACCTCTGGACCGCATATTGTAGAAATACGGTCCAGCTGGCATGAAACAATTTTCCTATTGTTGACAAAAATGGACCCCCAAGACACTTATTTTGACCCATTAAATGTTACCATCATTACACATGCGTGGAAGCAATTTAACTTTAGAACACACAGTGGATTAATTGCTTTTTTTGAAATTTAAGCTTGCCTATCTCGTGTACCACATAGAAAGATTCTTATCAAAGTCGATTTGTTTGATTCATTTATCATCAAGAAAGATGATGCATGACTAGGTTGTTTTCATTCCAAAAACTGTCAATGAACAGGTTGAACTGGAATGAATCCTATTTCAAAGATTTTAATAAGAAATCTCCATTTCTTTTTGCTGCTGATTGATAATAGATAAGTGTTGGCAATTGACTTAGGATGAGTGGACACATCCAAAATGCTAGAAGTCTAGAAATGTCAAGCAGCTCATGTCTTGACATGTGTATGAAGAATCCTCATAATAACACATCTCTGAGAACCAGACCCATTGTCTTGAGCCAACTCACAGCGCCGCAGTTGCACAATAAGTTAAACAATGTATCCACATATGTCACGCAAAACCAAAAGATCTAAAAAGAGAAATGAAGCCAATTTGTCACAATGGCTAAACTTTTCAAAATAGTGAATCAAATGCAATATCAAATAAAGGAAAAGAACAAATGAAGCAAATGACAAAGTCACACAAGATGCCAGAGAGAAGCAAGTCAGTAAAAGGTACCTTGCTCGTGTCAAAGCCACATTAGTCCGAAATCGACTAGATACGAAACCAATGTCTCCACTGCCATTACATCTGACAGTTGAAATTATTATTACATCATCCTCACTGCCCTGAAATCCATCAACAGACTTGACCCTCAAGGCAAAACCGTCATGCATCTCATATCGTTTCAGCTTCTCCTGTATTGCGCAAACCTGAGCATTGTACGGTGATATGACCCCAACAGTTAGCCTCTGGCCAGAACTACTGCATGCTGCAAAATTTACATACAAAAAATAAAATTCTCGGTTGCTTCTGCAGAAAAACTTTCAAGAGAAAATGAAAAAAGTATATTATATTTAGAGCTAATGCAAAAGATAAATTAGAAACCAAATTAAAAGAAACAAAAACAAAGGCCACCAAAAAATAATGAAAACTAAACCAAGCCACTGAAAAGGTAGCTTGCCCTCAAGAATCACAAACCAACACGAGAAATATATGAATACCATTCAATAGCTTTTGAACTATTTGTGAGACAACAGCAACCTCCACCATGTTTTTCCAGCTCTTGCTTATATCATCCAATACTTCCCTTCCATCTCTGATATTTATGAAAGAATAAGAACCATAGAGGGCTCTGGGAAGATAATGTTTTTCATAACTTCGACACATCACATTAGGACCATCCAAAATCTGATCTCCATAGAATGTTGCACTGGGGAAAGAGCTTATTGATGGATGCATTCTATACTGTATATTCAAAAGATGTTTCGGATGCCCAAGTGATCCAAGCCTAGCAAAAAGACTTCTCCCATAACCTGCATTTGTCGATACCTGGCAAAAGGTAAAAATCAAAATAGAAAAAAGGAAATTATGTCATTCATTCTCTTGTCGCACCCATCCATTGTCTTTGGGCGAGCGTAGAAAGATAATCAGGAGTAGCAGACTCAAACCTTGCTGTGAACCATGGCAGGCAACTGGCATTCATCACCGATGAGTATAACATGCCTTAAACCAGCAAGTTGTAGAGGTATTGATGACTCACACTCTTTCAACTGCGCTGCCTCATCTATAATCAGTACATCTAAAGGACTCTCCATCCTTAAGGAATGCAATAGAGAAGAACTTGACACAGTGCAGAAGACAAGAGAAGCATTCTTCAAACAAAGCGATTGAATTGAGGATTTAGAGAACATTCTTGGAAGTATCAAAGAAACTTTAAGTACTCCAAGGACACGAAGGCACGACCTTCTGATTACCCGAAGTTCTTTTACAACAGAGTCCAAAGATAATGAACCATCCTCAACAAGTTCCGCACCTCCGGAACTATCATTTCCCTCTTCTTCAGAAACCTTAAGGAGGACCTTCACTTTGTCTTCATCAATATCAAGACTGAATAATAAATTCCCAAAAGATTCAATGAGATTGTGAAGCTCAATTAAATTATCCGACACACTTTTTGACATATATATTTTAGGCAAGTGAGAATATAATATGCTGATACAATTATTCACATGTGAGCTAATCGCATTGAAACGCTCTCGTAAGAATGCGAGAAAGCTAGCATTCTCCTTGCCTTTATCAGTTTCCAGAAAGTCTTTATATTGAGATGCATAATCCTCAAAAAAGTCTATCATGGACCTTAGTCTATAGTTCCATCCAGTGAGTGGGACAAAACATTCTAAAAGACGATCCACACGATAATCCAAAAAAATATCATTAAGCTCACCAACAATGTCCATACGAGTTTTATTTCCAAATAAAACCATGTCACCAAGAAAGCAACCAGTGAAACTGTCCCCAGTGACTCGCCCATGACAATCTCTAACCAACTTCAGGAAACGCGAGGCAACTTCCAAAACTGCAACATTGGTGGGCGCACAAGTAAGGGCCTTAAAATTCATTTTGGTGAGAGCACTCAAAATAAAACTAATGGTTTTAGTTTTTCCAGTTCCAGGGGGACCCCATATAAGTTTTATCATATAAGGTTGCCTGTTTCTCAGTGATGAAATAGTGCCAACTACTGCATCAATTTGGGAATCATTCAGCATGGAGGATTCCAGTTCTGCAAGAAATTCTTTGCCCACAATTTCAACCCGATCCATATAACAAGTATCATGGGTTGACGTGGCCTGCAATGAAGAAGGAAACAAATGATTAACTTCAATTGCTACAGAAAATCTGGATTCCAGAATGATAAAGAAGAAAGAACAGGCATATCATACACTGCAAAAGCAAAACCAATCAATGTAAAGAAAATAAGTCCATAACCGTCATTGTAACGAAAAGATACAAAGGACAAGTAAATCTTACCAAGTTTCCACCATTCAACAGCTTCTCAAATTTTTTAATATTTTCATAACGGGGTTCCTCAGACTTCACATTCAGTGCATGCCATATCCGACTATTAGTAGAGATACTCATTAGAAAGATAACATAAAGAGATCTCCCAGAGGAAAGAATATCATCCACACAATTTGACACTTTTAGTACAAATACATTCTTTCTTTGTTCCTCTTCTTCCAATGCCTCTGATCCATCAACCATTCCCTCCACTTCATCATCCCCGACTCTCCCTTTACATTCACGAAGTGCAGCAAGACAATAGAAAGTGCCATAGCGATTGAAATCTGCAACATCTTCAGGAACAATTGTGGATAAAATTACAATATCACTATTCATTGGTTCATAACGATCCCTACCACCCACCGTCAAGCCATTTTTACCAGAGTCTACTTCAATGATGTATCCAAAACCACTGGATACAACCCCTTTGACAGATAAAAGTTCAGCAAGTGGCTTCTCATGTACAAGCTCAAAGCCCTCCCGTAACTCAGCTCGTGTTTCCTCAATAAGAGGATATACAAATGATCCAAGATAATCTTCAACCGAGTGAAATAACTCTGGAATTTTTCTTACCTGAACAAAAAACAACTAATCATCTTTGAAAAAAAGAAAATCTCACATGACCTTTAGTCATGCACAAAATGAGAGCTTTATCACCCCAATAACTTTCCAAAAGACAAAAAGTACAATGAGAAAATGCAACTGTATTTGAAGATAAAACCAAAACCTAATGCCTTAGTGAAGCTTGAATTCCAACGACAAGACGATCAGCTCCTCTACAAGGTCCAGTACCATGCCAAAATAACATCGAATGAGGTCCAAATCAAACACTCCAAGTAGATTCAGGACCCAGTAGTGTACAAGACCAAAAAAGTTGCAAAATTTTGAAAAAGAAATATAATAAATAGTTTAAAAAAAGAAAAGCAAAAAGTAAACAATAAACAACATCAAAAGACCAAATAAGATGGACAAGAAAACGAAAAAGATAGATTTAGAAGAATTATTTTATAGCTGTAAGCAACCCAGGAAATCCAAGAAAAGGAGGAAAATAAAAATTGTGCACGAAAAAGGCAAAACACAAATCATCATCAAAATACTTATACATTTCTTTCAGGAAAAATATAATTTTTGGGATTTTCAATAAAGTTTTTATTTTACCCAAGTTTGTACACAGTAACATAGCTCGCAAGGGGTCGAGTCCAGGTGCACTTGGCCGAATTTTGAAATCCTAATTGGTGGCAAAGACAAACACACAAATAAAAACAATGCAACATGCATTTGCCAAACCCAACACGCATTCCAAAAATCATACACGGCCAATTCATCACGAAAAAGTGAAAAACAAAATAAGCCATCAGAAACAACTTCACCAAGGACAACATGTTAGCAATACGGTCTCGTAGAATCTCAACTGTTGAAGAACATGTAGACTTTACAATCCATCACTATCAAACACAATACACAACTCAAACAACAGTGCACTTTTCCAATAAATCAAAATAAGTTAACCCACTGTCTTCACGTTAGGGCAGCAATGCAACCACCCATGTGGAGCAAACCAATTTTTGGTTATTTAGAGAACTGGTTCTTTAACTTCACTGATATTGACAACATAAGCGTAAGTACAAGAACAAACTCAAGGAATTGGATACTCATTCGCCTTTTCCTCATTATTTTTATGATGCCTTTCTAACAGCTTAAAATTCTACATTGAATGCTTCACAAATTATTAAAATAATTAAATTATCAAAAAATTTATTAAATGGTACTATGCATTGCAAATTAACGTCTTAAAGCGCAACCAATTCCACTTGGACTGGGCCAAGTAACTCGACCTCAACACTGTGCAGAGGAAAATTTTGTGTTCAAAATCATGTATACAAAAAATAAGTAAATAACATTATATAATTTTTCTAAATAACTAATATCTAAGCATCAATAAGTTTATGTATAATTTACACACTTTTTATGATGACGTGTAAATTAGTTTCGGGAAAAAGTTTATAAAAAGTTGCAACCTTGTACTGTAAAAAAAATGCAAGCTTCAAATATCCATACCATAGAAAAAGGTTGTTCAGATACTGAAAAACCCCTTAATTGATTATCTCAACCTCAAGATATATGGATGTAGGAAAAGAGAGAGAGAGAGAGAGAGAGAGAGAGAGAGAGAGATTTACAGTCCCAAAATAGATTCATCTTGTAATACATAAGGTAGACCGGCCATTCTCAAGATTTTCAACCGTTTGCAGATCTACCCGATTTGAACCATTTTTTGAGTTTAAAATTTCAGAATTATTTGTTAAATGGATTTTCAGGTCATCATTGAATTTTTTGACACCAAAATTTCATCTTTCGATGAGCCTTAGATGTGTGCCTTGGATTGCTAAAAGTAGATAGCTTATACAAACCACACCCTTTTTCTTATTATATGCTCTACTTTTCTATTTTTTGCATTTTTCTGAATTGTTTCAAGTTATATATCAAATTTCCTCCATGTTCCATTTCCTATATACTTTTTTCCATCATACATACAGATAAAATAAATGATGCAGACATATGATCCATAATTACTGATTTTTAATAACTATTAACAATATCATTGTATCTTTTAGCAATTTTTGAACTCTTTTGGGGCTTGTGCATGACTTGACGATTCCAAGTTGAGTTGCTGCGAAATGTTGCAAATTAGTATAAATGAGTTGCATCATTAAAATGCACTGAATGGGGGTTTCAGTCTATGCCCTATAAGTCTTAAGGTTGCAAGCTTAGCCAATCGATCCAAAATGAAATACCTATAACAGAAACATCGAATGTACTATCCAATTGAATTTATCAGCAATTAATATCTATAGTAGGTAATCATTGTTGTAGAAGGTTGCTGAAATTGAAACAATAGTGACCATGGTTGATGAAAATTGAAACAATCTAACAAGTGATTATGTAGACGTGGCCTGGAATTGAAAAACTATTATAAATCAAGCACCAAAAAAAAGCATGAACAAAAGGAAAATTATGAAAAAAAGCTGCCAATTATGTATAAAGCTTAATCAAACAGAAAAATAGAGGTAGAAATAGCTCCAGAAACAAACCAGAAAAAGAAACCCAAATTCTCGAAAATCTCATGGCAATGTAAGCAAAACAGATGACCATCGTTTCACCATTGACGACACAAGAATCAACCCAATAACCCAACAAAATATATGAATGTACCATTATCAGGAAAAGGAAATCCCACAATCTCATAAGATGAAAAAATTTCGAGGTAAGAGAAGAAGAGTACGAGCAAATTCTAGTGCATTTCACCATATGAAAACCCATGTTTATCAAAGGAAAAACCAAACCAAGAAACGCTCTCAGCAAAATCCAGGATTAAATATAGCCCATGAATGTCTAAGCAATCTTCAATGAAGATTGATTTTAATTGAGAGTGAGCAGCCCCTGTTTCTCATCAATCAAAATTTCGCCACGAAACCAAAAAGAAAATAAAATGGCAGTAATGAAACATAATTTTGATCCAATTTTTATTTTACATCAATTGGAACGCATTTTTTTCTGTTAATATTTGGGCAAAAAATTAGCGAAAATTAAGACATGAGATGGGAGAGAGAGAGACATTTTTCCGCTTTCAAGTACAACTTCGAAAATTTTACGCGCATGTCCTTTCAAACTTCCGTTATTTACGAAGTCATTTAGATTTCCAGAGAAAATTACGTAAAAACTTTTTAAATTAATTTTATTACCAAAATCTATATTCGTACGGAATTTTACATTAGTGGGGTAGTGTTATTCATTGGAATGAAAACCAAACATGGTGACGAGGGTGTAGGGTGCTACCAAGTTCCAAAAATAATGAAGACATGATAAGATGTAATAACGACGACATCTAAAATAAGGACAAGGTTTCTATACAGCCAGCCTGCATAAATATGTTTTTTAAATATAATTTGATTTTAATTTTTAGAGAATATATAATATTTAACATGGAGATCATGAATATGAAAACAAAAAAAAAATGAAAATTAAAAATAATAATTATATTAAAAAAAATTAGATTGTTAGTTATAATTGTTTTTAGATGGACCACCTATTTGCATCCATCTTTAAAATAGATACTTTATACTTATGGATCGCATATTTTACAAATGCGGTTCAGCTCCGCATCAAACAATTTTCCTTAAAATAATGATACTTTATGAGGATATGCGTGTTAATTAAACGATTTTTTAAGGTATTGTGTTCGTACTCAAAACTCTTTTTTTTTTTCTTTTTAATAACAAAATTACCCCTATTTTTATCTCAAATATCAGTTTAACATTTGTAACAAAACATTCGGCCACTACAAACAAATATCAGCTTCTTTTGATACTCTTGGTGGCTTATCATTTTTCCTGGAAAATTTAGCAACATGTTAGTTCTCAAGATCAGCAGGTGACTCTCCAGTAACAGGCCGAACAAAGAAATTTTAAATTTAGGGACTTTCCCAATTTAAGGGGATACGCGTGAACTGAAACCTTCTCCAGTCAAATGTGATGCATCAAGACAAAAAAAATAAAAAATAAATCGAGCAAAAATTCCATTAGATTTACCATCAATCAAAATGGAAGGTCCATATTTAATTTGGGGCAAAGCTCTAGAGTGTTTTTCCAAAAGGTGCTGTTTGAATAGAGCCGAGGCTCTAAATAATTAATAGTGATGAGAAATATGGTTTCAATACTGGAAACCATTATTATAGCTTTAAATTTTCATCTTTAATTATAAAATTTAAAACTTCAAAAATAGTGTAAATCGAGGAGATTTATGAAAACTTTAAAATCTTAAAAATCGACGGTTCAAGAAATGCACTATTTTTAAAATTTGAAATCCATTTTTTTTCTTATATCCATACATTTAGATGTCAAGATGATAAATTTGAAAATATTTGGATATCAAAACAACTTATTTGTGTGAAATTTTTTAGACGGGCTCTAATTTGATTGTTTAGAGCCTTAGCTCTATATAAACTTTTCCTATTTTTACTATCTTCAAAGATGGTAATATTATATGAGTAATGATCCTATAGGACCTTCCCCCACCAATCTTTGTAGAACCTCAAAGGATCACGATTAAATTTGGTATGGATCTTTAAAAAACTTGTCATATCATATGGGTGTGGGACTTGACTTTTGTAGAGATCCAAGCGAAATTTAATGATGATCCTACACATATGCATAGGAGAGGATCCTATAGGATCATTTCTCATATTATTATTATGCATACTTTCTTGAAGGTAATAATTGTCCAAACTGCAATTGTCTCATTGTTGTCATCTTATTGAGGACACCCTAATACCCTTTATTTGTTAGTAATTAGTAAATAGTAATTAAATTATAAGCAGATGAGATAATATGTACTTTCCTACAATTAATTCTCTTAACCTAATTTAAAACATGCTACTAAATATTTGAATTTTGAACTTATTATTTCTCATTGAGATATTCGTTTCAAATTTCTCACATATTGCATGACAAATTCAAAATTTTCATTAACAACATAGGAATAAAAGAAATCATATGGAAATAGAACATCGGAATAAATTTTCATACTTTTTTGTTTTACAATTTAAATATTATACTAACTAAAACCAAATTTTATAGAAAAAGTATACAATAAGAGCATTTAACTTTTGTACAAGGTGATCACAATTAATCTCGACCTGGATATGAAATTTGGTGGTTGTATTTATTCACAAAACTCAATATTCAAAAGAATTTTTCTCGAACTTTGTAACTCACGCAAGCTATTAGATTTCACATCGGATGGTTATAATTATTACAAATAATTATGATCTCCTTGTACCAAAGGAGAATTGTCTCATTGTATACCATCCCTATTCTATATAAGTAATATAAGTATAATCTAAACTTCGACCAGCTAATTCAATTGATAGCAATATCCATGAGAATGAAGCAGTGCAATTTCAAAATACAAAAGAAAATGAAACAAAAAACAATTAAAAAGAAAATTTATCAAACTCTTCCGAAGATTTGAAATATTTAACATTTTCCCTTTTTTTAATCTAATTTTACCGCCCATCATTCATTTGATCAAATTTCAAATAGCACATGTTGATCAAAATTCAAGAATCCGAACACATCAAAATTGGTTTCAAAATTTAACAAAATGCACCAAGGATTAAAATGTTAACCAGTTCAATCTTTATGTGTTATTTTGATAAATTTCCAGTTTTTTTTTTTTTTTTTTTAAAAAAAAAAGAGTGGAAGAGAGAACAATTCATATTAAAATCAATCAAATGAGAGTAGAAAAAATCGCTGAAATTCAACAAAATACGCAACATGATTGGCAGAATATGTATATATATATATATAGCCATTCAAAAATATAAACCACAAAAAATCAGCAGAGCACAAGAATTATCATGGAAAATAAAAAGAAAAATAAGACGGTATAAATCAAACCTTCTCCTTATAGAGATCTTTATTATATACATCTTCAACGGTCCATTTCAAAACAATATCAAGCAAACCCAAGCCCTTCTTCCTCTCATCACCACTCCTAGCCATGGCTTGTCTGCAACTGCACAAACCCCAAAAACCCTACATGGACCACCAAACCCCAATCCTCCATTTAATCCCAAAGCAATGCTTCTCCATTAAGAAAAGAAACACCACTGTCCTCTCACTTTGAGAAAGTTGATATACCAAAAGGCATCAGGCATAAAAACCCAAAAAGAAAACACCACTGTTCGTACACAGGGGGTGGACTATGTTTCGCCAGGGGAATTTATTTTGAGAAATCAGCGGCTGAGATTTTGGGAAGGCAAGGGCGTGGTTGAATCTGAACCGGCAGTTTATGGGAAATTGAAAAGCCTGAGTTTAGTGGACCCTTGGGCGACGTGTGGAGGGACACCTAAGAAAGCGCGAGGAGACATGCAGTGGGAAAAGGCCTACTTAGCCTTTAATTTTGATGATGATGGATGGCAAATAAACATTTAATGGCATGGGACCACCCCTAATCTAAGCCGTTGGATCAATCTCTAATCTGAACGCGAGATTAAGGTGTGACTGGCGAACCTGTCGAGAGGGTAAAAAGGAAAATGCCTCTCCCGTTCTCTCTTCCCTCTCTAAATATGCTCTCGTTGAATCTCTCATCTCTCTCTAAAACCAGATAGAATGTAAATCTCTTCAATCTCCTCCTCTCGAGCAGGAGAATGGAAAAGGAGTCCACCTCACTAAAGACAAGCACAAAGGCAATGAAAGGTTTTTTCTCTCTCTAAAATATGGTTCCAATAGCGGTTTTTCTCCAACCAGGATTGGGACGTATGAGTATTGAATGGCCTTTTCTCTCTCTAAAATATAGTTCTAAGGGTTTTCCTCCAACCTAAACTGGGGCACAAGAGTTCTGAAAGGAATTTTCTCTCTCTACAATCAGGTTCGATGGAGATTTTCTATCGAAAACAAGGGCACAGATTTTTATCTAGCATGTACTCTATCTCTCCACCTCTCGCTTTCTTCTCTCTTCTCTCCCATCGCCTCTTCTATTTTCTCTTCTCTCCCATTGCCTCTTCTATGGACTATCCAATTTCGTTATCTATCTTCTCTCTTCCCTCTTTCCCCTCAAAAAATGAGAGAAATACTCAAATATACCACTGTGAATCTTCTCCACAAAGGCCTCCCCTGAATTTTATTTTACATAGGACACTTACCGATTGGCGTTTACATCTATTACTCTTATCTTCCTCTCGTTTTTCTCCATATCTGTTACAAAATGGAGCTTTTATCTAAGATGAGATATTTAGTGATTAATATTTTGATTGAAAGTTATGGATTCCATTGAACTTTGTAGGTTTTCATTCAAAGTTTGAAGATTTTTTTTGCCCTTGCACGACAGGATTTGCAATTTGCAGGTACGTCTGTTTTTCTTTTCTTTTTTCTTTTTTTCTGAAATTTTATGATATATTGTCGATTTTTTTGATACACTTTTGTTTTCTTGCTGTGAAATTTATGGAAAATGAATAATTTCTTGCAAAGATTTTGACTGTCGATATTAATTGTTTTCTTTATTTTTGACATGATGTGGATTTTCCTAAAAATTCTGGGGGCACATGCTTTTATTTTTGGCTTATAAATTGCTTAGAAAACGAACATATTTATGTGGTATCAGTTTCTTTATATTTAAGAAATAATTATATGGAATTATCGATGATCAGTTTTTTTGGATGCATGCTCATTGATTTTGCTATTTATTGGAGTTCATGTGGTACTTGTAAATCCTGAATGTAATTTTCAAAACAAAAAATTGTTGATGAGAATGCCCAAATTTCATTTTGGTTGAATAAGTTGAATCATCATCTCTGCGTTCCTAGGAGTTTTTAGTTAAGCACATTTTGTGCCCTCAATGTCTAATTGCATGGTTGTAGGCCCCTACTGGCTATGGCAGGCAGTATGCTTGTTTTTGCCATTCAAACATTTAACATGATGCCTGCATCCAAGGAGGTTAACCATACACTTACTTATTCAGTTTTCGGGACCTCAAAAGTGTTCCTGGCAGGATTTGGCACACCTCGAAGGCGTCTATGGGGGAATTAATATGCTTAACAATAGATGAAAGTTGGGTTTCCCCACGGGCTTGTCCCTCACTTCATTAGCCATTACCCATTCTTTTTATTTTCAAGTTGAATTGGTTATTCAACTCTCATGTAATGGTTATCCGGCTTTGATTTGTTTCACAATAACATGATTTTAGGGGCTGCTTCTTCTTGTAATCGTGCCGGTGCAAATGTTGAAACATGTAAAGATCTTAATTGGACCAAGCATACTTACAGGAACAACAACGCCTAAATTTGGAACAACCCACATTCTGCAAGAATATAATTGAAACTGGGAGTAAAATACATTTGTCGTATTAAACTGAGCTAAAATTTCTCCTCTATCTCTCTTGATGGGGAACTTTGTGTCACAAAGTATATGGTTGATGTAAATAGACCCGATCTAGATTGCATCCCATAATGAACAGAACCTCTATTCAAAATTGAAGTCCTGTCATGGGAATTGCATTCAATCAAGATCGAACTCGTCATTTAAAAATGAGCGTGATCCAAATAAAAACACTCCTAATCAAATTCCAAAACAAGTACTTCACCTCATGAAAGTTACACCCACAACAAAAACCCTACTCAAAATCCCATTACAACATATGATGAGAATCTACTGGTCTTACATTACCCATAATGCCAATGGTACATGGCCTAAAACAACAAGTAATACATGATTTTTACAAGTAAAACAAGAATCTACTGGTTTTCATATGACCAACTTATCCTGCATTTCGCCTTCTTCACATCAATAAGTAGAATTATATACGTGCAAGGGGGCAAAAATGTGTCATCTTACTCGTTTTTGCCTACATGACCGTATGTCGCTATTTATTTTTGCTCAATTTTTTATCTTCCAAAGTGATCCTCCTCTTTTGGCCATGTTTGATAACCACAAAATAATGCTCTCCGGTGGACACTGCCTGTCATGGAAATCGGGTAATTTAATAAGAATAGAGATTATAAAAGAGAGTGCGTTAGAGAAAGAATTGGGAAGTTCAAAGAGAAAAAAAGAAGTGGAAGAGGAGATGATCTTGAGTCTACCTCAACAAAGTTCCTTGAGTCCTCAATGCCACTACCTCTAAAAATGAATAATGGAAAAATTTCTCGAGTCCTCAATGCCACCACTTCAAACAAAGTAAACTGGAGATTCTATCGAGTCATAAGCCACTATCTCATGGTTCATCATAAAAATGTAGCCCAAACCTAATAGAAACATCAAAATGATAAGACATAATATAGAGGGAGAATAATTTATAAACTCATATTCTATTAAAAGAAATATCCACAATAAATGCAATGCTAAACAACCAGTGGACTCAACTAAAAATACAAAAATATAAAACTAAAAATAACAAAAACTCAGTGCAATAATATGAAACCACTATAAAATAGCCACAAAAAAGAAAAAAAAGAGAGAAATACAGATAAAAACCCACTAAAATAGGTATATAATAACCGTAACTGAATCAAAGAAACCTTCTTGAATATGCAACTCCCAACTCAAGTTTCTTAAACTTGCAGCTCCCTACCATTCAATCTAGACTTTTATTAGAGATCTGGGAGGGTTTTCATTATCCATGCTTTAGGGTTCTTGTGGGTTTCTAGATATCAAAGGAGGAAGAGATTAGGGTTCTTGTGGGTTTCTAGATATCAAAGGAGGAAGAGATTTGGGGTTTTCTGTGAGATATTTTGGGATTTTAGAAGGAGAAATTTGGGGGTTTGATTGGAGGCAAGGAGAGATTTGGAGAAGTCAATGGTGGGGCAAGGTTTTGAAAATTTATCTTGTGGAGATATGGCCAAAGGCTATGAAAGGAGACAGAGACAGAGTGGAAGAAAAGGGGTCCAAGGTTTCAGAAAGAGAGTGAGAATGGAGATAGAGAGAGGAGATGAATGATTGCAGGGAGTGAGAAAGAACGACAAGTGGGAGAAGTATTGGCTCTGTTACAAATAAAAGAGGGAGAAAAAGAGTATCTTTGGTTTCGAAGAAATAGAATAGCTTTCCATGTGCCCTAGTTTCAAAGAGAATGGGTTGATTACTATTCGTGCCACCATTAGAGAGAGAGGTAGGGGAGCATGCCTCGGCTTTAGAGAGAGTGGGTTCCTGGTTGGTTATAGTGAGAGAGAGAGAGAGAGAGAGAGAGAGAGACAGAGAGAGAAAGAGAGCATTTTGGAGAGTTCTAAAAAGAGATGTGGGTGGTGTTACTTTATTGTTACCGGTAACTGGCTTTAGAGAGAGTGGTTAGCCAATGAACCCTCTTCCCAATCTCGAGATGGAGAATAAGTTTAACGGTGATCTTGAGGGGTCTTATGCCATTGCCATTGCCATTGCCATTGGGGTGTGGCAGGGTCTCACAGGAAGGATCATGATTGTGACCTTAATTTGAACAAAAATATGTTTACCAAAATGAAAACGACACTATATTTTTGGACTAATATCTAACATGCACCGACCCTTGCAACTGTAGTTTGATAAAAAGGAAACCAAAAAGTTGCTATAAGGTTGCAACCTTAAAATGTAATCTAATGTAGAATTAAGGTTGCGCCTTAAAAATCGATTGGAAATATTATTTTAATGTTGAAAAACTTTCTAATTGATCATTTCAACATCGAGATATATGAATATAAAAAAAACAGATTTCAACTCTTATAAATAATGTACTTGTAACACATTATCAAGAATCTCACATGTTTATAGATCTTTAAAATTTTACAATTAGAGTTGGAAATAGATTTTCAGGAAATCATAATAATCTTTTGATATCAAATTTGGATGTGCGCCTTAATTGGATTGTTTAAGCCATTTTCAAACCACACCTAAACGAAAACCACCCTAGAATCAGTTTTGACATCTTTTGAAAAAGAAACTTCTATGTTTGTTTCCTTTTTCTTTTATTTTTCAATCCTTTTCGGCCCCAGACTTGCCTGGTTAGATCAAAATATATTTTATATGCGTCCCCCTCCAAAAATACATCTCAAAAATCAAATTCAGATCAAAATTTTAGGATTTGCTACTATCAACAGCGAAGATGATAGTGAATCCAGAATATTTTTTTGGCAAAGTAAAAATGATGTTTCTTGATTTATTTATTTTTTTCCACCGTCCATTTTGATAGCCAGTGGAGGCACCAGTTTTTGACATCCATTTTAGCGATGGATGACATGCTCACAAACAACCGATTCAAAATCTAAAGGACAGCAATTATTGTGATCTCATTTTACTAAAAGAAAATGGTCTCTTTGAACACGTTTCTTCTCACCCAAAAAAAAGGAGCCTCAAAAAACGGTGTACATGTAGAAGCATTCCTAAAGTTACAAGTTTTTAAATTCAATTTTGAGTTAAATTCGTGTTAAGAACGCTAAGTTTAGAATACACCATGTCACTAAGAAAATATAAGTGTGAAAGTTGGGCACGAAACTTTAATCTCTAGACAGCACAATTGCTTCTTAATTGGGATTTGGGTTTGGAAATCCAAGTTCTAAACATTATTTTAACTAAAAATGGGTTTGGAACTTTTACCTTTCGGACTATTTTTTCACATAAGAAATTTTTTAATAAAATATCTTAGTTTAGAAAAAACCCCAAACATAGATAGTATGAAAAACATTTGAAAATAAAATAAAATGAAAGATAAGAATTTTTAGGTAAAACATAAAAAGAAAAGTGTTATATGAGGACCCATGTGGCCCGTGACAATCCAACATCTATCTTAAGGTGAATGTTGAGAAATAAGCACGCAAAACTAATGGTGCCAAAAAAAAAAGAAAAAAATTACTTTTGATGATTTATTTATTTTTCATTTTCAAGATCAACATGCCTAAATCATAACCTCTTAAAAATTTAAATTCAAAATCCATCTCTAAGACGGACTTTAATTGGTGGGATGCACATGCACATGTTGTGATTCGTTGGACACAAAGAGAAATTTCATCCAAAATGAAAGAGACCGTTTACCCTTTAAATGGGATTGTATACAATAAAACAATTTACCTTTGATACAAGGTGGTTACAATTACTAACAATATGAAATTTGATAGCTTGGATGTGTCACAAGATTCGAAAAAATTTCTTTTGAAGTTTGGGCTTAATTATAGAATAAAATCAGCTACTTAAATTTTCATCCAATAGTCAAGATTAATGTGACCACCCAATACCAAAGGTAAATAGTCTCATTATGTACTTTTTCCTTTTACACATCAAACTTGTACCAAGGATTTTTCTTAAATTGCCACCAAAATATCGAGTTAATTAGATACACACCTAAGGAATGGCGAATTAGATACACAACTAAGTAATATATATATATACAGTATGGTCCACATTGGCACGGCAAAAACGGTGTAGCACTCGTCACAATTCAAGTGGATTGTGATGGTGTTCACGATATGTAAATGGATCATATTACAGCGCGCCAACACAAATAGACCTCAGATTGGGAGATAATAGTGTAGACATTGCTGATTCAAATCGATAGATCGTTGGGACCGGGAATTAGTTCGTGAGCACTCGCTCGGTTTTATTTAGGATTCGGCGATCCTGACTCACCGGATTCCCTGGTTCCCACACATGATAATTTTATGTTTTATTTTTCAATTTATTTTTTTTTAAAAAAAATTGGACCAATTCTCACACTAAATAATCGGTCTGATTCACAGATCCAAATCGGATTTCCAAAATGGCCGCTTCACCCAGTCAATCGGAGGTTTTAAAGCACTTGCAGAGAGACCGACAGTTGTGATTGTAGTTCGGAGCCAAGAGCTTGGACCCAAAAAAACAAGGAGTAAACTCATAAGGGTATGAATAGTCTTGTCTCCAAATTTGACTAATCTGTTAGCCATTGAGATACACATCTTAAATTATATTTTCAGGTTTAATAGTTGAAATGGAACAATCTTTTAGAGAATACTTGACATGGATGGTTAGTCAAAGTCCTGAAAACATGAGAAGGAATTTCTTGTGGAGGGGTGTTGAGAAGAAGAAAAAAATGCTATTTAGTGAACTGCAAGTCACCTCGTATACCTCATAGTCTTGGCATTAGAAGACTTGAACACTTAAACAGTGACTTAATCCTTCTTAATAAGTGGTGATATAATGCGTACTTTTAGGTTTACTGAATTGAAAGGTTTGGCCAGCATTGGAAAGAAAAGAATTTAGAGAAGTCTACAAGGAAGATATCATTCTTCATGTGAAGAAATGACTTATTTAAGGAGCAGAAGCTTCAAAAGCCTAGTAAATTTTTTTTTTAGGCTTCATCTCTCTATAACTAGAAACAAGTTTTATCCAGTTTTAACAAGAAGCTTACATGCCTAGTGTTATTGCTATCACTTTGTCTTTTAGGAAAAGAGGCAACTTTAGTGCCGTAGAACTTGTAATAGTTGTGCATTTAAATTGGCAAGTCAAAATCCTCAATGCTTTGCGCCTGTGCATCCTGGAGATAAATTTGCTTGGTAAAAACATAGATGCACACAAATTCATATTAGGAAGGAGCAAATGTTGTCTTGAGAAAGTGATTTGTTGGGCTTGGGATCAAAGAGATTAAAGCTTATTTGTTTCGTTTACTTTTTATTTTTTGCTCAATTTCACCCAACACTTTTAGCAAATATTTTGTTGTTCACAAATCTTTTTCCATATTTAGAAATTGGAATATGCGTGGATGTTTATGCCTTCGGCTCACATTAGTGGATCCAAATTACCAAAATATATAACAAATCCAAAAAAAATATTTTCAATAAAAATATAGTCTAGGTTTGGAACTCATAATAAATAAAAGTATTCATATCATTTGTTTTGAATGAGTTAAGTGGTTCAAATTATTAAAATGCCCTCACTTGTGTAGGATTATAATTTCAGGACAAGGTTAGCTTGAAGTTCTTTAAACAAAATTCCAAATGACATTCGCAATAGGAATCATTTATCTGGCATTTCAAAATTTTAGATAGTTCAACTGTTGATAAATATAATTTGATATCTCTCTCTTTATTTGTTGAGGTTGATCTTTTTAAAGGGGGAATTATAAAAACCAGCCAAATTGGGTTTTCTAGACAATCTCCCCCCAATTAGTTTTTGCATTGCAATTTTTATCCCAATACAAAAATTTATAGTCAATGCGGTCTGGCAACATGGGCCATACTATCTGGCATATTTGCCCTACGGTCCACCATTATGTTCCATATAGTTCAACATATTTGGTCAGTCCAAGAGTATATTTTGTCGGTCCAACGCTACGATACCTCAGTATGGCATAAATTGTATGCAGTTCGACAGATTGCTGTTGTGGTCTGGCAATTAATGTGATATGGGTTCCGGTCCAACAATAATGTGCCTAATCATCTTTGGTGATTGAGTGTTTATGGAAATGTACTCTTTCATATACATTTAAAGTATCCGCAAAAGTAATAGGGGATATTTGCCGTAGAGGTTCGATTTGAGGTAAAAATTACAGTAAAAAGCTTGATTGGGGGAGGTTATAAAGAAAGTTTACCCAAAGAGGTTTTAATAACTTTCCCTAGATATTTTCTCCAAACAAGATTCAGGTCTCGCCTAACCTCCCTTAAAGCGCCCACCAGACGGCCAAGTTCGCGAAGCGAAACGGTTTTCAGACGATGTCCTAGAAAACCCTAAAATTGCAGAGAAAACCAACCTCCATCTATTTTCTCGCTCGTGCTTTTGGGAGACCTATTCGATCCTGAGATTGCATAGAAATGAAGCCATTTTTCCCTAACCCTAAAACTTTGCAGGGAAAACACATTATGTATCTATTGGTGGCCTTCTAGCTTGTGTCGTCCGTAAAGGCTCATTCTTTCTCAATTGATCTCAGCACCCCATTATTCTGCAACTTTCCATTATCAAACGTTCCTTCACCTATAGAAAAGAGGGACATTGCGATGCTTGAACAGATGAAAGGTCCAGGAGTTTGCCAGAGTGTTTTTGAGAAAACGTAACCCGAACACTAGAGTTGCAGAGACACCCCGGTCAATGCAGGCTTGCGAACTGTTCATAGATGGTAAAAAATCGCTTTACTATTACATTTTTACATTAGCTGCCATTGTTCCGCAATTCGTCATGACCCATTGTTCCCATTCCCTAAAGAAAGCAGCTCATAAAGTATGCACTGTGTTATTACAACCTAAAAACCGAACTTTTTCAACAAATCTTTTGGATGAGACCCTAACCCGAAATTTCCAGGAATGCCCAACTCTTTCCCCAAATCTTTTGGCTCGAATGCTAACTCTAAATTTTCAGAAAAAACCAATTTGCCCCCAAAATCCTTTGTACAAAAACCTAGCCCTAAATTTGCAGAGCAACCCGTTTCTTCACAGGCCAAGAGCCGTACATTCCTCTGCTGATTCCATTCCAGAGGAGACTCCATCAACCTCTGCTCACTCCGGTCCCCGAATCTCTCGGTTTGCTCGCAAGGAAGCTGAAGATGCTCTCTTGGACTATCTCCACTTCACGAGATGCTTAAGTTTCACTGACGCAGAGCACATAAGCAAGAATTCACCCACTTCTATTCACTACCTCCTATCAAAAGTTGTGAACAAGCAAGAGATTGGTCGCTCAATTGCGAGGTTTTTACGATACCATCCCATTAATGAATTCGAGCCATTATTTGAAAGCTTGGGGCTAAAACCTTGTGAATTTGCCTCTCTACTCCCTCGTGGCCTTATGTTCTTAAGTGATGATCAATTATTGTTAGACAATCTCCATGTTCTGTGTAAATATGGTGTTTTGCATAGTGAGATAGGGAATATGTACAAGGAAGAGAGAGAAATTTTCAGGCATGAAGACGGTGTCTTGCTTTCGAAGCTCAAAGCTTGTGAGGAGCTGGGTTTCAGTCAAACTACTGTTGTAAAGATTGTGGCTTCTTGTCCTTCTCTTCTTGTTGGGAATGTTAATGAGGAATTTTCTAGGTTAATTGTAGAAATTGAAGGTTTGGGTATTGAAAAAGATTGGGTAGGGGGGTGTTTATCCCCAAAGAACAAGTATAATTGGAAAAGAATGTGGAGATTATTGTCCCTTTTGGAAAGGATGGGTTTCAAGAAGGGGGAATTAGCTGAAGTTATTGAGAAGCACCCAAATTTCTTCTTCGAAGGTTCAGGAGAGAATATGTATATTCTGATTGCTCTATCGATGAAATTGGGTTTTCACATAAATGATATCATGAGCTTGATTTGGAATTTCCGGAGAGATTCAAGCCCAAATCTAGTGAAGAATTTTTGGCATGCGATACATTTCCTATATGGAGCTAGGTTAAAAGTCGGGGATATAGTTAGGCTCGTGCACTCACACCCTCGTGTCTTGAGTTCATGCACTTTAAAAAGGCCCAAATCGGTGAAGCAACAGCTGAATGTGGGGATCAAACGTTTAGGCTTGATAATTTTAGAGGACCCAAATCGATTAAGAGATTGGGGATTGGGGACGAAGCTGCACCCAGTTTCTGGTCCCTCAGAGGATGAGCTATCATTACTCAAGAAGATGCAATTCTTGTTAAAATTAGGATTTGTTGAGAACTCAAAGGAGATGGTCAATGCTGTGAAGCAGTTTAAAGGCAAAGGGGATGAATTACAAGGGAGATATGACTGTTTAGTAGGAGCAGGATTTGAACCTAATGAAGTCTCTCACATGACAAAGCTTGCTCCTCCAGTATTGCAACAAAGCCAAGAAAAGCTCCTGATAAAGATAGATCTCCTTGTAAATAGATTTGGGTATCCTCTGAAATGTTTGCTGCCTTATCCCTGGTTTCTTTGTTATGATGTGGGAAGGATCAAGCTTAGGTTTTCAATGTATGACTGGCTCAAGGAGAAAGGGGTAACCAGCCACACATTGACTATAAGTAGTATTATTTCCTGTTCAGAGAAGAGGTTTATTGAGAGGTTTGTCAGTCTCCACCCTGAAGGTCTGGAGGTTTGGGAGGAATTAAACAAATAGATGATTTTGGGATGAGGTTTTATCTTTCATTTCGATTAGTTGTCTCGATTTGCAGAGACATATGCAAGCTTTCAATGATTTATCTTGTAATCCTCACTTTGCATCCTGTATTTTTCGCTCTGCATCTTTTATCAAAAGGATTCATTATACTGCGCATGATCTTGGCCAAAAGGCTATAAATTTTCATGATTATACAAATAGCCAAAGGAAAAAAAGGATCCAGTACACATTTTTTCTGTTGTGTAGCTGGGGCTCTGTCTTGGTTCAAACTTGAAAGGATTCTTTCCTTATTTTTAAGGTGAGGTCCCTTGAGCATATTTTTTCAGAAGGAGGTCACACTCGTGAGGCTCTGATTTTCTGAAAATTTTCTTACCAAAATGTTTGTAAAAGAACTAGTTTATTTTGGATTTGTTTGGAGAAGAATTGATGATGTGATGGGTGATTAGGGCCTTACAAAATCTTACCAGACATTCGAAGGTATGGAGGTTGGGCAGGCATTAAAGAAATAAATGTTCTTGGGATGAGGTCTTATCTTTCGATTTGGTTCAATTGTGTGGATTTACTGAGCTATATGCAAGCTTTCAATGCTTTATCTTGTATTCCTTACTTTATTCTTTATGTTGTCTCTCTGCAATCTCTGATTGAAAGGCTTTGTCATGCAACACTTGATCCTC
The DNA here is from genome assembly GCF_054954075.1 of Amborella trichopoda. Lineage (NCBI taxonomy): Eukaryota > Viridiplantae > Streptophyta > Magnoliopsida > Amborellales > Amborellaceae > Amborella > Amborella trichopoda. Next base: position 3,419,934 of record NC_142344.1, read on the forward strand.
GCCAGAGGGCCAAGAAAAGTATACAGTTTCATCATCATACATTTTACCGAGAATAACATAAGATGGATTCATTAAACAGTTTCTCCGTTGTGTTGCTGACAGTTTGTCTAGGTACAAACTTGTAAGGTTTCATTTTTATAGGCTTCCTTGAGTTTATTTTCTCTGAAGGAGGTCACACTTTCAAGGCTCTGATTGGCTCAAAATTTCTTACCAAGGCATTTAAACTTGGGGCATGAAGAAACTAAATCTATTTTGGATTTGTTTGGAGAAGAATTGATGGTGTGGATGAGTGCTTAGGGATTGGACAGTTTGAATTTCTATCTGAAATGAGTTAATCAATTAAGTATTGGTTTAGAGGGAATATGAGGTTGAGATCCAAGTCAAACATAAGAGATTTTGGATGGAGAAACAGAATGGAGCATGCTATTTGGTGTTAGCCTTTTCTTAGTGGAGTCATGTGTTGTTAGCGCATAGCACAAAGTTCCATTATTTTAGATTCTTAATTTGACCTAAGCATAGTCTAGAGTGACCCATTATTTTATTAAGTCCTATTGTGTAATCCATTCCTATTAGTTGTGAGAATATCTATTTCATTTAAGATCTTATATTTATGATGTCCTATTGTTTTAGATTCTTAAATCACAATGATGAATCCTCTTAGTTGTGAGATGAGAATATATCTTTTCATTTCAAGCTTTAAAAAGCATCTTTTACATCTGTGAGAGAGAGAGAGAGTAGTTCATCTTGTCCTCTTGCCCCTTCGTAGAGCCAGCCTTTAAGAAACAATGGAAGCAAAGGAGACTACATTTGAAGAAGATGAACCTTGAATGGTAGGATTCTGGGTTGCTGGGACTCCGAGGGAATGGTGCATGCCAAACTTGTGTCATGACCTGAAGATGTAGTAGGAGGGACAAGCCTTGGTACTGGAGCACTCTGACGAGCTTCATCATCAGCATCAACGCGGTTGCCTAATGCTTCTAATGCCCCAACATAATCCTCGAGGTGGTCATCATCAGGATGAAAATCTCATCCTTTGTACTTGTGGGGTATTTTTATGGACCATTGCAATTCAGATTTTAATGCAAGGGGAACTTTGGCAACCATGCCATGAATATATGTTCAATTTAAAACAAAGTAAACACTTTCAAAGTTAGTACCATTTTCGAAACATGCTATATAAACAGATAGTGTTAAGGTATATGCCTGTCAACCATGGCAAGATTGGACCTCAGGTGATCGATGACATGTTTTTGTATATGATCATACTCCAGTCATTTCTGTGGCAATCCTACCATGATTATTTTGAATGGTTCTCCTTTTTTCATAAGAGTAGGGTCGTATTTTCTGCTAAATTTTTTGACCTATTAAATCTTTATTATACTGTATGAACCTTGGTTTTTCTTGGAGAATTTGCTGATCAAAACTGCATTGTCCTTTCTTTGTTATTTATTACATCGCAGATTTGTCAATAGCCACCAAAAGACCAAATTTTCTATGAATTTCAAAGTCTCAGTAAGTTTTGACTTGACTTGAAATCTTTGGTTCCTAGGTCTCAGACATCCGATAATGTTTCGATCCCCTTTTACTGGAATAAACCTGGTTCAACGTTTTCTAATTTTATATTGAACAAGGTTATGCATATCTAGGAACAGATGATTCATGACATTGCATGTTATAGGTCAGAATGGCATTCATATGCTTACTTTGTTGTGATTTAGCAGAAGTGAACTTGGCTGAAATGAAAGGCTTTTTTTTTATTATTAGTTATTTATTTATTTTTATCATAATGACTCACTCTGTCAAAACTAAAAAAAATAAAAGAGAAAAATGGTTTTTTTCTATCAAATTCATTTTTCATATGTTCAATCATTTTCTTAACATTTCTTAAAAACTTTGATGGCGTTGTAGCTAGAACACGCTGGGTTGTGAAAACCATCCGTTTCTTTTCAATATGGGCCATCCTTTGAAAAGGCTACAAGCTATATTGAAAGAAAAAGAGTGGTACATAGAAGTTTTTTCGGTATGGTGACTGTAGATGTTGTTTTTTATTAACATAATCATCGTACTTATATGATTTTATCTCGTTTTACTTTATTGTTACAGTTTTTCTTTTTCATGCAAATGTTTTTCCTGTATCATCTGAATTCTTCGGAAAATTTTCTTTACATAAATAAAATTTCTGATCACTTTATTTATTAATTATCAGGTTTTTTTGGTAAGATCACAAACATGACTTGATTCGGAAATATACTGTAGCGTTGCGTTGGAGTGGAAGATGAAGTAGTGAATCCTCAATTCTTTCATTCACTCGTTGGCCGAGTGGAAGACGATAGCCTCCACTCGAAAGTAGTGAATCCTCAATTCCTCATACACTCGATGTTAATTTTTGTGTTATTGGTGTATCAATTCTTGTAAAAATTTGTGGGGCAGATATTTCACAATCGCCGAGGGTAAGGTATCTATTGGACATAACAGATCATTTTCTTCATTCATATTCCACAGGAGTAAATTATCGTACCGAATCCGGTCATGGATCTTATCAAAAAGAAGGCGCCATGAAGTGGACCCAAGGGTCGTCTTACCCTACGCATGTGGCCAACTTATATGAAACATTAATTAATGATATGAATTTGAGGCTTTCATCTCTGAATGGAGTTCGTTGCAGGCAACTGGTGTAGCCCATGAAGGAGCTTGTGATTTGTAACAAGGGTTGCCAAAAAAATTCCCATAAAGCTTTAAGTGGGTCTCAGACTCTGACTTTCGCTTGGATATATCCGGGATAACTTTTCAAATAAGAAGGAACCCGGTTCGATAACATCCTCCCCAAAACCATAATCCCAACTTCTCAATTCTTACTCAGAGCATATAAACCAAAGGGCAAGCTTTCGATGCTTCCCCTACAACATAAATCTTATATACTTCCTTTTATCCAACCCTCCATTGTGAATAGAGGGCTAAGATTGTTTCAATCACAATGTCATGTCTTTAGGTTATTTTTTATTTTTTTTAAAATTATTTTGACACCAAATTTTGTACGCCCAATTTTTTTTATTAATTTTGCACTAGAGAAAAATATAAAAATAATATTTCCAATAAATAGAATGACCAAAATAATTCTGAAAGTTTCAAAGTGTATTTTGGTAATTATATTTTATCAAAAAATTACTTTTAATGTTTTTTTTATAGGTATGCCTCAATGAGAAGATGGCACATACCAAATTTCATATTCATATAATTTTTATAAAACAAATTAAAAATAAAATATTTTGAGACATCGGATCTAAGATGAAATGGTGAGTGACTCTTTTGATCAAATTTGGCGGCTGAAAAATAGGGGAAACATAGATTTTTTATGCCGTGGAAATTATAGAAACCTTTTCCAAAACGAAATAAGCCCTTATAGAGAACATAAGGGCAAAAACCATAATGATTAACCAAAGGACTTGTATTGTACGAGGCCATGTTTTTCCCCCTAACATGGATCAGATGGCTCAGGCCCTCAGTTTGGAATGAGCTCAGCAAAGTGGCCCCATAATTCATTGGCCAAGTCGTCTGCGTGCAAAATAAAAAAAAGTTTCATAAATAATTCAACATTCCTATAATTAATCAATAGTCACAAAATTATAGGATGCATGTTATTCTATATAGACTTCGAACAATTAGTATCACAAGTACAAGAAGCAGTTTTTAAGTAAACTGCACATGAGAACATTATGGAAGTCAGTTTAGTAAAGTGCAATAAAGATGGAATAAATAAAAAATATTTGACACTACATCAAAACAATGATGTACAATTGAAAACTCATACAAACATAAAATAGAAGATGCAAGGAGAATATTAACTTGGCTTAGAATACAGAGAGTATAAATTAAGAGGGCATACCTGCAGATTCGAAGATTTTGCCGTGTGATTCTTGTCTGTTAAATTCACGACGGCTGGCTTTAACCAAATCAGGGTCCTCATTGATTTTAAAGAAACAGCCTCTCACCATAGCAGCATCACAAACCAATTCTGACCAAATACTACCACTTTTAATCAAAGTCGGTGCATTGCCCGCAATCCAGAGGCTATTTCTGCGAGGAATAAAAACAACAAATCATAAACTCACCAACACAGAAGAAAAAACCATGAACAATACAACGATGAAATTGAGGGGAATCTATCAAAATACATCTAAGGGATGAACTATTTAATACTTTACTCATTTCATATCATTTAATTTCAAAAAGCCCAACAAAATGTTAAATAGTTGAAAAGGAGTAAAATGTTTGAATAGTTAAAAAGGAATAAAATGTTAAATAGTTGGATAAGTTAGGTGTATTTTGATAAATTAATGAAAAAAATGCTCACCTTGCCCTTGTCAAAGCGACATTAGTCTTGTTGAGATTGGAGAGGAAACCGATAGACCCCAATTGATTTGCTTTAACAGTAGAAAGTATAATAATGTCCTCTTCACATCCCTGAAATCCATCAATGGACTTCACCCTTACAAAAAAGTTATCATGGAAATGACACTTCTTTTGTAGCTTCTGAATTGTTTCAACCTGAGCATTATATGGAGATACTATTCCAACACTCAAGGGAGAACCATTCTTAGCAAGCCAAGCTGTAAATCCAAAAATTTAGTTAGAGATTAGTCTCACAAAATTCACCACATTAAAAGTAAGGTAAAGCTTTCAGACAACATTTCATGGTAGAAGCAACTATTCCACCAAAGAAGAAATCATAACAAGGCCAAGAAAGGGAACTGTTCCATTGAGGAGAAAAAAAAAAGGTATATTTATCAAGTCAAATTATGAGTAAAATAAAGAAGGCTCAAGTTCGAAAAAAGTGGAAACATGCAAAAGCCACATGTGTGCCAAGATCTTCAAGTCCTGTATCATAGTATTGGCATTTATGTGCTCATTTTCTGCATTACATCATGCAATTTAACCTAGAAATGTTCCCTAGCTTAAAACCATAAAATGTGTCTAAAAAATATGGGAAAGTATAGAATGAGAACATTTGCCATTGGTACAAGGTGGTCACATTAATCTTGACCATTGGATGTGAAATTGGGTGGTTGTAATTATTCTATTGAGCAAGCTCAAACTTCAAAAGAAATTTTCTCGAACCTTGTGAGACATCCAAGCTATTAATTTTCACATCAAATGGTTGTAAGTAATTGTGACCATATTGTAAAAAAGATAAATGGTCTCATTGTATATAATCCCTAAAAATATTTCTAGGACTACTTTATGACTCTATATCAATTTCCATAGAATCCATTAAATAGTTCAAAATAATACAATTTTATGGGAGGTTTCAGGTGCAATTTGTATGCAAATAGATGAGTAATGGCTGTTTGTTTAGACCCATACAAATATTATAAAGATTTGTAAAAGACATATAGTTAGTGGAGGACATATAACATTTGAAAAGAACACATTCACCAATAGCAGGACCTGTCAAGATAGCATACAAATTCTAGACTCAAAATCAGTGATTTTAAAATCTCCCCTCTAACTTGGGATTGCCTGAGTTGAATATGGTTCGGGATGTGGGTAATTCCAGTTTAGGGGAAACTTGTGATCGCCCCAAATCTCATATTCTTCCTATTTCTTTTAGTTCTTTAAATACAACCCACTGCAACTTGGGAATCTAACTGAACTGGTTGAATTGGAATCAAACCCTTGGGGATTCAAGACCGAATTCCAATTTTCAATCACTGCTCAAACTAAAATATGCGAAAGTTTTTTTCTATTATTTTAGAAATATTTGGAATGGGCTAACTACCACCTTTGAAAAGCTTCTTCACTGTAATCATGACAATATCTGCCTCCACCAAATTCTTCAAACTTTTTCTCCCCTTTTCCTCTCTCCCATCAGCAACATTGATGAATGCATAAGTGCGATTGGAGAGGTAGCGCTCTGTAGTAGAAGTGATTTTTACATTAGACCCATATGAAATCAGCCGGTCCGGTCATAAAATGTGGCATTTGGGAAGCAACTTATTGAAGGGTGCATCCGATATTGCTCGTTAAGAAGAGACTGCAGCCATTCAAATAAACTCTTCCCAAACCCAGCTCTCTCTGAAGCCTGACAGAGAATGCATAAAGACTGTTGATTCTTTTTATTTCTTGATGGGTCCATACAATGTTAATTGAACAAACATGTATCAGCCACAGGAGGAGACAAACCTTACTAGTAATCAGGGCAGGCAACTGGCGCTCATCACCTATGAACATGGCATGTCTCGGTCAGCGAAGGTATAAAGGAATGATGGATTCGGCTGCCTTTAGTTGTGATGCCTCATCTAAAATTAACAAGTGGAATTCTTTCTTCATTATCTCGTAGGTTAAAGGAGAAGACCCTGATGCTGTGCACAAAATTAAGTAAGGAAGCCTACTTCAAGATGAATTTCTTTAGAGTGTCGCCTTTCAGGTAGATTTATATTGAGGCTATTATGCAGTGCTTGGAGGACTCGGAGGGCTTCCTTTGATAACATGAATAGAATTTCTTCCATGCTAACCTTGATATCACCCTCTTTTTTCCCAGATAATGAACTCACCAAATCCATTTCTTGGTTAATACATAGATAGGCATCCCATGAATTTCTTCGGTTTTAAGCCGTCGAGTTCAGTAGTCTTTAATAAACTAAGAGTCATAAAGCTTCCCAAGTTTAAGCACCAAATTCATTTTGATTCAAGAAGGTTAGGGGCAAGTGAGTCCACAAAGCACTAATACAGTCCTTCATTGGCAAAACTAGTTTTGTGAACGTCTCCCTGAAAGCCCCGAAAAGCTTCCCAAGTTTAAGCACCAAATTCATTTTGATTCAAGAAGGTTAGGGGCAAGTGAGTCCACAAAGCACTAATACAGTCCTTCATTGGCAAAACTAGTTTTGTGAACGTCTCCCTGAAAGCCCCGACAAACTTTTGCCTTTATCTCTTTTCCAAAGAAGGATCGTATTCATCGACATAAGACTGAATATTTTTAATTGCTGATGATATCTTTTTCTTCCAACCAGAAGGGCCAAAGCAAAAGCATTCTTCAAGTGCATGAATCCTGTAATCGATATAGATATCACCAATTTGATTATCAACATCGAGTCTCCAATCAATAAAATAAAATGTCTCCTAACGGAAATCCAACTAATGAAGTCCCATGTAGTGTAGTGGTTTTCGCGATTTTTTTACTAAATCCACCATACATACGGCTACCAATTTCATAGATTGCTACATTAATCGGAGCACAGGTAAGAGTCGCACAATTCATATGCAAAGCTACCCAAAGAATTGAACAAATTGTTCTAGTCTTCCCTGTGCCTGGAGGACCCCAAATGAGTTTTACAGAATACGTGTGGTTGCATCGAATTGAAGATAAGGCAGAGTAAACAGCTTTAGTTTGTGAGTCATTTAATCCAAATGAATTAAATTTTGATTTCAGGTTCTTATCAAGAAGTCCTCGAGAGCATGAATCACAAGTTTTCTTTCCCTCTTCAAGAAAGCAACAATAATGCATACACACAAAAGATAATTACACTCACAAGCAGAAAATTTTGTAATTTTGAATACTCACATGTAAGAAAATCGTATTCAGGCGGAAAAAAAGAAAAAACGTAGCAAAAAAAGTTGCGATTTGCAGAAAAACATTCCAAACTCGGATCAAAAGAATAAACTGCAAAATAATTAAAAATTGCACATTGCAACACAAGAAAACAATATCACCCTGAAGAATCAGGCAAAGAACAAAAAATAACAAAAGGAAGAAAACTGCTAACAGAAAACATACTAAAAAAACATAATCACCAAAAACAAACACAAGAAGAAACAAATACTCAAAAGAAAACAACCTTTGCAACAAAAAAAAACTACGAACGTCATACCAAATCGCTAGAAGAACACAAAACCTCGCCGAAAATTCCAAGAACTTCCTCTTTTGCTCCAATTCTATGCAATGATTTCCAAATTCGTAAACTCGGTGTCAGAGTCATCATGAAGATCACTACACAACCAACATCAAATGGAGGAACATCCAAAAGCTTCTTCTTCATCGCGAAGAGAATTACTTTACAATCAGAAGAACGTTTGTTATCAACCACAGAGATGGCACCCAAACCGTGGTATGAATCAGTTCTGAATAAGTCTTCAATGGAGTTGGGTTTCGTTGTTGATAAAAGAATGACATCCCCACAATGTGGTTTGTAGCCATTTCCAAAGCTTTCTCCACTGTTGGTACTTAAAATGTAGGTTGACTTCCCCCATCTCTCTAAAACCAGAGTCCATGGAGCTTTTGAAATGGTTAGAAAAGACTGATTCAGTTGAGCTCGTGCTTCTTCTAGCAATGGGGAAACGAAGGAACCAAATAATAGTCGAGAGATGAGAATCTCTGTGGAATATCTATGACCTGAACAAACCATGCATAAAAGTCTATAAGAAAGAAGAAACATGAAAAGAGAGAGAAAATGAACAACCAACATCAAATTATCATATGTTGTGCGAGAGAATATGGAAGGAGAGAGAAAATAACACGCTATCATAAATGTATACTAGGCTAATCATTTCATCACCTAGGTTTAATGGGTTATAAAGATACCCTTTTAATGCGGGTTTTCGAAAATAATTTGGTTTGAGATTTTCACTTGAATAAAAATAAAGTGATTAAAATCACTAGTATACTTATAAAAGTTTTTTAAAAAATATCTCATTAGTATATACATAAAACTGTAACACAAAAATATCGACCATAGACATCTCTCACTATAACATAGACCCAGTACCAAGATGTCTTATCGTAGCTCCCCCAACATGATTATCCTGCAAATCTCTCCCTCTCTCTCTCTCTCTTTCTGAAGAAGAACAAGAAAATTAAAATCCTAAAAAAAAGCTCTTAAATTTTTTTAAGAATAACTTCAACCACTTTAAAATTTTGCTTCCTCTGGATATAGAAAAAGTGACTAGGTCAACAAAAGGAGCTAACGTGAAGTGGTTCATTCCTAAACTGGAAGAGAGAGATCTCAAAAGAAAAACTGCTGAGAGAAGGAGAGCTCTAAAGAAGAACTATTGTGTGTGTGTGTGTGAGAGAGAGAGAGAGAGAGAGAGATCTCAAAAGAAAAACTGCTAAGAGAAGGAGAGCTCCAAAGAAGAACTACTGTGTGTGTGTGAGACAGAGAGAGAGAGAGAGAGTTATAAAGAAGAACATCTGAGAGAGAGATAGCTTTAGAGCACAATTGCTGAGAAAAGGAAGAGAGACCTCTAAAGAGGAATTGCAGAGAGATAGATAAAGGGAGGGCTCCAAGGAAGAATTCCAGAGAGAGAGATAGTTTTAACCTGATCCCTGTAGAGATGCTCATTCATGACGTCCCAAAATGACCAGTTGAGGATTACACTCATCAAATCAATTATCTCATACCTCTTACTCGTCTTCTTCTTCTCTTCCACTTTAGACTCCTCAAATTCTATGACCTCAGTCTTCTCACAATTCTTCTTCGTTTTCTGCTTCTTACACTTCTTCTTCTTCTCCTCGACTTTAGCCACGTTCTCAAATTCGATAACCTCAGTCTTATCACTATTCTTCTGCTTCTTACTCTTCTTCTTCTCCTCCTCAACTTTAGCCTCCTTCTCAAACTCTATGACCACAGTCTCACTTTTCTTCTTCTTCTGCTTCTTTCTCTTCTTCTTCTTCTCCTCCACTTTAGCCTCCTTCTCAAATTCTATGACCACAGTCTTCTCACTGTTCTTCTTCTTCTGCTTCTTTCTCTTCTTCTTCTTCTCCTCCACTTTAGCCTCCTTCTTAAATTCTATGACCTCAGTCTTCTCACTGTTCTTCTTCTTTTGCTTCTTACTCTTCTTCTTCTCCTCCTCCACTTTAGCCTGCTTCTCAAATTCTCTCGCCTCAATCTTCGCACTATTCTTCATCTTCTTCTTATTCTGCATCTTACTCTTCTTCTTCTCCTCCACTTTAGAATCCTCAAATTCTATCACTACAGTCTTCTCACTCTTCTTCTTCTTCTTCTTCTTCTTCTTCTTCTTCACTTTATCCTTGTTATCAAATTGAATCACATCCTTCTTCTTACGCTTCTTTTCCACTTCAACATTATTCATATTGCCAATCTGAAGCACCACATCTGTCATCTTAACCTCAGCAGACCCTGACAAGTTAGAAAATTGTTAACAATATATCAAATTTTTAAAATTAAAATATCAAAGAAACTCAAAAATATTTATTTAAATAAGAAATAAAATGTTGCTATCTACCTTTAAAAAAAAAACAAAAACAAAATGATGCTGAAAATAACAGAGGTTACCCCTTACTCAATGTGGTAAAAGAGTGACATCCCCACAATGTGGTTTGTAGCCATTTCCAAAGCTTTCTCCATTGTTAGTGCTTAAAATGTAGGTCGACTTCTACCATCTCTATAAAACCAGAGTCCATGGAGCTTTGGAAATGGTTCGAAGAAACTGATACTGTTGAGCTCGTGTTTCCTCTAGCAATAGGTAAACAAAGAAACCAAAATAATGGTAGAGTGATGAGAATCTCCATGGAATATCTGTCACCTGAACAAACCGTGCATAAAAGTCTATAAGAGAGAAGGAATATAGAAGGAGAGAGAAAATGAACGACCAACATAAAAGTCTATGTATATTGTGCAAGAGAGAATATGCAAGGAGGGAGAAAATAACAAGCTAGCATAAAAGTATACAAGGAGTGTGAATATGAAAATGAGAGATAGAGAAATAACATAAAAGTACCTTTTTTTTTTTTTTTTTGGATTTTGGGTAATTCACAAAAACTCTACCCATTTTTTCAATTGATTATTGATTGGGGAGTCATATTTTGAAGGTGGTGTTTATTGAGGGTGTCAGCGCCGCAACGACCCAGCCCCTTTCCTTTCCTGTGAATAAAAGTATATGAGAGAGAAAGAATAGGGAATGAATGAGAGAATGAAGAGGCCATGCATAAAACTAGGAGATTGAATATGGAAGGGAGAGAAAATGAATATGAAAGGAGAGAGAAAATGAAGGGCGTGGATAAAATAATTTTAATTTATTTATTTATTAAACATGTACTATTTGAAAAAACTAGATGGAAAATTTGACTTTTTAATAATACATATTAAAGGATTTTACTTGAATATATTATTAAAAAAGAAAAGTATAGGACAAGACATTTTGCTTTCGATATAAATAGGTCCTAGTCACTATCAACCGTTGGATCCCAAACCATGTGGCTTAGAGTTTGCATTGTCATTGTTCAAAGTTTAAAAGAAAACTTTTGGGATTCATAACATAATCCAGGTCATTGAAGGTTTGATTGTGACATTCATGGTTTCATATATACAATCCCTATTAAAAAATATAGAACTTATTTTCTATGGAATAACTTAGATAAAATTCTTGAATTAACAAAAACATCCCTAAAATATTTATTATTTAATATAGTATCTATGAATGCATCAGATTATTTGCTAGGTATGATAAAATATAAATGTCTAAATCATAACTCAAAACATGTGTGGAGCACGTGTATACGCATGTGTGTGAGTATAGGTGTGTATATATTTTAAAATAGGTGGTTGTAAGAGTGTCATTGAACTGATACAAAGGTCCACAACAAAATTTCTTGAGATCTTGACTCACCTCAAGCGATCCAATTTGACATCTAATAAGTAAGAACCATTGTAACCTCAAACTACAAAAGATAAATAGTTGAGAAGAGGGGAACATGGGTTCACCTTATCTTTATAGAAATGTTCATTCATGATCTCCTCAAACGACCAAGAACTACATTCCTTAAATCAATTATCTTGGCCTTCTTACTCTTCTTTTTCAACTCAACATTAATGCAATTTGAAGCACCCCATCTGCTATGGCTTATATATAGACGGTTTCCGAAGGAAATACACACATTACTACTGAGTTATGACCTGCATAGATTAAACCCAAAATGCAAAGCAAAACACAGGGAACATCTAGTGATACTAAACCAAAAGAAAAGAAAGAAGAAGAAAAAAAGACAGGTAAAATAAAGAAATGGATGTCAAATACATCAGAGTTTACAAGATGCGTGCGAGAGAGAGAGAGGGAAACTGCATGTGTTTGAAGATAAATACCCAAAGCATGCGAGCGAGAAGTTACAGGAAGTGGTTCCCCTGAGAAAATAAGAATTGAATGTAGCTGAAGAATCAGATGGAGCAAGAAAGAGACTGAGTTTATTTAGAAAGAGAGAGTGAGAAGAGAGGGCTGAAATTCGATTTTGGATGTAAGCGTAAAATGGAAGAAAAAGTCCCTGAGTTTCTGCTACACCAGAAGTTGCAGGCGGGCAGATAGCTGATGAAACAGTACTAGAAAGAGATGCAGACCCATTTGGTTTGGACTTTGGACTTTAGAAAGAAAAAGGCTAGTAGCGTTCTTATATGGTTTTCAAGAGAGGGAGAGCTTAAATGGCAATCTTACAATGGTTTATAGAAGTTGAAGAGTTGCAACAAAGTCTAGAGAGAGAGAGAGAGAGAGAGAGAGAGGATTAATTAGTGAACGGCAAAGAAGTTCAATTTTGTAGAGAGAGCGAGAACAATAAATAGCACAACATTAGCCACCCTCTTTGTCGCCTTCCCATGCAAGGCGTCTTAGACCGCTCTGCCCTTGTGGGACCAAATTGTGTCCCTCGTTAGAAAGCTTTTTAATCCTTTTAATTTTTGAATTTTTTTATTCAATTCATGCTTAGAGAAAATAAAAGATTTTGAACTAAAAAGTTCACATATCTTATCTCCTACAAAATAAATAAGGAAAGTTCATCAAAATACACATAAACTATTTAACATTTCACCCATTTTCAACTATCCCAACTTATACTTTAATGGGATTTTTAAAATTAGGTAAAATATCTTCTAGGTGCATTTTGAAAAGGAAATTTTTTATATAAAGTGTCAACCTTATGCTATAGAAGTAAGGCCGCGTAAGAAATTCAATAAAAAAAGTTTGTTCCAACATTGGCAAACCCCGCAATCATTCATCTCAACCTTGATATATGACAATTAAAAAAAAAAAGATTATAAATCTTAAGAGGAGTATATCTTGTAACACATTATTTAGACCGTTCATCTTCAAGATTTTTCAATTATTTATAGGCCTGCTTGATCTGTACCATATCCTGGACTTCAATTTTTAAAAAGGAAAATATCTCTATACTTTCTATTTTTAGGTTTCATATCTCAATAGACCCAATATTTTAAAAGATATCTTATCGCATAGAAACCTTAACTTTTGTATCTTCTAACCCGCTAGAATAATTTTACTCATTTTATTTTTTTTCTTTTAACCCAAACAATTTGTTTAAAGACAATTTTTTGTAAACCACATCCTTCTTCTCTTCACATGATATTTTTTTTTATTTTTTCTCTTTCTCTTTCCACAGTGACTCTCCCCAACCCCTTCCCTCTCTCACCGTATTACCACTCTCTCTCTCTCACGTCCTAATAGTTCTCTCTCTCTACAATGACTCTCCCTAATTCCTCTTTCTTTCTAACCATAACTTTCCCCAATTCTCTCTCCACTGTTACTCTTCATAATTTCTCTCTTTTTCTCTCCCTACTGTGACTTTCTCTACTTTTTCTCTCTTGTGCTAACAAAAGAACTCTTAGTGACAAAAGACAAGCAAAGGCCACACTGGCTATAGGAAATCAAAAGAAATTATAGCAGACACCTCGACAAGCAAAGGCCACTGGTTATAGGAAATCAAAAGAAATCATAGCAGACACCTCTGGCTATCTGATCATTTGGACACTATCCCCCAAATGATCGGTGGGTTGGGGTTGCAATAGGGCAATAGGGCTTTAGATATGTAGGATTTTTTAAGAGAGTTTATGGTATATCAGGGCTGCAAAAAGGGTTAGATGTGATAGAGAGGAGAGAGAGACAATGTAGAGAGCGTCTATGCAACTTTGGGTATTAGAGAGAGAGAGAGAAGGTGATTCCAAAGATAGAGATGGTGTTTTGGGGTTTTTTAGAAAGTGTGGTTTATTTTTTAGAGAGAGAGGAGATAGAGACGAGTATAGATGGACAACTTTGGGTACTAAAGAGAGAGATGGAGTGTTGAAAGAGAGAGACGGTGATTTGAGAGAGATAGTACTTTGAGAGAGAGGTGTCATTTTAGTATTTGTGTAGATAAAAAATTAACGGTGGAAGGGATCTATGGTGTTGCAAGATAGAAAAGATAGACATTTTATGCCATAAATAATATTTTCAAACCTTATGTTTGATGAGAAATAAAAGTAAAAAATAAGAGGTAAGGAGATATTTTTCCTTTTTAAAATTAAGGTGGACATGTATTTTTAGATTACCGTAAAACTTTTGACTCCATAACCATATGAGGAATTTGAAGGTGCGCCTTAATGTAATTATTTAAGATTGACACCTTATATAAACCTCACCCCTATAACTTTCCCAATAAACAATCATATGATATGAGGCATTTGTACACCGCCAACTTTTTCTCTTTTTTGTTTTAAATCAATGGTATGATATTTGCAAGATTTGGGTCAAATAATGTATGATGCAAAACTTTAGTCCTGCAGGACCACCTACTATGTGCTATTTGTTCCAACCCGGCATAGTAAGTACTTAGGGTTTGGCCCTATTTTCAATTACAAAAATCTACCTAGACTATTGAGCTTTCACACCTAGGATTGATGTGGATTTTGAATGGAAATACATTTTCATTTTATCTGAAATAAATTTGTAGGTCGTGTCACGGGGCATACCTTTTGAAAAGTTGTTTTTAGTTTTGAATTTTATTCGAGTTGCTGCAAATCACAAATTTTAGCTTAAAATACCTATAAAATATTTTAAAAGTCTGAATTAAATACTATTATATACAATAAAAGTTACACACGAAATAACTGACAAAATAATATTATTTAAAATATATTAACTATAGTTAAAAAGTTTATTTTAGATAAATTTAACTATTATTCAATCAAGCTCAAATGCTTAAAAAACATTAAAGTCAAATTTGCTTAAAAAACATTAAAGTCAAATTTGATGGTTTTGCTCATGGTTTAAAAAATGTCGATCCAGATTGAGAATCGTCGAGGACGAACTGGTTCATATGAAATCTCGGGAACCAGCTAGTCCTACCATAGATAAGTAAGACATGTCCCCACTTTTTTTTCACTTTTTCAAATTTTTAAAATTTTTACTGACCAATTCGGTAGACTAGATCGTCGATTCGCCAAACCAAATTGGAAATCTAGATGCACAATCTAAGTCACAAATCTGTTTTTTAGAACCTTTGTTTTGCTTACACTTCAATGGATTATTTTAAGGGAAAATATATTCATACCCCTATTTTTAGGGCACAATAGATACAAGGTCTTAAAAGATTTATTGAGACATAAAAATTGTAGATTTTATTTCTTCTAACCCGTTGAGCTAATTTAATCGTATTTTTTTAGGCCAAACAAATCTAAACAGACATATCTTTTTTAAAAGCCATCATCCCAAACTTTTAGAGAGAGAGAGAGAGAGGCTTCATGGAAGTGAGATATTATTGGGAGGAAAGAGAGAGTGAAAAACACAAGAAGATAGAGAAAGAAATAAGTTTGGGGCATTTAAGTGAAGAGAGATAAATGATTGGGTTTATAAAAAACATATCTTTCTCACATTTGTTTAGGTTAAAAGATAGGTTTAAAGTAACAAAGGAGTTACAAGATACTTTGGTTTATCAAGAAATAAAACCTAAAAATAAAAGATATGGCGATATTTTTCTTAATTTTATTTAATTCGTTGTAGAAACTTTTAAGGTTGAAAAACATAGTAATGAATCTGAAAGGTGATGTATAAACATATGAAAATATTGAAAATGGACGGGCAAGATAATGTGTTGCAAGATGTACTATTTATGAGACTCAAAATAATTTATTTATTTTTTATATTCATCTCAATGTTGAGATGATCAATTAGAAGAGGATTTTTCAATATTAAAACAACTTTTTCCAATGGATTTTTTTAAGTGCATCTTTATGGAGTGGATGATTGAGATTTTGAAAAACGGAAGGTCGTGGTGGAATCTGAGCCGACGATCTATGGGAAATGGCAAAGTGTGACCTGCATGCAACATTTCAAATTGATCCTCCAAGAAAAGGCTAGAGAAAATATAAAAATATCATAAGTGCCCTTGGCCATCGACTTGGTTGAATATAGCAACCCCAAAGGCTTCCATACACACGAGTCTTGGTACACGTGCAGGGGATCATCATCATTTCAGAAAACGGATGGTAGAGATGAACTGCTTTACAAACATGACAAACTCCGTGCTGAACCATGTCCACAAATCGGTTCTCCGCTGTCTAATTTCATGATCGACGCTTGATACACAGTCATACTGTTGTATACAGGCCATATGGTGTATATTCCCAATTTTACAGGTCTCGTGCCCAAAACAAGCCACACTCCTTTGGGAAAAAGACAATTTTTCCTTTTTTTTTTTTTTTTTTTTTTGAGAAGAGTCCTTAAAATAAGAACGTATTTACAATAGATTCAAAGAAGGCCATAAAAAATCACTGGAAGGCTTTTTTTTTTTCTTGCCAATGCACCAGCCACGCTATTGGCTTCTCTATAAACATGTTGAAACGATAACTCCATACCGCTTAATATCTAAAATTTCAGGCCAGATATGCCGTAAATTACACAGTGGCGTGCTCTTCTTATTGCACAAATTAATCATATTTAGGGAGTCACCTTCTACCGCACAACAGCCCCCAAAAAATTTTTTCCCTCACCAACTTCAATCCTTACAATATTGCACTAAATTCGGGCTTATTTGTAGGAGAGGAGCCACAATGGCCCGCGAAGGAAAATTAGATTCCATCTTCTGAAAGTTTTAATAGACCACCAATCCCAGCCAGCCATTTCTGGGTTTTCGAAAGAACTTCCAACATAATTTACTTTTAATGCAACTTGAAGTGGATCTTTCCATATACCTTTTGGTTTCAAAAGTATTGGGGCATTGTTAACATTGTTTTCTAAATTAACTAGAATATCACTTTATAAATCCTAGTTCCTTCCTTTGTAACTGAAAACCTATTCAACAAACCGTTTCGTATACTATTTTTAACAGCCTCCCGACCCAAAAGAACACCCTCAAATGTTTTTCTATTTCTTTCTTTCTCCCATACCACAACTGCTCTAAATATCCTCCAAATCAATGGTCCACACTTACAACTCCATTTGCAATAGAATGTTTTGATGTCCTCCAAAGCACAATTTCAGCAGTAAAAGAACAATGCAAGAATAAATTGTCCTCAGTCTCCCCCATCTTTTTTTTTTTGCATAACAAACAAATATTAATAGACCCGGTTTTTATGTGGCCAAGCTCGCATATGTAAAATGCAGGCCTCCTAATAAATCTATTTTTGAGATGGATTTTAAGGCTTAATTTTTAAGGACATGTAATCTCTAATGTGGAGATCATATATATGAAAAATAAATAAATTTTAAAAACTATAAATAATAATTCTAGTAAAAAAATATTTGGACCATGAATTTGTATTGTTTTTAGATGAAACACCCACTTGCATCCATCTCTAAGGTGGATGCTTTACACTTTCTAGATTGCATTTGTAGAAATGCGGTCCAGCCAACAATTTTTTATTATTAATTAGAGTTTTCCCTCTCTTCATTAGATTATCAACAAAAAAAAAATTTGAGAGAAAAATGCATGTATTTTTTTTCCTTTTTTTTTTTTTTTGAGTCAATGGGGATTAGATTATCAACAGGTAGTGCTTTACTTGCAATACAATCTACATAAAGCTTGAATTTTGTGTGGGATTGGAATTTTCCAAATATATCTCAAGAGGGTTGTGTCCACCTACTTCGATCATGATAGAGAAGCTTATACACTTACTTGACAGAAAATTTACCTGACACTCTCTCTCTTCCAAACTACTTCATCCTCAAAGTTTGGAGAAATATAAACATAAATCAATTATGCCAATAGTAAAATTACTCTTCGATCACCACATCTACCACCCTATTATAAGCACAGTCAATCCTTGAAAGACTTGCTTTTGAGGATTTCTTTGATTTTTGAGATCTACCTTAGAATAACAAGAAGGGTATTTAAAAAGAGAGAAAAGGAATTTGAATTCCTAAAACATGTATAGATATTAGATAGTTTATATTCTGTTTTAAGTTAATTTTTTTAGATTTCAATTCATATAGTTGCGAGAATATTATTGACTAGATTCGAAGTTCAAAAAAAAAAAAAATCTCGAACTTCATGACACATCCCAAGCTATCCAATTTGACAGCTAATAGTTAGTAGTGGTAAACTTCTAATAATAACGATAAATGCTTTTATAATTTGCAATCTCTTTTTTCGTTTTCTTTTCCTTTTTTTTGTTGTTCACTAGGTTCACGATGGTCCTTAAAATTTGGGACACCAAACATACATGTGTAGTGTTTTGCACGAGGGAGTTGGTGGGACTAGAAATACTCATGGTTAGGGTTTTGCATGTGGGATTGTATGAACATATCGTCTTTGCTAAAAGATTTATTTGCCCCTAAAGAGTATATTGTCCATTCACTCCTTTGGGTAAAACCCAATTTACGAGTACTTTTAAGAGTCCAATAATTTTTGGGATGTAATCTCATCAACCCACATAGTAAAGCTTTTCCAAATCACACTTTTTATGGTGCTCGAAAAAAAATAATGCCTCAAGATTGAATAGAGACTTTTCAATTATTGATTTTGACCGATATTTAATCAAATCGGTTTGATCAACTGATCAAAGATTAATCACATATTGATTTTGACCAGATTTAGTCAAGCTTTAATTTACATTAGACCAAACTAGCCAAAGCACCAACCATCCGATTGGCTAGGCTTCTTGATAACACTAAATAAAACTCGGTTATTGAATGTGACTTGTGAGAGGCCACGACATCTTATTTGGACTTCTTTCTCTTTCCCATAATTGGAATATTCATTTTAGCTAAAAGATTTCCTACTCCCATTGGAGTATACTATTCATCTATTCCCTTTGACAAAACTTATATTAGGAATATCTTTTAAATTCCATATTCTACGGATGTGATCTTTAGAACCCGGCAACTAATCTTAAAGAAAATACTTTAAACCTCTCACTCTCTATATGGCTAAAAAAGGGCATCCAACGGAACAATCAAATTTTTAGATGGAATAATGTAGATGTTCAAAACTCATAATCCAATTTTTTTTTCTTTGAAAATAAACATCTAGTAATAATTAGATGGATCTCAAAATTTCTCTCCTAAGTGCTTTGCGTGAGGGGGTAAATATGTAGGTCAGAGGAATGAGAAAAAATAGAAGACACAGTGAACCATGCAGTTGGGAAATTTAAATTTTGCTTGGATATTATTGACTATGATAAATCAATTCACCAATGCCTGCGCATACAAGGATATACAATACAAGCCGGGAAAATTACATCCTCTAGAAAACCATAATCCCAACTTCTCATTCCTTCCTAGGAGCAAAGAAACCACATAAACCCTCCCTAAAAGCACATAAGGGCCAAAACCATAATGAATAAGTTAAGGAATTGTATTGTGCAAGGCCATTTTTTTCCCTAACCAGATGAGAATTAGGAAAATAGAAACATGGTACACTTGGATCAGAGACCGAGCTCAGCAAAATGGCGCCATAATTCATTAGCTGAGTCCACTGCCTGCAAAACAAAAAAAAAAAAGGTTCATTTATAATTCACCTTTGCTACAATTAATCAATAGTCTTGAAAAAATATCTGACAGTAAGTAAAACAACCAAAACAGGAAAACAATGATGTACATTTGAAAACTGACAAAAACATAAAACAGAAGATGCAATGAGAATATTAACTTGGCTTAAACGACAGTGAATATAATCTTAGGGTGCGTACCTGCACATTCGAAGATTTTGCCATACGATTCTTGCCCGGAAAATTCACGACGGATTTAACCAAATCAGGGTCCTCATTGACTTCATAGAAGCAGCCTCTCTCCATTGCATCAAAAACCAATTTTGCCCAAATACTACCACTTTTAATTAAAGTCGGCCCACTGCCTACAATCCAGAGGCTATATCTGTGAGGAATAAAAATAACGAATCATTAGTTCACTACAAGCGAAGAAGAAATCATGAATAATACAATGAGGAATTTGAGGGAAACTTATCAAAATACATCTAAGGGATGAACTATTTAACATTTTGCTCATTTCATTTCACTTAATTTCAAAAAGCCAACGAAATGTTTCAAATGTTCAAATAGTTGAAAAGGAGTAAAATGTTTGGATAGTAGAAAAGGAGTAAAATGTTAAATAGTTGATAAGTTTGATGTATTTTGATAAATTTATAAGGAAAATGTTCACCTTGCCCTTGTCAAAGCGACGTTAGTTCTGTTGAGATCGGAGAGGAAACCGATAGACCCCAATTGATTTGCTCTAACAGTAGAAAGTATAATAATATCTTCCTCACTTCCCTGAAATCCATCAATGGACTTCACCCTCACAGAGAAATTGTCAGGGAACTGACATTTCTTTTGTAGCTTCTGAATTGTTTCAACCTGAGCATTATATGGAGAGACTATTCCAACACTCAAGGGGGTGCCCTTCTTAGCAAGCCAAGCTGTAAATCCAAAATTTTAGTTGGAGATTAGTCCCACAAACTTCACCACATTAAAAGTAAAGTAAAGCATTCAGACAACATTCCATAGTAGAAGCAACTATTCCAGCAAAGAAGAAATTATAACAAGGCCAAGAAAGGGAATTGTTCCATTGAGGAGAAAAGAAAGTATATTTATCA
This sequence comes from Amborella trichopoda, assembly GCF_054954075.1. Lineage (NCBI taxonomy): Eukaryota > Viridiplantae > Streptophyta > Magnoliopsida > Amborellales > Amborellaceae > Amborella > Amborella trichopoda. The sequence continues at coordinate 3,440,731 of NC_142344.1, forward strand.
AGTCAAATTATGAGTAAAATAAAAAAGGCCCAAGTTCGCAAATAGTGGAACATGCAAAATCCAGATGTGTGCCAAGATCTTCAAGTCCTGTATCATAGTATTGGCATTTATGTGCTCATTTTTCTACATTACATCTTGCATTTAACCTAGAAATGTTACCTAGCTTAAAACCAGAAAATGTTGTCTTAAAAATATGGGAAAGTATAGAATGAGACCATTTACCTTTGGTACAAGGTGGTCATATTAATCTTGACCCTTGGATGTGAAATTAGGTGGTTGCAATTATTCTATTGAGTAAGCTCAAACTTCAAAAGAAATTTTCTCGAACTTGTGACACATCCAAGCTATCAAATTTCACATCGGATGGTATGGTTGTAAGTAATTGTGACTACCTTGTATCAAAGATAAATGGTCTCATTGTATACAATCCCTAAAAATATATTTCTAAGACTATTGTATGACTCTATATCAATTTCCATATAAGAAATTAAGTAGTTCAAAATAATACAAGTTTATTGCAGGTTTCAGGTGCAGTTTGTATGCAAATATATGAGGAATGGCTGTCTATTTAGACCCATACAAATTTTATAAAGATTTATAAAGGACATATAGTTAGTGGAAGACATATAACATTTGGAAAGAACACATTCACCAATAGCAGGACTTGTCAAGATAGCATAAAAAATATGGAAAGAACACATTCACCAATAGCAGGACATGTCAAGATAGCATAAAAATTCTAAACTCAAAATCAGTGATTTTAAAATCTCCTCTCTAACTAGGGATCGCCTGAGTTGAATACGGATCGGGATGTGGGTAATTCCAGTTCAGGGGAAACTTGTAATCACCCTAAATCTCCTGTTCTTCCTATTTTTTTTAGTTTTTTAAATGCAACCCACTGCAATTTTGGAATCTCACTGAACTGGTTGAATTGGAATCAAACCCTTGGGGATTGAGGGCCGAATTCTAATTTTTCAATCACTGCTCAAACTAAGACAATATGCGAACCTTTTTTTTCTCTTAACTAAGAAATATTTGGAATGAGTTAACTACCACCTTTGAAAAGCTTCTTCACTATAATCATGACAATATCTGCCTCCACCAAATTCTTCAAACTTTTCCCTGAACTCTCCTTTTCCTCTCTCCCATCAGCAACATTGATGAATGCATATGTGCCATATATGCGGTTGGAGAGGTAGCGCTTTGCATAAGAACTGCTTTTCACATTAGGCCCATCTGAAATCAGCCGGTCATAAAATGTGGTATTTGGGAAGCAACTTATTGAAGGGTGCATCCGATATTGCTCGTTAAGAAGATGGGTCACGCTATCCAGAGACCGCAGCCGTTCAAATAAACTCTTCCCAAACCCAGCTCTCTCTGAAGCCTGACAGAGAATGCAGAAAGACTGTTGATTCTTTTTATTTCTTGATGGGTCCATACAATGTTAATTGAACAAACATATATCAACCAAAGGAGGAGACAAACCTTACTAATAATCAAGGCAGGTAATTGGCGCTCGTCACCTATGAAGATGGCGTGTCTCAGTCGGTGAAGGTGTAAAGGAATGATGGATTCGGCTTCCTTTAGTTGTGAAGCCTCATCTACAATTAACAGGTGGAAATCTTTCTTCATTATCCCGTAGGTTAAAGTAGAAGACCCTGATGTTGTGCACAAAACTAAGGAAGCCTGCTTCAAGATGAATTTCTTTAGCGTGTCACCTTTCAGATTCTTAGGTAGACTTGTATTGAGGCTATTATGCAGTGCTTGGAGGACTTGGAGGGCTTCCTTTGATAACATGAATAGAATTTCTTCCATGCTAACCTCGATATCACCTTTTTTTTCCCCAGATAATGAACTCACCAAATCCATTTCTTGGTTAATACATAGGCATCCCATGAATTTCTTCAGTTTTATGCCATTGAGTTCGGCAGTCTTTGATAAACTAAGGAAAGAGTCATGAAGCTTCCCAAGTTTACGCAAGCTGTCACCAAATTCATTTTGATTCAAAAAGGTTAGGGGCAAGTGAGTCCAAAAAGCACTAATACAGTCATTCATTGGCAAAACCAGTTTAGCGAACTTCTCCCTGAAAGCCCCAACAAACTTTTGCCTTTTCTTTTTAGATCTCATTCCCAAAGAAGGATCGTATTCATCGACATAAGACTGAAAATTTTCAATTGCTGATGATATCTTTTTCTTCCAACCAGAAGGGCCAAAGCATTCTGCAAGTGCACGAATCCGGTAATCGATATAGATATCACCAATTTGATTATCAACACCTAGTCTTTGCTCATTTCCAATCAATAAAATATCTCCTAACGGAAACCCAAAAGATGAAGCTCCATGGATTGCTTTAAGCGATATTTTTACTAAATCCACTATACGGCTACCAATTTCATGGATTGCTACATTAGTTGGAGCACAGGTAAGAGTCGCACAATTCATATGCAAAGCTACCCAAAGAATTGAACAGATTGTTCTAGTCTTTCCTGTGCCTGGAGGACCCCAGATGAGTTTTACAGAATATGTGTGGTTGCATCGAATTGAAGATGAAGCAGAGTAAACAGCTTTAGTTTGTGAGTCATTCAATCCAAATGAATTAAAAGTTGATTTCAGGTTCTTATCAAGAACTCCTCGAGAGCATGAATCACAAGTTGTCTTCCCCTGTTCAAGAGAGCACACTGACTCAAATTCATTGAAGTTTACTGATACCAAAACAACAGCAAAAGGAACAAGGTAAAAAAATAAAACATAATGCGTACACACAAAAGATAATTTAACTCACATGTAATTTTGAATACTCACATGTAAGAAAATCGTACTAAGGAGGAAAAAAAAGTAAAAACATATATATAAAAAAAAAGTAGCTATTTGGGGAAAAAACTACCAAACTCGGACCAAAAGAATAAACTGCAAAATATTTAAAATTTGCAAATTGCAACGCAAGAAAACAATATCACCCTGAAGAATCAGGAAAAGAACAAAAAACAACAAAAGGAAAAAAACTGCTAACAGAAAACATACTAAAAAAACATAATCACCAAAAAACGATCACAAGAAGAAACAAAGACTCAAAAGAAAACAAACTTCGCAAAATAAAAAAACTAAGATAAGATGGTCATACCGAATCGCTAGAAGAACACAAAAGCTCGCCGAAAATTCCAAGAGCTTCTTCTTTTGCTCCGATCCTATGCAATGATTTCCAAATTCGCAAATTCGGTGTCAGAGTCATCAGGAACATCGCTACACAACCAGCATCAAATGGAGGAACATCCAAAAGCCTCTTCTTCATCGTGAAGAGAATTACTTTGCAATCAGAAGAACGATTGTCGTCAACCACAGAGATGACACCCAAGCCGTGGTATGAATCAGCTCTGAATAAGTCTTCAATGGAGTTGGGTTTCGTTGTTGATAAAAGAATGACATCCCCACAATGTGGTTTGTAGCCATTTCCGAAGCTTTCTCCGCTGTTGGTGCTTAAAATGTAGGTCGACTTCCCCCATCTCTCTAAAACCAGAGTCCATGGAGCTTTGGAAATGGTTTGAAAAGACTGATTCAGTTGAGCTCGTATTTCTTCTAGCAATGGGAAAACAAAGGAACCAAAATAATGGTCCGGTGATGAGAATCTCTGTGGAATATCTGTGACCTGAACAAACCATGCATAAAAGTATATACGAGAGAAGAAACATGAAAAGAGAGAAAATGAACAACCAACATAAAAGTTTATGTATATTGTGCCAGAGAATATGCAAGGATATGTAAGGAGAGAAAATATACTAGGAGAGTGAATATGAAATGAGAGAGAGAGAGAGAGAGAGAGAGAAGAAGGGCCATGCATAACAGAACATGAGAAAGAAAGAGCAGTGAAGGAAGGAGGGAGAAAGCGAAGAGGCCATGCATAAAAGTAGGAGATAGAATATGAAGAGGCTGAATAGGGAAGGGGAGAGGCAGAGGCTTGAATGTGCAAACAAGAACAGAGGACTTAGACATAGAACAAGAGGGAAAGGCTAAAAATACATGGGGAGTGAATTCATGTCATAGTTTCATTGTCACACTAAGAAATTGAACTCTTAAAAGATCATGTCCATGATGTTTGTATGACCCAAAATTTCAGATACACATTCTCTTTATCAAAACAATCATTTTAAATAAAAAGAATTATCATATTTGTTTCCTAGAGAAGGTCGAATTGTGTCGGTCTCCAACAATGGACATAGTCTATTTGTATGGACAATGTGATCTAGGCTTTTCAAGAGCCAAAATCATAACTTTCTTTTCGAGAATTTTTCATCTAATAGTGATATGATAGATAAAATTTGGGATAGAAAAAATCCCTCTAATTCCTCAATCTAATCGTTTCATCACCTAGGTTTAATGGGTTAAACAGATACCCTTTTAACGTGTATTTTCAAAAATAATTTTGTTTGAGATTCTTCACTTCAATAAAAATAATGTGTTTAAAATTGGGGATCAAACAAATAACTTTAATAAAAAGTATGTTTTCATTGAATATTATTATTAGATCGCATAAAATCACTTGTATAATTATAAAAGTTTTTAAAAGAATCTCTCATTAATATATACATAAAACTGTAGAACAAATATATTGACCATAGACATCTCTCACTATAACATAGACCCAGTACCAAGATGTCTTATCTTAGCGCCCCCAACCATGATTATCCTGCAAATCTCTCCCTCTCTCTCTCTCTCTTTCTGAAGAAGAACAATAAAATAAAAATCCTAAACAAAAAGCTCTTAAATTTTTTTAATAAAAACTTCAACTATTTTTAAATTTTATTTCCTCTTGATATAGAAAAAGTGACTAGATTAACCAAAGGAAGTAACATGAATTGGTTCATTCCTGAACTGGAAGAGAGAGAGAGAGAGCTCTAAAGAAAAACTACTGAGAGAGGGAGATCTCTAAAGAAGAACCATTGTGTGTGTGTGTGAGAGAGAGAGCGATAGAGAGAGAGAGAGAGAGAGAGAGAGAGAGAGAGAGAGAGAGAGTGAGTGAGAGTTTTCACCTGGTCCTTATAGAGATACTCATTCATGATGTCCGAAAATGACCAGTTGAGGATTACACTCCTCAAATCAATTATCTCATGCTTCTTACTCTTCTTCTTCTTCTGTTTCTCAAATTCTATCACCTTGGTCTTCTCACTATTCTTCATCTTCTCCACTTTATCCTTGTTATCAAATTGAATCACATCCTTCTTCGCACTCTTCTTTTTCACTTCAACATTATTCATATTGCCAATCTGAAGCACCACATCTGTCATCTTAACCTCAGAATAGCCTGGCAAGTAGAAAATTGGTAACAATATCAAATTGTAAAAATAAAAATATCAAAGAAACTCAGAAAAAACTATTTAAATAACAAATAAACTGTTGCTATCTACCTTTAAAAAAAAAAAACAAAATGATGCTGAAAATAACAGAGGTCAGGTTACCCCTCACTCAAAAGTCAATGTGAAGGAAAACTTGGTATGGTTAGGACCTCCTTGTTTTTCTTTTTTCTTTTGTTTCTTTTTGCCTTTTTTTTTTGGCAATCAAAAGTTCACAACCAATCTTTTCTTTTAACATGAAAAAAACTAAAGAACGCTGATTAATCATTCTGTCCTAAGCACACAATAGCTTCTAAGCAGTGAAAATAATAAAGAATAAAGAACAAGAATGTGCAAAGCAGTGAAAAAAAGATGAGAATCAATATAATAGTGCCTTTAAGGTACATGCATGGAGGGAGAGAGATTTGTACAGAGCAATGTGGGGTTTGAAGTAGGACTAAATTGGTCTATAGAAAGAAGGGAAACAAGACATTGGATAAGGAGTTGCAGGCAGCTGAATCAACCGCATTAGAGAGAGACAATAAGTGCTCTTAACACTTACGCTCAGGCCAGATTAGTAATAGAAACAAAATTCAAAATAGTAAAATACACATTAAAAGATAAAAAAGAGATGTTGCTCCTACCTTTTGGGACGAGATATTGCATGTAACAAAATTGGAAAATGTATAATACCATTATACATACAATACAATGTTACAATAGAATGAAAGAACCACCACAAGAAATAAAAGGGAAAAACTGTTAACATAGGAAAATCACTTCTAGAGAAAACGTAGCTGTAGAGAGAGAAAAGAGGCACGTATTCATTCAAACTAGCTAGAAAGAGTTTCACGATCGCTCTCAATTAATTTCTACTTTTTGTAGGGAGAGAATAATAAATGCCATAAGAGGTTTTAAAAATGGGCAAGTTGGTGAACCAAACCGGAACTGAGCGGTTTAGTTCATGAACCTGTTGATTGGGAACCGGCCAGTTCTACCACCTACTTGAATTTTGTAATATTTTTATTTTTTATTATCTAATTTTTTAAATTTGTATTGATTGGTCACTTGGCCTGACCTGAGACCCAACGGGTAGACCTAACCTAAGCCCTGGTATGGGTCCGGAAATTAAACCTGACGGGTCGGGTTTGGGTCCAAGATACCCAAGTCTAGGTATGGGTCAAAAAATTGAACGTGACGGGTCGGGTTTGGGTTCGGGTCTGGGTCCAAATCTTAGACCTGAACACTATTTGGGTCCGGGCTAGGACCATGTAGGCCCATCCTAGACCTAACCTTAATGGTGCCGATATTTTAATACTATTTAATATATGATATTTAAATAATATTTAAGTAAGGAAAATGTTTATATAAAGTTGCAATTTTTTTCTTTGACAAGACATATAAGGTTGCAACCTTAAAAGGTAGAAAAGATGCACATCAAAAATCTAACAAAAAAAGTTATTTTAATGTTGAAAAACCTTCTAATTGATCATCTAGACATCCAAATGTATGAATATGAAAAAAAAATAAAAAACTTGAGTCTCAAAAATAATGCATCTTGCAACACATTATCTAGACCGTCCATTTTTTATATTTTTATCTAGACCGTCTATTTTTAATATTTTCATATGTTCATAGATTGATTTTAACTATTTTTAAAATTTAAAATTATAAAAAAAAAAATAGATTTTCAGATAAAGAATTAATTTATATAAGGATGCTACTTTATAATGTAGAACTACAGATGCCCCTTAAAAATCCATAGGAAAAGGTAATTTTAATGTTGAAAAACCCTTTGATTGATCATCTCGACATCGAGATGTATGACTATGAAAAATAAAAAGATTTTAAGTCTCAGAAATAGTGTATTTTACAACATATTATCTACACCATCCATTTTAAGATTTTCATATGTTTATAAATCTACTTGATTTTAACCATTTTTTAAATTTAAAATTTTATAATTAGATATAAAAATAGATTTTGAGATAATCCTAAAGACATTTTACATCAAAATTATATACCATGATAAAATTTGAAGGTGCACCTTACCTCTATACCTACAGATGCATCTGTATGCAAACCGATCAAAATTATATACCAAGATAAAATTTGAAGGTGCACCTTACCTCTATACCTACAGATGCATCTGTATGCAAACTTATGCTTTCAGATAATCCTAAGAATTTTTACACCTAAATTAGGTGTTATGATAAAATTTGGAGGTGCGCCGTAATTGGATTGATGCCGCAGCCTCATAAAAAACAATCCGGCTTGGGCTTCCCCACCAACTCGCACATGCTGGAGAGCATCTAGCTAACTCGCACGTGTGAGAGAGCACCTTGACTTGGAAAGTTTCGGTCTTCTGTTCAAAATTTATCGGAGAAATTTCAGTCTTCTGCCTAGCCCATTTTGGTCGTGAGTCTCGTGACCCAATCTTTTTGACAAAATGATTCCTACTCCTTCTGTAGTATACTATTTATCTACTCTCTTAGGGAAAACTTCCGCTAGAAATATCCATTAGATTCTAAATTTTAGGATTTGATCTCTAGAACCCAACAACCAATCTCAAAAAATAATAATAATAGTAATAATATCTCTCACTTCTATGTACATAAAAAAAAAGGAAAAGTTTATATATAACCGAGGCTCTAAACAATCAACTTAGAGCCTGCCTCAAAAATTTGTTGTTTTGATGCTCAAATATCCTCAAATTGATCATCTCAACATCAAACAATTAACTTAGAGCCTGCCTAAAAAATTTGTTGTTTTGATGCCCAAATATCCTCAAATTGATCATCTCAACATCAAGATGTATTGATATGAGAAAAAATGGATTTGTAGTTTTGGAAATAGTGTATTTTGTAACGTATTTTTGGACTGTCAATTTTTAAGTTTTCATAAATCTGTCGATCAACAATGTTTTTAGAGCTTTAAACTTTATAAATAAAGATGAAAATATATTTTAAGGCGATCATAAAAATTTCTAGCATTGAAACCACATTTTAAGATCTAATTTGATTGTTTAGAGCCTAGGCTCTATACAAACGAGAGCCTAAAAAAAAAGGCTTCATGAGATTGCACTGAACCATCGCATCTTCGAGGGATTGACCTTGATGTTTAACAATAATAGAGTTATAATTAGATGGATCACAAAATTTCAAAAAAGGAAAAGAAAAAGAATCTCCTATGTTAGGGTTTTGCCTAAGGGACTAAATATATAGTATGCTCACGAGTGAGCAAAGTATACACATATTTCTTCCCCTTTGATGGTACAATCCACTAAAATGCCGTAAAATTAATTAAAAATAGAAAGAAAATATATGAGGTAAAAACATATATAAAGTGTTACCTAAAAGTGTTGATGTTCTTTTCTGCATGGCTTGTTGACACCTCTAGACACACCAAAAATCAAAATTAGACTAAGATTAATGAGCTCATGGCCTCCATTGTAAACCCTACAAGCACGAGAACAGTTTTGTAAAGACAAATCACAAGAATACAATATATAATATATTTTGTATTTTAATTTTAAATTTTTATAAATTTGAATCAACACAATTTTTAAGCGCGTATAGCTCTAAACAAGGCCCATCTTATATAATTAGCAAAAGAAATATTTTTTTAAAAAAAATTAACCAAAATACCTCAAAATATTCTAATGCCATTTGAAAAGACTTTATAATAAAGCACGATGTATATATATTTAAAAAAATTCTTTACCCCTACACCGGCAAGATCACTTATAATGTCCAATTATAATCAAATCACTCTTAAAATAAATAAAATAAAAATAAAATCCGTTCTCAATTCCTACCTCTTCAAATACAATTCTTTATTCAAAAAACAAAACTAGAATTTATTGCTTTATTGGAAGTGAAGTAAATATTTTAAAAAATAAAATTACCGGAGATTACCTCAACCGGGCATAATACACCCACGCTGAGTCTCCTCCTTCCGATGGGGCTCGGGATCTATGATCGGTATATTGATTTCCTTACTATGGTAAAAATCCACTTAATGAGTTAAACTTCATCAAGCCTCTTAGCTTGCCACCCACAAAGAATAAACTTAATGGCTTAATCTTCATCAAGCCTCTTAGCTTGCCACCCATAAAGAATAAAGGTGGTACATGCCACCAAAACATAGTGCAACTTAGAGAGAGATAAAATTAAGGCATGCCTCCCCTTTGAAAGATAGGGGGATTTTGGGTAGAGAGAGAATTGTTAAAGCGATAAAAGATAATACGTATTTATGAGGAAACACCTCCTTTTATAGATTTTCTATGTCATAGATTTTTCCTCAATTCGTATAGTCAAATATCAACCGTCGATCTAATGAGACTTGTGGGGTGAGAGATTTGAGTCATCAATCTCTTTAATCTACCATCAAGATTCAAAAACATGAGCTAGAGCCCTTATCTTTCCTTTCTTAAATCTATTTTCATCAAATAAGGAAAGTTTATATTAAAAATCCTTATTTGTTTGATAAATCAATCTTGATTCTCAAATATTCAACCTTATCATATAAGTTATATAAGCGAACCAAGAGGATAAACATCCTTCTCAATATGTTACGTGGATGGGTGGAGGCGTGCCCCCCTTTTGATGGCCATGTGTGGCCCCACCTAATCTACATCCTTTTAAATTTTGGGCCCATATTTTATGAAGATCCCAAATATTTTATTTCATATTTAATTTAATTTAATTTTTTAAAATCTTATATTTTATTTAAAATATTTAAAAATTAAATTTTCTTAATTTATAAATTCAAATGACAAAAATAAAATATCAGAAGATTCACAAAAATTCAAATAAACATTCTAAAAATCACATAATATAATTAAAATTAATTAATTTTGATGGGAATCGGATCCGTTAGATCTAAGAAATTATCAATACATGCAAGCACTCCACCTTCAACTGTGAATCACGATCTGCCTAGCTTTCTCAAACTGACCCAACAGTTTTCATGACCCACAGTCAACTGCAGGGGTTCATGATTGGACTATCAAAGCTAGCCAATAGACTAGGGGATGCAATCTCAATTTATGGATTTCAAGTTCTCCCCTAGAGACAAAAATCATGGTCCTCCAGACTATGATGCAACCATGACTCTATGGTGCATAGGGGTAATCTCTCGCACATGTACATGCTTCACCCTCATTGGTAAATCTCAAAATGACTATCCTATGTACTTACCGTGTGATGATCTAACGATGAGGTTCTTGCCATGTCTCTAAAGGTTATTTATCACATGCAAGGGCCACACAGTCTCTTGGCTCTCATTTGGGCATACTCCGACCTCATCAAAGGATAACCCACGAAACCCTTCTCGGTAGATCCCTATGCCCAGATATCTTGGGTTTTTCCAAACATCGGCTGGCCTAGCTCGTTGAGCCTAGTCCGAGTATCAGCAAATAGCATTTGCCTAATATGGTCTACAAAATGACCACACTCCTACTAAGTTTATGTTTCAGTATATAAAATGAGTATACAAGCTCTCATAAGGCCACATAAACCCAACAACATTTTGGTTAATTTATACTATCCAAACTACTTTTTTGCTATTTTTATAAGATGAGCATTTCTAGTTATATATATACTTAAAATTTCAAGTTGATTTGGCTTTTAGAAAAAATTCAAATTAAAATATTAAATATATTATTCATCATGTGATTAAGACTAATCTAAATTACTATTCATTTTAAGTGACAATCTATTGGTAAATTTTTCTGTGTGTGTGATATTTACAACAATAGAGCTAGCTGCCCCTCTCATGGCAATCCAACCCTTGAGGATTACGTTAACCAACACTTTCAAATGTATATAATAAAGGAAAAGTTCTAAAATACGCCCATCAATTATTTAATAATTTGCATATTTTTCATCTATTTCAACTCTTAATCATGTGTATTTTGACAAAAGAATGAGTGAAATGTGCATTTTTTATTAATTTTCCTATAATAAGATTTTTTTTTTTATTCACATGTATTGTACAATTCAATTGACTCATGAAAATCATAAATTTATCTACCTTATTTTAAAGTAACTAAATTATACTATATGTACAAGTTTTCAGTAGAAAATAAATCCATAAGAACAAATCTTATCATATCGGATGTTTTGGATGAAGTATCACACAAACATTCATGTCAGTGTCTAATAACATTAGGGAAAGGTTTCTATACTTCCCCTGCAATATAGAAGTTCTATCTTCCCCCTACCATCCAATCGTTCAATTTTGATCAAGAGAGCAACTCACCGTTTGATCTTAGATCCGACGTCTCAAAGTATTCTATTTTTATACAAATTGTATGAATATGAAATTTGGTACTTGTCATCTTCTCATTGGGGCGCGTACCTATAAAAAATATTAAAAATAATTTTTCGATAAAATATAATGACCAAAATACCTCTTGAAATTTTCAGGGGTATTTTGATCATTTTATTTTATTTGAAATATTTGTTTTATATTTTTCGGTAGTGCGAGTTTAACAGAGGAATGGAAGTCCAAAATTTGGTGCCAAAATAGTTTATAAAAAAAATATTAAAAATAAAATAGTGTATAGATGTGACATTATGATTGGGGCAATCTTAGCCCTCCATTCAGAATGGACGGTTGGATAAGGGGGAGGATAGAACTTCTATGCTGTAGGAGAAGCATCGAAAGCTTACCCTGAATATTAATGCTACGTTAAAATAAAGAAAGCGACAAAATACTTAATTGTAGTGAACAATATGTTAAGTTATGACTGAATCTCTTTTTTCTTCTTAATAATGATATTCTAAGTTTAAATAATTTGAAGATTTTTCATTGGGTTACTCTTCCTCAATTTTACCTAATATTTTGATGATATGTTTGTTTTAAGAGGTTTTTTTAGGGAACATATTAGCAATGTATTCTTTTATTGCACACCAACATATTTTTATGGAATTTTTGGTAAATCAAGATACTTAGTTTAATCCCACTTTGCAATGCATATCTCAAAACCAAGATTTAAAATATAAAATCAATGAAGAGAAGGGAAGTTTGGAGAAAGTTACATGAAACGAGTTTTTCTATAAGTTAATTTAAGGAAAATATAAAATCAACATTTATATTTATTTCATAAAAAATGGGATTTTTTTAAAAAAAATCTTTTGAAAGAGAAAGTTTTCAACAAATTTAAAAAATAAAAGATTTTGAATAATCACATTTTAATTGGAGACCTGCAAAAGTATAAGTTCAACGACTATGAGTTTGATTGCGTATTGTATGTGGTTGGGCGGATCACAACACGTGGGATTCGACTTGTAAATATACTCATTGGGTGCGCATTTGAGGATATTAAACAATATAAAAATAAATAATATATTTATTTATTTTTATGCTTTTTATCATTTTGGTAAAGATTGGAAAGTATCATTTTAGGAACAGATAACAAACATTAACATGCTAAGGCCCCTAGGCATAATCCAGAGAGAGAGAGAGAACAACTTCATACATTTTGAGAAGCTGATCTCTGACCAAGCGTTTCAGTAAAAATTGAGAGAGATTGAGAGTTTCTTACTTTTCAAGAAGCTGATCGCGATTACCGAAGCCGCAAATATGATTTTTATGGAGGTCACCCAATGTGACATCGGAGAGGAGTTGGAAGGGCAGTGCTATGCCTCATACCATCACAAGCATAGCAATCTATCCTCCATATAGACAACCTCCACCTTTTCCCTCATACCATTGCAATCAAACAGTTAGAGAGAGAGAGCTGTTTTTTTTTCCATGGTTGATAATCTCCCATGTTCTGCATTAGATCTTCAAACTGGACTGCCCTTTGTCGTCGAAATCGGAGCTTCATGTATAAATTCATCGACAGTTGCTTAGCAATGAAGAATTTATGTATTGGACGAATAAAGTGGCATTAAAGGAGAGAAGATGGTTACATTCTTTTTCCTAGACCCAAACTTTAAAAAGCTTTCGTAGATGTTAAGATTCCATTGTCATGAAGCCTTCAGGATGATTCCTTTTATTTGCTTTTATGAGAGGAAAAAGTTTATGTAAGGGTGAGGCCCTAAATAATCAAATTAACACCTCAAAAATTTCACTAGGAGAGGTTGTTTCAATACCCAAAAATTTTCAAATTGATCACCTTGACCTCAAGATGCATGCACATGAGAAAAACTAGATTTCAAGCATTGAAAATAGTGCATCTTATAATGTATTTTCTGACTGTCAATATCCAAGATTTTCAAGTGTTCATAGATCTGTATGATCAACACTATTTTTTAAGCTTTAAATTTTATAGTTAGATATGAAATTAAATTTTTAGGCCATCATAATGATTTTTAATATTGAAACAACTCTTTCGATTCTAATTGAAGGTGAGTCTTACTTTGATTGTTTAGGGCCTCGGCCTTATACAAACTACATGCTTTTGAGGGACTAGTAGTTTAACTTTTAGAGTACAGCGTGTCTATATATTTGTCGGCTCACTTATAAAAACCGTGTCCTGTCCGTGTTTAGAATATGGCGTTATGCAATTAAAGTTATAGCGTCCTTGGGTTGTTACCATTACAATGACCCGTGTGATGTTTTTCAAGACCGTGTGATGTTTTTCAAGACCAAAGAGAGTAATATCTTGATCTGTGTTTTAAAAAACGTCGAGTCGGTTCGATTCGAAAATCGTAAAAAGTGGATCGTATTGGCACAGTGACTCGCCGATTCACGGTACAGAATCGGCAAGTTCGAACAGTGAATCGGCGAGTCCCGTACGGAATTTATTTATTTATTTATTTATTTTTATTTTTATTTTTATTTATTTATTTATTTTTATTTTTATTTTTATTTATTTATTTTTATTTATTTATTTATTTTTATTTATTTTTTTTTATAATCCATGATAGATTTTTTTGTAATCTTGATCGATTTTTTTGTACTCCATGATCGAATTGTTTTTGTTTTTTTGTAATCCATGATCGAATTTTTTGTTTTTTTGTAACCCATGATAGAATTTTTTGTAATCCATGATCGAATGTTTTGTAATACTTGATCGAAATGTTTGTTTTTTTTTTGTAATCCATGATCGAAATGTTTTTTTTTTTTTTTTGTAATCCATGATTGAATTTTTTGTTTTTTGCTTTTTTTGTAACCCATGATAGAGTTTTTTGTAATCCATGATTGAATTTTTTGTAATCCATGATCGAATTGTTTTTTTCTTTTTTTGTAATTCACGATTGAATTTTTTGTTTTTTTTTGTTTGTTTTTTTTTGTAATCCATGATCGAATTTTATGTAATCCATGATCGAATTTTTTGTAATCCATGATTGAATTTTTTGAAAATTTGTGATTTTTTTTTTTTAATCCATGATCGATTTTTTTTTTTGTAATCCATGATAGAATTTTTGGAAAATTTGTGATTTTTTTTTTTTAATCCATGATCAAATTTTTTTTTGTAATCCATGATAGAATTTTTTGAAAATTTTGTGATTTTTTTTTTTAATCCATGATCGATTTTTTTGAAAATTTGTTTTTTTTTTTTTAATCCATATTATTCAAAGAGAAAATGAGAGAGATGATGATTCTGAGGCCACCCTATCCCAGCCAATATTATTCACATATCGAGTCCCAACAACAACAGTGTAGGGATGAGCACGACAGTGCAGGTGAGCATGAAGGATGGACAATCTTCGAGGATTTTAGATTGGGAACACAACAAAACACTAACACTCAGGGATTTGAGAATAGTCAAACGCCTGCTAATATCGATGATTCGTTTTTAGATCGAATCAATGAATTGTTAAACGAATTCAATCAATGGCACCAGCGTGACCAAGAAGAACAATAACGTCGTCTATCATTTTATTTTTAGATATACTTATTCCATGATAATTATATGTTTATCCTTTTATGATGTAAATTAAATGCTGAATGGCAGTTCATGCAGGGAAAGAACATATCAATATTCGCATATTCATTCAAAAACATAAAAATTCTTAATGGAGTACCCTCATTTCTTATTGAATTCCTAAAAAACAATATTTATAATGAATTTTAATAATTTTTTCTGATTTTTTTTAAACTTTATTCTGACCGATTCACCCGATTCCCGATCCGGATGGCCGATTCGCCTATCCGGATAGGTTTTTTGGAAGCCCGATCCGGGTCACCGATCCGTTTTTTAAACCATTGATCTTGACAAATCTATGAAATCTCTCCCTAAATATCCGTTATTATAAAAAATCCCTTTTTTTGTATTTTTATTTATATAATTTTTATCTTCTTTTTTTTTTCTTTTTTTTACTTGCTTTCAAATCTTGAAGGTTAGAAGTCTATTCACCTCAGCCCTTTGAGGTCAGCAAAAAATTATAGGACAATTTGGTCGGAATGGAGTCCAAGATCGCTTTCTAGGCCATCGGATGTAGTACCACTGTGATCTCAGCCCATTTTCCCCAAAAAATATATACATAAAGCAAAAATATGAGCGGACTTTTAAATAACGTGAGCATGAATTCTCAAACTTCTTCTACTTGTAATAACAGCCAATGATCATAGTAACGGCCGTTAAAAAATTTTCTTTAAACAACTTTCCGCGTATACGTGCAATCGTAGAGGAACAAGATTATGTACAACCATACTCCTCAGGCCCACTTGAATCCAGATCACCGCGTACCCTACTCAACAACTCCTACAAAATCAAGACCCAAGTCAAGGTCAGTCAAAAATAAGCAATTAAGAAAACAAGCTATTGGTATGAGAAAATTCCGGGAAAATCCTCATAGTAATTGATGTGGTTTAACCTTTATCCTGGTGAAATTAGATTTGCATCATCCACCAAATTTGCTCGAGGCTTGGTCCGGTTAAATCTGATCCCGGTCAAGCCAATAGAACCAGATTCTAAAAATTACAAAAATTTAGGAAAAATAGTTTAAAAAGAGGAAAAAAATATTATATATTCTTTCCCTTATATCAAAAGTATACGTCTTTCATTTCCTAGTTGTCCGGTTTAAATGAAAAGTCGATATGGTTGTAATTATAATGTTATGCCTGTTTTGTTTTTAACTTTTTTACCCATAAATCATCCCTCCATTCAGAATGGATAGTTGAATGAGGAGAACTATATAAGTTTTATGTTGTAGGCAAAGCATCCAACGCTTACCCAAAATACTCTATTAAAAATTTTTGTTCATTTTTCTAACTCGGTTTTTGTTTGGATAAGATCAGCCAAGGTACTCGTTAACGGTTTGATGGATTGGATTCGCCTATCTGTACAGTCTTGAAAATTATGGTTAAAAAGTATGTCTCTTATGGTGAACCAGTCTGACAATTTCATACTTAATCAGATTATTTGCATTAAGTATTATAAAAAAAACTGAAAAAGGCCACCAAAGGATAAAAAAAAAAAAAACTCGTGACTTCTGAAACCAATAGATCCCTTCAAGTCAGACTTTTCACCAATTAAATTAGTATATATATATATATATATATATATATATATATATATATATATAGAAGTGCGGTTTGTATAGAGCCTAAGCTCTAAACAATCAAATTAGAGCCTACCTTCAAATAGTATCGAAAATTGTGGTTTCAATATTTGAAATATTTGTGATAGCCTTAAAATATATTTTTAGATTTATTTATAAAGTTTAAAGCTTTGAAAATAGTGTAGATCGACAGATCTATGAAAACTTGAAAATCTTGAAAATTGATGGTCCAAAAATGTGTTACAAAATACACTATTTTCAAAACTTGCAATCTATTTTTTTCTCATGTCCATGCATTTTGATGTCGAGATGATTAATTTGAAGATATTTGAATATCAAAGCAACCTATTATATATATATATATATATATATATATATATATATATATATATATATATATATATATAGGAAAAAGTTTATATAGAGCCAATGCTCTAACCAGTGTTTAAAAAAATGCCAAGTCGAACCGGACTCGCCTGGTTCGACTCGAGAATTGCCATGGACGGATCGAATCGGCGAAAAAAACGGGAATCGTCTGGTTCTAGAGAGAACCAGACGATTCTGTACAGTGACTCGCCCGATTCACTGTATGGAATCGGCGAGTCCCGTACGGAATATTTTTTTTTTATTTTTTTTTTACTTTTTTTTGTAATCCATGATAGATTTTTTTGTAATACTTGATCGATTTTTTTGTAATCCATGATCGATTTTTTTTTTTTCTTTTGTAATCCATGATCGAATTTTTTGTTTTTTTTTTTTTTTTGTAACCCATGATAGAATTTTTTGTAATCCATGATCGAATTTTTTGTTTTTTTTGTAAGCCATGATAGAATTTTTTGTAATCCATGATCGAATGTTTTGTAATACATGATCGAAATGTTTGTTTTTTTTTTTGTAATCCATGATCAAAATGTTTGTTTTTTTTTTGTAATCCATGGTCGAATTATTTGTTTTTTGCTTTTTTTGTAACCCATGATAGAGTTTTTTGTAATCCATGATTGAATTTTTTGTAATCCATGATCGAATTGTTTTTTTCTTTTTTTGTAATCCACGATTGAATTTTTTGTTTTTTTTTGTTTGTTTTTTTTTTGTAATCCATGATCGAATTTTATGTAATCCATGATCGAATTTTTTGTAATCCATGATTGAATTTTTTGAAAATTTGTGATTGTTTTTTTTTAATCCATGATCGAATTTGTTTTTGTAATCCATGATAGAATTTTTTGAAAATTTGTTTTTTTTTTTTTTTAATCCATGATCGAATTTTTTTTTTAATCCATGATAAATTTTTTTGAAAATTTGTGATTTTTTTTTTTTAATCCATGATCGATTTTTTTGAAAATTTGTTTTTTTTTTTTTAATCCATATTATTCAAAGAGAAAATGAGAGAGATGATGATTTTGAGGCCACCTTATCCCAGCCATATTATTCACATATCGAGTCCCAACAGCAACAGTGTAGGGATGAGCACGACAGTGCAGGTGAGTATGAAGGATGGACAATCTTTGGGGATTTTAAATTGAGAACACAACGAAACACTAACACTCAGGGATTTGGGAATAGTCAGACGCCTGCTAATATCGATGATTCGTTTTTAGATCGAATCAATGAATTGTTAAACAAATTCAATCAATGGCACCAGCGTGACCAAGAAAAACAATAACGTCGTCTATCATTTTATTTTTAGATCATATGTTACTAATTTTATGCTTTATTGTAGTCCATGTATGTTGATATACTTATTCCATGATAATTATATGTTTATCCTTTTGTGTGATGTAAATTAAATGATGAATGGCAGTTCATGCAGGGAAAAACATATCAATATTCGCATATTCATTCAAAAACATGAAAATTCTTAATGGAGTACCCTCATTTCTTATTGAAAATGAATTTTAATAATTTTTTCGGATTTTTTTTAAGCTTTATTCTGACCGATTCACCCGATTCCCAATCCGGATCGGCGATTCGCCGATCCGGATCGATTTTTTAGAAGCCCGATCTTGGTCACCGATCCATTTTTTAAACCATTGCTCTAAACAATTAAATTTGAGCCTACCTCAAAAATTTCACTAGAAGAGATTGTTTTGATATTCCAATATCTTCAAACTGATCATCTCGATATCAAGATGCATGGACATGAGAAAAAAAATGGATTTCAAATTTTTGAAATAGTGCGTCTTGTAACGCATTTTCATACCGTCAATTTTCAAGATTTTCATAGCTCTGCTCGATGTACATTGTTTTTTGAACTTTAAATTTTATAATTGAAGATGAAAATATATTATAAGGTTATCACAAAAATTTTCAATACTGAAACTACATTTCTCAATACTATTTGAAGGTGCCCTCTACTTCGATTGTTTAAAGCCTGGCTCTATTCAGACGACACCCATATGTAGTGCCTAGGAGAGTGACGGAGACTTGTATCATGAGTGTGCAGCAAAGAGAGAGAAAGGTCTGCGCCGCGCCCCTTTTTTGGGTTGCATTGGCGGTGGGCTCGCGAAGTCCCCTTCGAATCAAATGGGAGCCTTTTATGATCTCAAATGCAGTAGCATTCGGGACAATTAGAGGGAAAATGAGTTAAATGTGCTGTGTTTGTCTAATGTTTTTTTAAGTCTCCTCCAAATCCCTATCTTACAAACTCTTATTTTAATTTTAATTCTTGATTTTATTTATTTTAATACTTGTAGATCACCTATTCCGAGTGATCTACACTCATCTAGATGGATCACCAATCCAATTATCTGACACCAATCTATGGGTCCCACCGATTTGGGTTTTAAAACACTCATATTTACGTTCTTATTCAATTTAAGGTTATTTATTTATCTCCCATATAAACCTTATTTTTTATTTTTTATTCATTGCTTTAAATTATTTGGAAAACAAGTTTGCATTAAAATGTAAAAATGCATAGGGTCAAAGAAGTTTTCTCTAGGTTTTTTTTTATTTTGACAATTTTACAATTTCTTTAAGTTTCACTGAGGGCATGACCATTAATAGAGCATAATGGCGAATCAGGATTCGTGTAGTCGATCCCAATTAGTTAGCAAAAAAGCTTTGACGATAATGATGATAAATTATAAAATTCTTCAATAATAATGGAGGTTGCTTAGATCTATAAACACTCAATATTTTTAAATTTTTTTTATTAAATTACCTGTAAAAGATGAATAATTTAATGCCTTACATATATCTTTTGATTTAATTACAAAATATCTATATAAAAATACATAATTTTGAGTTAGGTAAAATGTTAAATAATTCATATCCTGTGTGAGTATTTTTATAAATTCCTCAAGTATCCCTTAACATAGGATAATGATCCAATGCAATGGTTGTATCATAGTATAATGCAACCACACTTTCAAAAAACTGTTTGTAGTAGTCGTATGACCCAAAACTTTACACACATACTCTCTTCATCTCAATAATTAAATTTTTTTTAAAAAAAAAACTAATTTGCACCCTATATATGGTTAAAAATTAGTCCCATCTGGCAATGAATCTAGATCGTTCATTTGATGAATTTCAAGATTTAGGCATTTATAAATTTAAAATCATTTTTTTTTATATTGTTAATCTAATGATAATAAAGTTATTTAAAAATTTTAGAAAGAAAAAAATCATTCTTGAACCTAGATCTAAGCATCTCATCAAAATGGATGGCCTATGTTAATTGGGCTAAAAAATACTTTCTAAATTGTTAATTTGATGATAATTTTGTTAATCTATTGATAATAAAGTTATCTAATAAATTTAAAAAGGAAAATATCATTCTAAATCCTAGATCTAAACATCTCATCAAAATGGACAGCCAATGTTAATTGGGCTAAAAAAAAAAACTTTTCATATTATTTTTTCAAAGTTTTCTTTTTTATGATCTTTCATTAAAATGAAAAAATATATATTATAAAATTTGGATCAAACAAATGTCTGTGTTTTTTAGTGTTATTGCGTTATATTACTATATAACCTACGCATGAAATCACTCCCCATAATTTCTCAAATATTTAACATAAATTATATAATATCACTCCCCAAAATTTCTCAAATATTTAACATAAATTATATAATATCGTTCCCATGTGCTAATTACCAACTTTGTCCCTATATATACAGTGTAAGGTGTGCGGTGTACACACCAATGTCTCGCTCATGCAGCCCCCTTCGACGCTTTCCCTCCAATTTGAACCCTAAATCTAGGAGTTGCAGAGAATCCAGTATACTCTCATTTTCACTCATTCATCTGCTTGAAAACCCTAACCCAAAATTTTGGAGCGTCCCATTGTTTGTTTTTCACCTTTTAGGTTATCAGAGAAGCCTAACCATTTAATTGCAGAGAAGCTCCGTATGCTAAAGGTTCCTATTCAAACTTTTGATGGAGAGAACCCTAACCACTGATTTTTCAGTGGAATTATGTTCTTCCCATTTCACTTCAAGGATTTTCAGTTGAGTATCCTAACATTGCAGTGAAATCCGTCTGCATTCTCAAGGTGGATTTCCGAAGTTAAATCAATGGTAACAGCCGCTACTTTGCCATTTAGTTTCTTAAAAAGCTGTTGTTTTTCTGCAACTTGCCATGACCATGTGATGAGCAACGCCATAAAGACATAAACTATGAGGCTTGCTTTTAGACCCACAAAAGCCACTGCTTCTCTAGGGGTTTTTTACACAGTGATAACTTTAACCCTGCAACTGTGGATAGTGGATGATATTTTTTTTTTCATCTACCTTTGAAGTTCTCTACTGAATCTTATTATTCTGAAACTCGTAATGACCAGTTGTTTCTACGCCATAAGACTAGTAGCTCATAAACTTTGCACCATGTTATTACGGCCCCAAAACCCAATATTTTTCTCTAATCTCTCTGGAAAAACCCTAACCCTAAACTTGCAGAAAAACCCATTTCTGAGAATTGCTTATTCTTCTCGAACTTCACCATCGGACACCAGCCCTTCGGTCTCTTCTCATTGTGGGATTAATCGAATCTCTCGAATAGCTCAAAGTGAAGCTCAAAATGCTCTCTTGGACTATCTAAACTCAACCAGGAGCTTATTATTCACTGATGCAGAGCACATGAGCAAGAACTCCCCCAATTTTCTCCAAAAGCTTATGTCGAAGGTTGAGAACGAGCAGGACATTGGGCGTTCCATAACCAGATTCTTAAGATACCACCCCATTAATGAATTTGAGCCATTCTTTGAAAGCTTGGGGCTAAAACCATCGGAATTCTGCCCTTTACTCCCTCGAGACCTTTTGTTCTTGAGTGATGATCATCTCTTGTTAGATAATTTTCATGTACTTTGCAACTATGGTTTTCCTCGAAGTAAAATAGGCAAGATGTACAAAGAAGAGAGAGAGATTTTTAGGCATGGAGATGGGGTCTTGCTCTCAAAGCTTAGAGCTTATGAGGTGCTGGGACTTAGTAGACCTGCTCTAATAAAGCTGGTGAACTCTTGCCCCTCTCTTCTTGTTGGGAGTGTTAATGAGAATTTTGTTGGGGTTCTTGAAAAATTGAAGAGTTTGGATATTGAGAAGGATTGGATTGTTGGTGTCTTCTCTCAAAAGAACTCATGCAATTGGAGTAGAATACTTGGCTTGTTCATTTTTTTGGAGAAAATGGGTTTTGGGAACAGAGAAATGGCAGACATTATCAAGATGCATCCAAAATTATTCTTTGAAGGATCAGGGCAGAAAATGTGTTTTTTGGTATCACTTTTGATGAAGGTAGTAGGTCTTCAAATAGATGAGATTAAAGGCTTGATTTTGCAGTACCCAAGTGTTCTTGCCCCAAATATCACCAGGAATTTTTGTCAGGGGATATGTCTTTTACGCACAGTCGAGTTAGAAATTGAGGAAATAGCTAGGCTTGTGCGTTCATACCCCCATATTTTGGGGTTGTGTTCCTTTAAGAGGTCTGAATTGGTGTTCCGTCGCTCAAAAGTTGGGAAAATGCGCTTAAGGTCGATGATATTAGAGGACCCTAATCTGTTAAGAAATTGGGTCGTGGGGAATAAGATCAGCCGAGTGCCAGTCACTGGCAAAGATGAAAAATCATCGCGTGAGAAGACCAAATTCTTGTTAAAATTGGGGTATGTCGAGAACTCAGATGAGATGACCAAAGCCCTGAAGAAGTTTAGAGGCAAAGGGGATGAATTACAAGAGAGGTTTGACTCTTTGGTAGAAGCTGGGCTTGATGTCCATGATGTCTCAAACATGATAAAGCTTTCTCCTGCTGTTTTGAACCAGTGTCGAGAAGTGCTAGTGAAGAAGATGGATTTTCTTGTAAATGATTTTGGTTATCCAAGACAATCTTTGGTAAAGTTTCCATCTTATCTTTGCTATGATATGGAGAGAGTCAAGGTTAGGTTCTTGATGTATAAGTGGCTTAAGGAGAAAGGGGTAGCCAGGCCCAATCTAGCTTTGGGTACCATTCTCGCATGTTCAGATGAGCGATTCTTAAAGCAATTTGTAAATCTCCATCCCGAAGGTCTGGCAGTTTGGGAAAAATTGAATAAATCATCTTCTTCAGGTTAAGGTTTGTCCGATGCACGTCAGTTATGTGTACTTGCACGCATGGCAAGCTATTAATGCTCTTGGTATCTTTGTTTGCAAAGCTGTGTGATATTCCTTGCGTACATTCTTCCATACTTTGTTTAAGACCTTGCGTAATTTCTTACTTTACAATCTTTGATATTTGCATTATTATGGGTCCAGAAAAATCTAGTCTACAAACCCATGATATCCCTCCTTTTAGGGATTCTCTCATGGGTTGAATGCAGTTTGATTTGATCAGACCAGACTGAAAAATTGCAGCACCCTGCATCAGACATCTTCTCCTGCTTCATAGCAGCTCTTTCCACCTTTTGCTTTTTGCATAAAAAGAAAACAGGGAAATCTTGTTGTGGAACTGAAAATTTTGTATTTTTGGCATGCAACAGCTTGTTATGATTGTATTTCCTCAAAGAAACTGCACAAAATGGTATAGAGATTGTTGAAATGATTTTCATCAGCTATACCTAATGTATGGGTAACAATTACCCCAAAATGCTACTTTTGGCAAAACCAATCCTCTGTTATCAATTAAATACATGGACAAAGAGAAACTTGAATGTGCAATCTGAGAGGAAAAACAAAAAGGAAACACGTAGAGAACAAAAAGCAATGAAGGGTGTAGATATGATGTAATACATCCCAGTCTGCTCAGAAGTCAGAAGAGCCACATTGGCCTTTCCTTTTATTACCATCGGAATCATAAACGTGATTGAGATTAAGTTGCTCATTAAAACTTAAAGGTTATGTCATTAAGAGGAGGGATGTAAAAAAGGAGCATTTGGTGCATTTCTTGCCATCATGATCATAAAAAAGACATTTTGAATATGATCTGGTACGCAGCTTCCGTCAATGCAATACCTCCACTTGATAAACTTAGCTGCTCTTCAAATCAGTCAAGGAGGATTAGGATCCTTGCATCACAGTCCACAGTCTTGTGATCCAGTCTTGAATGCGTGGAATTCAAATTGGATGCATGTTGGCTGACCCTGTATCAGCAAGATAGAGTGCATTTGCAGAAGGGCCGTCGTACACAATCTTGAGATCACTGAGCATATGCGGTATCATAATTTTCTTTGTACTGATCCTTGCGGAGTAGTAATTTCTCTTTGGATAAGTATACAATCAAACAAAGGTTCACCTGTGCACCCTATACATATAAATATTCTTAGTAACTTTGTGATTGCAGAAGTATATTATATAAGGAAAAAGTTTATATAAGGTTGCAACCTTAAAATGTTTGCATCTCAAAAATCCTTTGGAAAAGATTGTTTTAATGTTGAAAAACCTTCTAATTGATCATCTCGGCATTGAGATATAAAAATATGAAAAAAATAAGACCGAGTGCAAAAAATAGTGCATCTTGCAACACATTATCTAGACCGTCTATTTTCAAGATTTGCATATGCTTATAGATCTAGTTGATTTTAACTGATTTTGAAGTTTAAAATTATATAACTAAATATAAAAATAGATTTTGAGATAATCCCAAGAATATTTTGCACTAAAATTATATATTATAATAAAATTTCGAGGTGAACCTTAATTGGATTGTTTAAGGTTGCAATCTTATAGAAACCACACCCATTATATAATCCATAGGACCTTTTACAATGGGCGCACCATATTTTTCCTGCAATAACTCGCGACCCTCCCAAGCTGTCTTATGTGGAAAGTACGTGCTTCTGCTGTTTAAAGTCTGTTGAAGTTTATGTGCTTCAATTGGAGGAACGACACACCTGGTCCACATCTTGATAGTTCGAGAGGGTTTTAAATTGTTGTGGATTAACCTTATACTTCCCTTTAACTGAATGTGCCATGGATAGAACCATAAGCTATAGAATCATTATCCTTTTACCATGAAGGCTAGACGATAGTCCAATGCCACACTCTTGTTCATCATTTCAGTAGATTCTAATGATCCAGCTAGCTGATTTTCTCATTGCGTGGTGGAATTTAGAGTATCGTAGACAATGAAAGTGATAGTATCTCTCTCTGAAGATTGTATTTGATCATGTCTGCATGAGGATTTTCCCCTTTTTCACTGAAAATGCATATGGCTATTTGATGATTTTCCACATTATATTTGAGTTTAAATTTGGGGTTCTTTGGAGGTCAGTTCGTGGTTTGCAAATTGATTATTAAATGCCCTTTATGAAACATTATAACAGGGGGAAGTTGTAAGGTTGTGGTGGTGGTGGTAGTAGCGGCCGTGGTAGTGTGGTGAGGGCCGTTAGTTGTGAATCTGGTGATGGTGATGGCAGTGGTTAGGTCATGTTGGTTGGGCGGTGGGGGTGTGGTGTGGTGAGGGGACAATGACGATGTGGTGGTGGTAGTGTAGTGGTTGTCAGAGGCACTGACGGTAGTGCTCATGACATGGTGGTGGCAGCATACGTCGTTGTAGCTGTGTGGTGGTGGCCTTGGGGGCAATGAGGTGGTGGGGGTGTGGGACTGGCGGTTGAGGTGTCATTGCTGTGGCGGCACTGGAGTGCAGTAGTGACTGGTGGCGGCAGTCGAGGTGTCGTGGTGGTGGTGGTGGTGGTGGTGGTGGCGGTGGTTGGGGTGTGGTGTTCGGGTTGTGGGGATGAGGGGAAGGCAGTGGGGCGGTGGCTGTTGCATTTGGAGAGAAAGGTACGCACCACCTCTCTAGCTTGTAAGGCTTGTAGTAGAGAGAGAGAATAGATCAAAAAGAGAGAGAGAGAGAGAAGTTGTGGCACAGAGAAGGAAGTTATAGGATTAACCCTTATCCTCGCACAAGTGACTCCATAGGTAATCCACCTCCATTGTTTTTTTTAGAAAAATTTTATATAAAGTCAGACTTTAAAATTTAGAATTAGGATGCAGCACTAAAATCTTTCGAAAAATGTTGTTTTGATGTTAAAAAAACATCTAATTTGATCATCTCGAGATGTATAGATAAGGGAAAGAAAAAAGAGATTTTAGATCTTAAAAATAATACATCTTGCAACACATATTTCGGACTAAATTTCAAAGTGTTAAGAGATATGTTTGATTTGAACTATTTTTAGAGTCTAAAATTTTATAATTAGAGATAAAAATAGATTCTTACACCATCCTAGCAATTTTTCATACTAAAATTACATCCCATGACAAAGGTTAGAGGTGCAGCTTACTTTGATTGTTTGAGATTGCAACCTTGTACAAACCATACCCTTGGGTTTATGAGCATATAAAAACTAGCCCTAATTTGTTCAAATTCTTATAGGCCTTTAGTAAGAGGCCCACGGCCAAGTCCATTCTTCCAATAATATTTTGCTTTAATGCTTTCTGGATACTTAGAAGTGATGCTGCAAGTTTATTTCGTTCGATCTGGGATCCAATTCTCAGAGAAATGGACCTTCCTTCACAGTGGTAACAAGTTGAGTCCCATCAATCTCTCTCTCTCTCTCTAAAAGGTAACACACAAGCTCACCCAATTGGAGGCTAAGTTCTGAAAAACTTAAACAGAGGAAGCAACTAAATCAACACTTCTATGTGACGCTTCATTTCACTCTTTTTCAACTCCAACTCTTGATCATGAGTATTTCAATGGGTTTTTTTAGACTAAATCTACAGAAATGAGTAAAATGTTAAATAATTAATTTTTTTAAGTTCGTTTTGGTTCTCATCCCCGTAAGAAAGGTTTCAGAGCAAATATTTCCCTTCTCAAGTGGATAAAGAAAATAAACAGACGTGATTCTCGTGGGTCAACTGATGCACTTTCTCAAATGCAATCTTTCTCAAAAATCCATCTTAAAGATAGATTTTGAGCCTAATTTTACAGGTCAATAATCTCGATTTCCTCAATTATAAATATGAAAAAAGAACAAGAAAAAAAGAAGTTGAAACTCAAAAATAGATTGCTTTTTGGACTCTTCATCAATGCCATTTTAATTCTTCATCGTTCATTTGCTATTTTTTAAGTGCAAAGTAACATATCTAAAGCAAAAATGCATCTAGAATACGGGCATTGCTGTGGGGGGGAGGGGACCTCAGTTAAACTTTTCCCTACAAAATTTATCATTTTTATTTCCAAGTAAAAAAAAAAAACTATCATTTCTATTTGAAAAAACAGATCCCAGCACATCTCCATTATTCCATATATAAAAAAAGATTGCGTTTTCAAAATAGAAAGCCACCAGGTTTTGAATTTCGTATTTCCACTTACAAATATTTCTCTTTCTTTCTAATCCTATTACATTTGCATATAAAGTAGAAAGCTACAAAGTTTTCAACATGGTACACGACCCAGCTTATGCAGCTTTCAAGAATAATCGAATCACATGACATCAGGGGAAAGAAGAAAAGATATCATGACTTCAAAAAAGTGAGGAGACATTTCTTATGTTTTTGTGTTGTTCCTGTTTATCATGGATTCCATCAGATCCCAACATCAATGTCCTGAAAAGGCTCCTGAGACTTCAAAGTGCGTCAATGAATTTCTGGATTTTTGCTTGCGCCTTTTCCTTCTCTTCAGGTCCATCCAGATCTCCAATATTGTCATGATATTCCTGCAAAAGAAGAAGATGAAGAAGAAGAAGATGACGAAGAAGAAGATGATCATGATATAGCACATGAGCTCAGAAAAGCAATCAAGGTTTCCCCAACTCGAAGAACAGCTCCTTTAAGTTCATACTTTGCACTGCCATTAACTGTTCCTCCTAGCTTTATGGTGACATTAAATTCAGGGATTTGTTTCTTACAAATCTGCACTTAGTTTAGCATCAAGAAATTTGATCAACGCATCTGAGAAGCAAGATCTCCTGATAAGGGAACTGATCCACTAGAAGCAAAGCAGATAAAAAACAATTGATATACAAATTTATACGATAAGCTATCGGATAACCATGCACGGGATACTCGTAGTATCCATTCCGTAAACTTAAGACATCTGACACAGAATGAATTGTTTCAGAGATTGTAACGACAGAAAAAGCTACTGATTCATTCAAATGCATCCAACTGATAACAGTACAAAAGCAAAGAGGTGAAGTTCACATACATGTGAACTTAGAACTGATACCTGAAGTATTTCCTTGACATTCTCCTTTGACAATCTCTGCTGCCTGAGTAGTAGCTCAATTCTTGATCTCATTCCAGAATGCCCGAATAGAAATAAAAAGAGAAAAAATATTTAATAATGATCTACAACAATTTTCTGAACTGAACATCAGATTTAATGTGCAATAGATCCCAAAGGGAACACAACTTCTAAAATTATCATCACTTACTCAGAACACCAAAGATGCCCAAGAATAACTGCTATCAACTGCAAGTCCAACAACCTCAGTGTCAATGATTATGAAAAGTTAAAGGGGGTCTAAAAAGGGTGTCAGGGATTAATGGGATCTTATTTTGTTAAATGATTAGATATACTGATATGGTAATTATCCAAACTGCAGTTGTAAAATAAACAAAGATCTAATAAAACAAACACAGAAAAAAGGTAATATATATATATATATATATACTTGTTTAAGGGTAATCTTACTTGAAGAGTATAAAGTCCAGACTCTAGCTTCCGATTGTAGCGCTCCTCTTCATCCATCTGTTTATGTTAACACTTAGACGATCAAGACACAAAGAAACTAGACGACCATAATATCAAAATAAAGTCTCAATGATTATGTTAAATAGGGCAGATAGAAGAAAACCTCTAAGTCCTCCAATTCAAGCTGGTTCAATCGCTCAGTCTCTGCTTTCACTCTGTCCAAGTATCTACAGCAGATCGAGAGTTTTATGAGACATTTTCATATTTGATTGGTTGTAACAAGATTCTCAAGACACCTATAGAGAATAGTTATATAGATATGTGATGAACCAAAAGATGATGCTTATAACCAGCAAAGCACAAACCAATTTATACTTCTACAGCATCCTCACCTCATGTATAGTTCCATTAGTCTATCGATCTTTTCACATTCATTTTCCACAAATTTGCTAAGAAGTCGTTCCCTTCTTGAACCCCGAAAAATACCACCTTCATAGGAAAAAGAAGATAACTAGCATGAGCTTAACAAGTGAATAAACAAGATTTTTAATGCATGCATTAGAATCCAATTTCAAAAGCACAATATTTATTACCTGCTCCTCTGTCCACGTACATCTTGCAAGCAAACTGGCAATGCTATGAAGTACAGAAGTAGTTTAAGAAAAACAAGTTTTCTATGTCTATTCCACAGAATATGAATAGCAGGTTTTCGACTCTGCTCGGCCATGGCACTTGGCCACCGAGCTGGTCAATTTACTCGGGAGATTCCCAGTCGACTCACCCGTGTCTGAAGCTGTACCTTACAATAGCCTCCAAAAAATGTGTAACAGAAATATGAAGAGTACTCCCCAAAGTACTCCCCAAAAAGGGACAAATTTTAAAATTGCTAAAAATGAAAAAAACGTATAAACAATGGAAAAAAAATGTAAAATATGAAGAATGAAACTAATATGATAATGATGGGCCCCACTCGCTAAAACTACTTGATAATCCAATTTAACATATCCAATTTAAATTTTTCTATTATTCTATCATTAAATCAAATGAGGCCTAAGACACTGCAAAAATTGAAGTGTAAACATCATCAAATGAAGACTTAAGAGTATAGATCATACACTGCTCTGCAATATGAGTTCATTTGTATACACCAATACAGACTCACAGGCTCAAAGTCCCACAGAGAGCACTACACTGCAAGGAATATAGGGACTCTACACTGAAGTACTTACCGCGAGTGTTGTAGATATGCATAATATAGGGACTCCACACACTAATACTTCCACGAGTGTTGTCGATATACATAAGGACCCTGGTGTCAAGGAAGAGGTCCCTTCCAAACATGTCTGTGATCCATAGAGCAGTCCCTTTGTTCATGGTTTGTCTGTGTGCAGCTCCCAACCCAAAGTCTCTATGGCTTATCCAGCCTTGCTTTGGCTCTGTTATCACCACCTTGACTCTGCCATCCACTAAGCTGGCTTTTTTGCCCACCATCTCGGCCCTCCTCTTTCTCCTCCCCCGTAGAGGCCCCACCATCTTGGCCCTCCACATCTCCTGCTCCTCTGGCTCCAGTTCTGTTGCCTCAATCCCCCCTTCTGTTGGGATGCCATCTGGGTCATCAGCTAATTCAGCTTCATGTATACTCTTGTTGATTGCTTGCTCTTCTCATTCTACCAGCCATTTATCTCCTAGATCCACCAAGAACATGTAGTCCAAGTTGATGGGATCGTAATCATTTTCTCCCTCCTCAACTGCCTCTTCCTCAAGCTCAGGTAGTAGTGCACATAAACTAGCTTGTGCAGCCTCTCAGTTTTCAGCCTCCTCCTTGCAGTATAGGTCCACTGCGATGTACTCCAGGAGGGTTGGATCTTGGGATCTACTCTAGGAATTCTCATTCACCACACTAGGTTAATCGCGAGAAAGAGGGAGTATTGACCTTGAGTCCAGATAGGTTCTACCTTGAACCCCCCTCTATGTGCACTGAGACCATAGAAGGATCCAAACAGCACATACTACAAGTTTCTCAGTCTAAAGTCTGAATTGTCTAAGGTGCTGCTGTTTTGCAAGTTGCAAAAAACAGGGACTTGAAGAAGCTGATTCTTGAAGACGACACATCCAATTGCAGTGAAATTTTGAACAATGGAAGGACCTCGAGTTTAGTTGATGTATACAAAATTTCAGCACAATTTTTTTTTCTAATTTGTGAGATATTAACATGTATGTGATTGCTGCCACTGCAACTTTCAGAAGTCATGTTCTCTATAACTCTAACCCAACATCTTCCTCTAGACCAACAGCTAAGCAACAAATAAAGTGATCCCAATTTGTGATTTCTAGTAAATGTGCAAAACAAGATAACGGGACATTCTTGTGCACCATGATTTTGTTGAAGGGGCTTGAAATTACATGATTGGCCTCTTGGAAACTAGTTTGGTGTAAGATGAGACTTATAAGGCGTAGCATTAGAGACAACAAATGTCTGACCTGTTATGAGCAGGCATTTCTTTGGGGATTGGGAAACAATCTTTTGCTAATGAGCAAAACCAAGGCAAGTACTGAGAATTATCTTTTGGCCTCTAGCAAGAGAGGCTGAAGGAGAGGTTGGGGAAAAATAGTCCTACAATGCAATCCCCTATTAAAGCACTAAGACAATATAGAGAATAAGAAATGTCTTCTAGAAAGAAAGTTGAAGACTTAAAGCTAAACTTTGATGGCAGAGGCACAACAATGATTCAAGCTAAACTTTCATAGGGCCTCTTGCAGTAATTGGTTCCAACAAGGTTTGGAAGTATATTAAGAAATGTTCTAATCTGGTGAAAAGTTCAGAAGCATCATTGCCAATCAGATAGGAAAAATGTACTCCACGAAAAGAAAGGTTGGGGTGCTACATGGTGAAATTAGGATCATTCTCCAGTTCTTCAATCACAAGAGGTCTTTGTAAATGTGGAAATATACGTACCATTGAGAATTTCACATATATTAGAGGAGATTCTAGCAATTGTTTGTTCTCTGAACATGCATGGGAGGTAAGTGAGGAGCCGGATATGTTGGGTAGGGATGGATGACCACAACAAGAATGTACTCGAGTCATCTAATACTTCCAACTTAAATATTTTGTGGTTTTCTCCTGAAGAATAAAGCTTGTTATTAAGAAAACAACTGAATATGAAAACTGCTTTCCTGCACTCCAACAGTGTCTGAGGCACTGAAACAGCATATGCTGTTTGTGTTTCACATACAACATTTGGATCACATGATTTCTGAGAATCCCTCTATTATTCAACATATTTTCGACAAATGAATGACAAACTCACTGCTTAATTGTCATACTACGGCTTCCTTTTCTTTGCAGACCAACACGTAGCTCCAAGCCAATGAAAACAAAGAAGAGGTTTCTATACTCTAAGGAGTGATATGTGATGCTTACTATAATATGCATACATCATCATCATCATCATCATCAGAGCCTTTTCCCAGCTAATTGGGGTCGGCTACATAATATGCATACACGAGGAATAAAACAGATAGAACAAAATTTTATTTCTCTTAAAAAGTAAAAAAGACTTGGGCCCTGTTTGGTAATTGAGAAAATAGGAGAAAAAGAGATGTTTCTCAGTTACCACATTTCCCCTGTTTGGGAATATGGGAAAAGCATGGAAATACGGCATTTCTCTGTGTTTCCATGCTTTTCCCCAATTTTGGGGAAAACTGCAGTGCACCCCCAAGGGGTACATCGCTGATTTCTCAGGAAAAGAGGAGTAACGAGAGACCCCCTCGTCCCCCTTTTATTCTCTAACCTCACACTCTCTCCCCTCTCCATTTGTAGCCCTGACAAATCTTCTCTCTTTAGCCCAAGCAGTCTCTCTCCCATTTTTACAGATTTTTCCAGTTTTCACAGAGAGGTTGCCAAACAAGGGTTGTCAGCTTTCAGCCACAAAGTTTCTACTTCTACCTTTTCCTCAGTCTTCGAGTTTCTCAGAGATTCTCCAGGAAAAAGCTTTCTTAGTTACCAAACCGGGCCTTACAATACTCTAGATTATACACAATATAGCCTGGAGCCAAGTTTACATGAACATTCTCCCAAAAAAATAAAAAAAATGAAAAGTTTTGTGCAGCACAACCTGTCCAACGACCCACTATTCTGGCCTTTCTAATAACTTATGCAAAATGGTGACACTTCCTAAAATAAATTCACAAATAAAAGAAGATTTCGAGCATAGATTTAAGTTACATTCAGTATCGCATCAACAAATAAAAAGACAATCAATACACGTTTAATTCAT
Organism: Amborella trichopoda; assembly: GCF_054954075.1. Taxonomy (NCBI): domain Eukaryota; kingdom Viridiplantae; phylum Streptophyta; class Magnoliopsida; order Amborellales; family Amborellaceae; genus Amborella; species Amborella trichopoda. The sequence continues at coordinate 3,473,846 of NC_142344.1, forward strand.
ACAGAAAAACTTATGATCTTGTTTAACAGACAATAAGGATATGAGATAATAGATACTGGATAGGAAATGGCCATAAATGATTTATCTTAGTGAATTCAAGCATTAGGGGAAAGCATGAATTTCAATTCATGAGTCACATAAAAAAAAAAAGAATAAATCAACAGACCAAAAAGCCTATTACCTATAGAATAGTTGAACTTTAATATGCCCAAATAAGTGCATGCTTCAGCCCAACTAATTAATGTAAGTTCGGGAGTGCACTTGCCTGCTTACCAAATAATGATGCAATGAGTGAAACAATGCGCTCTTCTAGCTCTTCTTGATAGCTTTCTTTATTTTTCTTTTTGTTGACAGGAATCTGAATAAGTCAATATATGTAAGTCATGAGTTAAATGATAAAAGCAACCAGTCATGAGTTAATAGATAAAAGGTACCAGCAAAAACGTAGGTGACTAGGTGGACAAGGGACTTGAATCGAAAATGTTGATGATGAGAATCCATATGACACATAACTTCACTTTTAATAATGCTCGGGAGAAAGGAGAAATGCATGAGCAGCAAAGACCCAAACCGAAAACATTCTATATTCCTATAAAACACCTATATTTCAGAGTCAAGGTTTGCTTATATAAAATTATTAAAATATGCATCCTTTCATATACCAATGTCATTTTTATCACCTATCAAACATAAAACAAAGGCAAAAGAGCCCAGTGTCCTCAGCAAAGAGACTAAATTTGATATATACAAAAGCATCTGACAACAACCAAGGTGTATCAAGGGCTCATGACAAAAGCTTACAAAGAGCATAGACGTTGAAAACATCTTTAGTAGAAATCCTCAGTAGAAGAGCAAAAAATCTAGAAACTAAGACTCAACATGAGAATGCTAAATGATAGGATATCAACAAAGTCGCTGCTGTGGATTGGGTCGGCAACCAACCAACAAAATGCATGATTCACTAACAGCATAAAAAACTAAAAATAAGGAAACTGAACACTGAACAGAGTGGGTGAGTGGGGGAGAGATATAGAGAGAGACTACAGGTGCAATGAACAAAACAGAAACAAATGGGTATAAAGAGAGAAACTTGCCTTACCCATGAAAGTAGCAAAAGCAGTCTTCAACCCCAAAACATCCACAAACCGCTCACAAGCCGGAGGATACTTTGTCATTGCAAAATCAAGCACCCTTATTGCCGACCCATAAGCCAATTTCTTCTGCTTCATAATAATAATCATCAATTCCACCCCCTCTGCTTTCAAAAACCTCTCCTTGTTCTCTAATGGCATCACCAAACTGCACAAACAATCAAACAAATTCTCTACCATTTCCTCTTCATCCCCACTCTTTGGGTCCCTCGATTTATAGAGAGCAACAGCCTGAAGAACAATGTCCACCCCATTCATTTGCCCTAGTCTCCTCTGGTTTGCCCCACTATTCTGCAACAAAATTGCCAATATCTCTGATGCATATTGTTTATTGCTATCGAATTCTCGAGCTTTAATCTTATTCAAAAGCCATCTCATAAGCTTGGTTCTCTCACAAACCAGCTCTGCAACTGATGGTTTAACCTCAACCATGTTCTCGATGGTCGCCAATGTATTATATATGGCCGTCATTTCATCAGGATCAGTTTCTGAGAGACGCCCTAGATTCTGAACCAGTAATTCTAGAGCATTGTTTTCAACAAGAGAATCAACAAGAATTTGAGCTGATTCATCGCTGTCTTCTAAAACATCTTCATCAGTTAAGTCTTGAAGAAGCCCTACCACATCGACTGCTATATCTGTGTTCTCATGGCCTAAAAGCCCTAGAATGGAAGGAACGGTATTGAGTTGAACCAGATCAGGGTAAAGCTCTGGTGCACCAGCTAGAATTTTGAGCTTTTCGATTTCTTCATGAAGTTCCACCTCTGAGTCTGCAAATTTGTCAGGCTGGTCTGGATATTTCATTCTAGCTTCCAGGTTAGCATGGAGCCTGCGCTCAAATGAGAGGATCAATTTCCTTAGGGCCCTTTGGTCAAGAACTTCAACAGAGCTCTGTGATTTCTCGACAGCTTCAAGGAGAGATAAATCAAAGCCATTCTGGTCCGGCTGTGGTTCGAATTCATCTCTTTTGCGTTTGAAGTCATGGTTTTGGGAGATTTTCTGCGCCATGAAAGGCGGCCACTAGAAGAGCAAAGTCTCTGTAAAAACACTAACCCTAAACCTGAAAAGCAAGAGCTTTCTTGCTCGAAACACAAAGGGAAATGCTCAAAAACCCTAACTTTAATTACAAAAGGGAAAGGTTTTATGGCTTGAAACCAGAAGGAAATCCAGTGAAAACCCTATCCCTAATCACTTTAGTATAGCATTACTGTATCATCGTGCTGATGGGAAAATAGAGGGGAATGTATAACAAAACCGAAAGTTTATATAGAGCCGAGGCTCTAAACCATCAAATTGGTGCGTACCTCAAAAATTTGACTAGGAGATGTTGTTTTGAGCTCAAGTATCCTCAAATTGATCATTTCGACATCAAGATACATGAAAATAAAAAAAAAATAGATTTTAAGTTTTGAAAATAATGTATTTTGTAATACATTTTTGTACCGTCAATAATCAATATTTTTCAGTTTTTATAGATATGTCGATCTACATTATTTTTGAAGCTTTAAACTTTAAAAATAAAAATAAAAATATATTTTAAAGTAATTACAAAGATTTCCAATATTAAAACTACCTTTCTCGATACCATTTGAAGGTAAACTCTAATTTGATTGTTTAGAGCTTAAGCTCTATACAAACCCACCCCAAACAAAAAGCAGTGTATTATATTAGCACAGTAAGGTCACAATTGTTATTAGCCGTTAGATGAAAAATCTTTCAATGACTTATGACTTGATTTGACTTATGACCTGATCTCAAGACAAACAAATTTTATCCCTTTAAAATATGCCTTTTGCCTCCTAATTTCATATCCAACACAAAAATAAACATAGCCAAGTTATATAAAACATGATTTTCATTTTACCATCGGTTTTCATTAGGTGCCCACCGTACATCACAAATAAGGAGCACATTTGAATTTTGCCAGAAGATATAGCTCGGGAAAGCTTATGATGGCTTGAATATCTATGTTCAATTTTATTTATAAAATTTAAAATTTTAAAAACTGTTGAACCGAATATATATAAAAACACTTAAAAATCTTAAAAATTGATAACTTGTTACAAGATGCACAATTTTTAAAACTTGTTATAAGATGTAGAGACTTACATTAATACTTGAAAAGTCTTAAGTACATTTCCTTTTTAAAATATGTAGAGAGCTTTAAGATATTATCAACAGTTTAAACAAAATAAACTTATAGTTACAATCAAAATAAGAAAATTAAAAATTTCTATACATCCAACCAATGGTTTAAAAAACGGATCGGTGACCCGGATCGGGCTTCCAAAAAACCGATCCGGATCGGCGAATCGACGATCCGAATCGGGAATCGGGTGAATCGGTCATAATAAAGCTTAAAAAAAATTCGAAAAAATTATTAAAATTCATTATAAATATTGTTTTTTAGGAATTCAATAAAAAATGAGGGTACTCCATTAAGAATTTTCATGTTTTTGAATGAATATGCGAATATTGATATGTTCTTTCCCTGCATGAACCGCCATTCAGCATTTAATTTACAGTATTTCGTGCTCATCCCTACACTGTTGCTGTTGGGACTCGATATGTAAATAATATGGCTGGGATAGGTGGCCTCGGAATCATCATCTCTCTCATTTTCTCTTTGAATAAAATGGATTAAAAAAAAAAAAAAACAAATTTTCAAAAAAATCGATCATGGATTAAAAAAAAAATCACAAATTTTCAAAAAATTCTATCATGGATTACAAAAAAAAATTCGATCATGGATTAAAAAAAAAAATCATAAAATTTCAAAAAATTCAATCATGGATTACATAAAATTCGATCATGGATTACATAAAATTCGATCATGGATTACAAAAAAAAACAAACAAAAAAAAACAAAAAATTCAATCGTGGATTACAAAAAAAGAAAAAAACAGTTCGATCATGGATTACAAAAAATTCAATCATGGATTACAAAAAACTCTATCATGGGTTACAAAAAAAGCAAAAAACAAAAAATTCAATCATGGATTACAAAAAAAAAAACAAACATTTCGATCATGGATTACAAAAAAAACCCAAACATTTCGATCATGTATTACAAAACATTCGATCATGGATTACAAAAAATTCTATCATGGGTTACAAAAACAAAAAAATCGATCATGGATTACAAGAAAAGAAAACAAACATTTCGATCATGGATTACAAAAAATTCTATTATGGGTTACAAAAAACCAAAAAATTCGATCATGGATTACAAAAAAACAAAAACAATTCGATCATGGATTACAAAAAAATCGATCAAGTATTACAAAAAAATCTATCATGGATTACACACACACAAAAAAAAAAAAAAAAAAAAAAAAAAAAAAAAAAAAAAAAAAAAAGAATCCCGTACGGACTCGCCGATTCCGTACAGTGAATCGGCGATTCACTGTACAGAATCGTCCGGTTCTCTCTAGAACCGGACGATTTTAAATTTTTTAGGCGATCCGGTCCCCTTTCACGATTTCCGAGTCGAACCGGGTTCGACACGGCGTTTTTTAAAACGCTGCATCCAACTATTTGGGATAAGTCAACTGGGATGATGATAAGAAGTTCATGTACCCTTGTACTCCATTTTTTGGTTTTTGAATGTTCATGTACTCCATGTTTGCCCATAAGATTTTAAAGCGTTCATGACGCCATGGTTTACGAGGATTTTAAAGAGTTATTGAGCATGTTGACGAAAATCAACTATATGTTTCAAAATCACAAGTCCCCCACGTCCAACTCATCTATATACCTTTTGATAGTAGAAGTGTATTACATTCCCTTCTTCTTAGTGTATTACATTATGAAGGCTCATATTTACTTAATAAGGTAGGAAATTTTTGTTTTTCGGGCTAAAATGATATTTTCTTTTCATATTGTAGTGCTAGGAATCAAACTTGAAATGTAACAATCTTAATGTTGATCGCTGATCACTGGAGCCAAAGCCCGATCCCTAGGGCTATGGTGATATCAATTAATAAGCCAAAGTCCGATCCCTTGGCTTTCCAGCCCCCTTTTCTTACCTCCGCATCTGTTTTTTTCTTTTTGTGAGTAGGAGAGACCTCGGACATGATAGACCTTGTTGAAGGACACATTTTTTTTTTACCTTTTTTTTTCTTTTTTGCTTCTTGTCATTAACGTCCAATACATGATTGGCTTTGTTGAAGGCCAATTTTCCCTAGTCGCATAGGAATTTCTTCCTTTTAGGAAGTAAGATCTTCTACTCTGGCCTACATAACTTCCTAATCGAGTTGTTAGCTATCTCTTTCTCTTTCTTCTTGTCTTGGATCGTTAGCTACCCCTCTTTGGTTTTTCCACCTTCCTCTTCCCTTTAGCTCTGTTTTTTTTTTTTTGACCAATCTTAATAAAGTTATTGATAATTAAAAGGAAATTATATTAGTGGAAATAGTAAAAGAAGCAATAGAAACATCACCCCTGGCTAAGGCGTCAGCAACACCATTAACTTCATGGTAAACATGAGAGAAAGATAGAGAAAAACACACAGAAGCATCCATCACCTGTAGCCATAAAGATCGTAGTACCCAAGGTTTGAAAACTTCCAAACCTCTAAGTAAAGTGCAAAGTTCTACAAAATTAGCCGTAACTTTACCAATTGGTCCCACATAGGAAAGCACAATACTGCTAAAACAATCTCGAAAAACACCACCAATACCAACTGGGCTTGGATTCCCAAAAGAGCTATCAAAATTTAGCTTCAAGCACCCCCATAGGCGGGGCAAACCATAACCCATTTGGCCGAGATCTATACATACCAAGAGAGAACAGATTTGGAAGACTAACCATAACATTAACTTTAGAAATCCCCCAACCCTCCTTGGAAATAGAGAGACACGACCAAATAGAAAGTTTGATTAAGTGAACTAACTTGTCAAAGGACAGAATGGATCCCTCAAAGGTTCTTCTATTTCTCTCCTTCCACACCTCTCAAACTATAATTGATTTTGTCATTTTCCAAAGCACATTGCCAATTTTAGGGAGGAAAAGAAGATTAAACTGATAAACAAACTCGACTACACTTTGAGGCAATACAAAAGAAACTCCTATCAGACCCATCAACCAATGCCACAATCTAGAGGTAAATGGGCAATGTAGCAAGAGATGTGTCATTGATTCCCCATCTTGTTTACATAGCAAACAAATATTTGGCAGAATCTTGCCCTTTTTCTGAAGGTTATTAATAGTCAAAATTTTATATTGCGCGGCCAACCAAACAAAGACTTGGATTTTATGGGAGTTGGCCATATCCAAATTTGAGCAATTTTAGGGCAAGACTATCTCCACCGATCATGGAAGAACAAATTATAGCAAGATTTCCCAAAAAAAATACCATTACTTTCAATTTCCCATATAAACAAATCTTCTGCTTAGTCTGAAATATACACGTTCTCCAAAAGTTCCATAAGCGAGCACCACTGGGACCATAGCAAATTACTTAAACGTTGATAAATGAGAGGTATATTCCAAGAAAACGGGTTGCCACTCCTTTCCACTGCATCACAAATCAAAATATTTGGGTTAGAAGCCACTTGGAATAGATTTGGAAAAGCGGCTTTCAAGGGATAGTCACCTAGTCATTTGTGATGCTAAAATAACATCTACGACCCACTTCCAACATTCTATCTAAAGTAAGCGGAGATCATAGGCCTACAATTAGATATAGCTCTCCACATATAAGACATCTCCTTTTCTTTGGCACCATCAAGTCATAAACCATAAGTAGTTAGTCCATATTTAGTAACCAAAACTTGGTACCAAAGATAGTCCTTCAAATGAATGCTTCGCCACTATCATTTACACAACAATGCTTGATTAAACTTTATAATATTACGAATACCCAAACCACCTTCACGCTTAGGGGTGCAGACTCTATCCCATCTAAGCAAGTGGAGCTTCCTATTCTGTCCAGATGAGCCCTACAAGAAATCTCTCATCATTTTCTCAATCTTTTACCAACTGAGCCTAGAATTTGGATCACTAACATCTGATACACAAGAAGGTCGGCCAAACAAGATCTTAAGATAGTTACCCTACCCCCAAGGGATAGATATTTATGCTTCCACAGATCTAGTTTGAGTTGCACCCTCTCAATAATGAGTTGCACCCTCTCAATAATCCTATCCCAAACCTCAATGGAAAATCTTGAATCTGAAAGTGGTAACCCCCAAATAGGTAATGGTAAAACAATCGACTTTGCAACCAAGTACCATAGCCAAATTGTTTAACATCTCCCCTGCACAATTTAAACCCACTAAAGATGATTTATTAAAATTCACTTTAATCCCTATAGTAACTTTGCAAATTTCTAGAAATCTAGCGATATTCTCCAACTGAACTGCCTCCGCATCAAAAAAAATAAGAGTATCATCAACATATTGTAGATGAGAGACAAAAATATTAGAGTTTACAATCTTGAAACCCGTAAAGGAACCCAAACTCTCAACCCTTGACAACATAAGGCTAAAACATTCTGCATAAATGGTGAAAAGGAATGGGGAGAGAGGATTACCTGACGCAGCCCTCTAGAAGCTTTGAAAATACCAATTGGACTACATTTAAAAGGCACAGAAAAATTAGCAGAAGAAATGCATCCATAGATCCAACTTCTCCATCTAACTCCAAAACCTATCAACTTTATAATTTCTAACAACACCCTCAATTCAACCATATTATATGCCTTTTTCATGTCCAATTTCAGCAATACACCCGCCTTCTTGCTAGTACCCGAAAATGGATGCATTCTTGTGCCACAAGAACACTGTCAATAATCTGGTGAATCTTGGATAAAGGAGGATTGTGTGGTAGAGAGAAAGAAATGAATGACCCCTTTAAAGCGCTCCGCTAGAACTTTAGCAATGATTTTAAAAACACTAGTAAGCAAACTGATAGGTCTAACATCTATTAGTTTACTAATCACTAAGTTTTTAGGAATCAAGGCTAGGAACGTTGAGTTAATCCATTTAAAAATAAGACCTTTGATAAAAAACTCTTTGACCATCAACGACAGCTCATCTTTAATAATATTCCAAAATTTATGAAAAAAATTAAAGGAAAGTCTTTGGGCCTGGCGCCTTCTCTCCAGGCAGTGCAAAAATTGCACCTTCTAGGTCCTCAAAGGTGATATTCCTATCCAACAGAATTTTATGCTCCTCATTGAGTAACTTAAAAGAAACATTAGAAAAATTAGGGATTAGAGTTATCTCATTGGAAAAAGCAGTTTTGAAATGCTGGTTAACTCCCCCTTCTATAACACCATTATCATCAGCTTCAATTCCAGGGATACTATGCCCCGAAATATCATTTTGCCTCCTCATGGCGCTAGCAATAGCATGGAAAATTTTTTATTGAGATCTCTTTCCTTTAGCCATTTGTTATGGGATTTTTGTTTCCAATATAACTCCTCAACTCTTTCGTAGCTCCTCTTACTCCTTGAGCTTCACATTGCGCTCACTCACTAGCTGATCAGTTAAAACTCCATTCAGTTGAGAGTTAAGATCGATCAACTCAATCTCTGCTACAATCCCCTCAATCTTGGCCTCAAGATTCACATTATTTTCTTTCCTCCACTCAATGAGTTTATGCTTAACATTCATCAATTTTTTGTGTATTTGAAAATCTCTTGAGCTTACAACCTCAGTATTTAACCAAGTTCTTCTGATAAGATCTACCACTATTTTATCCTCCAGCCAACTTAACTCAAATCTAAAAGAGGACACCCTGTATTGAGTAAGACATGTAAGTGATATGAGGATAAACGAACCAAAGACTTCACAGAAACAAGAGGGAAAACATCTGCCCACTCCGCAGCAATAAACAATCTGTCTAACTTGGACATTGCCAGATTACCAGCAACCTAGAGCCAATGATAGGCGAATCTATCAGGGCATTATCTTAAATAAACATGTTAAACCTTCTCATCGATGTGTTTATCGGGTGGCCTGCTAAACATTCATCAGGCCACCTAATAAAATTAAAATCCCCCCCCAATTACAATTGGATAAGAAACAGAACGCCAAGCCACATTCATATCACAGATAAATCTCATTTTCAAAGAAGAGATAGAAGACTCATAAACATTCATAAAACTCAAGAAAAGCCCGGAGTAGGACCCATGAAACCCAAAAGTAAGAAATTGTCTTTAATAACAAACTCAAAGTTGTTAACAATTGACGGCCATGGCGATCTCCGGCCACTTGTCGAGGAGATCGCAATGCCTTCCCTATAGCAGAAGAGTAGCCAAAGCCTCTAACACCCACGAAAAAGTTTAATGAAATCCTTCCCTCTGACATACAAGCGCGAAAGACAAGCCTCCTCCATGCAAAAAGAAAAAAAGACGGCCTAAATCCATGGATGCCGAAATCTTCAAAAAGACATCTTAGCCCCTCACAGAGAGAACTTGGCGACACAAAAGCTGGTACCAAGAAAGGAACACTTCCAGGAAGAGAACCCAAGTAAAAAACGGCAAGCAGCATCCAAAGCAAGACATAGAAAAGGAACGAGACCCAAGGTCATAAACAATAAAAACAAGAAGATCCCCATCACCGAAAATCCCTTTAGATTAAAAATAAAATAGTCCCTAGTTCAACTTCTCCTTTTATGGGACTTAATAAGGTGGGACATCATGTTTTTTTGGCATAGTGAGATTAAAAAGCAATAGTTAAATTACATGGTCATCATTATTATTTATTGATAACTTTTCTAAAGATCTGTGTCAAAATTTAATAGTGACCCTTTAAGATCCTACTCATGTAGAAGGATATCACAGTATCATTACTCTTTAGATATATAGGTTAAAAATAAAATAATCCCAAGTTCAACTTCTCCTTTTATGGGACTTAATAATGTGGGACATCATGTTTTTTTGACATAGTGACTTAATAATGTAGGACATCATGTTTTGTTGGTATAGTGAGATTAAAAAATAATATTTATATTACATGGTCATCATTTTCGTTTATGGAGATGCGGGGTATCGAACCCCGTACCTCTCGCATGCAAAGCGCGCGCTCTACCATGTGAGCTACATCCCCAGCAGGGGATTGCCAATAAATCTTTTCTATTTTTAGTATCTTAAAGGATCATGGGACCAAACTGTACACTTACTCTTTCAGGAAAAAGACGTGCTTAGGAGTATTTTCTTGATGAACAATTTTGATATCTACCTTATAATCACCAGAAAAGTGTTTTCGAATATAAAATTGGACTTTGAGTTTGTAAGCAATTAGATCTGTCTATTAAAAAAATTAGACAACCCCTATTTAATTGTAGAGCATTTTCTCAGGCCAATGCAAAATATTTTTTTTCTATCTAAATTTTTTTTTAGATAGTATATAGCCAAGAGTGGCTATAACATTGACTGCAACTTTTAATTTACCAGTACATGCCCTCTTCTCTCTCTTACACCAGTAAATTAGCTTCCTCAATTGTGAGACAAAGTGGATTATGCAGAAGGCAACTATAGTTCCATTACATACAAAGCAAATGTTCCGCATAGGCAACAAAAATTTTAAGGTTTTTTTGTATCATATGGATTATCGATATTTTTAGTATAGAAAAGCATACAAAGAGAATTTATCTTTGCTATAGTGAGGTCACAATCATTCTTTCATCAATTTTCAAGTTGGGTGGCTAGGAGTGTGACATTGCCCAAGTTCAAAGTTCAAAAGATTTTTATCGAAGTTTGTGACATGTATCAGTTCGCTCAACTTAATATCTTAGAACTAGGAGTAATTGTGACCTCCTTATAACAAAATAAATAGTTTTATAGTATACAACTCTTGCGACCTCTTTATAACAAAATAAATGGACTTATAGTATACAACTATTTTTAGTATAGACTGAGAACTAATTCAAGAAAAAAAAGAAAAAGAAGCATATCATTACTTTGAGTCGATAACTTGATATGTGTTTGAGAAATGTGGGCATCTATTCTCCCAACCCACACTCTCAAGAAAGGAAAAATATTTCATAAGGCAATATTTCATTGAAAAGTTTTTTAAAGTCTCTCTTTTGCAATATTTCATAAGGCAATAATTTCTTGCTTTGTGTCATCACTATCTTTCAAGTTCATGCAATATTTCATTTTCCAATAACTTTTGGTTCTTGTTTATATTGGTGAAAGACGGTGGAAAGCAAGGATACATTTGAAGGATTAACAAAGTGAACTAACAATCCTATTGTGTTTCTTTTTGCACGAATCTTTGTCATTATTGGATAATATTGGTCAGGGATAAAAATCAACGTGCATCTAAGTTTTCCACTCAAATTTATCCTCATGATATAAGGAAATAAATTACCAATTTACCAAAAATGGTTCTTTACAAGTATCAATATGTATTTAAGTTTTCCACTCAAATTTATCCTCGTGATATAAGGAAAAAAATTACTAATTTACCAAAAATGCTATGCAATCCAACCGAGCCATGATCCTTCTCCCAGCCAGGTACTTCATGCATATGCACCTCTGTGCCAATCCATATATTTTTTTTCAAGGGTGATTTAGTGGGGATTGGGAACCCCACCTGTATAAAAATAGAGTCAGAGACCTCTTTTCGGGTAATCGGAGGTAATACCACCATGACCTCAGTGTCCTTGCCAATCCATGCCAAGCAGAAAGTGTACACTTTTTGTGCTAGTTCTCTCCTGTTGGTTATTAGAAAATATTAGAAGAGATCATTCCAATAATCCAATAAGTATGCATGCTTTTCTCAGCTTCACTCTCCAATGTTGGACTAAAAACCCATCATTCATCTCTCCGCATAAATAAGTGGCTAAACTTTTTGAATACAAAGCTTTATAAAGAAGACACTAATTTGAAATGATACCCAACACTTTCCCAAAGCAAAAATATCAATAGTTTCCTTTACTTATCAGTATTTTTTGGCAACTTTGATATAATGTTACTAAAAGAAAGACTAATGTGATCTTGCCAGGGGATATATTTTTTTATTTTTCTTTTTTTGACCTTTTTTTTTTTTTTTTTTTTGACAAAGATCACTTACAAGTAATCTTATTACAATAACTCTTACTTCAAAGAAAATAAAAAAAAAACCTTGCTGCCACTAAACTAATTTCTTTAAACAAAAAAAATAACCACAATTCTTATGATTGAGAATATAAAGATAATATAATTAAAGGAAAAAGTTTATATAAGGTTGCAACCTTAAAATGTAGAATTACATATGCACCTCAAAAATCTATCAGAAAGGTTGTTTTAATGTTGAAAATTATTTGATCATCTCGACATCGAGATGTATGAATATAAAAAAAAAAAGTTTTTGAGTCTCAGAAATGGTGCATCTCGCAACAAATTATCTAGACCGTCCATTTTGAAGATTTTCATATGTTTATAGATTTCCTTGATTTTAACCATTTTTGAAGTTTAAAGTTTTCCAATTAGATTTGAAAATAGATTTTAAGATAATCCTAATAATTTTTTAGAACAAAATTACATGTTATGATAAATTTTGGAGGTGCGCCTTAATTGGATCGTTTAAGATTGCAACCTTATAGAAACCGCACCCATAATTATATATGACAAAAAACAAAAAAGAGGGTGTCAGAGATTATCTCAACCAGGCTTATTACACCCCACACTAAGTCACTACCTTTCGATGGTGTGAGATCTAATGGTCAACCTTCAAACTCAACCGGGGAAGCAGATTTAGATAAGCCACACCAATGGAACATGAACACTTTGATCACAAAACGAACACCTTAGGTGAATCCTCCTAGCAACTTAGTTTGAGATAGACGCTTCTCTTTTCTACCACAATCCTATAGTCTAAAACCCCAATAAAAGATGAGAGATTATAAGATAGACCATTAGAAAAATGACACTCTCAATAGCCTAAACCCCTTTAGTTCTTTCATAATGTGGGAGAGAGAGAGATCTCAAAGATGAGAGAGTGGGTGTGCCCCATTTGGGCTTTCATGAGAGATATGTTTTTAAGAGAGAAATAGAAAAATAATATGTAGAGATTTTGGATAGAGACAATCCCTTTTTATAGGCTTTTAACAAGATTAGGGTTTTCTTTCACTTGCCTCTTATGTGAGATTGAATATGAACTATTGATTATGAGTGACTTGTTGGGTGAGAGATTTGAGCCCTCCATTCCATAAATGGATGATCAACAAACTAGGAAGGTGCTAGACCTTTATCCCCCTATTTCTTTTGACCATTATCTCATCAATATAAATCAAATAAAATACTACTAATCATAATATTGTGCATTATCTAAAAATATACACAAGCCTTCTAAAAGATTCATTCAAATATTTCTCAAAATAAATAACCTTTCTAAATCTTATAATAACTTGCCTCCAAGCCAAAGTTATTACTCTTATCAACTTCAACCCCTATAAAATAGGAAAGACTTCTAAAAATGAGGCTTGCCACCCAAAGGTGGCTATGTTAGCCACACCAACGTAGGGCATAGTTGGGCCATGTGTACAATGGGCCTCCAATGTTTTTTAAATATTTTTTAAAAATTAATAAAAGATTTTAGAAATAATTTGAATGTTTAAAATATTAAAAAATCAAAGATTTTAGAAATAGTTTGAATATTTAAAATATTAAAAAATCAATATCTATGTTTTTATAAATCCAAATTTGATAAATAAAACATTGAGAGATCTAAAAAATTCAAGTAATAATCATAAAATCATATTATCATAAAATAAACGCAAAATATTGAGATATCTAAAAAATTCAAATAATAATTATAAAATCATATTATCATTAAATAAACTTAATTAAATTGATTAGATGGGATAATGATTTAGGAATAAACATTTGGGGCACTCCACTTTCAAACGTGAACTATGGTCCACACTTGCTTTATCAACCTACCGAATGTTTCACATGACCCACAGTCTATGTCGGGGTTCATTAGTGAGTCACCAAAATCTTACCAATGAGCTAAAGGGTCGTAATCTCAGTTTATAAATTTCAGGTTCTTCCTTAAAAATGCACCAATGTCACTTAGACCTGATGCAACTACAGCTCTTATGACGTATAAGGGTATCTCTTGCATATGTATAAGGTTCACCCTAAAAAGTGGTTCGCTTTCCTAAAACGGCTATCATTATACATATCGTGTGATGGTACATGGATAGGGCTAACATACTCCAACCTCATCAACGGAAGACCTATTAGAATCCTTATCAGATAGTTTTCTATGCCCAGGAAATATAAGTTTTTCCCAACTAAACTGACCTAGCACAGTCTAATATAAACAAATATTGTTTGCTTAATATAATCCACAAGGGACTACACTCCCACTAAGTTTATGTTCCATTATATCAAAATATTTATTACAAGTACTCATAATGCCTTTAACTATAACAGCACAAAACAAATTGGAGTTTTAGGTGCCAAAAGTTCATTTTCCACAACTTAACTTCTTTTTGGCGAAGCTATGCAGTGCATTCCATATTAACTCTACTAACACCCCTCTACTATGCATTGCATTCCATATTAACTCTCTTGCACCCTAAGGGGTCCTTGTTCGAGGATGATGGGATGATTATCCACTTTTCAATGTTTGCAATGCTGATGTACACTAATTATTGCGAAATTTATTAAAATGTATCTAAGCGATAAACTATTAATGCTTTACTAATTTTGTTTGATTTAATTTAAAAAAAAGTGCATCAAACTCTACATGGCCATGAGTTAGAAACTTATAATAGTTGAATATAAATAAAGAGTAATGATCATATGGGACTCCAAAGGATCACCATTAAATTTGGGGCGGATCTCTAGAAAAGTTATCACATGGCTGTAAGATTTGACTTTTTAAGAGATCTGTGCCAAATTTAATGGTGATCTTTTAGGGTCCTACACACATAAGTGGGAGAAGGTCCTATAGGATCATTTCTCATCAATAAAATATCTACCAACTAATAAATTAATTTCATATTAATAAATTTCCCATTTTTATTACCACTTTCCCTAGGCTTGTTGATTTCCAAACATTAAACTAGTATTAGGGCCATTAAGATAATCTCCTCAAAGTCCATAGATTTGTTATTTAAGTATTTATTGAGGTTTTCTCGAGAGATATCGCTTCACTATCACGTGGGATCCTCACCAAATCGTTGTGACAAAATAATCTGCACCCCTCAACACGTTGGACAGTGCAAATCGTCTCACCCACTCACCCATCTAAGGATGGTTAATGTTATGGTCTAATCTTATTGGGTGTGGTCAGCCTAAGGTTGCAACTTTTATAATGACTTGAAAATCATTTTTTATATCTAGTTTTGAAATTTGAAGCCCAAAACGTATAACTAGATTGGGGAGAACTTGAAAATAGATGGTCTAGATAACATTTTATAACTAGGCTTCTTGCAGTAATTGCAAAAAAATTGCTTCTTGCATCGATCAACCATGTGTCTTTTTGTTTGCATATATTTACATTGCACTTGGACATAGTTGGCATCCTTCTTAGGGCATCTAGAAATGACTAAGGCCACATTAGTGACATCCTATAAGATTGATTTACAAACCCCAAGAGAGCTTAAGCGAGTTTCTTCAGTAAGGAGATCCAAGAGGCAATCATCCAATAATAGAGTGGGAGTACGATGAAGAATTGATGCTCTCGTTATTTCAAACTCTGATCGCAATCCCATAAGAAAGTGAGATAAATGATACTGATTTCGTGCTTTAGTATCAGGTTCAATAGGTGGCTCTGTCTCCATTGAGTCCATCTTATTCCATATGCCTAAGAGATTATTAAAATAATCCTGAATTGATGAGTCCCCTTGTTGTGTCTTCATGCTCTCTTGTTCAAGGGTATACAGACGGACAGTGTTTGCTTGAGAATATATCTTTTGTAATTAATCCCACAATGCTTTGGCACTAGGTTGATATGTGAGGTTACGCCCAATTTTGAGATCAACTGAGTTAATAATCTATATCACAATAGAGCTATCTACGACAAGTCAATTACTACACCCGCTAGGGAACCGAACCATCAATATAACCCAATAACTTTCTTCTCATAAAAAGGCATTGCATCTGAAAAGACTACAAACTGTAGTTCTTTCCATGAAGACGATAAAAAATAATCGCACTCTCTGGAAGACTTTTCTCTCTTGAAAATGAGTGTTCTAATAGATAATATATAGCACGTATGGGATTTGATGTAAAATGTCAAAAAAGAGGTAAAAAATTTGAAAATGCGCCTAAGATGGAAGGTGTGTATTGTGATAGAGGGAGAAGTGACGTCTTGAAATGGAGAAAATAAAACCCACAGCGAACAGGACAAGATAGCAAGAGGAAGACAAAGTAAGAGAGGAGAAAAAGACACTGTATAGAGAGAGAAAACCTTCAGAGAAAGAAAGATGGTGTACCAATGTAGATAGAAATTAAAAAAAAAAAAGGAACAAGTGCTAGTACGTAACTAGGGATGAGAAGGAGCTGGCCTTCAGAGATTGGTCATGCAGCCATCAGTGAGCAACAAAGGAAAAGTGAGTGGAAGATCGAGATTTTGGTGTCTACAGATACAATAAAATTTATTTGATTACTGATCTTCACACAAAATACGATTTGTGATCAACAACAAAAACGAGATGATTGGATCTTTATCTAATAACATAGATTTAGAGCCCAAGAGCAGTCTAGAGAGCGAATCAATCATTATTAATTCTCATTAGAAAGAATCCTAAAATGGTTTATATCCAGCACCAACATATTTGGTTTAAGCCAAACTATCCCTGCATAAATACATCATGACAATAAAAGACAAATGAAAAATATGCATTTGATTATTATACACACATTATTATATACTAAATCAATTAAATAGTGATTCACGTTTGTTAACTTGGACATCCTTTACCCAACAAGTTCAGTAACTTCTTTGAAACACTTGCATCCAAAATATCTGGCCACATAATGCACGACGACTAAGATTATTTGTTCATAGTTTCAAAAAGAGTGATTTACATATGTAAATTTTAAATAAAATATAAAATGCTTTGTTTATAAGCGGAAATTACAAAGAAGGTGTCAATCCTACTTTTTATTTTTTTTCAAAATTGTTCCACGGCCAACTCGAATTTTGATCATTATTATTTTTATTTTTTTATGTTTTTCCATTAGCAAGGCAATGCCTTTAAGCACGGGGCACTACCCTACTAACGAAAAACTAAAAAAATAATAATAAAAATTCAGTCCAAGAATCCATCGTCAAACTGAGGGGCAATTTTGGAAAAAAAAAGGTAGGCAAACCGACCTTTGTAATTTCCACCACTAAACAGAGCATTTTGTATTTTACCTAAAATTTTAGAGTCCTTTTATGTAAATCACTCTCGTAAAAAATATACAATTGTGAATCCTACAGTAATAACTTGGAATGAAATGCTTGGACTTCTTAAATCATACTAAGATGTGCGCCAAATTTAATGGTGATCTATTGGGGTCCTACACACATGGGTGTGGGAGGGTCTCATAGGATCATTACTTTTTGCAATGATCCTATGAGACCCTTTTACACCCATGTGTATAGGACCCCAAAGGATCACCATTAAATTTGGCACACGTATCTAAAAAAGGCAAGCCCCACACTCATGTGATAACCTTTCTAGAGATGTGTGCCAAATTTAATAGTGATCATTTGAGGTCCTACACAAATGGGTGTGGGAGGGTCTCATGGGATCATACTCTTTACTCTTTGGCAAATATTTGTCATTGTTTTTTCTTTTGATTATTATTTTATATTATCATTTTTCAGATTTTCTAAATGTCCAAGCTATAAATTGGTTCTTTTAAATCCATTTTTTTCTCTACGTTTGTGAGGTTATTTTGACTTTTTAAAGTTCTTTTAAGTCTCATTTTAATTTTAATTTTTTTTTTCTCCTTTTTTCACATTTTCCTACTTTTTTAATTTTCGAAGGCCCTTGTGCCATATGCTGCACTCGACCAAGTAACTCGTGTCGCCAAGAGGTGAGTGTCTTGGTCTATAAGAGTCCCATCACATTGGTAAATTCTATTGGTTGTGAATTTGTATTTCTTAATACAATGTTACATTGTAAATGACGCTGAATTTGCAGTGTAATTGATTTTGAATTCCATTGCTTGTGGGTTTTAAACTTCCTAATATCAAAGGATGCTGAATTCTATTTAACAAGCTAGTAATTATAATATTTAATTCAATTGATCAACCCATGTTTGTTTTACTAAGTAGATTTACAAAACGATGTTTCGTGATAAGTTAGTTTTTGGTTGTACTAGAACATAGTTTTACTCTGACCCTGAGAGATAGAAGGTTCAGTCTGCAAACATATGATACAAGTGTATATTGTTTGTGTCTCGTTTTTTAGATACGTTTCTTTTTTTTACGTTCCTTTTTTTGGAAGTGATGTTTTTTTTTAAAAAAAACTTCATTCCTCATTGAAAAATATTTTATTTAAAAAATAAGAAGTACTTTAGAACAAAAGATAAAAAATATTTTTATTTGTTAAATTAGAGTTTCAATAAGTCATTATTACTTGAAATAAAAAATATAATTATTTCAACTACCATGAAACTTTTTAGGGTTTCTTCCTTACCAACTAGTTTCTCCTATTGTAAATTGTGAACCACTTGGTCCATTGAAATATATGGACCAATAATACTGAATTCTATTGAACATGCTAGTAATTATAATATTTAATTCAATTGATCAAGCCATGTTTGTTCTACAAAATAGATTTACAAGTTATTGATGTTTTGTGATAAGTTAGATTTTGGTTGTATAATAACATAGTTTTACTCTGACCCTGAGAAATAGAAGGTTCAGTCTGCAAACATTGAGTTTCTTTGACTCCTAGCTTATATGAGTCCCTGAGAAATAGAAGGTTCAGTCTGCAAACATTGAGTTTCTTTGATATGAGTCTTCCATTGATGTACAATGAATCGTCTTTGTACATTTTTAATTGATAGAGCCACCATGTGTCACCTTTTAACTATTTTGTACAATTGGGAAGAATTTGAGATTTCTACGGCATTTGAGACAGGTACTTCACTAGAGGAATCTCTACTTGAACCAAATTTGCACCTGAGAATTTTTGGTATTCACATCTAATCTACAACTACAAGTAATCTAGATAGGAAGTACAATAAATCTATGAAATATAGACACGCGTATCTTGGGGTTTGACTATGTGTCCATCTATGGCAGACATTGATATGCATGTGAACACTCTTGGACGCACATACGATGCAGCTATTAAGAGTCCATTGCCGTGTCTCCTTTTTAGATACGTTTCTGTTTTTGCAAGTGACGTTCTTTTTAAAAAAAACTCCATTCCTCATTGAAGAGTAGTTTATTTTAATAGTAAGAAGTACTTTAGAATTGAAGATAAAAAATATTTTTATTTGTTAAATTAGGGTTTTCATAAGTCATTATTAATTGAAGCAAAAGATACAATTTATTTCAACTACCATGAAACTTTTTAAGGTTTCTCCCTTGCCAACTAATTCCTCCCATTATAAGTTTTGGACCACCGGTTTCTCCCTCTCAAAGCCTGTGGATTACTGGTTATTCCCTCTCCAAGTTGTGGACCACTGTATATGTATCTATTTTCTTCAACTCTTCTCGCTTCCATTCTCGTTGTACCTTTGTATCATGCAAGATCTTCTATTCCATCTGTTTTCCCATTATTAGCATGAATTGTATTGTACATTACCTTGTCCTAGCAATTGACTTTTACTAGTTTTAAAAGCTTGTAATAATAATTAACTAACACTTTGTAGTGCTTTTTCATATTATTATGATGTAACCTTTGATTGCTTTATAATAAATTTAGATGAAAAAATTTAGATTCACAAAGTAACCTTTTTTGGACTACTACCATAAGGGTGCAGTTTGCATACAGATGCATCCCGTAGGTGTAGAGATAAGGTGCACCTTCGAATTTTATCATTGTATATAATTTTGAATTAAAATGTTCTTAAGATTATCTCAAAATCTATTTTTATATCGAATTATAAAATTTTAAATTTAAAAAATGGCTAAAATCAAGTAGATCTATAAACATACGAAAATCTTGAAAATGGATGTTGTAGATAATATGTTGTAAAATGCATTATTTCTGAGACTTAAAATCTTTTTATTTTTCATAGTACATACATCTCGATGTCGAGATGATCAATCAAAGGGTTTCCGATGGATTTTTGAGGGGCATACGCAGTTCTACATTATAAGGTAGCATCCTTATATAAACTTTCTCCTTGCTATAATTACATCATTTTTTGTATGTGTTGTAGAGATCTCAAGAACCCCTAGGCTTGCAGAACTAGGAATCCCAAATACCGAGATCCCACCCAAGATCGGGTATATGATTGGCAAAATGCAAAGTAGATGAATACAATTATAAATCGAGTGCAAAAAATAAATCAAACATAAAAAGTACACTACAACAACACACGATTTACATGGTTCACCCTGTAGGGCTACATCCACGGCCTCGACAACTAGAAATCCACTATCACAATGAAGATTACAGTTTTGGGTTACAAGAGATAAAACCTATCTCTAAACATCGTAAAAGACCATCACCGATCTTCCCTTCTAAATCCGCTCTCCCGATCGAACAACACCGTCGATCAACATCCTCTTTTCCACTGCAATCCCGCTACCAAAGAGATAACTTTGAGAACAACATAGAGATTTTCTCAATCTAGAAATGAAAGTTAACCAACCCAAAACTCATAAGAATACCGCTTCTCTTTCAGACGCCATGTCTCTCTCTTAGAGATCCATCTCCATATTGGAGATCCATCCCCTCAAAGGATGGGTATTATGTCCTCCTTTACTGTCACACCTCAAGAATTTACAATACTGATATTTCTGAGATGTGACAGTCAAAACAAAGCAATTTTAGATATCTACCATGCATTGAATCAAAATCAAAACCCCCTTTCAAGATTTTTTTTTTTTTCCCTCAAACCTATATAAACTCTGTTCATAACTAATATTAACATAAAGGTCTAAACATATATACATCTCTTAGCAGGACAAATTTACAATGGCCAATTCTTACAAAGTAACAAAAGAAAGTTTAAGCACAACTACAATATCTTTCAAAGTGGATCCTGACGAGCACTCAATATGAAACCACAGTTATCCTAAAAAAATGTTTACCATAGTTTGATGAGTTTGGCTACTCAGTAAGTGATCATCATAATTCTAAAAATAATCATGGTTGAAAGATATCAATATTTTCAAAAAGAAGATTTATTAACATAAATGCATTAACAGTTTCACTTTAAAAAATGCATAATTAAGTATAATCTGAATAATGGAAATGCATATAACATTTTAATGGCAGTGCATAATTCAAAGGATTTCAGAAATTACCCTACTGGCGTCCCAAGTAGGTCACCTATATACCCCATCAGCATCCTGATGGGTCCACTTAAGTCCTATCGGCCTCCCAGATAGGTCTGCTTAATCCCTGCACGTCCACTTATACCTCACCTGCGTACCGGATGAGTCCACTTAATCCCTACTGACGTACCGGATAAATCCACTTATACCTCAGCGGCGAACCGGATGAGTCCACTTGCATACTTAAAGTATTTATAAATCTCTTTAAACATTCGAAAGGAGCAATATTATATACTCAACATATCACTGAAATTATTAATATGAATTTTACTGAAACCATTAATAACAGTCACTTTCAATAACATTTTAAAAATAACCAGTTAAATATTTTGGGCTCAAATTTAGAAAGGTAGCAGTTCGTAAAGACATTCTAGCATAATTGCCAATCTAATATGTATAGAAAAACTCTTATAGAAATTCAAGAATACGGAATTATCACAATTTATGGGATGTTAATTAGTAAATAAATATTTCACAGACAATGCTATAATCAATTGCAAAAATATCAGTTTTCAAATAATAAGGTAGTCATTTGCACATGAATTTTACAATGTCTAAATATTCAAAAACAGTAGAAAGAAATCTCACAATTTTACTAAAAACATAAATATCACATTTAATTCTAATAATTTTACAGTATCAAAAATTTTCTAACAATAGACAAGAAAAATAAATAAATCTATTTTTAAGAATTTACAGCATTTAAAATTTCTAACACAAACAAAATATCACAATTTTATTAAAAAGATTGTTTTTCGAGACAATGAGGTCACTTACGCATAAAATTTATCGTGCCTAAAATTTGTGATAATAGAAAGAAATAATTATTTCATTTTTAAAAAAAAACGAATTATTCTTCAAGATAATGAAGTCACTTTATCACACCCCAAGAATTTACAATACAGATATTCCTGAGATGTAACAGTCAAAACATATATACATCTCTTGATAGGACAAATTTACAGTGGCAAGATCTTACAAAGTAACAAAAAAAAGCTAGCACAACAACAATATCTTCCAAGGTTGATATTGACGAGCACTCAAAATGAAACCGCAGTTATCCTGAAAAAAAATGTTTACCATAGTTTGATGAGTTTGGCTACTCGTAAGTGATCATCATAATCTTAAAAATAATCATGGTTAAAAGATATCAATATTTTCAAAAAAGAGATCTATTAACAGAAATGCATCAACAGTTTCACTTTCAAAAATGCATAATTAAGTATAATCTGAATAATTGAAATGCATATAACAGTTTATCATCAATGCATAATTCAAAAGATTTCACAAAATACTCTACTGTCGTCCCAAGTAGGTCACTTATATACCCCATCAGCATCCTGATGGGTCCACTTAATCCCTGTCGGCATCCCAGATAGGTCCACTTAATCCCTGCAGGTCCACTTATACCTCACCGACGTATCGGATGAGTCCACTTAATCCCTACCAACGTACCGGATAGGTCCACTTATACCTCACCGGCGAACCGGATGAGTCCACTTGCATACTTAAAGTATTTCTAAATCTCTTTAAACATTCGAAAGCAGCAATATCATGTACTCAACATATTACTAAAATTATCAATATGAATTTCACTGAAACCATTAATAACAGTCACTTTCAATAATATTTCAAAAATAACCAGTCAAGTATTTTGGGCTCAAATTTAAAAAGGTAGCAGTTCGTAAAGACATTCTAGCATAATTGCTAATCTAATATGTATAGAAAAACTCTTATAGAAATTCAAGAATATGGAATCATAACAATTTATGGGATGTCAATTTGCAAATAAATATTTCACAGACAATGCTATAATCAATTACAAAAATATCAGTTTTCAGCTAATAAGGCAGTCATTTGCACATGAAATTTACAATGTCTAAATATTCAAAAATAGTAGAAAGAAATCTCACAATTTTACTAACAGTAGAAATATCACATTTATTTCTAATAATTTTACAGTATCTAAAATTTTCTAACAATAGACAAGAAAAATAAATAAATTTATTTCTAATAATTTACCGCATTTAAAAATTCTAACATAGATAAAATATCACAATTTTTATTAAAAAAATATTTTTTCAAAATAATGAGGTCGCTTGCGCATATAATTTATCGCCCCTAAAATTCATGATAATAAGCAAAAGTAATTATTTCATTTCATTTTTAAAAAAAACAGATTATTTTTCAAGATAATGAAGTTACTTACTTAAAATATTTGAGAAGGAGCTTCCGATAAGAATTCGGCTAGAGAGAGAGAGATAAGAGGCCTTAGACCAATACACAAGAAAAGTATTGTATTGTGCACATACCCTTTAATGGAGAAAGCAAAGGTTATTTGAAAAAAAAAAGAACAAGAGTTGGTTTCCTCATACAAGGAAAGAAGTTGCAAAAACCATAATAGGGGCTAGGGTTTTGGTCGTTTAAAGAGGGCGAAAGCTTTTATAACCTAAACAAGCCCGGCAAACAAGCGTAGTGTAGGTTTTTAAATGTTTAGAGAGAGAAAGACGAATAAAAAGAAAACACCTCAATGCAAGGTGTTGTACAAGGAGCTTAACATAAAGTCTTTAAGATGGTGGACCTAAGGTCCACCCAAATAAAATTGAACCCTCAAGTATATTAACAATAATATCGTTTATTTATTGTTAATATAAAAGCAACAATATCTTAACAGTATAAAATTATTATGATTATTATTATCATTACTAATATCTAATTATTATTTTATTTATTTATTTTGTATTTATTTTTGTTAACGCCATTAATATTATTATTAAAAAAAATTTATTTATTTTTTTTGAAATTTTAGGATTGTTACACACTTACGCATAAAATTTGAGAGACAGCTTTCGATAAAAAAAATTCTGCTAAAGAAAAGAGCTCACTGCGTTTGTAAGAGGGAGAGCGAGAAAGGAGTTGTTAGGCAACGTCTTACTTTTCTTCCTATTTAAATTCTTTAAAACACCTCCACCTCATACATGAGGTATAGCATTAATAATAAGCTTCAAATGTTTACAACCCACATCCACCAAAGGACGTGGCCGATGATAAGAAAAGTGAAGGGTAAAAAGATATAAAAGTAGTGATGGTCCCTTAGGACCATAATGCCTATATTGACCATCATACTATAACTAATTTATTTATTTATTTTTTTGAAAGTTTAAGATTGTAACATTCTTCCCCCCTTAAAGAAATTTAGCCATCTAAATTTGTGTACCTATTTACTGAAAAAGTTAGGGATATTTTTCTCTGATATTGTCTTCTCGTTCTCAAGTCGACTCTTCTCTTGAATGGTACTGCCATAAAATACGGACCAAATGAATCTCCTTGTTGAGCAACACTTATACCTTTCTATCTAGTATCAAAATTGACTGCTCAATGACGGATAGGTCCTTCCTGATCGGTGAAGGTTCATATTTTAAGATATGGGATGGGTCGGGCTAATATTTTCGTATTGATGATACATGGAAGACATTATGGACGTTTGCCAATTCGGGTGGTAAGACAAGTCTATATGCGACACCTTCTATTCTTTCCAGGATTTCAAATGGTCCGATGTAACGTGGGCTCAGCTTTCCTTTCTTGTCGAATCTCATAATGCCTTTTATTGGTGAGATCTTTAGGAAAACTCGCTCACCTTCTTCAAATTCAAGATCTCTCCGTCGGTTATCGGCATAACTCTTTTGCCGACTCTGAGATGTCCTGAGCCTTTCTCGAATTAATGTTATCTTATCTGTGGTTACCTGGACAATTTTTGGCCCCAAAAGCTTTCTTTCACCAACCTCGTCCCAACAGATGGGTTACCTGCATTTCCTTCCATACAGGGCTTCATATGGTGCCATCTGGATACTGGCTTGGAAGCTATTATTATAAGCAAACTTAATGAGGGGTAAATGGTCATCCCAGCTTCCTGTAAAGTCAATGACACAGGCCCTCAGCATATCTTCCAAAGTTTGGATGGTCCTCTCGGATTGTCCATCAATTTGAGGGCGAAAGGCAGTGCTAAAGGTGAGTCTCGTCCCCATGGCTGACTGTAGCCTAGCCCAAAATTTAGGAGTAAATCGAGTATCCCTGTCCAATACAATACTGACCGGAACTCCATACAACCGCACTATTTTCTTAATGTACAATTGGGCCAGTCGATCCAAAATGTACGTCGTGCGAATCGGCAAAAAGTGGGCAGGTTTGGTCAGCCGGTCTACAATGACCCAAATGCTATTATGTCTTGAATTTGTTCTAGGCAAGCCAAAGACAAAATCCATAGAGATGTGCTCCCACTTCCACTCCGGCACGGGTAAAGACTGCAACAACTCAGCGGGCCTTTGATGCTCAGCTTTTACTTGCTGGCATGTTAGGCACTTAGATACAAATATCGCTACCTTTTTTTTCATATTACTCCACCAAAAGGTTTTCTTCAAGTACTGATACATTTTAATACTTCCGGGATGTATCGTATAACGAGAGTGATGTACTTCTTTCAAAATAGTTTTCTTCACACTCTCATCATTTGAGACACAAACCCGACCTTTGAGTCTTAGTAAATCCTCACTACATATAGAGAATTCGTCTCTCTTTCCCAGCTTCACCTCTTCTACAATTGTTATAAGCTGATGGTCTTTCTTTTGTGCAGATCGAATCTGTTGGATTAATTGGGGTTATGCCTTAATGTTGGCAATCATACTTACCACACCATTAATGGACGGAGCTGGATACCAATCCACTATTTCCTCAAACAATCTCATTTCTTGGATCATTAGATGAGCTGAGACTCCCGTAGATTTTCTACTAAGAGCGTCGGCCACAACGTTCGTTTTTCCTGAATGATAATGGATATTACAATCATAATCTTTTAAGAAATCCATCCATCTTATCAGCCACATATTTAAATCCTTCTGAGAGAAGAGGTATTTCAAGCTCTTATGATCCGTGTATATTTTGAATTGCTCACCATATAGATAATGCCTCCACATTTTTAAAGCGAATACTATTACAGACAGCTCCAAGTCATGAATTGGATATTTTTTCTCATATTCTTTTAACTGTCTGAGCGCATATGCCACTACTTTCTCATATTGCATTAATACACAACCCAAGCCTTTATGAGAAACATCACTATAACTCACAAATCCCCCACTCCCCTTAGGAATAGTTAAAATAGATGCTGAAGTTAATCGAAATTTTAGTTCTTAAAAACTCTCCTCACATTCACTTGTCCACTCAAATTTGACATTTTTCGTTATCAATCTAGTTAATAGGGTTGCGATTCGATAAAATCCTTCTACAAATTTTCTGTAATAACCTGTCAATCCCAAAAAGCTTCGAACTTTAGTCACATTACTTGGTTGTTTCATATTAACAACGGCTTCAACCTTTGAAGGATCAACTGATAAAGCTTCATTTGATATGACATGTCCTAAAAATGTCACTTGTTCAAGCCAAAATTCGCATTTACTAAGTTTGACATACAATTTCTTTTCTCTTAATATTTGCAATACTATTCTTACATGCTGCTCATGTTCCTTCTGATTCTTGGAATAAATTAAAATATCATCGATGAATACCACAATAAATTCATCCAAAAAACGCTTAAAGACTCGATTCATCAAATCCATAAATGCAGCCGGTACATTGGTTAATCCAAAAGGCATGACTAAAAATTCATAATGGCCATACCTTGTTCTGAAAGCTGTTTTGGAAACATCTTCACTTTTAATCTTAAGCTGATGGTATCCAGATCTAAAATCAATTTTTGAAAACATTTGTGATCCTTGTAATTGATCAAATAAATCATAATGGATACTTATTTTTAACTGTCACTTGGTTCAACTGTCTATAATCGATACACAATCTCATGGTCCCATCTTTCTTTTTAACAAACAATGCCGGAGCACCCCAAGGTGACACACTGAGCCTGATAAAACCTTTATCTAATAATCCTTCCAATTGTTGTTTAAGTTCCTTAAGTTCTGCAGGTGCCATTCTGTAGGGTGTCTTAAAAATTGGGGCTGTCCCTAGCAATAATTCAATAGAGAATTCAATTTCCCTGTCAGATGGTAATCCTGACAATTCTTTAGAGAAAACGTCGGGAAATTCTCGGATAACCAGAGTGGTATTCAAATTTATCTCTTCCTTCCTATATTCTTTGATATAAGCAAGAAAGCCTTCACACCCTTTTCAAAAGAGGCGATTAACTTGAATACAGGAAATTAAATATGATGCGGAATCTTCTTTGATACCATTGAAGTAAAATACTGGTTGATTCAAAATACTAAAGGTTTCAATTTTCTTGTAACAATCAATACTTGCATGGTATGCAGAAAGCCAATCCATGCCTAAGATTACATCAAAATCTTGAATTTCTAGGAGTATTAAATCAACCAACAGTTCCTTTTCTTCTATCTTTATTACACAGGATTTGTACACTATATTGATGTCACTTGAATTTTCCATCGGTGTGGCTACCTCTAGAATTTATTTTAATTGTTCTGGTTCTACCTTTAAGTAGCATGCAAAGTGTGGTGACACAAATGAATGAGTAGATCCAGGATCAATCAAAACATAAGCTCCTTTTTTAAAGATAATAATTGTACCTTGGAATATCTCTCCTTGCTTTGGAAGCTGTTGCATCTGTAAGTTATGACATTATCTAATCTGGTGCCCCAATTTTCCACATTTAAAACAGGCTCCAGTATTCCAATAACAAGGGCTCGATCCATGCTTTTTCCCACATTTTTTACATGGTTCTATTGGGCTTTGAAGTGGCAAGGGCCTTGGCTTCTTATTTGCCCTTTCAAACTGTTGTCGATTAGATGGTGTGGGTCTAACTTGACTTTTCTGATTTTTCATCTTTTGGTAATCTTCGCAATCTTTTTTAACAATTTGGGCTCGATCTACTATTTCAGCATAAGTTCTCAATTTTAAGACTGGTATTCTACTTCTAATAGCTATCTGAGACCCCTTTCCAATTTTTTTCACTTTTATTGCCTCATTGTTAATCATATGCGGTGCAAACTTGGCCTCGTACTATGCTACTGTCCGGTTTCCTTGGATTAATTCCAGAAATTTCATTTCTTTTTGGTCTCTAATAAAATCTGAGAAATACTTTTCATTAAATGCCTCTAAAAATACTTCCCAAGTCAAGGGTTTATTTTCTTTGACTAATACTCCTTTTGTCATTTGCCACCAATGTTATGCTTCACATTCTAACATAAAAATTGCCAAGGCCACCTTTCTATCATCAGGACATTCCATTACCTCGAATATTTTCTCCAATTGCATAATTCATCCCTTGGCTTCCAGTGGGTTTACAGCACCCTTAAAAGAAGGTGGGTTCAATTTCTTAAATTGTTCAATATTACTCCCACCATTTTCCGTAACTGACTGCCTGGGTGGATTGTTGTTTTCCATCTGATGTTGCATTAGAGCAACCATATTATCCAAGGCTTTGTGAACTCCTTCCATATTAGCTTCAGCTATTCTGGATCTTGACTTTGTCCCGGTCTGTACATGCAATAAATGTGATTTTAAGTACATTCTTTTAAAATTTCCTAAGAATCTTAAACCTATTGCTCTGATACCATATTTGTCACACCTCAAGAATTTACAATACTGATATTCTTGAGATGTGACAGTCAAAACAAAGCAATTTTAGATATCTACTATGCATTGAATCAAAATCAAAACTCCCTTTTAAGATTTTTTTTTTTTTTTCCCTCAAACATATATAAACTCTGTTCATAACTAATATTAACATAAAGGTCTAAACATATATACATCTCTTAGTAGAACAAATTTACAATGGCAAATTCTTACAAAGTAACAAAAGAAAGTTTAAGCACAACTACAATATCTTCCAAAGTTGATCCTGACGAGCACTCTATATGAAACCACAGTTATCCTAAAAAAATGTTTAACATAGTTTGATGAGTTTGGCTACTCAGTAAGTGATCATCATAATTCTAAAAATAATCATAGTTGAAAGATATCAATATTTTCAAAAAGGAGATCTATTAACAGAAATGCATCAACAGTTTCACTTTAAAAAAATGCATAATTAAATATAATCCGAATAATTGAAATGTATATAACATTTTAACAGCAGTGCATAATTCAAATGATTTCATAAATTACCCTACTGACGTCCCAAATAGGTCATCTATATACCCCATCAGCGTTCTGATGGGTCCACTTAATTCCTATTGACGTCCCATAGTGGTCCACTTAATCCCTGCAGGTCCACTTATACCTCACCGGCGTACCAGATGAGTCCACTTAATCCCTACCGGCGTACCGGATAGATCCACTTATACCTTACCGGTGAACCGGATGCGTCCACTTACATACTTAAAGTATTTCTAAATCTCTTTAAACATTCGAAAGTAGCAATATTAGGTACTCAACATATCACTGAAATTATTAATATGAATTTCACTGAAACCATTAATAACAGTCACTTTCAATAACATTTCAAAAATAACCAGTCAAATTTTTTGTGCTCAAATTTAGAAAGGTAACAGTTCGTAAAGACATTCTAGCATAATTGCCAATCTAGTATGTATAGAAAAACTCTTATAGAAATTCAAGAATACAGGATTATCACAATTATGGGATGTCAATTCGCAAATAAACATTTCACAGACAATGCTATAATCAATTGCAAAAATATCAGTTTTCAAATAATAAGGCAGTCATTTGCACATGAATTTTACAATGTCTAAATATTAAAAAACAGTAGAAAGAAATATCACAATTTTACTAAAAACAGAAATATCACATTTATTTCTAATAATTTTACAGTATCTAAAAATTTTTAACAAAGAAAAATAAATAAATTTATTTCTAAGAATTTACAGCATATAAAATTTCTAACTTAGATAAAATATCACAATTTTATTAAAAAGATTAATTTTCGAAACAATGAGGTCACTTACACATAAAATTTACCATGCCTAAAATTCGTGATAATAGACAGAAATAATTATTTTATTTAAAAAAAAAAACGAATTATTCCTCAAGACAATGAAGTCACTTACGCCTAAAAATTGAGAGGCAGCTTTTGATAAAAAAAAAATCGGCTAAAGAAAGAGGCTCACTGCATTTGTAAGAGGGGGAGCGAAAAAGGAGTTGTTAAGCGACGCAATACCTTTTGTCCGATTTAAATTCTTTAAAACACCTCCGCTATATGAGGTGTAGCATTAATAATAAGCTTCTAATGTTTACAACCCACGTCCACTAAACGACCGTGGTAGATGATAAGAAAAGTGAAGGGTAAAGAGATTTAAAAGTAGTGATGGTCCCCAAGGACCGTAATGTTTATATGTACCATCATACTATAAAGAGTTTTTTTGTTATTTTTTTGAAAGTTTAAGATTGTTACATTTACTTTCTTATAAATATATCATTTTCTTACTTTTCAAGAAAGTCAATTTTTTATTTCTCATAATACCCTAATCTTTAGAAGAAAATACGGGTATGGTGATTTAGCTATCGCCAAACCCAACACGTGTGAATGTAAATGTGAACAACATGTATAATTCAATATATGTAAACATGGACATACACATTTATGTAGACACTTGTACATTGTAGGACATGTTGTGTCTAGATGTCATTTTTTGGGGTTTCTAATTTTTGACACTAGTATCAATATTATGAACAGGCATGTGTCCGTATCTATGTAACATAGCTATAAATGCGAGTCATGTGCTGGCTAGAAGAGTTTATCTTTGAAACTTTTGGTACTGCTACATAAAAGTAGATCACAAGCATCAAATAACGAAACGTTGGTCAAGATGATTGAAAATAAACAAAAATAGATTACAATAGCAATGTCTAAGAAGCATGCAATTATAATTCTTCTAGCTTTGAGTCTTTTTTTTAACATTGTATTTGCTTCTATTCTCATTGTCAGGAAATTACTAATATTGGACCAGCATTTAATTGAGGAGCAATATATTTTATAACAATTTGAATGGGGTCTGTGTGGTTCACTTCTTTACATGATTGAAATGCGGTGCATTTCTGCGTATGGTTCGTTGATACAGTCGAGATGAACGTGCTCTATGATTTAGAGCAATCAGATCTGGGCCGAAGTGCTACTCAAAAAATAATCGTAAATTTTCTAAGCAGTTTTTTTTTTTAGTAGTCTTTTTTATGAGTCCCTTTGGTTAAATTTAAAAGGTGTCGGTGGCTTAAGGTTTGAAAGAGTCATTTTTTGCGACTCTTATTCTTTCATTAAAGGCAGTGGTTTAAAAAATGGATCGGTGGCTCGGATCGGGCACCACCCCAAAAACCCATCTGGATCGATGGATCGGCGATTCGAATCGGAAATCGGCCGAATCTGTTGGATTAAGCTGTAAAAAAAATATAAAAAAATTATTAAAATTTATTATAAATGTTGGTTTTTAGGAATCCAATAAGAAATCGGGGTACTATATTATTAATTTTTATTTTTTTCATCAATATGTGAATATTGAGATATTTTTTTTCTGTATGAACTTATTTTAACCATTAAATTACATCACACAACATAAAAATCATAGAACTATCATGGATGAAGTATATAATCATACATGAACTATAATAAAGAATCTTTTTTTTAGACGAACATTTTAGTTTTTTTGACAAAAACCTTTTATTTTTTTACAAGAAATGTTTGTCGTATTACATTTTTTTTAGCAAGAAACTTTTTTTTTGACAAAAAATACTTGTTGTATTATTTTTTTTTATAAGAACTTTTTTTTTTGACAATAACTTTTTATTACTTTTTCTTTTTTGACAAAAACCTTTTATTTTTTTGACAAAAAAAAGGAAAATAATTGATACGAACCCTTAATTTTTTTTTATAAGAAACTTTTTATTTTATTGATAAGAAAAAAACTTGACAAAAAGCAAAATTGATAAAAAAAAAAACCTTTCATTTTTTTTATAAGAAAAAAATTTGACAAAAAGCGAAATTGATAAAAAAACCTTTCATTTTTTTCTTATGACAAAAATACTTGTTCTATTATTATTTTTTTATAAGAACTTTTTTTTTTTTGACAATAACTTTTTATTAATTTTTTTGTTTTTGACAAAAAATTTATATTTTTTTGAAAAAAAAAGAAAAATTGATAAGAAAAATAATTGATAAGAACCTTTTATTTTTTTTTATAAGAAAATTTTTATTTTATGGATAAGAAAAAAATTTGACAAAATGCGAACTTGATAAAAAAACCTTTCATTTTTTTGATAATAAAAAATTTTGACAAAAAGCGAAATTGATAAAAAAAAACCTTTCATTTTTTTTATAAAAAAAAATTTTGACCTCAAAAAAATAAAATTGACAAGAAAAGATAAATAGTTTATAAGAGAACCCTTTTCGTCCAAAGTAGAATTGAACCCACACCCTCCATAAGCCAAAAGAAATTTATAACCAGTAAGCCAAATGCTACTTAATAGTATTAAAAATGCAAACAAAATATATAATATATTAATGTTTCGAGTTAATACCTTCACATTATCCCACATCGAAGAGGTAGAAGGGTGTTGTAGTGAATAAATACCTCTTTGTAGTTAATGAGGATAATGCGTGCGAAGTAAGGAGAGTCACGTGGCGAGGAATTTATAAAAATGCCCATTGAAGAATCGAAAATGCCCATCAAAGAATCGACGGGCCATGACGTCATGAATCATTCCATGAATCCAAGAATTGGGAGAATCATGACGTCACATGATGATTTATGGCATGGAATCTTACAGCATGGAATCGAAAATGCCCATTGAAGAATCATTGGGATGACGTCATGAATCATTCTATGAAGACGTCACATGGCGATTTACGACATGGAATCGAAAATGCCCATTGAAGAATCATTGGGATGACGTCATGAAAATGGCCATTGAAGAATCATTCGGATGACATCATGAATCATTCCATGAACCCAAGAATTGGGAGAATCATGATGTCACATGGCGATTTACGGCATGGAATAAAAAATGTCCATTGAAGAATCATTGGGAGAATCATGACATCACATGACGATTTATGACATGGAATCGAAAATGCCCATTGAATAATCATTGGGAGAATCATGGACGTCGATTCCATGCCCCATTGAAGAATCATTGGGAGAATCATGACGTCACATGTCGATTTATGGCATGGAATCGAAAATGCCCATTGAAGAATCATTTGGGAGAATCATGGCCCATTAAAGAATCATTGGGAGAGCCATGGACGTCACATGGCGATTTACGGCATGGAATCGAAAATGCCCATTGAAGAGTCAGCGGGCCATAACGTCATGAATCGAAGAATCGGCTCATGAATCGAAGAATTAGGAAAATCATGACGTCCATGCGAATTACGATATGAAATCGAAAATGCCCATTGAAGAATCAGCGGGCCATGACGTCATGAATCATTCCATGAATCGAAGAATTGGGACAATCATGATGTCACATGGAGATTTATGGCATGGAATCGAAAATGCCCATTGAAGAATCATTGGGGGAATCGAAAATGCCCATTGAAGAATCATTGGGAGAATCATGACGTCACATGGCGATTTACGATATGGAACGAAATGCCCATTGAAGAATCATTGGGAGAATCATGGACGTCGATTCCATGCCCATTGAAGAATCATTGGAAGAATCATGGACATCACATGGCGATTTACGACATGGAATCGAAAATGCCCATTGAAGAATCAGCGGGCCATGACATCATGAATCGAAGAATCGGCTCATGAATCGAAGAATTAGGAAAATCATCACGTCCATGCGATTTACGGCATGGAATCGAAATTGCCCATTGAAGAATCAACGGGCCATGACGTCATGAATGAAAGAATCGGCGGGCCATGATATCTTCATGACATCATGGAATCATCGACGGGCCATAACGTCATGAATTGAAGAATCGGCGGGCCATGACATCATGAATCGAAGAATTGGGAGAATCATGATGTCATGGAATAAAAAATGCCCATTGAAGAATTGGCGGGCAGGCCATGACGCCATGAATCGAAGAATTGAGAGAATCATGACGTTATAGAATCATCGGCGGGCCATGACGTCTTCATGATGTCATGAATCGAAGCATTAGGAGAATCATGACGTTATGGAATCATCGACGGGCCATGACGTCTTCATGACGTCATGAATCGAAGAATTGGGAGAATCATGACGTCATGAAATCATCGGTTCTTCTGTAGAACCGGGCGATTTTTGATATTTCACTGGAACCGGCCGGTTCCACCGGTTCTCGAGTCGAATCGGACCAGTTCCCTAGTCAAATCGAATTGGTTTCGGTTCGACTCGTCGACTTTTGAATCACTAATTAAAAAGATAAGCACGCTTTTTTTTGTTGGCATTAGTTTTAGGTAGGTTGCTCTTATATAGAATAAGGCATATCATTTTTGGGGACGTGGCAAGGATAGTTTTCTAAGGAATAAGTGTATAAGGAGGATGCCAATTGTAATATTTTTTTTCAGAGTGAATGTAGACTGATATGAAAACACGTAATGTGGAGAGAGAGAGAGAGAGAGAGAGAGCCTTTACGTGGTTTTTTTTTTCTTTTTTCTCTTTGTTCTCGTGGTGTGTGGCATAACTACTCTTGTTTCCTAGTTTTGGGACTTTCTTCTCAATTTTTGTTTCCCTCTATAAAAACATGGATGTATTTGTCAATTGTTAGTTGTTGATAAATTTTCAACTGCCTCGGGTGGTATCAGAGCGTCAATTCTTGATAGATCGTGGTGTTTATTGACAAGGTATCAGAGCTCCTCGACGTATTCAACGGACATGTACCAAGAATAAGTCTATCCAACAAGAATGAGACCTTCAAGACATTAAGATGGAAGACTTGAAAAGACAAGTTGAGAAGTTGACCGAGCTTTTAGCGCAAAACCTAGCTCCGACACACTATAATGACAATATTGAGTCAGATGTTGTATTCAAGAGCCCGTTCTGTGCACACGCCCTGCGACGAGAGCTTTATGTTTGGGAAAGCAGATCTTGGGATTTGGGTATTAATGTAGATCTGCTGGGGTTCACACGAGGATTATAGGAGGAAGAATTTATTGATTGGACTGATATTATAGAACACATTGTCAAATATAAAGATATGAGTGTAAAAAGCTCCCCTTGAAATTCTGGCTAAGGGAACTTCTAGAAACTTTGATTTTGAGTCCTAAGGACTACATAAATCCTAGTGAACTCTAGTACACCTAGACCCAGTTTAGTTTGGTGAAAAACTTTCAAAACCTATCCCAAGCTGTAGTAGACCTCGGGAGCGTTTCAACAGTCCAAGAATCACTGAAACGGACTTAAGGATCAAAAGTTACAAGCCTCGAAAATTTATAGATAAAAAATACCCCTGTGCTTGAGCCGCATCTCACGTGATCCGATGGGCAAAGTGGGTCCAATTCCCATTTAAATTAGGATTTTTGATGCAGTTTTAAATTGGAACAACAAAAAATCAGAAAAATGTTGTAATCCTAATCAAACTACAACTAGGAGATTCGATCAACAAATTTCAACCCTACCTCTAACAAAAACCTATATATACCCGCTCTAAAATCCCAAGAAAAACAATGAAAAATCCCTAGATAATCCTTTCTAGATAATTAGGAAAAACCCTCTAGAAAATTAGGAAAAATCTTTAAAAAATTAGGAAAAATCCTAGGAAGCCTAGAAAATTAACAAATTCGTCTAAAATACCTAGTAAAATAAGAAAAATAAAAAAACCTAGAAAATTATGGAAAACCTCTAGAAAAATAGGGAAATGCCAAGAAAGCCTTAGGACAAAGCTCTTAAGCCTAAATCCTCTAAAAAACTCTCCATAATCAAGATCAAGTCCTAGGAACATATTCTCTTCGATCCAAAACTTTAAAGCAATAGTTCAAAAAAAAAGAGAGGCTTCAAAAAGTATAAATCAACTTGCGGTTCTGATGTGGTTCCAAACTCTAGGTTTCTATTAGTTGACATTGTAGTGCCTATTAGTTACCCAAATAATGTTAGTCTAGGTGCGAGAGTCGTTGACATTGTAGTGCCTAGTAGTTACCCAAATAATGTTAGTCTAGGTGCTAGAGTTCATGACAGTAGCTCAACTCTCCATTGTTTCAAGTGTAGGGGGTGGGTCACAAGGGCAGAGATTATAAGAAGGTGAATCGTCATCTTGACATAGGCAAGCAACTCATGATTGGGGAAGAGAACCTAGGTGATGTTGATTGGTATGACGATCATCTAGTTTATGATGAGAATCCAGATGAGGGTGATCTTGTCTCAAGAAATGTTAGAGAGTCCCTGGTTATTCAAATTAATTAATTTACACCCAAGCAAGTAACCCAAGAGGACTGGTTGAGGACCAATATTTTTTTATAACACCTGAACTATTGGAGATAAGGTTTGCATACTCATTATTGACAGTGGGAGTTACAAGAAAATGATCTCACAAGAAGAGGTCACATAGCTCAAGCTTAGGACCGAAAATCATCTCCAATCATACAAGCTCCCTTAGTTCAAGAAGGACAAAGAGGTACGACTATATAGTGGATGCCATGTTTCTTTTTGTTTTAAAAAGAAGTATTTTGATTATGTGTGGTGTGATCTAGTTGCTATGGATGCTTGTCATCTATTATTAGGTAGACCATGGCAATATGGCCATATAGCCATACATGAGGATCAAATATACTTTTTGGAGAGATAATAATAAAATTGTGTTGGCTCCCATGAAAGAGAAAATTACGCCTAAGCTTAAACCAAGGGAAGGTGTAAATTTACTCTCAATGACAAGCTGTATAGAGGAAGTTCAATAGATTGGGTCAATTGTTTTTCTTTTAGTGGATCATGAGGAGGATTTAGATTATACTATTTCTGACTCACCCGAGCTTTGACTGGTTATGGCTCAAGATGATGTTTGAAACTCATAACCCTAGGCATTTGTACAACTTATAAGGGTTCCGATGTGGTGTTATCCCTTGATGAGGTCGGAGTTGTGTACTTGGTAGTTGGCCAAGGGACTGGATATGACCCCTGTGTATGATGGTTAGGCCAGAGAGGACAAGGGATAAATCCTCATCATTTTCATCACACGACGTGTACACTAGATGGTCATCTGAGAAGCAGCCATCTGGATGAGGGTATGTGTTATATACATGTGTCGAAGAAAAGACTCCCTACAATACAAGATTGTGTTGGAAGGACCGATCGTGGTGATCAGCTGAAAATGTGTTATGTACATGTGTCGAAGAGATGACTCCCTACAATACAAGATTGTGTTATAAGAATATGGTATAAATATTGTATAATAAGAAAATACACCAATGGAAAGAATAGGAGTAGGGTCCCCAAACATCAGAGTGCACTAAAGAAAAATGATGGATACTTTTATTATTGTTCTGATGAAAAGGTTGAGTCAAGTGTTTTGCCAACTTGCAACTCTCATAAACAATATTCTTATTAAATTTGATATGAGAGAAGATAACAGGTAAAAGTCTAGAGTTTCAAAGAGAGCATTTTTTTAGAGTGTGGATGTCCTAACCTATAATGCCAAACATACCAAAGAGAATTTGATTAATTTATTTCACGAGGAGAAGCGGAAGTATGACAAACTGGCTGAGCTTGTAAAAAGTGAGAAGGAGCTTCACTGAAACTAATTGTGAAAAATCGACCTTTCTTACTGCCTCTCCCAATCACTTTCTCGGTTGATTGATCTTGCACCACACACCCTTTATCAGAAAAAAAACAAGAGACATATTATCAACTAACGAGCCAACATATATTAAATTAAGTGGAAGGTTGGGAACATGATGGACATTTCCAGTGGTAAGGAGACATTAGTCTTGTCTGTATAATTATGTCATTGATTAAACTTAATGTTCAAGGTAACATGAAGAGGTGACCCATTTGCAGTAAAATAAGTTATATTTACATAATGCGGTTTTATAGAAGATATACGAGAGAGTTATCCTATCAAATTATTTAATGTTCCTGAGTCTATGATCCAATTATTTCATAAAAAAAATTGAGTTACCTGAAAATTCCATGGCAGCTAAAACCTGAGCAAGTTGTTGGAGTGTAGTTGAGTTAATGGAGTGAAGATTTGACATGGATACAGGGGTACAAATGTGCAGGCAGAATGGGAGTGAGGTGAACTTGCATCATCCATGCTGGTGGGACTAGGAATATAGGCGACCGCAACCCATTGAGTCTAACTAGGTACAAAAGGCTTCACACGTTCCTAAAGGAATTTTCGACAATCATTAATTATATGCCCTAGCTTCTCACAGTAAATGCAAAAAAATTGCTTCTTGCATCGATCAGCCATGTGTCTTTTTGTTTGCATATATTTACATTGCACTTGGACATAGTTGGCATCC
Source organism: Amborella trichopoda (assembly GCF_054954075.1). NCBI lineage: Eukaryota > Viridiplantae > Streptophyta > Magnoliopsida > Amborellales > Amborellaceae > Amborella > Amborella trichopoda. The sequence goes on from NC_142344.1 coordinate 3,512,762, forward strand.
TTGTTAGGGCATCTAGAAATGACTAAGGCTACATCAGTGAATTCTTTCATATCCATAATTATCTATATCAAAATCATTAATTTTTAGAATTTTCCATATGTTTGAACAACATTTCTAGCTAGATTTGAGCCTAATCAATCATGTAGAAATTGCAAGTAAAAGCTAATTGTATTAAATGATACTATTAATCTTTGGTACAGGGAGTCATAATCATTATAGTGATGTGAAATATGAAATCTGATGACCTAAAATGTGTCATTGAATTCAAAAGTTTTGGACTTGAACTCGTTAGAAATGATTCCTCCAGCCACTCAATTTTACATCTAATGACGAAAATTGATTTCTTGTACCAAGGATGAATGACATATCTGTATGCATCTCATAGTGTTAAGGATTCAATTTATATATAGCATCTTTTTGACAAATAATTTATATATAGCGTCCACCTTAAACAAAGTACCAAGCCTCTTCAAACTCTTGAAACATGTCAAAAACTTTATAGGGGCCAATGAATCTTTTTTGACATTTAATTATAAAATTTAAAGATTAAAAAATAGTGAAGATAACTTATATCTATAGCCACTTTTAAATTTTGAGAATCGACGATCTATAATGTGTTACTAAATAAATTATTTGTTATAATGTGTTACTAAATAAACTATTTGTTATACTGTATTACTAAATAAACTATTTGTAGGACTTACACCTTGTACAAACTTGTTTCATGAGGTACCCCTAAGTAATTAAGCAAGCGATCATAAAAGGGAATCATATGCCAAATTTTGCGGGAATCCTACAATTTTAAATTAAAAGCACTAAGGGCAGTTTGGATATCATAGCCACAAGAAGGGGCACTTTGTTAACAGAATGCTACAAATTCACATCTCATGAAGCTTCCACACACCAGAGTGAGGATGGGGAGGCAAGTGCTGATACTATGTGGAGATTTCATGGAAGATTACGAGGTTGATTACCCATGAAAATTACATTTGTTTTTACGATTATTAGTGCACTAATCATACTTAACTCTCTTATGAGTGTTCATTTGGTGGGAGTATTGACCCTTTGGATGGGATATTTTTCGCTACTTGTTCATCTGGGGTCTGTTATTTGAAGTATTTATTGCAATTTAATGGATTTAGAGGCCTGATTTTCGATGGATTATTGTGTAATTTTGATGGGGTTTTTCAGGTTATGGTTCCCTTTCAGGCCTTGCAGGCCTTTGGGGTTTCTGTGGACTCTGTTTGCCCTGGAAAGAAAGCAGGTGAGGCATGCACCACTGCAGTTCATGAGCGTCTTCCCCATGAACAGGTTAGTGGGTTATTATTTTTTAAAGTAATTTTTTATTTGATAATTATTTTTATGAAAATTAGCTTCCATGTATCTTATATTAACTGGTAGTCTATTAGTAAATTTTTTATACTTAACCAGCAATTTCAGTCTCTATTACGCTCGAAATTTTCTTGGTCTATTGTGTGTAACAATTGAGTTTAGTTGCGAAAAATGATGTTGCGAAGTGGTGGTTGAATATGTTTCCGAAATCAAGATGCAGCTAAAGATGGACCATTTAACGTTTTACCCATATAAATTGATTTAATTTTAAGAGTTCCATCAAAATACACATGCTCATGAGGTGAAGTAGGTTTAAAAGGGTAGAATGTTTAATGATTGATAAGTTAGGTGTATTTTGATAAATTTCCCTTTTGGAAGTCATCGCAAAATGCATCTTTAGATGTATGTTCGAAATACTGGGAAGTTATTACCCCAGAAAAAAGGATATTCAGAAATCAGAAGTATATAAAATGCCCGCTGATGTTTGAGTTGGGCTAACCAAAAAACAATTAATAAATAATATATCAACAGGGGTTTGATTAATTCTGATCATTTGTTTTCCTGATATTGCAGTTTTTTATTTGAATTAGTGAAAAAAACTGAAAGGTGAGGTGGATAGAGAAAACCCATGTCACTTTAGAGAGGTTATATAAAATAAACAGTACTGGAAATAGTTTATGATTATACAAATCCATTAAGGACTTGCTAACTCAAAGCCTGATGATGATGTGAAATGAGATTTGGTTTATATTTCAAGTGACAATTTTAATAAGGCTATCGGATTTAATGTGCAGGATTATTTCTAATCGGGTCTCATTCTGCAAATAAGTTTTTAATATGACTAAAGCTGAGGACTTCTTTTGTGGGTGGTAGTGGATTTCTTGACCACTATCTTCTTCAGATTGAACCTTGGCCTCTTTCCTTAGTGGCTAGGGTTGCAGCGTTAGGGGCCTGACTTCGGACTTGTCTCTTCCCCTCCCTACCCCAAGAAGAAAGAAGAAATTCAAAACAGAAACTCCTCTAGTCATAGAATTTAGTTAGTTAATTGGTCCAGCCAACTCCCTACTATGTCAATGATTTTCTCAAACCTCCTCATTGGCATCATTAAACAAGACGGCTTCCTCCTTTGTCTGCTTTCATCTCTTCCAGTGAATGTAACAAATCAGTCAGTCGGGATCAACTCAAAGTTATTCGTAAAACATCTGGTTCTTTGTACTGCAAATTAGCGAACAATGTGTATTGGAAATCGGATAACAGTGGAAATTGTCGATTGAGCTAAATAAAGCTAAAATTGGAGCTGGACTGTCCTGAGAAATGAAAGGCCTAATCTTTGGGGTTTTCATTATATAAAAGATTTACGGTGTTTTTCGCCTGATCATTATCATCATTTTAGCCTTTTTCCCCATTAATTGGGTCGGCTACATGAATCGCGGTTATCCATTCTGTTCTATTAAAGGTCATATCCTCAGTGAGGTCATAAGTCCTCATATCTTTTTGAACTATTTCCAACTTTGTCTTTCAGGCTCTACCCCTTGCCCTTTTCAGTCCTTCTACTTGAATTAACTCGCACCTCCTAACAGGTGCTTACTTGGTCGGCGCCATATATGGCCAGCCCACCTAAGTCTACTCTATCTCATTTTATCGCCTATGGGTGTCATGCCTAAATTCTCTCGAATAGATTCATTTCGAATTCTATCCTGTCTTGTCTTGCCACTCATCCATGCTGTTTTTCTCTTGATAAGGAGCTTAAATCTCAAAATATTTAGCTACTCAATTGTTGGACCTTCAGTACATTTGAAACTTGATAAGTGTGGAAATTGGCAACTGACACAAATCAAAATTGAAATTGAAGCCTAACAAGTTTGAGAATAAGAGAAGCCATTTCTTCAAAGGATATATGGGGTTTTCATTACAGAAATGGATATGTGGTGTTTTTTCTTTATCATCTTTTTTTTTTGAAAGTTAATTCTTACATCACTTTCTTCTTGCAGATATCCTTGTCTCAGATCACTCTCTTTTTGCAGCTAGCTGATCACATATTGTCTAAATTTCTATTTTTTCTTATTTTATTGGGACTGTGTAAGCTGGCAATATGGTTACTATGATGACTTCCATGAGATTGGACTATGCTGCTCAATACAACTAAGAGTCTTTTATCAATGCAAATGTTTACGGGATGCAATATTTTTTATCATACTGCTTAGGTTTTATGTCCTTGATAAGAGCTGCATGATCAATATCCCATACATCCATTGCTTCTTTTATGAATTCTTCACTCTGAAATGAAATGTTGGACTGTGATGGTGTGAGAGAGGGACCCACCAATGGGTTCATGTGGAATTCTGGTGGTTCCACTATCTCTTCATCACTGTTCATCATCTTACCTAATGATAGCAACCCAAAAATGTACTTTCTCAGAAATTAATCATACCCTAACATCGCCATGTTTGCAGACATATCGTGAGTCTCGGGGCCACAATTTTACCCTGAATGCCACTTTTGACGACATTGAAGCAAGCAAGTATGATGGGCTAGTAATTCCTGGTGGGCGTGCACCTGAGTATCTTTCAATGAACGAATCAGTGCTTAAATTGGTTTGTAAATTTTCAGAATCAGGAAAGCCAATAGCCTCTATATGCCATGGCCAGTTGATTTTGGCAGCTGCTGATGTGTTGAGGGGAAAAAAATGCACTGCTTATCCTGCAGTGAAGCCAGTAGCTGTGGCTGCTGGTGCACAATGGGTGGAACCTGAATCAATGGCAGCTTGTGTTATTGATGGTAATTTGATAACAGGGGCTACTTATATGGGCCATCCTGAGTTCATCCGGCTCTTTGTGCAGGCACTTGGGGGAACCATAACTGGTTCAGACAAAAATATTTTGTTCCTCTGTGGGGTATGTATTGATTATGTTGTGTGTTTGTGTGTGTGTGTGCATGCGTGTGTGTGCGCGTGTATGTGTGTGTGAGAAAGAGAGAGAGTGGGGGGGGGGGGGGTTCACATGCATATGTTCTTATCAAGACATGTGTATGTGATACATGAATAACAATTAAGGTCTGGAACTTATTTAAGGGTGATGAATAGATGAGCTACAGATGAAGAATAGTCTTCTAGTTAGCAGTGTATTTTCACGTTCATCATAGTGAGAAATCATAATTCAGAGTGGTGAGGATGCGAGCAGTTCCATATTTCTTATATTGCTTAAACTAACCACGGATACGTTCATTGGCATGCACGATTTTGTTTTTTCATGCATTCTTACATGTGGGTATTTAACATTCTATCCATCCGTCCATGTATCCATTACCTCTTATCTATTTATCCATCCACTCATATTGCATCCATCTAACCCCACAACAGAAAAAAACCAATGGATGTGTGCATGCATGCACATGTACACACATTACAACCAGTGTTCTTTGGTTGTCTAGACATGGAAGTGTAGAGTTTCTCCCTCAGTAATATTTACCCTACTTAAGATGCATTCCTGTTTCGAAAAGGCTACTATCCAACATTATTTACTTATTTCATTTTGTCTAGAATGACTCAACTTATTCCTCTGATTGCATAAATGAGCCACATAGAAGCTTGAAATTCCCAGTCAAAATGTTCCCTCAAAAAAAAAAAAAGAAAAAAGAAGAAGAAGAAGTTGCAAATCCCCTAATAAACAAATAGATACTCGATCTTTCAGGAAGGACCGAGGACCAACATGCTCCTGAATTTGATGATGATGACCCAAGTTTTTCATAATGATTAACCTTCTAGTTATTCCGAAAATACTAAAAGGACCATTTTTCTTTTCTTTTTTAAATTTATACTAGTCTTCTGCTTTGTCATACTATTCCTTCTGCGTTCCTTCTGACTTTTTTAACTTGCAAAATGCATGTCATTGGATTGAGTTGAAAAGGTTGCTCATTCACGACAAGAGCTGCTAATTCTATGTTTTTCTTATTTTTTATTCTTGTTTAAATGTTGATGTTGTAAGACAAATGTGATTAGTAGCTTATTTGTCATTTGATTAACAGCCTTACATCTATGCTAAACCTACTTTTCTCTCTCTCTCTCTCTCTCTCTCTCTCTCTCTCTTTCATATTTGGGGCGAACTCCAATTTCCTTGGACAGGACTACATGGAAGACTATGAGGTGATAGTGCCATTCCAATCTCTCGAAGCTCTTGGTTGCAAGGTTGATGCAATCTGTCCATCCAAAAAACCTGGCGAGACTTGCCCAACTGCCATCCATGATTTCGAAGGTCAGCAAACTTACAGTGAGAAACCTGGCCATCAATTCACTCTCAATGCAAGCTTTGAAGATGCATTGGCTTCCTATTCAAGTTATCATGGCCTTGTTATACCGGGAGGACGCGCACCTGAATATCTTGCTCTTCATGATGCCATATTGGGTTTGGTGAATCAGTTTATGAAGGACAAGAAGCCAGTCGCTTCAATATGCCATGGCCAACAGATACTAGCAGCTGCTGGTGTGCTCAAGGTATAATTCTGTCAAATTATTTTTGTGACGTGAATAGCATATTCCAACGAACTGTTGTATATGGTGATCCATGCTATATCCACTGTCCGTTCCTATTAATAGATGGTTGAGAGGTCCACTTGCCTCTATGAACATCTGTGCTGGACCCACGATGGGTAATCTTCAGCCAATTGTTGGTGGGGACAGATGATTGAGTAGCCTTGGGGGCACCATAACATATTGTACTGGATTATGATATACTTTCAATCAATAGTTTACTATTACCTGTAAGTGGTTGTGTTCTAGAGTGCTTTCCTTGAAGAATGTAATGCTAATGGATCTTGACTGGTGGGGCTGGTCTTGCTTTTTCCAATTTTCTTTTATACGGATAGCCCTTCCGCATGAGGTTTAAACTGGGCTTGAAACACTAAGAAGCTCAAGTGCTTCTGCCTAGGTGAAAACTGAGGAACAACAATTTCAGAGCTTGGACCAGCAATGAAACTATAAAAAATAAAAGGGCCCAAGGATAGTAGCATTGCAACTTTTGGTGGATAATTCAGCCAGAGCTGAAAGCTTAGTTCTTAGATAAAATGATACTCAAATTCTTTGTTAGCCTGGCATCAACATAGAACATATCTCACTTGAACTTCCAAGGTTGAGAATTCATAAATGGCATCTGCCAAATCCTAACAAATATTTTGATTTTTAACAAAATCCAAGCTGGCACCATACTTCACATAATACTATCACCACCACCACCACCACCACCAATACCACCGCTACCACCGCCATCATTTAACATAAACAAAAAGGAAACCTTTGGATCTGTGCACAGATATAGTTGATATATCTATGGAGACCCATAGTTGTCTGATCTTGGTTTGATAGTTGGGATTGAGTAAAAAACAATGTCATATGCTAGCTCTAGTTGAGTCTGGCATACTAATTGATGCATGACATATTTGTCTGCTCTCTCTCAGTAGTCCAATCAAAGAACAGATGGCTGGATGTCTCCAGACATGCCAATTTTGTCTCAAGATGCATGAAAGCTCTCCTTGGACAAAACGTCATCATTATCATTGCCGCCAGCATCACGACAATCACCATTCACCACTAGTACCACCAACAATACCATCATCATAATAAAGACCACATCATTATCTTATTGTACTTATATCCTACTTCCAGGGAAAGAAGTGTACCGCATACCCTGCAGTGAAGCTTAATGTGGTGCTCGGAGGCGGTGAGTGGATGGAACCCGAGCCAATAGATCGATGCTTCACTGATGGTAATCTAGTGACTGGGGCAGCTTGGCCTGGGCACCCTGAGTTCATTTCTCATTTGATGGCATTGCTTGGTATAAAGGTCACTTTTTGACTAATGTATGCATGTACATGTGTGTTTGCTTGTTGCATGGTGAAGTGTTGTGTGTTCAGAAGTTGATGAGAACTAATAAAACAGCTTCGAAGGTTAGCCATAACCTTATTATGTCTACTTTTAGGCGAAGAGCTTAATGCAGTATAAAGTATGAGATGGTTTTGTTTTTGCCTTTTTATTACGAGGCATATCTTCTTACAAAGAAGGTTATGGGACAGGGGTGGGTATGTTGTATGCATATACTAGGGGCATGCGTTAGGTGGTCTGGCAGTCCACCATGGTGCCCGAACAACTTAGGGGAATTTGATTTCTTTGATCTGAAAGTTTTTGGTTGATCTTTAATTTATATATATTAATCTACCATGGCAACAGCTTAAATGAGTTCTTAAAATACTAGATCTATGTCTCTCAAATGGGAGCTTACTTTTTGAAGAGAGATTTCTTGAGCTAAAAAATAGTTCTTTTTAGAGAAATTGATCTTGAGGGTGGCTACAAGGGTGAAATTGATTTTGGCATATTGGTCATGGTGGTAGAGCTGTAACATAACTTCAGGAATTCCAATCCATTAACATGTAATTTGGAACTGAAAACTTTTCATATTTGATGAAGGCAAAAGTAGCTTGTTCCTGTTGTACACATTGTGCTCACTCCTCCGTTACAGTACTTCTAAGAAATTCCAATTTCAAACTTTTGAATCCACTTCAAACTCACTGGTGTTCAGAAAATTAGGATTTTGAGTTCTTAAACAGTCTATAATTGGATAGTTTTTGTTCAATTTCAGTTATTTATTTAAAGGTAAGATTTGTGGCCTTAAACAATAAAAAATTAAGGTGCACTTCAAAACAATGTTGATAGATACCGTTTTAGTGCTGGAAGCCATGCCATGGCATAAAAATTTGTTGTTATCTTGAATTATGAAATTTAAAGCTAAAAAAAAAAAAAATGTAGTTCGAGCAAATTTATAAACAATTAAAGTTTTGAAAATGAACTGCCCATATAAGGCATTATTAGATGCACACTATTTTATGATTTGAGTTTTTTTTTTTTTTTTCCCCTTATATCTGTACATTTCGAGTTCGAGGGGTTTTCAACTTCAGGGCAACATTTTCTATGGGTTTTGAGGTAAGCTTTATAACTTATATAAATTTTTTCCCTAACTCTAGACTTTGGTAAAAAATACGACTTTAGATGTGATATTTTAAGTAGTTCATGATGTGGCACCATGTACCTTTTGCATGTACCTCTATGGCTCGTGACAGATAAGATGGGAGTACCGTTGGAGTTGATTGAATTTTCATATGCTCTCATAAGAGAGAGAGAGAGAGAGCGTGGGCATTGAAGATGTATTTCTTTCAGCGCACACAGTATTCCTTGGGCCATTGCTTTATTACAATTTATAAAATTATACTTTACAAAGAATATGCTGATGTGGGGTTCAGTCTCACGTTGATTTCATGCAAGGATTTTTCATTTATTTGATTTTCGAAAGTATGTAGGTGTGGGGTTCAGTCTCACGTTGATTTCACACAAGGATTGTTGATTTCATACAAGGATTTTTTATTTATTTGATTTTGGAAAGTATCTAGGTGTACTTTTGTGTTAAAGATCTAATACAAGAACACCTAGGCGTGAGAATCTTTTATTACATCACATGAGACTTATGGCTTTTTAGGGTGTAGAAAATAATAAATAGTTTGAAAAAATGGGAGACCCACAGTATAAAAAGGGAAAAGTTTCTATACTTTCCCTACAGCATAGAAGATCTATGCTTCTCCTATCCTCCAGCCGTCCAATTTTGATCAAGAGAGCCATTTATCGTTTGATCATAAATTTGACATTTGAAAGTATTTTATTTTTAATTTTTTTTTATACAATTGTATGAATATGAAATTTGGTATGTGTCACTTTCTCATTGGGTCACAGCTATAAAAAAATATTAAAAATAATTGTTCGATAAAATATAATGACCAAAATACCCCTTGAAACTTTCAAGGGTATTTTGGTCAGTTTATTTTATTAGAAATATTTGTTTTATATTTTTCGCTATTGAACGTACAAATTGTGGTGTTAAAATAGTTTGTAGAAAAAATATTAAAAATAAAATAGTGTAGAGATGTGACATTGCGATTGGAGCAATCATAGCCCTTCATTCAGAATGGACGGATGGATAAGGGGAAGTATATAAGTTTTATGTTGTAGGAGAAGCATAGAAAGCTTGTCCGGTATAAAATTGCTTGATTTATGGTGGAGAATGAGTTTTTGAAAGAGAAAACACAAAAGAAAAACAAGCACCTATACAAAATTCTTGTAGAGAGTTTGTTTCTAAGATTTTTCTGGAGGGATAGGAAGAAAAAAAGAGAACTTTAAACCCAAATAAATAAAAGGCTTGGGAAGATATGTGAGTTTTTGGGAATAGGGGTGGGGCACATGTGGTTAGGGGGGCGGATGCTTCAACATATGTTCCTGCCCTCCATTCCCAATATTAACATATCAAAAAAGAAAAGAAAAAGATATACATTTTTTTTCTTTTAGTGTTTATGGATTTAATCTGCCCTATAGTTTCTCTTCTCACATTGTCTTTTACATATAATAGTGTTTTCTGTTTTCTTTTTATTTTTCTTTGGATTGCTATGTATCATTATAGGAAAATTTTTATATGAAGTTGACACTTTAAAATATAGAGATAAGGTACACCTCTAAAATCATTCGAAAAGGTTGTTTTGATTTTTGAAAAACATCTAATTGATCATCTCAACATTGAGATGTATAGATATGAAGAAAAAAAGAGATTTCAAGTCCTAAAAAAAGTACATCTAGCAATATATTATATGGATAGTCTATTTTCAAGATCTTTATGTATTTATAGATCAATGTGAACTATTTTTAGAGTTTAAAGTTTATTATTATTATTGTTATTTGACAAAACTTATGAACTTTATTAATGAATCCTTACGAAAATGAGATACATAAGAGGAAATAGAAAGAGAAGTTGGAGATGCTCCTCTTTTAGCTAGACAGTCTGCTAAAGAATTCACTTTCCTATAAACATGAAGAAAGGTGATAGATAATGGTTCCACTAAATCCATAATATGAAGCCAACACGACCTTAACTCTTACGGAACCCGACACTCCCTACTGCACCATTGAATGACATTCATAGAATCACCCTTGATCATACATGCATTGCCAATGTTTCTAGCTGTAAAGATCTTCAACCCTTCAAGAGCAGCTAGAAGCTCTGCATGATTTGCAGTTGCTATACCAACAGGCCTTGCAAAGGTAAAAATCACCTCATCAAATGCATCACACATCACCCCTCCTATGCATCCCCGGATTCCCAAGGGATTGCGCAATGAAAGTCGAGATAAAAAAATATCAAAAAATATATTAGCAAAAAAAAAATCCAATATCATGACTCTAGTCATATAATGTTTATAACTTGAAATATCCATCACTATTTCTATCTCCTAGTAAATTAGGTAAAAAATATCACGGTTAATGTTATCTACATGAAACCATGAAACAATAAAAATTGTCAATGTACAATATATTTTTTTTATAAACTTTAAATAAATAACAAAAAATATTCATAAATGAAACAATAACGTAATAGTATAAGAAAAAAAAACATAAAAGAGACACAATAGAAAAGTAACATATAATGAGAAGATGATAGAGACACACTTGATTGCAAGAAGACGAACCGGTAGATAGAGAAAAAAATACATCAAAAATTTTAGATATAAAAATATGGACTGTGGTTTTTTATGTAAAAATTTTAGATATGAAATAGCGGCAGTAATTAATAGAGTAAAAGTGTAGATTAAAGACATCCAAAATTCGTAGGTAGGTAATAGTATGAATATGTGCGCGTATGCACTCCACGGTAAGGATGAAGGCCAATGAAAACGAGGTAGGTTTTCATTGAAAATAGGGCAAGGCCAATGACAATAGCATATCTCTCATCTCCAAGAAATTATTTCTTACTCTCTTGTTATTTCCTCTCTCTCTGCATACCTCCCTGTCATGTCCTCACCCTTTCTCTCTCTATATCTCTTGGATTATGAACACACTGACTTAGTTAGGCTAGGAAAAAGAATTTTTTTAGGATAAACATTTTAGTTTCTAAAATCCTCTTAAAGATAAGTACGATTTAAATAACTTTTAGAGTTTTTTCGGAATCTTCCTATTATTTTAAGTTTTTTTTCTCTTCCCCTAGAGATAACTATGTACCTTTATCTATCGCATAAAATTTTAAGTGATTTGGATTTGTAGAAAAAAAATTAAAATTCAAACACTATCATCCATCAGTGATCGTCAGATCGGTCCAGATTTAGTCTGAGCCGTTGGGCTCATTTTTACTTGTTGAGCCTACTGGCTCACATGATCATTTTCCTATATATATACCACCTCTCTTAGTCTCTCTTCCTAAAATAGGACCACACAACTTTATGTCTCTCTCCTCTTAGAGATAGGTAACTATCCTACAATCTATATAGGATTATAGAAATAAAAATAGATTTCCTACTTTGACTTAATAATGTAGTATAGATTACTAGAAATAAAAATAGATTTCCTCCCATCCTGAGAAATTTGGACACCAAAATTGCGATCTTATGACAAAATTTAGAGGTGCATCTTAATTTGATCGTTTCAAATTGTAATCTTATGCAAAACTACACCCATCATAATATTTCTAGGGTGTGGTTTCTATAAGGTTGCAACCTTAAACAATCCAATTAAGGCGCACCTCCAAATTTTATCATAACATGTAATTTTTGGTGTAAAAAATTATGAACAATATCTCAAAATCTATTTTCATATCTAATTATAAAATGTTAACTCCAAAAATGGTTAAAATCAAATAGATCTATAAACATATGAAAATCTTGGAAATGGACGGTCTAGATAATGTGTTGCAAGATGTACTATTTCTGAGACTCAAAATATTTGTTTTGTTCATATTCATACATCCCGATGTCGAGATGATCAATTAGAGGGTTTGTCAACATTAAAACAATATTTTCCAATGGATTTTGGAGGTGCATCTTTAATTCTACATTTTAAGGTTGCAAACTTATATAAATTTTGTCCTTACTTTAATTCATTTTCACACATAGAAAAAGAGGTGGTCAAGTTCACAACAAAGCGTAGACCTCTTCTGATCAAATTTTGCTCTTTTGATCAGATGAGATATTGTTCTCTTTTCAATACCAAGCTTGAGAGAATGCCCTCCTCCCAAATGTCCTCTTGTATGCTAATTCTAGCATGCATGCCTACTGCATTTCTCTACTTAATAATAATAATAATAATATGAGACTATTTGGGAGTGGGGTTGGGACATGGTGTTAATTGTTAAACTTCTTAATCCTCCAGAAAAATCGTTGTGTATTAACTAATCATCAAGAATATGCAGAGTCCTCTATACATATAGGGCTAATCAGTTATTGATAATAATGAACTAATTTAGGCTTATCAAGAGAGTGTTAATCAGTTATCAAGAGAGATATCTACATCAAATACAAGATAAACTTAAAATTAAAAACTATCCTCAGCTATCTATATCTCCTCGACTATCTCTACACTCCCCCTTAAACTGAGGTTGGGTGAACATCATCAGTTTGTCAATGAGATAGTCATGACGAGCACGAGTCATTGCCTTGGTAAAGATATCTGTAAGTTGTTGTTGGGAGGTAATATATGGGAGTGTAACTTCTCCGGCCAGAAACTTGTCACAAATGAAATGACAATCAACTTCTATATGCTCTGTGCGGTCATGAAACATTGGATTTGACGCAATACGTATGACGCTTATATTATCAGCATACAATGGTGTAGGAGTTTGATGAAGAATATTGAGGTCTTGTAAAAAGCCTCTCAACCAAGTAATTTCACTGCAAGCTGAGGACATTGCTCGGTATTTGGCTTTTGCAGAAGATTTAGACAGTTTGTTATTTCTTACATTTCCATGGGATGAGAGAATCTCCAAGAAAAATACAACACCCAGTGGTTGAGTGTCTAGTATCGGGGCATCCTGCCCAATATGTATTAGCATAGGCTCGTAACTGGAGAGAAGAGTTAGAAGAGAATAATAAACCTCTATGATATGTACCTCGTAGATAACGAATAATACAATGGACAGGAAAGAGGTGGATGCGACGAGGATCAGCAACAAATTGGTTAACGACCTGAACTACATGAGAAATATCTGGACGAGTTATAGTGAGATAAAGGAAACTCCCAACCAGTTGTCTATAAAGAGTAAGATCCGGAAGTTTGTCGTCATCATCCTTTATATGTTTTACATTTACCTCCATTGGTATATCCACTCGTTTCTCATCAGATAAGTTGGCCAGTTTGATCAAGTCTTTGGTGTACTTCTTCTGGTTAACTATGTATCTATTAAAGGAATAATGAATCTACAGCCCAATAAAATAAGTTAACGGACCCAAATCTTTCATTTTGAATGATTGATTGAGAATCTCTTTCAAGTGTCTGATATTATTCAGGTTGTCTCGTGTGATAAGAATATCATCAACATATAAGAGAAGAATTGTTACTCCTGAAGAACAATGATGAGTAAATAGCAAATAGTCATGAGCATTTTGTTTCAACCCAGCATGCAGAACGACCTGTCGAAGTCGTTCAAACCAAGCTCTTAGAGCTTGTTTTAAACCATACAAGGACTTTTTCAAATGATATACCATAGATTTATCATTGCAATAACCAGGAGGATGTCGCATACATAATGTCTCTTTCAAATGTCCACGGAGAAATGCAGTCCACTGACGAATAGCAGAGAGGGCAATTACAGTTCGTACAGTAGTCATTTTAACAACAGGAGCAAACGTTTCATCATAGCCTATGCCATACACCTGTTGTAACCATGTGCAACTAATCGTGCTTTATATCGCTCGATCATTCTATCAGATTTAAGCTTTACAGAAAAGACCCATTTACTGCCAATAATAGATGTGTGAGGAGAACACGGAACAAGATCCCAAGTATCATTTTCCAACAAGGCACTGATTTCTGCATCCATTGCATCTTTCCAATAAGGCATAGTTAAGGCTTGCTGGTAGGAGGGAGGAATATCCATCGAATCTAAAAGGGAAAATAATGATCTAGGGAGTAAACAAATATCTAGGTCTTTAAAAGGAACCCCAATCGTATCAAGAAAAATAAACAAAGCTCTAGGCTGTGATGAAAAGTCAAAATCATCAAGGGAGAAACCATATCGATCAGGTGCGTGAGGTACATGTGAAGAACGTCTTAGCTAAGTAGAGCTATCAATAGTAGTAAGAAAATAATCACTTACAGGTAAGGTGGAGGTTGGACCTTGCTCTGGTTGGTGAGATGGAGTGTGCGTGGATTGGGATTGTTGGCCTTGCTATTGACGTACTAAAAGGTGTGATGATTTATCAATGAGAAAATATGGAAAGAAAGGATAGAGGACCTTGATGATTTTCAATTGAAGAGTAATAAAAAATACTTTCCAAAAAAACAACATTGCGAGAAATACGTATATGGCGAGCTGTTGGATCATAACATAGAATCCCCTTTTGGGCGGAACAATAACCCACAAAAACGCAAGTGACTGCTTGAATCAAGAATTTTGTTCGTTCATGCGGTGGAAGATGAACGAAACATACACTCGTAAAAACATGCAAAAGTGAATAATCAGGATGAACATAAAATAATGAATAATATGGAGATTGTTTATGCAAAACCAAGGATGGGAGGCGATTTATGAGACAAACAGTTGTTGATGCAGCTTCAACCCAAAAACTATGAGGAATATGAGAGTCATGCATAAGGGTCCTCACAACTTCTAAGATATGACGGTTTTTCCTTTCAGCTATGACATTCTGTTGTGGAGTATATGGACAAGTTTTCTGTGATTGAATACCATGTGTTTTCAAAAAGTCTTGCAAATCATTTGATAAATATTTCCCCCCCCCCTCAGAGTCTGACCGTAAGATTTTTACTTTGGTATTAAATTGAGTTGCAATCATGGACAAAAAAGTTTTAAAATAGAAGAACACTTTTGATTTATGACGCATAAAGTATATCTAGGTATAACGTGTACAATTATCAATGAACAAAACAAAATACTTATATCCTATTCTAGATAAAGTTGGAGCAGGACCCCACACATCACTATGAATGAGATGAAAATGTGCAGTTGTTTTATCTACTCGAGTCGAAAAAGGCAAATTGGTGCTTTTATTCAAAGAACAACTAATACAAGAGTTGGAGCAGGATGCCACACATCACTATGAATGGGATGAAAATGCGCAGTTGTTTTATCTACTTGAGTCGGAAAAGGCAAACTGGTGCTTTTATTCAAAGAACAACTACTATAAGATTTATTGATAGAATTCAAATCAAGTGCTTTATTGGCAATGAACCACAACGAAACAAAATATCTACGTTATTTGCATTCGGATAACCAAGTCTCCGATGCCACATATGCCATTGTTTATTGGAAAAAGAAAAATCAGAATTTGATGGAGAAAAGAAAGAAGTATCATGATTTGGTTTATCAAACTCCAAGGTAAATAAACGACCAATTCTACGCCCCTTCCTTGTCACTCTCCCAGTGCATTGGTCATGTATTAGACAACCATCACGAGAAAATTGAACATTGTAACCATCATCCTGAGTTGGCCTACAGATATTAGATTAGCAGTTAATTTAGGAACGAAGAGATCGTTACGTAAATGAAACGGTGTGCCACAGGAGATAGAAAATGAAAGATTATTAGTACCAATAATATTCAGTTTCTCCCCATTAGCGATGAGAATCTGACTATTATCGTGGTATGGTTTAGCAGATGTTGGATTTGTGTACACTCCAGTTATATGATTAAAAGCACCTGAGTCAATAAACCAAAAGGGATTTACACTAGGGGACCCATAGTGGAGAAAGCAGAAGAGATAGCTGTAGCTAACGAGTTTTGTACCGACTGACGAATATCATCTGATATCTGGGACATTGTCATGAATGGTGTTGAATGGAGGGGTCTCTACTATTAGTCCCTTGGAAGCATCATTAGCAGCTTTGTATGCCCTGTACAAAGGTCTTCGTGTATCGACAATTTTTTCTTCTTCACTGGGATGCTATATGACCATATTCTTTACACTCATAATATTGCAGCAAATAGGGATCCTTTTGTGATGGTGTTCCTCTAGCCCGTTGAGCTACAAGTACAGACTATGGTGGCTTGGGTCGTGATTTTTAGTTTCCTCACGAAGTAATTCATCAAGAATGGCATCAATATTTGCTATTTTTTTGTGATTCAAAATATTGGCTCGAATAATCTCATAGTCAGGGCACAACTTCATCAAAAACTACATCACCATCCCGCCACCATTTATGTCCATTAAGCTCTGAATGCAACAAGCACTAGTGATAGCCTTCAAGTTTACATATTCATACTCTGTCCACAAGTTCATGAAACCAGCATAATATTTCTGAATGGTTTTCTCCCCTTGACTATAGGAAAACATATCATACTCGATTTGGAAGCGTCTTGCAAGATTTGATTGTTGATAAAAATTTTCCAAATATTCCTACATTTCTTTCGCAGTATGGAAGCCTCTCATTGGCCTTCCAATAACAAAATCTACAGAGCCGATGATCCATGAGATAATTTTAGCATTGTTGATGTTCCATTGTTGGGTATCTTTAGTATTAGGCGCAGCCGATTCAGGTTCATTGTCATCAACATACCTCCACAAACTTTTCCTTTCAACAAAGAATTGAAAATAGAACCGCCAATCGGGATAATTTTTCCCATCAAGTTTTATGGTCAATACATCTCATTTTTTAGAAACTATATGTAAGTTATATAAGAACTCACAGACGTGATCAATAATTTGGATCTAGTAAATAATTCATGAACATAAAAAAGAGTTTTGATATAATATTGTCCCTATGGACCACCTCTATTATTCGATAACAAACGTAAAGAGATGAACAAAGAAGAGAGGGATTCGCGGGTAAAGAGATCCACTGAACAAAGCTTAATTAAACAAAGAGAGGGAAAGTACATGGATCAAGAATGGCGGATTTGCAGGTAGAGAGAGAAAGAGAAAGAGACAAAGCTCAAACAAATAAAGGCGACGAAGCTTCAAAAACCACCAAAGTTTTGGTCCCGATTTGTAATTCAGAGTACCCAAGGTTTTAGTTCTGATTCATAATTTAGAAAATCGGTTCATAGTTCAAGCAGTGTAAGCAAATCAAGAGAAAAGAGGTTGGCTAATTAGGGGGAAAAGGTTGCCAAATAATTGAGACTAATACCGCCACCACCAAAAGAGAGGAAGACTCTCCCTCATCATCCCTAGAGAGAGAAAAAGAAGACTTGACCACGAATTCCAGTACATCCGATGAAAGCCTCCTCATGGGCCGCTACGAGGTGAGCAAGCTCCTGGGATGCGGCGCCTTCGGCAAAGTGTACCATGCCCCTGATGGCCGCACTGGCCAGAGCGTCACCATTAAAGCTCTGATACCATGTTAAACTTTTGAATCCTCCAGGAAAATTGTTGTATATTAATTAATCATCAAGAATATGCAGAATCCCCTATACATATAAGGCTAATCAGTTATTGATAATAATAAACTAATCTAAGCTTATCAAGAGAGTGCTAATCAATTATGAAGAGGGATATCTACATCAAATACAAAATAAACTTAAAATTAAAAACTATCCTCAATTATCTATATCTCCTCGACTATCTCTACTATCTCTATCTCTACATTAGTACTATCGGAGCTCCAATTAAAGTTCTTAACCTCCGTTTTCACTAATAAATTCAAAATTTATTTTAAAAAACGGATAGGGGCTTGTCATCCCTACATACTTATCCAAAAATAAAAAGGAAAAATATCTCCTACACTTGCTATATAACATCTTTATTGTTCTCTATCTATAAGGTCTCTCTCTATGTAGGAAAGAGAGACATTATATACATAAAGAGAGATAGAGAAATAAAGATGCTGTATAGAGAGAAGTTTAGTAGACATATAGATGTGTTTTTTTTGTTTTTATTTGGGCAAAAAAGAGCAGTTAAAAGGGCTAAATTGAGTCCAGAAGGTTAGAAAATATATTTTTTAGAAAACCTATGCTGTTGAAAGTTTTGAAAATCGTGGGTTTGAAATGGTACAACAAAACAAGGTATATGGAGATAATTTTCTAAAAAAATTAATATGAGACTGTCTATTATAAGACCATTTATCGATGTTTTATAATCAGGATTAGTGGGGTGGATCGCACACGCTTATTTGTGTTGGATCGATGGATCAACTATCTCGGTCTCAATCAATTCAAATCAATGATCCAAAAAAATGCAAAAAATAAATAAAATAAAATAAAAATAAAAATTGAGATTTATGGGGTGAGGATATGGAGGGGACCTAAGAAAATATTAAATAAGTTTTGAAAAGAAAAATATATATAAAAGATGAATTAATGGCAACCAATTCAGGACCAAAACCATCCCAAAACTGATTCGGTCTTGACCAATTCCCATTCGAATCAATAACTAAGATCGAAAATTGATAGATTTTAAAATATTGCCATTTAATTTAGACAATAAGGTCAAGATTATTCTTACAAGTCAGATATGAAGTACGATACTTTGAGTGTATCGTAAAGCTTTTTTTTTTTTTTTTTTTGAACCCCATCAAATGCTCATTTTGTTAATTTTATCATATAATAGTGACAGGTGATTGTGACCTCTTTGCCGAGATTGTTATAATGAGCCTATTTACTCTTTGCCGAGATTGTTATAATGAGACTATTTACTTTTAGTATAAGGATGTCACAATTTCTTACTAACGTATAATGTGAAATTTGATAACTTAGATATCCAATAGTCAAAGACTAATTGTAACCAACCCTGTACTAAAAGCAAATATAGTCTCATTATATACTTTTCCTCTCCTTAATCAAAGATCAATATAGTCTTATTATAATTTGTCTTTAATAATGGGAAAGATAGTAAGCCACTCATATGTCATGCATGCCTATTGATAATGACAACCATATGTCTATCAACAATCACATGTCGTTGATAATGACAATTGTGCAGGATGGAAAAACTCAAAGTGTTCCCCCTTATCTCTTAAATGTACTCTCTCTCTCTCGAGTAGATTTTTTTGGTGAGTAAGTGGATAGAGGGCTCTACCTTTAGTAGAAATTGATCTTAGGACGTAGTATGGCAAAATCGTCCAGCACCAACCAATCAAGCCCAAGCTTATTTTCTAGTCTTATGCCTTTTCTTTCCCACATATACCAGCTCTTGCCTTATATTGCCTCCTTATTTTTCACGTTGACTTCTTTTCCTTCACAAATTCTAAAAGGTAACGATATCAGTTGTCTTTAATTGGCACTCCACGTGCTCCTGTTTCCTCACAAAATCAAGAAAGTAAACATGGTTTACACAAAAATCATCAAATCATGAAGTACAGCTAAGGACAACAAACAATGGATCCTAAAAGGGATCCATGAGGCTGTCAATTTCTTCGGAAAAAAATTATATACAGTTGTTGCTTTATACCGTGTACATAAGATGCGCTTAAAAATTCTTGTCGAGAAGAGTGTTTTGAAGTTGAAAAACCTTCGAATTAATCATCGACCTCCAAATATATTGATATAAAGATAAATAAATAAATTCAAATTTTAAAACAATGCATCTTTTAACAAGTTATCTGAACTGCCTATTTTCAAGATTATCAAGTGTTTATAGATCTATTCGATTTGTACATTTCTTTTGAAATTTTAAACTTTAAAATCAGGATTTAACATGGATTACATGCCGTTGTTAAAAAATATAATGAACATAGGGATGGTATTGAAGCCTCCACACGAGTCAGGTCATAAGAAAAGTTAAAATCCACTTAACTTCTATTTGTGTTTTTTATAAGGTAGTATTTTTGTGGGGTATGTCTAAATTTTTAATGGGGGCATTTCTTATCGCAAAATTTTCTGTAGGGAAGGGTATTATGTTAGGACTAGGCAAGGGTACTTTGTTAGGACTATGCCCTTGGCATAAGTGGTTAGAGTGGTGGAGCCATGAGATGACAACAAGAGTTTTATTCTTACCCTGCTAACAAAAAATAATACAAATTTGTGTTGTTAATTACCACTTGAATCCTTATGCCCTCTCATTTTTCTTGGATGATTATTTTCTTAAGTATGGACAAATTATTCTCGCCCAATATTTTATCTTAAAATTTGCGGGTTTAGGGAATGGGTATCCGGATTATAATTATATATTTTTTTTTGTTAACTTTTAATGTTTCTATGGATTATAATTAGAAAAATCATTTTATGCACGTTGGATTGCATTTCTACAATATGCGGAGTATAAAGCATCCATCTTAAAGATGAATGTAAATAGGTGGTCCATCTAAAAACAATTGTAACTAACAGTCCAAATATTTTTTGAATATAATTATTATTTTTAGTTTCAAATTTTATTTATTTATCATGTTCATGATCTCCATGTTAAAAATTGTATATTTTTTAAAAACTTAGGATGAAATTATATTTAAAAATATATTTATTACGGAGCCCACATTTCTAGATGTGCGAGCTTAGCGGCATGCTAACCACGTTTTTGGAATTATAATGTCAAATGGAGTTTTATACAATAAAAGAGCGTTTACTTTTGGTCACAAGTGATACCGAGCCATGGGAGTATGTAATTTCCGCTTAAAGTCCAACAAAGAATTTTGTCAATTTTGAGCACCATCCATATCACAGTCGCTCAATTTCCACAATGACGGTTTGACTGATTATGACCTTTTAATTCCTAAACACAAAAAAATGACTTGTTTGTCCACTTTATTGCCAAAAAATATTATCTTACTCCCTCGTATACAACCAAATTTAGGATTAACTTTAGGATCTCGGTATAACCTACTCAACCATAGATAAATCTCAAAAGAGAAAACTTCCAAATTGCACTATCTATGGGTTTTAAAAAAATAATATTTCAAGATTGAACAAAGGCCATCCAATTTTTTAAGGGTGAGATCTAAGTATTGAAAAATTAAAAATTCAAATTTGTTTATTTTGAAATTATCTAGTGATTCTTAGGTGATTCCCAAAATTCCTGACTAAAAAATCTCTCTCAAATTGGTTTCTAACCGAGAATAGATGTACATTATGCTTCCACATGAGCATAATACATGCACTCACTTTATTTTTTAGGGCAAAGCTAGGTCAAACCTTTCTTGCCATTTTTTTTTGACCAAGCCTTTCCTCTCATTCTGTCGTACACTTAAGAGGCTCATTTTTTTATAATAATTTCCATAACTTTTGGTAGTTTGTAGTTGTAGAATATGCAGTAAGAATCAATACCAGAAAGGTCAAATACTACCTAGCTTTTGAAAAGAATAGGAATAGCATAAAAAAAATATACCAAACAATTTATTTAAGGACAACAGAAATGCCAAACAAAGAATAAGATGCATGGATTCTTATTTCTTAAAAAGTATCTTAAATTATAGGGTGTGGACCACAAATTGGGAAGGAAAAGAATATTCAAAAAACCGAATTTAGGAAACTAAGGCATATTCCCGGTCTACAGATTGACTATATGAATTGCTGAATAATAATAATAATAATAATAATAATAATAATAATAATAATAATAATAATAATAATAATAATTATTATTATTATTATTATTATTATTATTATTATTATTATTATTATTATTATTATTATTATTATCATTATTATTATCATTTTCATTTTCATTATTTTATGCAATCGTTGAAGTATTGATAATGGCTAAACATATTTTGTAAACTCCCTTGTCATATAAATATATTTCCCAAGCAAAAAATCGAAAAGAAAAGGGTTTCAACTTGTCTTAGAAAAGGCAAATTCATGTAAATATCGATAACATTCCAAAAAAATTAAAAATATCCATGATATTTTATGATTTATGTTGGTGTCCTCTATTTTAAGAGCACATCTAGTTTTTTTATTTATATTTTTCTACGAGTAATGATCCTATGAGACCCTCCCACACCTATGTGTGTAGGACCCTAAAGGATCATCATTAATTTTGGCACGGATCTTTAGAAGAATCAAGTCCCATACCCATGTGATAATTTTTCTAGAGATCTGCGCTAAATTTAATGGTGATCCTTTGGGGTCCTACATACATGGGTGTGTGAGGGTCTCATAGGATCATTACTCTTTTTCTATACACCAGAATGAGCTCAAATTTTGTGTGTTCATATTTCTCACCGTTACACATCTATAAATATTATAAAACATAAACTAAAAATAAACTTATTGGAATATCCCTACAAAATTTAGGAGTATTTTAGCTACTCTATTATTTAAAGGGTGTGGTTTGTATAGAGCTGAGGATCTACAATCAAAATGAAGTGCACCTTCAAATAGTATCGGGAAATGTGGTTTCAATAATGGTAATCTATGTGATAGCCTTAAAATATATTTTTATTTTTAATCATAAAATTTAAATATTAAAAAATAATGTAGATCGAGCAGATTTATGAAAGCTTAAAATCTTGAAAATTGACGGTCCAAAAAGGCATTACAAGGTGCACTATTTTCAAAACTTGAAATCCATTTTTTTCACATGTCCATGCATCTTGACGTTGAGATGATTAATTTGAGAATATTTAAGCATCAAAACTTCTTCTAGTGAAATGTTCTAGGTGGGCTCTAATTTGATTGCTTAGAGCATAGGCTCTATACAATTTTTTTGCTTATTTAAATTAGTTTTATATTTTATTCATGTGCAAGAAGTATGAACACCTAAAAATTGGGCCTAACCATATTCGAAAAAATAACTAAAATTAAAATATAATACACACTCTAAAAAAGTAGGGCATAACATATGAAATATTGAAGACAATTTTTAAATTCTGCAAAATATAAGGCATATATACACAAATTTCCCAAAATTAAATTATCTCCTAAACCTCTTAGAAAATCAAAATTCTCCTTGTACTATTGCGTTGTCATATAAAAATAATTTTCAAGAGAAAAATCGGGACAGAAGAAAGTTTCCCAATATCCTAAAAAAAAAAATCTCCTATAACTCTTGGAAAATTAAAATTATCTTTTATATGCTTCCTTGTCACGTAAAGATCTCAAAAAATAATTCTCAAGAGAAAAATCGGGACAGAAGAAAGTTTCCCAATATCCTAAAAAAAAAAAAAATCTCCTCTAACTCTTGGAAAATTAAAATTATCTTTTATAAGCGCCCTTGTCACGTAAAAATCTCAAGGGACGATTTGGAAAAGGAAAACAATTAACCTCCTAAATCTATTAGAAAATCAAAATTTTATTTTTTTAAATTGCCCTATTTTTCAAAATTATTCCACTCCTAATTATGAAAATTGAGGCTTCATAAAAAAATATTAGATCTGGCCCATCTTCAAAGCTTGAAAATGGTCCGTCCAAATACTATCTTACAAGATTCATAATTTAATAAGAGAAATGACACTATGAGACCCTCCCACACTCATGTAAGTATGATCCCAAATGATCACCATCAAATTTGGCACAGATCTCTAAAAAAATTATTACATGAGTGTGGAACTTGATTTTTTTTAAAATTTATGTCAAATTTGATGGTGATCATTTGAGATCTTACTCACATAGGTGTGGGTTGTGGGAGGGTCTCATAGGATCATTACTCATTTAATAATTAAAAGAAAATTGTTTCATGCAGGCTGGATTGCATGACTACATATGCAGTCCAAAAAGTGTAAAACATCCATCCTAGAGATAAATGCAAGTAGGTGTTCCATATAAAAACAATGGAAACCAATGGTTTAAATGTTTTCTTATTAGAATTATTATTTATAGTTTTTAAAATTTATTTATTTATTCATATTCATGATCATCATGTTAGATATTATATGTTATTAAAAATTAAATAAAAAAATCGGTCTCAAATACAGATTTATTAATAGGCCCGCATTTCTATGTTTACGGACTTGGGCCCATAATAACTGCTTCCATAATTAAAATTTCTTTCTATATTGAGGTACATAATTTGAGGTTGGGAGATTCTGCCGTGTCTAAATTGCCATTCCTAATGAGGTTTCTGGTGTAGTTTTACTTTTGATGGTAAAGCCTAAGTGTGTATACTGTGCTCCTATGGAATACAATGTACACATGCTTCTCGGATAGGTGACGGCTTGGAATAATTTTCCCAATCTGAAATTTTGGGAACTCTTAAGAATCATTAGATTACTATTTTCAAAACAAAAAAAAAGAAAAAAATTGAATTTTGAGTTTCTTAACACTTAAATCTCACCCTCCAAAATTTGGACGGTCTTTATTAGTCAGTTTCGAGATATTTTTTTTTTTTCAAGTACACAGGTGATACCATTAGGAATTTTTTTTTTTTTTTTTTGAGGTTAATCGGGAATATACTTCCCCTTGTCTAGCCGTTAGATCTGAATGAACAACTGATACACAATAACAATGTCACACCTCTAAACTGGTGTATTTTTATTTATTTTTTACAAAATATCTTGGCACCAAATTTTGGTCGTCCACTCCTCTCCTAAATTCATACCCGCCAAAAAAAAAAAACAAAATTCTTGATAAAGTAAAATAACCAAAATATCTTTAAAAGTTTTAGTAGTATTTTGTCATTTTATTTTATTGAAAATATTATTTTGTATATTTTTTAGGTGTGTCCAATTTAGATGATAACACATACCAAATTTCAATTTCATATAATTTGTAGAATAAAAATAAAAATAAAAATACTTGGAGTTGTTAGATCTAGATCAAACGATCAATGTCTTATTTGATCTAAAATGGACATCTAGATTGAGAAGTATAGAACATCTAGATCAAACGATCAATGTCCTATTTGATCTAAAATGGACATCTGGATTGAGAAGTATAGAACTTTTACATAATGGAGGAAATATAGAAAATTTTTCTTAAAATTAATTCTAAAAAAAAAATTAATGTCACCAATGGAGATCATGAATATTATTGGTCCGATGGTCTCATTTCAACATGTGTATAGAGAGGGCAATGGTCTCATTTCAACATGTGTATAGAGAGGGCAGATGATTTGGCTAAATATGGAGGGAGTAAATAGATGTAGTCGTGCGGGAGTATAATATCTTTTTGGCATCTAGTACTTTCTCTTGTTTTGCATTGGTGTTTTTGCGTCGGTAACTTGTGCCCTAACAACCTAACCAATAATAAAAAAATCGTGGAAGGATCCTAAAAAAAGCCATCTTGCTCTAATTTCTAATTTTTATGTATTGTTTTTAACATTTAAAATATTATTTGTTTATTTATTTATTCCTCAACAAACCAAGAAAAGAGAAGTCCCTTTCGTCTTGTACCGGGAGCCCCAAGAATCCCAACAGGCAACAATAATTCAAAGATCTTTCCCTCTCCTCTCTCTTTCCGATTTTTTCTCTCTACAATTTGCCGGACATGTGGATCTCCCTTGCCCACCTGCAACTCTGATCAATTCTCTCTCCTCTTTCTCTCTCCAAGTTCTTGCCCTTCTTCTCTCTCTCTAGGTATTTTTAGGGGGCACACCCTGTTGTTCCGTATGAACTGGTTTGTCAAGCTTGGGGGTTCTCCGAATTCGAACCATTTCATCACTTGTCTATTGATATTCGTTCTCCATTATTCGCCTCAAGTTACGCCTGTTTTGTTAAATTTTGAGACCAAATTGAAGTCTGAGTCTTTATTTCCATAGAAGCATGGAGTCTGCTCAATCAGAGGCTGGTAAGTCTTTTTCTTTTTTTGCTTACTGGGATCATGGTGTTTAGCATATGGAGATTAATACTTTGTTAATGTTCAAAAAAAAAAAAAAAAATGTATATGGAGATTAATGGGTTTTTTCATGGTGTTTTTTGGGTATGTTATATATTTCAGATTTAATTTTTTGATAGATCAGAAGGAGTTTATTTGCTCCTTTTTCCTCCATTGGAAAAACTTTCTTTAGGCTGTCAATAACACAATATCTCGATTTGGTTGCATTAATCTTCTTTTGTTATTGTTTGTTTGCTTATTTGCAATTTTTGGTTTTCTTGGGAAAATGGTGAATACCCAATTTTATTGTTTAATTATGAGATGGACTCATATGATGTGATGGATTCATGTGTTCTAGCTTTGAGATTTTGTTGGGAAACCAGTCAATTTTAGGATTCAATTATGTGATGGATTCGTTTGTTTTGGGTTGCAGTATGGATTATATGCTATTCTGTTATGGATACAGGGATATTGGGTGTTGAATTCTCAGAAAAATACTTTCTTGGATATAAGTACAAGTTACAAAGGAAAAAAAAGGTGATAGTTTGAAAATATTTTTATTAATGCACAATGTTGTTGACCTATTCCATTGGTCTAAGAATGAGATCTTTTGGAACCATAGGTAATATCATGGGTAATAGCATTCTATATTTTAGCACTATGGGGGAATTCAGTCTTTTATTACATGAAAAGTGGTTTGTGTAATGGAATACAGTATTTAATAAACTTGACAAATACCGTGTAACTAATTTTGAGCAATGAATTTGAAATCTCCCACTTTTGCATTTTGGTATTTACAGTTTGACTCTGTTGACATATAAAAAGAGAGTATCAAAAGAAAACAAGCGACAAAACAATATCCACGAAGCAACTTTGTGTGGTTTACTTCCTTTCGGAAGCCGCATCCATGGAAGAAGAAGGTCAAATTCTACTATTCTCCAAGGAGACACAGTATGGATTCCTCTCTCTTTCTGTCTCTTGTATCGGTGGTCCGAACCCAAGGCGTAAGCTGTTTAAGTAACCTGCCCAAATAGTATCAAAGAATACAAATTGCGTTACCCATGTCATGAGGAGTTTAAGTACCCTCCCAATTAAGAGCAATTCGGGGCCATTTTGGGATGTGGATGTCGCTAGAAGAAGCAAGACACATAACCACATTGAACAGCATATGATACAATATACAACAATTTATCTTTGACAACACAACCGCCACCGGCCAAACCACCCCAAAAATAAAGGAAAAAGAAAACCAACAAAAAAAAAAACAGAAGAAAAATTGTGAAATCTGTCATAGATAACTTGTGATACTCAGTGTTGTGACTCTGATGTGAACTCTGTGTGTGCTCGTTTGTGTATATAGGTTTTTTACATCTTTCTAGTTAGGAAACCTGACTCCCTAAATTTTGGCCATAATGTCCAGACATTGTATTACTTCTTTTCTTGAGGGGTATTCGATGTATTCCTAAAGATATTTTTAAACAATACTACACAGTAGGAGCGAATAACGGTGAACGAATCTCATGCGCATTTGAAATTCATTTGCAAGGAGTTCAAAAGTACCTCCGATGCCCTTACCTAAAAAGTGCATGTAATACAAAGTAAGGGCACTTTATTGTAATTACCCAAAAAAAGGGCACTTTATTGTCAAAATTAGGGGGACGGGTTTCCAGACTTCACCATTAGTATGGCATAGGTGGATGCCCATGGATTTATAAACTTTTTTCAGATTTCCATTAGGCATTCAGATTATCTTTGCAACTGGTTAACTCTCTTTGAGATTGTAGCCATAATGACTAAATATTTGATTTCTCAGAGTCTTCAAGTGTGAGTATGGAGAAGGACGGGTCGTCTTTACCTTCGGTCATTGTGATAGGGGCTGGGATTTCAGGAATTGCGGCTGCTCGTGTTCTGCATGATGCCTCTTTCAAGGTGCTGTAGATAACGTGATGTTATACGCAGACACACACACAAACTGGATGCACAGATAGACACACATGGATAGACCCACACACCCACGCATTATGCATATAGCTGCACATGTATGCATCATGTCAATGATATGTGAAACTGCTTGTTATTTGCTTAACATTTTAGGTGGTCGTATTGGAATCAAGGAATCGAATTGGTGGCCGAGTGTATACTGATTATTCATTTGGTTTTCCAGTTGACATGGGTGCCTCATGGTTAGTTGTAATCTTTTCTTTTACTTTTCGTTCTTCGACTTTTTATTTTATTTAGTTAGTTTTTGCTTCCCACATCCTGGATCAAGCAAACATTCTTATATACAATTTAGCCAAAAAAAACAAACAAACAAGAAGTTCTCATATGCAGAGGTCTTACTGAGTTATATTTTATTTTGTGCTTTAGGTTGCATGGTGTCTGCAATGAAAATCCCTTGGCTCCACTGATTCGAACATTAGGTCTTCCATTATATCGTACAAGTGGAGACAACTCGGTGTTGTATGACCATGATTTGGAAAGGTAGATCTTTTGTTATAGAAGGGGAATAATGCATTTTAAAGAGAATAGAGTCGCTTCCTGATTCTTGGAATAAATTGGCCTAGTGACTCACTGAATCCAATCCAGATTGGCAATTCCCAATCCATTCGGCAATTTTTGAAAACATGTTTGAAGCTATTGTTTTATGTGCAACTTACAACTTATAGAGCTTACTTCTTACCCATTGGGTAAACAAAGCAGAGTTCTTAATTTTGATTCCCAATTGAAATGAAATTGTAAGCGGTTTGAATGTGGTGTGTTATTTGCACCTCTTTGTTTCCTGCAGTTGTGCACTTTTTGATACTGATGGCAGTCAAGTACCTCAACAACTAGTTTTAGAGGTCGGCGAGATATTTGTTAAGATTCTCAAAGAGGCAAGTTTCTCCCACCGATCTGTAATCCATTTGATCATTCAATAAACAATAGCATGTGACAATTGATTATTGAATGATATCTTGTGATAAAGTTTGCATTCTTTGATTACTCCAGACAGAGAAAGTGAGAGATGAACACCGCAAGGACATGTCTGTGCACCAAGCGCTGTCAATTGTTTTGGATAGATATCCTCATTTAAGGTTTGGATTCTGGACTTTGGGCTGCTGCAAGTATTGTTTAGTAATTTAACTCTCTCTCTCTCTCTCCCCTCTCTTTGTTTCCCCTCTCTCTCTCTCTCACCCCTCCCCTTCTCTGTGTGTGTGTGCAAGCTGAAGCCTTTTCTCTGACAGAATGGGTTTCCTGTGTCCAGACCAGAGGGGCTGGCCCTCAAAGTACTACAATGGTATTTATGCAGAATGGAAGGATGGTTTGCAGCGGACACGGATGCCATTTCGCTTAAAAACTGGGATCAGGTGACAAATTCTGGAAACAAGCTGCCATTGCTTTTCTAAAGTTGAACAAAAATTGATAACTGACAATCATGAGGATGACTAACTAATTGAGAAAGTGTTTCTTGCTGAGTCTTGGCATGCCGACCGAATTTTTGAAATAGTTATTTTTTTATAATGTTGTGCTTTAGTCTGTTATTTTTTTATAATGTTGTGCTTTAGTCTGTTGGATGATGGAAATCCATGGGCTTATTGCTTCCCATGATGGACTATGATCGAAATAATGGAACCCATTGGACCAGAACGTTAGAGGACCACAATGGTGATCCTGCACCCCCCCCCTCCCCCCCCGGGTTTCTATCACCATTGATTCTTTCATTGGTTGGTGATAATAGGCTATGTTTATCCATTACTCCTGAATTATAACATGCTTTATGTTTTATTTCCCTTATTTCCTCTTTGATTATACCATTTGGATGTTCATTATCCTAGTTTTCTGTTATTTATTTTTTTTGTATATAAGCCACTCAGATGACTTTTATCTCAAAATACAGGAACAAATGCTTACTGGTGGACATGGGCTAATGGTGCAAGGGTACCATCCTCTTATAAATGGTCTTGCAAAAGGTCTGGACATCCTATTAGAACACAGGTTTGTATGTGTTTGCCAGCCATATTTATTTCTCTGGCAGTGTAATCCACTCTCCAATGGATTAATTAGAAAAGCATAATCCATTGGGGTCATTTCTGATCCAATCAAAGGATGGGCAGTGATGGAGAGGTAACCAGCCACCTGTCTAGGGGACAGCCCCAATGGTCTGTCTTGATGTCTACACTGTCCATCACCCCTTTGGACCATGGTTTCCCTTAGGTCCATTGAATTATTGTAAGCTTCCCTATTTTGGATCTTTGTCCATCCTCTGATCAGAGATTCATGACCTCAATAACTATCGTTTTGCATATGTCCATTGGATTATCTATAACTGCATCTTTGTTATACTTATTTTTCCTGAAATTTGCTAAGGGATGTGGCACTGACAGGCACTATTATTTTTTACCTAGGGTTGTGAGTGTTACACATTCATATAATGGGGTGACGGTGACAATCGAGGGTGGGAGGAGTTTCTCAGCGAATGCTGCTATTGTAACAGTGCCTTTAGGAGTTTTGAAAGCCAAACTGATTGAGTTTGAGCCAAAGCTTCCAGAGTGGAAAGAATCAGCCATTTCAGATTTGGGTGTTGGTAGTGAGAACAAGATTGCTCTTCACTTTGATTCTGTTTTTTGGCCAAATGTTGAGGTTTTGGGAGTGGTGGGGCCTACCCCATCTGGGTGCACCTACTTCTTGAACCTTCACAAGGCCACAGGCCATCCAGTCCTTGTATACATGCCATCGGGCAGGCTCGCCCATGATATAGAGAAAATGTCAGATCAGGCGGCTGCCAACTTTGCCATGACTCAGCTTAAGAGGATTTTACCAGATGCTATTGAACCAGTGAGACTTGACCCTTTTTTCTTGTGTTGTATTCCATTAGCGTATGGAGGAACCATGGCCCATTTGGGGTTATCACCATCCTATGAAATGGTGGATGGATGGTTTCTGTATGCTTGAAGTATAGTGTACTTTCTATATCTCTTTAGTAAGGGCAATATTGTCCAATGTGGACTATGGTATAGCATAGTCCATTTCAGTAATCACAGTTGGATGAAATGATTATCAGTGATGGAGCTGCCCTCTCTACATTACTGTCCATTTCATTAGATGGTGATGACCCCAATGGACCATGTACTTTGTTTTTTTATTTATTAAATTTTTTTTTGTATTACGTTCTGTTTTGGTTTGGGTGATTTGTGGCTTTGGTTTTGAAAGTGAAGGGCTAAGATTAAGTGATGCCCACTCTTTGTTCCAGACACTGAGGGCTGAGATTGTGAGCTCCATGCCACTACGTTTTGGTGTTAAGTAAATGGAAATATTTATATAAATTTCAGTATGTGTGGTCAATGTGTTAAGCTACAATAGCACACTATATGTGAGAATTAACTTATTACAGATTTTTGTTTCTTTTTTCCTTATTGTCCTATATTCTTTTTTAATTTACTAATGACAGGTCCAGTATCTGGTTTCACGTTGGGGCTCTGATCGTGATTCCCTTGGGTGCTATTGCTGTGACCTCGTGAACAAGCCAGATGATATATATGAGAGGCTTCAATTACCAGTTGGTTCACTCTTCTTTGCAGGGGAGGCAGTTTCCACTACCCACTCAGGAACTGTTCATGGGGCTTTCGCTTCTGGAGTTTTAACTTCTCAAAATTGTCACAACCACCTTCTAAAACTTTCCGGACACCTCTATGGAGACCTAAGTTTATTCCAACCTGTAATGGGTGGAGATATCTCTGTTGCTTCGGCTCCTTTGACAATATCAAGGATGTGAGTTTATGACAACTTAAACTTTTGATACCAATAAAAAAAATATGTAACTTTAGAGGCTGAAATTTTTAAAGTTTTTCGATGAGGCCCTTAACTTGACAGTGAAAAACGGTTTGCAGGATAGGGGTCTAAACTGAAGCCTCCCTAGTGCAAACTGGCTGACTTATTTGAACATAAAGATAATGCATTTTTGTTATTTTTCTTTTGGGGGGTGGTGGGTCTGAATCACTGGGAAATAGAGGGGTTGGGTATATGGAATTGATGAATTAAGGCTGAGATATCGAGTAGCAGTCTGTTAGGTGGTTCTGTGAGTGAGCTAAAAAACTGTGATTCTGATTGGATAAAAAATGGAAATAAAAGTGTTTTGACATGGGCCTTGGTTATTTATTTGGTTTTTTCTCTTATAGTTATATATATTACTACCGCATAGAAACATGGAAATTTGAACAGTAGTCTTTGGTTAGTCTGCAATAGGTACCTCAGAAATTCACACATAGTTTACACAGTCAGTGTCCAGATAATTTAACAATCAATTCTCTCTCACACATGCACATGAACATATTTTTCTTTGGTTTTTATGCTACCAAAGAATTGACACTGAGAGAATGGTGATCTTCATCCCTAGCAGACCATACAGATAATTTATACAACACAATCTTCTTTTGCCCTGCTACTAAAGACCTCACAGAAGCCTCTCTTACTCACACATGTGCATGCACACACACACAGGGGCATGGGCGATGCATGTCTGCATGCATTCATACATACACACAAGGCATCAGGCTTTGCTGTTTTCAGTGAGTTCACAACATATTGATAATCTTTCTTCTCCGCCAAGAAAGAATTTTTAGGTAGTTTACACAATAGCTTCTTTTTTATCTCTTCCCTCCCTTAACTTGGAAGCTTAACCATTTCGGAATCATAGGGCTCGTTGATCATCTCCTCATGCTCTTGCTGCTCCAATGTCTCATAAAGAGGTCGATTCCTGGTCTCCGGCAGCCAAGAGCCAAAAATCCCACTGAAAATCCCCACACCCCCAAAAACCAGATAAGAAACAAAGGGGCTGAGCCTCCCTTGAGCAACTAACATTGGGGCCATGGAGGCCCCAAACATTAGGGCTTGCCTTAGCATTGAAACCGCAAAATTCCTTACGCTTGTTGGGAAAAGTTCCACGCAATATATATACATCACATCGAAAGCTGTTGAAATACACATGAATCCAATTGATTCGACACTCAGTTGTGACCAATTCCCCGCTTGATCCTTGTTTTTCTGTCTGTCTCTTGATAAAATCACACAGAGGAAGCATGAAATGCCTGCGATGATGGCTGATAGAGAGAATAAAACTCTCCTGTCCATGCAGCTTAGCAAAACAGAGCCTAGAAAAACAGCTGGAATTTCCATTAGAGCATTTAGGGCCACAGTGAAATAGAGATTGAAATAGAGGTTCTGTGCATTGAGTTGAACTCCATAGTAAACAAACCCAACTCCTAAGCCCACAGCCATGACTAGGGCCATCCTCTTTCGAGCCCACTTTGAGCTCCATAGATTGCATGTTCTTGAGCCTGGTTGCGTGCAACTTGGGTTCGAAATGGTCAGGTTTTTGGGAATCTTCTTCCCATTAGATTGTGCTAGTTTTGTCAAGACTTGCATGGCTTCTTCTTTTCTCTCTCTAAGTGAGAGCCACCTAGGTGACTCGGAGATGGAGGGGAAGATAAATAAGCAGTAGAGCAAGGGAAGGAGAGAGATCGATCGGTAGATGTTTCGCCATGAGTTTTGGAGTGGATATGAGATAATGGGTAGAGAAAGAAAGCCGGCAGTGAAGAAGAAGAAGCCATATTGACCTACTTGTCCTCTCCATCGTCTCCCCACTGATTCAGTGGAGAGAACAAGGCAGCATATGCCGATGCCTGACCGAGCAAAACCATTGCAAAAGCGAAGGATGGAGTAAACCCAAATATTGGGAGAAAGAGAGGTGAGAAAGGCTGTAATGGATGTGAAGAGGCAGGAGTAGAAGAGTGTTTTCCTCCTTCCCAAACTTGAGTCAGCAAGGCGGCCCTGAATTGCAGAACCTGTTGGAGCAAGGAATTTGGGTCTCAGTAATAGATCAAAATAAATTGTTAGTGTTTCTAGAAGAGAGAGAGAGAGAGAGAGAGAGCACCCAAGAGTGAGCCAAGGAAGAACACACAGGTCGGAATGCCAGCTCTGAATCTATGACCACAGATGAGGCCCCATTCCGCAACAGTGGACATTCTCTCTCCTCCCACCCATTCCCATGCTTTGGGGTGAAGATCACACAGTGAGGCATTTTCCCAACACTCGTAACCATTCATTTTGCACCTCCATTGAGGCTCCGCATCTGTGAAGATGGTAACAAGGGTGTGTTGAGAATCAAATATCCAAGCAAGCGAAACCAGAAAGACGTGAACCAATTGAGAGAACCCGAAAGACCCAACATATTCTTCTATTATCTCATCAACTGTTAACTCCAACTTGGGTTTCCCTCCCTTCTCTTCATCTTCATCTCTGTCATGAGCAAACAGCTCCTGCTCTTCCTCCATTGCCATTCTTTGCCTTCAACTCTCAGTTTCAAAATTCAGTTCAGCAACCGTTTATTTGAGGGGCTTCATTTTTTTTTTTTAATGCTGTTTTCTCTCAGTTGTGTATTTTTTTGATGTGTGACATTACCTGTAAGTGCACTACTAATTGTGCTTGCTTGGTCAGGCATGTCTGCCTTTGAGAATTAATTAGATTATCAAGTCATTCGAGAAGTAAAAGTTGTGGGAGAGGACATTCTACACCAGTTGTGCATGGTGTATTGTAAGCTAAAAGGATATCCACCGTCCGTTCTCAAAAACCAATGTTGGAGATCAGCCATGCTATCGGACGACCTTTATTCGCCTTGTTACATCCAATCTCCACCGTCCATTCGATTATGGATGCTCCTATGGTGTACCATATAATATCATACAACGCTTTGCAATAGGAAAATTCTCTAACCCGTTTTGGGTTTAAAAAAATGAAAAGTTTACCAGGCATTTACTTAATAAGCCCTTATAGTGAACTGGAGCATGCTGTACATTTACTCCCTCTATTCGCTCAAACTAAAGTGCTATTTAGGAGAATTTTTCTAGTTTGAAAATTTGGGATCCCTTTTAGGATCAATGTTATCAAATTCACTTTGCTTTTGCTAAAGAGGCTAAAGCCTTCTGTTTTCAAACATAAATCGAAGCGAAGAGAAGCATGGTGCTACTGCTTCGGTCAGGGTCTGCTTCGGCCGAAGTTTCGGTCAGAAAAGAAATACCTATACAAGAGTTACTTTTTAAAATTTTTAAATTTTTTTATTTTTTCATTATTTTTATATATTTTATAAAATATTTATATATATTAAATTTTAAAAAAAGTTTGAAGTCTTTTCCCAAATTGGCCGAAACATCGAATTGTGTCATTTTTTTTACCAAACCGAAAAAGCCTTCGAAGAGAATTTGACAATTTGTATAGGATAACTAGGTGAATATTTCAATAAAATGCCTCAATTCACTATCTCAAAATGGGACAGTCTCTTCAACTTCAACTGTGTCATTATTCTTTGAGTTACAGATAACTTGCGCTTGAATTTTATTTTACGTTGTTTTTTAGAGGAAAATGTTTCTATAAGTGCGAAGCCCTAAACAATCAAATTAAAGCGCACATCAAAAATTTTAGGAGAAGAGGTCCTAGAAATATTCCAAAATAAACTCCCGGGGGAGCATATACTCTTTTGGTCATACGATACTCCTTAAAAAGTAAGTAGGCTCTCAAATGGCTTGTTGGCCACAAAACAAACAATGTTTATGAACTGGTGTCGAATTTGTGGGTAGAAATAGGCAGATGAGTAGTGGCCTACGGACGGCAAGCAACCAAGTGTATAATGATCAGAGTGGAGAAATCGTGGATGGTGATGACTGCATGGAGGAAAAAGAAGTGGATAATGGAGTGAATTGAACTAGTGTTGTTTGAGAGAGACCTAAAGTTGTGATGGGTGCAATATGACCAAGCGTTGCACCATCTGAGCTTTGGGGGTGGGGTGCACGTCTATGTCTGTCTCCCTCTCTTTCCGTCTCTCTTGTACCAAAGGGAGTTGGGCAAGAGCTGAGTAGGACACGTGAGGTCCACCTTGACCGAGGCTCGCTTAGGTCCTTAAAGGCCTTGCCTAGGCTTGGCTCGGCCAGACAGGGGCGAAGGGCTCCAGGTGGATGCCCTAGACCTACTTTGCCTAATGAAACTTATCAAGAAATAAAATATTTGGGCCGGGTCACCCTTGGCTGGGCTAGGCTGGCCATCACCCTTGGCATAGGCCCAGCCTAACTTGGGCACATCCATCAGGCCAAATTCTATTATGGTTAGGCTTGAAGGTGTTATTGGCTTGGCTGGGATGCCTAGTGTTAGGAAACTTGGCCGAGTTTTTCGAACTCGTCCAAGTAACTCGTGCTCGAACACTGGCCGAGCCCGAGTAGTCCCGATTTCATATTCCTCCCTTTGAGAGGTACCACGTTACTGTACAACTTGGACGATTTGTACACTTCGCAGCCGATTAGTGTACTAGTTGGCTATTTTTTCAAAAAATCGGGTGATTTTTACCTTGCTTTGGAAAAGTCTGTTGAAAGGATTTTGTACGCCCCGATAATAGTTTTGCAGGCTCAAGTCCATTATTGGAGCTTTTGCTCTTAGCAAGGCCGGGCGGGGAATCTCCACCATTTTGATGGAGAATTTTGTGTGAGTGAGGGTCTTAAGAGCCCCACGTACTGTGGTTTTCCAGCAGGCCAGCACCTCTCTCTCTCTCTCTCTCTCTCTTTCTTGCAGTCAGCCTATCTCTATCTCTATCTCTCTTTGCAGTTCTCTCTCAAGTTGAGATTGCTAGGTTCTCTCTGGTTTGGGGCAAGCAGCCCCAACCCCTCTCTCTCGGTTGGGTTGGGGTAGGTCTCTTGCCCCAAGCCCTCTCTCTCCCCTTCGCAACCTTTCTCTCTCTCTCGTTTGGGGTAGGTCTCTTGCACCAACCCCTCTATCTCCCCTTCGAATCAAGCTGCCTCAACCTTCCTCCCTAATTTTAACATTTTTTACAAATTTCCCCTATGGATTTTTTAGCCCCATTTTTTTTTGCTTGGTACTAAAACTTGACCCAACTTGAGCTGAGTTACTCGGACTCGGGCCAAGATTGATTACTCAGTCGAATCACACTTTCTAACACCCCTACGCGATAGTAGGACGAGTGATAGAATCGCTAAAAGGAGGATGTATTAATGCATCACGGGGAACATTTATACACTCTCTCCAGCTTAAATAACTGTGGGGTTTTGGTGCTTCGGTTAATGCATTTGTTTCTTTGCACTCCCCTCCAAAATCTATAGATGGATTTTGGATCCAAAATTTAGGTCAAACCAGTGATCTTAAAATCGGAATCGAACCAAAACGGTTAATTGGATATGGGCTCGGAAGCGGTTTAGCTGTCCTAACCAATAAACCGGCCGATTCATTCGTTTTAACCGAGCAAGTCTTGGGCGGTTGAAAAAGTATTGAAAAATAAAAAAAGATAAAAAAAAAAAAACTAAAATATGAAAATAATATAAAGAATGATTAAAACATAATACATTCAAATGGAGTTGAAAATTTATGAAAAAAATTCAAATGAAGAAAATTAATGAAAAAAATAGATTTTAACGAATCGATTTTTTAATTACAGTGAGTATTAATGAAAAAATCAATTTTTAATTTTTACCATAATGTAAAGAATATTAAAAATACATTACAAACCAAATTTCTTATTTTTTAAGAATTTATATGCATTTTTTTGAATTTTTTTAAAAATACCGGTCGATCACCAAAACCACCCAAAATCAGAACCCGCCATTGGCCGGTTCCGATCGAATCGGGCCGTTAGCGGTTAGATCGTTGATTTTTCTACCAATGGGTCAAACAAAACACTACGAGACTGTTTGGATTTTTGAAAATTAATTTCCCTGATAGTCTTCCTTAGAAATGAGGCATCTCGAATGAGTGGTTTACACTGGGAAGAGACAATTACTTGCAATTATCCGATGTGAAATCTGATAGCTTGGATGTGTCGCGAAATTCAGGAAAATTTCTCTTGAAATTTGAGCTTGGTTAATGGAAAAATATAAAATTTTCGTTTCTTCAACAACCAAAAAATGTTTTCTCTTTCTTGTGGCAGATTTTCTCTACGTCTCCGAAGTCATAGTTATCATAAAATCAAAGGGCAAGAACTAGTTTGAGCCCCTAAATTTAAGATAAATCTTAGGGATTATGAGATTAGAAGATTAGGAGAAATCTTGTGCTGTATTTTCTCTCTACCTCTTTGAAGTCGTGGTTATCCGATAAAATCAGGGGGGAACAACTAGTCTGATCTCCTAAATTTAGAAGAAATCTTAGGGATTATGAACTTACCCCAAAAAAAAAGACGGGGAGAGAGAGAGTTTAAAAAAAAAAATCATTTTATCCATGTAATGTAGAGAAAGGTAGCAGATCCACAAGAGAGAAAATTTTTTTGAAGAACCGAAAATTTTCGGTTATACAAAAACCAAAATTGGCACCATTTTCGATTGTTGAACAATAAAAAATACTTTGAATTCAGTTTTTCAACAACCGAAAATGGGTAAAATCGTCTTTTTTTTTTAAATTTCCGTTTTAACATGAAAAAGACAGACACGGTGGTAATAACAGAAACTATTCGATAGAGCCGTAATAACGGAAACTATAACAGATATGTATGTAATTTTTTCTAACCAAAATGTGAATGAAGGTGTCAACAAAGGTAAGAAGGAAAACGTACAAACATTAAAAAAAGAGGAGGAAGAAAATCTACACGGTTATGGTGAGTCAGCATACTCACCTATTACCGTGTGGTCCCTTGTCTATCAAACGTCCATCTCTAATATGGATGTTAAAAACTGTTTCATCTACTAAAAGTTAAAATGGATGGTGGAAGAAAAAGGAATTAGAAAAACAACATTTCCATTTTTCAGATTTTTTTTCTCCAAATTTAGACCATTGTCATGGTTGAGATTATTGAACCCTAAAATTTTGGATCGAAATTCATCTTTGAGATGTATTTCGGAGGGGGACGGCACAAGAATAGGTCAGTCTGCCAACTCACCAAAGATTCTTCTTTAACTAGTTATGCAAAGGAAAAACTTATATAAGGTGTCAACTTTATGCATGCACATAAAAACCCCACCAGAAAATGTTGTTATGATGTAGGAAAACCTTTGAATTGGTCATCTCGAGCTTGACATGTATGTGTAAGAAGAAATGACTTCGAGTCTTAAAAGTAGTACTTCTTGTAGCACATCATCTGTCTATTTTCAAGTGTTTATAAATTTGCACGATTTGTTTCATTTTTGTAGCTTTAAACTTTATAAATATAGATGAAAATAGATTTTCACGCAATCATAGGGAAAGGGGTTTCTAGTACAAAAAATGCATCTTCCAGCATGGTTTGGGGGTGCACCTTTCTTTGATTGTAAGGTTTATGCTATATATAAAGTAGGAAATGCATACAATAAGACCATTTACTATTTAGTGTAAGGAGATCGCATTCATTGTTGACCGTTAGATGTGAAATTGGGTAATTGGTGATGTCATTAGCTTGGTACAAAGTCCAAAAATAAAATTCCTAAAATGTTGTGATACACTTTAATCTTTCAAGTTTCACATCCAATAACTAAGAATAATTATGACCTCCTTGTAATCAAAGTGGTCTTATAGTGTACAATCTCTACAAAACTAGGATGTTAACATAAGACTTAGGCTTCACATAAAAAGTAAAGTTGCACGACAGTATTGCATTGGAAAATGTACTTCCACCACAGAAAAACCTCTGTGATTGCATGGAAACCCCTATGATTGCTTGGAAAATAATTTTCGCCATGACATTCGAAACTTAAAAATAACATAGATCTAGTAGATCTGTAGACACTCGAAAGTTGGTCTGCTCAAAATTATAATTTCCTTCTCTATCAAACAAAATAATTGTTGGATTTGGCGTTATCTAAAATCACCCACATAAAAAAAATCACATGTTATGTGGGATTGGGATATTCCCATAAGGATTAGGACTCTTGGATATATCTTTTGGTCTTTTGAGATATGTGTCATATCAATATGAAGTTTTCGATTTAGTATGGATTCTTAACTTTATATATTTGATATGAAAGTGTAGAGAATTTGTGTGCCCTATTTAGGTCACCATATGAGAAAGGTGGTTTTCGTCTAGAGAGAGAGAGCGGGGCTGGGCATCCTGTACATAAGATGCAAGGTTTCCTCTTAGAGAGAACATATCTTCCTATAGAGAGAAACATTGTGATGATGCCTCTTGTAAACTCCCGAATATTGAGAGGCCTGTTTCTTGTAGAGAAGTGGTTCTCATAAAGATTTTGGGTTGTTTTCACTTTTAGTTAGAGAGAAAGTCAGTTTTTCGTTGCTCTCGCGTCTCTATTTAGTGTTCTTAGTAATGGTTATCAGAAGCAAAGTGAACCAAGGGAGAGTAGTTTAAAAATGTTTGCTCGACTATGTTTTTATCGAGGTTTGTTCCAAAATATTTGTTGTAACTTTCATTGGTATAATATATTTCAGTTTGCTGTGCCCCTGGATGTAGCTATTATGGGTAAATCACGTAAATATTTATGTTCTTGTAGTATGTATTTCATGCTTTATTTCCCGTGCTTTATTTGCCAAAAATCAACCAATTAGGTTTAGAGCTTCCGCACACAACAAGTATTAACTTGAATTTCAAAAGAGATTTCCATCACTCGTCTACTCCACGCGTGCCCTCATAGATGCTTACCTTAGCAACACATTAGTCAAGTCTAAGCATAATTTGAACTTTTGTAATAGAGCTGGCTTTGTTAACATATCTACAACGTTCTTCTTGGTGTCAATATTTAATAACAAGATATCACCTTCAACTGTTATCTCATGAATAAAATGATATCTGACATCAATATTCTTCATCTTTACGTGATATACCTGGTTCTTTGCCAAATATATTGCACTCTGACTGTCGCAATATTCTGCTTCAGTCATAGACAAGACAACTATGGTTTGTAGCATCGACCTCCAACTGATTGGAGCTCCTGCAAGTGTAAACACATTACCTGTAGTAGATCTTCTACAGCCTAAATCACCAGCAAAGTTAGCATCAACATTACCAATAACTTTGTCACCAAACTTGTTATCTCTATCAAACATCAAACCCACATCTGATGTACCCCTTTGGTAACATAGAATCCATTTTACCGCATGCCAATGCTTGTTTACTAGATTAACCATATACTTGTTAACAACACTAACGACATAAAAAATATCTGGTCGAGTGCAAACCATTGCATACATAAGGCTTCCAACTGCACTTGCATAGGGAACACATGACATGTATTTCTTTTTAACTTCTGAACTTGAAGATAATGCTATCGACAATCTGAAATGTGCAACAAGAGGAGTACCCACGGGCTTTGAATTTTTCATCCCGAATTGAGCGATGACTTTCTCAATGTACTCCTTCTAAGATAGTCACATTTTACCTAACTTTTGATTTCTACGTATCTCCATGCCCAAAATTTTCTTTTTTGAACTTAAATCTTTCATATCAAATTTTCTGGCAAGTTGAGTCTTCAATTTACTGATTTCTAAATAATTCTTCGCAGCAATAAGCATATCATCCACATAAAGCAATAAATAGATGAACGAACTATTAATAAATCTCTTAAAATAGACACAATTGTCATACTTACTTCTGACATACCCATGTCCAGTCATGAATATATCAAAACGTTTGTACCACTGCCTAGGAGATTGCTTTAGGTTGTATAACGACTTCTTTAATTTGCAGACATGGCCATCATTTTGTTTAATAACAAACCTTTATGACTGAGTCATATAAATTTGTTATTCTAACTCTTCATGAAGGAATGCAGTCTTGACATCAAGCTGCTCTAACTCCAACTATGGCTTGTAAAACCCGAATAGAAGTGTGTTTTACGACTGGAGAGAAGATCTCATTATAGTCAACACATTCTTTTTGTGGATAGCCTTTTGCAACCAAACATGCCTTAAATCGATGACTATCAGTCTCAGGTGACCCATCTTTCTTCTTATAAACCTATTTACAACCAATGACTGTCTTGCCTTTAGGCAACTTCATGAGATCTCAACTATGACTTTTCTGAAGAGATTTCATTTCTTCATCCATGGCTTCACTCTATTTGCTACTGACATTATCATGTGTAGCTTCCTTAAATGTGGATGGCTCTTGGCTTGTGACAGCCAATGCATAAGCTACCATGTTCTCATAATTATACCGCACCAATGACTCTTTTATTCTCTTTCCATTTTCAAGTTGAGGAAGACCGCACCACTGACTTTTTTATTCTCTTTCCCTTTTTAAGTTGAGGCTCTTCCTCAAGTGAAGTAGGCTCAATGACATCATCATAATCAACATCTTCCTCCACCCTCTCACAGGGAATTTTTGGCATATATTTTGGAGTATTTTATGGAGTTGTCAACTCCACCTCAACTGCATCACTATTGTTGTAATTTTCTTTTTAGCACCCTGTTGAATGTGTTTTAACATGGCAAACTCATCAAACTTAACATCACAGCTGACAATAAACTTAGACGACTTAGGATCTGGGCACCACATTCTGTAGCCCTTAACCCCATCCGCATAACCAAGAAAATATACTTCTTTGATCTGAGACTCAACTTATCATCCTTTATATGAACATAAGCAGTACAACAATTTTTTTTAAATGAGAATAAACAACAAGTTTTCTGGACCATACCTCTTGTGGTGTTTTGAAGTCTATTACTATAGATGGTCACCTGTTGACGAGGTAACACATCGTATTGACCGTCTCAGCCCAAAAATCCTTTGACAAACCAACATTAATCAACATACTGTAGGCCTTCTCTAGAAGTATCCTGTTCATGCGCTCAACAACTCTATTATGTTGTGGCGTTTTTAGAGTGGTGAAGTGA
Organism: Amborella trichopoda; assembly: GCF_054954075.1. Taxonomy (NCBI): domain Eukaryota; kingdom Viridiplantae; phylum Streptophyta; class Magnoliopsida; order Amborellales; family Amborellaceae; genus Amborella; species Amborella trichopoda. Next base: position 3,555,517 of record NC_142344.1, read on the forward strand.
CGAACAATTCTTTCGCTCTTGCAAAAATTTACAAACTCCTATGAAGTGTACTTTCCACCATTATTAGTCCTCATGCACTTGACCTTCTTTCCGTTCTGTCTTTCGATCATGGCTTTCTAATGCTTGAATGTATTAAATATATCTGCCTTTTTCTTCAATGTGTAAATTTACACTTTCTTTGAGAAATCATCTATGAAGGAAACAAAGTATAGAGATCCACCTTTTGAGACAACTGAAGCAGGACCCCATACATCTGAATGAATATAGTCAAAAGTGCCTTTTGTGGTATGTTCTGATGTGTGAAACTGCACCTTACACTGCTTATGATAGACACAGTGCTCACAGAAGTCCAACTTGTACGTTTTTATGCCATTGATAAATTGGTGTTTGCTTCCGCCAAAGCTCTCTCACCCATGTGGCCTAATCGCATATGCCATGACTGAGTCAAGTCAGAATCACCATCATCAAATACAGAAACTACTGCTCTATTTGTGATAGTATTTCCAAGCAGCACATATAAATTTGGTTTGATCTTCTTGCCTTTCATCATTACAGCCAGAGCACCCTTAATAATCTTCAGAACTGTACATTCTCCAACAAATTTGCAGCCATTGGAGTCCAAAGCACCCAAAGAGATAAGGTTCTTCTTCAAATCTAGAACATGTCTAACATAGGTTAAAGTTCTCACAACTCCATCATACATTTCGATAATAATTGTCCAAACACTAATGGTTTTACAACTTGCATCGTTCCCCATCAAAACTGATCCACCATCAATGCTCTTGTATGTAGTGAACCAACCCTGATGAGGGCACATGTGATAGGAACATCATGAATCAAGAACCCATGAGTCTTTAGAGCTGTCAGAACTTGTTGAAATTGACATCACATTATCTGTTTCACTTACTGTGCTTCCATCAACAGTAACTTCCTACTTTTTTTTATTTTTTATTTCTATTCCATTTGTGAGTCAATTTAGGAAGCTTTGAATCATGGACGGCACAACAATTTGAAAATCCATTTCCCCCATAACCCTTTTGACTTGTAAAACTTAAACTCATTTATGATACAATTATTTTGAGTCTTGACTTCAGTTGGGTTCACCTCTTAATGACCCAGGTATGGACTTTATGTATAATCCTACGTTTATAAATTAAGAACTTGAGAGAGAGGTTTCATGATCCTATCTCTAAGCCTTAAAGAGTTACGTAGTCAATACTTCCTTTTGGGAGCAGGTATAGTGGTTAGCATATATACCCCACTCCTGAGATTGAGAGAGAAACCGCACTTATGGGCTGCTGGACCTATTCTTGAAGACCATGTTACCTACTTACTGATCAAACTTGTAGATAAAGTCAGAAACTTAAGGGCCGAAGTCCAAAGTTTAAAGTACATGCCTTTGCATTCGTCACTTACTAAGCAGCTTCTTATATTCCTTTTGTTCATTTGGTGTGGTCAATTTATGACGCTTTGATTCATGAGAGAGAGAGATAGAGAGAGAGAGAGATACCCTTTTATGTCAACAGGGAGATAATTGGCATATAGTTTTGTTTGATTAGATTAGGCGAAGATTAAAAAAACACATTTGGGTCATCATTCTTTTGACCTCGTAACTAAAATGCATTTATAGATCTGTTTTGACTTTGGTTTTATGAAATGGAGATCTTGGTGACCAACATATTGCCTTTTGATAAAGAAAAGTATTTTGTGGGACTAGGGGCTGGGGTCGTTGTGGTAGGACCCACACTTTAGTTACACGTTGTGGTTTTTATTTTCGTTATTGGCATCATTCCCATTAAGATTTGTAAAAGCTAACTCTTAAACTGTTTGAAAAAACGGTTAGGGGTTTATCTTCCGGCACTACTACCTTAACATAATAAAAAACTAATTCCTAAACTATTTGAAAAATAGGTACGTATTAGACTTATTAAAAAGCGCAACCTATTGTTGGGAATTTTATCTATATATATTTATGCATTTTTTTCTATTGATATACATAAAAAATACATTAAAAATCTCCTTTCATCAGTATGGGTTTGTCTTCCCCATTGCATTACCAAAAAAAAAAAAAAAGTGTTTTGTGAGTTGGACACTCGTATCTATTTTGGTTTTCGATGGAGCTAATACTCAGCTGTTAAGTAAGTAGTGCTTCATATCTATGAATTTGAAAATTTAAAAACAAATGTAAATTTGTTGATATTTGAGAGTTGAAATTACCTGAGCAAGCTTAGAAAACAGACCACCTTTAAGGATAAAAGTTTGTTATTTTAAATTCATGATCATGGTGAGCTAGACGACAGACATGTAAAATTTTGGATCCAAAAAATCTATTACTGATATGGATCTTTCGAGGGTACACTCATTGTAACAGGTGATGCCTAAACCCTACAATTCTAAATTAATGGTTTCTTTCAAAGGGTGAAGTTTATATAAGGCGTCACCAATCAATGTAAGACACGTTCAAATTCTATCAAAAGAGGCACCACAAACTTTACGATGACCTGAGAATCTATTTTCTTTCCTAATTATGAAATTTAAAGCTTCAAAATGAACTATTCAAATACACATTAAAACCCTTTTTCTTTTGTATCTATGCATCTTGAGGTTGAGATGATCGGTTTTCAAACAATGAGATAGCTTTTTTTTTGGTAAATCTTTGATTTGCGCCTTGCTTCTACATACCTTTTACAAACTTAAATCCTAATTTAATATAAAATTGCATCATCATGTATCCTAATAAAATTATAATAAAATTGATGGTATATTAGCAAATTTCGCGTCGAGTCCTTCATAACATTGAGGTTGGTATGAAGTCAATCGGAGGAGAGAAAAAGAGAGAGATGGGGGGCATTTTTGTCATTTTATAAAGATAGTGACTCACTCAACGTTGGAAAATTTCCATATTGAATGGCCTGCCAAAAGATGAGAACACAATGGAGAGCAGGGTCCTGGGTCAAAGCCCCTAGCCAAGAGGAGAGAGCCTAGGGGCCGCCTAAAAAAATAAAGTTTCATGCTCAAGAGATGCATTTCTACCTTCTATAAATACATATCTCAATCTTCTCTTCTCAAATTCAAGGAAAATAAGACCAATACCAGTAAGATTCTCTCTCTCTCTCTTTTTATATATATATATATATATCCAGTAGGCTGTTCAGTGCCATCAACCTTTTTCTCAGTCTATACTGAGAGAAAAATATGGGTTCTAGCTCTGGCGCCATTACTTCTGATGCCCATATAGCAACAGTGTTGATGATAGCCTTGTTTAGCAGTAGCATGATGTTATTGTGTAAGGGGGAACACCTCAGCTCCAACTTCTATGACTCCTCATGCCCCAATGCCTTGTCCACAATTCGGATTGCCATTCGGACCGCAATATCGGCAAAGAGGCGCATGGGAGCCTCTCTCATCTGCCTCCACTTTCACGACTGCTTTGTTAATGCAAGTTCTTTCTCTCTACCAGCTATGGTCTCTACTGTTTATCTTTGAACTAGCTTTATGTCAGTTCTAATACAAATATAATTTTTATGTATCTAGGACTAGTATGAGCTGACAATAATATCACATATTGATTACAACTTGACATGAACAAGTGAGGCTAGTTATGACATTGTTGTCGGCTGACTTATAGCTGTCAAACCTAAATTAGACGACTTTTAGTCCCAAAAAAAAATAAAAATTACATGGGTATGGGTACATGTAGTAAGGTGTCCCTCAATTTATCTATCTCATTCCATACGTTTTTAAGTGCTTAAAAATGCGGTGATGTTATATCCCTATGCATGTTTATGTGCATGTGCAGGGGTGTGACGCATCGGTGCTCTTGGACTCGACTTCATCTTTCGAGAGCGAGCAGAATGCAATTCAGAATGTGGAATCTACTAGGGGATTCAAAGCAATTGAAAATGCCAAGTTGCGAGTCGAAAGCAAGTGCCCTGGAGTGGTCTCTTGCGCAGATATCCTCGCAGTTGCAGCTAGAGATGCTTCTGTCGCTGTCCTTGGGCTATACTTTCCTCTTAAAGCTCTTTTTTACAATAGTTAGTTTGTAGAGTATCTTATTTTAGAAAAAAAAAGAGCCGAGCAAATACTTGAATACCTTAATAGTTCATGGATGTGGTCTAGAAATTCAAATATCAAGAACTTGTCAATTCTTTCAAATTACTCACCTCCCTTGCTTTTAAAAGTGTTCAAAACATGCTTATGAAATCTTGCCAACAAACGATGAAGGCTATTGATTTGAACAAATCATAAGCATTGAGCATTTTATTCTAATATTTGAAGCTTTTAGACCAGCTTACATGATCTATGCTGATGTTCAGGTTCTTAGCTAACGATTTTCCTTTCACTTTCTACAGTTGTGATTTCGTCCTACGCATAGATCTCAATAACTTTTAGAATTTCACGTTTTGATTTCCTTAAAATGAAGAACAGTTGTAGAGACTAAAAACTGATAAGGAAATGAATCTCGCTGAAGATGGGAGGTCCATCTTGGACAGTGAAACTAGGGCGAAGAGACTCTGCAACCGCAAGCAAGAGTGATGCGGAGAGAGAACTCCCTCTATTCACTGCTCCCTTGGATGTCCTCATCTGTCTTTTCGGCAGAAAGGGACTCAGTGCCAAAGACATGGTGGCTCTCTCTGGTGCACACACCATAGGCCAAGCCCAGTGCTTCATATTCAGAGACAGAGCATACAACCACACCAACATCGACTCCGGCTTTGCTAGCAAAAAGACGTGGTCGCTGCCCTTTAAATGGCGGGGACTCGAACCTCGCACCTCTCGACCTTGTTACTCCCACCAGCTTTGACAACAACTACTTCAAGATTTTGATGCGGAAGAAGGGTTTGCTGGAATCAGATCAAGTGTTGTTTAATGGTGGATCAACTGATGACATAGTGAGGTCTTATAGTAACAGTCGAAGCGCCTTCTACTCGGACTTTGCGGCGGCTATGGTGAAGATGGGGGACATTGAACCTCTTACTGGATCAGCAGGGCAGATCAGGGCAAGGTGCTCAGTGCCCAATTGACTGGTGCAAGTGCCATAACCAATGCTAGCAATGGAAAGTTCAATTGGTATTGGAAACTAAGTTCTTTTTCTTTTTTATATTCAATTCATTCTTAAGAGGGATTGTGATTTATGTTAATAAGTTGTTCATTTGTAGTGGAAGGGACTTTGCAATTGTATAGTATTGAGGCCTATGTGCTTCTCATTGATGTAAATGTGTGCTTGGTTAATTTTATGAAATTGGTTCCTTGCAAATGTTGTTCCAAATAATTAATGCACTTGCTATTCTCTTGGAGAGATCAGAATCATCTTTTATGAACTTTTGTAGTGTGAACTAGATCAAATTTACCTCATAAAAATAATTCAATTCAAATGAAATTGTTCTATAAAAGAGATGTGCTATTGATCTTCTAATTCGGTGAAGAGAGAAACCTTTTGTACTGATATTTAACGAATTTTAACCGACTACATTAGACAGAGTTAAAATAGAAGAAAAAATTAGTCCCACATTGAAGAGAAAAGGAAGAGAGTGGGTATGAGGGTAGTACAAAGAAGAGAGAATGCATACATACCTGGGCGGGTCAATCGATGAACAAGAAGGCTCATGGCCTAGAGGGACTGCTTCCATTGCACCAGGGAGGTGGGTCACTATAGCTAGCATCTCCCCGAGGGGGGGACTGCACGTCATAATTTGTGGCTGGTGGGTACGCGTTCGCGCCTCCCCCACCAATACTTGATTGTCAAACTCTTTTAAGGGATGTATGATCAAAATTTTCCCACCAATAATAAATTGTCAAAGATGATGGTATGACTAAAACTTAAAATTATCAATAATTGAAATTTAAGGGTAGTATGACTAAAATTTTGAGAATATTTTTGTAAATCTCACTTAAAATTTGTTATCATCATGCATTTTTTCGATTAATTGGGTTTGGCTACTCTCATTTAAAATTTGTAATTTTAAAAATATCCTTAAATATTTTAAGGATGAAGTTTTTATAAGGCCTAGGCTCTATGAAAATAAACTAAAGCCTCACCTCAAATCCTTGTATAGAAAGCACTTTTGGTAATAAAATTTTTCATGATGGCTATAAAATCAATTTCTAACACTAACCATAAATTTTAAAAGCACTTTTGGTAATAAATTTTTTCATGATGGCTCTAAAATCAATTTGTAACACCAACCATAAAATTTGAAACTCATATAATAGTATCAATCTTGTGGATCTATGAACACTTATTTTAGGGCAAAATGGATTGTCTAGACAATTATTTTGACAGGGAAGCAGCCCTATCAACCATTTTCTGTTTTTGAATATCACGAGTACACTCCTTTTGTCTTTTTTTTTTTTTTTCTTCCTATTTAACCCTTACTTCGAATATTGAAACGGCTATTTGCCCATCTTATGTTCGTCTAACAATAAAAAGGGGAAAAATAAAACTTTTATATTCATTCACTATTATGAACATATATATAAAACACAAGATTACTTGTGTAGCAAGATGGGGTACAATCTAACTTGCATAGCAAGATAGAGTTCCACAATATACACGGCCTCACATTTTGTAACCGGGTGCAGTTGGCATACGGATGCATCCCGTAAGTGTAGAGGTAGGGTGTACTTTCAAATTTTATCATGGTATATAATTTTGATGTAAAATGTTATTAGGATTATCTCAAAATTTATTTTTATATCTAATTATAAAATTTTAAATTTTAAATTTTAAAAATGGTTAAAATCAAGTAGATCTATAAACATATGAAAATCTTGAAAATAGACGGTGTAGATAATATGTTGTAAAATGCATTTATGAGATTTAAATCTTCTTATTTTTCATAGTCATACGTCTCAATGTCGAGATGATCAAGCAAAGGGTTTTTCAACATTAAAACGACTTTTTTCGAATGGATTTTTGAGAGGCATCCGTAGTTCTACATTATAAGGTAGCATCTTATATAAACTTTTCCCATACATGATAGACCTATTGTATATGGTTATACACTACACTATTGTATATGGTTATACACTACACTAACTATAGATGATACTATGCACTAAATAATACCATATCTTCAACAATCTCTACAGTGCTTTTTTATAAGCGAATGTTTATTTTTACGGTACTTAGTTGTAAATTTAGCTGGGAAAATACTCAAGACCCTCAAATCACTCAATGATTGTTCGAACTATTTACTAAATTTAAGACCCAGTTAACAATAGTTCTAACTAGAGATCAGATAATACCTCAGACATATGGTCCCTCCAGTAGACATTTTATGGGAAAAAGATGTATAGCCCCTCCATAATTGTTATCCCCAATGAGTCTTTACATCCATAAAATATTTATTGACTTTTTTCAAGTTAAAAGAAAAAGATGTTTAACTACTTTCTTACTTTTTTTTTCTTTTTTCTATTAACCCCATGATTTAAATAGAATTTTTATTACATAAGAATAATATATGAGAGCTCAAGGGAGCTTGAGAGAGAGAGAGACGAAGGGGTTCATGGGTGAGGGAGTCAAAAAAAAAGGCAAGGATGACAAGCATGTTAGAACAAATAAAAAGGATAAATGTAGCAATTTATAGAATAAAAAATATGCAGCGCGCGTTAGACGTCCTTTGTTTATCTTAGGGGGTCCATAGACTTTCCATCGACATTAAGGTTTTTATTTGAGATTATAATCATAGAGACGGGGATCAGCCTTGAGAAAGACTTTATTCATTTGTATTTTTTTATGTGACTAAAAAAGAGATGCCCATATATTAAACTCTTAAACTGTTTACACACTCAAGTTGCAATTTTTAGTCTTAGTATTTTTTAATTTTCTAAAATATAAACCAAATTTTAGGATAAAAGAGAAATATTTCTATATTTTTCCTACTCCATAGAAGATATATACACCCCACACCATCTAGACGTCAAATTTAGATCAAGTGAGCCACTAACCGTTTGATCTAGATCCGACGCCTCAGAGTATTTTATTTTTAGTTTTTTTTACAAATTATATGAATATGTAATTTAGTATGTGTCATCATATCAATGGGACGCACCTAAAACAACTATTAAATTTTTTTTTGATAAAATACCATGACCAAAATACCCGTGATACTTTCAAGGGAATTTAGATATTTTATTTTATTGAGAATATTTTTTTTAAAAATTATTTAATGGTGCGAGTTGAAGAGAGGAGTGGACGCTAAAAAATTAATGTCAAAATATTTTATAGAAAAAATTAAAAATAAAATAGTATAAAGACGTGATATTGTGATTAGAATTATCTCAACCCTTTATTCAGAATAGACGGTTGGATAAGGAGAAATATAAAAATTTTATGCCGTAAAGAAAGCATAAAAAGCTTGCCCCGAAAAAAATACTCCGAGGGCCAAATTAGTAAGTACATCGTGTGCTCCGGCGAAATCAAGCATACCCACCAAATAAAATAAGCCCTGAAATCATAGAACATACATCATTTTACACATGCAGCTTGTGAATGAATTCGTTATCTTCCTTGGTTTTCCTTTCATGTAACATTCTAGTCAATCTATGACTCCTCGATTCATAAAGGGCCAAAGCAACAATAGGTAGTTTTAAATTGCACTTTGAATCATAAGAGGACAAAAGCAGTACGACCCAGATGCATATTATCATCCTAAAAGATATTTTCTTTGGAGTATACTGTCTATTTATTCCCTCAGGTAAAACCCTACCCTGGGATTAATTTTAAGACCTCAAAATTTGAGGTTGTAACCTCTTTAACAAATAGAATACCATTAATGAAAAAAAAAAATTCCTAAGTGCACACTTTAAGTACGTGAAAAAAATATTGTCTCAAGATTGAATATAAATCATCTAATTTTTAAAGAGTGAGATCTAAGTATTAGAAAACTCAAATTTTAATTTTTTATTAAAAATAATTATCTAATAATTCTAAAGCGGTTACTAAAAATTTCAGATTAAAAAGAAATCGTAAGTTGAACGAGGGAGTAGGAGCAAACTATGCTCCCAAGAGCGCATCATATACATGCTCCGCCATAATTGTCCAAGTCCAAAGAGAGCGATGCAATTTTATGTGAAATGAGAGAAATGCAAATTATTTCGTCATTTCCAATGGGAATTTGACTGACTCAAAGGTCGAACATTTTGAGGTCTAAAAGAACTCATCACATGAAGGGAACACGTTGTACAGCTGTGGTCCATGTTATGGGCCGCACCCAAAAGAAGAGAGAGAGAGAGAGAGAGAGAGAGAGAGAGAGGGCACCTCCAAGCATTGAGCCGCTAAAAGTTGAATGTTTCATTTTCAAAAGTCCCCCAATGCACCTCTGCGTTAGGATCTCTCTCTCTGTCTATAAATACATCTCTCTGTCTCTTCATCTCTTCTCATCACACACAACAACGACGAATTGGGTCTCTCTCTATCTATCACTCTGTGATTCTTAGCCTCTCTATCTCTCTCTAAGCATTTTTATCCATTGGAGACCAAACAATTACATCTTACATATAACCTTGCAGGCCCCTCTCCCTCTTAAACTCTTTAAGAGGATTCTTTTGAACTCCTCGTTCTCTTTCTATCCATTTATATCGAAAAAAGAGATGGGCTCTATCTCTAGTGCCTACATAACAACATTATTGATGATACTTCTATGTACTAGCAGTAGCATGCTGTTAGTATGTGAAGGGCAGCAGCTGACCTCCAACTTCTATGATTCGACCTGCCCCAACGCCCTCTCCACCATCCGCACTGCCATTCGCACTGCGATTTCGGCAGAGAGGCGCATGGGAGCCTCCCTTATTCGTCTCCACTTCCATGATTGCTTTGTCAATGTGAGTTCTTGATCTTTCTGTTTAACAGTTCGCATCTATCTATCTATTCATCTATGAGTCTGAATTCTTTTTAGCTATTTATCAAACTTGGCCTATCTTATGAATGTGTGTGATCTTAGATGTAACTGTGCATATCTATATGCAGGGGTGCGATGCATCGCTGCTGTTGGACTCGACTTCCTCTTTCGAGAGCGAACAGAATGCCATTCAGAACATTAACTCTGCTAGAGGCTTCCATGTCATCGAAAACGCAAAGTCGAGAGTGGAAAGCATATGCCCAGGCGTGGTCTCCTGCTCCGACATCCTTGCAGTTGCAGCAAGAGACTCTTCTGTAGCGGTAAACATATCCAAACAGACCGGTTCATCATGGTTCATGAGTGTGGTTCATAAATTTCAAAAGGAAAAGGAAAAGTATACAATTAGACTATTTGGCGGTTAGAATCAATCTTGGCTATTAGACGCAAAATTAGGTAGTTGTAGGTATCCTATTAGCTATGCTCAAAATTCAAGAGAAACTTTTCGAACTTTACTTTGTGACAAGCTTCAAGCTAAGATTTCACATCCAACAACTATAAATATTGTGGGCTCATTGTACAAATGATAAATGGTGTTATGGTGTCAATTTAAAAAATAAAGAACTTGTTGGTTTTTTTTCTAAATGCCTACTTCCCAATTTAAAAAGTTGATGACACGTCTTCAACCAAAGAGGTAAAACATCTATCTAAAATAAGATTTAAGGGGTTCAAAATATGATCATAACATTCGAGGCATTTGGACCAACTTGTAAGATGCACACTGTTGTTCAGATTTTTCCCAACAATTTTGATTTTTTTTCTTCTACGATTATGATTTCAATTTCAAACATGTGTCTCAACACTTAAGGATTTTAGCCTTCTATTTCTCAAATGAAAAACCAAGATTAGAATTAATAACTGATGAGGAAATAATTCTTTACAGATGGGAGGTCCATCCTGGACAGTGAATCTAGGGCGCAGAGACTCTGCAACTGCAAGCAAAGACGAGGCAGAGAGAGAACTCCCTCTCTTCACTGCTCCCTTGGATGATCTCATCTCTCTCTTCGGCAGAAAGGGACTCAGTGCCAAAGACATGGTTGCTCTCTCCGGTGCACACACCATAGGCCAAGCCCAGTGCTTCACATTCAGAGACAGAATTTACAACCACACCAACATCGATGCCGGCTTTGCTCGCAAAAGACGTGGTAACTGCCCTTCAACTGGAGGGGACTCCAACCTCGCAGCTCTTGACCTTGTTACACCCACCAGCTTCGACAACAACTACTTCAAGATTTTGATGCAGAAAAAGGGTTTGTTGGAATCGGATCAGGTGTTGTTTAATGGTGGATCGACTGATGACATAGTGAGGTCTTATAGTAACAGTCGAAGTGCCTTCTACTCCGATTTTGCGGCGGCTATGGTGAAGATGGGGGACATTGAACCTCTTACTGGATCAGCAGGGCAAATCAGGGCAAGGTGCTCTGTGCCCAATTGACTGGTGCAAGCGCCAAAAGCAATGGATGGAATTTCAACTGGTGTCGGATACTAAGATTGTATTTGTTTAATTCTTTTTATTCTTTACATTCAAATCATTCTTAAGAGGGATTGTGGTTTGTTCTAATAAGTTGTTCATTGGTAGTGGAAGAGCTATTGTAATTGTATAGTGTTGTGGCCAATCTGCTTCTCATTGATATGTATTTGTTTGTTACATTGTTTGATTAATTTTATTAAATTGGTTCCTTATAAAATTTTGTATCCTACAATTGTGTGATCTCTCTCTAGATAACAGGTAGATAACAGGGATGCTTCTGCACTGAAATCATTTCCGTACCCTACAATCTCTCTATCTATGGGTTCCTTATTTAATTGAATGCCATGTGCCTTATTCAATGTTTTAAGCAGTAATTTACGGCGAGTCGTAACGGATTCGCCCGAATCGATACGGAGAATCGGTTATCCCGTGCCGATTCCAGTGTAAAACCGGAAAGCGCCCGATTCTAGAATGAATCGGCCGGTTATACATAGTGAACCGCTTGTATGACGTCATACACGGGAACTACCCGGTTTTGCATAGTGAACTGCTTGTATGATGTCATACACGGGTGAAAGTCGTCCGTATGAGGCAAAATACAGATTTTCGAAACCGGCCAGTGTAAAATCGGGAACCGTATGACATCATACACTTTTGAAAGTCGCCCGTATGAGGCAAAATACCGATTTTCGGAACCGGCCAGTGTAAAACCGGGAACCATATGACGTCATACACGGGAGAAAGTCGCCCACATGAGGCAAAATACCGATTTTCGGAACCGGCCAATGTAAAACCGGGAACCGTATGGCTTTAAACACGGGTGAAAGTTGCCCGTATGAGGCAAAGTATCGATTTTCGGAACGAATCGGCCGGTTCTGCGTTGTGAACCGCTTGTATGACGTCATACACGGGTGAAAGTCGCCCGCAAAATACTGATTTTCGGTAGTTCACATGTGCAAGACTATAGTCACCTACCGAGCGTGTGTGGATGGCAACCTCGGGCACACACGCACAAACCTTAAGGAACTAACAAAGCAATTTATAGAAGCGAAACTAAAGCTCGCTGTTGGATGTGGGATAATTCCCACGATGCATTAAATTATGACGGAATTTGGATAAGTATTATTAATGTACAAAACAATTACACTGGTGCTGATGTGGCAGAGTGGTTATCACTTTCACGTTTCGATTTCTCCTGGATACATTTTATTTTATTTTTGTTGACAATAAAAATAAGCAGAAAATAAATTTTTTTTTTAATTTTTTTTTTTTTTGAAATCTCTCTCTTTCTATGAATAATCTGTTACTAAATTTTATAATTATAATTTATAATTATTTTATAATTATAATTTATAATTATTTTATAATAATTTATAATTTATTTTATAATTATAAAAAATTATTTTTTTAAAAGAAATTTATTCCATTTGAAATCTCTCTCTTTCTATTAACAATCTCTTTTACTAAATTTATTCTAGAAATCTAAAAAATTACAGTTTTGAAAAATTAAAGTGTTATTTCGAAAGTTGGTATAAATTCTATTAATTTTTAACCAAATTTTTATTTTATTTATTAATTTTTCTATTATAAATCATGTAATTTATTATCTTTCTTACAGTTCTCAATAATACATTTTAAATTAGATCGTATTACAAAATATTTTAGATTTTTTATTATTTATATTATAAAATTTAAACCAACAATTTTAATTTCAGCATATAACATTATAGTTCGTTAGGTTGTACTAAATTTGGATTATAGTTTGTTAGTTTGTAATAATTTGGGTATTTTTAGGGGATTAGAGTTTTCCGCCAATTTGAGTTTTTGATGGCCATTTTTTATCGATTAAATTTACTCTTTATAGTAGTCCATGTATGATTATATATTTTATTCATGATAATTATATGATTTTTCTTATGTTTGATGTAAATTTAATGGTTAACATAAGTTTATATAGAGAAAAAACATATCAATATTCACAAATTGATGAAAAAAGTGAAAGTTAACAATAGAGTACCCTCACTTCTTATTAGATTATTAAAAGACAACATTTATAATTAATTTTAATAATTTTTTTTGATTTTTTTAGAGCTTAATCCGATCGAGTCAACTGATTTTCAATCCGGATCGCCGATTCACCTATCCGAATGAATTTTTGAAGTGCCTGATCCGAGGCATCGATTCGTTTTTTAAATCACTGGTTTTAGGACTTGGCTCAGTGACAAGGCCTCTGCCAATGGCCAGGGCAAGTTGCCCCCGAGTTTGAGATACACCTGGTAAATGGAGGAGGACTGCATATGAAAATATCCTGAAGTCATTCTTTTTTCCTATTTTCTTATTAGAGTAAATTTACATGTATATTTCCAATGATTTTTGTTATTATAAAAATTCTCTTTAAAGTTCAAACTTTTCGTTCATATCCGATCTCTTGTTCACTTTTTTTTTTTTTTCCTATATTGCTCTTATTTCAGATTTTCAAAGTTTGAAAAGTATTTGAAATTTTTGGATTTTCAAAGTCCAAAAAGTCATTTACGCCCATTTGTGAAGCAAGGCCAAGAACAAATTCAAAATTTTAAAATATATATATATTTTTTTTAATATTTAGATTTTTAAAATCTGGAAATGGTCTTAAAAAAAAAAATCCAATGAAAATTTTGGGATTTTATTCCAAAAATTAAATTTTTTTTTTAAAATCCAAAAAATGCAGTTGTCCCTATCTCAATTAATATATAGATTTTTAAAATTTTTGGATATTAGAAAAATCTAAAAGTGATCGTGGAAAACGATTGGGATCGAATCACTAAATTTAAAAAATATCAATTTCATATCTTAAATATCCGAATTATGACCTTTTTGGTCATTTAAAAAAGATTTGCAATCCAAGTAGGTACAAATGTATCATCCACGGGTGATACAAGACTTGTTTGACAATGAATCTGAGTAGATGGATTCTTAACTAACAGAACAGATAACAACAAATCAGCAGGCTAGAATGCAAACCGATGCCATCAATTTAGTGCGGTTGTTTTCTGCATAGGCCTTAAGGTTCTGATACCATGATAATTTGCAGAGAGGCAGAGAAAGTTGTTGTATTTTTCATTAGCAATGAAAAAGGAATAAATATAGAAAGGCTGTTATATATTACAGATTGCACGTATCTATACAAAAAAAACGTATCCACAAAAGACGGAAAATAAGCAAGGAGATCAAATTCATCAGATTTATACATACCTCAATGTATTTCATATCTAGGAAAGAAAGAACATATGGGAACCTAACAGTTGAGTTGTCTCTCCTATGTTGTTATTATCATTATTATTTTGAAAAAGTGCACCGAGAATATATACTTTTAGTGTAAGGTGATCACATTCAATCTTGATAATTGGTTGTGAAATTGGATGGCTGTATTTATTCAATTAAACATGCTCAAAATTAAAAAGAATCTTTCAGCCTCTATGTTTAGCAGATATCATGTGTCCTATTCTTAAACTGCAGCTTTATATATGTAGAACAGATTTTGCACCAATATGTAGGCAGCAACTAACATAACTGCAAAAGACTCTCTCTCAAGCGCACCCATGCATGCTGAAATGTTCTCTCACACATATGAATGTCCCGTTTCTCTGTCAAACAATTATACGCATTCACCCTCCAAATGAAACACCTCTTTGCCCATCTTAGGTCCATCTAACACTAAAAAGGCGAAAAGAAAACTTGTATATTCATTTACTATTATGAACGTATATATACAACACAAGGTAAATTGGGTAGCAAGATCGAGTACAATCTAACTTGCATAGCTAGAGAGAGTACAATCCATAGTACACTACCTTCTATTTTATAATGATATATGATAGACATACTTTATATGATTACACACTGCACTAACTATATATATATATATATATATATATACACACACGAAATAATACAAGATCTTCAACAATTTCTACAATGTTTTGATGCTGAACTTTTATTAAGTCCATATAAATCCCTTAGGATCTAGTGGATAAAAGTGTACATGGCATAAGTTTGAAAAATTTCCCCAATAAAGTAACCAAGAGTTCTGGATGGGGTTTGGAACAAATCAATCAAAATATAAACAATGATGTTCCACTTTTTCCTTGTTTTTGTTGTGGTGGCACTTTGCATTAAAATGTGATATTTGTCCTCAATAGCATCTTCGTCACATTGCCGACAAGTTCGCTCTTCTCCAGGAATTTAAAGCCATCTTTGTCTTTTAACACAAAAATACTGAGATCCCATTCTCACCCGTATATAAATTTTTTGTAAGAAAAAGTTATTTTTAATAGAGATTTTATATAAGGGTGAGGCCCTAAACAATCAAATTAAGGCATACCTTAAAAATTTACTTGAAGAGGTTGTTTCGATACCCAAAAATCCTCAAATTAATCATCTTGACCTCAATATGTATGGACATGAGAAAAAACACATTCAAATATTTGAAATACTGCATCTGATAATTCATTTTCTGGGCCCCCAATTTTTAAGATTTTCAAGTATTCATAGTGTTAAAAACTCAAAATACTGTAGAGAACTCTCTTTATTAATTGATCAATCAAGAATATACAAGACCCCGTTTAAATATACAGCCAGTAACAATTAAAGATAAATACCAATGGATATGGATAATTACTAAACTAATCTTATCATAATCAAGAGGTGCCTAATTACGAGATACAGACCCATACAAATACATATCCATATTGATATATATTCATAATGTTGTATATCAATACTAAAAATGATGTATGTTAATACTAACAGGATATCCATACGCTAACACTTTCCCTCAAACTCAAGATGCTTTTACACAAAGCAGTTGGAGTTTGAATAATAAGTTGCTTAATTAAGTTTTCACGTGCATGGAGATAACAATAGAAGCAGTGGTCTCTTGCTTGAACAAAAAGCACAGAATGACACTTCACAGAATGGCACTTGGAAAAGCCAACAGAACACGGTGTGAATCCGAGACAGATTCAGCAACTCGCAGTCGAGACATATTCAACAACTCGCAATTCAGAACACAGGGCAGAACAAATACAAAGGCTGTTTTGCAAAGAGTCGAAATATGATTCGACAGAGAGTCGAAACATACTCAGCAGAGAGTCGAAACACGACTCAAAGGCCTTTGATAGTGCTTCCTTGATGTATGAGTTTCTCTCACTAAACTGAGGGTGTTGATTGATTCAACTATGGACGATGAGCAGAGCTGAAATATTTGGATAAAGAGGAAAGCTGAAGTTTTTGTGCTTTAGAATCGAAGGGATCGATAGAAGAAGCTTGATTGTCCCGCAAGTTTTGAGAGGACATTGGAGTTGAATAATTAATTCGAGAGAGAGTCGACAATTATACACCGTGCAGAGTCAAGGATCTCTTCGATTTGTTAGCGAGATAAGACACAAAGGCCAAGACCTTTTGGGTCAACAAAGACCGAGGGCTCAGGTAATATTTATCTCATGTAACACGTGCGGCTCGTCAATGAATTCCTTATCTTCCTTGGTTTTCCTTACATCAAGCAGTATAGTCAATCTATTACGCCTTGATCAATACGAGGACAAAGCAATAATGGCTACTTTTTTTAGTTACAATTTGATTCACAAAAGGACCAACGCAAATAGACCTAGCATGTCAATAATAAAGTATAATCATTATTCTCCAAAGAGAGTGATGCAATTTGATGTCAAATGAGAGAGAATTGCCCCTAATTTTGCTTGATTATTAACAACAAACCCAAACCCCATTTATGTCATAATTCTTTTAAGGGAAAATTACAAATAACTCCTAATAATAAATTTCCTATACAACTTATCTCCAACCAAACATTTTTGCCCACTTTTACCCTTAAATATATTTTCCTAGCAAATACCTCCGCAAATAAAAAAACAAGAATTTTTTTTGAACGGAAATACTCTTTTTCATACGTAAAAAATTAATTTTGGCCGGACATTCATGTGGGCTTACGCTCACTATCAAAATCTACATGGGCTGCCAGACCACCATGTAGCAATTGCTCGACCCCGTTAAACTTGAAAAGCCGTCAGACCTCTTTTATTATCTGTCGGACCCCCTTACAAATCCAGGACTACTTCCTGTCGGGCCACCTTTTGAATCTGCCCGACTCCTTCGAAACTAAGAAGTGTGTCTGTCCGTATTTTAAAACTATTGGACCCCTTAAAAAATGGTAACAGTGCCGGACTGCATTTTAAAAGTGTTGGACCCCTAAAAAAGAATCACAATATGCCGCATGTTTGGTGGGAAAATAGGAGAGAGAGGCGTGGGTAAAAGTCAAAGGAGGGTAGTTTAGTCTTTCTTTTTTATTTATTTTTAGTTGGAGGTATTTGCTAAGGAAATGTGTTTTGAGGTAAAAAGTGAGAAATTTGTTTTTATCAGAGGTAAATTGCTTATGAAATCTATTCTTGGGGGCTAATTGTAATTTTCTCTGCGTTTAACTTGCAAAACTAAAATGTAAACCTTTTGACTTTACTTCGAATGACCAAGTGAGAACAGGTATGGATTTTCCACAAAATCTTATGATTTCTCCCACATTCAATAAAAATAAAAATAAAAATAAATCATAGGACCCATCCTTATAATTTGTAAATAAATAATGTTTTTCTTTTATTTTTGATCTTTGGCAAAATCCCTTTACAAATTGATGTTTTTTTTTGTGAAAATTATATATATATCTGTTATATTTGTGTTATTACGGATGTATCAAAAAGTTTCTATTATTACATGTCTGTGCGATTTTTAAGGTAATTTTTTTAAAAAGACGACTTTACCATTTTATCGGGCGTTCAACATCTGAATTGAATGTTTTTTTTAGATGTTCAACATCCGAAAATAGCCCGAAAGTTTAATGTTTAAATTCCGCAGGCACATTTTCGATGTTCAACATCCGGAAATGCCGAAAATATGACTGCGAACGTTAAACTTTTTTCTATTTTCGGATGTTGCACATCCGCCATTTAATTCGGATGTTGAACACTCAAAAAAGGGTAAAGTCATATTTTTTTAAAAATTACGTTATAAAAGATAAAAAATGGACAGACATATAATAACAGAAACTATTCAGTACATCCGTAATAATGTATAATAAAAGAGATATATGTGTAATTTTCCTTTTTTTTTTATTTATGATGTTTGGTAAAATCCCTTTACAAATGATGTGGATGACAAATCGGACTCACTCAAAGGTGGAACATTTTGAGGTCTAAAAGAGCTCCCATAAAGAGATCACGTTCTACAGCTGTGCTCCATGTCATGCCCCGCACCCAAAAGAAGAGAGAGAGAGAGAGAGAGAGAGAGAGAGAGAGAGGGCACCTCCAAGCTTAGAGCCGCCTCAAAGTTGAATGTTTCATATTCAAAAGTCCCCCAATGCTCCTCCGCGTTAGGGACTCTCTCCCTCTCTATAAATATATCTCTCTGTCTCTTCATCCCTTCTCATTCACAGACAACAACAACGAATACGTTTTTGGGCCTCTCTCTCTCTCTATCTATCACTCGGTGATTCTTAGCTTCTCTATCTCTCTCTAAGCTTTTTAATCCATTGGAGACCAACAATTACATCTTACATTTAATTTCCTAGGACCCTCTCTCTCTCTTAAACTCTTTAAGAGGCCTCTTTTTCGCCCCTCCTTCTCTTTCTATCCAATTGTATTCAGAAAAGAGATGGGCTCTATCTCTGGTGCCTACATTACAACATTGTTGATGATACTGTTATGTAGCGGTAGTAGCATGCTGTTACTATGTGAAGGGCAGCAGCTGAGCTCCAACTTCTATGATTCCACCTGCCCCAACGCCCTCTCTACCATCCGCACTGCCATTCGCACTGCGATTTCGGCGGAGAGGCGCATGGGAGCCTCCCTTATTCGTCTCCACTTCCATGATTGCTTTGTCAATGTGAGTTCTTGATCTTTCTTTTCAACAATTCCCATCTATCTATCTATTCATCTATGAGTCTGAATTTCTTTTTATCAATTTATCGAAAGCAGTCTATCGTATGAATGTGGGTGATCTTAGATGTAACTATGGATATCTATGTGCAGGGGTGCGATGCATCGCTGTTGTTGGACTCCACTTCCTCTTTCGAGAGCGAACAGAATGCCATTCAGAACATTGGCTCTGCTAGAGGCTTCCATGTCATTGAAAACGCAAAGTCGAAAGTGGAAAGCGTATGCCCCGGCGTGGTCTCCTGCGCCGACATCCTTGCAGTTGCGGCAAGAGACTCTTCTGTGGCTGTGAGCATACGAAACACACCACTTCATTCATCAACAATTTCCTCTTAAAATCTTTTACATCTACTGGGAAACTTATATTGGAAAAAACTCAATACAATATTTCGAAAGTGGAATAGTCTTGATTTTTCTTTTTTGTTTCTTTGCATTGTTCATGAGTGCGGTCCACAAATTTAAAAAGGAAAAGTATTTCGTAAGATTATTTACTTTTTAATACAAGGCTGTTACGATCAGTCTTGGCAATTGGTCGTAAAATTCTATAGTTGTAGGTTGTAGGTGTCCTATTGGTCATGGTCGAAATTCAAATTTTTTTTGGAATTTTAAAACATGGATCAAATTATCAGATTTTACATTTGACGGCTATAAAAATTGGTTTTATGATACCTATTTCAAGAAATAAAGAACTTTTTCTAGATGACTTCCGAATTTGAAAAGGCGATGGCATGTCTTAAACCAAGCTTGATGGTAAAAGAGTTATCTAAAATAAGTTTTAAGGGTTCAAAATATCATCCTAACATTTGGAGCATTTGAACCAACTTGAAAGATGCACACTGTTCCCAAAAATTTTGATTTTTTCTTCTACGATTATGATTTCAATTTCAAACATGTATCTCAACACTTTAGGATTTTAGCCTTCAATTTCTCACATGAAAAACCGAGATAAGAATTAATAACTGATGAAGAAATAATTCTCTCTACAGATGGGAGGTCCATCTTGGACAGTGAAACTAGGGCGTAGAGACTCTAGAACCGCAAGCAAGAGCAAGGCAGAGAGAGAACTCCCTCTCTTCACCGCCCCCTTGGATAATCTCATCTCTCTCTTTGACAGAAAGGGACTCAGTGCCAAAGACATGGTTGCTCTCTCCGGTGCACACACAATAGGCCAAGCCCAGTGCTTCACATTCAGAGACAGAATTTACAACCACACCAACATCGACGCCAGCTTTGCTCGCAAAAGGCGTGGCAACTGCCCTTCAAATGGAGGGGACTCCAACCTCGCAGCTCTTGACCTTGTTACACCCACCAGCTTCGACAACAACTACTTCAAGATTTTGATGCAGAAAAAGGGTTTGTTGGAATCAGATCAGGTGTTGTTTAATGGTGGATCAACTGATGACATAGTGAGGTCTTATAGTAATAGTCGAAGTGCCTTCTACTCGGACTTTGCGGCAGCTATGGTGAAGATGGGGGACATTGAACCTCTTACTGGATCAGCAGGGCAGATCAGGGCCAGGTGCTCAGTGCCCAATTGACTGGTGCAAGCGCCATAAGCAGTTCAAGCAGAGGATGGAATTTCAATTGGTGCTGGAATCTAAGATTGTGTTTATTTAGTTCTTTTTATTCTTTATATTCTATTGATTACTAAGAGGGATTGTGGTTCGTGCTCATAAGTTGTTCATTGGTAGTGGAAGAGGCTTTGTAATTGTATAGTGTTGAGGCCTATGTGCTTCTCATTGATGTATATTGGTTTGTTTGATTAATTTTTTGAAATTGGTTCCTTATAAAATTTTGTATCCTACAAGTGTGTGATCTCTCTTTTAGATAACAGGAGTGCTTCTGCACTAAAATCTGTCCCCTACCCTACAGTCGTTCTATCTATAGGTTGATTGAGAGCCATGTGTCCTATCCAGTGCTTTAAGACTTGGCCAACTTGACTTAGTTACGAGGCCTATGCCAATGGCCGAGGCAAGTTGCCCCCAAGTTTAATGTACACCCCGGAAATGGAGGGAGAGTGCCTATGGAAATATCGTGAAGTAGTCCTTCCCGTGTTTTGTGTTTTTTTTTTTAGTTTTAAATTCCATGCATATTTCCTATAATTTTTTAACTTCTCTTTAAAGTTCAAAATCTACGTTCGCATCTAATCACTTGTTTTTATTTTATTTTATGCTCTTATTTCAGATTTACAAAGATCGAAAATTACTTGGAATTTTTGGATCTTCAAAATTCAAAAATTAATTTTGCCCATTTGTGAAGCAAGGCCAAGAACAATTTCAAAATTTGAAAATCTAAAAATTTTGAATTTGGAAATCTGAAAATAATCCTTGAAAAAAAAATAATTTAAGATTTGAAAATCCAAAAAATACCCTTTTCCCTATCTGCCTCATGGCCAGGATAATTTTTTGATTTTTTTTAATATCATAGAGTTTTTTTTAATTTTTTTTTTTGATTATACAAATATAAAAGTGCTCGTGGATTACGACTGTGATCAAATCACTAAATTAAAAGAAATGATCAATTTTAGATCTTTAAGAACCAAATTATGAGCTTTTTGTTCAATTTATAAAATTTGCAATCCAAGTAGGTACAAATGTAACAACAAAAAATATCTACGGATATGTTAAATAACATAAATTTAAAAAGATATATGCATAATTGTTTTTTATTTTTAATTTAGTAGATCTCTATTTTAATAGATACCACTTGCCCTATCATTAACTATAGCTTTATCACATGGAATTGTCTGCAAAGATACTATTTACTTTGTGTAGAAAGATGTCATAATCATTCTTTTTTTATAGATTTCAAAATGAGTGGTTGAAAAAGTGTCATTGATTTGACACAAAGTTCAAGACAAAATTTTCTCGTTGTGACACACTCCAAGGGAATAATTGTGATTTCTTTGTACAAAAGGTAAATGCTAGACAATCCACTATAAAATGGATGCACATAAATAATGTGATATAAGAATTTTATTTATTTTTTAATTAATAATGCTAATCCATGCTTGAAAACTTTGGATCGGCAAAATTTGAGGCCCTAAATACTGGTAGATTAGGCATTACATGAAGGAGTCAATAAACGATGAGTTCCTAGCACATAACGTTTTAACTTTACTTGCATCCTTCCCATTTGTAAGTGGGGAATGGAATTATAAAATTTTTCACGTAGACCCTCTTGAGCATAGGTCTACACTGGAGTATTTTTAGGATCATAAGTTCATCTTTCAGCCTAAGCGTCAGCCTCGAAAAAAAAAAAAAAAAGTGTATTTTTTTTATTGAGTAATGATTATGTAGGCCCTCTCCCATAGGTGTGAGATTTGATTTTTTTGGAGAATTATTCCAAATTTAATTGTGATTCTTTGAGGTCCTTCACACATGGGTGGAAGAGGGTCCTATAGGATCATTTCTCTTTTCTTATTTGTATTTTTATTTGTGTGAAAAAATAGTATTTTGAAATTGGATGGAGACCTATCCAATTTTTGAACGATATGATCTATGTGTTTAAAAACATAGCATCCAAATTTTATTTATTTTTATTAAAAATAGGATCTCTTTCTTCTAAGGCCTAGGCTATGCAAAAAACAATGTAAAGCCTCTCTTCGAATTCTCGTCCAAAAAGCATGGTATTGGAAATAACAAAGATGGCTCTAAATTCAATTTCCAACATTGATTATGGAATTTGAGGCTCACAAAATAGTATAAATCTTGTTAATAAATGAACATTTATTTTTAGGGCGAAATGGATATTTCATATAATGTGTTTCAATATATGTTTTTTTAGGGCTTAAAACCTTATTTTTTTTACAATCATAGTTGTTAACGCTGAGATGATAGATTTGAAGGTTTTTTAACACTAGACCTATAATTTTGGGTGAGTTAGGTAAGGCTATGGTCGTTTCAAAACATTTTCCTTTAAGATATTTATTTGGTAATTGTTGCTCAAATGAGAGAGAAATGCCAATGACTTTGCTGGATAAATGATATGGACTTAGGATAAATGTCAATGAGAACACGTATGGATTTTAAAGAAAAGTACACAATAAAATTATTTATTTTTGAAAAATGTTTATATAAGATTGCAACTTTATATTGTAGAAGTATGGTGCATCTTAAAAGTCTACTAAAAAAAAGCTTTTCGAAGTTGGAAATCTCTCTAATCAATCATCTCGACCTCAAGATATATGGAAGTAAAACAAAAAAAAAATTCAAGTCCAAAAAGTAATGCATCTTGTAACATGTTATTTGGGCTGTCTATTTTTTAAATTTTCAAGGATTTATAGATCGGCTTGATCTTTACCATTTTTGAAATTTTCAATTTTATAACTAGGGTCGAATATAAATTTTAAAGCCATCATATGATTTCAGACATTGATACTAAATCAAAGACAAATTTCAAATGCACGCAGTGGCAACCCTATGTAAACCTCACCCCTTATTTTTTGCACAAAAAGTTTACAATCACTCTCACCCGTTGGATATATATTCCAGCAGTTGGAGAAGTGCATTGACCGTACCAAAGATAAATGATCTTACAATATATAAATGATTCCAAATTTACCAACTATTTTAGATTTTTCGTCTTACACAACAAGCTGTTGTATGTTCAAATGAAAAAAGTTTATATAGTGATTCTTATATTGTAGATGTAAGGTGCACCTCAATAATCCAGTACAAAACAATTTTATGAAGCTGGAAAACCTCCTCATCGATCATGTTGATCTCAAGATATATAGATATAAAAAGAAAAAAAAATTCAATGTCAAAAAAGATTGCATCTTGTAACAGCTTATTTCGACTGTTTATTTTCAAAATTTTAAATACGTATAGATCTACTCGATTTGTATCGTTTTTTAAATTTTTAATTTTATAACTAGGATCTAATATGCGCATAGCGTGAAGTCACACGAGATAAGGGCATTTTGGTTATTTTAAAAAAGTCTGACTCATTCAAAGTTGGAGTCTAAGAGCCTACCACAGGGGAACACGTTTTATGGCAGGCTAGGGCCCCGCGGCCAAAAGACGACAAAGAGAACCTTAAAATGAAAAGAGAGCGGTGGAAGAGCGAGAACCATAAGAAAAAGGGGAACTTTAAGTAACCTATGCAACTTACTTCCAACGAAGTTTTTTTTTTTAAAATTTTACTTCAAAATTTATTTTTCTAACAAATATCTTAAAATACAAAAAAAGAAAAAAAACATATTTTTGATAGATTTTTTTTATGCATAAAAAATTAATTTTGGTCGGATATTTACGTGGGTTTACGCACAGTACTAAAAACTACATGTAATGCCTGATTGCCATGTACCAATTGTTGGACCATGTTAAACTAAAAAAAGTGTCGGACTGCTCTTTAACATTACTGTACCGCACTTGGACCTGTTGCCATACCGTGTGGACTTGTTGCTGTATCGCATGGGGCTATTGCCAGACCGCTCTTTGGTAGTGCTGGATTGCATGGGCCTATTGCCGGGAAGTTTTTTATCAATGCCGAACCGCTTTGGGATATTGCCCGACCGTTTGTTTATATTGCTAGAACGCCTTTTTGTTTGTTGTGGGAAAAGTTAAGTAGTCGGTGTTAGGGGAAAGAGAGGGTATTTTGGTCCTAAAAGCTATAACTTTTTGCTTGGGGGTATTTGCTAGAAATAGATCTTTTGAGGTAAATATTGCAGCAGTGTTTTGCTTGGGGTAGGTTGTGAAGAAAGTTGGTTGACAAGGGATTCTTGTAATTATTTCCATAAAGAGAGCGAGAGGGGTTGGAGAGAGCCTCAAAATTGA
Organism: Amborella trichopoda; assembly: GCF_054954075.1. Lineage (NCBI taxonomy): Eukaryota > Viridiplantae > Streptophyta > Magnoliopsida > Amborellales > Amborellaceae > Amborella > Amborella trichopoda. Next base: position 3,580,643 of record NC_142344.1, read on the forward strand.
AAGATTCAACTTTTCCTTGAGTAAAAGACCTTGCCAGCAAGAAAGTCGTCTAATGGAGCTCCGACTATCTGTGTTTTATTGAACTGAAAGGTCTTTCTTGTCTCTATAGATACATATATTGTCCTTCATCTCTTCTCATCACTTAGAACAACAAGAATACCACAAAAGTCTCTCTCTCTCTCTATCACCCTTAAGATTTTTACCTCTGTTTCTCTCTCTAGTTTTCTTGTGCATTCAAGGCGCCCTACACATTTGCATTCCAGGAGCCACTCTCTCTCTTTAAGAGGCTTCTTTAATCCTCTCGTTCTCGATCCTGTTCTATCAAGAAAAGAGATTGGCTCTTGCTCTACTGCCCATATAGCCACATTGTTGACGATAGTGCTAGCAGTAGAAGCATGCTGTTACTATGTGAAGGGCAACAGCTGAGCACCAACCTCTATGATTCGAGCTGCCCCGATGCGCTCTCCACCATCCGCACTGCCATTCGCACTGCGATTTCGGCGGAGAGGCGCATGGGAGCCTCCCTTATTCATCTCCACTTCCATGATTGCTTTGTCAATGTGAGTTCTTGATCTTTCTGTTTAACAATTCTCATCTACCTATCTATTCATCTATGAGTCTGAATTCTTTTTTGCTATTTATCAAGCTTGGTCTATCGTATGAATGTGTGTGATCTTAGATGTAACTGTGGATATCTATATGCAGGGGTGCGATGCATCGCTGCTGTTGGACTCGACTTCCTCTTTCGAGAGCGAACAGAATGCCATTCAGAACATTGACTCTGCTAGAGGCTACCATGTCATCGAAAACGCAATGTCGAGAGTGGAAAGCATATGCCCAGGCGTGGTCTCCTGCTCCGACATCCTTGCAGTTGCAGCTAGAGACTCTTCTGTAGCGGTAAACATATCCAAACAGACCAGTTCATCACGGTTCATGAGTGTGGTTCACAAATTTCAAAAGGAAAAGGAAAAGTATACGTTTAGACTATTTGGCGGTTAGAATCAATCTCGGCTATTAGGCGCAAAATTAGGTAGTTGTAGGTATCCTATTAGCTATGCTCAAAATTCAAAATAAACCTTTCGAACTTTACTTTGTGACAAGCCTCAAACTAAGATTTCACATCCAACAACTATAGATATTGTGGGCTCATTGTACAAATGATAAATGGTTTTATGGTGCCAATTTAAAACATAAAGAACCTGTTCGTTTTTTTTCTAAATGCCTGCTTCCCAATTTAAAAAGTTGACGACACGTCTTCAACCAAACTTGGAGGTAAAACATCTATCTAAAATAAGATTTAAGGGGTTCAAAATATGATCCTAACATTCGAGACATTTGGACCAACTTGTAAGATGCACACTGTTGTTCAGATTTTTCCCAACAATTTTGATTTTTTTCTTCTACGATTATGATTTCAATTTCAAACATGTGTCTCAACACTTGAGGATTTTAGCCTTCTATTTTTCAAATGAAAAACCAAGATTAGAATTAATAACTGATGAAGAAATAATTCTCTACAGATGGGAGGTCCATCCTGGACAGTGAACCTATGGCGCAGAGACTCTGCAACTGCAAGCAAAGATGAGGCAGAGAGAGAACTTTCTCTCTTCACTGCTCCCTTGGATGATCTCATCTCTCTCTTCGGCAGATAGGGACTCAGTGCCAAAGACATGGTTGCTCTCTCCGGTGCACACACCATAGGCCAAGCCCAGTGCTTCACATTCAGAGACAGAATTTACAACCACACCAACATCGATGCCGGCTTTGCCGTGGTAACTGCCCTTCAACTGGAGGGGACTCCAACCTCGCAGCTCTTGACCTTGTTACACCCACCAGCTTCGACAACAACTACTTCAAGATTTTGATGCAGAAAAAGGGTTTGTTGGAATCGGATCAGGTGTTGCTTAATGGTGGATCGACTGATGACATAGTGAGGTCTTATAGTAACAGTCGAAGTGCCTTCTACTCCGATTTTGCGCCGGCTATGGTGAAGATGGGGGACATTGAACCTCTTACTGGATCAGCAGGGCAGATCAGGGCAAGGTGCTCTGTGCCCAATTGACTGGTGCAAGCGCCAAAAGCAATGGATGGAATTTCAACTGGTGTCGGATACTAAGATTGTATTTGTTTAATTCTTTACATTCAAATCATTCTTAAGAGGGATTGTGGTTTGTGCTAATAAGTTGTTCATTGGTAGTGGAAGAGGTTTTGTAATTGTATAGTGTTGAGGCCTATCTGCTTCTCCTTGATATGTATTTGTTTGTTACATTGTTTGATTAATTTTATTAAATTGGTTCCGTATAAAATTTTGTATCCTACAATTGTGTGATCTCTCTCTAGATAACAGGTACATAACAGGGATGCTTCTGGACTGAAATCATTTCCGTACCCTATAATCTCTCTATCTATGGGTTCCTTATTTAATTGAATGCCATGTGTCTTATTCAATGTTTTAAGCAATGATTTACGACGTGTCGTAACGGACTCATCCGAATCGACACGGGAATCGGCTACCCCGTGCCGATTCCAGTGTAAAACCGGAAAGGGCCCGGTTCTAGAACGAATTTGCCGGTTCTGCATTGTGAACCACTTGTATGATGTCATACACGGGAACTACCCGGTTCTGTATAGTGAACTGCTTGTATGATGTCATACACGGGTGAAAGTCGCCCGTATGAGGCAAAATACCGATTTTCGGAACCGGCCAGTGTGAAACCGGGAACCGAATGACGTCATACACTTATGAAAGTCTCTCGTATGAGGCAAAATACCGATTTTCGGAACCGTCCAGTGTAAAGCCGGGAACCATATGACGTCATACACGGGAGAAAGTTGCCCATATGAGGCAAAATCCCGATTTTCGGAACCGGCCAATGTAAAACCGGGAACCGTATGGCTTCATACACGGGTGAAAGTTGCCCGTATGAGGCAAAGTATCGATTTCGGAACGAATCGGCCGGTCATGCGCAGTGAACCGTTTGTATGACGTCATACACGGGTGAAAGTCGCCCGCAAAATACTGATTTTCGGTAGTTCACATGTGCAAGACTATAGTCACCTACCGGGCGCGTGTGGATGGCAACCTCGGGCACATACACACAAACCTTAAGGAACTTACAAAGCAATTTATAGAAGCGAAACTAAAGCTCGCTGTTGGATGTGGGATAATTCCCACGATGGATTAAATTATGACGGAATTTGGATAAGTATTATTAATGTACAAAACAATTACACTTGTGCTGATGTGGCGGAGTGGTTATCACTTTCACGTTAAGCCTTCACGTTTCGATTCCTCTTGGATACATTTTATTTTATTTTTGTGGACAATAAAAATAAGCAGAAAATAAATTTTTTTTTAATTTTTTTTTTGAAATCTTTCTCTTCCTATTAATAATCTGTTACTAAATTTATTTTATAAATATAAAAAATTATTTTTTTAAAAGAAATTTATTCCATTTGAAATCTCTCTCTTTCTATTAACAATCTCTTTTACTAAATTTATTCTAGAAATCTAAAAAATTACAATTTTGAAAAATTAAAGTGTTATTTCGAAAGTTGGTATAAATTCTATTAATTTTTAACCAAATTTTTATTTTATTTATTAATTTTTGTATTATAAATCATGTAATTTATTATCTTTCTTACAGTTTTCAATAATACATTTTAAATTAGATCGTATTACAAAATATTTTAGATTTTTTATTATTTGTATTATAAAATTTAAACCAACAATTTTAATTTCAACATGTAACATTATAGTTCGTTAGGTTGTACTAAATTTGGATTGTAGTTAATTAGTTTGTAATAATTTGGGTATTTTTAGGCGATTAGGGTTTTCCGCCAATTTGAGTTTTTGATGGCCATTTTTTATCAATTAAATTTACTCTTTATAGTAGTCCATGTATGTCTATATATTTTATCCATGATAATTATATGATTTTTCTTATGTGTGATGTAAATTTAATGGTTAACATAAGTTTAAACAGAGAAAAAACATATCAATATTCACAAATTGATGAAAAAAGTGAAAGTTAACAATAGAGTACCCTCACTTCTTATTGGATTCTTAAAAGACAACATTTATAATTAATTTTAATAATTTTTTTTGATTTTTTTAGAGCTTAATCCGATCGAGTCAACTGATTTTCAATCCGGATCGCCGATTCACCTATCCGAATGAATTTTTGAAGTGCCTGATCCGAGGCATCGATTCGTTTTTTAAATCACTGGTTTTAGGACTTGGCTCAGTGACAAGGCCTCTGCCAATGGCCAGGGCAAGTTGCCCCCGAGTTTGATATACACCTGGTAAATGGAGGAGGACTGCATATGAAAATATCCTGAAGTCATTCTTTTTTCCTATTTTCTTATTAGAGTAAATTTACATGTATATTTCCAATGATTTTTGTTATTATAAAAATTCTCTTTAAAGTTCAAACTTTTCGTTCATATCCGATCTCTTGTTCACTTTTTTTTTTTTTTCCTATATTGCTCTTATTTCAGATTTTCAAAGTTTGAAAAGTATTTGAAATTTTTGGATTTTCAAAGTCCAAAAAGTCATTTACGCCCATTTGTGAAGCAAGGCCAAGAACAAATTCAAAATTTTAAAATATATATATATTTTTTTTAATATTTAGATTTTTAAAATCTGGAAATGGTCTTAGAAAAAAAAATCCAATGAAAATTTTGGGATTTTATTCCAAAAATTAAATTTTTTTTTTAAAATCCAAAAAATGCAGTTGTCCCTATCTCAATTAATATATAGATTTTTAAAATTTTTGGATATTAGAAAAATCTAAAAGTGATCGTGGAAAACGATTGGGATCGAATCACTAAATTTAAAAAATATCAATTTCATATCTTAAATATCCGAATTATGACCTTTTTGGTCATTTAAAAAAGATTTGCAATCCAAGTAGGTACAAATGTATCATCCACGGGTGATACAAGACTTGTTTGACAATGAATCTGAGTAGATGGATTCTTAACTAACAGAACAGATAACAACAAATCAGCAGGCTAGAATGCAAACCGATGCCATCAATTTAGTGCGGTTGTTTTCTGCATAGGCCTTAAGGTTCTGATACCATGATAATTTGCAGAGAGGCAGAGAAAGTTGTTGTATTTTTCATTAGCAATGAAAAAGGAATAAATATAGAAAGGCTGTTATATATTACAGATTGCACGTATCTATACAAAAAAAACGTATCCACAAAAGACGGAAAATAAGCAAGGAGATCAAATTCATCAGATTTATACATACCTCAATGTATTTCATATCTAGGAAAGAAAGAACATATGGGAACCTAACAGTTGAGTTGTCTCTCCTATGTTGTTATTATCATTATTATTTTGAAAAAGTGCACCGAGAATATATACTTTTAGTGTAAGGTGATCACATTCAATCTTGATAATTGGTTGTGAAATTGGATGGCTGTATTTATTCAATTAAACATGCTCAAAATTAAAAAGAATCTTTCAGCCTCTATGTTTAGCAGATATCATGTGTCCTATTCTTAAACTGCAGCTTTATATATGTAGAACAGATTTTGCACCAATATGTAGGCAGCAACTAACATAACTGCAAAAGACTCTCTCTCAAGCGCACCCATGCATGCTGAAATGTTCTCTCACACATATGAATGTCCCGTTTCTCTGTCAAACAATTATACGCATTCACCCTCCAAATGAAACACCTCTTTGCCCATCTTAGGTCCATCTAACACTAAAAAGGCGAAAAGAAAACTTGTATATTCATTTACTATTATGAACGTATATATACAACACAAGGTAAATTGGGTAGCAAGATCGAGTACAATCTAACTTGCATAGCTAGAGAGAGTACAATCCATAGTACACTACCTTCTATTTTATAATGATATATGATAGACATACTTTATATGATTACACACTGCACTAACTATATATATATATATATATATATATACACACACGAAATAATACAAGATCTTCAACAATTTCTACAATGTTTTGATGCTGAACTTTTATTAAGTCCATATAAATCCCTTAGGATCTAGTGGATAAAAGTGTACATGGCATAAGTTTGAAAAATTTCCCCAATAAAGTAACCAAGAGTTCTGGATGGGGTTTGGAACAAATCAATCAAAATATAAACAATGATGTTCCACTTTTTCCTTGTTTTTGTTGTGGTGGCACTTTGCATTAAAATGTGATATTTGTCCTCAATAGCATCTTCGTCACATTGCCGACAAGTTCGCTCTTCTCCAGGAATTTAAAGCCATCTTTGTCTTTTAACACAAAAATACTGAGATCCCATTCTCGCCCGTATATAAATTTTTTGTAAGAAAAAGTTATTTTTAATAGAGATTTTATATAAGGGTGAGGCCCTAAACAATCAAATTAAGGCATACCTTAAAAATTTACTTGAAGAGGTTGTTTCGATACCCAAAAATCCTCAAATTAATCATCTTGACCTCAATATGTATGGACATGAGAAAAAACACATTCAAATATTTGAAATACTGCATCTGATAATTCATTTTCTGGGCCCCCAATTTTTAAGATTTTCAAGTATTCATAGTGTTAAAAACTCAAAATACTGTAGAGAACTCTCTTTATTAATTGATCAATCAAGAATATACAAGACCCCGTTTAAATATACAGCCAGTAACAATTAAAGATAAATACCAATGGATATGGATAATTACTAAACTAATCTTATCATAATCAAGAGGTGCCTAATTACGAGATACAGACCCATACAAATACATATCCATATTGATATATATTCATAATGTTGTATATCAATACTAAAAATGATGTATGTTAATACTAACAGGATATCCATACGCTAACACTTTCCCTCAAACTCAAGATGCTTTTACACAAAGCAGTTGGAGTTTGAATAATAAGTTGCTTAATTAAGTTTTCACGTGCATGGAGATAACAATAGAAGCAGTGGTCTCTTGCTTGAACAAAAAGCACAGAATGACACTTCACAGAATGGCACTTGGAAAAGCCAACAGAACACGGTGTGAATCCGAGACAGATTCAGCAACTCGCAGTCGAGACATATTCAACAACTCGCAATTCAGAACACAGGGCAGAACAAATACAAAGGCTGTTTTGCAAAGAGTCGAAATATGATTCGACAGAGAGTCGAAACATACTCAGCAGAGAGTCGAAACACGACTCAAAGGCCTTTGATAGTGCTTCCTTGATGTATGAGTTTCTCTCACTAAACTGAGGGTGTTGATTGATTCAACTATGGACGATGAGCAGAGCTGAAATATTTGGATAAAGAGGAAAGCTGAAGTTTTTGTGCTTTAGAATCGAAGGGATCGATAGAAGAAGCTTGATTGTCCCGCAAGTTTTGAGAGGACATTGGAGTTGAATAATTAATTCGAGAGAGAGTCGACAATTATACACCGTGCAGAGTCAAGGATCTCTTCGATTTGTTAGCGAGATAAGACACAAAGGCCAAGACCTTTTGGGTCAACAAAGACCGAGGGCTCAGGTAATATTTATCTCATGTAACACGTGCGGCTCGTCAATGAATTCCTTATCTTCCTTGGTTTTCCTTACATCAAGCAGTATAGTCAATCTATTACGCCTTGATCAATACGAGGACAAAGCAATAATGGCTACTTTTTTTAGTTACAATTTGATTCACAAAAGGACCAACGCAAATAGACCTAGCATGTCAATAATAAAGTATAATCATTATTCTCCAAAGAGAGTGATGCAATTTGATGTCAAATGAGAGAGAATTGCCCCTAATTTTGCTTGATTATTAACAACAAACCCAAACCCCATTTATGTCATAATTCTTTTAAGGGAAAATTACAAATAACTCCTAATAATAAATTTCCTATACAACTTATCTCCAACCAAACATTTTTGCCCACTTTTACCCTTAAATATATTTTCCTAGCAAATACCTCCGCAAATAAAAAAACAAGAATTTTTTTTGAACGGAAATACTCTTTTTCATACGTAAAAAATTAATTTTGGCCGGACATTCATGTGGGCTTACGCTCACTATCAAAATCTACATGGGCTGCCAGACCACCATGTAGCAATTGCTCGACCCCGTTAAACTTGAAAAGCCGTCAGACCTCTTTTATTATCTGTCGGACCCCCTTACAAATCCAGGACTACTTCCTGTCGGGCCACCTTTTGAATCTGCCCGACTCCTTCGAAACTAAGAAGTGTGTCTGTCCGTATTTTAAAACTATTGGACCCCTTAAAAAATGGTAACAGTGCCGGACTGCATTTTAAAAGTGTTGGACCCCTAAAAAAGAATCACAATATGCCGCATGTTTGGTGGGAAAATAGGAGAGAGAGGCGTGGGTAAAAGTCAAAGGAGGGTAGTTTAGTCTTTCTTTTTTATTTATTTTTAGTTGGAGGTATTTGCTAAGGAAATGTGTTTTGAGGTAAAAAGTGAGAAATTTGTTTTTATCAGAGGTAAATTGCTTATGAAATCTATTCTTGGGGGCTAATTGTAATTTTCTCTGCGTTTAACTTGCAAAACTAAAATGTAAACCTTTTGACTTTACTTCGAATGACCAAGTGAGAACAGGTATGGATTTTCCACAAAATCTTATGATTTCTCCCACATTCAATAAAAATAAAAATAAAAATAAATCATAGGACCCATCCTTATAATTTGTAAATAAATAATGTTTTTCTTTTATTTTTGATCTTTGGCAAAATCCCTTTACAAATTGATGTTTTTTTTTGTGAAAATTATATATATATCTGTTATATTTGTGTTATTACGGATGTATCAAAAAGTTTCTATTATTACATGTCTGTGCGATTTTTAAGGTAATTTTTTTAAAAAGACGACTTTACCATTTTATCGGGCGTTCAACATCTGAATTGAATGTTTTTTTTAGATGTTCAACATCCGAAAATAGCCCGAAAGTTTAATGTTTAAATTCCGCAGGCACATTTTCGATGTTCAACATCCGGAAATGCCGAAAATATGACTGCGAACGTTAAACTTTTTTCTATTTTCGGATGTTGCACATCCGCCATTTAATTCGGATGTTGAACACTCAAAAAAGGGTAAAGTCATATTTTTTTAAAAATTACGTTATAAAAGATAAAAAATGGACAGACATATAATAACAGAAACTATTCAGTACATCCGTAATAATGTATAATAAAAGAGATATATGTGTAATTTTCCTTTTTTTTTTATTTATGATGTTTGGTAAAATCCCTTTACAAATGATGTGGATGACAAATCGGACTCACTCAAAGGTGGAACATTTTGAGGTCTAAAAGAGCTCCCATAAAGAGATCACGTTCTACAGCTGTGCTCCATGTCATGCCCCGCACCCAAAAGAAGAGAGAGAGAGAGAGAGAGAGAGAGAGAGAGAGAGGGCACCTCCAAGCTTAGAGCCGCCTCAAAGTTGAATGTTTCATATTCAAAAGTCCCCCAATGCTCCTCCGCGTTAGGGACTCTCTCCCTCTCTATAAATATATCTCTCTGTCTCTTCATCCCTTCTCATTCACAGACAACAACAACGAATACGTTTTTGGGCCTCTCTCTCTCTCTATCTATCACTCGGTGATTCTTAGCTTCTCTATCTCTCTCTAAGCTTTTTAATCCATTGGAGACCAACAATTACATCTTACATTTAATTTCCTAGGACCCTCTCTCTCTCTTAAACTCTTTAAGAGGCCTCTTTTTCGCCCCTCCTTCTCTTTCTATCCAATTGTATTCAGAAAAGAGATGGGCTCTATCTCTGGTGCCTACATTACAACATTGTTGATGATACTGTTATGTAGCGGTAGTAGCATGCTGTTACTATGTGAAGGGCAGCAGCTGAGCTCCAACTTCTATGATTCCACCTGCCCCAACGCCCTCTCTACCATCCGCACTGCCATTCGCACTGCGATTTCGGCGGAGAGGCGCATGGGAGCCTCCCTTATTCGTCTCCACTTCCATGATTGCTTTGTCAATGTGAGTTCTTGATCTTTCTTTTCAACAATTCCCATCTATCTATCTATTCATCTATGAGTCTGAATTTCTTTTTATCAATTTATCGAAAGCAGTCTATCGTATGAATGTGGGTGATCTTAGATGTAACTATGGATATCTATGTGCAGGGGTGCGATGCATCGCTGTTGTTGGACTCCACTTCCTCTTTCGAGAGCGAACAGAATGCCATTCAGAACATTGGCTCTGCTAGAGGCTTCCATGTCATTGAAAACGCAAAGTCGAAAGTGGAAAGCGTATGCCCCGGCGTGGTCTCCTGCGCCGACATCCTTGCAGTTGCGGCAAGAGACTCTTCTGTGGCTGTGAGCATACGAAACACACCACTTCATTCATCAACAATTTCCTCTTAAAATCTTTTACATCTACTGGGAAACTTATATTGGAAAAAACTCAATACAATATTTCGAAAGTGGAATAGTCTTGATTTTTCTTTTTTGTTTCTTTGCATTGTTCATGAGTGCGGTCCACAAATTTAAAAAGGAAAAGTATTTCGTAAGATTATTTACTTTTTAATACAAGGCTGTTACGATCAGTCTTGGCAATTGGTCGTAAAATTCTATAGTTGTAGGTTGTAGGTGTCCTATTGGTCATGGTCGAAATTCAAATTTTTTTTGGAATTTTAAAACATGGATCAAATTATCAGATTTTACATTTGACGGCTATAAAAATTGGTTTTATGATACCTATTTCAAGAAATAAAGAACTTTTTCTAGATGACTTCCGAATTTGAAAAGGCGATGGCATGTCTTAAACCAAGCTTGATGGTAAAAGAGTTATCTAAAATAAGTTTTAAGGGTTCAAAATATCATCCTAACATTTGGAGCATTTGAACCAACTTGAAAGATGCACACTGTTCCCAAAAATTTTGATTTTTTCTTCTACGATTATGATTTCAATTTCAAACATGTATCTCAACACTTTAGGATTTTAGCCTTCAATTTCTCACATGAAAAACCGAGATAAGAATTAATAACTGATGAAGAAATAATTCTCTCTACAGATGGGAGGTCCATCTTGGACAGTGAAACTAGGGCGTAGAGACTCTAGAACCGCAAGCAAGAGCAAGGCAGAGAGAGAACTCCCTCTCTTCACCGCCCCCTTGGATAATCTCATCTCTCTCTTTGACAGAAAGGGACTCAGTGCCAAAGACATGGTTGCTCTCTCCGGTGCACACACAATAGGCCAAGCCCAGTGCTTCACATTCAGAGACAGAATTTACAACCACACCAACATCGACGCCAGCTTTGCTCGCAAAAGGCGTGGCAACTGCCCTTCAAATGGAGGGGACTCCAACCTCGCAGCTCTTGACCTTGTTACACCCACCAGCTTCGACAACAACTACTTCAAGATTTTGATGCAGAAAAAGGGTTTGTTGGAATCAGATCAGGTGTTGTTTAATGGTGGATCAACTGATGACATAGTGAGGTCTTATAGTAATAGTCGAAGTGCCTTCTACTCGGACTTTGCGGCAGCTATGGTGAAGATGGGGGACATTGAACCTCTTACTGGATCAGCAGGGCAGATCAGGGCCAGGTGCTCAGTGCCCAATTGACTGGTGCAAGCGCCATAAGCAGTTCAAGCAGAGGATGGAATTTCAATTGGTGCTGGAATCTAAGATTGTGTTTATTTAGTTCTTTTTATTCTTTATATTCTATTGATTACTAAGAGGGATTGTGGTTCGTGCTCATAAGTTGTTCATTGGTAGTGGAAGAGGCTTTGTAATTGTATAGTGTTGAGGCCTATGTGCTTCTCATTGATGTATATTGGTTTGTTTGATTAATTTTTTGAAATTGGTTCCTTATAAAATTTTGTATCCTACAAGTGTGTGATCTCTCTTTTAGATAACAGGAGTGCTTCTGCACTAAAATCTGTCCCCTACCCTACAGTCGTTCTATCTATAGGTTGATTGAGAGCCATGTGTCCTATCCAGTGCTTTAAGACTTGGCCAACTTGACTTAGTTACGAGGCCTATGCCAATGGCCGAGGCAAGTTGCCCCCAAGTTTAATGTACACCCCGGAAATGGAGGGAGAGTGCCTATGGAAATATCGTGAAGTAGTCCTTCCCGTGTTTTGTGTTTTTTTTTTTAGTTTTAAATTCCATGCATATTTCCTATAATTTTTTAACTTCTCTTTAAAGTTCAAAATCTACGTTCGCATCTAATCACTTGTTTTTATTTTATTTTATGCTCTTATTTCAGATTTACAAAGATCGAAAATTACTTGGAATTTTTGGATCTTCAAAATTCAAAAATTAATTTTGCCCATTTGTGAAGCAAGGCCAAGAACAATTTCAAAATTTGAAAATCTAAAAATTTTGAATTTGGAAATCTGAAAATAATCCTTGAAAAAAAAATAATTTAAGATTTGAAAATCCAAAAAATACCCTTTTCCCTATCTGCCTCATGGCCAGGATAATTTTTTGATTTTTTTTAATATCATTGAGTTTTTTTTAATTTTTTTTTTTGATTATACAAATATAAAAGTGCTCGTGGATTACGACTGTGATCAAATCACTAAATTAAAAGAAATGATCAATTTTAGATCTTTAAGAACCAAATTATGAGCTTTTTGTTCAATTTATAAAATTTGCAATCCAAGTAGGTACAAATGTAACAACAAAAAATATCTACGGATATGTTAAATAACATAAATTTACAAAGATATATGCATAATTGTTTTTTATTTTTAATTTAGTAGATCTCTATTTTAATAGATACCACTTGCCCTATCATTAACTATAGCTTTATCACATGGAATTGTCTGCAAAGATACTATTTACTTTGTGTAGAAAGATGTCATAATCATTCTTTTTTTATAGATTTCAAAATGAGTGGTTGAAAAAGTGTCATTGATTTGACACAAAGTTCAAGACAAAATTTTCTCGTTGTGACACACTCCAAGGGAATAATTGTGATTTCTTTGTACAAAAGGTAAATGCTAGACAATCCACTATAAAATGGATGCACATAAATAATGTGATATAAGAATTTTATTTATTTTTTAATTAATAATGCTAATCCATGCTTGAAAACTTTGGATCGGCAAAATTTGAGGCCCTAAATACTGGTAGATTAGGCATTACATGAAGGAGTCAATAAACGATGAGTTCCTAGCACATAACGTTTTAACTTTACTTGCATCCTTCCCATTTGTAAGTGGGGAATGGAATTATAAAATTTTTCACGTAGACCCTCTTGAGCATAGGTCTACACTGGAGTATTTTTAGGATCATAAGTTCATCTTTCAGCCTAAGCGTCAGCCTCGAAAAAAAAAAAAAAAAGTGTATTTTTTTTATTGAGTAATGATTATGTAGGCCCTCTCCCATAGGTGTGAGATTTGATTTTTTTGGAGAATTATTCCAAATTTAATTGTGATTCTTTGAGGTCCTTCACACATGGGTGGAAGAGGGTCCTATAGGATCATTTCTCTTTTCTTATTTGTATTTTTATTTGTGTGAAAAAATAGTATTTTGAAATTGGATGGAGACCTATCCAATTTTTGAACGATATGATCTATGTGTTTAAAAACATAGCATCCAAATTTTATTTATTTTTATTAAAAATAGGATCTCTTTCTTCTAAGGCCTAGGCTATGCAAAAAACAATGTAAAGCCTCTCTTCGAATTCTCGTCCAAAAAGCATGGTATTGGAAATAACAAAGATGGCTCTAAATTCAATTTCCAACATTGATTATGGAATTTGAGGCTCACAAAATAGTATAAATCTTGTTAATAAATGAACATTTATTTTTAGGGCGAAATGGATATTTCATATAATGTGTTTCAATATATGTTTTTTTAGGGCTTAAAACCTTATTTTTTTTACAATCATAGTTGTTAACGCTGAGATGATAGATTTGAAGGTTTTTTAACACTAGACCTATAATTTTGGGTGAGTTAGGTAAGGCTATGGTCGTTTCAAAACATTTTCCTTTAAGATATTTATTTGGTAATTGTTGCTCAAATGAGAGAGAAATGCCAATGACTTTGCTGGATAAATGATATGGACTTAGGATAAATGTCAATGAGAACACGTATGGATTTTAAAGAAAAGTACACAATAAAATTATTTATTTTTGAAAAATGTTTATATAAGATTGCAACTTTATATTGTAGAAGTATGGTGCATCTTAAAAGTCTACTAAAAAAAAGCTTTTCGAAGTTGGAAATCTCTCTAATCAATCATCTCGACCTCAAGATATATGGAAGTAAAACAAAAAAAAAATTCAAGTCCAAAAAGTAATGCATCTTGTAACATGTTATTTGGGCTGTCTATTTTTTAAATTTTCAAGGATTTATAGATCGGCTTGATCTTTACCATTTTTGAAATTTTCAATTTTATAACTAGGGTCGAATATAAATTTTAAAGCCATCATATGATTTCAGACATTGATACTAAATCAAAGACAAATTTCAAATGCACGCAGTGGCAACCCTATGTAAACCTCACCCCTTATTTTTTGCACAAAAAGTTTACAATCACTCTCACCCGTTGGATATATATTCCAGCAGTTGGAGAAGTGCATTGACCGTACCAAAGATAAATGATCTTACAATATATAAATGATTCCAAATTTACCAACTATTTTAGATTTTTCGTCTTACACAACAAGCTGTTGTATGTTCAAATGAAAAAAGTTTATATAGTGATTCTTATATTGTAGATGTAAGGTGCACCTCAATAATCCAGTACAAAACAATTTTATGAAGCTGGAAAACCTCCTCATCGATCATGTTGATCTCAAGATATATAGATATAAAAAGAAAAAAAAATTCAATGTCAAAAAAGATTGCATCTTGTAACAGCTTATTTCGACTGTTTATTTTCAAAATTTTAAATACGTATAGATCTACTCGATTTGTATCGTTTTTTAAATTTTTAATTTTATAACTAGGATCTAATATGCGCATAGCGTGAAGTCACACGAGATAAGGGCATTTTGGTTATTTTAAAAAAGTCTGACTCATTCAAAGTTGGAGTCTAAGAGCCTACCACAGGGGAACACGTTTTATGGCAGGCTAGGGCCCCGCGGCCAAAAGACGACAAAGAGAACCTTAAAATGAAAAGAGAGCGGTGGAAGAGCGAGAACCATAAGAAAAAGGGGAACTTTAAGTAACCTATGCAACTTACTTCCAACGAAGTTTTTTTTTTTAAAATTTTACTTCAAAATTTATTTTTCTAACAAATATCTTAAAATACAAAAAAAGAAAAAAAACATATTTTTGATAGATTTTTTTTATGCATAAAAAATTAATTTTGGTCGGATATTTACGTGGGTTTACGCACAGTACTAAAAACTACATGTAATGCCTGATTGCCATGTACCAATTGTTGGACCATGTTAAACTAAAAAAAGTGTCGGACTGCTCTTTAACATTACTGTACCGCACTTGGACCTGTTGCCATACCGTGTGGACTTGTTGCTGTATCGCATGGGGCTATTGCCAGACCGCTCTTTGGTAGTGCTGGATTGCATGGGCCTATTGCCGGGAAGTTTTTTATCAATGCCGAACCGCTTTGGGATATTGCCCGACCGTTTGTTTATATTGCTAGAACGCCTTTTTGTTTGTTGTGGGAAAAGTTAAGTAGTCGGTGTTAGGGGAAAGAGAGGGTATTTTGGTCCTAAAAGCTATAACTTTTTGCTTGGGGGTATTTGCTAGAAATAGATCTTTTGAGGTAAATATTGCAGCAGTGTTTTGCTTGGGGTAGGTTGTGAAGAAAGTTGGTTGACAAGGGATTCTTGTAATTATTTCCATAAAGAGAGCGAGAGGGGTTGGAGAGAGCCTCAAAATTGAAAGATTCAACTTTTCCTTGAGTAAAAGACCTTGCCAGCAAGAAAGTCGTCTAATGGAGCTCCGACTATCTGTGTTTTATTGAACTGAAAGGTCTTTCTTGTCTCTATAGATACATATATTGTCCTTCATCTCTTCTCATCACTTAGAACAACAAGAATACCACAAAAGTCTCTCTCTCTCTCTATCACCCTTAAGATTTTTACCTCTGTTTCTCTCTCTAGTTTTCTTGTGCATTCAAGGCGCCCTACACATTTGCATTCCAGGAGCCACTCTCTCTCTTTAAGAGGCTTCTTTAATCCTCTCGTTCTCGATCCTGTTCTATCAAGAAAAGAGATTGGCTCTTGCTCTACTGCCCATATAGCCACATTGTTGACGATAGTGCTAGCAGTAGAAGCATGCTGTTACTATGTGAAGGGCAACAGCTGAGCACCAACCTCTATGATTCGAGCTGCCCCGATGCGCTCTCCACCATCCGCACTGCCATTCGCACTGCGATTTCGGCGGAGAGGCGCATGGGAGCCTCCCTTATTCATCTCCACTTCCATGATTGCTTTGTCAATGTGAGTTCTTGATCTTTCTGTTTAACAATTCTCATCTACCTATCTATTCATCTATGAGTCTGAATTCTTTTTTGCTATTTATCAAGCTTGGTCTATCGTATGAATGTGTGTGATCTTAGATGTAACTGTGGATATCTATATGCAGGGGTGCGATGCATCGCTGCTGTTGGACTCGACTTCCTCTTTCGAGAGCGAACAGAATGCCATTCAGAACATTGACTCTGCTAGAGGCTACCATGTCATCGAAAACGCAATGTCGAGAGTGGAAAGCATATGCCCAGGCGTGGTCTCCTGCTCCGACATCCTTGCAGTTGCAGCTAGAGACTCTTCTGTAGCGGTAAACATATCCAAACAGACCAGTTCATCACGGTTCATGAGTGTGGTTCACAAATTTCAAAAGGAAAAGGAAAAGTATACGTTTAGACTATTTGGCGGTTAGAATCAATCTCGGCTATTAGGCGCAAAATTAGGTAGTTGTAGGTATCCTATTAGCTATGCTCAAAATTCAAAATAAACCTTTCGAACTTTACTTTGTGACAAGCCTCAAACTAAGATTTCACATCCAACAACTATAGATATTGTGGGCTCATTGTACAAATGATAAATGGTTTTATGGTGCCAATTTAAAACATAAAGAACCTGTTCGTTTTTTTTCTAAATGCCTGCTTCCCAATTTAAAAAGTTGACGACACGTCTTCAACCAAACTTGGAGGTAAAACATCTATCTAAAATAAGATTTAAGGGGTTCAAAATATGATCCTAACATTCGAGACATTTGGACCAACTTGTAAGATGCACACTGTTGTTCAGATTTTTCCCAACAATTTTGATTTTTTTCTTCTACGATTATGATTTCAATTTCAAACATGTGTCTCAACACTTGAGGATTTTAGCCTTCTATTTTTCAAATGAAAAACCAAGATTAGAATTAATAACTGATGAAGAAATAATTCTCTACAGATGGGAGGTCCATCCTGGACAGTGAACCTATGGCGCAGAGACTCTGCAACTGCAAGCAAAGATGAGGCAGAGAGAGAACTTTCTCTCTTCACTGCTCCCTTGGATGATCTCATCTCTCTCTTCGGCAGATAGGGACTCAGTGCCAAAGACATGGTTGCTCTCTCCGGTGCACACACCATAGGCCAAGCCCAGTGCTTCACATTCAGAGACAGAATTTACAACCACACCAACATCGATGCCGGCTTTGCCGTGGTAACTGCCCTTCAACTGGAGGGGACTCCAACCTCGCAGCTCTTGACCTTGTTACACCCACCAGCTTCGACAACAACTACTTCAAGATTTTGATGCAGAAAAAGGGTTTGTTGGAATCGGATCAGGTGTTGCTTAATGGTGGATCGACTGATGACATAGTGAGGTCTTATAGTAACAGTCGAAGTGCCTTCTACTCCGATTTTGCGCCGGCTATGGTGAAGATGGGGGACATTGAACCTCTTACTGGATCAGCAGGGCAGATCAGGGCAAGGTGCTCTGTGCCCAATTGACTGGTGCAAGCGCCAAAAGCAATGGATGGAATTTCAACTGGTGTCGGATACTAAGATTGTATTTGTTTAATTCTTTACATTCAAATCATTCTTAAGAGGGATTGTGGTTTGTGCTAATAAGTTGTTCATTGGTAGTGGAAGAGGTTTTGTAATTGTATAGTGTTGAGGCCTATCTGCTTCTCCTTGATATGTATTTGTTTGTTACATTGTTTGATTAATTTTATTAAATTGGTTCCGTATAAAATTTTGTATCCTACAATTGTGTGATCTCTCTCTAGATAACAGGTACATAACAGGGATGCTTCTGGACTGAAATCATTTCCGTACCCTATAATCTCTCTATCTATGGGTTCCTTATTTAATTGAATGCCATGTGTCTTATTCAATGTTTTAAGCAATGATTTACGACGTGTCGTAACGGACTCATCCGAATCGACACGGGAATCGGCTACCCCGTGCCGATTCCAGTGTAAAACCGGAAAGGGCCCGGTTCTAGAACGAATTTGCCGGTTCTGCATTGTGAACCACTTGTATGATGTCATACACGGGAACTACCCGGTTCTGCATAGTGAACTGCTTGTATGATGTCATACACGGGTGAAAGTCGCCCGTATGAGGCAAAATACCGATTTTCGGAACCGGCCAGTGTGAAACCGGGAACCGAATGACGTCATACACTTATGAAAGTCTCTCGTATGAGGCAAAATACCGATTTTCGGAACCGTCCAGTGTAAAGCCGGGAACCATATGACGTCATACACGGGAGAAAGTTGCCCATATGAGGCAAAATCCCGATTTTCGGAACCGGCCAATGTAAAACCGGGAACCGTATGGCTTCATACACGGGTGAAAGTTGCCCGTATGAGGCAAAGTATCGATTTCGGAACGAATCGGCCGGTCATGCGCAGTGAACCGTTTGTATGACGTCATACACGGGTGAAAGTCGCCCGCAAAATACTGATTTTCGGTAGTTCACATGTGCAAGACTATAGTCACCTACCGGGCGCGTGTGGATGGCAACCTCGGGCACATACACACAAACCTTAAGGAACTTACAAAGCAATTTATAGAAGCGAAACTAAAGCTCGCTGTTGGATGTGGGATAATTCCCACGATGGATTAAATTATGACGGAATTTGGATAAGTATTATTAATGTACAAAACAATTACACTTGTGCTGATGTGGCGGAGTGGTTATCACTTTCACGTTAAGCCTTCACGTTTCGATTCCTCTTGGATACATTTTATTTTATTTTTGTGGACAATAAAAATAAGCAGAAAATAAATTTTTTTTTAATTTTTTTTTTGAAATCTTTCTCTTCCTATTAATAATCTGTTACTAAATTTATTTTATAAATATAAAAAATTATTTTTTTAAAAGAAATTTATTCCATTTGAAATCTCTCTCTTTCTATTAACAATCTCTTTTACTAAATTTATTCTAGAAATCTAAAAAATTACAATTTTGAAAAATTAAAGTGTTATTTCGAAAATTGGTATAAATTCTATTAATTTTTAACCAAATTTTTATTTTATTTATTAATTTTTGTATTATAAATCATGTAATTTATTATCTTTCTTACAGTTTTCAATAATACATTTTAAATTAGATCGTATTACAAAATATTTTAGATTTTTTATTATTTGTATTATAAAATTTAAACCAACAATTTTAATTTCAACATGTAACATTATAGTTCGTTAGGTTGTACTAAATTTGGATTGTAGTTAATTAGTTTGTAATAATTTGGGTATTTTTAGGCGATTAGGGTTTTCCGCCAATTTGAGTTTTTGATGGCCATTTTTTATCAATTAAATTTACTCTTTATAGTAGTCCATGTATGTCTATATATTTTATCCATGATAATTATATGATTTTTCTTATGTGTGATGTAAATTTAATGGTTAACATAAGTTTAAACAGAGAAAAAACATATCAATATTCACAAATTGATGAAAAAAGTGAAAGTTAACAATAGAGTACCCTCACTTCTTATTGGATTCTTAAAAGACAACATTTATAATTAATTTTAATAATTTTTTTTGATTTTTTTAGAGCTTAATCCGATCGAGTCAACTGATTTTCAATCCGGATCGTCGATTCACCTATCCGAATGAATTTTTGAAGTGCCTGATCCGAGGCATCGATTCGTTTTTTAAATCACTGGTTTTAGGACTTGGCTCAGTGACAAGGCCTCTGCCAATGGCCAGGGCAAGTTGCCCCCGAGTTCGATATACACCTGGTAAATGGAGGAGGACTGCATATGAAAATATCCTGAAGTCATTCTTTTTTCCTATTTTCTTATTAGAGTAAATTTACATGTATATTTCCAATGATTTTTGTTATTATAAAAATTCTCTTTAAAGTTCAAACTTTTCGTTCATATCCGATCTCTTGTTCACTTTTTTTTTTTTTTCCTATATTGCTCTTATTTCAGATTTTCAAAGTTTGAAAAGTATTTGAAATTTTTGGATTTTCAAAGTCCAAAAAGTCATTTACGCCCATTTGTGAAGCAAGGCCAAGAACAAATTCAAAATTTTAAAATATATATATATTTTTTTTAATATTTAGATTTTTAAAATCTGGAAATGGTCTTAGAAAAAAAAATCCAATGAAAATTTTGGGATTTTATTCCAAAAATTAAATTTTTTTTTTAAAATCCAAAAAATGCAGTTGTCCCTATCTCAATTAATATATAGATTTTTAAAATTTTTGGATATTAGAAAAATCTAAAAGTGATCGTGGAAAACGATTGGGATCGAATCACTAAATTTAAAAAATATCAATTTCATATCTTAAATATCCGAATTATGACCTTTTTGGTCATTTAAAAAAGATTTGCAATCCAAGTAGGTACAAATGTATCATCCACGGGTGATACAAGACTTGTTTGACAATGAATCTGAGTAGATGGATTCTTAACTAACAGAACAGATAACAACAAATCAGCAGGCTAGAATGCAAACCGATGCCATCAATTTAGTGCGGTTGTTTTCTGCATAGGCCTTAAGGTTCTGATACCATGATAATTTGCAGAGAGGCAGAGAAAGTTGTTGTATTTTTCATTAGCAATGAAAAAGGAATAAATATAGAAAGGCTGTTATATATTACAGATTGCACGTATCTATACAAAAAAAACGTATCCACAAAAGACGGAAAATAAGCAAGGAGATCAAATTCATCAGATTTATACATACCTCAATGTATTTCATATCTAGGAAAGAAAGAACATATGGGAACCTAACAGTTGAGTTGTCTCTCCTATGTTGTTATTATCATTATTATTTTGAAAAAGTGCACCGAGAATATATACTTTTAGTGTAAGGTGATCACATTCAATCTTGATAATTGGTTGTGAAATTGGATGGCTGTATTTATTCAATTAAACATGCTCAAAATTAAAAAGAATCTTTCAGCCTCTATGTTTAGCAGATATCATGTGTCCTATTCTTAAACTGCAGCTTTATATATGTAGAACAGATTTTGCACCAATATGTAGGCAGCAACTAACATAACTGCAAAAGACTCTCTCTCAAGCGCACCCATGCATGCTGAAATGTTCTCTCACACATATGAATGTCCCGTTTCTCTGTCAAACAATTATACGCATTCACCCTCCAAATGAAACACCTCTTTGCCCATCTTAGGTCCATCTAACACTAAAAAGGCGAAAAGAAAACTTGTATATTCATTTACTATTATGAACGTATATATACAACACAAGGTAAATTGGGTAGCAAGATCGAGTACAATCTAACTTGCATAGCTAGAGAGAGTACAATCCATAGTACACTACCTTCTATTTTATAATGATATATGATAGACATACTTTATATGATTACACACTGCACTAACTATATATATATATATATATATATATACACACACGAAATAATACAAGATCTTCAACAATTTCTACAATGTTTTGATGCTGAACTTTTATTAAGTCCATATAAATCCCTTAGGATCTAGTGGATAAAAGTGTACATGGCATAAGTTTGAAAAATTTCCCCAATAAAGTAACCAAGAGTTCTGGATGGGGTTTGGAACAAATCAATCAAAATATAAACAATGATGTTCCACTTTTTCCTTGTTTTTGTTGTGGTGGCACTTTGCATTAAAATGTGATATTTGTCCTCAATAGCATCTTCGTCACATTGCCGACAAGTTCGCTCTTCTCCAGGAATTTAAAGCCATCTTTGTCTTTTAACACAAAAATACTGAGATCCCATTCTCGCCCGTATATAAATTTTTTGTAAGAAAAAGTTATTTTTAATAGAGATTTTATATAAGGGTGAGGCCCTAAACAATCAAATTAAGGCATACCTTAAAAATTTACTTGAAGAGGTTGTTTCGATACCCAAAAATCCTCAAATTAATCATCTTGACCTCAATATGTATGGACATGAGAAAAAACACATTCAAATATTTGAAATACTGCATCTGATAATTCATTTTCTGGGCCCCCAATTTTTAAGATTTTCAAGTATTCATAGTGTTAAAAACTCAAAATACTGTAGAGAACTCTCTTTATTAATTGATCAATCAAGAATATACAAGACCCCGTTTAAATATACAGCCAGTAACAATTAAAGATAAATACCAATGGATATGGATAATTACTAAACTAATCTTATCATAATCAAGAGGTGCCTAATTACGAGATACAGACCCATACAAATACATATCCATATTGATATATATTCATAATGTTGTATATCAATACTAAAAATGATGTATGTTAATACTAACAGGATATCCATACGCTAACACTTTCCCTCAAACTCAAGATGCTTTTACACAAAGCAGTTGGAGTTTGAATAATAAGTTGCTTAATTAAGTTTTCACGTGCATGGAGATAACAATAGAAGCAGTGGTCTCTTGCTTGAACAAAAAGCACAGAATGACACTTCACAGAATGGCACTTGGAAAAGCCAACAGAACACGGTGTGAATCCGAGACAGATTCAGCAACTCGCAGTCGAGACATATTCAACAACTCGCAATTCAGAACACAGGGCAGAACAAATACAAAGGCTGTTTTGCAAAGAGTCGAAATATGATTCGACAGAGAGTCGAAACATACTCAGCAGAGAGTCGAAACACGACTCAAAGGCCTTTGATAGTGCTTCCTTGATGTATGAGTTTCTCTCACTAAACTGAGGGTGTTGATTGATTCAACTATGGACGATGAGCAGAGCTGAAATATTTGGATAAAGAGGAAAGCTGAAGTTTTTGTGCTTTAGAATCGAAGGGATCGATAGAAGAAGCTTGATTGTCCCGCAAGTTTTGAGAGGACATTGGAGTTGAATAATTAATTCGAGAGAGAGTCGACAATTATACACCGTGCAGAGTCAAGGATCTCTTCGATTTGTTAGCGAGATAAGACACAAAGGCCAAGACCTTTTGGGTCAACAAAGA
Organism: Amborella trichopoda; assembly: GCF_054954075.1. Taxonomy (NCBI): domain Eukaryota; kingdom Viridiplantae; phylum Streptophyta; class Magnoliopsida; order Amborellales; family Amborellaceae; genus Amborella; species Amborella trichopoda. The sequence goes on from NC_142344.1 coordinate 3,603,911, forward strand.
CCGAGGGCTCAGGTAATATTTATCTCATGTAACACGTGCGGCTCGTCAATGAATTCCTTATCTTCCTTGGTTTTCCTTACATCAAGCAGTATAGTCAATCTATTACGCCTTGATCAATACGAGGACAAAGCAATAATGGCTACTTTTTTTAGTTACAATTTGATTCACAAAAGGACCAACGCAAATAGACCTAGCATGTCAATAATAAAGTATAATCATTATTCTCCAAAGAGAGTGATGCAATTTGATGTCAAATGAGAGAGAATTGCCCCTAATTTTGCTTGATTATTAACAACAAACCCAAACCCCATTTATGTCATAATTCTTTTAAGGGAAAATTACAAATAACTCCTAATAATAAATTTCCTATACAACTTATCTCCAACCAAACATTTTTGCCCACTTTTACCCTTAAATATATTTTCCTAGCAAATACCTCCGCAAATAAAAAAACAAGAATTTTTTTTGAACGGAAATACTCTTTTTCATACGTAAAAAATTAATTTTGGCCGGACATTCATGTGGGCTTACGCTCACTATCAAAATCTACATGGGCTGCCAGACCACCATGTAGCAATTGCTCGACCCCGTTAAACTTGAAAAGCCGTCAGACCTCTTTTATTATCTGTCGGACCCCCTTACAAATCCAGGACTACTTCCTGTCGGGCCACCTTTTGAATCTGCCCGACTCCTTCGAAACTAAGAAGTGTGTCTGTCCGTATTTTAAAACTATTGGACCCCTTAAAAAATGGTAACAGTGCCGGACTGCATTTTAAAAGTGTTGGACCCCTAAAAAAGAATCACAATATGCCGCATGTTTGGTGGGAAAATAGGAGAGAGAGGCGTGGGTAAAAGTCAAAGGAGGGTAGTTTAGTCTTTCTTTTTTATTTATTTTTAGTTGGAGGTATTTGCTAAGGAAATGTGTTTTGAGGTAAAAAGTGAGAAATTTGTTTTTATCAGAGGTAAATTGCTTATGAAATCTATTCTTGGGGGCTAATTGTAATTTTCTCTGCGTTTAACTTGCAAAACTAAAATGTAAACCTTTTGACTTTACTTCGAATGACCAAGTGAGAACAGGTATGGATTTTCCACAAAATCTTATGATTTCTCCCACATTCAATAAAAATAAAAATAAAAATAAATCATAGGACCCATCCTTATAATTTGTAAATAAATAATGTTTTTCTTTTATTTTTGATCTTTGGCAAAATCCCTTTACAAATTGATGTTTTTTTTTGTGAAAATTATATATATATCTGTTATATTTGTGTTATTACGGATGTATCAAAAAGTTTCTATTATTACATGTCTGTGCGATTTTTAAGGTAATTTTTTTAAAAAGACGACTTTACCATTTTATCGGGCGTTCAACATCTGAATTGAATGTTTTTTTTAGATGTTCAACATCCGAAAATAGCCCGAAAGTTTAATGTTTAAATTCCGCAGGCACATTTTCGATGTTCAACATCCGGAAATGCCGAAAATATGACTGCGAACGTTAAACTTTTTTCTATTTTCGGATGTTGCACATCCGCCATTTAATTCGGATGTTGAACACTCAAAAAAGGGTAAAGTCATATTTTTTTAAAAATTACGTTATAAAAGATAAAAAATGGACAGACATATAATAACAGAAACTATTCAGTACATCCGTAATAATGTATAATAAAAGAGATATATGTGTAATTTTCCTTTTTTTTTTATTTATGATGTTTGGTAAAATCCCTTTACAAATGATGTGGATGACAAATCGGACTCACTCAAAGGTGGAACATTTTGAGGTCTAAAAGAGCTCCCATAAAGAGATCACGTTCTACAGCTGTGCTCCATGTCATGCCCCGCACCCAAAAGAAGAGAGAGAGAGAGAGAGAGAGAGAGAGAGAGAGAGGGCACCTCCAAGCTTAGAGCCGCCTCAAAGTTGAATGTTTCATATTCAAAAGTCCCCCAATGCTCCTCCGCGTTAGGGACTCTCTCCCTCTCTATAAATATATCTCTCTGTCTCTTCATCCCTTCTCATTCACAGACAACAACAACGAATACGTTTTTGGGCCTCTCTCTCTCTCTATCTATCACTCGGTGATTCTTAGCTTCTCTATCTCTCTCTAAGCTTTTTAATCCATTGGAGACCAACAATTACATCTTACATTTAATTTCCTAGGACCCTCTCTCTCTCTTAAACTCTTTAAGAGGCCTCTTTTTCGCCCCTCCTTCTCTTTCTATCCAATTGTATTCAGAAAAGAGATGGGCTCTATCTCTGGTGCCTACATTACAACATTGTTGATGATACTGTTATGTAGCGGTAGTAGCATGCTGTTACTATGTGAAGGGCAGCAGCTGAGCTCCAACTTCTATGATTCCACCTGCCCCAACGCCCTCTCTACCATCCGCACTGCCATTCGCACTGCGATTTCGGCGGAGAGGCGCATGGGAGCCTCCCTTATTCGTCTCCACTTCCATGATTGCTTTGTCAATGTGAGTTCTTGATCTTTCTTTTCAACAATTCCCATCTATCTATCTATTCATCTATGAGTCTGAATTTCTTTTTATCAATTTATCGAAAGCAGTCTATCGTATGAATGTGGGTGATCTTAGATGTAACTATGGATATCTATGTGCAGGGGTGCGATGCATCGCTGTTGTTGGACTCCACTTCCTCTTTCGAGAGCGAACAGAATGCCATTCAGAACATTGGCTCTGCTAGAGGCTTCCATGTCATTGAAAACGCAAAGTCGAAAGTGGAAAGCGTATGCCCCGGCGTGGTCTCCTGCGCCGACATCCTTGCAGTTGCGGCAAGAGACTCTTCTGTGGCTGTGAGCATACGAAACACACCACTTCATTCATCAACAATTTCCTCTTAAAATCTTTTACATCTACTGGGAAACTTATATTGGAAAAAACTCAATACAATATTTCGAAAGTGGAATAGTCTTGATTTTTCTTTTTTGTTTCTTTGCATTGTTCATGAGTGCGGTCCACAAATTTAAAAAGGAAAAGTATTTCGTAAGATTATTTACTTTTTAATACAAGGCTGTTACGATCAGTCTTGGCAATTGGTCGTAAAATTCTATAGTTGTAGGTTGTAGGTGTCCTATTGGTCATGGTCGAAATTCAAATTTTTTTTGGAATTTTAAAACATGGATCAAATTATCAGATTTTACATTTGATGGCTATAGATGATTGTGAGCTCATCGTAATAAAGATAATTGGTTTTATGATACCTATTTCAAGAAATAAAGAACTTTTTCTAGATGACTTCCGAATTTGAAAAGGCGATGGCATGTCTTAAACCAAGCTCGATGGTAAAAGAGTTATCTAAAATAAGTTTTAAGGGTTCAAAATATCATCCTAACACTTGGAGCATTTGAACCAACATGAAAGATGCACACTGTTCCCAAAAATTTTGATTTTTTCTTCTACGATTATGATTTCAATTTCAAACATGTATCTCAACACTTTAGGATTTTAGCCTTCAATTTCTCACATGAAAAACCGAGATAAGAATTAATAAGTGATGAAGAAATAATTCTCTCTACAGATGGGAGGTCCATCTTGGACAGTGAAACTAGGGCGTAGGGACTCTAGAACCGCAAGCAAGAGCGAGGCAGAGAGAGAACTCCCTCTCTTCACCGCCCCCTTGGATAATCTCATCTCTCTCTTTGACAGAAAGGGACTCAGTGCCAAAGACATGGTTGCTCTCTCCGGTGCACACACAATAGGCCAAGCCCAGTGCTTCACATTCAGAGACAGAATTTACAACCACACCAACATCGACGCCAGCTTTGCTCGCAAAAGGCGTGGCAACTGCCCTTCAAATGGAGGGGACTCCAACCTCGCAGCTCTTGACCTTGTTACACCCACCAGCTTCGACAACAACTACTTCAAGATTTTGATGCAGAAAAAGGGTTTGTTGGAATCAGATCAGGTGTTGTTTAATGGTGGATCAACTGATGACATAGTGAGGTCTTATAGTAATAGTCGAAGTGCCTTCTACTCGGACTTTGCGGCAGCTATGGTGAAGATGGGGGACATTGAACCTCTTACTGGATCAGCAGGGCAGATCAGGGCCAGGTGCTCAGTGCCCAATTGACTGGTGCAAGCGCCATAAGCAGTTCAAGCAGAGGATGGAATTTCAATTGGTGCTGGAATCTAAGATTGTGTTTATTTAGTTCTTTTTATTCTTTATATTCTATTGATTACTAAGAGGGATTGTGGTTCGTGCTCATAAGTTGTTCATTGGTAGTGGAAGAGGCTTTGTAATTGTATAGTGTTGAGGCCTATGTGCTTCTCATTGATGTATATTGGTTTGTTTGATTAATTTTTTGAAATTGGTTCCTTATAAAATTTTGTATCCTACAAGTGTGTGATCTCTCTTTTAGATAACAGGAGTGCTTCTGCACTAAAATCTGTCCCCTACCCTACAGTCGTTCTATCTATAGGTTGATTGAGAGCCATGTGTCCTATCCAGTGCTTTAAGACTTGGCCAACTTGACTTAGTTACGAGGCCTATGCCAATGGCCGAGGCAAGTTGCCCCCAAGTTTAATGTACACCCCGGAAATGGAGGGAGAGTGCCTATGGAAATATCGTGAAGTAGTCCTTCCCGTGTTTTGTGTTTTTTTTTTTAGTTTTAAATTCCATGCATATTTCCTATAATTTTTTAACTTCTCTTTAAAGTTCAAAATCTACGTTCGCATCTAATCACTTGTTTTTATTTTATTTTATGCTCTTATTTCAGATTTACAAAGATCGAAAATTACTTGGAATTTTTGGATCTTCAAAATTCAAAAATTAATTTTGCCCATTTGTGAAGCAAGGCCAAGAACAATTTCAAAATTTGAAAATCTAAAAATTTTGAATTTGGAAATCTGAAAATAATCCTTGAAAAAAAAATAATTTAAGATTTGAAAATCCAAAAAATACTCTTTTCCTGCCTCAAGGCCGGGATAATTTTTTGATTATACAAATATAAAAGTGCTCGTGGATTACGACTGTGATCAAATCACTAAATTAGAAGAAATGATCAATTTCAGATCTTTAAGAACCAAATTATGAGCTTTTTGTTCAATTTATAAAATTTGCAATCCAAGTAGGTACAAATGTAACAACAAAAAATATCTAGGGATATGTTAAATAACATAAATTTAAAAAGATATATGCATAATTTTTTCTTATTTTTAATTTAGTAGATCTCTATTTTAGTAGATACCACTTGCCCTATCATTAACTATAGCTTTATCGCATGGAATTGTCTGCAAAGAGACTATTTACTTTTTGTACAAAGATGTCACAATCATTCTTTTTTTATAGATTTCAAAATGAGTGGTTGTAAAAGTGTCATTGATTTGACACAAAGTTCAAGACAAAATTTTCTCGCCGTGACACACCCCAAGGGAATAGTTGTGATTTCTTTGTACAAAAGGTAAATGCTAGACAATCCACTATAAAATGGATGCACATAAATAATGTGATATAAAAATTTTATTTATTTTTTAATTAATAATGCTAATCCATGCTTGAAAACTTTGGATCGCCCAAATTTGAGGCCCTAAATACTCGTAGTTTAGGCATTACATGAAGGAGTCAATAAACGATGTGTTCCTAGCACATAACGTTTTAACTTTACTTGCATCCTTCCCATTTGTAAGTGGGGAATGGAATTATAAAATTTTTCACGTAGACCCTATTGAGCATAGGTCTACACCGGAGTATTTTTAGGATCATAAGTTCATCCTTCAGCCTAAGCTTCAGCCTCGAAAAAAAAAAAAAAAAGTGTATTTTTTTTATTGAGTAATGATCTTGTAGGCCCTCTCCCATAGGTGTGAGATTTGATTTTTTTAGAGAATTATGCCAAATTTAATTATGATCCTTTGGGGTCTTACACACATGGGTGGAAGATGGTCCTATAGGATCATTTCTCTTTTCTTATTTGTATTTTTATTTGTGTGAAAAGATAGTATTTTGAAATTGGATGGAGACCTATCCAATTTTTGAACGATATGATCTATGTGTTTAAAAACATAGCATCCAAATTTTATTTTTTTTATTTAAAATAGGATCTAATTCTTCTAAGGCCTAGGCTATGCAAAAAACAACGTAAAGCCTCACTTCGAATTCTCGTCCAAAAAGCATGGTATTGGAAATAACAACGATGGCTCTAAATTCAATTTCCAATATTGATTATGGAATTTGAAGCTCAAAAAATGGTATAAATCTTGTTAATAAATGAACATTTATTTTTAGGGCGAAATGGATATTCTATATAATGTGTTTCAATATATGTTTTTTTAGGGCTTAAAACCTTATTTTTTTTACAATCATAGTTGTTAACGCTGAGATGATGGATTTGAATGTTTTTTTAACACCAGACCTATAATTTTGGGTGAGTTAGGTAAGGCTATGGTCGTTTCAAAACATTTTCCTTTAAGATATTTATTTGTTAATTGTAGGTCAAATGAGAGAGAAATGCCAATGACTTTGCTAGATAAATGATATTGACTTAGGATAAATGTCAATGAGAACATGTATGGATTTTAAAGAAAAGTACACAATAAAATTATTTATTTTTGAAAAATGTTTATATAAGATTGCAACTTTATATTGTAGAAAAAAGTTTATATAAGATTGCAACTTTATAATGTAGAAATAAGGTGCATCTTAAAAGTCCACTAAAAAAATGCTTTCTGAAGTTGGAAATCCCTCTAATCAATCATCTCAACCTCAAGATGTATAGATGTAAATCATCTCGACCTCGAGATGCATGGAAGTAAAAGAAAAAAAAAATTCAAGTCCAAAGAGTTATGCATCTTGTAACATGTTATTTAGGCTGTCTATTTTCAAAATTTTCAAGTGTTTATAGATCAGCTTGATCTTTACCATTTCTGAAATTTTCAATTTTATAACTAGGGTCGAATATAAATTTTAAAAGCCATCTAATGATTTCTGACATTGATACTAAATCCCCAAACAAATTTAAGAAACACGCCTTACTTCTATACTATAAGGTGGCAACCCTATGTAAACCTTACCCCTTATTTTTTTCACAAAAAGTTTACAATCACTATCGCCCGTTGGATATATATTCCAGCAGTTGGAGAAGTGCTATTGACCGTACCAAAGATAAATGATCTTACAATATATAAATGATTCCAAATTAACCAACTAATTTAGATTTTTCGCCTTACACAACAAGCTGTTGAATGTTCAAATGAAAAAGTTTATATAGTGATTCTTATATTGTAGATGTAAGTTACACCTCAATAATCCAGTAGAAAACAATTTTATGAAGCTGGAAAACCTCCTCATCGTTCATGTCGATCTCGAGATATATGGATATAAAAAGAAAAAAAAATTCATGTTAAAAAAGATTGCATCTTGTAACTTCGCCTGTTTATTTTCAAAATTTTAATTACGTATAGATCTAATCGATTTGTATCATTTTTTAAATTTTTAATTTTATAACTAGGATCTAATATAAAGAGGCAACCTTATGTAAACCTCACCTCGTTCAAATTGATGTTTATTTTCTCTCTTTTTTCGGGCGATTTTCGTTAACAAATCATGCGGATAGCGTGAAGTCACACGAGATAAAGGCATTTTGGTTATTGTAAAAAAATCGGACTCACTCAAAGTGGGAGTCTAAGAGCCTACCAAAGGGGAACACGTTTTATGGTAGCCCGCAGCCAAAAGAAGAGGGAGATAACCTTAAAAATGAAAAGAGAGCGGTGGAAGAGCGAGAACCTCAAGAAAAAGGGGAACTTTAAGTAACCTTAAAAAATAGAGTTTATATGCAACTTACTTCCAATTAAATTTTTTTTTTTAATTTTACTTCAAAATATATTTTTTTAGCAAATATCTTCAAATAAAAAATAAAAAAAAGCATATTTTTGACAAAAAAAAAATTTTATACATAAAAAATTAATTTTGGCTTGATATTTACGTGGGTTTAGGCACAGTACAAAAAGCTATATGTATTGCCTGATTGCCATGTACCAATTGTTGGACCTTGTTAAACTAAAAAAAAGTGTCGGTATGCTCTTTTACATTGCTGGACCGCACTTGGATTTGTTGCCAGACCGTATGGACTTGCTACCGGACTGCATGGGCCTATTGTCAGATCGCTCTTTGGCAGTGTTGGACTGCATGGGCCTATTGCTGGGAAGTTTTTTATCAGTGCCGGATAGCTTTGGGATATTGCCCGACCGTTTGTTTATACTTCAGACCGCCTTTTTGTTTGTTATGAAAAAAGTTAAGTAGTCGGTGTTAGGGGAAAGAGAGGGTATTTTGGTCCTAAAAGCTATAACTTTTTGCCTGGGGGTATTTGCTAGAAATAGATGTTTTGAGGTAAATATTGCAGCAATGTTTTGACTGGGGTAGGTTGTGAAGAAAGCTCGGTGAAAAGGGGTTCTTGTAATTATTTCCATAAAGAGAGCGAGAGGGGATGGAGAGCCTCAAAATTGAAAGATTCTAACTTTTCCTTGAGTAAAAGACCTTGCAAGCAAGAAAGTCGTCTAATGGAGCTCCGACTATCCGTGTTTTATGAACTGAAAGGATTTTCTTGTCTCTATAGATACATATATTGCCCTTCATCTCTTCTCATCACTTAGAACAACAAGAATACCACAAAAGTCTCTCTCTCTCTCTATCACCCTTAAGATTTTAACCTCTGTTTCTCTCTCTAGTTTTCTTGTGCATTCAAGGCCAAAAACTACGCCCTACACATTTGCATTCCAGGAGCCATTCTCTCTCTTTAAGAGGCTTCTTTAATCCTCTCGTTCTCTTACCTGTTATATAAAGAAAAGAGATGGGCTCTTGCTCTACTGCCCATATAGCAACATTGCTGATGATAGTGCTATGTAGTAGTAGCAGCATGCTGTTACTATGTGAAGGGCAACAGCTGAGCACCAACTTCTATGATTCGAGCTGCCCCGATGCGCTCTCCACCATCCCCACCGCCATTCTCACCGCGATATCAGAGGAGACGCGCATGGGAGCCTCCCTTATTAACCTCCACTTCAAAGACTGCTTTGTCAATGTGAGCTCTCGCTCTTCCAGTTTATAAATGTATTATATCTTTCTATCTATTTATCTATTCATCTATTCATCTATGAGTCTAATTTCTTTCTATTTATTGAACTCTATCTGGCTTGCGCGTGTTGGTGATCTTAGATGACTGGATATCTATGTGCAGGGGGGCGATGCATCGGTGCTCTTGGACTCGACTTCCTCTTTTGAAAGCGAGAAGGATGCCATTCAGAAAATTGGCTCTGCAAGAGGCTTCGAAGTTATTGAAAACGCAAAGTCGAAAGTGGAAAGCATATGTCTAGGCGTGGTCTCCTGTGCCGACATCCTCGCAGTTGCAGCTAGAGACTCTTCTGTAGCAGTAAGCATATCAAAGCGACCGGTTCCTTTAGCAACAGTTTTCTCTTAAAATCTTTTATAGTCCTTCAAATATTATGGTCCTTCAAAATAATATTTCAAGAGTCGCACAGCTTTGTTTTCTTTTTTTGTGTGTTTGCATAGTTCATGAGTATTATTTTTTGGTTGTTTGGTAATTCAGTAGGGGGAGAGAGGCCCTACCCATTTTTTTGGTAATTCAGTGGTTTTTTGGGTAATTCAGTAGGAGTTAACTTTTTGAATGTGTTAGTAGGGTGGTGTTAGTGGCAAGAATGAAAACCACAATATCGTGACTATAGTGTGGGGGTGCTATCACCACGATCTTAGCCCAAGGTGGTAACAGTTAACCTTAGCTATTAGCAGAAAAATTCGAAGCTGCAGGCGTTGTATTCACCATGGTCAAAGTTCAAGCGAATTCTGTGATATTCAAGTTATCAAATTCCCCATTTGACGGCTATAATAAGCGTGGCATCATTGTATCTAATGTATCCCAATTCAAAAATAACAATTTGTTAGTTTGTTTTCCAAATAACTATTTCTCCCCAATTTAAACAAGTTCATGGCATGTCTTAAACCAAGCTTGGAGGTAAAAGATTCATCTAAATTAGGTCTTAAGGGGTCAAAACAATCACCCTAACATTGAAGCATTTGGACCAACTTGTAAGATGTTCCAAGTTGTTCAGTTTTTTTCCTAACAATTTTGACTCTTTTACCTACAAGTATGATTTCAACTCTAAACATGTATCTCAACATTTTCGGATTTTCGCCTTCTATTTCTCAAACTGAAAACTGACATAAGCAAAAATTGATTGTGAAATAATTCTCTCTACAGATGGGAGGCCCATCTTGGGAAGTGAAGTTGGGGCGTAGAGACTCTGCAACCGCAAGAAAGAGAGACGGAGAGATAGAACTCCCTGTCGTCACCGCTTCCTTGCACGTTCTCCTCTTTCTCTTTGGCAGAAAGGGACTCATTGCCAAAGACATGGTGGCTCTCTCCGGTGCACATACCATAGGCCAAGCCCAGTGCTTCAATTTCAGGAACAGAATTTACAATCACCCCAACATCAATGCTGGAATTGCTAGCATAAGACGTCCGCACTGCCCGTTAAATGGCAACAACTCAGCCCTCTCACCTCTCGATCTTGATACTCCCGACAGCTTCGACAACAGCTACTTCCATAATTTGAGGCAGAAACAGGGTTTGTTAGAGTCAGATCAAGTGTTGTTTAATGGTGGATCAACTGATGGCATAGTGTTGTTTTATAGTAACAGTCAAAGTGCCTTCTACTCGGACTTTGCGGTGGCTATGGTGAAGATGGGGGACATTGAGCCACTTACTGGAACAGCTGGGCAGATCAGGGCTAGGTGCTCAGTGCCCCAACGGGCTGGTGCAAGTGGCACAAATAATGCTAGCAATGGGAAGTTCAACTGGTATTGGATACTATGCTTGTGTTTGTTCAGCTCTATCTATTCTTTATATTCAATTCATTCTTAAGAGAAATTGTGGTTCTTGTTGCTCAGTTGTTCATTTGTTGTAGAAGGGGCTTTGCAATTGTGTTGAGGCTTCTGTGCTTCTCATTGATGTAAATGTGTGCTCTTTGTTCCGATTAATTAGGAACACTTGCTACTCTCGTGTGCAGTCCAAAATCTCTTTTAAAAACTTCGATGGTGGCCCTAATCAAATTTCCTTAAATTATTTAAGGAATTGGGTTTCGGCTTGAGTTGTTATTAGTTGACCTCACCTAGTGCCCCATCTCAAGTGCGACTCCTACCGCTAAACTATCCTCCCTCCTCCTCATCAAAAAAATAAAATAAAATTATTGACATGAGGTGCATCCCTATTGTGAGGGTACACCCAAGTGGACCACACCCCTTCATGTTTCAGTTACGTTAACTACAAGAAGGGAGGTGGGGAGAGATTGCACTTCTTCATAAGGAGATTACCCTCTTATGAACGGCATGCACCATGCACTATAAGGGTGCCCATTCATGCGGAGGTTACTCTCACACGAATGAGAGCGTCATTTCTCTTATTATAAAAGGGGAAGGGGTGGAGGTCTCTATGCACAACACTACACACACGATAAAGGTGTAAGAAGTGTGAGAGCTCCTATTGAAAGAGAGAAAGCGTATGATAGAGAGTGAGTACAATCCCTCTCCTATTCAAGTTTTAAGGATAAAACCAGCCCTGAGAGATAGAGTTGTGCGTAAGAGTCGAGCTCGGATTACTCCTCAATCGCATCTGTAAGAGTGTTCGTGAGCTTCTACTTCGCTCAGGATTTACAGTGTGCTGTAGATTTCAGCAGCTCTAGAAGTTGTTGAACGTGCGTACGTGAGTTGATCATTCCTCTTCGTATTCGTTCATCAGAAATCTTTTTGCAAGCATTCAAGTATGATACCCGGTTCCCGATTATTTTATTTTGCTTCCGCTTCGACCGTTGGACCCGATTAATTATAACAAAAATAATTAAAAATTTAAAATAAAAATAATTCAATTCAAATAAAACTATCCTATTCAAATATTTTAACACGAATAACATGGATGAGAAATACATCCTATAATTTTGCAATCCCTCCATAGATAACCTAGATGCTCCTATAATAAACTCTCTCCCCTATCCTATAGTTTTTCTATCTATAGGGTCCATATTTAATTCAATGACACACGTCCTATTTAGTGTTTTAAGACCTAGTCGACTCAGCTAAGTTACTTGGCCTCCACCTATGGCTGACGTGAGTTGGCCCCAAGTTTCATGTACACCTCCTTGAGAATTGGGAGGTGATGCCACCCCCCTTACGTCACACACACACACACACACTCTCTCTCAGCCAGATACAATGCCTCTTCCTCTCTCTGATCCAGGTAGTTTTTGTCTCTCAAAGGGGGATGGATTTCCAACTTCCCTTTCTTCATTTATCTCTCTCTCCCCCTAAAATTTGGGTTGACCGAGAGGCAATTTTGGAAAAGCTAAAAAGACGAGTTGACCGACCTTCTTTGTAATTTATGCCTATAAGTGGACAATTTCGTATCTTATCTAAATTTTAGAGTCCATAAGTAAGTCACTCTACAATCTAATTATGCACACACTAGGTTTCTGTGACCTATAATTCGTTTTTAAAATACATGTCTATTTGAAATTAGTAAAAAATGATTGATATAAATGCTTGGCAATGTGATAGAAATGATCAAAACTTAAAAGACTATGAAATTGCTAGAAACAATGATAAGAACATATTATGCAAGGCTAAACTTAAGGAATATGATGATCTATACAACAAATTGGGGATATGAGAAAGTAAAAACAAGGTCTTCAAACTAACAAAAATGAGAGAGAGGAAGTGTGGGGATCTAGATTATGTTAAATACATTAAGAATGATGATTCTTGTTGTAGGATGGCAAGATCAACGAAAGGTGGAGAATTGTATTTTCAAATGTAGTAAAATAACATAGACAATGGGAGCATAGGGCTAAGGGGGAACCTTTGACATAAATGAAATCGAAGGTCATAGATATATTTGTGGGATTAAGATATCTGAAGTCAAAGAAGCTTTGAGAAAAATGAATATAAGAAAGACTTTAGGACCATATGGTTTCTAAATAGAAGTTTGAAAGTGCATGGGAGAGATTGGCATATTCTAGTTGATGAAGCTATTTCAACAAGATCTTGAGAAGAAAGAAAATGTGATATTACTAGAGAGAAAGTATTGTGGTGCGTCGAATTAGAGAAAAGGTTGCAGGCATTGCATAAAAAAGTATGAATCGTTGATCCTTGTCAATCAATAGATTCAAGAATAAAGGAAACATACAGAACTACATGACAAATGGAGGGATCAAACTCATGAGCTACACTGTGAACCTACAGAAGAGAGTGACTGAGAATGACTAAGATATGAAACGAGTGCTTCAAAAAAGTAGTTCGGTTTTATACTAGGGAGGTCAATAATTGAAGCTATTTTCCTACTTAAGTGACTAATTGAGAAGTTATGGGAGAAGAAGAAAGACTTCCGCATGATTTTTATGATTTAGAGAAAACATACGATAAGGTGTCGAGAGAGTTAATTCGGTCGGTGCCAGAAAAAAAATGAGTCTCTAAAGGATAAATTGACATGGTGAAAGATATGTTCAAGGGAACACTAGTTAGTGTGATGACAACTAGTAGAGAGAAACATGAATTTTCAATGACAATACACCTACATCAGGTATTAGTGTTGGGCCCATATATCTTTGTTTTGGTTATGGAGGAGCACATGATGAAGTATTGCAGTGTATATTGTTTGCCAGATAACATAGTTTCGATTGATTAGACTTAAGATGATGTCAACACCAAATTAGAACTTTGGACGGATGCTATGGAATCTAAATGTTTTAAAATTAGCTGAACTATGACATAATGTATGAAATAAAAATTTAATAATAATAGGAGTCGAAAGGAGGTGCTGACTAAGATTGATGGTCAAAAAGTACCTACAGATCATTTTTGATATCTAAGATCGATAATCCATGAGAATATCAAGATCGAGGAAGCTATCATACATAAAATTAGAACTGGATAGATGAACTGAATATGTACTTATGGAGTTCTATGTGATCGCTGCATACCAATGAAGCTGAAGGTGAAGTTTTATAGGACATATATAAGACCAACCATGCCATATGGGATGAAATATTAGGCAATCAACAAACAACATATCTATAGAATCAGTGTAGTTGAGATGAGGATGTTGAGATATGTGAGTGACAACATATGAAATGATAGAATTCCAAATGAATACGTCTCATAGAACTTAGGGCTGGCCCCAAAAGTGTCAAGATGTGGAAAAATAAACTTATGTGGGCTAGCGTACCATCGACTTATTACAACATAGGTAAGGAGGGAACCTTGGTTCAATTAAGAAGCTCTAAAGAGGCAAGGGGAAGACTTAAAAGGACACGAATAGATGTGAGAAGGGATATCGTGATTTATGGTTGGACTGAGGTATGGACCTTGATAGAGGAGAATGTGGCAACATGATTCGTGTAACTGACCCCAAATAGTTGGAATAAGATTTAGATGATAGTGATGACATGTCTTTATAAAATAATTATTGCAAAATATACTTCTATTGAAATTTGAGAAAAGTATGGGTCCTTTTAACCAGGGATTGAGACCTAAAGCAAAAAAAAAAAAGGAAAGATTGACCACGTGAGAAGAAGGAGGGCGACTGCAGAGGAAAATATTCTGAAGTCATCCTCTCGTATACTTCTTTATTTTATTTTTATTAAGGGAAAAGTTTATGTAAAGTTGCAGCCTAGTACTATAGAAGCAAGGTGCACATCAAAAATCCTCTAGAAGATGGTGTTTCGATGTTGAAGAACCCTCGAATTTTTCATTTCAACCTTGAGATATGTGGATTGGAAGGAAAAAAGAATTTCAAGTCCTAAAAATGAGCATGTATAATAAGTTATCTAGACTGTCTATTTTCCAAACTTTCAAAGTCTTTATAAATCCGCTCGAGTTATATCATTTATAAAATTTTAGTTTTTATAACAAGGGATAAAATAGATTTTCAAGCCCTCATAATGTTTTTGAACACCAAAATTACATCTCTAAGCAAATTTTGGAGGTATGCCTTAGATGGGCGCCTTTCTACCTTATCCTTATCTCAATAAGTCTCTATTTTAGTACATGCCACTTGTTCTATCCTTAAACTACGCTTTACAGTATGCTGAATAGGTACAGCATAGATAGCATGATATGAGAGCTCTTTTAGTTATTTTTGTATTTTTTAAATCAAAGTTAATCCATGTATTGAAGACTTTATATCCACAAAATTTGAAGTCCTAAATGGTCCTAGGAATTTACATAAGGAAGTTAAGAGGCAATATGTTCCTGAAGGAGCACATAATGTGTTGGCTTTACTTGTACTCTTCTTAGTTGCAAGTGGGCATAGAAATTAGATTATATGCTCCCCTTAGTGGATGCTCTCTTGAGCATAAATCTATTTGAGAGTATTTTTAGGACCCCCAATTCAGAATTTACCCTCTTTCGGTTAGGCACCAACGTCAATATTGAAAGAGGAAAAAAATTATTTGTATACTTATCTGTTTGAAAAATAGTGTATTGGAATTGATTGGGGATCTTTCCGATTTTTGAATGATAAGGTCTATTTGTTATAAAAAAACTCGGAATTTTAGTTTTTTTTATTTAAAAATATATTTGGTGATTCTAAAATAAAAACCAAAATATTAGATGGATGAAATATTTATTGTCTTTTACCTTTTTGTATTTCAAAACCTGGATCGGTGGGGCAGATTGTTTACCCACAAACTTGTGTTCGATGGCCGAATCATCAATCTAGATCAGGTTTGGAACAATCCAATTGGTGATCAAAAAAATATTTAAAAATAAACAAAAATAAAAATAAGAATTTTTTTGCTGGAATTTAGATAGGACCCAAAAAGACATTATATAAACTTTACAATACACGTCAATATAAACATCCATGAAACACGTCATTTTCCTCACGTAACTTGTCAATGACATTCTTATATTCCTTTTGTTCTTTTCATGCGGTCAATTTATTACGCCTTTGTTTTTGAGGAGATAAAGTAAGAGCTAGTCTTTTTTTTTTTTTTTGAAAAGAAGAATAAGAGCTGGTCTTTCAAACTTTCTGAGGAAGTATCACCGTATTTGGCGAGAGAGAGAGATGCAATGTAGGTCAAATGAGAGAGAAATGCCAATGACTCTGCTCGATTGATAATTAAAAAAAAAAACCATTTGAGTCATAATCGTTTTAACTTGCGTAAGTAAAATAGAATCATTTTGACTATGATTAAATGTCAATCAAGTTAGGTAACCGAAAAGTATATGATAAAACTAGGGTGGGGTTTGTATAAGGTGCCAACGTGTAACTCAAAACTATGTTGAAAGTGCATTTTCGTTGCTCTAAACCCTTGCGATCATATAAAAATCTATTGTGGGCCACAATTATGAAATTTAAAGTTCTAGAAATGATGAAGGTCAAGCAGTTCTATAAACACTTAAAAATAGATGGTCCAAATAATATATTAGAAAGTAAACTAATTTTAGGACTCAAAATGTCATTTTTTTTTATGTTTATGAATTTGAGGTTGAGATGATCGATATGAGGGTTTGCTAACATAGGAACAAACTTCTCTACTAGGTTTTCTAAATGCCCCTTACTCATATATCATAAAGTTAACACCCTATATAAATTTTTTCTATAAAAACCTATTTCTCTTTTACGTAAAAGAGTAACAATTATAATTAATTGTTAGATAATAATCCGGCGGCTAGGAGTGTGCCATTGGCCACATCCATAGTCCCATGGATAATATTATTATAGATACTTTATTGTCAAATAATAATAATAATAATAATAATGTTAGATACTCTAATCAATTATATTTCACATTTGAGGGCCAGGGGTAGTTATGACCACTTCAACCAAAGCTAATTGATCACTAAAAACCATAATAATCACGCTGTCATATTTTGAACGTTGAAATTGGTGTTTATTTTCATTTTTATCTTTTTTAAAGGCAAGTGTCCTTTACAAATTATGAGGATGGCATAAAAGAGAGAGAGTATTTTGGGCATTTGGTCTGTTTCAAGGGAAACCTGAATCACTCAAAATTGAAAAATTAGGAGTATAGGTTAAGGGCCTACCAAATACGTTTTACAAGTGTCATTCATGGAAGCCTAGGGCCGCCGAGCCAAAAGGAAAGAGAGAGAAATGGCCTCAAAATTGAATGTTTCATGCCCCAATCAATAAAAAACTTGCCAGCAGGAAAGTCTTATAATGCAGCTCCGCTTTAGAACGTCTCTCTCTCTCTCTATAAATACATCTCTTCCCCTTCATCTCTTCTCATCACTCTTAAGATTTGTGACCTCTTTCTTTTTCTTGTGCCAAAAACTGCACATTCCCTTGAAGGAGCCATTCTCGCTTTAAGAGGCTTCTTTTAACTCCCTCGTTCTCTTTCTATACTGTTGTATTAAGAAAAGAGATGGGTTCTTACTCTACTGGCCATATAGCAACACTGCTCATGATACTGCTATGTAGCATGCTGTTACTATGTGAAGGGCATCAGCTGAGATCCAACTTCTATGATTCGAGCTGCCCCAACGCCCTCTCTACCATCCGCACCGCCATTCGCACCGCGATATCAGCAGAGAGACGCATGGGAGCCTCCCTTATTCGCCTCCACTTCCATGATTGCTTTGTCAATGTGAGTTCTTGATCTTTCTGTTTAACGATTCGTATCTATCAATCTATTCATCTATGAGTCTGAATTTCTTTTAATCTATTTATCGAACTCAATCCATCTTATGCATGTGGGTGATCTTAGATGTATGGATGTCTATGTGCAGGGTTGCGATGCATCGCTGCTGTTGGACTCGACTTCCTCTTTCGAGAGCGAACAGAATGCCATTCAGAACATCGGGTCTGCTAGAGGCTTCCAAGTCATTGAAAAGGCAAAGTCGAGAGTGGAAAGCATATGTCCAGGTGTGGTCTCCTGTGCCGACATCCTTGCAGTTGCAGCAAGAGACTCTTCTGTAAAGGTAAGAATATCTAAGCAAAACGATTTCTTCAGCAACAATTTCCTCTTAAGATCTTTTATAGTCCTTTACATTTATAAGGAATCTCATATTGGAATGTCTCCAGGATAATAATTCAAGAGTTGGAATTTTTTTTTTTGGGGGTCAGTCATCTCATGAGTGTGGCTTATAATTTTCAAGAGGATAAGTTTATAAATATAATAAAACTATGATCAGAATCAACCTTAGGTATTAGATGTAAAATAAGTTAGATGTAGGTCTCCTATTGAGCAGGCCCCAAGTTCAAAATGAATTTTTCAAACTTTATGACATACCTCAAGGTATCAAATGTCATATCTGACGGCTAAAGGTAATTAAGACTTCCTTGTATAAAAGTAGTCGTCTTAAATAACTCATAAAATATTCAGCAAAAATAAGTTTTAAGGGGTCAAAATATCATCCTAACATTTGAAGCATTTGGACCGATTCGTAAGATGTAATTATGTTTAGGTTTTCCCAAACATTTTTAATATTTCTTTTCCTACGATTATGATTTCAATTCTAAACATGTATCTCGTCAATTTAGGATTTCAGTCTTGTATTTCTTGATAAAAAATCCAACAGAGAAATAAAAACTGATGTAGAAATAAACTCTGCGCAGTTGGGAGGTCCATCGTGGACAGTAAAGCTAGGGCGAAGAGACTCTGCAACGGCAAGCAAGAGTGAGGCAGAGAGAGAACTCCCTCTCTTCACCGCTCCCTTGGACAGTCTCATCTCTCTCTTCCGCCGAAAGGGACTCAGTGCCAAAGATTTGGTGGCTCTCTCTGGTGCACACACCATAGGCCAAGCCCAGTGCTTCACATTCAGAGACAGAATTTACAACCACACCAACATCGACTCTGGCTTTGCTCGCAAAAGGCGTAATCACTGCCCTTCAAATGGCGGGGACTCGAAGCTCGCACCTCTTGACCTTGTTACACCCAATAGCTTCGATAACAACTACTTCAAGATTTTGATGGAGAAAAAGGGTTTGTTGGAATCAGATCAGGTGTTATTTAATGGTGGATCAACTGATGAGATAGTGAGGTCTTATAGTAAGAGTCGAAGTGCTTTCTACTTGGATTTTGCTGAGGCTATGGTAAAGATGGGGGATATTGAGCCTCTTACTGGATCAGCTAGGCAGATTAGGGCCAGGTGCTCAGTGCCCAATTGAACGGTGTTACTGCCATAAACATTGCAAAGACTGGGAAAAGTATATTGTGTAGTATATTTGTATTATGCTTTACTTGTTTTGATTCTTTTGTAATTGATTGATTCTTTATTGGGATTGTGGTTTATGTTAATAAGTTGTTCAGTTTTAGTCCAAGGGCCTTTGTAATTCCATATTGTGGGGGCTTAGATGTAAATGTGTGATTGGTTAATTGCATGAAATTGGTCTCTTGTAATTTGTGTCCTGAACAATGAAGTAATTCTTTTTAGATTTGTATAATGCAAATTATTTAGTTCTGTACAACACGCCACTACCACCCTTAGCTGATATATTTGAAGTTAGATGCGGTTATGGCAGAGTTCAGGAATATAAAATGTTGAGTTGGTGTTGAAATTAGAGAGACCAAATTGGGAATAGCATCATTTAAGGAGCCATGACCCTTACAAATCATAAGCCTTGAAAGTGTAGCAAATAGCATTAAGGGGTTTATTTTTAATTTTAATACATATGTATCTTTTCAAAAAATCCTTATAAATGATTAAAGGGAAAGCTTTCTATGTTCCTTTAACAACATAGAAGTTCTATCCTCCCCTTACCATCCAGCCGTCTATTTTTTATCAAGAGAGCCACTCACCATTTGATCTTAGGTCCGACATCTCAAAGTATTTTATTTTTAGTTTTTTTAATACAATTTTTCTGAATATGAAATTTGGTACTCATTGGGGTGCACCTATAAAAAATATTAACAATACTTTTTCGATAAAATATGATGACCACCCCTATAAGCTTTCAAGGGTATTTTGGTCATTTTATTTTATTGAGTATTTTTTTTATATTTTTCGTTAGTGCGAGTTTAATAGAGGACTGGACGTCCAAAATTTGGTGTCAAAATAGTTTAAAAAAAATAAAAATAAAATAATGTAGAAACGTGACATTGTGATTGGGGCAATCTTAGCTCTCCATTAAAAAATGGACGGTTGGATAAGGGGGGGGATAGAACTTCTATGATGTAGAAGAACCTAGAAAGTTTTCCATGATTAAATTGCCTCTAGTCATGGTTGTGAATACTAACAAATAGGGGCATTTTAGTAACTTGACCCATCTCAACAAAATGAATAGAGTATACCTGTCTATCTAGGGTTGTGTAAATTATTCAAATGCCCATGTTTGTTTAGAGTTCTTAATGTATTTTTGAAAGAAATTCTTTGCTGATAAAATTGAGTGAGATGAAAGTAAAAATCAAGCTTTTTAATATTAATTGAGATATTTTGGCCCCTTTTTAACTTTGTAAGAGGTTTTGAAGTCTTAAATGCTTTTTTGCCTTGAAATTGTTTCATCGTCAAAAGAAAAATTTGAAAGAAAACCTTCTTGAACTAAGAGGCTAGTGCGTTGATTATAATATTAAGAAAAATTTATGATTTTTTTTTTGGTTAAGTCAGTGAAAGAAAAAAAAAAAAATGTAAATCAATGGGGATTTGGCCCCTACAATTTGTTTGATAAGAATGAAGTGAGAGACCCCATCATGGGGTTGGGAAATACCCAAATAAGAACTCAAGTAATTTAAGACATTTAAATTTGGGGATGCACCTCTCTTGAAAGACCATGGTACTGAGTCAATCTTCTCCTTTTCTATCAAGCTAATGTTTTTAACTATATTAACCAAATAAATCTAACTATTTTATTTTAATTTATCAAATAATTGGCAAAAAAAAACCAAGGCATTATGTATATAGGGTTGCCAATAGGCTGGGCCAGGGCAAGCCTGAAGCCCGAAGTCCAATAAGGCCTGAAACTGTCGATGCGGCCCGAAATTTGTTCATGAAAATCCTGGCCCAGCCCAAAACTGCAACAATGAAGCATGGCCCGGCTCGGCCTGTTAAGACTCTATTGGATTGTGTTGGGCCCAAGCCGTCCCATTTAGAAGCCTCTTATTTTATTATTATTATTATTATTATTATTATTATTTCTATCTTACTCTTCATACTTTTTTGGGTAGTAAGCAAAAAAAGAAAAATTATGCAAATATTTTTTAGAAAGAGAAAGAGATATTAAGTATCTAGAAAAATATAATGGGTTATGCAAAGAAATTCGATTGGGTTTTCAGAGAGAAGGACATATTGGTTCTTAGGGAGAAAGCATGAGTTCTTAAAAAGAGACTAAGTTTCTAGAGAGAATGAGTTTTAGAGATAGTAAGTGAGATTGGATTTTTAGAGAGAGAGAGAATGAGTTTTTAGAGAGAGCAAGAGAGATTGGGTTTTTAGAGAGCAAGATTGAGATTTAGAGAGAGAGAGATTGGGTTTTAGAGAGAGAAAATAGGTTTTTATAAAAAATAGATTTTTAGAGAGAGAAAGGGATATTGCTTTTTAGAGAGAGAATGGGTTTTTAGAGAGATTAGATTTCTAGAGAGAGAATGGGGTTTTAGAGAAAGATTGGATTTTAGAGAGCAAGAGAAATTGAAATTCTAGAGGGAGATTGGGATCCTAGATAGAGAGTAGGTTTTTAGTGATAGAAAGAGAGATTGGAATTTTAGAGGAAAGGATATATTAGGTTTGGAGAGAGAGAGAGAGAGGGAGAGCATAAGTTTTTAGAAAGAGACATTGGGTTTCTATAGAGAGAAAGAGAGATTGGTATTTTAGAGAGAGAAAAAGATTGAGTTTCTAATGAGCAAGACAATGAGTTTAGAGGGAGAAAGAGAGATTGAGTTTATAAAGAGAAACAATGGGTTTTCATAGAAAAAAGAGAGATTGGATTTCTAAAGAGAGAGAATGGGTTTTAAATTTTTTTAAAATATTTTAGCATCCAGTTATTCTATTTTAATTTTGGCCTACTGTGAATAAGAAAAGTTTGAAGAGCGAAGCTTTAACCAAAAAAAAAAAAGACACTTTAAACGGGCCTGGCCGCAATATTTTCGGCTTGCAGGGGCCAGTCCGGCCTGTTGGGCACATTTTCACGTTTTTCTGGGTCTTTTGTGTCTGGGGGCGTTAACCAGCACTTTGAGTGGTGGCCTGGCCCGAAGCCGGCCCGGCTCATTCCATTAACAACCCTATCTATATGTGCTTGAAAAATAATATCCTATAATCGAAATTATCTAAATTTTTGGACATTCAAATCAAAGTGTTTAGAAACATAATATTTAGATTTCTTTTTAATTGTCATATGGTGATTCTAGTCAAATTTATTGTTTAAAACTCAAATCTAATTTTTCTTTAAAGTTTCATTCCATAACTAAGGGATCCTCAAAATTTTAAGGGTGAGGTTTTGTATAAGGTTGGCTCCTTAAACAATCTAAGGCTAATGCCAAACTGATGCTTAAAGATGTGATTCAAGTGCCAGAAATCTATGTTATGCAAATGTATTAACGCGAAACCAAATTCAATTCAAATGAAACTATTGTAATTCGGTTAAAAAATAAGCATTTGGTAGTGACAAACAACAAATTCAAGGGCAAAATTTCTACGTTTCCCCTACAGCATAGAAGTTTTATCTTCTTTCTTATCCAACTGTCCATTTTAAATGGTGGGCTAAGATTACCCTAATTACAATGTCATGTTTTTATACTATTTATTTTTAATTTTTTTTTCTATAAACTATTTCAACACTAAATTTTGGACATCCACTCTCCTATTAAACGCGTACTAGCAAAAAATATATAAAAATATTTTTGATAAAATAAAATGACCAAAATTCCTTTGAAAGTTTTAAAAAGTATTTTGGTCATTATATTTTATTAAAAAATTATTTTAATATTTTAATAGGTCTGCCCCAATGACAAGATGTCACGTACCAAATTTCATATCTATACAATTTGTATAAAAAAAACTAAAAATAAAATACTTTGAGACATCGGATCAAAGATCAAATGGTACGTGACTCTCTTGATCAAAATTGGATGGCTGAATGATTAGGGGAGGATAGAACTTCTATACTGTAGGGGAAGCATAGAGACCTTTATCCAAATTTAAAACAAACGAAATAAACATCCAATTCAAATATTTTAATACTTTTGTGATCACTCTTTAGATAACACGGATTTTAGATGAAAATTATATCCTACATTTGAGCAATGATCCAATGGAACGGTTGTATTATAGTATAAAGCAACGTCACTTCTAGAAAACCATGTTTGTGATATTTGTATGACTCCAAATTTTTCACACACACTCTTCATCTCAATAATCAATCGCCCCAAAAAAAGAGCCCAAGATATGGTCAAAATGAGTTCCCTCCAAAAACGAATTTAGACCATTCATTTTGTGAATTTCAAGATCTTAGCCTTTATAAACTCAAAATCTTTTTTTTTTTTTTTTAACATTGTTCATCTAATAATAATAAAGCCATCCAAAAAAATCGAAAATGAAAAAATCCTTATGAGGTCCAGATCTAAGCATCTCACCAAAATTAACGGCCTATGTTAATTGGGCTAAAAAAATACTTTCTACGTTGTGTTTTCAATTTTTTCTTATTTTGTGATTGTTCATTAAAATGAGAAGAATGTATATTACAAAATTTGGATAAAATAAATGACCATAAAATGATTTTTTAAAGTTGTTGCATCATATTACTATACAGCAGTTGCATAATATCATTGCTCCCTACATTTTTGTGATCTCTCTCTAGATAACATGGATGCTCCTATACTAAACTCTCATCCCTATCCAAGAGTATTTCTTTCTATGGGGTCCTTATTCAACTCAACGACATACGTCTTATTTAGTGTTTTAAGACTTGGCAGACTCAACTGAGTTACTTGGCCTCCGCCTATAGCCGAGGTGAGTTTGCCCCGAGTTTTATTACACCTACTAAAGAATTGAGAGGTGATACTGCCGCCTTTTCATTATTGTACGCAGAAACTCTAAACCTGATGGATTGATTTTTGGCAAATAAAATACGAGAAAAAAGAATCAATAAAGTAAATAAATAAGCAACAAGTAACAAAAATAAAGCAGAAAATAAATAATAGAAAAAGAACACTAGGATTTACGTGTTTCGTCATAGATATGAGAGAAAAAGAACACCATAATTTGCATGGTTCGTCACAGATGTGACTACGGGGGAAGACGATCGATGTTTTTAACTAAATCAAAGAAAAAAAATTATAAAGCAACTTACTTGAGAGAAACTCAACCTTCCACAAAGGCTTCTTTTCTATAATTTTATCTTTTACAAAAAAACCCAAAAATATCCCGTTATTTTTTTGAATCTTTTTCTCTAAATCACCCATTATATTGAAACTTAACTTTATCTCTATTTAATTGTGGACATGCTCCATCCTAATAATAAGACTTATCCATAAATTTAGGTCCTAAATAATAGGCTTTAAAACCTAAATTAAAGAAAACCAATCCTTTAAAATTAGATATTCAAGATGAATATCTACATTCATTACTCTATCTCTCCTAGACAGAGACACTATCCTCGCTCTCTCTGAGCCACCTGCACCCTTGTTTGTATCTTTTTGCCTCTCACAGTAGGGGTCACCAAAACGACACCCAGATTCTTTCTCCTCCTCCTCTGCCTTTGCTTGAAAACATTGAATCACTTTCGAGGTGAGGTGGACCACAACGGCATATAATATTAAACTCCATAACAGCAAACCCATGTTACACAAATAGATGATCTAACCATGAGATTTGCATAATTTGAGTATCATTCAAAAGCTATCCAAGCAATCCTATTTCAATAACCGCATTTTAACATAACCGAGCTTTAGCATTAATAAGGTTACGATTCAAAACCTGGGTTTGTTTTCTGATGTGCTTCACTTCTAAGTTCAGTCAGCATAGAGCCAAACGACCCATAAGATCATAGGACGACTAAACGTGTTACAATCTATTTATTCACACACTAGGTTTCCACGACCCATAATTCATTTTCAAAATATATCTAGCGTTATGATATTAACAAAAATCGATTTTGATATAAAGTTTAATAGTAAAATAGATATGATCAAAACTTAGAAGAATATGAAAATACTAAAAAAAAAAAAGAAGCTAAAAACATAGTAAAATTAAGCTTAAGGAAAATAATGTTCTATACAACAAATTAGGGATATGAAAAGGTGAAAGCGATGTTTCAAACTAACAAAAATGAGAGACAAGAAGTGTAGGGATCTAGATCATGTTAAATGCATTAAAAGTGAGGATCATATGGTCATGTTGAAAGATGATGAGATCAAACAAAAGGTGGAGATTTCTTTTAAAAATTAAAAAATTAGTTAAATAATATAGACTATGGGAGCACATGGCTAGCGGTAACCTTTGAGTTAAATGAGACCGGAGGTCATAGATATATCAGTGAGATTAGGATATCTGATGTCAAAAAAACTTTGTGAAAGGTGAAGATAGGAAAAGCTTTAGTACTATATGGTTTTCCAAATAGAAAATTGAAAGTGTATGGGAGAGATTGGCAATATCCTGGTCGATGAAGTTGTTCAACAAGAAGTGAGAAGAAAGAAAATACAAAATTACTAGAGCAAAATTAATGTGATACCTATTTACAAGAACAAAGGAGACAAAGAATTACATGAAATATGGAATGGTCAAACTCATTAGCCATGAGAACGATTTAGCTTGACTAAGAAATGAAATATGTGTTTCAGAAAAATTACTTTGTATTTATGTTGGGGGGGTCAACAATTGAGAGTATTTTCCTACTTAGGTGATTAATTGAGAAGTGTAGGAAGAAGAACAAAGACCTCCACATGGTTTTTATTGATTTAAAAAAAGCATACAATAGGATACCTAGAGAGTTAATTTGGTGGGTGTTGAAAAACAACTGAGTCTCTAGATGATAAATCGACATAGCGAAAGAGATGTACGAGGGAGCGCAAACTAGCGTGGTGATAACTAGTAGAGAGAAATAAAAATAGGCCTACATCAGGGGTTAGCGTTAAGCCTATATGTCTATGTTTTGGTTATGGGCGAGTACAAGATAAAGTATTATGGTTTAAATTATTCACGGATGACATAGTTTTAATTGGTGAGACTAGAAATGATGTCAACACAAGGTTAGAACTTCAAAGGGATGCCCTAGAATCTAAAGGTTTTAAAATTAGCTAAACTAAAACAGAATATATGAAATGCAAATTTAGTAATGATAGGAGAAGAAACAGCATAGTAATTAAGATTGATGGCCAAGAAGTACCTAAAAGAGATTATTTTCAATATCTAGGATCGATAATCTATGAGAAAGCAAAGATTGAGGAAGATCTGACATATAGAATTATAATTGTGTGGACGAAGTGGAGCTATACTTTCAGAGTTTTATGTTATTTCTATATACCAATGAAGCTGAAGGAGAAGTTCTTAAGGCAATTGTAAGACCAACCATGCTATATGGGGTAGAATATTTGGCAATCAAGAAATAACATATTCATTGAATAAATGTAGTTGAGATGATGATGTTGAGATAGATGAGTGACAAGAAAGGAAATGATAGAATTCAGATTGAATATGTCTGTTGTAACTTCGGGCAGCCCCAATAGACGACAAGATGATGAAAAGTAAACTTAAGTGTGCTAGCCATGAGCACCATCGACCAAGTACAACACCGGTGAGGAAGGGCTAAAAGGGTACAGATGGAAGTGGTGAGAAAGAATATGGTGATTTATGGTTTGGCTGAAGTATGACCCCTTGATAGGGCATAATGACATAATATAATTCATGTAGCCGACCTCAAATAATTAAGATAAAGTTTGGATGATGATAATTATGATACGTCTTTATGAAAAAATATTTGGAAAATATGCTTCCTTTGAATTCTAGAAAATTGTAGAGGTGCTTTTAACCATGGATAGAGACCTAAAAGGCAAAGAAGAGTATAGGAAAGAGTGAGCCACGCGAGAACATGGAGAGGGACTGCGACGATAATACCATGAAGTTGTCCAATCTTATACTTCTATATTTTTTTTTTGTCTCAAAAAACATTTATGTAAGGTCGTAGTCCTATATAATAGATGCAAGGCACATATAAAAATTCCTCTAGAAGAGGGTATTCCGATGTTGGAGAACCCTCGAATTGATCATCTCGACCTCAAGATATGTGGATATGAAGAAAAAAAAAATTTCAAATCCTGAAAATAGGCACTTGTAATAAGTTATCCAAACCATCTATTTCCAAGATTCTCAAAATCTTTGTAGATATGCTCGAGTTATATCAGTTATGACATTTTAAATGTATTTGGTGATTCTAAAAAAGGAAACCAAAATATTAGATGGATAAAATATTTTTTGTCTTTTGCCTTTATATAGTTTTTAAAGACCTAGATCGGTGGGGTCCACAGACATGTGTCAAATTGTTGAATTGTCAATCTAGATCAATTTGGATCAATCTAAATGGTGATCTAAAAAATATTTAAAAATAAATAATAAATAAAATAGAAGTTATTTGCTTGGATTTAGATGGACCAAAAAAAAAAAATACAGGAAAAATTTATGTAGAGCTAAAACAATCAAATTAGAGACTACCTCAAAACTTTCACTAGAAGAGGTTGTTTTGATGCCCAAATATCATCAAATTGATCATCTCGACATAAAGATGCATGAACATGAGAAAAAAATGCAATTCAAATTTTGAGAATAGTGCATCTTGTAATGCATTTTTGGACCGTTAATTTTCAAGATTTTCGAGTTTTCATAGATTTGCTCAATCTACACTATTTTTAAAACTTTAAGTTTATAACTAAAGATGCAAATATAATTTAAGATTATCACAAATTTTTCCAGTATTGAAACCATATTTCTCGACACTATTTGAAGGTAGGCTCTAATTTGATTGTTTAGAGCCTCGGCTCTATACAAACCGCACCCAAACATAAAACATATTAAATCAACTTTAGGGAAAATTGCGAAAACCCTCGAAAATGGACTTTTTACGTACTTTACCCCACTTAAGCTTTCCTAGCAAATAACCCCATACAAAAGTTCTTTTTACGTACTTTACCCCACTCAACCTTTCCTAGCAAATACCCCCATACAAAAGTTCATTTTTTTTTAGATGACATTACCCTTCCCTCGTATCAAAAATTATTTTTATTGGAGAGGGCGGTCCACCATTTTGAATAGGTGGTGCGGCGATTATTTTTGTTGGAATGGCCGGTCCGGCGTTTCATGGTGGCGGTATGGTGTTTCATGATGGCAGTTCCGCAATTATTTTTTACTGGAATGGGCATCCGGTGTTTTGAAGTTGAGGTCCGGCATTTTGAAGGGGTAGTCCGCATTTTGATATGGCTGTCCGACATTTTGGAGGGGCAATTCGGCGGTCCGGTATTTTGAAGGGACAACCTGGTGGTCCGGCATTTTGAAAGGGTAGTTCATCGTTTTGATATTGCGGTCCAACATTTTGAAGGTGCAGTCTGACGTTTTGAACTAGCAGTCCGTGGTTTTGATGTGAGCAGTCCGGCGTGGTACAAATGCAATCCTACGTTTTCTTTTATTGGGATCCGAAAAAATTTGTTACACGAGAGAAGGGTATTTTCGTTTAAAAAAATATATAAGGTTATTTTCTAGAAAAAATGATTTTTTTTTTTATGGGAAGTTGTTAGGAAAAGTTGGGTGACCCATTTTATAGGGTTTTTGTATTTTCCCTGAACTTTACAATACACGTCAATATACACTTTCCGTAAATTAACAACGCTAAAAAAATATTTAGAATGCACGTCATTTTACTCGTGTCAGTTGTTAATGATATTCTTATATCTATTATGTTCGTTTCTTGTGGTCACTTTATTACGCTTTGATTTATGAGAAGATAAGGTATGAGCTAGTCTTTTTATCTTTTCCTTTTTTGAAGGGAACCATAAGAGCTGGTCTGTATCACAGTAATTGTCGAGAGAGATGCTATTGTAGGTCAAATGATAGAGAAATGCCAATGATTTTGCCGGATTCACAATTTTGGTATAAAAATTAATAGGATTATTTTAAAATCTATTTTCATCTCTAATTATAAAATTTTAAACTTTAAAAATAATTAAAATCAAGTATATATATATATATATATATATATATATATATATATATATAAATTTTGAAAATAGATGGTCTAGATAATATGTTCTAAGATGCACTATTTTCGAGGGCTTAAAGTCAAA
The DNA here is from genome assembly GCF_054954075.1 of Amborella trichopoda. Classification (NCBI taxonomy): domain Eukaryota; kingdom Viridiplantae; phylum Streptophyta; class Magnoliopsida; order Amborellales; family Amborellaceae; genus Amborella; species Amborella trichopoda. The sequence continues at coordinate 3,633,140 of NC_142344.1, forward strand.
TTTTTTTTTGTTCATATTCGTATATCTCCATGATGAGATGATCACTTTAGGATTTTTCAACATTAAACCAACTTTTTCTGATGTATTTTCTATGTGAGTCTTTGATTCTACATATTAAAGGTGCAACCTTATATAAACTATTTCCATTGATCAATACAAACATTATAATTATAATCACGCTGTCGTATTTTGAACGTGGAAATTGATTTTTATTTTCATTTTTATCTTATTTTAGGGCATATGCCCTTTACAAATTAGGAGGATGGCATCAATCCATCGGAGAGAGAGTATTTGGGCATTTTGGTATTTGGACAGAACCTCATAATTGAATGTTTCGTGTTCGCATTAATAAAAAACCTTACCCGCACGAAAGTCTTATAACGGAGCTCCGCTTTAGGATGTCTCTCTCTCTATAAGTACATCTCTTGCTCTTCATCTCTTCTCATCAATCTTAACATTTTTACCTCTCTTTCTCTCTCTAGGTTTTCTTGTGCATTTAAGGCCAAAAACTACACCCTTGAACGAGCCATTCTCTCTCTTTAAGAGGCTTCTTTAACCCCCTCCTTCTCTTTCTAAACTGTTATATCAAGAAAAGAGATGGGCTCTTGCTCTACTGCTCATATAGCAACACTGCTCATGATAGTGCTATGTAGCATGCTGTTACTATGTGAAGGGAAGCAGCTGAGCTCCAAGTTCTATGATTCGAGCTGCCCCAATGCCTTCTCTACCATCCGCACCGCCATTCATGCCGCGATATCGGCAGAGAGGCCCATGGGAGCCTCCCTTATTCGCCTCCACTTCCACGATTGCTTTGTCAATGTGAGTTCTTAATATTTATGTTTAACAATTCGTATCTATCGATCTATTAATCTATTAGTCTGAATTTCTTTTAATCTATTTATCAAACTCGATCTATCTTATGAATGTGGGTGATCTTAGGTGTATGGATATCTATGTGCAGGGTTGCGATGCATCGCTGCTGTTGGACTCGACTTCCTCTTTCGAGAGCGAACAGAATGCCATTCAGAACATCGAGTCTGCTAGAGGCTTCCAAGTCATTGAAAAGGCAAAGTCGAGAGTGGAAAGCATATGTCCAGGTGTGGTCTCCTGTGCCGACATCCTTGCAGTTGCAGCAAGAGACTCTTCTGTAAAGGTAAGCATATCAAAGCTAAAGATTAGCAGTTAAGAGCATGGGTTCGAGTGCGATCACTTTGTGCATAAAAAACTAAAGATTAACAGTTAGGACCGTTTCCATCTCACCCCTCCCCCTGCATACGTGGAAGCGACACCAAGGCCTTTCTAGTCTCATTGTTCATGATTGAGGCTTATAATTTTCAAGAGGATATTTCTAGTCTCATTGTTCATGATTGAGGCTTATAATTTTCAAAAGGATAAATATATATAATTATGATCGCAATTAACTTTGGCTATTAGATCTAAAATCGGTTAGATGTAGGTCTCCTATTAATCGGGCTCAAAGTTCTAAATGAAGTTTTCAAACTTTATAATATAATATACCTCAGGCTATTAGATGTCATATCGGACAGCTACATATATGATTGTGACCTTGTACGATTGCTAAAATAAAGAAAAAGTCTGTTTTTACTAATTTACTACTTCTCCCAAATTAAACAAGTTTATTGCATGTCTTAAACCAAGATTCAAGGCAAAGCAGTCATCCAAAATAAGTCATAAAAATATTCATCCAAAATCGGTTTGAAGGGGTCAAAATATCATCCTAACATTCGAAAACTGATATAGAAATAAACTATATGCAGTTGGGAGGTCCATCGTGGACTGTAAAGCTATGGCGAAGAGACTCTGCAACGGCAAGCAAGAGTGAGGCAGAGAGAGAACTCCCTCTCTTCACCACTCCCTTGGACAGTCTCATCTCTCTCTTCCGCAGAAAGGGACTCAGTGCCAAAGACTTGGTGGCTCTCTCTGGTGCACACACCATAGGCCAAGCCCAGTGCTTCACATTCAGAGACAGAATTCACAACCACACCAACATCGACTCTGGCTTTGCTCGCAAAAGGCGTAATCGCTGCCCTTCAAATGGTGGGGACTCGAAGCTCGCACCGCTTGACCTTGTTACACCCACTAGCTTCGACAACAACTACTTCAAGATTTTGATGCAGAAAAAGGGTTTGTTGGAATCAGATCAGGTGCTGTTTAATGGTGGATCAACTGATGAGATAGTGAGGTCATATAGTAAGAGTCGCAGTGCTTTCTACTCGGATTTTGCGGAGGCTATGGTGAAGATGGGGGATATTGAGCCTCTTACTGGATCAGCTGGGCAGATTAGGGCAAGGTGCTCCGTGCCCAATTGATTGATTCTTGATAGGGATTGTGGTTTATGTTATTAATTTGTTCTTTTTTAGACGAGGCCCTTTGTAATTGTATATTGTGGGGGCCTATGTGCTTCTCATTCATGTAGATGTGTGATTAGTTTATTTCATGAAATTGCTTTCTTGTAATTTGTGTCGTGAATAATGAAGCATTTCTTTTTAAATTTGTACACCACAAATTATTTGATTTTTTTGGACAAAATGACATAATCACATTGGGCTATCAGATTTGAAGTTAAGTAGCTAAAGGTCATAACAAAGTTTAAAACTATAAGATGTCCATGACTTCATTGTCACGGTTAGTATTGAATTCAGAAAATAGAAAGCTTTCTATGTTTTCCCTACTACATGAATCTGATATACTTCCTCGTATCCAACCGTCCATTCTGAACGGAGAGTAAAGATTGCCCCAATCACAATGTCACGTCTTTATATTATTTTATTTTTACTATTATTTATACAAACTATTTTAACGCCAAATTTTATACATCCAATTCTCTATTAAACTTGCACTAGTAAAAAATATAAAACAAATATTTCCAATAAAATAAAATGACCAAAATACTTTTGAAATATTCAAGAGGTATTCTGGTCATTATATTTTATCAAAAATTATTTTTAATATGTTTTTATAGGTGCGCCCCAATGAGAAGATGACACATACCAATTTTCATATTTATAAAATTTGTATAAAAAAACTAAAAATAAAATACTTTGAGACGTTAGATCTAAGATCATATGGTGAGTGGCTCTCTTGATCAAAATTGGACGACTGGATGGTAGGGGAAGCATAAATATTATATGTTGTAAAAGAAGTATAGAGACCTTTCCCAAGACTAAATTGGGGATCACCTCATTTAAGGAGTCATGGCCCTTACAAATCATAAGTTCAAGAATATAAGATTTCCACTTTCGTTGACAGATTTGGCACCTGCATTGCTTGCTATTTTTGCCTGTTGCTATTGTTTTATTGAAAATATTTTTTATGCATTTTTCGCTACTGCGAGTTTTATAGGGGAATAGATGTCCAAATTTGGTGTCAAAATAGTTTATAAAACAAAGTAAAAATAAAATAGTGTAGAGACGTGACATTGTGATTGAGACAATGATTAGATCTAACAAGGGGCACAAATAATAACAACAACAACAACAATAAATTTTCCAAAAATAATAAATTCTTGAAATTTACCAATTTTAAGTTTGCTAGATGGGAGATACTTACTAGGACCTCAAAGATTATCCGAGCCTTTCTTGATGACAGAGAATTGAATAGGTAGGATTTAATTAATCAGGTGGGGTGAGATATGATTTAGTTAAACTTGTCATGATAGGAACCTGGTTCATCTTGCACTATAAATACCCCCGTTGTCAAATTCAAATGGATGGGCTTTCTAGGGACTCATCTTAGTTTTCAAATGCTCTCTACCTGCTGCAGGAAACCAATGCTAGGGTTTGGATGTTACAAAACCCTAGGTTGGATTCCTATATTTAATTAACCCTATTACCTTTAGAACCCTAGATTCATTCCCAACCCTAGGTTTTTGTTGTCTTCAACACTCAAAAACTGACTAACCATATGTATTGTATAAGCAATATCAGGGCATAAAATGGTTAGATATATCAGTTTCCAATCAGTTGCCTATAAAAGGTTGGGTCAGGAAGAGCTTCACCAGCGGTAGCCCGAAAGTTGGCATTGACCACAAGAGGGGTATCAACCTTTTTTGTATCATTCTGGAGTTGAGCTTGAGAAACAATTTCTGAAGCATATTTTTGTTGTGACAACAGATAGCCACGAGGAGAATAAGAAACTTTAAGTCCAAGAAAATACCGCAAGAAACCCAAATTTTTCATTTCAAAGGCGTTATTGAGCCTTTGTTTGATTTTATGAATTGTACCTCTATCATTACAAGAGATAATCATATCGTTGACATATAGTAACAAGAGAACCCGTCCTGCAGAAGTTTCAGACACAAAAAGCGTTGGATCATGATGACTTTGTAGAAATCCAACTGAAAGAACTTTATTACCAAAATTTTCAAACCAAGCACGAGGTGCTTTTTTGAGTCCATATAAGGCCAGTCGGAGATTACACACGCGGTTGTGAGGATCCACAATGCCAGGAGATAACTTCATAGATACGTCTGTATCAAGATCACCATTGAGAAAAGCATTTTTTACATCCAATTGATAGAGAGGCCAATGATGAACAGAAGCCACTGAGATCAGTGTACAAATTGTAGTTATATGAGCAACTGCAAAAGTGTATGCAAAGTTAATACCATATTGCTTATTGTAACCTTTTGCCACCAAGAGGGTTTTGTGGCGTTCAAGACTGCCATCTGCATTGGTTTTAATTTTATATACCCATCGACAACCTACGGAAGTTTTTCCTTTCAAGAGAGTTGCCAGGTCCCAAGCATGCATACGCTCGAGGGCATTCAACTCATCAGTCATTGCTTGTTCCCACTCAAGTTGACTTGTAGCTTCTTTATAAGTCCGAGGTCCTGAAAAAGAGTTAACAGAGGCAAGGAAAGCTTGGGGTTGAGGTAAGAAGATTTCATAGTCAGCAAGGCGGGAAGGTGGAGCAGATGCCCGGGTGCTCCGTTTAAGAGTAGGGAGCGGCAGAGGATCAGCAGATGCAGAGTTTTGATCAGGACTGTCAGCATGAGATGCTTGAGTTTCTTCCTGGACTTCAGAAGGAGCGACATGAGTGGAATGACCAGAGGTATGAAGAACAGAATCAAAGAAGGGGACCAAGAAAGAAAGATGAGAAGGTAATGAATTATTGTTATTAGCAAAGAATTGAATATACTCAGAAAACATCACATGTCGAGATACCCAAAGTCTTTTAGTCACAGAGTCATAACATCTATATCTTTTTTTATGATCAGGGTAACCAATAAAGCAACATTTGATCGTCTTTGGAGACAACTTATCTCTCTCAATTAGTGGTAATAAAACAAAGCAATTGTAGCCAAATACACGTAAGAGCAAATAATCGGGTGGTCGTACAAACAATTTTTGAAAAGGTGTTTCACCAGATAAAATAGAGGATGGCATGATGTTGATGAGGAAGACTGAGGTATGAATAGCTTCTGCCCAAAATTCTTTTGGGACAGATGCAGAAAAAAGAAGGGACCTTGTGATTTCCAAGATATAACGATTTTTACATTCAGCAACACCATTTTGTTCTGGTGTATAAGGGGATAGGTTTTGTGGTGTTAAATGTTGTGACTAGCCAAAAATTGTTGAAGCAACCCACTGACATATTCCCCTCCAGAATCTGAGTGCAGAGCTTTAATTTTAGTGGAAAATTGGGTTTCTACATATGAATAAAACTGAGTGAAGGTTTTAAAAAGTTCAGTGCGATTATTCATAATGAAAACCCATGTATAATGAGTATGATCATCAACAAATGTTACAAAATAGCATGACCCTCATTTAGATGGAATAGGTGCAGGACCCCACACATTAGCATGAACAAGATCAAACATAAAAGGGAAAACAAAAGTACTTCGAGAAAAAGGTAAAGCATGAGGCTTAGCGAATTTGCAAATTGTATAATGTTGGACATTAATAAAAATTTTATTTCGAATAGTACCAAGAACATTGCAGGAAAATAAAGACTGTAAATGAGATGTAGAGATGAGACCAAGGCGTTGATGTCACAGGGATGTGTCATCCACAATAGAAACAACACAGACATAAGAGTTTGACATATGCAGATAGTCCAAGTAGTACAAATTACCAACTTTGCGTCCAGTCTTAATCAATTGCCCTGATTGTTGATCCTGTATGAGGCAAAAAGATGGAAAAAAAACAATATTACAATTGGAATGAGTAAGCTGACCAACGGACAATAAATTCATGGTAAGAGAAAGAACATGGTAAATATTAGAACCTTAATTTACTAGAAGGGTCTGAGGTAAGAGATATAGAGCCCATTTTTTATACTTTCATCCCCATCACAATAGATATAGTATCAGACAAGGGGTTACAATCAACTAGGATGGACTCATTGGAGGTCATATGGTGAGAAGCTCCTACGTGGATCAACCAAGAGGTAGAAACAGAGTTACCTAAAAAGGAGGGAGTGGGTTTAGAGGCCATGTGTGACTGAGAAAACATAGACTATGCTTGTTCCAGAATAAATGTACTTGAGTTATACAAGTGGTGAAGCAGGAATAGGACTGGGACCTCCAATTTGCGTTGGTGGGGTCTTGAGCAATGGTTAATTTGTATCAACAACAACATCGAATATGTATTTCTTCTTGTTTGGGCAGTTGTACTTGAGGTGTCCTAGTTCTTTACAATAGTTACATCTAACAGATTGCTTGTTCTTGAAAGGAATATAATACGAATTGCGCGGATTCTGTTTAACCACATTTGACTTCTGAAGTCGGGTTGCCAAAAAACAATGTTTCCTTTAACACTTGAGTAAAGAGATTTGATCTTAGTTTCTTCTACAATTGGCTCAAAAAAAGCGTGATTCAGAATGGGGAGAGACCTTCTATGGATCAGGTCATTTCTGACACTCTCAAATTCATCCCGAGATTTTGTAATTATTTTTGCACTAGGACCATGTTCAATTGCATGTTCCATTAATGCTAGAGTCTCAATGTATCTTCATGGAGGAGTAAAAATCTTGAATTGACTGCTCTCTCTGTTTGAAGAAGCGAAGTTCCTGTACTAACTGGTACTTTCATGCCCAGTTAGTCTGATTATAAATGTCCTCAAGAAATTTCCAATCTTCTCTAGCAGTTTTGAAAGTGCTTAGGTTGATCCCTATATTGCTTTCAGAGGAGCCCATCAGCCATGTTATAATTTGAATATTATTTATGCCCCATTCTTCAAGTTTTCCTGGCTCAATAGATTTCCTCTAAGTCCCATCTATATATCCAAGAAGACATTTTCCATGAATGACATTTGGCATAAATGGGGCCCAAAAGGTGTAATTGGTGACATTGAGTTTGATGGGTACAAGTTGGAAGGACTCTGATTTTTCCATGGGAAGGGATGCAAAATGAAGGAATAGTGTAGCAAGGTGGTCCCTTTTGGGTGGCAAAGAGACTCAAATAGAGGGAAAGTTGCAGCCTGGCAGAGAGAGAGAGGGAGGTTGTTTGTAGAGAGAAAAATTGATTTCCTGTGAAGGAAACATAGAGGGTTGAGAGAGGACAATACTGAGAGAGCAACAAAAGGTTGAAAATGGGCTTTCTCTCTCTTCTCCTAACTACGAAGAAACCGTGGCTCCAACCTTGTGAAGAGTGTAACAAGACTTTCAAATCATATCATGCCCTTAACAGCCACAACCAAGCCAAGCACAGTGCATCCAAGTAAGGATCAGCCAAAGACGAAATGCTCTTGAGGATAAAACAAGAAGAGAAGGCTACAAAAAACCAGAGACATTCTCAACTCTCACTCTAAAATAAATGTTGGTACGTGTGTGTGGCCATGGGGCCTTTAAAAGTGCAATATTTCTCTCTATTATAATTTAATGTTTATCACTAAAAAATGAAGGCTTCTTAGAGAGAGAAAGTATCGTTATCTAACGGCTAGAAAGTAACCACCCACTTTCCAGGATTACAGGGCCACGTTTTCTCAGAGATTTTTGGAGGAAGCCAAATGTTGGAGAACGGCCTCATCCATCCCTCTTTAAGAAGGGTTTCATGGCCATGGAGAGGTACATAGAAATTTACAAAGTTCTTACAATTCAGGTAAAAGCATGATCTTTACAATCGATAGTCTCAAGACACTGCCCCTAATCCTAAGAGTGGGTCCATCTCTTCCCTCAAGTTTTTCAACATTGGTATCAGAGTTTTTTCTGGAAGCGTGGTGGGCTTGTAACCTACTGTTCCCAGGTTCCATTATTCATTTATTTATGTTTTATTTAATTCTTGCACATAACCCACAGGTCCCAAGATCGAAATCGATTATTTGGTTTCCTGTGAGTTTGTATTTTATTGAATAATATCTCTTTTAAAAAAAACATTTATCAATTCTCTATTTACTTTGTTGAAATTTGTCATCTCCGAGAAAGTTGATTTCATGAGCCATGAGTCAATTTATTATTTATTTGTTATTATCTCTAAGATAATTGTTCCATTGTTAGGTTTATCTTATTGTTGTAAAAATTAGCTGAAATCCTTTGATATCAATCTGTTACTATTTTCTCTCATAAATTATTATACCTTTTGCAAGTTAATAGGCGTACTTTGTTAAAGCAACAAAAGTAGACGCACTTTGATTTAAACCATCTGCACTTTTGATATACACACTTTGTAAATAGGAGATTTCTATCAAAAGGTAGAGAGAAACAAATCGCATATTTTTTATTCTCTCTTGACCTTTATTTCTTGCTCATCATCAAGGTAACATTTTTTTTTAATGCTAGCTTGTTTTTTTTTTTTTTTTTTTTTTTTGTGCCACTTTGTGACCAATTTTTTTTTTTTGAGGCAAACTTTTTCAACAGATATCGTTGTTGATAGTTATAAAAATATAAATAAATAAAAGATTGTACAAATTTTAGAGAGAGAAAGATAAAGACATATAATTGCTGAAAATCGGTTGGCTTGCACCTTAATTTCTTCCATATTTTATTGCTGAAAATTTGTGCATATTTTTATTGAATTATTGAAAATTTTTATGCACACAAGAACTATTCAAGTAAAGGTTGTAATAGCAATTGCATGCATTTTTTTTGTGGCTTATAATTTAGGGATTTACTACATATTTTATTTGCATAATAATTGTCATTGCATTGCATAATTATCCTATGCTTGGGTCTTTTTAAGTTAGAAAATTTTATGATCTTGATTTTGTGAATTCATTATTTTTATGATTATGCAATGCCATATTTTTGTTGGAAAATATCAAAATATCATTGTATACTCTCTTTTGTGCTAAAACATATTCATATATTTATAAAACTTATTTTTATACAAGATTTGACATAAAGTATTTGTTGCCGTACTTTATTAATTTTTTGTTTCATCATAGCAGTGCAAACATAAACTCTTCGAGAAATTATTTATTTTTTGAGGTCTCAGCTCACTAAGAGTAGGCAAACCTTTTGAGTTAACTAGTAGACAACCCTTTCTTAAACACAATTTTTTTTTTTTTGAACTTTTAGGTATTATCTAAAATTTTAAAATGACATCTAGGCTAGTCATGTCAGAACTATCCAAACTTGAAAAACTCAATGGGACCAATTTTTCTATGTAAAAAAGAAAAATTGGATATAGTCTCTTTCAAGATAGGGTAGATTATGTCTTAGAAACAGAACCACCAGTTTTAGAGCCTAATGCCAATGGTCAACTCAGAAGACGACTTGAAAAATGGTTAGAAGATGACAAAGTAGCTAGGACTAGTATGTTGAGCTTTATGAAAGATGATTTAATTAGAGTCTTTGAAGATTACATAACAGCTCAAAATATGATGGGCGTCCTATCTGAAAAATATGGGACCACTTCTGAGACCCATATACAATTGTTGTTAGAAAAATACAATTCTTGCAGAATGAAAGAAACGGACTCAGTGACCGAGCATGTCAGTAAAATGACAGTGCTTGCAAAAGACCTTGTCGCAGCTAGGAATCCAGTCCCCGATCGCATGCAAGTGTCCATTGTCCTTAACAGTCTCCCTCCATCTTGGGAGTCTGCTGTAATTGCATTGAAACATTATGCACAAGAGATAACCATGTTAAATCTTCTCATGCATCTTAGTATTGAAGCTGAGAGAAGAATGAGGAAGAAGTCAAATGAGCTCTACTTTGCCCAACGTTCATCTTCTCAGATCCGAAAGAAACCTTTCAATTATCAGAAAAATAATAAGTATAAGGGAAATGGGAGAAAATTTAAAAATCAAAAGAATAAAGTTGAGAAAACCTGTTTTTATTGTAAGGAAATTGGGCACATCAAGTTTAATTATCCTAAGCTGAAAAATAAAAATAGGAATAAAAATAACAACCTTGATCGAAATAATCAAAATAAGAGAAATGACTTGATCTGCGTTGTTCTGAAATCAATAGTTTTCGATCATTACCTGAGAAATTGGTGGGTCGACTCAGCCTCCACTTGACATGTCTCGAGGACCAAAGACGGATTCACATAATTGAAAGAGATTACAGCCGGTAACCAGCGAATTTACATGGGAAATGACACCTACTGCGATGTACTAGGTGTTGGTACTTTCAAGCTATGTTTACCAGGAGGAACAAGTCTCTTATTGACTGATACATTATATGCGTCCAATATAAGGCGCAAATTAATTATTTCTGTCCCTAGGCTGGACGACAAGGTTTACGAAATAAGATTCAAGTCTAGTTGAATTACCATTGGGAAGCATTCTAGGGCTTTAGTGTATGGTACTAAAGTTGACAATTTGTACTGACTGAACATTAATAAAATTTCTTCGTTTTCTGGTTATATTGGTGGTTCTTTAGATGCTTTTATGTGTATGGATGATCCATATTTATGTCACTGTAGATTAAGACAAATAAATAAAGACAAAATGAATCAAATAGTTAAAAGAGGCTTGCTCCCCAATTTAAGAGAAATTGTATTCAAAACATGCGAGCCATGTATTTCTGGTAAATTAACTAAGAAGTCTTTCCATAATAGGACAAGGTCTAGTGCATTATTTAGTATTGTTCACTCTGATATATGTGGCCCATTAAATGTGAAAACACATAGAGGTATGTAATATTTCATAACATTTATAGACGATTATTCACGTTATGGATATGTATACCTAATTAGTAAGAAATCAAATGCATTAAAAACATTTAAAGAATATAAAGCTGAGGTAGAAAATCAGTTAGGTAGACATATTAAAATTCTTCGAACAGATAGGGGAGGTGTATATTGTTCTGCCTTATTTTCTAAATTTTGTAAGGAGAATGATATAATTCACCAAACAACTATGCCATATACACCACAACAAAATGGTGTAGCTGAAAGAAGAATAGAACTCTAATAGACATGGTTAGGTCCATGATGAGCCATTCAAATTTATCACTTCATGTTTTGGGTGAGGCTCTCAACACTGTAATATATATCATTAAGCATGTTCCAACTAAATATATAAACTTGACCCATATGAATCATGGACAGGTAGGAAACCTGACCTTACTATCTTGAAAGTTTGGAGTTCTTGGGTACATGTGTTTATACCATCATAAAATAGAAATAAATTACAAAGTAAAACTATAAAATGCTCTTTATAGGCTATTCAAAAAATTCTAAAGGGTATAGATTCTATAACCATGATACTAGATCATTAGTAGAGAATCGTGATGCTCATTTCTTAGAAAATATAGATGATGAAAAAATTTTAAGTAAGCATATTGACTTACGTAAAATTGATAGAGATAAGGGTCAGAAAGACCCTGTTTCTCAAACTCCCTCTATATTTGGTGAGAATGATTCAATTGAATCAAGTATACCAGATAGGCTAAAAAGAACTAGAGCCCCACCAACGACTTTAGAAGAATTTTATGTATTTATGAATGAAGATAATTACACTTCAATGAGTGAAGATACAATAGATGAACCTCAAAGCTACAATGAAGCTATTAGCTCACTTGACTCAGCTGAGTGGATTCAAGCCATGGATGATGAACTTGATTCTATTAAAAGAAATCAAGTCTAGGAGTTGGTTGACCTCCCTAAAGAGAGAAAAGTCATCAGTTGCAAATGAGTTCTAAAAAAAAAGCTTAATGTAAATGGATCCATTAATAAATATAAAGTTAGGTTGGTAGCTAAAGGATTTACCCAAAGGGAAGGAATATATTATGTAGAAACTTATTCTCCAGTAGCCAAATTTTTATCTATTAGGATCATCGTTGCATTAGTTGCATATTATGATCTAGAATTATTTCAGATGGATGTCAAAACAGCTTTCTTAAATGGAGAATTAAAAGAAGATATATACATGAAACAACCAGAAAGATATGTAATTAAAGGCTAAGAAGACAAAGTATATAAACTTAATAAATCTTTATATGGTCTAAAACAGTCTTCTAGGCAATAGTACTTTATTTTTCATAATGCAATCACTGAAATTGGTTATATAGCCAATATGTTAGACCATTGTGTATATATCTGAAATAGTGGGAGCAACTTTGTTATATTGTCACTATATGTTGATGATATTTTGATAATCGGTAATGATATTGGCATGATTAACCATATCAAATCATGGCTAAGTTCTCATTTTGAGATAAAAGATATGGGAGAAGCCTCATATATATTATGCATTAAGATAACAAGAGATAGAAGTTGAAGACTTCTATGTTTATCTCAAGAAAATTATTTAGAAAGTGTTTTAAAGAGATTTAAGATGGAAAATTGCAAGCCCATAGATACACCTATTTGTAAAGGCCTAAAATTATTAAAGAAAATGTGTCCATTAAATGATAGTGATAAAGCTGAAATGTAAAGAATTCCATAAGCTCAAGCTGTAGGATGCATAAATTATGTCATGTTGTGTACAAGACCTGATTTGAGTCATGCATATAGTCTTGTAAGTAGATTTCAAAGTAATCCTGGGATGGCTTATTGGTAAGCTGTAAAAAGGATACAAAGATATATTTAGAAAACTAAAAATTACAAGTTGTGCTTCCAAGCTAACAACTTAGAGGTTACTGGGTACTCTGATGCAGATTTTGCAAGAGACCCAGATGATAGAAAATCAACCTCAGGAATTGTATTCCTCTTTGGAGGTGGATGTGTTTCTTGGTCTATTAAAAAACAAGGTTGTGTAGCTCGGTATACTATGGAAGCCGAGTATATTGCTTGTAGCAGTGCTACAACCTATGTCGTCTAGATTAAACGCTTCATAAATGATTTGCAGCGGGATGTAGCTGACGGACCGGTTACAAGTGTTTGTGATAATCAGGCTACTATTTCATCAATTAGAAATGGAGCTTATAGTTCCAAGGTAAGCACATTGAAATTGATTATCATTATATTTATGATATTATTAGATAGAATAAAATAACTGTAAGTTATTTGCCATCTTCAGATATGATTGCAGACCCTTTAACAAAGGGATTGAGTGCAGAAATATTATCAAAGCATGTAGCTTTGCTGGGACTTAGAAATATTTAAGTCAAGAACTCCCAAATGGGATATTTTTTGATGTCTTGAACATGAGAAGAAAAACCGCATTAATGTAAAAACCATGACATGACTTTAGATATTTTTTGTTATGAAATGTATAACCGCACTTGTATAAAAGCCTCATGACAAAAATATGCGCATAAATATTAAATTCATTAAGTGGTAAAGACTTTATGATATTTCAATATATCTGGCCCTAATGGCCAAGTGGGAGATGTTGGTATGTGTGTGTGGCCATGAGGCCTTTAAACGTACAATATTTCTCTCTCTTATAATTTAATGCTTATTACTAAAAAAAGAAGGCTTCTTAGAGAGAGAAAGTGTCATTATCTAATGGCTAGAAAGTAACCACCCACTTCCCAGGATTACAAAGCCGCGTTTTCTCAAAGATTTCAGAAGGAAGCTGAACGTTGGAGAACTGCTTCCTCCATCCCTCTTTAAGAAGGGTTTCATGGCCATGGAAAGGCACATAGAAATTTACAAGAGAGTGAAAAACAATAAAGATTTTCAACAATAAAGAGAGGAGTTTGAAGGGTCTCACAAGAGAGTGAAAAACAGAGTTCTAGAGAGAAACCTGGGCAACGTTCAGCGTATCCCAAGAACGAGAATTTCATGCACAAATCTTTGTCTTATCCACAAATACCAAACACCAAGACAAGGAAATTTTCTAGAGAGAGAAAATATCTGAGGATGAAGATTTATCTCTTTGAATGCAAATTCGATCTAGAGAGAGAAAATGTGAACACAAGATGATATAGAGTGATAAAAATCAAGCAAAATGAAAAAAGAGAAACAAATCCAACAAATTAAGAGAGACAAAATCTAGGAAATCAAGAGAGACCAGGTTCACTGTGACAAAAGAGAGAGAAGGGAGAGCGACCGAGATGCAGAGAGCAGAGCTTCTCAACCGGATGATAGAGACAGTAGATCCATAAGCGGTGCAGTCAACAGATCCAACTGATGGTAGAGTTTTGTAGGATGGCAAGTTTAGATGTGGTTTTAGAATGAAGACAATCAGAGATTCAAATCAGGTTTCAGGGGAGAAAGAAGAAGGGGCAGAGCAGGAGAGAAAGAAAGAGGGGCCGAATGAATTTTTATTTTTTTTTAAAGTTGCAGAGAGATAATGGCGGAGATTTTAGAGAGAGAAAAATAGAAATGGAGAGAATGAACAGAGAGAAAATATGGAACACCTTTGATGGCCCTGAATCACGTCTCCAGGCTTTGCAGGTCTATTGATATATAAACTTGATATTATTTGTATTGATATATAAACGTGATTTACAGTGGTGAATTTATACATGAAAGTACAATTAATGGTTTCTATAACTTCACAGTTTCTATAACTGTTCATAGCTAAATCCTTAGTTCTCCACGATTCAATCAAAATTTAAGCTGCTTCTTCAATTTGACATTCATTGTACTGTGTTGCTCTACTGTTTTCTTTTATTTGATTTTACTCTTCATACATAGTGGTACAAGTGGTAACAATGATGAGAACTTCAAATCCCAATTCTTCTGCGAAAACATAACCAAAGAAAAGAATTGGTTATATAAGAAATGTGACAAATGCTTTTCCTGTTGTAGGTTCTCCGCATATCCCTAAACCGCCTGATTCTACCTCCACGGGCCAAAAATAATTTTTTTATCATGTGTGAAAGTTAAATTGTCCATCTGGTTCCAAATCCAAAAGGCCAAAAATGATTCTGACCTTCTTCAAAAAATAAATGACTTTTTCTTATAAATAAAAGAGAACGTATATAGCATGATACCGCATGATCATAATATATATTAATCACATCAGCAAAATAGATATATTGGGGAATTTTTATTCAGATTTCTGGGATCCAACTCAGAAGATGATTATTTTCAAATAAAAAATAATTTTTCAGGTTTTCAAATCTTAGATCTAGCCCTCTAAAAATTGGACATTCCTTATTCAATCTTGGAACAGTGTTACTTGAAGCGCATGAAATATGCAATAATGTGCTATCTGAAAGAAAAAAGTTATGTTGGAAGTTTGTTTGCTACGCTCAAGCTACATCCCCAAAATTTAAGAGCCTGAGATTTATCTAAGAAAATAAGTGAACAATATGCTCATGCGGGAGCAACATATCATTTTGCATACAATTTCGCAGACAGCATGATATTCAATAAGGGTTCATAATTAGGCCAATATACCGTACCCAAAAGCAAACTCCTCATTCCTTGAAAGAAGAAGTTCATATCGAGAGCCGAGGCTCTAAACAACCAAATTAGAACCTATCTAACAAATTTTACGAGAAGAGGTTATCTTGATGCCCAAATATCTTTAAAGTAGCCATCTCAACATCAAGATGCATGGACTTTGAAAAAATAGATTTCAAGTTTTAAAAATAATAAATTTTGTAATATATTTTTGGACCTTCAATTTTTAAGATTTTTGAGTTTTTATAGATATCTACATTATTTTATAAGCATTAAATTTTATAATTAAAAATAAAAATATATTTTAAAGCTATCACAAAGATTTTTAATATTAAAATTATATTTCTCGATAGTATTTGAAAGTGCATTTTACTTTGATTGTTTTAGAGCCTCAGCTCTATACAAAACCACACTCCTTCATCGAAAGGTTTGAAGTTTAAAGAGTCAAATACTTAAAAAACCAAGAAATAGGCCACGTCCAACACTGTCATCTGGCTTACTCGTAATTGTAGGGAGAGAAACAGTCATAGTTGTAGACAGAGAAACAGTCGTAGTTGGCGTCCATGCAACTAGCCGCCGCTCAGTAACATTTCACAATTTCCCTGAACCACGTCAAGACCCCGCCTCACTCTCTCTATAAATACATCTCTCCAAATCATACAATGAGCAACTTGGCTCCTCTGGACTTAGTCACTCCAACTAGCTTTGATAACAACTACTTCGAGAACTTGCTTCAATTGGAGGGCTTGCTCCACTCTGATCAAGTCTTGTTCAATAATGGCTCTACTGATAGTTTGGTCAGAACTTATAGCGAAAGTAGGAGCACTTTCTATTCAGATTTTGCCTCAGCTATGGTGAAGATGGGAGACATTGAGCCTCTTACTGGTTCTTCAGGGCAGATAAGGACTAATTGTGGGGTACCTAACTGAAATGATTGATGCCAAAGTGCCCTAAATACTTAAATGGTGTTTGGCTTTTATGTTGATCTGAGTGCAAGTGTAGTATATGTCATTATCGATTGTTTTGATCCACGGTGTTATGGGATGGCCTTGGATTTTTGCGGAATTGAACTTTGTAAGTACAAACACCAATCAGGGGCTATTGTTAAGTAAAGTGAAGTTTGTCCTACGGTACTTCAACTATCAGACAACTAACTCTTTTTCTCTATACGTCTTTTTCCTTTCTTTTTCTTGAACCCATTTCTTTCGAGTGTAACAATGGTAGAAAAAACAAAAAAACAAAAAACGTGGTATGTCACCGGAGATTTGAACCCCTATCGTTTGATGAAAATGGAGTAAGAGATCTAAAATGGTATGTCAGTGGGGATTTGCACCCCTATCGAAGTCAGAGGGCTAGCGCCCCTATTGGAGTCGGAGGGCTAGCGCCCCTACCGGAGTCAGAGGGCTAGCGCCCCTACCGGAGTCAGAGGGCTAAAGTGGTATGTCAGTGGGGATTTGGGCCCCTACTGTTTGGTGAGAATGGAGTCCGAGAGCTAAAGTGGTATGTTAGAGGGGATTTGGGCCCTACCGTAATGGAGTTAGAGGGCTAAAGTGGTAAAAGTCAATGGGGATTTGCGCTCCTACACTTTGGTGATAATAGCGTCAGATACCTCATCACGGGACTCGGCAATGCTATTGCCAAGGGCCTATGTCGATTTGGGCCCCTACCCTTTGGTGAGAATGGAGTCACAGACTTAACAATACTACCATCAAAACCCATGCCATTCAATATCACCTTCCATTCCCGCTATAAACCTATCCCAAAAAAAAAAAAAAAAATGTGTAACATTTGATTTAGTTAAAACTTCTGGTGATATGATCCTACTACATCTTGTACTAGAAATACGCACGTTGTCAAATTCAAAGGGAGTAAAAGGGGACGCCTTTCTAGAGACTCGCCTTAGCTTTTAAATGGTCTGTATGAAACTCTAGCATACGTTTCATTATCAAAAAACCCTAGGTTGTATTCCTATACTTAATTACCCCGAATTACCTTGAGAATCCTAGATTCATCCCCGATCCCTAGGTTTTTACTCTCTTCAATAGTTCAATAGTCCCTAAATCCTCGGTTCTCCACGATTCAACTTTGAGATTTATTTTATTTTATTTTATTTTATTCTACTTTACGCTTTTATTTGATTTTAATTTTCTTATATTAGAATGGACTCAAGACTTGGTGGCTAAGATGGTGGGATACCACAACATGACGTCATGAGTTTCATTTCTATTACATGTAAAGGACCCCTTATGTGTTGTACTACCAAAAAAAACATGGGTAAGGGTACCCCTTCCCTACTGAACTACCAAAAAAATAAAAAATCTTCTTATATATGTTTTTAATTTAGGAAAAAAATTATATAAAATATCAAGCTTACATTGTATTCACACCTAGAAAATCTATTAGAAAAGGTTGTTTTGATTCCAAAAAGCCATCCATTTGATCCTTTAAACTATAGTACGGACATTTAAAATAAAAAAAAAGGACCAAATTTCAAGTTAGAAACAATGAATACTTCAAATGCATTATGTGGACCATCCATTTCTAACATTTTCAAATATTTATAGATCTATTTGTTTTGCAACATTTTTTAGGTTTTTATTTTATAATTTGGAGGTATACCTTACTTTGAGTGTTTAATATTAACGCATTACACAATCTGGCACAATAAAATACAAAAACATTATTTTATTTAGGTTTTAGGCGAGGCCAATGTAGGTCTCATGGTCAATATATTCAAATTTCTTTCCTAGATTTACGAATAAACACTTAAGAAAAAGTAAACAAGGCTATTACTTTGATATGATTATTAGCATGTGCAAACACAGCCTTAAGTTTCTTTGACTCTTGAATGTCTACGATGCCATCGATTTTGAAGTATGATAATGGATTTTCCAGTAAATAACACTTGCTAACTAAATTTTTCTTAACGTTTCCAAACTCGAGACAAAATGGTTCTCAGTTCGTTGAAAAGCTTATCAAAATATTAAAATTGCCAATATAATGTTTTCAGATGTAATTGAGTTGGAAGGCTAACAATGTAGAGGTCTATCAATAAAAGAATATAAAGACAAAAACACGACAAATGTGTGATAAATGCATCCAAAACTGATGATCAGATATATGTTCTTATCAATTTGGTTGAACTCTGTGATCGAGTTTTAAACCACCACCCACTATACGAACTAGCGATCCTGATCGGCCAGATCAGCTATCTATATCAGCCAAACCAGTGAAATTTGGTTTGAGAAAAATGGAAGAATAGCATTTGGGAGATTAGGGAATGGGGACCTTCTTCGCAGACCCACCAAATTCGATCCAAATCGGCAATTCTAAATCTGGATTACCGGATTTTGAGACATTGTCTAATCTAAACCTAGTTATAGTCTTGCATGGGATTTTCTATACTTGTGGCAAACAAGGGAAGATCTCCCACTTTCTACCATTTTTTATTGCGAAAGAATCACGATTTTATGAATAAAACTTATATTCTGCAGTAACAAATCGCAATCACTCACACTCATAAAATTTTGCCAACTTATTGGAAACATATACCAAAACAAATTACAAAAATGATATGTAACACACTTATAATCAATTGAATAACAGCTTTAACACTTCTCCATGCTTTAGGGTTTTAGTCATCAAGCAGTTTAGTTGGGCACTCTGCAGTTAGCCCTAATTTGGCCAGAAGAACCAGTGAGAGGCTGAATGTCTCCCATCTTCACCATAGCCGCAGCAAAATCCGTAAAGAAAGTGCTCTGACTGTTGCTGTAAGTTGTGACCAAACCATCAGTGGATCCATTGCTAAATAAAACCTGGTCGCTGTGCAATAGGCCCTTAAGCTCCACCAAGTTCTTGAAGTAATTGTTATCAAAGCTTCTCGGTGTGACCAAATCAAGAGGGGCAAGTTCATCATCGTCGTCGTCGGTCGGGCAATCGCTTTGGCGTGTGCTCGCGAATCCGGAGTCGATGTTGGCCTCATTGTAGATTCTCTCCCTAAATGTTAAGCATTGGGCTTGGCCTATGGTGTGGGCACCAGAGAGAGCAACCATATCTTGTCTGTCAAGGCCTTTTCTAGAGAAGAGAGAGATGAGCTCTTCTAAGTTATCTCTAAATGTAGGGAGGTTATCATTGGCAGCACTTTCGCTTGCAGTGGCTGAATCCCTTCTCCCCAACTTCACTGTCCATGTTGGTCCACCCATCTACAAAAATATTTGATGTTTTTGTTAGTTCTATATTTCATAAAGTAAAGTTGTGGCACATGTGGTAAATTACTAAGAAAAAATGAAGGAAAGAAAGGAATAAGAAGCCTAAATTATAGAAAAAGATAAAGAGAAGAAAAAAAACGAAACGGAAAGAGTGGGGAGCTCTTCTTCTTCACTTCTCTTTTCTTTCTTTCTTTTTCTTATTCTTATTTTTTTTTTTTAGATAACTCAATGGGGAAGATTCCCCTACCCATTTTTTTAGATAGAGTAAAGAGTTAGTTTTTTTTTTTACCACCCAGCCCCTTTCCTAGAGTGGAGAGCTTTGGGATAATACAATGGATGTTTTGACTTGGATTTTGTCAACTAGCATGTTTTGATTCGGATTTGTCTCGATCATTGGCTCAATCTAACTCGGGACTCATCCGAGTCAGACCAGTGGAGAGATATCTCCTGAGTCGGAGCTCGATTCCAATTTTTAAAACACTCATTTCAGATAATGGGAAGAAAGAACCTAGGGGCTTTGAAACATTAAAATTGAGCATATCATCGTAAGAATTCAGATTTTCAAATTTTCCTTTCTTTTAGTCTTAGATTTAGAGTTCAGACTAAAGGTTTTACAAAGTTGAAACTCACAGCTTCTGATGAGTCTCTTGCTGCAACGGCCAGGATGTCAGCGCACGATACAACGCCTGGGCATATGCTCTCCACCTCTGATTTCACCTCATCAATCACTTCGAATCCTCTCGCTGAGTTGTTGTTGGCACGTGAGTTCTTCTCACTGCTAAATGACGACGTGTCGTCCAATAACAACGAACCATCGCATCCCTATTATATATACATCACACACACTATCAGTGAATAATAACTATGATCTCTTTATACCAAAAATAAATTGTCATTGATTGCATCTCATTCATAAACTACAAATTTCTCTTTTTAAATCAAACTAGACACCATTATTTTTTCTCTCAAAAATCAAGCGAGTCATCTTAACATTTTATTCTATATATAAAAAATTCAGTACTTCTCTCTCTCTGCAGGTGAACTAGACTACTAACATTAACGAAGCAGTCATGGAAATGAAGACGGATGAGAGAAGCGCCCATGCGTCTCTCGTCAGAGATCGCGGATCGAATGGCTGATCTAATGGTGGAGAGAGCCTTGGGGCATGAGGTGTCATAGAAGTTGGAGCTCAGCTGCGCACTACACATGCCACTGATACACACCAACACCATCACTAACGCACCTGTGATACTAACACTAAAACCCATCTCTCCAAAAGAGCCTAGAGAGAGAGATCAGAAGAGCCTAGAGGAAGAGAGGAGAAAATTATCTTGTTGTGCATTATGGAGGTGAGATGTATTTATATGGAGAATTTTCACTCGAGGTTGGGGGAGAGGAGAAAAAGCAATAGAGGATGAAGCCCACTGTTGGGGCTCAGTCAATGCAGGTGCACGCCAAATAAGACTGTTTCTCTCTCTACTACCACTAGTGAGCGACTTTTTCATATGATTTTTCATCTCCTTTTATGACTCCTCTCTCTGCAATTGTGCTGGTTTGGAGTTGGACGTGGTCTCTTCTTCTGGAGTTTTAACCCTTTCAACGGATGGGGTGTCTCCGTGTGCGAAGAATATAGAAATGCATCACATTTAACCTTGAGGACAACCGTGTTTAGGCACAGTGCCTTTGACTCATAAATCAAAGGCACAGTGCCTTTGAATTATGAATTTTTCATATAAGGTGCCGCGCATACTATGCAATTTATGTCATACAATTAAGGCACATCCCTCGATTTTGTCGGAAGATGTATTTGTAGTTCCATGAATTTTATAATTATAGATCGGGCAAATCTATAAATACTTGAAAATCTTGAAAATAAATGGTTCCAATGACTTCTTATACGATTCGTTCCTTTTGGGACTTGAAATTGTTTTTTTATATTCATACATCTCGAGGTCGAGACTAAATCATAGATCTTGAGATCGAGACTATATTCACACATCTCGAAGTCAAGATGATCAATTGAAAGGTTTTCCAACATTGAATCTACTAGATTTTTTAACTTACTTCTATAGTATTAGGTTTATATAAGCTTTCAACCTTAGATAACCTTTTTTCATTCTGAAAACTGGATAGGATATCACATATAACTACTTCATACAATGTAATAAAATCTAGAAGTCGCTCAATACGGGAGAATGCTAAATAGGCCCCTTACACTCTGTTGCGACAAGTGGATCAGCTGGGGTCTAGACCCAACCCAACTAGCTCTACGTCAGACGCAGATCCGACCCAGACCCAAGTCAAACCCAATCACCCACTCGGGTCCTGTTCGAGGTTAGTAATAGAATTAATATATATTTACACATTTTACACTTATATATACCGGGTCAGGTTGGATTGGGGTGACCCCAACCCGACCTGATAGGATCTAAATTGGACTCAAACTGAGACCTGGACTCGATCCCAATCGGATCCCCTAACCCATCCGACTTGGGTGACAAGGGTGTAAATAAGTTGGGTTTGGAACGGGGTCAACCCTGAACTCGAACTAGTGGTGACCTAAGGGGTCTGAGGTTGACTTCTACCAATCCCTGTGGGACCAGCCTATGTGTAATATGTGTGCCCGTGTGTGTCTTGACTATGTGCTTGTCAGGTCCAAGCTCGACCCAGACGCTGCACACCTCTAGTCGCCCTAGAGGTCCTAACTAAAACTGGGGTTCTAGTTGTTAAGATCTTTGGGGATATGACGGATATTTACATTAATACAATGTAGAGTATCCCATATGATTCATATAACCACATGTAAATCTACGATCGTATAGGTATTTATCATCATCCAAGTCATAGATAGACAGTGATAGATAGATAGTGATGGATCAATCAATTCGATTCATATCAGTTTTTTGTGGGTCCCATCTTTCTTCATCACCCTCCATCCAGTGTTGGCACGATGATGACATCAACGATCATGAAGTTTGAATGGTCCTTACATGGTATATTCATTTGTAAGATAGGGTCTTGGCAAGTTTGTTTGGTCCTTACACGGTACATTCCTTAGAAGGTATATTTGTTTGCAGCTATTGAAATCAGTACTAAGTCCATCGGCTATCATTTGGATTTTAAATTTTATCTTGCCAAAGTGTACATGCAATATCGTTGAGAGGCTGTAGAGAAACTTTCTATAGGCAGGCATAGTTGGTAAGAAGGGGATCCATCTAGTCAAGTAGAAGAATGTATGTCTTACTACGGAAGAGGGAGGACTTAAGATCCAAGACATTTCCGATTTCAATACTGCAGGCATGATGAAATTGACATGGAAAATACTCATTATTCCTTCCTCTCTAATTGCACGCTTCTTTAAAAATAGGTATGTCACACCCCAAGATTTTACAGTACTGTTATTCTTGAGATGTGACAGACAAAACATATATACATCTATGGAAAGGACAAATTTACAGTGGCGAGGTCTTACATAGTAAATAAAGAAAGCTAGCACAACAACAGTATCTTCCAAGGTTGATCTTGACTAACACTCAAAATGAATCCGTAGTTATCCTGAAAAAATGTTTACCATAGTTTGATGAAATTGGCTACTCAGTAAGTGATCATCATAATCCTAAAAATAATCATGATTGAAAGATATCAATATTTTCCAAAATGAGATCTATTAACAGAAATGCATCAACAGTTTCACTTTCAATAATTGCATAATTAAGTATAATCCGAGTAATTGAAATGCTTATAACACTTTTAACGGCAGTACATAATTCAAAGGATTTCACAAAATACCCTACTGGCGTCCCAAGTAGGTCACCTATATACCCCATCAGCGTCCTGATGGGTCCACTTAATCCCTATCAGCGTCTCAGATAGGTCCACTTAATCCCTGCAGGTCCACTTATACCTCACCGGCGTACCGGATGAGTCCACTTAATCCCTACCGGCGTCCCAGATAGGTCCACTTATACCTCACTGGCGAACTGGATGAGTCCACTTGCATACTTAAATTATTTCTAAATCTCTTTAAACATTAGAAAGCAGCAATATCATGCACTCAACATATCACCGAAATCATTAATATGAATTTCACTTAAACCATTAATAGCAGTCACTCTATATAACATTTCAAAAATAACCAATCAAATATTTTGGGCTCAAATTTAGAAAGGTAGCAGTTTGTAAATGCATTCTAGCATAATTGCCAATTTAATATGTATAGAAAAACTCTTATAAAAATTTAAGAATACGGAATTATCACAATTTATGGGATATCAATCCACAAATAAACATTTCACAACAATACTATAATCAATTGCAAAAATGCCAATTTTTTTTTAAATAATAAGGCAGTCATTTGCACGAGAATTTTACAATGTCTAAATATTCAAAACAGTAGAAAAAAATATCACAATTTTACTAAAAGCAGAAATATCACATTTATTTCTAACAATAAACAAGAAAAATAAATAAATTTATTTTTCTAATTTACAGCATTCAAAATTTATAACATAGATAAAATATCACAATTTTTATCAAAAATATTATTTTTCAAGATAGTGAGGTCACGTGCGCATAAAATTTATCACGCCTAAAATTCATGATAATAAGCAGAAATAATTATTTCATTTTATTTTTAAAAAGAATGGATTATTTTTCGAGACAATGAGGTCACTTACACATAAAACTGATAAAATAAAGATCCTAGACGAAAATATCACTATTTATTAGAAATAGACTATTTTTCAGGAAGACGATGTCACTTACACACAAAACTTATAAAATAAAGATCCTGGACGGAAATATCACTATTTATTAAAAACAGACTATTTTTCAGGAAGACAATGTCACTTACACACAAAACTTATAAAATAAAGATCATGGACGGAAATATCACTATTTATTAAAAACAGACTATTTTTCAGGAAGACGATGTCACTTACACACAAACTTATAAAATAAAGATCCTGGACGGAAATATCACTATTTATTAAAAACAGACTATTTTTCAGGAAGACGATGTCACTTACCCACAAATATTTGAGAGGGAGCTTCCGCTAAAAATTCGCCTAGAGAGAGAAAAAAAAACATGTCGACGGGGTTTTCGTTAGAGAGAGAAAAAGAAAAACCTGATGGAGTTTCAGCTTTAAGAGAGAGAGAGAGAGTGTGAGAAACCCGTTGAGGGGGTTTTCGTTTTAAGAGAGAGAGAGCGTCCAATAGAAAAGAAGCACCTCAATGCAAGGTGTTGTAATAAGAGGTGTTAATATAAAAGTTTAAGATGGTGGACTTAAGGTCCATCCAAGTAAAATTGAACCTTCAAATATATTAACAATAATATCTTTTATTTATTGTTAATATAAAAGCAACAATATCCTAACGGTATATTAGTATTATTATTATTATTATCATTACTAATATATACTTATGATTTTATTTATTTATTTATTTGTATTTATTTCTGTTAATACTATTAATATTATTATTATTATTATATATATATATATATATATATATATATATTTTTTTTTTTTTTTTTTTTTTTTTTGAAAGTTTAGGATTGTTACATTCTTCCCCCCTTAAAAAAATTTAGTCCTCTAAATTTATGTACCTGATTACTGAAAAAGATAGGGATATTTTTCTCTGATATTGTCTTCTCGTTCCCAAGTCGACTCTTCTCTTGAATGGTACTGCCATAATACACGGACTAAAGGAATCTCGTTCTTGTGCAACACTTGCACCCTTCTATCCAGTATCAACATTTACACATTTTACACTTATATATACCGGGTCAGGTTGGATTGGGGTGACCCCAACTCGACCTGATAGGATCTAAATTGGACTCAAACTGAGACCTGGACTCGATCCCAATCGGATCGCCTAACCCATCCGACTTGGGTGACAAGGGTGTAAATAAGTCGGGTTTGGAACGGGGTCAACCCTGAACTCGAACTAGTGGTGACCTAAGGGGTCTGAAGTTGACTTCTACCAATCCCTGTGGGACCAGCCTATGTGTAATATGTGTGCGCGTGTGTCTTGACTATGTGCTTGTCAGGTCCAAGCTCGACCCAGACGCTGCACACCTCTAGTCGCCCTAGAGGTCCTAACTAAAACTAGGGTTCTAGTTGTTAAGATCTTTGGGGTCAATCATCTCATGAGTGTGGCTTATAATTTTCAAGAGGATAAGTTTATATATATAATAAAACTATGATCAGAATCAACTTTGGCTATTTGATGTAAAATCAGTTAGATGTAGGTCTCCTATTGAGCAGGCCCAAGTTCAAAATGAATTTTTCAAACTTTGTAACATACTTCAAGCTATCAAATGTCATATCTGACGGCCAAAGGTAACTCGTACAAAATATATATGGCCCTATAGTATACAATTTCGTTCTATTTCCTAAGTGACTACCTCTCCCAATTTAAATGAAGCTTGGAGGTAAAGTAGTCATCCTAAATAACTCATAAAATATTCAGCCAAAATAAGTTTAAGGGGTCAAAATATCATCCTAACATTTGAAGCATTTGGACCAATTTGTAAGATGTAATGATATTTAGGTTTTTCCAAACATTTTTAATATTTCTTTTCCTACGATTATGATTTCAATTCTAAACATGTATCTCATCAATTTAAGATTTCAGTCTTGTATTTCTTGAATAAAAAATCCAACAGAGAAATAAAAACTGATGTAGAAATAAACTCTGCGCAGTTGGGAGGTCCATCGTGGACTGTAAAGCTAGGGCGAAGAGACTCTGCAACGGCAAGCAAGAGTGAGGCAGAGAGAGAACTCCCTCTCTTCACAGCTCCCTTGGACAGTCTCATCTCTCGCTTCCTCAGAAAGGGACTCAGTGCCAAAGACTTGGTGGCTCTCTCTGGTGCACACACCATAGGCGAAGCCCAGTGTTTCACATTCAGAGACAGAATTTACAACCACACCAACATCGACTCTGGCTTTGCTCGCAAAAGGCGTAATCGCTGCCCTTCAAATGGTGGGGACTCGAAGCTCGCACCGCTTGACCTTGTTACACCCACTAGCTTCGACAACAACTACTTCAAGCTTTTGATGCAGAAAAAGGGTTTGTTGGAATCAGATCAGGTGCTGTTTAATGGTGGATCAACTGATGAGATAGTGAGGTCATATAGTAAGAGTCGCAGTGCTTTCTACTCGGATTTTGCGGAGGCTATGGTGAAGATGGGGGATATTGAGCCTCTTACTGGATCAGCTGGGCAGATTAGGGCTAGGTGCTCCGTGCCCAATTGATTGATCCTTGAAAGGGATTGTGGTTTATGTTATTAATTTGTTCTTTTTTAGACGAAGGCCCTTTGTAATTGTATATTGTGGGGGCCTATGTGCTTCTCATTCATGTAGATGTGTGATTAGTTTATTTCATGAAATTGCTTTCTTATAATTTGTGTCGTGAGTAATGAAGCATTTCTTTTTAAATTTGTACACCACAAATTAATTGTTTTTTTGGACAAAATGTCATAATCACATTGGGCTATCAGATTTAAAACTATAAGATGTCTATGACTTCATTGTCACGGTTAGTATTGAATTCAGAAAATAGAAAGCTTTCTGTATTTCCCCTACTACATGAATCTGATATACTTCTTCGTATCTAACCGTCCATTCTGAGCGGAGAGTAAAGATTGCCCCAATCACAATATCACGTTTTTATATTATTTTATTTTTACTATGTTTTATACAAATTATTTTAACGCCAAATTTTATACATCCAATCCTCTATTAAACTTGCACTAGCGAAAAATATAAAACAAATATTTCCATTAAAATAAAATGACCAAAATACTTTTGAAATATTCAAGAGGTATTCTGGTCATTATATTTTATCAAAAATTATTTTTAATATGTTTTTATAGGTGCGTCCCAACGAGAAGATGACACATACCAATTTTCATATTTATACAATTTGTATAAAAAAAACTAAAAATAAAATACTTTTAGACGTCAGATCTAAGATCATATGGTGAGTGGCTCTCTTGATCAAAATTGGACGGCTGGATGGTAGAGGAAGCATAAATATTATATGTTGTAAAAGAAGTATAAAAACCTTTCCCAAGACTAAATTGGGGATCACCTCATTTAAGGAGTCATGGCCGTTACAAATGGCCCTTACAAATCATAAGTTCAAGAATATAAGATTTCAACTTTCGTTGACAGATTTGGCACCTGCATTGCTTGCTATTTTTGCCTGTTGGCTGAGGAATCCGCTTTCATGTTGATTTTGACAGTCTGAATAATGGTTCTATTCAAAGATGTTGGGACTATAGTTGGCAAAATTCCCAATGTTTGCTTTGTAATCACCTCCGAATCGATAGCCATTGGTTTCGGCCTGCTTAGTTTGCCTTCGGTCTTCGGAGGTCTTAGACTTTTCCAGGTAGTTTGTTTTGGGAATTATGGTAGGTTCAGGTTTTGAGATGGTTGTCTCAGGGGACTATAGTTGGCAAAATTCCCAATGTTTGCTTTGTAATCACCTCCGAATCGATAGCCATTGGTTTCGGCCTGCTTAGTTTGCCTTCGGTCTTCGGAGGTCTTAGACTTTTCCAGGTAGATTGTTTTGGGAATTATGGTAGGTTCAGGTTTTGAGATGGTTGTCTCGGGGAACTTTGGTTTTCTCATGATTTCTTCGATCAGTATCGGGAGTCTACATCTTTATATTTCTCTCTTTTAACTATTTATTTTCCTTTAATTTTTGCCCGAATTAATAGTATTAACTTTATAGAAAACCACTTAACTTTGGTTAATAGTGCATGTAATATGCTAATAAACATCATGACCTTGTAAAAAAAAAACAATAGGAACATCATGTTGCTAAGATAATGATGGAAATTTGACAAAACTAGCAAACAAGAAAATTTTAAGATAAAAATTAATTTTTACATGATTAATTCATATCTCAAAGCAAAGCAGGGAAGTGGAGAAAAAGTGGCATCACAACAATTTCATCTTCATCCCATAATTTGAAAGAGATGGTAAGTAGTGCCGGGCCCTTCAGGGTCGAGAGAGAGAGAGACCCTTCCTGGTCCAAAATAATCCAATTATAAATTATTGAGAGAGAGAGAGGGAGATTATGTGGTGAAGACCCTATGCCATACCATTACTGCACTCTTCATTTATATTCCTCCGGGCACAAAACCCAACCGAGGGGTACTGTAGGATCCCAAAGTTTCTAGATGTATTCTTTTCAACATAGTGGCAAGGAAAAATTTATATGCTTTTCCTACCACATTAAACTTATATATTTTCTTTTATCCAACTGTCTAATTTAAATAGATGGTTAAGATGGCTCCAATTACAATGTCACATCTCTATATTATTTAATTTTTAATATTTTTCTATCAAATATTTGGACACCAAATTTTGGACGACCAGTTCTCTATTAAATTTTCACATCTAAAAAATATAAAAAACATATTCTCAATAAAATAAAATAACCAAAATACCCATGAAAGATTTGAGGGGTATTTTGGTCATTGTAGTTTATAAAAAAATATTTTTTCTAGGTGCGCCCAATGAGATGATGATACGTACCAAATTTCATAGTCATATAATTTGTATAAAAAATAAAAAATGAAATACTTCGAGGTGTCGGATTTAAGAATGAACGGTGAGTGGCTCAATTGATCAAAATTTTGACAGTTGGATGGTAGGGGAAAGCATAGAAGATGTAGGGGAAGTATAGAAACCATTTCCTTATCAAAGTACGTGTTAGAGATTAACTATTGGAAAAAGTTTATATAAAGTTTCAAACTTCAAATGTAGAATTACATATGCACCTCAAAAGTCCATCGGAAAAAATTATTTTCAAAATTTCTATATATTTATAGATCTACTTGATTTTAACTATTTTTAGATTTTAAAATTTTATTGTAAGATATGGAAATAGATTTTGAGATAATTATAATAATTTTGTATGCCAAAACTACATGCTATTATAAAATTTGGAGGTGCGCGGTAATTGGATTGATTAAAGTTGAAACCTTATAAAAACCACACCCTTAACTATTTAACATTCTACATATTTGCAACTATTCCAACCCAAGGTCACCTACTTTTTTACGGGTATTCTGATGAGTAATTTGATGAATTTCCAAAAAATATCAAACTAACTCTCCTAGCGTGAAAAAAGAACGACATAAACAAGAGCATAGATGGTCCAAAATTTGAACCATGAAAGCGAATTATTAAAGAACATGAAAATCCTTTTTTTTTTTAATCATCATGTGATGGTTCTTAAGTAGATCCAACATTTCATACTCAAAAGGCTTCCAAGGGAGGTTTTCACCAAAAGGAGCAAGTAGACAGTATACTCTGGCAGGAGCATATTATACATGTTAATGGTAGGTTGTCATTTCATAGCATCTTGTCACAATTTCATAGCATCTTGTCACTGTAAGAACTCCAGATTTTTTTTGAGAATATCACAAGGTGTGTGGATCAAGGGAAGGATATACTTATCTAAAACAGTGACATGTAGCAGTCTTTAAATAAACAAAGGACATGGCCAAATTAAATTAAATTCATACAAAAAAGTGTCAAGCTAGATATTGTCGAGGACTCTAAGCAACTTCAAGAGTTACTGGTCAAATTAAAATAAGGGAAACAGGGGACCATTTGCAATAGAAAGTAGATATAGGGAAATTTCCAAATACAATGAACCCAAGCAATGCAATGAGCATGTGTAAACACATGAAGCCAAAACATTAATGAGGGGAAAGTTCCCCACATGAAGCCAAAACATTAATGATCAAAATCATAAGGAGTTGAATTTTAAAAGGAAAGAAAAAGGGAAGCGTATATCAGTTTTTACTTTAATTAAAGAGTATAAGAAGTTAAAAAGACCCACCTATTCAAATGCGGCCTCCTTCAAAACTCCCTTTGGAGATGAAAAAGCTGTTCATGAGTAAGTGGGTGCTAGAGCCCGCTCACTCACAAAAGTCGACGTTGTAAAATACTCAGGGGGCCGTATACGGTGTAAATTTTTTGTCAAAAAATTCACATTTTAGACAAAAAAAATTTCTTTATATTTTCATATTTATCATTATCATAGCCTAGATCACAAATTGCTAAAATTTTGGATTCAAAATCCAACTTTAATATTGTAGAAATCCAAGTTTAAGATTGGATAAAAATAGTCGGCTGACTCATAGACAACCGATCCTTTTGGAGACTGGTTTCGGACTTAAAATATCAAGGGTCCATAATCTTGACTGTCCTGCTATGAAAAATGAAAGTCAGATTTTGAATTTAAAAGTGCGTGATCTTAGATTTTGTTTTTTAATCATTAACCGTTGTTCATTTAATTATTTGCATATCAATAGATCAACACTATTTTTTGAGATACAAAATCATGAATCAAAAACAAAATGCATCTAGAGTGACTTACAATATGTTTTATAACCTAATTGCGGTTCTAAGATGGATATTCCGAAAAAGACTGCATTTGAATATGAACTCATTTTAACTTTTTCTATTAAAAATAAATCGTATATTATAAGACTATCTGCTTTAAATAGAAGGTATCAATCAGCCACCATATTTAAAATCGGACAGCCAATTGTATGTCATTGTTCTTATAAAATTTAAAAATATACTTTCTAACTTTGACCCTGGAATATACCAAAGTAAACCAATTTAAACTTTCTCATAAAAAATTCGAAATCTTGAATAAAACCCTGACCATTCTCTCTTTCCCTCCACCACAAGAGGTGGGGGTTTACTTACGAACTATAATACTGAATATGAGCTTTAGCACGTGCAAATAAAGATTGGCTATAGAAATCTTCATCCAAAATTCATTTTTCTTAACTAATAGAGATTGGCTATAGAAATCTTAGTGTGCCACTCTGTCCTATTAAGGGCTATATTCTCAATAAGGCCATAAGTCTCCATATATTTTTTCACTACTTCTAATTATTTTTTTTTTAGCATACCCCTTGACCTTTTTGAGCCTTCCACTTGAACTAACTCCATCTCCTAATTGATATTGTATTAGGTTTGCACCATACATGGTGAACCCACCTATGTCTATTTGTTTTCAACTTGTTGTCTATTAGTGTCACACCTAAATTCTCCTAAATTTATTTTTTAATTGAATAAACATTATCTGAAATAAAAATCCTATGTAGAATCATCGGCTTAAGAAAGAAGAATAGAGCTCATGCTGATAGACGCCAACAAGTTTAATGCCCCTCAGACAAAACAAAAATAAATAATGTAAGAACATGTACATTGTAAGATCATTTATATTCAGTACAAGGAGGTCACATTACTCTTAGCCATTATATGTAAAATTGTGGGCTTAGAGTGTGTTACAATTGACCGAAAAATTTTCTTTGAAACTTTAAGTCTAATCAATAATACATCCTAAACTACTTGATTTTACATCCAATGGCTAAAACTAATTTTGACCTTGTGTGAAAGGTAAATTGTCCATTTGGTTTCAAATCCAAAGGATAAAATTGATTCCGACCTTCTTCTTCAAAAAATAGTCTTATCATAAACTTTTCCTATAAATAAAGAGAAATTGTGTAGCGTGATACTGTAGGATCATAATGTATATTAATTCCATCAGCAAAAGAGATATATTTGGGGATTTTTTATTTTGGATTTCTAGGATCAAATTCAAAACTTCCTGATGATTATTGTCAAATAAAAACAATATTTGAGGTTTTTAATACTTAGATCTCGCCCTCCAAAAATTGGAAATTCTTTATTCAACCTTGAAACATTTTTTCAAGCACATAAAATACATAATAATATGCTTTCACAATTTTTTTGTTTTTAAAGTTTTGTTTTTCTTTTTTTATTTGTGGGTAATTCAATGGGGAAGGCATGCCCGTACCTATTTTTTTTTAAGTAGATTCGAAATTAGATATTTCAAGGTATAAGTGGGATGTGTTAGTGGTAAAAATAGAAACCACAACATGGTGACTAGATGTGGGCATGCTAAGTCCCTTTCCTATAGTGGTAAGAACCTTTCTTGAAGTGTATATGGTGACTAGATGTGGGCATTTTACGCCCCTTTCCTAAAGTGGTAAGTGATAACCTTTTCTGAAGTGGTAAATCAGTGGGTATTTGGGCTTCTACCCTTTGATGAAAATGAAGTAAGAAACTTCATCATGGGGTTCGACAATACTAACGCAAAGGCCCTAAGCCATTCGTATGCTCAAGAGTTACATCCCAAAATTGAAGTGCCTAAAAATATTCCTAAAAGTATTCTCAGGTTGAGACTTACCTAGTAAATAGACAATATGCTCAGCAGTTCCTTTTGCATAAAATATTAATTGCAGACAGCATGATATCAAGGGTTCATATTTCATAGCAAGGCCAACATGATGATTTACAATATTAAAAGGAAAACCCCTCCTCATGCATTGAAAGGTTCGAAATTTTAGGAGTCAAATACTTAAAAATCCAAGAAAGGTCCGAAGTTTGAGGAGTCAAATGCTTAAAAATCCAAGAAAGATAGCACGTGCAACACTCGCGTAGCTTATCAAGCCTTCGCAAAGAAGTGTTCAACAATCCAGCAGGGATGAACAGGAACCGGCAGGGTTACTCGGAAGCTGCGCCCAGTTAGGGTGGTCAACCAGCTTGAGCAACCTAACTTTTTTTTTCAAATATATATATATATATATATATTTAAAAAAATAAAAAATTTGTTTTTTGTTTGTAATAGTTATTTTAATGCCATTTATCGTTTTGGAAAAGAATGAGAAGTATTTTGGATATAAATACTTATTTTTACGTTTTTTCAAATTTTTTAACATTATTTTTACAATACCCCTCGGCTCATTGATTTTTCAGATCCATTTTTCATTGGTGTTTTAATCTCATTTGGATGTATTTTATTATTTAATTATGTTTTAAAGAGTGATTTACAGACAATCCCTAAAATTTTAACTAAAATACAAAATTCTCGGTGGAAATTATGAACGTTAATCTATTTTTTTTTCAATATCGCCACTTGGTTAATTTGAATTTCGAATTTACTTTTTAATTTTTTCCGTCAGTAGGAAAGAGCCCCAAGCTTTTAAGTCATTATCCTACTAACGAAAAAAACTAAAGATAAAATAAAAAAAAAAATCGGGTGGATCGAGGGATAAATTCGAAAGAAATAAAAAAAACAGGTTGACCGACCTTCTTTGTTTTAACATATAAGTAGAAAAAACATATAAGTAGAATTTTTTGTATTTTACCTAAAATTTTAAGTTCTCTAAGTAAATCACACTATTTTTAATGCACTTTTTACCTCTCTTAAGATTTTTCAAAAGAAAAATGTAACTTTTTTTTAGCCCAATCGACAAGGGCAAGTTACCGGGACTGGTTCCAATTTCCTCAGAGCCCGACCAAAGCGAGGTTCCGAAGCGGGTTCCTGCAATCGAACACTGGTCCCATACTCGTAATCGTAGAGAGAAAGAAATGGTCGTAGAAGGCGTCACATGCACTGAGTCGCCTCTCACTAATAAAGGCCTAATCATTTCATTACTTTTCTCTCTATAAATACACAGTTCTCCAAATCATACAATGAGCAACAATATCATTCAGGCTTATTCCCCTCTCACTTTCTCTGTCTAAAGCCTCCTTTTGTCCCTTTCTTTTTCTACAAATTTCTAGCTACTCCTTTGGACAGTTCTGTTTAGGCACAATTGAGAAGATGGGTTTAAATAGTACTGCTGCTCTTGCACTAGTGATAGTGTTGGTGTGTAGCAGCAGCAAGTGTGCGTAACCATGGGGCTTTTAAACGTGCAATATTTCTCTCTATTATAATTTAATGCTTATCATTAAAAAATAAAGGCTTTTTAGAGAGAGAAAGTGTCGTTATCTAATGACTAAAAAGTAATCACCCAATTTCCAGGATTACAGGGCCACGTTTTATGAGAGATTTCAGGAGGACGCCAAACGTTGGAGAACGGCCTCATCCATCCCTCTTTAAGAAGAGTTTTATGGCCATGGAGAGGTACATATAAATTTACAGAGTTCTCACAGTTCTGGTAAAAGCCTGATTTTTGCGATCGATAGTTTCAAGATACTGCCCCTAATCCTAAGAGTGGGTCCATCTCTTCCCTTAAGTTTTTCAACATTGGTATCAAAGTTTTTTCTAGAAGCGTGGTGGGCTCGTAACCTACTGTTCCCAGGTTCCATTTTTCATTTATTTATTTTTTATTTAATTCTTGCTCATAACCGACAGATCCCAAGATCAAAAGCGATTATTTGGTTTCTTGTGAGTTTGTATTTTATTGATCAATATCTCTCTTAAATTTTTTTTTATCAATTCTCTATTTACGCTGTTGAAATTTGTCATCTTTGAGAAAGTTGATTTCATGAACCGTGAGTCAATATATTATTTATTTGTTATTATCTCTAGGATAATTGTTCCATTGTTGGGTTTATCTTATTGTTGTAAATATTAGCTGAAATCCTTTGATTTCAATATGTTGCTATTTCCTCTCATAAATTATTATATCTTTTGTAGGTTAATAGTTGTACTTTGTTAAAACAAACAAAAGTAGACGCTCTGTGATTTAAACCATATGCACATTTGATATACGCACTTTGTAAATAGGAGATTTCTATCGAAAACTAGAGAGAAACAAATCACATATTTTTTATTCTCTCTTGGCCTTTATTTCTTGCTCATCATCAAGGTAACAACTTTTTTTAATGGGATTTTTTTTTTTGTGCCACTGTGTAACCATTTTTTTTTTTTTGAGGCGAGCTTTTTCAATAGAAATCGTTGTTGATGGTTATAATAATAATAATAATAAAATAATAATAAATAAAAGATTGCTGAAATTTTAGAGAGAGAAAGATAAAGACACACATAATTGCTAAAAATCAGTTGGCTTGCACCTTTCTATCTTTCATATTTTATTGCTGAAAATTTGTGCATAATTTTATTGAATTATTGAAAATTGTTAACACACAACAACTATTCAAGTAAAGATTGTAATATCAATTGCATGCATTTTTTTTGTGGCTTATAATTTAGGGATTGACTACATATTTTATTTGCATAATAATTGTCATTGCATTGCGCAATTATCTTATGCTTGGATCTTTTTAAGTTAGAAAATTTTATGATCTTGATTTTGTGAATTCATTATTTTTATGATTATATAATGCCATATTTTTGTTGAAAATATCAAAATATCATTGTATACTCTCTCTCTTGTGCTAAAACATATTCATATATTTATAAAACTTATTTTTATGCAAGATTTGACATAAAGTATTTGTTGCCGTACTTTATTAATTTTTTGTTTCATCACAGCAGTGCAAACATAAACTCTTCGAGAAATTATTTATTTTTTGAGGTCCCAGCTCACTAAGAGTAGGCAAACCTATTAAGTTAACTAGTAGACAACCCTTTATTCAACACAAATTTTTTTTTTTTTGAACTTTTAGGTATTATCTAAAATTTTAAAATGACATCTAGGCTAGTCATGTCAGAACTATCCAAACTTAAAAAACTCAATGGGACCAATTTTTCAATGTAGAAAAGAAAAATTGGATATATTCTTTTTCAAGATAGGGTAGATTATGTCTTAAAAACAGAACCACCAGTTTTAGAGCCTAATGCCATTGGTCAAGTCAGAAGGCGACTTGAAAAATGGTTAGAAGATGACAAAGTAGCTAGGACTACTATGTTGAGCTTTATGAACGATGATTTAATTAGAGTCTTTGAAGATTACACAACAGCTCAAAATATGATGGGCGTCCTATCTGAAAAATATGGGACCACTTCTGAGACCCATGTACAATTGTTGTTAGAAAAATACAATTCTTGCAGAATGAAAGAAACGGACTTAGTGACCGCGCATGTCAATAAAATGACAGTGCTTGCGAAGGACCTTGTCGCAGCTAAGAATCCAGTCCCCGATCGCATGCAAGTGTCCATTGTCCGTAACAGTCTCCCTCCATCTTGGGAGTCTGCTGTAATTGCATTGAAACATTATGCACAAGAGATAACCATGTTAAATCTTCCCATGCATCTTAGTATTGAAGCTGAGAGAAGAATGAGGAAGAAGTCAAATGAGCTCCACTTTGCCCAAAGTTCATCTTCTCATATCCCCAAAAACCTTTCAATTATCAAGAAAATAATAAGTATAAGAGAAATGGGAGAAATTTTAAAAATCAAAAGAATAAGGTTGAGAAGACCTGTTTTTATTGTAAGGAAATTGGACACATCAAGTTTAATTGTCCTAAGCTGAAAAATAAAATACGAACCAAAATAACAACCCTGCTCGAAACAATCAAAATAAGAGAAATGACTTGTTCTGCGTTGTCCTAGAATCAATAGTTGTCGATCATTACCTGAAAAATTGGTGGGTCGACTCAGCCTCCACTCGACATGTCTCGAGGACCAAGGACGGATTCCCAGAATTAAAAGAGATTGCAGCCGGTAACCAGTAAATTTATATGGGAAATGATACCAACTGCGATGTACTAGGTATTGGAACTTTCAAGCTATGTTTACCAAGAAGAACAAATCTCTTATTGACTGATACATTGTATGTGTCCAATATGAGACGCAAATTGATTATTTATGTCCCTAGGCTGGACGACAAGGGTTATGAAATAAGATTCAGGTCTGGTCGGGTTACCATTGGGAAGCATTCTAGAGCTTTGGTGTATGGTACTAAAGTTGACAATTTGTACCGACTTAATATTAATGAAAGTTCATCATTTTCTGGTTATATTGATGGTTCTTTAGATGCTTTTATGTGTATGGATGATCCATATTTATGTCACTTTAGATTATGACATATAAATAAAGACAAAATGAATTAAATGGTTAAAAGAAGCTTGCTCCCCAATTTAGGAGAAATTGTGTTCAAAACATGCGAGCCATGTATTTCTGGTAAATTAACTAAGAAGTCTTTCCCTAAAGGGACATGGTCTAGTGAGCTGCTTAGTATTGTTCACTCTGATATATGTGGCCCATTAAATGTGAAAGCACATAGAGGTATATAATATTTCATAACATTTATAAACGATTATTCACGATATGGATATGTATACATAATTAGTAAGAAATCAAATGCATTAGAAACATTTAAAGAATATAAAGTTGAGGTATAAAGCTGAAAGGAGAAATAGAACTCTAATAGACATGGTTAGGTCCATAATAAGCCATTCAAATTTATCACCTCATTTTTGGGGTGAGGTTCTCAACACTGCAATATATATCATTAATCATGTTCCAACTAACTATATAGACTTGACCCCATGAATTATGGACAGGTAGGAAACCTGACTTTACAATCTTGAAAGTTTGGGGTTCTTAGGTACATGTGTTTGTACCATCATAAAATAGAGATAAATTGCAAAGTAAAACTATAAAATACTCTTTTATAGGCTATTAAGAAAATTATAAAGGATATAGATTCTATAACCATGATACTAAATCATTAGTAGAGAATCGTGATGCTCATTTCTTAGAAAATATAGATGATGAAAAAATTTTAAGTAAGCCTATTGACTTACATGAAATTGATAAAGATAGGGGTCTGAAAGACCCTGTTTCTCGTACTCCCTCTACATTTGGTGAGAATGATTCAATTGAATCAAGTTTATCAGAGAGGCCAAAAAGAACTAGAGCCCCACCTATAACTTTAGAAGATTTTTATGTATTTATGAACAAAGACAATTACACTTCAATAAGTGAGGATACAATAGATGAGCCTAGAAGCTACAATGAAGACTATTAGCTCATATGACTCAGCTGAATGGACTCAAGCCATAGATGATGAACTTGATTCTATTAAAAAAAATCAAGTCTTGGAGTTGGTTGACCTCCCTGAAGATAGAAAAGCCATCAGTTGTATATAAACTTAAAAAATATTTATATGGTCTAAAACAGTCTTCTAGGCAATGATACTTTACTTTTTATAATACAATCACTAAAATTGGTTATCTAGCTAATATCTTGGACCATTGTGTATATGTCTGAAATAGTGGGAGCAAGTTTGTTATATTGTCACTATATGCGGATGATATTTTGATAGTCGGTAATGATATTGGCATTATTAACCATACCAAATCATGGTTAACCTCTCATTTTGAGATAAAAGATATGAGAGAAGCCTCATATATATTGGGCATTAAGATAACAAGAGATAGAAGTTCAAGACTTCTATGTTTATCTCAAGAAAATTATTTAGAAAGTGTTTTAAAGAGATTTAAGATGGAAAATTGCAAGCCTATAGATACACCTGTTTGTAAAGACTCGAAATTATCAAAGAAAATGTGTCCATTAAATAATAGTGACAAAACTGAAATGTAAAGAATTCCACATGCTCAAGCTGTAGGATGCATAAATTATGTCATGTTGTGTACAAGACCTGATTTGAGTCATACATATAGTCTTATAAGTAGATTTCAGAGTAATCTTGGGATGACTCATTGGCAAGCTGTAAAAAAGATACTCAAATATATTCAGAAAACTAAAAATTACAAGTTGTGCTTCCATGCTGACAACTTAGAGGTTACTGGGTACTCTACTGCAGATTTTGCAGGAGACCCAGATGATAGAAAATCAACCTAATTGTATTCCTCTTTGGAGGTGGATGTGTTTCTTGATCTACTAAGAAACAATGTTGTGTAGTTCGGTATACTATGGAAGCCGAGTATATTGCTAGTAGCATTGCTACAACTTATGTCGTTTGGATTAAGCGCTTTATAAATGATTTGAAGCTAGATGTTGCCGACGGACCGGTTAAAACTTTTTGTGATAATCAGGCTACTATTTCATCAATTGGAAATGGAGCTTATCGTTCCAAAGGTAAGAACATTGAAATTGATTATCATTATATTTATGATATTATTAGAAAGATTAAAATAACTGTAAGTTATTTTCCAACTTCAGATATGATTGCAGACCCTTTAACAAAGGAATTGAGTGCAGAAATATTATCAAAGCATGTAGCTTTACTAGGACTTAGAAATATTTAAGTCAGGAACTCCCAAATGGGATATTTTTTGATGTCTTAGTCATGAGAGGAAAAACCGCATTAGTGTAAAAACCATGACATGACTTTGGATATTTTTTGTTATGAAATGTATAACCGCAATTGCGTAAAAGCCTCATGACAAAAATATGCACATAAATATTAAATTCATTAAGTGGTAAAGACTTTACTGTCCCTCATGGCCAAGTGAGAGATGTTGATATGTGTGTGTGGCCATGAGGCCTTTAAACGTGCAATATTTCTCTCTCTTATAATTTAATGCTTATCACTAAAAAAAGGAAGGCTTCTTAGAGAGAGAAAGTGTCGTTATCTAAT
Organism: Amborella trichopoda; assembly: GCF_054954075.1. Classification (NCBI taxonomy): domain Eukaryota; kingdom Viridiplantae; phylum Streptophyta; class Magnoliopsida; order Amborellales; family Amborellaceae; genus Amborella; species Amborella trichopoda. The sequence goes on from NC_142344.1 coordinate 3,673,305, forward strand.
GGCTAAAAAGTCAACATCTACTTCCCAGAATTACAGGGCCATATTTTCACAAAGAATTTAGAAGGAAGCCGAACGTTGGAGAACGACTTCCTCCAACCCTCTTTAAAAGGGTTTCATGGCCATGGAAAGGTACATAGAAATTTACAGAGTTCTCACAGTTGTGGTAAAAGCCTGAGCTTTCTGATCGATAGTCTCAAGACATTGTCTCTAATTCTAGGAGTGGGTCTATCTCTTTCCTCAAGTTTTTCAACAATAAAGAGACGAGTATGAAGGGTCTCACAAGAGAGTGAAAGAAAGAGTTTTAGAGAGAAACCTGGGCAATGTTCAGTGTATCCCAAGAATGGGAATTTCATGAGCAAATATTTGTCTTATCCACAAATACCAAACACCAAGACAAGGAAAGTTTCTAGAGAGAGAAAATATCTAAGGATGAAGATTTGTCTCTTTGAATGCAAATTCGATCTAGAGAGAGAAAATGTGAACACAAGATGATATAGAGTGATAAAAATCAAGCAAAATGAAAAAAGAGAAACAAAATCCAACAAATTAAGAGAGACAAAATACAGGAAATCAAGAGAGACCAGGTTCACTGTGACAAAAGAAAACAGAGGGAGAGCGATCGAGATGCAGAGGGCAGAGCTTCTCAACCGCAGATGATAGAGACAGTAGATCCATAAGTGGCGCAGTCAGCAGATCCAACTGATGGCAGAGTTTTGTAGGGTGGCAAGTTTAGATGTGGTTTTAGAACGAAGACAATCAGAGATTCAAATTAGGTTTCAAGGGAGAACGAAGAAGGGGCAGAGCAGGAGAGAAAGAAAAAGGGGCCGAATGAATTTTTTATTTTTTTTTAAGTTGCAGAGAGTTAATGGAGGAGATTGTAGATAGAGAAAGATAGAAACGGAGAGAATGAACAGAGAAAAAATATGGGACACCTTTGATGGCCCTGAATCACGTCTCCAGGCTTTGCTGATCTATTGATATATAAACTTGATAGTATTTCTATTGATATATAAACTTGATTTACAGTGGTGAATTTATACATGAAAGTACAATTAATGGTTTCTATAACTTCACAGTTTCTATAACTGTTCATAGCTAAATCCTTAGTTCTACACGATTCAATCAAAATTTAAGCTGCTTTTTCGATTTGACATTCATTGTACTGTGTTGCTCTACTGTTTGCTTTTAATTGATTTTACTCTTCATAAATTGGAATGGATTCAAGGCTAGGCGGCCTGGTTAGTTAGCTACCACAACTTGATGTAATGAGTTCCATTGTACGAGAACCCCTTCTGTGGTCAACTACCCAAAAAAGAGGGCTAAAGTGGTAAAAGTCAATGGGGACTTGCGCTACTACACTTTGGTGATAATAGCGTCAGATACTTCATCATGGGGCTCGACAATACTACTGCCAAGGCCCTATGCCGATTTGGGCCCCTACCCTTTAGTGAAAATGGATCACAGACTTAGCAATCCTACCATCAAAACCCCATGCCATTCAATATCACCTTCCATTCCCGCTATAAACCTATCCCAAAAAAAAAAAAAATGTGTAACAATTGATTTAGTTAAAACTTCTGGTGATATGATCCTACTACATCATGTACTTGAAATACGCACGTCGTCAAATTCAAAGGGAGTAAAAGGGGACGCCTTTCTAGAGACTCGCCTTAGTTTTTAAATGGTCTGTATGAAACTGTAGCATACGTTTAATTATCACAAAACCCTAGGTTGGATTCCTATACTTAATTACCCCGAATTACTTGGAGAATCCTAGATTCATCCCCGACCCCTTGGTTTTTACTCTCTTCAATAGTTCAATAGTCCCTAAATCCTCGGTTCTCCACGATTCAACTTTGACATTTATTTGATTTTATTTTTTTGTACTTTGTGCTTTTATTTGATTTTAATCTTCTTATATTGGAATGGACTCAAGGCTGGGTGGCTAGGATGGTGGGATACCACAACATGACGTTATGAGTTTCATTTCTATTACATGTAAGGGACCCCTTCTGCGTTGAACTACCAAAAAAAACATGGGTATGGGTACCCCTTCCCTACTGAACTACCAAAAAAATAAAAAATCTTCTTATATATGTTTTTAATTTAGGAAAAAAATTATAGAAAATATCAAGCTTACATTGTATTCACACCTAGAAAATCTATTAGAAAAGGTTGTTTTGATTCCAAAAAACCATCCATTTGATCCTTTAAACTAACGTACGGACATTTTTGTAAAAAAAAAAAAAGGACCAAATTTCAAGTTAGAAATAATGAAATATTTCAAACGCATTATGTGGACCATCCATTTCTAACATTTTCAAATATTTATATATCTACTTGTTTTGCAACATTTTTTAGGTTTTTATTTTATAATTAGGGGTAAAAGTAGATTTTTAGACAAATGCAAGGGTTTCATGTGCCCAAAATTCATCTTTCAGCATTATTTGGAGGTATACCTTACTTTGATTGTTTAATATTAACGCGTTACACAAACTGGCATAATAAAATACAAAAACATAATTTTATTTAGGTTTTAGGCGAGGCCAATGTAGATCTCAATACATTGAGGAGAGATCGCAAGATTTTCCCTTGTTAATTATATCCGATTATGACCATAATTTCAAAAAACTGCCTTCTCTCATGGTCAATATATGCAATACAATATTTACCTTAGCACAATAAATTTGAGAAGGGAAGTCGCCAAATTTCTTTCCTAGAATTACGATTAAACACTTAAGAAAAAGTAAACAAGGCTATTACTTTGATATGATTATTAGCATGTGCAAAAACAGCCTTAAGTTTCTTTGACTCTTGAATGTCTACGATGCCATGGATTTTGAAGTATGATAATGGATTTTCCAGTAAATAACACTTGCTAACTAAATTTTTCTTAACGTTTCCATCCAAGCTCGAAACAAAATGGTTCTCAGTTCGTTGAAAAGCTTATCAAAGGATTAAAAGTGCCAATATAATGTTTTTAGATGTAATTGAGTTGGAAGGCTAACAATGTAGAGAGGTCTATCAGTAAATGCATATAAAGAAAAAAACACGACAAATGTGTGATAAATGCATCCAAAACTGATGATCAGATATATGTTCTTATCAATTTGGTTGAACTCTGTGATCGAGTTTTAAACCACCACCCACTATACGAACTAGCGATTCTGATCGGCCAGATCAGCTATCTATATTAGCCAAACGAGTGAAATTTGGTTTGAGAACAATGGAAGAATAGAGTTTGGGAGATTAGGGGATGGGGACCTTCATCGCAGACCCACCAAATTCGATCCAAATCGGCAATTCTACATCTGGATTACCGGGTTTTGAGACGTTGTCTAATCTAAACCTAGTTATAGTGGTGCATGGGATTTTCTATACTTGTGGCAAAAGAGGGAAGATCTCCCACTTTCTACCATTTTGGATTGCAAAAGAACCACGATTTTAGGAATAAAACTTATATTCTGCAGTAACAAATGGCAATCACTCACGTCATAAAATTTTGCCAACTTATTGGAAACATATACCAAAACAAATTACAAAAATGATATGTAACACAGTTATAATCAATTGAAATAACAGCTTTATCACTTCTCCATGCTTTAGGGATTTAGTCATCAATCAGTTTAGTTGGGCACTCGGCAATTAGCCCTAATTTGGCCAGAAGAACCAGTGAGAGGCTCAATATCTCCCATCTTCACCATAGCCGAAGCAAAATCCGTAAAGAAAGTGCTCTGACTGTTGCTGTAAGTTGTGACCAAACCATCAGTGGATCCATTGCTAAATAAAACCTGGTCGCTGTGCAATAGGCCCTTAAGCTCCACCAAGTTCTTGAAGTAATTGTTATCAAAGCTTCTCGGTGTGACCAAATCAAGAGGGGCAAGTTCATCATCGTCGTCATCGATCGGGCAATCGCTTTGGCGTGTGCTCGCGAATCCGGAGTCGATGTTGGCCTCATTGTAGATTCTCTCCCTAAATGTTAAGCATTGGGCTTGGCCTATGGTGTGGGCACCAGAGAGAGCAACCATATCTTGTCTGTCAAGGCCTTTTCTAGAGAAGAGAGAGATGAGCTCTTCTAAGTTATCTCTAAATGTAGGGAGGTTATCATTGGCAGCACTTTCGCTTGCAGTGGCTGAATCCCTTCTCCCCAACTTCACTGTCCATGTTGGTCCACCCATCTACAAAAATATTTGATGTTTTTGTTAGTTCTATATTTCATAAAGTAAAGTTGTGGCACATGTGGTAAATTACTAAGAAAAAATGAAGGAAAGAAAGGAATAAGAAGCCTAAATTATAGAAAAAGATAAAGAGAAGAAAAAAAACGAAACGGAAAGAGTGGGGAGCTCTTCTTCTTCACTTCTCTTTTCTTTCTTTCTTTTTCTTATTCTTATTTTTTTTTTTTAGATAACTCAATGGGGAAGATTCCCCTACCCATTTTTTTAGATAGAGTAAAGAGTTAGTTTTTTTTTTTACCACCCAGCCCCTTTCCTAGAGTGGAGAGCTTTGGGATAATACAATGGATGTTTTGACTTGGATTTTGTCAACTAGCATGTTTTGATTCGGATTTGTCTCGATCATTGGCTCAATCTAACTCGGGAGTCATCCGAGTCAGACCAGTGGAGAGATATCTCCTGAGTCGGAGCTCGATTCCAATTTTTAAAACACTGATTTCAGATAATGGGAAGAAAGAACCTAGGGGCTTTGAAACATTAAAATTGAGCATATCATCATAAGAATTCAGATTTTCAAATTTTCCTTTCTTTTAGTCTTAGATTTAGAGTTCAGACTAAAGTTTTTACAAAGTTGAAACTCACAGCTTCTGATGAGTCTCTTGCTGCAACGGCCAGGATGTCAGCGCACGATACAACGCCTGGGCATATGCTCTCCACCTCTGATTTCACCTCATCAATCACTTCGAATCCTCTCGCTGAGTTGTTGTTGGCACGTGAGTTCTTCTCACTGCTAAATGACGACGTGTCGTCCAATAACAACGAACCATCGCATCCCTATTATATATACATCACACACACTATCAGTGAATAATAACTATGATCTCTTTATACCAAAAATAAATTTTCATTGTTTGCATCTCATTCATAAACTACAAATTTCTCTTTTTAAATCAAACTAGACACCATTATTTTTTCTCCCAAAAATCAAGCGAGTCATCTTAACATTTTATTCTATATATAAAAAATTCAGTACTTCTCTCTCTCTGCAGGTGAACTAGACTACTAACATTAACGAAGCAGTCATGGAAATGAAGACGGATGAGAGAAGCGCCCATGCGTCTCTCGTCAGAGATCGCGGATCGAATGGCTGATCTAATGGTGGAGAGAGCCTTGGGGCATGAGGTGTCATAGAAGTTGGAGCTCAGCTGCGCACTACACATGCCACTGATACACACCAACACCATCACTAACGCACCTGTGATACTAACACTAAAACCCATCTCTCCAAAAGAGCCTAGAGAGGGAGATCAGAAGAGCCTAGAGGAAGAGAGGAGAAAATTATCTTGTTGTGCATTATGGAGGTGAGATGTATTTATATGGAGAATTTTCACTCGAGGTTGGGGGAGAGGAGAAAAAGCAATAGAGGATGAAGCCCACTGTTGGGGCTCAGTCAAGGCAGGTGCACGCCAAATAAGACTGTTTCTCTCTCTACTACCACTAGTGAGCGACTTTTTCATATGATTTTTCATCTCCTTTTATGACTCCTCTCTCTGCAATTGTGCTGGTTTGGAGTTGGACGTGGTCTCTTCTTCTGGAGTTTTAACCCTTTCAACGGATGGGGTGTCTCCGTGTGCGAAGAATATAGAAATGCATCACATTTAACCTTGAGGACAACCGTGTTTAGGCACAGTGCCTTTGACTCATAAATCAAAGGCACAGTGCCTTTGAATTATGAATTTTTCATATAAGGTGCCGCGCATACTATGCAATTTATGTCATACAATTAAGGCACATCCCTCGATTTTGTCGGAAGATGTATTTGTAGTTCCATGAATTTTATAATTATAGATCGGGCAAATCTATAAATACTTGAAAATCTTGAAAATAAATGGTTCCAATGACTTCTTATACGATTCGTTCCTTTTGGGACTTGAAATTGTTTTTTTATATTCATACATCTCGAGGTCGAGACTAAATCATAGATCTCGAGATCGAGACTATATTCACACATCTCGAAGTCAAGATGATCAATTGAAAGGTTTTCCAACATTGAATCTACTAGATTTTTTAACTTACTTCTATAGTATTAGGTTTATATAAGCTTTCAACCTTAGATAACCTTTTTTCATTCTGAAAACTGGATAGGATATCACATATAACTACTTCATACAATGTAATAAAATCTAGAAGTCGCCCAATACGGGAGAATGCTAAATAGGCCCCTTACACTCTGTTGCGACAAGTGGATCAGCTGGGGTCTAGACCCAACCCAACTAGCTCTATGTCAGACGCAGATCCGACCCAGACCCAAGTCAAACCCAATCACCCACTCGGGTCCTGTTCGAGGTTAGTAATAGAATTAATATATATTTACACATTTTACACTTATATATAACGGGTCAGGTTGGATTGGGGTGACCCCAACCCGACCTGATAGGATCTAAATTGGACTCAAACTGAGACCTGGACTCGATCCCAATCGGATCCCCTAACCCATCCGACTTGGGTGACAAGGGTGTAAATAAGTTGGGTTTGGAACGGGGTCAACCCTGAACTCGAACTAGTGGTGACCTAAGGGGTCTGAGGTTGACTTCTACCAATCCCTGTGGGACCAGCCTATGTGTAATATGTGTGCCCGTGTGTGTCTTGACTATGTGCTTGTCAGGTCCAAGCTCGACCCAGACGCTGCACACCTCTAGTCGCCCTAGAGGTCCTAACTAAAACTGGGGTTCTAGTTGTTAAGATCTTTGGGGATATGACGGATATTTACATTAATACAATGTAGAGTATCCCATATGATTCATATAACCACATGTAAATCTACGATCGTATAGGTATTTATCATCATCCAAGTCATAGATAGACAGTGATAGATAGATAGTGATGGATCAATCAATTCGATTCATATCAGTTTTTTGTGGGTCCCATCTTTCTTCATCACCCTCCATCCAGTGTTGGCACGATGATGACATCAACGATCATGAAGTTTGAATGGTCCTTACATGGTATATTCATTTGTAAGATAGGGTCTTGGCAAGTTTGTTTGGTCCTTACACGGTACATTCCTTAGAAGGTATATTTGTTTGCAGCTATTGAAATCAGTACTAAGTCGATCGGCTATCATTTGGATTTTAAATTTTATCTTGCCAAAGTGTACATGCAATATCGTTGAGAGGCTGTAGAGAAACTTTCTATAGGCAGGCATAGTTGGTAAGAAGGGGATCCATCTAGTCAAGTAGAAGAATGTATGTCTTACTATGGAAGAGGGAGGACTTAAGATCCAAGACATTTCCGATTTCAATACTGCAGGCATGATGAAATTGACATGGAAAATACTCATTATTCCTTCCTCTCTAATTGCACGCTTCTTTAAAAATAGGTATGTCACACCCCAAGATTTTACAGTACTGTTATTCTTGAGATGTGACAGACAAAACATATATACATCTATGGATAGGACAAATTTACAGTGGCGAGGTCTTACATAGTAAATAAAAAAAGCTAGCACAACAACAGTATCTTCCAAGGTTGATCTTGACTAACACTCAAAATGAATCCGTAGTTATCCTGAAAAAATGTTTACCATAGTTTGATGAGTTTGGCTACTCAGTAAGTGATCATCATAATCCTAAAAATAATCATGATTGAAAGATATCAATATTTTCCAAAATGAGATCTATTAACAGAAATGCATCAACAGTTTCACTTTCAATAATTGCATAATTAAGTATAATCCGAGTAATTGAAATGCTTATAACACTTTTAACGGCAGTACATAATTCAAAGGATTTCACAAAATACCCTACTGGCGTCCCAAGTAGGTCACCTATATACCCCATCAGCGTCCTGATGGGTCCACTTAATCCCTATCAGCGTCTCAGATAGGTCCACTTAATCCCTGCAGGTCCACTTATACCTCACCGGCGTACCGGATGAGTCCACTTAATCCCTACCGGCGTCCCAGATAGGTCCACTTATACCTCACTGGCGAACTGGATGAGTCCACTTGCATACTTAAATTATTTCTAAATCTCTTTAAACATTAGAAAGCAGCAATATCATGTACTCAACATATCACCGAAATCATTAATATGAATTTCACTTAAACCATTAATAGCAGTCACTCTATATAACATTTCAAAAATAACCAATCAAATATTTTGGGCTCAAATTTAGAAAGGTAGCAGTTTGTAAATGCATTCTAGCATAATTGCCAATTTAATATGTATAGAAAAACTCTTATAAAAATTTAAGAATACGGAATTATCACAATTTATGGGATATCAATCCACAAATAAACATTTCACAACAATACTATAATCAATTGCAAAAATGCCAATTTTTTTTTAAATAATAAGGCAGTCATTTGCACGAGAATTTTACAATGTCTAAATATTCAAAACAGTAGAAAAAAATATCACAATTTTACTAAAAGCAGAAATATCACATTTATTTCTAACAATAAACAAGAAAAATAAATAAATTTATTTTTCTAATTTACAGCATTCAAAATTTATAACATAGATAAAATATCACAATTTTTATCAAAAATATTATTTTTCAAGATAGTGAGGTCACGTGCGCATAAAATTTATCACGCCTAAAATTCATGATAATAAGCAGAAATAATTATTTCATTTTATTTTTAAAAAGAATGGATTATTTTTCGAGACAATGAGGTCACTTACACATAAAACTGATAAAATAAAGATCCTAGACGAAAATATCACTATTTATTAGAAATAGACTATTTTTCAGGAAGACGATGTCACTTACACACAAAACTTATAAAATAAAGATCCTGGACGGAAATATCACTATTTATTAAAAACAGACTATTTTTCTGAAAGACAATGTCACTTACACACAAAACTTATAAAATAAAGATCCTGGACGGAAATATCACTATTTATTAAAAACAGACTATTTTTCAGGAAGACGATGTCACTTACACACAAACTTATAAAATAAAGATCCTGGACGGAAATATCACTATTTATTAAAAACAGACTATTTTTCAGGAAGACGATATCACTTACCCACAAATATTTGAGAGGGAGCTTCCGCTAAAAATTCGCCTAGAGAGAGAAAAAAAAACATGTCGACGGGGTTTTCGTTAGAGAGAGAAAAAGAAAAACCTGATGGAGTTTCAGCTTTAAGAGAGAGAGAGAGTGTGAGAAACCCGTTGAGGGGGTTTTCGTTTTAAGAGAGAGAGAGCGTCCAATAGAAAAGAAGCACCTCAATGCAAGGTGTTGTAATAAGAGGTGTTAATATAAAAGTTTAAGATGGTGGACTTAAGGTCCATCCAAGTAAAATTGAACCTTCAAATATATTAACAATAATATCTTTTATTTATTGTTAATATAAAAGCAACAATATCCTAACGGTATATTAGTATTATTATTATTATTATCATTACTAATATATACTTATGATTTTATTTATTTATTTATTTGTATTTATTTCTGTTAATACTATTAATATTATTATTATTATATAGATATATATATATATATATTTTTTTTTGAAAGTTTAGGATTGTTACATTCTTCCCCCCTTAAAAAAATTTAGTCCTCTAAATTTATGTACCTGATTACTGAAAAAGATAGGGATATTTTTCTCTGATATTGTCTTCTCGTTCCCAAGTCGACTCTTCTCTTGAATGGTACTGCCATAATACACGGACTAAAGGAATCTCCTTCTTGTGCAACACTTGCACCCTTCTATCCAGTATCAAAATTGGCTGCTCAATGAAGGATAGGTCCTTCCTGATCGGTAAAGGTTCATATTTTAAGATATGGGATGGGTCGGGCTGATATTTTCGTAGTGAAGATACATGAAAGACATTATGGACATTTGCCAATTCGGGTGGTAAGGCAAGTCTATAAGCGACACCTCCGATTTTTTCCAGGATTTCAAATGGTCCGATGTAACGTGGGCTCAACTTTCCTTTCTTGCCGAATCTCATAATGCCCTTTATTGGTGAGATTTTTAGGAAAACTCGATCACTTTCCTCAAATTCAAGATCTCTCCTTCGGTTATCGGCATAACTCTTTTGCCGACACTGAGCTGTCCTGAGCCTTTCACGAATTAATGCTATTTTATCTGTGGTTATCTGGACAATTTCTGGCTCCAAAAGCTTTCTTTCACCAACCTCATCCCAACATATGGGTGACCTGCATTTCCTTCCATACAGGGCTTCATATGGTGTCATCTGAATACTGACTTGGAAGCTATTATTATAAGCAAACTCAATCAGGGGTAAATGGTCATCCCAGCTTCCTGTAAGGTCAATAACACAGGCCCTCAGCATATCTTCCAAGGTTTGAATGGTCCTCTCCGATTGTCCGTCAGTTTGGGGGTGAAAGGCAGTACTAAAGGTGAGTCTCGTCCCCATGGCTGACTGTAGTCTAGTCCAAAATTTAGAAGTAAACCGAGTATCCCTGTCCGATACAATACTGACAGGAACTCCATGCAACCGCACTATTTCCTTAATGTACAACTGAGCCAGTTGATCCAAAGTGTACGTCGTGCGAATCGCTAGAAAGTGGGCAGCTTTGGTTAACCGGTCCACAATGACCCAAATGCTATTATGTCCTGAATTTGTTCTAGGCAAGCCAGAGACAAAATCCATAGAGATGTGCTCCCACTTCCATTCTTGCACCGGTAAAGGCTGCAACAACCCAGCGGGCCTTTGATGTTCAGCTTTTACTTGCTGGCATGTTAGGCATTTAGACACAAATAATGCTACCTCTTTTTTCATATTATTCCACCAAAAGGTTTTCTTCAGGTCTTGATACATTTTAATACTTCCGGGATGTATTGTATAACGAGAATGATGTGCTTCTTCTAAAATAGCTTTCTTTACACTCTCATCATTCGAGACACAAACCCGATCTTTGAATCTTAGCAAATCCTCACTACATATAGAGAATTCATCTCTCTTTTCTTGTTTCACCTCTTCTATAGTTGTTATAAGCTGAGGGTCTTTCTTTTGTGCCAATCGAATCTGTTGGATTAATTGGGGTTTCGCCTTAATATTGGCAATCATACTTACCACACCATTAATGGACGGAGTTGGATGCCAATCCACTATTTCCTCTAACAATCACATTTCTTGGATCATTAGATGAGCTAAGACTCCCGTAGATTTTCTACTTAGAGCGTCGGCCACAACGTTAGCTTTTCCTGAATGATAATGGATTGTACAATCACAATCTTTTAAGAAATCCATCCATCTTATCTGCCGCATATTTAAATCCTTCTGAGAGAAAAGGTATTTCAAACTCTTATGATCCATGTATATTACGAATTGCTCACCATATAGATAATGCCTCCATATTTTCAAAGCGAATACTATTGCGGCTAGCTCCAAATCATGAATTGGATATTTTTTCTCATATTCTTTCAACTGTCTGGATGCATATGCCACTACTTTCCCATATTGCATTTATACACAGCCCAAACCTTTATGTGAAGCATCACTATAAATCACAAATCCCCCACTTCCCTCAGGAATAGTTAAAATAGATGCTGAAGTTAACCGAACTTTTAGTTCTTGAAAACTCTCCTCACATTCACTTGTCCATTCAAATTTGACATTTTTCTGTGTCAATCGAGTCAATAGGGTTGCGCTTCGAGAAAATCCTTCTACAAATTTTTGTAATATCCTGCCAATCCCAAAAAGCTTCGAACTTCAGTCACATTACTTGGTTGTTTCCAATTAACAATGGCTTCAACCTTTGAAGGATCAACTGATAGACCTTCTTTTGATATGACATGTCCTAAAAATGTCACTTGTTCAAGCCAAAACTCACATTTACTAAGTTTGGCATACAATTTCTTCTCTCTTAATATTTGCAATACCATTCTTACATGCTGCTCATGTTTCTTCTGATTCTTGGAATAAATTAAAATATCATCGATGAATACCACAATAAATTTATCCAAAAAGGGCTTAAAAATCCGATTCATCAAATCCATAAATGCAACTGGTGCATTGGTTAATCCAAAAGGCATGACTAAAAATTTATAATGGCCATACCTTGTTCTGAAAGCTGTCTTGAGTACATCTTTACTTTTAATCTTAAGCTGATGGTATCCAGATCTAAGATCAATTTTTGAAAACACTTGTGATCCTTGTAATTGATCAAATAAATCATCAATTCTAAGTAATGGATACTTATTTTTCACTGTCACTTGGTTCAACTGTTTATAATCAATACACAATCTCATAGCCCCATCTCTCCTTTTGACAAACAATACTGGAGCACCCCAAGGTGACACACTGGGCCTGATAAAACCTTTATCTAATAATTCTTCCAATTGTTGTTTCCGTTCTTTAAGTTCTGCAGGAGCCATTCTGTAAGGTGCCATAGATATTGGTGCTACCCCTGGCACTAATTCAATGGAGAATTCAATTTCCCTGTCCGGCGGTAATCCTGGCAATTCTTCAGGAAAAACGTCGGGAAATTCTCGGATCACCGGAGCGGTATCCAAATTTATTTCTTCCTTCCTATCTTTTTTGATATAGGCAAGAAAGCCTTGACATCCTTTTCGAAGGAGGCGATTAGCTCGAATACAAGAGATTAAATATGATGGGGGAGTCTTTTTTGACACCATTGAAGTAAAATACTGGTTGATTCGGAATACTAAAGGTAACAATTTTCTTATAACAATCAATACTTGCATGGTATGCAGAAAGCCAATCCATGCCTAAGATTACATCAAAATCTTGAATTTCCAGGAGTATTAAATCAACCAACAGTTCCTTTTCTTCTATCTTTATTACACATGATTTGTACATTATATTGGTGTTAATTGAAACTCCCATCGGTGTGGCTACCTCTAGAATGTATTCTAATTGTTCTGGTTCTACCTTTAAGTGGCATGCAAAGTGTTGTGACACAAATGAATGAGTAAATCTAGGATCAATTAAAACATGAGCTACTTTTTGGAAGATAGTAAGAGTACCTTGGATCACTGATTTTGAGGCCTGAGCGTCTTGCTCGGTAATCGCAAATACTCTTCCCTTCATCTGAGGCTTTGGAGCTATCTCTCCCTGCTTTGGAAGCTGTTGTGTCTGTAAGCTAGGACATTGTTTAATCTGGTGTCCCAATTTTCCACATTTAAAATAGGCTCCGATATTCCAATAACAAGGGCTTGATCCATGATTTTTCCCACATTTTCTACATGGTTCTATTGGGTTTTGAAATGGCGAGGGCCTTGGCTTCTTGTTTGGCCTTTCAAACTGTTGTCGATTAGATGATGTAGGTCCAACATGACTGTTTTGATTTTTCGTCTTTTGGTAATCTTCAAAATCTTTTTCGACAATTTGGGCATGATTCACTATTTCAGCATAAGTTCTTAATTTCAAGACTGATATTCTGCTTCTAATAGCTGGCCTGAGACCCTTTTCAAATTTCTTCACCTTTCTTGCTTCATTGTTAATCATATGTGGTGCAAACCTGGCCAATTCAGTAAACTTGGCCTCGTACTGTGCTACTGTCCTATTTCCTTGGATTAATTCTAGAAATTCCATTTCTTTTTGGTCTCGAATAAAATCTGGGAAATATTTTTCATTAAATGCCTCTAGAAATACTTCCCAAGTCAAGGTTTTATTTTCTTTTACCAATACTCATTTTGCCATTCGCCACCAGTGTTGTGCCTCACCTTCTAACATAAAAACTGCCAAGGCCACCTTCCTATCATCAGGACATTCCATAACCTCGAATATTTTTTCCAATTGCATAATCCATCCCTCGGCTTCCAGTGGGTTTACAGCACCCTTAAAAGAAGGTGGGTTTAATTTATTAAATTGTTCGATATTACTCCCACCATTTCCTATAACTGACTGCCTGGGTGGATTGTTGTTTTCCATCTGATGTTGCATTAGAGCAACCATATTTCCAAGGCTTTGTGAATTCCTTCCATATTGGCTTCAGCTATTCTGGATCTTGACTTTATCCCGGTCTGTACACACAATAAATGTGATTTTAAGTACATTCTTTTTAAATTTTCTAAGGATCTTAAACCTATTGTTCTGATACCATAAATTGTCACACCCCAAGATTTTACAGTACTGTTATTCTTGAGATGTGACAGACAAAACATATATACATCTATTGATAGGACAAATTTACAGTGGCGAGGTCTTACATAGTAAATAAAAAAAGCTAGCACAACAACAGTATCTTCCAAGGTTGATCTTGACTAACACTCAAAATGAATCCGTAGTTATCCTGAAAAAATGTTTACCATAGTTTGATGAGTTTGGCTACTCAGTAAGTGATCATCATAATCCTAAAAATAATCATGATTGAAAGATATCAATATTTTCCAAAATGAGATCTATTAACAGAAATGCATCAACAGTTTCACTTTCAATAATTGCATAATTAAGTATAATCCGAGTAATGGAAATATGCTTATAACACTTTTAACAGCAATATATAATTCAAAGGATTTCACAAAATACCCTACTGGCGTCCCAAGTAGGTCACCTATATACCCCATCAGCGTCCTGATGGGTCCACTTAATCCCTATCGGCGTCCCAGATAGGTCCACTTAATCCCTGCAGGTCCACTTATACCTCACCGGCGTACCGGATGAATCCACTTAATCCCTACCGGCGTCCCAGATAGGTCAACTTATACCTCACCGGCGAACGGATGAGTCCACTTGTATACTTAAATTATTTCTAAATCTCTTTAAATATTCGAAAGCAGCAATATCATGTACTCAACATATCACCAAAATCATTAATATGAATTTCACTTAAACCATTAATAACGGTCACTCTATATAACATTTCAAAAATAACCAATCAAATATTTTGGGCTAAAATTTAGAAATGTAGCAGTTTGTAAAGGCATTCTAGCACAATTGCCAATTTAATATGTATAGAAAAACTCTTATAAAAATTTAAGAATACGGAATTATCACAGTTTATGGGATATCAATCCACAAATAAACATTTCACAACAATACTATAATCAATTGCAAAAATGCCAATTTTTTTAAATAATAAGGCAGTCATTTGTACATGAATTTTACAATGTCTAAATATTCAAAACAGTAGAAAGAAATATCACAATTTTACTAAAAGCAGAAATATCACATTTATTTCTAACAATAAACAAGAAAAATAAATAAATTTATTTTTCTAATTTACAGCATTCAAAATTTATAACATAGATAAAATATCACAATTTTTATCAAAAAGATTGTTTTTCAAGATAGTGAGGGCACGTGCGCATAAAATTTATCACGCTTAAAATTCATGATAATAAGCAGAAATAATTATTTCATTTTATTTTTAAAAAAAATGGATTATTTTTCGAGACAATGAGGTCACTTACACATAAAACTGATAAAATAAAGATCCTAGACGAAAATATCACTATTTATTAGAAATCGATTATTTTTCAGGAAGACGATGTCACTTACACACAAAACTTATAAAATAAAGATCCTGGACGGAAATATCACTATTTATTAAAAACAGACTATTTTTCAGGAAGACGATGTCACTTACACACAAAACTTATAAAATAAAGATCCTGGATGGAAATATCACTATTTATTAAAAACAGACTATTTTTCAGGAAGACGATGTCAATTACACACAAAACTTATAAAATAAAGATCATGGACGGAAATATCACTATTTATTAAAAACAAACTATTTTTCAGAAAAACGATGTCACTTACCCACAAATATTTGAGAGGGAGCTTCTGCTAAAAATTCGCCTAGAGAGAGAAAAAGAAACATGTCGACGGGGTTTTCGTTTGAGAGAGAAAAAGGAAAACCTCATGGAGTTTCAGCTTTAAAAGAGAGAGAGAGTGAGAAACCCGTTGGGGGGGTTTTCGTTTTTAGAGAGAGAGAGCGTCCAATAGAAAAGAAGCACCTCAATGCAAGGTGTTGTAATAAGAGGTGTTAATATAAAAGTTTAAGATGGTGGACCTAAGGTCCATCCAAGTAAAATTGAACCTTCAAATATATTAACAATAATATCTTTTATTTATTGTTAATATAAAAGCAACAATATCCTAACGGTATATTAGTATTATTATTATTATTATCATTACTAATATATACTTATGATTTTATTTATTTATTTGTATTTATTTCTGTTAATACTATTAATATTATTATTATTATATATATATATATATATATATATATTGAAAGTTTAGGATTGTTACAAGGTATTTTAATAATACATCTATATGGAGAGTTCATAAGAAAAGTTGCTCTTTGGAAGAACATCCCTATGGGCCCATCCTTTTTACGCCACAATGTCAAATGGATTATGGGGGATATTGACTTGATAATGAGTTTCGATATTTGGTTTTGATAGCCGATCAAGGGCTGGGTTTGAGTAATTGGTAAACCAGCTGGTTCAACCAGTCTAACCAGGCATGTCTCGGTCTGTCCAAAAAGTATTAAAAAATAAAACAAATATTAAAAATTCAAAAAACCTTTGAAAAGTATATTTAAAGCATAGTTAAACAAAGCATATCCCAATGAAGTTGATATGTAATGAAAATAATGGATTTTAAAAAATTGATTTGTATCCAAGCGTATTCTTGAAATTTTTCAAAAAAGATAGAAAAACATAAAAATAAATATACATGACCAAAACACTTTGCAATCTTTGCCAAATGATAAAAAATATTAAACAACACACCATAAATAAATCTCTTATGTTTGAGATTTTATATAATTTTTGTAAAAAATTTAAAATACCTGGTCGGACAACCAAAACCAACCAAACCGGATCGTTCTAGTTTTACTAGCCGGTTCCAAGTTGGACCAACCAAGTTTGCGAACAGTGGTTTCATCTAACGAACCTATTCAAATGTAATATAAAGTTTTAGGGTAGAAACTTTGATCACCACAATTGGAAAATAAAATAAAATATTTGAACATCACAAATAACCTATCTAATATTTTATTTTGTTAATTATTTGTAGATCAATTAGCCGATTCCAATTAGTTGGGAAAAAGATTTGACGATGATGAATTATTTGTTGATCAATAAATCTACATTATTTTTTGAGTTGCAAAGTTATAGATCTAAAGCATAAATACATTAAGAGTGACTCAGTTTATATCGCAGATCCTAAATCCGTGAAATAAATAATGTCTATGAATACACCAAAAAGGTTTTCCTTAAGGGCCCGTTTTGCTCATTCGATTCAAATTTCCAAGAGTCATTTTTTCTTGGAAAAGTTGGGCCAATCGTGTTTGGTTGGTTTAGAATTGATATTTCTGTTGGAATTGAGATTTCCATGAGATTCTTGAATGTTCATTTTAAGCTTAAATTTTAAAAATCTTAATTCCACCAAAATAGGTAATTCCACCAAAATAGGTGGAATTGACATTTCATGGAAATGATCCATTTTGCTACTCATGAACAAAAAAAATATTTAAATTTTAGAGAGAGCAACTATATCAAATTTTAAAGAGAGAAAACATTTTAAAATTTTAGAAAGGGAAACTATATCAAACTTTAGAGAGAGAAAGCCTACGAAATTGTTCAGAGAGAGAAAATATACAGAGAGAAATAATCATAACATTTTTAGGAAGAGCAACTATCTCCAATTTAAAGTTTTAGAGAGACCATATTAAAATTTAAAGAGAGAAACTATCTCAAATCTTAAATTTTAGATAAAGAAAGTATCTTAAAATTATAAAGAGAAAAACTACATTAAATTTTAGAGAGACTAACTACTACAAAATTTTTAGAGAGAATATCTCAAAACATTTAGAGAGAGAAATTATCTCAATTTTTAAGTTTTAGAGAGAGCATACTAAAAGTTTAGATATTAGAAATTACATTAAATTTTAGATAGAGAAACTACCAGAAAATTTTTAGAGACAAAAACTATATCAAATTTTAAGTTTTAAGGAGAGAAAATACATTAAAACTTTAGAGAGAAAAACTATATCAAATTTTATATAGATAGTGTACTTGACATATTTAAGGAGAGAAACTATTTAAAAAATTTAGATAAACTATCTCAAATTTTAAGTTTTAGAGAGAGAAAGTATATGAAAATTTTAGAGAGAGAAACTACTTGAAATTTTTAGAGAGAGAAACTATAATTTTTAGAGAGAAAAACTATCTTAAATTCTAAGTTTTAGAGATGGAAAATATCTTAAAACTTTAGAGAGAGAAACTATATCAAATTTTAAATGGAGAAAATACTTAAAGATGCAAATATAATTTAAGATTATCACAAATTTTTCCAGTATTGAAACCATATTTCTCGACACTATTTGAAGGTAGGCTCTAATTTGATTGTTTAGAGCTTCGGCTCTATACAAACCGCACCCAAACATAAAACATATTAAATCAACTTTAGGGAAAATTGCGAAAACCCTCCAAAATGAACTTTTAATGTACTTTACCCCCCTCAACCTTTCCAAGCAAATATCCCTATACAAAAGTTCATTTTTTTTTAGATGACATTACCGATCCCTTGTATCAAAAATTGTTTTTATTGGAGAGCACGGTCCACCATTTTGAACAGGTGGTGCGGCGATTATTTTTGCTGGAATGGCTGGTCCGGCGTTTCATGGTGGCGGTATGGTGTTTCAAGATGGCAGTTCGGCGATTATTTTTTACTAGAATGGGCATCCGGTGTTTTGAAGTTGCGGTCCGGCATTTTGAAGGGGTAGTCCGCATTTTGATATGGCTGTCCGACATTTTGGAGGGGCAGTTCGGTGGTCCGGCATTTTGAAGGGACAACCTGGTGGTCCGGCATTTTGAAAGGGTAGTTCATCGTTTTGATATTGCGGTCCAACATTTTGAAGGGGCAATCCGATGTTTTGAACTAGCAGTCCGTGGTTTTGATGTGAGCAGTCCGGTGTGGTACAAATGCAATCCTACGTTTTCTTTTATTGGGATCCGAAAATATTTGTTACACGAGAGAAGGGTATTTTCGTTTAAAAATATATATAAGGGTATTTTCTAAAAAAAATGATTGTTTTTTTATGGAAAGTTGCTAGGAAAGTTGGGTGACCCATTTTACAGGGTTTTTGTATTTTCCCTGAACTTTACAATACACGTCAATATACACTTTCCGTAAATTAACAACGCTAAAAAAATATTTAGAATGCACGTCATTTTACTTGTGTCAGTTGTTAATGATATTCTTATATCCATTATGTTCGTTTCTTGTAGTCACTTTATTACGCTTTGATTTATGAGAAGATAAGGTATGAGCTAGTCTTTTTATCTTTTCCTTTTTTGAAGGGATCTTACTTTTGAAGAAGTATCACAGTAATTGTCTAGAGAGATGCTATTGTCGGTCAAATGATAGAGAAATGCCAATGATTTTGCGGGATTGACAATTTTGGTATAAAAATTAATAGGATTATTTTAAAATTTATTTTCATCGCTAATTATAAAATTTTAAACTTTAAAAATAATTAAAATCAAGTATATATATATATATATATATATAAATTTTGAAAATGGATGGTCTAAATAATGTGTTCCAATATGCACTATTTTCGAGGGCTCAAAATCAAATTTTTCTGATGTATTTTGTATGTGAGTCTTTGATTCTACATATCAAAGGTGCAACCTTATGTAAACTATTTCCATTGATCAATACAAACATTATAATTATAATCACGCTGTCGTATTTTGAACGTGGAAATTGATTTTTATTTTCATTTTTATCTTATTTTAGGGCATATGCCCTTTACAAATTAGGAGGATGGCATCATCCCATCGGAGAGAGAGTGTTTGGGCATTTTGGTATGTTTCAAGGGAAACGTGATTCACTAAAAATTGGAACAATTTGGTGTATAAGTTAAGGGCCTACCAAAAAGGAGCACGTTTTACAACTGCATTCATGCCAGGCGAGGGCTGCGCAGCCATTAGAAGAGAGACAGAACCTCATAATTGAATGTTTCGTGTTCGCATTAATAAAAATCCTTACCAGCACGAAAGTTTTATAACGGAGCTCCGCTTTAGGACGTCTCTCTCTCTATAAGTACATCTCTTGCTCTTCATCTCTTCTCGTCAATCTTAAGATTTTTACCTCTCTTTCTCTCTCTAGGTTTTCTTGTGCATTTAAGGCCAAAAACTACACCCTTGAACGAGCCATTCTCTCTCTTTAAGACGCTTCTTTAAACCCCTCCTTCTCTTTCTAAACTGTTATATCAAGAAAAGAGATGGGCTCTTGCTCTACTGCCCATATAGCAACACTGCTCATGATATTGCTATGTAGCATGCTGTTACTATGTGAAGGGAAGCAGCTGAGCTCCAAGTTCTATGATTCGAGCTGCCCCAATGCCCTCTCTACCATCCGCACCGCCATTCATGCCGCGATATCGGCAGAGAGGCGGATGGGAGCCTCCCTTATTCGCCTCCACTTCCATGATTGCTTTGTCAATGTGAGTTCTTAATATTTATGTTTAACAATTCGTATCTATCAATCTATTAATCTATGAGTCTGAATTTCTTCTAATCTATTTATCAAACTCGATCTATCTTATGAATGTGGGTGATCTTAGGTGTATGGATATCTATGTGCAGGGTTGCGATGCATCGCTCCTGTTGGACTCGACTTCCTCTTTCGAGAGCGAACAGAATGCCATTCAGAACATCGAGTCTGCTAGAGGCTTCCAAGTCATTGAAAAGGCAAAGTCGAGAGTGGAAAGCATATGTCCAGGTGTGGTCTCCTGTGCAGACATCCTTGCAGTTGCAGCAAGAGACTCTTCTGTAAAGGTAAGAATATCTAAGCAAAACGATTTCCTCTTAAGATCTTTTATAGTCCTTTACATTTATAAGGAATCTCATATTGGAATGTCTCAGGATAATAATTCAAGAGTTGGATTTTTTTTTTTTTTTTTTGGGATCAATCATCTCATGAGTGTGGCTTATAATTTTCAAGAGGATAAGTTTATATATATAATAAAACTATGATCAGAATCAACCTTGGCTATTTGATCTAAAATCAGTTAGATGTAGGTCTTCTATGAGCAGGCCCCAAGTTCAAAATGAATTTTTCGAACTTTATAACATACCTCAAGCTATCAAATGTCATATCTGACGGCTAAAGGTAACTCGTACAAAATATATTTGGCCCTCTAGTATACAATTTCGTTCTATTTCCTAAGTGACTACCTCTCCCAATTTAAATGAAGCTTGGAGGTAAAGTAGTCATCCTAAATAACTCATAAAATATTCAGCCAAAATAAGTTTTAAGGGGTCAAAATATCATCCTAACATTTGAAGCATTTGGACCAATTTGTAAGATGTAATGATGTTTAGGTTTTTCCAAACATTTTTAATATTTCTTTTCCTACGATTATGATTTCAATTCTTAACATGTATCTCATCAATTTAAGATTTCAGTCTTGTATTTCTTGAATAAAAAATCCAACGGAGAAATAAAAACTGATGTAGAAATAAACTCTGCGCAGTTGGGAGGTCCATCGTGGACTGTAAAGCTAGGGCGAAGAGACTCTGCAACGGCAAGCAAGAGTGAGGCAGAGAGAGAACTCCCTCTCTTCACCACTCCCTTGGACAGTCTCATCTCTCGCTTCCGCAGAAAGGGACTCAGTGCCAAAGACTTGGTGGCTCTCTCTGGTGCACACACAATAGGCCAAGCCCAGTGTTTCACATTCAGAGACAGAATTTACAACCACACCAACATCGACTCTGGCTTTGCTCGCAAAAGGCGTAATCGCTGCCCTTCAAATGGTGGGGACTCGAAGCTCGCACCGCTTGACCTTGTTACACCCACTAGCTTCGACAACAACTACTTCAAGATTTTGATGCAGAAAAAGGGTTTGTTGGAATCAGATCAGGTGCTGTTTAATGGTGGATCAACTGATGAGATAGTGAGGTCATATAGTAAGAGTCGCAGTGCTTTCTACTCGGATTTTGCGGAGGCTATGGTGAAGATGGGGGATATTGAGCCTCTTACTGGATCAGCTGGGCAGATTAGGGCAAGGTGCTCCGTGCCCAATTGATTGATTCTTGAAAGGGATTGTGGTTTATGTTATTAATTTGTTCTTTTTTAGACGAAGGCCCTTTGTAATTGTATATTGTGGGGGCCTATGTGCTTCTCATTCATGTAGATGTGTGATTAGTTTATTTCATGAAATTGCTTTCTTGTAATTTGTGTCGTGAATAATGAAGCATTTCTTTTTAAATTTGTACACCACAAATTATTTGTTTTTTTGGACAAAATGTCATAATCACATTGGGCTATCAGATTTGAAGTTAAGTAGCTAAAGGTCATCACAAAGTTTAAAACTATAAGATGTCCATGACTTCATTGTCACGCTTAGTATTGAATTCAGAAAATAGAAAGCTTTTTATGTTTCCCCTACTACATTAATCTGATATATTTCCTCGTATCTAACCGTCCATTCTGAACGAAGAGTAAAGATTGCCCCAATCACAATATCACATTTTTATATTATTTTATTTTTACTATTTTTTATACAAATTATTTTAACGCCAAATTTTATACATCCAATCCTCTATTAAACTTGCACTAACAAAAAATATAAAACAAATATTTCCAATAAAATAAAATGACCAAAGTACTTTTGAAATATTCAAGAGGTATTCTGGTCATTATATTTTATCAAAAATTATTTTTAATATGTTTTTATAGGTGCGCCCCAATGAGAAGATGACACATACCAATTTTCATATTTATACAATTTGTATAAAAAAAACTAAAAATAAAATACTTTGAGACGTCAGATCTAAAATCATATGGTGAGTGGCTCTCTTGATCAAAATTAGACGGCTGGATGGTAGGGGAAGCATAAATATTATATGTTGTAAAAGAAATATAGAAACCTTTCCCAAGACTAAATTGGGGATCACCTCATTTAAGGAGTCATGGCCCTTACAAATGGCCCTTACAAATCATAAGTTCAAGAATATAAGATTTCAACTTTCGTTGACAGATTTGGCACCTGCATTGCTTGCTATTTTTGCCTGTTAGCTGAGGAATCCGCTTTCATGTTGATTTTGACAGCCTGAATAATGGTTCTATTCAAGGATGTTGGGACTATAGTTGGCAAAATTCCCTATGTTTGCTTTGTAATCACCTCCGAATCGATAGCCATTGGTTTCGGCCTGCTTAGTTTGCCTTCGGTCTTCGGAGGTCTTAGACTTTTCCAGTAGTTTGTTTTGGGAATTGTGGTAGGTTCAGGTTTTGAGATGGTTGTCTCGGGGAATTTTGGTTTTCTCATGGTTTCTTCGATCAGTATCGGGAGTCTACATCTTTATATTTCTCTCTTTTAACTATTTATTTTCCTTTAATTTTTGCCCGAATTAATTGTATTAACTTGATAGAAAACCACTGAACTTTGGTTAATAGTGCATGTAATATGCTAATAAACATCATAACCTTGTAAAAAAAAAACAATAGTAACACCATGTTGCTAAGATAATGATGGAAATTTGACAAAACTAGCAAACAAGAAAATTTTAAGATAAAAATTAATTCTTACATGATTAATTCATATCTCAAAGCAAAGCAGGGAAGTGGAGAAAAAGTGGCATCACAACAATTTCATCTTCATCCCATAATTTGAAAGAGATGGTAAGTAGTGCCGGGCCCTTCAGGGTCCAGAGAGAGAGAGAGACCCTTCCTGGTCCAAAATAATCCAATTATAAATTATTGAGAGAGAGAGAGGGAGATTATGTGGTGAAGACCCTATGCCATACCATTACTGCACTCTTCATTTATATTCCTCCGGGCACAAAACCCAACCGAGGGGTACTGTAGGATCCGAAAGTTTCTAGATGTATTCTCTTCAACATAGTGGCAAGGAAAAATTTATATGCTTTTCCTACCACATTAAACTTATATATTTTCTTTTATCCAACCGTCTAATTTAAATAGATGGTTAAGATGGCCCCAATTACAATGTCACATCTCTATATTATTTTATTTTTAATATTTTTTTATCAAATATTTGGACACCAAATTTTGGACGACCAGCTCTCTATTAAATTTTCACATCTAAAAAATATAAAAAACATATTCTCAATAAAATAAAATGACCAAACTACCCATGAAAGATTTGAGGGGTATTTTGGTCATTGTAGTTCATTAAAAAATATTTTTTCTAGGTGCGCCCAATGAGATGATGACACGTACCAAATTTCATAGTCATACAATTTGTATAAAAAATTAAAAATGAAATACTTCGAGGTGTCGGATTTAAGAATGAATGGTGAGTGGCTCACTTGATCAAAATTTTGACAGTTGGATGGTAGGGGAAAGCATAGAAGATGTAGGGGAAGTATAGAAACCATTTCCTTATCAAAGTACGTGTTAGAGATTAACTATTGGAAAAAGTTTATATAACGTTTCAAACTTCAAATGTAGAATTACAGATGCACCTCAAAAGTCCATCGAAAAAGATTATTTTCAAAATTTCTATATATTTATAGATCTACTTGATTTTAACTATTTTTAGATTTTAAAATTTTATTGTAAGATATGGAAATAGATTTTGAGATAATTATAATAATTTTATACGCCAAAACTACATGCTATTATAAAATTTGGAGGTGTGCAGTAATTGGATTGATTAAGGTTGAAACCTTATAAAAACCACACCCTTAACTATTTAACATTCTACATATTTACAACTATTCCAACCCAAGGTCACCTACTTTTTTACGGGTATTCAGATGAGTAATTTGATAAATTTCCAAACAAATATCAAACTAACTCTCCTAACGTGAAAAAAGAACGACCTAAACAAGAGCATAGATGGTCCGAAATTTGAACCATGGAAGCGAATTATTAAAGAACTGAAAATCCTTTTTTTTTTTAATCATCATGTGATGGTTCTTAAGTAGATCCAACATTTCATACTCAAAAGGCTTCCAAGGGAGGTTTTCACCAAAGGGAGCAAGTAGACAGTATACTCTGGCAGGAGCATATTATACATGTTAATGGTAGGTTGTCATTTCATAGCATCTTGTCACAATTTCATAGCATCTTGTCACTGTAAGAACTCCAGATTTTTGTTTAGAATATTACAAGGTGTGTGGATCAAGGGAAGGATATACTTATCTAAAACAGTGACATGTAGCAGTCTTTAAATAAACAAAGGACATGGCCAAATTAAATTAAATTAAATTAAATTCAAACAAAGAAGTGTCAAGCTAGATATTGTCGAGGACTCTAAGCTGCTTCAAGAGTTACTGGTCAAATTAAAATAAGGGAAAAAGGGGACCATTTGCAATAGAAAGTAGAAATAGGGAAATTTCCAAATACAATGAACCCAAGCAATCCAATGAGCATGTGTAAACACATGAAGCCAAAACATTAATGAGGGGGAAGTTCCCCACATGAAGCCAAAACATTAATGATCAAAATCATAAGGAGTTGAATTTTAAAAGGAAAGAAAAAGGGAAGCGTATATCAGTTTTTACTTTAATTAAAGAGTATAAGAAGTTAAAAAGACACACCTATTCAAATGCGGCCTCCTTCAAAACTCCCTTTGGAGATGAAAAAGCTGTTCATGAGTAAGTGGGTGCTAGAGCCCGCTCACTCACAAAAGTCGACGTTGTAAAATACTCAGGGGGCTTATACGGTGTAAATTTTTTGTCAAAAAATTCACATTTTAGACAAAAAAAATTTCTTTATATTTCATATTTATCATTATCATAGCCTAGATCACAAATTGCTAAAATTTTGG
The DNA here is from genome assembly GCF_054954075.1 of Amborella trichopoda. NCBI lineage: Eukaryota > Viridiplantae > Streptophyta > Magnoliopsida > Amborellales > Amborellaceae > Amborella > Amborella trichopoda. The sequence continues at coordinate 3,699,190 of NC_142344.1, forward strand.
ATTCAAAATCCAACTTTAATATTGTAGAAATCCAAGTTTAAGATTGGATAAAAATAGTCGGCTGACTCATAGAAAACCCATCCTTTTGGAGATTGGTTTCGGACTTAAAATATCAAGGGTCCATAATCTTGACTGTCATGCTATGAAAAATGAAAGTCAGATTTTGAATTTAAAAGTGCGTGATCTTAGATTTTGTTTTTTAATCATTAACCGTTGTTCATTTAATTATTTGCAAATCAATAGATCAACACTATTTTTTGAGATACAAAATGAATCAAAAACAAAATGCATCTAGAGTGACTTACAATATGTTTTATAACCTAATTGCGGTTCTAAGATGGATATTCGGAAAAAGACTGTATTTGAATATGAACTCATTTTAACTTTTTCTATTAAAAACAAATCGTATATTATAAGACTATCTGCTTTAAATAGAAGGTATCAATCAGCCACCATATTAAAATCAGACAGCCAATTGTATGTCATTGTTCTTATAAAATTTAAAAATATACTTTCTAACTTTGACACTGGCATATACCAAAGTAAACCAATTTAAACTTTCTCATAAAAAATTCGAAATCTTGAATAAAACCCTGCCCATTCTCTCTTTCCCTCCACCACAAGAGGTGGGGGTTTACTTACGAACTATAATACTGAATATGAGCTTTAGCACGTGCAAATTGAAAAGACAAATACTTTCGAAAAGCATTCAAGTGTTTTTAAAAAAAAAAATTGAAAAAAAGAGAGGAAGAACTCAATGTTAATTGAATAATCATCATCATCATCATCGTCATCATCAAAAAAGCCTTTTCTCAACTAATAGAGATTGGCTATAGAAATCTTAGTGTGCCACTCTGTTCTATTAAGGGCCATATTCTCAATAAGGCCATAAGTCTCCATATATTTTTTCACTGCTTCTAACTATTTCTTTTTGAGCATACACCTTGACTTTTTTGAGCCTTCCACTTGAACTAACTCGCACCTCCTAATAGATATTGTATTAGGTTTGCACCATACATGATAAAACCCACCTATGTCTATTTTTTTTCATCTTGTTGTCTATTAGTGTCACACCTAAATTCTCCTAAATTTATTCTTTAATTGAATAAACATTATCTGAAATAAAAATCCTATGGAGAATAATCGGCTTAAGAAAGAAGAATAGAGCTCATGCTGGTAGATGCCAACAAGTTTAATGGCCCTCAGACAAAACAAAAATAAATAAAGTAAGAACATGTACATTGCAAGATCATTTATATTCAGTACAAGGAGGTCACATTACTCTTAGCCATTATATGTAAAACTTGTGGGCTTAGAGTGTGTTACAATTGACTGAAAAATTTTCTTTGAAACTTTAAGTCTAATCAATAATACATCCTAAACTGCTTGATTTTACATCCAATGGCTAAAAATAATTTTGACCTTGTGTGAAAGGTAAATTGTCCATTTGGTTTCAAATCCAAAGGATAAAATTGATTTCGACCTTCTTCTTCAAAAAATAAATAGTTTTATCATAAACTTTTCCTATAAATAAAGAGAAATTGTGTAGCATGATACTGTAGGATCATAATGTATATTAATTCCATTAGCAAAAGAGATATACTTGGGGATTTTTTATTTTGGATTTCTAGGATCAAATTCAAAACTTCTTGATGATTATTGTCAAATAAAAATAAATTTTGAGATTTTTAATACTTAGATCTCGTCCTCCAAAAATTGGAAACTCTTTATTCAACCTTGAAACATTTTTCCAAGCACATAAAATAAATAATAATATCCTATCATAATTTTTTTGTTTTTAAAGTTTTGTTTTTTTTTTTTTATTTGTGGGTAATTCAAGGGGGAAGGCATGCCCCTACCTATTTTTTTTAAGTAGATTAGAAATTAGATATTTCAATGTATAAGTGGGATGGGTTAAAGGTAGAAATAGAAACCACAACATGGTGACTAGATGTGAGCATGCTACGCCCCTTTCCTATAGTGGTAAGAACCTTTCCTGAAGTGTACATGGTGACTAGATGTGGGCATTTTACGCCCTTTTTCTAAAGTGGTAAGTCATAACCTTTCAGAAAGTGGTAAGTCAGTGGGTATTTGGGCTTCCACCCTTTGATGAAAATGAAGTAAGAAACTTCATCATGGGGTTCAACAATACTAACGCAAAGGCCCCAAGCCATTAGTATGCTCAAGAATTACATCCCAAAATTTAAGTGCCTAAAAATATTCCTAAAAGTATTCTCAGGGTGAGACTTACCTAGTAAATGGACAATATGCTCAGCATGTCCTTTTGCATAAAATATTAATTGCAGACAGCGTGATGTCAAAGAAGGGTTCATATTTCATAGCAAGGCCAACATGGTGATTTACAATATTAAAAGGAAAACTCCTCCTCATGCATTGAAAGGTTCGAAAGTCAAATGCTTAAAAATCCAAGAAAGGTCCGAAGTTTGAGGAGTCAAATGCTTAAAAATCCAAGAAAGAGAGCACGTCCAACACTCGTGTAGCGTATCAAGCCTTCGCAAAGAAGTGTTCAACAACCCAGCAGGGATGAACAGAAACCGGCAGGGTTACTCGGAAGCTGCGCCCAGCTAGGGTGGTCAACCAGCTTGAGCAGCCTAACTTTTTTTTTTCAAATATATATATATATATATATATATATATATATTTAAAAAAATAAAAAATTTGTTTGTAATAGTTATTTTAATGCCTTTTATCGTTTTGGAAAAGAATGAGAAGTATTTTGGCTATAAATACTTATTTTTATGTTTTTTCAAATTTTTTAACATTATTTTTAAAATACCCCTGGGCTCATTGATTTTTCAGATCCATTTTTCATTGGTGTTTTAATCTCATTTGGATGTATTTTATTATTTAATTATGTTTTAAAGAGTGATTTACATACAATCCCTAAAATTTTAACTAAAATACAAAATTCTCGGTGGAAATTATGAACATTAATCTATTTTCTTTTCAAAATTGCCACTTGGTTAATTTGAATTTTGATTTTGCTTTTTAATTTTTTTCGTTAGTAGGGAAGAGCCCCAAGCTTTTAAGTCATTAACCTACTAACGAAAAAAACTAAAAAGAAAAAAAATCAAAATTTGGGTGGATCGAGGGATAAATTCGAAAGAAATAGAAAAAACAAGTTGACCGACCTTCTTTGTTTTAACATATAAGTAGAATTTTTATATTTTACCTAAAATTTTAAGTTCACTAGGTAAATCACACTATTTTAAATATACTTTTTACCACTCTAAAGATTTTTCAGAAAAAAATGTAACTTTTTTTTAGCAATCGAGACGGGCAAGTTACCAGGACTGGTTCCAATTTCCTCAGAGCCCCACCAAAGCGAGGTTCCGAAGCGGGTTCCTGCAATCGAACACTGGTCCCATAGTCGTAATGGTAGAGAGAAAGAAACGGTCGGCGTCACATGCACCTAGTCGCCTCTCACTAATAAAGGCCTTATCATTTCATTACTTTTCTCTCTATAAATACACAGTTCTCCGAATCATACAATAAGCAACAATATCATTCAGACTTATTCCCCTCTCAGTTTCTCTCTCTAAAGCCTCCTTTTGTCCCTTTCTTTCTCTACAAATTTGTAGCTACTCCTTTGGACAGTTCTGTTTAGGCACAATTGAGAAGATGGGTTTAAATAGTACTGCTGCTCTTGCACTAGTGATAGTGTTGGTGTGTAGCAGCAGCATGTGTTATGGGCACCTGAGCTCCAATTTCTATGACTCATTCTGTCCTCATGCTCTCTCCACCATCCGATCGAAAATCCGGTCTGCGATATCGGCAGAGAGGCGCATGGGTGCCTCCCTCATCCGCCTTCATTTCCATGACTGCTTTGTCAATGTAAGTGATGAATTTCAGTTCTTCATATTTGTGAGTGTAAGAGAGAGAGACGTCCTGTTACGTATCCCAGCAATTACCCAACCGTGACTCTCTCTGTATACTTTTCTGACCTTTAATATATATCGAGTAACTTACATAGGGACCCAAAAAATTTTTCTAGAATAAGAAATGCTTCATTTATATGTACAAATTATAAAAGAAGGTCAGTCAACGTCGGCTTTGTTTTCATTTTTCCTAAGTTGTGCATTGTTCTGCTTCCATTCTTAGACCGAATTTTATTCGTTTTTGGAGAAAATTATAGATACGCTTAAATTCAACTTTCTAGACATTTACACCCCCAAAACTTTTTGCATCCCACCCTAAATTTCAATATATATATTCTTTTTATGTTTACCCTCAAGTAAAAAAGTCTATGAATTTAAAAACAACAATACCCTTTCTCTCTTTTTTCGCCTCTATTTTGAGATCACTTAACACACACTCTCTTTCTGCTCATATTCTCTCTCCCAAAATAAAAACCCAATCTCTCTCTCATTCTCTGGTAACGCGGTGTAAGACCCAGTGTGCTGGATCGTATTGAGTTCTAATAACGTGGCTTGTAATGTGATCCGGCACCTAGTGTGTCAGACCGGTTAGAATTTGAGTTAAGGCTGATAATGTGGTCCGGTACACTTTGTGCCGGACCGTAAAAAAATTTCGATGCGGCTTTCTGCTAGATCGCATTGTCAGCCTTAACTCAAATTCTAACCGGTCCGACACATCGGGTGCGGGACCACAAAATCTTAGTCCATAGCTAGAGAGAGAAAGAGAGACGGTGGGTTGAGGGAGAGAATGAGAAAGATAGAAAATGAGAGAGAGAAAGAGGGAGAATAAGAGAGAGAGAGAGAGAAAGATGGAAAATGAGAGAGGAAGAGAGGAAGAGAGAATGAGTTTTTACTTTCGGGGAAAAAGTTTAGATAATGATGCAACCTTGTAATGTAGAGCTACGGATGTACCTCAAAAATCCATTGGAAAAGGTAGTTTTAATGTTTAAAAATCTTTTGATTGATCATCTCGACATCGAGATGTATGACTATGAAAAATAAAAAGATTTTAAGTCCTAAAAAATAGCGCATTTTACAACATATTATCTACACCATCCATTTTCAAGATTTTCATATGTTTATAGATCTACTTGATTTTAACTATTTTTAAAATTCAAAATTTTATAATTAGATATAAAAATAGATTTTAAGATAATCCTAAGAACATTTTTCATCAAAATTATATACCATGATAAAATTTGAATGTGCACCTTACCTCTACCGCTACGGATGCATCCGTATGCCAACTGCACCCTTAAAACAAGGAAGGAAGCGTTGATGCAGAGAATGAAACCTACTAGTATGGTTTAGAGACAGAAAAGAGAGAATAATCAATGTTGTGTATATAACAGGGATGCGATGCTTCGTTGTTATTGGATGACACGTCTTCATTTAGCAGTGAGAAGAACGCACGTGCGAACAACAACTCAACGAGAGGGTTCGAAGTGATCGACGCCGTTAAATCAAAGGTGGAAAGCATCTGCCCAGGCGTTGTTTCATGCGCTGACATCCTTGCCGTAGCTGCAAGAGACTCTTCAAAAGCCGTAAGTTCTATACAGTTTTTAGAGGGAGATTCTTAGAAGGGCAAAGTTTTCTATGTTTCCCCTGCAGCGTAAGTTCAATCTTTCTCTTTATCGAACCGTTCTGAATGGAGGGCTAAGAGTGTCTCCATCACAATGTCGCGTCTCTATACTATTTTATATTTACTTTTTTTATAAACCACTTTGACACCAAATTTTGGACATCTATTCCTCTATTAAACTCGCACTAGCTAAAATATATAAAAAATATTTTCAATAAAACAAAATGACTAAAATACCTCTCAAAGTTTCAAAGGGGTGGTCATTATATTTTATCGAAAAATTATTTAATATTTTTTATAGGTGCGCCCCAATGAGAAGATAGCAAGTACCAAATTTCATATTCATACAATTTGTATAAAAAAATCCAAAAATAAAATACTTTGCTACTTCACATCTAACATCAAACGGTGAGCTTTCTTGTTCAAAATTGGACAGCTGAATGGTAGGAGAAAGATAGAACTTCTATGCCGTAGGAGAAGCATAAAAACCTCTCCCCCCTTAAAATTCTTCCTTTACCTCTCTTCCTCCTAACACCAACATCCTCAGTCCCAAAATCAATTGACAAAAACCACAAAAATAAACTACAGATGGGAGGACCAACATGGACAGTGAAACTAGGCAGGAGGGATTCAGCCACCGCAAGCGAGACCGACGCGAATGACAACCTCCCAAGCTTCACAGATGACCTCAAAGAGCTCATCTCACTCTTCTCCCGGAAGGGCCTCGAACCTCAGGACCTTGTCGCGCTCTCTGGTGCTCACACCATAGGCCAAGCCCAGTGTTTCACTTTCAGAGATAGAATCCACAACGAAGACAACATCGACTCCAGTTTTGCGAGCACAAGACAGAGAAGCTGCCCAACATCTGGTAGTAACACCAACTTGGCTCCTCTGGACAAAGTCACTCCAAATAGCTTTGATAAAAGCTACTTCAAGAACTTGGTTCAATTGAAGGGCTTGCTCCACTCTGATCAAGTGTTGTTCAATAATGACTCAACTGATAGTTTGGTACGAACGTATAGCAACAGTAGGAGCACTTTCTTTGCGGATTTTGCCTCAGCTATGGTGAAGATGGGAGACATTGAGCCTCTCACTGGTTCTTCAGGGCAGATTAGGACTAACTGTAGGGTACCCAACTGAAACGATTGATGCTACAGTGCCCTAAACACTTGGATGGTGTTTGGTTTGTTATGCTATGCCATTCTTAATTGTTGTGATTTGCTGTTCTAATAAATAGGCCACCAGCTTTAGGTGTAACGGGTTGCCCTTAGATTTTGTGTACTTGAATCCTTTATTTTTTTTTTGACAATAAAAATACTTTTATTTGGATTAAATTGGTTGGCTATACTTTTATTTTGTGTATTTAAATCCTTTATTCATGGTAACTATTCTTTTTGGTCGTATATATTCTAAAGTTGTTGAAATTTATGCAGCCAAAAAGCAGAGTTACTTGGCACCTTTTAATTTTAATTTTGCTAACGATTCTTATTGGTCCTATATGTTCTAAAGTTGTTAAAATTTATGCAGCCCAAAAGCAGAGTTACTTGGCATCTTTTAATTTTAATTCTAAATGCAACTTCAAAGGCTCATATTTAATTTTAAAAGGGGAAAATTTATTCAGATACTCTATTTTAGTGTACCATTTATCAAGAAACCCACTGTTTCAGATCCTTTTTGGCTGTATGGGGATTTAAAGTAATATATATCTTATAATCCTAGACCCAAATAAGCCCTTTTGATCGCATAGTTTTTGCCCAAAAATATTAAATGATACTTCTTTCCATTTGTCTTCCTTCTATCTAAACCCCTCTCTCTCTCTTCAACCTTTCTCTTTCTCCTAAACCTCTCTCTCTCTTTTCCATTGAACTTTTCTACATTTTGCTTCAATTCCCCAACCTTCTCCCTACATTTTGCTTCAATGCCCCAACCTTCTCCCTCTTTGATGCAAGGAGAAATAATAACAGAAAAATATTGTTTTCCATTGAACTTCTCTATATCTCGCCCTCTCTCATCACGCTTCAATGCCCCAACCCTCTCCCTCTCTGATGCAGGGAGAAATAATAACAGAAAAATAAAACAAAATAAAATAAATTTTGAAATAGTACACCTTTACCTTAGGTGCGCAAAGAAGTCCACCCCAAGATTTTTCGAAACATCAAACTCTTTACTTAATCATTTTTATTTACAAAAAAGGAACATCTTCCCTTTAAATGCACTTACAAGAAAAATAAATAAATAAGTAAAAACCTACAAATAAAAACAACTCTCTCTCTAGTACGTAGAAAAGATTGTTTTGATACTAGAAAACCATCCATTTAATCATTAAGATGGAAATATAGATATTTAAATAAAAAAAGAAAAAAAAATAAAATACAGAGATTTCAAGTTAGAAATTAGAGAGAGAGGGTGAGTGAGATAGAGAGAGGGGGAAGGATCATGTCGTGAATACCCTATGCCATACCAATATTACATTCTTCATTTTATTCCCCCAGGCACAACACCCAACCCAGGGGTAATATAGGACTCCAAAGTTTTTAATTTATATTCTTCAACATAGTGCCCAACTAAAAACGAAGGAAAATTTTATCAAAATACCATAAGAGATTAATTATTCCAAACCAAGATCATATGCCTTTTATAGGTATTTTGATGAGTAATTTGATAAATTTTTCAAAAAATATCAAACATCCTCTCTTGGCGTGGAAAAAATAACATCCTAAAACATAGCATAGATGGTGCAAAATTTGAACTGTGAAAATGAATTGTGAAAGAACTCAAAATCCATGCTTTTTTTGTAATCATCATGTGCTGTTTCTTCAGAAGATCCGACACTTCATTTCCAAGTGATTTAGGTGTGGACCTTAAAATTTTTCCTAAAATACAAAATGCTCCGTTTATATGTGGAAACTACAAAGAAGGTTGATCAACCCACCTTTTTTTATTTTTTTCAAAATTGTCCCTCACATCCTCCGACTGATTTTTAATATATTTTTTTTAGTTTTTTCATTAATAGGGTACTACCCTAAAGCTTGGGGCAATGTTCTAATAGTGAAAAAAAAATTAAGAACAAAAAATTTGAAATTCGATTCGCGGATTCCATCCTCAGACTAAGGGGAAATTTTGAAAGAAAAAAAAACACAGGTTGGCCGACTTTCTTTGAAATTTCTGCCTATAAACGAAATATTTTGTGTTTTCAAAAAATTTTAGGATCCATATGTAAATCACTCTTGATATCCAACAGGCTACCGAGAGTATGGTTTTCACCAAGGGAGCAAGTAAACAGTATACTATGGCAAGAGCATATTGTACATGCTAATCTTCTGGTTAGGGTGTCATTTCATAGCATCTTGTCACATTAAGAACCCAAGAATTTTCTTGAATGTATTATAAAAGGAAGTATGTTGAGGAAGCATATACTTATCTAAAACAGGGAAATGTATACTGTCCCATGCAACAGTCGTTAAATAAACAAAGGCTATGACGAAATTAATTGAATTCGAAAAAATAACGTGTCTAGCTATATATTGTTGAGGACTGTAGACCAGGAGATCTGGTCAAATTAAATTCCATAAGAAAAGGGAAAAAGTGAGCATTCGTCAAAGAAAGAGGAAATAGGGAAATATCCAAATCTTGTCTTAAATTGGAAGGAAATGCACCGAATTCGGTGTTGGATGCAACGCAATGAATATGTGGAGAGACACATATTGTGGGCTAGGGCCAAACGGAAATTCAGCTTAATTGAGGGGGAAGTTACCCACATGAAGCCAAATATATTTATGATCAAAATTATAAGGAGTTGAAAGTTAAAAGGAAAGGAAGAGGAAAACCTATGTCAGTTTTTACTTTAATTAAAGGGTATGTAAATTAAAAAGATACATCTATTCAAATGCGAGAACAGGGTCCTCACATAAAAATATATTTTCTAACTTTGACCCTGGTCGATAGCATATACCAAATTATAACATTAAACTTTCTCATTAAAAAAAAAAAGCAAAAGAAAATCTTAATAAAACCCTAATCATTCTCTCTTCCCCTCAGCCACCATAAGAGTTTTTGTTAACCTTATACTGTACAAATAAGGTGCACCTAAAAAGCCCACTAGAGAAGGTTGTTTTGAAATTAAAAAACCCTCAAATTAGTCATCTCGACCTCAAGATTTATAGACATGAAAAATAAGGGATTTCTAGTCCTAAAAATAGTTCATCTTCTAACACATTATTTGTACCGTTAATTTTCAAAATTTTCAAATGTTTATTGAACTGCTTCATCATCACTATTTTCGGAACTTTAAATTTTATAATTGGGGAAAATAATAAATTTTCATAAGTGGCACCAAAATTCCATTTTCACATGGTTTTGAGGTATACCTTAAGGTTGACACCTTATACTAACCTCGCACTTGAATATGGAAAATTATTTCCTGCGGGCTGGACCGCATTTCTACATATGTTGTCCAAAACATATAAAGCATCCATTTTAAAGATCGATGCAAGTAGGTGTTCCATCTAAAAACAATAGAATCTAACGGTCCAAATGTTTTATTACTAGAATTATTATTTTATTTTTAAAACTTATTTTCATGCGGTGTGGACCGCATTTCTACATATGCGGTCAAAAAAATGTAAGGCATCCGTTTTAAAGCAGGATGCAAGTAGGTGTTTAATCTAAAAACAATGAAAACTAACGGTCTAAATGTTTTTTTACTAGAATTATTATTTCTAGGTTTTAAAATTTATTTATTTTTTCATATTCATGATCTTCATATTAGAGATTATATGTCTTTAAAAATTAAATCTTAAAATATATTTCAAAAATATATTTATTACGAGGCCCCCGCATTAGAAACCGGGTCCTTTAAGAAAACACGTGAGAGCTTTGATTTGACTTTTATAAAGGATTTGTATGCTCCAGCAGGAACAAAATGTACTAAAGATGAGGATAAACATTTGCTAATGAAAATTCATCGTAAAGCACTAAAGATGAGGATAAACTTTCTCGTATTCACCATATTTCTAGGACGCTATTATTTCCTTGTAGTTTTAAAGTGCGTGTTGGATTTTTTTTTTCTGTTTTATGTTAGTCGCTAGGTTGAGAATATCATGCCCAAGAAACTTGATATCCTACAAATATTATTTATTGGCTAGGCTTTTATATAAGGAAAAAAAAGGCTTTCTATGTAACCCTACCCACATATATGGTATACGTGCCCTGATCAGATGGCTTGACTCACAATTTTACAAGTTGGCTCATAATTGGCAGATATTGATTGGACGACTCATATTTTTTATTTCAAATTTTATGTTATAGATTATTTTGAAACAAATTTAGGACAGGATTAGATCTAAATAGGGGCACAAATAATAACAACAACAACAACAATAAATTTTTCAAAAATAATAAATTCTTGAAATTTACCAATTTTAAGTTTGCTTTCATAGATGGGAGATCCTTACTAAGACCTCAAAGATTATCCAAGTCTTTCTTGATGACAGAGAATTGAATAGGCTTTAATTAATCAGGTGGGGTGAGATATGATTTAGTTAAACTTGTCATGATAGGAACCTGGTTCATCTTGCACCATAAATACCCCCGTTGTCAAATTCAAATGGCTGGGCTTTCTAGGGACTCATCTTAGTTTTCAAATGCTCACTACCTGCTCCAGGAAACCAATGCTAGGGTTTGGATATTACAAAACCCTAGGTTGGATTCCTGTATTTAATTAACCCCATTACCTTTAGAACCCTAGATTCATCCCCAACCCTAGGTTTTTGCTGTCTTCAACACTCAAAAACTGCCTAACCATATGTACTGTATAAGCAATATCGGGGCATGAAATGGTTAGTTATATTAGTTTCCAATCAGTTGCCTATAAAAGGTTGGGTCAGGAAGAGCATCACCAGCGGTAGCCCGAAATTTGGCATTGACCACAAGAGGGGTATCAACCTTTTTTGTATCATTCTGGAGTCGAGCTTGAGAAACAATTTCTGAAGCACATTTTTGTTGTCGCAATAGATAGCCACGAGGAGAATAACAACTTCGAGTCCAAGAAAATACAGCAAAAAACCCAAATTTTTCATTTCAAAGGCGTTATTGAGCCTTTGTTTGATTTTATGAATTGTACCCCTATCATTACAAGAGATAATCATATCGTCGACATATAGTAACAAGAGAACCCGTCCTGTAGAAGTTTCAGACACAAAAAGCATTGGATCATGATGACTTTTTAGAAATCCAACCGAAAGAACTTTATTACAAAAATTTTCAGACCAAGCACGAGGTGCTTTTTTGAGTCCATATAAGGCCAGTCGGAGATTACACACGCAGTTGTGAGGATCCACAATGCCAAGAGGTAACTTCATAGATACGTCTGTATCAAGATCACCATTGAGAAAAGCATTTTTTACATCCAATTGATAGAGAGGCCAATGATGAATAGAAGCCACTGAGATCAGTGTACAAATTGTAGTTATATGAGCAACTAGAGCAAAAGTTTCTACAAAGTTAATACCATATTGCTGATTGTAACCTTTTGCCACCAAACGGGTTTTGTGCCGTTCAAGACTGCCATCTGCATTGGTTTTAATTTTATATACCCATCGACAACCTACAAAAGTTTTTCCTTTCAAGAGAGTTGCCAGGTCCCAAGCATACATACGCTCGAGCGCATTCAACTCATTAGTCATTGCTTGTTCCCACTCAAGTTAACTTGCAGCTTCTTTATAAGTCTGAGGTTCTGAAAAAGAGTTAACAGAGGCAAGGAAAGCTTGGTGTTGAGGTAAGAAGATTTCATAGTCAGCAAGGCGGGAAGGTGGAGCAAATGGCCGGGTGCTCCGTTTAAGAGTAGGGAGTGGCAGAGGATCAGCAGATGCAGAGTTTTGATCAGGACTGTCAGCATGAGATGGTTGAGTTTCTTCCTGGACTTCGGAAGGAGCGACATGAGTGGAATGACCAGAGGAATGAAGAATAGAATCAGAGAAGGGGACCAAGAAAGAAAGATGAGAAGGTCATGAATTATAGTTATTAGCAAAGAATTGAATATACTCAGAAAACATCACATGTCGAGATACCCAAAGTCTTTTAGTCACAGAGTCATAACACCTATATCTTTTTTTATGATCAGGGTAACCAATAAAGCAACATTTGATCGACTTTGGAGACAACTTATCTCTCTCAATTGGCTGTAATAAAACAAAGCAATTGTAGCCAAATACACATAAGAGCAAATAATCGGGTGGTCGTACAAACAATTTTTGAAAAGGTGTTTCACCAGATAAAATGGAGGATGGCATGATGTTGATGAGGAAGACTGAGGTACGAATAGCTTCTGCCCAAAATTCTTTTGGGACAGATGCAGAAAAAAGAAGGGACCTTGTGATTTTCAAGATATGACGATTTTTACATTCAGCAACACCATTTTGTTTTGGTGTATAAGGGGACAAGTTTTGTGGTGTTGAATGTTGTGACTAGCCAAAAATTGTTGAAGCAACCCACTGACATCTTCCCCTCCAGAATCTGAGTGCAGAGCTTTGATTTTAGTGGAAAATTGGGTTTCTACATATGAATAAAACTGAGTCAAGGTTTTAAAAAGTTCAGTGTGATTATCCATAATGAAAACTCATGTATAATGAGTATGATCATCAATAAATATTACAAAATAGCGTGACCGTCATTTAGATGGAATAGGTGCAGGACCCCACACATCAATATGAACAAGATCAAACATAAGAGGGGAAACAAAAGTACTTCGAGAAAAAAGTAAAGCATGAGACTTAGCGAATTTTCAAATTGTATAATGTTGGACATTAATAAAAAATTTATTTCGAATAGTACCAAGAACATTGTAACAAAATAAAGACTGTAAACGAGATGTAGAGATGAGACCAAGGCGTTGATGTCACAGGGATGTGTCATCCACGGTAGAAACAGCACAGACAAAAGAGTTTGACATATACAGATAGTCCAAGTAGTACAAATTACCAACTTTACGTCTAGTCTCAATCAATTGCCCTGATTGTCGATCCTCTATGTAGCAAAAAGATGGAAAAAAAACAATATCACAATTGGATTGGGTAAGCTGACCAACGGACAATAAATTCATGGTAAGAGAAGGAACATGGTAAATATTAGAACCTTAATTTACTAGAAGGGTCAGAGGTAAGAGATATAGAGCCCATTTTTTATACTTTCATCCCCATCAGCAATATATATAGTATCAGACAAGCGGTTACAATCAACTAGGATGGACTTATTGGAGGTCATATGGTGAGAAGCTCCTACGTGGATCAGCCAAGAGGTAGAAACAGAGTTACCTGAAAAGGAGGGAGTGGGTTTAGAAGCCATGTGTGACTGAGAAAGCATAGACTATGCTTGTTCTAGAGTAAATGTACTTGAGTTATACAAGTGGTGAAGCAGGCATAGGACTGGGACCTCCAATTTAAGTTGGTGGGGTCTTGAGCAATGGTTAACTTGTATCAACAACAACATCGCATATGTATTTCTTCTTCTTTGGGCAGTTGTACTTGAGGTGTCCTAGTTCTTTACAATAGTTACATCTGATAAATTGCATGTTCTTGAAAGGAATATAATACGAATTGCGCGGATTCTGTTTAAGCACATTTGACTTCTGAAGTCGGGTTGCCAAAAAAACTATGTTTCCTTTAACACTTGAGTAAAGAGATTTGATCTTAGTTTCTTCTACAATTGGCTCAAAAAAAGCGTGATTCAGAATGGGGAGAGAGCTTCTATGGATCAGGTCATTTCTGACACTCTCAAATTCATCCCGAGATTTGACAATTATTTTTGCACTAGGACCATGTTCAATTGCATGTTCCATTAATGCTAGAGTCTCAATGTATCTTCATGGAGGAGTAAAAATCCTAAATTGACTGCTCTCTCTGTCAGAAGAAGCGAAGTTCCTGTACTAACTGGTATTTTCATGCCCAGTTTGTCTGATTATAAATGTCCTCAAGAAATTTCCATGCTTCTCTAGCAGTTTTGAAAGTGCTTAGGTTGATCCCTATATTGCTTTCAGAGGAGCCCATCAACCATGTTATAATTTGAACATTATTTATGCCCCATTCTTCAAGTTTTTCTGGCTTAGTAGATTTCCTTTAAGTCTCATCTATGTATCCAAGAAGACATTTTCCATGAATGACATTTCGCATAAATGGGGTCCAAAAGGTGTAATTGGTGACATTGAGTTTGATGGGTACAAGTTGAAAGGACTCTGATTTTTCCATGGGAAGGGATGCAAATGAAGGAATAGTGTAGCAAGGTGGTCCCTTTTGGGTGGCAAAGAGACTCAAATAGAGGGAAAGTTGTAGCCTGGCAGAGAGAGAGGGGGAGGTTGTTTGTAGAGAGAAAAATTGATTTCCTGTGAAGGAAACATAGAGGGTTGAGAGAGGGACAATACTGAGAGAGAAACAAAAGGTTGAAAATGGGTTTTCTCTCTCTTCTCCTAACGACTAAGAAACCGTGGCTCCAACCTTGTGAAGAGTGTAACAAGTCTTTCAAATCATATCATGCCCTTAACAGCCACAACCAAGCCAAGCACAGTGCATCCAAGTAAGGATCAGCCAAAGAAGAAATGCTCTTGAGGATAAAACAAGAAGAGAAGGCTACCAAAAACTAGAGACATTCTCAACTCTCACTCTAAAATAAATGTTGGTACGTGTGTGTGGCCATAGGGCCTTTAAAAGTGCAATATTTCTCTCTATTATAATTTAATGCTTATCACTAAAAAATGAAGGCTTCTTAGAGAGAGAAAGTATCGTTATCTAACGGCTAGAAAGTAACCACCCACTTCTCAGGATTACAGGGCCACGTTTTCTCAGAGATTTCAAGAGGAAGCCAAATGTTGGAGAACGGCCTCATCCAACCCTCTTTAAGAAAGGTTTCATGGCCATAGAGAGGTACATAGAAATTTACAGAGTTCTCACAGTTCTGGTAAAAGCATGATCTTTGCGATCGATAGTCTCAAGACACTGCCCCTAATCCTATGAGTGGGTCCATCTTTTCTCTCAAGTTTGTCAACATTGGTATCAGAGTTTTTTCTGAAAGCGTGGTGGGCTTGTAACCTACTGTTCCCAGGTTCCATTATTCATTTATTTATGTTTTATTTAATTCTTGCACATAACCCACAGGTCCCAAGATCGAAATTGATTATTTGGTTTCCTGTGAGTTTGTATTTTATTGAACAATATCTCTTTTAAAATTTTTTTTATCAATTCTCTATTTACTTTGTTGAAATTTGTCATCTCCGAAAAAGTTGATTTCATGAGCCATGAGTCAATTTATTATTTATTTGTTATTATCTCTAAGATAATTGTTCCATTGTTAGGTTTATCTTATTGTTGTAAAAATCAGCTGAAATCGTTTGATATTAATCTGTTGCTATTTTCTCTCATAAATTATTATACCTTTTGCAAGTTAATAGGCGTACTTTGTTAAAGCAACAAAAGTAGATGCACTTGGATTTAAACCATCTGCACTTTTGATATACGCACTTTGTAAATAGGAGATTTCTATCGAAAGGTAGAGAGAAACAAATTACATATTTTTTATTCTCTCTTGACCTTTATTTCTTGCTCATCATCAAGGCAACATTTTTTTTTAATGCTGACTTGTTTTATTTTTTTTTTTTTTTTTTTTGTGCCACTTTGTGACCAATATATTTTTTTTGAGGCAAACTTTTTCAACAGATATCGTTGTTGATAGTTATAAAAATAAAAATAAATAAATAAAAGATTGTAGAAATTTTAGAGAGAGAAAGACAAAGACATATAATTGCTGAAAATCAGTTGGCTTGCACCTTAATTTCTTCCATATTTTATTGCTGAAAATTTGTGCATAATTTTATTGAATTATTGAAAATTGTTATGCACACAAGAACTATTCAAGTAAAGGTTGTAATATCAATTGCATGCATTTTTTTTGTGGCTTATAATTTAGGAATTTACTACATATTTTATTTGCATAATAATTGTCATTGCATTGCATA
This sequence comes from Amborella trichopoda, assembly GCF_054954075.1. Classification (NCBI taxonomy): domain Eukaryota; kingdom Viridiplantae; phylum Streptophyta; class Magnoliopsida; order Amborellales; family Amborellaceae; genus Amborella; species Amborella trichopoda. The sequence goes on from NC_142344.1 coordinate 3,715,709, forward strand.
ATTATCCTATGCTTGGGTCTTTTTAAGTCAGAAAATTTTATTCATTATTTTTATGATTATGCAATGCCATATTTTTGTTGGAAAATATCAAAATATCATTGTATACTCTCTCTCTCTTGTGCTAAAACCTATTCATATATTTATAAAACTTATTTTTATGCAAATTTGACATAAAGTATTTGTTGCCTTATTTTATTAATTTTTTGTTTCATCACAGCAGTGCGAACATAAACTGTTCGATAAATTATTTATTTTTTGAGGTCCCAACTCACTGAGAGTCAGCAAACCTATTGAGTTAACTAGTAGACAACCCTTTCTTAACCACATTTTTTTTTTTTTTTTTTTTTTTTTTTGAACTTTTAGTTATTGTCTAAAATTTTAAAATGGTATCTAAGCTAGTCTTGTCAAAACTTTCCAAACTTGAAAAACTCAATTGGACCAAGTTTTCTATGTGGAAAAGAAAAATTGGATATATTCTTTTTCAAGATAGGGTAGATTATGTCTTAGAAACAGAACCACTAGTTACAGAGCCTAATGCTAATGGTCAAGTCAGAAGGTGACTAGAAAAATTGTTAGAAGATGACAAAGTAGCTAGGACTACTATGTTGAGCTTTATGGAATATGATTTAATTAGAGTCTTTGAGGATTACACAACAGCTCAAAATATGATGGGCGCCTTATCTGAAAAGTATGGGACCACTTCTGCGACCCAAGTACAATTGTTGTTAGAAAAATACAATTCTTGCAGAATGAAAGAAACGGACTCAGTGACCGAGCATGTCAATAAAATGAAAGTACTCGCAAAGAACTTTATTGCAACTGGGAATCCAGTCCCCGATCGCATGCAAGTGTCCATTGTCCTTAACAGTCTCCCTTCATCTTGAGAGCCTATTGTAATTGCATGGAACCATTCTTCACAAGGGATAACCATGTTAAATCTTCTCATGCATCTTAGTATTGAAGCTGAGAGAAGAATGAGGAAGAAATCAAATGAGCTCTACTTTGCCCAAAGTTCATCTTCTCAGATCCCCAAGAAACCTTTCAATTATCGGAAAAATAATAAGTATAAGGGAAATGGGAGAAAATTTAAAAATCAAAAGAATAAAGTTGAAAAAACCTTTTTTTATTGTAAGGAAATTGGGCACATCAAGTTTAAATGTCCTAAGCTGAAAAATAAAAATAACAACCTTGTTCGAAATAATCAAAATAAGAGAAATGACTTGATCTGCGTTGTCCTAAAATCAATAGTTGTCGATCATTACCTGAGAAATTGGTGGGTCGACTCAGCCTCCACTTGACATGTCTCGAGGACCAAGGACGGATTCACATAATTGAAAGAGATTACAGCCGGTAACCAGCGAATTTATATGAGAAATGATACCTACTGCGATGTACTAGGTGTTAGTACTTTCAAGCTATGTTTACCAAGAAGAACAAGTCTCTTATTGACTGATACATTGTATGCGTCCAATATGAGGCGCAAATTAATTATTTCTGTACCTAGGCTGGACGACAAAGGTTATGAAACAAGATTCAGGTCTGGTCGAGTTACCATTGGGAAGCATTCTAGGGCTTTGGTGTATGGTACTAAAGTTGACAATTTGTACCGACTGAATATTAATAAAAGTTCATCATTTTCTAGTTATATTGATGGTTCTTTAGATGCTTTTATGTGTATAGATGATCCATATTTATGTCACTGTAGATTAGGACATATAAATAAAGACAAATTGAATCAAATGGTTAAAAGAGGCTTGCTCCCCAATTTAGGAGAAATTGTATTCAAAACATGCGAGCCATGTATTTCTAGTAAATTAACTAAGAAGTCTTTCCATAAAGGGAAAAGGTCTAGTGAATTACTTAGTATTGTTCACTCTGATATATGTGGCCCATTAAATGTGAAAACACATAGAGGTATGTAATATTTCATAACAGTTATAGACGATTATTCACGTTATGGATATGTATACCTAATTAGTAAGAAATCAAATGCATTAAAAACATTTAAAGAATATAAAGCTGAGGTAGAAAATCAGTTAGGTAGACATATTAAAATTCTTCGAACAGATAAGGGAGGTAAATATTGTTCCGCCTTATTTTCTAAATTTTGTAAGGAGAATGATATAATTCACCAAACAACTATGCCATATACACCACAAAAAAATGGTATAGCTGAAAGAAGCATAGAACTCTAATAGGCATGGTTAGGTCCATGATGAGCCATTCAAATTTATCACCTCAGTTTCGGGGTGAGGCTCTCAATACTGTAATATATATGATTAAGCATGCTCCAACTAAATATATAAACTTGACCCATAAAATAGAGATAAATTACAAAGTAAAACTATAAAATGCTCTTTATAGGCTATTCAGAAAATTCTAAAGGGCTATATAACCATGATACTAGATCATTAGTAGAGAATCGTGATACTCATTTCTTAGAAAATATAGATGATGAAAAAATTTTAAGTAAGCATATTGACTTACATGAAATTGATAAAAATAAGGGTCTGAAAGACCCTGTTTCTCAAACTCCCTCTACATTTGGTGAGAATGATTCAATTGAATCAAGTATACCAGATAGGCCAAAAAGAACTAGAGCCCCACCAACGACTTTAGAAGAATTTTATGTATATATGAATGAAGATAATTATACTTCAATGAGTGAAGATACAATAGATGAACCTCGAAACTACAATGAAGCTATTAGCTCACATGACTCAGCTGAGTGGATTCAAGCCATGGATAATGAACTTGATTCCATTAAAACAAATCAAGTCTAAGAGTTGGTTGACCTCCCTAAAGATAGAAAAGTCATCAGTTGCAAATGGGTCATAAAGAAAAAGCTTCATGCAAATGGATCCATTGATAAATATAAAGTTAGGTTGGTAGCTAAAGGATTGACCCAAAAGGAGGGCATATATTATGTAGAAACTTATTCTCCAGTAGCCAAATTTTTATCTATTAGGATCATCCTTGCATTAGTTGCATATTATGATCTAGAATTATTTCAGATGGATGTCAAAACAGTTTTCTTAAATGGAGAATTAAGAGAAGATATATACATGAAACAGCCAGAAGGATATGTAATTAAAGGCTACGAAGATAAAGTATAAAAACTTAAGAAATCTTTATATGGTCTAAAACAGTCTTCTAGGCAACAGTACTTTACTTTTCATAATGCAATCACTGAAATTGGTTATATAGCCAATATGTTAGACCATTATGCATATGTCTGAAATAGTGGGAGCAACTTTGTTATATTGTCACTATATGTTGATGATATTTTGATAATCCGTAATGATATTGACATGATTAACCATACCAAATCATGGCTAAGTTCTCATTGTGAGATAAAAGATATGGGAGAAGCCTCATATATATTACGCATTAAGATAACAAGAGATAGAAGTTCAAGACTTCTATGTTTACCTCAAGAAAATAATTTAGAAAGTGTTTTAAAGATTTTAAAATGGAAAATTGCAAGCCCATAGATACACCTATTTGTAAAAGCCTGAAATTATTAAAGAAAATGTGTCCATTAAATGATAGTGACAAAGCTGAAATGTAAAGAATTCCATATGCTCAAGCTCTAGGATGCATAAATTACGTCATGTTGTGTACAAGACCTGATTTGAGTCATGCATATAGTATTGTAAGTAGATTTCAAAGTAATCCTGGGCTGACTTATTGGCAAGCTGTAAAAAGGATACTAAGATATATTCAGAAAACTAAAAATTACAAGTTGTGCTTCCAAGCTAACAACTTAGAGGTTACTGGGTACTCTGATGCAGATTTTGCAGGAGACCTAGATGATAGAAAATCAACCTCAAGAATTGTATTCCTCTTTGGAGGTGGATGTGTTTCTTGGTCTAGTAAGAAACAAGGTTGTGTAGCTCGGTATACTATGGAAGCCGAGTATATTGCTTGTAGCATTGCTACAACCTATGTCGTCTGGATTAAACGCTTCATAAATGATTTGAAGCTGGATGTAGCTGACGGACCGGTTACAAGTGTTTGTGATAATCAGGCTACTATTTCATCAATTTGAAATGGAGCTCATAGTTCCAAAGGTAAGCACATTGAAATTGATTATCATTATATTTGTGATATTATTAGACAGAATAAAATAACTGTAAGTTATTTGCCATCTTCAGATATGATTGCAGACCCTTTAACAAAGGGATTGAGTACAGAAATATTATCAAGGCATGTAGCTTTGCTGGGACTTAGAAATATTTAAGTCAAGAACTCCCAACTGGGATATTTTTTGATGTCTTAGTCATGAGAGGAAAAACCGCATTAGTGTAAAAAACCATGACATGACTTTAGATATTTTTTGTTATGAGAAGTATAACCGCACTTGTGTAGCAGCCTTATGACAAAAATATGCACGTAAATATTAAATTCATTAAGTGGTAAAGACTTTATGATATTTCAATATATCTGGCCCTCATGGCCAAGTGGGAGATGTTGATATGTGTGTGTGGCCATGAGGCCTTTAAACGTGCAAAATTTATCTCTCTTATAATTTAATGCTTATTACTAAAAAAGGAAGGCTTCTTAGAGAGAGAAAGTGTCGTTATCTAATGGCTAGAAATTAACCACCCACTTCCCAGGATTACAGGGCCACGTTTTCTCAAAGATCTCAGAAAGAAGCCGAACGTTGGAGAACGGCTTCCTCCATCATTCTTTAAGAAGGGTTTCATGGCCATGGAAAGGTACATAAAAATTTAAAAAGTTCTCACAGTTCTGGTAAAAGCCTGATCTTTGCGATCGATAGTCTCAAGACATTGTCTCTAATTCTAGGAGTGGGTCCATCCCTTTCCTCAAGTTTTTCAACAATAAAGAGAGGAGTTTGAAGGGTCTCACAAGAGAGTGAAAAACAGAGTTTTAGAGAGAAACCTGGGCAATGTTCAGCGTATCCCAAGAACGAGAATTTTATACGCAAATCTTTGTCTTATCCCCAAATACCAAACACCAAGACAAGGAAATTTTCTAGAGTGAGAAAATATCTGAGGATGAAGATTTGTCCCTTTGAATGCAAATTCGATCTAGAGAGAGAAAATGTGAACACAAGATTATATAGAGTGATAAAAATCAAGCAAAATGAAAAAAGAGAAACATATCCAACAAATTAAGAGAGACAAAATCCAGGAAATCAAGAGAGACCAGGTTCACTGTGACAAAAGAGAGAGAAGGGAGAGCGACCGAGATGCAGAGGGCAGAGCTTCTCAACCGGATGATAGAGACAGTAGATCCATAAGCGGTGCAGTCAACAGATCCAACTGATGGCAGAGTTTTGTAGGGTGGCAAGTTTAGATGTGGTTTTAGAATGAAGACAATCAGAGATTCAAATCAGGTTTCAGGGGAGAAAGAAGAAGGGGCAGAGCAGGAGAGAAAGAAAGAGGGGCCGAATGAATTTTTATTTTTTTTTAAAGTTGCCGAGAGATAATGGCGGATATTTTAGAGAGAGAAAGATAGAAACGGAGAGAATGAACAGAGAGAAAATATGGGATACCTTTGATGGCCCTGAATCACGTCTCCAAGCTTTGCAGATCTATTGATATATAAACTGGATATTATTTCTATTGATATATAAACTTGATTTATAGTGGTGAATTTATACATGAAAGTACAGTTAATGGTTTCTATAACTTCACAGTTTCTATAACTGTTCATAGCTAAATCCATAGTTCTCCACGATTCAATCAAAATTTAAGCTGCTTCTTCAATTTGACATTCATTGTACTGTGTTGCTCTACTATTTTCTTTTATTTGATTTTACTCTTCATTCATAGTGGTACAAGTGGTAACAATGATGAGTACTTGAAATCCCAATTCTTCTGCGAAAACATAACCAAAGAAAAGAATTGGTTATATAAGAAATGTGACAATTGCTTTTCCTGTTGTAGGTTCTCCGCATATCCCTAAAAAACCCAATTCCTTACCCAGTACCCCGTAGGGGTAAGGGGTAAGCATAACAAAGTTATGCTTCCATCACTTTGTGATGGAAACATCAATTCCATCATTGTCCATCATGAAATTATGGACATGATGGAACCCAACGGTTGTAAGAAATTGGAATGGACTCAAGGCTAGGCGGCCTGGTTAGTTGGATACCACAACTTGATGTAATGAGTTCCATTGTAAGAGACCCCCGTCCCTGGTCAACTACCAAAAAATGAAAAAATTGAAGGCGTCAACCTTACATTGTAGGTACACCTCAAAAATCTACTAGAAAAAGTTTTTTTGATACTAGAAAACTATCCATTTGATAATTTAGACTGAAATATAGTTATTTAAATGAATATAAATAAATTAAAAAATTAAAAAATTAAAAAAAAAGGAAAAGAAGAAGGGGTTTCGAGTTAGAAATGAGAGAGACAGAGATCATGTCGTGACGACCCTGGGCCATACCATTACTACATTCTTCATTATATTCCCTCGGGCACAAAACCCAACCTAGGGGTAATGTAGGACTCCAAAGTTTCTATTGTATCCTCTTCAACATAGTGCCCAACAGAAAACAAAAGGAAAATTTTATCTAAATACCCATAAGAGATTAACTATTTAACATTTTATACGTTTGCAACTATTCCAACCCAAGGTCGTGTGCTTTTTTTATAGGTATTTTGATGAGTAATTTGGTAAATTTTCCAAAGAAAACAACATCCTAAAACAGAACATAGATGGTCCAAAACTTGAATTATGAAAATGAATTATGAAATATCTCTAAATACTTTTTTTTTTTGTAATCATCATGTGACAATTCTTAATTATATCCGACATTTCATATCTAAAAGGCCTCTGAAGAAGGTTTTAAGTTGACGGAGCAAGTACAGAGTATACTCTAGCAAGAGCATATTGCACATGCAAATCTTCTGGTTAGTGTATCATTTCATAGCATCTTATCACATTAAGAACCCAAGAATTTTGTTGAAAATATTATAAAGGGAAGTACGTTGAGGAAGCATATACTTATCTAAAACAGTCCCATGCAACAGTCTTATAAATAAACGAAGGCTATTGTGGAGGACTGCAGGCTGCTCCATGAGATCTGGTCAAATTAAAGTCCATAAGAATGGTAAAAAAAGGACCATCTGTAAAAGAAAGAGGAAGCAGGGAAATTTCCAAATCTTGCCTTAAATTGGAACAAAACAAACCGAATTCGGTGTTGGATGCAATGCAATTAAGTATTTATAAACACACATATTGTGGACTAGGGCCAAACAGAATTTCGGCTTAATTGAGGGAGAAGTTCCCCACAGGAAGCCAAAAATATTTATTATCAAAATCATAAGGAGTTGAAAGTTAAAAGGAAGCCTATCTTCAGTTTTCACTTTAAATAAAAGGTATAAGAAATTAAAAAGGCACAACTAATCAAATGCAATCTCCTTCGAAAATCCATTTGGAGATCGGTTTTGGGCATAAAATGTCAGAGGTCCATAATCTCGACTACCCTGCTGTGAAAAATGAAAGTCAGATTTTGAATTTAAATGCGTGTGATGTTTGATTTTGTTTTTGAATCATCAATCGTTGTTCATTTTAATTATTTGCAAATTAATAGAAGAACTCTATTGTTGAGATACAAAATCACAAATAAAAAGCATAATGCATCTAGAGTGACCTAAATCCTGTTCTAATACATATCCAAAAAAAAATTCCTGTTCTAAGATGATATTTGGAAGAAGACTGTATTTGAACATGGCCTCATTTTAGCTTTTTCTATTTAAAAAAATTGTATATTATAAGACTAATTACTTGTATCAATCATCCTTCGCCACCATACTTAAAATCACACAGTTTAACGCGTGTCACTTTTGTTATAAAAGTTTAAAATCTTTGACCCTAGGCGATGGCATGCACCAACGTATAACAGTTTAAACTTTCTCTTAAGGAAAATTGTTTCGTGCGGGTTAGATCCCATTTTTATATATGCGGTCAAGAAGTACATAAGGCATTCATTTTACAAATGGATGCAAATATGTGGTTCATCTAAAAATAATTGAAACTAATGGTCCAATTTTTTTTAATATAATTATTATTTTTAAGTTTTAAAATTTATTTATTTTTTCATATTTATGATCTCCATATTTAAAGATTACGTATATTTAAAAATTAAGTCCAAAAATCCATCTCAAAAATAGATTTACTAAAAGCCCGCATTTTTCCATAAGCGGGCTTGGCCTGCATGCTAACCACTTCCTTCTCATTATACTGTTAGTCAATAATACCTCCCAAACCGCCTGATTCTACCTCCACGGGCCAAAAATAATTTTTTTACCATGTGTGAAAGTTAAATTGTCCATCTGGTTCCAAATCCAAAAGGCCAAAAATGATTCTGACCTTCTTCAAAAAATAAATAGTGGTAATGACTTTTTCTTATAAATAAAAGAGAACGTATATAGCATGATACCGCAGGATCGTAATATATATTAATCACATCAGCAAAATAGATATATTGGGGATTTTTTATTTAGATTTCTGGGATCCAACTCAGAAGATGATTATTTTCAAATAAAAAATAATTTTTCAGGTTTTCAAATCTTAGATCTAGCCCTCTAAAAATTGGACATTCCTTATTCAACTTGGAACAGTGTTACTTGAAGGGCATGAAATATGCAATAATGTGCTATCTGAAAGAAAAAAGTTATGTTGGAAGTTTGTTTGCTACGCTCAAGCTACATCCCCAAAATTTAAGAACCTAAAAATATTCCTAGCCTGAGATTTATCTAAGAAAATAAGTGAACAATATGCTCATGCGGGAGCAGCATATCATTTTGCATACAATTTCGCAGACAGCATGATATTCAATAAGGGTTCATAATTAGGCCAATATACCGTACCCAAAAGCAAACTCCTCATTCCTTGAAAGAAGAAGTTCATATCGAGAGCCAAGGCTCTAAACAACCAAATTAGAACCTATCTAAAAAATTTTGCGAGAAGAGGTTGTCTTGATGTCCAAATATCTTTAAATTGACCCTCTCAACATCAAGATGTATGGACTTTGAAAAAATAGATTTCAAGTTTTAAAAATAATACATTTTGTAATACATTTTTGGACCGTCAATTTTTAAGATTTTTGAGTTTTCATAGATATCTACATTATTTTTTAAGCATTAAATTTTATAATTAAAAATAAAAATATATTTTAAAGCTATCACAAAAATTTTTAATATTAAAATTATATTTCTCGATATTATTTGAAAGTGTATTTTACTTTGATTGTTTTAGAGCCTCAGCTCTATACAAAACCACACCCCTTCATCGAAAGGTTTGAAGTTTAAAGACTCAAATACTTAAAAAACCAAGAAATAGGCCACGTCCAACACTCTCATCTGGCTTACTCGTAATTGTAGAGAGAGAAACAGTCATAGTTGTAGACAGAGAAACAGTCGTAGTTGGCGTCCATGCAACTAGCCGCCGCTCAGTAACATTTCACAATTTCCCTGGACCACGTCAAGACCCCGCCTCGCTCTCTCTATAAATACATCTCTCCAAATCATACAATGAGCAACTTGACTCCTCTGGAGTTAGTCACTCCAACTAGCTTTGATAACAACTACTTCAAGAACTTGCTTCAATTGGAGGGCTTGCTCCACTCTGATCAAGTCTTGTTCAATAATGGCTCTACTGATAGTTTGGTCAGAACTTATAGCGAGAGTAGGAGCACTTTCTATTCAGATTTTGCCTCAGCTATGGTGAAGATGGGAGACATTGGGCCTCTTACTGGTTCTTCAGGGCAGATAAGGACTAATTGTGGGGTACCTAACTGAAATGATTGATGCCAAAGTGCCCTAAATACTTAAATGGTGTTTGGCTTTTATGTTGATCTGAGTGCAAGTGTAGTATATGTCATTATCGATTGTTTTGATCCACGGTGTTATGGGATGGCCTTGGATTTTGTGGAATTGAATTTTGTATTCATGCGGACATGCCTTTTTGCTTAGATATATATTCTAAACTCGTTGAAATTTATGCAGCCAAAAAGCACACGAGGAGTTATTGGCATCTTTTACTTTTAAGCGCAAATTACGTAGGGACCCGGGGGGTGGGGGGGCGGGCGGAGAAAGATTAATAGGGTACAGCTGTCGGGTATTTGAAATACCGGACAGCAAAAAGTACTTCACTTGAGAACAGCTCTCTTGTCCGAAGTTTGTATTGTAAAATGAGAGACCACTTAGGGGGGGGAAAAATATGTGAGAGAAAGGATTGGTACTCGTAATTTCGAGTAAATAACATCCCATTTAGTAATTTTTTCCCCCAAAAAGTGTCGGTACATAATTTTCTCTATTTTTGAATGTAATTTCAACGGTTGATATTTAATTTTAAAAATTCCATCGAACATTAATTATGAAGTACTTTCAATTTTTCCCTCCTTTCCAAAAAGGTCATTTTAAGAAAGCATGAGGTTTCTATAAGGCCTAGGTTCTATGGAAAGCAAAAAATTTATATAGAGTCGAGGCTCTAATCGATCAAATTAAATCCCACCTTAATAATGTATCTAGAAAAAGTTGTTTTGATGCCCAAATATCTTCAAATTGATCATCTCAAAATCAAGATGCATGAATATGAGTAAAAAATGGATTTCAAGTTTTGAAATAGTGCATCTTATAACACAATTTTTTACCGTCAATTTTCAATATTTTCAAATTTTCATAGATCTACTCAATCTTACACGATTTATTAATATTTAAATTTCATAAATAAAGATGAAAATATATTTTATGCCTGTCACAAAGATTTCCAATATTGAAACCTTGACATTGTCTAAAGCTGAGCTTTACTTTGATTGTTTAGAGCCTTGGCTCTATATAAACCGCACCCTTATGAAAATAAGATGAAGCCTTACCTCAAATCCTTGTATGGAATGTTCTTTTGGCAAAGAAAATCTCCATAATAGCTCTAAAATCAATTTCCAATACCAACAATAAAATTTCAAACTAAAAAATAAACAGATCTTGTGGATTTGTGGACACTTGTTTTTAGGGCGAAATAGACGGTCTAGATATTTTATTGTAATACACACTACTTTTAGAGCTTCAAAACCTAATTTCTTTTCACAACCATAATGTTCAAGTCAAGATTATCTATATAAAGGTTGTTCGACCCTTGAATTGTAATTTTGGATGAGTTATGACGTGAGGATTTACTTACTTTTGATAGGGCTGCAGCCCTATCAAACCATACTCCCTTAAGAAAACCACATGAAAGCTTTGGTTTGACTTTTATAAAGGATTTGTATGATCCAGCAGGAACAAAATGTACATTTGCCCTAACAAGGGGTATATTTAGGGACCCGAAAACTTGACCTACTTGACATAGTAACCGACTTAGAAATGAATAAAACTTCAAGAGCAATTTACGTACGGACCATTGAAAAAAAAAAAAGGAAACTACCAATTGCTCCTCTTATAGTTGGAAATTACAAAGAAATTCGGTCAATCAACGATATATTTTTCCCCAAAATTGTTCTCGGTCCGAAAATGGCATCCATCCTCAAACCGAATTTGAATTTTTTTATTTATTTTTGTTAGTTTTTCTTTAGTAGGACTGTACCCAAAGTTTTAGGAGCAGTTCTGAGGTGGTCGGTGGATGGGGATCTCTGACCAGCCCCTGGACTGAGTAGAGCTTAATTTTAGAGTGATCCAAGGTCCCCATCCTCAGACCATTCCTTCTTTTCTTTTTTTTTCAAAAAAAAAGCAGAATGAGAACCGCAGCCTACTCATTATTTTTAAAAAACTAGCGGTCCCAGAATGAAAACCTCGGACCGCTCCTTTTCTTTCCAGTGATGATCCTATTGGAGTCTCTATTCAGCTCCCAATATTTGAACCGTTATTTATCTCAAAAAATAATGATCGATCCAAAGATGGGGACTTCGGAGGCCCTAAAACTGAGATCTGCTGAGTCCAACAAGCGGTCTGAGGTCTCCATCCTCGAACTGCTGTTTTTTAAAAAATAAAAATAAAAAAAAGATAAAGATCGGTCCGATGATTCTAACCTCAGACTATCGAGGCACTGCCCCTAAAACTTGGGGGCACTACCTTATTAAAGATAAAACTAAGAAAAATATATATAATCAATTTCGATTTAAGCGGAACATTTCATATTTTCCCTATTTTTTTAGAGATTCGTACGTAAATTGCTCAAACTACAACAATCACTTGGGAACTTCATGCAAATTCGCCCTAGGTTTGCGCATAGTCTGACTAAAAGTGGATGTTTAGATATAAAAAACATTTGTTAAAGAAAATTCATCAAAAAGCACGATGATGATAAACTTCCTCCCATTCACCACGTTTCTAGGGCGCCATTATCTCCTTGTAGTTTTAAAGTGTGTTGAACGTTTTTTTCTTCTCTATGTTAGTCGCTAGATTGAGAATATCATGTCCTAGCAACTTGATATCCTAGAAATACTCCTAGCTAGGGTTTTGTATAAGGGAGCAAATGTACATCTTGTTTCTGCAAGTGCATAGTGATTTTTGTCATGAAGGTCACGGGTTCTAGTACTGCTTAAATTTGACATGAGGGACAAGATTGAAAAGTGGCCATGATCAGTGTCCTTTGATTGAATTTTTCAAGTTTAATATATTTAAATAATAAATTTTTCTTAAAAATAAGATAGTAAAATGCTAATCTCTGAAATAATTTTTGATGAATTTTCCAAAAATTATAAAATTCTTGAACTTTTCCAATATAAGATAGAGAATTGAAAGATAAGGTTTTAACTAATCAGGTGCAACTGGGACTTTGGTGTCGGGCACTTTACAGTTGAACTGTCTAAACTCTAGCAGTTTTCAATATTTCATTAGGGTGCATTTTGTACGCGTGAAAATACTTTAACTGAAGGTTTGCCAATGGGTATAAAAAAAAAAAGCCGGCTAATTGGTTTAAAAAAACTCCACACCTAATCACGTGATGGAGTGTTTTCATATGAAAATACTTTCATAAAAATATTTTTACACGTACCAAACATACCTTAAGGAGATATTGCTATGATACAACAAATCACATAATTGAAAAATGCATGTATGTGATTGTGCACACACCGTGCTGAGCAGTCTAAATCATCTGAAATTTCTTCAAGAAGCCTTTATTTGAGATTTGATATCACCCTCACTGTTCCAAAAAAAAAAAGATTCGATACCACCTTCCTTTTACTTGAATTGAAATAACAAAAAAACAAAAACAAAAAAAACAAAAAACGTGGTATGTCGGTGGGGATTTGCGACCCTATCGTTTGGTGAGAATGGAATCAAAGGGCTAAAGTGGTATGTCAGCAGGGATTTGCACCCCTATAGGAGTCAGAGGGCTAAAGTCAGAGGGCCCCTTCCTTTTATTTGAGTTAAAAAAACAAAAAAACAAAAACGTAGTATGTCAGTGGGGATTTGCACCCCTACCATTTGGTGAGAATGGAGTCAGAGGGCTAAAGTGGTATGTCAGTGGGGATTTGCGCCCCTATCGGAGTCAGAGGGTTAACACCCCTACCGGAGTCAGAAGGCTAAAGTGGTATGTCAGTGGGGATTTGGGCCCCTACCATTTGGTAAGAATGGAATCAGAGGGCTAAAGTGGTATGTTAGTGGGGATTTGGGCCCCTACCGTAATGGAGTCAGAGGGCTAAAGTGGTAAAGTCAATGGGAAATTGGGCTCCGTGATAATAGTGTCAGATACCTCATCACGAGGCTCGGCAATACTACCTCCAAAGCCCTATGCCGATTTGGGCCCCTACCCTTTGGTAAGAATGGAGTCAGAGACCTCACCATAAGACTTAACAATACTACCATCAAAACCCGATGCCATTCAATATCACCTTCCATACCTGCTATTAACCTATCCAAAAATAAAAATGTGTAACATTTGATTTAGTTAAAACTTCTGGTGATATGATTCTACTACATCTTGTACTAGAAATACGCACGTCGTCAAATTCAAAGGGAGTAAAATGGTCTGTATGAAACCGTAGCATACGTTTAATTATCACAAAACCCGAGGTTGGATTCCTATACTTAATTACCCCGAAGTACCTTGAGAATCCTAGATTCATCCCCGACCCCTAGGTCAATAGTTCAATAGTCCCTAAATCCTCGGTTCTCCACGATTCAACTTTGACATTTATTTTATTTTATTTTATTGTACTTTGTGCTTTTATTTGATTTTAATCTTCTTATATTGGAATGGACTCAAGGCTAGGTGGCTAGGATGGTGGGATACCAATGCATGACGTCATGAGTTTCATTTCTATTACATGTAAGGGACCCCTTCTGCGTTGAACTACCAAAAAAAAAACATGGTAAGGGTACCCCTTTCCTACTGAACTACCAAAAAAATAAAAAATCTTCTTATATATGTTTTTAATTTAGGAAACAAATTATAGAAAATATCAAGCTTACATTGTAATCACACCTAGAAAATCTATTAGAAAAGGTTGATTCCAAAAAACCATCCATTTGATCCTTTAAACTAAAGTACGGACATTTAAAAATAAAATAAAAAGGACCAAATTTCAAGTTAGAAATAATGAATATTTCAAATGCATTATGTGGACCATCCATTTCTAACATTTTCAAATATTTATAGATCTACTTGTTTTACAACATTTTTTAGGTTTTTATTTTATAATTAAGGGTAACAGTAGATTTTTAGAAAAATGCAACGGTTTCATGTGCCCAAAATTCATCTTTCAGCACTATTTGGAGGTATACCTTACTTTGATTGTTTAATATTAACACGTTACACAAACTGGCACAATAAAATACAAAAACATAATTTTATTTAAGTTTTAGGCGAGGCCAATGTAGATCTCAATACATTGAGGAGAGATCGCAAGATTTTCCCTTGTTAATTGTATCTGATTATAACCATAATTTCAAAAAACTGCCTTCTCTCATGGTCAATATATTCAATACAATATTTACCTTAGCACAATAAATTTGAGAAAAGAAGTCCCCAAATTTCTTTCGTAGATTTACGAATAAACACTTAAGAAAAAGTAAACAAGGCTATTACTTTGATATGATTATTAGCACGTGCAAACACAGCCTTAAGTTTCTTTGACCCTTAAATGTCTACGATGCCATGGATTTTGAAGTATGATAATGGATTTTCCAGTAAATAACACTTGCTAACTAAACTTTTCTTAACGTTTCCATCCAAACTCGAAACAAAATGCTTCTCAGTTCGTTGAAAAGCTTATCAAAAGATTAAATATGCCAATATAATGTTTTTAGATGTAATTTAGTTTGAAGGCCAACAATGTAGAGGTCTATCAGTAAATGCATATAAAAAAAAAAACACGACAAATGTGTGATAAATGCATCCAAAACTGATGATCAGATATATGTTCTTATCAATTTGGCTGAACTCTGTGATCGAGTTTTAAACCACCACCCACTATACGACCTAGCGATCCTGATCGGCCAGATCAGCTATCTATATCAGCCAAACCAGTGAAATTTGGTTTGAGAAAAATGGAAGAATAGAAATTGGGAGACTAGGGGATGGGGACCTTCATCGCAGACCCACCAAATTCAATCCAAATCGGCAATTCTAAATCTGGATTACCGGGTTATGAGACATTGTCTAATCTAAACCTAGTTATAGTCTTGCATGGGATTTTCTATACTTGTGGCAAAAAAGGGAAGATCTCCCACTTTCTATCATTTTGGATTGCAAAAGAACCACGATCTTATGAATAAAACTTATATTCTGCAGTAACAAATGGCAATCACTCACACTCATAAAATTTTGCCAACTTATTGGAAACATATACCAAAATAAATTACAAAAATGATATGTAACACACTTATAATCAATTGAAATAACAGCTTTAACACTTCTCCATGCTTTAGGGTTTTAGTCATCAATCAGTTTAGTTGGGCACTCGGCAATTAGCCCAAATTTGGCCAGAAGAACCAGTGAGAGGCTCAATGTCTCCCATCTTCACCATAGCCGAAGCAAAATCCGTAAAGAAAGTGCTCTGACTGTTGCTGTAAGTTGTGACCAACCATCAGTGGATCCATTGCTAAATAAAACCTGGTCGCTGTGCAATAGGCCCTTAAGCTCCACCAAGTTCTTGAAGTAATTGTTATCAAAGTTTCTCGGTGTGACCAAATCAAGAGGGGCAAGTTCATCATCGTCATCGTCGGTCGCGCAATCGCTTTGGCGTGTGCTCGCGAATCCGGAGTCCATGTTGGCCTCATTGTAGATTCTCTCCCTAAATGTGAAGCATTGGGCTTGGCCTATGGTGTGGGCACCAGAGAGAGCAACCATATCTTGTCTGTCAAGGCCTTTGTTAGAGAAGAGAGAGATGAGCTCTTCTAAGTTATCTCTAAATGTAGGGAGGTTATCATTGGCAGCACTTTCGCTTGCAGTGGCTGAATCCCTTCTCCCCAACTTCATTGTCTTTGTTGGTCCACCCATCTACAAAAATATTTGATGTTTTTGTTAGTTATATATTTCATAAAGTAAAGTTGTGGCACATGTGCTAAATTAATAAGAAAAAATGAAGAAAAGAAAGGAATAAGAAGCCTAACTTATAGAAAAAGATAAAGAGAAGAAAAAAAAAAAGAAGCGGAAAGTGTGGGGAGTTCTTCTTCTTCTCTTCTCTTTTCTTTCTTTCTTTTTCTTATTATTTTTCTTTTTCATTTTTTTTTTCTCTTTTTTCTTTTTTTTTTTTTTTTTTTTTTAAGTAATTCAATGGAGAAGATACCCCTACCCATTGTTTTAGATAGACTACAGAGTTAGTTTTTTTTTTTTACCACCCAGCCATTTTTTTTTTGACCACCCAGCCCCTATCCTAGAGTGGAGAGCTTTGAGATGATACAATGGATATTTTGACTTGGATTTTGTCAACTAGCATGTTTTGAATCGGATTTGTCTCAATCATTAGCTCAATCTAACTCGGGACTGATCCGAGTCAGACCGGTGGAGAGATCTCTCCTGAGTCGGAGCTCGATTCCAATTTTTAAAACACTGATTTCGGATAATAGGAAGAAAAAACCGAGGGGCTTTGAAACATTAAAATTGAGCATACCATCATTAGAGTTCAGATTTTCAAATTTTCCTTTCGCTTAGGCTTTAGATTTAAAGTTTAGCCTAAAGTTTTTACAAAGTTGAAACTCACAGCTTCTGATGAGTCTCTTGCTGCAACGGCCAGGATGTCAGCGCACGATACAACACCTGGGCATATGCTCTCCACCTCTGATTTCACCTCATCAATCACTTCGAATCATCTCGTCGAGTTGTTGTTGGCACGTGAGTTCTTCTCACTGCTAAATGAAGACGTATCGTCCAATAATAACGAACCATCGCATCCCTATTATATATACATCACACACACTATCAGTGAATAACAATTATGATTTCTTTATACCAAAAATAAATTATCATTGTATGCATCTCATTCATAAACTACAAATTTCTCTGTTTAAATCAAACTAGGCACCATTATTTTTTCTCTAGCTAGACCTCTTAACATTTTTTTCTCTATATAAAAAATTCAATACTTCTCTCTCTCTGCAGGTGAACTAGACTGCTAACATTAACGAAGCAGTCATGGAAATGAAGACAGATGAGAGAAGCGCCCATGCGTCTCTCGTCAGAGATCGCGGATAGAATGGCTGATCTAATGGTAGAGAGAGCCTTGGGGCATGAGGTGTCATAGAAGTTGGAGCTCAGCTGCGCACTACACATGCCACTGATACACACCAACACTATCACTAATGCACCCGTGATACTAACACTAAAACCCATTTCTCCAAATGAGCCTAGAGAGAGAGATCAGAAGAGCCTAGAGGAAGAGAGGAGAAAATTATTTTGTTGTGCAGTTATGGAGGTGAGATGTATTTATATGGGGAATTTTCACTCGAGGTTGGGGGAGAGGAGAAAAAGCAATAGAGGATGAAGCCCACTGTTGGGGCTCAGTCAGTGCAGGTGCACCAAATAAGACTGTTTCTCTCTCTACTACCACTAGTGAGCGACTTTTTCATATGATTTTTTATCTTCTTTTATGACTCCTCTCTCTGCAATTGTGCTGGTTTGGAGTTGGACGTGTCTCTTCATCTGGAGTTATAACCCTTTGAACGGATGGGGTGTCTCCATGTGCGAAGAATATAGAAATGCATCACATTTAACCTTGAGGACAACCGTGTTTAGGCACAGTGCCTTTGATTTATGAATTTTTCGTGTAAGGTGCCCTCATACTATGCAATTTATGTCATACAATTAAGGCACATCCCTCGATTTTGTCGGAAGATGTACTTGTAGTTCCATGAAGGTTATCATTATTTGAAAATTCATTTTTTAACTCTAATTATGAAATCTAAAATTCTAAAAACAATATAGATCGGGCAAATCTATAAATACTTGAAAATCTTGAAAATAAATGGTTCAAATGACTTCTTACAGGATTCGATACTTTTGGGACTTGAAATTGTTTTTTTATATTCATACATCTCGAGGTCGAGACTAATTCATAGATCTAGAGATCGAGACTATATTCACACATCTCGAAGTCAAGATGATCAATTGAAAGGTTTTCCGACATTGAATCTACTAGATTTTTTAACTTACTTCTACACTATTAGGTTTATATAAGCTTTCAACCTTAGATAAACTTTTTTCATTCTGAAAACTGGATAGGATATCACATATAACTGCTTCATACAATGTAATAAAATCTAGAAGTCGCCCAATACGGGAGAATGCTAGATAGGCCCCTTTCACTCTGTTGCGACAAGTGGGTCAGCTCGAGTCTAGACCCAACCCAACTAGCTCTATGTCAGACGCTGATCCGACCCAGACCCAAGTCAAACCCAATCACCAACTCGGGTCCTCTTCGAGGTTAATAATAGAATTAATATATATTTACACATTTTACACTTATATATACCGGGTCAGGTTGGATCGGGGTGACCCGAACTTGACCTAATAGGATCTAAATTGGACTCAGACTGAGACCTAGACTTGGTCCCAATCAGATCCCCTAACCGATCCGACCCATTTCCCACCCTTATTTCTCTCCCACTTGGGTGACAAGGGTGTAAATAAGTCGGGTTTGGAACGGGGTCAACCCTGAATCGAACTAGTGGTGACCTAAAGGGTCCGAGGTTGACTTCTACCAATCCCTATGGGACCGACCTATGTGTAACATGTGTGCGCGTGTGTCTTGACTATATGCTTGTCAGGTCCAAGCTCGACCCAAACCCTGTACACCTCTAGTCGCCCTAGAGGTCCTAACTAAAACTAGGGTTCTAGTTGTTAAGATCTTTGGGGATATAACGGATATTTACATTAATACAATGTAGAGTATCCCATATGATTCATATAACCACATGTAAATCTACGATCGTATAGGTATCTATCATCCAAGTCATAGATAGATAGTGATGGATCAATCACTTCGATTCATATCAGTTTTTGGTGGGTCCCATCTATCTTCATCACTCTCCATCCAGTGATGGCACAAGGATGACATCAACGACCATGAAGTTTGTATGGTCCTTACATGGTATATTCATTTCTAAGATAAGGTCTTGGCAAGTTTGTATGGTCCTTACATGGTATATTCTTTATACGGTATATTTGTTTGCAGCTGTTGAAATCAGTACTAAGTCCATCGGCTATCTTTTGGATTTTAAATTTTATCTTGCCAAAGTGTACATGCGATATGGTTGAAAGGCTGTATCGAAACTTTCTATGGGCAGGCATAGTTGGTAAGAAGGGGATCCATCTAGTCAAGTAGAAGAATGTATGTCTTACTATGGAAGAGGGAGGACTTGAGATCCAAGACATCTTCAATTTCAATGTTGTATGATGAAATTGACATGGAAAATACTCATTAATCGTTCCTCTCTAATTGTACGTTTCTTTAAAAACAGGCATTTTAATAATACATCTATATGGAGAGTTCATAAGAAAAGTTGCTCTTTGGAAGAACATCCCTATGGGCCCATCCTTTTTACGCCACAATATCAAATGGATTATGGGGGATATTGACTCGATAATGAGTTTTGATATTTGGTTTTGATAACTGATCAAGGGCTGGGTCCGAGTAATTGGTAAACCAGCTGGTTCAACCATCTAACCAGGCATGTCTCGATCGGTCCAAAAAGTATTAAAAAATAAAACAAATATTAAAAATTCAAAAAACTTTGAAAAGTATATTTAAAGCATGATTAAACAAAGCATATCCCAATGAAGTTGATATGTAATGAAAATAATGGATTTTAAGAAATTGATTTGTGTCCAAGCATATTCTTGAAATTTTTCAAGAAAGATGGAAAAATATAAAAATAAATATACCTGACCAAAACACTTTCCAATATTTGCCAAATGATAAAAAACATTAAACAACACACCATAAATAAATCTCTTATGTTTGAGATTTTATATAATTTTTTAAAAAAATTTAAAATGCCTGGTCGGACAACCAAAACCAGCCAAACCGGATCATTCCAGTTTTACCGGCCGGTTCCAAGTTGGACCAACCAAGTTGGCGAACAGTGGTTTCATCTGACAAACCTATTCAAATGTAATATAGAGTTTTAGGGTAGAAACTTTGATCACCACAATTGTAAATTTGGAAAATAAAATAAAATATTTGAACATCACAAACTAATATTTTATTTTGTTAATTATTTGTAGATCAATTAGCAGATTCCAATTAGTTGGGAAAAAGATTTGACGATGATGAATTATTTGTTGATCAATAAATCAGCATTATTTTTTGAGTTGCAAAGTTATAGATCTAAAGCAGAAATACATTTAGAGTGACTCAGTTTATATCATGGATCCTAAATCCGTGAAAAAATAATGTCTATGAATACACAAAAAAAGTTTTCCTTAGGGGCCCATTTGGCTCATTCGATTCATATTTCCAAGAGTCACTTTTTCCTGAAAAAGCTGGGCCAATCGTGTTTGGTTGATTTAGAATTGATACTTCTATTGGAATTGAGATTTCCATGAGATTCTTGAATGTTCATTTTAAGCTTAAATTTTAAAAATCTTAATTCCACCAAAATAGGTAATTCCACCAAAATAGGTGGAATTGACATTTCATGGAAATGATCCATTTTGCTACTCAAGAACAAAAAAAATATTTAAATTTTAGAGAGAACAACTATATCAAATTTTAAAGAGAGAAAACATTTTAAAATTTTAGAAAGGGAAACTATATCAAACTTTAGAGAGAGAAAGTATACGGAATTTTTTAGAGAGAGAAAATATACAAATTTTTTTATAGAGAGAAATGATCATAAAATTTTTAGGAAGAGCAACTATCTCAAATTTAAAATTTTAGAGAGACCATATTAAAATTTAAAGAGAGAAACTATCTCAAATCTTAAATTTTAGAGAAAGAAAGTATCTTAAAATTATAGAGAGATAAACTACATTAAATTTTAGAGAGACTAACTACTACAAAATTTTTAGAAAGAAATATCTCAAAACATTTAGAGAGATAAATTGTCTCAATTTTTAAGTTTTAGAGAGAGCATACTAAAATTTTAGATATTAGAAATTACATCAAATTTTAGATAGAGAAACTACCAGAAAATTTTTAGAGACAAAAACTATATTAAATTTTAAGTTTTAAAGAGAGAAAATATATTAAAACTTTAGAGAGAAAAAGTATATCAAATTTTAGATAGATAGTGTACTTGACATATTTAAGGAGAGAAACTATTTAAAAAAATTTAGATAAACTATCTTAAATTTTAAGTTTTAGAGAGAGAAAGTATATGAAAATTTTAGAGAGAGAAACTGCTTGAAATTTTTAGAGAGATAAACTATACTTTTTAGAGAGAGAAACTATCTCAAATTCTAAGTTTTAGAGATGGAAAATATCTTAAAACTTTAGTGAGAGAAACTATATCAAATTGTAAATGGAGAAAGTACCTAAAATTTTTAGAGAGATAAACTATTTGAAAAACTTTAGATAGAGAAACTGTCTCAAATTTTAAGTTTTAGAAAGAGAAAGTATATTAAAATTTTAGAGAGAGAAACTACTTAAAAATTTTAGATAGAGAAACTATCTCAAAATTTAAGTTTTAGAGAGAGAAAGAATCTTAAAATTTTAAAGAGAGTAACTATATCAAAATTTAGAGTGAGAAAGTACCTAAAATTTCTTAGAGAGAGAAACTATCTTCAAATTTTTAGAAATGAACTATCTCAAATTTAAAGTTTTAGATAGAGAAAGCACCTTCAAATTTTTGAGAGAGAAACTATATCCTATTTTAGAGAAATAAACTATCTTAAATTGTTTAGAGAGAGAAAATATCTCAAATTTTAAGTTTTAGAGAGACAATATTTCAAGATTTTAGAGAGAGAGAAAGTGTATTAACTTTTAGAGATAGAAAGTTTATCAAATTTTTAGAGAGGGAAACTATCTCAAAAATTTTAGAGAAAAACTATTTCAAATTTTAAAATTTTAAAATTTTAAAATTTTGAAGGAGAGTGTATTAAAATTTTAGAGAGAAAAATAACCCAAACAATCCAAATAAAGAATTTGTATTTCTTTGATTGCTACTAGATGAGGACGAGATCCAAACAGCATATACAATATTCCTAGAAATGTCAATTGGAGTGGATCTCAATTCCAATATTGACTTTTATGAGGATTGAAAAATCCAGATCCAAAGGGGCCCACAATTTGATGAAAAGGTGACCTACATTTGCCTCAAAACTATAATTAATTTGTGCATATGAGAACTGAAGGCACACACCACTGGTGTGTATTGTGAACCACGCTTCAGATGTGTATCGTATACCTTACCTATGCATGATTCTTGTTTTCTTTTTTCTTATGGAAGGTACTTCAGCTATTTCGAGCTTCGGAGGATGCATATGGTTTTTAATGTTTCAAAAAAAAAAAAAAAAAAAAAAAAAAAAAGAAAGAGGACGTGTGCATGGTGGGAGTGGAGGGTGTAACGTTATGTTGAGAAATCCGCCCCCTTAGCCCCAACCCCATTCTCAATAATGATCGAAGTAAGTTTCTATTATGTTTCTAGAAAGGGGGTCCGCCGTTGTAGGAAGAGAGGGGTCACCATAAGGCTGAGGATCTACGGCAAAAAGTAAAGTCACGCTTCAAAACTCTAGGACAAATGACACTCTAGAGATGGAAATCTCTACAAAGGCCTGAAAGCCTATTTTCGATCATGGTTATGAAATTGAAGCTTCAAATATGGTGTAGATCTCGCAATTTATATAAACACTTGAAAATAGATGGTCTTGATGATATATTAAAAGATGGGATTGTCTATAAAAAGATCATTTATATTTTGTACATGAAAATCACAATCATTCTTGTCCCTTAAATTTCAAAATGGGTATATGTAAAAGTGTCATTGAATAGACACAAAGTTCCAAAAAAAAAAAATCATACTTAGTAAGTCACCTCAAGCTATCTAATTTGACATCTAATGAGTGGAAATGATTATGACTCCCATGTACAAAATATAAAGGGTACGATTTGTGTACAGCCCAGGCTCTAAACAATTAAAGTAAAGCCCACTTTCAAATAGTGTAAAAAAATATGCTTTCAATACTAGAAATCTTTGTAATAAGCCTTAAATATATTTTAATCTCTAATTATAAAATTTAAAGCTTAAAAAATACTGTAGATCGAGCAGATCTATGAAAACATGAAAATCTTGAAAATTGACAATCCAAAAATGCGTTACAAGATGCGCTATTTACAGAACTTAAAATCCATTTTTTTCTTATGTCCATGCATCTTGATGTTGAGACGATCAATTTGATGTGCGTTTTAATTTGAAGATGATCAATTTGATGTGCGTTTTAATTTGATTGTTTAGAGCCTCGGCTCTATATAAACTTTTTTACAAAGATGAATAAGACAATGCCTTGCAAGATACACTACCACTAAGGACTTAATCCTTTTATTGAAATGTTGTTGATCTGCCGATGATCAATCTAAGAACTTTCCCATGTCAAGTCTATATCTTTGCCGAAGTTTTGAGGAGCACCTTTACTTTTTGTAGTAAAGCATCGCCTTATATAAACCTTTGAAAAGCAAGGATTCAAAGGACTTGCTATTAACCAAATAACCAAATTTTGAATAAAAATTTGGATATTAAATTGAAAATTTATAATTGCTTTGGATTCCCAATGGCATCCGATTTGGTGTTTGGTTTGACAATTGGGCTTACAAGTGATTTGGAAGGTCGATTTGGTTGATCTTGGTATAAATTAACTATATGGGGATCATATTTTTCTGTACATCTATGCATACTCATAGCAGAATGTGTTGGGATTTGTACTCTTAATTCATTATCTTATTTGGTAATTTGAGAATGCTTATAATGTCTCCATTCCCTGATAAAATGATCTTTTTAGTATCGGCCTAAATGACTTAGCTAAACCCCCTGAATCTAAAGTTACTTGCGGCTCCAACTCAGTTCCAACAAGAAAATTAAATTTTGAAGTCTTAAATGCTTTTTTGCCTTGAAATTGTTTCATCGTCAAAAGAAAAATTTGAAAGAGAACCTTCTTGAACTAAGAGGCTGGTGCGTTGATTATAATATTAAGAGAAATTTATGACTTTTTTTTTTGGTTAAGTCAATGAAAAAAAAAAAAAAAAAAAAAAAGTAAATTAATGGGAATTTGGACCCCTACCATTTGGTAAGAATGAAGTGAGAGAAATTATCATGGGGCAGAAAATACCCAAATAAGTACTCTAGTAATTTAAGACATTTAAATTTAGTGATGCACCTATCTCGAAAGACCATGTTACTGAGTCAATCTTCTCTTTTTCTATCAAGCTAATGTTTTTCACTATTCTAACCAAATCAATCTAATTATTTTATTTTAATTTATCAAATAATTGGCAAAAAAACCAAGGCATTATGTATATAGGGTTGCCAATAGGCCAGGCCAGGGCGAGCCTAAAGCCCGAAGTCCAATAAGGCTTGAAACTGCCCATGCCTGGCCTGAAATTTGTTCGTAAAAATCCTGGCCCAGCCCAAAACTGCAACAATAAAGCCTGGTCCGGCCTGGCCTAATAAGACTCTATTGGGTTGTGTTGAGCCCAAGCCGGCCCATTTAGAAGCCTCTTATTTTATTAATATTATTATTATTATTATTATTATCTCACTCTTCATACTTTTTTGGGTAGTAAGCAAAAAAAGAAAATTTGGGTAGTAAACAAAAAAAGAAAAATATATGCAAATAATTTTTAGAAAGAGAAAGAGATATTGGGTATTTAGAAAAATATAATGGGTTATGCAGAGAGATTCGGTTTTAGAGAGAAATAGGGATTGGGTTTTTAGAGAGAAGGACATATTGGTTTCCTATATAGAAAGCATGAGTTCTTAAAGAGAGAAACTGAGTTTCTAGAGAAAGAGTGGGTTTTAGAGATAGTAAGTGAGAGAAAGAGTGGGTTTTAGAGATAGTAAGTGAGATTGGGTTTCTAGAGAGAGAGAGAATAAGTATTTAGAGAGAGCAAGAGAGATTGGGGAGCAAGATTGGGCTTTAGAGAGAGAGAGATTGTGTTTCTAGAGAGAGAAAATAGGTTTTTATAGAGAAAATAGATTTTTAGAGAGAGAAAGAGAGATTGGTTTTTAGAGAGAGAATGGGTTTTTAGAGAGATTGAATTTTTAGAGGGAAAATGGGGTATTGGAGAGAGATTAGAGTTTAGAGAATAAAAGAGATTGGAATCCTAGAGAGAGATTGGAGTCCTAGATAGAGAGTAGGTTTTTAGTGACAGAAAGAGGGATTGGAATTTTCGAGGAAAAGAGTTATAGGTTTGCAGAGATAGAGATAGCATACATTTTTAACAAGAGAGATTGGGTTTCTATAGAGATTGGGTTTCTAAAGAGAGAAAGAGAGATTAGTTTTTTAGAGAAAGAGAGAAAGATTGGGTTTCTAAAGAGAAAGACAATGAGTTTAGAGAGAGAAAAAGAGATTGAGTTTTTAGAGAGAAACAATGGGTTTTTAGAGAAAAAGAGAGATTGGATTTCTAGAGAGGACGAGAATGGGTTTTAAATTTTTAAAAAATATTTTAGCATCCAATTATTCTATTTTAATTTTGGCCTACTAGGAACAAGAAAAGTTTGAAGAATGAATATTTAACCCAAAAAAAAAAAAACACTCTAAACGGGCCGGGCCATGCTTTTATTTGGGCCTGGCTGCAATATTTTCGGCTTGTCGGGCCAGCCCGGCCCGTTTGGCACATTTTCAGGTTTTTCTGCCTGGGGGCGTTAACCTGCACTTTGAGTGGTGGCCTGGCCCGAAGCCGGCCCGGCTCATGCCATTAACAACCCTATCTGTATGTGATTGAAAAATAATGTCCTATAATCGAAATTATCCAAATTTTTGGACATTCAAATCGAAGTGTTTAGAAACATAATATTTAGTTTCTTTTAAATTGTCATACGGTGATTCTAGTAAAATTTTAGTGTTCAAAATTCAAATCTAATTTTTTCTTTAGAAGAGAGAGAGAACCTCATAATTGATTCGTGTTCGCATTAATAAAAAACCTTACCAGCGCGAAAGTCTTATAACGGAGCTCCGCTTTAGGACGTCTCTCTCTCTATAAGTACATCTCTTGCTCTTCATCTCTTCTCATCAATCTTAAGATTTTTACCTCTCTTTCTCTCTCTAGGTTTTCTTGTGCATTTAAGGCCAAACACTACACCCTTGAACGAGCCATTCTCTCTCTTTAAGAGGCTTCTTTAACCCCCTCCTTCTCTATCTAAACTGTTATATCAAGAAAAGAGATGGGCTCTTGCTCTACTGCCCATATAGCAACACTGCTCATGATAGTGCTATGTAGCATGCTGTTGCTATGTGAAGGGAAGCAGCTGAGCTCCAAGTTCCATGATTCGAGCTGCCCCAATGCCCTCTCTACCATCCGCACCGCCATTCATGCCGCGATATCGGCAGAGAGGCGGATGGGAGCCTCCCTTATTCGCCTCCACTTCCATGATTGCTTTGTCAATGTGAGTTCTTAATATTTATGTTTAACAATTCGTATCTATCAATCTATTAATCTATGAGTCTGAATTTCTTCTAATCTATTTATCAAACTCGATCTATCTTATGAATGTGGGTGATCTTAGGTGTATGGATATCTATGTGCAGGGTTGCGATGCATCGCTGCTGTTGGACTCGACTTCCTCTTTCGAGAGCGAACAGAATGCCATTCAGAACATCGAGTCTGCTAGAGGCTTCCAAGTCATTGAAAAGGCAAAGTCGAGAGTGGAAAGCATATGTCCAGGTGTGGTCTCCTGTGCAGACATCCTTGCAGTTGCAGCAAGAGACTCTTCTGTAAAGGTAAGAATATCTAAGCAAAACGATTTCTTCAGCAACAATTTCCTCTTAAGATCTTTTATAGTCCTTTACATTTATAAGGAATCTCATATTGGAATGTCTCAGGATAATAATTCAAGAGTTGGATTTTTTTTTTTTTTTTGGGGTCAATCATCTCATGAGTGTGACTTATAATTTTCTAAGAGGATAAGTTTATATATGTAATAAAACTATGATCAGAATCAACCTTGGCTATTTGATGTAAAATCAGTTAGATATAGGTCTCCTATTGAGCAGGCCCCAAGTTCAAAATGAATTTTTCAAACTTTGTAATATACCTCAAGCTATCAAATGTCATATCTGACAGCTAAAGGTATCTCGTACAAAATATATTTGGCCTTATAATATACAATTTCGTTCTATTTCTTAAATGACTACTTCTCCCAATTTAAATCAAGCTCGGAGGTAAAGTAGTCATCCTAAATAACTCATAAAATATTCAGCCAAAATAAGTTTTAAGGGGTCAAAATATCATCCTAACATTTGAAGCATTTGGACCAATTTGTAAGATGTAATGATGTTTAGGTTTTTCCAAACATTTTTAATATTTCTTTTCCTACGATTATGATATCAATTCTAAACATGTATCTCATCAATTTAAGATTTCAGTCTTGTATTTCTTGAATAAAAAACCCAACAGAGAAATAAAAACTGATGTAGAAATAAACTCTGCGCAGTTGGGAGGTCCATCGTGGACTGTGAAGCTAGGGCGAAGAGACTCTGCAATGGCCAGCAAGAGTGAGGCACAGAGAGAACTCCCTCTCTTCACCGCTCCCTTGGACAGTCTCATCTCTAGCTTCCGCAGAAAGGGACTCAGTGCCAAAGACTTGGTGGCTCTCTCTGGTGCACACACCATAGGCGAAGCCCAGTGTTTCACATTCAGAGACAGAATTTACAACCACACCAACATCGACTCTGGCTTTGCTCGCAAAAGGCGTAATCGCTGCCCTTCAAATGGTGGGGACTCGAAGCTCGCACCGCTTGACCTTGTTACACCCACTAGCTTCGACAACAACTACTTCAAGATTTTGATGCAGAAAAAGGGTTTGTTGGAATCAGATCAGGTGCTGTTTAATGGTGGATCAACTGATGAGATAGTGAGGGCATATAGTAAGAGTCGCAGTGCTTTCTACTCGGATTTTGCGGAGGCTATGGTGAAGATGGGGGATATTGAGCCTCTTACTGGATCAGCTGGGCAGATTAGGGCAAGGTGCTCCGTGCCCAATTGATTGATCCTTGAAAGGGATTGTGGTTTATGTTATTAAGTTGTTCTTTTTTAGAAGAAGGCCCTTTGTAATTGTATATTGTGGGGGTCTATGTGCTTCTCATTCATGTGGATGTGTGAATAGTTTATTTCATGAAATTGGTTTCTTGCAATTTGTGCCGTGAATAATGAAGCATTTCTTTTTAAATTTGTACACCACAAATTATTTGTCTTTTTTGGACAAAATGTCATAATCACATTGGGCTATCAGATTTGAAGTTAAGTAGCAAAAGGTCATCACAAAGTTCAAAACGATAAGATGTCCATGACTTCATTGTGACGGTTGGTATTGAATTCAGAAAAGAGAAAGCTTTCTATGTTTCTTCAGCTATATAAAACTTTTATACTTTCCCTTATACAACAGTCTATTATGAACGGAGAGTAAAGATTGCCTCAATCACAATATCATATTTTTATATTATTTTATTTTTATTATTTTTTATATAAATTATTTTAATGTCAAATTTTATACATCCAATTGTCTATTAAACTTGCACTAGCAACAAATATAAAATAAATATTTCCAATAAAATAAAATGACCAAAATACTTTTGAAATATTCAAGAGGTATTTTGGTCATTATATTTTATCGAAAATTATTTTTAATGTTTTTTTATAGGTGCGCCTCAATAAGAAGATGACACGTACCAAATTTCATATTTATACAATTTGTATAAAAAAAACTAAAAATAAAATACTTTGAGACGTCAGATCTAAGATCAAATGATGAGTGGCTCTCTTGATCAAAATTGGACAGCTCGATGGTAGGGGAAGCATAAATATTATATGTTGTAAAAGAAGTATAGAAACCTTTCCCAAGACTAAATTGGGGATCGCCTCATTTAAGGAGTCATAGCCCTTACAAATCATAAGTTCAAGAATATAAGATGTCCACTTTGGTTGACAGATTTGGCACCTGCATTGCCTGCTATGTTTGTATGTTGGCTGAGGAATCCGCTTTCATGTTGATTTTTGACAGTCTGGATAATGGTTCTATTCAATGATGTTGGGACTGTAGTTGGCAAAATTCCCAATGTTTGTTTCGTAATCACCTCCAAATCGATAGCCATTGGTTTTGGTCTGCTTCGTTTGCCTTCGGTTTTCGGAGGTCTTAGACTTTTCCAGGTAGTTTGTTTTGTGAATTATGGTAGGTTCAGGTTTTGAGATGGTTGTCTCGGGAACTTTGGTTTTCTCATAGTTTCTTCGATCAGTATCGGGAGTCTACATCTTTATATTTCTCTCTTTTAACTATTTATTTTCCTTTAATTTTTGCCCGAATTAATTGTATTAACTTTATAGAAAACCATTGAACTTTGGTTAATAGTGCATGTAATATGCTAATAAACATCATAACCTTGTAAAAAAAAAAATAGTAACATCATGTTGCCAAGATAATGATGGAAATTTGACAAAACTAGCAAACAAGAAAATCTTAAGACAAAAATTAATTTTTACAGGATTATCAAACTAACTAGAAATTATATAGTAATATTCGAGTTTTTCTGAAGTTCTTTTAAAACTACATCTTTGAAAACTTTTTCTGAAAATAAAGAATTTCTTTAAACCGAATTTTGCTAACTATTCATGTGATTACATAAGCATGGATGTAATAACTGGCTTCCCAAAGGAATTAATATCTCAAAGTAAAACAGGGACGTGGAGAAAAAGTGGCATCACAACAATTTCATCTTCATCCCATAATTTGACAGGGATGGTAAGTAGTGCCGGGCCTTTCACGGTTCAGAGAGAGAGAGACCCTTCCTGGTCCAAAATAATCCAATCATAAATTATTGAGAGAGAGAGAGAGAGAGAGAGGGAGATCATGTGGTGAAGACCCTATGCCATACCATTACTGCACTCTTCATTTATATTCCTCCGGGCACAAAACCCAACCGAGGGCTACTGTAGGATCCCAAAGTTTCTAGATGTATTCTCTTCAATATAGTGGTAAGGAAAAATTTATATGCTTTTATATATTTCCCCTTATCCAACCGTTCAATTTGATTAGAGGGCTACGATGGCCTCAATCATAATGTGATATCTCTATATTATTTTATTTTTAATTTTTTTCTATCAAATATTTGGACACCAAATTTTAACGTTCAATTCTCTATTAAACATTCATATCTAAAAAATATAAAAAACTTGTTCTCAACAAAATAAAATGACCAAAATACCCATAAAAGATTTGAGAGGTATTTTGGACATTATACTTTATAAAAAAATATTTTTTCTACGTGCACCCAATGAGATGATGACACATACCAAATTTCATATTCATACAATTTGTATAAAAAATTAAAAATGAAATACTCCGAAGTGTCAAATTTAAGATTGAACAGTGAGTGGCTCACTTGATCAAAATTTGACAGTTGGATGATAGGGGAAAGTATAAAAGATGTAGGGGAAGTATAAAAAACTTTTCCTTATCAAAATACGTGTTAGAGATTAACTATTGGAAAAAGTTCATATAAAATACGTGTTAGAGGTTAACTATTGGAAAAAGTTCATATAAGATTTCAACCTTTTAAATGTAGAATTACAGATGCACCTCAAAAGTCCATCGGAAAAGATTATTTTAATGTTGAAAAACCTTTGATTAATCATCTCAATATCGAGAAATATGAATTTGAAAAAAAAAAAAAAGAATTTTGAATGTCAGAAATAATGCATCTTGCAACACATTATCTAGATAGTCCATTTTCAGAATTTTCATATATTTATAGTTCTATTGGATTTTAACTATTTTTAGATTTTAAAATTTTATAGTAAGATATGAAAATAGATTTTGAGATAATTATAATAATTTTGTATACCAAAATTACATGCTGTGATAAAATTTAGAAGTGCGTGGTAATTGGATTGTTTAAGGTCGCAACCTTATAAAAACCAAACCCTTAACTATTTAACATTCTACATATTTGCAACTATTCCGTCACGTACTTTTTTACGGGTATTCGGATGAATAATTTGATAAATTTCCAAAAAATATCAAACTAACTCTCTTAGCGTGGAAAAAGAACGTCCTAAACAAGAACATAGATGGTCCGAAATTTGAACCATGAAAGCTAATTATGAAAGAACTCAAAATCCCTTTTTTTTTTTAATCATCATGTGATGGTTCTTAAGTAGATCCAACATTTCATACTCGAAAGGCTTCCAAGGGAGGTTTTCACCAAAGGGAGCAAGTAGACAGTATACTCTGGCAGGAGCATATTATACATGTTAATGGTAGGTTGTCATTTCTTAGCATCTTGTCATGTTGTCATTTCATAGCATCTTGTCACAATAAGAACTCCAGATTTTTTTTGAGAATATTACAAGGTGTGTGGATCAAGGGAAGGATATACTTATCTAACATAGTGACATGTAGCAGTCTTTAAATAAACAAAGGACATGGCCAAATTAAATTCAAACAAAGAAGAGTCAAGCTAGATATTTGTCGAGGACTCTAAGCTGCTTCAAGAGTTTCTGGTCAAATTAAAATAAAGGAAAAAGGACACCATTTGCCATAGAAAGTAGAAAACCCATGCAATACAATCAGCATGTGTAAACATTAATGATCAAAATCATAAGGAGTTGAATTTTAAAAGGAAAGAAAAAGGGAAGCGTATATCAGTTTTTACTTTAATTAAAGAGTATAAGAAGTTAAAACGACACACCTATTCAAATGCGGCCTCCTTCAAAACTCCCTTTAGAGATGAAAAAGCTGTTCATGAGTGAGTGGGTGCTAGAGCCGGCTCACTCACCAACGTCGACATTGTAAAATACTCCGGGGCTTATATGGTGTAAATTTTTTTGTCAAAAAATTCACATTTTAGATAAAAAAAATTTCTTTATATTTTCATATTTATCATTATCTTAGCCTAGATCACAAATTGCTAAAATTTTGGATTCAAAATCCAACTTTAGTATTGTAGAAATCCAATTTTAAGATTGGATAAAAATAGTCGGCTGACTCATAGAAAACCCATCCTTTTGGAGATTGGTTTCGGACTTAAAATATCAAGGATCCATAATCTTGACTGTCCTGCTATGAAAAATGATAGTCAGATTTTGAATTTAAAAGTGCGTGATCTTAGATTTTGTTTTTGAATCATTAACCGTTGTTCATTTTAATTATTTGCATATCAATAGATCAACTCTATTTTTTGAGATACAAAATCATGAATCAAAAGCAAAATGCATCTAGAGTGACTTACAATATGTTTTATAACCTAATTGCGGTTCTAAGATGGATATTCGGAAAAAGACTGAATTTGAATATGAACTCATTTTAACTTTTCCTATTAAAAATAAATTGTATATTATCAGAATATTTACTTTAAATAGAAGGTATCAATCAGCCACCATATTTAAAATCAGACAGCCAATTGTATGTCATTGTTCTTATAAAATTTAAAAATATACTTTCTAACTTTGACCCTGGCATATACCAAAGCAAACCAATTTAAACTTTCTTATAAAAAATTCGAAATCTTGAATAAAACCCTGACCATTCTCTCATCCCCTCCACCACAAGAGGTGGGGGTTTACTTACGAACTATAATACTGAATATGAGCTTTAGCACGTGCAAATTGAAAAACAAAAATTCTTTCCAAAAGCATTCAAGTTTTTTTAAAAAAAAAAATAGAAAAAAAGAGAGTAAGAACTCAATGTTAATTGAATAATCTCATCATCATCAAAGAAGTTTTTTCTCAACTAATAGAGATTGGCTATAGAAATCTTAGTGTGCCACTCTGTCCTATTAAGGGCTATGTTCTCAATGAGGCCATAAGTCTCTATATATTTTCTTACAACTTCTAACTATTTTTTTTTGGGCATACCTCTTGACCTTTTTGAGCCTTCCACTTCAACTAACTCGCACCTCTTAACAGATATTGTATTGGGTCTGAATCATATATGGTACACCCACCTATGTCTTTTTTTTTCATCTTGTTGCCGATTAGTGTCACACCTAAATTCTCCTAAATTTATTCTTTAATTGAATAAACATTATCTAAAATAAAAATCCTATGTAGAATAATCGGCTTAAGAAAGAAGAATAGAGCTCATGCTAGTAGACACCAACAAGTTTAATGGCCCTCAGACAAAACAAAAATAAATAAAATAAGAACATGTACATTGCAAGATTATTTATATTCATTACAAGGAGGTCACAATACTCTTAGCCATTATATGTAAACCTTGTGGGCTTAGAGTGTGTTACAATTGACCGAAAATTTTTTTTTGAAACTTTGATTCTAATCAATAATACATCCTAAACTGCTTGATTTTACATCCAATGGCTAAAAATAATTTTGACCTTGTGTGAAAGGTAAATTGTCCATTTGGTTTCAAATCCAAAGGATAAAATTGATTCCGACCTTCTTTTTCAAAAAATAAATAGTCTTATCATAAACTTTTCCTATAAATAATGAGAAACTGTATAGCATGATACTGTAGGATCATAATGTATATTAATTCCATCAGCAAAAGAGATATATTTGGGGATCAAATTCAAAATTTCTTGATGATTATTGTCAAATAGAAATAAGTTTTTAGGTTTTTAATACTTAGATCTTGCCCTCCAAAAATTGGAAATTCCTTATTCAACCTTGAAACATTTTTCCAAGCACATAAAATACTTAATAATATGCTATGAGAAGTTTTTTGTTTTTAAAGTTTTTTTTTTTTTTTTTTGTGGGTAATTCAATTGGGAAGACATGCCCCTACCTATTTTTTTTAAGTAGATTAGAAATTAGATATTTCAAAATATTAGTGGGATGGGTTAGTGGTAGAAATAGAAACCACAACATGATGACTAGATGTGGGCATGCTACGCCCCTTTCCTAAAGTGGTAAGTCATAACCTTTCCTGAAGTGGTAAGTCAGTGGGTATTTGGGCTTCTACCCTTTGATGAAAATGAAGTAAGAAACTTCATCATGGGATTCGACAATACTAATGCAAAGGCGTAAAGCCATTAGTATGCTCAAGAGTTACATCCCAAAATTTAAGTACCTAAAAATATTCCTAAAAGGATTCTTAGGTTGAGACTTACCTAGTAAATGGACAATATGCTCCATAGGAGCAGCATATCCTTTTGCATAAAATATTAATTGCAGCATGATATCAAAGAAGGGATAACAAGGCCACATGGTGATTTACAATATTAAAAGGAAAACTCCTCCTCATGCATTGAAAGGTTCGAAATTTAAGTCAAATGCCTAAAAATCCAAGAAAGGTCCGAAGTTTGAGGAGTCAAATGCTTAAAAATCCAAGAAAGACAGCACGTCCAACACTCGTGTTGCTTATCAAGCCTCCGCAAAGAGGTGTTCAACAACCCAGCAGGGATGAACAGAAACCGGCAGGGTTACTCGGAAACTGCGGCCAGTTATGGTTGTCAACCAAGTTGAGCACCTTAACTTGTTTTTTTTCAAATATATATATATATATATATATATATATATATATATATATATATATAATTTTTTTTTTTTTTTTTAAAAAAAAAAAAAAAAAATAGAAAATTTGTTTATAACTGTTTTGAAAAAGAATGAGAAGTATTTTGACTATAGATACTTATTTTTACTTTTTTTCAAATTTTTTAACATTATTTTTAAAATACCCCTGGGCTCATTGATTTTTCAGATCCATTTTTCATTGGTGTTTTAATCTTATTTGGATTTTATTATTTAATTTTGTTTTAAAGAGTGATTTACATACAGTCCCTAAAATTTTAACAAAAATACAAAATTCTCGGTGGAAATTATGAACGTTAATCTATTTTTTTTCAAAATTGCAACTTGGTTAATTTGAATTTTGATTTTTCTTTTTAATTTTTTTCGTCAGTAGGGAAAAGCCCCAAGATTTTAAGTCATTATCCTACTAACGAAACAAACTAAAAAGAAAAAAAATCAAAATCCAGGTGGATCGTGGGGTAAATTTGAAAGAAATAGTAAAAACAGGTTGACTGACCTTCTTTGTAATTTTAACATATAAGTGGAATTTTTTGTATTTTACCTAAAATTTTAAGTTCTCTAGGTAAATCACACTATTTTAAATGTACTTTTTACCTCTCTTAAGATTTTTCAAAAAAAAAATTTAGGCACAATTGAGAAGATGGGTTTAAATAGTACTGTTGCTCTTGCACTAGTGATAGTGTTGGTGTGTAGCAGCAGCATGTGTTATGGGCATCTGAGCTCAAATTTCTATGACTCATCCTGTCCTAATGCTCTCTCCACCATCCGATCGAAAATCCGGTCTGCGATATCGGCAGAGAGGCGCATGGGTACCTCCCTCATCCGCCTTCATTTCCATGACTGCTTTGTCAATGTAAGTGATGAATTTCAGTTCTTCATATTTCTGTGTGTAAGAGAGAGACGTCCTGTTACGTATCCCAGCAATTACCCAACCGTGACTCTCTCTGTATAATTTTCTGACCTTTAATATATATCGAGTAACTTACATAGGTACCCAAAAGTTTTTTCAAGAATAAGAAATGCTTCATTTATATGTACAAATTATAAAAGAAGGTCAGTCATCGTCCTTTTTTTTTATTTTTCCTAAGTTGTGCATTGTTCTGATTCCATTCTTAGACCAAATTTTATTTGTTTTTGGAGAAAATTATAGATACGTTTAAATTCAATCTACACCCCCAAAACTTTTTGCATCCCACCCTAAATTCCAATATATATATTCTTTTTATGTTTACCCTCAAGTAAAAAAATCTATGAATTTAAGACAACAATACCCTTTCTCTCTCTTTTCTCCTCTATTTTGAGGTCACTTAACGCACACTCTCTTTCTGCTCTTGTTCTCTCTCTCAAAATAAAAACCCATTCTCTGTCTCATTCTCTGGTAATGCGGTGTAACGCCCAGTGTGCTGGACCGTATTGAGTTCTAATAACGTGGTTTGTAATGTGATCCGGCACCTAGTTGTGCCGGACCGCAAAAAAATTTCGGTGCGACTTTCTGCTAGACCACATTACCATCCTTAACTCAAATTTTAACTGGTCCGACACATTGGGTACGGGACCACAAAATCTTAGTCCATAGCTAGAGGGAAAGAGAGAGGGTGCGTAGAGGGAGATAATGAGAAAGATAGAAAATGAGAGAGAGAAAGAGGGAGAATGAGAGAGAGAGAGAGAAAGATGGAAAATGAGAGAAAGAGAGAGGAAGAGAGAATGAGTTTTTACTTTCGGAGAAAAAGTTTATATAAGGATGCAACCTTATAATGTAGAGCTACGAATGTACCTCAAAAATCCATTGGAAAAGGTAGTTTTAATGTTGAAGAATCATTTGATTGATCATCTCGACATCGAGATGTATGACTATGAAAAATAAAAAGATTTTGAGTCCTAAAAAAAAGTGAATTTTACAACATATTTTCTGCACCATCCATTATCAAGATTTTCATATGTTTATAGATCTACTTGATTTTAACCATTTTTAAAATTCAAAATTTTATAATTAGATATAAAAATAAAATTTAAGATAGTCCTAAGAACATTTTACATCAAAATTATATATCATGATAAAATTTGAAAGTGCACCTTATCTCCGCTACGGATAGATTCGTATGCCAACTGCACCCTTAAAACAAGGAAGGAAGCGTTGATGTAGAGAATGAAACATACTAGTATGGTTTAGAGAGAGAAAAATATTATGAGCTAAAGAGAGAATAATCGATGCTGTGTATATAACAGGGATGCGATGCTTCGTTGTTATTGGATGACACGTCTTCATTTAGCAGTGAGAAGAACGCACGTGCGAACAACAACTCAACGAGAGGGTTCGAAGTGATCGACGTCGTTAAATCGGAGGTCAAAAGCATCTGCCCAAGCGTTGTTTCATGCGCTGACATCCTTGTCGTAGCTGCAAGAGACTCTTCAAAAGCCGTAAGTTCTATACAGTTTTTAGAGGGAGATTATTAAAAGGGCAAAGTTTTCTATGCGGCATAAGTTCAATCCTTCTCTTTATCGAACCGTTATGAATGGAGGGCTAAGAGTGTCTCAATCACAATGTCACGTCTTTACGCTATTTTATTTTTACTTTTTTATATAAACTATTTTGACACCAAATTTTGGACATCTATTCTTCTATTAAACTTGCACTAGCGAAAAACATATAAAAAATATTTTCAATAAAACAAAATGACTAAAATACCTCTCAAAGTTTCAAAGGGGTGGTTATTATATTTTATCGAAAAAATATTTAATATTTTTTATAAGTGCGCCCCAATGAGAAGATAGCAAGTACCAAATTTCATATTCATACAATTTGTATAAAAAAAACTAAAAATAAAATACTTTGCTACTTCACATCTAACATCAAATGGTGAGCTCTCTTGTTCAAAATTGGACAGCTGGATGGTAGGGGAAGGATAGAACTTCTATGCTGTAGGAGAAGCATAAAAACCTTTCCCTCCTTAAAATTCTTCCTTTACCTCTCTTCCTCCTAACACCAACATCCTCAGCCCCAAAATCAATGGACAAAAACCACAAA
Source organism: Amborella trichopoda (assembly GCF_054954075.1). Lineage (NCBI taxonomy): Eukaryota > Viridiplantae > Streptophyta > Magnoliopsida > Amborellales > Amborellaceae > Amborella > Amborella trichopoda. The sequence continues at coordinate 3,753,790 of NC_142344.1, forward strand.
AATAATCTACAGATGGGAGGACCTCTCTTCCTCCTAACACCAACATCCTCAGTCCCAAAATCAATTGACAAAAACCACAAAAATAATCTACAGATGGGAGGACCTCTCTTCCTCCTAACACCAACATCCTCGGTCCTTTAATGCCTTTTATCGTTTTGGAAAAGAATGAGAAGTATTTTGGCTATAAATACTTATTTTTATGTTTTTTCAAATTTTTTAACATTATTTTTAAAATACCCTTGGGCTCCTTGATTTTTCAGATCCATTTTTCATTGGTGTTTTAATCTCATTTGGATGTATTTTATTATTTAATTATGTTTTAAAGAGTGATTTACATGCAATCCCTAAAATTTTAACTAAAATACAAAATTCTCGGTGGAAATTATGAACGTTAATCTATTTTCTTTTCAAAATTGCCACTTGGTTAATTTGAATCTTGATTTTGCTTTTTAATTTTTTTCGTCAGTAGGGAAGAGCCCCAAGCTTTTAAGTCATTAACCTACTAACGAAAAAAACTAAAAAGAAAAGAAATCAAAATTTGGGTGGATCGAGGGATAAATTCGAAAGAAATAGAAAAAACAGGTTGACCGACCTTCTTTGTCTGAACATATAAGTAGAATTTTTTGTATTTTACCTAAAATTTTAAGTTTTCTAAGTAAATCACACTATTTTAAATATACTTTTTACCTCTCTAAAGATTTTTCAGAAAAAAAATGTAACTTTTATTTAACAATCGAGACGGGCAAGTTACCAGGACTGGTTCCAATTTCCTCAGAGCCCCACCAAAGCAAGGTTCCGAAGCGGGTTCCTGCAATCGAACACTGGTCTCATAGTCGTAATCGTAGAGAGAAAGAAACGGTCGTAGACGGCGTCACATGCACCGAGTCGCCTCTCACTAATAAAGGCCTTATCATTTCATTACTTTTCTCTCTATAAATACACAGTTCTCCAAATCATACAATGGGCAACAATATCATTCAGGCTTATTCCCACTCTCACTTTCTCTCTCTAAAGCCTCCTTTTGTCCCTTTCTTTCTCTACAAATTTGTAGCTACTCCTTTGGACAGTTCTGTTTAGGCACAATTGAGAAGATGGGTTTAAATAGTACTGCTGCTCTTGCACTAGTGATAGTGTTGGTGTGTAGCAGCAGCATGTGTTATGGGCACCTGAGCTCCAATTTCTATCACTCATCGTGTCCTCATGCTCTCTCCACCATCCGATCGAAAATCCGGTCTGCGATATCAGCAGAGAGGCGCATGGGTGCCTCCCTCATCCGCCTTCATTTCCATGACTGCTTTGTCAATGTAAGTGATGAATTTCAGTTCTTCATATTTGTGAGTGTAAGAGAGAGAGACGTCCTGTTACGTATCCCAGCAATTACCCAACCGTGACTCTCTCTTTATACTTTTCTGACCTTTAATATATATCGAGTAACTTACATAGGGACCCAAAATTTTTTTCTAGAATAAGAAATGCTTCATTTATATGTACAAATTATAAAAGAAGGTCAGTCAACGTCCGTTTTGTTTTCATTTTTCCTAAGTTGTGCATTGTGCTGCTTCCATTCTTAGACCGAATTTTATTTGTTTTTGGAGAAAATTATAGATACGCTTAAATTCAACTTTTTAGACATTTACACCCCCAAAACTTTTTGCATCCCACCCTAAATTTCAATATATATATTCTTTTTATGTTTACCCTCAAGTAAAAAAGTCTATGAATTTAAAGACAACAATACCCTTTCTCTCTTTTTTCTCCTCTATTTTGAGATCACTTAACACACTCTCTTTCTGCTCATATTCTCTCTCCCAAAATAAAAACCCAATCTCTCTCTCATTCTCTGGTAATGCGGTGTAAGACCCAGTGTGCTGGACCGTATTGAGGTCTAATAACGTGGCTTGTAATGTGATCTGGCACCTAGTGTGTCAGACCGGTTAGAATTTGAGTTAAGGCTGATAATGTGGTCCGGTACACTTTGTGCCGGACCGTAAAAAATTTCGATGCGGCTTTCTGCTAGACCGCATTTTCAGCCTTAACTCAAATTTTAACCGGTTCGACACATTGGGTGCGGGACCACAAAATCTTAGTCCATAGCTAGAGAGAGAAAGAGAGACGGTGGGTTGAGGGAGAGAATGAGAAAGATAGAAAATGAGAGAGAGAAAGAGGGAGAATGAGAGAGAGAGAGAGAGAGAGAGAAAGATGGAAAATGAGAGAAAAAGAGAGGAAGAGAGAATGAGTTTTTACTTTCGGGGAAAAAGTTTAGATAATGACACAACCTTATAATGTAGAGCTACGGATGTACCTCAAAAATCCATTGGAAAAGGTAGTTTTAATGTTTAAAAATATTTTGATTGATCATCTCGATATCGAGATATATGACTATGAAAAATAAAAAGATTTTAAGTCCTAAAAAATAGCGCATTTTACAACATATTATCTACAACATCCATATTCAAGATTTTTATATGTTTATAGATCTACTTGATTTTAACCATTTTTAAAATTCAAAATTTTATAATTAGATATAAAAATAGATTTTAAGATAATCCGAAGAACATTTTTCATCAAAATTATATACCATGATAAAATTTGAATGTGCACCTTACCTCTACCGCTACGGATGCATCTGTATGCCAACTGCACCCTTAAAACAAGGAAGGAAGCGTTGATGCAGAGAATGAAACCTACTAGTATGGTTTAGAGAGAGAAAAGAGAAAATAATCGATGTTGTGTATATAACAGGGATGCGATGCTTCGTTGTTATTGGATGACACGTCTTCATTTAGCAGTGAGAAGAACGCACGTGCGAACAACAACTCAACGAGAGGGTTCGAAGTGATCGACGCCGTTAAATCAGAGGTGGAAAGCATCTGCCCAGGCGTTGTTTCATGCGCTGACATCCTTGCCGTAGCTGCAAGAGACTCTTCAAAAGCCGTAAGTTCTATACAGTTTTTAGAGGGAGATTCTTAGAAGGGCAAAGTTTTCTATGTTTCCCCTGCAGCATAAGTTCAATCTTTCTCTTTATCGAACCGTTCTGAATGGAGGGCTAAGAGTGTCTCCATCACAATGTCGCGTCTCTACACTATTTTATTTTTACTTTTTTTATAAACTATTTTGACACCAAATTTTGGACATCTATTCCTCTATTAAATTCACACTAGCAAAAAATATATAAAAAATATTTTCAATAAAACAAAAGGACTAAAATACCTCTCAAAGTTTCAAAGGGGTGGTCATTATATTTTTTCGAAAAAATATTTAGTATTTTTTATAGGTGTGCCCCAATGAGAAGATAGCAAGTACCAAATTTCATATTCATACAATTTGTATAAAAAAATCCAAAAATAAAATACTTTGCTACTTCACATCTAACATCAAATAGTGAGCTCCCTTGTACAAAATTGGACAGCTGGATGATAGAGGAAGGATAGAACTTCTATGCTATAGGAGAAGCATAAAAACCTTTCCCTCCTTAAAATTCTTCCTTTACCTCTCTTCCTCCTAACACCAACATCCTCAGTCCCAAAATCAATCGACAAAAACCACAAAAATAAACTACAGATGGGAGGACCAACATGGACAGTGAAACTAGGCAGGAGGAATTCAGCCACCGCAAGCGAGACCGACGCGAACGACAACCTCCCAAGCTTCACAGATGACCTCAAAGAGCTCATCTCACTCTTCTCCCGGAAGGGCCTCGAAACTGAGGACCTTGTCGCGCTCTCTGGTGCTCACACCATAGGCCAAGCCCAGTGTTTCACTTTCAGAGATAGAATCCACAACGAAGACAACATCGACTCCAGTTTCGCGAGCACAAGACAGAGAAGCTGCCCAACATCTGGTAGTAACACCAACTTGGCTCCTCTGGACAAAGTCACTCCAAATAGCTTTGATAAAGCTACTTCAAGAACTTGGTTCAATTGAAGGGCTTGCTCCACTCTGATCAAGTGTTGTTCAATAATGACTCAACTGATAGTTTGGTAAGAACGTATAGCAACAGTAGGAGCACTTTCTTTGCGGATTTTGCCTCAGCTATGGTGAAGATGGGAGACATTGAGCCTCTCACTGGTTCTTCAGGGCAGATTAGGACTAACTGATATGATTGCAGACCCTTTAACAAAGGGATTGAGTGCAGAAATATTATCAAAGCATGTAGCTTTGTTGGGACCTAAAAATATTTAAGTCAGGAACTCCCAAATGGGATATTTTTTGATGTCTTAGTCATGAGAGGAAAAACTGCATTAGTGTAAAAAACCATGACATGACTTTAGATATTTTTTGTTATGAGAAGTATAACCGCACTTGTGTAAAAGCCTCATGACAAAAATATGCACATAAATATTAAAATAATTAAGTGGTAAAGACTTTATGATATTTCAATATATCTGGCCCTCATGGCCAAGTGGGAGATATTGATATGTGTGTGTGGCCATGAGGCCTTTAAACGTGCAAAATTTCTCTCTCTTATAATTTAATGCTTATCACTAAAAAAGGAAGGCTTCTTAGAGAGAGAAAGTGTCGTTATCTAATGGCTAGAAATTAACCACCCACTTCCTAGGATTACAGGGCTACGTTTTCTCAAAGATTTCATAAGGAAGCCGAACGTTGAAGAACGGCTTCCTCCATCCCTCTTTAAGAAGGGTTTCATGGCCATGGAAAGGTACATAGAAATTTACAAAGTTCTCACAGTTCTGGTAAAAGCCTGATCTTTGCGATCGATAGTCTCAAGACATTGTCTCTAATTCTAGGAGTGGGTCCATCCCTTTCCTCAAGTTTTTCAACAATAAAGAGAGGAGTTTGAAGGGTCTCACAAGAGAGTGAAAAACAGAGTTTTAAAGAGAAACCTGGGCAATGTTCAGCGTATCCCAAGAACGAGAATTTCATACGCAAATCTATGTCTTATCCACAAATACCAAACACCAAGACAAGGAAATTTTCTAGAGTGAGAAAATATCTGAGGATGAAGATTTGTCTCTTTGAATGCAAATTCGATCTAGAGAGAGAAAATGTGAACACAAGATGATATAGAGTGATAAAAATCAAGCAAAATGAAAAAAGAGAAAGAAATCCAGCAAATTAAGAGAGACAAAATCCAGGAAATCAAGAGAGACCAGGTTCACTGTGACAAAAGAGAGAGAAGGGAGAGCGACCAAGATGCAGAGGGCAGAGCTTCTCAATCGGATGATAGAGACAGTAGATCCATAAGCGGTGCAGTCAGCAGATCCAACTGATGGCAGAGTTTTGTAGGGTGGCAAGTTTAGATGTGGTTTTAGAATTAAGATAATCAGAGATTCAAATCAGGTTTCAGGGGAGAAAGAAGAAGGGGCAGAGCAGGAGAGAAAGAAAGAGGGGCCGAATGAATTTTTTTTTTTTTTTAAAGTTGCAGAGAGATAATGGCGGAGATTTTAGAGAGAGAAAGATAGAAACGGAGAGAATGAACAGAGAGAAAATATGGGACACCTTTGATGGCCCTGAATCACGTCTCCAGGCTTTGCAGATCTATTGATATATAAACTTGATATTATTTTTATTGATATATAAACTTGATTTATAGTGGTGAATTTATACATGAAAGTACAGTTAATGGTTTCTATAACTTCACAGTTTCTATAACTGTTCATAGCTAAATCCTTAGTTCTCCACGATTCAATCAAAATTTAAGCTGCTTCTTCAATTTGACATTCATTGTACTGTGTTGCTCTACTGTTTTCTTTTATTTGATTTTACTCTTCATACATAGTGGTACAAGTGGTAACAATGATGAGAACTTCAAATCCCAATTCTTCTGCGAAAACATAACCAAAGAAAAGAATTGGTTATATAAGAAATGTGACAAATGCTTTTCCTGTTGTAGGTTCTCCGCATATCCCTAAACCGCCTGATTCTACCTCCACGGGCCAAAAATAATTTTTTTATCATGTGTGAAAGTTAAATTGTCCATCTGGTTCCAAATCCAAAAGGCCAAAAATGATTCTGACCTTCTTCAAAAAATAAATGACTTTTTCTTATAAATAAAAGAGAACGTATATAGCATGATACCGCATGATCATAATATATATTAATCACATCAGCAAAATAGATATATTGGGGAATTTTTATTCAGATTTCTGGGATCCAACTCAGAAGATGATTATTTTCAAATAAAAAATAATTTTTCAGGTTTTCAAATCTTAGATCTAGCCCTCTAAAAATTGGACATTCCTTATTCAATCTTGGAACAGTGTTACTTGAAGCGCATGAAATATGCAATAATGTGCTATCTGAAAGAAAAAAGTTATGTTGGAAGTTTGTTTGCTACGCTCAAGCTACATCCCCCAAATTTAAGAACCTAAAAATATTCCTAGCCTTAGATTTATTTAAGAAAATAAGTGAACAATATGCTCATGCGGGAGCAGCATATCATTTTGCATACAATTTCGCAGACAGCATGATATTCAATAAGGGTTCATAATTAGGCCCTCCTCATTGAGGAAGTTCGTATCGAGAGCCGAGGCTCTAAACAATCAAATTAGAACCTATCTAATAAATTTTATGAGAAGAGGTTGTTCAAATATCTTTAAATTGGCCATCTCAACGTCAAGATGCATGGACTTTGAAAAAATAGATTTCAAGTTTTAAAAATAATGTATTTTGTAATACATTTTTAGACCGTCAATTTTTAAGATTTTTGAGTTTTCATAGATACCTATATTATTTTCTAAACATTAAATTTTATAATCAAAAATAAAAATATATTTTAAAGCTATCATAAATATTTTCAATATTGAAACCATATTTTTCGATGCTATTTGAGGGTGCGTTTTACTTTGATTGTTTTAGAGCCTCCGCTCTGCCCAAAACCACACCCTTCAGCGAAAGGTTTGAAGTTTAAAGAGTCGAATACTTAAAAAACCAAGAAATAGGCCACGTCCAACACTCTCATCTGGCTTACTCGTAATTGTAGAGAGAGAAACAGTCATAGTTGTAGACAGAGAAACAGTCGTAGTTGGCGTCCATGCAACTAGCCGCCGCTCAGTAACATTTCACAATTTCCCTGAACCACGTCAAGACCCCGCCTCACTCTCTCTATAAATACATCTCTCCAAATCATACAATGAGCAACAATAATTCTTCAGGGCAGATAAGGACTAATTGTGGGGTACCTAACTGAAATGATTGATGCCAAAGTGCCCTAAATACTTAAATGGTGTTTGGCTTTTATGTTGATCCGAGTGCAAGTGTAGTATATGTCATTCTCGATTGTGGAATTGAAGTTTGTATTCATGCAGACATGCCTTTTTGCTTAGATATGTAGGGAACGGGGGCGGGGGATCAAGTACCGGACAGCAAAAAGTACAGATTGATAGGGGACAACTGTCAAGTACCGGACAGCAAAAAGTACTTTACTGAGGGGAAAAAAAAGTATTTCACTGAGGGGAAAAAAATCTGTGAGAAAAAGGATTGGTGCTTGTAATTTCGAGTAAATGACATTCCATTTAGTAATTTACCCTTCCAAAAAGTGTCGGTACATAATTTTCTCTATTTTTTAATGTAATTTCAACGGTTGATATTTAATTTTAAAAATTCCATCGAACATTAATTATGAAGTACTTTCAACTTTTCCGTCCTTTCCAAAAAGGTCATTTTAAGGAAGCATGAGGTTTCTATAAGGCCTAGGTTCTATGGAAAGCAAAAAATTTATATAGAGTTGAGGCTCTAATCGTTCAAATTAAAGCCCACCTTAATAATGTATCTAGAAAAAGTTGTTTTGATGCCCAAATATCTTCAAATTGATCATCTCAAATTCAAGATGCATGAATATGAGTAAAAAATGGATTTCAAGTTTTGAAATAGTGCATCTTATAACACAATTTTTTACCGTCAATTTTTAATATTTTCAAATTTTCATAGATCTACTCAATCTACACGATTTATTAATCTTTAAATTTCATAAATAAAGATGAAAATATATTTTATGCCTATCTGAAAGATTTCCAATATTGAAACCTTGACGTTGTCTAAAGCTGAGCTTTACTTTGATTGTTTAGAGCCTCGGCTCTATATAAACCGCACCCTTATGAAAATAAGATGAAGCCTTACCTCAAATCCTTGTCTGGAATGTTCTTTTGGCAAAGAAAATCTCCATAATAGCTCTAAAATCAATTTCCAATACCAACAATAAAATTTCAAACTAAAAAATAAACAGATCTTGTGGATTTGTGGACTCTTGTTTTTAGGGCGAAATAGACGGTCTAGATATTTTATTGTAATACACACTACTTTTAGAGCTTCAAAACCTAATTTCTTTTCACAGCCATAACGTTCAAGTCGAGATTATCTATATAAAGGTTGTTCGACACTTGAATTGTAATTTTGGATGAGTTATGACGTGAGGATTTACTTACTTTTGATAGGGCTGCAGCCCTATCAAACCATACTCCCTTAAGAAAACCACATGAAAGCTTTGGTTCGACTTTTATAAAGGATTTGTATGATCCAGCAGGAACAAAATATACATTTGCCCTAACAAGGGGTATATTTAGGGACCCGAAAACTTGACCTACTTGACATAGGAACCGACTTAGAAATGAATAAAACTTCAAGAGCAATTTACGTACGGACCATTGAAAAAAAAAAAAAGGAAACTACCAATTGCTCCTCTTATAGTCGGAAATTACAAAGAAATTCGGTCAATCAACGATATATTTTTCCCTAAAATTGTCCTCGGTCCGAAAATGGCATCCATCCTCAAATCGAATTGAATTTTTTTATTTATTTTTGTTAGTTTTTCTTTAGTAGGACTGTACCCAAAGTTTTAGGAGCAGTATGGGGATCTCTGACCGGCCCCTGGACTGAGTAAAGCTTAATTTTAGAGTGATCCAAGGTCCCCATCCTCAGACCATTCCTTCTTCTTTTTTTTTTCAAAAAAATAGTAGAATGAGAACCGGAGCCTACTCATTATTTTTAAAAAACTAGCGGTCCGAGAATGAAAACCTCGGACCGCTCCTTTTCTTTCCAGTGATGATCCTATTGGAGTCTCTATTCAGCTCCCAATTTTTGAACCGTTATTTATCTCAAAAAATAATGATAGATCCAAGGATGGGGACTTCGGAGGCCCTAAAACTGAGATCTGCTGAGTCCAACGAGCGGTCTGAAGTCCCCATCCTCGAACTGCTGTTTTTTAAAAAATAAAAATAAAAAAAAAGTAAAGATCGGTCCGATGATTCTAACCTCAGACTATCGAGGCACTGCCCCTAAAACTTGGGGGCACTACCTTATTAAAGATAAAACTAAAAAAATTATATAATCAATTTCGATTTAAGCGGAACATTTCATATTTTCCCTATTTTTTTGGAGATTCGTACGTAAATTGCTCAAACTACAACAATCACTTTGGAACTTCATGCAAATTCGCCCTAGGTTTGCGCATAGTCTGACTAAAAGTGGATGTTTAGATACAAAAAACATTTGTTAAAGAAAATTCATCAAAAAGCACGATGATGATAAACTTCCTCCCATTCACCACGTTTCTAGGGCGCCATTATCTCCTTGTAGTTTTAAAGTGTGTTGAACGTTTTTTTCTTCTCTATGTCGGTCGCTAGATTGAGAATATCATGTCCTAGCAACTTGATATCCTAGAAATACTTCTAACTAGGGTTTTGTATAAGGGAGCAAATGTACATTTTGTTTCTGCAAGTGCATAGTGATTTTTGTCATGAAGGTCACTGGTTCTAGTACTGCTTAAATTTGACATGAGGGGCGAGATTGAAAAGTGGCCATGATCAATGTCTTTTGATTGAATTTTTCAAGTTTAATATATTTAAATAATGATTTTTTCTTAAAAATAAGATAGTAAAATGCTAATCTCTGAAATAATTTTTGATGAATTTTCCAAAAATTATAAAATTCTTGAACTTTTCCAATATAAGATAGAGAATTGAAAGATAAGGTTTTAACTAATCAGGTGCAACTGGGACTTTGGTGTCGGGCACTTTACAGTTGAACTGTCTAAACTCTAGCAGTTTTTCTTAAATTGTTGCCAAATTACCATAAAATTTATAATCTTTCTTCTGCTCCAAGAATCAAGTGATTTCAATATTTCATTAGCGTGCATTTTGTACGCGTGAAAATACTTTAACTGAAGGTTTGCCAATGGGTATAAAAAAAAAAGCCGGCTAATTGGTTTAAAAAAACTCCACACCTAATCACGTGATGGAGTGTTTTCATATGAAAATACTTTCATAAAAATATTTTTACACGTACCAAACGTACCTTAGGGAAATATTGCTATGATACAACAAATCACATAATTGAAAAATGCATGTATGTGATTGTGCACACACCGTGCTGAGCAGTCTAAATCATCTGAAATTTCTTCAAGAAGCCATTATTTGAGATTTGATATCACCCTCACTGTTCCAAAGAAAAAAGATTCGATACCACCTTTCTTTTACTTGAATTAAAATAACAAAAAAACAAAAACAAAAAAAACAAAAAACGTGGTATGTCGGTGGAGATTTGCGACCCTATCGTTTGGTGAGAATGAAATCAGAGGGCTAAAGTGGTATGTCAGCAGGGATTTGCACCCCTATAGGAGTCAGAGGGCTAGCACCCCTACCGGAGTCAGAGGGCTAAAGTCAGAGGGCCCCTTCCTTTTATTTCAGTTAAAAAAACAAAAAACGTAGTATGTGAGTGGGGATTTGCACCCCTACCATTTGGTGAGAATGGAGTCAGAGGGCTAAAGTGGTATGTCAGTGGGGATTTGCGCCCCTATTGGAGTAAGAGGGTTAACATCCCTACCGGAGTCAGAAGGCTAAAGTGGTATGTCAGTGGGGATTTGGGCCCCTACCATTTGGTAAGAATGGAATCAGAGGGCTGAAGTGGTATGTTAGTGGGGATTTGGGCCCCTACCGTAATGGCGTCAGAGGGGTCAAGTGGTAAAGTCAATGGGAAATTGGGCTCCGTGATAATGGCGTCAGATACCTCATCACGGGGCTCGGCAATACTACCGCCAAAGCCCTATGCCGATTTGGGCCCCTACCCTTTGGTAAGAATGGAGTCAGAGACCTCACCATAAGACTTAACAATACTACCATCAAAACCCGATGCCATTCAATATCACCTTCCATACCCGCTATTAACTTATCCAAATATAAAAATGTGTAACATTTGATTTTGTTAAAACTTCTGGTGATATGATTCTACTACATCTTGTACTAGAAATACGCATGTCGTCAAATTCAAAGGGAGTAAAATGGTCTGTATGAAACCGTAGCATACGTTTAATTATCACAAAACCCGAGGTTGGATTCCTATACTTAATTACCCCGAATTACCTTGAGAATCCTAGATTCATCCCCGAACCCTAGGTCAATAGTTCAATAGTCCCTAAATCCTCGGTTCTCCACGATTCAACTTTGACATTTATTTTATTTTATTTTTTTGTACTTTGTGCTTTTATTTGATTTTAATCTTCTTATATTGGAATGGACGGAAGGCTAGGTGGCTAGGATGGTGGGATACCAATGCATGACGTCATGAGTTTCATTTCTATTACATGTAAGGGACCCCTTCTGCGTTGAACTACCAAAAAAAAACATGGATAAGGGTACCCCTTTCCTACTGAACTACCAAAAAAATAAAAAATCTTCTTATATATGTTTTTAATTTAGGAAACAAATTATAGAAAATATCAAGCTTACATTGTATTCACACCTAGAAAATCTATTAGAAAAGGTTGTTTTGATTCCAAAAAACCATCCATTTGATCCTTTAAACTAAAGTACGGACATTTAAAAATAAAATAAAAAGGACCAAATTTCAAGTTAGAAATAATGAATATTTGAAACGCATTATGTGGACCATCCATTTCTAACATTTTCAAATATTTATAGATCAACTTCTTTTGCAACATTTTTTAGGTTTTTATTTTATAATTAGGGGTAACAGTAGATTTTTAGACAAATGCAAGGGTTTCATGTGCCCAAAATTCATCTTTCAGCACTATTTGGAGGTATACCTTACTTTGATTGTTTAATATTAACACGTTACACAAACTGGCACAATAAAATACAAAAACATAATTTTATTTAAGTTTTAGGCGAGGCCAATGTAGATCTCAATACATTGAGGAGAGATCGCAAGATTTTCCCTTGTTAATTGTATCTGATTATGACCATAATTTCAAAAAACTGCCTTCTCTCATGGTCAATATATTCAATACAATATTTACCTTAGCACAATAAATTTGAGAAAAGAAGTCCCCAAATTTCTTTCCTAGATTTACGAATAAACACTTAAGAAAAAGTAAACAAGGCTATTACTTTGATATGATTATTAGCACGTGCAAACACAGCCTTAAGTTTCTTTGACTCTTAAATATCTACGATGCCATGAATTTTGAAGTATGATAATGGATTTTCCAGTAAATAACACTTGCTAACTAAACTTTTCCTAACGTTTCCATCCAAACTCGAAACAAAATGCTTCTCAGTTCGTTGAAAAGCTTATCAAAAGATTAAAATTGCCAATATAATGTTTTTAGATGTAATTGAGTTGGAAGGCCAACAACGTAGAGGTCTATCAGTAAATGCATATAAAGAAAAAAACACGACAAATGTGTGATAAATGCATCCAAAACTGATGATCAGATATATGTTCTTATCAATTTGGTTGAACTCTGTGATCGAGTTTTAAACCACCACCCACTATACGAACTAGCGATCCTGATCGGCCAGATCAGCTATCTATATCGGCCAAACCAGTGAAATTTGGTTTGAGAAAAATGGAAGAATAGAAATTGGGAGATTAGGGGATGGGGACCTTCATCGCAGACCCACCAAATTCAATCCAAATCGGCAATTCTAAATCTGGATTACCGGGTTATGAGACATTGTCTAATCTAAACCTAGTTATAGTCTTGCATGGGATTTTCTATACTTGTGGCAAAAAAGGGAAATATCCCACTTTCTATCATTTTGGATTGCAAAAGAACCACGATCTTATGAATAAAACTTATATTCTGCTGTAACAAATGGCAATCACTCACACTCATAAAATTTTGCCAACTTATTGGAAACATATACCAAAACAAATTACGAAAATGATATGTAACACACTTATAATCAATTGAAATAACAGCTTTAACACTTCTCCATGCTTTAGGGTTTTAGTCATCAATCAGTTTAGTTGGGCACTCGGCAATTAGCCCAAATTTGGCCAGAAGAACCAGTGAGAGGCTCAATGTCTCCCATCTTCACCATAGCAGAAGCAAAATCCGTAAAGAAAGTGCTCTGACTGTTGCTGTAAGTTGTGACCAAACCATCAGTGGATCCATTGCTAAATAAAACCTGGTCGCTGTGCAATAGGCCCTTTAAGCTCCACCAAGTTCTTGAAGTAATTGTTATCAAAGTTTCTCGGTGTGACCAAATCAAGAGGGGAAAGTTCATCATCGTCGTCGTCGGTCGGGCAATCGCTTTGGCGTGTGCTCACGAATCCGGAGTCCATGTTGGCCTCATTGTAGATTCTCTCCCTAAATGTGAAGCATTGGGCTTGGCCTATGGTGTGGGCACCAGAGAGAGCAACCATATCTTGTCTGTCAAGGCCTTTGTTAGAGAAGAGAGAGATGAGCTCTTCTAAGTTATCTCTAAATGTAGGGAGGTTATCATTGGCAGCACTTTCGCTTGCAGTGGCTGAATCCCTTCTCCCCAACTTCACTGTCCTTGTTGGTCCACCCATCTACAAAAATATTTGATGTTTTTGTTAGTTATATATTTCATAAAGTAAAGTTGTGGCACATGTGCTAAATTAATAAGAAAAAATGAAGAAAAGAAAGGAATAAGGAGCCCAACTTATAGAAAAAGATAAAGAGAAGAAAAAAAAAAGGAAGCGGAAAGTGGGGGGAGCTCTTCTTCTTCCCTTTTCTTTTCTTTCTTTCTTTTTCTTATTATTTTTCTTTTTCATTTTTTTTTTCTCTTTTTATTTTTTTTTTTTTTTTAAGTAATTCAATGGAGAAGATACCCCTACCCATTGTTTTAGATAGACTACAGAGTTAGTTTTTTTTTTTTACCACCCAGCCCCTATCCTAGAGTGGAGAGCTTTGAGATAATACAATGGATATTTTGACTTGGATTTTGTCAACTAGCATGTTTTGAGTCAGATTTGTCTCAATCATTAGCTCAATCTAACTCGGGACTGATCCGAGTAAGACCGGTGGAGAGATCTCTCCTGAGTCGGAGCTCGATTCTAATTTTTAAAACACTGATTTCGGATAATGGGAAGAGAAAACCTAGGGGCTTTGAAACATTAGAATTGAGCATACCATCATTAGAGTTCAGATTTTCAAATGTTCCTTTCGTTTAGGCTTTAGATTTAGAGTTTAGCCTAAAGTTTTTACAAAGTTGAAACTCACAGCTTCGGATGAGTCTCTTGCTGCAACGGCCAGGATGTCAGCGCACGATACAACACCTGGGCATATGCTCTCTACCTCTGATTTCACCTCATCAATCACTTCGAATCGTCTCGTCGAGTTGTTGTTGGCATGTGAGTTCTTCTCACTGCTAAATGAAGACGTGTCGTCCAATAATAACGAACCATCGCATCCCTATTATATATACATCACACACACTATCAGTGAATAACAATTATGATCTCTTTATACCAAAAATAAATTGTCATTGTATGCATCTCATTCATAAACTACAAATTTCTCTGTTTAAATCAAACTAGACACCATTATTTTTTCTCTCTAAAATCAAGCTAGACCTCTTAACATTTTTTTCTCTATATAAAAAATTCAATACTTCTCTCTCTGCAGGTGAACTAGACTACTAACATTAACGAAGCAGTCATGGAAATGAAGAAAGATGAGAGAAGCGCCCATGCGTCTCTCGTCAGAGATCGCGGATCGAATGGCTGATCTAATGGTGGAGAGAGCCTTGGGGCATGAGGTGTCATAGAAGTTGGAGCTCAGCTGCGCACTACACATGCCACTGATACACACCAACACTATCACTAATGCACCCGTGATACTAACACTAAAACCCATTTCTCCAAAAGAGCCTAGAGAGAGAGATCAGAAGAGCCTAGAGGAAGAGAGGAGAAAATTATTTTGTTGTGCAGTTATGGAGGTGAGATGTATTTATATGGGAATTTTCACTCGAGGTTGGGGGAGAGGAGAAAAAGCAATAGAGGATGAAGCCCACTGTTGGGGCTCAGTCAGTGCAGGTGCACGCCAAATAAGACTGTTTCTCTCTCTACTACCACTAGTGAGCGACTTTTTCATATGATTTTTCATCTCCTTTTATGACTCCTCTCTCTGCAATTGTGCTGGTTTGGAGTTGGACGTGTCTCTTCTTCTGGAGTTATAACCCTTTGAACGGATGGGGTGTCTCCATGTGCGAAGAATATAGAAATGCATCACATTTAACCTTGAGGACAACCGTGTTTAGGCAGAGTGCCTTTGATTCATAAATCAAAGGCACAGTGCCTTTGATTTATGAATTTTTCGTATTAGGTGCCCTCATACTATGCAATTTATGTCATCCAATTAAGGCACATCCCTCGATTTTGTCAGAAGATGTACTTGTAGTTCCATGAATGTTATCATTATTTGAAAATTCATGTTTAACTCTAATTAGGAAATCTAAAATTCTAAAAACAATATAGATCGGGCAAATCTATAAATACTTGAAAATCTTGAAAATAAATGGTTCAAATGACTTCTTACAGGATTCGATACTTTTGGGATTTGAATTTGTTTTTTTATATTCATACATCTCGAGGTCGAGACCAATTCATAGATCTCGAGATCGAGACTATATTCACACATCTCGAAGTCAAGATGATCAATTGAAAGGTTTTCCGACATTGAATCTACTAGATTTTTTAACTTACTTCTACAGTATTAGGTTTATATAAGCTTTCAACCTTAGATAAACTTTTTTCATTCCGAAAACTGGATAGGATATCACATATAACTGCTTCATACAATGTAATAAAATCTAGAAGTCGCCCAATATAGGAGAATGCTAGATAGGCCACTTTCACTCTGTTGCGACAAGTGGGTCAGCTCGAGTCTAGACCCAACCCAACTAGCTCTATGTCAGACGCTGATCCGACCCAAACCCAAGTCAAACCCAATCACCAACTCGGGTCCTCTTCGAGGTTAATAATAGAATTAATATATATTTACACATTTTACACTTATATATACCGGGTCAGGTTGGATCGGGGTGACCCGAACTTGACCTAATAGGATCTAAATTGGACTCAGGCTGAGACCTAGACTTGGTCCCAATCGGATCCCCTAACCGATCCGACCCATTTCCCACCCTTATTTCTCTCCCACTTGGGTGACAAGGGTGTAAATAAGTCGGGTTTGGAACGGGGTCAACCCTGAATCGAACTAGTGGTGACCTAAAGGGTCCGAGGTTGACTTCTACCAATCCCTGTGGGACCGGCCTATGTGTAACATGTGTGCGCGTGTGTGTCTTGACTATATGCTTGTCCGGTCCAAGCTCGACCCAGACCCTGCACACCTCTAGTCGCCCTAGAGGTCCTAAGTAAAACTAGGGTTCTAGTTGTTAAGATCTTTGGGGATATAACGGATATTTACATTAATACAATGTAGAGTATCCCATATGATTCATATAACCACATGTAAATCTACGATCGTATAGGTATTTATCATCATCCAAGTCATAGATAGATAGTGATGGATCAATCACTTCGATTCATATCAGTTTTTGGTGGGTCCCATCTATCTTCATCACTCTCCATCCAGTGATGGCACAATGATGACATCAACGACCATGAAGTTTGTATGGTCCTTACATGGTATATTCATTTCTAAGATAAGGTCTTGGCAAGTTTGTATGGTCCTTACATGGTATATTCTTTATACGGTATATTTGTTTGCAGCTGTTGAAATCAGTACTATCCATCGGCTATCTTTTGGATTTTAAATTTTATCTTGCCAAAGTGTACATGCAATATGGTTGAAAGGCTGTATCGAAACTTTCTATGGGCAGGCATAGTTGGTAAGAAGGGCATCCATCTAGTCAAGTAGAAGAATGTATGTCTTACTATGGAAGAGGGAGGACTTGAGATCCAAGACATCTTCGATTTCAATGTTGTAGGTATGATGAAATTGACATGAAAAATACTCATTAATCCTTCCTCTCTAATTGTACGCTTCTTTAAAAACAAGCATTTTAATAATACATCTATATGGAGAGTTCATAAGAAAAGTTACTCTTTGGAAGAACATCCTTATGGGCCCATCCTTTTTACGCCACAATATCAAATGGACTATGGGGGATATTGACTCGATAATGGGTTTTGATAACTGATCAAGGGCCGGGTCTGAGTAATTGGTAAACCAGCTGGTTCAACCAGTCTAACCAGGCATGTCTCGATCGGTCCAAAAAGTGTTAAAAAATAAAACAAATATTAAAAATTCAAAAAACTTTGAAAAGTATATTTAAAGCATGATTAAACAAAGCATATCCCAATGAAGTTGATATGTAATGAAAATAATGGATTTTAAGAAATTGATTTGTGTCCAAGCGTATTCTTGAAATTTTTCAAGAAAGATGGAAAAACATAAAAATAAATATACCTGACCAAAACACTTTCCAATATTTGCCAAATGATAAAAAACATTAAACAACACACCATAAATAAATCTTATGTTTGAGATTTTATATAATTTTTTAAAAAAATTTAAAATGCTTGGTCGGACAACCAAAACCAGCCAAACCGGATCATTCCAGTTTTACCGGCCGGTTTCAAGTTGGACCAACCAAGTTTGCGAACAGTGGTTTCATCTGACAAACCTATTCAAATGTAATATAGAGTTTTAGGGTAGAAACTTTGATAACCACAATTGTAAATTTGGAAAATAAAATAAATTATTTGAACATCACAAACTAATATTTTATTTTTTTAATTATTTGTAGATCAATTAGCCGATTTCAATTAGTTGGGAAAAATTTTTGACGATGATGAATTATTTGTTGATCAATAAATCAACATTATTTTTTGAGTTGCAAAGTTATAGATCTAAAGCAGAAATACATTTAGAGTGACTCAGTTTATATCATAGATCCTAAATCCGTGAAAAAATAATGTCTATGAATACACAAAAAACGTTTTCCTTAGGGGCCCGTTTGGCTCATTCGATTCATATTTCCAAGAGTCACTTTTTCCTGAAAAAGCTGGGCCAATCGTGTTTGGTTGGTTTAGAATTGATACTTCTATTGGAATTGAGATTTCTATGAGATTCTTGAATGTTCATTTTAAGCTTAAATTTTAAAAATCTTAATTCCACCAAAATAGGTAATTCCACCAAAATAGGTGGAATTGACATTTCATGGAAATGATCCATTTTGCTACTCAAGAACAAAAAAAATATTTAAATTTTAGAGAGAGCAACTATATCAAATTTTAAAGAGAGAAAACATTTTAAAATTTTAGAAAGTGAAACTATATCAAACTTTAGAGAGAGAAAGTATACGGAATTCTTTAGAGAGAGAAAATATACAAATTTTTTTAGAGAGAGAAATGATCATAAAATTTTTAGGAAGAGCAACTATCTCAAATTTAAAATTATAGAGAGACCATATTAAAATTTATAGAGAGAAACTATCTCAAATCTTAAATTTTAGAGAAAGAAAGTATCTTAAAATTATAGAGAGATAAACTACATTAAATTTTAGAGAGACTAACTACTACAAAATTTTTAGAGAGAAATATCTCAAAACATTTAGAGAGAGAAATTATCTCAATTTTTAAGTTTTAGAGAGAGCATACTAAAATTTTAGATATTAGAAATTACATCAAATTTTAGATAGAGAAACTACCAGAAAATTTTTAGAGACAGAAACTATCTCAAATTTTAAGTTTTAAAGAGAGAAAATATCTTAAAACTTTAGAGAGAAAAACTCTATCAAATTTTAGATAGATAGTGTACTTGACATATTTAAAGAGAGAAACTATTTAAAAAATTTAGATAAACTATCTCAAATTTTAAGTTTTAGAGAGAGAAAGTATATGAAAATTTTAGAGAGAGAAACTGCTTGAAATTTTTAGAGACAGAAACTATAATTTTTAGAGAGAGAAACTATCTCAAATTCTAAGTTTTAGACATAGAAAATATCTTAAAACTTTAGTGAGAGAAACCATATCAAATTGTAAATGGAGAAAGTACCTAAAATTTTTAGAGAGATAAACTATTTGAAAAACTTTAGATAGAGAAACTATTTCAAATTTTAAGTTTTAGAAAGAGAAAGTATATTAAAATTTTAGAGAGAGAAACTACTTAAAAATTTTAGATAGAGAAACTATCTCAAAATTTAAGTTTTAGAGAGAGAAAGAATCTTAAAATTTTAAAGAGAGTAACTATATCAAAATTTAGAGTGAGAAAGTACCTAAAATTTCTTAGAGAGAGAAAGTATCTTCAAATTTTTAGAAATGAACTATCTCAAATTTAAAGTTTTAGATAGAGAAAGCACCTTAAAATTTTTGGGAGAGAAACGATATCCTATTTTAGAGAGATAAACTATCTTAAATTGTTTAGAGAGAGAAAATATCTCAAATTTTAAGTTTTAGAGAGACACAATATTTCAAGATTTTAGAGAGAGGGAAAGTGTATTAACTATTAGAGATAGAAAGTTTATCAAATTTTTAGAGAGGGAAACTATTTCAAAAATTTTAGAGAGAAACTATTTCAAATTTTAAAATTTTGAAAGAGAGTGTATTAAAATTTTAGAGAGAAAAATAACCCAAACAATCCAAATAAAAAATTTGTATTACTTTGATTGCTACTAGATGAGGATGAGATCCAAACAGCATATACCATATTCCTAGAAATGTCAATTGGAGTGAATCTCAATTCCAATATTGACTTTTATGAGGATTGAAAAATCCAGATCCAAAGGGGCCCACAATTTGATGAAACGATGATGGTAAGGTGACCTACATTTGCCTCAAAACTATAATTAATTTGTGCATATGAGAACTGAAGGCACACACCACTGGTGTGTATTGTGAACCACGCTTCAGATGTGTATCGTATACCTTACCTATACATGATTCTTGTTTTCTTTTTTCTTATGGAAGGTACTTCAGCTATTTCGAGCTTCGGAGGACGCATATGGTTTTTAATGTATCAAAAAAAAAAAAAAAAAAAAAAAAAAAAAAAAAAAAAAAAAAAAAAAAAAAAAAAAAAAAAAAAAAAGAAAGAGGACGTGTGCATGGTGGGAGTGGAGCGTGTAACGTAATCCGCCCCCTTAGCCCCAACCCCATTCTCAATAATGATCGAAGTAAGTTTCTATTATGTTTCTAGAAAGGGGGTCCGCCGTTGTAGGAAGAGAGGGGTCACCATAAGGCTGAGGATCTACGGCAAAAAGTAAAGTCACGCTTCAAAACTCTAGGACAAATGACACTCTAGAGATGGAAATCTCTACAAAGGCCTGAAAGCCTATTTTCGATCATGGTTATGAAATTGAAGCTTCAAATATGGTGTAGATCTCGCAATTTATGCAAACACTTGAAAATAAATGGTCTTGATGATATATTAAAAGATGGAATTGTCTTTTATCATTTGTACATGAAAGTCACAGTCATTCTTGTCCCTTAAATTTCAAAATGGGTAGATGTAAAAGTGTCATTGAATAGACACAAAGTTCAAAAAAAAATAAATCATACTTAGTAAGTCACCTCAAGCTATGTAATTTGACATCTAATGAGTGGAAATGTTTACGACTCCCATGTAAAAAATATAAAGGGTGCGATTTGTGTAGAGCCAAGGCTCTAAACAATTAAAGCAAATCCCACTTTCAAATAGTATTAAGAAATATGCTTTCAATACTGGAAATCTTTGTAATAAGCCTTAAATATATTTTAATCTCTAATTATAAAATTTAAAGCTTCAAAAATACTGTAGATCGAGCATATCTATGAAAACTTGAAAATCTTGAAAATTGACAATCCAAAAATACGTTACAAGATGCGCTATTTACAGAAATTAAAATCCATTTTTTTCTTATGTCCATGCATCTTAATGTTGAGATGATCAATTTGATGTGCGTTTTAATTTGAAGATGATCAATTTGATGTGCGTTTTAATTTGATTGTTTAGAGCCTCGGCTCTATATAAACGTTTTTACAAAGATGAATAAGACAATGCCTTGCAAGATGATCTATCTAAGAGCTTTCCCATGTCAAGTCTATATCTTTGCCGAAGTTTTGAGGAGCACCTTTACTTTTTGTAGTAAAGCATCGCCTTATATAAACCTTTGAAAACCAAGGATTCAAAGGACTTGTTATTAACCAAATAACCAAATTTTGAATAAAAATTTGGATATTAAATTGAAAATTTATAATTGCTTTGGATTCCCAATGGCATCCGATTTGGTGTTTGGTTTGACGATTGGGCTTACAAGTGATTTGGAGAGTCGATTTGGTTGATCTTGGTATAAATTAACTATATGGGGATCATATTTTTCTGTACATCTATGCATACTCATAGCAGAATGTGTTGGGATTTGTACTCTTAATTCATTATCTTATTTGGTAATTTGAGAATGCTTATAATGTCTCCATTCCTTGATAAAATGATCTTTTTAGTATCGGCATAAATGACTTAGCTGTACCCCCGGAATCTAAAGTTACTTGCGGCTCCAACTCAGTTCCAACAAGAAAATTAAATTTTGAAGTCTTAAATGCTTTTTTGCCTTGAAATTGTTTCATCGTCAAAAGAAAAATTTGAAAGAGAACCTTCTTGAACTAAGAGGCTAGTGCGTTGATTATAATATTAAGAGAAATTTATGACTTTTTTTTTTTGGTTAAGTCAATGAAAAAAAAAAAAAGTAAATCAATGGGGATTTGGACCCCTACCATTTTGTAAGAATGAAGTGAGAGAATTCATCATGGGGCAGAAAATACCCAAATAAGAACTCTAGTAATTTAAGACATTTAAATTTAGTGATGCACCTATCTCGAAAGACCATGTTACTGAGTCAATCTTCTCTTTTTCTATAAGCTAATGTTTTTCACTATTCTAACCAAATCAATCTAATTATTTTATTTTAATTTATCAAATAATTGGCAAAAAAACCAAGGCATTATGTATATAGGGTTGCCAATAGGCTAGGCCAGGGCGAGCCTGGCGCCTGAAGTCCAATAAAGCTTGAAACTGCCCATGCCTGGCCTGAAATTTGTTCGTGAAAATCTTGGCCCAGGCCAAAACTGCAACAATAAAGCCTGGTCCATCCTGGCCTAATAAGACTCTATTGGGTTGTGTTGGGCCCAAGCCGGCCCATTTAAAAGCCTTTTATTTTATTAATATTATTACTATTATTATTATAATTATAATTATTATTATTACTATTATTATTATTACTTTTATTTTATTAATATTATTACTATTATTATTATAATTATAATTATAATTATTATTATTACTATTATTATTATTACTATTATTATTATTATTATTATTATTATTATTATTATTATTATTATTATTATTATTATTATTATTATTATTATTATTATTATTATTATTATTATTATTATTATTATTATTATTATTATTATTATTATTATTATTATTATTATTATTATTATTATTATTATTATTATTATTATTATTATTATTATTATTATTACTGTTGTTATTATTATCTCACTCTTCATACTTTTTTGGGTAGTAAGCAAAAAAAGAAAATTTGGGTAGCAAGCAAAAAAAGAAAAATATATACAAATATTTTTTAGAAAGAGAAAGAGATATTGGGTATTTAGAGAAATATAATGGGTTATGCAGAGAGATTCGGTTTTAGAGAGAAATAGGGATTGGGTTTTTAGAGAGAAGGACATATTGGTTTCCTAGATAGAAAGCATGAGTTCTTAAAGAGAGAAACTGAGTTTCTAAAGAAAGAGTGGGTTTTAGAGATAGTAAGTGAGATTGGGTTTCTAGAGAGAGAGAGAATAAGTATTTAAAGAGAGCAAGAGAGATTGGGTTTTTAGAGAGCAAGATTGGGCTTTAGAGAGAGAGAGATTGTGTTTCTAGAAAGAGAAAATAGGGTTTTATAGAGAGAATAGATTTTTAGAGAGAAAAAGAGAGATTGGTTTTTAGAGAGAGAATGGGTTTTTAGAGAGATTGAATTTTTAGAGGGAAAATGGGGTTTTAGAGAGAGATTAGAGTTTAGAGAATAAAAGAGATTGGAATCCTAGAGAGATTGGAGTCCTAGATAGAGAGTAGGTTTTTAGTGACATAAAGACGGATTGGAATTTTCGAGGAAAAGAGTTATAGGTTTGCAGAGATAGAGAGAGCATATATTTTTAACAAGAGAGATTGGGTTTCTAAAGAGATTGGGTTTCTATAGAGAGAGAGAGAGATTAGTTTTTTAGAGAAAGAGAGAAAGATTGGGTTTTTAAAGAGAAAGACAATGAGTTTACAGATAAAAAGAGAGATTGAGTTTCTAGAGAGAAACAATGGGTTTTTAAAGAAAAAAGAGAGATTGGATTTCTAGAAAAGAAGAGAATGGGTTTTAAATTTTTAAAAAATATTTTAGCATCCAATTATTCTATTTTAATTTTGGCTTACTAGGAACAAGAAAAGTTTGAAAAGTGAAGATTTAACCCCAAAAAAAAAAAAGACACTCTAAACAGGCCGGGCCATGCTTTTATTTGGGCCTGGCTGCAATATTTTTGGCTTGTCGGGCCAGCCCGGCCCGTTTGGCACATTTTCAGGTTTTTCTGGGTCTTTTCTGCCTGGGGGCGTTAACCTGCACTTTGAGTGGTGGCCTGGCCCGGCCCGGCTCATGCCATTAACAACCCTATCTGTATGTGATTGAAAAATAATGTCCTATAATCGAAATTATCCAAATTTTTAGACATTCAAATCGAAGTGTTTAGAAACATAATATTTAGTTTCTTTTAAATTGTCATACGGTGATTCTCGTAAAATTTTAGTGTTTAAAATTCAAATCTAATTTTTTCTTTAGAAGAGAGAGAGAACCTCATAATTGAATGTTTCGTGTTCGCATTAATAAAAATCCTTACCAGCACGAAAGTCTTATAACGGAGCTCCGCTTTAGGACGTCTCTCTCTCTATAAGTACATCTCTTGCTCTTCATCTCTTCTCATCAATCTTAAGATTTTTACCTCTCTTTCTCTCTCTAGGTTTTCTTGTGCATTTAAGGCCAAACACTACACCCTTGAACGAGCCATTCTCTCTCTTTAAGAGGCTTTTTTAACCCCCTCCTTCTCTTTCTAAACTGTTAAATCAAGAAAACAGATGGGCTCTTGCTCTACTGCCCATATAGCAACACTGCTCATGATAGTGCTATGTAGCATGCTGTTGCTATGTGAAGGGAAGCAGCTGAGCTCCAAGTTCTATGATTCGAGCTGCCCCAATGCCCTCTCTACCATCCGCACCGCCATTCATGCCGCGATATCGGCAGAGAGGCGGATGGGAGCCTCCCTTATTCGCCTCCACTTCCATGATTGCTTTGTCAATGTGAGTTCTTAATATTTATGTTTAACAATTCGTATCTATCAATCTATTAATCTATGAGTCTGAATTTCTTCTAATCTATTTATCAAACTCGATCTATCTTATGAATGTGGGTGATCTTAGGTGTATGGATATCTATGTGCAGGGTTGCGATGCATCGCTGCTGTTGGACTCGACTTCCTCTTTCGAGAGCGAACAGAATGCCATTCAGAACATCGAGTCTGCTAGAGGCTTCCAAGTCATTGAAAAGGCAAAGTCGAGAGTGGAAAGCATATGTCCAGGTGTGGTCTCCTGTGCAGACATCCTTGCAGTTGCAGCAAGAGACTCTTCTGTAAAGGTAAGAATATCTAAGCAAAACGATTTCTTCAGCAACAATTTCCTCTTAAGATCTTTTATAGTCCTTTACATTTATAAGGAATCTCATATTGGAATGTCTCAGGATAATAATTCAAGAGTTGGATTTTTTTTTTTTTTTTTGGGGTCAATCATCTCATGAGTGTGACTTATAATTTTCTAAGAGGATAAGTTTATATATATAATAAAACTATGATCAGAATCAACCTTGGCTATTTGATGTAAAATCAGTTAGATATAGGTCTCCTATTGAGCAGCCCCAAGTTCAAAATGAATTTTTCAAACTTTGTAACATACCTCAAGCTATAAAATGTCATATCTGACAGCTAAAGGTGTCTCGTACAAAATATATTTGGCCTTATAATATACAATTTCGTTCTATTTCCTAAATGACTACCTCTCCCAATTTAAATCAAGCTTGGAGGTAAAGTAGTCATCCTAAATAACTCATAAAATATTCAGCCAAAATAAGTTTTAAGGGGTCAAAATATCATCCTAACATTTGAAGCATTTGGACCAATTTGTAAGATGTAATGATGTTTAGGTTTTTCCAAACATTTTTAATATTTCTTTTCCTACGATTATGATATCAATTCTAAACATGTATCTCATCAATTTAAGATTTCAGTCTTGTATTTCTTGAATAAAAAACCCAACAGAGAAATAAAAACTGATGTAGAAATAAACTCTGCGCAGTTGGGAGGTCCATCGTGGACTGTGAAGCTAGGGCGAAGAGACTCTGCAATGGCCAGCAAGAGTGAGGCACAGAGAGAACTCCCTCTCTTCACCGCTCCCTTGGACAGTCTCATCTCTAGCTTCCGCAGAAAGGGACTCAGTGCCAAAGACTTGGTGGCTCTCTCTGGTGCACACACCATAGGCGAAGCCCAGTGTTTCACATTCAGAGACAGAATTTACAACCACACCAACATCGACTCTGGCTTTGCTCGCAAAAGGCGTAATCGCTGCCCTTCAAATGGTGGGGACTCGAAGCTCGCACCGCTTGACCTTGTTACACCCACTAGCTTCGACAACAACTACTTCAAGATTTTGATGCAGAAAAAGGGTTTGTTGGAATCAGATCAGGTGCTGTTTAATGGTGGATCAACTGATGAGATAGTGAGGGCATATAGTAAGAGTCGCAGTGCTTTCTACTCGGATTTTGCGGAGGCTATGGTGAAGATGGGGGATATTGAGCCTCTTACTGGATCAGCTGGGCAGATTAGGGCAAGGTGCTCCGTGCCCAATTGATTGATCCTTGAAAGGGATTGTGGTTTATGTTATTAAGTTGTTCTTTTTTAGAAGAAGGCCCTTTGTAATTGTATATTGTGGGGGCCTATGTGCTTCTCATTCATGTGGATGTGTGAATAGTTTATTTCATGAAATTGGTTTCTTGCAATTTGTGCCGTGAATAATGAAGCATTTCTTTTTAAATTTGTACACCACAAATTATTTGTCTTTTTTGGACAAAATGTCATAATCACATTGGGCTATCAGATTTGAAGTTAAGTAGCAAAAGGTCATCACAAAGTTCAAAACGATAAGATGTCCATGACTTCATTGTGACGGTTGGTATTGAATTCAGAAAAGAGAAAGCTTTCTATGTTTCTTCAGCTATATAAAACTTTTATACTTTCCCTTATACAACAGTCTATTATGAACGGAGAGTAAAGATTGTCTCAATCACAATATCATATTTTTATATTATTTTATTTTTATTATTTTTTATATAAATTATTTTAATGTCAAATTTTATACATCCAATTGTCTATTAAACTTGCACTAGCAACAAATATAAAATAAATATTTTCAATAAAATAAAATGACTAAAATACTTTTGAAATATTCAAGAGGTATTTTGGTCATTATATTTTATCGAAAATTATTTTTAATGTTTTTTTATAGGTGCGCCTCAATAAGAAGATGACACGTACCAAATTTCATATTTATACAATTTGTATAAAAAAAACTAAAAATAAAATACTTTGAGACGTCAGATCTAAGATCAAATGATGAGTGGCTCTCTTGATCAAAATTGGACAGCTCGATGGTAGGGGAAGCATAAATATTATATGTTGTAAAAGAAGTATAGAAACCTTTCCCAAGACTAAATTGGGGATCGCCTCATTTAAGGAGTCATAGCCCTTACAAATCATAAGTTCAAGAATATAAGATGTCCACTTTGGTTGACAGATTTGGCACCTGCATTGCCTGCTATGTTTGTATGTTGGCTGAGGAATCCGCTTTCATGTTGATTTTTGACAGTCTGGATAATGGTTCTATTCAATGATGTTGGGACTGTAGTTGGCAAAATTCCCAATGTTTGTTTCGTAATCACCTCCAAATCGATAGCCATTGGTTTTGGTCTGCTTCGTTTGCCTTCGGTTTTCGGAGGTCTTAGACTTTTCCAGGTAGTTTGTTTTGTGAATTATGGTAGGTTCAGGTTTTGAGATGGTTGTCTCGGGAACTTTGGTTTTCTCATAGTTTCTTCGATCAGTATCGGGAGTCTACATCTTTATATTTCTCTCTTTTAACTATTTATTTTCCTTTAATTTTTGCCCGAATTAATTGTATTAACTTTATAGAAAACCATTGAACTTTGGTTAATAGTGCATGTAATATGCTAATAATAAACATCATAACCTTGTAAAAAAAAAAATAGTAACATCATGTTGCCAAGATAATGATGGAAATTTGACAAAACTAGCAAACAAGAAAATCTTAAGACAAAAATTAATTTTTACAGGATTATCAAACTAACTAGAAATTATATAGTAATATTCGAGTTTTTCTGAAGTTCTTTTAAAACTACATCTTTGAAAACTTTTTCTGAAAATAAAGAATTTCTTTAAACCGAATTTTGCTAACTATTCATGTGATTACATAAGCATGGATGTAATAACTGGCTTCCCAAAGGAATTAATATCTCAAAGTAAAACAGGGACGTGGAGAAAAAGTGGCATCACAACAATTTCATCTTCATCCCATAATTTGACAGGGATGGTAAGTAGTGCCGGGCCTTTCACGGTTCAGAGAGAGAGAGACCCTTCCTGGTCCAAAATAATCCAATCATAAATTATTGAGAGAGAGAGAGAGAGAGAGAGGGAGATCATGTGGTGAAGACCCTATGCCATACCATTACTGCACTCTTCATTTATATTCCTCCGGGCACAAAACCCAACCGAGGGCTACTGTAGGATCCCAAAGTTTCTAGATGTATTCTCTTCAATATAGTGGTAAGGAAAAATTTATATGCTTTTATATATTTCCCCTTATCCAACCGTTCAATTTGATTAGAGGGCTACGATGGCCTCAATCATAATGTGATATCTCTATATTATTTTATTTTTAATTTTTTTCTATCAAATATTTGGACACCAAATTTTAACGTTCAATTCTCTATTAAACATTCACATCTAAAAAATATAAAAAACTTGTTCTCAACAAAATAAAATGACCAAAATACCCATGAAAGATTTGAGAGGTATTTTGGACATTATACTTTATAAAAAAATATTTTTTCTACGTGCACCCAATGAGATGATGACACATACCAAATTTCATATTCATACAATTTGTATAAAAAATTAAAAATGAAATACTCCGAAGTGTCAAATTTAAGATTGAACAGTGAGTGGCTCACTTGATCAAAATTTGACAGTTGGATGATAGGGGAAAGTATAAAAGATGTAGGGGAAGTATAAAAAACTTTTCCTTATCAAAATACGTGTTAGAGATTAACTATTGGAAAAAGTTCATATAAAATACGTGTTAGAGGTTAACTATTGGAAAAAGTTCATATAAGATTTCAACCTTTTAAATGTAGAATTACAGATGCACCTCAAAAGTCCATCGGAAAAGATTATTTTAATGTTGAAAAACTTTTGATTAATCATCTCAATATCGAGAAATATGAATTTGAAAAAAAAAAAAAAGAATTTTGAATGTCAGAAATAATGCATCTTGCAACACATTATCTAGATAGTCCATTTTCAGAATTTTCATATATTTATAGTTCTATTGGATTTTAACTATTTTTAGATTTTAAAATTTTATAGTAAGATATGAAAATAGATTTTGAGATAATTATAATAATTTTGTATACCAAAATTACATGCTGTGATAAAATTTAGAAGTGCGTGGTAATTGGATTGTTTAAGGTCGCAACCTTATAAAAACCACACCCTTAACTATTTAACATTCTACATATTTGCAACTATTCCGTCACGTACTTTTTTATGGTTATTCGGATGAATAATTTGATAAATTTCCAAAAAATATCAAACTAACTCTCTTAGCGTGGAAAAAGAACGTCCTAAACAAGAACATAGATGGTCCGAAATTTGGACCATGAAAACGAATTATGAAAGAACTCAAAACCCCTTTTTTTTTTTAATCATCATGTGATGGTTCTTAAGTAGATCCAACATTTCATACTCGAAAGGCTTCCAAGGGAGGTTTTCACCAAAGGGAGCAAGTAGACAGTATACTCTGGCAGGAGCATATACATGTTAATGGTAGGTTGTCATTTAATAGCATCTTGTCAGGTTGTCATTTCATAGCATCTTGTCACAATAAGAACTCCAGATTTTTTTGGAGAATATTACAAGGTGTGTGGATCAAGGGAAGGATATACTTATCTAACATAGTGACAGGTAGCAGTTTTTAAATAAACAAAGGACATGGCCAAATTAAATTCAAACAAAGAAGAGTCAAGCTAGATATTTGTCGAGGACTCTAAGCTGCTTCAAGAGTTTCTGGTCAAACTAAAATAAAGGAAAAAGAACACCATTTGCTGTAGAAAGTAGAAATAGGGAAATTTCCAAATAAAATGAACCCATGCAATGCAATCAGCATGCGTAAACACACATATAGGGGAGAATTTCAGCTCAATTGAGGGGGAAGTTCCCCACATGAAGCCAAAACATTAATGATCAAAATCATAAGGAGTTGAATTTTAGAAGGAAAGAAAAAGGGAAGCGTATATCAGTTTTTACTTTAATTAAAGAGTATAAGAAGTTAAAAAGACACACCTATTCAAATGCGGCCTCCCTCAAAACTCCCTTTAGAGATGAAAAAGCTGTTCATGAGTAAGTGGGTGCTAGAGCCTGCTCACTCACCAACGTGGACGTCGTAAAATACTCCGGGGCTTATATGGTGTAAATTTTTTTGTCAAAAAATTCACATTTTAGATAAAAAAAATTTCTTTATATTTTCATATTTATCATTATCTTAGCCTAGATCACAAATTGCTAAAATTTTGGATTCAAAATCCAACTTTAGTATTGTAGAAATCCAATTTTAAGATTGGATAAAAATAGTCGGCTGACTCATAGAAAATCCATCCTTTTGGAGATTGGTTTCGGACTTAAAATATCAAGGATCCATAATCTTGACTGTCCTGCTATGAAAAATGAAAGTCAGATTTTGAATTTAAAAGTGCGTGATCTTAGATTTTGTTTTTGAATCATTAACCGTTGTTCATTTTAATTATTTGCATATCAATAGATCAACTCTATTTTTTGAGATACAAAATCATGAATCAAAAGCAAAATGCATCTAGAGTGACTTACAATATGTTTTATAACCTAATTGCGGCTCTAAGATGGATATTCGGAAAAAGACTGAATTTGAA
This sequence comes from Amborella trichopoda, assembly GCF_054954075.1. Lineage (NCBI taxonomy): Eukaryota > Viridiplantae > Streptophyta > Magnoliopsida > Amborellales > Amborellaceae > Amborella > Amborella trichopoda. Next base: position 3,784,278 of record NC_142344.1, read on the forward strand.
TATGAACTCATTTCAACTTTTCCTATTAAAAATAAATTGTATATTATCAGACTATTTACTTTAAATAGAAGGTATCAATCAGCCACCATATTTACAATCAGACAGCCAATTGTATATCATTGTTCTTATAAAATTTAAAAATATACTTTCTAACTTTGACCCTGGCATATACCAAAGTAAACCAATTTAAACTTTCTTATAAAAAATTCGAAATCTTGAATAAAACCCTGGCCATTCTCTCATCCCCTCGGCCACAAGAGGTGGGGGTTTACTTACGAACTATAATACTGAATATGAGCTTTAGCACGTGCAAATTGAAAAACAAAAATTCTTTCCAAAAGCATTCAAGTTTTTTCGAAAAAAAAAATAGAAAAAAAGAGAGTAAGAACTCAATGTTAATTGAATAATCTCATCATCATCGTCATCATCAAAGAAGCCTTTTCTCACTCTCAACTAATAGAGATTGGCTATAAAAATCTTAGTGTGCCACTTTGTTCTGGCCATGTTCTCAATAAGGCCATAAGTCTCCATATATTTTCTTACTACTTCTAACTATTTCTTTTGGGCATACTTTTTGACCTTTTTGAGCCTTCCACTTCAACTAACTCGCACCTCCTAACCGATATTGTATTGGGTCTGAATCACACATGGTACACCCACCTATGTCTTTTTTTTTTCATCTTGTTGCCTATTAGTGTCACACCTAAATTCTCCTAAATTTATTCTTTAATTGAATAAACATTATCTAAAATAAAAATCCTATGTAGAATAATCGGCTTAAGAAAGAAGAATAGAGCTCATGCTGGTAGACGCCAACAAGTTTAATGGCCCTCAGACAAAACAAAAATAAATAAAATAAGAACATGTACATTGCAAGATTATTTATATTCAGTACAAGGAGGTTACAGTACTCTTAGCCATTATATGTAAAACTTGTGGGCTCAGAGTGTGTTACAATTGACCGAAAAAATTTCTTTCAAACTTTGAGTCTAATCAATAATACATCCTAAATAGCTTGATTTTACTTCCAATGGCTAAAAATAAATTTTGACCTTGTGTGAAAGGTAAATTGTCCATTTGGTTACAAATCAAAAGGATAAAATTGATTCCGACCTTCTTCTTCAAAAAATAAATAGTCTTATCATAAACTTTTCCTATAAATAAAGATAAACTGTGTAGCATGATACTGTAGGATCATAATGTATATTAATTCCATCAGCAAAAGAGATATATTTGGGGATTTTTTATTTTGGAGTTCTAGGATAAAATTCAAAATTTCTTGATGATTATATTCAAATAAAGATAAATATTGAGGTTTTTAATACTTAGATCTTGCCCTCCAAAAATTGAAAATTCCTTATTCGACCTTGAAACATTTTTCCAAGCACATAAAATACATAATAATATGCTATCATAAGTTTTTTGTTTTTAAAGTTTTGTTTTTTTTTTTTTTTGGGTAATTCAATAGGGAAGGCATGCCCCTACCTATTTTTTTTAAGTAGATTAGAAATTAGATATTTCAAGGTATTAGTGGGATGGGTTAGTGGTAGAAATAAAAACCACAACATGGTGACTAGATGTGGGCATACTACGCCCCTTTCCTAAAGTGGTAAGAACCTTTCCTGAAGTGTACATGGTGACTAGATGTGGCCATTCTACACCCCTTTCCTAAAGCGGTAACTCATAACCTTTCTTGAAGTGGTAAGTCTGTGGGTATTTGGGCTTCTACCCTTCGATGAGTTTGAAGTAAAAAACTTCATTATGGGGTTCGACAATACTAGCGCAAAAGCCCCAAGCCATTAGTATGCTCAAAAGTAACATCCCAAAATTTAAGTGCCTAAAAATATTCCTAAAAGTATTCTCAAATTGAGACTTACCTAGTAAATGGACAATATGCTCCCATAGGAGCAGCATATCCTTTTGCATAAAATATTAATTGCAGACAGCACGATATCAAAGAAGGGTTCAACAACCCAGCAGGGATGAACATAAACCGGCAGGGTTACTCGGAAGCTGCAGCCAGTTATGGTGGTCAACCAGCTTGAGCACCTTAATTTTTTTTTCAAATATATATATATATTTAAAAAAATAGGAAATTTGTTTAAAATAGTTATTTTAATGCCTTCTATCGTTTTGGAAAAGAATGAGAAGTATTTTGGCTATAAATACTTATTTTTACGTTTTTTCAAATTTTTTAACATTATTTTTAAAATACCCCTGGGCTCATTGATTTTTCAGATCCATTTTTCATTGGTGTTTTAATCTCATTTGGATGTATTTTATTATTTAATTATGTTTTAAAGAGTGATTTACATACTGTCCCTAAAAGTTTAACTAAAATACAAAATTCTCGGTGGAATTATGAACGTTAATCTAATTTTTTTTCAAAATCGCCACTTGGTTAATTTGAATTTTGATTTTTCTTTTCAATTTTTTTCGTCAGTAGGGAAGAGCCCCAAGCTTTTAAGTCATTATCCTACTAACGAAAAAAACTAAAAAGAAAATAATCAAAATTCGGGTAGATCGAGGGATAAATTCGAAAGAGAGAGAGACGTCCTGTTACGTCCTGTTACGTATCCCAACAATTACCCAACCGTGACTCTCTCTGTATAATTTTCTGACCTTTAATATATATCGAGTAACTTACATAGGGACCCAAAAGTTTTTCTAGAATAAGAAATGCTTAATTTATATGTACAAATTATAAAAGAAGGTCAGTCAACGTCCTTTTTTTTTATTTTTCCTAAGTTGTGCATTGTTCTGATTCCATTCTTAGACCAAATTTTATTTGTTTTTGGAAAAAATTATAGATACGCTTAAATTCAACTTTTTAGACATCTACACCCCCAAAACTTTTTGCATCCTACCCTAAATTCGAATATATATATTCTTTTTATGTTTACCTTCAAGTAAAAAAGTCTATGAATTTAGGACAAGAATACGCTTTTTCTCTCTTTTCTCTTCTATTTTGTGGTCACTTAACACACACTCTCTTTCTGCTCATATTCTCTCTCCCAAAATAAAACCCCATTCTCTCCCTCTCATTCTCTGGTAATGCGGTCTAATACCCAGTATGCTGGACCGTATTGAGTTCTAATAACATGGCTTGTCATGTGATGTGGCACCCAGTGTGCCAGCCCGGTTAGAATTTGAGTTAAGGCTGATAATGCGGTCTGGTACATTTTGTGTCGGACCACAAAAAAATTTCGGTGCGGCTTTCTGCTAGACCGCATTACCAACCTTAACTCAAATACTAACCGGTCCAGCACATTAGATGCGGGACCACAAAAATCTTAGTCCATAGCTAGAGAGAGAAAGAGAGAGGGTGGGTAGAGGGAGAGAATGAGAAAGATAGAAAATGAAAGAGAGAAAGAGGGAGAATGAGTGAGAGAGAGAGAGAGAGAAAGATGGAAAATGAGAGGAAGAGAGAATGAGATTTTACTTTCGGAGAAAAAGATTATATAAGGATGCAACCTTATAATGTAGAGCTACGGATGTACCTCAAAAATCCATTGGAAAAGGTACTTTTAATGTTGAAGAATCCTTTGATTGATCATCTCGACATCGAGATGTATGACTATGAAAAATAAAAAGATTTTAAGTCTTAAAAAATAGTGCATTTTACGACTTATTATTTACACCATCCATTTTCAAGATTTTCATATGTTTATAGATCTACTTGATTTTAACCATTTTTAAAATTCAAAATTTTATAATTAGATATAAAAATAGATTTTAAGATAATCCTAAGAACATTCTACATAAAAATTATATACCATGATAAAATTTGAAAGTGCACCTTACCTCTATCGCTACGGATGGATCCGTATGCCAACTGTACCTTTGAAACAAGGAAGGAAGCAATGATGCAGAGAATGAAACGTACTAGTATGGTTTAGAGAGAGAAAAATATTATGAGCTAAAGAGAGAATAATCGATGCTGTGTATATAACAGGGATGCGATGCTTCGTTGATATTGGATGACGGGTCTTCATTTAGCAGTGAGAAGAACGCACGTGCGAACAACAACTCAACGAGAGGGTTTGAAGTGATCGATGCCGTTTAAATCGGAGGTGGAAAGCATCTGCCCAAGCGTTGTTTCATGCGCTGACATCCTTGCCGTAGCTGCAAGAGACTCTTCAAAGCCGTAAGTTCTATAAAGTTTTTAGAGGGAGATTCTTAAAAGGGCAAAGTTTTTTATGTTTCCCCTCCAGCATAAGTTCAATCTTTCTCTTTATCGAACCATTTTGAATGGAGGGCTAAGAGTGTCTCAATCACAATGTCACGTCTCTACGCTATTTTATTTTTATTTTTTTTTATAAATTATTTTGACACCAAATTTTGGACATCTATTCTTCTATTAAACTCGCACTAGCGAAAAATATATAAAAAATATTTTCAATAAAACAAAATAACTAAAATACCTCTCAAAGTTTCAAAGGGGTGGTCATTATATTTTATCAAAAAAATATTTAATATTTTTTATAGGTGCGCCCCAATGAGAAGATAGCAAGTACCAAATTTCATATTCATACAATTTGTATAAAAAAAACTAAAAATAAAATACTTTGCTACTTCACATCTATCATCAAATGGTGAGCTCTCTTGTTCAAAATTGGATAACTGGATGGTAGGGGAAGGATAGAACTTCTATGATGTATGAAAAGCATAAAAACCTTTCCCTCCTTAAAATTCTTCCTTTACCTCTCTTCCTCCTAACACCAACATCCTCAGTCTCAAAATCAATTGACAAAAACCACAAAAATAATCTACAGATGGGAGGACCAACATGGACAGTGAAACTAGGCAGGAGGGATTCAGCCACCGCAAGCGAGACCGACGCGAACGACAACCTCCCAAGCTTCACAGAAGACCTCAAAGAACTCATCTCACCCTTCTCCCGGAAGGGCCTCGAAACTCAGGACCTTGTCGCGCTCTCTGGTGCTCACACCATAGGCCAAGCCCAGTGTTTCACTTTCAGAGATAGAATCCACAACGAAGACAACATCGACTCCAGTTTCGCGAGCACAAGACAGAGAAGCTGCCCAACATCTGGTAGTAACACCAACTTGGCTCCTCTGGACAAAGTCACTCCAAATAGCTTTGATAAAAGCTACTTCAAGAACTTGGTTCAATTGAAGGGCTTGCTCCACTCTGATCAAGTCTTGTTCAATAATGACTCAACTGATAGTTTGGTAAGACCGTATAGCAACAGTAGGAGCAGTTTCTTTGCGGATTTTGCCTCAGCTATGGTGAAGATGGGAGACATTGAGCCTCTCACTGGTTCTTCAGGGCAGATTAGGACTAACTGTAGGGTACCCAACTGAAACGATTGATGCTACAGTGCCCTAAACACTTGGATGGTGTTTGGTTTGTTATGCTATGCCATTCTTAATTGTTGTGATTTGCTGTTCTAATAAATAGGCCACCAGCTTTAGGTGTAATGGGTTGCCCTTAGATTTTGTGTACTTGAATCCTTTATTTTTTTTTTGACAATAAAAATACTTTTATTAGGATTAAATTGGCTGGCTATACTTTTATTTTGTGTATTTAAATCCTTTATTCATGGTAGCTATTCTTTTTGGTCGTATATATTCTAAAGTTGTTGAAATTTATGCAGCCCAAAAGCAGAGTTACTTGGCACCTTTTAATTTTAATTTGGCTAACGATTCTTATTGGTCCTATATGTTCTAAAGTTGTTAAAGTTTATGCAGCCCAAAAGCAGAGTTACTTGGCATCTTTTAATTTTAATTTTAAATGCAACTTCAAAGGCTCATATTTAATTTTAAAAGGGGAAAATTTATTCAGATACTCTATTTTAGTGTACCATTTATCAAGGAACCCACTGTTTCAGATCCTTTTTGGCTGTATCGGGATTTAAAGTAATATATATCTTATAACCCTAGACCCAAATAAGCTCTTTTGATCGCATAGTTTTTGCCCAAAAATATTAAATAATACTTCTTTCCATTTGTCTTCTTTCTCTCTAAACCCCTCTCTCTCTCTTCAACCTTTCTCTTTCTCCTAAACCTCTCTCTCTCTTTTCCATTGAACTTTTCTACATTTTGCTTCAATGCCCCAACCTTCTCCCTCTTTGATGCAAGGAGAAATAATAACAGAAAAATATTGTTTTCCATTGAACTTCTCTATATCTCGCCCTCTCTCATCACGCTTCAATGCCCCAACCCTCTCCCTCTCTGATGCAGGGAGAAATAATAACACAAAAATAAAACAAAATAAAATAAATTTTGAAATAGTACACCTTTATTTTAGGTGCGCAAGGAAGTCCATCCCAAGATTTTTCGAAACATCAAACTCTTTACTTAATCATTTCTATTTACAAAAAAAGAACATCTTCCCTTTAAATGCACTTACAAGAAAAATAAATAAATAAGTAAAAACCTACAAACAAAAACAACTCTCTCTCCCTCTAGTACGTAGAAAAGATTGTTTTGATACTAGAAAACCATCCATTTGATCATTAAGATGGAAATATAGATATTTAAATAAAAAAAGAAAAAAAAAAAAAAGAGATTTCAAGTTAGAAATTAGAGAGAGAGAGTGAGTGAGATAGAGAGAGGGGGAAGAATCATGTCGTGAATACCTTATGCCATACCAATATTACATTCTTCATTATATTCCCCCAGGCACAACACCCAACCCAGGGGTAATATAGGACTCCAAAGTTTTTAATTTATATTCTTCAACATAGTGCCCAACTAAAAACGAAGGAAAATTTTATCAAAATACCAATAAGAGATTAATTATTGCAAACCAAGATCATGTGCCTTTTATAGGTATTTTGATGAGTAATTTGATAAATTTTTCAAAAAATATCAAACATCCTCTCTTAGCGTGGAAAAAATAACATTCTAAAACATAGCATAGATGGTGCAAAATTTGAACTGTGAAAATGAATTGTGAAAGAACTCAAAATCCATGCTTTTTTTGTAATCATCATGTGATGTTTCTTCAGTAGATCCGACACTTCATTTCCAAGTGATTTAGGTGTGGACCTTAAAATTTTTCCTAAAATACAAAATGCTCCGTTTATATGTGGAAACTACAAAAAAGGTTGATCAACCCACCTTTTTTTATTTTTTTCAAAATTGTCCCTCACATCCTCTGACTGATTTTTAATATATTTTTTTTAGCTTTTTCATTAATAGGGTACTACCCTAAAGCTTGGGGCACTGTTCTACTAGTGAAAAAAAAATTATGAACAAAAAATTTGAAATTCGATTCGAGGATTCCATCCTCAGACTAAGGGGAAAATTTGAAAGAAAAAAAAAACAGGTTGGCCGACTTTCTTTGAAATTTCTGCCTATAAACGAAACATTTTGTGTTTTAAAAAAAGTTTAGGATCCATATGTAAATCACTCTTGACATCCAACAGGCTACCGAGAGTATGGTTTTCACCAAGGGGGCAAGTAGACAGTATACTATGGCAAGAGCATATTGTACATGCTAATCTTCTGGTTAGGGTGTCATTTCATAGCATCTTGTCACATTAAGAACCGAAGAATTTTCTTGAATGTATTATAAAAGGAAGTATGTTGAGGAAGCATATACTTATCTAAAACAGGGAAATGTATACTGTCCGATGCAACAGTCGTTAAATAAACAAAGGCTATGACGAAATTAAATTGAATTCCAAAAAATAACGTGTCAAGCTAGATATTGTTGAGGACTGTAGACCAGGAGATCTGGTCAAATTAAATTCCATAAGAAAAGGGAAAAAGTGAGCATTCGTCAAAGAAAGAGGAAATAGGGAAATATCCAAATCTTGTCTTAAATTGGAAGGAAATGCACCGAATTCGGTGTTGGATGCAACGCAATGAATATGTGGAGAGACACATATTGTGGGCTAGGGCCAAACGGAAATTCAGCTTAATTGAGGGGGAAGTTACCCACATGAAGCCAAATATATTTATGATCAAAATTATAAGGAGTTGAAAGTTAAAAAGAAAGGAAGAGAAAAACCTATTTCAGTTTTTACTTTAATTAAAGGGTATGTAAATTAAAAAGATACATCTATTCAAATGCGAGACCAGGGCCCTCACATAAAAATATATTTTCTAACTTTGACCCTGGTCGATAGCATATACCAAATTATAACATTAAACTTTCTCATTAAAAAAAAAAAGCAAAAGAAAATCTTAATTAAACCCTAATCATTCTCTCTTCCCCGCGGCCACCACAAGAGTTTTTGTTAACCTTATAATGTACAAAATAAGGTGCACCTAAAAAGCCCACTAGAGAAGGTTGTTTTGAAATTAAAAAACCCTCAAATTAGTCATCTCGACCTCAAGATTTATAGACATGAAAAATAAGGCATTTCTAGTCCTAAAAATAGTTCATCTTCTAACACATTATTTGGACTGTTCATTTTCAAAATTTTCAAAATTTTCAAATATTTATTGAATTGCTTTATCATCACTATTTTTGGAACTTTAAATTTTATAATTGGGGAAAATAATAAATTTTCATAAGTGGCACCAAAATTCCATTTTCACATGGTTTTGAGGTATACCTTAAGGTTGACACCTTATACTAACCTCGCCCTTGATTATGGAAAATTATTTCCTACGGGCTGAACCGCATTTCTACATATGTTGTCCAAAACGTGTAAAGCATCCATTTTAAAGATGGATGCAAGTAGGTGTTCCATCTAAAAACAATAGAATCTAACGGTCCAAATGTTTTATTACTAGAATTATTATTTTATTTTTAAAACTTATTTTCATGCGGGGTGGACCGCATTTCTACATATGCGGTCAAAAAAATGTAAGGCATCCGTTTTAAAGCTGGATGCAAGTGGGTGTTTAATCTAAAAACAATGAAAACTAACGGTTTAAATGTTTTTTTACAAGAATTATTATTTCTAGGTTTTAAAATTTATTTATTTTTTCATATTCATGATCTTCATATTAGAGATTATATGTCTTTAAAAATTAAATCTTAAAATATATTTCAAAAATATATTTATTACGAGGCCCCCGCATTAGAAACCGGGTCCTTTAAGAAAACACGTGAGAGCTTTGATTTGACGTTTATAAAGGATTTGTATGCTCCAGCAGGAACAAAATGTACTAAAGATGAGGATAAACATTTGTTAAAGAAAATTCATCGTAAAGCACTAAAGATGAGGATAAACTTTCTCGTATTCACCATATTTCTAGGACGCTATTATTTCCTTGTAGTTTTAAAGTGCGTGTTGAATTTTTTTTTTCTGTTTTATGTTAGTCGCTAGGTTGAGAATATCATGCCCAAGAAACTTGATATCCTAGAAATATTATTTATTGGCTAGGCTTTTATATAAGGAATAAAAAGGCTTTCTATGTAACCCTACCCACATATATGGTATACGTGCCCTGATCAGATGGCTTGAGTCACAATTTTACAAGTTGGCCCATAATCGTCATATATTGATTGGACGACTCATATTTTTTATTTCAAATTTTATTTTATAGATTATTTTGAAACAAATTTGGGACATGATTAGATCTAACAAGGGGCACAAATAATAACAACAACAACAACAATAAATTTTCCAAAAATAATAAATTCTTGAAATTTACCAATTTTAAGTTTGCTTTCATAGATGGGAGATACTTACTAGGACCTCAAAGATTATCCAAGCCTCTCTTGATGACAGAGAATTGAATAGGCTTTAATTAATCAGGTGGGGTGAGATATGATTTAGTTAAACTTGTCATGATAGGAACCTGGTTCATCTTGCACTATAAATACCCCCGTTGTCAAATTCAAATGGCTGGGCTTTCTAGGGACTCATCTTAGTTTTCAAATGCTCTCTACCTGCTCCAGGAAACCAATGCTAGGGTTTGGATATTACAAAACCCTAGGTTGGATTCCTATATTTAATTAACCTCATTACCTTTAGAACCCTAGATTCATCCCCAACCCTAGGTTTTTGCTGTCTTTAACACTCAAAAACTGACTAACCATATGTACTGTATAAGCAATATCGGGGCATGAAATGGTTAGTTATATCAGTTTCCAATCAGTTGCCTATAAAAGGTTGGGTCAGGAAGAGCATCACCAGCGGTAGCCCGAAATTTGGCATTGACCACAAGAGGGGTATCAACCTTTTTTGTATCATTCTGGAGTCGAGCTTGAGAAACAATTTCTGAAGCATATTTTTGTTGTCACAACAGATAGCCACGAGGAGCATAAGCAACTTCGAGTCCAAAAAAATACCGCAAGAAACCCAAAATTTTCATTTCAAAGGCGTTATTGAGCCTTTGTTTGATTTTATGAATTGTACCCCTATCATTACAAGAGATAATCATATCGTTGACATATAGTAACGAGAGAACCCGTCCTGCAGAAGTTTCAGACACAAAAAGCGTTGGATCATGATGACTTTGTAGAAATCCAACCGAAAGAACTTTATTACAAAAATTTTCAAACCAAGCACGAGGTGCTTTTTTGAGTCCATATAAGGCTAGTCGGAGATTACACACGCTGTTGTGAGGATCCACAATGCCAGGAGGTAACTTCGAAGGTACGTCTGTATCAAGATCGCCATTGAGAAAAACATTTTTTACTTCCAATTGATAGAGAGGCCAATGATGAACAGAAGCCACTGAGATCAGTGTACAAATTGTAGTTATATGAGCAACTAGAGCAAAAGTTTCTACAAAGTTAATACCATATTGCTGATTGTAACCTTTTGCCACCAAGCGGGTTTTGTGCCGTTCGAGACTGCCATCTACATTGGTGTTAATTTTATATACCCATCGACAACCCACCGAAGTTTTTCCTTTCAAGAGAGCTGCCAGGTCCCAAGCATGCATACGCTCGAGGGCATTCAACTCATCAGTCATTGCTTGTTCCCACTCAAGTTGACTTGCAGCTTCTTTATAAGTCTGAGGTTCTGAAAAAGAGTTAACAGAGGCAAGGAAAGCTTGGTGTTGAGGTAAGAAGATTTCGTAGTCAGCAAGGCGGGAAGGTGGAGCAGATGGCCGGGTGCTCCGTTTAAGAGTAGGGAGCGACAGAGGATCAGCAAATGCAGAGTTTTGATCAGGACTGTCAGCATGAGATTGTTGAGTTTCTTCCTGGACTTCAGAAGGAGCGACATGAGTGGAATGACCAGAGGAATGAAGAACAGAATCAGAGAAGGGGACCAAGAAAGAAAGATGAGAAGGTAATGAATTATTGTTATTGACAAAGAATTGAATATACTCAGAAAACATCACATGTCGAGATACCCAAAGTCTTTTAGTCACAGAGTCATAACACCTATATCTTTTTTTATGATCAGGGTAACCAATAAAGCAACATTTGATCGACTTTGGAGACAACTTATCTCTCTCAATTGGCGGTAATAAAACAAAGCAATTGTAGCCAAATACACGTAAGAGCAAATAATCAGGTGGTCGTACAAATAATTTTTGAAAAGGTGTTTCGCCAGATAAAATGGAGGATGGCATGATATTGATGAGGAAGACTGAGGTACGAATGGCTTCTGCCCAAAATTCTTTTGGGACAAATGCAGAAAAAAGAAAGGACCTTGTGATTTCAAGATATGACGATTTTTACATTCAGCAACACCATTTTGTTTTGGTGTATAAGGGGACAAGTTTTGTGGTGTTGAATGTTGTGACTAGCCAAAAATTGTTGAAGCAACCCACTGACATATTCCCCTCTAGAATCTGAGTGCAGAGCTTTGATTTTAGTGGAAAATTGGGTTTCTACATATGAATAAACTGAGTGAAGGTTTTAAAAAGTTCAGTGCGATTATCCATAATGAAAACCCATGTATAATGAGTATGATCATCAATAAATGTTACAAAATAGCGTGACCCTCATTTAGATGGAATAGGTGCAGGACCCCACACATCAGTATGAACAAGATCAAACATAAGAGGGGAAACAAAAGTACTTCGAGAAAAAAGTAAAGCATGAGACTTAGCGAATTTTCAAATTGTACAATGTTGGACATTAATAAAAATTTTATTTCGAATAGTACTAAGAACATCGCAAGAAAATAAAGACTGTAAACGAGATGTAGAGATGAGACCAAGGTGTTGATGTCACAGGGATGTGTCATCCACAGTAGAAACAGCACAGACAGAAGAGTTTGACATATACAGATAGTCCAAGTAGTAGAACTTACCAACTTTACGTCTAGTCTCAATCAATTGCCCTGATTATCGATCTTGTACGTAGCAAAAAGATGGAAAAAAAACAATATTACAATTGGATTGGGTAAGCTGACCAACGGACAATAAATTCATGGCAAGAGAAGGAACATGGTAAATATTAGAACCTTAATTTACTAGAAGGGTCAGAGGTAAGAGATATAGAGCCCATTTTTTATACTTTCATCCCCATCAGCAATATATATATAGTATCAGACTAGGGGTTACAATCAACTAAGATGGACTCATTGGAGGTCATATGGTGAGAAGCTCCTACGTGGATCAGCCAAGAGGTAGAAACAGAGTTACCTGAAAAGGAGGGAGTGGGTTTAGAGGCCATGTGTGACTGAGAAAGCATAGACTATGCCTATTCCAGAGTAAATGTACTTGAGTTATACAAGTGGTGAAGCAAGAATAAGACTGGGACCTCCAATTTGAGTTGGGGGGGTCTTGAGCAATGGTTAACTTGTATCAACAACAACATCGAATATGTATTTCTTCTTGTTTGGGCAGTTGTATTTGAGGTGTCCTAGTTCTTTACAATAGTTACATCTGATAGATTGCATGTTCTTGAAAAGAATATAATACGAATTGCGTGGATTCTGTTAAGCACATTTGACTTCTGAAGTCGGGTTGCCAAAAAAACTATGTTTCCTTTAACACTTGAGTAAAGAGATTTGATCTTAGTTTCTTCTACAATTGGCTCAAAAAAAGCGTGATTCAGAATGGGGAGAGAGCTTCTATGGATCAGGTCATTTCTGACACTCTCAAATTCATCCCGAGATTTGGTAATTATTTTTGCACTAGGACCATGTTCAATTGCATGTTCCATTAATGCTAGAGTCTCAATGTATCTTCATGGAGGAGTAAAAATCCTGATCTCTGTCTGAAGAAGCGAAGTTTCTGTACTAACTGGTACTTTCATGCCCAGTTAGTCTGATTATAAATGCCCTCAAGAAATTTCCATGCTTCTCTAGCAGTTTTGAAAGTACTTAGGTTGATCCCTATATTGCTTTCAAAGGAGCCCATCAACCATGTTATAACTTGAACATTATTATGCCTCATTCTTCAAGTTTTTCTGGCTCAGTAGATTTCCTCTAAGTCCCATCTATGTATCCAAGAAGACATTTTCCATGAATAACATTTCGCATAAATGGGGCCCAAAAGGTGTAATTGGTGACATTGAGTTTGATGGGTACAAGTTGGAAGGACTCTGATTTTTCCATGGGAAGGGATGCAAATAAAGCAATAGTGTAGCAAGGTGGTCCCTTTTGGGTGGCAAAGAGACTCAAATAGAGGGAAAGTTGTAGCCTGGCAGAGAGAGAGAGGGAGGTTGTTTGTAGAGAGAAAATTTGATTTCCTGTGAAGGAAACATAGAGGGTTGAGAGAGGGACAATACTGAGAGAGAAACAAAAGGTTGAAAATGGGTTTTCTCTCTCTTCTCCTAACAACTAAGAAACCGTGGCTCCAACCTTGTGAAGAGTGTACAAGTCTTTCAAATCATATCATGCCCTTAACAGCCGCAACCGAGCCAAGCACAGTGCATCCAAGTAAGGATCAGCCAAAGAAGAAATGCTCTTGAGGATAAACCAAGAAGAGAAGGCTACCAAAAACCAGAGACATTCTCAACTCTCACTCTAAAATAAATGTTAGTACGTATGTGTGGCCATGGGGCCTTTAAAAGTGTAATATTTCTCTCTATTATAAATAAATGCTTATCACTAAACAATGAAGGCGTCTTAGAGAGAGAAAGTATCGTTATCTAATGGCTAGAAAGTAACCACCCACTTCCCAGGATTACAGGGCCACGTTTTCTCAGAGATTTCAGGAGGAAGCCAAATGTTGGAGAACGGCCTCATCCATCCCTCTTTAAGAAGGGTTTCATGGCCATGGAGAGGTACATAGAAATTTACAGAGTTCTTATAGTTCTGGTAGAAGCATGATCTTTGCGATCGATAGTCTCAAGACACTGCCCCTAATCTTTAGAGTAGGTCCATCTCTTCCCTCAAGTTTTTCAACATTAGTATCAGAGTTTTTTCTGGAAGCGTGGTGGGCTCGTAACCTACTGTTCGCAGGTTCCATTATTCATTTATTTATGTTTTATTTAATTCTTGCACGTAACCCAAGGGTCCCAAGATCGAAATCGATTATTTGGTTTCCTGTGAGTTTGTATTTTATTGAACAATATCTCTTTTAAAAAAAAATTTATCAATTCTCTATTTACTTTGTTGAAATTTGTCATCTCCGAGAAAGTTGATTTCATGAGCCATGAGTCAATTTATTATTTATTTGTTATTATCTCTAAGATAATTGTTCCATTGTTAGGTTTATCTTATTGTTGTAAAAATTAGCTGAAATCCTTTGATATTAATCTGTTGCTATTTTCTCTCATAAATTATTATACCTTTTGCAAGTTAATAGGCGTACTTTGTTAAAGCAACAAAAGTAGACGCACTTTGATTTAAACCATCTGCACTTTTGATATATGCACTTTGTAAATAGGAGATTTCTATCGAAAGGTAGAGAGAAACAAATCACATATTTTTTATTCTCTCTTGACCTTTATTTTTTGCTCATCATCAAGGTAACATTTTTTTTAATGCTGACTTGTTTTTTTTTTTTTTTGTGCCACTTTGGTGACCAATATTTTTTTTTTGAGGCAAACGTTTTCAACAGATATCGTTGTTGATAGTTATAAAAATAAAAATAAATAAATAAAAGATTGTAGAAATTTTAGAGAGATAAAGATAAAGACATATAGTAGCTGAAATCAGTTGGCTTGCACCTTAATTTCTTTCATATTTTATTGCTGAAAATTTGTGCGTAATTTTATTGAATTATTGAAAATTGTTATGCACACAAGAACTATTCAAGTAAAGGTTGTAATATTAATTGCATGCATTTTTTTTGTGGCTTATAATTTAGGGATTTACTACATATTTTATTTGCATAATAATTGTCATTGCATTGCATAATTATCCTATGCTTGGGTCTTTTTAAGTTAGAAAATTTTATGATCTTGATTTTGTGAATTCATTATTTTTATGATTATGCAATGCCATATTTTTGTTGAAAAATATCAAAATATCATTGTATACTCTCTCTCTCTTGTGCTAAAACATATTCATATCTTTATAAAACTTATTTTTATGCAAGATTTGACATAAAGTATTTGTTGCCTTACTTTATTAATTTTTTGTTTCATCACAGCAGTGCGAACATAAACTATTCGATAAATTATTTTTTTTTGAGGTCCCAGCTCACTGAGAGTCAGCAAACCTATTGAGTTAACTAGTAGACAACCCTTTCTTAACCACATTTATTTTTTTCCTTTTTTTTTGAACTTTTAGTTATTGTCTAAAATTTTAAAATGGTATCTAAGCTAGTTATGTCAAAACTTTCCAAACTTGAAAAACTCAATGGGACCAAGTTTTCTATGTGGAAAAGAAAAATTGGATATATTCTTTTTCAAGATAGGGTAGATTATGTCTTAGAAACAGAACCACTAGTTATAGAGTCTAATGCCAATGGTCAAGTCAGAAGGCGACTAGAAAAATTGTTAGAAGATGACAAAGTAGCTAGGACTACTATATTGAGCTTTATGGAAGATGATTTAATTAGAGTCTTTGAGGATTACACAACAGCTCAAAATATGATGGGCGCCTTATCTGAAAAGTATGGGACCACTTCTGCGACCCATGTACAATTGTTGTTAGAAAAGTACAATTCTTGCAGAATGAAAGAAACGGACTCAGTGACCGAGCATGTCAATAAAATGACACTACTTGCAAAGGACTTTGTTGCAACTGGGAATCCAGTCTCCGATCGCATGCAAGTGTCCATTGTCCTTAACAGTCTCCCTCCATCTTCGGAGTGTGTTGTAATTGCATGGAACCATTCTTCACAAGGGATAACCACGTTAAATCTTCTCATGCATCTCAGTGTTGAAGCTGAGAGAAGAATGAAGAAGAAATCAAATGAGCTCTACTTTGTCCAAAGTTTATCTTCTCAGATCCCCAAGAAACCTTTCAATTATCAGAAAAATAATAAGTATAAGGGAAATGGGAGAAAATTTTAAAATCAAAAGAATAAAGTTGAAAAAACCTGTTTTTATTGTAAGGAAATTGGGCACATCAAGTTTAATTGTCCTAAGCTGAAAAATAAACATAACAACTTTGTTCGAAATAATCAAAATAAGAGAAATGACTTGATCTGCGTTGTCCTAAAATCAATAATTGTCGATCATTACCTGAGAAATTGGTGGGTCGACTCAGCCTCCACTTGACATGTCTCGAGGACCAAGGACGGATTCACATAATTGAAAGAGATTACAGCCGGTAACCAGCGGATTTATATGAGAAATGACACCTACTGCGATGTACTAGGTTTTGGTACTTTCAAGCTATGTTTACCAAGAGGAACAAGTCTCTTATTGACTGATACATTGTATGCGTCCAATATGAGGCGCAAATTAATTATTTCTGTCCCTAGGCTGGACGACAAGGGTTACGAAATAAGATTCAGGTCTGGTCGAGTTACCATTGGGAAGCATTCTAGGGCTTTGGTGTATGGTACTAAAGTTGACAATTTGTACCGACTGAATATTAATAAAAGTTCATCATTTTCTGATTATATTGATGGTCCTTTAGATGTTTTTATGTGTATGGATGATCCATATTTATGTCACTATAGATTAGGACATATAAATAAAGACAAAATGAATCAAATGCTTAAAAGAGGCTTGCTCCCCAATTTAGGAGAAATTGTATTCAAAACATGCGAGCCATGTATTTCTAGTAAATTAACTAAGAAGTCTTTTCATAAAGGGAAAAGGTCTAGTGAATTACTTAGTATTGTTCACTCTGATATATGTGGCCCATTAAATGTGAAAACACATAGAGGTATGTAATATTTCATAACATTTATAGACGATTATTCACGTTATGGATATGTATACCTAATTAGTAAGAAATCAAATGCATTAAAAACATTTAAAGAATATAAAGATGAGGTAGAAAATCAGTTAGGTAGACATATTAACATTCTTCGAACAGATAGAGGAGGTAAATATTGTTCCGCCTTATTTTCTAAATTTTCTAAGGAGAATGATATAATTCACCAAACAAATATGGCATGTACACCACAACAAAATGATGTAGCTGAAAGAAGAATATAACTCTAATAGACATTGTTAGGTCCATGATGAGCCATTCAAATTTATCTCCTCATTTTCGGGGCGAGGCTCTCAACACTGTAATCTATATCATTATGCATGTTCCAACTAAATATATAAACTTGACCCTTATGAATCATGGACAGGTAGGAAACCTGACCTTACTATCTTGAAAGTTTGGAGTTCTTGGGTACATATGTTTATACCATCATAAAATAGAGATAAATTACAAAGTAAAACTATAAAATGCTCTTTATAGGCTATTCAGAAAATTCTAAAGGGCTATAACCATGATACTAGATCATTAGTAGAGAATCGTGATGCTCATTTCTTAGAATATATAGATGATAAAAAAATTTTAAGTAAGCATATTGACTTACATGAAATTGATAAAGATAAGGGTCTGAAAGACCCTGTTTCTCAAACTCCCTCTACATTTTGTGAGAATGATTCAATTGAATCAAGTATACCAGATAGGCCAAAAAGAACTAGAGCCCCACCAACGATTTTAGAAGAATTTTATGTATTTATGAATGAAGATAATTACACTTCAATGAGTAAAGATACAATAGATGAACCTCGAAGCTACAATGAAGCTATTAGCTCACATGACTCAGCTGAGTGGATTCAAGCCATGGATAATGAACTTGATTCTATTAAAAGAAATCAAGTCTAGGAGTTGGTTGACCTCCCTAAAGATAGAAAATTCATCAGTTGCAAATGGGTCCTAAAGACAAAGCTTAATGCAAATGGATCCATTGATAAATATAAAGTTAGGTTGGTAGCTAAAGGATTTACCCAAAGGGAGGGCACATATTATGTAGAAACTTATTCTCCAGTAGCCAAATTTTTATCTATTAGGATCATCCTTGTATTAGTTGCATATTATGATCTAGAATTATTTCAGATAGATGTCAAAACAGCTTTCTTAAATGGAGAATTAAAAGAAGATATATACATGAAACAACCAGAAGGATATGTAATTAAAGGCTAAGAAGACAAAGTATATAAACTTAAAAAATCTTTACATGGTCTAAAACAGTCTTCTAGGCAACAGTACTTTACTTTTCATAATGCAATCACTGAAATTGGTTATATAGCCAATATGTTAGACCATTATGTATATGTCTGAAATAGTAGGAGCAACTTTGTTATATTGTCACTCTATGTTGATGATATTTTGATAATCGGTAATGATATTGGCATGATTAACCATCCCAAATCATGGCTAAGTTCTCATTTTGAGATAAAAGATATGGGAGAAGCCTCATATATATTATGCATTAAGATAACAAGAGATAGAAGTTCAAGACTTCTATGTTTATCTCAAGAAAATAATTTAGAAAGTGTTTTAAAGAGATTTAAAATGAAAAATTGCAAGCCCATAGATACACCTATTTGTAAAGGCTTGAAATTATTAAAGAAAATGTGTCCATTAAATGATAGTGAGAAACCTGAAATGTAAAGAATTCTATATGCTCAAGCTCTAGGATGCATTAATTATGTCATGTTGTGTACAAGACCTGATTTGAGTCATGCATATAGTCTTGTAAGTAGATTCAGAGTAATCCTGGGATGGCTTATTGGCAAGCTGTAAAAAGGATACTAAGATATATTCAGAAAACTAAAAATTACAAGTTGTGCTTCCAAGCTAACAACTTAGAGGTTACTGGGTACTCTGATGCAGATTTTGCAGGAGACCCAGATGATAGAAAATCAACCTCAGGAATTGTATTCCTCTTTGGAGGTAGATGTGTTTCTTCGTCTAGTAAGAAACAAGGTTGTGTAGCTCGGTATACTATGGAAGCCGAGTATATTGCTTGTAGCATTGCTACAACCTATGTCGTCTGGATTAAACGCTTCATAAATGATTTGAAGCTGGATGTAGCTGACGGATCGGTTACAAGTGTTTGTGATAATCAGGCTACTATTTCATCAATTAGAAATGGAGCTTATAGTTCCAAAGGTAAGCACATTGAAATTGATTATCATTATATTTATGATATTATTAGACAGAATAAAATAATTGTAAGTTATTTGCTATCTTCAGATATGATTGCAGACCCTTTAACAAAGGGATTGAGTGCAGAAATATTATCAAAGCATGTAGCTTTGTTGGGACTTAGAAATATTTAAGTCAGGAACTCCCAAATGGGATATTTTTTGATGTCTTAGTCATGAGAGGAAAAACCGCATTAGTGTAAAAAACCATGACATGACTTTAGATATTATTTGTTATGAGATGTATACCCGCACTTGTGTAAAAGCCTCATGACAAAAATATGCACATAAATATTAAATTCATTAAGTGGTAAAGACTTTATGATATTTCAATATAACTGGCCCTCATGGCCAAGTGGGAGATGTTGGTATGTGTGTGTGGCCATGAGGCCTTTAAACGTGTAAAATTTCTCTCTCTTATAATTTAATACTTATCACTAAAAAAGGAAGGCTTCTTAGAGAGAGAAAGTGTCGTTATCTAATGGCTATAAATTAACTACCCACTTCCCAGGATTACAAGGCCACGTTTTCTCAAAGATTTCAGAAAGAAGCCGAACGTTGGAAAACGGCTTTCTCCATCCCTCTTTAAGAAGGGTTTCATGGCTATGGAAAGGTACATAGAAATTTATAAAGTTCTCACAGTTCTAGTAAAAGCCTGATCTTTGCGATCGATAGTCTCAAGACATTGTCTCTAATTCTAGGAGTGGGTCCATCTCTTTCCTCAAGTTTTTCAACAATAAAGAGAGGAGTTTGAAAGGTCTCACAAGAGAGTGAAAAACAGAGTTTTAGAGAGAAACCTGGGCAATGTTCAGCGTATCCCAAGAACGAGAATTTCATGCGCAAATCATTGTCTTATCCACAAATACCAAACACCAAGACAAGGAATTTTCTAGAGTGAGAAAATATCTGAGGATGAAGATTTGTCTCTTTGAATGCAAATTCGATCTAGAGAGAGAAAATGTGAACACAAGATGATATAGAGTGATAAAAATCAAGCAAAATGAAAAAAGAGAAACAAATCCAACAAATTAAGAGAGACAAAATCCAGGAAATCAAGAGAGACCAGGTTCACTGTGACAAAAGAGAGAGAAGGGAGAGCGACCGAGATGCAGAGGGCAGAGCTTCTCAACCGGATGATAGAGACAGTAGATCCATAAGCGGTGCAGTCACCAGATCCAATTGATGGCAGAGTTTTGTAGGGTGGCAAGTTTAGATGTGGTTTTAGAATGAAGACAATCAGATATTCAAATCAGGTTTCAGGGGAGAAAGAAGAAGGGGCAGAGCAGGAGAGAAAGAAAGAGGGGCCGAATGAATTTTTATTTTTTTTTAAAGTGGCAGAGAGATAATGGCGGAGATTTTAGAGAGAGAAAGATAGAAACGGAGAGAATACAGAGAGAAAATATGGACACCTTTGATGGCCCTGAATCACGTCTCCAGGCTTTGTAGATCTATTGATATATAAACTTGATATTATTTCTATTGATATATAAACTTGATGTATAGTGGTGAATTTATACATGAAAGTACAGTTAATGGCTTCTATAACTTCACAGTTTCTATAACTGTTCATAGCTAAATCCTTAGTTCTCCACGATTCAATCAAAATTTAAACTGCTTCTTCAATTTGACATTCATTGTACTGTGTTGCTCTACTGTTTTCTTTTATTTGATTTTACTCTTCATACATAGTGGTACAAGTGGTAACAATGATGAGTACTTGAAATCCCAATTCTTCTGCGAAAACATAACCAAAGAAAAGGATTGGTTATATAAGCAATGTGACAATTGCTTTTCCTGTTGTAGGTTCTCCACATATCCTTAAAAAACCCAACTCCTTACCCAGTACCCCGTAGGGATAAGGGGTAAGCATAACAAAGTTATGCTTCCATCACTTTGTGATGGAAACATCAATTCCATCATTGTCCATCATGAAATTATGGACATGATGGAACCCAACGGTTGTAAGAAATTGGAATGGACTCAAGGCTAGGCGGCCTGGTTAGTTGGATACCGCAACTTGATGTAATGAGTTCCATTGTAAGAGACCCCCGTCCCTGGTCAACTACCAAAAAATGAAAAAATTGAAGGCGTCAACCTTACATTGTAGGTACACCTCAAAAATCTACTAGAAAAAGTTTTTTTGATACTAGAAAACTATCCATTTGATAATTTAGACTGAAATATAGTTATTTAAATGAATATAAATAAATTAAAAAATTAAAAAATTTAAAAAAAAGGAAAAGAAGAAGTGGTTTCGAGTTAGAAATGAGAGAGATAGAGATCATGTCGTGACGACCCTGGGCCATACCATTACTACATTCTTCATTATATTCCCTCGGCCACAAAACCCAACCTAGGGGTAATGTAGGACTCCAAAGTTTCTATTGTATCCTCTTTAACATAGTGCCCAATAGAAAACAAAAGGAAAATTTTATCTAAATACCCATAAGAGATTAACTATTTAACATTTTATATTTAACATTTTATACGTTTGCAACTATTCCAACCCAAGGTCGTGTGCTTTTTTTATAGGTATTTTGATGAGTAATTTGGTAAATTTTCCAAAGAAAACAACATCCTAAAACAGAACATAGATGGTCCAAAACTTGAATTGTGAAAATGAATTATGAAATAACTCTAAATACTTTTTTTTTTTGTAATCATCATGTGACAATTCTTAATTATATCCGACATTTCATATCTAAAAGGCCTCTGAAGAAGGTTTTAAGTTGAGGGAGCAAGTAGACAGTATACTCTAGCAAGAGCATATTGCACATGCAAATCTTCTGGTTAGTGTATCATTTCATAGCATCTTATCACATTAAGAACCCAAGAATTTTGTTGAAAATATTATAAAGGGAAGTATGTTGAGGAAGCATATACTTATCTAAAACAGTCCCATGCAACAGTCTTTAAATAAACAAAAACTATTGTGGAGGACTGCAGGCTGCTCCATGAGATCTGGTCAAATTAAAGTCCATAAGAATGGTAAAAAAAGGACCATCTGTAAAAGAAAGAGGAAACAGGGAAATTTCCAAATCTTGCCTTAAATTGGAACAAAACAAACCGAATTCGGTGTTGGATGCAATGCAATTAAGTATTTATAAACACACATATTGTGGACCAGGGCCAAACAGAATTTCAGCTTAATTGAGGGAGAAGTTCCCCGCAGGAAGCCAAAAATATTTATGATCAAAATCATAAGGAGTTGAAAGTTAAAAGGAAGCCTATATCAGTTTTCACTTTAAATAAAAGGTATAAAAAATTAAAAAGGCACAACTAATCAAATGCAATCTCCTTCGAAAATCCATTTGGAGATCGGTTTTGGGCATAAAATGTCAGAGGTCCATAATCTCGACTACCCTGCTGTGAAAAATGAAAGTCAGATTTTGAATTTAAATGCGTGTGATGTTTGATTTTGTTTTTGAATCATCAATCGTTGTTCATTTTAATTATTTGCAAATTAATAGAAGAACTCTATTGTTGAGATACAAAATCACAAATAAAAAGCATAATGCATCTAGAGTGACCTAAATCCTGTTCTAATACATATCCAAAAAAAAATTCCTGTTCTAAGATGATATTTGGAAGAAGACTGTACCTCATTTTAGCTTTTTCTATTTAAAAAAATTGTATATTATAAGACTAGTTACTTGTATCAATCATCCTTCGCCACCATACTTAAAATCACACAGTTAAACGTGTGTCACTTTTGCTATAAAAGTTTAAAATCTTTGACCCTAGGCGATGGCATGCACCAAGGTATAACAGTTTAAACTTTCTCTTAAGGAAAATTGTTTCGTGCGGGCTAGATCCCATTTCTATATATGCGGTCAAGAAGTATAAGGCATTCATTTTACAAATGGATGCAAATATGTGGTTCATCTAACAATAATTGAAACTAATGGTCCAATTTTTTTTAATATAATTATTATTTTTAAGTTTTAAAATTTATTTATTTTTTCATATTTATGATCTCCATGTTAAAGATTACGTATCTTTAAAAATTAAGTCTAAAAATCCATCTCAAAAATAGATTTATTAAAAGCCCGCATTTCTCCATAAGCGGGTTTGGCCTGCATGCTAACCACTTCCTTCTCATTATACTGTTAGTCAATAATACCTCCCAAACCGCCTGATTCTCCCTCCGCGGGCCAAAAATATTTTTTTTACCATGTGTGAAAGTTAAATTGTCCATCTGGTTCCAAATTCAAAAAGCCAAAAATGATTCTGACCTTCTTCAAAAAATAAATGACTTTTTTTTATAAATAAAAGAGAACGTATATAGCATGATACGCAGGATCATAATATATATTAATCACATCAGCAA
Source organism: Amborella trichopoda (assembly GCF_054954075.1). Taxonomy (NCBI): domain Eukaryota; kingdom Viridiplantae; phylum Streptophyta; class Magnoliopsida; order Amborellales; family Amborellaceae; genus Amborella; species Amborella trichopoda. Next base: position 3,807,949 of record NC_142344.1, read on the forward strand.
AATAGATATATTGGGGATTTTTTATTTAGATTTCTGGGATCCAACTCAGAAGATAATTATTTTCAAATAAAAAATAATTTTTCAGGTTTTCAAATCTTAGATCTAGCCCTCTAACAATTGGACATTCCTTATTCAATCTTGGAACAGTGTTACTTGAAGCGCATGAAATATGCAATAACGTGCTATCTGAAAGAAAAAAGTTCTGTTGGAAGTTTGTTTGCTACGCTCAAGCTACATCCCCCAAATTTAAGAACCTAAAAATATTCCTAGCCTTAGATTTATTTCAGAAAATAAGTGAACAATATGCTCGTGCGGGAGCAGCATATCATTTTGCATACAATTTCTCAGACAGCGTGATATTCAATAAGGGTTCATAATTAGGTCCTCCTCATTGAGGAAGTTCATATCGAGAGCCGAGGCTCTAAACAATCAAATTAGAACCTATCTAACAAATTTTATGAGAAGAGGTTGCCCAAATATCTTTAAATTGGCCAGCTCAACATCAAGATGTATGGACTTTGAAAAAATAGATTTCAAGTTTTAAAAATAATGCATTTTGTAATACATTTTTGGACCGTTAATTTTTAAGATTTTTGAGTTTTCATAGATACCTACATTATTTTCTAAATATTAAATTTTATAATTAAAAATAAAAAATATATTTTAAAGCTATCATAAAGATTTTTAATATTAAAATTATATTTCTCGATAGTATTTGAAAGTGCATTTTACTTTGATTGTTTTAGAGCCTCAGCTCTATACAAAACCACACCCCTTCATCGAAAGGTTTGAAGTTTAAAGAGTCAAATACTTAAAAAACCAAGAAATAGGCCACGTCCAACACTCTCATCTGGCTTACTCGTAATTGCAGAGAGAGAAACAGTCATAGTTGTAGACAGAGAAACAGTCGTAGTTGGCGTCCATGCAACTCGCCGCCGCTCAGTAACATTTCACAATTTCCCTGAACCACGTCAAGACCCCGCCTCGCGCTCTCTATAAATACATCTCTCCAAATCATACAATGAGCAACAATAATCCTTCTCTTACTTTCTCTCTCTTAGAGGCTCCTTTTGACCTTTCTCTCTCTACAAATATCTAGCTACCCTCTTTGGACAGGCGGTATTGGGAAAGATGGGTTTTAATGGTGCTGCTACTCTTGCGCTACTCATACTGTTGGTGAGCAGTAACAGCTTCAACATGTGTTTTGGGCAGCTGAGCTCCAATTTCTATGACTCATCCTGTCCCAATGCTCTCTCCACTATCCGATCGAAAATCCGCTCGGCGATATCCGCTGAGAGGCGCATGGGTGCCTCCCTCATCCGCCTTCACTTCCACGACTGCTTTGTCAATGTAAGTGATCAATTTCATTTCTTCAGATGTGAGAGAGAGAGAGAGGGCAATTAATCAACTCCCATCTGTGACTCCATCTCTCTCTCTCTATAATTTTTACTGATGTTCTGCATGATGTGTATAAAACAGGGATGCGATGGTTCGTTGTTATTGCCTGAAGAGAAGACAGCACGTGGGAACAATAACTCCGCGAGAGGGTTCGAAGTGATCGACGAAGTTAAATCGGAGGTGGAAAGCATCTGCCCAGGCGTTGTTTCATGCGCTGATATCCTTGCCGTAGCAGCAAGAGACTCTTCAGAAGCCGTAAGTTCTATTCAGTTTAGTTTTGGAGGAAGAGATTCTTAAAATTCTTCCTTTTACCTCTCTTCCTCCTAACACCAACATCCTCAATCCCAAAATCAACTGACAAAAACCACAAAAATGATCCACAGATGGGAGGACCAACATGGACAGTGAAACTAGGCAGAAGGGATTCAGCCACTGCAAGCGAGACCGACGCCAACGCAAACCTCCCGAGCTTCACAGATAACCTCGACGAGCTTATCTCTCTCTTCTCCCGCAAGGGCCTCAATACTCAGGACCTCGTCGCCCTCTCCGGTTCTCACACCATAGGCCAAGCCCAGTGCTCCACTTTCAGAGACAGAATCCACAACGAGGCCAACATCGATTCCGGTTTTGCAAGCACCAGACAGAGAGGGTGCCCAACATCTGGTAGTGACACCAACTTGGCTCCTCTGGACTTAGTCACTCCAACTAGCTTTGATAACAACTACTTCAAGAACTTGCTTCAATTGAAGGGCTTGCTCCACTCTGATCAAGTCTTGTTCAATAATGGCTCTACTGATGGTTTGGTCAGAACTTATAGCGAGAGTAGGAGCACTTTCTATTCAGATTTTGCCTCAGCTATGGTGAAGATGGGAGACATTGGGCCTCTTACTGGTTCTTCAGGGCAGATAAGGACTAATTGTGGGGTACCTAACTGAAATGATTGATGCCAAAGTGCCCTAAACATTTAAATGGTGTTTGGCTTTTATGTTGATCTGAGTGCAAGTGTAGTATATGTCATTATCGATTGTTTTGATCCACGGTGTTATGAGGGGGGGGGGCATCAACCAAACCCCCTCGGTTTTGTTTTCTTTTCTAAGTTTTCCCTTGTCTGGAAGTACAAACACCAATCAGAGGCTATTGTTAAGTAAAGTGAAGTTTGTTACCGTACTTCAAATAGCAGACAACTAACTCTTTTTCTCTATACGTCTTTTTCCCCTCTTTTTTTCGAACCCATTTTCTCTATACGTCTTTTTCCTCTCTTTTTCTCGAACCCATTTCTTTCGAGTGTAACAATGATAGAAAAAACAAAAAAAACGAAAACAAAAAAACTAAAAACGTGGTATGTCAGTGGAGATTTGCACCCCTACCGTTTGATGAGAATGGAGCAAGAGATCTAAAGTGGTATGTCAGTGGGGATTTGCGCCTCTATCAAAGTCAGAGGGCTAGCACCCCTACTGGAGTCAGAGGGCTAAAGTGGTATGTCAGTGGGGATTTGGACCCCTACAGTTTGGTGAGAATGGAGTCCGAGGGTTAAAGTGGTATGTTAGCGGGGATTTGGGCCCTTACCGTAATGTAGTCAGAGGGCTAAAGTGGTAAAAGTCAATGGGGATTTGCGCTCCTACACTTTGGTGATAATAGCGTCAGATACCTCATCACGGGGCTCGACAATACTACTGCCAAGGCCTTATACCGATTTGGGCCCCTACCCTTTGGTGAGAATGGAGTCACACACTTAGCAATACTACCATCAAAACCCCATGCCATTCAATATCACCTTCCATTCCCGCTATAAACCTATCCCAAAAAAAAAAAAAAAAAGTGTAACATTTGATTTAGTTAAAACTTCTGGTGATATGATCTTACTACATCTTGTACTAGAAATACGCACGTCGTCAAATTCAAAGGGAGTAAAAGGAGACGCCTTTCTAGAGACTCGCCTTAGTTTTAAATGGTCTGTATGAAACCGTAGCATACGTTTAATTATCACAAAACCCTAGGTTGGATTCCTATACTTAATTACCCCGAATTACCTGGAAAATCCTAGATTCATCCCCGACCCCTAGGTTTTTACTCTCTTCAATAGTTCAATAATCCCTAAATCCTCGATTCTCCACGATTCAACTTTGACATTTATTTGATTTTATTTTTTTGTACTTTGTGCTTTTATTTGATTTTAATCTTCTTATATTGGAATGGACTCAAGGCTAGGTGGTTTCTATTACATGTAAGGGACCCCTTCTACGTTGAACTACCAAAAAAAACATGGGTAAGGGTACCCCTTCCCTACTGAACTACCAAAAAAATAAAAAATCTTCTTATATATGTTTTTAATTTAAGAAAAAATTATAGAAAATATCAAGCTTACATTGTATTCACACCTAGAAAATCTATTAGAAAAGGTTGTTTTGATTCCAAAAAACCATCCATTTGATCCTTTAAACTAAAGTACGGACATTTTTTTTTTAAAAAAAAAGGGGTCAAATTTCAAGTTAGAAATAATGAATATTTTAAACTCATTATGTGGACCATCCATTTCTAACATTTTCAAATATTCACAGATCTACTTGTTTTGCAACATTTTTTAGGTTTTTATTTTATAATTAGGGGTAAAAGTAGATTTTTAGACAAATGCAAGGGTTTCATGTGCCCAAAATTCATCTTTCAGCATTATTTGGAGGTATACCTTACTTTGATTGTTTAATATTAACGCGTTACACAAACTGGCACAATCAAATACAAAAACATAATTTTATTTAGGTTTTAGGCGAGGCCAATGTAGATCTCAATACATTGAGGAGAGATCGCAAGATTTTCCCTTGTTAATTGTATCTGATTATGACCATAATTTCAAAAAACTGCCTTCTCTCATGGTCAATATATTCAATACAATATTTACATAGCACAATAAATTTGAGAAGGGAAGTCCCCAAATTTCTTTCCTAGAATTACGAATAAACACTTAAGAAAAAGTAAACAAGGCTATTACTTTGATATGATTATTAGCATGTGCAAAAACAGCCTTAAGTTTCTTTGACTCTTGATGTCTACGATGCCATGGATTTTGAAGTATGATAATGGATTTTCCAGTAAATAACACTTGCTAACTAAATTTTTCTTAACGTTTCCATCCAAGCTCGAAACAAAATGGTTCTCAGTTCGTTGAAAAGCTTATCAAAAGACTAAAAGTGCCAATATAATGTTTTTAGATGTAATTGAGTTGGAAGGCTAACAATGTAGAGGTCTATCAGTAAATGCATATAAAGAAAAAAACACGACAAATGTGTGATAAATGCATCCAAAACTGATGATCAGATATATGTTCTTATCAATTTGATTGAACTCTGTGATCGAGTTTTAAACCACCACCCACTATACGAACTAGCGATTCTGATCGGCCAGATCAGCTATCTATATCAGCCAAACGAGTGAAATTTGGTTTGAGAAAAATGGAAGAATAGAGTTTGGGAGATTAGGGGATGGGGACCTTCATCGCAGACCCACCAAATTCGATCCAAATCGGCAATTCTACATCTGGATTATCGGGTTTTGAGACATTGTCTAATCTAAACCTAGTTATAGTCGTGCATGGGATTTTCTATACTTGTGGCAAAAAAGGGAAGATCTCCCACTTTCTACCATTTTGGATTGCAAAAGAACCACGATTTTAGGAATAAAACTTATATTCTGCAGTAACAAATGGCAATCACTCACTCATAAAATTTTGCCAACTTATTGGAAACATATACCAAAACAAATTACAAAAATGATATGTAACACACTTATAATCAATTGAAATAACAGCTTTAACACTTCTCCATGCTTTAGGGTTTTAGTCATCAATCAGTTTAGTTGGGCACTCGGCAATTAGCCCTAATTTGGCCAGAAGAACCAGTGAGAGGCTCAATGTCTCCCATCTTCACCATAGCCGAAGCAAAATCCGTAAAGAAAGTGCTCTGACTGTTGCTGTAAGTTGTGACCAAACCATCAGTGGATCCATTGCTAAATAAAACCTGGTCGCTGTGCAATAGGCCCTTAAGCTCCACCAAGTTCTTGAAGTAATTGTTATCAAAGCTTCTCGGTGTGACCAAATCAAGAGGGGCAAGTTCATCATCGTCGTCGTCAGTCGGGCAATCGCTTTGGCGTGTGCTCGAGAATCCGGAGTCGATGTTGGCCTCATTGTAGATTCTCTCCCTAAATGTGAAGCATTGGGCTTGGCCAATGGTGTGGGCACCAGAGAGAGCAACCATATCTTGTCTGTCAAGGCCTTTTCTAGAGAAGAGAGAGATGAGCTCTTCTAAGTTATCTCTAAATGTAGGGAGGTTATCATTGGCAGCACTTTCGCTTGCAGTGGCTGAATCCCTTCTCCCCAACTTCACTGTCCATGTTGGTCCACCCATCTACAAAAATATTTGATGTTTTTGTTAGTTTTATATTTCATAAAGTAAAGTTGTGGCACATGTGGTAAATTACTAAGAAAAAATGAAGAGAAGAAAGGAATAAGAAGCCTAACTTTTAGAAAAAGATAAAGAGAAGAAAAAAAACGAAGCGGAAAGAGTGGGGAGCTCTTCTTCTTCACTTCTCTTTTCTTTCTTTCTTTTTCTTATTATTATTATTTTTTTTTTTTTAGATAACTCAATGGGGAAGATTCCCCTACCCATTTTTTTAGATAGAGTAAAGATTTAGTTTTTTTTTTTACCACCCAGCCCCTTTCCTAGAGTGGAGAGCTTTGGGATAATACAATGGATGTTTTGACTTGGATTTTGTCAACTAGCATGTTTTGAATCGGATTTGTCTCAATCATTGGCTCAATCTAACTCGGGACTCATCCGAGTCAGACCAGTGGAGAGATATCTCCTGAGTCGGAGCTCGATTCCAATTTTTAAAACACTGATTTCAGATAATGGGAAGAAAGAACCTAGGGGCTTTGAAACATTAAAATTGAGCATATCATCATAAGAGTTCAGATTTTCAAATTTTCCTTTCTTTTAGTCTTAGATTTAGAGTTCAGACTAAAGTTTTTACAAAGTTGAAACTCACAGCTTCTGATGAGTCTCTTGCTGCAACGGCCAGGATGTCAGCGCACGATACAACGCCTGGGCATATGCTCTCCACCTCTGATTTCACCTCATCAATCACTTCGAATCCTCTCGCTGAGTTGTTGTTGGCACGTGAGTTCTTCTCACTGCTAAATGACGACGTGTCGTCCAATAACAACGAACCATCGCATCCCTATTATATATACATCACACACACTATCAGTGAATAATAACTATGATCTCTTTATACCAAAAATAAATTGTCATTGTTTGCATCTCATTCATAAACTACAAATTTCTCTTTTTAAATCAAACTAGACACCATTATTTTTTCTCTCAAAAATCAAGCGAGACCTCTTAACATTTTATTCTCTATATAAAAAATTCAGTACTTCTCTCTCTCTGCAGGTGAACTAGACTACTAACATTAACGAAGCAGTCATGGAAATGAAGACGGATGAGAGAAGCGCCCATGCGTCTCTCGTCAGAGATCGCGGATCGAATGGCTGATCTAATGGTGGAGAGAGCCTTGGGGCATGAGGTGTCATAGAAGTTGGAGCTCAGCTGCGCACTACACATGCCACTGATACACACCAACACCATCACTAACGCACCTGTGATACTAACACTAAAACCCATCTCTCCAAAAGAGCCTAGAGAGAGAGATCAGAAGAGCCTAGAGGAAGAGAGGAGAAAATTATCTTGTTGTGCATTATGGAGGTGAGATGTATTTATATGGAGAATTTTCACTCGAGGTTGGGGGAGAAGAGAAAAAGCAATAGAGGATGAAGCCCACTGTTGGGGCTCAGTCAATGTAGGTGCACGCCAAATAAGACTGTTTCTCTCTCTACTACCACTAGTGAGCGACTTTTTCATATGATTTTTCATCTCCTTTTATGACTCCTCTCTCTGCAATTGTGCTGGTTTGGAGTTGGACGTGGTCTCTTCTTATGGAGTTTTAACCCTTACAACCAATGGTTTAAAAAACGGATCGGTGACCCGAATAGGGCTTCCAAAACCGATTCGGATCGGCAAATTGGCGATTCTGATCGGGAATCGGGTGAATCGGTCATAATAAAGCTTAAAAAAAATCCGAAAAAATTATTAAAATTCATTATAAATATTGTTTTTTAGGAATTCAATAAGAAATAAGGGTACTCCATTAAGAATTTTCATGTTTTTGAATGAATATGCGAATATTGATATGTTCTTTCCCTACATGAACCGTCATTCAGCATTTAATTTACATCACACAAAAGGATAAACATATAATTATCATGGAATAAGTATATCAACATACATGGACTACAATAAAGCATAAAATTAGTAACATATGATCTAAAAATAAAATGATAGACGACGTTATTGTTCTTCTTGGTCACGCTGGTGCCATTGATTGAATTCGTTTAACAACTCATTGATTCGATCTAAAAACGAACCATCGATATTAGCAAGCGTCTGACTATTCCCAAATCCCTGAGTGTTAGTGTTTTGTTGTATTCCCAATCTAAAATCCCCGAAGATTGTCCATTCTTCATGCTCACTTGCACTGTCGTGCTCATCCCTACACTGTTGCTGTTGGGACTCGATATGTGAATAATATGACTGGGATAGGGTGGCCTCAGAATCATCATCTCTCTCATTTTCTCTTTGAATAATATGGATTAAAAAAAAAAATAACAAATTTTCAAAAAAATCGATCATGGATTAAAAAAAAAAATCAGCAATTTTCAAAAAATTCTATCATGGATTACAAAAAAAAATTCGATCATGGATTAAAAAAAAAAAATCACAAATTTTCAAAAAATTCTATCATGGTTTACAAAAAAAAATTCGATCATGGATTAAAAAAAAAAAATCACAAATTTTCAAATATTTTCAATCATGGATTACAAAAAATTCGATCATGGATTACATAAAATTCGATCATGGATTACAAAAAAAAACAAACAAAAAAAACAAAAAATTCAATCGTGGATTACAAAAAAAGAAAAAAACAATTCAATCATGGATTACAAAAAATTCAATCATGGATTACAAAAAACTCTATCATGGGTTACAAAAAAAGCAAAAAACAAAAAATTCGATCATGGATTACAAAAAAAAAAACAAACATTTCGATCATGTATTACAAAACATTTGATCATGGATTACAAAAAATTCTATCATGGGTTACAAAAAAAAAAAAAAAAAAAAAATTTGATCATGGATTACAAGAAAAAAAAACAAACATTTCGATCATGGATTACAAAAAATTCTATCATGGGTTACAATAAAAAAAAAAAAACAAAAAATTCGATCATGGATTACAAAAAAAAAAAAAACAATTCGATCATGGATTCCAAAAAAAAAAAAACAATTCGATCATGGATTACAAAAAAATCGATCAAGTATTACAAAAAATCTATCATGGATTACAAAAAAAAAAAAAAAAAAAAAAAAAAAAAAAAAAAAAAAAAAAAAAAAAAAAAAAAAAAAAAAAAAAAAAAACCGTACGGGACTCGCCGATTCACTGTACGGACTCACCGATTCCGTACAGTGAATCGGCGAGTCACTGTACAGAATCATCCGGTTCTCTCTAGAACCGGATGATTCCCATTTTTTTCGTCGATTCGATCCGTTCATGGCGATTCCCGAGTCGAACCGGGCGAGTCCGGTTCGACTCGACGTTTTTTTAAACACTGCTTTCAACAGATGGGGTGTCTCCGTGTACGAAGAATATAGAAATGCATCACATTTAACCTTGAGGACAACCGTGTTTAGGCACAGTACCTTTGACTCATAAATCAAAGGCACAGTGCCTTTGAATTATGAATTTTTCGTATAAGGTGCCGCGCATACTATGCAATTTATGTCATACAATTAAGGCACATCCCTCGATTTTGTCGGAAGATGTACTTGTAGTTCCATGAATTTTATAATTATTTGAAAATTCATGTTTAACTCTAATTATGAAATCTAAAATTCTAAAACCAATATAAATCGGGAAAATCTATAAATACTTGAAAATCTTGAAAATAAATGGTTCAAATGACTTCTTACAAAATTCGATATTTTCGGGACTTGAAATTGTTTTTTTATATTCATACATCTCGAGATCGAGACTAATTCATAGATTTCGAGATCGAGACTATATTCACACATCTCGAAGTCAAGATGATCAATTGAAAAGTTTTCCAACATTGAATCTACTAGGATTTTTTAACTTACTTCTATTAGGTTTATATAAGCTTTCAACCTTAGATAACTTTTTTTCATTCAGAAAACTGGATAGGATATCACATATAACTACTTCACACAATGTAATAAAATCTAGAAGTCGCCCAATACGGGAGAATGCTAAATGGGCCCCTTTTACTCTGTTGCGACAAGTGGGTCAGCCGGGGTCTAGATCCAACCCAACTAGCTCTATGTCAGACGTTGATCCGACCCAGACCCAAGTCAAACCCAATCACCAACTCGGGTCCTGTTCGAGGTTAATAATAGAATTGATATATATTTACACATTTTACACTTATATATATCGGGTCAGGTTGGATTGGGATAACCCTTACCCGACCTGATAGGATCTAAATTGGACTCAAATTGAGATCTGGACTCGATCCCAATCAGATCCCCTAACCCATCCGACTTGGGTGACAAGGGTGTAAATAAGTCGGGTTTGGAACGGGGTGAACTCGAACTAGTGGTGACCTAAGGGGTCTGAGGTTGACTTCGACCAATCCCTGTGGGACCGGCCTATGTTTAATATGTGTGCGCGTGTGTGTCTTGACTATGTGCTTGTCAGATCCAAGCTCGACCCAGACGCTGCACACCTCTAGCCGCCCTAGAGGTCCTAACTAAAACTAGGGTGCTAGTTGTTAAGATCTTTGGGGATATAACAGACATTTACATTAATACAATGTAGAGTATCCCATATGATTCATATAACCACATGTAAATCTACGATCGTATAGGTATTTATCATCATCCAAGTCAGAGATAGACAGTGATAGATAGATAGTGATGGATCAATCACTTCGATTCATATCAGTTTTTGGTGGGTCCCATCTTTCTTCATCACCCTCCATCCAATGATGGCACGATGATGACATCAACGATCATGAAGTTTGTATGGTCCTTACATGGTATATTCATTTGTAAGATAGGGTCTTGGCACGTTTGTATGGTCCTTACATGGTACAATCCTTATAAGGTATATTCGTTTGCAGCTATTGAAATCAGTACTAAGTCCATCGGCTATCTTTTGGATTTTAAATTTTATCTTGCCAAAGTGTACATGCGATATGGTTGAGAGGCTGTAGCGAAACTTTCTATGGGCAGGCATAGTTGGTAAGAAGGGGATCCATCTAGTCAGGTAGAAGAATGTATGTCTTACTATGGAAGAGGGAGGACTTGAGATCCAAGACATCTCCGATTTCAATACTGCAGGCATGATGAAATTGACATGGAAAATACTCATTAATCCATCCTCTCTAATTGCAAGCTTCTTTAAAAATAGGTATTTTAATAATACATCTATATGGAGAGTTCTTAAGAAAAGTTGCTCTTTGGAAGAACATCCCTATGGGCCCATCCTTTTTACGCCACAATGTCAAATGGATTATGGGGGATATTGACTTGATAATGAGTTTCGATATTTGGTTTTGATAACCGATCAAGGGCTGGGTTTGAGTAATTGGTAAACCAATTGGTGCAACCAGTCTAACCAGGCATGTCTCGGTCTGTCCAAAAAGTGTTAAAAAATAAAACAAATATTAAAAATTCAAAAAAACTTTGAAAAGTATATTTAAAACATGATTAAACAAAGCATTTCCCTGTGAAGTTGATATGTAATGAAAATAATGGATTTTAAAAAATTGATTTGTGTCCAAACGTATTCTTGAAATTTTTCAAAAAAGATGGAAAAGCATAAAAATAAATATACATGACCAAAACACTTTCCAATCTTTGCCAAATGATAAAAAACATTAAACAACACACCATAAATAAATCTCTTATGTTTGAGATTTTATATAATTTTTGTAAAAAATTTAAAATACTTGGTCGGACAACCAAAACCAGCCAAACCGGATCGTTCCAGTTTTACCGGCCGGTTCCAAGTTGGACCAACCAAGTTTGCGAACAGTGGTTTCATCTGACGAACCTATTCAAATGTAATATAAAGTTTTAGGGTAGAAACTTTGATCACCACAATTGTAAATTTGGAAAATAAAATAAAATATTTGAACATCACAAATAACCTATCTAATATTTTATTTTGTTAATTATTTGTAGAGCAATTAGCCGATTCCAATTAGTTGGAAAAAAGTTTTGACGATGATGAATTATTTGTTGATCAATAAATCTACATTATTTTTTGAGTTGCAAAGTTATAGATCTAAAGCATAAATACATTCAGAGTGACTCAGTTTATATCATAGATCCTAAATCCGTGAAATAATAATGTCTATGAATACACAAAAAAGGTTTTCCTTGAGGGCCCGTTTGGCTCATTCGATTCAGATTTCCAAGAGTCACTTTTTCCTAGAAAAGTTGGGCCAATCATGTTTGGTTGGTTTAGAATTGATATTTCTGTTGGAATTGAGATTTCCATTATATTCTTGAATGTTCATTTAAAGCTTAAATTTTAAAAATCTTAATTCCACCAAAATAGGTAATTCCACCAAAATAGGTGGAATTGACATTTCATGGAAATGATCCATTTTGCTACTCATGAACAAAAAAAATATTTAAATTTTAGAGAGAGCAACTATATCAAATTTTAAAGAGAGAAAACATTTTAAAATTTTAGAAAGGGAAACTATATCAAACTTTAGAGAGAGAAAGCCTACGAAATTGTTCAGAGAGAGACAATATACAGAGAGAAATAATCATAACATTTTTAGGAAGAGCAACTATCGCAAATTTAAAGTTTTAGAGAGACCATATTAAAATTTAAAGAGAGAAACTATCTCAAATCTTAAATTTTAGAGAAAGAAAGTATCTTAAAATTATAAAGAGATAAACTACATTAAATTTTAGAGAGACTAACTACTACAAAATTTTTAGAGAGAATATCTCAAAACATTTAGAGAGAAAATTTATCTCAATTTTTAAGTTTTAGAGCGAGCATACTGAAATTTTAGATATTAAAAATTACATCAAATTTTAGATAGAGAAACTACCAGAAAATTTTTAGAGACAAAAACTATATTAAATTTTAAGTTTTAAAGAGAGAAAATATATTAAAACTTTAGAGAGAAAAAGTATATCAAATTTTAGATAGATAGTGTACTTGACATATTTAAGGAGAGAAACTATTTTAAAAAATTTAGATAAACTATCTCAAATTTTAAGTTTTAGAGAGAGAAAGTATATGAAAATTTTAGAGAGAAAAACTACTTGAAATTTTTAGAGAGATAAAGTATAATTTTTAGAGAGAGAAACTATCTTAAATTCTAAGTTTTAGAGATAGAAAATATCTTAAAACTTTAGAGAGAGAAACTATATCAAATTTTAAATGGAGAAAATACCTAAAATTTTTAGAGAGATAAACTATTTGAAAAACTTTAGATAGAGAAACTATCTCAAATTTTAAGTTTTAGAAAGAGAAAGTATATTAAAATTTTAGAGAGAGAAACTACTTAAAAATTTTAGATAGAGAAACTATCTCAAAATTTAAGTTTTAGAGAGAGAAAGAATCAAAATTTAAGTTTTAGAGAGAGAAAGAGTCTTAAAATTTTAAAGAGAATAACTATATCAAAATTTAGAGTGAGAAAATACCTAAAACTTCTTAGAGAGAGAAACTATCTTAACATTTTTATAAATAAACTATCTCAAATTTAAAGGTTTAGATAGAGAAAGCACCTTAAAATTTTTGAGAGAGAAACTATATCATATTTTAGAGAGCTAAACTATCTTAAATTGTTTAGAGAGAGAAAATATCTCAAATTTTAAGTTTTAGAGAGACAATATTTCAAAATTTTAGAGAGAGAGAAAGTGTATTAAATTTTAGAGATAGAAAGTTCATCAAATTTTTAGAGAGAGAAACTATCTCAAAATTTTTAGAGATAAACTATTTCAAATTTTAAATTTTTGAAAGAGAGTGTATTAAAATTTTAGAGAGAAAGATATTCGAAGCAATCCAAATAAGGAATTTGGATTTCTTTGATTGCTACTGAGGATGAGGATGAGATCCAAATAGTATATACTATATTCCAAAAAATGTCAATTCCAGTAAATCTCAATTTCAATATTGACTTTTATGAGGATTGAAAAATGCAGATCCAAACGGGCCCACAATTTGATCAAACGATGATGGTAAGGTGACCTACATTTGCCTTAAAAACTATAATTAATTTGTCCATTGGAGAACTGAAGGTACACACCACTGGTGTGTATTGTGAACCACGCTTCAGATGTGTATGGTATACCTTACTTATACATGATTCTTGTTTTCTTTTTTCTTATGGAAGGAAGTTCAGCTATGTCGAGCTTGGGAGGACGCATATGGTTCTCACGGTTTCAATAAAAATAAAAAAAATAAAAAAAGAGGACGTGTGTGGTTTCTAACTATTCATGTGCCATGTTTCTCGCAAGATAGATTGCATATGAAGTAAGAGTGGGCCAAAACATCGAAGGAGACGGGCATAAAAGTGTATGCTTCCCCCTCAAATCATATTTAATTTCAATTTCTATGTTTGGTACATACTTGGATCTATATCAAGTGGTTCCTATTCAACCACGCTGGATAATTTTGAACCCCTTAATAGTGACTAAAGAGTTTTTCTTCTTTTCTTTTTTTATTTTTTTTTTATTTTTATTTTTATTTTTAATACATATGCATTGTGGGAGTGGAGGGTGTAACGTTATGTTGAGGCATACGCCCCCTTAGCCCCAACCCCATTCTCAATAATGATCGGAGTAAGTTTCTACTATGTTTCTAGAAGAGAGGGGGTCCGCTGTTGTAGGAAGAGAGGGGTCACTATAAGGCTGAGGATGTACGGCAAAAAGTAAAGTCACACTTCAAAACTCTAGGACAAATGACAACCTAGAGATGGAAATCTCTACAAAGGCCTGAAAGCTTATTTTCGATTATGATTATGAAATTGAAGCTTCAAATATGGTGTTGATCTTGCAATTTACGTAAACAGTTGAAAATAGATGGTTTTGATAATATATTAAAAGATGGGATTGTCTATAAAAAGACCATTTACCTTTTATACATGAAAATCACAATCACTCTTGTCCCTTAAATTTCAAAATGGGTAGATGTAAAAGTGTCATTCAATAGGCACAAAATTCCAAAAAAAAAAAATCAGATTTAGTAAGTCACCTCAAGCCAGCTAATTTGACATCTAATGAGTAGAAATGATTATGACTCCCATATACAAAATATAAAGGGTGCGACTTGTATAGAGCCAAAGCTTTAAACAATTAAAGTAAAGCCCACTTTCAAATAGTATCAAGAAATATGCTTTCAATACTGGAAATCTTTGTAATAAGCCTTAAAATATATTTTCATCTCTAATTATAAAATTTAAAGCTTCAAAAATACTGTAGATCGAGCAGATCTATGAAAACTTGAAAATCTTGAAAATTGACAATCCAAAAATGTGTTACAAGATGCACTATTTACAATACTTAAAATTCATTTTTTTCTTATGTCCATGCGTCTTGATGTTGAGATGATCAATTTGAAGATATTTTGACATCAAAACAACCTCTTCTAAATAAATTTTTGATGTGAGTTTTAATTTGATTGTTTTTAGCCTCGGCTCTATATAAACTTTTTTCCAAAGATGAATGTTGTTGATCTGCCGATGATCAATCTAAGAACTTTCCCATGTCAAGTCTATATCTTTGCCGAAGTTTTGAGTAAAGCATCGCCTTATATAAACCTTTGAAAAACAATAGATAGGGCTGGCAACAAGGCGGTCATGAACCAAGTCGCAACCAGGCTGAAGTGGCCCTTGGCCAGGATAGGCCTCAAGCCATAGTAGTGGATAACCGTCTCGTCATATCTTGTGGCTCAGGCCCTAATTTTTAAAGCTGGCCCGACCGGGCTACCTAAATTATTGTTAGCCTTATAGATAGGTTCACTACATAAAGGTAAAATGGTTTCAAATAGACTAAGAGTTAGTTCTTTTTGAAGGTGTAAGTGGGTTTGAAAATCACAATGTAGTACTTAAACATCTAGAGAAGTGAATTTAGAACAAAATTTTAAGGGGTTCGAGGGAGAGAGAGCGCTGAGATAGAGATGATTGCGAAGAAGATTTATTTTTAGAAAATAAATTATTGACTGATTTAGTTAGAAGACTTTTTCTTTCAAAACAAGAGGTAAAAACAAGAAGATTTCTCTCTCGATTTAGGCGCCAATCATAAAAAATTGCCTCATTTTGAAAGAAAGTATATCATCCGTATCGTTATGCGAATTTTATCCCAACTAAGTTGGGCCAACTAATATCAACCATATTCCATGATTACACTCTATCAAGAGCTAACCCTTAATCAAACTACAAGGAACACCTTAGCATGAGCATATAACATTTGAATTAGGATTCATAATAAGAGATGTAAAAAAAGATTTATGTTGATTGCCAACAACATAAATCTTCTCCTTTCTCATCCGAGAGTCAGACTAGCATGAGCATATAACATTGAATTAGGCTTCATAATAAGAGATGTGGAAAAAATTTCATGTTGGTTGCCAACAACATAAATCTTCTCCTTTCTCATCCGAACTTCGGACTGCCCATGAGGAATTTTCGAAAAAAGTATATCTTAGACGTTAATTTCAATTGAACTTAGGTATTGCAAAAACAATTACTTCTGATTTCAACTAGATAGGGATGTGTTAATTAAATCATTCATTGCCTCTCGTCTTCTTTGTGGGTCATTATCGGTCAAGAAACGAAAAACAATTAGAAAAAGTCTACAATGAGACCATTCACTTTTGGTAAAATGTGCTCAAAATTAATCTTAACCATTGAATATGAAATTGGATGGTTGCATTTATTCCATTGACAACCAAGCTATCAGATTTCACATCAAATGATTATAAATAATTGTGGCCTCTTTGTATTAAAGGTAAATAGTTATACAATCCCTTGAAAAAAAGAAAACAATTAAAAATAACTTTATACGGATGAGGAAGTGTAATTTTAAAAAGTAAAAAGAGGAAATTAGTAGTACAAGAATTATTGGGAGGGATCTAATTGTGATGATAAAGAATTTATTTTCACTACTCTCTTTTTCTTTCTGTTTTTTTAAGCGGTAACAATAGGAATAGAGCTTAGGACATTATGTTGGAGTCTACGACAATGCTCCTTCGTTGGTAATGTTTTCAGACACTCCATTGGTTTTGCTTAAAGGTGTTTAGTAATTTTGTTTTTTTAAAAAAGAATTGGATCAGGAATCGTCAATTCAAATCGACATTGGTTGTTGCTTAATATGTCTCCCCACCCATTGATTTCGCACTAATTTATTTTTTTTATGAATGGGGGAGGTTTGTATAAAGTGTTAACCTTATACTATTGAAGTAAGGTGCATCTCAAAATTATGACAAAAATATAGTTTCGGTATCACAAAGCGTTGCATTGATATAAAAGTCTATTATTTATGCCAATTATAAATTTTAAAGTTTTCGAAATAGTGACGATCAAGCAGATATGTAAACACTTGAAAATCTTGAAAATAGATTGTCCAATAATGTATTAGAAGATAAACAATTTTTAGGTCTAAAAATCCCTTTTTTTTGTTGTTTATGAATCTTGAGGCCGAGATGGTCAATTTGAGGGTTTTCCGATATAAGAACAACTTTCTCTAGTGGGTTTTCTAGGTGCACCTTAACACGTTATATAAACTTTTTTCTTTATTAATTTATTTTTGAAAAAATATCTCCATGCACCCTATTTTAAGATTTCCTTTTTTTTTAGACCAAGGTTTTCAAACCTATCTTTTAACCTCCTAAACCAATTTTTTCATTTTTACGCATCTTTTTTGTCCAAACAAATTAGAAAAAACCTTCTTTCTAAACCCTCTCTCTCTCTACGTGTTTCTCTTTCTAAACCCCCTCTTTGGCTCCACGGGCTTCTCTTTCTGTCAACCCCCATGAATCGCCAAACCCCTCTTTCTCTCCCCTACTTCTCTCTTTCTCTCTCCCTGTGAATCTCCAAACCTCTCTTCCCGACTTCCCCCAACTCTCGGGGACCAAGGCTTTTTCCTCTCAGCTCATTGCAACATGGACCAGCAAGCTCATTCCACCGTGTCGGCCTTCTTCGGGATACAAGAGAACGGCTATGTCTTCACTGTAGTACTGTAGTGAGAGTAAGAGAGAGATGGTATTTTGCTTTTTGTTAGATACGAAAGAGATGGTATTTTTCATTTTGGTAGAAGGAGAATGGGATATTCATTTTCTAGAGAAAGAGTAGGTGATTGTGATGTTCTTTTGAAAAAAGAGAGAAATTATATGTTGCTTTTGTCGAGAGATACATGGCTTTTTCATGGAGAGGGAGTTTTTATGAGTTTTTTGTTTTAGAGAGAGAAAAGGATTTTTTTGTCAAAAGAGCAATCAGACTTTGGTTTTAGAGAGGGTTTAAAGAGAGAGAGAGGAGGGATTGTGGGTAAAAAAGAGAAATCGACATAGAGAAAGGGATTATGGGTCAAAAAGAGTAGTAGATACTTCATCCCAAGTGGGATGGCGTTGGAGGTGGTCGGGCTCCTCGTTCCAAGTGGGGTGGTGGTGGAGGTTGTAGGGTTCCTCAATCGGTAGAAGCTTGACACCGTCAGTGTTTTTGTAAAATGAGCGTTGAAACATAAACATCTTTCTATTTCTTCTTCCCATATTTATTGTTTTTCTTTTTCCCTCTTTTATTGCTATTACACTCCTTTACTGCTATTACACTCCTCGTTTTCTTCTTCTCTCTAACTCTCCACTCTGCTCCTCGTTCTTCCGATAGAGACAGGCTGGTTGCCTGCAAAGAGCAGTTGAGATAAAGGTCTCTATCTCTCTATGCAAAAACTTTTATTTTCAAAGAGAGAAAGGGAATTGGGTAAGCACATGAGAGAGAGGAAGAGATATAGAGATAGGCCTTTTGGGTAAGCACGGGGAGAGGGACCCGGGCATAGATAAATAAAAGAAGTTGGAGAAGTAGAGATTTAAAGAGAGGATTGGGTTAAAAAAAAATGAATTAAAAATAAATAAATTTGTTTAGAGGTTAAAAGATATAATAAATAAAATTTTTATGTTTTAAGATAGATTTTGAAACTTTATATCTATGGAAAAATATAATCTATATAGAGATATTCTCCTTTTATTTCATTTTTTACTGTACACCTACTCACTCAATTGGACGAACCAGAGCAAGTTGGCCCAATCGCAATGGGGCGATCCACCCCACAAAACCACTCGCTCTCGGCCCTATTAAAAGTCAATCTTCTAGCGCGCTTGAACGCTCCCCAGAGTTGGTCTCATGAAACACGAAATCTCTTGTAGCGTAGTTACGTGGTCCCGCTTGACGAGATTGCTCATTCAGTGGTCCCCCGGTGAAACATGCGACTTGTTTGTAAGCCGATAAGAACAAATTAAAAAATCGGAAATGACACGGTTTCATGCGACACAAACCTCCAGTCAATAACGTTTGGCATAACTTTAGAGTTTTCAATGGGCCAGCCCAGCCTAAACCTCAAGAGTTGGCTCGGGTAGGGACGGCAATGGGCCGGGTGGGCTGGCCTGGTTTGATCGCCCTGAAAAAATTAAGGCATGGGCCACAAGGGCTGAACCAATGCTGAGCTAGCATGAGCTGCGCCAAGCAAGGCCTGGGCCATAGCCGGTTTGGTTTAGCCTAGCACAACCCTCTTTTTTTTATTTTTTTATTTTATTTGGCCCGGCCAAGCCTCGATAGGGTAGGGGACTGGGTTTTGGTGAGAGATTTATTTAGCCCGATAGGGACAACCCATACTGGACATGGGCTATCCCTATAGGGGTTAGGTCTATAGCTGGGCCAACCCCTTGATAACCTTAGGCTCGGGCATAACTTGGTTCACCTTGCCCAGCCCGACCTGAACTGGCATGGGCTGTCCCTATGGGGATTAGGTCTAGAACTTGTCTAACCCCTTGATAACCTTAGGCTCGGGCATAACTTGGTTCAACCCAACCCAGCCTGACCTGAACTGCCCCCTCTTTTGATTGTATTTGACTCTGCCCTAGGCTAGGGCCTCATCGGCCTAGTTTAGGGAGGGCCAAGCTCAAACCAACCCTATCAAGTCTACGGCCAGGGTAGCTTGGACTAGGCCCTAGCCAAGCCCATTGCCAACCCGTGGCCATGAGTGCATACCCTCGCATACCAAACACTTCTTATTACAAAATTAAGGCCAAGCAGTGCCATCAAGTCCCTATGGGCACCAGGGGGATTTTGAAACTAATCAGATTTTTTTTTTGCAAACTCACCATCAGAAATATCTTCATAGATGTGGATAAATATCTTCAAAAACGTGCATCATACATTAAAATGGGTGCGGTTTGTATAGAGCCTAGGCTCTAAACGTTCAAATTAGAGCCTACCTTCAAATAGTATTGAGGAATGTAGTTTCAATGTTGAAAATATTTGTGATAGCTTTAAAATATATTTTTATCTTTATTTATAAAGTTTAAAGTTTCAAAAATAGTATAGATCAATTAATATATGAAAACTTTAAAATTTGGAAAATTCACGGTCCAAAAAATGCATTACAAAATACACTATTCCTAAAATTGGAAATCTTTTTTTTTTATGTCCGTGCACCTTGATGTCGAAATGATCAATTTGATGATCAAAACAACCTCTTCGAGTGGAAATATTTTTTGGTAAGCTCAAATTTGATCTTTTAGAACCTCGGCTCTATATAAACTTTACTTCAGAGGCGAGGCTCACAAAGAGCGCGTAGAATTCTCACTGGATTTCCCCCTCTCTCTCTCTCTCTCTCTCTCTTCACGCGCGCGCAGCAGAAACTAAAAAGGCCCTCCCCGGCTGGCCATTAAACCCGTGTGCCCTATATATACCGATCTCGAGTTCCCCTCCAACAGGAAACCCTTCTCTCTCTCTCTCTCTCTCTCTGTTGCACCTCAAAATGGCCGCCATGAACCGCTTCCTCAGGTCCTTGACTTCTCTCGCCTCTCGCCCCTTCTCCAGTCTAGTTTCAGAGGCGGAGTCTCGCTTACACAACATTTCTCTGTCTAAAGTAATAGTAGGAGTTCTCAGCCATGGCAGCGAGAGCCGAGCGAGAGGAACGTTCAGTGGGTGTTTTTGGGGTGCCCTGGCGTCGGAAAGGGCACTTGTGCGAGTCGCCTCTCTCACTTGCTTGCCGTGCCACACATCTCCACTGGCGACCTAGTCAGAGAAGAGCTCGCTAATTCTGGCCCTCTTACTGAGAAGGTAAAGAGTGAACTCTCTCTCTCTCTCTCTCTAAATCCCCTGTTACAGAGCTGGCCCCTCTCTCTTTCTCTCTGGTAGAAATGTTCCCTTGCTGGAACGTCGTCTGAATCTCTCTCTAGAAAAGCCGTCTTGCCGGAATCTCTCTGGAAATTCATTCTCTCTATATCTCTATATAATGCCAACGGCCCTCCCTTTTCCACTAAAAAGATCTCTCATTGCGAGAATGTTGTCTGAAAATCTCTCAATTATTGGTATATTTGCCGAAAATCTCACGCTTCTCTGCTTCAATGCATGTTTGAGCTTCCTCTTCTCCTTCTTCTTCTTTTAATTGGCCTTGATTTGTTTATTTGATGAATTTATTAGAAATAGGGGAATTTCATGGGAGCCCTCTCGAGGGTTAATTGCTTCTATTTCACTTCATGTCTTTGTTGAGTTTCTTAAAAATGGAGGAATTTCTTGACAGTTAATTTCTGAGATCTGTTTATTATTTTGGAAATTAAAAGCTTAAAGTAGCTCTAGCAATGCGTAACTTATAGGTAAAAAGCTTATACCGCTCATTAATCCATGTCCTTTTATCAATTGTTTGGATCATTCTTTCCCATCAGGAAAATTGAAGAACTTGTTCTTTTTACACAACATCTTAATAATCTTATTTTTTTGTGACGCTAGTGGTTTGCTATTAGCTCCAATAACTTTTCTGTTGCAGACTTGCAGTCCTGATATGTCTATGTTGACATGCCTATGAATGGATGATAAACTTATATTTCTCATCTTTAGCGAGGGCATCTCGATGAACCACTTTGATTAATATAATGTAGTTTTCGATATGTAATAGTGTAAATATTGACGTTTGATTAGTGAATAACTGTGGGAAGACTCCTTAAGAATGTGTAATAGTGTAAATATGGACACATAATTGGGTCTTATTTTGTGGCTGATTCTGACTTGACCAATTTCCTATTCGTACATTCATTCTATTATTCTTTATTTCATTTTCCTGTTCATCTTATTGTTGTGCAAAAGATGATCTAGAAAATGGAGTGAGTGCACTATTGGATTTGCTTGCAGTTCAGAGATTGGAACATCATAGCCTTTGAATTGAACGATGGGCTTCAAGCTGAAATTCAATGGAGTTTTCATATTCATAAATCTCTTCCCAAAATCCCTGCTTTTGTAGTTTGTGGTCTCTACTGTCTCATAACTCAATTTGGATTCTTTTGGATGGATCGAAATCTCCCTCCTAAGTAATAAATTTCATATGAATTTGGTAACCAAATAACCAAATTTGAATAAAAATTTGGATATTAAATTGAAAATTTATAATTGCTTTGGATTCCCAATGGCATCTGATTTGGTGTTTGGTTTAACGATTGGGCTTACAAGTGACTTGGAGAGTCGATTTGGTTGATCTTGGTATAAATTAACTATAGGGGGATCATATAAACATGTGTTTTCTGATACATCTATGCAGACGCATAGCAGAATGTGTTGGGATTTGTACTCATAATTCATTATCTTGTTTGGTAATTTGAGAATGCTTATAGTGTCTCCATTCCCTGATAAATGATCTTTTCAGTATCGGCATAAATGACCTAACTGTACCCCCTGAATCTAAAGTTACTTGCCGCTCCAACTCAGTTCCAACAATGCATTCCACAGACAGAGAAAGCGGAACTGCTTGGCCCACTTACCCTCCCAAAATATCGGGTTTCGAAGATATAGATGCCACATGGCAAACCAACCTAGGTAAATGCTTGCTATCTTGATACAATTATTGCGTCGTATTCCTACATCCGATCCATGAATTGTCTTATCCCTCATCAATGATATCAAATTTATTGAAAAAACTATCGCGGACGTCTTTCTGCTAAACAAGATCTATTGAACTCATAATTTATTAGATACTTTTTATGATTGTCAACTAAGCATCGCAAATAAATTGATCCTGGTTGTTCAATGTTTTGATAACCAGAGTCATCTTTGAGAAATGATCACTTTGAATCAGACTCCATAGAATTAGTTTAATCCTTTTTTCTGTTGTTAAGGCGGAGAACTGAACCAAGAATTCTCTTGCGGAGAACTGAACCAAGAATTCTCTTAATCATCAATCAAATTACTGTTCATGACTCCGGATTCTATTTTCCCATCAATCCAATCGTTGTTCACGGTTTTTCTTTTTCGTATCAATGAATAGATCTCTTTATGACATTTTTTTTTGGCTGATAATGACAAATTATTACTTATAGTCGCTTGGCTTTTGTTAACATTATAGATTACTAAATGGATTTGAAGTCTCAGTATTGCAATCCGTTTATGTTGTCTTTTAGTTTTGTTAGAATGACCATCTGAAAAGACATGATTTTTTGTGGCCTTGGATTGGATATCTTAGCCTTCATCCTGCATGGTAGAATATCAATTTTGCTCTAATTTTTCTTTTTCCAAAATTTTTTTGCAGCTTTCAAACATTGTAAATCAAGGCCAATTGATTTCAAATGAAATTCTTAATTTCAATCTATTGTCCAAACGTCTTGAAAATGGGGAGGCAAAGGGTGAATCGGGATTCATTCTTGATGGATTCCTGCGAACGATAAATCAAGCGGTATGCATATATCATCACATAATTGTGGACATTGCGTATTAAGAGTAATGTCTTTGTTTCTTTATTGGTGATCATAGGATGTGAACTTTTAATGAGTGTTTGGCTTATGTTAGGACAGCTTCCAAGGAAGAGGAGAAGGTTTTTCATCATTAATTTTGCATGAGAGTTTTATCTGCATTTCTTGTTTAATTTGTATTTTTTGTGTTATATCCTAAATAGTCAATTGAGATGTTAACTGATTAGTTTGTCCTCTGCATCAAATTCTTTTTTCATCTTGATCTGGCTTCCAGTGATTGCAATATTATGTGATTCTTGTATGATGTATGGACTATGGCTGGGTCTTTATTTGTGGTCTTTGGCATTGATTTTACATCTGTCTTCTATGAAGAAATGTCATGCACAACACAATTGAAAGTTTCTAATATTTATATGATGTCTAAAACTTGACACATCACAGGTTTAACATGTGAGATTGCCCTTAGGGATTCCTTCAAACTTACATTACTTCGAATTAAAATGATTATGGGTTTTTCCCTGATAAAACATATGTCATTCTTTGTGTTTTATTGTCAGCTATTCTCATATTCTATTTATTCCGCCCTCCTCTTTTTCTTGCATGCCCATGCAACTCTTTGGAGGATTATGCTTTTATAATTTGGATTACAGGTCATCACCCTTATTTATTAGTTTTTTCTACCTTCTTCACAATGAACCTTTTAATTCTAATGCTTGTTTTGCAGAACCTCCTGGTGTTCTGCATAGATTGATCTTATTATTTATGTTGCCTGGATGCAGGTACAAATTTTCGTAATGGGCATGATACGGGGTACAGGTACAAATTTTCGTAATGGGCATGATACGGGGTACAGGATTCACCCCGGCCCTAAGAAATAGGACTCAACAGCATGGTTATGCACACAACCACATGGATTTGTTATGAAATCGTGAACATCAATATGACAAATGAAGCCAAAAAAATATATTCCCACAAGGAAAAGAAAAACATATGTCTTGATTATCTATCCTAAACATGAAAAATCAAAGAATCTATGTTAGTAGAGCGACTGAAATATCTCCCACTTTGATTGGAGGCCCAAAAAGAAGAACTTTTGTAAGATGAGTCAATTCATCGTTTTTTTTTGTCCTTTTTTATTTTTTTTCGGGGGGGGGTGGGGTGGGTGGGGTGAGGAGATCGTCTTTGGGATTAGTCTTTGCAACAATTTCCCCCAACACTATTGACACAACTTCAGTTCCTGTGATCCAATCTAGGCTGCTTAATAGGTTCAATATTAAACTATAACACTATGAGTGTCAAGGTAAAACTTTTCAGAAATCATATTTGTGTTACTTTGGCTCCTTTTAAAGAATCTCTTCAACACTTTCATGATACTCATTGGTACAGCATGCAGATCTACTGTCCAAACATAATTAGGATATGGCTCTTGGAGTTTGCATGTTTGATTTTACATTTAAGATTATTGAATCATGCCTATAGAAAAATGCATGCTAATTTGCTATGTTGTTAATTAAGATGTTTAGATAATCAGTTGCCTCCTCTATAACTCAGTGGTTGAGCATCAGTCTTGTAAAATGTAGGTCTCATAATTTTGAGAGAGAGAGAGAGAGAGAGACACTTTTAGGTAGTCTGAATCTTCAATATTGATTTGACAAGGATTCCAAATATTGAGAGAGAGAGAGAGAGAGAGAGAGAGAGAGAGAGAGAGATGTTTAGGTAGTCTGAATCTTCAATGTTGATGTGATAAAGATTCCAAATAATGTTTTCCATCATTCTATAAAATTATATATTAGAACACTTGTTTTGCACTACATTGCCATTACTTATATGTATGAAATATTTTATACTTCATAGCAGTGATCATTTTGAGATTCTAAAAGATCCTTTTATTCTATGAAATATTACAAAAACTGCAATTTGTGCGAGGAAGAGAAATCTTGAATACATATTCTTTTTGGTCTGGAAAGGATAGCATGGTAGTTATACTTGATATCTCTGTTCTTGTCATAGAAGCGGGAGAAAGGGGTCATGTTAATATTTGATCTGCGGGAAGCATTCTGTGTTTGGGATTACCTATTATAGGCAAGGAAACCCCAGAATTGAGGAAATTAGCCAACATTTAAATGAGCTTCTATGGTGAATACAATGCTTGAAAATTCGGCCGCCCGACCGCCTAGATGGCCGCTGCAGTCTATGCGGAGGCATTATGCGTTTTGCTTCTGGGCATCAGCCCATGACAACTTGCGGGCGATGGAAAAAAACCCTCGGGTGAGGGTAGAAAAATGTAATTTTCCCCCTTAAAAAGGGGGGAAAAGGGTTTTAAAGGGTATTCTAAACCCCAATAGAAAATCCGTGGCCTTTAGGGTGAGAAAAACCCCTCAAAAACCACTCTTTTGTGATTTATCGTAAGATTGATAAATTTTTTCCCAAAACGAAGGCAATAGTTTGTGGGTGGATTTAGAGCTTCTAATAGTTGATTTTGAGAACTTTTATGGACCCAATAGACAAGGCACCAACATCGATTTGATTTTGATATTTTTAATGTATTATCATATTTGAAAGAGGGTTTTGATTTTATTTTGCTACAACATATTATGTTATGAATCATGTGTTTTTTCTTTTACTTTTTTTTTCTTTTACGATATATTTACATGTTTGTAGTTAAAATATTGATTTTTTTGGTGATTTATTGATTTTTTTTTCTCAGTTGGAGAATGAAATTGAGCATATATCGTATTCTTTAATGAATAATTGATTCCTTTTTTGTACAATGTGTCTTATTTTGATATTCTATTTTTTTTGTTTTATTTTATTTGATAAATAACTGATTATATGATATCTTAATGTGTTCAGTCTCTTATATGAAAGTGAAACTAAAGTCTTAAAATGACTTATATAATCTGTTATTCATTTAAGTCTTATTGTAAAGTAATAGTTAGTGTCTTAGTGACTTAATTCTTTAATATTTTTTTTTTTGGGAGGGAGGGGGGGGGGGGGGGGGGGGGGGGGGGGTGGGGTGTTTGATTTTGGCGAGGGCACCCTATCCCTGGGTGCCCAAATCCATTTTTTTTAATATTGGTTGAATAGTAAATATTTGAATCTTAAACATTAAGTTCTTATCTATATTGACTGGTGAGTGTTGCTTCTAGTTATTGGATTTTCAAGAAAACCTTTTCCAAAATTTAGTGACTAGCGACTGCATAAATGAAAAATTAGTTAGGGCCAAGTTAAGGTAAAGTAAAGGATCAGCCTTTTGCTACGGGCCTAAGATGACAGCATATAATTATATATTTCAAGATTGGTAAACTATTTTTTTTGTTGTTACTTGGTTGTGCTCGTTGTAGCCCTAAACTTTGATAACTTGAATAGTAGGTTTAGCCTTAAAATATGACTATCAAATACACCTTAACATTGCCTATTATGTATGATCTAAAATTTATCAGTATATATATTTTATTTTTGACATGTTAATGGGGTGAGAATGGTTCCCTCGATGTCACGTTGTGACTCTACATACTGTTACCCAGGCCGAGGGTCCATTCCTATTTATGGGTATACTGTTAGCATTAGCTTGAATGTGAATGATATAGTATCTTTTAGTGGGATGCTTACTGGCAAATCTTCCAAAGTCTCAAGGTAATTGTACAGCTTTGATTCCATAAAAGCATGGATACTATAGGTCCACTATGACTCAACCAAATAATTGTGTCTTCCTCTTTTGGCTACACATATGGAACAAAATCAACCATCGGTCTTAAAGTGTACCCACAAAGGTTACATTGGCGTCGGAGTGTTTTAAGGTAAGGGTACGTTTTCGTTTTTCTCTTGAGGCAAGTGTGAGCTGCTTCCTTAGCATATACATAAGTAACATAACCACTCGTTAAGGTGAGCTTTTGCATGTATTTCTTTCTCTTAAACCACTAAGGTGACCGCTAAACTCTTTCAAGACCATGAGGGACCAATGTTGTGTAGATCTGTTGTTAGATATCTTGTCGCCTTATAGGTGAGTTGTTAAAAAAAGAAAAGAAAAATAGAAATCACTTTATGATGGGTTCTTTAGCAGGCACAGGTCAGAAGACCTCTTTCTCCTAAATGCTAAATGATTAGGTAGTGTTCCAAGACCGTGTTGCTAAATGCTTTTCTAATATGTGATTTCTTTCTAATATCTTGAATTTACAAGAAATTGCCATCATTTTTTGTGTGTTTTTTCTCTATTGGAGCATTTCTAGACCAAAGATAACAAATTAGCTCATGCAAGATCCTTGGGTTCAAGGGTGGTGAAATAAAATTCTCAGGCACTAAAGGATTTCAGTTTTGTGGGGCTAAGTTTGTTCTCTTCTTATCTAGGCTTGCCTTCAGTGACAATGCTTGAATAAGGGTTTTCAATATTCAGAGCTTTACAATGAAAGTATAAATTCTTATTATATGATGAAACTCGTAACATCGACACTATTAACATGGAAATATGTACCGGAAAACAGTTTTGACCTGAAAGGTGAAATGGCAACATTAGTTGACAATCATCTTAAACACATATGGTGCTTTGTTATAAATTGCAAAGTTAGATGGTGGGTATACTGGAAAGAAAATGCTCCTGACTCTGTTGAGCCCATTTGAGAAATATTACATTGTGTGTGCTCGTTGTTTTATTTTGCTTGCCTAGCGAAAGAAAAGACATATAGGCTTTTATCGTAGAGTATTTACTATTGTTCTTCATTGGGCTTAATAGTAGAAATGTGGTTATACTCTGTCGATCAAGAAATGCGAATATAGGCTTCATATTAGAGAATTTCTCGTTCTTTATTGGGGCTTAATGGTAGAAATGTGGCAATGCTATACTGATCAAGAAATGCAACAGAATTTTTATCGTAACTGTATTCCTTGCAGATGAGCTGATGCATGTGTTTTCTTTGCTTTAGGAAATATTGGAAGAGGTAACCGATATCAACCTTGTGGTTAATCTAAAACTGAGAGAAGATGTGCTTCTAGAGAAGTGTCTTGGAAGGAGGATTTGCAGTCAATGTGGAGGCAATTTTAATGTGGCAACTATTGACATAAAGGGGGAGAATGGAAGGCCCGGCATATGTATGGCTCCTCTTCTTTCTCCTCCACATTGTGCTTCCAAGCTCATTACTCGATCTGATGACACTGAAGAAGTTGTAAAAGAACGACTCCGTGTGTGCAACAAAATGGTAACACATCACTGTTTCATACATTTCCTTTTATGGCTTTGGTTTGTTGTTAAAGCTCTCTCTCTCTTTCTCTCTCTCTCATTCTGGATTACTTTGTTGTTGCAGAGCCAAACTGTGGAAGAGTTCTACCGTAGTCGAACCAAGTTGCTGGAGTTTGATCTCCCAGGTGGAATCCCCGAATCATGGCCAAAATTGCTTGCTGCTCTCAATCTTGAAGATCATGATCATAAAAAAAGTGCAGCTGCATAATGTACCGATGCTCCCTTTGTTTTCTTTCAAGACCCTTCATTTTTCATTATCTATTAAAAGAGGAGAGAAAATAGGAGACAGGATACGAGGGTCTGGTATTATGTTGTTGTATTGTCATTCCACGGGTGGCAACTCAAATTCATCATTTTTTTTAAATAAAGCTTTGGCTGTCGTAAGAAGCCCACCAAGAAAGCAGGCTTTCAGAGATGCATACATCAACGCCCATCAATCATATGGAGATGGATGCTGTATTGAGAGTATTGGAGTATGAAATTTTGATCGAGGGAGGATGGATTCTCTATTATATTATCATGATTCATTCTTCTATTTTTATGCTCCACAATACTGTACTTCAGTATATGCAGGACCGGTTTGATATCTATGCTAGGATTGTAGTTCATTTCTGTGCCTAGGATTTTAGTCTTTGGCATAGAATCTGACTTTGTGCTATTGTTGGTAGTGGTCTCTCTATTTCTATGACGCATGAGCATATACAAAGCCTCTCTCTCTATCTGTGTTCCAAAACAGGCAATTCAGATTGGATTTGGCTGGTGGGCGACCCACATCTCTCGCTGGAATCACCGGATGGTACTATTTTAAATTTTTCTGACTGATTTTTGGCAATCAGGATTGGATTAGTGAAGGCCTTAACCATCTGGATGATCTAGGTTTTAAAACACCAGTCTCTGTCCTTGCACTTTCTCTTGACAGTTGCATGTCAACATGCACAAAGCTCAGGCACAGTACGATTATGGTATCGATTGACACAAGGTCATTACATTTGAAATTGGAAATTGCATGTTATATATGGATTACCCTTTCCAAAGAAATTTTTGAAAATTTTATTGAATGTGATGTTTGGCTCTTGATTCACATCTGAGAGGTACAAGTAATTGTACGTAAACGGTCTCGTGGTAACTTTGTATGCTATGACTGAACACGTTGGAATCAATAAAGTATATTGAACAAACATAGCTTCTAATTGATATTTTGTGGGTAAATGATAAAATCAGGTATTCACATTCGTGAACGTAAAAGTCATGTCACATTGATAAACCTTATTGACAAAAGCTAAGCTTTTTATTTTGAGAGAGACTTAACTGGGCTCCATGTATCCATTAAAAACATCAAACCAAGTGAAGGATTTACATCGAGACATGATATGAAGAAAATTAAGTATTAAAACACGAAAAAGTTTTAGCGGACTCTGATAAGGCTTAGATGACGATGAAACAAAAAAGAATTTGAAATAAAAACAGAAAAGGTTGCTCAATTAAATTAACAAGAACAAGCAGAGATATAAACTAGAACTACAAGTAAAAGGAGAGGGCTAAAAGAGGGACCACCCGAATCCATAATGAGGAGAGAGCAAAAGATGCCTTCTGTGCATTTCCCCTCAGAGTGCTAGAAAGAGAACCCAATCGGTATTATATAGGGTGAAAGAGGCATAGAAGGATAGCCCAGATTTTCCTTGTGATCGAACTTTATTTATTTGAGTCATGCTTTCCATTTGATGGCTAAATGCCTTGGCTTATACATGAGCGTAATATTTTGAATATCATGCAAACTTCGCCTTCCGGTTTAAATGGAATCTTTCCAAGATGAATCATTTATTTGATCGGAAGATTATAACTTTTATATTTTAAAGGTTCAACTTGAAATTCTCTCATGTGGTTAGATGTAAAAATATTTTTCTTGCCCTTGTGCTTCGGACAAGAGACCATGGAGTAACGGTGGTACGAGGCCACCCTAGCAACACGATCCATATGGTCATAGCAACAACTTTAACTGTATGATTATCTCAGTGCAGCCAATGGGCTAGACAATGATAAATACAAAGTAGAGACAAGCAGTAAATTAAATAACTAGATAATGGAACCATTCCATCATCGAACACTCTCATGGGATGGACGTAACCTCACTGCTTATGATGATTATATAGATTAAATTATTAGGGCCCATACTTTTTATCATTAATATTATAATTGAGTTTAGCTGAGATGGAGATGTTGAGATGGATGAGTGACAAGACAAAAAAAAAAAAAAAAAAAAAATTCGAAAAGAAAATAAATCTTAAAGAATTCAGGAATGGCTCCAATAACCAATACGATGCAAAAAAGTAGATTGGCATAGTCTAGTATGTATTGCATCGGCCTAAAACAACACCAATTAAGAGAGACGATTTAATTTAGTGAAAGGCTACAAAAAGTCAAATAAAAAGCCCAAAAGGACATAGATGGAATTCGTGATAAGTGATATTATAACTTATAATCTAACAGAGGATATGTCCCTTAATAAAATGGAATGGTAGAAGAAGATTTGTGCAGCCGACTTCAAATAATTAAGATAAGACTCTCGTGATGATGATAATGTTATAGTTATGATTATAAAAAAACTGCATTCACAAGTGCCACGACCATGCAATCAATTGATTAGCAGAAGTGAGGGCTCACTACTTGGGATCTTATCAAAAGTCCAATTCCCTTCCATCACCATCCATCAATAGAACAGATAGATGGTCATAACACTCGGAGTATTAGTTTTATATTATAATACGATTTCTTTTTTTATGAAAGGGAAAGTATACAATGAGATTATTTACCTTTGTTACAAGGTGGCCACTGCTTAAATTGATCATTAGATGAAAAATTGGGTGGTTGCATTTATTATATCGACTAAGCTCAAACTTCAAAAAAAAAATTCTCTAAGTTTGTGACACACCCAAGCTATCATATTTTATATAGGATGGTTATAAGTAATTGTGACCTCCTTGTATCAAAGGTAAATGGTCTCATTCTATGCAATTCCTTTACCTAAATGGTCTTAACTATGAACTATCTTATATCTTAATTTATCTTAATTTTTTTTCTAAAATAAAAAAAAAAATAGAAAAATTGACTGGGATTCTATGCCATAAGACCATTTACTTTGTTACAAAGATTTCACAATCACTTATAGTCATTAAATATCAAATTTGATGGCTTGATGTGTGTCATGAAATTCAAGAATTATTATTTTTTTAACTTTGAGTTTAGTCAATGACACACTTACAACCACCGGATTTAAAATTTGATAAATAAATAAAAAATGATTGTGATCTTCTTGCACTAAAAGTAAATTATCTCTTTATATACTTTTCCAATTTGATTTGGGGTAAATGTGGATGTCTCATGAATTTGTTCATTCACAAGTAAGAGGCGAACTCACAAATCAAATAAACATGAAGAATGACTTCATGCAACGGTTGTATAGTAATATAATGAAACAATCTTCAAAAACTATGCTATGGCCATTTCTTTGACCCTAATTTCTAAATATATAACGTTTTCATTGTAGTGAATAATCATAAAAAACAAAAATTAAAAACACACCCTAAAAAGTGTTTTTTTAAACCCAATTAACATAAGCCATCCATTTTGATAAGATGCTTAGATTTAAGCCTCGGAATCAAATTTTTTAAATGGCTTTAGTATCTCAAAATTTGAAAACACAACCTAAAAAGTATTTTTTAGCTTAATTAACATAGGCCACTGTCCAGTTTGGTAAGATACTTAGATATAGACCTTGGAAGATTTTTTTCCTTTCCAAATTTTTTAGATGGATTTATTATCATTAGATGAAAAAAAAAAAAAAACTATATATATATATATATATATATATATATATATATATTGAATTTGTAAAGGCCTAAATCTTGAATTTCACAAAATGGATGGTCTAGATTCATTGTTTGATAGGGATTCATTTTGACCACATCTAGAGTACAAATTAAATTTATTTTTTTTGGAGATTGGTTATTAGGATGAAGAGAAGGTGTGTACTATTTTTAAGGTCTGAATAATGCCACAAACATGATTTTTTAAAAGAAAAAATTTATATAAAATTGCAACCTTAAAATATAAAATTACAGATGCACCTCAAAATCCATCAGAAAAGGTTGTTTTAATGTTGAAAAACCTTCTAATTGATTATCTCGATATTGAGATTTATGAATATGAAAAAAATAAGATTTAGAGTGCAAGAAATAATGCATCTTATCCAGACCATCCATTTTCAAGATTTTCATATGTTTATAGATCTACTTGATTTTAACTATTTTTAAAATTTAAAATTTTACAATTAAATATGAAAATAGATTTTTAGATAATCCTAATAATTTTTTTACGCCAAAATACATATTATGATAAAATTTAGAGGTGCGCCTTAATTGGATTGTTTAAGGTTGCAACCTTACAGAAACCACACGAGTGGTAGTTTCATTATATTACAATGACATGAAATCCAAAAAAATTTACTTTGATCTCTTTTTAGATTTTTTTTCATTAGCAAACTCACTCATTCATAACTCAAAAAAACCACCCAACACCTCAACAGGCATCTTCTTCATCTCTTTTTTACCGCACACCTCTTTATTACTCTCTCGTCTTCACAACTCATCAGTAGCTTTTTTGCCCGATGGAAAAGTGTACAGTACGATGCCCTCCATGAAGGTAGAATCTTATACCGTGTGCTCCCAATATACATATGCGAGGGAAGGACATAGACATGTTAAACACAAAACAGGCGTAAACATGAATATGAACCACCCCTCGCTCTTTATTCCTTTCTAAATTTTTCCTGTCTCTAATCAACAACCCCGTAAACTTCCATAAATCAGCTCTCTCTCTCTCTCTCTCTCTCTCATTAAAGCATTTCATCAAATCCCTGCCTCTGTCTCGTTGCCGAGCCTAACAATGGCAGACATGTACAAAATGTTATTTGGATACTTCCTCATAAAAAGTTGTCTAAAACTCAATTTTGATAGAAGTTCAGATGAGAACCCAAGCCACAGGATTTGGCAAAATTATCAGAAATTATATAGGCAACGACAAATACATTTATTTGGGGTCATGCGGATGCACAACAGTTATTGAAGCTGAGGCAAGAGTTCTTTTGGAAGGCCTAAAGCTAATAAAATATATTGCGGGCAAAAAAATGATGGGTGCAGGGTTGTATAGAGCCTACGCTCTAAACAATCAAATTTAGTGTTTAACAGATCGGACGATTTTTAAAAAATCGCTCACTAACTCGGGATCGTTCACTAGCCGATCCTGATCTAGCCTGATTTTAACTGTCATGTATGCAGAAATTATTTTTCAATGTACTTATTGGAGATTTGTTCTAAAAATCGGACGATAAGTGCATTGTCACAGTAGAGAGTCTACAAAGATGTCTTTATAACATTATATATATATATATATATATATATATATATATATATATATATATATATATATATATATATATATATATATATATATATATTTGTTTTTTTTTTTCCTATTCTTCTATAGACACGGTTTTTATGCTGCCAACCCACATACTGTAGAAATGTGGGCTTGGCAATAAATATATTTTTTAAATAATTTGATCCAAATTTTTTATGGAGATCATGAATATGAAAGAAAATAATAATTTGAAAACTAGAATTAATAATTATATCAAAAAAAAATTTGGACCGTTAGTTACACTTGGTTTTATATGGATTACCTATCTGCAGCTATCTTTAAGATGGATGCTTTATACCTCTGGACTGTGTACGATAGAAATGTGATCCAACCCGCATGAAACAATTTTCCTTCTATTTCTCTACTTAAAACTTCATATATTATTACAATTTTTTATTCGCTAACAGCAGGGTTTGCCGCTTTGAGCGAGTAGACACATACGCACCAGAGTTGTGTAAGCCCGACAGGGTGCCAAGCTCGTAGGTCCCTAAACTCGGGGGATATAAAATTTATTCATTGTTCATCTGATTTGATGTTCAATCTAATACCTACACCACCAACCCCTTGAAAAGCACATAGACATACAGAGACATAGATGTGAAAGAGAAATTTATTCTTGTTAAAAAAAAAAAAAAAACGATGAAAATTTATCAAAATTGTCACAAAAAGAAAAACAAATTTTATATTTTACCTACACTTTTAATTGAATTCCAAAATACCCAAAAAACAAACATGGTCTTGATTTGAAATATTATAATATTATATATTTATTTTATTAATATAATTTATATTAATATAATATTTATTGATTACATAGTATATATAATATATAATAATATATATATATTTATTATATATTCCGAAAAAATATTGCTTCTAGTGCGTACTCATTTTCTCCGAAACCCAATTATGCTTATAATATTTATTTTTTTGCTTTTCAAGACTATATAAAAAAAATACATTAAATTTTAAACTTAGTTTTTACAATTTTTTACAATTTTTTGAGTTTTTTGGAAAAACATTTACCAAAATTATGTTTTTTTAAAAAGAAAAATAGAGGCACCAATCGGCCGATCTAATCGACTAATCAAATTGGGCCAAGACCGACTAATCGACCCGATCCGTTGTTTTGAACACTGATCAAATTAAAACCTACCTTCAAATCGTGTTAAGAAATTAAATCAAGTAGTTTCAATACTAGAAGTCATTGTGATAGCCTTAAAATATATTTTCATCTTTATTTATAAAATCTAAAGATCAACATATCTACGAAAACTTGAAAATATAAAAAAGTGACTGTCCAAAAATACGTTACAAAACACACTATTTTCAAAACTTAAAATTGATTTATTTCTATATCAATAGTGAAATGATCAATTTAATGATATTTAGGCATCAAAACAACTTCTTTTAGTGAGATTTTTGTGGTAGGCTCCAATTCGATTGTTTCGGACCTCGGCTCTATATAAACTTTTCTCAAAAAATGAATGAAGGAAATTCAAGCAACGTAATTGTTTGGTCAAAAAGTGAAGCGAAACCACTTTGAAGATTATAGAATATTTTTAATGAAAATTCTTTGTAAGCGTTAATGAGTAAATGAAATTCATAGTAATCGTTTAAAACAAAAGTCCCTCTACGCAAATGGCCTACGAAATGGGGGATCTAATCAATAACTGCTTAGAGAGAGTGTGTGATCCAAACAAGAACTGGTTTTTCTCTAGACAATGGACTTTTATTATTACATGCAAGGGCTAAGGTCTAGGGCCCCATTGTTCCTTATTCACACATATCACAAAGAAAAAAGAGAGCACTTACTAGATTTACATGTCTAGGCCCCATTGTTCTTTATTCTCAGAGAGCACAACAAACAAATTAACATGGTCTGCTGCGATAGCACCTGCGGCTTACAAATTAACATGGTTTGCTGCAATAGCACCTGCGTCTTAAGCCTTTGCAAAGCCCACCAGGGAAACCCTCTTTTTGACATAAACGTGTACAGCTGCTGTCACTCAAGCAATGCCCCCTCTGAGTCGTGCATACCTTCTTCGCCTTCGCCTCCGCCTCCATCCCCATCTCTGCCTCATCGACCACACAAATCTTTTGTTAAATACTCAATATATCATTTTCATTTTTAAAAAAAATATTAAAAATACCCATATAAGATGAATTATACCCATATTGTTTGGAGATTGTATATAATGAAGCATTTTATCTTTGATATAAAAAAACCACAATTACTTACAACCATCCGATGTGAAATCTGATAATATAGATGTATTACAAAATTTAAAAATTTATCTTTTAAAGTTTGAACTTGGTTGATGGTGTTAAAAACTATATTTCTGTATCTTTGGCCCTTGAGCTCCCATGGAAGATGTATTATTGAGCTGATAAAATATATGATCAAGAACCTCAGTTTATATAATGACAAAGTTGTGTACTACTAAAAAAACTAACATACGTAATGAACCACCTTCTAAATATGGATACACATAAATTGCATCTATTATTAATAAATTTTGAATTTTGTCAAAAAAATTAAAAGAAGGAAAATATTGTTTTACATATGTAATGAATCATCTTCGTAAGACCTACCTTCAGTTATCCAAACTCAAGTTACTGCATCTTGAGTTTGAAAGGGAGTGTGCAAATATTGAAACATGCACTTGTTTTCGGAACAATATTTTTTTTCTTTTAATGTACACCCATATTAGAAATATGGTTCATTACATATGTAGAACAATATTTTCCTTCCCTTTTTTTTTTCGATAGCTCAGTGGGGAAGATCCCTTTACCCCGACATTGGTAGGCAAGAAGCCTGGGTATAAACCGGTCAGCACATTTAGCGATAGAATTCATGGTGCCTGAATTACAGGTTTGAGTCACACTAATACCAGGGTAAGAGAATCTTCCCCACTGAGCTATTAAAAAAAAAATGAAAATATTGTTCAATAAACCACCTTCCTAATATGAATACACATAAAATGAAGGAAAATATTGTTCCCAAAACTAAATGGATGTTTCTATATGTCCACACTCCCCTTCAAACTCAAGATGAGTTAAGATAGAGTAATTAGAGTTTGGACAACTGAAAGTAGGCCTTAAAAACAAAGTAGGATATAAAGAAGCTTAAGCAGCTGCAAATTAGCGATCTTCAGAAACCGACGCCACGAACAAACCAGTTGCACATAACATCAAATCATCAGGCCTCCAGAACAAACAAGATCGAATAACAAAAAAACTCGATCATCACACAAGATGAAGTAATGGAAAACTCTACAATCCAATAAAAATTGAATAAAGGAAAATTCAATCATTAAACATGAACGAGTAATTGAGAATTTAATCAAACGGGATCAAGTAACAAAAAACTTAAGCATCAACCTGGATCATTAAATCTGATCACCAAACAGGAGGCACTTGAAAGAACCAACAGAAATCAGCAAAGGATCAGCAAACACAATTGGACCTTAAATTCGAAATTGAGAACTGTAAGATCCAAAATAAATCAAATAGTCGAAACATGACCTAGCTCAAAGAGTTGAAATACGACTCAATAAAAGACAGATCACAGAGTCGAAACACGGCTCGACAAAGAAACAGATCAAAGAGTCAAAATAGGCCCAAAAACAAGAAAAAATATGCCTCAACTCAAAAAAAGCAAATAAGAGAGAGAGAGAGAGAGAACCGACTCCAATAGCACATATCAAGATAGAGTGAGAAACCATGGCCAGGAAATCTTCTTCTTCTTTTTCAAAAGCCGCAGATGAGATCAAGAGACTGGATCTGAGATCAAAAACTCGAATATGATGTTTGTTTTAAAATAACCTAGATTATGTGAGAAAAAAGATGCAAGGTTAAACAACGAGAAAGACTATACTCTCATTACTAGGCTTTAGAGGAGAGATGATGGGAAAAACAAGGGAACAAGTGCTTATCCAAGCTCTTAAAAAATTGATGTGGAAAAGATTAATAAAAATAAAAATAAAATAAAAAAGAGCTCAACGATGAGTGACTTTTATAAAAGAAACTTGGATGGGAAGAACTAAGAATAAGAGAGATTAGAGAAAACTGATTTTTATCAACAAGGCAAAGATGCAAAAAAGAACAACTCAAAACTAAAAGTTAAAGAGAGAAAGAGACCGAGGAAAACATGACTTGATTTTTTCTCTGGAAACTATAGAAGTTTCCAGAGACTACTGTTGTAGAAAGAGTGACCAAGAGCAACTGGATCTGACAAATCAAGACAGTGTAGAAACGATATCTACAACCACAGGATGGTCGATTAAGGAAGAAGGATCCTCTCACAAACAGGAACATATAGAACATTGTACCCAACGCATAGATAGTCTTCACAGATTTGGTGATGGCACCAAATTTTGATACCATGTTAAAAATTGTATTTCTGTGTCTTTGGCCTTAAGCTCAAATGGAAGATGTATTATTGAACTTATAGAATATGTGAAAAAGAGCTTCAATTTATAGAATTACAAAATTGTGTACTATTAAAAAAACTAACATATGTAACGAATCACCTTTCTAATATGGATACACAACAAAACGAAAAAAAATATTATTCTACATATGTAATTAACCACCTTTCTAATATGAATACACATAAAAAGAAGGAAAATATTGTTCCAAAAAATAAATGTAGGTTTCTATATTTACATAGATAGAATAAATTTAGCCATCTAATTTCACATCCAATGCTGAAAATTAATTATAACCACCTCGTTTCAAAGGTAAATGGTCTCATTGTATACTTTTTCTATTATTTGATTTAATTTCGAAATGATTATGAGTTGGAGCAGTGTTGAAAGTGTAAAATACTAAATAGTGCGCCTTTGACCAATTATTTGCAAATTTTCCATTTCCAAATAAACCACTACTTTTCTTAGCACAACCTAGCAATATCTCTCTAAGCCAAAACGCAAACCAAGATGGGTGAACCCCTCTAAGAGAATTGTTTGGGTTAACGATGTTGATAGCATGGACAAATCCAATTTTTCCTAATTAGATGTAGAGATGCAACTCGAGAGTGTGTATGTGTATGTACATGACCAAGCCCTGATCCAATAGGTTGAACCCAAATCACATAAAACACCACCCAGCTAGGTTCTTGGTCCGGCTAGGATTCTAGGTTTTCTGCCTCCTTGGCATTTGTATTCAAAATTCGAAGAAAAAAACTTGAAATTTAATTAAATACACCTAACCTTTCAACTATTTAATATTTGAGATTGTATACAATGAGACCATTTACTTTTGATACAAGATGGTCATAATTATTTACAACCATCCAATGTGAAATTTGATGGCTTGGATGTGTCACAAAGTTCGACAAAATTTCTTTTGAAGTTTGAGCTTGGTCAATAGAATAATTGCCGCCACCGAATTCAACATCCAATGGTCAAGATTAATGTGATCACCTTGTACCAAAAATAAATAGTCCCATTCAATACTTTTCTTTAATATTTTTCACATATCAATTGTTAGACCTCTTGATCATTTATTTTGAGATAGGGTTCCTAAATTTAAAAGAAAAAATATAAAAGATTGTCTAAAAAGAGACTATTTATCTTTTGTGAGAATGATTGTAACCACAATGTATAAAAATAAATAAATAACTTCTTTATAGACAATTCCAAAATATAAAATATTAAATGAGTGTAGGTTTGCCAGTAAAAAAAACATATATACGTAAGAAGCTTTTCCTCTAAAGTTAAAAGACTATTTATTCTGAAGAGTGATAGAGCGTGTTTGCATACATAATTCATGTATACTAGGACCTATCGGTGACATAATTAATTCTAACTAAAAAAGAAAAGCAATATAAGCTCAAACGTAGAGAAGAACCAGAAGCCACAACGAGTAGAAAGAGCAGCAGGAGAGAGCACAGTAAACGCCTTTGGCTTGCCATTGAAGATCTCAAGCTTATGGAGAATGGAAGAAGAGAAAAGGGGGTTTAAATAGGAAAGTTCATTAATGTTAAGAAGACAAATGCCACAGAAACTCATTGAACACGAGTCATGGAGGTCAGGCAGGTGTTACTTTCTCTCTTTTTTATAGCAAAGTGGGCTTGCCATCTAAAGACATTTGTCTTCTCCAAATATAAAATTGTGAGCTTTCCACCTAATATATGTATGTGCTCTCTAAATTTAAATTCATGATTTATTACCATAGCTAATAAATTTTACACTAATTTTCTTATAAGTAGAAGTTATTAATAGGAAATTCTTTGTAAGAATGAAAAAGAATAAAATTCAATTGCTTTATCATGGTATAAAGTAGTTTCAATAAAATGAAACCCATTAAAATATCATATCAAGCAAAATGAAAAGGAGGATATAATAAGCCTTCCATTTGCCACCCCCTTTGAGGGGACAGAAGACCGACGCTTTGGACTTGCACGGAGAGAGATGGTAGGAGGGGGTGCGCAGGGCGCAGTGGTCGTAAAATCGAATCGGAACAGTTAACTGGAGATGGGCTTGGAAGCGGTTTAACCAGTCTAATCAGTAAACATGCCGATTCAACCGCTCTAATCGGGCAAGTCCCGGGCTGTCAAAAAGGTGTTGAAGAAATACATAAAATACAAAAAAAATCTACTAAATATGAAAATATATAAAGAATGATTAAAACAAAACACATTCAAATGAAGTTGAAAATTAATGAAAAAAACGGATTTTAGCCCATTTTGAATTTTTCAAGAGCTATTTTTAAAATTTTCAAAAAAAGATAGGAAAATATAAAAGTGAGTATTACCATAACGTAAATAATATTTAAAAATACATTACAAATCAAATTATTTATTTTTAAAATTTTATAAACATTTTTTGAATTTTTTTACAATACCGGTTGATCACCCTAACCATCCAAAACCGAAACCGGCCTGTGGCCCGGTTCCGATCTAACCAGACAGTTGGCAGTTAGATTGAGCGATTTTGTGAACAATGCTAGGGAGAGAGAGTTTTGGAGGGAGAGAACAAGTTTTGGTTTGTGTAGAGATGCAAACTAATAAAAGTTGAAAAAGTTAGGGAATATTATAGATACCCAAAAATGAACTTATAGATATCCTCTCGTCAGTGCTTTTAGTATTACATCATAGATCCAAAATTTGTATTTTCTTGTATTTACCCCTAGTCAAAAAAATCCAAAAACATTGAAACTAAAATGCCTTTCTCATCTCTCACTCTCTCTACCCACCTCTCTTTTTACTGCCCTCTCTCTTTCTTTCTTTACCCACCCTATTTCTACCTCCTCACTCTCTCTCTACCCTCTCTCTACCACTCTCTCTCTCTATTTCTCTCTCTCTACCACCCTTCTATCTCTCTTTCTCACAGCAGTATTTGGGTCTAAGGGAAAACAGTGAGAAGAGTTGAGAGAAAAAAAAAACAGACTGGTAACCTAAGAATTCAAAGGTGTCTCATTCTCAACACAAAATTGTGGTCTTCATGGATCTATCGAACCAAAACAAAGCTAAGTTTCCATAGTTCAAATCAGTACTGTTGGGGATATAGGATTCATTCAATTGAATGCAGGACGGGTGAGGTTTTGTATAAGGTGTCACCCTTATATTAATGAAGTAAGGTGCATCTCAAATTTATATTAAAAATACAATTTTGGCACTGCAATGTTTTGTGATGATATAAAAATTTATTGCTACCCCAAATTATGAAATTTAAAGTTCCAGAAATGGTGACGATCAAGCAAACTTATGAACACTTGAAAATCTTGAAAATAGACGGTCCAGATAACACGTTAAAAGGTGAACTATTTTTAGGACTAAAAATCATCTTTTTTTCTTTCATATCTATTAATCTCAATGTCAAGATGATCAAGTTGAGGGTTTTACAACATAGGAAAAACCTTCTCAATGGATTTTTGGGTGCATCTTACATGTACATTATAAGGTTATGGTTTTTTTAGGTTTGGTTGATAAAGTTTTTTTTTAAAAAAAGTATTGAAGGATAAATCCTTTTGTTTAGCTATTGAGTGTTTTTTGGAAAAGCTTATCTTCTTCTGTTTTTCTGGAATATTTTATTTTTATAAGAGTCATGTGAATAGGAGTTCATTTCCTCGTAAGAAGGATAAGTGTGTTATGTTAATATCTTTTGTAAGGGTTGAAAGTCCAATCCTATCTTTGTATGAGAAACACGGAATTCAGGGAGTTATGATTTATGTTTTAGAAATGGTGGTTATAACTGTACATTGTTGATTGTAAAGGGTTGGCCTTTGATTTGAATGAAGAGAAAATATTTGCTGGTACGTGAGGAGGTATTGACTCCCCGTGTTTATAATTTCGCTTGTTGTTTTTTTCTTAGTTTTGTGTTTCTCTATCTAAAATGAGGCTGTATTTGAGGGTATTGGTAACCAATTATTCGAGCTGTATCGAGTGGTATCAAAGCGTTGATTGATAAGGCATCATGGCTCTCGTACATATTCGACAACCAGGTACCGAAAATGAGCCAATCCAATAAGTGCGGTACCTGCAAGATATTGAGGTAGAAAAATATGAAAATGCAAGTTGAGTTGACCCAACACTTCACGTAAAACCTATCACCAATACATTATGATAACGATAGTGAGGTGAAAGTCGTTTTCGAGAGTCCATTCTATGGCACGTTTTGCGTAGGGAGCCTCGTGGTCGGGAGAGTGATATACTTATGTTTGATGAAGAACCACTCGAAGATGAAGAACAAGTAGGTTTAGATCCTCCTTGATATCACAGATGATCCCGTCTTTGATGAAGGTCTTATTTTTTATGAAAAACAATATGAAAGGACGGAAGTTGGTCTTGAGTAACAAGGATATCTAATTTTTTTATCAATGGAATGATGGAAAAGCAAAATGATGCTTGAACCCAAAAGAGCTCGAGCCTATAGAGATATTTGATGAAGCAAAAGATGGAGGACTCAAAGAAAAATCAATAAGTGAAGTTGGTCAATCATTGAAAGCGCCCATCATGAAGATGCTCCCTTAATATGTTCTTGGGCAAAGCATAAACAAATTATATGGTCATACAATGACCTATTTACTTAGGTTTTCTCAGTTTCAATGCACAATCATTGTGGTTTGATTAGTGCAGTAATCCCACAGGTTACAAAATCGTATTTACATTATTGGGGTTGAAAAAAGCTATAGGACTAATACAAATTTCATCTTAGCACATTTCACGAGTTTTCTCCAACCCGGGGAGTCAATACTTGAGAATGAGTTTTCTCTAACCCAAGGAGAATAACGCATATCAAGATTAGATGGATTCAGTATTTTTTATTCTTCTCAATTTTTGGGGACTTAGTTATTGTTATTTTTTTTAGGGAAAGGTTTATATGCTTTCCCTATAGCATAGAAAGTCTATCCTCCCTCTACCATCCAGCCGTCCAATTTTGATCAAGTGAGTCACTCACCGTTTGATCTTAGATCCGACATCTCAAAGTATTTTATTTTTAGATTTTTTATATAAATTGTATAAATATGAAATTTGATATGTGTCATCTTCTCATTGAGGTGCACCTATAAAAAATATTAAAAATAATTTTTCGATAAAATATAATGACCAAAATACCTCTTAAAACTTTCAAAGGTATTTTGATAACTTTATTTATTAAAAATATTTGTTTTATATTTTTTCGCTAGTGTAAGTTTAATAGAGGAATGGACGGCCAAATTTTGGTGTCAAAATAGTTTATAGAAAAAATAAACAAATAAAAATAAAATAGTGTAGAGACATAATATTGTGATTGAAACAATCGTAGTCCTTCATTCAGAACGGACAATTGGATAAAAAAAAGGATATAACTTCCATACTGTAGGAGAAGCATTGCCTTTTTTTTTATATGTGTTTTTTACTTTTATTTTTATTGAGTTAATTTTTAGAAATAG
Organism: Amborella trichopoda; assembly: GCF_054954075.1. Taxonomy (NCBI): domain Eukaryota; kingdom Viridiplantae; phylum Streptophyta; class Magnoliopsida; order Amborellales; family Amborellaceae; genus Amborella; species Amborella trichopoda. Next base: position 3,851,984 of record NC_142344.1, read on the forward strand.
TGTATGGGTTTTTTTAGTTTAGTTAATAAAGTCATTTTCTTTAAGAAGAACGTTCTTTTGCTTCTTTTTTTTTTTTTTTTTTTTTTGGCAGAAAGATAAATCTTTTTGTTTTGGTATGAGTGTGTTTTGTAGGACAATTTATCTTCTTCTTTTTTTGTGATATATTATTATTATTATTTAGAGAAGTTACATAAATAGGAGTTTATTTCCTTTTAGGAAGGATAAGTGCATTTTGTTCATATCTTTTATAGGGGTTGAAAGTCCACTCTTATCCAAACATGGAAATAGGGAGTTATGGTTTTCTACTTTTTAGGAATGTTAGTTATATATATTCGTAGTTGATTATAAAGGGGTTATAATTCGATATGAATGAATAAAAGAGATTTGATGGAGAGAGAGAGTTGTCCCTTATTTACTGTTAATGCGCTGCATTTTGCTGATTTTTTGTCTAACTTTTTATTTTTCTTTCTAAAATACGATTGTATTTGCGAGGTATTGGCGATTGTATTGAGGACAGGTATTTTGTAGTTGCTTCATGTTGTGTTTAAGGGATTAGGATAGGTTGGTTTTGAAGTTAAGAGATAGTCATGAGACATCGAATATAGGTTTTGCCTTTTTCGTATTTACATCTTGATTCATCTTCAAACCATACCGTGGTTTGAAAGCATTAGTTCATGCAAAAGAATATCAATTTTGATTTGTGGGATGCCACGTTAGAGCTCCATTCACTAACAAGAGGCGAAATCACAAATCAAATAAAAATAGATTTGATTAATTTCTTTCTTTCTTTCTATGGGCGACCCAACCTCGCAAAAAATCATCTTTTTCGTCCTCTTATTCACTTCACCCCCATTTTTCTTTCTTTCTATAGGGGTAACAAAACGATTGCCTATGGTCGTTAAATGTCAAATGGGTAACGGTTGCCTCATTTTTCTTTCTATAGGAGTGGTGACATAAACCAATTGCCTACGGTCGTAATGGGTAACAATTTCCTTATGATCCTTAAATGTTACGTGAAATCTGATAACTTGAAAAGCATCATAAATTTCAGTGAAAAAAAAAATATCTGATAACTTGAAATGCATCATAAATTTCAGTGAAAAAAATATACATCCAGGATGGTGGTATAATGAGGGATTGTCATCTTTTGTAATTGGGGGCGTAGTGAAAATGTGACAACAATTGAAGCCGAGATTCGAGGTCTCTAGCTCAACACTCTCAAGGCCCACCAAGTGGTGGAGAAAGAGAGATCTAAGCATACGCAATAACTGCTTCGAGAGAGAGAGATCTAATAAATAAAAGGTGCCCATCTTGATGTCGAGATGATCAATTTGAGAACATTCAAACATCAAAACAACCTCTTCTGAAATTTACGAGGTATATTTAGAGCCTAGACTCCATATAAACTTTTTCCGTAAATAAATGAATGCTTAGAGTGAGACTGTGATCTAAACAAGAACCGCTTCTTATTAAGGATACCGATTTTTCTTGTTACAATGCGAGGACTAATTGTTTCTTATTCTCACGCATAAACAAAAAAAAAGAAAAAAAAAGAAAAAGAGAGCACATACTACTGTGGTGTAACAAGCGTAAACAAATTAACATGGTTTGCTGCAAAAGCACCTGCGTCTTAAGCCTTTGCAAAGTCCACTAAAGAAGCCCTCTTTTTTACATAAATACGCACAGTTGGTGTCACTCAGGCAATGCCCCCTCTGAGCCTGGCATACCCTTGCCTCGGCCACCGTCCCCATCTCTGCCGCATCAAACACACAAATCTTTGTTAAATACTCAATGTATCATTTTAATTTTTTTTAAAATATTAAAAATACCCATATAAAATGAACTATCGATTATTTGTACCTATATTGTTTGGGGATTGTATACAATGAAATCATTTACTTTTAATACAAAGAGGTCACAATTACTCATGATCTCATGTGAAATCTAATAGCATAGATGTATTACAAAGTTCAAAAAAATTTATTTTGAAGTTTGAGCTTGATCAATATAATAAATACAGCCATCTTAATTTCACCTCCAGTGAGGAATATTAATTGTGACCAAAGATAAAGTCTCATTGTATACTTTTCCTATGGTTTGATTTATTTTCAAAATAATCATGAGTTGGAACAGTGTTAAAAGTGTGCAATGCTAAATGGTGCACCTCTTACCAGTATTTTGATCAATTTTCCATTTCCAAATATAACCACTAATTTTATTAGCACAACGTAGCAAATATCTCTCTAAGCTAAGAGGATAACCAAGATGGTTGAAGCCCTCTAAGAGAATTGTTTGAGTCATTGATGTTGATAGCATGAACAAACCCAATTTTTCATAATTACATGAAAGGATGCAAGTCAAGTAGTGTGTATGTGTGTGTACATGACCTAGTCCCGATCCAATAGATTGGACCTAGCTAGGTTCTCGGTCCGACTAGGATTCTAAGTTTTTTTTTACCTCCCTAGCATTTGTATTTAGACATTTGAAGAAAAAAAATTGAAATTCAATTAAATACACCTAACCTTTCAACTATTTAATACTTTTCACATGTCAACGGTTACACGTCATGATCATTTATATTGAGATGGGGTTCCTAAATTTAAAAGAATCTAGAAAAATACCATTTTTCTCTTTTGTACATGGAAGACAATCATTTTTATCCCATAAATTTCAAAATAGGTGACGGTAAAAGTGTCGGCACAAAGTTTTAAAAAAAAAATTCTGAAACTTCATGATTCACCTCAAGCCGTCTAATATAACATCTAATAAACGATAATAATTGTGACCTCCATATACAAAAGATACATGAACTCTTTGTGCAATCCCAAAATATAAGATGCTAAATGAATCTAGGTTTTCTAAAAAAAGCATATATACGTAAGAAGCTTTTCTAAAAATAAGACTATTTATATATGCACAATCCATGGTCACATGATTAATTATAACTAAAAAAAATAAAACAAAATAAACTCATAGGTACAGAACAACCAGAAGCCACAAGGAGTAGAGTGACCAACAGGAGAGAGCAGAGAAAACGCCTTTGGTCTGCCATTGAAGTTCTCAAGCTCATGGAGAATAAAAGAAGAGGAGGGGATTTAAATAGGAAAGTCCATTAATGTTATGAAGGAAACTGTCATAGAAAATCTTTGAACACGAGTCATGGAGGTAAGGCAGGTGTTTATAGCAAAGTGGACTTGCCGAGTAAAGACATCTGTCTTCTCCAAATATAAAAGTGAGCTTGCCAACTAAATATATTTGTGATGTCAAAATTTGTATTCATGATTTATAATCATAGTTGATAAATTTTACAACAATTTTCTCATAAGTAGAAGTTATTAAAAGGAAATTCTTTGTAAGAATGAAAAAAAAAAAAAAAAAGGTCGATTACTTTATCTTGGTATAAAGTAGTTTCAATAAAATGAAACATTAAGATGTCATATAAAAAAAATGAAAAGCAGGATATAATCAGACTTCCATTTGCCATCCCTATAACTCCGATAATTGGATGGAAAAGTACTTCCGGTAAGGAAGAAAACAAAGAAAATTAAAAGTTAATATTAATCCTTAACATGTTAAAAAACTTTAACGGAGTTTAAACAAGTTCACATTTTCCTCACGATACTACTTCGTTATTGGTCACCTAAGAGTATTTAGCCATATAAAGTGGTCCTTGCTGATTTACACGGGATTCCATGTGCTCCATACTACTCAGATCAGAGCGTAATTAAAATAACGCGCACCTAGATCTCATTAAACAAAATCCTACTAAAACCAATTTTACTTATATTATGGATCCCATAACATCATCATTATCATGATAACATTTTTTTCAACTATTTGAGATCGTCTACACAAATATTGGTCCAATAAACCTACGAAATATGTGGCCTAAATAAATAGAGAGTCAGCTTTGTGGGGGAGAGTAAGAGTAAGTTTAGGCCTCTACAGAAAGTGTGTGTGAGAGAGTGATAGACTATCAGCATTAACTTTGTCCAAAGAGTGTGAAATTTGAGGGGGGAGGGAGATGAGTGACAATTTGGGCTTGCATGGAGAGAGATGGTAGCATGGCGTGTGCTGGGAGAGAGAGTTTTGAAGGGAAAGAAAAAGTTTGGGTTTGGATTGTTAAAACTTTTAAAGTGTATTCTCCAGAAAGTATATTAATTTTAATTTTATTTTATTATGAGTGATGTAGTGAAGTTGTACTTGTAAGTTTGTGTAGCAGGAAGTTATGAAACTACTAAGTAGTTAGTAGTTGTTGTAAGTTAATAGTTATTGTTGTGAGTGGGGAGTTATTGTAGTAAATAGGTTGTAAGTACGAGGTGTGTGGTGAGAAAACTGTCACATGAATCTTGTGTATTGAGATTGTAATGCATTTGTGTACCCTTGAGTCACATGTATTAAGGTTAATCTTGGGTGTCAAGATTGTAATGCCTTTGTGTACCCCATGTTTCATCTTTGAACGAAATATTAGTTTTTTTTCTTTTTCATTTTGGTTTTTTTTCTTCCTTTCATTTGGTTGCGAGTCTTGAGCTAGTGTTACATTGTTACACTAGTTGATAAGTGAATTGTTCCGGTGTTGTGGCATCCGTTTTTTTTTACATGGATAGTGACTCAAACTAATAAAATTGAATTTATGGGAAGAGAACTCTGCAAGGAAAGAGAAAATCTAGATTTGCGTTTGTAAAGACTAAAAGACTGATGTGATTGACGATGCAGAAAGAGAGAAAGAAACTAGTCAGATTGCCTTCGTGCAAAGAGCGAAAGAAACTTATAAAATTGAATTTTAGGTGCTTTCTTATTTCTTTTTTTTTTATAAGTGATTTTTTTTTTATTAGAGTTACTCTTTAAAAATAAGATTAATGTGGGTTTTTTTTGGTAATGAGTATTTCTTTTAGGAAAGTTTTTCTTTCATTTTTTTGGGATATTTTATTTTTTATATAAATTTATGTGAATAGGAGTTCATTTAGTTTTAGGAAGGATGAGCGCGCTTTGTTTATATCTTTGGTAGGGGTTGAAAGTCCACTCTTATCTAATATGGAAATGGCCGGTTATGGTTTATGTAAAGAAGTTGGCTTAGGGAACGCAGTTGAGGTCGTGGTGGTAGCACTACTTGAATTTTAACTATTCGTTTAAACTTTCATTCCCACTAACATATTTGAAAACTGCTAATTATTTTAAAAAGAAAAAGGATAGGATCTTACATTCCCAATTGATCTACCCCAAAAAAAATAAAAATAAAAAAAGAGGTTGGCTTTTAATTTGAATGAAGAGAAAATATTTGATATAAAGAGAGAAAAAAAAAAGTTGTATCTCTTATTTACTTTTGATGGTGCGAGAGGATATCTCAATTTCTTGTGTTTGCACTTTTAAAAACGGGTAAGGGCATGTATTCCCCACTAATCTACCCAAAAAACAAAAAAAAAAGTAGGGACTTGTATTCCCAATTGATCTACCCCAAAAAAAAAAAAAAGAAAAAAAAGAGGTTGGCTTTTGATTTGAATGAAGAGAAAAGATTTGATATAGAGAGAGAAAAAAAAAAAAGAGTTGTATCTCTTATTTACTTTTGATGGTGCGAGAGGATATCTCAATTTCTTGCGTTTGTACTTTAAAAAACGGGTAAGGGCATGTATTCCTCACTAATCTACCCAAAAAATGGAAATGTGGCCTATCAGGATCTTTTTCTCCTGAAAATTTATTTTTTTCAATAATAGTACAAAAGTCATATTGAAGTATATGTGAAATCCCATGTGTTTGACATGAGACAATGTCATATACTAAGATCTATTTTAGAGCTTTTAATAAGATATATCACTGGAGGGAAAACTCAGTGGTGTGTTTGAATTCTTTGTAAATTGTGGGAATGCTTCGATGACATCCTATTATATGAGTCATTATTGGACTAATGACAGGTTTAAGTCATTACATAGGAATAACAGTTTGATGAAAACTTGTTAATCCTAATTAACTACACTGAAAGGAATGAGCTACATTTGAATCTCAACTCCTACAGACCATGTCAGAGTTACCAAATAAATATATTCTCTATAAAATGAAGTTACCCCTCTAAAAAGATAGAAAAATAAAGATGGAAGGTGAAAGAAATTCACGAAGAAAACTCTCAAAGTAACCTGTCACAGGATGGCTTGGTATATAAATTTCAGTACGAAACTTTAAATCCCTCGTGTGATTTAACGAAAGATCCGAGTAAATTGTTTATGGATTTTATTTATTTATATATTGATTTTTATTTTATGGATTTTATTTATTTATATATTGATTTTTATTTACTAAGACTGACGAAGAAAAAAAGTTGGCTTTTGATTTGAATGACGAGAAAAGATTTGATATAGAGAAAAAAAACACGAGTCCCCTCTTATTTACTCTTAATGGTGTGTGAGGAGATCTCGACTCCATACGTTTGTACTTCCTTTTATTGATTTCTTCTCAAGTCCCTGCGTTTTGTACGTCCTCTTATTGATTTCTGCTCAACTCCCTGCGTTTGTACGTCCTCTTAGTGATTTCTTCTCAACTCCCTGCATTTGTATTTCCTATTATTGATTTTTTTTCGACTTTATGTTTCTCTCTCTAAAACAAGATTGTATTGGTTGGGTATTCACGATGGATGATTTTCAATTACGTCATGTTGTGTTTCAAGTGTTAGGATTTGATTAGTTTTGTTTCGAGTGTTAGGATTTGATTAGTTTTGGATTGAGAGATAGATGGTCGTGACACAACGAATATAGGTTTCGCCTTTTCGTATAAGTGGTCTTAACTGTTAATGTGAACCATCTTACATCTTGATTCATACTGGAACTATGGTTTGAAGGCATTTTGGGTATTAGTTCATGCAAAAATAAATAAATAAAACAAATTAGATTTGTGGAATAGGTGGATGCCACCTTGGTGCTCCATTCACAAATCAAATAACAATAGGCTTGATCAAATTTTTCTTTACTCACAAACTCAATCATCCGGCACTTGTACTCAATGCCACCCAACCCCGCAACAAAACAAATCATCTTCTTCGTCCTCTTTTTGTATCTGATGTTCTAATTCTATATTGTAGTTTCTGAACTCATATCAAGTAACATTTGTCCACATAGAGGCTTCAAATTTCACATATAATGGCTAATTGGCTTGTGCTTGTTTGCCACAGTTCATTAAGACAATGGACCTTTCTTGTTACAATGCGAGGGGTAAAGCCTAGGCCGCATTGTTTCTTATTCTCACATATAAACAAAGAAAAACAGAACACATAATTGGGTGTAACAAGAGTCAACATATTAACAAGGTTTGATGCAAAAGCACCTGCGTGTTAAGCCCCTGCAACGTCCACCATGAAAGCCCTCAGTTTTGCAGATGGTTGCACAGTTGCTGTTCATCCAGCATTGCCCCTTGAACCTTTAGCTTTGAGACAGGCATAATCTCGCCTCAGCCACCATCCCCATCTCTGCCTCATCAAAAACACAAATCTTTTCTTAAATACTCCAATACCACTTTAATTTCCACATATAACTACTACATTTCTTAGAATAGAGTGGCAAATGTTCATTTTTTCAATTCTAAATTGTGAGCCAGTGTTCCAGAGATCGGTAGGGCAAATTGTTCACCTAAAAATCTTTGTCCGATGCCTAGAGTTGGCAATCCAGATCAGGTCTGGATCGGTATGACTCGATGATAAAACAAATTATATATAAATAAAATGGAAATAGGGGTTTATGGGGGCCTAAAAATACATTAGACAAGTTTTAAAAAAGAAAGAAAAAAAAAAAAAAAAAAAATATATATATATATATATATATATATATATATATATAAGGAAAAACCCGGGGAGGGGGGACTGGGCCAAGACTCATACCATCCAGATCAGAAATTGCTGGGTTTTAAACCACTACTAAAAAAACCAAGATGGTTGAAAATCTTTAGAAAAGTTGTATACGTTGATGGTGTTGATGGACTAATCGAATTTTTGCTAATTAAACAGAGGAATACAAATCAAGTTGTCTCTGAGGACTGCGTCTAGATCTGGAACCAGGAAATGGATAGGGTAGGTCGGGTCCAGGACCAAATGACTTCCAGATGCCGCTCATACTCATTTCAGTTGGGGTCGACTCATACTAGTATGTGTATGCGTGTGTGCATACCAATAAGTTCGATCCAGATCAATACGACCTCGACCGGGCTGACTCTCAATCTAGTCAGGACTTTGGGTTTCCCTCTCTAGGTATTTGTACTCAAGATGACATTATATAAAAAAAAAAAAGGGCATTTGATCAAATACACCTAACTTGTCATCTATTTAACATTTTTCACATTTAACCATTCCACCTCATGATCATGTATATTGACATGGGGTTTTTAAAATTAAAGAATAATGTCATATTTAAATAGCTCTGGGTTTCCAAACAAAATATACACACATGAGAAGTTTTTCCTCTAACAATAAGGCTATTTCACCTTTTTTTGGATGTGAGAGATCGTGTTTGTGTGTGCATAATCCATGTAAAATGGGGCCTAATAGTTATCATTAATACTTAAAAAGGAAACAAGATGAGCATGAAAAACAAGGGCAGAGAAGAACCAGGAGCCACTAAGAGTAGAGAGAATAGCAGGAGAGAGCATAGAATACGCCTTTGATATGCCATTGAAGATCTCATGCTTATTGAGAATAGAAGAAGAGAAGAGGGGTTTAAATAGGAAAAATTAATTAATGTTTTGAAGGCAAATGCCAAAGGGGGGATAAGCAATGAAATCAAGGAAAGTCATCTAACACGAGTCATGAAGGAGAGGCAGTTGTTACTTTCTCAATCTTTTGATAGCAAAGCGGGCTACCACTAAAGACATTTGTCTTCTCCAAATATTAAAGTGGTGCTAGCCAACAAATATATCTGTCTATCTAAATTTGATTTCATGATTTATAATCATATATTTTTAAGTTTATTAAGAAGTATACAATATGACAATTAAGGCACATCTCTAAATCTTGCTAAAAGATGATGTTCTAATGCTAGGAACTTGACCTAAAAATCTATTTTTATCTTTAATTAAAAAAATCAAAGCTCAAAAAATAATATAGATAAGTGGAGCAGATTAGAAAATAGGGCTAGCAATGGCCTGGCCATGAAAATATAGGACCTAGGCCACAAAATGTGGCTCAGTCCGGGCCGGCCCACTAGTTTCTTTTTTATTTTTGAATTTTTCTTATTCTTCTTTGGCTCGGCCCAAGGCTTGACCTGAGTTCCCTTTGACCCCTACCAATCCTATGTGAATACACTTAAAGATTTGAAAAATGGACTGTCTAGATGATGTGCTAGAAGATGCAATACTTTTAGAACTTGAAATTATTTTTTTCATATCCACGTATCTCAGCATTGAGATGATCAATTATAGGATTTTTCGACGTCAAAACAACATTTTCAAGTGGAGGTTTCTAGTACATCTTACTATAGTATAAGAAGGTTGACAACTTATATAATTTTTTTCTTTTTAGAAATAGTTTTAATTACTGTACTACTAATGAGTTGAGGCTTCAATGATTTGTGTATCGGTGCTGGTCACCACTGCTCAGTTTTGAATCCCGTCACGCCTACTTTCCGAACGAATTTTTTAAAATATCCAAAACAACATTATGGAGAGCTTTTGCCTTAAATCTATTTTGAAATTTATATTTTTTTTTACCCATAAAAAGGTTTTCAATTTTTCTTTTCTTTTCTTTTCTCCTTTTTTGGAGCGTTGACATCATGCTGAGGCGGAAACACTGATGCTCCAAGCCCATTCCCAGGCCTACTACTTCGAATGGTCTTGCCAAAAAATTCAATGCAGAAGCTTCATTGTAACTGGGCTCAAATTAAATTTAAAAATCAAAGGGTTTAATTATCCATGACAAATTTCCAAAAGGGCCAAATTGCTCTCTAGCTTTAAAACCAAACGGTGCGTTATTCACACTACAACCACAAGAAACACACGTATGTGATACAACCAAATAACAATTTCGGCAAAAAAATAAAAATAAATTAAATGCCTTACAAACAGGAAGTATGGTCCCCATCAAGTGATAAAGAGGAGATGGGGCTTACACCCCTAGTTAGCAACTCGGACAATAAAAATACTCGATTTACCAAAAACAAAAAAAAAGGATTAAATCATTTTTGGCCTAGAATGTCAAATGCAAGAAATCGGGAACAAAATACAAATCAGCAAAAATAATGTAAATACAAATCTTTTAAATATCTCAAATTGGGCTCAAAATTTACATATGCATAGAATTTTAAATTGTAAAGAATTTGCTATAGCCATCAATAAGTAATACATCCATGAAAATTTTATTAAACTAATATAATTATCTCATTTCTTTTAAATGTCAACAAGGCAAAAATAAGAAGCTGTAAGGCATAAAACGCATTAAAATGATCCAAATTTAAATACATAAAAAGAAACATTAAAATTATAAGACATGGTAGAGTCTTTTTTAAGTTATTTGATGGTAGGAATCAAACTTGAGATGTAGTGCTGCTAATGTCAACTACTAACCACTTAAACCCAAGCTCAATCTTGTAGAGCCACGGGAATTAATAAAAAGGTTAGGAGCATGAGAAGATAGGCTTTGGAATCAACCTTTTTTGAGGTAGTGTTTTCCTTAGCAAAAATTAAATAGAGAATAGTAATCTCTTTGGAGTAATTTTTTCTCGAGAATGTGTTTTTCTTGGATAGGCTCTAGAACTCTGTCTCTCTCTTCATTTTTTTGTTTTTTTTTTATAGTTGGACATTGGAACACTTTTATTGGCCCGAAAATATACTTTTATTGGCCCGAAAATATCTTGATGAATGTTTTTGGTTTATTTCAATTTGTGTGTGACACCAAAAGTTATGTTGAATCCAATCTATTGATTATTGATTGGATTTTGTCATAGAAATTGGAACACCTTTTTTGGCTTAAAATATATTGATGAATTTAATTATTAAATTCAATTTATGTGATACCAAAGATCATGTTGAATCCAACCTATTAATTATTGATTGGATTCACCTCAATTTTACCTGAATAAATTTAACAAGTTATTCCGGTAATAATTTTTTAAAACATCAAAGGGATAAAGATAAAGAAAATTCTAAAGCAATTGAATCTACATGTCTATAAATATAAGTTATCTCATTAAATATTTTCTTAAAAACATCAAAGGTGCTCCACGAATTTCGAATTCGTTATTAAAAACATCAAACGCATAAAGATACAGAAAGCTCCATGAATTTTGAATTGCACGTAGACAAATATAGAAATTTTTTTGAAATATTTTTTTCAAAATTGAAAAGGTTTATTCTTAACATTTTTATGAAAATTGGCCTCTTTTTCTTTTTTTTTTGCTAATATTTTGAAATATCACAATTTTAATCAATTAACTCATGATAAGATTTGGCAAAATTTCATGTTGGCTGCCTACCTTACCCACCCACGTCTTTTACGATGGCTCGAGATAGGTTAAGGGAAAGTTTAAGATCCTCACTCATATCACCACTAAGCTCATATCTCGTTGTTTTAATTATGAACAAGATATCCCTTTATTGTAGTTATGGACGAGAAAACCAAGAACATACAAGATGAAGTACCCTAGTGTATGTTGTTTACGGATGACATAGTTTTGATCAATGAAACTAGAGGCAATGTCAATGCAAAATTGAAACTAGGAAAAGTGGAGATAAGCATCTAGAGTTTGATGTGAACGCCTCATTCCTTTGAGGCTGAAAGGAAAGTTCTATTGGATGAATGTAAGACCAGCCATGCTTTATAAAATGGAATATTGTGTAGTTAAGAAATAACTTATTTATAGGATGAGTATAGCTGAAATGAAGATGTTGAGATGGATAAGTGACAAAACAAAAAATGATAGAATTTGAAAAGAATACATACAAGTGCATTTAGGTGGGGCTTTAATAGACGATAAGATAAAAGAAAACATATTTAAGTGATTTGGCCATTTGCAGCTTAAGACTTAATATAATACCAGTTAGAATGTACAATATGGTTCAAGTGGAAGGCTCTAAAAAAACAAAAGTGAAACCCAAAAAAACGTGGATAGAAGTATTGAGAAAAAAAAATATGACAAATTTTGGCCTTTGATAGATAGATAAAAATGGAGGAACGTGATTCAAATAACCGACCCTAACTAAATGAGTTAAAGCATAGATGATGATGATATGATTGATTAACTAAAAAATCACAAAATTGTGAAAATAACACATTAACACCACCAATTTGCTGTGGCCCATACTAAGAAAATTCTTGTGTCGTTTGAAATGTAAAAAAGTTGGAGGGCCTTTTATTAAACTCTTATTTTTTTAACGATTGATTTTTCCTGGGGTTTCATGCGATAATTCTCTATAATCTTTTGTAGTCTTTTGGCGTACTCGAGTGCGATGGAAATAAAAAGTCGTATTAAATCTTGTGGAAAGATATTTCAATAATAACATTATACTCGAAAATTTGGAATCAACATAAGTGATTTTTTTGATTTTATGTTTCATATTACGAGGGCCTTACATATTAACAGTGAGATCGTGTTCAACTTCAACATATCAAACCTATAAAATGACGGGATTTATAAAAACTTTGATATGTAAACAGAATCCTATAAGCAGTGATTTGGGATCTTACTAGCTGGGGGAAGTTGTGTCAAATCAGCATATGACCTGCTATCTTGTGATCCAAATAGACAATTGGATCCATCGCTCTTTAACATCAAGAAACTTCATGTAACATTAAAGGTACAACTGTTTTTATGGATTCTTTGTCAAGAAAAATTAGCCACAGTGGGTAATTTAAAAAAGCTAGCGGGATGCACTATTACTAATGTCTTTCACCGTTGGACTCGTCAATACATTAATCTATCCTTACATGTGCTAGAAAATTGTAGGACATTTCTTATTCAATGGTTTGTCTCCTGGTATCCCGAGGGTGGGTACTATCTTATGACGATTTATTTGAATAAGTGTTCTTTGGGGTGAGTAGAAGGAGAGAAATGGAAGGGCATTTGAGGGAGGGGATCAGCACAAAACTATCCATGCTAAAATCAAATATCATATCTGTAGCAACAGATTGGTTTTCTTCTCGTAAAGATAGTAATTCGAGAAATGGAAGGGCATGGGCATGGCATTCGAGGGAGGGGATCAGCACAAAACTACCCATGCTAAAATCAAATATCATATCTGTAGCAACAGATTGGTTTTCTTCTCGTAAAGATAGTAATTCAACTCCAAAGACCCACATTTTTCTAAATCTTTTGGCAGTGGCAACTTTGGGTACCACTAACACGAATCGAAGAGCTGTTGTTTGGTCTCAACCTCCTCCTAATTCGATCAAATTGAACTTTGACAGCAACAGCTTTGGTAATCCATGTGCAGCTAATTTTGGCGGACTGGTTTGAAATAGTATGGGCCACATATTATGCTCACATTCAATCCCTTGAGGTTTCACTATATCAAATGAAGCCGAAGCACATGGTTTGGTTTGCTAGGACTGAAATTGCTATCAAGATGGGAAGGTGAAAGGATAATCGAAGGAGATTCAACAAATGTTATAGCTTGGAACAGAGGTGAATACAATATTCCATAGAGGTTAAGGTAATTATTTCATGAGATTAGGGGTAACTTATCACTACTAAATGCCGATCTCCGACATTGTTACCGGGACACTAATGAAGAAACGTATTGTTTAGCAAAGGGGAAAGTAACTGCTCTTCTTTGGTGGTTAATTTTTTCCAGTGATTATTTCATTTCTCTTGTATATCTCGTAAATATTTTTTAATATTAACGGTACGCTTGTGTTAATATTCCAAAAATAAACAAAAAAAAGAACAAATCTAAATCGTTTATCCTTGACATACTATTGGATATCTGGTGGATGCATAGTCAACAAATGGCATTTTTTTGGCGTAATTTTTACAGTCAAAAAAATTTTGTTAACCAATAAAAATGGCGACATTTTCAAAAAATGAGCTAAAAAAGGTCACTTTTTCATGAAAAAGTTAAAAAGGCTCTATTTTGACTATTTTAAAAAAAAAATAAAGTTTTAAAAAACTCTATAGTATGTACAATTAAATTCAAAATTTATGGCACTTTCTATATATTTGTTAGATAATTTATATTTATGTATGTGCAAATTCAACAAATTTCTGCAACTTTCTGATCTTTATCCCTTCAATCTTTTCAAAACTAATTAATTACGTAACTTACTAAATTTATTCAAGATAAATACATGATAAACTTACACCTTACCATGTAGAATCCAATCAATAATCCATGAATTAGATTTAATATAACCCTTAGTATCAACACAAATCGAAATTCATGAAACAAAATCATCAAAAAATTTCAAGCCAAATAAATTCTCAAAGCTATGTGGTCAGGGGGCAGGATGCTACAGTGTAACGCCTTGAGCTCCGTTTCTATCACTAGTAAGGGACCTTCCCCACTAAGCTACCCAAAACCTTGCAAGAAACGTACTCTCCAAATATAAGCAACTCCAAAAACTATCCAAGAAGACTACATTTCCTTGTAAATTTAACTCCAATAAATTTAATTAGTTGACTTATCCAATTTTTCCAGGGAAAATATATTTTCTAAAGAAAACACTCTCAAGCCTAACCTCCCCAAGTTCTTAAACCTTGCCAATAATTCTAATAACTACCGCTCCTAAAAGATCAGGCTGAACTTAAATGGTTAGCAATTGACATTAGCAATACTACATCTCAAATTCAATTCCTACCACTATACAACTCAAAAACATATTCTACCCACCTTTTAATGTTTAGTGTTCCTTTTTACATATTAAAATTGGATCATTCCAGTGACTCTTTACTATGCTTACATTTATTTGCTTTTGCTTTGTTTGTCTTTAATTTAATTCGGAACATGGGTTGAGACATCTAAATTAATTAAGTTAATTATACTAGTTTAATAACATTTCTTAAAAAAGCATTACTTATTAATGGCCATTGCAATTTGTTCATTTTTAAAACTTTTATCCATATCCAATTTTTCCGCTCCAGTTTTTTGAGCCAAACCCGAAATATTTACGACATTTTGATCAGTTTTCCTATTCATGTATTTTTCCTGATTTTTTTACATATAACACGATAGACCAAAACCGATATTTAGTCCCAAGTTTGTGGTGAGCCAATATATTTTTATTCCCCAGCTTACTGGCACAATTCGTCATTTTTTCCAATTTTTTTTCTCAAATGCACCCCTACGATTTTGCCAAGTCCATTATATGAACTCAAAAATGCGCTCTCTCCAAAACCCTAGCCCTCTGAAAAATGTCAAACTCTATATTCCATAATTTAAAGGATTGTTTCACCTTGGAATCACCTTGTTATATCTTTCTATTGTAAAATATAGACCACTTAACATAGGAGTTACCCAAGTCGGACCTGCACAATATGGGCTCAAATCGATGAAGAGATAAAAGCTTGATTCCAATATTTGAATCACTGGTGCAAACCTCATCTAACACCATGACAGAAAAGCATAAGCCTGAAAGCAAACATGGTTTGCATTTAGATTCAACTACAAAGCAAACAGCATATTGCAAGACCTTGGTTTGTATTTTATCAGACAACGGTTGACTGAAGACGTATATAAAATTGGACACAGTTTTTATATGTAGATATGCATCTCCTCTTCATTGATCTATTTTTTAGATGGATTTTGGATCTAATTTTTTTAGGAATATACTAATCTCTAATGTAGAGATTATTAATAGGTAAAATAAATAAATAAAATAGAAATGATAATTTTTTAAAGAAAATTTTTAGACCCTTGAAATTTTATTCTTTTTGAAGGGATCACCAATTTACGCATGGATGTTTGATGCAATGGCGGAAGCCAATGGAGCATTGTGCCGCCGACAAATAAAACACTTTTCCTATAAAATTAATAACAATTATAGAGCTTTGTGTAGGGGAGTTACAGGGTTCCAACCCCAGAAACCATGTTTCAAAAAACATACCAAACGAAAACTGGAACCACCAAGGGTTTGTGTTATAGCCTTGCATTCCAACAGGACTGGCCCCACATTCTAAAACTTGATCATCATCACCGCAAATGGCATAACAGAAGACTAGATGGACAAGAGTCCCAATTTGAGCTTCCATCAAAATTAAACTTCAAGGCAATTAATGTCACAAAGTTCGATCTTTGCAAAAAAAATTTATGATGCCGAATCATTGGAGATTTCCAAAAATTTCAGCTTGCTCAAGAAATCACATAGTTTTATAAAAGAAATGTATATAATGAGACCATTTACTTATGATACATCGAGGTCACAATCATCAGACCATTAAACTTAAAATCAGGTAGTTGAAGATGTGTCGTTTGGGAACAAAATCTAAAATAAAATTTCTCGAATGTTGCAACACACTTTCATCGATTGGATTTCATATCCAACGACTAAAAGTTATTGTAACCGTCTTGCACCAAAAATAAATAGGTATACAGTCCCTGTTATAAAATGGAATTTATTAAAACAAGAAATTCTTTAAAGAAATAGAAAACGAAGAGAGAAAAATGCCGACTTTCTCTAGGCTTCATCTATAAATTTAGAAACTTCTCTCATTATATATAATTATATATCACATGCATATCATTTTTATAGATTTATTTTCTTCCAAATTGTAAATGAAATAAATTTGTAATTCAAAGTAATCTCATGAAGATATTGTATAGCAGTTAAATCCACAAATTTTACCTCCTCTGTGGCGCCCTTCTCTAGGGAGAAATCACAAAACATCAACTGACAATCTCAAAAAACTCTTGCTTCTCCATGCTTTGAGATCTGAAGATGGCATCACACCTTCTTTCCCAAAACGGATATAACCCCTTTCGCTGCATTGTACCAAAATCCAAACCTGCAATAGGAAAGAACTCAAGCATTATCAAACATCTATGATTGAGGTAAACAATAAGCTCCCATGGCCTAGAAGACTAATAACCACACCATAATTGAATATCAACTAGATGAGCTCTCTCCCTGCACAAGAAACACATGTTGATGAGAAAACCACCCTCAATGCTAGGTATCATTAAACCTTTAAGCATCCGTTGTCGTTAACCAAACCTCCATTATAGGGGAGCTTTATTTGCCACTCTTTCCGTGTCCCAAACGTCTATTCCAAAATATATTTACAAGAGAAACAGCAAAGTTACCAAGTTTCTATCTAGTTCCTTGGTAGCAATATATTTTCCCAAAAACTTGTAATTTGGAAGACACTCCGTAGAAACAATGGAAGAAGTAACAAAAAGGAGAAAAGGAAAAACGTCCAATACCTGCACAGTATTGATAATCAGGGAAGCCCTCTTTAATGACCCAAAAACATATTTAAAGTTTCCACGAAAAATTCTTGGTAGTATTTTGCATGATTGCCTAGGACCCTTCACGTTGGCAAGATGCTTAATAGATTCATATCAAAAAAATAAAATATGAAAGATAGATATAGCAAGACAACCATGAAGCATATCACATCTCACTAACACTCGAGTCTCAAACATCTTTTTAACACCAAACAAGGTTAGAGAAACAAAAAAAAAAAAGAAAAAAAATGCGCCAAACCATGAACTTCTCTCATCCCACAAACCCCCATTATGACAACCTTCGTTGATGTATCACTCTACAAGTAAGACCAGTGCTACAAACAACCTTCTGCCTACCGGCACTACTCCTCAAGGGAAAGCAGACACTACTTGGAATAAATTCTAATCAACTCTAAGACAAGAAGGGACTCAAAAACTTATAAATGTATATATTGTTGGAAGAAGTCTGGCAGGAGGATACACTAGATGAACGCACATTATGAGAAAAAGGAAGCGGTAAGTTTACAAGTTGGAATAATGTTCATCAAACATACAATATCAATTGCAATGTAGTATGAATAATGTTGCTTCAGAAATCACATATCTCTGCAAAAAAAAAATTGAACAGAAACCAAAACCTCCTGACTGACTCCCCTGGAGAGCAGCCGCCGCAACATATGAGATCAAAAGAACTCATTGTAAAGGATGTTAATGGCAAAGGTTATCGGATCAAAGGGAATGAAATCCTCTGAAGTGTTCACTAATTCATTTTCCCCAGAGACCAGTCTTAGAGCTCAACCTAGTATAAAATGCACACTAGTGGCAAAAGACAAACGGGTATATGATTCATGTGCTCATTTAGTTTTGTCAATGCATTTTACTTCGAGCCCATACTTAACACAGTAGCAGCCATTACCAATTGAAAATAAATAGATAGCAGTTATTTACCATGACAAGAACATCTTCAATATCATGATGTCCAATTGTAGATACCCAACTTTTCTATGCATGTTGACAGACATATAAGGCACATATTCATTGTCCTTCTAATCTGTTTTGACATCATTATATTCAGTCCCTAGAAATCCATTCAGAGAGAAGGCTCCCTTGTCTTTTACCTTTATGGAAAGTTCACAGAGGAAAATGCCAAACTAGTCACTCACCAGCCTGTTTTTAAGTGATTTCCTTTGATGGATGTGTCCATGGATAAAATCAAGATAATCAATGAAATGACTTAAAGAACATAATTTGGAGGACACCACAACTTTTATTTTCCTGGTGAGTAGCCACATCTAAGAAGTGACTGTAATTCAACTACAATAACAACAGTACTGTAATATATCCACCATATGACTAGAACAGAAATAATAACTGAGGGAGAAATATTAGAGCAATGAAACTTAAGTAAAATAAGTTCATGCTGCATGAATATTTCCAAAAATAATATAACAAGTTTTTTGTAATTTAATTTTAAGGATACATGGGAGGATACAGATGAGCATATATATCTTGGAGTCTGAATACTGCACACATATTACCAAAGAAAGTCAATGAAAGAATTCAAAACAAAACACAATATTTCTGTTGAAGCAAAGGCAAATGTAACAAGAAAGAATGGGAAGCTTACTCTTACATGAATCTCTGAATTCTTAAGTGCAGGCATTTGGTGGCAAGCCCATTTCCTTGAAGCTCATAATTAAAAATTTAAGATCCAAAAATGTTTTAGTTGTTGGACCACCTATCTCCTCTTTCATACTTACTGCTAGAGGATGCATTATTGCAGGCCTCGTCATACATTCCATGTGATCCAGAAGGATCATACCTATCATCAAAATTATTCTCTGAAAAACTTATGTGGTACGTTCTTCCATGCCTATCTTCTCTCTCTGACCTATGAGCAGAGCCATCAGAGAGCTTCCTGGATCTCGACGCATAAGAGGATGACCTGCCATTCTGATACTTATCCCTATCCGATGTTCTGGAGTCTGCTCTGTCATATCTTTCTCTCTCATCTCCCCAACGGTCTTCTTTCCCACTCTTCCAATGTTGCTCAGTTGTATGAAGAGATGGACTTCTAGACCTGTAACTACTGTATTTTTCTTCTTCCCTGTAAGCCCTTCTCTTTCGATCCTCCTGTGACTCATGCTTTGTGTAGTGTTCATCGCCATGCCACTGGTCACCATCTCTGGGATAATTAGAACGACTGCCAAGTCCACTGCTCATGCCAGATTGGTCCTTGATAGACACACCATTGGATCGAGTTGAGGATACATTGGAGCTACCAATAAATAATTTCCTCTGATTATGGGGTCTGATGGTTTCTCCTGAGGAATATGTATGGCTTTGTGACTCATGATGATCTTCTGAAATAACATTATTTGCAATTGATCCTGAAGAAAGTGATGTGGGCTTCTCAGATCCTTTCACGAAGCAACCTATACCCCCTGCACACTCGATCTCCTCCATATGTCCCTCAATTATATCATGTAAGACCTTCACATAAGAATACAATTACCATCTTATTTCTCAAAAAGGCTGGGAAGTAATAGCCGTAATCCCCATGAGATCTCTCCAAATTCAAATTTTGGATAATCCTTAATGGGTTCGACTTCAGAATATTAAATTGATTTTCACAAACAAAAGTCAATTTTTTCATATTTTAGGGTAAGTAAAAGACCTGGATTGGTGTTCGTTTAACCTTCTTGCCACGATAAGACATCCTCCGCCGCTTATAATCTCTTTCTTCAGCCAACAATTCCTCCCTGGTCTTGTTCTTATTCATATCCTACAAAAATAGAACAACAAAATTTAAAGAACTTAGGAAATCAACACTGATATATTATCAGAAATTAACTTTATTACGCAACATCAGCATACTTAGAGTTCTCATCAAGACAAATATCAAAATAACTTAGCTCATCTGTGACATGTCATATTAAATGGATGAATAAAAATATTCAGAGATGTTCGGATAATTTCAGAACATTCTGACTTTCTAAGCTGTGAAGCCCAGAAAGACTAACAAAAGTGAGAGTCCCACAAAGAGGACAGGAGACCTCCCATATGCTAGTAGCCAGGGTATGCTGAACAGCAACATATTAGTGGTTGGTAGAAGTTTTATATTAATAATAACCTCTTCCTTTGTTAAAGGGGCTTTCACTAAAATTAGAAAAGGAAATTTATCAAAAACAACGAATCTCATCCACTTTTTAAAAAGTAATTTCAACAAGCCCATATTTAGCTCCAGAAATTCCATCAAAGGACACCAAACATGAGTAAGAATTTACAGGAGGGACACTTTCCAATTTAACCCCTCCTTCCAAAGTTTGGTGGTTTTTTAAGAAACCCACTTAACTAGCAAGGACCTAAGGCTTTTACCTCAATAAAAGATTAGTATAATCCCATGGGAAGAAAATGTACATTTGCTACATTAGGAAAAATCTTAGCTAGGACTATAAGGGTCCCAAATTTTGGAGACGTGACCTGCTCAACCGAGCAACCGACTTAGGAAAGAAAAGAAACTTCAGCACACACTCTGGGACTTCATGAAAAAGTTTATGCCCCACAATTGCACAGACAGTCTACATCTATGTGTTTAGGTACCCAAAAAAATATGTTCTTTTTAAGGTATGGGAGAAACTTCCTCATAACCACCCCTATCCCAAGGTTTGACTTTTCAAAGAAGTTTCGAAGTGCATGTCTAAGTTAATATGTTACATCCCCAGAATTTGAGGTCCTAAAAATACCCTAGCTGGGGCTTTATGCAAGGGAGCAAAAGTACAATTTGTTGATGGATTCCTGCAGGTGCATACCAATTTTTTCAGATTATAAAAAAATAGAGCGTCAAGAGCGAGTGCAATTCTTGAAGGAAGGGAAGATTGGAAACTGGCCTACCTAGAAACTTCAGCTCATGATTAGTGTCCTTTGAAATAATTTCTTAAATTAAATCTGGGATTTTTGAAACTAAATTACAAAATAAAAAAATAAAAAATAAAAAATAAAAATAAAAAAACGGGTGGGATGTTAAATAACTCATGTCTTGGGTTCTTTCTGATAAAATGCCCAATAACAAAAGGGAAAGCTTTCTATGTTCCCCCTACAACATAGAAGTTCTATCCTCCCCCTTATCCAACCGTCCATTTCTTAATGGGGGGCTAAGTTTGCCCCAATCACAATGTCACATCTCTATACTGTTTTATTTTTAATTTTTTTTCTACAAACTATTTTGACACCAAATTTTGGACGTACATTCCTCTATTAAACTCACACTAACAAAAAGTATAAAAAAATATTTTCAATAAAATAAAATGACCAAAATACCCCTGAAAGTTTCAAGGGGTATTTTGGTCATTATATTTTATCGAAAAATTATTATTAATATTTTTTATAGGTGCGCCCCAATGAGAAAATGGCACGTACCAAATTTCATATTCAGAAAAATTGTATTAAAAAAACAAAAAATAAAATACTTTGAGACGTCTGATCTAAGATCAAACTGTGAGTGGCTCTCTTGATAAAAAATGACGGCTGGATGGTAGGGGGAGAATAGAACTTCTATGTTGTAGGGGGAACATAGAAAGCTTTCCCATAAAAAAATAACAAGGCAACAGAATATAGGTGACATGATATGCCAAATTGCCTATGAATTCAATTTTCATACTTTTTACTTTTCATATAGGTTTCCTTAATTTTCAGGATTTGTCATTTTTTATTTTTCTATTTTTACAAAATATCCTGAATTTTCCCACTTTTTCAAATTTTTTACCAAGCCAACTTACCTGAGTCAGGCAAGAAATGGTGAGCCCACTGAGGACTCACTCATTGGGCTCCAAGCAGCCAGTGAGTAACAGAGCAATTCCAGGTTCTAAAACACTGTTTTCACGATAAAAGCCTATTCAGCAAAGGGCTTAAGACAACAGATTCACTCCCAAAAACACCTTTAACCTTTAACCCCTTCTGGAACCAAATCTCATATACAAACACATACAAATAAATCCATTGCATCCTCTAAGGCTTTTGGCTCACATGCAGCGATACAATACAAGTAAAATAGAAAATGCTAAAAAAAAAAACTTTTAAAGCAGACAAAGCCAACCGGATGGCGTGATCGCTGCCATAGGAGCCCATCATGCTCAAGAACAGCTCTGTAATCAGGCCGGTTTTGCCGTTCCTCATTGGCCATCCTTGACACTTGATCATGCTCGGAAATCCTATAAAAGTTCATCAGACATAATTAAATAAGTTAGAAAAAATAAGATCTATAGAAAGGCCATGAAGCCTAACTAAATAAGTTAGACCTACTGTGGAAGGGATTCAGGGAAAGAATGAAACAAATTCACAGAAAAAGCAGAGAGAGCAAAGATAAAAACAGACGACAGCCAGAAATCATATCAAGTATAAATTTGGATGAAGTATTATTGGTATAAAAAACTCCACCTTTACTTCTGGGACATAAGAACAGTTCTATACCATAACAGTGCTTATACAAAACACATATATATGTTACTTAATATAAAGTGCAACCTAATGAATAATCACTTCAATGGATCTACTGCCTGAGGAGTACAACTATAACCATCATTTGAGTTGCAGCTGTAAAACACAAAATGAGAAGCTTACTGCACCAAGACAAATATACATAATTAAGGATTCAAAACTTTTACAACAAGTCTAATACAGCACAGAGTAACTCAAATGAGATTCACATTCTAAGATTTAGCAAAAGAATCATGCATTGACTAAGAAACAATGAATTAATCATAATCTTAAGCCTTCAAATTTTGCAATAAAAAACTGATGAAATAAATAAACAATTATTCAACTTTCAGCAACGCCTATGAAAATGAGAAACAAAAGTGAAGAATAAAGAAACAATTAGCTTCATAGGAACTCACAGCTGAGATTTTGAAAGTGGTCCCGATAGGCGCAGCGCTTTGATTTTCTCCTCTAAGAAAGATCGTTCATGCAAAGCTGCAATGGCTGCTGCTATTTGTGATACAAAGACTCTTTGCCCAATCAAATCTTCATCAGAATTCATACCCGAGTTGGCATCATTTTTTTTCCCAATAATTTCTTGTAGTTCAGAACCCTGTTTTTCTACCAAATAACCATCTTTCAAATCCAAATCACTACCACTTACGCCCACAACATCAGTTTCCTTTTTTGAACCCTTAGTTTCTAGTTCCTTATTGCTGTTTATCGATGGATTGCCCAGTGGGAAGAGTACTAACCGAGAACCCATAATGAATAAACTCTCTTTAAGTACATGGATAGCAAATACCTTGCCATTGTTATGGCCATACAAGACTGATAGGTGAGAACCCAGCCATGATAAGCTTTCTGCAAGAACTGGACATTTGAAACTCAGAGTTTTTATATCAAAACCCTTATCCCTCTCATCCCTGTTCTGATGAAGCTCTAGGGAAGAAGAAGCCTCTCTAGAAATGGCTTTAAAGCAAAGTTTCAACAGCAGAAATATGTGCTCGCCCATTGGATTATCAATCACAGAACCATAAAAAGGTGAATTCTTAAGTACCCATTTCACCATTTCAGGCTTAGAAACCATTGACAAGCAAGAAGAGACCTTAAGAGAAGCATAAGAATAACAGAGAGGATAATCGTTCCAACCCCCTGATTCCTTTCTCATATACCAGAGTTCAGAAGGAAGAAGCCATGGAAACTCACCATGGGGCTTGAAATCACAATTTCCAGCTAAATTAACACATTCTCTGGACAAAATAGAAGGAAGAGTAAAAGTCTTCTTGGTTTCTGGTTCAGAAGAGCTTACCACACCAGGGCAATCCCTGTAAAAGAAATTTGCACTGAAACCACCACCATCGTCCAAAGAAAAGCACAAGTCAGATTCAACACCATGAATTTCATGAAACAACTGAACTTCAGATTTTAATTCTTTCTCCGATTTCAGAGAATTCGGGTATTTCAGATTGCCGAGATTGTCTACGCCTAGGGCACCAGGAGACGAATTGCAGGTGAGAGAATGGCGAAAGAGACGCTGAGAAGGCATACGATGGTTTGAATTAAAAGGGCACGTCGAAAGCTCATGACGAATTAGGGTTTGGTCTAAGTTGAGGAACCCCGAAACTCGTTTTAGGGCATCTTTTGCGTTGGAGATGGAGCTCTTTAGGGTTTCGATGGCCTGGTTCAGATTTAATGGAAGAGGAGAAGGAGGAGGAGGAGGAATGGTTGGGTTCTGAAAAGTGAGACCAAGAGGAGCGAAATTGCAGGTGACGTTGGGAATAGAATTAGGGTTTTGGAAAGTGAAGAAATCGGATGGGTTCATGGCTAGCACAGAGGAAAGAGAGAGGAAATAAATGGAGAAGAAACACTGCAAGAATAGGTTTTTGAAGAATAAAAGCAAAGAGTAGGTTTCCAAATTAGTGCTTAATTTTTACTAATCAAACAAATGAAGTTCACTGTCTCATAAAAACTCAAATAGGTATGACTTAAATGATGAATATGGAGCTTGGGGTGGTTTGTACAAGGCTGAGGCCCAAACAATCAAAGTGAGGCGCATCTTCTCGTTTCAGTATCGAAAATCTTCGTGATTGCCTAAAAAATTATTTTCAATCTCTAGTTATAATATTCAAAGCTAAAAAAATTGTACCAATCAAGCCCATCTATAAAAACATGAAAATCTTAAAAATAGACGGTCTGTATAATGCATTATAAGATGTACTAGATCGGATTTGAGAATTTTTTAACACTTAAATAACTTTTTCTAGTGAATTTATGCGGTTCGCCTTATAAGTTATTTTAAGAGCCGCACCTTTTAAACTTTTTCCAAATATTTAAAAAAAAAAGAAATATGGGTTCATTGGTTCCTTGTTTGGAAAGAGCGTTAAATGAAGATGAACGAAATTGAAATCTAGTGCTTTTTAGGTTGAAATTTGAATAAAGTAAGTTCCAAATAACTTCTAAAAAGGTTATTCAAATATTATTTAAAGTATATTTGTCAAATTATTGATAAATTTTGAATTATTTAATATTTTACTCCTTTGCAACAATTTCTTAATGGATATTTTGAAATTAAATCAAATGATACATATATAATATTGAATAGTTCATCTCTCATAATATTTAGCTAAATCTCCCTTTATTTAATTGTAGTATATATTTAAAATGAAAATTTGAATAAGAAACAAAAATATCATTCAACAATGTTAATGAAACTTTGAATATAGTAATTGATATTATGAGATTATCTATTTTTGCTACAAGGAGGTTACAATTATTCCTAGTCGTTGGATTTCAAATTGCATGATTTGGGGTATGTTACAAAATTTGAAAAAAAAATTTTAAACTTTAAGTCCAATCAATGACACACTCACAGCGACCCAATTTGAAATTTGATAAACAAAAGTGTTTGTCACCTCTTTGTATTAAAAGTAAATAATCTCTTTATATGCTTTCCAATTAGGATAATGACCTATAAAACAAAATATATGAGGGAAATGGTAGTTTTGCCGATTATAAGTGAGTTAGGTTATGTTTCAAAACCCGAGACTAGCGAGTGGTGGTGGTGTTATCAGATACGGCAATGATGCATTTATTGCTACTTTTGCCGCATCTTTTGGTATCGCATCAAACTTCAAATTGAATGTAATTCATTGCTGCTCGCCAATGTCATTCAAGATAGTGTAGAGCTCCATGGACACTCCATATAGTAGCAACCATTGCCGACATAACTTTTTATATTGTAGGTGGACTGTTTTCCACATTTATCACGAGGCCAACATGGTAGTAGATATACTTGCCAAAAAGGCCACATCTTTTTCAAATGCTAATGTTTGGCATTTTAGACCGCTGGATTTTATTTATGTTTATTTACTTCATGATTCGGCACCAGTGCCCCATTGTAGGGTTGTAAAGATATGATCTATATTTTCTCTAATTTTATTAATGAAAACGGATAAGGGTCTTATCGTCCATTAATTTACCCAAAAAAAAAAAAAGTGGGTTAGGTTGGGAAGCCGAGTTGAAATTTATGCTCCTCTATTTCTATCAAAATCCCAATATTATTGATAGCAATCTAATTGCCCCCCAATATGTGCAAAGAAGAACCATCCTAAAGGATGATGATGGATTAGGTTTTGCTAAGGCTGAGGCTACACCTGAGAATAAAAAGGTATCTAATTTGACATCCAAAATATTATGCTTGCCTCTAAAACCATTTCTTATCGGAATTTAAAACCCAAAAAAGCCTAAGAACAAAAAGTATCTAATTTGACATAAGAATAAAAAGTATCTAATTTGACATCCAAAATATTATGCTTGCCTCTAAAATCATTTCTTATCGGAATTTAAAACTCAAGAAAGAGTATATCATTTTTAGAACTTCAAATCATTTAAATTTCAAATTCACAATCTTCGATACAAAATTGCATTTTCCAGATAGATTTAAGATGGAGTTGTATAAAGCCACAACCCAAGGAAATAATTTTTCTAAGTGAGTTTTTCCTCTTTTTAAGAACAAAGAGGGAAGAGAAAAACCCTATTACATGAATTTTGTATTAAAATAAGGCAATTGTTCGCACTTTTCTTCCTACCTTGACATATTCTCTGCAAATTAAGGAGAAAGATAATTAAGAGGGAGTCAAAATAAATGAGAATTTAGTGATGCACGTCTTGTTACCTTAACCCAAATTAGTGTTTTCGTAAGTTGGCCCAAAATTGGTGGGTAGGTGGCCCCAAATTTTGGTGCGGGAATGTTTTGTCAGTTTAATAGGTCAAAATTGAATAGTCCCACTAGCCAAAATCGATAAAACACTAAATTTTTAGATTTCACCCCTACCAAATTTTTGCTTTAAATTGGACCTATTAAAGACTAGTCGAACCGGGTGTACTTGTCTGATCTTATAATTATGATTTTGCCGAGTCCCCACGAGCTTTCGCTTTTGTTTTTAAAACACAAAACATATGTAAGAACTAGTTAGATCGAAACTTTTTAAAACACTGCCTCAAAGAAAGTGATAAAAGGGATATGAAAAGAATACAAATTTGTAAACCCATCGTTTTCCTCCAAAATCTTGCTCTCTTTCTCATAGGACCTCACATAAATTACTCTCCTTAATCCAGGGAAATAGTTCTTTTTTGGGAGATTTTCATAAACATCCTCTATAATTTGAGGAATTTAAAAACGATATGCAATATTTCGTATTTTCACGGTCATGTCTCGTTTTCTCATATTTTTTTTTTGAAAATTTGAATCAATTAAACTCAAACAAACATTGTTTAAATATGTATTTATTTGAATTACTTATTTTATTTTAAACAATTAAACCATTTTAAATCTGGAAATTATAAATTAAACTTAATTTAAATTATTAAAATAATTTATAAATTAATATAAATCTTAAAACAATTGATTTAAATTATTTAAATCCAAAAAATGATTTCAATTGGTATAAATATAAAAGCAAATATTGTCTTATTTTCTTTTTCTTTCTTTTGTTTTTTTTTTCTTTTTTCAGCTGGATCGATGTGAACTTCCTAATAAGTAATTGCCCATCTTACTGAGGACCAATCTGCTCAATTAAGAGTTTTCTAAAACCCTGGCCAAAACTAAGAAGTGGGTTATTGTATGAGCATTGCTTTCCAAATCGTGGAACAAAGGTAAACCTTCTACTTACAAAAACAAAAAAAACAAAACAGGATTATTCCTTAAATATTTGTGCAAAACTTTTAAATTGGAGAAAAATGATGACACTTGCTTGGGAGATTTTTTTAAAAACCTTTAAATTGGAGAAAAATGTATATGGAGGAAATATACTATACTCTCTAAGGGAGCATACAGGTAAAACACCTGGGAGATTTTTTTTTTTTTCTCTTTGAAAGTTTAGGGATCCATCTAGTTACAACTAGATGATTATTTTCAAAAAAGAAAAAAATTGGATTTTAAGTTCTTGAACAACTAGATCATTCCCTCCAAAAATTGGATGGTTCCAATGTAATCTTATGAAGAGTATTTTCGCTCTAAAAATGGGTGTTAACATATCCTCAAGATCTATATTATTTTTTGAGCTTCAAATTTCATAATTGGCGTTAGAAACTGATTTTAGAGCGACCATGAAGATTACTATTCCCAAAATGCTATATTGATGAGGATTTGAAGTGAGGCTTTACATTGTTTTCCTAAAGCCTAGGCCTTGTAAAAACTGCATCCACTTTATAAAGCTGCAGCCGTACAAATTTATTTCCCTTCTCTATGTACTCAACATCTAGCCAAAAGAAAATCACTAAACCTAGGCTTTGACAATATGAGATAACCAGAAGTATTGAGAGCGAGAGTCGTTATAAACCAAAACTCCCCACAAGAAGATCCATAAAGCTTAACAATCAAGAACCCCACTCTCAGAAAACCTAAATTCAAACCTTAACAACAAGATTCCCACCCACTTTTTATGCACCACAAAGGCTAATACACAAGCCTTCATTTCTCATTTATTACTTAAACACCACACACCACACCATGAAGAGAGAGAGACAGAGATCAGCAATGCTTGACGCAGAAGCAGCGTCTAGGGAAGTGTCGGCAACGGCCCCCAGGGAAGCCCTCTGTCCTGCAGACATTGCCGCAATTGCTTCCGCTGAAGCACGGCCCCTTGAACTTCTGGCTCTGAGACTCGCATAATCTCCCCTCCACCACCTTCCCCATCTCTGCACCAACACATTCATTTTCTCTTTCTTCCTCGAGCTTCTTATAAATGTTTTTCTTAGGTGTGATGGTGCATAACAATAAAAAGAGCCAAATAATTTCGTAATGTTACAGTAATAGTAGTAGGGCCGTTGTAGCTGTAGCAAATGGAAACACGAAAAGAGTCCGCATAGCATGCTCCCATGCCGGAGCATGGTGATAATAGTGATCTATCTTCTGATGTAACATGAACAACGACCACCACACCCTTGATCTTCCCCAAGAACCCAAAGTACATATTTATGAAGTCTTGAAATCCTTGTTAGAATTTATACATTAGAGTAGCTAGCCTTTTATGAAACCGTATTATCACCGATTTTATACAAATGTCAAAAATACCAATTTTAATATGGGAAATTTATAAATACTCCCAAAATAAACTATGTAGACATCCTTTCCCAATATTTTTAGTATCACACAATAGACCCAAAGACTGTTTTTTCATGTATTTAATCCAGTAAAAAAAATTGAGACTAAATTGCCTCTCTCTTTCTCTCTTTACCTGCTCATTCTTTCTAATTCCCTCTCTCTCTACCCACTTTCTCTCTTTCTCTCTCTACCCGCCCTCTCTCTCTATTGTACTTTCGTAGTTCCATTATAAAGTCCACTGTCTCACATCTATACCTATTTTCATCTCTCACTCTCTTCTTTTATCTTTACCATACTTGTGGAATCCAACACAAAGAGATTATCCGACGCCCCTCTTTATCTTTGCTTACAAAACCTGTTTTTATTCCCCCTTTTTAAAATGGCCATCTCTCCTGAAAACCTTCTTTTGGGCCCATTACCTCTTATTTCCCTTTCTTTAATGGGTATCTGGGGAAGTAGAAAGAGAGAGAGAGATTGCGGGTAGAGAGAGAAAGTAGGTAAAGAGAGGGAGTAAGAAGAGATTGAGAGAGCGAGAGAAAGGGCTAGTAGAGAGTGCAAGATAGGGTGGGTGGAGAGAAAGAGAGAGAGTGCGAAAGTAAAAAAGCAATTTAATCTCACTATTTTGTACTTTTGACTAGTAGTAAATACAAAGAAAGCAGTATTTGAGTCTATTGTGTGAGGACATCTACAAAGTTCATTTGGGTATTTATAATTTTCTCTTTTAATATCAACAACACTTAAACACCTTTTAAAGGAGGGAAGTGGGATTTCGAGTGACATTAGCACTTTCACAATGAGATTTCAACAAGAATGGTTAAGAAATGTCTAAATTTCTAATGTAGAAAATATAAGTATCGTGTCAATATATAAGGGCACCTACGTCCATGCTACTTGTGTTATCACAATATCCATGATTGGTGTTTTTATATGAGAGAGAGAGAGAGAGAGCAGTAGAGGCCAGGGGATCATATGGACGGGGGTTGTTTGCTGAACTCTACAAAAAATTTGACGTTTTACTGAGAAAAACCATGCATATCGTTCATTTTTTAACCTCTAATATACAAAAAAGGGCAATGACTTCATGGTTGTATAGTAACATGATGCAACAATCTTCAAAAATTATGGTATTGCTATTTGTTTAATTCAAATTTCGAAATATACACTCTTTTCATTCCAATGAACAATCACAAAAAAAAAAATTGAAACTATAACCTAGAAAGTATTTTTTTAACCCAATTAATATAGGCCGTTCATTTTGGTGAAATGCTTAGATTTAGGCCTTAAAAATATATTTTCACTTTCAATTTTTTTGGATGGTTTTATTATCATTAAATGGACCATGTTAAAAAATAAAAAAAAAATGTTTTTGAGTTTATAAAGGCTAAGATCTTGAAATTCACCAAATGAATGATCTAGATTCATTTTTAGAGGGGTCTCATTTTGACCATATCTAGGGTTCAAATTGAACTTTTTTTTTTTTTTTTAGATTAATTATTAAGATAAAGAAAGTGTGTATGCAAATTGGGATTGATTATTGAGATAAAGAGAGTGTGTATGTAAAATTTTGAGTCATACAAATACCACAAACATAATTTTCTAGAAGTGTCGTGGCATTATACTAGTATACAACCGTTGCATGAAATCACTGCCCTATAAAAAATTAGTTGGTTTTCCAAGCTCATCTTTCGAATCATGGGACCCTTTCTTTGAAAGGTATGATTTGTATAGAGGCCCTAAACAATCAAAGTAGAGCCTACCTTCAAATAGTGCCGAGAAATGTAGTCTCAATATTGAAAATCTTTGTGATAGTCTGAAAATATATTTCCATCTCTAATTATAAGATTTAAAGCTTTGTGTAAATCGAGCATATCTATGAAAACTTGAAAATCTTGAAAATTACTGGTCTAAAAATGTAATACAAGATGCACTATTTCCAAAACTTGAAATCTATTTTTTTCTCATGTTCATGCATCTTGATGATGAGATGATCAATATGAAGATATTTAAGCATCAAAACAACCTCTACTAGTGAAATTTTTGAGGTAGGTTCTAATTTGATCAAGTAGAGCCTTGGCTCTATATAAACTTTTCCCAGTATATGAGTAGGAAAAAAAGCAAACACTAGAAATTAAAGACCATGATGGAGAGAGATGAACCTGAGAAGACAAGGAGCAGAGAGAGCAAGAAAATAACACAGAGAACTGGCTTTCGGATCGCCATTGAAGCACAGAATGAAGCTCCAAAGAACTCTGATTGAACACAGGAGGAGAAGAGAGTTTATATAGCAAAATAGGTGGGGTTCTTTTACTACAGTAAATTCAATGAAAATAAAGATGCTTTTGATGGACTCAATGGTAAAAAATCAGAAAACCTTAAAGTAAAATATGTAAAGCCAGAACAACTTTTTTTCGTCTAGTGGATTGTCTTTTCCTTTAAACGATCATGTCAAAGCTGCATTATTGTGGTCCATCATTCATCACATGCATTTTACATAAGGGAAAAGTTTATATAGAGCTGAGGCTCTAAACAATCAAATTAGAGCTTACTACAAAAATTTTATTAGAAGATGTTGTTTTGATGCTCAAATATCTTCAAATTGATCATCTCGACATAAAGATATATGGACATGAGAAAAAAATAGATTTCAAGTTTTGGAAATAGTGTATTTTGTAATGCATTTCTGGACTGTCAATTTTTAAGAATTTCAAATTTCCGTAGATCGGTCGATTTACACTATTTTTTAAGCTTTAAACTTTATAAATAAAGATGAAAATATATTTTAAAGTTATTACAAAGATTTTCAGTATTGAAACCACATCTGTCGACACTATTTCAAGGTAGGCTTTAATGTGATTGTTTAGAGCTTAGGTACTATACAAACTGCACCCTTTATATAAAGGATTAGGTTTCTACAAGGCCGGGGCTTTATGAAAACAAAATAAAGCCTCACCTCAAATCCTCCTCCATAAAACAATTTCGGTAATGAAAAAATGTTCATGATGGTTCCAAAATCAATTTCCAACAACAACAATGAAATTTGAAACTCAAAAATGGTACAGCTCTTGAAGATCTATGAACACTAATTTTTAGGGCGAAATGGATGGTCTAGATAATTTGTTACAATATACACTATTTTTAAAGCTTGCAATCCTAAACTTTTTCCACAACCAAAATGTTTTAGCCGAAATGACCCATGTAATGGTTTTCCAATACTTAAATTGCAATTTTTCAATGAGTTATGAGGTGAGGCTTTATTTATTTTGATAGGGCCGCAGCCCTATCAAACCATTTTCCTTATATGGATAAAGACATGTGATAGATTATAAACATGACAGCTGATTTTATAAGCCTACCGACATATAGGATGGTATATGCTGGACATCCAAGATTGAAAGAGAAAAAGAGGAATGACTCGTATTTGCGTGTTAATAGATAAGGTTTCTAAGAAATGAAAAAGTTGAAATAGGTTGCAACCTTAAATTGTAGAATTAAGGTGAATATTAGAAATTCATAAAAATGGCTGTTTTGACTTTCGAAAACCCTCTAATTGATCATCTCAACATGATATATATATATATATATATATATATATATATATATATATATATATATATATATATATATATATATATATATATATATATATATATATATATATAAAGATTTCGAGTCTGAAAAATAGTGCATCTTCATCACACTATCTAGACAGCCCATTTTCAAGATTTTTTCGTGTGTTTATAAATCTTCTTGATTTGAACTATCTTTGAAGCTTAAAATTTTATAATTAAATAGATTCTCAAGTCATCTTAAAAAAAAATTTACACCAAAACTAGCTTTGATGATATATTTAAGGCTACAACCTTAGGCAAACCATACCTTTTAAGAAAAGTAGGGGTTCAATGGTCTCCAAAATTTTCACACATGTACATTTTAAGGAGAAATGAGTCCGCCTTCTAGACTTACCTCTTTGTTCTACCTTGGTTGTATGACCTATATTAACAGGAAGACCTTTGTCTCATAGAATTAATCCCATTATGAACCTAGTTGCCTTTACTTGGGTGACCTCACTTTCTTTTCTAAAGTTGTGACTCATTGAATTTTGAAAGGGTGCTACTCTAAAACCAAACCTTCCCTTTCTCAGTTAATAATGGGTGCAGTTTGCACAAGATGTCAACCTTGAGCAATCAAAGTAAGGCATACCTCTAAATCCTGCTAAAAGAGGTGGTTTTGGCACCGAAAACTTCTATATTAGCCTAAAAAATCATTTGAACTCCTAATTGTGAATGCAAAGCATT
This sequence comes from Amborella trichopoda, assembly GCF_054954075.1. NCBI lineage: Eukaryota > Viridiplantae > Streptophyta > Magnoliopsida > Amborellales > Amborellaceae > Amborella > Amborella trichopoda. The sequence goes on from NC_142344.1 coordinate 3,885,704, forward strand.
AAAACTGTGTAGATCGAGCAAATCTATAAACACTTAGAAATAGATTGTCTAGATGGCGTCTTACAATATGCATTAATTTTAGGACTCGAAATCATTTTCTTGAAACCAAGATGATCAATTGTAGGGTTTTTCGACTTTTCTTTTTTTTTTTGACAAGGTAATCAACATTGAATTAGCCTTTCCGGTAAATTCTTGAGGTGCATCTTACTTCTACAATATAGGGTCGATACCTTATATAAACTTCTTCCTTGACTAATTAATAGGAAAAGAGAGCGTACTACACAGTATATACATCAATAAAGTGTCCGATATTTTTATATTCAATGGTGAAATATCAGTCAATAACATTCATACAAATATTGCATGGTATATAGACTATTACATTATATTGGTGCAAGATTTCAAATATTCAATTAGGGGTTTGATGGCTTAGGTTTAAGGCACAAATAATATGAATACGACATGTAAAGTCAACAACCTGTGCTCAAAACAGATGGTGGAGATGCACCGCTTTTATGCTTGATCCAAGAAAGACTTGATCATAAGACCATTTCATCTCTACCGCCGTAACCACCCATTTTCGAATATTTCAAATACTTATGGATCTACTCGATCTATGCTATTTTTTTAGCTTCAAATTTTATAATTAAGTGTAGAAACAGTTCTTCAGGCTATCACAGAGGTTGCTAATACCGATCTGTATCTTCTGACACCCAGAACTGCATCTTCCAGTATAAGTGCCTTACTTCAATTATTTAAGATTGACACCTTAAATAAACCGCATTTACCGAAGATTCATTGTAAAAGCCCAGGAAGCATCTCGAAACCGCAAGTGCCGAAAAGCATCTACTGTACTATACAAGTGGATAGGCCAAGTAATTTGTTTTTTTTTTTTTTTAATTGGTGATAGAGCAATCTATTTTTATCGAAGAAAACCACTGAATCACCATTTTCAGATCATGGAAAGTAATGGGAAATCAATCAAATATAAAAGATCAGCACTTACATTTCATGAATAAATCAATCCATTGTAGCAGCGTTGCTTTCTTTCTTTTTGGCACAAGACAATATGGCCGACCAACCGCCTCAGACAACTCATTTTCCTCTCCCACCTTATCACGAATGACGAGTCCAAGTTGTAAAACGATCATGTATATTTTGCTCTCGCAGGACCATACTATATATCTACTCTTTTTGGTTGATAGCTTACTTGGGAGGATTTTGTCAATTTGAAAATTTTGGAACCAGCTAAGAACTACTAAATGATTATTTTTAAAAGAAATTTTGAATTTAGTATTTTAACGCTTAGATCTCACCCTAAAAACTACAAATAATCTTGAGACATTATTTGTTTTCACGTATATAGATAGTGTGATTTAGAAAAAATTTCAATTGAGGTTAGTCTATGAGTTAGAAATGTAACATCAGCCAAATTTGAGGTCCTCAATTACTCATAGATTGGCTTTTACTGGAGGGAATAAATGGACAATATGCTCTTGGGAGCACAAAAAGTTTTAGCAAAAATGAACAGTATGTTTGCCGACCGAGTAAAATGTCTGAATTTACTTTCTCACGTCAAATCCCACCTAGAGTTAATTTTAGAGTCCCAAATCTTGGGGATGTAACCTCTTTATACATAGATTAACCTATACTTTCTATGCACTTGAAAAAATAATATTTTAAGATTGAGTAGAGACCATCCAACTTTTAAAGGGTGAGAAATAAGTTTTAAAAAACTCAAATTTAAATTTTTTTCTTTTTAGAAAATAATCCCAAAATTTCAATTGAAAAATTCTCTCAAATAAGCCTTTTAACCGAGCGAGTAGAAGTATACTATGCTCCCGAGGGAGCATAGTATAAAGGCATAGAATAAGAACGGACCAAGAAAATTTATATTGTGGGATCATTTATCTTTAGTGCCAAGTCACGATTACTCTCATCTTTGGATGCAAAATCCTAGATATTAAAGTGTGTCACATCATTTAAAAAATCCTGTAGAGGCGTTGTGTCCCATCAATAGCACAATATTTTCCGTTCGATTTCTCATTTAATGGTCAATAATGATTATAGCCTCCGATTTTTTATTTAATGGTCAATAATGATTATAACCTCTTTGTACCAATAGTGAGTGAACTCCTTATATATATTCTTTTTTAAAAAAAAATTTGTTTAACAATGTTTTGAAACCTCGATTGGGTGGCCAAATCGGTCACCGATTGGACCATCTAGATAACATATCTAGGCTGAATCAGATTGATGTTCCAATGTCATCCAAAATTAATAAATAAATAATATTTAAAAATTTAAAAAAATATAAATAATGAAAAATAAAATTAGTAGAAACTGTCAATTTGGCCAATCCAAAACACCCAGTTCCATGATTGGTTCACCCGGTTCCCTAACATAAGTATTGAGCACCTATAAAACAGACTAATTCATGGTTCCGTCAAGGACCCGGGTTGTGATCCCCACCTATTCTTGAACTCTCGATCCACATTGGCATTTTCTCAATCACTAAGGGGAAGAAAGAGAGAGAAAGAAAGAGATCATATGGAGGACCCTTTAATGGGCACGCAGGTTTTCTGGAAAAGGAATTACCCCTTGAAACGGGTTGGGCCAGCCCTACCTTGGCCCGGCCTTTTGTTAAGGTCAGGGCCAAGTCATAGCTATGCCATGCCTGGTTTAGAGGCCGCATATTGGCCCAGGCTTGGGCTTAGCCGTGACCGGACCGGGCCACTGACCCAGTCCGTTACCATGCTTGCAAATGAGGTTTGGTGTAAGGGGTGTAAAGTAAGTGATATTGTGATAGAACGAGAATTCAACAAAAACTTTATTGGATTTTTGGGCAAGCTAAAAAACTACTTGGCAATATTTAAGAGGTACGTGAAAAATGAAGAGTAAATAATAGACATAGGAAGGTAGGCCAAGGCTGTCTTGTCAAGAAGGAAAGGAAAAACTAAAAGTAGGAATCGGCTCTATCTCTCATTATGCACTCAGACGTATGCAACCAAATAAATCTCACTATCAATCAGCAGCAAGGTGGGCGCGCTCTACACAACCGATGGGACGCTTTTTTTTTTTTTTTTGGTAACTCAGTGAGAAAGTCTTTTACTTCTTTACTTTTCTTTATTTTTTATTTTTTTTATTTTTGATAACTAAGTGGGAAAGATGGACCCCTACCTGTTTTTTAAAAGGAAAATTATTTCATGTGTGCTGAACTGCATTTCTACATCATGCACTCCAAATGTATAAAGCATACATCTTAAAGATGGATGCAAATATGTGGTCTATCTAAAAACAATTGAAACTAACGGTCCAAATATTTTCTTAAAAAAATTATTATTTTATTTTTTCATATTCATGATCTCCATGTTGGACATTACATATCCTTAAAAATTATGTCCAAAAATCCATCTCAAATATAGATTTATTAAAGGGCCCACATTTCTACATATGCAGACTTGGTCCGCATGCTAACCGCATCCTTTTTCAAATAGTTTAGAAACTAGTTTTTTTAATGTGTTAGTAGGGTTGTGGCAGTGGGAATGGAAAGTACAACAAGGGAGGCTATCCATCTTCCCATGTGAGGTTTTCCTCTTTTGAAATTTTCACAAGGGAAAACATAATATGATTCATACGGTTATGATAAACAACTTGATCATAGGCATTATCACCATTCAATCAATGAAATGAATAATGTTACCGAATGAAGAGGTTTAGTTTTCGTCAAAACCGGTCCAATTGCCGGTATAATCTGTTGGAGAGAGTTTTGTAAAAGATTAAAAAAAATAATAATAATAGTTAATATAAAATACTTTTAAAGATTTGTATAGCTTTATTTATTCAATCGAACAAATCAAAACTGATTAGTTCCACTGGCAAAAACACATCGAATATTAGTTCTGATTGATTATCTAGCCCGCCCTATTTGTCCTTTGGATCATAGCACAAGTTCGACCAATCATACCAGTGGATCTAGTCCAGTCTTGATAACCATAAAATTAGTGACTCTTTTGTGAGACCGAATGCCTGCATTACCATCCAATTTATCTGTTGGGGGCAGTGAGAATATTATACAGTATAACCCTATGGATCCTATCATATCATCCCTCTACTAAACCCAATAATATGAAACTACGAAAACCCCCATAAGGGGTTCCATCCTAATTAAGGAAAAGTATACAATAAAATTATTTTGTCTTTGGTAAACCCCACAATCATTCCGAGCCATAGCAATCAAATGCGAAATTAGGCAGATGAATTGTCAAGTACCCTTACAAATTTCCTCAAACTTTGTGCAGAGAAATGATATACCTTGATTGTCCGAGTTCAAATCAAATGGCATAGAGTGTTAGAGACCTTTTTAAATGAAAAGTACCAGTCTTACTGTATAGATTCCATAATACTAAATCTACATAATGCAAGTTACCCTCTACCAACCACTAGAGCATATTTTTATTCAAATAAAGGAACTTTATTGTAGCACACCTAAAATATCAACTACATAACACGTACACCCATTAATCAAAAAACACCTAACACAACGTCTAATTTTCTCAGGACCATATGTCCTTTGACGATTTTATGAAATTAAATAAAAAGAATTAGAAGAGATATTAAGTAGTTCACCTCTTGGGTGTTTGGTAAATTTCCCATCAAATAAACACGAGTTGTTAGATCATGTAAAGACCCACTGCACTGCCTCCCCTTCAACTGAGGATTCGAATGGCACACCATAAGCATGTGATCAGCGGCTGATAGGATTGAACTGACACTTAAAATAAAAAATTAACATCTACATGAATATTCCTATATCTAGAATTATATTCCATAACTTCTTATTGAGCCTATATAGCACATAATTTTTCACATTATTTTGGACAAAACTTGGCAAAATCCAAGTTACCATGCATTTTGATGCTTCCTTTGTTGTAGTTGGAGCCCATGTTAATCAGCGACAACCATGCCATGCTTTACAAAGAGCAAATAGCATTGGTAAAGGAAACAACATCCCTATCATTTTCCATTTTATGACAAGCATGCATAGGATCATAAAAGTGACGGTCAATTTCAATTATAATCACTGCAAGTTATCCTGAGTGGATGTACAATACAGTTCAGATTATGGGAATCAGTAATCACAAAAGGAGCACTTTGCAAGCCAATCTGCAGAGAGAGAGATGTAAATCCTTGTTCCAAAGGAAAAAAATAAAGCCTCAGCAGTGGGGAGAGCAATTGGTCACTACAAATCCTTGTTCAAAATGGAAGTTTAGAAATGTGGTTGGAAAAGGGGATTAAACAATGCTTTGGCAAAAAAAATGGTGGAGGAACAGAACTTTGAAGTTTCAATTTCATGGGGATTTTGAGATCATTGAAGTTTCAATTTCATGAGGTATTTGAGAAAACCTCAAAACCAGGAGCCAAAGTGAGGGACCAGGTTACAAGGTCGGGGTATAACAATAAAATTAGACTAAACAGTGCAGTTTACTACACTGTTGGACACCTAACAATAGGCATACATACCATAAGACTGTAGCCCCAACATAGAAGACCAAATAGTTTGGGAGCTTATATTGGATGGTATATTTTCAGTGAGATCCCGCTACGATTCTTCACGACAGACCAAGATGGTCAAACAACACAATCCAGAAGGTATGGGAACTCCAAACCCCACAAAAGGGCAAGTTTGGAATTTACACAGAACGGCAAGTTCTTGACAGTGTACGAACTAAGAAAGAGGATAGAAGACCAAATAGTTTGGGAGCTTATATCGGATGGTATATTTTCAGTGAGAACCCACTACGATTCTTCACGACAGACCAAGATGGTCAAACAACACAATCCAGAAGGTATGGGAACTCCAAACCCCACACAAGGGGGCAAGTTTGGAATTTACACAGAAGGGCAAGTTCTTGACAGTGTACAAACTAAGAAAGAGGGACGGTCATAACAAATGCATGTACTACGTTTAAACAAAATGAAGGAAATAGAGATCATCTCTTCCTACATTGTCAAGTAGCAAGCACCCTGCAGAACTGGGCCGTGCCAAAAATCAGGCGAGAACCAATTGTTCCTGTACCTGCTTCAAATCTATGTGAACAGCTAACGACATCTCTTTTATCCAAAGTGGGTAGAAGCATGTGTGGCAGGCCTCTAGTGGCTGCACCATTATGGCAACTATGAAATGGAAGGAATTGAAGAAGCATCAAAGGAACATCCCTAAATTTGGAGTAAATGAAGGTAAAAAATCATAGGGATTGTAGCAGATTGGGTCTCAGTTAAGAAGGAACTACGGGGAGGTGGCCACGACAATGAGTTATTAAGTGGCAAAGAAATGGAACCTGGCAGCCAGCACCTTTGGGAAGTATTGAGCTCAACTTTGATGGAAGTGCCCAGGGAAACCCAGGTCAATCAGGCCTTGGAGGATTAGTAAAGAATGGAAGGGTCATCCTAACTCTGGACCAACAGGGATATCATCAACAACAAAGCTGAGATGAAGGTCCTCCCTCAAAGGGTACAATTGCTCCAAGAAGAAAGAGTAAGGGAAAAAGGTGGTTGAAGGAAGATTCGTTAAATACAATACCATCGAACCTTATAGCAATACACAATGAGATAAGGGAAGTTGGATAAGTTAGGTGCAGCAAACCAAGTTTTGGCTGTTAATAGATCTGGAAAATGTTTTTTTTTGGGTAAGTAAAAATATTCTTCATTAATGCACCAGCCGGGAAATCTGGAAATTATTGATATATGAAATACACCATATGGACATATAGACTGCAATAATACACGATGTAAAGATTTTATGAAATTCAATGAACTAGAATCAAATCAACATGAGAGGGAGAGAGACCAACTACAGACAGATTAAAACAGATTTCAAATATTAGAACAAGTTAAGAATACACTTTAATTTTTGAAGAACCATGTAGATTGAAGGTTCTAGTTAGTTCATGTCACAAGAATCCTATATGGAAAATTTACAGATAGATTGAAAATAGACTCCAAAGAATAGAACTGGTCGAGATTACACTTCAATTTTTGAACATCCGTGAAGATTGAGTTCTCTAGTTGTTCCATGTCACAAGAATCCTACAAAGAAATTAATAACAATATCACCGACAACCATTCCCTGCTTTACAAAAAGCAAATAGATGATCAATTTGATCGGAAGTAACATCCTTAACATTTTCCAAATTATGACAACCATGTATAAGATCATAAAAGAGATGATCACTTTGTCATATATTCTCTTTAAGTCACTCCGTGTGATTGTACAAAACAATTATGGGAATCCGTAATCACAAAAGGGAGCACCTTCGCAAGTCACTCCGTGTGATTGTGTACACAAAATAATGTGGCTGACCACCAGGAGAGAGAGAGAGAGAGAGAGAGAGAGAGAGAGAGAGAGACCCCTCATTTAGAAAAGTTAAGATTTACTAGCGAATTGGTGTTTTGGAAGCTGGTGGGTTGTATTGCAAAGGTGAGAGAGGCTGCCTCAGCGTATCAAGACTGTTTGGATCGCTTGGCTTCTCGGGCGATTGGCTCACCTTGGGGCTTGGTGATCTCTTGCTCTGAGGAAATATAAGGCCTAGAGTTATAACCAGTCGGTAAAGAACTATGACAAAAACTATTTAGCTGCACAAACAAATTGAATCAGAAATCATTGGTTGAGAGACTATTAGTACCATTACAAAAATTTCTCATTTTATAGAGCTAATAACCAAAATTTGTTCTAAAAAGTTAAAAATATTCAGTGATAGAGGATGATTGTTTCTCACTTTCACTGAAAGAAATAAAACAAACCACAACTTGCATTAAATAAGTTTTAATAGATTTTAAGTTAGAAGGGAGGCTTTCTTCTCAATTTGGATGACAGAAGATGCTTGTTTCTCACTTTCGCTGAAAGAAATAAAACAAACCACAACTTGCATTAAATAAGTTTTAATGGATTTTCAGTTAGAAGGGAGGCTTTCTTCTCAATTTGGATGAATCAAAGGCACTAGATGGGGTGTGTCTTAATCAACTTAAACAAATTCTAGCGAAAGAGGGAAAGATAAGTTAGAAAAATTTTACTGAGAAGGAAAAGATGCCTTCTTCTCACTTTGGTCGAATGAGGAATTTTTAAGATGCCTTCAACTTAAACAATTTCTCATTTTATAGCGCTAATAACCAAAATTTGTTCAAAAAAGTTAAAACAATTTCAGTGACAGAGGATGCTTGTTTCTCACTTGCGCTGAAAGAAATAAAACAAACCACAACTTGCATCAAATAAGTTTTAATAGATTTTCAGTTAGAAGGGAGGCTTTCTTCTCAATTTGGATGAATCACAGGCACTAGATGGGGTGTCTTAATCAACTTAAACAAATTCTAGCAAGAGAGGGAAAGATAAGTTCAAAAAATTTTACTGAGAAGGAAAAGATGCCTTCTTCTCACTTTGGCTGAATGAGGGGATTTTCAGTTAGAAGGGAGGCTTTCTTCTCAATTTGGATGAATCAAAGGCATTAGATGGGGTGTCTTAATCAACTTAAACAAATTCTAGCAAGAGAGGGAAAGATAAGTTCAAAAAATTTTACTGAGAAGGAAAAGATGCCTTCTTCTCACTTTGGCTGAATGTGGGGATAGATGGCTGCCATCATGTGATGCATGACGCCGCTCCCTGTTGCTGTGTCTCAGAAGCTTCTTGTTCTCCTCATCCAAAAGCTTGTTTTCCTCATAAAATTTAGATACCTAAATGAAACCAAGAGTCATGAGAAAGAAAAAAGGACAGTAAGGGTTTTAGAGATCTCCAATGCAACATGTTTCAAATGTATACATACCTCTTCTTCAGCTTTGTGAAGGTTCGTCCTCAGATGATCTTTGTCACGCCTTAGTGACTCCACCTCAGCAACCAAAGCTAAAACATGCCTTGTGGAAGGCTTCAGCCTAGAATGAACAAAGCATCAATCACAAGGAATGAAAGATGGTAGTCACCATTTCAAATAAGAATTAATTCTTCAGAATCACTTTTGCAATATAAAATAACAAGCATAGCGAGTGTAAACCCTCCCAACCTCCCCTCCCTCCCTAAATAAGAAAAAGGATCAATTTTGAACCATTTAAAATGAGAAGAGAAATCAATTTTGCAATGTCAAAATTAGAAGTTTGTTTCGTTTCCTCTGTATGGGCAGCCTGGTGGTAAAAGAAATGAGACTAACCTCTCCCACTGTTGGAACAGCTCCCAGTGCTGATCTTCTCCCATATATTCCTCCAAAAATGTGTGTGCTTTTGTTGCAGATTCTTCTACTACTGATCCTGCACCCTCCTTATCTTTAGCAATCACAGACAGTATCACAGAATGAAGAATTTGGTCCTCCAAACTAAGAAGGCCTTCGAAGGAATTGTCCTGTATAACACAATGATTCCATTGGTTAATCATTTCCCACCTAGACATTGCAATAGTCTTTCATCAATATGGTGCCACAACATATTCAATTATACCAGAAATGAAGAAGAGTGTATTAAAAAGGAAAAAAGGAAAAAAGGAAAAAAGGAAAAAAGGAAAAAAAGCATCCAAAATTATGACTTAATCATTTATAGGTTTGCAGAAGATCAGTTAAAATAATTCTGGATTGTTCATCATGTGATACTCTTAAACATTGAACAAGCAAGGCACTGTTGTCAGGCTTCAAGTAGTCCCCTTGTTTTAATATTTTCAAAGAGAAATAATATTTTCAAATTTCCGCTTAATATTTTCTCTCAATCCTCATATGATAGTATTTTTTGAGTATTCTAGAAGAAAAGTAACACAAAAATCCAACAAGCATCAGTGAAAAACCAAGCAGTTGAACTAATCTATGATTCTTTACCCCTCAATACTACCCCTAACAATGAAGATGAAATATATAGTGAGGCATAATAGTTTACCAACAGTAAACTACACATAAACCCTCCATTATTAACAACAGATGGCGGGTGCCAATCTTTCCTCCATGTATGTCCACTTTGGCAAGCAACAGTTTGAGGTAAAATGTAGTATACCTGTTGTAACTCATGCATGACTGTATAAGATCCCAAATGGGATGTTCACAATGTTAAAACATGAGACTTTCAAGTCCTCAACATAACTGCCTAAAAATACAATAGGAGAATAATTATTTAATAGTGCACATGGGGTTAGATTGTTTAAAGTGTTAACCCACTTGTGGTGCTCTAATCATACGCTTAACGAACGCCTAATGGTGGCCGAATCAGGTCTATGCTGATTGTGAATGGCCTCGTTTCTCGCGTTCCAAAGGGCCCATAGTACAGCAGCACGTCTTCCATGCTACGGCAAGACATTAAGCCCCAAACTTCTTGGCAAGGCATTTTCTAATGAAATCAAGGACACTACCTTATAATATTAGAGACTTACCCAAGGTGTCCATCATTTCTCTCCATACTCGCATCCAAATGGCTACTTTGGGGTGAGAAGATTCATGGTCCACTTTTCTAATGCAAGGCCCTCTTATTTGATGCATTTAACTTGTTTAAAGACTACAATGGTATCCTTTATATGAGATCATTTTAGCAAAAGAATTTGACCCAGTCATCATTGGCGTTGAAAGGCAGTACATTGACAGTGCATGGGGCCAAAAGTATTCTGGATGACACAAGAAGCACACCCATAGCATGTGCAATAGAAATGTTTATTCCACCAAGGATCCTGAACAATCAGCAGAAATGATTTCTTTTCAACATCATTGTGAATATGATGATAATCGCAAAGTTCACAAAATGCCAGGTGGCACTGCCTAAGCAGGCAGAGGGTCTGGCTGCCTAGGCACGAAGGTTTCAAGGTGCATGCAATCCACAAATTTCGTTGATGTTGTGTTCTACTACCCTCTTTGTTGCGGTTTACATGGATTATTCTCTTATGGATGATGCTTTTTGACTAGTAAGAAAATATCTGTTATTTTTGGAAGAGAAAAATTTTATTGAGTTCTATTGTGGTCTAATTTTGGAATCTATGGCTGCAATTGCTGGTGCTAATGTTCCCACTGCTTGCAATAGTTACATCTCGTTCCTTTCTTTGTTCATGTAACCAAGACTTGAGATATGACAGTTCACAAATACTCCCAATTGCCATAGAGATCAGGAGTCAGCACCCATAATATAGACTAACGCAGATAAACAAAAATCTCATGGTATATGAATAAGATAGCAAGATGAGGAGGAGATTGGAAATTGCCAAAAACTAAACTACTCCAAATCCTCACCAGCTTGCAATCAAGCATGAACTTTCTTCAAAACTCTCAAATAAAAAAAGGTCATATGATACGATATTGATTTTTTTATCAATATATATTTTAAATATCCACAAATGTTTTTCTTTTGGATCTGAAGATCACTAAAACAAGTTTGGTGGTTTTAGAATACCTACCCCCGCCCCCCCAAAAAAAATTAAAATAAAATAAAAATAAAATAAAATTATATATATATATATATATATATATATATATATATGGGAAAAGTTTATACAAGTTTGCAACCTTAAAATGTAGAATCACAGATGCACCTCAAAAATCTATCAGAAAGGCTGTTTTAATGTTGAAAAACCCTCCAATTGATCATCTCAACATCGAGATGTATGAATATTTAAAAAAAAAAAATTTGAGTCCCTCCCAAAAATAGTGCATCTTGCATCACATTATCTAGACCGTCCATTTTAAAGATTTTCATATGTTTATAGATCTACTTGATTTTAACCATTTTTGGAGTTTAAAATTTTCTAATTAGATATGAAAATAGTTTTTAAGATAATCCTAAAAAACTTTTACAACAAAATTACATGTTATGATAAAATGTGGAGGTGAATCTTAATTGGATTGTTTAAGGTTGCAACCTTATATAAACCGCACCCTATATATATATAAAAAGGAGAAAATGGCGGGAATTTCCTTTGCCTAAGAGCAATTTCCACCTAGGCAAGGGGTGGGCCACCACTTAGGTGCTGAACAGGTCGTTTTTCTTAACAATGCAAGATTTCATGATGAGCGTTGGGATTTCTTCATATCCTATGGTGGGAATGATTATATCTAAAAAGGTTATTTCAATGATGATATATATCCAATATATTGCAACATTTAGGATGACTTCAGAGCATCAAAAGCTTTGATTCCTAGAGATTTCACTTCCACAACCATAATTGGCATCTTTTCCAAGTGAAACCATCTTATTTTAAATGCTATTGTACGTATGATGGTGATGGTGATGGTGATCGTGATTTCGTGATAATATAGGGAATCCTTTGTATCCTGTGGGGTGATTATATAGAAAAACTTGCTTCAGTGGTATCAACTTTGAATGAAATTCCTGAAAGTCGCTGGAAATGGTTCGATTGTTAGGCACAATTGAGTGAAGTTCAAATTGTTGATGAAAATATCAAGGGGTGCTCCTTGATCAAATTCCCCTCAAAAGATAACGAATGATATCAATAATGGGAAAAACCAACAAATTTATTTGCCTTCCTCCTACTTAGTGGTTAAGAAACATATCATGCCTACGATATACTTGTTTTGAATGAAACAATAACAAAAGGGGCCACAAGGAGCATAAGGCTCACACACATAGAACCTGATACCATGATGACTAAACCACATGAAATCATGAGAGAGGCAAGCAATTGATTTCAAGAAAGTCATGTTACCCCACATAGTAAAAAATCTAATTGTCTTTTAAGGGCAACAAGATTCATAATTATCCAAACTTGGATTTAGTTACATCAAGATATAATTTCTCCATGTACATTCAGAATAGCCCACGTAGGACACAAGCAAATGATTCATAAGGTGGGGAACCCTCAAAGCTCAAAAGAATCCCCTAGACAACCTTGTCAAAATATCCATGATGATTAAAGGTGCTGTTTTGCCAGGTTGTGTGAGGAGGTATTGTTCTTCAAGGTTGCTTGAGGCTGCCAACATGATTATTGGTATGTGCTAATTGACAAGGGGAAAGAAATTAAGATAGGAAGGCAAGGTTTTTCATTGCAAATGGATGAGGAGCAGTACGGATAACTTAGAGAATCGCCAATAGCAAACAAACAATTTCATAAAGTCGTTAAGAACCCCCTCTAATAAAGCTATACTAGTCTATGATCCCATACATTAGGATGTAAGCAACCTTCAAGGATTCAACTAAATCAAGACAGTTAACTCAGTATGTCAGTAAATAAGACAATTAGTGGCAAACACCACTTGCCATTTGATTACCTGAAGTCAACTCAGGTAAGTTGCTAGTTTACTAAGCAAGTTCTAGCACCACAGTTCAAATCGTTACTAGAACATCTACACTCCATCTCTTGATGTCTTTCTACAAATTAGAATTAAGATTTCTTCACTATCCCCTACAAGTTGTCTACAACTGCCTCAATGCCCATCAACAAGCATGCACTAAAGTTCCTGCTGAAAATTAATTCAAAAACATGACACTAAAGCTGAATTTAGTAAAAGGGTAGCCTTGGAAGCACGTTCGACACAAGGATAGTCATTGGGACAATAACTTCTTGGGATTGTCTAGAAATTCCTGGAGCAATAATTGAAAGCAAAATTTATCAAACCACTCCAAAAATACTGACTATTTAACATTTCACCCAATTGACAAACCACACCTCACTTATCAATTTTCAAAGTCATGATTATATGTCCTTGATGGGCTTTTTAAAACTAAATCAAAAGAAATGGATGAGATGTTAAATAGTTCATCTCTTAGGTGCTTTTTAATTATTTTTCTAACTCGTGGTTATGTGTCATTTGATAGGCTCTTTGAACTTAAAACAAAAGATATGGGTGAGAAGTTAAACAGTTCATCTCTTGGTGCTCTTCGGTAAATTTCCCTTAAAATATAAATGAAGAAGATTCACATACATGTGACAAAATGCATCACTATGAATACTCGAACTCGCTTATGAACTTGGCATGAGCCAGGGGTGAGTCAGCGTGGCATGTCACAAGTCCCAAGTGACTTGCCAAGTTTCCACCAGGTGGCCAAGTTGGCCTAAAAATTATCAGGGAAATCATAAAGAACATAAAAAAAAAAAAGGAGGAAAAATTAAAAATAAGAAAAATATCAAGGCCAAGGCATATACGCAATAGTATTTCAATTTTAATCAAAATAGGAAAAATCCAGATTTGGGATTCGAGTTCGCGTCTAATTAATCTGAGCACTTGAAATTTTCGAGTGAACATCAATTTTCAAATCTTGCGAATCTGTGACTTTCTATGGTTCTTTGAAAGAAACCTATGATTGATAAAGTAACTCAAAAAATAGGCTTAAGCGACAAATATCAACCAAGATCAAGCAAAGGTTGCAAAGAAACCACAAGAATACGAACTTTAGCCAAATCCCAGTTCAAATAATTGTGATCTCTCAAATTCATAGAACTAGATTTTTTTTTTCTCTCAAATCTGATCTATTCAATGCAAGAAAGACCCCATGCATGAAATTTGTGGTTGATACTACAAGAGGTATAAGACAAATAAGGGGAAAGGGGGGTCGGATTTCAGCTCCCCTTTTATTTCTTAAATAAGTTCCGAACCAGCGATTCTGACAGACTCAGGTGTTGCGATACCTATTTATCGTAAATGGTCTAGAATAAGCATAGAATCTTGCCCAACGCCTACAAATAGTAGCCATCACTTGTGTGCAAATTTGAAATAAGTATGCAGCAGGAAATTAAGCAACTCAAATCATCCCCATTTCATTGTCATTCCAGCAAGCAACAAGATAAGAAGTTCCATGATCACGTTACGGTTTGAGGAACAAGAGTATCCAACACAATATTATGCATTCCTCAAGAGTGGGCTCAAACAAGATCTATGCTGGAGTTATCAAAGAATCCATTTATAAGTAACTCTTTATGCTCCAGCATGGGGGATTTCAAATATTGAAATGTAAACAACAAAATATTGGAGAATTCCATCAAATATCAATAGAAATTTAAATCAATACTTACTGAGCTTGTTGCTTGTATGTGTGATTTTAATTCTTCATTCTCCACCTCCAATCGAGGGAATCGACTACAGCCAAGATTCTCTCCTCGTCGTTCCAACTGACCCTGCCCTCTACTTGTGCAGCACAACCATCAATAACACAAAAAAATAAAGATTAAAACAATGCATATGGGATAAGAATCCATACAAACACCCAATGTCTAAATATCTCGAGAAAAGGAAAATGAAAAATCAGAAATAACAACGATTACAAAAGTAGATGTACACCTATTTTGGCCTTCGAGTTCATGGACCCTTCTCCTCAGAAACTCCAATTCTGAACTCATCCTGTTTTTATCATCCTGCATTAAAAAACCCAAAATCAAGAATTCCATCTTTCAAGAAAGATAAAGAAATCAAGAGATAAAATAGACTTTACAAGCGAGAAAAGACAGAACTGAAACGTACAGTGAGTTTCCTTAATTGATTGATCTGATCAGAGAGTTTCCTTGCTTGATCTTCTGCGCCTTGGGCGCGACTCTCGGCCTCTTTGATCCTCTCATCACTATAATCCACCAATTGCTCTCGGTCCCGATAATAAAGTGCACACTCATTCTCTAACCTTGCACACTGGTTTGAGAGTTCCATACAATCTGCAACCAATTTCTGATTCTCCTCGATTTGCCTCCTCACAGCTTGAGCATTCATAGTAGCCTCAGCCTGAAAACCCATATCCCAAATCATCAAGAAGAAAGATAAGAAAGAAAAAAAGAAATAAATGAAGAGATAATGCGAGAAACACACTAAAAAAAAGAACGAGAGAAACAGAGAAACAAATGAAGAAAGAAAGAAAGAAAGAAGGGGAACAAGTCAAAAAAGAAAAAAAAAACTGAGAAAAAAGATCAGAGTTAAGAGGGAAGAACCAAGGGGTGTTGACAAACCTTAGCATGCTCGATCTTATCATCTTTCTCCCTGAGAAGATCTTGCAAGGAGAAGACCACGGATTGAAGCCTTTTCCTTGCAGTTTCAGATCCTTGAAGCTTGATAGCTAGGGTTTCAGAGGATACAGGGAGACCTAAGGAGTAGGCAATTGTCTCTTTAATGTAATTATCTATTTCAGGAGAAAGCTCCATCATTGCACGAAAGCCCCGTAAGCCCTAAAACTCAAAAGAATGCAAAATTCCCGTACAAACCAGAGATTTCAGAGAATGTGGAAACCCCTTTAAAAACCCTAGAAGTTCAGAGAATGCTCAAAACCTTGCAAACCTCCAAAACCAGTACGTCATCTGGTATACAGCAACACTTCCAAAACCAAGGAAATGAAGAGAAAGAGAGTTTCCCAAAAAGGACTCCAACATAGGCCTAGAATTTGCAGAAGATAGTGTTCTGTACCACAAACAAACCCCTTCAAAACCTAGGAATTGAGCAAATGGCTCGAAGGCAACTGTAAGAGTTAACAAACTGAGAGAAAAGAAACCCTGAAAAACCCTAATTTTTTCACAAACTAAATGACCAAGAAGGGATGTTCGACCGTTTCAAAAAGAGAGGGAGTGTCCTTTCTCTCCGACCGTTTGAAAAGAGGAGCAACTCTCTCTCTCTCTCTCTCTCTCTCTCTCTCTAAAAATGCGTTACACTCTCTTCCTCTCTCTCTCTCTAAAAATGCGTTACACTCTCTTCCTCACTCTCTCTCCCTTCTCTTTTGACCGTTGGAGATTGGTATCGGTATTTAAAGCCCGTCGCTTGAAGTTTCGCACGAGTGTACTCGCGCGTGTGGACTAACCGAGCGTTCCAATTTCAAAATAAAGAATGGCGCGGCATGTCTATTTCAAAAGGACAGTCTGCTCCCGCGGGAGTAGATATCGTTTGGCCACAAAGAGCGTACTTGAAAGTTGTAATTTGCTCGCGGTCCACACCTATAAAAAATCCATCTTAAAAGATCGATGCAATAAAAAATCCATCTTAAAAGGTCCATGCAAATAAGTGATCCATTTAAAAACAATAATTGTAACTAACTGTCTAAATGTTTTTTTAATATAATTATTATTTTTAAAATTTATTTAATTTTTATTTTCATAATCTATATGTTGAAAACTATATATTCTCTCAAAAATTAAGATCGAATTATATTTAAAATATATATTTATTATCAAGCCCGCATTTCAACATATGCAGGCTTGGCCGCATGCTAACCACGTAGTTCTTTGACTCTTTCTAAAGCTAAAAGATTTCCTACTCCCTTAAGAGTATAGTGTCTATTTACGTCTTGAGTTAAATTTCATACAAGAAACATCTTTTAGATCTCCAATTTTAAGGATACAATCTTTTGAAAACAGTGACCAACCTCTAAGAGAAAAAGGAATTTAATTCTCACTTTTGATATACTTCAAAACATATCCCAAGATTGCACAAGAACTGTCCAATTTTTAGAGGAAAAAAGATACAGATGTTCAAGAACTCAAAATCCAAATCTTTTTCTTTGAAAATAATCACCAAGTAATATTTAGATGGATCCAAAATCTAGAATTAAAAAAAATTCCCAAGTAGTTATTTTGAAAGGGAATTGTTGTAAAGTATATGCTGCCATGGGAAATTGCTATATGTGCTCTTTTCCAAAACCAGGAGAAAATTTTCTGTTTTCCCTTTGAATAAGTTTGTCAAACGTCGTTAGCTATATATTTTTAAAGATTTTTTTATGTATATTATTTTTTTAGAAATTTTATCAAAATACACCTAAGATGTAAACTATTTATCATTTTACTTATTCTTTTTATTTAATTTCAAATTTCCCATCACGATGTACTTAAAATAGTTGCCAAATAGCAAAATATTACGCAATTGATCATTTACATGTATTTTTGGGAAAAGTTTATATAGAGCCGAGGCTCCAAACAATCGAATTGGAGAGTATCACAATAATTTCACTAGAAGAGGTTGTTTTGATGCCCAAATATCTTAAAATTGATCATCTCGACATTAAGATGTATGAATATGAGAAAAAATAGATTTCAAGTTTTGAAAATAGTGTATTATGTAACGCATATTTAGACAGTCAATTTTCAAGATTTTCAAGTTTTCATAGATATGTTTATCTACACTATTTTTTAAGCTTTAAACTTTATAAATGAAGGTGAAATTATTTTTTAAGACTATCAAAAAGATTTCCCGTATTGAAACCACATTTCTCGATACTATTTGAAAGTAGGTTCTGATTTGATTGTTTAGAGCCTAGGCTCTATCCAAATAGCACCCTTTGATAATTGTTTTTTTTTTTAACATGTACAACTCCTTTTCATTTATTCAAAATTCACATTAGTTAGGAACATATCCACACAAATGATGCCTTTTGACGTACAAGACTCCTTTTGGATGCCTTAATAGTCATATGAAAGAAAATGATGGATATTCTTTTAAATATACTTTATAGACACCCAATCTCCTCAAGATTTTTTATATCATACATTTAAATCAACTATAATTTTTGTTTGCTTTTACCCCTCAATCAAAAAGTTAATATAGTAAATATTAAACTACCATTTTAATCCTCCTTTACCCATTAAAATTCTCTCTCTCCACCCAAAATGAAAAAGTATAAAGTGCGCCCAACTGATGAGGCTTCTTAAATTTGAAGCCAGAGTCCAGTCCGGCATTCTTTTGTACCGGACCGCTAAAGCTGTTGTAGGTTCAACACAAAAAATGTGTCGGACCGGCTTCAAGCTTCGAATTCTAAAAGCCTAACTACCGGTTTGGCAAACGTTTGTGTCGCACCACTAGATCTATTGTCGGTTAGACACAAAAGTGTGTTGGACCGGCTTTAGGTTTCAAATTCCAAAAGCCTTAATAACGGTCCAACACACCTTTGTGCCATACTGCTTTTTTCATTGTTTTTGCTATGGTCTGGAAAAAAATGTGTCAGAGCAGAAAAATGTGGAAAAAAATGAGGTTCGACAAAAAATGTGTTGGACCAACTTATAACTTGTAATGATCAGTCCAGCACACATTTCTATTGAACCAAATTTTTAGCAATGTTCTTCCAATCTAGCACTTGCTTTGTTGTGCTTATGCCGGACTGCAATTTTGGGTAAATCCTGCCGGTCTGGCAAATTTTGTGCCAGACCGATTCCCATTTTTGCTTCGAGCGACATGCCACGTGAGTCGATGGAAACGTGAAGGTACATGTAAGAGGGGTAATTTTATCATGCAAATTACAATTTTTTATTTGGGGGGTAAAAGAAAAAAATATGATAAACATTGATGGATTGGATCTAGTGGGGCATCTATAATTTTTCCTTTTTATAATTAAGTACAATCATTAAAAGCTGTAGTCTTGAGTGGTCATAAACATATCAAAAGTCCCTTTGTCACCATTAATTAAGAATGTCTTAAAAATAAATAAGTTAAGAAAAATTGGTACTACATAAATAGTAGTGAGCCAAGCAGAGACATCAATGGTAAAAGTTTTAAAGTTTGGTACTCCAAAGGCTTAGCCATTTATAGGCAAGCTTTCCCCTACACGAATTGCCCATATTCTTATGTGGTCGATATGAAGCTCACGAATATCTAATAGTATTTAAATTTTAATTTTTTTTAAAAAAAAATACAAATCATTTAAAATTTTAAATGTGTATTCTTCTCATTAAAGTTCACCTAATAGAAATATTAAAAAAAAAAATTCATAAAAAATAAATTGACCAAATACCCCCCAAAACTTTTCGGGGGTATTTTGATCAATTTATTTGATGTAAATTTTTATATATATATATTTTTTTGTGAATTCGCCTATTTTTGAAGAATACACGCCTAAAATTTCAAGTGATTTAGATCTGTAGGAAAAAAATAAAATTCAAATACTATCGGATATCCGTGATCGTCAGATCGCTCCAGATTCAATTTGGGCCGTAGGCATTTACTGTAATAGTACGCACCTGGGCGCACAACATTGTTTTCCATATATATATATATATATATATATATATATATATATATATATATATATATATATATATATATAATAATAATAATCTACTGCCGTCTGCTGTATTTAATATTTGAGTAGTTTTATCAAAATATTTTGAACGTACAAGTCCTTCGTTTATACAATTTAGGTCAGCTCCTGAGTCTATAAGAGCTGAAGTTTCAAAACTATAATTCTTTGCAACTATAATTTTGACTTGAACAAACCATTTTTGTACAATTATTTTGTTTATTAAATTGACAGAAGGAATTGGTATTGTGTGTACTTCTGAGGATTCAGGAGTATCTATGGATTGATTTGGATCAGAATTTATTAAGTCATTGAATTCTATTTCATCTGTATCAGACTCTTGTTGAGACATTTGTTGTAATTCGAGTGATTGAATTCTATTTTTTAATTGGACTATTTTTGTTTTTATTTCTTTAATCTCTTTTTTGAGATCTGAGATGGTTGGTTCCTTTTGTTGGGAAGTATGTTGCTCACTTACTCTTTTTATTATAGCAGAAAAATTATATTCATCTGGATTTTTATTGAGAGGCATTGGTTTGGATTTATTTTTAGTAATATTAATAAATTGAGTAATGACAGCTCTTTTGTCATTAGGATCACTAATTTTGTCAATAATATCTAGGATGAAATTATCTTCTTGAGTAAGTGTATGAACATTATGTTGGGGTAAAGGACAACTACAATCATTGTCTTCTGTTGAATTAGAGGATTCGATATCAGTGGTAGAATCAGAAGTGTTTGTCCACATAAGATCATCATCATCTATTTGGTCTAAATGAGAATCACTAGAAGTAGAGGAGGAAGAATCATAAGATATGATATTATACAATTTTGATTTTATTGTATCATCTAGATTTAATGATTCTATTTTCTTTTTTAATTTACATTGGTGTTTATAATGTCCTACTTTGCCACACTTGTAGCACACTGGTAATTTTTTCTTTTTCTTTGTATTAGGGGAAAATTTATTGATTAGCTTTCTTTTTGATTTTTTATAATACTTTCTATCTTTTTCCTTATTTTTGGATTTATATTTTTCCTTTTTGTATTTTTTCTTTTTCTTGTATAAATTGTCAGGCATATTTTTCTTATCAAGGTAATATCCAAATTGCTCACAAAAATCATCTAGTTCCTTTCTCTTGGTGATCTTTTGTTTATCTAGTTGTCTTTTTAATTTCATATCAGTGCATAAGGCTAAACCTTCAGCACATATTTCTGCAGAGAGTTCTCCAAGTGTATATGATGAATAGACAATTATTCCATTATGTTTCTTTGCAGTCTTTCTTTGACCTTTTCTGCGAATAAATATGGAAGACCAGCTATGAATTTTTCCTTCCAGTGGTCTAGCTGACAATCTTCTCTTAGTAATAATCTTGAGAAAAATACATCTTTATACCATTTATAATGAGATAGAGTAGGACAGCGTAAATTAGATAGCAGATCTTCTGATCTTGCTGCTAGCAATGATGTACTGCCTACAAAGTGTAAAGTAATTGTATATATTAGAGTGTTCACAGCATCATTCTCTGTGTATATTACTTCTTGATTTTGTTCATTTCTTCCTGTCCATTGTCTTGTATTATTGAGAATCCTTTGTTTTGTATCATCATCAACATAAAAATCCCACCATCCTCTTAACCATCCGGTAAATCCATTAACTATTGCTTTAGCAACTTCTTGATCATAGTTGCCTGCCATTTTATTTGCAGAGGCATACATTGTCATATGTCTCATGACATCTAATATTTTTAACTCTGATAACCCATCAATTTGCCAATTAACTATTGATCGTCCTGAATAGGCTACTGCCTGTTGAATCGGATCTTCTTCCATTTGGATATCAACAGGGGTAGGTCTCTTATGATAGGGTAAAGCTGTTATGGGTTTCCAATATTTTCCATAAGCTATTTTATTGATGGTTTCAGTTATAGGTGTAGTATCCATAAAGGCTTTTTCTTGGTTTTGGATGGTATCTTCTATAATTGGTTCTTCTTCTGCAAGCATCATTGTTTCATGTTCAGGTATAACTATGGCTTTTCCTTTGTCAGAAGACTCAGGTGGTTGAGGAATAATGGTTGGTGGAGGAATATTAATTTGAAGTGATGGTACTCCTTTAATATCTAACTGGGATAGTTTGGATATTAACTGATCCATAAGGGATTTATTATTGTCTCCAATGTGAAATTTATTTTTATTTAATTCTGGAGGTGGTTTAAATAATACTGATTTAGGAATAGAGGTAACAACAGATTTTTCTTGGGATACAATTCTTTCTATTCTTTCTGTTTGCTTTCCTAAAGATTGTAAATATAAATTTGTATAATTGTTTTGTTCCACAATATGAGGAATGTACTCTTGTTTTTTATTTAACTCTTTAGGTATGATCTTATAGGGTGTAGCCACTATGTCATATAGTGCTTGAGGTTGTGTAGGCTCATTCTTTTTTGGAATAGCTGCCTTGATTATAATACTCTTTTCAGGTGGATGTATACTAGCTGTTGTAGTACCATCAGTACTAATGTATGTTTTTTCTTCTATTGTTTGAATTTTATCAAATGAGGGAATAGTAATATTCTTTTCTATACACATTTCTTTGAACCATTGAAAGAATCCTATATTTAATCTTTCTTTGTGTAAAAATTTATTATATTTTTTATGTATCAATTCTAGTAATCTTGGTTGAAATTTTTTCAAATACCATTCTCTTATATTTTTATTTTCTTCTGATAAATAATCTTTTTTGATAAAATCTTTATTTATTTTCCTCTTTTTTCTTTCTAGCTTTGCTGCTAGATAGGCTGCTATATACTCATCTGAATATTGATGATTATCATAAGTATCTTCTTCTAGTTGCAGAGTACATATTTGAAAATCTTGTAATTCTTCGATACTGGGTTCAGTAGTATGTGTTGTATGATATTTAGATGTGTATGTAGAAATCACAACATTATCTGTGGTTCTTTGTGTTCCCTGAAATTGAATATCTGAATTGGATGAAGAAGGTTGAGTAGGAGGAGGTAATATAATTACATTTGGATTGTGAGAATAGGATTTTCTACTTGGTATTTTATTTTAATATTTCTTCTCCTATTAATATTAACATCATCCTGTACTTGTGGTTGTTGAAATTTAATTTCAATATTACCATCTGTATGTTCTATTATTTGATGTTGAGGAATTTCTTGTAGTTGGTTGGCATTTTGTAATGCCCATGATTGAGGTAATACAATATCTGACCATTTTATAGTTTTTGGAACAATCATATTAGATTTTTCTATATTTGTTTGAAACAATATTGTTTGATCTTTTTGATCAAGTTTTAAAGTATTTGGACTTAAAGTATTCATGACTTTATAGTATATTCGATATACTATGGCCAAATTTTGTGAGCCATGGATCATGTTGAATCCATGTGTTTTTAGATTTATTGTTAATATGTCTAAAATATTTGGGTCAGTCAAAGAAACAAAAAAATTAGGAAAACAATTAAAATATATGGGACCACTACAAAGGCTGGATTCGACTATGCCCAGTAGAGAGTCTGTGAATATATTGTGTCTTGTATATCTTAGGCATACAAGCACAGAAGTGTTCAACCCTAAGTGGGTCAAAAGTTTTACGGCTATTTGAATAAGGCCAATGTGTAAATATTTGTAATTATTTTCTTTATGTTTTTCAATTACTTTCTTTGAGAGTAGGTGAAAGTCTTCTTGGTTTTGAGTTACTGGTAGACTTTCTTCTACAGTCTTGATGGCATAAACCATCTTGAGTTTAAATGATCCTTTATTATAAACATCATGAATTGGTACCTTAGGAATATTCCAGTTTTGAATATTTTCCTCAATATCATTTATAATAATTTGTTCGTTATTTTTTACTTTAAGTTTTAAAGATGAAGCTACAGTTTTTCCTGTAAGATTCCTTATGAGATTAGCCATCCGTAGGTTGCGGATAATGACAATCTGGACATTCAGTGGCCTTAGCTTTTTCCCTAAGCGGCTCTCCCTGGCCTTGGCGGTACTTTGCCTCAGGCTTTCACTTGTCTCTTGTCTTAACTCTCGGACCAACTTTCTTGGTGGTCAATCTCACTTAGTATCTTATAGTAAAATGTAACTTTATCTTTAACTTATTGAGTTAAAAGAACAGTTTTACAAATTCTCCAGTTGTAACTGTTTACACAGTTCCACTGTTGAACAGTTCTACTGTTGTAATTTGTTGACAGTATTTTACTGTTATGGCTTTGATACCACTTTTGCCAGGATCTACAGTACTGTCAAGTTTTGTTTATTTTTATTGATACCTATGTTTTAGGAATGTGATTATTTGTTTTATAACAGGTATGTGAACAACAAACCGTTGTAAGTAATTATTGCTTGTAAAATTCTATAATAGTTAAGGCAAAACAAGATTATTCCTAATAAAGAGATTATCGATATATCTACTACTATCCACTGAGCATAACTATTTTCTCCTATCTTAATATTAAACAGAATCTTAAATTGCATGATGAAAACATATACTCAAACATATATTTATTACACACATGTGCTCTTTACAAGATATATTACAGAGATAAAGAAGAGAGAAAAGAAAAGTAAGAGAGAAAAGAAAAGAGTATGGTTCAGAGAGATCAAACTGGAAATAGATAAAGAAGGGAGACTTACTGTGTACACAAACAGTAACTGGAAAATAACTTCCAGTGATGTGGGCAGTATGAGGGTAAATCGTTGATATTACAATCACACATAATTAAACAGAGTAAGGTAAGAAAGAACCTGATTATGTCGAGCTATGAGGGTAAGGATAGCTCCCAATTGTTATTGCTTCTGAAGGTTATTGAAAGTTAAAGGTTAAAGGTTTCTGTAGGTCGGTTCGAAGGTCACAGGTGGGTAACAAAGGTAGGTTACAAGTTACAGGTAGGTAACAAAGGTTGCAGGTAAATAGCAAAGGTTGTAAGTGAAATAGGTTGCAGGTTACAGGTAGGTTGCAGGTTGCAGGTAGGTTGCAGGTAGGTTGCAGGTTGCAGGTAGGTTGCAGGTTGCAAGTAGGTTGCAGGTAGGTAGGTTGCAGAGGAAGCAGGGTGAAGAGAGAGAGAGAAGAAGTGAGCCACCTTGGAGGGGTCTGAGCAAGGGAGTAGAAGAGAAGAGGAGGAGAAGTGAGACCCTTGAGGGTTTTGAGCAGAGGAGTAGAAGAGAGGAGGAGGAGGACCCTGCCGAATGAAGAGGGTCTGCCCCTCTTTTATATAGAGGAATTCCTTCTTCAGGAAGAAAGGAATAAAGGGGAGTAGAGAACGACAAACTGGGAAAGTTTTGTCGGTACAAGACGACAAGAGCAAGTGGAGGATTGTCGGTACTAGACGACAAGAGAGAGTGAGAGAGTGGAGGCATAAAGAGATTCGCCTCAAATAAGACAAAAGAGAGTGGAAGCAAGAAGACAAAAAATAAAAGAAAGAAAAAGAAAAGAGCATCTATGTACAATGGCTCTTTTGGCCATATTACATTATTGCTACAGTGAAGCACAGTGTTCTTTGTCGGTGACAAAACCATTCTATTTGTCGCATATGTCGGTGATGGAATCTTGGAATAGCATTTTGTCGTTTATTGCTGATTGTTGTTTGTTTCTTTGTGCCGTCATGGATGTCGTTATGGTCTTTGGCTGAATTCTTCCGGATCATCTTCTTCCGAATCTGTTTCTTCGGGATCTGTTTCTTCTAGATCATTCTGGCTTAATTGGAGATATCTATTGGTATGGAGTGGAGAGGACTGTACGGTTTCTTTGGAAGATGTTGGCTTTCTTCCGGCTTCAGCAAAAATTTCTTTCATTTGTTTTTCCAGTTCCTCTTTGGATGCATGGGGATTGGTTTGTAACATATTTCGGAGGTAAGTTGGAAAGTCAAAAGAGGTGTTTGCAGTATTTGGGTTTTCCTGGTATTTAGGTGCTTTTGGAGGTATTCTCTTTGGAGTGGTTTTGGTGAGATCCATTTGGAAGATATCCCACCATTTAACAGATATGGTCTTTCCCAAACGAGGGATGTAGGTATAATCATTTGTGGTATTGGGTGATATAGTATAATCCCATTTCATAATCCAAGGCATTTGGTACAATGCCATAAAGTAAAGGTGAGTGTCAACTGAAGTATCACTATTATTGTATTGTATGAATTGTTCCTGTAACTCCTTGAAAGGAGTAGGTAAAATCACAGCAGTTGAACCCCACACAAAATACCAGTTTTGAAACCATGTGGGGAATCTTTCAAAAATAGGCAGCCGGAACTGTAAATACCAGCTGTGAGTATTGTTGGGATTTTGGTAGTAAAAGAATTTGTGCCAGGCTTCTATATACTCGGCATATTTGAAATACTTATAAGAAAACTCTGGGTTTTGTAATTTCTTTCCCTGTGCGGGATTGCTACCCCACTCATCATAAGAAAGAAGTTTCTTTATTTGTACTTTAGAATAAGCTATTATTCTAGTATTCTGCTGGAAGTAATGGACAACAGAGATGGACTCTGTTTCCATGAGTATGGCTTCATAGTATTCTCGAGTCTTAACCCCATTGATAGGATTAAGATGATTTAGCAGGTATAAGGGTGCAAGTTTACTTGGATCCATGTGAACCTGATGTTCATCAATGGTGATATCCATTAAAAAAGCTCTTTCAATATACACAGATCTTGGGATATTGGATGGAGGAACAGATTTTGACTGGGCTGGTGAAAATGTAGGAGTAGAAGCATGTGCTTCTGGATAGGTTATTTGATGGATTGGAGATTGAGAGGGTGAGCGGATATTCAAAGGTGAAGGTTCTTTTTCATAAGGAACTAGAGATTTCATGGGTTGTTTATCCCTGCGAGAATTGCCTCGGGATCCCATATTTAAAGATGAAATATCAGTATTGGTTTGATTCTCTTGGAATATATATATATATCAATATCAGAGTTTATATATATATATATATAAACTCTTCCCAACGCCTATAAGCGAAAATGAACAGTGATTTCGCCTACATTCAACACCATCTAAACTTTACCGTACAGTCACAGTTATCCAGTAGTGTTTCAATTTTTCATTTTTTTCTATAAATCCAAATTACTTGAAATTGGAAGCGTATGTACATCTTAGTAAGACGCACCAAATAACAATATGAAAAAAATAATTCTCAAAATATAAATTGACCAAAATAGCCTATGTAAATTTACGAGGGTATTTTGGTCAATTTACATTGTGAATTATTTTTTCATATTTTTATTAGGTGTGCCTCACTAAGATATACACATGCTCCAAATTTCAAATCATTTCAATTAGTAAAAATAAAATAAAAGTTGAAATACTACCAGACAACTTTGACCGTGCGATGAAGTTTGGATGGTGATGAGGGTAGGCAAAATCACTGTTCGTTTTCGCATATAGGCATTTTGTAGTATCTTTTATATATATATATATATATATATATATATATATATATATATATATATATATATATATATAAGCAGGAATTAGCCTACTAGCTCATATGAACATATAAGCCCAACGGTCCAGGTTGAATTTGGACCGATCTAATGATCACAGATGTCCAGTAGTGTTTGAAATTTATTTATTTTTACATATCCAAATGACTTGAAATTTTAGGCCTGTGTTTATCAAAAATAGGTGAATCTTTGAAAAATATCCAAAAAATATTTTACATGAAATGGATTGACCAAAATACCCCCGAAAAGATTCATCTTGTTTTTTACGAATAAATTTTTTTATATTTTTATTTGGTGCGCCTTGATGAGAAGAACACACACCTAAAATTTCAAGTAATTTAGAGTTGTAAATAAATAAATAAAATTCAAGAACTACCGTCGATTCGTGATCGTCAGATCGGCCCAGATTCAATATGAGCCGTTGGGCTTATACTTTCATTTATTTAGGTGTCAGATCTGAATGAACGGCTGAGATAGATCCAATTAATATGTCACACATCTATACTATTTTATTTTATTTTTTTTTATGCAAAACATTTTAACACCAACTTTTGGGTGTCCACTCTTCTCTTAAACTTGGACCTGATAAAAATATAAAACAAATATCCTAGAGAAAATAATATGACCAAAATACCCTTAAAAGTTTCAGAGGTATTTTGATCATTTTACTTTATTAAAAATATTATTTTTATTTTTTTTTTTAAGTGCAACCCATTGAGATAATGGCACGTACCAAATTTCATATTCATATATTCTATAAAATAAAAAATAAAAATGAAATACTATGAGACGTCAAATCTCTATCAAATGGTCAATGACTTATTTGATCTAAATTAGACGACTGAATGGAGGGGTGTATAGAACTTTTCAGTGGGGGGAGGGGGAGTATAGAAACCTCTCTCTTTTATAGTGGAAAATCTTATGAGTAGAATGATGTCCCTTTTTTTCTTTTCTTTTTTATTTATTGTTAACAATAACTATCATTAGAAAGAAAACAAAATAAAGGAGCTACTGCTCTGAAATACACGAAGATGTTAAAAGAGAAAGTAACAAAGAAAAAAAAGAAAGAGAACAACAGAAACGGAGGGTGTGGAGGGACAGAAGCGGGGGGAGAAAGCTCCCAGGATGATACGCAAAATCTCGTCCATAATAGAATAGAGGTAGATAATATAAACATATAAAAATGGACAAGGTAGATAATATGTTGTAAGATGCACCATTTATGAGACTCAAAATCTTTTTATTTTTCATAGCCATAAATCTCTGACTTAATCATAAATCTCGATGTCGAGATGATCAATCACGTGGTTTTTCTACGTTAAAATAACCTTTTTCGATAGATTTTTAAGGTGCATCCGTAATTCAACATTTTAAGGTTGAAACCTTATATAAACTTTTTCCTTAATCAAAAGATAAAAGGAAAAAGTATATAAGGTTGAAGACCTAAACAATCAAATTAAAGCAAGCATAAAAAATTAACTAGAAGAGCCCTCAAATTGATCATCTCAACCTCAAGATGTATAAATATAAAAATAAAAATAAAAATAAAATATTTCACACGAGTAACAAACGAGGGAATCACGAATTCCTAATTGGGAGTTCTCCATTGCCCATGAAAATTATCACCAAGAATAAAGGAAAAGAAGAATATAACCTCCCCGACATGTGAACTGCAAAATGCCATTAACAATGCCAACAAGCAATGCATTAAGAGCCCAAATGAACAAATATAACATATAAAGCCAGTTGAGAGACCCAGAGTAACATTATAATAACGGCCACCAAGTTGTGGCATCATGTCTACAGGACAGAAGATATATAGAGATGTCTTATTTACACAGTTCAGAACCGCAAATAGTGAAGAAGCAAGAAGCTATGTGTTTGTTGAGGTGAATAAACCATTCACTATAGAAATTTGGGCCAAATCCCATCGGCCATTTTCAAAAGGTGAAAGGAGCTCGACATCAATCAGCATCTCAACTCAAGCCGTTCTATCGTCTGTTCATCAATCAAAGGAATAACCAGTTATATTAATAGGCAAAACCATTAAACCGCCAAATCACCATTTTTTTATTTATTTAATATGGAACATTAAAAATACCAAATCACCACTTCACAAACTACTTAATATCAAGCCATACTAATGGGAAAATATTTCTCATGTTCGTATTACCTAGGAACAACAGGCAGCAGTTCTTGCACGCTCTGCTGGTCTATCCACAAGAACCATTCCTGTTGGATTCTGTGCAGGCTGGGCTCGAGGTAACCTTTTTGCTGTGCACACGAGATACTCAAAAATTTCAATAATGAAGCCCATAATGTCTTCAAACATACATACATACATACACATATATGTATATTGATAGAGAGAGAGAGAGAGAGAGAGAGAGAGAGAGAGAGAGAGGGGGAAGAGGTTCTTTTTTTTGTTGTTTTTTGGTGTTTTGTGGGGGGGTGGGGTGGGGTGGGTTGGGGGGGCGGGGGGGTACAAGATCCCTGCTGATTGCTCTAAATTAGTGATTCGCATGTTATAGAAGTAGAGGGCTACCTATTTCATAAAATATGTCATTCACATTAATAGCAGTCTTAGCAGAGGTTTCCATGAAGAAAAGCCCATTCTCCTCAGCATACGATTTGGCTTCCTGCAAAGTAGACATAAAAAGTCACCATGACTGAATTCGCAGGTAAAGAGCACACCACTTGGTTCAGAAATTAAATCAATTGGAAAATAACAACACTATAATTTTACAGGCATGCATAGATGATATTTATGCACCATATGAAATGAAAAATAATGCCCCACAAAATTAAACTAAGAGAATTATAATATAACCCAAAATTGACTACAACAAACATACATACAGTTATGGTCATCTCCACTTTCCCACTCCTCACATTTATCATTCTCAGATCCTTTAGGTGAAATCATATCTTATCAATCATCTTCTAGATAAGTTCCACGGGTTCCCTCTCTTGCCATTCACTTCATCTTGATTAACCACTGACCATTTCTTTAGGTACTTAATGATACATGATCTAAATCGAAAATTGCAAGCAGTGGACCCCTAACCTTTTCTTTATAATGGAATATATAATCAAAAGTCAATCTTTCACACTTACTTAACCTTCTTTTTATAGTGGAATATATAATCAAATGTCAATCTTTCACACTTACTAAACCTTTCACAAGTCTGCTTTTTGGTTATTTTTAATGTTAGTCCATATTTGCTTAAATGCACCCTAAGTTTCATAATTCATAAATACATTCACCATCCCCACCACTTGTCATGGAAAACATACTAAAGCCATCACTAATCGTCAAATATGAAAACTTTTCTTGCTTGCTAGTCCAGTCAGTGAAAGCCTCTGAAAAATGGACATCTTCTGCAAGCCAACACCCTGTAAATTAAAAAATGGAGCTATTCCAAGGGGTCTCCTACAATTCCAAAATTATGATATCAAACTTCCCATGGAAAAGGAGCCCCTGACTAGGAACCTATACCTTAAAACATCTCTATCACACCCTCCTTCTAGACCTAGTAGCTCGTAACCATTCACCCCCACCAATGGCTACGCTAGAAGCCAGTGATCGACCTATTATCTCCTCACTTATCTATAATCAAGGAGATCAGAAGAGATGAAGAAATAACATTAAAGAAAAGAAACTAGAAAATAGGTCAAGTTTTCAACCTAACTCCAAGTATTTGGATCTATTTCTCAAAGAATACTAATGGTTCTAAATTCTAATATCTGTTTGATGTAAGTCTCTTTCATGTATCTTTCATTTATCTCATTCGTCTTGATAACTAGGTTTCATTTTACATTTATAACAATTTGATTATTTTCCCTTACCTTATTCCTCTATAGCATCTAATCCTGCCTTAGTTGTATTAACCTCAGAATAAGGCTGGCAATACAAACCCAATAATACATGACTAATCCCACTCCCAAAACCTTGTTCCCCAGCCACTTATTACACTATCCTCCTAAATACTGGCATTCTCCCACAACCTCTTCTATTCCTTCTACTGTTCCATGTATCTGCATCTATCCAAGGATTTCTTGTGCAAGGAGGGTAATATGAGAAAGGCCAGAAGGATGTAAAGATGGATGCCTCTTTTATGAGGAATAGTGTCATTCCAAAACCCCTAATCTACCTCTTGCACACTTGAGGAAGGGATCTCCCACCATCTAAGTATATCTTCCATTATAGTTCTTAGTGGAAATCCCATCTTAGGCCTCCATATTATAATAAACTTCTGGCTGCGATGAACTTCGAGGTGGTATCCAGTAGTTCTCAAATTCACAACCACAGTGTCAGTATATTTTATAAGTGTTTTTAACTGGCAAAACATAACACCCTCCCCCTTTACCTCAAGTGATAGTAAAGCCACGAATCCATTTGATATTATTTGATGTTATTCAAATGAATGTTTAGATGCTATCGCCAATAGCCACTAAAGGAAGTACATTATACCCTTTTACTTTCATTAATGGTTGTTCTCATCATGTGAGGGTTTATTTCCTTCACTTTAGACATATTTTTAAAAGCTTCAGGCATTTTACACTAGTAGAAAATCCATTCAACGAAGAGTAAAATTCTCTATCCAAACTCACCAGAAGATCACACTTCCATGTATTTCAAGATTTTCTAAACTGAAAAGGGTATTATCCACCAGCAGCCATGTTATTACACCACCCTCCTCCCCACCCCATCAACCCACCAAATGTTGAAAGCAACAATCATTATATTAGGATTCTTTTTTGACAAGCAAAACAATTTGTAACTCATTGTCATAATTTTGGTACCATAAATAAACACCTTAATTTCTGAATTCCATGTTCAATATTTCTTTGGAGAGAAATTGCACTAATAGCTATTTATCTACAACAGAATGGCTATTTCTACTTTGGGAAACCTCTCTTATCCTTGCATCTTCAAAAAAATATGGACTCTTGGAGGGAAAGATGGCGGTTGCTGTGTTTTGTTCCCTCTCATTAAATGGGTAGATCATTTGCTAGCTCTTCTAAACGGATTCTTCTTAGACATGGCGAACAGAAAAAGGTATTAACCGTCAGGGGAAATAAAGATACACTGTTTGGTGTTATGACCCTGTCTCTTCGAATTTCTCATCATGTTGAGTTCCTATAAGGCACTTTATGAGACTTCGCCCCTACAGTGAACTCCCCAGTCCCCATCACCAACCACTGCACCCATTTTTTTCATGCTATCTGGATTTCTCATCTATAAGGTCACACACTTCATCATTTGGTGTGGAATTCCAACCATATACATGTTTCATTTCACTTTTCCCATTGGATTATCACACAACACCAAAGTACATCCCATTACAGACCTCCTCTCTCCTAGATAGAGTTTCTTATGAGAATCAACCTATCCTTACAGCGCATATATCTGCAGTTTCTTAATCTCTTTTGTGTCCTCAAGAATCAACTTATACCACATACAGGGCCACCATAGGTACCAATTTTTACCTTAATTCATACAGATGCTTCTCAAGTAAATGGTTAAGGGCTGCAATGCATAAGGGACTACAAAAAAAGGCTTCAGTGCATGAGGGACAGCAAGCACAGTAAAACAATGGTCCTTGGGATCTAGTTCCGCATCTATCAAAGGAAAACACAGTTTGGCTGCATATCTCCAAAAATAACAAATTAAAATCAGGAAAGAGAATTGAGAAGCCATAAGATAGGAAAAAAATAAAAATAAAACAATTTGGCCGCAAATGAGAAACTATAAGATAGAAAGCTTTTAAGACTTCATTCGTTATAATCAGCATATTCACAGCACTGGCCTAGATTATAATACATTTGTTTCAGCAGAAAAGATGACTACTCTTTGTAATAAAAAATCATATCATAATATAGGCAATAGGCCATATTGACATTTATAACCTTATAGCAACCAAACAAATATTAAATATCCTCAAGTTTTAGACTTGTCTGCCTCCCAAATATAGTCTAAACAACAACCTCTGTAAGTCTAGTTTGAGAAACTTTCTATTGTTCAAGTAAAACAGGATATCACCAGAGTTCTATTAACTACTCTCAATTCAAGCACAAGACCCTCAAGGAGAGTTTACTATATGCTGATGACCTGCATGCAGTTGATAACAATATTCATGTAACCCCTCATCCAAAGAACCTTTAGGAAGTCAAGACACAATTTTGAATTAAAGCTCTCAGACTCGTGGCCTATCTCCAGGGATTGAAGATGCTAACTTGCCCCATGGCTTTCATCTATGTCATGCAAAAACACCTCATTACCTCATTGACCATACTGTCACAAATAAGGAAGTTGCTGACACTCCCTCCAGGCTTAATGTTAACTACCACAATGCGATGGAGATCCCCTTGATGGGTATTCCATAAACCAAAATAGATGCAACACCCTCCATAATCCCACTCTCATAGATAGAAAGTTGGGAGTCTTCTACCTTACCATCACATGCCAAGAATACATTTCTCATGCTGTCCAAATATTAAGCCAGTTTCTATTGGAAACTCACCATTTTCACTTAACTGTAGTTCCCCAAATCATATGCTTTTGAACGGGTCACTCTATATCAAAGATTCATTTCTGTTTCCTATCACACCCACAAATTTAGGGAATATGTAGATACAACTGGATGCCCTGACACTTGATGTCCTACACAAGTTATTGCATGTTTCAGGCACATTCCTTAAGTTCCTGAAGTGTATAAAGCAAGTCATGGTCTCTCACTCTAGCAAGAAAGCCAATACCATGTTAAAGAATATGATATGCACTTCGACTACATGCAATTCTTTTGATCACCAGTTCTAAGTAACCTCATACTTTGATTCTCTTGCATGGCAATAACACCAAAAACTAATGTGATCTACATAACATGCAACCCAATGCTGAGTGTATATTGAGATTGCCTGTCAGCTTGTCCCTCAAATCATGAATAGCATGCACACGCATGGTCCACTCTTCCACTCCCACCTCTCAGCATCAGTGGGCAGACAATTTAGTAAGGTTGTGACTGTCTCGTATTAGTAGTTTCTCTTTCTCAACTCTCCTACTTGGGCTTTGTCTTTACTTTAATCATATAGTTTATTCCGGATGCCAAGTAAGAAGTAATCAGATATCATGACTATTGATTTCAATATCCTTTCCAGATTCAGGAATAGTAACCGATTCAATAAATCCGTGATTCAATTGACAAAATAAAACTCTTGGGATTCCACAGCAACTATTTGAGGGAAACAGGAAACTGTTAACAGGGGCATTCCTGTCATACACTGCTCATGTGCTATGGTACTATAAGCCAGTTGGAGACTAATCATTATTTGAATTTAATCATTTGTTCTTACCCCAAAAAAAATTACACATTGTCCCCTTGTCATTTTCTATGACGACATTCTGTTATAGGCAGTATACATGCAATACATACATGAGTCTTGCATTCTAATTCAATAGCAAAATCTTCAGTCAAGGCTCGGATTCTCTATCTCTCACTTCTTCTATCAATCTCGGCTTAATGCAATAATAACAACAAATGGACACCAGAAGTACTAAGTAATCCAAGTGGATACATAAAGGTAGCCCAGGGTAACAATGCAAAAATCTGGACTATAAAGCAATTCAAGAGGGCAACCAATAAAGGACACACAATGGCAGGTTTTGAACAAAAAAATTACTTATGCTGATTACCAAACCCAACAACCTTCAGACCCTAGCAATATTTCATTAGTAAATTTGTAAAAAATAATCAAACTCCAAAGCCGGTTCCGCCAAGTTAACTGAAGTGTATCTCAGTACCCAATCATGAGTCCAATATTGCATCAAAAGCTACCTTGCAAGCAAAGGTGATTGTCCACAAAGTCAAATATAGCAGCATGCCATTCAAATTTTCAGAGTAGCCCAAAGCTTGAGATGAACTAAGTACATCCAGTGCTAGCTTGCAAACAAAGATGGATAACGCTTTAAAAATGGCAAACCACCACACTCCACATTGAAAGAGGATAATTCTTCACTAAGATACATATATCAAACAAATCACAGGTCAATCACTAGATACAACAGAATTTAATTCCCTGATCAATAGTCCACTTACCTCTGGTGTAACCTTTCTTTTCTCTTCTAGATCAGCTTTATTCCCAGCAAGTGCCATTACCATGCTTGGGTTACCTAAAGAAACGTTGCGAGACCCATAAAACACTAATCAAACATTCATAATTATGATACTTGTAAATACAACAGTGAAACTCCTATACTGTACAATCTTCAATTACTGAACACTAAATCAAACAATTTTCAGTATTGAAGCACCCGATAGAATACCAAGCATATAACCCGAGATGTTCGGAGAGCAAAAGGAAGAATAAATTTTTTTTAGTTATCCATTTGACTTGCTCCAATCGTTCAATCTATCTGTGGTGCGACTAAATTCCCAACAAGAGCATGTGAATTTCAAAATAACTATGAGAATGAAGTATAGGCACTTCGTAAGAAACACTGGCAAAATTATATTTCAAAATAACAATGAGAATGAAGTATAGGCACTTCGTAAGAAACACTGGCAAAATTATTGCAGGAAGAGAGAGAGGGCAGACTATGATTGAGAATTTTGTAAATGACCCACCTTGTCTTTGAAGTTCTTGCACCCATTTCTTTGCTCGTGCAAAGGAATCCTGTATGAGAAACGAAGTTATCCAAATAATTACATGATGAACCAGAACCAAACTAGCCATGAAAACCAAACATCTTTTTTATAATAAAAGTTGCTCAAACATACAAAATGACATCCAAAATTTCTCAAACACAATAACCAAAAACAAAATCATAATCTCTGTAATCTTGAAAACAAAGAATAAGAACCCGTCTCCACTTTCATAAAAGTTCATAAACAAAATTCCCATTCAGGTGGTACCTACCCCAATTCATAGACAGCATAACAGGAAACAATCCAAAACTAAAAAGCACTATTTTTCAATTTTCAAAAGGCAAAAACACAATTGCTTAAACGTCGTGATGGATACATATAGTACACCAGTATGAATTCTACAGAAGTAATCAGTGATTGAAATTGGCAACAAGAAAAGAAAACTAAACAAAAAGAAGTCAATAGGGTTTGCTTGAATAAGAGAAAATATATTCAATATTGATCACTTACCATGTTAGTGATATCATAGACAATTATGGCAGCAGCAGCTCCTCTATAATACATGGGTGCCAAACTATGATACCTTTCCTGACCAGCTGTGTCCCATATCTCAAATTTTACAGTAGTTTCATTAACAGCCAAAGTTTGAGAGAAGAACGCTGCCCCAATTGTCGATTCCTAACAAAACCAAAGACTCATTCATTCATGGCCCAATTCCAATCCAAAAATTAAAACACAAAAAGCGTAAGAAAATGAAAACCAACAAAACCCAAAAAGGAAAGAAGAAAACCAAAAAAATCACAGTAAAATAAAAACCTACAAAAAATAAAAATGAAGAATAATCTAATAAAATGAAACCCCACATCAAATAAACAAAAAAGAGGAGCAAATGAAGCCCTAAAGTAAATTGTTGAGCTGGAAGACCTGGAATTCCATGAATTGTCCTTTGACGAACCGTAAGACCAGGCTTGATTTGCCTGCACCCATATCCCCGAGAAGAACCTGGATTATAGAGAGAGAGAATAATATTTTTTTGATAATATAAGAGAGGCAAGAGGAAATAAAAGTATCAATAATAAAAATGAACTGAAAACAAGAAAGTATGAGAAAAAAAAAATTAGCATGAGGGTTTTGACATACGAGCTTAGCGTTCAGATTATTGTTGCCCACAGAAGCCATGAAGATTGCAGATCAATTTCTCGTTGCAGATAGAGAGAGAAGCGAATTCGATCCAAGAAATTGTAGAGAGAGATGGTTAGGTATGCGAATTATCGAGGAAACTGGAGTTGACGATCGCATGAACAGCGACAAGCTTAGAGGAGACTCTTAGATGGGGAATATGGACCAAAACTTGTAGAAAGAAAGACTCAATTAATAATTAGTAAAGGGTGCGGTTTCTATGAGGTTGCAACCTTAAACAATTCAATTAAGGCTCACCTCCAAATTTTATCATACTGTCCAATTATGGTATAAAAAATTGGAAAATTATCACAAACATACGATAACTTTAGCTTAATTGAAAAAAAAAACTCAACTTTTATAAACCCCGTCTACATCTTTTTTTTTCATTTTCGGCTTTTTTTTTATCAAAATAATCTTCACAATAGTCATTTC
The DNA here is from genome assembly GCF_054954075.1 of Amborella trichopoda. Classification (NCBI taxonomy): domain Eukaryota; kingdom Viridiplantae; phylum Streptophyta; class Magnoliopsida; order Amborellales; family Amborellaceae; genus Amborella; species Amborella trichopoda. Next base: position 3,923,360 of record NC_142344.1, read on the forward strand.
ACTGTAATACATATAGCATTTTATATGATAATTCAAATACCATAATAATTGAAGTAATTTAATTAATGTAAAACTTAACTTATTTTTACGGCTTTTTTTTTACCATAAGAAGTTGGAGGTTTATTACGGCACTCGAAATGTCATAATACTATCGCACTCTATATACCATACCCTGAAGCCATTTTTGCATTCTATCGTGGTAGAGCTCTCAACCTTTACGGTTCTCAACCTCAAGATTTGTGGCGCTCAATTTCTCACGGGTCTCTCTCCCTCATTTCCATCACCTCATCATATCTTTAAGGTAAGAAATGTTTCTCCAAATTTATAAATGAAGTTGTATCATTATTTATTTTTCCCACATTTCGAGCCTACCGTGTGATGATCGATTGTATTGTTTCCACATTGTAATCATCTTTTCTTTGAAGTTGTTCAGCATTGTGTTGTTTTTTTTTTTTTGCACTTTATTCTAATTATCTTGTGTTCATCTTTCATGTATGCAATGGTTGGGGATTTATATCTTCATCGTTTGAGACAACCAAATTCAGGATATATACTTACACCTAAGTCTTAAGCTCTATTGTGCGTTTTGTGTAGTAATGACTATGATTAAACATACTTGATTCACTTGTACCAAAAGAGTATAGTAAGATGTTCACAAAAAAATGTGATTAAACCTACTTAATTCACTCATGCAAGCTTTATTCACTAGAGCAATTAACTCATCCAATTCATAAATTGAATGAAATGAGTGATATGACGATTTAAATGAGTCCCAATTTGAATGTGAATCACGATATAGTAAACTTCAATGAGTTCTGCATTTTTAAATCATGTTGATTAAAAGATGTTGCATATTAATGTAGTTCTTCTAAATTGGACCCAAAGAAAATTTGAATGTTAAACAATATTTTGGCTAAAAATTGATCAGGTGGGCAAGCATGCAAAATTGTTGTCTATTAGACTAATAGTTTTTTTATTATCTTGTCATTTTACTTTGAATGTCTTTGATCAGATGTCTGATAGGTTGTTTATGATGGCTTTTTGAATAGGGATCATGGCAGAAGATGCACCCTGCCCTAGATGTCTTGAGATTCCTATTGCTTAATAGACAGAAAGAACAAATATCACAGAAGATCTAGGAAGGAGATGTATGTACAATTGTTTGAAATTATATACTTTGTCTATCATGTTGGTTAATCAATTTATTTATTTTAGTATCTAAAATCACAAATTTCATTTCAGGACTGGAAAAATCCCCTCAGGGTTGATGAGAAGCTCAATGCAGCTTCTTTATGGCCTTTAACAAACAATGATCAAATCGATTTGGTCCGGAGATCAGGATTGCATCCTCTGACCATAGTACCGATGACTCACCACGACCATAGCATATTGTCTATTATTATTGAGAGGTGGCACATAGAGACGAACACCGGGCACTTCAATATAGACCTCTGAGAGATGATGCCTACTCTTGAAGATGCATGAAAAATTCTCTGGTTAAATGGCGTAGCTACAACTTTGAAGAAAGTGGAGAACTACGAGAATTATATAGTCTGCATGATATGACAGCTGCCACCTGATTGTAACTATTCTATTATCCGGCCGACATGGTTGATGAACACTTTTAAGTAGCTACCACATAATTATAACTGTATCACCCATTTACGATACACCTTTGCCGACCTCCTATATCCAATCGGTTGTACAATCTTTTTCTACAAAATGGTACGGTGCCTACAATATATTTACATCTTTTTGAGGATATGGAAGTAATTGGTTAGTATGCATGGGGTGCAGTTGCCCTAGTTTTTTTGTTTCGAGGCTTGTCAAAAGTTGTTCGTCTTGGCCATCAACACCTAAGTGGATCAATCACTGTTTTGCTGGTAATGTTAGTATATTAATGTTTTGATAGTTTTTTTAAAGTTTGATAGATATTGTTTTATTGTAATTCTTATTTGTTTATACATGTATTTCAGTGATGTGCATACGAACATTTCAAATTATTGCGCCCAATTCCCAAAGAAATAAGGACAGGGCAACCTAGATCACTCAAGTGGGCCCCTCCTAGAGAATGTGATAACTCCCACAACTTTGGTCTTGTGGGGCAACAGGAGATTGATAACACGCAGATAAATGATGTTAGTATAGAATAATTATCATTGATTTTGTTTATTTATATTTTAATTAATTTTTTGTGCAGCTTATTTAACTTAAAATATGTAATTTTTTTTTGTCATTGGTCTTATGGACCCCATACGATGATTATCCTGACATATGAAATGAAACTAAAAAGGATAGAGATTATGGGCTTATTGTCTGTCAGATTGCTTTGTATCGCACATACCTCATATGTTGACACATTTGTGAGAGATACATGCCAGATCGTGTGCTCCGGCAGTTTGGACTTCACCAAGTGATACTGACTGATCCCTTACAGGACTTCACCAAGGGTTACCGATTATCCGTTGCAGTGGGAGAGGAGGGAGAAAATGGGGAAGAGGATTGACAACTGGGCATATGAGCTTCGAAGTGAAATTAATATGTAGATGAATAGGTTAGATTATATGTGTCAGGAAAATGAGATATGTTCAATAGAAAGCCGACACAATAATACATTAAGTGGTATAAGCTAAAGACTAGACCCCTAATCTATAATTCATTTAGGAAACATCCCTCTAAATACGCACATCGAGATTATAATGACGAAGATAGAGTGGTAATAATATTTGAGAACCGTTGTTGTTTTATTCATGACATTTAATTTTAGAAGTCTCAATAATCTATTTTCATATGACTTGATACAGCCTAGGGACATCAGCCATGCAACTCAACATATACATGAAGGTTACAATTCAAAAAATTGGGACCTAGTTGGGGATGCATTAGAATTGTTGCAAGTTTATGACCTAAAAACTGCAGTGGATGAGGATGCATCTGAGGAATTGGAGTTGGATGATGAGATGGAAGATAACATACTACCAGTATGGCTCCCTTCTCAACCAGATGATGGGCCCAATAATACACAACTCATCCCTACATCAGTTCAACCAGAGGAGCCTAGATGACAATTATGTCATCGCGTGACAAGACAGGAGAAGAGCAGCTTAAATACAGAATTGCAGTTGCCACAGTAGGGTCAGAAATTGTCAATACGACGAAAGCGTTTATGATGATATTTTATGTTTTTTTGTTGTAAAGAGGCCACTAGTGCATATTGTTGCGTACAAGCTCAATCACTGCATAGAAATTTCATATGTAAACAAATATAAAATACTGCTGAGAAGTTTCAAAATATTTACATATAATGAGGAGGTTGTATTATAGAGGGACATTAGATTGCAATACTTATGCTACAATATAAATACAAATCTAAAACTTATTTATGCAATATTTTAATTAAAAAAATTACAATGGCCAACCCAACTGCATCAAGTAACTATAAAAAAACAATATAATATTTTGATGACATAACTATAAAATAGTGTTGGTGTGTATATTTGATGCTCATGGATTAGGAAATAGCTCTCAGAGACATCATTTAGAGATTAATAAATAGATGAGAGGATAGAAAATGGATGAGAGAGAGAGAGATGAGGCCAAGGAAAATGAGAAAATGTTTAAAGAAATCGTGAAAATAAGGTTTGATAAAGAAATTGTCAAAAAAAGGGCGAAAAATAATTACAGTTATTTTTATACCGTATAATCTATGGAAAGTATTACAATAGTTCGAGTGTCGTATAAATGCACACTACGGTTGTTAAAATACTGTATAAAATGCGCTAAACATTACGGTAGTAAAATTACCATATAAAATGCGCTAAACATTACAGTATTTAAATTACCGTATAAAATGTGCTAAATATTACGGTACTTAAAGTACCGCAATGTTCTTCACGGTAAAAAGACTACCGTGATGGTTATTTTGGTAAAAACAAAAAGCCAAAAATGAGGAAAATGGTGTAGATGAGGTTTATGAAAGTTGGGGTTTTTTCCTTTGTAGTTAGGCTAAAATTAAGGTATATTGTTGATAATTTCTCAAAAAGTTTTTTAGGATTATCTGAAATTTTATTTTTATATCTAATTATAAAAATTTTATAACTCCAAAAATGGTTAAAATCAAGTAGATCTATAAATATATAAAAATCTTAAAAATGGACGGTCTAGATAATGTGTTCTAAGATGAAGTATTTCTGATACTCAAAATATTCTTGCCTTTCATATTCATGCATCTCGATGTCGTGATGATCAATGAAAGAGTTTTTCAACATTAAAACACCTTTTCCGATGGATTTTTGAGGTGCATCTATAATTCTACATTTTAAGGTTGCAACCTTATATAAACTTTTAATAAACTGTAGAAGTGAGGTGCACCTCAAAAGCCCATTGAAAAAGGCTTTTTCATTATTGGAAAATTCTCGAATTGATCATCTTGACCTCGATATATATAGATATGAAAGAAAATTGAATTTCAAGTCCTAAAATTAGTCCATTTTATAACACATCATCTAGACCGTCTATTTTTAAGATTTTCGGGTGCTCATAGATATGCAAGATTTGCACCATTTTCGAAGCTTTCAATTTCATTATAGGGGTGAAAATTAGACATTTAGGCAATGATAAGAGTTTTAGCTGCCGAAATAGATATTTTAATGAGATTTTGAGATGCACCTTGATGTTACACAAAACATCACCTATTTAATGGGGTGAAGTTTCTATAGGACCTAGGCTTTATGAAAGCAAAATAGAGCATCATCTGAAATCCTCATCCGGAAAGGACTTTTGACAATAGGATTCTTCGTGATGATCTAAAATCAATTTCTAACACCGACAATAAATTTTGAAACTCAAAAAAGTGTATAGATCTTGCATATCTATGAACACTTATTTTTAGGGTTTTATGGAAAGTCTAGATAATTTGTTACAATTTACATTATTTTTAAAGGTTAAAATCCTAATTTTTTTAACAACTATAGTGTTCAATTCGAGATAATCGATGTAAAAGTTTTCCAATGCTTAAATTATAATTTTCAATAAGTTTTGAGGTGAGGCTCATTTCGATAAGGCTGCACCCTATCAAACCATTTTCCATAAATTAATTAGTAGACATATAAAAACCTTTCCCTTAATAAAGGGCAACCTTTCATACTTCCCCTAAAATAAGGGGGAGAGAGAAAGAGGGAGAGGAGTGTAGATGGGAGGTGTTAGACAGAGAGAATGGGATTTGTCTTCGACTTAAGAAAAATGGACAGAAAAAACAATTGGAATTTTGGAAACATGTAACACGTGCGGTGGAATTTTTGAAATATTTCTATTTTAATTGCATACAAATGCTCCAATTACTACTACTTTCCAAAATATGTGCAAATTACATGTTCTTTTCCCACGGAATTGATATCACAAGAAGGTGTGTTTTCCCTTTTACAGTTGCTTTTTGGAGTTCACTTTAAAGTAGCTTTTGAAAAAATAAATATATAAATTTAGAGGTTGTAAATAAAATAATAAAAACTAGTTTACAAACAATTAGCGGGGAGATGAATGATTTTTCAGTGACAATAAGTCTACATCAGAATCAACATTGAGTTCATACATCTGTTTTATTTATGGACGACTTATTGTCGAGGCAAATCTAGTTCTCCCTAAATGTCAGGAAATTTTATTTTTGTTCTTTATATCTTTTTTAAAAAAATTTATTTGTCGATTCATGCGGTCAAATCATTATTCTGAACTGACATTTAGAACCGGTTTTTTGAAGGGGGTGATTTCCATCACAAAACTGTATTTTTAAATCTTGGTTTGTATAATGTTATGGCCTAATTAGGGTGAGAACCTTAAATCCTCTCTTAACATGTTCCAAATCTGGGTAAAAGGGGAGAATTACGTTAGGCAGACACTCAATATAAAACTTTGCCGCGTCTTATCATGAATTATGAATTTATGTAGAAGAACATGATTTATGTAGCCGGTCCCAAAAAATTAAGATTGACTTGGATGATGATGATGATGGTGGTGGTTTTTTTCAAACCTAGGTAAAGGGACGAGTTACAGGCATCTGATATAAAATTTTGTCACATCTTAACATGAATTCTGAATCCATGTTGAGAAACATAATTTATATACCGACTCCAAAAAATTAAAATTAATTTGGATGATGATGATGCTAGTAGTTTTTATAATCACACTTTATATTGTTCAACAAAAAAAAATCTCACTCTATAAAAAATTTGATGGCAATCATAAAGCCAATTAATGAGGGACGTGACAAATTTTACTGGTTCCTCTCCAAGTAGGACTAGCAGATGCGCGGTTGCTGAGGACCCTTTTCTTTCTTAAATGCAACATAATAATAATAATAATAATAATAATATAATATTATTCTTATTATCTGGACAGCCTGAAATTGAGGTCATCACCATTATTTCAGCAATGGGTTGGACGGTGAAGAGTAAGTGGGTCCCACCTTTACAATTCAATTGGAATTGTAAATACAATAAAAATTGGACGATAAACCAGTTCAATATTTTGAACTTACTATTATTTTAGGTTCAAGAGGTTATCCCCATAAGATTTGAGGTTACAAAAATCTTATAGCATGGGTTTTATCGTCTTTCATATAAGACTGGCGTGCAGGCGTACGGGCCAAAGAAGAACCCCACTTGGACCCGACCAGACCCGATAAGGTCCATGATAGTTGGGCCCCAACCCAACCCAACCTCACCCAACCCATCCCATCCCATCAGGTTAATATTTGGTTCCACACTTGGACCTAGGTCAGGTTGACCTATCAATTAACATGTCCCCCCGACACATTGCCACACCAACCATGAAGTATTGGAATCAAGTCCAATGCTTACGGTTTCTTGTTTTTTCGTTTTTTTTTTTTTTTTTTCAAATGGTTTTTTTGAAAAAGTTTATATGAGGGTTAGGCCCTAAATAATTAAATTAAAGAGCACCTCAAAAATTCACTAGAAGAGGTTGCTTCAATGCTAAAAAATCCTCAAATCTATCATCTCGACCTCAAGATGTATGGACCTGATTAAAAGGAATCAAGTCTTGAAAATAATGCATCTTGTAATACATTTGTTGGACCGTCAATTTTAAAGATTTTCAAGTGTTTATATATCTGTTCAATCTAAATTATTTTTAAATCTTTAAATTTTATAATTAGAACTGAAAATAAATTCTCAAGTCATCACAAAGATTTCCAATATGGAAACGTCTTTCGATACTATTTGAAGGTAAATTTTATTTTGATTTTTTAAAGCCTCAGCCTTATACAAACTGCATCATTTTTTATTTTTTTTCCTTGATGTGACAATAGAATTGGCGTCCATGGTAAACACAAAAACACAAGAGAGAGAAAACACTAGTGAAAGAGAGAGAGAGAGGAGTGCTCAATCCCAATGGAAGTTTGCCCATTACGGTAAGGAACCAGAGAGAGAGCTCAATCCCAATGAAAGTTTGCCCATTACGGCAAGGAACCAAGCATCACTCTAATACAATAATTTCGATAAACAACCTATACTTGGACATCAATTTTGTATATAACGGGAAAAATACAAAAAAAAGAAAGATAAACAAATTGTCGAGGATGGTTTCCCCATCGAATATTTTTTTAGCTTTTTGACCTTAAACTGTTTCGATTAGTCAAATGTAGGAAATGGGGAATTACAAATCCAATAATTTGAATAAAATTTTGGATTACATGGTAACAAAGTATAAAATTGAATTTGATGCACACTTTTGCAGGCCAGCCAAGGCGATATTTTAAACTTAAAACCAAATTACATGCCGAGATTAACGACTAACAATGATTAATTTTCGAAAAATGCTTACTTTAAAGATTTAAGCTCATGCATACCACAAACTAAACGAATTTGAGATTTATGATTTGAAAACTGAATCCTTATCGAACCCAACTCAGCAGGGGGTTCGGGCTTGGGTTTGATTGGTTGGTTGTTGATGATTGCAATACAATGTTCTAAGTTCAATTCCTACGATAATTGAAGGCCCCTCTCCCCCAAACAAAAAAAGAAAACAAAAAACTCGATCTCGAAACCAGTGGTATGATAATGGTCAATTTTTTAGATGATCCAATGCATCCTCTTGAACTTTCCTATACATATTAGGTGAGACATTTGTCTCCCAAATCTGCAATAAAAATCGTGCATTTCGCCAAATTTACGTTCATGGTCACCATACACATGATTTTCACCTTTTTCTTTGAAAAGGTTGGCATATAGCCTAGGCTCTATGAAAAACATTAAACCTGCACCTCGAATCTCACCGGAAATTACTCTTCCAACATCATAAAACCCTCAAAGTGATCATCTTTACCTTGACAATCACAAATTTCAATCCTTAAAATGGAGCATTTTATATAAATTATCTAGACTACTCATTCAGGTGTCCATAGATATGCTATGTAGGCACCATTTTTTGGGGCTCCGAAATTCTCAATACATAATTAAAATATATTTTCAAAAGAAAAAATATTTTTCAATTCAATTTGGAGATGCTACCACCACAATCCTCACACCGTAATGACCACGTTATGGTTTCTATTCCCACTGATACCACCTCACTAACGCCTTAAAAAAAACGAACTCCTAAACTATTTTAAAAAATGGCTAGGGGTCTATCTTCCTCACTGAATTACTCAACAAAAATTAATAAAAAAACTAACTCCTATGCTATTTGAGAAAACTTACTAACGTCTTCAAAAAAACTAACTCCAAGACTATTTGAAAAAATGGGTAGAGGTTGTCTTCCTCACTGAATACTAAAAAAAAAATAGTAAAAAGGCATGTCTTCCCCACTGAAGCATGTCTTCCCCACTGAATTGCTCAAAAAAATAATAATAAGGGCGATCCGTTATGGCTAACATTTATGTTCCACTTTTAACACACTTGTTTTCAAGTTTTACAAGATTTTGACATTTGCTTACCGTATCATTTTCTAAAACAAATAGATCCCACTTTCTGATTAAAAAATACAGATAGTTTCTGTCGCTGCAAGTTAAAACTAACCATTGTTTATTGAAATTTTTTATCTTAAACTTGTTTCCCTATGTTTATGATCGAGTTCCACAACATATCCAGCCAAGGAGCAAATCAGGTTGGCCTTGATGTTCTTCAAAATTTTCTTAAGTTGTATAGCACCAAAAAATCCTGTAAAAGTGTTTCAGTGGGTTTAGTTTCTCGTCATATTAATATTAATATCAATATCAATGGCATATAATATGGAATTCTCCTATGGAGGTGATTTTGGATATCACCATTATCCGACAAAGAAGTTCAATAGAGATCCAAGTGGATATTTCATACAAAAAACAAACAAAGATTCATACCAATCAATGCATGTCTCACTCATACCTCATCTGAAAAACCTCATGAAACAAACTCATGGGCACCTTCAAAAAGAGGGGGCAGCAATTTTAGTGCCCTGATTTGGGTTTGAGACTCAAAAACGGGGGGTCGCTAATCGACACCATGCCCTTATTAAAATTGAAGGAGGGCAAAAAAGCCCAAAATTATAATAATATTGATCAGGTCGGCGTCGGCATCGGTGTCGGTCCACATGCACCGGACGCAGACTTGAATAGTGTTCGGGTCTAATAGTTGGACCTGGACCCAACCCGCCAGGTCTAATTCTTGAACCTATACTTGGACTCGGGTTGGGGCCCGGGTCGAGTCTGGGTCCATTGCCACCCCTAATTTTAGATCCAAAATCCATTCTACTGTATATTATAGAAGATGGAAGCACCCAAATAAAGTGCAGTTGCTAATGCGCATAAACCTTTCTCATACGTAAATCACCATTGCAACTGTGACTAAATTTGGATTGATAAGAACCCAAAATTCAAATAAGAAATGAGCATGAATTAGTCCATATATACAAAAACAATGGTTTCATACGGGCTGGACTGCATTTGTATAATATGTGGTCCAGAGGTATAAAGCATCCATCGTAAAGATGGATGAAAATAGGTGATCTATCTAAAAACAATTGTAACTAACAGTTCAAATGTTTTTTTAATATAATTATTATTTTTAATTTTTAAATTTATTTTTTTTATTCTTATTCATGATCTGCATATTGAATTTTATATATTATCGAAGAATTAAGATTAAATTATATTTAAAAAATATATTTATTACCAAACCCGTAATATGGTACATGTGGAGGTTTGGCCGCATGCTTGTGTCAACCCTATATAGAGGTGGTGTTTATTTGAGATTGTCAAATCACTTAAATTGTATTATTGAAATTCTCAAATCACTTCAAAAGGAAAAAAAATCATTGGGGAGACAAATTGACTAACTTATGGGTAAAACAATCATTTTCATGAATTTCTTTTACTCAAGGGCTTCCTTACCTATTCTGTTAAAAAATCTCAAAACGCTATGAACGGCGAATAAGCAAGGTCGGTTATGTTGCAAGAGGTCAAATAGTTAAAAGGGATGGTATAATGTGTGACTATTTATCTTTGCTACAAGGAGATTATATTTATATGTAATCATTAGAGATGTCAAATTGGATGGCTTAAGATGTGTCAAGAAGTTTAATAAAAAAATTTGAATTTTGAATCGAAACAATGGCACTCTTACAACCATCCAATTTGAGATCTGATGGACAAGAGCGTTTGTAATCTTTTTGTACCAAAAATGAATGGTCTCTTTATGTACTTTTTCTAATCAAAATACCTCTACTTCTAACTTTCAAATCTGGAACAAGGGGATTTGAATTAAAAAAACATACAAGATTTAGACTTTGGCATAAAAAAGCGTCGCTTCATCATTTGGTTTGGCTACTTGAGTTGACCCGATGGAGCAAATACACTTGTTTTTCCCAGGTTCCAAACTCAAAAATAATATATTTAAGCGGAAAATGTTTTGATAGGGCTGCAACTCTATCAAAATAAATAAAGACTCACCTCAAAACTCACTGAGAATAATGGTTATAGTGTCCAAAACCTTCACATCAATAGTCTTGGTCTTGATCATTATGGTTGTGAAAAAAATTATGATTTCAAACCCTAAAAATAGTATATATCATAATACATTATCTAGATTCTAGACTGTACATTTCACCTTAAAAATAAGTGTTCACGTATCTGTAAAATCTGTCCCATTTTTTGAGCTTCAAATTTCATAGTCGATGTAGGAAATTAAATTTAGAGCCATCATAGAGATATATGATGCCTAAAGTTCTTTCTGAACGATGATTCAAGGTGAGGCTTTACTTTGTTTGCATAAAGCCTAGGCCTTACATAAACTCCATCATTTAAGCATAAAAACATGTGTTTTGGTTTGAAACTCTAAACATAAAAAGAGCATCTACATCATTTAGCTTGAACAACTTAAGTTGAAAAAATTACCAAAATAAATCTACTTATTCAAGATCCCAAATCCCAAATGGATATTCTAGATATTTATTAACTAAACAATTTGTAAAGTACTTGAATAAAATGAATTTTTCTAAGGAAAGTTGTTTCATGCCGTTGGGACCACATTTCTATATTTGCGATTCCCGAGATATAAAACATCAATCTTAAATAATTGAAACTAACGGTCCAAATATTTTTTTCATAAAATTATTATTTTTAATTTTTAAATTTTATTTATTTTTTCATATCCATGATGTCGATGTTAGAGATTACATGCCCTTAAAAATTAGGTCAAAAAATCCATCTCAAAACATATTTTCAAGAGGGGACTCATTTCTACATGAACCGTATCCTTTTCTAAAAAGTAACCATCATTAATGAATTAGTGAGTTTGGGCACCATCCCACTTTCTCAAATGAATTACAAATTTTGATGATAGTTTCTCTTAACCATTTTCACCTAAGCAGAAGTCAAGGGGGAATTAAAAGAAATTTTAGGGCAAGGGGTATTTTGGTAAATTAGTAGTTTGGCTTCACATTTGATGGAGTTGTTGTTATACTTAGCAAGTCATGTCAGGGGAGCTTTCAGTACCCTCCACGGCCAATCAATATCACCGTAGAATTGGCATCTCCAAATTTATTATCAATTTTTCAACTATTTCTGCGATTCATATTTATTGCGAAGTATTTGATTAGCGATATAGTACATCATAGTATCATACATTTGAGGAGAAACTTGGAAAGGTGCATATTTGCTATGAGTGCAAATAATTTTACGAAATTAGTTTTATGTGAAAAAAAATTCCTAATGTAATTAGGTGCGGGAGTTATTACTGTCTGCACTTTTTTTCCACATCAATTGGGTTAATTGGCATGAAAAAACTCTCACATGTAATTATACCGGGGAGTTCTTTCATGCGAAAATATTTATACAGAAATATTTTTACGTACACCAAATATGCAGAAGTTAAAAAGTGACAATTTGGGTTTTTTGACCTCAGAATTCTTGCAAGAGTGGAAAATAATGCTTCAAAATCTGGATTAGTGGGGCCTCATCATCCACCCTACATATCTGTGTTGGAGGGTCTGTCTGAAGTAGTCTAGTTATATGTCGTGAAAAAAATATAAGAAACAAAACATAAAAATTTTAAAACAAGAGTTTATGGTGGGGGATTTGGGAAAGCATAAGATAACTTGAAAAAATATATAGATAAAATATGGAGTTCTAGGAGGAACTCAGCTCGTAGTAATGCCTTTTCAAAATTAGTTGGATCCCAACCAATTCTTGATCCGGATTGATGGGTTTTAAAACACTGATAAAAAATTCAATGTTATTAAAGGGGAATCTACCAATATTGAATCCCTCCATTTTAGAGTCAAAACTTGTTATATTTAACAAAATATTTTAAAAATTTGAAAAAAGGAGAATCTGGCAATTATGGGCTTCTCTGCCTAGAATTATAGGCATATACTGTTAGACTCGGGCCTCGAGTCTAAATGGGCAATGTTTGAATTGATGTAGAAAACCATTTAGAATTTGAGAATTTCCTTCTAGGAGTACACAAGCTTCATAGGATTGTTCATATTAGAAGGGAAAAACAAGGATGGCCACGATTTAATGTAGCATTTTAATAAAAAAATAATTCTTAAATAATGTGTTTTTGCACACCTAGGTGTGCTTAAAAATAATTCTTAATAAAAAATAATTCTTAAAAACAAGTATGTAAAGGTGTTTTTGCACACCTAAGTGTACTTAAATATAAAAAATAATTTTTAAATAATAAATTGATCAAAATATCTTTAAATATGTTCAAAGATATTCTCATTACTTGAATTTTTAAAATTAATTTATATATTCATACTAATCTGGAAAAAACATTTCATCCATTTTCTTTCTTTTCAATCTTATACCTTTCCTCTCCAAAATAATGAGATGCCAATTTGCTAATATTTGGTAAATTCAGCAACTAGTACACGGTATTTGCACTCAAAATATTAAAAAGAAAAATATACAATGCGACCATTTATTTTTGATACAATGTGATCATAATGAATCTGACCATTGGATGTAAAATTAAGTTATATTTTTTCCAATTGACCAAGCTCAAACTTCAAAAGTAATTTTTTCAAATTCTGTGACATACTAAGCTATCGGAGATTTCACATCACATGCTTGTATGTAATTGTAACCTCCTTGTCTCAACGGTAAATAGTTATATTGTATACAATCCCATATGCAATTGTAACCTCCTTGTCTCAACGGTAAATAGTTATATTGTATACAATCCCATAGCAAAATTGCTAAAAACAAGAATAGGAATTTAGCAATGAAAATGGTGAAAATAAAAACAAAAACTTAAATTCTTAACCCATGAAAAGAAAGCATGCGGTAATAAGTATCTAAAAGGTAAATTCATTAAATGAATGGTGATAAAGATGGAAGGGACCTACAACTCCACTGTCCATTCAATACCCTTCGACTCCACGGTGATGACACTCACAACATTAATTCCGGTTACAGGGAATATTGTACAGTTTCCCAAAAAAGAGAAAACCTTGACAGAACACCGAATCGCAGGGAGATAAACTCGAGCCAAAGTAGCATTTTTCGAGACAGAGAGAGTTGGAAAAAAAAAAAAAAGAGAGCATATTGAGCAGCAAATTATGGAAAAATAAAAGAAAATAATAATTGAGGTGAGTGCATTGTGAATTAAAGAGAGAGAGATTCAAATGAGGTTTTAAAAAAAGTTGACTCGGATTTCGAGTTAACTTGGGTCGGATAGGCACGTGTACAAACGTAAAAAAATACATACATTATATATATATATATCGAGAGAGAGAGAGAAGAGAGAGAGAGAAAAACACTACGTAATACTTATAGACGAAAATAAGCAGTGATTTCGCCTATTTTTATCACCGTCTAAAGTTCATCGCACGGTCACGATTACTTAGTAGTGTTTCATTTTTCATTTTTTTTTTACAAATCGGAATGATCTGAAATTTGGAGTGTGTATTCATCAAAAATAGTGGAATATTTTAAAACTAAAAAAAAAATATTTTATATGAAAAACATTAACCAAAATACCCCCAAAGAGTTTTAGAGGTATTTTGGTCAATCTAGTTTTCATGGATATTTTTTTTATATATTTTTATTAGATGCGCCTCAGTAAGATATACATACCCTCCAAATTTTAGGTCATTCTGATTTGTAAATAATAATAATAATAACAAAATACTATTAGATAATCGTGACCGCGTGATGAAATATAAACGGTGATGAGGATAAACGAAATTACTATTCATTTTCGCCTATAGACGTTGAAAAGACTTTATAGACGGTGATGAGGATAAGCGAAATTACTATTAATTTTCGCCTATAGACGTTGGAAAGACTTTATATATATATATATATATATATATATATATATATAAAAGATCGTCTACAAAGAGACTATTTACCTTTTGTATAATGAGGTAACAATCGTTCTTGTCTCTTAAATTTTAAAATGGGAGGTTGTTAGAGTGTCATTGATTAGACATAAATATATTTGTATCTAATTTTGGGTGTAGTTTGTATAAAGTAGTAACTATAAACAATCAAATTAAAGTGCACTTCCAAATTTTATCATAAATATAATTTTGGTGTAAAAAATTATTAAAAATTATTGATAATCTATTTTCATATGCAATTATAAAATCGTAAACTCCAAAATAGGTTCAAATCAAGTAGATCTATAAACATTTGAAAATCTAGAAAATGGATGGTCTTGATAATGTGTTGCTAGATAAACTATTTTTAAGATTCAATTTTTACTTTCTTTTCATATTCATACATATGGATGTCGAGATAATCAATTAGAGGGTCTTTCAACATCAAAAACAAATTTTTATGATGGATTTTTGAGGTGCACCTTAATTCTACATTTTAGTTTTTTTTTTTTTTTTTTTTTTTGGGCTTTTCTAATTTGCTTCTAGTTATAACTTATAAATCAATTTTTGGACTTTTAATGTTGTTTATAGCTTATTTTTGTTTTTACTTTTTTATTGTTAACACTTTTTTAAAAAAATTAATTTTTAATTCTTTTTGGACTAATATCGCAGGTGAGTCCTCTTGGAGTCGCCCCAAATTACTCAAAGGGCCGAGTCCCTAGCCTAAACCACGTTTTAACTCGTTGGATTAGAGATTATTTAGGGGGAGAGATAGAGGAGCTCAAATGAATGTATACAACAGAAAAGTCAAGTATAACATTTAACAGGAACTTAGGCTTATAATAAGCGATAATCAAGAATTAGGACTCGGGCTTAATGTTCCCAATTGCAATGCTAGGTCTCAGGTTCAAATCCTAACATTTAATTGTCCAAAAGAAAAAATTATTTACTTAAATATATTAATCTCTACCTTCAACATAAAAAATGGATGGTGACTAAGGCCACATCCACCATAAAGCAGTGGTTCATACTGCCGTGTGCTCTCCCTCCTGCTGGGACTAAAATATAAATTTGATTAAAATATGGAAATTAATTAAATGGATAATTTCGTAGTGATATGTAGAAAAAAAAAAAGAGAAAGATTTGATAGGTTCAGTTCGTATGGGACTAGTTCAATCATTCTCCTCTAGGCTAAAGAAACTTCCATCGTATTTATTTGAAGGAAAAAGTTTATATAAAGGTGCAACCTTAGAATGCAGGCGCACACAGATTTGGTTGGTCAGCCACTCACCTATTATCATGCGGTCCCTTGTCTATCAATGTCTATTCTAAGATGGATATCAAAATATATTACATCCATTAAAAGTTAAAATGAATAGTGAAGAAAGGAAAGCAAAAAATAACATTTATTTTTTTTGAAAAAAAAAATCAAATTTACATAATTGTCATGGTTTAGATTATCGAACTCTTAAATTTTGGATTGAAAATATATCTTTGACATACTTTTTGTAGGGAGACCACACAAAAATACTGTGAGTTGGCTAACTCGCCAAATACTTTTTCAATGTGGAATTAAGGTGCACCTAGAAAATCCATTGTAAAAGGCTTTTTTTGAAAATGGAAAACCCTCTAATTGAACATCTTGATATCGGGATGCATAAATATGAAAAAAAAAAAAGAACTTCGGGTCACAAAAATAGTGCATCTTGCAACATATTATTTGGACCATCTATTTTCAATATTTTCATGTGTTTAAAGATCTACTGGATTTGCATGCACTTAAAAAAACAAAATGTCTCATTTCCATTATTACAAATATTACTATATTATGCACTTAAAAAAACATAATTAAAAAAATCGAGCAAAAAAAAAATCAAGCAAAAGATCGAACGACATTATCATGCACTAATTTAAAGGAAGAATCGATTTCATTAAAAAAATAATTTTATCAAAAGGAATAATTTTACTAAGCAAAATAAAAAAACACGTCTCATATTCATCAAAAAAATTAATTTTATTAAAGAAATCATAATTTTATTAGAAAAATAATTTTACTAAGCAAAATAAAAAACAATTCCCATATTCATCAAAAAAACATAATTTTGTTAAGTAAAATATTTTTTTTTTAGAAAAATTGATTTCTCAAAACTCCTAAAATCGAGCAACATTTCAAGTAAGAAACAACCCTCAATGTTTGGATAATCGAACAAATCAACATACATGCATTGTAAAGGCTCCGATCATCTTTCAAACGCACCAGATCTCATCAAAAAATATTTTTTATTTTTAATTTAATTGAAAAATGGAAAAAATTCAAATCTACGAAATTTTCATGATATCGTGCAACAAAAAATTTCGTATAAAAAAAATCAATCATAAATAGACATACCTATTTTATTTGAGAGATTAAGCCTTGATGATCAAAATCCACAACTGAATTTGATAAAAAACGACCAATAAATTGATCAAAAATTTGTGTTTTTGGATCGAAAGCAGGTTCTTTGAGCAATAGCCTTTTGGGTGAAAATCAAGGAATAATCTTTGGTTTTTTGAACAAATTGAAACATGAATCTGATAAATAATTTGACTATTTATCAAACCCCCCAAAGTTCTTCAAGAATCATTAGGTATTGAAGAGATTATTGAAAGAATGTTGGAAATTTTCAAAAACCTAAAAAATCTGCCATCTTAACCCAAAAAAATATTTCTTTTTCGATGTTTCAATCCAAATTTCTTATTTTTCAGATTCTAGATGATGATTTACAGTAATAAATCATAAAAAAAAAGACAAAATATGGCACAAAACGAATAAAAAAAAAGTGAAATTTTGGATTCACGTATATATGCTACATATAACGGCCCCTATTTTAAAATAACAGCCATAACGGGTACATTACCGTTATTTAATAGAAAGCGTATGTTATATCGTCTAACCAGGATGGTTAGCAGAAAACCATACGGTTTGACAAAAATATACCGGTTCAACCCCTAACTGGCCGGTTTTGGGCAGAAAAGTTTACGGGGGTGTACCTTAGGCTACTAGACACCTAAAACCGGCTTTAACCGGACTCAGAACCCTAACGGTTCTGATCTAACCAGCCGGTTCCGATTTTGGTTCTAACCGGTATGTTTTTCTAACACAGGATAGAGCATATCTATAAACATTTGAAAATCTAAAAAATAAATGATCCAGATCACTTATTATAAGATACATTATCTTTCGAAATTCTACTTTTTTTCATATCCACACATATAGAGGTCCAAATGGATACATTGGAGCATAACGTCCAAAAATTTTGAGGTGCACCTTTGGCCATATTAGAAACATAAAATAGATAAAAAAAAGTGGATAAAAATTTAGTTAAATAAAAGAAAAAATAATAATAATCAAAACAAGTTTTGACTATGATTTGACTGGGCTTGGGTTTATTGTTGGGGAGTGCCATTTATGTCGGCTGGCGTTTCCGTGGTACGCAGATATCATATTGTAGCAACAAAATAAGCAGGCCACCCCCAATCAATGCGCACAACCATCCAAATCCAGAAACCACTTTCTCTTTCTCTCTAAATTCTAAAATGACGGAAATGACCATACACGTTCAATACCCCATTCTAATAGGCCTCGAAATGTTGGAGGGCCCATGCTTTTAGTGTGAGAAATACATTTCAACGTGTTTGGTATGCCAAACTTATGAGTTCCGTAAATAAATGGTTTTCTCTTTTCTGGATATTTCCTCTTTTTAGTTTTTTGAAACGATGGGTAGTGGAATTTTCTTCCTATTTTAGAAGTAAAAGGACCTCTTATGTTAATGATTGAAAAATAAAAAATAAAGGCCCATATACCTTGTTTGATGCGGCTTATTAGCCATGATAGTCACCGTAGAAGGTTGACTTAAAAAAAAAAGGAAAATAGTTTTTAAAAAAATCATGATAGAAGGTTCACTAGGATTAGTATTACTTTTCTAGAAAGGATCCCCTATATACCATAACATTGTGATGAACCAAAAGTATAGTTACCACTAATGGCTCACATGATGTCTTGGCAGTTCTCGTCCAAAGCTGAACAAAAAGTTGATTAGGATCAATCTTTTAGTGGTTTTAGCTGGTCAGATGGGCTAGTTTCGATATGTTAGACCAATTAAACAACAAATTTTTTGTTTTTTTTTTTTTTCTTTTTTTATGTTTTTTACTTTTTACTTTTTGAAATGCAATTTAACCAGCAATCAAACTCATTTTGAGTAGACAAGACCTTGCATTGGTTTGGTGGCCAATCTGATTCTTCAAACACTTACTAAGAAAAACACATGTATCCTTTTCAAAATAAAAATAAAGCAAAGAGCATGGATTATATATGACAATATACTACAGGATTGTCTACAAAGAGACAATTTATCTATATGGAGGTCAAAATCATTCCCACTCATTAGATGTTAAAATTGGAAGACTTGAGGTAAGTCACAAAGTTGGAGATTTTATTTTATTTGGAACTTTGTATCTATTAAATGACACTCTTACAACCACCCGTTTTAAAATGTACGACGGATAGCATGCGACCAGCCCGCATGTTGTAGAAATGTAGGGTAGACAATAAATATATATTTTAAATATAATTTGATCCTAATTTTTAGAAAATATATAATCTTTAACATGGAGATCATGAATATGAAAAACAAAACAAATTTTCAAAACTAGAAATAATAAATATTTAAAAAAAACATTTGGATCGTTAGTTACAATGTTTTTAGATGACCACCTATTTGCATCTATCTTTAAGATGTATACTTTATACCTTTGGACCGCATATTATAGAAATGAGGTCCATCCCGCATGAAACAATTGTTCTTCGAAAATTTAAGGCACAAGAATGATCGTGACATCCATATACAAAACATAAATTCTCTTTGCAAACTATCCCATCTATTGTATCTATTAATGAAGCAAAATGTATAGATTCTACAAGACAATGCTAATTTTAACTCTCTCTACACATTGTAATATATATACATATTGTTTGATAATTTAGTGGGGATAACGAGCCTCTACCTATTTTTTAAAATAAATTAATTATTTTTTAATTCGTTAGGTGAAAATAAGAGCTTAGATCTTAGCTAGAGCTTAAGTGGTACTACTACAAAGATTCTCCAAACACCATTCTCAGACAGGGTAGTATTTGCCCTAAGATATTTGGAGAATGTACATGGACATGGAGTCCCGTATCAGCATCAACGTCGACATGAGTATTAGAAGCCACGAGCTTAGTTTAATGTAGGGGATGTAGGATGGTGAGTGAGTTATGTGCTTTCATAGCAATATTTTAAAGAAAAAGGTTAGTAATAAGTGTTTAGATTAGGGAAATTTACCGATAAGATTTCATATTTTACAATTATGTCTATTTTTTTAATAATATAGAGAGTTTTTAAATTTTATCTCATTTTCTATATGTTAGATTATGTTCAAATTTAGTATGTTCATACTTTTCACTATTATATACCAATAGAACACATTTTAAAAATTAAAATAAATAAAATTATTAAGGTACCCCTAAATAGTATGGGAGTAGTTTGGTAATTTTTTTTATTTTAAATTGTATTTTAATATTCTCATAGATAAATATTAGGGAGAAGTATAAACATATCAAATTTGATTTTAATTCAACTTATAAAAAAAAAAAAGGTAATAAACTTAAAGGTGAATTGTTTCATGCGTTAGGGGACACATTTCTACATGTTCGTCCCCTTAAACATTCCGCATCCATCTTAAAGATGGATGTAAAAAAATGGTGGTCTCACGTAGACTGAAAATGAACAGTATTAATAGAACATCACAAAAATAATTTTTATTTTTTATTTTTAAAAGTTTTTTTTTAAAATTTATTTTTAGAAGTTAACTTTTTATTTTTATAAATTTAATGATAAACTTACCGCACTAAGCCGAAACCTAGGACAGGACGCCTTACCTTAGTCAGACTCGCCTTACCTTAGTCAGACTTCAATAATGGATGAGGTGTCACCAAATTGTAATTAAGCTCCAATAGTGTAAATTGAGTTTGTTTAGATTAAAGCTTAATGGATTTCAGGTGTCACTAACTCTTAAAAAGGTATCAATACACTTGATTGGATTCATTTAATTATTGCCAAGGCAATATTAATAATAAATTTAATATTTATTAATGATTTTCTATAAAACTTGCACAAAACAGTGCAAAAGATCCATGCCCAAACCGTGTAGCCGAATTGAATGCTGAGTGTTAATCGTGATCATCATCTAATCTTTATCTCAATTATTTGAAGTTTGATATATGAATTATATTCCGTCATTCTACTCTATTAAATGTCGTACCCTCACTCTAGGTCAATTATATCTTTTTTCATTGCTTCCGTACATGCCCTTATCGGTTTTCCCTCTACCCTTTTAGAGCGTTTCATTCATATACTTTCAAAGACTTAAAAGTACTTTTGAGTGGCTCACAAATGCACCTCAAAAATGTTAAAAACCCTTATAAGTATACTCATTTACCCTTATAAGTATACTGAAAATGAGCTCTTGCCCTAGGAAAGAACCTGGGTTTAATTGGTTAGCGTTCGATGAGTTGCAACACTATATTCTAGGCTTAATTCTTACCGACGGTTGGGTCCCCCTCTCCGTTGACTCACCAAAAAAAAAAAGAAAAAAAAAAAAAAGAGAGCTCTTGACATGGTTGATTGGCCTACTCGATGTGTTGTACGGGCCTTGGGTGTTATATTGGGCTGGGGCTTTTATATGGGCTTTGAGAGAGTGTTTTCTTGTGGCCAGGGCTTTTATATGGGCTTTGAGAGGGAGTGTTTTCTTGGGGTGGGGCTTTTATATGGGCTTTGAGAGTGGGGTTGGACTTTTAAGAGAGTTGCTTGGTACCGAGATACGTCAACATGATGAATCAAAATCTCAGAAGAAAGCTGCGGAGAAACGAAGGATGGTTAGTATTAATTATTGTCGTCGAGGGAGCTCCAAGTAAAGGATGGAAAAATCATAGAGGTTTCATCATATTCAAAGGGAAAGTCTAGAGAAGTTTATTGACTTCTTGAACCCAACAGTACTAAAAATGAACCTATTTGTCTCTTTGAGAGAAAGGCAACTCATTTTATTGATCAATGCATTTACATCTTACTAAGTTTTTCAGAAGGCAAGGCAGAATACATGAGCTCTCTCTCTCTCTCTCTCTCTCTCTCTCTCTCTAGCAATGCTTGTGAGCAGACAAAGAGATTCTCTTGTTAACTTGATGCACATGGAATTTCATACAGGTTATAAATTAAGCTTTAATCTAATTTCTCTATCACTATGAGTGCCTGAACCCAAACAATGAGATTCTTTTATAGCAGAAAGTTGTTTTGAAACTAGATGCACATGGCAGTTAAATTTAACCTTTATTTCTCTCTCTCTTGAGTGCGTGCGTGCGTGCGTGCGTGCGTGCGTGCGTGTAGCACACACAACACAAGGAGGTTGTTATGATTTATTCAGGTTGTCTATGATTCACGGAGCATCGAAACATGTTGAAACCTAAGGAGCACATCATATTACCCAAAAGCAGCACCAACCTTCTTTTCTCCTTTTTCCCTTTATCTTTTCCCCCTTTTCTTTTCTTTTCATTTTTTTTTTTTTTACTTTTAAGCCTCCTTTGAAGCCCTCTCCTCATTCACTGACTAACTACGCAAAGTTGGAAAAACCCCAAAACTCCCAAACAAGCCACCCTTCCTCACTCACTAACCATGCAACAAAATAAAATAAAATAAAAAAGTTTCTATAAAGCCTAGGGTTTGTGAAAACCAAATAAATTCTCACCTCAAATCCTCTCCAAAAAGCACTATGCGCCATATGATGGTGTACTAAAATCAATTTTCAGTAAAATTTGAAACTCAAAAAATATACCATCTATTTTGTAGATAAGATCCATGAGCATTTATGTTTAGTGCTAAATGAACTGTCTAGATTATTTTTTACAATATGCACTATTTTTTAAGCTTGAAATCCTAAAATTTTTGTACAAGATTGATCATTGCTTGAATTACAATTTTTGATGAGTTATGAACCGAGGCTTTACTTGCATTAATAGGCCCAGCCTTATCAAACCATTACAAGCCCACACTCTCTCTCTCTCTCTTTCTGAAATACTAAACCACTCATTCTCTAAACACCAAACCTCTTTCTCTCTCTAAAACACCACGCCACTCTCTCTCAAAACGGAACCACCCTCTCTCTCTCTCTCTAAAAAACGAAGCCTCTCCCCCTCTCTGTTTGGTCAGTTTTTTCGAAAGAAGCAAAAGCTTTGGGTCGTATAATAATATATCACACTCGTAAAGAGCCGGATTTCATCTCACCCCATGGGTGGGGAACCTCTCGACCTGCTAAAAAGAGACAGAAAAAGGAGACCTGCACCCTCAAATGCAATAACTATTCTCTCTCCTCCCCCCAAAAAGAAACAATAAACAAAAGGATGAACTTTAAAAATAAGAGAGAGAGAGAGAGAAAGAGGAACAGATCTTCATACTCTTTAGTCACACTCGATGAGTGATAAGAACCCAAGAGTTGATGAGTGAGAAAGTAAAACCCCAAACACTTGAAACACTAAGAATACCTCCCTATAAAAATGAGGGCCAATTGTTTTTATACAAATGATTCTCAACATAAAAATTTGTTGGGTTTCTTATTTCCCATCATTTCTATTGGAGACCAGGGCAAGAATGGCGTTAGAGAGATTATTCACAGATGAAACGAGGCCCGAAAACCCCTGTCTATTCATCTCGGTTCTTCTCTCCTCCATTTGAAGCTTCTTCTCTTCTATCTCTATAATGTCTCTGTGTCTTTTCTCTCTCTTCTCTTCACATGTGAGCATAGTTTGTGCAAGCATTGATGCACTTCTCACCACGCTTGGCCCCAAGTTCTTGAGCTTCCTCCTCTTGGCCTCTGAATCAGTTTTCTCAGTGTGATCTGAATCTGAACTCTCATAGATATCACCTGTAACACCGTGAAAGATAAGACATTTCAGATGATATTTAGAGAGAGAAACCATGAAAGATAAGACATTTCAGATGATATTTAGAAAGAGAAACCATGAAGGATAAGACATTTCAGATGATATTTAACCATGAATGATAAGACATTTCAGGTGTTATTTAGAGAGAGAAAATGACAATATCTACAACAGTTTATTTGTGGGGTTGAGGGATATAGCTTTTTATGTGAAGTTTAGAGAGAGAGAGAGGGGGATCGAAATCTATGCAAGAGTTAACGTGGAGGCACCTAAACTTGGGTGGTGTGAGGTTTGAGATTGGCCACGAAGTCCAGTGAGAGAAAGCCCAACTTTGAAGGTTGCAAGGTCACAGAGATCCATTAATGGTTTCGGTTCGAATTGCAAATCAATAAAGCGAAGTTTTTAGTGAAAGAGAGAGAGGGACACTGTTTGATTTTGATATATCATTGATACATTGAAGATAACTCACAAAAACAAAAGGAGATCAAATCAATACACCAAAGTGGAAAGGGAAATAACAAAAAACAACAGAAGCAAAAGCATTACGGAGAAAATGAAACCTTGATAGAAGGCACTTCAACAAAACTGATAACATCAATTGTCACATATGAAGTGATCACTTTTTTTATATATACATATATCTTGATGTGAAAATTATAAATATAAAGTGATATTTTTTCTTATGAAATGAAAAATTGAAGTCATTTTTGTAACTGAGCTAGGGATAAATGTCAAATGATTTTCAAATCATCATGCCACCCTTATATTAATAATAACAAAACCCATAAAGAACCCAAATAAATCTAAAATGAACAAATAAACAAAGGGAAAACAAACAACAATAACAAAATCCATAAAGAACGCAAATAAATCTAAGTCTAAGAAGCTTCAATTCCTTATTGCACACTCCAAATCAAGGATAAACAAGCAAACAAACAAAGAAATCAAAAATAGCATCCAAACGATCCATGTCTCAATCCCCAAACCCCAAAAATCCATGGTAGAAAACAAACCAATTAACCAATAAACAAATAATAAAAATCAAAATTCTCAAACCCCAAAAATCCACCATAGAAAGCAACGAAACGGTCAAATAAATAATCACAATAACTGCACAAAACCAAGATAATTGAATCAAGAAACAAGAGAATAAGTGCCTGAAAATGGTTGTGAAGGTGGTGGTGGTGGTGGAGGAGCAGGAGGAGGAGGTGGTGGTGGAAGTTGCTGCTGAATAGGAGGCAATGCCCTTTGAACATTGGGATTACACCTCTTATTCACCACTTCATTAAGAGCCTCAAAAACCTCAGCCACCATATTTGAGGGCAAATTCTTCTCTTTCCTCTCTTGTTTCTCTATTTGCCAATAAGAAGGAGCACCACCTCCTGGTTCTTCAGCCCTTCTGGCCTCGTAATCTCTCACTTTCTTGTAATCTCTCAAGAGATTATCCCACTTGTCGTTGCACTGGTTTTGGCTTCGGAGGCAGTCATTCTGCCAACAATAATTCTCAACCCATTTCCATCGGAGCTCGGCAGTTTTGTTCCTCTCTCTATCTCCTCCTTTCATTCTTCTCTCATCATCCATTCTCTTTGCTCTGATTAACACCATGGTTTCATGGAGAGTCCAGTTCCCTTTCCTGTATTCTCTTGGTGCATTGGGAGAAGAAGAAGAGGGGCCTGATTGTTCTTGAGCCACTACTACTGCGGTGTTTGGGTCACCCATGGCTTTGGCATTTCAGTGGGGAAAAACCCAAATAGGATGGAAGGTTTTTGAGCGCTCTCTCTCTCTAGAAATGGAGAAAGAGAGTTACTTCTCTCTCTCTCTCTCTCTCTCTCTCTAAGCCTATCTTCCTCTCTCTCTGAATTTGTTTTTTAGGCTCCTGCTCAATGCTGGAATGGCAGCGGCAGATGCTCAGGTTGGTGGTGCAGTCCTACACAACCATTGTTTGTTTTGTCTCTCTTCATCTCTACTTCTCTCTCTACGTATTTTTCGTTCGTTTTCTCTCTCATCTCTCCCCCTCTCCATGTCTCCCTATCTCTACAGTTTCTCACTTTATTTTCTCTTCTCTTTCTTTTCTTCACAGCTCATCTCTCCATCTCTCTCTCTACCCTCTATTTTCTCTCTCTCTTCACAGCTCATCTCTCTTCATCTTTCTCTCTCTAGCTTCGCGTCCTCTTTTCTCTCTCCAGTGGGCTGGCCAATGGGGAGTTCGACCTTTTCAAAATGACTATAATGCCCCTCACCGGTGATTGTATTCAGTGAGAGGATCCATACGTACTTTCGTTCTTTTGGCATGAAAATACTCAAGAAATCATCTCGTGAGCTGAAATGACGAAAAAGCCCTTTATCATTTTGCGTTGTGCCCCTTTCTGCCCTCAACAGCTGCCTAAATGACCAAAATGCCTCCGCCTGGTATATGTTAAAATGACGCGAATGCCCCTCAGACGATTACAGAATATTGATTGGAACCTTCGGAAATGCCTGAAATACCCCTGGGGCACCTAAGCTGAATGCCTCTTTTCCCATAAGAATATTCCTTGTTCCCTGGGTTTGTTATCCTGAAAGTACGAAATTACCCTTTCCTTGAAAGAGGAGGTAAATACCTGAATTCCCTTATAGAGATGGCCGGAACACCTCTCACCAAAGGATGAAGTCTGTCTCTATAGGGCCTAGGCTCATGAAAACAAAATAAAGCCTCACCTTATATCCTCATTCAGAAAGCATTTTTGGCATCGGAATTCTTTATGATATATCTAAAATTAATTTTTAGCACCGACGATAAAATTTGAAAATTAAAAAATTATACAAATCTTGCGGATCTGTGAAAACTTATTTTTAGGGTGAAATGAATGGGCTAGATGATTTGTTGTAATATACCCTAATTTTAAAATTTGAAATCCTAATTTTTTTACACAACCATAATGTTCAAGGTGAGATGATTGGTTTGGAGGTTTTTTTAATGCTTGAATTGTAATTTTTGATGAGTTATGAGGTGAGGTTTTACTTATTTTAATAGGATTGCAGCCCTACAAAACCATTTTCCTTTACCAAATATTGGTAGTAAAAACATTCCCGCATTTTTTTCGATTGTATTGGTTTTCTCTCCTTAATTTTTTTTTTAAAAATTATAAAAAAAAGTTCATATTTTGTACCTTTACACTTCATAATTCACTTTAAACAATTGTTCTTGGGATGGAAAATTTACAAATTGATCATTTCAGCTTCAACCATTATATATGTGGACCTAAACACGGAAGGACTTCAAGTATTGCCTCTTGTAATTCATATTGTGGATATTCTATTTTAGAGAAATGATCCTCTAGGACCTTCCTCCATCCATGTGTGTAAGATCCCAAAAGATCACTATTAAATTTGACACGGATTTATAGAAAAGTCAAGTCCCACACCTATGTGATAACTTTTTTGGAGATCCGTGTCAATTTTAATGGTGATCCTTTGGGGTCCTACACACATGGGTGGGGGAGCATCCTATAGGATCTTTACTATCTAGTTTAAGATATCGTATTCTTTTTTAATATTTCTTAGTGTTTATAGGTACGTTTGATGTAGGCAATTGTACAGATTTTTGGCACTGGAATTGCATCTTCGAATAGAGCTGAAGGTGTGCGTTGCTTTTGATTTTTTAAGTTAAACCCTAACCTAGAGGAAAAGAAAAATTCAAGTATAGTAACAATAAATGTTATTTTAAATATATTATCTTATTTAAAATTAATATATTTTTTATAATATTATTTTGCTAGTTGTTTGGGATGTATCTTGTGATATGTGCAATATTATTTACTTGTTTAACTTTTAGGGTATTTTCATCTTTCGCTATTTTTGTCAAAAAAATCTGATTTTTAGCAAATTACTTTGAATAAAGAAAAACCAGTTTTTTCAAAAAGATAAATTTCTATGTAAAACTACCTAAGTTTGTGTTAGAGAACTTTACGACGGATACTACCAAACAACAAATACATTATTGTTAGATTAATGTTAGGGAAATTTATCAAAATACTTATAAGAGATGAACTATTTAACATTATACCTGAAATAGTAATCATACAGATTTTGATGTGTATTTTAAAATTAAATCAAACATTATATATAAAATGTTAAATATTCATCTCATGAGTATTTAGATAAAATTTTCCTGATTTTCTTAACATAGTAAACATCAACAATATTATTAACATAAAAAAAATGTAGGGATTTAGAGCATATTAAATGTATTGAAAATGAGAATCAAATGATCTTGATGAATGATAAAGATGTCAACAAAAGGTAGAGAGTTTATTTTAAAAATTTATTAAATGACGAGCACAATTGGAACATAGCTGTAGAATTCTCCATTGGCATAACTAAGGGCGGATGTCATAGATACATTAGCAGGACTATGATATCAAAAGTGAATGAAATTTTGAAGAGGCTGAAGATAGGAAAAGTTTTAAGACTACATAGGTAGCCCGATAAAGGTATAGAAGTGCATGAGAGAGATTGGCAATGACTAGTTGACCAAGCTATTCAACAAGGTGTTCAGAATAAATAAAATGCTAGATGAATAAAATAAATATATTGTGCTACTTATTTACAAGAATAAAAAACACATACAAAATTATGCGAACTATCTAGGGATCAAACTTATGAGCCATTATGAAGCTCTAGGAGATAGTGATTGAACAAGGACTAAGGCATGAAACGAAAGTATTAAAAAACCATTTTGGTTCTATGCCAAGGAGGACAACGATTGAGACTATTTTCCTACTTAGGCAACTCATTGAGAAGTTTAAGGCTGAGGAAAAAGACTTTCATATAGTCTTTTATTGATTTAGAGAAAACTTATGATGGAGAACATCGAGAGTTGATTTGATACGTGTTGGAAAATAAAGGAGTTTCTAGACATTACATCGACTTGGTGAGAGATATGTATGAAGGAGTGCTAACTAGTGTATGGATAACTAGTGGAGAAACAATTGAGTTTTTCAGTGACAATTGTCTACATCAACGGTGAACATTGAGCCCATACCTCTTTGTCTTAGTTATGGATGACTTAACAAGGCAATTGCAAGAAGAGGTACCGTAGTGCATGTTTTTTGTAGATGACACAGTTTGGACTCAAAATGGCTTCAACACAAACTTAGAATTTTGGAGGGATGCTTTCGAATATAAAGGTTTTAAAATTAGCAGACTAATACAAAGTATAAAATACAAATTTAATAATAATAGAAGTAGAGACAAGAAAGTAGTTGAGATTGACGGCAAGAAAATACCAAAAAGAACGTACTTTTGGTATCTTTGGTCGATAATCCAGGAAAATAGAGAGATTAAGGAAGATGTCGCACGTAAAATTAGAGTTGGGTGGGGCGAAGTACAGATGTACAGCTGGGATTTTATGTGATAGCTGCATATCAATGAAGCTGAAGGGCAAGTTCTATAGAACAACTGTAAGACCAATTTTGCTTTATAGAGCAAAATGTTGGGCGGTTAAAAAATAATATACCCATATAATACGTATAGTGAAGACAAGGATATTGAGATAGATGAGTGGCAAGACAAAAAATGATAGAATTTGAAATGGATACGTTCACGAAATTTTAGTTATAGCACCAATGAACAATAAGATGATAGAGGGTAGATTTAGGTGAAGTGCTCATGTGTGGTGCAGATCCAATACAACACCCGTTAAGAGATGAGAGTTAGTTCAAGTGACAGGCTAAAAAAGAGCAATAGATAGATCCAAAAGAATATGGTTGGAAGTAGTGAGAAAAGATAAAAGGTAGTATGGACTCACTGAGAATAAGACTCTTAATAGAGCAGAATAGCAGACCAAGATTCGTACAATCAACTCTAATTAGTTGAGAAAAGACGTTGACGATGATGATGAGTAAATCATCAACAATAATAAAGAGGCCCTATGTTTGCAATTAAAATGTGAGAAATTTATCAAACTACTCATTAAAGTTGAATTACTAAATATTTTGCACGATTGGAACTACAACTCAAGACCATATTATGCCTTTTTTTATGGTTATTTTGAAATTAAACCAAAAAATACAAAAAGTGTTAGATTCTTTATTTTGAAAAATGACGTTGTAAGACCCTCTCACACCCATATGTGTAGGATTCTAAATGATCACCATTAAATTTGTCACATATCTTTAGAAAAGTCAAGTCCCACAGTCATGTGATGACTTTTCTAAAGATCTGTGTCTAATTTAATTGCGATCCGTTCGAATTCTACACATGGGTATGGGAAGGTCTCATAGGATCATTACCGATTTATCTTTTATGAGTAAATTGATAAATTGCCCTTAAAATATTGTATCGACATAAATGTGGGTAAATTTCGGTTCGAAATATATAAAAAATTCGGACATCAGACCTCTCACTTTCTCCGAAATTATATTCTCTGCCGACTTTCCCCTGGTGAAGAAAATTCGAAAATGGGAGCACTTTTCGAGGGCATAATAGTCATAATCGAAAAAGGCGACGAAGTTCCTTTTGGACTCATCCCTAAAAGGTCAGTGGGGTGTCGTGGTTAAGGAAGTAGAAGACAAGGGCGTTAATATAATTTTAGGAAATAATCGGGGCAGTATAGTAATTTTGCCCATGATGGAAAGGTTGGGCTTTTAAGGGGTATTTGACCGAGGGTTTGACTGGATCTCTGATGTCTGCCATTGGTCAGGTCGGGTTGACAGAGTGCGTCAGAAGACCCCAATTTTACCTTTTCCTTGTTTTTCCTATTTTGTCTTTTATTTCGGTGATTAATGAATAATAATGGAAATTACAATAATAAGTTAATTCATGCCAAAATTAAAAGAGCTGTTAATTGGTACTTATTTCCAATTTAGCTCGAGTAGCCCCTCCCTCCCTCTCTCTCTCTCTCTCTCCCTTTTTAAGACGGTG
This sequence comes from Amborella trichopoda, assembly GCF_054954075.1. Lineage (NCBI taxonomy): Eukaryota > Viridiplantae > Streptophyta > Magnoliopsida > Amborellales > Amborellaceae > Amborella > Amborella trichopoda. The sequence continues at coordinate 3,954,081 of NC_142344.1, forward strand.
TTTATTGGATGGGAGGCTATTTTTTTATAAATCTGTATTGGATTATTGGATCGATGATTCAAATCGAGTTTAGATTAGTGGTCTAAATAAATTTATAAATAAATAAAATAAAATAAAAATAAAAATAAGTATTTATAATGTGGGGATTTAAAGGACCTAAGAAAACCCTAAACTAGCTTACAAGAAGAAGAAAAAAAATGTCTAAGAGGGTGGATTTGGGCCAGGACCCATAACATTTCAGAACCCACTTGATTCCCATATAGATTGACGAAAGTCATAAAACATATATTGTGCCTCATTTTACTTTAGATTACAAGAGAAGCATATCTTATGAGTATGTGTTTTTTTTTAACAAGGAGGCCACAATTGTCTTTGGTTATTAGATTTAAAGTCTTCTTATTATTAATCTTTTTGGCAAAAAATGAGCTTGGGCTTGATCGTTTAGCTGCTGATGTTTAATAATGCTATATTTTGATTTCTATTCCTACTGTTGAACTACCACTTAAAATCATATTAATGCCCTTCTCTATTAAAGAAACGAGAATATTTTTTTTAAAAAAAATTATGTCTATTCAACGTTACTCTATAACCACCCATTTTGAAATTTTAAGGACAAAAATGATTGTGACCTCCATGTATAAAAGATAAATGGTCTTTTTGTAAACAATCCCTTTATAACTTATGCTCATGTATTCTTTTTGTGCTTAAATGCTTCTAAAATGCTTCTAGTTCGAAAGTTTCGAACTAGGATTGCGTTTTTTCCTTTGGCACAGTTATTATTCCGGAACATAGTTTCTTAAAAGAAAAAAAAAAGCAATATGAATTTTAATTTTAAAATTTATTTGAAAAAATAGGTAGTTCAACTAGTTCGGAACTTAAAGCACCAAACCAATTCTTTATGAAATTTGGTTTGGCACCTAAAGTTCGATTCCAAACCCAAATTTATTTGAAAAACCTACACTTCAATTGGTATGAAACTCAAAGCTCCAAACTTGCTTTTTTTTGTTTTTTGTTTTTTTCAAATGCATCAAACTTGAAGTTCTTAACTGAAAATTAGGCCAAAAAAAGAAATCACACTTAGAATATAGAGTTGGAGGTATTTTTTTGAGCCATTTAATATCAAATTGGATCGCTTAAGTTATATCACAAAATTCTATAAAACATAAAACATATAAGAGTTGGAGGCATTTTTTTGAGATTATATACTATAAGATTATTTATTTTTGATATAAAGAAATCATAATTACTTATAGTCATTTAATATCAAATTAGATCGAGTTGTATAACAAAATTCTCTAAAACATAAAACATTTACTAAATTTTGAATATGGTCAATGGTACTTTTACAACCACCCGATTTGAAGTATGATGAATAAGAATCATTCTTATCTCATTGTACCAAAAATAGACAATTTATTTATGTATAATTTTTTTGAAAAATAAAATAAAAAAGAGAAAAAAGAACATAAGAGTAAAATATAAAATATAAGAAGAACTCTTAAATATTTTAAAAATATATTAATAAAAATATATGTAAAAATAGATAAAAAGAGATATGGTGGGGACGTAAGTGTAAATAAGAAATACAAGAGGGGTGATTGATGAAAAAAATATGTAAGCAGAAAAATTTAAAAATAAATAAAAGCCACAGCAATACCACCTCGATCCTGCCGCCCTTTTCTCCAACACCAAGTCACATAACCCTCTCCTTTTAGGACAAACAGAACTTGTGACCAAAATACCCTCGGTCTCCTTTTCTGAAACTGAGGAGTGACGAGAATGCCCCTCATCGTACTGTCCTGTCACTTGCCCCCAATAAAATATTATCGTATAATGACCAAATTGCCCTATAAAGCACTAACATGCAAGGGGTGTTATATTCATTATTTTTTATAATTTTATTTTCTACTTTTTTTTTTTTTTTTTTTAAATTACCTGCTTTCCCCACATGAGAAGCACGACCCTGATGTACGGATATCAATGGTGGGGCCCCAGGAACAGTGTACTCTTTGTTAATTGTTAATTTGTTAGTATGATCCAAAATATCAAATTTCATAACAAATGGTTGTATGGAATTGCATATAATCTTTTTATAAATTTAAATTAGCGCAATAATGATAGGAATACACAAATAGAAAAATGTTTATATAAGGGCGAGGTCTTAAACAATTAAATTAAGACACATCTCAATAATTCATTAAACACAAGTTGTTTTGATTCCCAAAACTCCTCAAATTGATCATTTCAACCTCAAAATGTATAGAAATGAGAAAAAATGGATTTCAAGTATTAGCAATAGTATATATTGTAATGCACTTTCGGATAGTTAATTTTTTAAGTGTTCATAGATCTGCTCGATCTACATTATTTTTTAAACTTTAAATTTCATAATTAGAGATAAAAATAAAATTTAAAACCATCACAAAGATTGAAACAATATTGTTTGATACTATTTGAAGGTGTGCCTTATTTTGATTGTTTAGGGTCTTGGCCTTATACAAACCACACCTTTTGAAATAATTGGAAACCAAAAGAAAATAAATAAATAAATGGGCCTTTCAAGGCACTAGAGGGAGGTGCTGAATAAATTTTTTTTCATCTCTAAATGGAGTCGGTCCCTGGATCACCAGGGAATTGCTTTTAATTTCTTCCTGTCTGACTCGAGTGATTCCCAAGTCAAATTGGGTTATATATTGTAAAAAAATTAAAAATTTAGCATCCTTAATTACCTAAAACAAAAATCAGCGAGCTACTGATCCGGATATGAATTTTGCGACCCGGTTCGGATGGGTGATTGCAAAAACGTGAGGTCCAATAAGAGAAGATAGACTTTGGTTGGTCGAAACACAAAGAATTAAATAAACTGTGAAATGGGGGACCACAAATATTGGATGGCTTGTTATCTTAAGTCACATTCATATAATAATTTCTCACGAATGATTGGGAGTATAATTTTTAGGAAAAAAAACTTGAAAAAAATTTACAAATACAACGTGAAAAAAGTCCGTAGCAAATAGCAAAAACAAGCACTAAATTTGTTGCTTTGTAAAATCATCCAAAATTCAGAAAATATAAAAAACAACATTGAACTTGCCTATGCCTTCAGGTTTTGTCTCTTGCATTGGTGGTTAGGTTGTAAAGGTGAAATATGCTAAAATTAAGAATAGATTACCTTCTTTATGCGGTTGGTAACACGAATAAATAATAACACAAATACTAAGGATGATAATAAATATGAATAAATAATACTAATTAAAACAAGGGAAATTTATAGAATACACCTAACCTTTCAACTATTTAACAATTTATCCTACTAAGTGCATTTTGATGAATTTCAAGATCCATTTTGACACGTCATTTGATGGGCTTTTTGAAATTTGATCAAAAGAATGATTGGCAATTTGAAATAAGATAAAAAAGTATGGGTAAGATGTTGATTATTTCAACCCATAGGTTAGTTTGATAATGACAATGATAAATAACACAAATTTGAAATTGAAAGGCCGGGATGTGCCGATGTGCAAGTCTAAAAAAAATTTCTCTTATCTTTTTTTGGGAAAATAATGCATCTCGAGCGTCTTAGTTTCACATTTGACATCTATGGATAATTCCAACATTTTGATATAAAAAATCATGGTATACAATGTTGCGGTAAAATCCAACAAGAGAATAAACTTAAAGCAATTTTAAGTATAATCTAATGTGGCATGGACAACATATAAAAAACCCCAAGAAAGTTATAGAAAAAGCAAAATACTATATAAAATAAAATGAAAGCCTGTCTAAGGTCAGTGGCTGCAACAATTGTAACTTTTTCACATAAGATTCTGTCCTCCTTTTTGTGTTGTGTTTACGATCACAATGAAAAAGAAAAGGAAAAAGGCCAGCCCCCCCGCCGGCCCAGAAAGAAAGCAATAGCATAGCAAAGTAATATTTTTTTTCCATTTCTTTTTCACTCGAAATTACCAAAAGCCTTCACAAAATCTACCCATCTCTACAAAATATGAAGAAAAAGGCTATATGCAACCTGCTCCTCATGATTGATCCTCCACCACTACCCTACATCTGCCATATCCAACCTCAACAAGGTATAATAATACAGGGCCTAAAGGACCCCAAATTATTAACAGTAAGATGTAAAACTTCATCCCACAACCACAAAAAGCTAATTCTTAATCTACTTTGAAAAAAGCGGTAGGGGCCTGTTTTTCTCACTGAATTACCCAAAAAAAACACGTTAATTGGGTGTAGTTTGTATAAGGCGGAGGCCTTAAACAATCAAAGTAAGGTGTGCCTTCAAATTGCATTGGCATTGGAAATATTTGTGATGGCCAGAAATTTTTTTTTCATATCTAATTATAAAATTTAAAGCTCCAAAAATAGTGTAAACCAAGCAGATCGGAAAATATTGAAACTTGACGGTATAAAAAATGCATTACAAGATGCACTATTTCCAATACTTGAAATCGATTTTTTGTCATGTCTATACATCTTGAGGTTAAGATATTCGTTTTGAGGAGTTTTGGGTATCGAAACAACCTCTTCTAGTGAATTTTTGAGATGCACCTTAATGTGATTATTTAAAGCCTCACCTTAAATTGTGTTAAAAAGGTTTTCTTTCAAATTACTCAATATATTTTATCTTTTATAATATTATCATTAGTGTTATTGTTGTTGTTGTTGCTGTTATATATATATATATATAATAATAACAACAACAATAATATCAATAATGATAATAATATAAAAAAAATTATATTGAGTAATTTGAAGGAAAACCTTTTGAAAACTGGTCGTAGAGTGGTTCTTTGGAAATGCAAATAAATTCCCAAACCTTCTGGGCATTTAATAGATGGTTGTGGTTGATTAACAATGATTGCCTACTATGGATAAGCAACATGTTTAGACATACTAGAAACTTATATACTTTCTATTATTTCTTTTTATATTCTTGCTATAAAAATATTTAATATCGCTTTTATATTCTCATTGTAAAAAAATTTAATATCTCCCTTTTCACACTGTACAGATTTATAGTATCCAAAAGATTAATTTTGAAATTGGTATTTCTGATGCTTTAAGTCGAGGACACAATTACTCATTTTTATGTAGCATATGTTAGAATCGATGGGAGAAGTTGATCTTTCTAAACCTTTGTTAAAAAGGGGCATGAACTGATTCTCGGTGAATGCATACTTTGGGTATCAAAAAAGCCTCAGAATTCCTTATTAATGATTTTCTTTAAAGGGGTAAGGCAGGGCAGGGCAGGGCAGGGCAGGGCAGGGCGTTTACAGCTGAAGATTTTCTAATAAGTTGTAGGTCTTTCTAGGTGGGGTAATTGACTCAGACACTTTAGTCACCGTACGAAAGGTAAACACCCGTATCATAATGGGGTTGTAAATTTTGAGATTACTTATTTTTGGTACACACAAGTCAGAATCACTTTTAGTTATTAGATGCGGAAGTGTGCAAGAAGTTTTGTTTTAGACTTCATGCATAAACAATAATACATCCTCAACAACCCGATTTCAAATCTAATGGTCAATAATGATTGTGACTTCCTTGTATCAAAAGTAAATGGCCTCATTGTATACATTCCCCAATAAAAATTACAACTCTTTAGTATGTTACAAAAATATGGGTATTAAATAAGGGTCAAGTTTGCATACGGATGCATCCGTAGGTGTAGAGGTAAGGTGCACCTTCAAATTTTATCTTGGTATATAGTTTTGATGTAAAATGTTCTTAGGATTATCTCAAAATCTATTTTTATATCTAATTATAAAATTTTAAATTTCAAAAATAGTTAAAATCAAGTAGATCTATAAACATATGAAAATCTTGAAAATGGATGGTGTAGATAATATGTTGTAAAATACACCATTTCTGAGACTTAAATTTTTTTTTATTTTTTATAGTCATACATCTCGATGTCAAGATGATCAATCAATAAGTTTTTCAACATTAAAATTACCTTTTCCGATAGATTTTTGAGGGGCATCCGTAGTTCTACATTATAAGGTAGCATCCTTATATAAACTTCTTCCATTAAATAAAGGAAAAAGTTTATACGATGCTGAGGCTCTAAACAATCAAATTAGAGTGCACCTAAAAAATTTGACTATAAGAGGTTATTTTGATGTTCACGAATCTTCAAATTGATCATCTCGATATCAAGATGCATGGACATAAGAAAAAAATGAATTTCAAGTCCCGAAAATAGTACATCTTATAATGCACTCTTGGACCATCAATTTTCAAGATTTTTAAGTTTTCATATATCTGCTTGATTTATACTATTTTTTAAGATTTAAATTTTATAATTAGATATGAAAATTATATTTTGAGGCTATCAAAAAGATTAAGTATTGAAACCACATCTCTCGATACTATTTGAAGGTATGCTCTACTTTGATTGTTTAGAGCTTCGGCTCTATACAAACTACACCCTTAAATAAAGGAAAATGGTTTGATAGGGTTGTAACTCTGTTAAAATAAGTAAAGCCTCACCCCAAACCTCACCAAAAATTGCAGTTTCTGAGTAAAAAAGCCTTCAAATCTGTCATCTCAACTCAGCATTGGCCATGATGGTTGTGAAAACAAAACTTAAAAGTTCAAGTCCTAAAAGTAGTATATATTATAATACATTATCTTGACTATCCATTTTCCCCTAAAAATAAGTGCTCATAGATCCGTTAGAGTTGCACCGACTTTTTTTTTTTTTAAGATCTATATCATTTTTTGAGAAAATTGGTTTTCAAGCCATTATGGAGATTTCAACGCCCATAGTGCTTTTCAGATGAGGACTTGACGTGAGGCTTTACTTTGTTTTCATTAGTATTCGCAAAATCGATCCGGAACGGTTAACCGAACATGGGGCCGGAAGCAGTTTAACTGGCCTAACCGGTAAACTAGTCGATACAACCGTTCTAACGGGGCAAGTCTCGGGCAGTCAAAAAATTGTTAGAAAAAAATTAAAGAAGGCACAAAAAAAAAAGAATCTACTAAAATGTGAAACAAATGATTAAAACAAAACACATTCAAATGAAGTTGAAAATTAATGAAAAAGGGATTTAAAAAAATCGATTTGTGTCTAAGGGTATTTTTTAATTTTTTTTTAAAAAAGATGTGAAAATATAAAAATAAGTATTAAGGACCAAAACAGTCTTTACTATAATGTAAAAAATATTAAAAAAATACATTACAAACTAAATTCCTTATTTTTGAGATTTTATATACATTTTTTTAATTATGCTTTTTTAAAATATCAGTCGATCACCAAAACTGCCCAAAACCAAAACCGGCAAGTGGCCGGTTCCGATCTAACCGGCCGGTTATCGATTAGATTGCCCAGTTTTTTCCAAATGGGTTTTCATAGAGCCCAATCCTTATAGAAACTGCATCCAAGAAAATGTTTTGATGGGATTGCAACCCTATCAAAATAAGTAAAGCCTCACCATAAAACTCATCTAAAATTGTAGTTTTAGAGTTGGAAAACCATCAAAGCAATCATTGTGGTCTTGACCATTATAATTGTGGAAAAAAAAAAAAGAATTCAAGCGGTAAAAAGAGTGTTTATTATAACATATTATCTTAACTGTCCATCTCACTCAAAAATTAATTGTTCATGAATCCGCAAGATTTGTACTATTTTTTGAGCTTCAAATTTCATAGTCGGTGTTGGAAATTAATTTTATAACAATCATGGAGATTTCCAATTGCCAAAGTGCTTTCTAGACGAGGGTCTAGAGGTGAGGCTTAATTTTGTTTTTATGAAGCCTAGGCCCTATAGAAACTGCATACTTAAATAAAACACATAGGACTTGTGCACGATATGCAATACACAATCAAGCACCCAGAGTCCATTCTTGCCAAGAAGTCAACCAGAGTTTCCACAGCATACATTCACTTGGGTACGGTTATCACCACCCATTGTAGTGGACAACTTATGATGGATGCCCCATGTACATATACATCCCATACCATAACACCATTGCAAAAACGTAAGATGCCAATGTATCCACCACCTACTATTCCAAACAACGTGCAATTTAGAGTAATCACATGTACCAAAATACAATTGCCTAGATTACCATAGCCAAATGATCTCCCACAAACTAAATCTAATCTTATCTTTTCCTGTCACATGGATTCATATGTTTGGGTGTTGTATCCATGGCATGTAACATGGATTCATATGTCTGGGTCTTATACCCATGTCAGGCACATACCAAAACACATACCAAGACAGTATTTACTATCCTTCTTGTTTATCAACCGTTGATTACATTAATGTGGAGACTCAATCTCCTTTTATCACTTTAGAGTAGACAAAAATATTTCAGAAACTTCCAAGATAACATTGACGGTATTGTCACTATCATTATTGTCCCTTAAATTTCAAAATGGGTGATGGTAAAAGTGTCATGAATAGACATAAAGTTCCAAATAAAAATAAAAATTCTCAAACTTCGTAACTCACCCCAAACCATCCAATTTTACATCTAATGAGTTAAAATGATTGTGACCTCTATGTACAAATGATAAATGATCTCTCATAGACAATATAATTGATTCTCTTGCTCATCATGAAATGAGATATTAATCAATTATTTCCAAACCTCTCCTTCACGGCATGAGAAATTTGACACTCCGATACCTAATGCGCATATTAAACACTAACACACATACCCATGTCCATGCAACAACATTTATTCCCTTCGAAACACATAGAAATACTGAATCATACGCCACAAATCCAGGGTATGATACTTTTCCCAGCCTGAAGAGCAATGCAAACATTAGACATAATCTCCCAAATCAACATTTCCTCTTTTGGTTTTGTATCAATTTGAGAAAAGTATTTCAAGGGTTCTCCCTTTCAAGACCAAAGAGACTTTAAATTTCTATAAATAAAAAAACTGAACAAGCATTTGCAAAAAATAAAGAAAATGACAGGACAAGATAAATTTAGAGGGAACCAAAGAACAAAAAGATCTGCCCAAATAAATATGAAAAAAGGGGGGCACAGGGTCACAGATATTGTGGCAATCAGTCCCAAGTTAGTGAAATCATGGAGTTCAAGAGGCCAGATTCTTCAAAGGTCAGATTGCTGTTGTAGTCCAAATACTTTGAAGCTCCGGGGATAGCCTGTGTTAGCTTGAAGGGCTGTATATTGGCTTCTTTCACTTCAGAGCAACAAAAAGACCACAGTAACTGCAGCCAACAGAAAATCCCAATCAAGTTTCTGCATTGCATATTTCCTCTATATTCCTTGTTAGGGCTATTAACTCATAATATTATTTAGGAGAACAAAAAATTCCAACAAAAAAAGAAATTCAAAACCATGTTCTTCTTTCCCTATAAAAACCAGGAGAAATTTCTGTCTCCTCTATATGCCCCCCTGTCAATGGCTGGGAAAGCTTGTCATGCGTAACATTATTTTATGTTTATTTTAATCTTATAAATCATCACATGAAATTTACAGCATGCCCATTTTTCATAAAGCATCACCTAAAAAAAACACATATTCATGATAAAATAAAATGACCAAAATATCCCTACAACTTGCTAGAGTATTTTGAACATTTCATTTTATAATAAACATAGTTTTAAAATGCGGTCGTATAATGCATTCTGTGGGCACATTATGTGTTATGTGGATTCTATCACATGGCTTCAGATGTGCTTTTGGCCGCATATGAGGGATTTTGTGATGCACCCACACATGCAATACATCGACCGATGCACCAACACATGTGGCGCATCACCTACATATGCGGGCGCATATGCTGCCCATGCTCGTGGGTGAAAAGTTGGCCCATGGGTATGGGTGGTCATTCCCTTCTGCAAAGGTGGGGAAATGGTTTGAGGAGGTATATAACCCCCCAAAAAACCATTGGAACCATTTTTGGTCGTTCTTAGGTATTAACTAAAACAAGAAATATCTTTGGATATTTTCATGCCTCAATCTCATGCTAGAAAACAAAGGTAAGACGTCCAAATGGCGGTAATTACAAAAGCTAAGTTCGTCACTGGTTTTGTCTATATTTGTACCCTAGTCCTAAAGATGATGAGGGAGTTTACAAAGAACAAATAAATAGTGAGACCAGAAGTGGCTAGATTTACCATAGCATTTCTCACTCTTCAAAGCCTATGCAAGAAAAAAGTTGCCGTAAGGACCATGTTCACTTCAGAAAAGTGGAATAGAAGCAGGTGGTCAAAGCATCAAGATGTTGTCCTTAGTACATCTATTTGGAATTTAGACCTAAGTATACTATGCATTGGATGTTTCTCGCCCTTTTGTAAAAGTACTTCGATTGGTTGATGGTGAAGTGAAGACGCCATGGCTCCATACATGGGGCAATGACTAAGGCGAAAGAAGAGATCAAAATGGTTTGGAAGAATGATGAAACCATATACATGCTATATTGACCAATGGGATAACAAGTTTCACCAACCCCTCCGTGCAGTTGGTTACTTTTTGAATCCATCTCTTCACTATAAGCAGCCATCCATTGAATCAAATAATACAATAAATGGTGGGTTCCTAGATGCACTTGAGAGTTGGTCCTTGACCCAGCTATCCTAGATGAGATCCAAAGTCATGAGTTGATCAAGTTCAAGAGTGCATTAGGAAACTTTGGAAAAGACATTGCAATTCACAATAGGGATGCTACACAATCGAGTAACCAAAAAGTGTCTACTTTATTTTGTTGTACTTGTATAGTTCCATTGTATAAATAATTAAATATCCATATAATATGCAGCTGCATGGTGGGCATCATATGGAAGCGAGCCACCAAATCTTTAACATCTCACTATTCAAGTATTGAGTGTCACATGTAGTTCATTTCGTTATGAACGCAATTGGAGCAGTATTGAGTGTCACATGTACTTCATCTGGTTATGAATGCAATTGGAGCGCATTTGAGCATATTAGTCTTTATTTCTAAGTTTTCAACTTTCTGAAATCTAGGAAGACTAGTTTGTAGGAAATAGCATTTTTTTCTTTATTTATTTCCTTGCTTTGTATCACAGCTCCATACCAAAAACAGAAACATGCTTGAGCAAGAGAAGTTGAATGATCTCGTGTATGTGCAATATAATGAGTGCCTTAGGGAGAGGTACATGAAGTGCATGGTTAACAACCCAATTTGATTGGATCATCCCTAGAGCGAGGGCACAAGTGAGTGGGCGGTTGATCAGCCAATCAGAGTTTGGGTTTGAGGGTGACGAACTAACTTGGTATGATGCTGAGCAAGCCACAGGAGCTGGAGAAGAAGTAAGGCCTTAGCCCTAGAATGCAAAGGAAAAAAGGCGGGTCTTGTTGTACATCAATTCCAGAGATGAAGGAGGAGGAGGCTAACTTAGAGGAGATTGAGGAAGACAAAGTACACATGGAGGGGGTTAACGATAGCGATGATGGTGCTTTACATCCTTGGCTTCAGACATGGGAGATGCATATGCACATGAAGAATTATCATATGACTTGTCTGATTGAAAGTTGACTTCAGAGTTGATTATCTTTTGTTTTTTAACGTCTTCATAAACTTTTGGTGGTTGCCTGTTTGGAGTTAAAAGTTTGGAATTTTGGATGTTTATGTGAAGTTTGAAATTTAGATATGTTATATGTGATGGAATAGATTGCTTTGTTTTACATGTTAATTGTATTAGACAATCTAAACGACTAAAGATCATAAATTAGAACAACAAACTATTACTCTTTATTGGGCTACCAGGGGACTCAGTCTCAGACAAATAATATATTAAAGATAAATTAAAATTCTTGCTATCACATAAATCACATCTATGTTTTTCCTATGTATTATAATATTTTTATATTTTTTAGATTTTTTTCCAGTTATTTGCAGCAGTGGACGTGATACGCCTGCATTGGGCCTGCATCAAGCCGCATCCTGGACCGCATCAGGTCCGAATACCACATTTTAAAACAACGGTAAAAAATATTCTTTTTATATTTCTTTAGGTGATCCCTTGTGAGAATAGGGCACACCCAAATTTCAAGTCAAGCTGATTTATAAAAGACGATTTCAAAATAAAATACTCTATGCCATGCAATTGAGATCAAACGGTCAAAGGCAGACTTGTCACATTGTGACATTATGACTGAAGCTATCCCAGCCATCCATTTAGATCGGACGGCTGGGAGAGGAGGAACACATAATTTATATGAGCGAGGGGACATATGGTAGTGTTTTGCATAAAAAATTGGATTTGAAAACTACTATAGGCAGTAATAATGCAATAACCCAGAAAAGCACATTACTTTTACACAAAAAACCATATAGTGGTTAAGTATATACACCATATAGGAGACCATGGGAGCATCCAACCCCATTTCCAATGATGGATAATCGAGAGTGACTGTAGTTCCAATGACAACACTTTCCAAGGTACACTTAATCTCCACCAGACTTTGGAAGGACTAGTCAATAACCTATCGGTATACCATATAGCATGCCCCAGGGTATGGTCTCCTAATGTACTTATCATAAATAAAATGATCAGGCATAAAAATTGCCACATCTTTCTAGTAAGCATGCACATGAAACCATTGGCTTACATTGAGATGGACTCAACCAATAATAACCAACATACCCTACATCTCAAAGTTGGTTAGGATCCAACCACTGTCAAATACATAAGAAAGCCAAACAATTCTTATCTGATCATGTCCCTTGCTATATTTAATGTTGTTATTATTATTTCTTTCTAGCATTAGGGTTTAGCTTTTACAGCCGCATTTCAGTAATGAACTCATGTTGTAGAAGATGTAATTTGGTGGGATGAATCCCACCACTGTCACAAACACCCCATGCCACCAGATGCAGTATCAGACAGCAGGAGTGCATCAATTATAACGTGCATTCTCCCACATGGGGAGATGCTAACGCGACCCACCCTCCAAGTGCAATGAGGGGTGCATCAATTCGTCGTATGCAGTATGAAAAACTATTTCGTAGACTTTGCGCATGATCATTGCCAAAACCCAGCCACGCAATTTCACATTTGATGGCTAGGGGTGATATTTCTACCGAAGATAATCAGTCTAATTGTATAATTTTCTATGACATTAGAAAGATGTAGTGCATATCGACAGAAAACTGGTTACCTGTATGGGATCTTTTCGGAGAAAGTTCCTCTGAAGCCTACGGCCATCAGGAAGGCGCACACCAACTCTACAGAGAAGGCTTCTATCACCCTTTGGCTCCTCAGGGAGAGGAGGATATGATGGCTTCGTAGTACTAGGGCAAGTCTGCTCTACCTTTGCCTCGCTATCAGTTTCCCTATTATCACCCCCATTAGAAGGGACCATAGGCTCTTTCATGCCCTCCAAAGAGGCAGCAAAGGCACGTTGAATTTCTTCATCCTCATCTTCCGTATGCTTATCTGCAAGGAATGCAGAGAGTATGAAACTCTCTCTCTCTCTAAAGTGGCATATTGAAGACAACAGATTTCTTCTCTCTCTCTAAATCGGCATATTGAAAACAACAGATTTCTAGATTTACCTTGTAAAGTTTCTTTTTTTTTTTTTTTTGAGAAAGTTACCTTGCAATGTTGCTTTAGCAGCTGGCGTAGTTTCTCTTGGACGTTTATGAGGGATGGGATGATGGTCCATGGGACCTTTGTCCATGTAGGGCACCAGATCCTGGATCAAACAAATATTGTAAGATTCAGAAACGTAAAAGAACAAAGTGCCTTTTATTCTTTTTACCATGCAGAAGAGTAACATCCACACTACCTATTTGCTCATAATTCCAACTCCAATAACAATACATGAATGAGTTATATAAGTAAGACTGTGAAAAAGAATAAGGAAATGAGGCAAACATATTCAACAAACATGGAATATTGCATTCATTACCTCCAATAAACGATCTGGTCCAACCATGCCACTCCAACCACGCATTTTCTGCCCAGTAACAGGGTCGATTACAAGGACAACAGGGATACTGGTCAAGTTGTAATACGTGCAAACCTTTCTTCCCTCGTCAGTGTCATCATAGATCTGAAGTTTAACAGTACAAAATAAGCATTAGGTGAACTAAACCATTAGCCATAACAACATAGGAGAAACGAGAAAGACTAATGCAGTTATCATATGTATCATATGAGATGGATCTTTTTAAGGTAACCAAGGCAGACAATGTAATAAATTCCCACTAAAATTTTGATGAATGCATTTATGCAAGGTGGAGGAAGTATCCAGCTTGTTATTTCTCCGACTACGTTAACAACAATACCCAGTTCAGCATAAACCCATCTCAATAAAATTCATCTCACATGGTAAAAGAAACAGATAGATATAAAAAAAATTAGTACAAACCACAATCAATGCTGAAATGCACATGAATGTGCAGACACACACCAAAAAATAAACTAAAGCAATGTTCGAAAAAATGCTAGGCGCCCAGGCAAGGTCCAGGTGCCTAGAAGTTAGGCAGGCAACAAGATTTTGAGGCACCCCAGACAGGTTTATATGCATATATGTGTGCTCTAAATGCACATATATGTGAATTTATCTATCATTTGTGCATTTATAAGTATACTAACCAGGTATATATGCAAGTATATGTGCCTAGACACACCCAATTTTAATCATTGAATAACTAGAATCACATTTGACATTCCACAATTGATTTTCTTTTAAAAAAGGTTCCAATTGTGTTAAATTAAGAGTAATGTATACAATAAAACTAAGTTACGTAACTAACAACGACAAGGAGTAATTCAGTAAAAGACCAAAAAGCAAAAGATATAAGAACATATACATAAAGTACTCAAATACTAAAGCTGAATAACTAAAATAGCACAAGTCCATAGTTCATAGACTCCAATCTCCCCACACATTCCAAAATCCAAAATTCCAGACCACAATATAATGAAAGACTGAAAGTCTTATAAGTAAAATGATACAAAAAATATTTAACAAAATTTTAATCTTTAAACTTTATTGTTTCTGGAATTCTTGGCTTCGTCACGAGCACCTCTATCTGAGTCAAAGCCATCATCACCATAATCACCACCCTCACTCTTCTCCTCCACCTCCCCCCCAAGGGGCACAAGATGGCCCTGAAGCCTCCTTAACCATATCCTAAGTCAAACTTTCACTAGCGAAGACCTCTTCAGTCTCAGGATTGAAGACCAACCATTCACTGGCATCACTCATGTCTTTGGATGCAATGGGATCCCTCTTCTCATGCTCATTGAAATATTCATTCAACGTCTCATTATGCTTGATGAAGTAAGTGTCCCCTTTAAACTTGGCATTATGGTAATAGCGTGAAACATGAGGTCTATGCAGGTGTCCAAAAGATACGAAAGGTGCCACTTTTGGTGCAATGAATTAGCAACAGATTGGTTGAGCATTATTTGTTATTACTTGAATTACATGCTCCACCCCAACCTCCTCAATATTATATACAGAAAGGAGAAAATATATTGTGCATCATAAACATCATCAGGTGTTTAAGCAAACAACATTAAAAGGATCCCCCATGTGTTAATTCCATAGAGCAACATACTGACTTTCTCTGGCTCTTTCAACCTTTTTGAAAGGATCTTCAATGGTTAATTGTTTTTTTTTTATAGAGTGGCGTCCATTGTGGCAGAAATAAGCATATACATAGGCCCATATATATAAGGCTTCTTAAACACTAACTCCTTTCTTAAAACTTTGAGAAAACCCATTTGGGCCACCTCAGTTTCCCCTTCATCTTCATCCTCATCATTATCACTTAAAATAGTAACCCTGGCCCTAACCTCTACCATACATACTCTGTTGCCCTTCTCTTTTTTTGGGCATCCAAATGGTCGAGAGTCTCCTTATTAACCTCCATTGAAACTTCCTTGCATAGGGCACCAACCCTCTAATGCTGGCAAGGTGTTTTTTAAACATATTAATCCCCGTAGTTGCATATTTACCACAAAAAGTGCAGCAAACTTTGTGCTCATCATTTTTATCTGACCGAAGACCATATTTCCATCCTGGATCCTCACTTTTATGAAATCTACAGAAGACATTTTGGAATACGAAGGAATCTCAATTATGAAGAGATTCCACTCACCTTTGCTACCCGATTTTTTATCTTTTTTGGATGGTATCAAGCTCTAAATCACCTAAGAAATCCTCTTATAACCTCCTTTGATGGTTCAAAATGATTCCAATAAAACAAAAGTGAAATTTGGGATGTTTTCTCAAACTTTGCAATTCTTCAACCTCTCAAAAATTTCACAAAATAGGTTTTTTTGCAAATTTTTGGAGCTCAAATACCCCGCTTCCCAACCCTTGTTTCCCCTTTTGAGGGGGCTTCATTTTTCCCTTTTCCTAGGGCCATTTTCCACCCTTGGGGAAGTGTTCTATTAGGCAGGTGCCTAGGCTAGGCACCAGGAGCCCACCCAAAGCACTTGGGAGGCCTACCAGGCCAAGATCTAGGCGATGCGCCCTGGCCCCCTAGGCTGCATGGTTCAGTGGCCTAGGTGCTAGGCGACCTATTTTTTGAAACATTGAAGGAAAAAGTCAAATATATCAAAATAAAGGAATAATGATCCTTTAAGTGAATTCTAGTTATCAAACTTGAAATGAGTAACCTTCTCAAAGAAGAGCAATTAACCCACAGGTTTGCTTCAATTACACTGAACAGATAGAGAATATATCCATGATATAGTGAAAAAACATATCATGAGCAATTTTATTAAATATGCTTAACACAAACCTGCCAAAAGACAAATGTAGTTCGGATTGTCTGAGCCACTGCTTCATTTGACCAAGTGTCCCTATTCAGCTGCATTCATTGACAAAACTCAAAGACTTGAGTCTCATTCAGAATTTAATAAGATAACTCCATAATAAATAGTTAATGCAACTTGTGGTCTGAACATATTTTACCATGTGTGAGCTGAACTCTTTGGTTGACTGGATATTTATTAAGAGCCATTTACCCTGCCTAGAAGCATCGATCTTTGCCTGCGTAAATAAGTCCACTATCAAATAGAAGATAAACATTGCCAACACAAACAAAGATGAATCAAACAAGAAACAGGGAATGGAAATGAGATGAATAATGAAGGGGGAGTTTCTATGATTTCAGGTGATTCCATTCACAAATTTTAGGACATAACATGATTGATACAGCTAAAAACAATACACACCAATTATCAGAAGAAAACCAATAAGAGTAAATGCAAAATCATGGCTACAGGGAAAACAAATGGCATGAGACTGAAAATGAGCTCAGAGATGTTAAGCACCACATGAATTGAGAAATATGAATTTCTTTTGATAAGGATCACAAAATCACTGGCTGTAGCTTCTATCCTTCAAAGCAGGCCATAGAATAAAGCTTATATGAATAGGTGCAAAAACAAAAAGCATAGGTGCAAAAAAAAAAATCAAATGTGACTATTCACATGTCAGGTGACAGATGTCGAGACAAAATTGGTCTGTATATGTTTTCATGCATTAGATAAAGGAAAAAGAAAAATATCAAAATAGTGCTCCTGCTTAGCTTTGGGATAGCCTTTAGTGGATCTGATCATTATAACATGTTGCGACATGCACAAATACACAAATTTTAATATTAAGCTTAGTTTTCTAAAGCGCAGAACCTATACCTTGTGAGCATGGTATCACAAAGACCCTACAAAGGAAACTCCTCATTATTGGCAAGAGATACAAATAATAGAGTGATGCAATCAAAACAAATGTTTCAGAACATTATGTTACAGAACATAGTTTGTGAGCATGGTATCACAAGGACCCTACAAAGGAAACTCCTCATTATTCCCAAACACACTGAAATGCCAATGGACCTACTTCGGCAAGAGATACAAATAGTAGAGCGATGCAATCAAAACAAATGTTTCAGAACATAAACTCAGTTTGGGACACATCTGAGTCTCGAGCAAACTGACCTAGTCTTATCCCAAGTCTTATCCCATAAAACGAGCAAACTGACCTAGTCTTATCCCATAAAACAAGGATGTCCTTGAGAATATTCAAGGATTTATGAAAAATTTGACTAGAATAAGACATTGGACTTGGGATTCATCTGTGAAACTCAAAAGCATCAGAAAATTTTATAAAGATAACATTTTAAGTATTCAAAAGATTTTAAGTATTCAAAAGCTAAGAAGAAAAAATAACAAAAGGAAATACCTTCTCGAAAGATCCTTGATACATCAAGGAAAAAGGTGGTCGATACAGTGCAGCAAGATTATCTCGGGCCCCAGATGTCCCTTGTTCTGATCCCCAGACACTGGGGTTTTTTGCCTCTTCCTCAAAGTCCCGAAATGCGACCGGTTGATGAGGAGGGTGTAATGTTCTTTGGCTATAAGAATTGGTTACAGAGGGATCAGTTCGAACAATTACCATAACACAATGGGAACTTAAAAAAATTGTTAATAAATTGATGCATGAAAGCAAGCATAAAGTTAATTGTGCATTTGGATCCAATTTTTTGCAAAGATAGTAAGTATAAGCAGATTGCCAGTATAGGACGTGATAATGAACTGCCATTAAATTGTTCTATTAATTGTGATGAACAATTTCTAAAGGGGAGTATTTTCCCTCAAACATTCAGTCATGGAAAGGCATGTCATTTCAAGACGTGTGATGTCTTTGACAGTTGAATACTAGACCTTCCTTTGAGATGCAAAGACATGCGATGCATGTAAAGATAGGTCATGTTCTTGTGGTGCCATGCTTTTTGACAGTTGAATGTCAATGCACAGACAAGAAGGGTAGAGGCTAAGAATATTTCAAACAAGATGTTAGCAATATTAAATGTGCCTCTTGAATAGGGCATCCAATAATAAAGAAAAAAGCAATGTTGATGGAGATTGCCCAAGGATATTATGAGGCACATGAAACTATTTTCTTTTTGTAAAAAGATGACAACATTGTTAGTTGATAGTTAGTAAAAGAACAAATGCAATGGAGAAACATAAACCAAACAAAGTATAACTTGAGGGACTGCCAGAAGTCATGATGTGAGGACCAAAGTGTGGGCTCCAATAGAATCTCCAATAGAATTACATTAAGGGCAAATGGCATGTGCCCTTTGATTACATTAAGGGCAAATGGCCTATGCCCTTTGATAATGTGTTATATGATGCACAACGTCAACAGTTAACCTTTTTCTCAAAAAAAAAAACTCCCAACGTCAACTTGACTTGCCTAATTTCCTTGTTAAAAAAAATAAAAAAATCAGATTTCCCCATGTGTTTAACTACACATAAAGGAAAATTTTTTTGTGCACTACAAGCCTATTCAACCGCACTTCCACTTTAGATCCATGAGTTAGCAGATGAAGAAAAATAATGCAGATTTGGAGATCTGCTAAGCGTTAAAATGAATGGTCCAAAAACAAAGTTTGAAATAGAATATTTTCAAGGTTGAAAATCCTTGTTCTTTTTGTTTTCAGATTTATGATCATGGTGGTCGACCATATCTACCTATCAAATTTTGATCCAAAATCCCTTTCTAAGATGGATTCTTGGAAGAGAACTGCATTCTGTGTGTGTCATATATGGTGTGTATGTGGGTTTGGGTGTAGGCATGCATGCGGACATGGCTTGCATGTGTGTGTGGTGTGTGGTGCTTTTTTTCACTAACACCCATGTGGCAAGAGTGGTAGGGTGCTGTTTCGTTTTGCTGAAAAACCATTAAAATGGCAACCAAGACAACAAATTGTTTCCCTGCTTTTTTATGAAATCTGAAAGCTTTGGTCTTTTTTCCGAGTTCACCGTTCAAATAATAGAGTCAACTTGGTTTTGGCAGTACCTGAATTGGCCACCGAGTTTGATTTTTTAACAAATGAGTCACAGATGTTTTCCTTCCAAACTAAGGTTTTTTCCTTCCCTACTGATCACAATATTAGGAGTGAGTATACAATTAAGGAGATGAGTATTGTTTCCTACACAATAATAATATCCATATCACACATTGTACACAAAGTAGCATAATATGTAGTATAGAGGGTAAATACATATAGGGCTTGTTTGGATGACAATTAATTTTATCAAGAGAAACCTATTTTATCATAAATTAATATATACTCTACATAATATTATTTTGGTAGTTGTATGGTACATATCTTGTATTATATACAATATTATTTAACTACTTAACTTTTTTGGTGATTTTCAGCTATTTTAGTGATTTCTGAATAAAACGTGTGGTTCTCAACAAATCACTTTGAATAAAATAAAAACAAATTTTTAAAAAGAAAAACTTATATGTAAAAGATAAACCTATATGTAAAACTGCCTATAAGTATATCTCAGATAATTTGGTGAGAAACACTACCAAACAACATATAGTTTATTATTAGGATTAATTTTACTAAGACAACGTATTATCAGCGATAATAAATACATCCAAACAAGTGCATAATATATCATTACTATATAAATATCATAGTTACCGAGACCTTCTAAGGAGGGGGTCACTCCTACTCCAGAAGCTAGATCCTGTGCTCTGAGACATAGCATCTGGATTTTGGGCATAGAGATATTGGTACAGGTAATTGAGGAACTTGATCTCAGGTTAATGGGATCCATATCCGTATGCCCAAAATCATGGTTCCACGAGTAACTGGGACCGCTATTCTACCAACTTGCGACTGAGTATCTTCTACTTTCAGAGCGAGTTTCACAAACACATTTTCAGGTTCATATACAATGGAGTGTGGATCTCCATATTTTTATGACCTACAAACTTTTTAAAGGCCCTGATTTCCTATATATTTTACAGTTTACAACTTTACACACCTTGTGAATCGTGACTTACCTAGTTTCAAAGAAAGGCAACAAGAGATAGCAAGGATAGAGAAGGAAGAAGATGGGAGAAGATAGAAAAAGATAGTTGAGTTGTTGTTCTAATTGAGGAATGAGGAGGCAATCACTAGGCTTTAACTTCCTTGGGGCTAGTTCATTGGCTCTTGACTCTTGACCATCTCTCCAAAGACTTTTGTTGCTTAAGTGCTGGTTATTGAAATTGAGCCACTCAAGGGGTGTCTTGTTGGTGATGGAATAAAATATATGCTTGGAAATGTGAGGTCTCCCTATCTCAGCATTCTTAAATACAATCATCAATTGATAGCGGGGAGGGAATCATCCAATCCAACAGAGTGGTGCCAAAAATGAGGTCGTGTGCATATGTAGGGAGACCAATGTAAGTAGGTGTGCAATTTTTGTAATGGACCCACATAAGTAATTTTTTGGAGTGAAACTTTCTTAAATAATTGTTCCACGGAATTTGCTCATGAACTAGAATACTGTAGATATCTGATCATTGGGAGCCCCGATACTAAGCTCGATGGACCACAATCCCATTCAGTATAATACTTGCTCTTGGGCAGTTATGGAACACGCTCCCTTAATGTTAGGGATCCTGATCCCTTTACCTCAAAATGTAAATAACTCATTCCCTCAACTACGGATCTTTGAGCCTCCCGCATTCTCAATCTCGGAGCTCACCAACTATGATAAATACATTTCCACGTAATATTTCGAATATTTATATTACATGCTTCCAATACATTATCTTTTAGGTACATAGAAAGAAGACTCAATACTTAAAATTTATGTAACAGTTTATTTTTGTCTCGACTCATTGACTTTTTTTTTTTTTCCGGGGGAATGGGGATATGTTAATGGGCAAGAATGGAATCCTTGACATCACGTCGTGGCTCCGCAACCCTGACCACTGGGGCCAGGGGCACATCCCTCCAGCTGACCTTATTTTGTTAAGATTCTTCTATAGCTGATTGAAATGGTCAATAACACAATCCTAAATATACCAAGGATCGAAAAAGTTCCCTATATTTGTGTTGCTTTGTGCATGGAATGAAATGCATTGCCAGTCAAAAATTCAAAAAGACATGTTATCTGTCGCATTGCAATAAATTTGGTCAGTAATGACGCATAGCAAACATAAACTAATGACAAGAAACATTTAATTACTGAAAAGGAATATCTCACTACAGCTATCATACCGATCAATAAGGAAGGAGACAGGTCCCATTTAATAATTACAGTTAGCTCTCACTCATGCCACATGCCAAATGGACCTTCATCACTTAGGACTGAGATTTAAATCTATAGGAAACAAAAATAACCTCAAATAACAGAGAATCATTTATCATACCCATACATGAATGAATCTGCATACAAAGCTTCCCGTTTCACAGGAAGAGGAGGTCGGACATATTCCTCCCACTTCGCATCCTTTTCTTGTTCACTGAAAGACATATAAGCATAGTAAATAATCCACATGTGTGTTTGTGTGTGCATGTGTGTGGGTATGTGGGGGGTTCGAGCAAACAACTCAGCAAATACTCAGAGAAATCAAAACTAGAAAGATGACCTAGCATGAATAGACCAATAAACATGAATGGAAAACACTTCAAAATTTATGCAAACCTTTCATGAAGAGGCGAATGATTGGTTTCCTTTGGTGGTGAAAAGGAAGATGATTCTGCATTGGTATTGGTATTATTTCCATCATTGCCAACAAAAAATAATTGGATGGCATCCTCAAGCTGCCAGTTTGTAGCCTGCACAATCAACATTATAAACCGTTCATCAATGATAAGAGGTCTCCGCTAAATCCCATTTAGAATATGTATTTCCAGTAGAAAACAAGAAATATTTTCATTACCCTATCTATTCATATTTGCAGTAAATTTATCTATTCATATTTGCAGTAAATTTATCTGCTTCCTTAGGAGTTAGGGACAACAGATTTCAAATTCATTGGCTAAGAATTCACAAATAGCTAGGAGAAAAACTATTAGACTTTTGAAGGGAATGTATAAGCTTTCGCGCTAGGCAAGCCGTTGCATGTTGCATTCCAAATCTACTAATAATAGATGTTGGCGATTAACTATTTTCAGTAAAAGGATATGTTGGAATGAGACCATTGGGACTTTCAGTACTTTTATCTGTTTTTTTTTTGGAGAAAAAAATTAACTTTTTATTAACAAATAGTAGAAGTACATAAGAAGTGGCGGATGTCTCTGCGGCATATCATACAGAGGAGCATTATATGCCTATAAATGACTAAGTTTTAAAGAAATCGCATCATGCTAACATGAGAGACAGATAGGGATCAATGACAAACATAATTGACTCTTGGTTTTGAGATCCAAGAACTGACTAGGACCAACTTTAATAACTGATATCAATTGATCCGGCATTGAGTTAGGATACTTTGAATAACTACAAATCAAATCAATTAAGTACAAATAAAAAATCTCAAAATTGATCCCATAAATCATCATCACATCTCATAAACACAAGTAACTTTATCGAGTTCAACCCAAGAGGGGAAAGACATATACCACTCCATACACATGTATTTTTCTTCAATGATTTACTGCAAGCTTAGGGTTTTCTTGGAGCTTTCAATATCTTAGCAGAAACCAAGCAACCCAATTCATTTATCAAGAGAGAGGAAAGTAACTAAGGTTTCCTCTTGCATCACCAAAACCCTAAAAACTTAAACCTTTTTTTTTCTGAAGGCTCTAGAAATCTAAACAATTCAAAATGTCTAATGATCCATGATAACGACAAAGCGCAATACTAAAACCACCATTATAACAGACCAAATTAAGTTGAAAGTTAGAGAGAGAAAACTTTCAGAAAAAGCAGTAGTATGAACTCCAATTAGTAATGGTACCGAGCATTACCTGAAGAAATTGCAGAGCAATCTTGGTAGATTCACCACCCGCGACTTCCATAAAAGAAGCCACCAAGATTTGCTTGTCGTCACTCAGGCTCTCCATTGTTAAAAGTGCGCTGAGAGAGAGGAGCAAAAGAAACGTACAATGCGAGATTATAGAGAGGAGGAATTTTGCGAGCTTATAGAGAGAGGAGGAGTTTTGAGAGAATACCCAACAGAGAGAAGGAGCTTTTGAATGGAGGCAAAACGAACACCGAACCGGGCCAGCAGAGAAAGGGGGAATTTATTAGAGAGTAGGGGAATTTAGAGAGAGAAGATAGGTATTTATAGGTATCTATCTGTTGCCTAAGTTTCCCCTTCTTCCATTCGACTTTTAAGTAGTCTTTACTAATGTAGAATTGAGGTGAATGTCTATCTTTTAAAAATGTTATTTAGATGTTGAAAAAACATCTAAATTATCATATTGATATCCCAATGAATAGATATGGAGAAAAAAAAATAAGTTTTAAAATAATTAATTTTACAACACATTATCCGAATTGTTCATTTTTTAAAAAAATTATATTAATTTTATTATTAAATATAAAAGTAAATTCTCGTATAATCCTAAAAATTTAAGATATCACAACTGTATTTCATGATAAAGTTTAGATGTCGGCCTTACTTCAGGGTTTCAAACTATGAATTTTTAACGATTTAATATTTTATTTGTTTCAATCATTCCAACTAATCTATGTTTCCTTGCATGTGTAGGAGTATATGCTAAATCTTTAAACTTTTTGGATTACATTAATTTTTTATCTTTCAAATTAAATTAGTTTGATTTTACATTTTAAAAGTTCTTGTAGTTTTAATTTTTTTTGGTTTAAAATATATACAATATCCATAAAGCTCGCATATATCCATAAAGCTCGCATATCACCTTGGGAGAATGAGAATGGATAGAAATGAGAAAATATATCCATACATATCTATCCATAATGCTCGCATGTCACCTTGGAATGGATAGGAATGTAAACTTTGAGTTATCTATGTGACTTAAGTTACCTAACAAATTTTCTAAAATCAAGCGACTTGAAATAAATTACAGGAAAAAACATCCCTTCCCTTTGAATTTTAAATTCGACATGAATCCCTAGAAAAATATGATTTCCGCTAAAACAGATAAATTGTTAACTTGACAAAATGGATAACTATGTAATAAAAATAGTCTAAATAATAACCAGATTTTTAAGAATAATATCAAATATGATAAGTACATCAATCATTTAAATATGTAAACTAATAGCATAAATGCTAATAGTAAGTGAAATAAGATATTATTGTATTTATTGTAAATAAAATATTTATAAAAATTCATTTTTGTTAATTTTCCATCTTGAGCATTGCATAACACACGTGCCCTTAGCTATTTGTTTTGAATCTCTTTGAATAAATTAAAAAGTAAATATCTCCATAATCCTATTTTTATGTGTTATTTGTTGATAAATTCAAGGTTTCAAAAGATATCTTCTAATCGTTGGCCACTTTAAATCTATTTTTAATCTAAACAAATGTGATAAATACATGCTCTTTCTAAACTCAATATTTTTTCTCTCTTTACTTCTATACTTCAAACTTCTTTATTTCTCTCTCTTCCTATAGCTCTCTCACTCTCTCTCCTCCCATATTTCTCCAAACACCTCTCTCTCCTCCCGATAACCTCTCACCTCCATAAAACCCTTTGCTCTCTAGAAGTTTGGAAGGATGATTTTTAGAAAAGGCATGTCGTTTTAGATTTATTTGGCTTAAAAAAATATGTTTAAATCAGCTCAGGTTAGAAGAAATAAAATCTACAATTTTTATAAATCTTAGGTGTATTGTGAAATGAAACCTAAAAATCTAGAGTATGAAGATATTCTCCCTATATATAATTTAAACATAATAAAAATCAGTTGTTAAAATATCAAAAGTAAAAAGTTATCACATTCCTTGTTATAGGAACTTAGAAAATTAAAAAGATTCAAACAATTTGAGCTTTTATTTCATTCATGTCATGCAAATGAAATTTATAGGGCTATATTGTATTTAAAAATCAAATTTAAGCAAAGAGATATACCACTTCCAAAGGGAGCTTATTGTTCATTGCTCCTTTGGGTAAAACCTAGGAGTTATGTTTTGGGTGTTGTATAGAGCCGGGGCTCTAAACAATCAAAGCAAAGCGTACCTTCCAATAGTATCGAGAAATGCAGTTTTAATACTGGAAGCAAAGCGTACCTTCAAATAGTATCAAGAAATACGGTTTTAATATTGGAAATTTTTATGATAGCCTTAAAATATATTTTCATATTTAATTATAAAATTTAAAGCATTAAAAAATCATGTAGATCAAGCAAATCTATGAAAATTTGAAAATCTTGAAAATTAACGGTCTAAAAATGTGCTACAAGATGCACTATTTCCAAAACTTGAAATCCATTTTTTTTTATTATGTCCATATATCTTGATGTCAAAATGATCAATTTGAGGATATCTGGGCATCAAAACAATCTCTTCTAGTGAAATTTTTGAGGTGCGCTCTAATTTGATTGTTAGAGCCTCAGCTCTATATAAACTTTTTCTTTTTTTTGGACCCGAAATTTTGATGGCGCCAACGTAATAAAAAACAAAAAAAATCCAAATTTCACACTTTATATGCTTAAAAAAACCAAAAGCCCTAAAATTGAACACTAATACAAAAGGGAATGGTTTCTATACTTCCCCTACACCATAGAAGATTTATACTTCTTCTACCATCAGGCCGTCTAATTTTGATCAAGTGAGTCATTTACGTTTTGATCTTAGATTTGACGTCTCAGATTATTTTATTTTTTATTTTTTTTAAATACAGATTATATGAATATAAAATTTGGTAGGTGTCATCTTCTCATTGGGGCGTACCTACAAAAAATATCAAAAATAATTTTTCGATAAAATATAATAACCAAAATACCCTTTGAATATTTCAGGGGCATTTTGGTGATTTTATTTTATTTGGAATATTTTTATTTTTATTTTTTAGAAGTGCGAATTTAATGAAGGATTGGACACCCGGAATTTGTTTTTAAAATAGTTTATAGAAAAAAGATTAAAAATAAAATAGTGTAGGGATATGAAATTGTGATTGAGGCAATCTTAGCCCTTCGTTTAGAATGGACGGTTGGATAATAGGAAGTGTATAAGTTTTATGTTGTAGGAGAAGCGTAGAAAGCTTGACCAATACAAAAATATCTCCTTGTGCCCCAACATACACTCATATATGCTTTAAAAAATATAGTTGTATACTATGAGATCATTTATTTTTAGTACAAAGAAGACACAATCACTTTTAGCCATTAGATGTTAAATTTAATAGATTAAAGTGTGTCATAACATTTAAAAAATTTTGTTTTGAACTTCATGCTCAATCAATGGTACATTTCTAATTATCTGATTTCGCATATAATGGTCAATAATGATTGTGATCTCCTTGTATCAAAATAAATGATCTCATTATATAAATTTCTTAAAAAAAAATTCAAAATTGAACACTAATACAAAATTCATTGAAATATATTAAAATCAAGTCAGTGTACAAATTTTGGGGCTCGATTCAACAAATGAACAAGCACTAATACGAAAACGTGTCCTTGTGTCACTAGTACCATGCCTTGTTTTGAGAATCCTATATCATAATTGAATGTAAAGAATTTTTTGAGAATCCTATATCAGACTTGAATGTAAAGAATTTTCAAGACAGCTCCCTAAATCTTATAAGGCCAGTAAAACAAGAGTTCCTCATATAACTATTCATTTAAATTTGTAATGGTAAATTATCTAGCACTAATTCTAAAATGGGGCCGAGGTGGGGTGTTGATTATATCCAAAAAAAATTAAGGAAATACAACAATAGAACCATTTAATTTTTGGTATATGAAGGTCACGATTTTATCAATTATTAGATGTACAATTACGTGGTTAGGAGTATGCTATTGACTGGGTATAAAATCTAAAATAACACATCTCAATTTATGTGACACACATTAAGCTGTCATGGTAACATTATACTAAAAGTAAATGGTCTTAGAGTATATAATCTCAATAATTAAACAACTATGTATGATAAGAGGTGCCGGAATATTGTTGTAAAAATCAAAATTGAATCCTCTAGGGGTCCGTTTCGATTAGCGTAATTTGACTCGAGCAACTCCTGAGTTGGATCAAGCCCTATTACAAAGAAATTAGAAGATGTGGAAATAAAATTTCTTGAAGCTGGAATTACCCATTGATCCCGATCTAATCCGAATTGGCAGATTTTCACCCAAGAACATAGTCCTTCCATAAGAGGAGGGACTTTGGTTGGTTGAAGCACAAAGAATTAAACGAACTGTGGAATGGGGCCTCACAATATTGGATGACTTGTTGTCTTAAGTAACATTCATATAATAGTTTCTCATGGATGATTGGGAATTCAAATTTTTGGCTAAAAATTTGAAAAAGTTGACAAATATAATGTAAAGAAAGTCATCCAAAAATTTAGCAAATTCCCCAAACAAGTACTGTTGCTTAGTAAAATCATCCAATTGTTTTTGTGTGGTCTTGGGGCGCAAGTGCAGAAGTACGTCCTCTTACGCATAAAAAACTTTTCCAATTATATGGCATTTATATTCTTGAAAATTTTAACTATGATTTTTTGGTTTAAAATAATTATTTTTAATAAATATTTAAGGGATATTAAAAGAAGGGTGTGGTTTGTATAGAGCTGAGTGTCACACCCCAAGATTTTTTAAGCCCAAATGCCTTGTGTACTAGGTGCTTAGACACACATTATTTGTGTCCTTGGGCCCGAAAGCTTCTAGAGAACTCTAGGACCTTCACGAGGAACCTAATAGGCTTCTAGGCTAGTATTGAGAAGGTTGGATTATGCGGAGGATTCTAGAACCATGTAAGGTTAGAGGTTCTTAGTCAGGCTAGAAAGTTTCTAGCCAATGAGGGTGTCACATGTGGGTGTGTCTAGAACATTGGCTTTGAGCCTATAAAAAGGGGATGATCCCGCATTTGTAACCTAACTTGATCAAGGGGAAGCGGGGAGATCTATTATAAGCATTTTTTGGTATTATAGTGGATCGGACTAGGCCAACTCGTGTGCTCTTTCTTGGTTACTTGCTTATCTCTATTGTGGGTGTTTGCGTGCTTTGCTATACGAGCGTGGGGGTGCATGCTACGTAGAGGTACTAGGTGTTGCGCACTAGCCCTAGCTGCATACTTTGTGGGCTTAGCACGTTGTTGTGTTTGGGTTGGGAAGGCTTACTTGTCCTTGATGGATTAAGGAAACAGGTACCGCATAGTCTAAGAGTAGGACTCCACATTGAGGACGTGACATGAGGCTCTAAACAATCAAATTAGAACCCACCTTCAAATAATATTGAGAAATGTGGTTTCAATACTAGAAATATTTGTGATAGCT
Source organism: Amborella trichopoda (assembly GCF_054954075.1). NCBI lineage: Eukaryota > Viridiplantae > Streptophyta > Magnoliopsida > Amborellales > Amborellaceae > Amborella > Amborella trichopoda. Next base: position 3,983,255 of record NC_142344.1, read on the forward strand.
TTAAAATATATTTTTATGTTTAATGATAAAATTTAAAGTTTAGTACAGATCGAACAAATCTATGAGAACTTGAAAATCTTGAAAATTGATGGCCCAAAAATTCATTACAATATGCACTATTTTTAAAATATGAAATCTATTTATTTATTTTCATATCCATGCATCTTGATGTCAAGATGATCAATTTGAAGATATTTAAACATCAAAACAACCTTTTCTAGTGAAAATTTTGAGGTAGGCTCTAATTTGATTGTTTAGAGCCTATATACACTTTTCCATTAGGGCTTGTTTGGGTACATGGATTTTAAGGCATGGATTTCTAATATCTTGAATGTTGCCAAAATCCATTGTTTGGATTGCTTAATGACTAAGATACTTAAAATCAAGAAAATCAAATTCATTGAAATAAGATCTACTTTTTGATTATTTCATTTCCACACCAAAACCTGTTTTTTTTTTTAATTTCTAAGCCCCATGGATTTCACTCATTGGCTCCCTCAACCCGAAACATAGAGAACTTTTGGAAGGTATAAAAATTTTAGAGAAGAAAGTACCTAAATTGTTTTAAAGAGAGAAACTATCTCAAAATTTTTAGAGAGAGAAACTATCTCAAATTTTTAGGGAGAGAAACTATCTCAAATTTTAACTTTTAGATAGAGAAAGTATGCTAAAATTTTAGAGAGAGAAAGTATGTTAAAATTTTAGAGAAAGAAAGTACCATTTTTTTATAAAGATAAACTATCTCAAAATTTTAGAGAGAGAAACTATCTCAAATTTTAAGTTTTAGAGAGAAATTCTCATATTTTATGGGGAGAAACTATTATCTCAAATTTTTAGAGAGAGAAACCATTTCAAAATTTTTAGAAGGAGAAGCAATCTTAAATTTTCATTTTAGAGAGAGAAACTATGTCAAATTTTAGAGAGAGTACCTAAAAGTTGTAAAGATAGACACTATCTCAAAATTTTTAGAGAGAAATTATATCAAATTTAAGTTTTAGAGAGAGAAACTATTATTAAAATTGTAGAGAGAGAGAAAGTATTTTTAAACTTTTAGATAGAAATTATTATAAATTTTAGAAAGAGAAACTACTAAAAAAAATTTAGAGAGAGAAATATCTCAAGTTTTTTAGAGAGAAACTATCTCGAATTTTGAGTTTTAGAGAGAAGTTATATCAAATTTTGAGTTTTAGAGAGAAAAAATATGTTAAAGTTTTAGAGAGAGAAACTACTTAAAAGTTTTTATAGATAGAAACTGTTTCAAAAATTTTGGAGAGAGAAATTATTGCAAAAATTATGTCTTAGAGAGAGAAAGTATCTTAACATTTTAGAGAGATAAACTATATCAAATTTTAGATTGAGAATGTACTTGAAATTTTTAGAGAGGAACCATCTTATAAAATTTTAGAGAGAGATTCTCAAAATTTAAGTTTTGGAGAGAAAAAATATCTCAAATTTTAAACTTTAGAGAGAGAAAGTATATAAAATTTAAGAGAGACGCTATATCAAATTTTAAAAAGAGAAGCTATATATATATATATTCTCAAAATTTTAGAGAGAGAAACTATATTAAATTTTAAGTTTTAGAGAGAGAGAATCTTAAAATTTATGAGAGTAACTATATCAAATTTTAGAGAGAGAAAGTACATAAACAATTTTAGAAAGAAAAACCATCGCAAACTTTTAAGAGTGAAATTATCTTAAATTTTAACTTTTAGAGAGAGAAAGTATATTAAAATTTGAGAAAAAAATGGTCATATTTTAAAAAGAGAAACTACTTAAAAAGGTTTAGAGAGAGAAACTATCTCAAAATTATTGAAAAAGGAAACTATCTCAAGTTTTAAATTGTAGAGAGTATCTTAAAATTTTAGAAAGTGAAACTATCTTAAATTTTAGAGAGAGAGAGCGCCTAAAAATTTTAGAGAGAGAAACTATCTCAATTTTTTTTGAGAAACAATTTCAAATTTTAAGTTTTGGATAGAAAGTATATTAAATTTTAGAGAGAGAAACCATATCAAATTTTAGAGAGAAACCATATCAAATTTTAGAGAGAGAAACCATCTCAAAATTTTTATATACTCATTATCCCAAAGTTTGAGCTTTAGGAAAGCATATTAAACTTTTAGAGAGAGAAATTGTATCAAGTTTTGTTGCCAAACAATGAACATGGAAGTGATTGCAATGAATCTATGAATTTGGTATAGTTTATCCAAACAAGAGATTTGAGGAATCCATGGCAAAAATCATTGATATTGAAAATCCATAGATTTTTTTGCATTTTAAATATCAAAGATTCATAATTTCCTCCTATCCAAACAAGCCCTTAAAAAAAATGGTAAGAAAGACCACAACTTATGTGGTGTGCAGAAAGACATATCCATACACATCAATCTATATGCCCCTGTAAATTTCCAAAGGAGAATAAATTGAAGGCTAAATTTTAAGTTAAAAAATAGGAGGGAGAATTTGGGTCCTTTCTATAACTTATTTTCCCCGGTAATTTTTTTTAAATCTTATACTTCATAGGTAAATTCTAGACTCATAGAAAGTTTTGCCAAAGTTTTACATTAATTGCCTGCCTAATACAAGCCACTTAGTAATTCTCCAAAAAGAAAATAAGAATTCTTGTCTCCCTTCAAAGTAAAAAACAAGAATTTCTAAAAAATATGACTCCCCAATAAAACAATAAAATAATTATCTCGACAAAAATAGGTAAATGTCGTAAAAATCATCTGATAATAACCACAATACGAATGATAATATTGAATAAGATAAATAAATAAAATCTACAAAAGTAAAAGTTAATATATTAAAAATTAAATAAGAATAAATAGAACAATATATTCATTTTTATTTATCTTCATTTTTATTTAATTTCTCAGCTAGAGCATGGTATACACATGTGGCCTTAACTAGTCAGTTTATATATCACATCTCATAAATTGAAACATATAATTTGGTTACAATAAAAATATTTGTAATTAAGATATAATGTTTTAAAAAGTATCATCTTAATTTTTCGAGAAGGAGTGAAATAATTTGAGATTTTATTTCATTTAAGAGACTTTATATATAAGTGCTCTACGCTATAAGAAAATTTTAATATTAAGTGAGAAGACATGCTACTCCTTATAGTCTATTTGCTCCCTCGGGTAAAATTTTGGACCCTTAAATTTCGAGGATGTGACTTTTGAGACCTAGTAACCAAAATCTAAAAAAGAAAATTCAAATCGCACATTCTATATGTTTGAAAAAATAACATCCCAAAATTGAATAAGGCTTGTTCAATTTTTGGAAGAAAAGATCTATATGCGTTGGAACTTAAAATCCTTTTTTTCTGTTGTCTTTTTTTAAATAACCATCCTATGATTCTAGATCCTAGAATTTCATACTAGAAAAATCCTTCCAAGTAACTCTTTTGCCCAAGGGAGTTAATGCGTAAGATTCTCCCACCGGCGCTGCTACATGCGTTCTAATTTTAAATCCCATATTCTAAATAAGCAAAAAAAATTAGATCCATAAAATTTAAAAATAAGGAAAATGCGCATGCTTTCATTTTAAAAAAAGATTAAGAATATCAGAAATACTAAATATTTTATTAAGGAAAAAGTTTAGAGATTGTCTACAAAGACACCGTTTATCTTTTATACATGGAGATCACAATCATTCCCACTCATTTGAAGTCAAATTTTACGGTTTGGAATGAGTCACGGAGTCCGGTAATTTTTTATTTTTAAAACTTTGTATCTATTGAATGACACTATTTCAATTATCCATTTTGAAGTTTAAAGGACAATAATGATTGTGACCTCTACGTACAAAAGATAAATGATCTCTTTGCAGACAATCTGAAAAGTTTATATAAGGCTGCAACCTTATACTGATGAAGTAAGGTGCACCTCAAAAATCCTATAGAAGGGAGTATTTGTGTAGGAGAACCCTCCAAGTAATCATCTTGACATCGAGATGAATGGACATGAAGAAAAAAAGAATTTCAAGTCCAAAAAAAGTGCATCTTGTAACAAGTTATCTGGACGGTCTATTTTCAAGATTTTTAAGTGATTTTTTGTTTAATGAATCTATACAATTTTTGAAATTTTAAATTTTATAAGTGAGGATGAAAAGAGATTTTTGAGTCATAATAAGGTTTTCGACACTGAAATGACATCGCTAAGTAAATTTTATCTGCTACATTATAAAGAGCACATTTTTTGACACTGAAATGACATCGCTAAGTAATTTTATCTACTACACATTATTAAGTGTCATTTCCATTGCCTGAAAACATCCATTTTCGCTTGCATAAATAAGTCCACTATCAAATGCAAGATAAAACATTGCTAGCACAAACAAATAGAAGATAAACATTGCTAGCACAAACAGAGGCGAATCAAAAAAGAAATAGGGAATGTAAATGAGATGAATAATGAAGGGGAGTTTCTATGATTTGAGGTGATTCCATTCACAAATTTTGGGAGATTACGTGATTTATACATCTAAAAATAATAAACACCAATTATCTGAAGAAAACCAACTAAAGTAAATACAAAATCATAGGTACAGGCAAAACACATGGCATAAGACTGAAAATGAGCTAGGAGATGTTGAGCACCATATGAATGGAGTAATATGAATTTATTTTGATAGTTTATTATAAGGATCACAAAATCACTGGCTGTACCCTCTATCCTTCAAAGCGGGCCACATAATAAAGCTTTATATATGAATAGGTGCAAAAACAAAAGATCAAGTGTGACGGTTCACATGTCAGGTGTCGAGACAAAATTGGTCCTGTATATGCTTTCATGCATCAGATGCAGTAATAAGAAAAGCATCCAGATAGTGCTCCTAATTAGCTTTGGATAGCTTTTAGTGGATCTGATCATTATAACATGTTGCCACATGCAGAAATACACAAATTTTAATATTGAGCTTAGTTTTCTAAAGTGCAGAACCTATACCTTGTGAGCATGGTGTCACAAAGACCCTACAAAGGAGACCCCTCATTATTCCCAAACCCACTGAAATGCCAATTGACCTACTTCGGCAAGAGATACAAATAATAGAGCGATGCAATCAAAACAAATGTTTCAAAACATCAACTCAGTTTGGGACACATCTCAGTCTCCAGAAAAACACACCTGGTCTTATCCCATACAACAAGGATGTCCTTGAGAATATTCATTGATTTATTAAAATTTTACTAGAATAAGATATTGTACTTGGGATTATCTGTGTGCTCTTTAAGACTGAAGTAAACGTTTAAGACTTCATGGGATAAAACAAGGATGTTCTTAGAGAATATTCATTGATTTATTAAAATTTGACTAAAATAAGACATTGTACTTGGGATTCATCAGTGTCCTATTTAAGACTGAAGCAACCGTTTAACCATTTAAGACTTGATCAAGTTCTTAAAATAATGTAAGCTCCTCATAGCAAGTGTGCTCGTCCAGAGTCTTCCATACAAGTTTGTAAACACAAAGTGAAACTTAAAAGCATCAGAACATTTTATAAAAATAACTTTTTAAGTATTCAAAAGCCAAAGAAGAAAAACTAACAAAGGAAATACCTGCTCAAAAGTTACTTGATACATCAAGGCAAAAGAACATTTTAAGTATTCAAAAGCCAAGAAGAAAAAATAACAAAGAAAAATACGGGTTCGAAAGATCCTTCATACATCAAGGAAAAAGGTGGCCGATTATCTCGTGCTCCACTTGTCCCAGATAATGTCCTTTGGCTATAAGAATTGGTTACAGAGGGATCAGTTGGAACAATTACCGTAACAAAATGGGAACTTTAAAAAATTGTTAATAAATTGATGCATGAAAGCCAGCATGAAATTAATTGTGCATTTGGACCCAATTTTTTGCAAAAATAGTAAGTGTATGCGGATTGCCAATATAGCACGTGATAATGAAGGAACTGCCATTAAATTGTTCCATTAATTGTGATGAACAATTTCTAAGGGGGAGTATTTTTCATCAAACATTCAGTCATGGAGAGGCATGTCATTTCAAGACGTGTGATGTCTTTGACAGTTGAATACTAGACCTTACTTTGAGATGCAAAGACATGCCATGCATGTAAAGATAGGTCATGTTCTTGTGGTGCCATGCTTTTTGACAGTTGAATGTCAATGCACAGACAAGAAGGGGAGAGGCTAAGAATATTTCAATCAAGATGTTAGCAATATTAAATATGCCTCTTGAATAGGGCATCCAATAATAAAGAAAAAAGCAATGTTGATGGAGATTGCCCAAGAACATGAAACTATTTTCTTTTTGTAGGAAGATGACAATATTGTTAGTTGATAGTAAAAGAACAAATGCAATGGAGAAACATAAACCAAACATAGTATAACTTGAGGGACTGCCGGAATTCATGGATCAGAAACTCATGATGTGAGGACCAAAGTGTGGGCTCCAATAGAATTACATTAAGGGGAAATGGCCTATGCCATTTGATAATGGGCAAGTGGCCTATGCCCTTTCATAATGAGTTCTGCCCTTTGATAATGGCCAAATGGCCTATGCCCTTTGATAATGAGTTATATGATGCACAATATTACACCTAGGTATTGAGGTAAAATAGTGTATATGCAACTTTAAGTATCCCTTGTTTCACATCAATGATTAAAAACTTGATTTGATATATGAGTTATATGATGCACCATATTTGTTTTTTTAACTACGTGAATTCAAGTATATTTACCATTAGTCTCCTCTAATATTTCAAGTTAAAGTTAAAATTAATAGCAAGCTCTGAATCCTTTTAACATTCTTCCAATTTCCTAATTTGAAAAGGAAAATATTGTAGTTGACGTTCAAATGGATCTACAATTTCCCTTTTTAGGATGATCTTCAACTTTAAAAGTTTGAAAATTGAAGTTAAAATGGTATTTGGAATAAAGAATTCATACGGTTATCCTATTCACATTCAAAGCATGGGTACGACACATGAATAAAGTATGTAATAGAAAGGGCATCTTTTACAAATAAAATGCCAAATGCATGTTATTCTTTAATAATATATCAAAATATACAAACTTTATGACCATACTTTTAAAAATTCTAATTCTTTTGAACTACATGAGATATTAAATGTAGTTATATATTAAAATTTACAATTAAAATAATAATAATTAAGATACCAATTTAACTTGAGGATGTCTTTAGTAGTTATAACATATTACTAATAAAGTAATAAAAAAGTAAATATGTTTTTTAATTATAAATATTTCAATATGTATTTATTATTATAACAATTTTATTACTAATAATATAGTAATTCATGTATCATGACAATAATAAGTATAGTTTCATTAATTATATAATTATAAAGTACATAAAATTATTAAAATTAGAATAAGTTATTATTAATATATTGAACTAATAACAATTATATTATATGAATTTATTATAATTGATTTAAATTTAATAATTTAAGTTATTATAGGTAACTATTTTAATATTAACATTAGAATCAACGTTAATAATGTGATCATGAAATTATAATGAATATTACAACAACAAAAGCCATTACACAACATCTATGAGCGAAAATAAACAGTGTTTCGCCCATAGGCTCAGTGCCATCCAATTTTTTTGGATGGCGTGGAAAAATTGACCGCATCAGATATACTATGTCCATTGCAATACAGTCGATTTATCACGTGAAACTGCAACGGCTTTACAAGAGCTGTTGGGACTTTTTAGGCCAAACCACAATGCCTTGCAGCTCTACGAGAGCCGTTGTGGGGCAAAACACTGTACACTTTCACCCATTGTATTTTTAAGACTTTTCTTAAAACAATTATGTAAATATAATTAGAATCATTGATAAATATTATGAATACGTTTTATATGTAATGCACTTTCCCATTGAAAAATCACATAATTATTTAGGTGATCGGTTAATGTATATCAAAATACTATTTCATTGCATATTTATGAAATTATTTACATAAATGTTTGAAACATATCTATATACTCTTGATTACGTATTTACGTAATACGTATCTACACACTCTTGATTACATATTTACGTAATTATTTATGTGATCACTTAATTCATTTCTATGTATAACGACACGTGATCCCACTAGAGGCAATCTTGCACGAACTTCACCCTTTTCTTAATCTCATAAACGTAAGGAAACCTTATTCCAACGAGAGATTCCAACTTTTCTTAAGGTGGGAAAAAATGATATCAAGAGAACCTTTGTATGGATATTGAAAAGCTATCGGAGTAATAATGAATGAAATTTAAAATATGACTGGAAATTAAAATAATTCACAGACATTTAAATCAAATTTATTTCTAGCACGGTACGACGGATTTGCCATTTGACAGTAGATGAGAACCCAAGAAATAAGCTCTCAAATGAAATAATTAATAAAACTTAGAAATCTTTATCAAATACAAGTCACTTATGTCTAGTGTTCCGGGACTCGGCCAAATCGACTCTAACTCAGCCCGAGCACCTTGCATAGGCAAGTTTATGTGACCAAATAACCTCTTTAAAGTCTCTTAAAAAACAAAAATTTTGTTATAAAAAAATGAATATGTGATCTAAAAATATGTTATGCACGCTTTTTATGTTTTTTTAATGATGATTTGTGAATTTTTTTCATTATCTGCTTTAATTTTTCATTTTCTTTTCAAAATTTTCTCAAATATTTAAAGGTATAAAACGATTTTTTTCAATGATCTATCTTTCATATAACGTTTTCATCTTTGTAGGCTTTCAGTGATCTCTATTACTTATTTTATTTTTTCACTAGTTTTTAATTATTTTTAAAAATTCTTTTACAAAACTTTAATTCTAGATTTTTGGGCCTATTTTGGTGTTGTATAGGACTTGGTTGAACCCACTCATATTTGGCCGAGTAACTTGGCCCTATCAAGGGTTGACTCTGAGGCCCGAACTGAAGCCTCAAAACATTACTTATTATGTACATCATTGAAATATTGAATAGCTACTTATTTGGTTAATATTTGTTCCATGGCAAGAACATCATTACTCATATCTTTTATTTTTTCTCGATATTATTCATTGCCAATATCGTTATGATGCGCATGTTCTACTATATGAAGTACTCCCAAAAATAAAACAGTCCAAAAACGATAGACATTCTCAACTTAATTTCTTAATAATCTTATGTTGTTATTTAGGTATGTTAGAGAGATTGTATTCAAGTCTTGAAGGCATGTTGGTACTAACAATCACACTAATAAGTGTGAGTAATATAAAATGCTGCTCGTGGAAAGTGTGGCCAGGGAATTGATTGGTTGTTTTGATGTGATTAATCACTTTTATGAAAGAAAGTATATTAAAGCTCAAGCTTCAAGCTTTATGTAGATCTTGAAAAAAAAATGGAGATCCATCTCAAATGATATTTAGAGATACATCGAAGAGAGAAAGAGAGTTGTGCTATGATATAGTTAAGGTATCGGAGGAGACCTCTCTTTATTTTATTTTTTTATTTGTAAAAAAATTATAGATTAAAATGATTTTTGGTTATAGGGTGTCAAGCTTTCTAGTGTAGAGGTTGATGGCTAATGTGGAGGAGATTTGTTTTCTGGTTTCGTTCTATAGGGTGTAAAAGCTTTCCATAGTTGAGGTTGATTCCTTAACGCTCCAAACAAAAAGTAAATTTGCATGGCTTCCATTGTTAGGGTAACAAGAGGTAAATTTGCATCCTTCCCTATTTGTATGGCTTCCATTGATAGAATGTTTTGTATGTTTGCATGGCATTGATAGAGTGTTTTGTATGTTTGCATGGCTTTCTTTTCATAGGGTGTGAAGATTTGTACAGAGGTTGATTCCTTAACACGGTAAACAAAAAGAAGAGGTTGATTCCTTAACACTGCAAACAAAGATGAACTTCGCAGCTAGACCATTGATAAGAGTGTTTTGTATGTTTGTATGGCTTTCTTTTTTCATAGGTTTTCAAGATTTGTACAGTGGTTGATTCCTTAACACGGCAAACAAAAGAAGAGGTTGATTCCTTAACACTGCAAACAAAGAGGAACTTCGCAGCTAGGCCAGTATCGCTCTTGTATTGCTGTACGGAGAGTATTGGCTGATAGGAACAATGGCTACACGCGAGAGTATTGGCTGATAGGAACAACCCATACACGAGTATTGGCTGATAGGAAGTATGATTTGTCTGATAGGAAGTATTGGCTGAGACAATGAGTAATACTTCGTTTAAGTATGGCTCTTGAATGTTTTGCTCAAAAAAAATAATACTTATCAAAAAAATAATACTTATCAATATTGGTTATTTCAGTTGGTGTTAATTCTATTTTATAATTATTATAATGTCTTGATTTAGAAATAAAATTTAAAATTTTGAATATTATCAGAGACGTGGGTAATCGAGAGGTTTGGGGGAGAGAGAGGTTTAGATTTATCAGAATGTTTTGTTTGTCAGGTTATTTCAATTGAGGTTAATTCTCTTTTATAATTCGTTGTAATGTACTGATTTAGAAATAAAATTTTGAATATTATCAAAGAGGTGCTTAAGAGAGAGGGGTTTAGGGGAGACAGGTTTAGAGAGAAAAGAAAAAAATAGATAGAATTGTCATCTTAAATTATGTTTGGGCTAAGATTATGCTGTCAAAATGGGTTAATTGGGTCCTGGGTTAGAAGATATATTATTTAGAATCCCTGTACTGTCAAAAAGTTTTTAAAATTGTACACCGTATACTCTAGGTTTTTTGAAAAATGGTACACCCTATACACAAAAATATAATGCATAGAGATATTTCCTTTTTTAGTAATAATTAGTTTGTGTAACTATGAATTCTATGAATGTGACTAGGAGGAGAATTTGGGTTCTAAATAGTTGATGAGGATGTCTTGATGGTCCATTTTTTAGAAATATCATAATTTGAGATCCTTTTGGATGTAGGTGTAATGTGCCATTGTAATAGTTCCCTTCAATTTTACAAGCCTTTTTATCTTTTTATTTCAATTGTAATAAAACATGGTTATCATTATCTTCATCGTAGCATTTTTTCAATTAATTGGGGGTCGGCTATTTGAATTCTGATCCGCCATTCTACTCGCATATCCTAAAGAGAGATCATAAGTCTCCATATCTTTTCTTGCTACTTCTAATCATGTCCTTTTGGATCTACCTCTTGTCTTTTTTTACCCTTTCATTTGAATTAACTTGTACCTCATAATAATTGTTGTACTGGCAGTGTAGGAAAAACCAAATTGGAATGGTTAACTGGACATGAAGTTGGAAGCGGTTCAACTAGCCTAACAGGTAAATCGGCTGGTTCAACTGGCCTAACCAGGCAAGTCCCCGGTGGTAAAAAAAGTGTTAAAAAATAAAAAACTCTAAAAAAATCTAATAAAATATGAAAAATATATTTAAAACATGATTAAACAAAGCACATCCAAATGAATTTGAAAACTAATAAAGAAAATGAATTTTAAAAAATTGATTTGCACATAGGGGTATTTTTTGAAAAAAAAATTCAAAAATGGGAAAATGTAAAAATAATAATTAATTTCCAAAATAATTTTCAATCCCTTATTTTTTGGGATTTTATATAATTGTTTTGAATTGCTTTCAAAATAACCTGCCGATTCACCAATACTGGCCAATTTACGATTTAAGCCGCCCAATTTTTCCTACACCGGTACCGGGTCTATGCCACACATGGCCACCCACTTAAGTTTATTTTCTTCTACCTTATTGCCTATTAGTGCCACACATATATTCTCACGAATGTATTCATTTTGAATTCTATCCCTGCTTGATTTACTATGCATCCATCTCAACATCTTCATCTTAGCTACACTCATTTTATGTATATATTATTTCTTGATAAAGCATAGCTAGCTAGTCTCACAGTTTTCTTATAGAACTTGCCCTTCAGCTTCAGGGGTATGCAGCAATCGCATAAAATATGCTTATATATTAATAAAATAATGAATAGTCAACTTAATAAAACATGGGTTAATGTATTACTAGAGCAATGATTATAATAATAAATTGTGTTAATCAACTCCATTCACTTGTACATTTCCCTTTATCCTAATAAGGCATCAGTAATTAAACCAAATGGAAAGAAAAAGACCTATTCATTTATATAAAACATGAAATTCAGCATTATTTGATATTACCTGAAAATTCTAATCAATTATCCTTCCTTTGGCTTTTACTATTGAATTTTTTTGTTTCCGAAGTAAAGGATTACTGTTGACGGTAAGGTTGTGGGTCATCGCAATAATTAATAACGTCCAAATTTATGCTAAAAGAAGACCATTCAAAAGTTACTACCAAACTAAATTAATAATATGTTGGGTTTTCTAATATAATGAGATGTTAAAATATAATGAGATGTTGATTTACGGATTTTATTATGGGAAATGTTTTTATACTTCCCCTACAACATAGAAGATCTATGGTTTCCCAACCATCCAGCCGTCCAATTTTGATCAAGAGAGCTACTCACCGTTTGATCTTAGATCTGATATCTCAAAGTTTTTTATTTTTATTTCTTTTATACAAATTATATGAATATGAAATTTGGTACGTGCCATCTTTTGGGAGGAACCCATAAAAAATATTTAAAATAAATTTTTGATAGAATATAATGACCAAAATACCCATTTTATTTCAGAGGTATTTTAGCCATTTTATTTTATTGGAAATATTTTGTTAATATTTTTTTCTAGTACGAGTTTAATAGATGATTGGACCTACAAATTAAGTGTTAAAATAGTTTATAGAAAATAAATTAAAAATAAAATAGTGTAGAGACGTGACATTGTGATTGGGGCAATCTTAGCCCTCCATTCATAATGGACGGTTGGATAAGGGAAAGTATATAAGTTTTATGTTGTAGGGGAAGCATAGAAATCTTGCCCTTTTATTATTAGGTGGTGGTGCTATTTGTGATAAAATTGGAGTGGAGAACTTAAAAAAGATCACATCAGAAAATATAATTACATCTTCTAATACAAAAACACACTGCCAAGCACAAGGAGGGGTCGATGACAGCTTGCCTGGAAGGAATGCAGCTTCCTAGGAAGCTTGATGCAGAAATGAAGCAAAAACTATTAATGATGCTACTAGAGCTACGGTTAAGCCAGGATGTCTGTTATGGTACTATTAGGATGATTGTTAACAGTAGGATTACTTTAATCACTTGGGGATGTTTGTTAATAATACGATGTTTTGGTACTCTAAAACTGCTTTGATCTCATTTGCTGCTTTGATCACATTTACTGTGATCACATTTGTTAACAATAGAATTGCTTTGATCACTTGGGGATGTTTGTAAATAGTAGGATGCTAAAATTGCTTTGATCTTGTTGACATTGATCTCATTTGCTGCGTTAATCTCGTTTACTTTGATCACATTCGCTAACGATAGGAGATTTTGGTACTCTAAAACTATAGGATATTTTGGTACTATAAAACTACTTTGCCTTTGTTTCTTGGGATCTATTGATGATGTTTGTTAACAGATTTGAAATCTTGGCTTTGATCTCTTGGGGTCTCTTGGGATGTTTGATAAGGGTAGGATGTTTAGATACTTCTGATATCTTGGGCATAACAAGTGATTTGATAACTTGGGGATGTTGGTAAACCTTTGGGATCCTTGGGAATGTTTGTTAAGGTAGGATGTTTTGGTACTTCTGATATATTGGGCAAGATATCTTTGGGATGTTTGTTAACCGTAGTATGTTATGGTAGTGCTTTGATAACTTGGGGATGTTGGTTAACAGTAGGATGTGTTTGTTCATGTTCTGGTGGTGCTTTGATATCTTGGGATGTTGGTAGATGTTTTGGATGTCTGGTACTCTTAAAACTGCTTTGATCTCTCAGAAATATTTGTTAACATACTCTAAAAACAACAATTCAGATGTCAAGATACATTCCCAAGAGATCAAAGTAATTTTAGGGTATCAAAATATCCTACTCTCAAACGAGATCACAGATATCAAACGAAAGATACTGAAGTAGTTTTTGAGTACCAAAACATGCTACCACAAGCATACATTCCTTCAAAAAAAAGTTAAAAATAATGTATAAATTCTAAACGTGGAACCAAACTAAAAATAACATTGAAGAATCCAAATAAGCAGAAAAATGATTAAAAAAAATTTGATTTAGAAAAAATTGATTTACGTTAGAGACATTTCAAAAAAACCCAAAAAGAGGAAAATACAAAAATGAGGCATTTGATGATAAAAATTCATTTCATTATAAAACACATAGATGTTGATCCCAATAAATTCATATAATTTTTATTTTTTATCATTATAATATGCCCTAGTTGTACCTAGGTAGTTGATTTGGCCAGGTGCCGAGTCTGAGTAGTTTCTACCCATGGTTTTTTGGTAATTCATTGAAGCATCGACGTCAAGACATTCAAATGCTTTCAAGCCAGCACCGTATTTACAAGAAAATTCAGGATCAATACACTTTTTCGGTTTTTCCCTTACCCTTACTATTTGAGGTAGAAAAAAGTTTAAATTGATTTTTTTTCAGCTAAGTTTGCTTGGCTCCTTCATGTTTCACCCAATTTCAGATGAAAAAATTGGCTTTATGGGCCCATCCCAAGCCAATATCCAATGTTCTCCTGCCTTGCCCTCAACGGCATTGGCGTTATCACCAATCTCATGCCCAATATACTCAAGCCCTCAACGCCATGTAGAAGGGAGTTTACTCATAGCTATCATCATAATCATCCAAGCTTTATACCAACTATTATCACAACATCACAACATCAGTAATCCAACTCGAGTGGCATAATGATACATCACCATTGACGCATTGAAACCTACAGTTAATTTCTAACATCCATCCCCATCCTGAGATCTCCATGAAATTAGCCACTTCAGCCAACATAGAATGCATCATATTCGTCCTATAGACCAAACTACCGCACACAGTTGAATCAGATACATCACCATTGATGCATTGAAACTCGCTGTTAATTTTTTAACTTCCATCTCCATCTCAACTTCCTGAGGTCTTCATGTCATTAGCCACTTAAGCCAACATGGAATACATCTTATGCATCCCATGAACTGAACCTTTGCTGGCAGTTGAATCAACACCATACCCATCAACCAAACTACACCTGGCCTTTTCTCCAAAACTCTGTTCTTGATCATCTTCTTCACTTCCTCAAAATCTTCGAAACTCCGTTCTTTATCATCTTCCTCGCTTCCTCAAAATCTCAGAAACTCTGTTCTCTATCATTTTCCTCACTTCCTCAAAATCATTCCATCTACCGTTCATCATTTGAAATATCAATCACCATTGAACACAAGCCTAGCACGAATGCAAGCACAAAGGGCGGAGATAAAGGTGGCTTCATTAGGCTTTCACACCCATCTTTTGCATTTGGTAAACATATCCAGAGCCTGCCTCATGTTTAGGGTCAGGAAAACAAAATAAGGATTTCAAATGAATTGAGTGCATGCTGCTAACCTTGAAAAAGCAAAGGTACAACCATCATTTTACTTGGGCCATTTAATTAGTACAATGATGATACTACGCTAGGAACTTGGAACAAGGTTTTCAAATGAAAAAGAGAAAAGTTTGAGCCCGTTAACCTAAACAAAAAGAAGTTTGAGCCCGTTAACCTAAACAAAAAGGTGTAGAATAGTTATTTGCTTGACCCAATTAATTCAAGCAAGATAGTGATATTATCCATCCATGTTCAGACCTGAGATCCCAAACTAAACATTACCATTTTACAATAGTGATATTTAAGTTTTCTACCTGAAGAAGTTGGAGCATAACAGTAAATCATATCCAGTCTAATGAGTTTTGAAGCTCAAACAACTTAGGGTTCGTTAGTCATTGAACTCGACATGAATAATCCAACTTGTTTTGTATTAGGAACCTTAGACAGGATATTTTAATAACAAATACAATATATTCCAGATTTGAAATCTAAGCCAACAATATTCATATCATTTGGGTAGGGATGCTCAAGTGGGCTAAAATACAACAATGTCCCTACTTATTAAAGATTCACAATCCTAAACCTTGGTATCAATTGACTGATATGATCTATAAGAGTAACCAAAGTAGATGATTTGATCACCTAAATAATTTTTTCAGGTATCTTGACCATTATAGTGATATATTTTATTTTTTAAAAAAGATAGAATTGGGGGTTACTTCTGCCCCAAAAAACTGTGTTCTTTGTAGAGAATTATGGGTTTGGGGGTAAATGTACACTTCAAAGCACTCTGAAAATATTATGCCTAAAAGCCATTTTTGTCAAAATACAAGATGTAAAATTAACGTCTATAACACGGCAAAATTTTCCCAAACTTCCCAAACTTTTGCTACATGTAGGTCACAACCCAACCTCACAAAAACAATCCGGCAAAGCAGACCCTCTGCCCACTGCATAATCATCCTTATGAGCCTCCCACAAAGCCTTAACAAGCTCTCTCTCTTTAAGTCCATTAAAAACTGCCTCTGCAAATGCCTTCCTATTAAGGAAAAGTGTTTTCGAAAAACCCATCCCAGCTCTCATTGCAGCTACCATCTTATCCATGTTTCCGAAATAAGTGGCGACATAAGCATCACTATGTATTGATACATAGTAATCCAAAGCAGCTTTTGTGTTACCATGCATCTCTAAAACCTTATCTCCAAGTAGCATCGATTTTGCATAGACATTCTTATACACAGAAGTGAAACTGTCTCTCTCCAAAAGACCGTCGCCGGAAGCTAGATAAATGTTTGTGTTGGTTGGGATATTCAGAGCTTGTAGAATAAAAGCCGTTTCTTTCGGGGTGAGAGGGCACTTTCCACGTTTTCTCCATGTGCGAGCAACATCACCCGTCCAGGGTTTTCTATCTCCTCGAGTTGCATCTATGGCTTCCTTTGAGAAGGGAGAGAGGCCAGAATACTCACATTGGCTGTAAGCCACCATGTCAGGTTCAAACCTTAAGTGAAGGGATAAAAAGGGTTTGGGTATGGCTGCGAGAAGCTTGGAGCCTTTGTTTTCCAAGGACTTAGTGAGTTGTAGGGCCTTGTAGCAAGCTTGGCAGAGGGCTACCTTGGCATAGAAAGGATACCTGTGGAATGTAGAAAATAGAAAATTGAAGTTACTTAGTACACTTCTCAAGAAAGAGAACACATCTGAGAGTGTGTGTGTGGGTACGTGCCTGTGTAAATGTGCATGCACATCTGTGTTTGAGAGAGAGAGAGAGAAAGAGAGAGAGAGAGAGCATGCGTGTGTACGGCCATTTGGGCCGAGCCAATCAAATAAGTTCCTTTACTCCCCTTCCATTTAAGAGTGCATATACAGCAACAGTTTGGTGCAGTCAGCTATTCAAGGGTACAGACCTTTTTTGGAAAATGCCACAAAATGCTCACTCACTCTCTGAAGGAAAAAAATCTGTTTTCAACTCAGTTCCAAGGAACACTGTTTGGGCCATACTAACACAGTTGCGCCATGATAGGCATGTCTTTGATTTTGTTTGTTTCATCATATATATAAGAAAAAAATTATATAGGATGTCAACTTTATACTATTAAAGTAAGGTGCACCTCAAAAATCCACTAGAAGAGGGTGTTCTGATGTTGGAAAACCGTCCAATTTGATCATCTTCACCTCAAGATGCATGGGTATGAACAAAAATAAATTCAAGTCCTAAAAATAGTGCAGCTCATAGAGAAAGGAGATGAACCAAGATTTATCCTTCAAGAAATAATGGTGACCCGCTCTGCTCCTCCTCCCCCTCTTGCTCCTCCCTCCTCCCCTGTTGTTAACCGGCCCTCCGGACATCCCCCTGTTGTTTCCTCTCCTCCTCTCTATCGAACCTATGTGAATATCCTTAAATCCTGGCCTGCCAAGTCTCCCTCCTTTGCTCAGCCTCCATCCCCTCTTCCCCACCCTCATCCCCTTCCTCCTTTTGGCATCCACCCCTCCCGCTTTCTCCCTCTCCGCCCAATCCCCCCGACCGATTCCTCTCTTCGCCTTGGCACAGCACTGGTCGAAAAGTTCTCCCCCTGCAGAGACAACATCCCTAGCATCGAGACGTGGGCCAAATCGTGCAGGAAAGATTACGAAGTTACCTGCAGAAGGCTGCCGGAAGGGAACATCCTCTTTGTCTTTGACTCTCACTTTGCGTCTTCAACCGCCCTCCAAGTGCACCCTCCCCCTTTCAAAGGCACCAATATTTCTCTTCGCCCTTGGTCTTCCTCTGCTTCTGCCACTCATTCTCAGAAAGTATGGCTTTGCGTTGACAACATACCCCTCCATGCTTGGCACCCCCTCTCTGTTCAGACCATCCGTTCCAAGTGTGGTAATTTCGTCTCCACCAACTGCAAATCCCTAGAATTTCTCCTTCTTGGATCCATTGTTCTCTTAGTAGAGGTTCTCGACCCTTGCTCCATTCTCGATTCTCTCTAGATATGCATTGCAGGCAAATTGTTTCTTATCACAATTTCTTGGTACCTTGCTTCCCCCTCGGCTCTCTCTGCTCCACCTTCTTCCCTGCCTCCATCTGAGCCTGCCCCCACTTGTCCATGGACAGTGGTGCACCGGAAAGGCATCGCCCACTAGTCTGGGGTCGTTTTCCTCCTTCGTCAATCCCCCGGGTCTCTCATCGGTGGATTGCCGGGATTGCACAATCTCTGTGCACACATCTTCTTCCCATCATCGAATGCTAGCCGTTGAGCCGCCTCCTGTTAGCCGTCATCACAACTCCCCCTGCCGAAGCACCTCACCCCACCCCCGTCCTCGGGGCCTCCGCCACAATCACCAGTGCCGACGGGCTTTAATGACGCTGGTCCGGCTCCTGCCTCGTTGCCTTCCATGATTTCCCCGCTTCCCAACCCTCTCTCTTATCCCGGTTACCCCCCAACTCTTGCCTCTGTCCTTTCCCCTGTGACCTTATCTTCCCCTTCCAAGTGTCCTGCCCCCGCCTTCGACACCTCTCCTAACCCCCTACCCTCTCCTTCTCCTTTGCTTCCGCCACCGTCACCCCACCCACTCTGCTCCCTTCTCTCTCTTCCTCCCCTCCACCTCATCCTCATCCTTCCCCCTTGCCGAGCCCACCCTCACGTACCCCACCTCGAGCCCCCCACCCTCACCTCAGTCTCCACCTTGCCTCATCCGTACTTTCCCTCTTAATTCCCTTTTGCCTCCTCGATCCCCTCCAGCTCAATCGATCTTCTTTCTCTCCCTCGATCCTCTCCCCAACCCGCCCCTCTCTACGCTTCCCTCTATTGTGGTTGTCTCGTCAAACTCTAAACCCTTGCATGGCTTGCCGCCTATTCCCTTCGCTTCTCCTCTTGAGCTTCCCCTTCACCCTCCTTCTGATTGTGCCTATCCCTCCTCCCCCCCACACTCTCCCCCTCTTGTCCTCCCTTCTTGCGCTTCTCCATCTCCTTCTCTGAAATCAATGGCCCGCCCACACCATGGTCGACGGCCGTCTCGCTGGGACCTCTCCTCGCCATCTTTTCTCCGATCTCCGGCTCCCCCCCCCCCCACGTCTCTGCTCGCTCCCCTCCACTGAACGAGTCCTCCTCGTGGCCTTCCACCCACAACATCTTCTCGTTGGTTGGTCAGTTTCTTTCAAGTACGCTCACTCTGTTTCTTATCACCTTCCTTTCTCCCTTCCAGTGGCTCATCCCTCCCCCCCTTTGGTGGCACCCCAACCTCACCAAACCGTCTGCCGACCTACCTCCCTATGGTTTTCCCTCTTCCTTCTTCTCCCCCCACCTCTCGCTCCTATCCCTTTCCCTCCATCTACTCTCCTGCATCCATTCTCCTACCCCATTGTTGATCGCCCTGTCTCGATCCCTACATTGGGACAGGTGCCCCCCCCCCCCCAACGTCCCCACCCCCTCCGCCCTTTCTGCCTCCTTCTGCTAACCCCATTCTTCTTCGCCCGTCGCCAGCTACCACCCCCTCCTCTCTTGTTTCCCCTCCCTCCTAGAGAAGTTAACATTTGGTCTCCTCTCTCCTCTCTCGGGTCGAGTAGCTTCGGTTCATCACCCTAGCCCCTCTCTCAAGGGGGTCCAGTTTATGCTTGCGAGTGGACAAGGCACAAAGTGATATTGATAATGTCATGGGCAACATTGTTTCAAGTTTGACGGTTCTCCGGAGGATGTCGAAGCATTCTTCAAGTCTAACCCTGAAGCGAGGTTCAAAGTAAGTTCCTCTGTCTCTGTAGATGCATCTTCGTCTAGACAGTCTTCTAGACATTCTCGCTCCCTTCCTCGACCATGAAGATCCTTGTTTAGAATATCAGGGGGCTAGGATCCTACCGCAAATCCTTGGTGGTCCGTTCCCACTGTCTCAAACACTCCCCCCTCATCTTGGCTTTGATCGAAACTAAGCTCCCCTCACCATCCCTCTCCCAAGTACGACAGGTTTAGGGTCGCCGACCCTGCCAGTGGGTGGCCCTGGATGACCATGGGGCATGGGCATCCGATGGCATATGGCTTATTTGGGGCTCCTCAACTTTTGCTCTCATTCATTCCTGGAGCGCTTCTCATTCTGTCTCTGATCATCTCCAACGCACTTCGAACAACTTAGACTGCAAGTTCTTAGCTGTGTACGATACTAACTCCAATCAGGAGATCTTGTGGCAAGAATCAGACGCCATCACCACTCACCCACCATTCTGGTGGTGCATCGAAGGCAATTTCAATGTCACTAGATGGCGCCACAAACAGAACTCTTCTTTCATTATCACCCCGGCGATGCTCCAATTCGCAGATTTCATCACACGCCATGGGCTGGACATCCCTCTCTTAGGGACTCAATTTATGTGGTCAACCTCTACTTCTCAGTCTAAGCTAGATCACTTTCTCTTCTTTCAGGAGTGGGACAACTCTTTTCTTGGGACGACGTGCTCTGCTCTGCCTCAAACTACATTGGACCACAAGCCCATCATCCTTGACACCATGCCAATCTCCCAGGGTCCCAGACCCTTCCACTTCGAACTCTAGTGGATGGAAGAGGACAATTTTCCTCCAAGCTTAGGGAGTGGTGATCCTCCTTCTCACCTCTAGTGATACGATGGGCGGGTTTTAGACTTCAGAAGAAGCTTGCACTCTTGAAAGGTTCCCTTAAAGCTTGGAGCTCGCAGCTGCCAAGCAAATTCATCCATTCCAAAGAATGGCTTCTCGAGTCAATCCTCTATCTCAACAATCTCGAGGAGTCCCACCCCCTCTCGGACAAGGAAATTCTTTCTCGCCATAACCTACAGGCAGACTTCTCGGCCCTTCTCAAGAAGGAAGAAATTTTTTGGGCTCAATGCTTTAGAGTCATTTGGCTCAAGGGTGGGGATCTCAATACCGCATACTGCCACAAGATCGCGAACTGTAAGTGTCAGGAAAACACTATTTCGCTCATCATCCATGACGAGCAGCCCATTGTCGATCCCCCCGCCATCTCTGCCTTGATCACAGACTATTTCTCTTTGCTCTTCTCTGAGACGTCATGGTCAAACCACCCATGACGAACCTCTCTTTTCGGTCTCTTTCTCTGGAGCAAGCCTCATGGCTGGAAAGGCCCTTTTCGGAACCGGAAATCCTTAAAGCAATCAAAGACTTGGGTCAAGATAGGGCCCCAGGCCCGGATGGATTTCCGGTTGCCTTGTTTCCCCACGACTGGGATATTCTCAGGCTGGACATCCTGGCCTTTTTCTCTGAATTTACAAGCGTGGTATCATACACAAAAGGATGAATGCCACTTTCATCGCCTTAATTCCTAAGGTTGAAGGAGCGATGGAACTCAAGGACTTTAGACCCATTAGCCTCATCAATTCCTCCTACACGATCCTGGCTACGGTGCTGGACACCAGACTCAAAGCGGTGCTTAGCTCTATCATCTCTCATAATCAAAGCGCCTTCGTTCAAGATCCCCAGATCCTAGACAAAGCCCTTATAGTTCATGAGTGCATACACTCTAGGATGGCTATCAAAGCTTCTGGTCAGATTATCAAATTAGATTGGGAGAAAGCCTATGACCACGTCAACTGGGAGCTCCTAGATGAAACCAAAAGGAGAATGGGATTCCGCGGCAGGTGGCGCAAATGGATAAGGAGCTGCATTCGCAACCCCTTCTTTTCAATCCTCATCAACAGATCCCCACATAGGTTCTTCCATTCTCATAGAGGTCTGAGGCAAGGGGACCCACTATCTCCCTTTCTCTTTTCAATTATCGTTGAAGTCTTTACTAAGGCCACCGACGGATTGTACCAGGCTGGTCTAGCTATGGGCTTCTTTATAGCCCCCCAGTGTCCACCTATCACGCACCTGCAATATGCTGACGACACCCTCCTATTCTGCGAAGCATGTCCTGCCCAAGTCAACATGTTGCTTCTCTTTTCGCAATTTTAAATTTCATGGCTAGGGATTTAGTAGTAGTGGCAATAGTTGGTAGACATGAGAATTGGGATTTAGTAGTAGTGGCAATAGTTGGTAGACATGAGAATTGGGATTTAGTAGTAGTGGCAATAGTTGGTAGACATGAGAATTGGACTCAGTTTGGCAAGCCATTGGTCAAGTCCATCCGGAACTCAAGCACTTCAAGGACAAGTCATGAAGGGCATAACAAATCATGTTGGTATCTTTATACAATATCAATAAACTTATGAAAATGTGGATAATTGAGGAAAAGGAACATTCCTAAATATAGTAAAAATTTCAAAAAAAATAAGCAAATTTAGAGAGCGAGAGAGAGAGAGCATTTTTTTAAAACATCCAAGTCCCATGACTTGGGCAAGATGGATGAGTCAACCAAATGACATCAAATGCTTTATATGACTACGTCTACACAAAAAACAAAACCAAAATGTTTTCCACCAAAGTCAGTAGATTGGTTAGGGTATCTTCTCTTTGCTTGGGTAGGGAATCTTTGACCGCACTAGAGGGGAAAGGAATTGGCTTAGTAGGGCTCAAATAAAAAATATTAGCACCAGGTTACCTCAAAGTGTATTGTGACCCAATTTCACAGCAAGCCAAGTTAAACAAGATCAAGTCTACAGGTAATTCTTAATACAATGTTATCACCTAATTACAAGTATTGCATGCACGAAAAAATGTCTAATGTTCATAGGTAGCAAAAGAAGCAGACATCTATTTAAATAAACAAATATGCTGTAAATTTGTAAGGTTTGTAATTCACAAGCAGGTCACTCAAAAATAAATTTTATGCATATCCAAGATTGTGTAATCATGGAAAGGAAATAACACAGGTATATAGCTTCTTATAGAGAATAGTCTATATGCTAAAAAATATAATAGCAAAATGTGAGATGACTGCTTTATATATAAGAAAAAGAGAAAGGCGGGATATGACATTTTTTCAAAATTGTATAAAACAGAATGTTTATTAAATATTTAACAGAATCAGACATACCTATCTCTTCTTTGGCTCATGGCCGGGGTGATGGAGATGTATCTGTGTTCAAGAAGAGAAGGAAGAACAGATTCGATGTAATCAAAGGGGCCTTTGCGTTTGCTGCAATCAACTCTTACAGGTTCTTTAGAGGCCAATTCATCTGGCACCACTTTCAAAACATTTATGAATCCTCTCATTTGTTGAATAAAGTAATCCACATCAAATACATCTGCAAAACCACTGAACAGAAAAGCAAATCAAAATCTTGTAACATTTCCATAATCAACAAAAGCTGCATACAAGCAAATCACATTTTTTGAAACTTATATAAATGAATCACATGTCACAGTTGAAAACATATATCCAATAAACAAATGTTTATCTGTTTAGTCTGCAATTCACAATACCTTGTCTCGTTCCAGTAGGCGGCCGCCTCAAATTTTGGCAGGACTATGGTTGCATTAAGTAAACGGGCTATACCAACACCATCACAAAACTGAAACCAAACGATATTATCAAGGAACGATGTTACATACATATATACAGAGAGAAGAAAGGTCGGGGGTAGGGGAGTGGGGTGGTTAGAACATGCAACAATTGCAACAGTCTTTACTTATCAAACAAAAACGAAACAAGATCTGGGTTTGTGCATAAATGGAACCATGTTGACTATAAAAAGAAAATGGAGATTTCATATAAATCACTTTAAATGTCTTTGAACAAACGTATTTCATAATTCAGATTTGGGTATCTCATTCCCTTTGGGGCTCTTTAATTCTTTCTTCATTATGTAACTAACAAAGAAATAAAAATACACGCATGGATGCATACTTGCATACTCAAGTATGTACGCAAGTATGTATACATACCTTCACGTGGACATACCTATGCATATACTTACATATATACATAAATACATACTTACGTATATCTGTACATAAAGTGACTTTAACAATAAGTGCCTTCAAGCAATTTTCCCTGGTTCTCTCACCTTGCAACAGAAACTGAGGTCCTGGTCTCAAACACAGTGGAAATCCAGGTGCAAGCTATTTGGGCACGAGAATTCCGGACAACCTCAACAACAAAGAAACCAAAGAGTTCTAAACTATTCTTAATTCCTCAACTGATACCAAAGACCACCCTTCCGAGGAAATAATAACAGTGTCTGGAATCCGGCAAGCTCAGGTATCTTTCAATTGCATCCTTATAAAAAGCCATCACCTCTAATACTTTTAGCCCTGTAATGCTTGCTGAGTATGGCCTCTAGACCAATCCAGCCCAAGGCTCAAACTTTAAGTTGATTGGTTGCCCTAAATTAAAGCATTTAACTAACCATTTGCAGCATCGAGAAACGTAAACTCCTAACTAATGCATTATGTGCATGGAGGGGTAGGAATCAAAAAGTCACATCTTCCTACACTGCAACATAGTAATAAAACTATGGTCAGAGTTTCTCCAACTGTTCAATGTCATCCGGGGCATTCCCACAGTCTTTTAACAATCTGCTGCAATACCATTTTCCCCCCTGCCTACCAAAAATGGGCAGCTATTATGGTCGATCAGCATTGTAGGGATCATCTGGACTATCAGGTTAGAAGAAATGCTTGAACTTTTAAAGGCAAATTCTCAAGGCCCATACCCTGATTGACCAAATCAGAACCCTTTTCATAACCTGGGCACTCACTAGAAAAGAGTTCAACCCAGCCTCAGCTTTTAATTATACGTGGAAAAAAATGATGATAAGAAAAAAGGTCAGTGGGAAAACATTAACCATTTCCTACCTCAGGAAAATTACAAAATCCTCGCATTGGATAACCCCTCCAAGAGGCATCACCAAGCGGAACTTGGAAGGGAATTCAAAGGGAAACCTAGGCCCAGCTGGTCTCGGAGATCATCAGGGGCAGACTCTGCTGTCATACTCAGGACCAGCTGGACTTTGTGACTCCACACGAGCTGAAAAGCAAGGCTGGCAGGTCAGACCACAACACTTTCATAGAACTTGGGGAACCAATCTAATTATTATGAGAGATTTAGGGAACTGATTACATGGGCAAAAAAAGCATCTTCTTGCCCTTGGCAACTAGATCGAAGGTTTCGCTGAATTCATTAGTTTTTCCATGGTTTAAGTGTCACCTTCAGGTACGCTAGGGGATAAGCAAAAGTAGAGACAGACTCCTTAGCTAAAGGGATTGAGCTCCCTACCACTTGCATCAAATGTCCAAGAATACATTCCCAAGCCCCTATACCAATTCCATGACATCCCAACATCGAAAAATTTTGTAACAGAGTAACATTTTTTCTCTAGGAATCTTTTGTAAGTGAAATATTTGTAAAGCCATTTTCCAGGGATCTCATACACATATCTTGTAAGGTTACTCAATAAATGAATCTGTTAATTCCCAAAAGAGAGAGAGAGAGAGAGAGAGAGAGAGAGAGAATTCAATAACTCCTTTCATTACTACTGGTGAATCATCAACATACATAACACTAGAGCCAACTGTAGAAGCAGTTCCTCCATTAAATTGTCTGATATAAAGACACAACATCAGGCATGGAACTCAAAGAGGAAAGAAAAACCTAACTACCTAAGACAAAAGAATTTATATTCCCTTTCTGTACAGCTCACATGTGGATGTCAGCTCAACATGCAATATCCTGAGTACAGCACACACATCTGGCACATGAATGGTTTTCTATTCTAGTCCTAATTGGTTGTCTTACTGATACTAACACGATATTAGATTTTGCATATTGTGGAAGCTTTGCTACAAAAAAGGGTCATGAAATATAAAATTTTAAGTCAAAATTGGAGCACCAAGCCCAGAGCCCCATTCCCCACATTAACAAAATTGTTGCTGAGATCACAACTGGATTTTCGAATTCCCCTTACATGATAAAGTATGATGACTGGGTAATTAGTAATGGACAGTGTTTTGTCATTGCTGGTTTATGAACATGAAGCATCCAATGAAGTCAACCTCAACAAAGGTTCATTGACCAAAGGAACATGGGGCTGTCTTCAAGGGATTTATTCATAATCAAACCATAGCTAACTCTTCAAATTTCAAACGATTTATTCATAACCAAAGTACCAAGCAGTACTCAACTTCACCCTCTAGAATACGTGTAGAGGGTCTTAGGGTTAACAAGCAATAGCATACGTCATTCAGAAGTCAGAACTCCTCATTAACCACTTCTAGTTTTCTATGAGTGCAATAAACAGTCCTTATAAATCCTCAAACTCCTAGTGACAAATCAATATTAGGAGAAGTCAGTTTGTTTTAACACCTCGTGGCCTTTTATCCAGAGTTTGAACAAAGTAGGTCGCTATTCATCGTAAAAAAAAATGATCACCCAGGATTCAAGATTATCTTAATGAAGCTTATCATGGAATTGAATCGTATTAATTCCTTGCCTCCCTAAATTCCATATGAACCAAAGATGTTTGATCTTGTCCGCTTTACTAGTTTCAACTGTGTCAGAATATTCTTGGACCATTGAGAATGGAGCTTAATGACACCATCTAGTTTCTAATCATAACATATGCCAAAAGTTTTGCGATGAAAACTTATCTTTGCCCCATTGTCCCTTTCCTATGCTGCCAGCAATTTTTTCACCAAGACTCAAACAATTGCTTGACACCAGTTCCTTCTCAACAAACTTTGGATAGTTACCATGATGCCCCATCACTCCACAAAGTGCAAATTGTGGTATTATCATATTCTTGTTCATAAAATGATCTTTTCTTTCTAAGGGCTTTTTAGCCATTTGGCTCATTGCAAATACAGTAATCCTTTATCAATAGAAGTGGATGCAGGCATTTGTGATTAATGTAGTTTCATGGACAAACAAAAACTAAAAACAAAGTGACAGAAAGTTCTGATAACTTTCTCATTTCTCACTTGTGTACTTCTAACTTACAAACCATAAACTACAGGAACAGAATGTTGCCGCATTACCAAAACACGAATACAAAGATAATGCAAATCAAATAAGAGTCACAAAATCACAGAAAATGGTTCACAAAAATAAACAAAAGAAAAAAAGAAAAAAAAGAGAGAGGGAGAGAAGCTAGAAAGAGGGGGCAAAGCACCTTGGTTAACAATGCGATTCTAGTGCAAACACAAATTTGAAAAACAAAACAGGCAAAACCAGAGAACTTACATCACGCCTCATCTGGTTGAGACCACCATAGCAATCCACTCGAATGTAGCCATTTGTCCTCTCAGGAAGAGCTGCACCAATTCAACAAAAAGCAATGGAATTTGTCGGGAAATGAAGCCACATTCTTAACTTCTGCAAAAATCAAAGTGAAGGAATTCAGGTAAAAAAAAAAATCCTAATAGCTAGAATGAATGACCTAACCATTCTTAGAGAGGAAAGAAAAGGGATGGCTATAATCACCTAATAGATATTGATCTTTCCACCAATCACATGGCCTCCACTCTGAAAGGCGAGGCACACTCCATATCTCTGATTTCCCCATCCATTCCATTGGAGAAAAAATCCTGTAAAAATGAACCCACTTTATTTATTTATCTTCCGCCAGAGAGTGAGCGATTTATAAACCCCCATTATTTGAGAGATCGAGAGAGAGAGAGAGAGAGAATTATACACCAACAGATAGATAGAGAGAGAGATAGAAATCGACATGCCAACAGAAAAACTTTTTCTTTTTTTTCTTGAGAGAGAGAGAAAGATTTATACATACCGTCGGGGAGTGGGAAGAAGGTATCTCTGTGAAATTGATGCACCAGGGGACAGAAAAATAACCAACAAGACCAGTGGAAAAACTATGAGAACAGCACTGAACACTGGCTTGGAGTAGAAGAAGGTCATGGCCTTATGAAACCTCTTCGCTTCCATTGCTCTAGCACTTAGTAGAGGCAGCCATTCCAAGTTTTAGTGCGAGAAACCCTAGAATTTGGTCCCTACTAACAAATATTTTCGATCACTACGGCAAGAGAGAGCGAAATGGATCTCCAGGGGTAAGGATAGCACGTTGCCACATTTAAAGTAGCGGATCAATCTGAAAAAGTTTCTGGATCAGTTTCTGGAGAAGGATTTGAGAAATTGTGAGAGAAAGGTTTTATTGATAATTTTAGGGAAATTATCCGGTATAAATGAGTCACATGTTAAAAATCTATTTTTTAGATGAATTGAATAGGTTAAAAAAAAAATTGAAAATTAGATATAGTAATTCTATTAAAAAACATTTAGGTAATTTAGTTTTAATTGTTTTTAGATGGACCACTTATTTGCATCCATCTTTAAAATGAATGCTTTATACATTGGGAATACATATTGTAGAAATGCGGTCCCACCAGCATGGAGCAATTTTTTTTATTAAAAAATATGCATTAATTTTTGGGTTATTGGAAATAGGACACGGTTTTTATGCTGTCAGGCCGCATATTGTAGAAATACGGGCTTGGCAATAAATATATATTTTAAATATAATTTGATCCTTGTTTTTAAAGAATATATAATCTTTAACATAAAGTTCATGAATATGCAAAAAAAGAAAAAAAATTTAAAATTTAAAATAATAATTATATTGAAAAAACATTTAGATGGACCACCTATTTGCATCCATCTCATGGATGCTTTATACTTTTGGACTGCATAATGTGGAAATGCGGTCCAACCACATCAACCTATTTTTCTTGGAAATATACCTCAAACATTCAAAACACATCATCAATATCCTTTCTTTTAAGATGAGTAAAGGGGTTGTAAGTCAAATATAGTTTTGAAGCATCACGGCATTTAAAGAACCGTGATGGTTTATTGGACAATCACATCTTAATTTAACCGTTATACTCTTATCTAAGCATCACGGCTTTTTAAGTGTCATAATGCCTTAATGACCATCATGGCTTTTTGAGTGTCGTGAAGCCACCATCACGGCTATTTAAAGGTCATGATGCCTGAAAACATTAAACCACCATGACCATCATGATAATGAGTCTAGTGTGATTTCTTCATGGTTTTAAGACAATCGTGAATGATATTTTGATCAAAAAATGTAAAAAATGACAAAAATGAGTGTGAATGATGTTTTACAAAATTTGTAGTTTATTTCCAATAATACAAAAATCAATGTATGTTTTGTATAATTTCTCATAATTTTAGATTGCAAAAGTCATTTTATTGTTAAAAGGAAAACAAAAATAAACCCCAAATCTCTTTCAGGAAAATATTTACATAAGGTGTCAACCTTACAATGTAGAAGCAAGGTGCACTTCAAAAATTCATCGAATAATACCCTTTAATGATAAAAAATCCATTAATCGATCATTTCCATGTCAAGGCGTATAGATATAAAAAAAATAAAAAGATTTTAAGTCTAAAAAATAGTGCATCTTGCAATAAATATCTAGATAATCTATTTTAAATATTTTCATGTGTTTTTATAGATCTATTTTATTCGAACTATTTTGAAGTTTAAAAGTTTATAATTAGAGATAAAAATAGGCTTTTAAACTATTTTAAGAATTTTTGGCACCAAATTATCTTATGACAAAGTTTGGAGGTGAGCCATGCTTCGATAGTTTAGGTTGCAAACCACACCATCTTGTTACCATTTGGAGAAATTAGATATCATGACTTTTATTTTGGGGTAAGAAAGAATCTTCCTTGGTCATGAATGCTCCTTATTTGAAAGGAAAATGTTGAGATTAGCCCACTAACTCATATGAACATATGAGCTCAATGGCTGATATGACGGTTATGACATCATTTTCGTGTTTGAATCTAAATTTTTATTTTCATGATTCTAAATAACTTAAAATTTTAGGCGTTCATTCTTCTCATCAAGACACACATAATAAAAATATTTTTAAAAATAATTTACAAAAAATAAATTGACCAAAATTCTCCCGAAACATTTTAGGGGTATTTTGGTCAATTTATTTATTACAAATTATTTTTTTATATTTTTATTAGATTCTCCCATTTTTTGAATAATACACATCTAAAATTTCAAATTATTTGGATTTGTATAAAAAAATTAAAATTAAAATACGAAATGAGGTCGTGACTGTCAGATCGGCTCAGATTCAATCTAGGCCGTTGGGTGTCCATATGAGCCAGTGGGCTAATCTCAGCATTTTCCCATTTGAAAAATACCACCATTGCAATTGTAGTTGAGGATTGGGGCTAGCCTAGACCTAGCCCAAACTTAGGGTTGGTAGACCTAGCCTTGACCCAAGCTGGTAACAAGTCGGTTCTCTAGGTAATAAAAAATTAGGATATGGGTCATAAAATATAGTCTCAGCCTCATGGCTAGGTGGGGACTAGGCTGCATTAGAGCCAACCTAGTTCGGCCTAACCCAACTCTTTTCTCTTTGTTTGTTTCCCTTTTTCTTTTATTTTGCCTTTGACTGTGTTTGGTCCAACCCAACCCTAATAAGGCTAAGGCTGACCTAACGCGTTGTCAGTCCTACCAACCCTTGCCCTGCCCTTGTTCGGGCTAGGTTAGGCCTAATAGATTTAAAAGAAAAGAAAAAAAAAAAAATATATGACTGCCCCAGTTTGGATTGCGCCAATCTTGCTGTGGATCGGACAGGTCTTGCTGTGGCCATAGACCACGTCTACTCTGGCCTGGTCCTCACTTGGCCCTTAGGTTGCATTTTGTGGCCCAAACCCCAGTTTTCTAGGCAGGATCGCCCATCTTATGGCCAGTCTTATTTAGATCTAATATTTTGGAAGTCCATAATCTCAATCACTTTTATGAATTTTAAATAGTCTCTCAAAATATTAATTTTAAATCTTGAGAAATTTATTAAACTATAATTTACATTTGAACTATTTAACATCACACTCATGTTTGTCTATCTAATTTCAATTAACACACTATTGGTTTGACAAAAATTCAAATAGCAAATCACATGAAGCATCAAAATGAGTTTTTAAAATTATAGTTCTACCTTACGTAAAGTGTTAAATAGTCCAACGTTTACATGTGTGAAACATCAAAATGAGTTTTTAAAATTATAGTTATACATTACGTAAACTTTTACATGTATTTTGATTAATTCCTCTTAAATTTTATCACTCGAACTATACTATTTTCCGAGTTACATATTAAGGAATGTAACATACAAAACTTCTCCATTCTAGTTTTAGTCAAAATTTTGGTAAAATTTTTTCACTTGTAATAAAGGACTTCTCAGGACCCCAAATTTTGGAGAGGCATCTCAATAAAGCTACCAATGAAAAAAAAACAAAAAAGGAAAAAATTCTAACTCACATAAAAAATAGCCTCCTAAGATTGAAGAGAGACTATTCTTTTAGGTATGAGATGTTTCTATAAGGCCTAGGCTTTAGGGAAATAAAATAAAGCGTCCTCTCAAATCCTTGTTTAGAAAGCACTTTTGGCAAAAGAAATCTCCATAATGCCATGATGACTCTAAAATCAATTTTCAACACTAACAATAAAATTTGAAATTAAAAAAATAGTATAGATCTTGCGGATCTGTGAAATGGATAGTCTAGATAATTTGTTATAATATATACTATTTTTAAAGCCTAAAATCCTTTTTTTTTCCCACAATCATAACGTTCAAGTCGAGATGATTGATGTAAAGGTTTTTCAATACTTGAATTGTAATTTTGGATGAGTTATGAGGTGAGGCTTTACTTACTATAATAGCAACCTTATCAAACCATTTTCTTTCTTTTAGATAGACCTAGGTGTTTGTGATCCATAATCTAAATTCTTTATTATTATTAATTTTTTTAAAATTATTTTGATAGGTAAAGCCTCACATCAAAACCCACCGAAAATTATAATTATGACATTGGAAATCCCTCAAGTCAATAATCGTAGTCTTAATCATTGTGGTTGTGACAATAAATTAGGATTTGAAGCCTCAAAAATAATGTATATTATAGCAAATTATCTAGGCCAACCCCAATTAATTGGGAAAATGCTATGATCATGATGATGATGATAACACATTATCCAGACCATCTATTTTGCCCTAAAAATGAGTATTCATTGATCTGAAGATTTGTACCATTTTTTGAACTTCAAAATTCATAATCAATGTTGGAAATTGATTTTAGAGCCATCATAGAGATTTATGATACCCAAAGTGCTTTTGAAACGAGGATTCGAGGTGAGCCTTTACTTTGTTTTTATAAAGCCTAGGCTAACATCCTTTTTGAAATGGATCATCCTCTAACTCTTTTGCCCAAGGGGGCAACTATACTAGATGTTTCCGCAGGGGCATGCTTATATATCGTCCAAAACCATTTTCATTCACTTAAACGTTGGAACCTCATTTTGGATGAATGAGTTGAAAAAATCGAACTGAAACAGTTAACCGGCCATGGGTCGGACAGACACAAGGGTATTAACTATTGGGATTGTATACAAAGAGACTATTTACCTTTGATACAAGGTGATCACAATTCCTTATAACCATTTGATGTGAAATTTAATAGTTTAGATGTGTTGCAAAGTTCGAGAATTTTTTTTTTGAAGTTTGAATTTGGTCAATGTAATTAATAATTACAGCCACCCAATTTTACATCCAATGGTCAAAATTGATGTGGCCACTTTCTACCGAAGGTAAATGGTCTCATTCTATATTTCCTTTTAACTATTACTATTATTTTCTAGGGAAAATTGCATAAAACCCCTAAAAATGGACTTTCTAAACAATTTACCCCCAACCTAACTTTTCATAACAACTATTTCCGCAAAACCATGTTTCTTAGCAAATACCCTCAACTAAAAAAAAAAGAGCCTAAAAAACCCCTCCCTTACCTCACACGTTGACCATGGCGGTTCGATACTTCACTATGGCGGTCCGGCGTTTGGAAGAAGCGGTCCGACACTTCACCATGCGCGGTCTGGCACTTCATCATGGTGGTCCGGCATTTGTTTTTGGATTAATGAGCGGTCCACAATTTGTGAGCTATGGTCCGACAAAATTAAAAATTGTGTCAGGAATAGGAGGCCCGACAGTATACAATTCCAGTGCGGTAGAATGGATGGGTCCGGAAATATACAACGGAAGTATAGTTTTCCTTTTATTATGTATGGGAAGAATATTTTCATCAAAAAGAAAGAAGGGAAAATTGCATAGAACCCCCAAAAGTAGACTTTTTAGGCACTTTACCCCACCCTAATTTTTCTTAGCATATTTTCCCCAAACTCAAGTTTTATAGTAATATCCCCAATACAAAAAGTTTATTTATTTATTGATGAAAATACCCTTCTCGTACATAACAAATCATTTTTGGATCCAAATAAAAAGAAACGCTGGACCGCGGTTGTATATTGTCGGACCCATCCATTCTGCCAGACCGGAATTGTACATTGCCGGGCCGCCTATTCCAGACACAAACAAATGCTGGACGGCATTTGTAAAACACTGGAATGACCTCTTCCAAATGCCGGACCACCATGGTGAAGTGCCGGACCGTTATCAAATCAATGACTTAAGTGGCCAAAAGCGGACTGTCATAGGGAAGTGCCGGACCTTATTTTGGGCTCATTTTTTTTTTTTTTCCAAACAAGGGGTATTTTAGCCTTCTTTTTTTTTCTAAGTTGGGGGGTATTTGCTAGAAACATGATTTTGGGGAAAAAGTTGCTAGAAAAAGTTAAGTTGGGGGTAAAATTCCTAGAAAGTCTATTTTTGGGGGTTTTATGCATTTTTTCCCCAAAGAAATGAACTTTTTATATTGGGGAGGTATTTCGGTGGGGCAAGTTTTTTATGCTTCCCCTACAACATAAAACTTATATACTTCCCCTTGTCTAACCGTCTATATTGAATGGAGGGTTAATATTGCCCCAATCACAATGTCACATCTCTAGACTATTTTTTTAAAAATTTTTTTTCTATAAAATATTTAGACACCAAAATTTGGATGTCCAATCCTCTATTAAACTTGCACTAGCGAAAAAATATAATTTTTTTTCAATAAATAAAATGACAAAAATACCTTTGAAAGTTTTAAGGGTTATTTTGATCATTATATTTTATTGAAAATTATTTTTAATATTTTTATAAGTGCGCTCCAATGAGAAGATGATACGTACCAAATTTCATATTAATGCAATTTGTATAAAAAACTAAAAATAAAATACTTTAAAAAGTTGAATCTAAGATCAAATGATGAATGGCTCTCTAGATCAAAATTGAACGGCTGGATGGTAGGAGAGATCTTCTGTGCTTAATGGAAAGTACATAAACCTTTCCATTTGGGTGGGGTATAGTGCCTAAAAAATCTAATTTTTTTGGGTTTTATGGAATTTTCTTATTTTCTATGTGAAAAGGCACAACGGTTACCGACTTTCCAAATTTGTAAACTGGCTCCTCTTAAGAACAAAGGCCAGTAAATAAGAAAAATAAATAAATAAGTTAGATTATAGTTTTTTTTTTTTTTATGCCAGCCAATCTATCGTCAAGTGATCGAACGGTTTATTCAAAATTTCAAAATGGCTCAATATGGTTATTTACTTAATTTGTATCACAAATTTTGCCTCCTTTCCAGTACCCTGAGAGCAAAAACCAGAATTTCGATCATAAAAACTCTTGTTACATAACAAAATTCTCCCTTTAGTATTCTTCCAATTCAGAAAACCATGCAATTCAATGGACCTTCTCTGAAAAAATTCTCTTTTTCCCCCTTTTTTAGCCAGCAAAAAAACCTTTTTTTCTGAACCAGATAATCAAGCAAGACCATCCATTTCATTGGTCTTTGTATAACAAAACTATACCTTTTGTCTTTTTTCAGTTTTCCATCTAGATTTCCCATCTTATGAAGCTTCTTCAATGGCATCAATTCAATCATGGCCTAACGGACCCAACCGCCATTGCCCAGCGTCTCCAATCCTATGCAAAAGAAAAACAACCCATAAGAGGAAAAGCCATGCATGCCCATATCATTCGCACCATACCACATATCAACATTTTTATCCAAAACCACCTCCTCAATATGTATGCGAAATGTGCCCACTTC
The DNA here is from genome assembly GCF_054954075.1 of Amborella trichopoda. Classification (NCBI taxonomy): domain Eukaryota; kingdom Viridiplantae; phylum Streptophyta; class Magnoliopsida; order Amborellales; family Amborellaceae; genus Amborella; species Amborella trichopoda. The sequence goes on from NC_142344.1 coordinate 4,018,604, forward strand.
AAACTAGCCTTCAAGTTATTCGGTAAAATGCCTCAGAAAAATCTCATCTCATGGACCACTCTCATATCGGCTCTCAGTCAACATGCTCAATTTCAGGAATCACTAAATTTCTTCACTCAAATGAGAATTTATGGCGAAAATCCAAACGAATTCGCTTTATCGAATGTAATTCAAGCGTGTGCCACAACTGGGTCACTAAAACGAGGTAAAGGGCTCCACTCTCTCACTATTAAATTGGGATTTGGTTCTGAGCTCTTTGTTGGGAGCAATTTAGCTGATATGTATGGGAAATGTGGGGAATTGGATGATGGGTGTCGGGTTTTTGAGGAAATGGAGGTTAGAGACCAGGTTTCTTGGACTGCCATGATTGTGGGGTATACAAAAAATGGAAGCTTTTTACAAGCGATAGATGCCTTTTTGAGGATGAGTTTGGAAGGTGTGAGTGCTGACCAGCATGTGTATTCAAGTGTATTGGGAGCATGTGGAGGGCTAAAACTTTCCAAAGTTGGCAAGTGTTTTCATGGCTCAGTGTTCAAGGCTGGTTTTGAGCAAAACGTTGTAGTGGGGAATGCCCTTGTTGATATGTACTCCAAATGCAGCGATATGGGTAGTGCAGTTCTTTTGTTTCAACTGGATTCTAAGCGTTGGAATGTTGTTTCTTGCAGTTCTCTTATCGATGGTTTTGTAGAGAGAGAAGAAATTTGGGAAGCAGTTCTTACTTTTAATGAATCTCGACAATGGGGCATTGAGCCTAACGAGTTCACATTCTCTTGTCTGCTTAAAGCCTCTGCATCCGAAGCTTCCCTTGAGCTAGGGAGGCAGCTCCATGCCCAAGTGATCAAATCCAGCTTTGATGTGGACCCATTTGTTTGTACTGCCCTTATTGATATGTACGGAAAATGTGGCCTTCTCTCTTTCTCTCTCCAAATTTTCAACAGTTTCAACAACCCAACCGAATTTGTATTTAACACAATGGTGGGAGTCTTAGCTCAACATGGGTGCGGCAGAGAAGCCATAGATATCTTCGATAAAATGGTGTCTAATGGGATGAAACCAAACGAGGTCACATTCGTTAGTATATTCACTGCATGTAGTCATGCCGGTTTAGTGAGTGAGGGAATGGATTACTTTTTCTCCCTAGAGGAGAAATACAATGTAATTCCAACCGAAGAGCATTATGCTTGCATTGTAGATATGCTTGGAAGGGCAGGAAGACTGAACGAAGCCAAAGAGTTTATAAGGAAAATGCCTTTTGAGCCCAACGCATTCGCATGGTGCTCATTGCTTGGGGCATGTAGGATTCATGGAGATATAGAGGAAGGTAAGCTTGCAGCCGAGAAGCTCATGGAGCTCGAGCCTGAAAACTCAGGAACCCGTGTCTTGCTTTTGAATATTTATGCGAAAGCTGGCAGATGGGAGGATGTTAAGACGATGAGAAAGTCAATGAGAGAGGGTGGAGTGAAGAAGGTGCCTGGTTTTAGCTGGTTAGAAGTAAACAACATGACCCATGTCTTTGGGGCTGAGGATTTTTCTCACCCCATGAGGAGAAAGATATATGAGAAGCTTGAGAGCTTGTTGAATGAGATGAGAGAAGCTGGCTATGTTCCCAATACTGACTCTGTTTTGTGTAATGTGGAAGAGGGTTTGAAAGAGAGGCTTCTCAGTCATCATAGCGAGAGATTGGCTGTTGCATTTGCACTTACCATCTTGCCTGTTGGGAAACCAATAATTGTTATGAAGAATATCAGAATTTGCACTGACTGCCATGTTGCCATTAAGTTCATCTCCAAGATTGTAGAGAGAGACATCACTGTTAGGGATAACAGTAGGTTCCACCATTTCAGAGATGGGTCCTGTTCTTGTGGGGATTATTGGTGATTCTTTTTGCCAATATAGATGAATTTGATTTGTCTCGACAAGACACGGTCTTTTTCCCCTTCTTCAAAACCAGTTTCCTGCTTAATCTCTATAGCTGTCTTAAGTTATCTCGATCACCTTATAGGCCTTAATTTCTACACCATGTTTTAGATTTTGGATTGACCAGATTAGAAGCCATTGATGGTGGAAACTTATTCAGCCAAGTACTCTATTGAATATAGACTGCTTTCTGGGGATAGAAAAATAAAAAGTGAATCAAACCATCTTCCATGTGATTCAAATGGATAGATCAAATATTTGAAATAACCATAACCTTCAAACTGCTAATAGCACACATCCAGAATTTATTAAGCGCATTTTGGTGAAATGTTAGATCATTTTGGGTAGTTCAGCCGTTGGATTTGAACCCTGAAAATGGTATTGCAAATTGTCGTCACCTTAATCACTCAGGCCTGAGTCCAAATCCTAGATGCAATGTTCAATCAATCTGACAAGAATTAATCAAACCTTTTATACTTTGGGTTGGGACCTGATAATATACTTCGTTAGAGTCCAACATCCAGTGTCCATGCTTCTATAGGCATTGGATCTTAGCAAATTTTTCCGTTAAAAAACATTTGTGGCTAAAAGTGGACAACGGTTCATCAATGTCCCTAGAGAAACATGGTTGGTGAATGTTGTCTATATACTCTGTTCCATAGTCATACAAGTTTATGGAAATTTTTCCCTTCTATGGGGGTATCCAATGGGTGGATATTGTGAGAAGATCTCTTTAGTTTATCCACCCAGCTTCCATGACCCTAAGGTCTTCTGCTCTCATACTTGCTGCCAGAACCCGAGAAGCCTCACTGTGTGCGTCCGTGAATGCACACGTTTGTGCAAATGCGCAGCAATAATATAGAAAACCATTAATCCTGGATGCCTCTGGTCCTAAAAGGAATTCAGCAAGGCTTTCGAGCCAGCAAAGAAAACGGCGGCTTTCGAGCTGTAGTTTGCTGGGCACCTAGCTGCCAGAAAACTACAGTGCGCTAGTGCTGCGAAGAAAGAGTAGTGCGTGCTAGCTGTGAAGAAAACGTGGTGTGCTAGTGTGCACGTAGGTTTTCGAGCTAGTGAAGACAAGCAAGAAAATGTTAGTGCAACGGCTTTCATGCTAACAACTAGAGAGTTTCAGTAGTGGTCTGGGCTTGGGCCATCCAAATCCAAGGGCAATCTCAACTGATACCTACCTCTTTTTAGTTTTGGCCTAACCAAGATTGATCTACCCTCAACGGAGGACCATAACAGTGGTAATTGGGCAAACAATATCAATCACTGGGATTTGGAGTAGATATGCAATGTTAATCACATATTTAGCAAATCATATAAGAATAAAATGACTACCTTCTAAATGGATATAGGCAACCAGATCATATAACAAATTTAAAATTTGGAAAACTGAGTGTCTCCAGGAACAATAGACTATAACTATCCCGGCCTAAAATTCTACTTTTGAGGTAGGTGAGGGACCTAAGAAACCTCCAAATCACTACCATATAAATAAAATTTGATATAGTGCTCCAAGCAATCTCTTCCCTTGATCCATTTTGTTCAAAATGGACGGCCCATATCTGATTTTAAGGTGGAAGTAAATTTGCAGTACTTGTAAAGCTCTAAGTCCTTTTCTTTTTTGGGGAGGAGACGGTTTCACCAGTAGTTTCTCCAAATACTATTTGATTTGGGGACCCTCATAGATCCACTACTCATTCAAATGGACGGTCTAGGTCTAGAGTTCAGTTTGGTCATGGTAATAGATATGAAGCTTTTTCTAAGCCCCAAATCATTTTTCCCATACAAAATGGGGTGTCTACAATAGAGTTTGGTTATAGCAATAGATGTGGAGCCTTTTTTGACCTCCAAATCGGTGTTGTTTTTAAAAGAGATAGTAAGAGATTCTCTTTGCATAGGTGACTTATATGGAACTAGTTTAGTTCTCTCACCCACCTGAAATTAATTTTTGAGGTGGGGAATAACATAATCTCATATTTCCAGGAGGATAGAAACCTTTCCTTTCAAAATTGAAGATGATGTCTTATTAAAATGGAAATATTATATATATATATATATATATATATATATATATATATATATATATATATATATATATATATATATATATATATATATATATATATTCATTATCCCCACTATTTGAGATCGGCTTCACGAATCCTATCTCGTCATTCAGCTCCATCAAGGGCCACACCCTTAATTACAAAGAATGCCCTAGCATGAACATATAACATTAGATCCGGATTCATAATGGGGATGTGGCAAAGGTTTTCCAACGGCACCCAATCTAATACATCCCTCCTTCTTTCTCATATGGGCTTGGGACCAGTAATATCAGAATTATATGTATATAATATATATTATTGTATCTTATACAAAAGTAATGTAATATACACTATTTTAGAAGAGAGGTCAATATAATAAAATGTATATTGCATACATTTCAATATATTGCACAAATATCATCATGTATGCTTGTTTAACCTTGGAATGTTTAAGCCTCTTGCGAGCTAGTGGCTTATTGACACCTTTAGAAATTAAAAGTCATAACCAGTGCTTCATGAAAATTAGAACTGGTACACTATTGACTTATGTTTTTCATCCAAGTTCATAAAAATTGAAGCAATATATTTAAGTACTTTACCATGAAGACCAAATCCCCAACTGGGATCGGGACCGACCAGGTTTGCGCTACGTCTGTGCCCATTAGATTAGATAATTGGACCGGATGAGCATGGCCTGAATCTTAATCTCGCACCAAACTAGGCTGAAGAATTTGTGTTAGGCTCAACCCGACCAAGAAATTGGGTCCCCGTTGGTGCAACCTGGCCGCAATTTTGTTTTCCTTTACTCTTTTTTTTACTGTTTATTCATTTTTCTTAACTTATTCTTAGCTGAAAGATAAATATTATTGTATTGACACTCGGATCACTCTATCTTGTGCATATATCCCACGAGGGATTTCTCTTCATGGAAAAATAAGTCAGAAGTGATTTCTCTTTATAAAAAAATGTAGAAAAAGAATGTAGAGAAAGACAGATTCCACAACACCGGAACAATCTGCTTCTCAATTAGTGTGACAATGCCACACTAGCCCAAGATTCACAAGCAAATTGAAAGAAGAAGAAGAACCAAGATGAAATGGAAAAAAAACTTCATTAAAGAAAAACATGGGGTACATAAAGGCATTACAATCTTGATACCCAAGATTAACCTTAAACATGTGTCCCAATTTTCTCACCACACACATCTCTTTAAATAGAGGTTTTTATAACCATATTTCCATAATAACTACCCACTTATAACAATAACTACTAACCACCTAGTAGTTTTACAACTTCCTACTATACAAACTACCAAGTGCAACCTTACTACATCACTCATGATAAAATAACATAAAAATTAATATACTTTCTAGAAAATATACTTTAACAATTTTAACAAAGGATATAAGATATCAATTTCTTTTAATATAAGGAGGTCACAATTACTCTCATCCATCATATTTCAAATCGGGAGGTTGTAAGTGTGTTCATGACTAGACGAAAAGTTCAATCTCGAACTTTGTGGCACACCCTAAGCCATCTAATTTGACATCTAATGTCTAGTAGTAATTGTGACCTCCTTGTACTAAAGATAAATGGTCTCATAGTATATAATCCAAAAAAAAAACTTTTGACAAAAGAGAAAGACCAAAAATCATTTATATTTATATTTGCATTAAATTTTAAGGGCGACTTATTTTTTAAAAGCAAAAAGATTCCTATTCCCATGGAAGTATACTATCTATCTCTTCCCTTGGCCAAAACTTATATTAAGAATGTCTTTTAGATCTCAAATTTTGGGGATGTGATCTAGAGAACCCGGCAACCAACCTTAAACGGGGCAAAAAAAAAAAAAATCATTCTCACTCTCTATGTTCCAAAAACTATTGACATCCCAAGATTGCACTAAACCATCCAGTTTTTTGAGGGAATGATCTTTAAGTTCAAGCACTAAAAATCTATCTTTTTTCTTTTGGAAATAATCTTGAACTAAAAATCTATTTTTTTCCCTTTGGAGATAATCTTTTAGTTGTAATTAGATGGATCCCAAAATTTCAAATAAAAAAAAGTCTTCCAAATAAGTGTTTTGCCAGAAGGAATAGGTATATAATATGCTCTTGAAAGAACATAATATACATACTCATAAAAAAAAAAAAAAGAATACGGGCTGGATTGGACCCGTCCAATCAATTAGATGTTGGGTTGGTGCCGTTGCCCTACTGGGCCACTGGAATTCCCTAGTCGGGGCCCAACTCGCCGGGCTACGAAACTTCAAAGTTAAGGACCAATTTTAGCATTTATTAAACTATGGGCTGTTAGCCCAAATACAGTAGATCTTTATGATTTTCTAAAGTAAATAGAGCTATATCAATATGTAAGATGGGTTTTGAACTCAATCAGAAATATCAACAAACATATGGCATGTTATTCTTATTAAAATACCCACAACGAGTTGTTGTAAATTCTTTGGAACTCAAGAGGATGTACATATATCCCTAAGCTTGTAATCTACTAAAGAGAATCTTCAACCAAAAATCAATTGCAGTTATTGATAAACTCTTCTAAGCAATCCAAAAGGAATTTCCAGCAAGCATGCACCCATTAAAAATCATTCCAACGATACATGAAAATACCTAACAACTATTTTCCTTTTTTATAGAATACTTCCCAACCTTTTGGCAGTATTTCTAGATGTAAAGAAAAAAGTTGGAACAAACTCACAAATTCCTATGAATTTGCAGGCATAATGTGGTTGAAAATGGGTTTTCCAGCAAGATATAACCTAAGATGAAGCACAAGTTTCCTGCAAACAGTTGTTAGCAATAATATATATATATATATATATATATATATATATATATAGAGAGAGCTCTTTTGAGATGCAACACAATGCTTGGGTTGATCCTGTGATTCTGGAGGGCTCTCACAGAGATGAGAGACACGTCCCTGCACCCAGCTCACCAGGAAGCATAAGAGAGAAATAGATTTTAGGGAGAGAATGAGAGCTCATGCAAGATGCCCCAACCTCCTAAAACCCTTTCCATCAATATAGTTACAAAAGGGAAAATAGAGAGAGATACATATAGAAAGAGAAATGACAAGTGTTGCATCTCAATGGCCACTTGTCCATCTCTTCACATGGGTCTTTCTTTTTCTCTACACAAAGCATTAGCTTATTTTAAAATACTTAGTGGTGAAGAAAAATAAATAAATAAATCAAAATTTGGGCCCTTATTTTGTAAATATTTAAAAACACAATTTTCTCTAACATTCCCCCACTTATTTCAAATATTTATAAAACCATCATATGAACTTTTTGTAGCTATATAGAAGTTGCTTGAGATGTACATTATCAAACAACAAATCCATCTACACATATGATCCATCAACTCAATGGCATCAACTACACACATTTCTACGCTCATCAATTGTCGTAACGTATTGCGTGATCATTAACCATATCATGAACTTCATCTACATGCATCTAGATTAGTGAACTTTCTCTCTCTCTCTCTCTCTCTCGCTAGTGTCTTCTGAAAAGCATCGGACACTCACACCATGATACATACATCACCAAAAGAATATCTGTTACTTGAAAAATGTGAATAACCATCAATACAACGAATCATGCCGTGATCCCATAAGGATCCTCAAACTGTCCAAACTAGCCATCGTAAAGTGAGAAACGGTGTCTATAAGACATGCCAACTGGAGGTCATGCTCAGTGAGTCATGCCAAGTACAACTGTCCAGTTTGGCCATCACAATGTGGATAACATACTCAAAAGACTGCTAGTTGGAGGTCATGTTCAACTTTTCAAATATCCAAGCTAACCATCACAGTGCGAAAATACGGAGTCAAAAGACTACTAGCTAGATATCATGCTCAATAAGTTATATCAAATATAACTGTTCAGTCTAATTTCGCAATGTGGAAAACAAAGTCAAAAGACTGCTAACTGGCGGTGGTTCGTGACACATACCCCTTTGAGGGATTTCGCCACATACAAACCATTAAGTTTCCGAAGATATATCCTAACCACCCTTGGAGGGCACTTACACATGCTACACATGCATCATCGCCACAAGGGCGGATATGCCACATAGGCATCATCAACACAAAGGCGGATATGACACATAGGGCATCATCACCACAAAGGCGGATATGCCGTACAGGCGTCATCATCACAAAGACGGATATGTCACACAGGTGAAGGGTAAACACATAACATTCCACATGCTCAACATCTGTGCCACTAAGGCTCATCACAAGTGTATCAAATATCCAAGCTAACCATCACAGTGCAGAAATACGGAGTCAAAAGACTACTAGCTGGAAATCATGCTCAATAAGTTATATCAAATATAACTGTTTAGTCTAGTTTCGCACTGTGGAAAACAGAGTCAAAAGACTGCTAACTGGCGGTGGTTCGTGACACACACCCCTCTGAGGGATTTCGCCACATACAAACCATTAAGTGTCCGAAGATATATCCTAACCACCCTTGGAGGGCGCTTACACATGCCACACATGCGTCATCGCCACAAGGGCAGATATGCCACATAGGCATCATCAACACAAAGGCGGATATGCCACATAAGCATCATCGCCACAAAGGCGGATATGCCGCATAGGCGTCATCACCACAAAGAAGGATATGCCACACAGGTGAAGGGTAATCACATAACATTCTACATGCTCAACATTTGTGCCACTAAGGCTCATCACAGGTGTATCATAAGAAACTTGTGGATCTCAATCCCATACCCCTTACATACTTTTCATGTGTATTTATGTTGACACCTTTAGTCAACGGGTTAGCTATCATGAAATCTGTGTGGAGATACATTACCTCTATATCCTTTCATCCCACAAACTCTCTCACAGAATGATACTTTCTATCAATATGTTTTGTAATATTGTGGTACATAGGATATTTATAAATGGCTATGATAGATTGGTTGTCACAATGAATAACTGTTGGAGTGCTCTCAAATTTAGCCAATGGTATTTCACTGAGTAATTTTCTTAAATATATTGCTTCATTGGCTGCCTCATATAAGGCAACATACTCTGCCTACATAGTTGATTGTGACATACTCTTTTGTATATGGCTGCTCCATGATATATATGCTCCTCCATAAGTGAAAAGCCATCCAGATGTAGATCTGAATTTATCCTCTCTGCCATCCCAGCTAGCATAACTGTAGCCTTGTAATTCTAATTTACCATTTCTATAGCATAGGCTATAACTGGTGGTCCTTTTTAGATATCTAAATATTCTCTTTACAAGTTTCCAATGCTCTATGCCTGGGTTACTCATATAACGGTTAGCAACCCCTACTGCATATGCTATGTCAGGGCGTGTGTAGTTCATCAAATAGTTTAATGAGCCTACTGCTTGTGCATAAGGGATTTTTTCCATAATTTTATTTCTTTATCAGTCTTAAGACACATGTCCTTGGACAGTTACACCCTTTCTCATATGGGGTTCCCATTGGTCTAGATTCATCAATTCTAAACTTTTTCAGTATCTTTACAGTATATAATTCTTGGCTTAAGTAGAGTAATCCTCTCTTCTTATCTCTTGTAATTTGCATGCCAAGAACCTGCTCTAGTTCTCCTAAGTCTTTCATCTCAAATTGTAAAGATAACCACTATTTGGTATCTTTAACAACTTTAGGATCACTGCCTGTAATGATAATGTCATCTACATATAACACTAAAATGAGATGACTACCCCGACTACTTCGGATGTATACACAATAGGCAGCACTAGTATTAGCAAAGCCATAGTTCTTTAGTGCTTCATCAAACTTTAAATGTCATTGTCTTGATGACTGTTTAAGTCCATATAGAGATTTATATAACTTGCACACTTTGTATTCTTGTTCTTTTGACTCAAAACCCTTGACTTGCCTCATAAATATATCTTCCTCTAATTCACTATTGAGGAATGTTGTCTTTACATCCATTTGATGTATGTTATAGTTATAACTGTTTGCTATTGTTAGTACAATTATAATAGACGATTTTCTAACAGCAGGGGAAAAAGTTTCTTTATAATCTACCCCATCTACTTGGGTACAACCCCATGCAACAAGTCTAGCTTTATACCTATCAATTGTTCCATTTGGATTCAGTTTTTTAATATAGATCCATTTGCAACTAATGATTCTATAGCCTTCTAGTAGGTCTACTAAGGTCCATGTCTCATTCTTCATTAGTGAGTTATATTCATCTTGTATTGCCTCCATCCAATTGGATGCCTTTGATAAACTTATGGCTTCTTGAAAGCTTATGGATTCATCGTCAAGTTCTACATTATACTCCTGGTAGTCATCCAAGTAACTAAGTCTTTTAATTTCCCTAATACTTTTTCTAGACTCCACCATAATCGGAATACGATTAATACTACCAGGTTCTCATAGGAATCACTAAGCTGTCCCATTTCTTCTTCTTCTTCCTCCATAATTTTAGGTTGTTTTCCCTTTAGAATTACTTCATTGTCAAAGAAATGAGCATCTCTACTTTCTATGATAGTCTTAGTCTCATGATCATAGAATTTATAACCCTTAAAATGACTAGAGTACCCAACAAAAATGCATTTAATTGTTTTAGGTTCTAGTTTTTCTCTATTAGGGTTAAGGACATGAGCTACACAACCTCGAACTCTAATGTGATCTAAATAAGGCTTTCTATGAAACCATAACTCAAAAGGGGTTCTACTTGTAGATTTTTTAGGAACTTTATTTAAAATATAAGTTGAGGCTAACAAAGCTTCTCTCCAAAATTGGTAAGATAAATTAATTTCTTGTATCATACAATTAACCATCTCTAATAAAGTTCTATTTTTTCTTTCAGCTATACCATTATGTTGGGGTGTATAAGGAAGTGTGCATTGTCTGATGATCCCATGTTCCTTACAGAAATTTTCAAATTCAAGAGAAATATACTCTCGTCCTCTATCACTTCTCAAAATTTTGATCTTTTTATCTAGTTGATTTTTTACTTCCATCTTATACTCTTTAAACTTTTCTAAAGCTTCACTTTTATGAGAAATCAAATATGTATATGTATATCGTGAATAATCATCAATGAAAGTGATAAAATATTCATGTCCTTTAAAAGTTTTAACATTTAATTTTCTTCAAATATCAGTATGGATTATATGTAGAACACTTTCACCCTTTAATCCCTTTGGGGGTGGTTTTCTATGCATATTTCCTTTTAAACAGTTCTCACATTTAAATTTATCCTTTTCTTCATAAGGAATTAATTTTTCTTTTATCATTCTAGACAATTTTTCATAGCCAATATATCCTAATCTTCTATGCCATACATTGAAGCTTTCTTGGAAAGAAGAATCATTAATTTCGAGTTTACACAAATTGCCACAAAGAGAAGCCTTGGCCACTTCTACACCATCCTTAAGAAAGGTCATATTCCCCCTTTTTACATTCACTTGGACCCCATTTTTATCTACCTTAGACAAGGAAATGAGGTTACATCTCATATCGGGGGCATAGAGGACATCACTAAGGGTAAGAGTACCCCCACTAGGAAGAAGAAGCATTATAGTCGCCTTGCCAAGAATATGGACCCAAGAGGAGTTTCCCATATAAAGCTTCTAATCGCCAACTTTCTTCTCTCTAAAGTCCACCACGTGCTCCTTGCTTGTGGTGATATGCCTTGTTGCACTCGAGTCAATCCACCATCCATCGGATGGGGTAAGCGTGAGAGACTCTTCTATTACGAATGCAACATCCTTTGGGTGATTGGCTTCTCCTCTCTCCATCTTCTTTGGTGGGGCCCTACAAAACTTGGCAATATGACCAAATTTGTTACAATTAAAATATCTTCTTAACTTTTTAAAGAATTTTCCCTTTTTCTTGTTTTCTTTCTTTGTTTCCTTATTGTGTTATTTATTTTCTTTTCTTTTCTTAAGATTGAGTCTAGCATACCCTTTCTGAGTAGCCAAATAGACCTGCTGTTGGGCTCTTTCATTTTTCTCTTTAGCCCTATCATTCTCTTCCATCCTAAGATGTCCTCTTAAATCATCAAAGGTGTAGATGGTACCATTTTGGTGTAAGTTTTTCTTAAGGTATTTCCATGGAAAAGGGAGATTTTCAATTATCTTCATGATTTGATGGTGCTCGGATATGGGTTCTCCATAACCTACAAGTTGGTTAGCCATAACAATCATGTTATCAAAAATTCTAGTACCGATTGGTTCTCTCTCATTTTATATTGGTTATATCTTTCATAAAGTTCATGTTTTTCCATATAATTGTCCTCAGTGTGCCTTTTCTCAATAGCCTCCCATAAGTCTTTAGCATTAGTATAGGGTTCAAATACCTTATGCAATCTATCACTAAGGCAATTCAAAATGGCACATTTACATGTAAAATTATCATCTTTCCATTTCAAGTATCTTTGTCTCTCTCTAATTGTAGGGTCATCATTAGGTTCAGTTATAATTTCTTCTTCAATTACATATGGCATGTTATTCTTATCAAAATACCTACAACAAGTTGCTATAAATTCTTTGGAACTCAAGAGGATGTACAAATATCCTTAAACTTGTAATTCACTAAAAAATCTTCAACCAAAAATCAATTGCAGTTATTGATAAACTCTTTTAAGCAATCCAAAAGAAATTTCCAGCAAACATGCACCAATTAAAAATCATTCCAACGATATAAAAAAATACCTAATAACTATTTTCCTTGTTCATAGAATACTTCCTAACCTTATTGCAGTATTTCTAGATGCATAAGATAAAGAAGAAAGTTGGAACAAACTCACCAATTCCTATGAATTTGCAGGCACAATTTGATAGCCTTTTAGGGAGAGAAAGTGGCTGAAAATAGGTTTTCCAGCAAGATATAACCCAAGATGAAGCACAAGTTTCTTGCAAACAGTTGTTAGCAATAATTTATATATATATATATATAGCTTATTCGAGATGAAACACGGTACTTGGGTTAATCCTGTGATTCTGGAAGACTCTCACAGAGATGAGAGGCACGTCCTTGCACCCAGCTCACCAAGAAGCAGAAGAAAAAGAAAGATATTTTAGGGAGAGAAGGAGAGCTCGTCCATGATGCCCCAGCCTCCCAAAACCCTTTTCATAAATATAGCTACAAAAGGGAAAATAGAGATAGACACATGTAGAAACAGAAATGACAAGTGTTGCCTCTCAATGGCCACTTGTCCTCTCTTCATATGGGTCTTTCTTTTTTTCTACACAAAGCACTAGCTTAATTTAAAATACTTTTTGAGTGGGAAAGAAAAAAAAAAAAAATCAAAATTTGGGTCCTTATTTTGTAAATTTTTAAAAACACACTTTTCTCTAATATGGGCTGGGCAAACCTCACTAGGGAATATCAAGTCCCGAGGGGCCCGAGCATGGCCTGAGTTTTGTTGGGCACAACTGCGGCCTCAACTTGGCCTTTGGGCTAGCCCGGCCATTCCCATCCATAGCCCAAAACCATTTGTTTTGTGGTTCTTGTTAGGGCACTTTGAACCATAACTATAAAAAACTCGATTGGATTGGACGGTCTAACTGCTCACTAGTGCCTGGTCTGAGGCCTATGCAAAAAACCATGCTTATCAAAGTTTGCAAATAGAGCGACAATTTTTTGTAATATATTTTATAGTGTTAACTCTTATTCCTACTTTTTTACTATTTTTTAATCCAATCTGACTTGTTTAATGGATAAACAAGACTAAATTTAACTAGACCAGACTCCTTATCAATTCGAAAGCCGGTCTTATTCTAACAACAATGCCGTGAACCTTACCATCAAAGCCCATGCTAAGCTCATTTGACACGTTTAAGAAGAGGTTTAGGTTTTGCTCACGAACCTTACTGTCAAGGCCCATGTCAAGCTCAACTAGATAGCAGACTGAGGCGGCTTAGGCCTAACCCATCTGGCGATGGTGGTGCTCAAGCCCTCCCAGATAAAATAGAACATATAAACGATAGAAATAATACAACTCATCTAAAGGAAAAAAAGAAGAAGAAGAAGAAGAAGAAGGGAACTCTTGAAAGACTAAATGAAAAATAAAATTTCTTAAAAGGAAAATTATATTTATGGTCTCATGCATGTGGGCTAAGTGGGGTGTGCAACTCTCTTGGTGACAAAAACAAATTACAAAGAACCTGCGAGTTCTAAGTGGATATATCTTACTTTGGTAGAGTTAACCATCCCTATTGGCTAGGCAGTTCTTGGACTAACAAAATTATAGGAGGGTGGTGAAGTCCTCGCAGTCCTGATTGAGTGAGGCGAGATAGATACTGTCTTGACGCATGATGCACGCACGAGTGGCTAGTGGTTAAAGACCATTGGTGCAATACCTTGACAAGATGGTAGGTATGGATGGCTAAAGCCAATTTATGCAAGGGCTTGGTTGGTTGGGCCATCTACATGGTTATGGACCATACGCAAAAGGTGAGCTCACTATACACCAGGCTAGGCAGGTGTGTCGATTGTAATAGTGAAGTGTGGGTAGTTGTATTGTGTAACTGCTTAGGCATGAGCTTATGTAATGGGTTTAGGTTATGTGAGAATGGGTCTATGCAAATGTAATAGATTGAGCGTGAAACGAACAATTGTAATAAAAAACACTAAGGTTTGAATTTGTATGCATGGGCAATTAAGATTGGGGCTTACTTCTAAATCTCCAAGGTCGGGGCTTACTATGGAGGATAACACTAGTAGCCAACATGTGGCTCTGTGGGTGGAAACACTAGGCATTCCGAAGCCTAGTGTGGTGGCTCGCCCTTCCAAGGTCCAATTAAAAGTGACGATCATATCAAGGGCGTGGTCATGGAAGGAGTCCTTCAACATGGGCGCTATAAGTCCCACTTCTAAGACCTTGTCAAGGAAGAAAACTCTGACTGTCCAACACCCTTAGAACAAAGTTCGACTAAATGGATGCTCTCCCAGTTCACACAACTAAAATGAATTTTGATGGAAGTTCAATGAAGTGGGGTAGATGGTTTGGCGAGCGACTGTAAGATTAGGTGCATCCTCACCTACTTAGGCCTACTCCCTGATTGTATCACGAAGGCAACAAATGCTGTAATGATGCTTCAAGGACTCCGCATCCTCAAGGGTTGTCGCTAAAAATTGTTGGTGGAAAGGGACTCGAGCAAGCTTCACAATGGGCTATAGATACAGGGGACTGCCCTTGGTATCTTGCCCAAGTGTTCGGTGAAATTCGGAAACCAAGTCTCTCTGTGTTGTCTTCAATTACCATCTCATTAGTAAGTCTTCTATGAGTATTACAAGATTCTGATTTTTGCAGAGAACGCCGACTCATTCGTTTTGTATAGTACTGAACTCACGGGCACTCTCACACGTGCACACACAATATATATTTAATGTGTGTAGACACCATAAATTAATAGGAAATGCATATGATGAGAGCATATATTTTTGATAAAGGAATGTCACAATCATTATTAACTATTGGATGTGAAATCTAGGTTATTGATTGGACCAAAGTCGAAAATAAAATTTCTTCAATGTTTGATAGACTTCAATCTCAATAGCTGAAAATGATTTTGACCTCCTTGTATTAAAACTAAATAATCTCATAGTATACAGTCTCAAGGAAATATCTTGTTTGGACTTGAAATTTGGGTGGTATTAACATATGTAATAATTGAAAAACATATTCCCTAGTTCGGTACTTTACTTAATTTATAAAGTATTAGCCCTTACCAAAATCTCCCCTTTTCCCAAATATAATTTTATGATTTTATTTTTAGAAAATAAAGGGATGGATCGCCAATATGCATATCTAAAGAAAATTGATACACAATATTTCTTTACATGAAATTTGAAAGTAATGAGGACACCGACGTAACATTATGCAATACAACATTCTTAAATAAACTTTTTCATTGTTAAAAACCTGTGAAACATTATATGAAAAGCAAATAATAAGAGCATTAGGTTTTCTACAAGGAGGTCACTGTCACTATCAAACATTAGATTTAACAAAGTAATTGGAGGTAATACCAAGGCACAAAATTCAAAATAAAATTTATCAAACTTTGTGATACAATAGTTAAGGGTGATAATAATCTGCTTATATCAAAAGTGAATGATTATAAAGACTACAATACCTTAAACATTGTTGTTTATTACAGTTTGATAGAGCCTTGGACATGAAGTTATGACTCCTCAATGCCCCAAGTCCCTAACCACCAAATCCCCAAGTGCTTCAATGCTCCCTAACCACCAACTGCCACGTGGTACATCATTTTGGTCAATCAATTATCATTTTCAATGTGAATTAATTTTTGAAAGGGAGAAGATAATATCAAAAGAAAATGAAGTAACACAGATGAAAGGTCATGACCCATGTAAGGCTCAATGATGGATAGTACTCCTCCTCCTAGAATAACATTGACCACTTTTCATTTTGTAGTGGCTGAATTTGGATCAATGGTCTCTAATGGTGCAGACATAGGCAAAAGTCAAAATCAAATGAATACACATATACCATCTAAGAAAAATATTAAACATGATTTATATCTTTGCATGATGACCCACATAGAAAACATAAAGAAAAGTGCCTCTTGTTGGAATTTCTCATCCTATACTCCTACATGTATCACAATGTACAATTAACTTAGTATTTAGCTTATAATTATCAAACTGGACCTAAAAATTGAACTATTTAATATTTTATCTATATCATGTGATCAAATTTCAAAGAAAATGTAAGTGATGAGACTATTTATTTTTTTATACAAGGATGTCACAATCATTGTTGACCATTAAATTTGAAATCAGGACGTGTCATTGTTTGGTACAAAATCCAAAGCAAAATTTCTCGAATATTGTAATACACTTTCATCTATTAGATTTCACACTAGTTAAAAGTGATTATGAGCACTTTATACTAAAAATAAATGGTCTTATAGTATACAATCTCAATTTCAAATAGCCCATCGTACTTTTGTTCAAATCTCAAATAGCCCATCAAATGACATGTTAAATTGCGTTTTGGAATTTATAAAATAATAACTAGGATATAATGTTCAAATTGTTCAATTTTTAAGTATATTCCAATAAGTTTTCCAATTTTTTTCATAAGGTCCAATTGCCATGAAATCCTAATTATACATTTGACAATTATTCTCCATCATCCTTTGTTTTTATTACTTGCACCATCCATCAAACTGGAACATGACTTCTACCATTACTTGTGCACATGCAAAGGTTCTAGAAAATTTAGGCTTATGTACCCCGATCCCACCCCACAAAAAAGAAGAAGAAAAAGAATCCCACTTGAAACAATTCTTAACTTTACATATTGAAAATTCAAAATTAAGAATCAAAATGATGACTTCAGATCTTAAAAATCCAAAAATCTGGTTAGTTTTGACTTTAGACTTTTAAGATCTAAAGATGAGACTTATTCAAATAATTTCTGACCTTGAAAATTCAAAGTTATTTGTATAGTTTTACGTCGAACCATGAAAGTCCAAAATCAATTAAAAAAAAAAAGAACATGGACCACGAAAATCCAACTCAGCTAAAAAGACTTGAAAAAAAATTGTTTGGAACTTTGGTCCAATATCATGGTCAAGGTTCGAAGTAAGGGAATTTCGGGAAAAAAAAAGTACGAGAATATAGTACATAAATTAGAAAGAATGTCACACTCCAAGAATTTACGGTACTGTTATTCTTGAGATGTGACGGACAAAACATATATACATCTATTGATAGGACAAATTTACAGTGGCGAGGTCTTACAAAGTAAATAAAGAAAGCTAGCACAACAACAATATCTTCCAAGGTTGATCTTGACTAGCACTCAAAATGAATCCGCAGTTATCCTAAAAAATGTTTACTATAGTTTGATGAGTTTGGCTACTCAGTAAGTGATCATCATAATCCTAAAAATAATCATGATTGAAAGATATCAATATTTTCCAAAATGAGATCTATTAACAGAAATGCATCAACAGTTTCACTTTCAATAAATGCATAATTAAGTATAATCCGAGCAATTGAAATGCTTATAACACTTTTAACGGAAGTACATAATTCAAAGGATTTCACAAAATACCCTACTGGTGTCCCAAGTAGGTCACCTATATACCCCATCAGCGTCCTGATGGGTCCACTTAATCCCTATCGGCGTCCCATATAGGTCCACTTAATCCCTGCAGGTCCACTTATACCTCACCGGCGTACCGGATGAGTCCACTTAATCCCTACCGGCGTCCCAGATAGGTCCACTTATACCTCACCGGCGAACCGGATGAGTCCACTTGCATACTTAAATTATTTCTAAATCTCTTTAAACATTCGAAAGCAGCAATATCATGTACTCAACATATCATTGAAATCATTAATATGAATTTCACTTAAACCATTAATAACAGTCACTCTCTATAACATTTCAAAAATAACCAATCAATTATTTTGGGCTCAAATTTAGAAAGGTAGCAGTTTGTAAAGGCATTCTAGCATAATTGCCAATTTAATATGTATAGAAAAACTCTTATAGAAATTCAAGAATACGGAATTATCACAATTTATGGGATATCAATCCACAAATAAATATTTCACAACAATACTATAATCAATTGCAAAAATGTCAATTTTTTTAAATAATAAGGCAGTCATTTGCACATGAATTTTACAATGCCTAAATATTCAAAACAGTAGAAAGAAATATCACAATTTTACTAAAAGCAGAAATATCACATTTATTTCTAACAATAAACAAGAAAAATAAATAAATTTATTTTTCTAATTTACAGCATTCAAAATTTCTAACATAGATAAAATACCACAATTTTTATCAAAAAGATTATTTTTCAAGATAATGAGGTCACGTGCGCATAAAATTTATCGCGCCTAAAATTCATGATAATAAGCAAAAATAATTATTTCATTTTATTTTTAAAAAGAGTGAATTATTTTTCGAGACAATGAGATCACTTACACATAAAACTGATAAAATAAAGATCCTAAACGAAAATATCACTATTTATTAGAAATAGACTATTTTTCAGGAAGACGATGTCACTTACCCACAAATATTTGAGAGAGAACTTCGATAAAATTCGGCTAGAGAGAGAGATCTCAAAATTTTCTAGGGTAGGAGTGCTCACCTCCCCTATTTAAATTCTTAGAACGTATTATTATAATATTTTATTACGCTCTACCTCATACCTGAGGTGTCGCGTTAAGCGTCTGCTTTTAACATACGAAAACCACGTCCGCTAAAGGACGTGGCCAGCTGCAAGCAGCAGGAGGCAAAAGCAGGCAAAAGAAAAAGTAAAGGCAAAGGCAAAGGCAAAACCTTTTTGAAAATAGTGATGGTCCCCAAGGACCATCATACTCAAACAGAACATCACCTATTTAAAAGCATATTTTCTCTTTTTTTTTTTTTTTGAAATTTTAGGATTGTTACAAAGAATATCTACAATTATGTGTTGAGGGAACATGAGCTAAAATTTCTCAAAGGCTTATCATGCATGGCCCGTTAGAAACAAGTTTCTGTAATCTTAGGGATACGTCAAGTATCTAGATAAGTTTCACACTATATCATAGGTCTCAAAACATAATATTACAACTAAGTTGGATTTTTTTTTTTTGTTGTTTGTAGTTCAATGGTAGGAATCAAACTTAAAATGTAGAGTTGTGAACTGCCAATCAGTCAAGCCCAAATCCGTTCCTAAAAACTTATATGTTTCTAATGGCCTAGTTCAATAAATAGAGATTTAATTTTTGAATTTGTTTTTAAATTTTTTAAATAAAATACATTAATTTTTAAATATTTTGGCATCATTTTTAAAATAAAAAAAAAAATAGATAATTTTATAAATAGAAAACAAAGAGAAAATGGAATTTTTTTAAACTTAATACATTTTTTTAAAAAAACAATTGTGAATTTCTCACCTCTTATGTTGGAAATGTCGGATATGGGGGTGAATTTCCTACTTGTCCTATATTGAAAATGTTGAACAGGGGGCCAAAACTTGCCACAAAAATATAAAAAAATAAAAAATAAAGTTAGCAAGGGGAGGTTTGGTTTCTATGTAAATTTGGATAAAATATGGTTCGATCCATAATACTTGGGGGGATCTGGTCTGTATGTAATTTTGCCAACATTTATGAGCTGCTTGGCCTATGATATAGTATTAGACTAAACAACCAGATTGAACCTAGCTAGCCGAATTGGATGGCTAGTCTTCACCAACAATGGTCGATGCATTGTGGTCCATTTTTTTGCCGTATTAGTTTATTTGTTTTGACACTTAGTTTAGGTGCAAATTGTAGAAACGAAAAACAATCCACGAAACTAGAAAGAAGAAACAAATACAAAAGAAAGATAAGAGACAACCAATAACAACGCAATGATATACGTGGTTCGGCAACGTGCCTACGTCTACGGGAGATAAGAACTTCTTTACTAGCAATCTGTGTTTTTCCCTTAACCCTAGATAAACCCCCAATCACAACAATATATATTAAGTTTCAGATATATGGTACAAATTACCGAAATACCTTTGTACGAATATATATTAAGTCCCAGATATATCGAATCTCATGTACGGATATATCCAAAATTTTCCTCGAGGCTGCCGCCCCCGAACCCCCGTATGGGCTGAGTCTGTCGAGTCAACCTGTCAAGACGACTCCTCTGGGCCTCAAGCCCTACGGGCTTTTAACAGCCCTCCGGGCTTTTAACAGCCCTCCGGAGTCGTCTTTTTTATTCTACCTTGGCAAATCTGTTTCCTCATAATACAAAACATCAATCCTCAACACAAATGTGTCCAAATTTTAAGGTCCATCATACCATCACAAAAGTAAAATATAAATATAAAATATATTTCATTATTTAAATCTCTTAGATTTAATCTAGACCGTTGGATTTGGAGTAATATATAGGAGGCGTAACTACCTGTATTATCTTTTTACCAAATGCATGTCTTATGAGAAATTAAAAGTAATTGGGTAATGAAAGGAGATGTGTCGGTACTGAATTCGTGAAAATGCCCCAAAACTTCACAACCTTTTTTTGAAGTATCTATAGCCTGTGACCCAAACACATTATTTATGTTACCCTTTACTTAAAGTATAGAAACACCCCTTGTCTAATCTAAAATAAGGGATTGCTTTTGCTACTAAGATACTAGTGATGTGAAAGGAAATGTGGGAAAATGAGCACCAAAGGGCCATGGTTTGTTTATATTAGGAGCATTTGATTTACGTAAGAAGTGTTGCTTGATGGGTGCATTCACCAAAACAAAAAGGAAATGTGTCCAAAAAACATGGACCCACATGTAAATAAAGAATGCTTTTTATTCCATGATTTGCCCAAACATATATCCAAATAAAGCTAATAATATGTGGGGACAAATTAAGTGCTTCCTCACACTAGATTTGGGACACATCAAATGCATTGGATAAGAGTTTTAGATTATAAGTAAGGGAAAAATTTATATAAGGTTGCAACCTTAAAATGTAGAATTACATATGCATCTCAAAAATCTATCGGAAAGGTTGTTTTAATGTTGAAAAACCCTCTATTTGATCATCTTGACATCGAGATGTATGAAAATATATAAAAAAACTTTTTGAGTCTCAGAAATAGTGCATCTTGCAGCACATTATCTAGGCGGTCCATTTTCAAGATTTTCATATGTCTATGGATCTCCTTGATTTTAACTATTTTTGGAGTTTTAAATTTTCTAATTAGATATAAAAATAGATTTTAAGATAATCGTAAAAAAAATTTACAACAAAATTACATGTTATGATAAAATTTGGAGGTGCCCCTTAATTGGATGGTTTAAGGTTGCAACCTTATAGAAACCGCACCCTTTAAGTAAAGCTCGTGAGCTTGGCCTATTTAGAAGTAGGGTGTCCTTTGTGTTTCAAATGGAGCACTAAGAAGAAAACCTAACCCTTTTGTATTGAAAAAACTTTACATTATTTTATGATCACCAGATGTCTTATGTGCAAAAGGCTTTTAGAGAGAGAAACCTTTTAGAGAGAGAAAATGAGATTGAATCAAATGAATGCCGCCGGCCCACACAAATTGGCTCAAATGCCAAGCTTTTTCATGAAAGAGGGTCCACTAAGCTCTAGTGGAAAGGTGGAATAGCAATATTTTGGTAGTCACCTTGGGCCTAAATCTTCTTTGGGAGCCAAGTACCCTTTGCATTTTTATAACAGTATAGGGTCAACACTAATTTATGTAACTTTTCACAAGGTTGCCTCTTAATTCATAAACAAAAGGATCATCATCACATATTATAATGGCGCGTGCTTAGCCATGACATTGACTTGTTTAGAGAGAGGAAGAGAGAGAGAGAGTTCTACCTCCTTCTCTATGAGACATGGGAGAGAGAAAGCTTCCACCTTCTTCTTTCCATAATACACTTGTCAACCTTGGGTTAGTTATTTCCAAGCTTTCTAAACAAATGTGAGAATTTTCATGAACACACGTCTTGTGATGTATATAAGAATTTGCTGGCGTGTTTTTAGTCTCCTGTATATATTTAAGCCAAAGATTGTATGCTCCTCTAGGCGCATATTATCAATTCGCTCCCTTGGGTAAAAAACCGTATGGACTGTCTAGAATGTCCACAAGTACTCAGCTTTTTGGGGGTATAACCTCCTTAATAGAGACTTTCAAAAAAAAAAAGAAAAAAAAAAGAAAGAAGAGTTGTCAACACTCTATACGTAAGGGTGGCAATGGACCCGATCAGACCTGCGACTCGATGGGTAGACCTGACTTCAGGTCTGGATATAGATCCAATTATTGGATATGCGGTCCAATTTTTACTTTAGGCCTTATTTGTTTAGATCTATTAAGGATCATACACAATAACAACTCGTAGTAATATTTAGCTCTTAAACGACAAATCAAATGATTTGAAATCTAATAGCAGGTGATTGCGGCTTTATTACCAATAAAATTGGTATATGATGGTAAAAAAAAGACAAAAAAAAAACAAAGAAGCTCATAGTCATCGGGTGACAATGGACCTGACCAGACCCAAGGTCGGGTCTGGGTCCAAAATTTGGAACGAAATACTATTCCGGGCTGGATCCAGCCGAACTCGACTCGTTGCCACCCCAATCTATATGTGCTTTGATAAACAATTTTCTAGCAGTGAACTTCGACCATCTGATTTACGATAATCTAGTCATAAGTGTTTAGGGACTCGGCCATTTTTTTTTTTCTCTTCGAAGTACCCATCTAATGATTTTTGAGACCATACAAAACTTGTAGATTAATAAGATCCTCCCAAGTAGCACTTTAAAAGAGGGAATACTTTTATAGTATGCTCCAGCGGGAGCACGCTATACACCACTCTTTAAGTCAAAATAGGTTTAGGCCTTTAGCAGTTTCTAGGAGTGACTCATGGTATGAGCGGAGCAAATCCAACGAAGAAGAGCTTTTTGTTACTTTCTTCGGGGATTGACTGTGGAGAGCACTTGTTCAAATGCATGTCTCTTTCAAGAATTTATTTTCAAGATGGATTTTGGATCTAAAATTTACACGTCTTTTAACCTCAACCACAAAAATGGAAATAAAATAATTTTAACTTTAAAAGTAGCTTACTTCAAAATTTATTTCTGAACCATTCTTCTGTTCAGTTGAAGCCATTACATATCATCAAATATATGCATTTTTTTAGCTTCAAAATTGTAGATGTAATAGAAATGCATCAATGCTAACTAGTGTTGAATAGGTTTTGATACTTAAATCCATCTCTAAAATTATTGGAATCCACATTTAAACTTTGAAAAGTATATAACATAATTCTCAAAACCAGATAGGCCACCTAGTTCGACTAATCGGCCGACCGATACTTTGGTTGGTTCAGTCCAAAGAAAAGACATGGTTTATTTCAAAATTTGTCAAAATAGGTGTTTTGTAAGTTTTGGCAATTGGAACGGCCACTTATGATAAGTTCGACATTCTACATAAAGTTCAATTTTTTTTCCTATTATGTTTCATGTTTTTTAATTTTTATTTTTATTTTTATTTATATATATATATATATATTTTTTTAAAAAAAAATATATATATATATAGAGTCGAGGCTCTAAACAATCAAATTAGAGATTACCTAAAAATTTTTACTAGAAGAGGTTGTTTTGATGCCGAAATATCTTCAACTTGATCATCTCAACATCAAGGTGCATGATTGTGAAAAAAATGGATTTCAAGATTTGGAAATAGTGTTTCCTGTAATGCATTTTTGGACCATCAATTTTCAAGATCTCGAAGTTTTCATAAATCTACTCAATCTACACTGTTTTTGAAGCTTTAAATTTTATAATTAAAGATGAAAATATATTTTAAAACTATCACAAATATTCCTAGTATTGAAATGATATTTCTCGATAATATTTGAAGGTGAGCTTTACTTTGATTGTTTAGAGCCTCGGCTCTATACAAACCACACCCTTTTTTTAATCTCGTTCAATTGATTTAATATGTGGGCAAATCGGTTTTGATTGGATTAGAATCCTCGCTGGTTCGTGGTTGGTTCGATCTTGAACACTATGAGATGCAACTAAGACCATTTACTTTGGAAAAGTATTGTATGCCTAGGGGGGATACATGTTGACATTCGCATGTGAGGCATAAAACATCAATCTTAAAGATGGATGCATATTCTAGTCTCTCTAAAAAAAGTTAAAACCAAATGGTCCACATATTTTTTTTCATAAAATTATCATTTTTAGTTTTAAAAATTTATTTATTTATTATATATTCATGATCTCCTAATTAAAATTATAATAAATAAATAAATAAAAGATAAAATTGGAAACAATTTCATAAATTCTTGAAATTGGATGGTCTAAAATTATCATTTTTAGTCTCAGAAATAATACATGTTGCAACACCTTATCTAGACCATCCAATTTCAATAATTTCTTATGTTTATAGATCTACTTGATTTTAACAATTTTTGAAGTTTAAAATTTTATAATTGAGTATGAAAATAGATTTTCAACGGTCTATTGGAATAGAAAGATTTTTGATGCCGTGCTCTGCTCTCACATTCATATAGAAGACCCATGGGGAAGAGATCGAACAGAATAATCCTAAAAATTATTTACATCAAATTTACATGTTATGATAAAATTTAAAGGTGTGCCCTAATTGAATTGTTTAAAGTTGCAACCTTATAGAAATTGCAGCATATATAAATTTATCTCAATTAAATTCATGATAGAGAATGATTTTATTAAAATCGTAAATTATCACTTAACAAGTACAATAAGTGCATCCAAAAAGACCATTAATCTTCTCCACAAGATAAGTAGTAGTACTAAATAAACATTACTTTTAATTCGGTTGAGATAGTGGACGAATAATGTTACATCCGTGTTGCGAGCTTTTGTTAGTAAAAAATCTTACCCATAGCATCGAACTGAGGGCGGTGCATCTATACTAACACCAAATGATTCCAAAACTTAGTCATATTAATTTACCAAACTAAATGTACGATTGGGCACGATCAGTTGCCCTTTTTTGAATCTATATATTGAATGAGTTCTTTTCCATATATGAATATTTATAGAGCAACATGAGGCTAGCATTCAGTTAACACAAAGAGGCTCATAACACGTAGGATATAAGTACTTTTGTACCTAACAACGATAGCGATTTCCATTGCTACTAGGTAGTGTGGATCATATGGCAGAGAGAGAAAGAGATGATCTCAATCTTGATGAGAGAGAGAGAGAGGGGGGACTCAACCTTAATTAGGGGTGGCAACGGGCTTGGTCCGATTGAACCTAGATCAGGACCAAAAAAAATTATGAAGGACCTGAACTGGCCCTGAAGTTATCGGACTTGGACTCGACCGGACCCAGACTTGACCGGATACGGTTGGACTTGGATCTGACCAAAAAATAAATTTAAATATTTAAGTATTTATATATTTAAATATATTCAAGTATTATGTTAAATATGTATATGTATTATGTTAAGTATGTGCATGCATTAGTCAAAGGGAAATTATAAAATGAGACCATTTATCTTTGATACAAGATGGTCACATTAATCTTGACCATTGGATGTGAATTGGGTAGCTACAATTATTTCATTAATCAAGCTCAAACTTCAAAAGAAAGTTTCTCGAACTTTATCACACATCCAAGCTATCAAATTTCATATCAAATGGTTGTAAGAAATTGTGACCACTTTGTATCAAAGGTAAATGATCCCATTGCATACAATCGTTTATTTAAATACTATAACTAAAAATATATAATTATATATATTTAAATATTATTAAATGATTATATATATATTTAAATATTATTAAATGATTATATATTGTTTAAATAATAACACTATTCAGGTCGGGTCCACATCGACCCGGACCTTAATAGTATCCGAATCCAATATTTGGACCCAGACCCAACCCGCCAAGTCTAATATTTGGACCCATACTTGGACTGAGGTCAGGTTCGGCTGTTGGGTCCTGGGTCGGCACCCGGTGTCAAGAAAGAGGGGGGGGATTAAGTAGGAGAGAGAGAGAGGAGGGGATTGAGTAGAAAGGAAGTAGAGAGAGAGAGGAGGGGATTGAGTAGAAAGGAAGTAGTGAGAGAGAGGGGGGGGGGGGGATTAAGTCGAAGGGAAGTTGGGGAGGGGGGGACATTAAGAAGATGAAAGCGAAGCTTAGAGGTGAGATGAGCAAACAAAAAAGAAAATTTAGAGAGGGAAGGAATGAATGCTAAGAGAGAGAAGACCGAGAAAAAGAAGGGAAAGGGAAAGGCACACGCATGCCTGTTACCAACAAAGTGAGCTTAAATTTGTGGCAGGAATGAAGTGTAGAGTAGAGTTGCTAAGCGTGACGCATAGACCACCAAACCCGAATTGTGATAGGTAGGGTACGTCTTCTCGATACCGTTACTTCTCCTAGGAAAGTTGGTAGTGATACACCAAAGTCCACCCATTATCCAACATACAACTATTCACAAATAATATGAAACCAAGTGTACTGATCATCTATTTCTTTTGGATTTGGGCATCGATAGCCATATCCAAAGCCGGATTTCGACGAGTCAAAATTAATCTCATGGCTGGTTGCTTCACTTGGATGGCAATTTAGAGAAATAAAAAATAGCAAGACTCATTTAAAATATCAAATATCCAAAAAAAGTTGTCAAATTTTGTTTTGCTAGCAAATAAGTTAAAATTGACTAATCCTACCGGTCAAAATTAGCTTAACATTGGTTATAGCCATTTTTAAATCAAACTCAAATCATTATTTAAGGCAGGATGGCCAAAGCATTTGGAGGCGGTGCAAGCGATCAGACCGACGGATCCGGTTTGGCCACCGGACCGAACAAATAACAATGCTTCCATGTAGACTCTCTCTTTAGCAATTAATGTATAACGTAGATGACTTCGGTGAAACAAAACCAGGGAGAATAAGATGACACATGATCTTTAGCCAAAATGCCGAAAAAGGTACCTAGGGAGTAACCAACACACACACTCCCTTTCTCTCTTGCTCTCTCTTTTTTGGCTTTGTCCAATTGGCCTGTCTTTTAGGTTTGGGTGTGAGCTTAGGCTCTAAACAATCAAATTAGAGCCTACTTTCAACTAGTGTCGAGAAATGTGGTTTCAATACTAGAAATCTTCGTCAAAGCCCTAAAATATATTGTTATTTTTATTTATAAAGGTTAAAACTGTAAAATTAGTGTAGATCGATATTTCTATGAAAACTTGAAAATCTTGAAAATTGACGGTCCAAGAATGCGTTACAAAATGAACTATTTTCAAAATTTGAAATCCATTTTTTTCTCATGTCCATGTATCTTGATATTGAGATGATCAATTTGAAGATATTTGACATCAAAACAAACATCTGCTAATGAAAATTTTGAAGTAGGCTCTAATTTGATTGTTTAGAGCCTGGGCATTATATAAATTTTCTGCTGGTTATCTTGCTATCATACTTTCTCACGGTCTGTCATGTCCCATAAAAGAGGTTCAAAAGAGGATATAACGGACTGGTCCGGGATTCCGTTTATAATAGGAACGCATTCTGCAGCTGGGCAACGTCATTTCACGAATACCTCGGAAAAAAGGGTAAAAACCAGACAAAAAGTATAAAGGGGAGTTTATCCAAATACGCATCAGCATAGTAATCAGGACCATAAGCTAAAAGGGAAATTTCCATCCATTTGGGGGCCAATACGCTGGAAGGCACAACCCGGCCAGCCAAGCTGAAAAAAAATAGGGTCTGGGCCACCATGGCCCATGGGCCGGTCCGAGCAAGGGCCAAGACAAGACTAACTTGATTTAGCCTGGTCAGACTCTTATTTTTTTATTTTATTTTATTTTTACTTTTTTTTCTTTAATTTTAGTATGGGGCCAGGGCCACTTTGGCTATGGCCGGTGTAGGGCTAGGATGGCCCGGCATGTTGCCAGCCCTACTCCCTTGCACCTTTATACACTATAATGCGTTGGGTCTGTCAGCGACAGAAACATATGTTACTTTACATAATGGTTATCTTTCTAAACCTCATTTTAAATTTTTGCTCATATCCCTCAAAAAATCAATTAATTTTGTGTTTTCTTACATGCGTATTACTTTATTTCGTTTTCTCCAAAATGCCTTTACTTCGGATTGTAAATCTCTGAAGTCCATGCACTTTGGCATTTCAAGATTGAAGATTCAGTTACTTTGGATCTTGAAGCTTCAAAGCAGTTGGACTTTGTTTCTTTATTCCTAACCTTAAGGGCCTGTTTGGTAGCTAGAAGGCATATATTCCCTAGAAATTAGAAGCTCTTCTTTGTTGGGGAGTAACAAGATCTCGAAAGAAGTACTGGATGTCCATGTTTTGATAAAATGCTGAAATGTTAAAGAAGTTTTTTTTTTGAAATCAAATGTTAAAAGAAGTTCTAGGTACCTTATAAACGTTCTTTCCCTTTTAGCAGTGGTTTCGGCCTCTGAACACATACGGTTTGCATCAGGTCGACCTTAAATTAAATCTAACCCAACCTTGTTAAGTCGAGGCTGGACCATGTCATGATCGGGTTCAGGTCAAGGGGACCCAACTAGAGCCGCCAGGTCCAAACCCGGACCCCAGTTACCACCCCTCTTGAGCTTTCTACTAAAGTTTCTCCCAATAATAGCCGACAAAGCATTGTAATGTGTGGACGAGGATTAGATGAGAATGTCCTTTATCGATGCTGACCCTTTCTCGACAACAGGGACAATTGGTGCCCTAGAGGCCCCCTATGGAAAGCACCTCTAAAAGAAAAACTCTCTCTCTCTCTCTCTAAACAACCCTTTACTCTCCATGGGTCTCTCAAGAACCCTCTCTCCATATGTATCTATAGGTTCCCACCTACCTAATTTGGGAGGAATACAAAATGAAGATTCCCAGGATATCATTGCGTTGCCCTGCGGCTTTAGTGGAAGATTTGTCAAGTCATTATAAAGGCGAAGGGTCATTTTGGTCCTTAAAGTGAAGTTTATGGACCAATGGGTTTTGTAATTGTTTTCCGTAGGACTGAAATTCCTAAGGTCAAATATTATTCAAGTGTAACGTCTTAATTCGTTTTCTACTGGTAAAAGCTTCCCTTTTTTGCTTGCCGTCTGTGGGGGTAATGGTCTTCAATACTTTTCGTATTCTGATTGGTCGTTACTTTCACCGTTCAACGAATGAGATGACCCGTATCCATGCCCATTCTAAATTTTATAGCGCCGACCACGCAACTTGCTCTCTCTCTCTCTCTCTCTCTCTCTCGCATAACAATATATACGGCCGCCGCCCAGTCTCTCTCCTACCCATGCAACACGAGTGCCAAAGTTAACGTATTTACCTCCTCTCTCTACATTATCAACGTATTCTCTCTCTCTCTACAAGTCTTGGGTGGCAAAGGGCAGGCCTGGGTCGGGCTGTTCTTGCCTTAGCTGGCTCTAGTCCTTACGGGGCTAGCCCTAGCCCGATCTAGCCTTAATAGGGCTAAAAAGGCCCAAGCCCAACCCAAGCCTGGCTCTAGCCTTATCAGGGCTGAAAAGGGCCCAATATAATAAAAGCAAACAAAAAACAATAAGAAAAAAGGGGCCGGGCTACCTGGTCCACTCCTAGCCCTTCCTCACGCATTGGTCACCCGGCCCTTGGACCACATTTTTTGTAGTCCAAGCCCTTATTTTTAAGGGCTGGGCAACTCACCCATTGCCGGCACTGTCTACAACCAATATACTTTTTTTTTGAGATAATTCAATGGGGAAAACAGGCTCCTATTTTTTGAAGTAGTAGATTTGGAGTTAGCTCTTCTTCTTCTTCTTTTTTTTATTTTTTATTTTTTATTTTATTTTGGAGTCGTATTAATGGTGGTTGAAAACCAAAATATGACAACTAGAGTGTGGGGGTGCTACCGCAACGACCCCATCCCTTTCCCCATATACTCTCTCTGCTACCAATTTACCAAACAACGCTGGTAAAAAAACTCATTTACTTCCCTCCCACCCTCTTTCTACCACCAATACACTCTGTCTACTAACGGGTTCATTACGAATGGTAGAAGGGGATTGTTTAAATACCAGGTGCAAGGAGCAGGAGGTACCATGGCAATAGAGGTAAAGTTAGCCTCAGATTTTGAACTTAGCTGCCTTGTTGAGGGTTTCATTCTTTAATGTCTATAGTAAAACAAATGATTTGACGGATGCGTTAACGAAAAAAAAAAAAAAGCATCTCTCACGGATCTGGTGATTGTTGATGATGTAATTGGGTTGTTATAATCTGAATTTTACATTTTCTTGATTGATTAATAAAAGTTTCGAATATTATCAAATATATATATACTCACTGTTCCTCTCTTTACCACCAATATACTCTCTCTATGTCTATATCTTTGACCAATATATACTGCCATCAATATACTCTCACTCTTTCTCTCAAATGTAAATACAAAACTGGTGATTCATAACCATGCATGACGCTGTGCACACGGGTGTTGCCAACGAGCGACTAGGTCCGACGTAATTGAGAGATGCCCCTCATGGGAAAAGTACATTATAATTAAAAACGGACTATTTAAAATTATAGACCACTGGGTCATCCATCATCCACCGTAATGATAAACGCTACATGGGGATGGAGAGAATGATACCAAGAAGACACGATCAATTGTGAGTCTTACTTCTTTTCCATCACCGTCCATTGTTTCAACAAACAATGATTACTGAATTGACCATATTTCTCATAATTGACTGGATTATAGTCCAGCTTCTAGATAAAGAGTGGACCCTCCAGAGCAAGACACGAGCCGTCGTGGTCCCGCTTTCTTCCATACCCATCCATTAATTCAATGGATGGAAATGATGGTCCAATTAACGTGTCTTTGTTTTTTCTTCTAACTAGGCCAAGTATGCATAAAAAATTTGAATTTTTAACAATTGCCCTTGGCTATTTAATCTGAGATCAGAAGGTTAGAGGTGTATTATAAAGTTCAAGAACCTTTTTTTGTTGAACTTCAAACTCGGTTAGTGAAACATCCCAGGAATTTAGGAATTGTAATTCATCTTGTTAATATGCCTTTTAAATCACTCATCCGACCATATAAAGTGGGTATCAAAAATTCGGTCAGAGAAAATCCTCCTAAATAGATCTTTTACCTGACGGAGCAATACGTCAAGGTTTAAAAAAAAAGATCGGTAACTCTAATCGGTCACATCCATACTCGTGTCGAATCGAGGGAATCGTTGGATCGGATGGAAAGAATCGGTAATTTTTGTCCCAAAATATTTTTAGAAATAATTAAAGAAAAAACTATTCATCATTTTTTTTATTTTTTATTTTTCGTTTGATTTAGTGAAGAATTGGTCAAAATCGGTGAAGAACCGGTCGGACTAGATGAAGAATCATCGGAATCGGCAATTCGGCGAAAAAATTGGCAAGTCTACTATTCTGAATCGACCGAATCCCATTTTTTTATCGGATCCAAGACAGTCGTGGCTATTCCCGATTCGGATCGCCCAATTCCGGAGTGGATCATTGATTTTTAAGCCACTGCTATACGCCTTCGTACAATATGGCTATCCCATGATCCATTGGACTAAAATGTACTATGGATTATAAGATCCTCTATCCCATGGTCCATTGGACTATAAGAACCTCCAAAGGGAGAAAACAATACTGGCACCTGCCATGAGTGCTCACGTGCGGCCACCCCCTTGAACTCTCCAAAGCCCTTAATCACAGGCGGTCATCCTCTTCATACAATCATTGCCCATGACACTAGTGGAGAATACCTTGGGCCAGCATTTTCTATTGTCTCCCCCCTCATTTTTTAAATCTCCGTAGTGATGTCATCGCCAACGGATAACTCTGCATAAATATGCAGTATAGAGAAGCAAAGCAGCATTTGCTTCTCTCTCTCTCCTTTTCTCTTTCTCTTCTCTCTCTCTCTTTCTCTCTCTCTCTCTCTCTCTCTCTTGCTGCAATGGCTGAGGATGGTTCAGAAGGATCTGTTGCCACTTCTTCATACACAGGAAATTGGTGGAGCATGGTCACTGAGGCCCACAACAATAATCCTCTTTGCAACTGGGCTAGTGAATCTCCAAGCTTGAATCCATGGAGGTCATCAAACCCGAGCTCTGATAAGATAGATGGTGCAAACTCTTCTTGTGAAGATGAGATCTCGACTTCGTTTACAAATGCTTCAAACCATTCGGGGCTCACGATTGACTCACAGGAGCTTGTTGAGTCACCAATAGCTTTGTCTGCTGAGCCCACATCGGAAAATCACTTATGGAACCAAGTTTTATTGTGTGTATCTCTCTCCCTCAATCTATGTTTCCTGCAGTTGATGGATTTTATTTTTGTACTTCATTCCTTTTTTATGCTTCTTGGATCAAATTCTTCTACCTGTGAAATTTTTCGTCACTCGGAAAAGAAATATCAGCCTCATAGAAAGCAAATTCTTAGCTTCAATTTAACATGCTGAATCTAGAGTTTAAAACCAACTTCCTTAGAAAAAAAATGATTCTAAGCCTTTATTTTTCTTCCTTCAAATCTATTCTAGCCTTTTTATTTTTTTTGTGCATTTTTGAATGATAAGGAACCTAAATTAATCTTGGTTCTTGTCAAAATTTGCAGAGGAGTTGGAGCTAATGGAGAGATGCAAAATGGCCATGATGACTGCGAAAATCTCCTCGATGCTTTATCATCACAGAATTTGACGACCCAAATATTCGAACAAGGCTCTGATTATGCAAAAAAGCTTGAAAATTGCTGGGAATTCCCAAACCCAACTTCTTTTAACCCATTAGAGAAGCATGTGGGCAACTATAATGGCACCTTAATGGAGCAAGAACGACTAAATAGCACAACTGATATGGTTCGTAACTGGTCCATTGCACCACCAGAGCAACAAAAACATCAGCAATTTCCAACCCACAGCATTGATATCTGTGATATTTCTCTAAAATCCTCTTCAAATCAGTATTCAGAGTCTGCAATCTCTCAATTTCAGCTCTCAACTGGATCAAAAATGAAGCAAGAGGTTCCTGATTTGCCAGCTCTTTCAAGTAATAGGAACTCTGGTCTTTTGCCATGTCTCAATGATCTAGTCATGGAGGATAATAAGTTTTACAGTGGGTTCTCTGATGCATCATGGTCAAATACAAGGAATTTCTCAGACGTGATTCCTTTCAGTGGGTGCTTGAACAAGCCACTGCAAGATTTTCAGGCGTCCAAGTGTTCTATTAAGGGAACCAGTTCACTGGACCTTAAGAAACAAAGGAATGAGACATCCTTTGTGGTAGGTTCTTTTTGGTGAATCCTTAGTGTAGGTTTATTCTGCATATCTTATGGATTTTAAGACCCACATAAACCTAGATAGATAGTAGATTAAGAGACAGAAAGAGAGTTTATTTCTAACTATAACATATCAATTACATAAAAGCCATAATATATCGATAAATGTCATTTATTGTGTGTGTGTGTGTTTGTTTGTATGTATGTGTGTGTATGAGAGAGAGAGAGAGAGAAAGAGAGAGAGAGAGAGAGAGAGAGAGAACATATGAAATACATAGGAGCTGTAGTATTATTATTTTTAAACATTCATAGGAACTATAATATCTGAATAGATATTATATCAAGAGTTTCTTTCAAGTGTGGATTCAAAGTGAAATGAAAACTAATTGTTTTCAGGCAAGAGGAAATGGTGGGGAATGTGGGATCTTGAATGAGGGAAAGAAAAGGAGGCCAGAAAGCCACTCTGATGCAGTCTTTAAGAAGCCAAGGAATGAGAACTCTACAGTGGGTTCCCTCAAGGTAAAATAAAGAGTAAACCAAAGAGGGTTACAAAAGGTTTTTATAGATCTTCACATATTGACATAATTACTTTTAAAAGGTCATGGATGTATTCAAATAGTTGCCAACATTAAAATAAGGGGAAAAAAACAGTGGAACCTTCAGCTTAGTGGTTGTTTAGTTTCTATCCAACACTATTGGGTTTCCTTGAAATTTGCAGGTGCAGGCCCCAAAGGTTAAGGTAGGAGATAGAATCACTGCCTTGCAGCAGATTGTATCACCTTTTGGAAAGGTATGGTACCACAAAACATAATAATAATAATAATAATAATAATAATAATAATAATAATAATAATATTATTATTATTATTAATAATAATAATAATAATAATAATAATAATAATAATAATAATAATAATATTATTATTATTATTATTATTATTATTATTATTATTATTATTATTATTATTATTATTATTATTATTATTATTATTATTATTATTATTATTATTATTATTATTATCATCATCAGTATTAATAGTAAAACAATTACTTATTATTGCTACTAGGATCAATATTATCATGATTACTTCTATAATGGACATGGTCAGTGCACCAAGAGAAAAAAAAAAAAATTATCATATTATATTTATCATAACAGTGCTAAAAAACCAGACAAGTTCCACTTGGTCTAAGCCCTGTTGTTACGCAGGCTCGGAAGGCTAATAAGTTCGGAACCAAACACACTCCCACTGTTTTATCATTTTCTGTATGAATTAACTGAAGCTCTGACTAAGTCGGCCGAGTCCGTTGAACCCGAGTCAGGCTTGAGACCCCAGAGAGTCCTTATCTTCAAGCATTGTGTGACAAGTTCAACTCGGTCTCACCCGTATGACTTGGACTCAGTAGGCTACTGAGTTCAGAATCAAACATGCTCCCACTGTTTTATTATTTTTTTGTTTGGACTTCGTCGGCAAACTCAGTTGAGTCAGTCGGACCGACTTGGGCCTAAAACCATAAAAAGTCCCCATTTTTAAGCACAGAGTGAGAATACTGCCACTATTATTACTTCTGCCACAACCACCACCACCACCATATCAATATTGTATTGTTTTGCAGGAATATTTCTAAGACTTGCATGTGTTTATAAATTGCAGACTGACACTGCATCAGTTCTCATGGAAGCAATAGGTTACATAAAATTTTTACAAGAGCAAGTCCAGGTAAAATCTAAAGCCCACCAATAATTTCCCTTCTTATTTCCTTTTTTTTTTTTTCTTTTTTTTTTCAGTCTAACAGCAAGTAATTCTAACGTTACAAATTATATCAATACTCTTGGTGCAGTTGCTAAGCAATCCGTACATGAAGTCAGTTGCAAGCAAGCAAGGGGTAAGTGCAAAACCCTAAAAAGTGTTGCAATTAGTGCTGGTGATTTTAAGAAATTCCCGAAGTACCCCTAGGTCATTACTTTAGAATTAAAATATTTCCAAACAACCATCCGGTTTCTAAGGGGAACGAAACCAGAAAAAGTGCGAAAATGACAACCACTTTTCTCCATGGAAACCCTATTATGCAACACGCGTACACAAGAAGGTTGGTAGGGGAGAGAATCCAAAAGATGAAGCGTCAAATGTTTTTAGATAGAGAGAAATGGGAGATTGGGAAAAATATTTTACTACTCTTCAGGATAATTTATTGTGTAGCTTGGATGTCTGGAGACTCCCTAGATGTTTTAAATTGTTGTGGAAGAGAGAGAGAAAGAGAGAGAGAGGGAGGGAGGTATAATTGCATTTAACAGAAGTTACAAGAGAGAGAGAGAGGGAGGGAGGTATAATTTTACGGGAAAATATCTTTTTATTTTTATTTTTAATTTATGTATCTCATGAGATTTACGAATTGAAAATATTACTTGTAAGCAAAATGTTTCAATTTTTTCTATCTTACAACCCTTTAAACCCATTTGACCATAAATTATTGACCTCAACAACTTGTGAAATGACTCCCTTCCCTCAAAACCTAACCTCTAACCTACACCCTCTCTCTCTATACTCATTCTCTCCCTCTCTCTCTCTCTAAACTTCACCACCACCATCCGCCACTCTCTAAACCGTGAGCGCCACCCCATCCACCACCACCACTTTATACACAAACCCTTGTTTTCCCTCTCCAAACCATACACAACACCTTCATCCATAACCCTTAAACCCCCGCTTTCTCCCCCTTCTCACTTTTCCGGCAACACCTTCTACTTTTACGGCAAAAAAATAATTCCAAGATGATGAGAGCAGCGGCTCCGGCCAAATTTCCGCAAAAATCAGCAGCATTGGGCCTTGCCTTCGCTTTGGTGTCACCTTTCAGGCTTATTTAAAGGGACCTTTGAAATTTCCGGCCAAAATCAGCACCAAATTTCCAGCCAAAATCAACACCAAATTTCCAACCAAAATCACGACCTCTGAAACTTCACATGGCTTATTTAAAGGGAAGCCGCATAGGTTACTGTTCCCAAAAAAAACAGTTGGTCCTTGGTTTACCGTGTTTCCAGTGGCCGAAATCTGGCCACTCAGGTCATTGTGGGTCATATCTAGGCTAACAAAAATGGGGAGATTTCCTAAAGTTTCAAGGATTCTACCTGAAAATCTAATGTATGAGAGGTTTAAAGTCCCAGAAATTTGTTTTAGTTTGCCGATTTCTTTTGGGATTGAGTCATTAAATTGGTTATCTGATAGAGAGATAAATGGAGGGCGTAGGTTAATGGGTTTAGAGAAAGAGAGAGAGAGAGAGAGAGAGAGAGAGAGAGAGAGGGTGTAGGTTAACGGGTTAGATGGAAGTTAGGTTCTGAGGAAAGAAAATCATTTCATAAGTTGTTGAGGTCAATAATACATGGTCAAATGGGTTTAGGGGGTTGTAAGATACAAAAGATGAAGACCTTTTTGCTTACAAGTAATATTTTCAATTCTTAGATCGCATGAGATATAGAAGTTAAAAATATGGGATAAGGGGATATTTTCCCTAATTTCATTTAGAGTGATTTATGTAAAGACCCTAAAAATTTTTCTAAAATACAAAAGGCATCATTTGTATGTGAAATCGGTTTATCCACCTTCTTTTACTTTTCCCCAAAATTACCTCTCGGTCCAAGAATATCTTCAAACTAAAGTTTAATTTTTTTATTTTTATATAGTTCTTCGTTAGTAGGGCATTACCCTAAAGCTTGGAGCACTGCCCTACTAATGGAAAAACTTAAAAAAAAGTTAAAATTTTAATCTAAAGGGTAATTTAAAAAAAAAAAAAAAAAAAATGCAAGTTGACCAACTTTTTTTTGTAATTTGTGAAGTATTTCATATTTTAAAAAAAAATTTAAGGTCCGTACGTAAATCACTCTTGCGTTTAAGAGAATTACAAGTATATCAGTACCTCAAAAAGGGCAGGAGGTATAATGGACATCTTCAAAAATTTTCAGGATCACAAATCATGGGGTGGTTTGGAAAAGAAGGATAAATGTGATGCAAAGGTGGACTTAAAGAGCAGAGGGCTTTGCCTTGTTCCTGTTGCTTGTACACCCCAAGTCTATCGCGACAACTCGGGATCAGATTACTGGACCCCAACCTACAGAGGATGCTTGTATAGATGAAAGATGAGAGAGAAAGAGAGATGAGAGAGAAAGTGCAAAGAATGTACAAGTTCTTATGTTGTTTGGCTTAATAACTGAACAATATTGGAGCAGGACCCAAATGGGTTCTTGTTGATAGTGTTGAGTTGGTGTAAAGCCTCTCTCTTTAGCAAGCAGAATAAGTCTGTGTTGCTAGTTTTACTCTCTCTCTCTCTTGATAAAGTGTTGTGTGGATATAAAGCCTCTCTCAACTTAGCAGAAAAGTGTGTGTTGCACTCTCTCTCTCTCCAGCGTGTGTTGCAAAGTTATTCTCCTCTCTCTCTCTCTCTTTCTCTCTCTCACTGATTGCTAATAAAAGCTTTATTTTGAGAACCAACTAAGATACAATATGGGAAGGGGCCATACACGACAAAGGATTAAAGCAAAAAGCATAATCTCTTGCAAAAGTGTGTCCCCTGAAGTGAGTTGGGTCTGGTTTGTGAAATGGGTGCGGAGGGTGAAGAGTCGTTTCTAATAAGAGATTCAGTGTCTATTAATCAATTTGAATATACAAATTTATTTTAAATAGACAAATATACATGACATTAATAAAAATGAAAGACAACACCTATACTCTACCTAGACTAACCATAAAATACAACATAGTGTACCTATCCTTCTCATATATATTGTTTGCAATATACACCTTCTATATTAACTTGATAGACAATATATACTTTCTTTTAACATGGATAACATATGCAATATACGGATGACACATGTGTAGGTCTACAAAAGCTTATAGAAAACCACTGCCATATATACTTCGAAAAGCTTATAGGAAGCCGCTGCCTTATGAGAAAAATAGAGCTGCACCTCAAAAACCTGTTGTTGTTTTGGTGTTGGAAAAGCCTTCAAAACTGACTCTCTCAAACTCATAATTGAAACTTGCACTCTCTCTCTAGTTCGGCATACACAATGGTTTGTATAGGGCTGCAGCTTTAGAATGCCGTTGCTCGGAACTTGCCGAAAAAATTTATTTTGGCGCTATGAACTAGATTATTTCAATTTCTGATAATTATGGATTTAAAAAAATGTATTATGCCCCCAAAATATTGCACCATGTAATGCATGATATGGCACATTTATTTTTAAAAGAAATTGTTTTATGCTGGCTGGACCGCATGACTATATATGCAGTCCAAAAAGTGTAAAGCATCTATTTTAAAGATGGAAACAAGTAGGTGTTTCATCTAAAAACAACGAAAACTAACGGTCCAAATGTTTTGCTACTAGAATTATTATTTTTATTTTTAAAATTTATTTATTTTTTCATATTCATGTTCTCCATGTTAGAGATTACATGTCCTTAAAAATTAAATCCAAAAATCCATCTCAAAAATAGATCTATTAATATGCATGTATTTCTACTATGCGGGCTTGGCTGCATAAAAACCGGATTCATTTCTAAATATTCACAATTATGTCATATCTGAACTGCTTTTGAAGCATCAAATTAAATAATTTGAGAAAAGGTTGACAAGGGAATAGATTTTTAGGTTATCTTCATGGTTTTAGCTTCGAAATTGTAAATATTTTTTTAGTGGGATTTTGAGGTGCATCTTTGCTTTTAATAATAAAAAAAGTAAAAAAAAGATAACCTATGCCCTAGGCCAAACACAAACATTATCAAATGGGAATGATCCTGTAATAAATCGAGGTGAATAGAAATCGTTGAGCCATTACTGATTAGCTTACTCAGAAAAAAGGAGAAAAATGGCAAGCACAGTGAAAGGCATGTTTTCTTTTATGTTTTTTATATGGAAAAGTATACAAAGATATTATGTACTTTTGATGCAGACAAATATTTTTGTCCATCTGATTTCAAATCGGGTGGCTGTAAAAATATCATTGATTAAACTTAAAGCCTAAAAAAAAGTATCTCAAACTTCGTGATACACCCCGAGACATCCAATTTGCTACCTAGTGACAATAAATTTAAAAATTCATAAATACATAAAGAGAGAGAGAGAGAGAGAGAGTGAGAGTTCTCACTCAAGGTAAGCTTTCGTAATTTACTTATTTGGGATGAAGACTTTAAGATGGTCTCTCCCATTTCAAGCTCACTAGTTCTCACATTGTACATCATTTCCCCTTTAGTGATCACTATATAATGGCCACAAAAAAGTGTTCTCCAAGTTTGGAACTTGAGGACTAAATAAAAAATAAAGAAAATCAGTTTCCATGGTTAGAAAGAGGAGGCTCTAGGCCCATTCTTATAAGTAAGAATATTTGGGCTCCACATCGAATGATCTACAAATGATAATAGAGAAAGGGGGTGTTAAGCAAAAAAAAAAAAGGAAAACTAATGGTTTCATGCGGTGGCCACTCGAGAGGCGGCCAAGAAATTTGAGAACAATGAAGGTAGAGAGAGAAAATACATACAGGAGCACTTGTTGGGGGTAGTGATATTCATGAGAGCGTATAAGACTTTCGAAAGAGAGAGAGAGAGAGAGAGAGAGAGGGAGTGTGTAACATGACATGCTTTGTCCTTTGTGAGGCGTGCATTCATTCAAGTGTCCGTTTACTTCTTAGAAGAGGTGACGCAGAGGAGAGAGAGAGATAGAGATGGTATTCTAGAGAGAGAGGGAGAGAGATGGCATGCTAGAGAGAGAGAGATGGCATGCTTTGTGTGTCGTTGCTTTCATTCATGCATCCGTTTACTTCTCAGAAGAGGTGACGCAGAGTTTAGAGAGAGGGAGAGAGGGGTCATGCTTTGTCTGTCCTGGTGTATGCTTTCATTCATGGGATCGTTTACTTGTTTGAAGAGTGACGCGTAGGTCAAAGTGTCAAAGGGTCATTTCACACCTAAGATACACTCCAATTTTTACATAGACTAATCGAGTCAATACTCAACAGTAGAGAGAGAGAGGGGTCAACCGATTAAACCTCGGTCTAAGTAACTTTGATGTTTAGAGGTCGTGATTAATCATTAATGACCCAAAACATCTTTCATACTACAGACCACATAAGAGTGAGATTAGTTAGTGCGCACTTATAATGTGCTCTTGTTGGACCATATACTGTCTATCCAGTCCTTCGGGAAAAAAAGAAATGATTCTATAGGACCTTTTTCCACCCATAAGTATAAGACCCCTAAAAAATCACCATTAAAATTGGTACGGATCTTTAAAAAAATCAAGTTCTACACTCATGTGATAATTTTTTTAGAGATCTATGCCAACTTTAATGGTGATCATTTGGGATCCTACACATATGGGTGGGGAAGGATCCTATAAGATCATTACTCTTTTTTGAATCTAAAATTTTGGGAACTGGAATCACTTATTATTATTTTCAAAAGTAAAAATTGGAATTTCAAAGTTTTGTAACAATTAGATCTCACCCTCAAAAAATTGGATGCTCCCAGTTCAATCATGAAATATTTTTCTTTCCAACTGTAAAACAGACTATTTGAAAATTTTCTTTTTTGAAGTTTGTATATGAGTTCACAATTCGCATCTCTAAAATTTGGTATCCTAAAATTATTCCTTGATTGGGCTTTACCCCATAGAGTAAATGGACAATATTCTCCTGCAGGAGCATAAAAGTTTTTCGGAGGTTAGTAAAATAGTTGGTGGCAGGTATGAGGCCTCATTTGGATGTTGATGTCATATTGTTCCATACTGTGTACCTTGAATTCTTTGGTGTATTGTATGTATTTTTTATGAGATTGTATACTATAAGGCTGTATCTTTTTTACAAAGAAGTCACAATCAATCATAGCCTTTAGATGTCGAATTAGATGGCTCGGGGTGTGTCATGAAGTTTGATTTTTTTTAAAAAAACTTTGAGTCTTGTCAATTACATTCTTACAACTACCTAATTTGAAATCTATTGAACAAGAGTATATGTGAACTGCTCTTGCAAGAGTATGAAATCTTTTAATTTCATAAAATAGTAGGTAGCAAGTATGACGCCTCATTTGGATGTAGATATCCTATTGTTCTGTAAATGTGTATCTTAGGTATATTTTTTATGTATTTTATATGGGATTATATACTATAAGACTATGTATCTTTGTTATATGAAGATCACAATTAATCTTAGCCTTTAGATGTCGAATTAGATGGCTTGTGTGTGTCACGAAGTTTGAGATTTTTTTTTTTTGGGAGGGGGACTTTGAGTCTAGTTAATTATACTCTTACGATCACCTGATTTGAAATTTGACGGACAATAATGTTTGTGACCTCCTCATACTAAAAGTAAATGATCTTTTTGTGTAGTTCTCAATTTTGTATTGATTCGAAAGCCTCATGCTCTTCAATTCTAACTACTGGGTCTGAATTCATGTATTTATTAGTATATGGTTTTTTTGTGTGTGTGTTTAATTAGTGTTTGAGACATTATATAAATTCTCTATGTGTTTCTGGTTCTATGATTAGGATCTCGTGTATGTGAGCTTTCTTGTACTTTTGGAGAAGCATAACGAATGTGTTGATCCTATTTGCTTCTTCTAGACGTGATTAAATTGGTAATGAACCACATCAATTTCTGTGTTGTTTTGTGCTATTATCTTCTTGTTCTGTTTTCTATGTGTGATCATTGTTTATTGTTGTCTACTCTTATTTTTCACATTATAACCGGCCATCTAGGGTTAGGGTTTTTCACACAATATCAGGGTTCCAATCCTAAGGTGGCGCCTTGAATGGCGGAGTAATAAGTACTCACACCACCCACTTTTGGGTCTTGCCATGTCCTTATTTGGGATGCCCAAAAGGGTCATAGCTCTATAAACCCCTAAAGAGAAATGCCATTTGTAATTAGGGGTGGCAGTGGGGTAGGTAAGGTTGAGCCCAAGTTGTTTGGACCCAGGCCCAACTCTTTAGGTTCTGAAACTATAGCCTACCCTGGATGATTGGGCTCAAGAAGCCCAGATCTGACCCAATTTTTAAACCAAGATATTTTCATTTGTTGCATTGTTTTGCATCATGATATTTCATTTTCTTATATTTAAATGGATGATTGCGATGAGGATTTGAGAGTCTTTTGTTTTCTTTTTCTTTTTCTTTTTTTTCATTTTATAATATTTTTTCTTTTTTAATGTTAATTTGAGACATAGTAAAAAATGAAACTCTAGATGTCACATTGTGGGGCCTACCTTAACTACGACTGCCTAGAGCATGTTCTCAAGCTTAGTGTTAGAAACTTTCTAGAGAAACAATCTATAACAATTTTTGTCGCTTGGGTGGTTTGGGCAAAGTTTCGTATGTTAGCCCATAAGGGCCTCCCCAAGCCCGAGAGATGATGGGACCTAGCGTGACTAAAAAACGGGGTTTTGTTGTTAGGATTAAGTATAGCTTCCAAGCCTGACATGGGAACTGAAGGCCTATTAAATTAGGTTTAGTCACCGTTTTAAAGCCCGCTGATTTTCGATTTGGATCGCTGATCCAGATGCGGAATTGGTCGGGACCGAATCAGCTTTGAAAAACAAACACTATTTTTTTTTTTTTAGATCACCAATCCTGAAAATTCAAAAATAATACAGATTGCCGATCTAGCTGATACGAATCAAGATGTGGAGGGGGGGGGGGGGGGGGGGGGGGGGGGGTGTGGAAAATCCGTCCCACCGATCATTTTTTTTTTTACATTAGGTTTAGTTGTTTTCAACATCTCACCCTTTACAACCCTTGTTTGTTATTTTCTTTCGGGGAAATATACAATACGGTACTTTATCTTTGTCAGAAGAAGATCAGAATCACCCCTGGCCATTAGATATGAGAGTGGATGGCAACGGTTCATGCCATCTACTACTCCCAAAGTCCACGACAAAATATTGTTGAGCATTAGTAGTTTCATTTCTTTATAGGCTATTGTGATCCTCTTGTATCAAAATTAAAGGATCTCATACTACATAGAGTTCCTTTTCATACATGAACTAGCATTAATTGAGATCGTGTAGAAATTACGCATATATAAAAGTGAGGTAAAGTTCTCCTACCTTTTTTTTCTTGGAATTCCTACCAAATGTTAAAAAAAG
Organism: Amborella trichopoda; assembly: GCF_054954075.1. Taxonomy (NCBI): domain Eukaryota; kingdom Viridiplantae; phylum Streptophyta; class Magnoliopsida; order Amborellales; family Amborellaceae; genus Amborella; species Amborella trichopoda. Next base: position 4,062,506 of record NC_142344.1, read on the forward strand.
ATGATTTATGGGTTGGATTGTCTACTAACTAATTTTGTATCGAATAATCGAATCATCAATCCAGATCGGTGATCCTAAAAAACTATTTAAAAAAAAAAAAAAATCATGGAGGACTTTTAAATATTAGACTATACCAAAAATACAGTGAACGAAAAAAAAAATAAATAAATATATAAAATAAGGGTGGTTTAGACTGTTCAATTTGATTAGAACCTAATCGGTTATACTGCTTTTTAATTCAGATCAGGCGTTTCCCAATCCAAAACATGAATTTTAAACCACTAGTTCAAAATGGACAGAGGAATTCAAATGACAAACTTTTCATAGCGATTCCTTGAAGTTGCTCATCTCGAGAAGAGATATCAAGGTTTACAAGAATATTGCGAATATCAATATATATAAAGAGCGATTGCTGAAAAAATATCACCCAAATTTAACATGGAGCGGTATAAAGCGCGCGTCCTACTTTGATTCACATAAGATACAGGAAAATGATAAACAAAATGTCAATTTCCTTCATAAATTAGTGTTGATTTTAAACTTTGTGTACATAGAACAAAAAAAGAAAATGTTTTCAAAAAGTAACGTATGAATGTTGGCAAATGTAATTGATGCTGAAATTGTCCGTGCCATCGGAGATTCTTACATCTTTTGACGATTGTATCTATATATATTTTTGAGGCCATGTTTAAGATAAAAGGGCACGAGGTATGGACATGAAGCAATAAAGAGGTCGCGAATATCTAATGGCGGCTTTGCCACATGTGGTAGTCAATAACAATTTTTTGGAAGATTCAAGTTTTAGAACAAGTTCAGTGATTGTGGGCTCCTTTTCACCTCCTTCTAATGATGTTTTTGGTTTGGAAGAGTGGGCTAAGCGGGGAGGGGATTTGTCTTACCTGCCTGCAGTACATCCTTTGTCCTCTAATAAGGTGGTTTTTGTCCTTAAATCTGATGAAGAGGTTAAATTGGTGTTTTCTCTTTCTAGATTTGTCAGAGTGCGTGATAAATTACTGTCTTTGGATCTTTGGAGTCCTTCTGTTCATGGATCTATAGCTGAAAGGGAAAGGGTTTAGGTTTTTTTCGGGGCATTCCATTACATGCTCATAAGTTGGCTGTTTTCCAAAAATTGGCAAATGGGTGTAGTTCGTATTATGATATTGATTGGAAACTTTTGAAGGTGGGCCCTATTGATTCTGTGCGTGTCAATCTGTGGCGTTTGATTAAGGATGCCTTTCCGTCCAAGATTCATTTGCAAGAGGGTCTGGAGAGTTTTTAATTGATGTTGCTATTGAGGGGAGTGAATTTTCAGATGTTAAGTCAGCAAAGTCCCCTAAGGATAATAGGTCTTTAGATGATGTTGATTGGATTGTGGTTAGCCGAAAGAAAAATAAGAAGCATTTCCATGGTGTGGGGTTGCCGTTTCAGAGGCTTAAAGGGAATTTCAGATCTCACTTTTTAGGGTTGAAGACCGCAGGTGGCAATTTTTCGGAGTCCAATTGTTTGAATTTCAAAAAGAGTTGGGTTCAGGTGGGCCGTTTTCCTAGTGATACGTTTGACTATCTCTTACATGCTAAATCTTTTGTTAGTAGGGATAAGAGGCTTGTTATTGCTGTTGGTACTCCCGCAGGTACACCCAAGCAGGCCCCTTCAAAAATCCATTTGACGTCGGCAGATCATCTTTTTATTGGTAAGGTCGGCGTTTCTTTGCCATGTGTCGTTCCGGTGGCGTTGGGAGAGGAAGATCTCTGTTTACCGAGGAGTGATAGTGACGTTGAGGTGACTCTAGGGGATTCTTCTGATTTCCTTTTGAGTAAACTTTCCCATTTTATTTTTTCGCCTTCATCTTCTCTCAAGCCTGGTTTTAGTCGGAGTTATCTCCTAGTGTCGGTTAAACAGTTTTTTATGGTGGTGTGTTGTTTCTAAGATGAGGTTCCTTCCCTTTTGCCGAGTTGCTAGAACGATGAAGAGTTTGCGGACTGTGGCTAGGGAGCCCATTGATCCCTTGGCTCTGATTTTGCTTGACGCGGTGCAGGACGAACAAATGGGTGATATTCTTATTGAGGAAGAGTTCCTGGTGTTCAAGCTGATGCTCCTGTTATGTTGGAGGTGAATAACTTGGCTATGGTGGAGGTTGATGAGGAGCAGCCGCTTAATGCGATTCCCCTATTTGCAGATGGGGAAAATGATGTAATGATGGAAAATGCTACGATGATGGAAGGGAATGTAGCTTCTAATTCACCTGCGATGGTTGATCAGGCGTATGATTCTGACGGACTGTCTCATGGTTCCTGTGAGGATGCAGTGGAAGGTGGAGATGGGTGTATCAATGATGATGAGGTGATTGCTGCGATGGCGGAGGATATTGGTTTCTCTTATGATGTCCCGTTAGCGGTGGTTGTGAAAACTATTAAGGATCAGATGAAATTAGCTAAAGTGGCCTACAATACTCCTGTGAAAATGCCGCATGTTAAGCATGGGAAAAAGACCAAAGTGCAGAGAGAGTCCGTGAAGGAGAATCATCCTGTTAGGTGATCTGCTCGGTTGGCAGCAATGGGGCCCAAGCCGAAGCCAATTGGGGGGATCAGTTTCAATGATGATGTTGTGGAGGAGATCAGTAGTGATTCTACGGGCACGAGTAACAACCATGGAGCAATTTTTGAAGATGGTGGTGATGTTGGTTCCTTCTTCGAGGGGCTAGGTTCTTCTTCTCACCCTTAATGCTTTTTCTCTCATGGAATGTTAGAAGTCTGGGTGTGACTAGACATAGGAATGCTTTAAAGCTTTTAATTGATAAGTATAAACCATAAGTAGTTATTTTACAAGAAACTAAATATGTTTGTCCTAATTATGTTGTAGTTAAGGAGATTTGTGGTCATGGGGCAGTCAGTTTTGAGGGTGTTGATGCTATAGGGGCTTTCGGGGGTATTGGGTCTTGTGGGATCCTCTCGATCTTGTTTGTGTGGAGGTTGTTAGGGGAGATAGATTTTTTGCTCTTATTTTTCAGGGGTCTGCTTCTGGGTGTTCTTGGGGACTTATGAATGTCTATGATCCTGTTTTATCTGCTTTCAAAGAAGACTTCTTAAATGTTGTGGGTAATGTTTTACTTTCTCATAATCTGCCTTTTTGCATGGGTGGAGATTTTAACTTCATTCGTTGGGTGGAGATTTTAATTTCAATCCTATGATGAGACTTTTTAATTCTTTTATTAAGAGGTTCCAATTATTGGATTTGTCTATGGCGGGGTCTAATTATACATGGTCCAAAAATAGTGTATCTAACTTGGTTATGTTTAAATTGGATTAATTTTTAGTCTCTCAGGGGTAGATGGATGCCTTTCCATTGGCTTCAATAAAATCCTTGCCTAGGCTTTCATCTGATCACATTCCTTTACTGCTTAATTCGAAGGTAGTCAATGGTGGGAAGAAGCATTTTAGGATGGATTTGGGGTGGTTGGCTGAACCTGGTGTGGTTGAATTAATTAAGTTTACTTGGTTAAATTCAATCACTGTTAGTTCAGTGGATTTTCGGATTCATAAAAAACTCATTTTGGTTGAGCATAGACTGTTAGCTTAGAAAGCTGAGAACTGGATGTCTCTTAAATCCAAAATCGATCAAACTCTTAGTGATATCCAGAGTTGGGAGCAGGAGGTTCAACTATCAGGTCTTATGACTGAGAGTGATTTGGCTATTCGTAGTAAGCTGTTGTCATATCTGGATGAATTTTATCGTCTGGAAAAAATCTATTGGAAGCAAAGGTCTAGAGTTAAATTGCTTAAATAAGGGGATCGTAATACCAAGTTTTCTATGCAATTGCTACTGCCCGATGGAGACAAAATAATATTTCGGGCCTAGAGATTCCTAGGGTTGATGGTGATGACAATAATGCTTTGAAAACTAGTATTATTTCTCACTTTCAAGAGGCATTCTCTTCTGAAATACCTTTTAAACTCACAATGGAGGGCATTCTTTTTGCTTCTATTTCCTCAGAGGTTACAGATAGTCTTGAAGTAGAAGTGTCAATGGAAGAATTACAACAAAATGTGTTTAAACTACCGGGAGATAAATCCCCTGGACCGGATGGTTTCCCGTTATTCTTCTTTCAGAGGTTTGGTCCGTGGTAAGAACGAATTTGTTGGAGATGGTTAGGGAGTTCATGGTGATAAGGGATCTCTTTAAAGGGGTCAATGCTACTTTTATAGCTTTGATCCCAAAGAGATTTGTCATTTCCTCTCTTTCAGACATTAGGCTCATAGCCTCCTTACCAGTCTATACAAGATTATTGACAAAATTTTAGCAGAAAGACTTAAAACTGTTCTTCCTTTTTTAGTCTCTGATACTCAATCGGCTTTTATTCAAAATAGGATGATCCAAGATAGTGTGCTAACTGCTCAGGAATGTATTCATTCGAGGTCTCTAAGTAGGGAACCGGGAGTTGTAATTAAGTTGGATTTGGAGAAAGCCTATGATAGGGTACAGTGGAGTATTTTGTTGAAGGTTCTAAAAAATATGGGTTTTGGTTCTAATTGGAGGAGTTTGATTTTTGGCTGCCTCTCGATGGCTCATTTTTCAATTCTAATTAATGGAAGCTCAAAAGGTTTTTTTAAGGCTTTTAGGGGTATTAAACAAGGTGACCCTCTTTTCCCTTTTTTTTTCACTCTGTATGCAGAATGTTTTAGCAAGATGATTGGCAATATTGTAGATAAGGGTTACTTTACTGGCTTTGAGGTTGCTCAAAATGGCATTCGAACTACCCATCTTCAATATGCTGATGATACTCTACTTTTTTGTGACGTGAATAGTGCTCAGGTTAATAATATTAAGTTATTTCTGATTTATTGTGAGGTGCTCATGGGTTTGAAAGTTAATTTTGGAAAAACAATATTGATTGGGGTGAACTATGCTGATGAATTGGTTCAAGTTCTTGCGACAAAGTTATGGTTGTAGGGTGAATGTTTTCCCCTTCAAATATTTGGGTTTGCCTATTTCAATTGGGAATCTGCCTGTTGCGGTCTGGGATAATGTGATCCAACTAATTCAATTTAAGTTGGACCTCTGGAAGCCTAAGTATTTTTCTCCTAGGAGAAGGGTAACTCTGTTGTATTCCTGTTTAGCAAACCTTCCGATATATCAGATGTCGTTGATGAATATGCTTGGGGGTGTGATTAGACGGATTGCACTTATGACATACAACTTTTTGTGGGGCTCTTTTAGTAAAGAAAGGAAGTATCATCTTATCAGGTAGGATAAGATATGCACACCAAAGGGTGAAGGGGTCTTGGATTACGACATTTGCCACTTATGAATGAGGCGTTGTTATGCAAATGGTGGTGGCGAAGTATTTATTCTAAAGAGCAGCTCTGGTGTAAAGTGCTGGTGTCTACATATGGAGTCAATAATATTGGGATGTGGATCAATAGGGGAAGTGGAAGAGAAAATATTTCATCTCTATGGAGAGATATTTATGCGTTAAAACAAGTGATTGATCGCAATGTCAGATGGTTGCCTGGGTCTGGGGCTTCGATTTCGTTCTGAAACCATAAGTGGTTGAGGGATATGCCGTTAAAATATGTTTATCCTCTTCTTTATGAGAAGGTTGGTACTCCTAATGTTTCTGTAGCAGAACTAGCGGAAGTGAGAGGAGATAAGGTTAGTTGGAATATCTATTTCCCTTATGATAGAATCCTTAGCTATCTTTATCAACCATTTATCAATTTGTTAGAGGATCTCAATCTGGTGGTAATCCATCCTCATCTTAAGGATGAATTAGTTTGGGAGTTAGATAATGATGGCCAGTTTTCTATTAAATCTGTTTACAGACTTCTCTTTTTCGATATAGTGAGATGGAGGTTACCAAAGATTTCGCAGATTTGGAAATGGATGGTCCCTCATAACGTGCAAGTGTTTTTATGGTTAGTGGCGCAGGATAAAATCCTTACGGTGGATAATCTCATTAAGAGGGAGAAGATAATTACGAACATATGCTTAATGTGTATGGCGGATGGAGAAACGGACACGCATCTTTTTATACATTTTTCGTTTGTTTCTAAAATTTGGTGGTGGTGTTTTTAGATGATGGGGATCAATTTAATATTGCCACAAAATGTTGTGGATTTGATTGTTCAAATGGATGTGCCTCTGCCCAAGCTTAGGGGATATATTTGGAAAGTTTTATGGGGAGCTATTCTATGGGAAGTATGGTTGGAGAGGAATCAGAGAACTTTTGAAGGGAAGGTGAACAGTTTTGATAAAGTGATTAGTAACATCAAGTTATCTCTCTGGTCTTGGATCTCTAGTACTAAAGAAGGGGAGGGTATTTCTAAAACTGATATTATGTTTAATCTTTTGTATCTATTTCAGCTGGATGTGCCTAGAAATAGACATTGTGTTAGATGGAAGCCTACTAATCAGGGAGTCTTAAAGTTGAATTTTGATGGCAATTCTTTGGGGAATCCGAGGTCTGCGGGTTTTGGGGGTGCGATTCGTGATAGGCAAGGTAATGTGTTACTTGCTTATGCAGGTTCATGTGGCTCAAGAAAGAACAATGTTCCCTTGGCAACTTCAATTGATAGGCCTGCAGAGTTTTGTTTTGATAGCGGAGCTATCTTTATCCTTTGAACATGTGTATAGGGAGGCAAATTCAGTGGCTGATTCATTGGCCAAGAGAGGAGTACTTTTAGACTCTGTGGTGGTTGTTGATTATGTTGTTTCTTCGATGTAATTGTGAGCTTGTTATAAATAAAGTTGGAACGTTGTCCAAAAAAAAAGAAAAAATAAAGTTGCGAAAATTACAAATAACCCCGAAAAAACAATACTTTTTTTTTCACTTTTTACCGAAAAATATACTTTCCTAGCAAATACCCTCCAAGTAAAAAAAATACATTTTTTTATGAAAATACCTTTTTAGTACATAAATATTTAATTTTGGCCAGACAAATGGGCTGCCAGACTGCCATGTACCAATTGTTGGACCCCTTTAAACTCAAAAAAGTGTTGGACCGCTCTTTGACATTGCTGAACCACCGGTTGGATCTGTTGTCGGACCGCATGGGCATGTTACCAGACCACATGGGCCTATTGCTGGACTGCAGGGGCCCATTGCGGGACCGCTCTTCGGTAGTGCCGGACCACATGGGCTTGTTGCCAAACTGTTATTTGTTAGTGCCGGACCGCTTTGGATATTGTCGGACCGCTTGTTTATACTGTTGGACCGCTTTTAGATATTGTCAGACCGCTTGTTTATACTGTCGGACCGCCTTTTTATGTGTTATGGGAAAAATTAAGTAGTCGGTGTTAGAAGAGAGAGGGCATTTTGGTCTTAAAAACTATAATTGTTTTACTGAGGGGGTATTTGCTAGAAAAGTTTGTTTTGAGGTAAATGTTATGATAAAAAAAATTGGTGGGGGTAGGTTGTAAAGAAAGCTGGGTCAAAGGGGGTTTTTATAATTTCCCAATAAAGTTTATATTATGTGCCAACCTTGGACGGTAAAAGTGAGGTGTACCTCACTACACCTAAAAAGGTACTTTCGATATTAGAAAACCCTCTTATTGATCATCTTGACCTCGAGATGTACCCAGTTTGTATGTGGCCAAGCCCGCATATGAAGAAATGCGAACCTCTTAATAGATCTATTTTTGAGATGGATTTTAAGACTTAATTTTTAAGGACATGTAATCTCTAACAAAGAGATCATGAATATAAAATAAATAAATATATTTTAAAAAATAGAAATAATAATTCTAATAACAAAATATTTGGACCGTTAGTTTTCATTGTTTTTATATGGAACATCAACTTGCATCCATCTTTAAGATGGATGCTTTACACTTTTTGGATAGCATTTATAGAAATGCGGCCCAACCCGCGTTATATATATATATATATATATGTGTGTGTATGTGTGTGTGTGTGTGTGTGTGTGTGTGTGTGGAAGCATCTACGCAACGCCTATGGGTGAGATGCTACAATGATCTCGCCCATAGCGCCATCGCCCATCCGTTTTTTTTTTGCGGTAAGGATTTTTCGATCGCCATGAACATAGCATGTCTGTGACAGTACCGCCATGAACATGCTATGTCCGTAGCGATCAAAAAATTCATGGAAACCGACACAGACCACGTGCCATCCGTTGTAGCTTTGTTCAATAAATCACTATGGACATAGCAAGTTCGTGACAGCGGTAAACACTGTTCATTTCCCCTATAGGCATTTTTTAGCTTATACATATATATATATACATATATATATATATATATATATACATATATATATATATATATATATATATATATATATATATATGGAAAAATCTTTCCAATGCCTATAGGCGAAAATAAATAGTGATTTTGCCTACCCTCATCACCGTCCAAATTTCATCACGCTGTCACGATTGTTTGGTGGTGTTTTATTTTTCATTTTTCTTCTACAAATCAAAATGACCTGAAACTTGAAGGGTATGTACATCTCACTGAGGCGCATCTAATAAAAATACAAAAAAAAATATCCGTGAAAAATAAATTGATCAAAATACCCCTGAAATTTTTTGGGGTATTTTGATCAATTTTTTCATGTAAAATATTTTTTTTATAATTTTTCAAGATTCCCTTATTTTTTATGAATACACGCTCTAAATTTTAGGTCATTCCGATTTATATTAAAAAAATAAAAAATAAAACACTACTGGACAATCGTGACCGCACGATGAACTTTGAACGGTGATGGAGGTAGGTGAAATCACTGTTCATTTTCGCCTATAAACGCTGCGTAGTGTTTTCTTATATATATATATATATATATATATATATATATATATATATATATATATATATATATATATATATATATATATATATATATATATATATATATATATATATATATATATATATATATATATATATATATATATATATATATATATATATATATATATATATATATATTTATGTGTGTGTGTGGTTGTATCATAGTATAATGCAACGACACTTCTAAAAAACCATGTTTGTGGTATTTGTATGACCCCAAATTTTGCACACACACTCTCTTCATCTCAATAAGTAATTCCCAAAAAAAAAAGTTCAATTTGAACCCTAGGTATGGTCAAAATGAGTCCCCTCCAAAAACGAATTTATACCATTCAATTTTTGAATTTCAAGATTTTAGCCTTTATAAACTCGAAATCATTTTTTTTTTTTTTAACATTGTTCATCTAATAACAATAAAGCCATCCAAAAAAATTGGAAACGAAAAATCCTTCTAATGCGTAGATTTAAGCATCTCACCAAAATGAACGGTCTATGTTAAATGGGCGAAAAAATATTTTCTAGGTTCTGTTTTCCATTTTTCTTTTTTTGTGATTGTTCATTAGAATGAAAAGAGTGTATATTTCAAATTTTGGATCAAACAAATGGCCACAAGATGGTTTTTAAGGTTGTTACATCATATTACTATACAACAGTTGCATATATATATATATATATATATATAAGTCATTGTTGTACGCCCATACGCGAATGACCCATATTGAATCTGGGCCATCTTGTGGCCGATCCGACGTTCACAGATGTCCGATAGTATTTTAATTTTAATTTTTTTTCTACAAATCTAAATCACTTGAAATTTTAGGCATCTGTTCTTCTCATCAAGGCGTACCTAATAAAAATATAAAAATTAATAATTCATAAAATAATTTGACCAAAATACCCCCCAAAACTTTTCGAGGGTATTTTGATCAATTTATTTCCTGTAAAAAATGTTTTTGATATTTTTGGTAGACTCAACTATTTTTGAAGAACATACGCCTAAAATTTCAAGTGATTTGAATTTGTAGAAAAAAAAAATCAAATTCAAGCACTATCAGACATTCGTGATCGTCAGATCGGCCCAAATTCAATCTAGGCCGTGGGCATTTACTGTAACAGTATGCACCTGGACGCACAGCATCTTTTCCATATATATATATATATATATATGAAAAATTATGAAATTAGCCTACTAGCTCATATGAACATATGAGCCCAAAATCTAGACCGATCTGACGATCACGACCTCATGTCGTGTTTGAATTTTAATTTTTTTTTCTACAAATTCAAATAATTTAAAATTTTAGGCGTCCATTCTTCTCATCAAGGCGCACCTAATAAAAATATTTAAAAAATAATTCATAAAAACTAAATTGACCAAAATGCCCCTGAAGCATTTTAAATGTAATTTGATCAATTTATTTCTTGTAAATTATTTTTTTGATATTTTTATTAAATTTTCCTATTTTTGAAGAACACAAGTCTAAAATTTCAAATTATTTGAATTCGTAGAAAACAGTTAAAATTCAAACACTAAATGAAGTTGAGACTGCCAGATCGGCCCAGATTCAATCTGAACCGTTGAGCTCATATGTTCATATGAGCTAGTGAACTAATCTCAGCATTTTCCATATATATATATATATATATATATATATATATATATATATATATATATATCATCCCTTACTACACCTGAACTAATCTCAGCATTTTCCATATATATATATATATATATATATATATATATATATATATATATATATATATCATCCCTTACTACACCTACAATTCATAATATGGAATAACATACTCAATGAGAATCCAAGGAACGATTTTGGTTGACACAACTAGAGAGGAAGAGAGATCGAACTTTTTACTTTTTTTTTTAACATTGGGAGAGAGAGATGAGTTTCTCGATGCACCTCGAGATAGTTACCAAATTTCTTCCGTTAAGAACGTTTAACTTTAACCGCATATTGTGGTGCCTCCAAAATTCCTCACGTTGCCAAGGCAACTCCGGACAAGGGCTGGCAATGGGCGGGCTAGCCTGGCTCTAAAAAATAAGGGCTTGGCCACCTATTGCTATTGCTAGGCCCACAAAAATACGTGGATAGGACAAGATCCTTTCCCTTGTTTTTTCTTAACTGAACGCTTTTCCTACATTTCAATATTTGATACAATCAATTCACCCTTGCAATAATCTAGAACATTTATTTTAACTAAAAATATTTTCTTGTTAAATTGATCTCAAAGGTGACGAAAGGGAGGGGGATTAGATCACGTATTTATGTGGCCAACCTAGACTAGATCACCCAAAACGTCCTTCCAACTCGAGTACCATGAATTGGTCGTATCCTTTAGTCATCAATTATCATTGATGACTAGTGATGTCAATCCGGATCGGGAATCATCTAAAACCATCCCGGTTCTTGGACTGTATTGGCTGTTTCATTACTTTGAATATTCGATTTGTGTATTTTATATCACAAAAGTCAAAGTTGCTCTATTGGCTTGAGTTTGTGGTTCTTATTCTCAATATTGGAAGCTGGAATTGTTCGGACCCTCCTTGGAGCTGTTTTTTATAAATTTTTATGAAGGGGTTTTAGCTATATAAATGTAAAATATATGGAAGTATTTTGTCATCCGGATCAGGATTGGTGGCTGGGCAATTCACTCCACCAATGCATTTTCTCAAACACTGATGACAACATAATGCGCCTCAAAAAACCATAAAATAAGTTCACAATATCAAGTCTTCACCATCCAATAATCCGGCAGATTTATGCTTTTAATTGTATATATAGTTAAAATCCATAAGGGCCTCAAAAGAACGTTCATACAAGTATACCAAGTAAGCAATATGTGTCTCTCATGGATCTGCCCTGGTACAAAACACACTAGCATCTGAGCTAGGTTCTTCCCCTTTAATTAACAACTAGTAGTCAAATTCCTTTGGCACTCCTGAACCACGTTCATGAAATCAGCAGTTGCCCATGATTTCCCAATGAGGAGCTGAACCTAAGCATCAGTAATTTAATATTAGAGAAATCACCAATAATGCGATCTTAGTAGGTCCCTGTGCTGGTCGTTTACAGAAGAGGATCCTTCTAAGAATTTTACTACGATGATTAAATTGCATAGCATAAAAGGATCCCATCCAGGTCGGCAGGACCAAGACCTAGACCTGGACAAGAACCCAAACAGCGCGAACCCGACCCAGAAGGATCCAGCATTAACCAAGACCCTGACCCTTACCCATACCCAGACCTGATTAAATCCAGGTCTGTTGGACCCGGACCTAGTTCGGGCCGAACCCAGCAGGGGCAACACACCAGTTAGTACCCCTATAGCAAAACCTTGTTAACGACCTTTCCCTATCATCATAGAAAATAATGGTAAACGAATACTGCACATTCAGATCTCAATGACTCACTCCTTCCCCTATTTACAACATCATCTTGAGTCGCCTAGATGAGATGTACTTGTATGCAAAATCTGGGGTAAAGGACCTCTACTTTTCATAATGGCTTGCTACACGATATAAATATTGGCTTGCACTCGTACAGGGAATACATGCACGCTCCCCATGATTAATGTTTGACATCCTTCACCACCCCTTAAAAAAAAATAAAAAAAAAAATAAAAAAAAAAAATTGCAGATACGCAATCTTAACCCTGCAGAATATGGCTAGGTTCATTTGGTAAATTTTATGACCTACAACTTTTGGGCCGAACCAAAAGAAATTAACAGGTGGATGGTGAAAAATATAGAAAGAACAATAATTCAAACAATGAAAATAACCAAAATACACCATGATGTTATAGCGAAATTTAGGTATTTTAAGAATTATTTTTTAGTATTTCTTGTGGGTGTGCCCATGTGAGATGCACATACACACAAAATTTCAAGTCAATTGGATCAGAAGAAAAAAATTCAAACACTATTGGACGATAAACTTGAACTGAAAGCAGTCACTGAGGGCACACACCGTGCTTAAAGCACTCCACTCACAGGATCTACTTATGTTTAAGAACCAAGAATGTAGTGGTTAAACACCCTATTAATTCCAATAAAGCGGTGATTCACTTCAGGAATAGGGATTGTTGATCTTTAGAGTGCTTTGCTCTCCACATTGCTCTCTGTAGGACTTTTTCTCGAGTGCATTGCTTCATAGCAAGAATCCTACTAAATAATGAGTACATTTCAATCTTTGCAATACAAGAAAGCTTGCTTAGCATTACTTTCGAGTGCAAAGCTTCACATTGCTTTCCAACAACTATGACAACTGGAATTGAAGACCGAGATCTATGGACAGGTTTCACCTACTGTACCTCAAATACATATTCTCTTATTCCAATGGGGCAAAGGGGCATCCTCTATTGTTGGCAGTTGTATTTCATTGCAATCATTAGACCCAAGGGAGCCATGCACTACTTTGAAAATAACATAGATTATGTACTAAAAAAAAGGTCATCATCATTTTAACCTTTTCCCAATTAATTGCAGTCGGCTACAAGAATCTTGGCTTTAGATCCGCTCTATTAAAGGCCATATCCTCAATGACACCATAAGTCCCCATATCTTTTCGGACTACTTCTAACCACGTCCTATTGTGCCCACCCCTTGTTCTTTTCAGTCCTTCCACTTGAATTAATTCACACCTCCTAACAGGTGCTGTACGTGGTCGGTGCCATACATGGCCAACCCACCTAAGTCTACTCTCTCTAATTTTATCGCCTATTGGTACCACATCTAAATTCTCTCGAATAGATTCATTACAAATTCTATCCCTTCTTGTAATGCCACTCATCCATCTCAACATCCTCATCTCCGCTACACTCATTCTATGGGTAGAATTTGTTTAATTAAGTGAAATAGAATTTGTTTAATTAAGTAAAGACTGTTCTTGGGCCTGTTTGCAAGCCCCTTGATGAGAAAGCTCAGCTTTGACCCAACAAATGACTTGCTTATGCATCTAATAGAATTTGGATAATGATGAACTTTTGAGTGAACACTATAGGAATTCGCTCATACAAGTTATGGCATGGGACCCCCAGTCTATACCATTGGATTTAAACCAAATCTCAAAGTGGAATGGGGACTTCACCGCATAACCTATTGGCAAGTACGTCGCACGGACATTCCATCGAAGTTAAAACCCTTGCCTCTCCTCTCCCTAAAACAAACACTTTTGAACTCCTTGATTCTCTCTCTCTCTCTCTCTCTCTCTCTAAAACAGAGGCTCTATCCAATATCATGAATCCCTCCTCTTTATAAAACCAGAGCCACTACCATCTCCAATCTCACCTCACTAAAACCAGGGCCACAACTATGTCCAATCTCTCCTCCTCTCTAAAACCAGGGTCACAACCATATGAGAATGTGAATCTCCTCAAATAGGTCTTATGCATGGGCACCTCTTCCCCAAGATAAGCATAGGGACTACCTAAGTGTGACAGTCATTGGACACATTAAGGTTCTTGCTCACCAAAAAGCTCCAATGTAGGGTCGTGCTGATCAATCTGAATCCAATTGCCAATCTCTCACTATGACTACAAACCATGCTACTTATCTCATCGTCCTCCACATCATGAAACACTGCACTAATATCCATCACATAACACATGCGTTTCATGACACTGCACTAATATCCATCACATAACCCATGCGTTTCATCCCCAGTGTTTCAAGCTCCAAATAAATCTCACAAGGCTCAGGGTGAGATTTATCGCCAGCAAGACAAGCAAGGACCTTGCTCTTAATCTCCATTCAACTACAAGCAATGCTCTTATTCAACGTTTCTCTCTCATGAACAATCTCACCTTTGCCACCCCTCCCAATTCCTAGTTTGAGCATACAAGTTAGAAGAAGAACATAGTTTCCTGCTGCATCACAGACTCAAACCAGGAATTGGGGCATGGGCTCCGAAGCTCCTAGTCCTCCATGGTATATCCAAACATCAGTCATCTTAATACTAACACCCAGCATCTTTGTGGCTTCGAAAACGGTGATACACTGCCCTTCTACCATAGATGGTGCCTCCCTGCATCCCTCATCATGTTAGACTCAAATACCATCGCTCTGAAATACATGAAGAACTTCTCATCACTGCGTTGCCCCAAAACATGCTTATCTTTTCCTTCGCATCTTTCCCTCTCTTTTTTTCTTTGTATTTTATCTCTAACTACGCAATGCCAGCTCAGTACTGGCCAGAATTCAGGCATCCCCCTTAACCTCAACCAAAAAAACTTAATTGTTGATTAACAATGCCCATGCCTTTGCTAAAATCAACTCTTATATTGGAAAAGTAACACCCTCAGATGAGATCTATATTCCTCCACAAGGGAACAACAACGTCAGAAATCTTGACAGGCAAGCATCAGTTCTAGACAGTGAACAAAGATCATACTTTGAGAGCAGAATATTATAACAAAGTTTGCAAGAGGGAAATGTCGAGGGGTAATTAACCATCAAACCAAAACGACCTAATTAAGAAGGGAACTGCAAGGCAATTGTGATGATTATTCGATTCAAATGAGATGGGAGCTGAACGTGGTACAAGTGGACCTCAAATGTATCGATATGGATGTGGCTGTAGGATTGGAGAGAGACACCATGAATAACGAAATTAAAAAGCAGTGCTCTCCCTGGGAAGAGATGGAGCTCCAGGGCAGCCAGATGGCTTCTATATGGTAAGTTACAGAATATCTTAAAGTATACTATTATGGCTATGTCATTGTAATTCTAAGCGAGAGGAAAACCATACATAGGGGACTAAATGCCACATTCATAGATTTGGTCTCTAAAACAGGGGACAACCAACATCAAGGATTTTAGATCAATGAGCTTGGTGCAATACTCCACAAAGTCTTGGCAGACGTTTTTGCATAGTGCATCAGATTGGTCCTCAAATTCCGAGTGCATGGCCATCCATCCCAGGGAGAATATGTTAGGAGGAAGACCCCAAATAGAACATTGGTGGCCCATGTGAGAACGGGGAAGACCGGGTATAGTGTTGCAGATTAACATGGAGAGTGCCTGCAACCATCGTTCAAAAAGCTGTGGACAAATCCACTATATCGGACTTAGCCCCAATATATCAGGAATGGCCTCTAACTATCAGAATGTGCTGGTAACAAGAATCAAGCCAAAACTGACTCATGTTTTTAAAGCCATTTTAAATGGTATAAACGGCGGTATATTGAGTTTCAAAATCTGGAAAATACCACAAATTTATCCATTATAAAACCAGCTTTGCCTAATATTTTTTCATATTATTCTTTTTTGCACACAGTGGTCCAGATAACATCATTTAGTCCCCAACTGGTTCCGGAATTTGCACAGTCTCCTCGTTCTATCAAAGCCTTTCTCAGGTCACAACTGTTCCAGTAGCTCCTTCATCTTTGGCTTCTCAGGCCTGGGTCTCCTTTGCCCCTCCAAAAATTCAGATTTTTATGTGGCTAGCACTTTCCCAAAGAGTGCTAACAGTCAATCAAATTCAACGCACAGGTGTCCCACTCCCAAACCGATGTGTCATGTGTTTAGCAGCAGAGGAAACAAATGACCACCTTTTCTTGCACTGCCCCTTTGCCCACAACCTATGGGGGGGAATTCTTAATCTTGTTAAGATCCAATGGGTCACACCCGAGTATGTTCCGTCCATCCTCTCATCCATCCAGCCCTTTTTCCTTGGCCTAAAACATGGATTTTACTTTGGAAATCTATGGTGGCGGCCACTATTTGGGCTTTATGGATTGAGAGAAATAATAGAATTTTCAGGGGCGAATACTCACCCTGGATTAAAATTCTCACCAAGCTCAAATCCATGGTTGTCTTCTGGGCAACCAATCATCACCACTTCAAAGGAGTTTCCACCTCAGCTTTCTTTCAGGATTGGAGCTCGGTGCTGAGGCATAATCATAAACGCCCAGCCCAGGCTACCCTTTGGAACCCCCCACCACAGGACCGCATTAAACTGAATTTTGATGGATGTTCCCTCGGTAATCTAGGACCATCCAGAGGGGGGGCCATTATAAGGGACCATCTTGGCACTACGCTGGCTTCCTCCTCCATCTACATCAACCACACCAATTCAGTGGAAGCCGAGGCATTATGCACTCCTTGAAGGACTAAAGCTCCCTCAAACACTTAGCCTGAACTTCATCTTGATTGAGGGAGATTCACAGAATACCATTTTGTGGGCCCAAATAATCCCCTCTTCACCCCCACCCCTGTCCCTAGCACACACCTTTGATCAAATTCATTAGCTGTGCAAGGATATGGACGTCTCATGGATGCATACCTGGAGGGAGGGCAACCAGGAAGCAGACGCCCTAGCTAAAGAAGCGGCTTTAATGGAGGAATTTTAAAAGCTAATGCGTTTCAGTCTCTGGATTTTTTGGATCCCCTTATTTTTCTTGGTTGTTGTCTTCACTATAACCTTCTAAAAGAAGGCTTTTGGTTTCCTTTTTCTCATTTTCTTTTCCCTAGAGCATCCGACTTTGTGGTTTGCCTAGGCCTTTTGTACTCATCTTCGTTCTTAATTTAAGGTTAATGTTTTCAAAAAAAATATTTTTTCATATTACTAGCCTGCATTGATTGTTAAAAATTATTCTGGCTATATCCATTGATTTTTTTATTAATGTAATAAATATTTCATATATACAAGATACCACACTGATTATGCCATTATACCCATTATTATTTCATATTGGCTTCAAGACCGTCATTTAATAAAAATGCCTTTGATTACTCCAATTTCTTGTTTCCCATCCATTATAGCAACCATTTTTAATCATTGTCCATTATAGAAACTGTTGCTTTTGTATATCAGTTAAGGCCCTGTCCAACATGGTCAGCCAGACGGGTTTTCTAACCTTTCTAACGTAGAGACAAACTTTAGACTTCCTCAACTATCTGATTAGCTGGAAGGGTTTTGACAGGAAATGGAGAAGAAGGATTAGAGAGTGCATATTAGAGGTAGCTTTCTTATCTTAGTAAACACAAGCTCCAAGGATTAGAGAGTGCATATTATTGGTAGCTTTCTTATCTTAGTAAACACAAGCTCCAATAGCTTCTTTAGTGGCTCTAGAGGCCTTTGATGGGCCACCCACCAACCCATCCCAAGTAATAATGCAGGGCACCAACACCAACCCAATTGAACGGATAATCTTAAAATGATTATCTCATTGTTGGGCTTCCATGATGAGCCAAAAAACTGTGCAGAGACTACCTTGCCTCTCCCTATGCTTTTTAAAGCACATGAGATATTCTTGTGAACTAAGGTTGAAAAGATAAAAATGGAAACTAGCTCATGGAAAAGTCATTTCTTCTCAGTTGCAGTAGGGTCAAACACATCAGCATACCTTCTACATATTTCCTGATCCCTATACAAAATTCCGTTTGAAGCCACCTAATATTAGAGAGGATCCAAGTTTTTATGGCAAAACAATAGTTTGGTGGATAAATACCTCCTTAGTTCGGCTAAGAAAAGATGGCAATGGATTGGGCATTTGGAGAGTGAACGATGTTACGTGGTTCCTCAAGACTCGGAGACAATGGTACAGGTAATTTGCAAGAGAGAGCTATTTCCCATGGTTGAGGATCTTCGAGGGTAAACTAGTAAGAATGAGGAATGAAAGGAGGAGGAGGAAAGAGAAAAAGAGGGGCAGGAGTGATTATTGTAACGAAGTCCAATCTAGAAATTGGAGTGAGTTCTTAGGTAACCAATGGCGGTAGAGTTAGGCTTTAATCCATCTTTTGGGAGGGCCCATTGTGCAACTGTCTCCAATATCAAGGCTTTGGGGGCTTATTATGCTAAGGAAGTCCAAAATGGGAGTGAGTTTTAGGTTATGCAATGGTGGTAAGAGGTAGGCTGCAATCCACCTCTTGGAAGGGCCCCAATGTGTAACTGTTCCCTGAATATTTAGGCAACAGGCACCAACATGGATTTCTAGTCAAGCATGAGCTTTTAAAGGAGGACAGATAGGGTAGTGTGGAGCCCTCACTTTAGGAGAAAGTTCAAGGATGAGGACTGTGATAGCCTAGCCAAGAAAACCATCAACCGAAGAAAGAAAAAGAGATAACTTATCCTGAATGCTAGAGTGGACAGGATCATAGTTACCAAGAGCGCCCCAACAAGGTGGCGCTCTGGCTCTGCAATCCAACTCCGGCGTTCCATAACTGGGATCTCACCTGGAACACGATTTTTTTATTTTAGAATCTCCCTCCCATATTATAGGGTACTCGCTCCAATGAACAAAAGGATCTCGACCCCCACATACCACGGTGCACATCCGTCAAGATTGTAGATCCCATTCCCCAATAAATAAGTTCCTCGAACCCATAAATTTGGAAGCGCAATCCCTGTGTACATAGAACTCCATCCTTATCCAGAACGAGATCTCGTTTAGGTGGGAACGGCTTGCAGTGCTTCGTGGGAACATGAATCCATGTGTAATGGCGTTGGGTTCTTGATACAAGTGGAGTTCTGTGATGGGAGCACGAACCAATCATGCAACGAATGCGATCTATCCTTGAATGGAGTTCAATCCTTTCAAAATAGGAACACGATGCAAGTTCAAATGGGATCTAGTTCCTATTCCGGATGTGAGCGGTCCTATTGCATATGGGAACAATATCCCACTGCATATGGAACATGATCCGTCCTTGAATGGAGTTCTATCCTTTCAAAATAGGAACTCGCTCCTTTCATAACAAGATGCAACTTCAAATGGGATCTCATTCTGCTACTTTTACCCTCACCGGAACTCGCTCCCCGAGAGCCGAAGCTTTGGGCAGCCATTGATCCGACGCTCCCGTTCCCAACCCCAGAGCTGTTCTCGCTGTAGCTCCCCGTAACTATGGACACAATTGTTTGGTCTAGCAAGACTAATGGAACTTTCCCTGTGTGGTCTTTTAGTTGTAGATGTTTCTTTACGGGGACCCATGAGATTTCCAATTTGATTCATCTTGAGTATTTAGACTACCCCAAGGGCTCTTAAATTACAGGTTCTTGGCCAACTCTAGACAAGGTTCTTCGAGGTGATTACCTCATTCATCTATAGATCCAATTCCTCGACATGTTCTTCTTATGCCTAAACATGGAGGAGACCATGGACCATCCGACTCACATAAGTTTCTCTAAGGAGATGTAGAATGTCCTAACCTAATGGAGGTTAATTGGGTGGTGACTTCCTATTACCCACCAAACTGCCCCATCTGTTGCTGGACATGCTCCTTCTCATAAAGAAGAAGCCATCTACATGAGAAATTTTGCTTCCCAACTACATCATGGAGTCTAAGGAAGGAGAAGAATGATCATGTTTTTCTAATAAGTACAGGTGAGTAATGTTACCTATTGAATTGGAACTAAAATAAGAATTCAATTGGATGTTTTGTTCAGGTGAGTAATGTTACCTATTGAATTGGAACTCAAATCAGAATTCAAATGGATGTTCTATTAGAAAAAGCAGTGGTTTATCCACGTTTGATTGTTAAGTTGGAAGAGGAAAAAGAAAAAAAAAAAAGGAGAAAGAAAGATGTCTTCTTTCTTTACTGATATTGAAATGTATTCGTCATTCCTACTACTTAATTTTTTTATTTATTAATTTCATTTTAATTGAATTTTTTTATTTATATTTTTTCCATGATTTTATTATGTTAATTTCTACTCTACCTTCCCGGAGGGAATCTTTGGGGGATCTGTTGGAATCATTCTGTTCCGCTTCAAGCGCATGGATTCCTCCTAATCCTTTTGGAAATCACGTAAAAGGAATCTAGGGCTAGAAAGAGAATAATGGAGAAATCACAATCTCAAGGCATTCTTCGAGAGAGAAGAGTTTGGTGATTAGTAAGGAATGCCAGATGTCCACAAATTCAATGCTTGAGTGTCCTTCAAGCAGATTCAAGAATCTTAATAAGTTCATATTAATAATACCTTGTTCAGAAAGCTTGTAAGAGCTGGGGTTAGAGAAGGTTTTAAAGAATGTTCAGGGATGATCCACTAGGGCTTCTCACTGCATGTGCTGGTCTGCGATTCCATTATTGTTGAAACTAACGCTTTCTTAACCGACTTAAGAGCCTTCAATTGATCATTCATTCTAAAGCACATAGTAGAGGGTCACTCATTGAACGTCATCAAATATGCTCAACAAGCTTCTAAGTGGGGGATACTAGCAAACCTCATGAAGAGATACTCCTCTTTATACTCTTGTCAGAGATCACCTTTTCGTGTACTTTGAAAGGCAAATATATCATGATGGATAAGCTGAGGAAGGATAGGATAGACCTCCCTTCCCATGGGGGACACGTAACTCATATGCATGATTTGGGTTTCACTCCTTTTTCCATTCCCCCTTTCCTCTCTCATTCTTCGTCTTCTTCCTCCCATTTGATAATCCTCTTCTCTCTTCTCTAGTCATCTCCTTTTCCATTCCCCAGTGTTTACATTTCTATATTTATTTATTTTGAGAAATCATTTCTATATGTACTTTTGAATACAGCTTGTTGTATACTTCTTTCCTCAAACAAATAAAACGTTACAATTGGAACTACATGAAAGGAAAAATAGATCTTTTCTATTTAACAAGTTGATTATCTTTCAGTTAGATTGCTACATCTGCCATATAGAGAAATATTAGAACCACAATTTAAAAGCCTTATCAAAGGACCTAATCAGAAAAAGAAAAAATTGTACATTTTTCTCATGGTCCCCATGGCTGCAGAATCTACCAATAAATCAACAAAATTTGAAAAATTAAAAAAAAAATAAGCAGTTTAATTTTCAATGCATGCATGCTTTAATCACTCTACATGCAGCAAAAATTCGAAAATCACAAAATCCTAAACCTAAATATTTTCCTCCACAACAACCTTCTTCAACACATTAGACACCATGTGAAATCCCAACAGTCTAGAAACAAAATTTCCCAAATAAATTTGAAAAGAAAATAAGCCACCAGTCTTTATTCTTTTCCCTGAAACTACATCAAGCCTACCTCATTTAACATGTTATTGTGTACTATATACTGACTTCAGTCAGTATAGCTCCAGGAGGTTTTGGCTCTCTAGGAACAGTTGATACATGATATTGATGAATTCATGAATAGCCTAATTGGTTCGCAAGCCAATTAAACCACAATGAGCTATCAAATGTGTAGCCTAATTGGTTTAAAAGCCAATTAGACCACAATAACAGGCCAGGAGGTAGGTTTGATGGTAACTCTGGAAGCATGTCCTCCGAAAAGAAATTAATGGTTGCCTCATCCTCATAAATCATAACTAACTCAGTGAATTGAGCAAATTCTGGTTTTCTCTTCCCACGCAATCTACAATAAGAGTTTAACAACAAGATTTATAAAAAAATAAAAGCCTACTTGACTCGGTTATTTTATTATCCCCACATTATACATTCTACATCCGCTACTAAGGGAGCCAAAAGAATTATAATTTAATAAACAAGAAGCGCAAACCCCAAAGAACGAGGATCTTAAAGGATGGTTAACAAATAAAGGAAAAAGAAGATAATAATAATAATAATAAATAAATAAAGGATAAACTCGACCCTAATCCATTTAACATTTAATTTCTGCTTCATTTACTCATAGAATATACACCCAAGCATACAAAACAACTCCCGTAACAAAAATTAGCCAAAAATAAAAAACGGAAGCACCAGTTTCATCTAAACCCTCATTGAAAATCAATAGAGACAGGCCAAACTGACCTCATTTACAGTATCTATCAGCCTTCTTCTTTGCTCTATCATCGAGCGCATCTTCAACCGACCTATAATTTGCAGGAGCATCATATCCGAACTTCTTCGCCTCAACTGGAAACAACTGATCATATTTCATCTTCTTCGCCGCATCAATGGTGTAGATTTCTCCCGCCATTTCTTTGCCATTTTTCTCTCCATTTTCGTCTAGAAGCTCGGCGTCAGAGCCATTGAGCTCTGCAACTTTTTGATCAAGATCCTGGTTCTTCTTCTTCTTCTTCTTCTTCTTGGCCTTCTTCTTGTCTAGGGTTTTCGCAGGACCCAGGTCTCCTTTGAAAGTGAGCCTGCCTGCTTTGGCTCTCTCGTATGGTGTAGACATGGTCGAAACCGGCGTCTCTCTCTCTATCAATTGTGCTGTATCGTTGCGTCTGTGGCACCGATCGCCTCAACCGACTCCCTTTGTCTCTCTCTCTCTCTACTCCCCTTCGAATCTTTCCATACGCCAATCTGATCTCTCGCTATATCAACTTGCGTCTCTGCCTTTGCTGCTCACAGCTTCTTCTCTCTCTCTCTCTCTCGATCGATCTCGAGCGGCAGCCGATTCACATAAGAATTGGTTCGACCGAACCGGTTATGGACGGTGACCCAGTACCCCTTAAATTTCTCCCAGTACGGTTTTTAAAATGGTTTTTTTAAAAGCTTATTTAATATTGGTTTAGGTCCCTTGTAATTAATATTTATATTTTATTTATTTATAATATTTTTTGGATAGTTGATTTTATTGGATATGAATCACTCATCCAACAATCCAGCAAGAATATGTGGATCAATGATCTCATTATCAATCCAATTTATAAAACACTACTCTCTGATTAGGGACCCAGTTTTGGCGAGAGCTTACTCACCGAACACATTTCCATAGTTAATTCTCTAACCTCATTTAAGAGTAATGATCCTGTAGGACCATCTTCTATCTATGTGTGTAGAACCTCAAAAGATCACCATTAAAATTAGCACGTTTCTCTAACAAAGTTATCACATGGATGTGGGGCTTGACTTTTCTATAAATCAATGCCAAATTTAATTGTGATCATTTGAGATCCTACCCACATAGGTGGGGGAGGGTCCTATAGGATCATTTCTCCTCATTTAACTATAGAGGGGTTTCTATGACTTTTTTTTCTTTTTTCTTTTTTTTTTTTTTTTAACAAAGCTAAAAACTTTTATCGATAGAATACTGAAAAAACATGAGATTACACAGTTGGATTGGAATCAAGACATTAGATACATGCAAATTAGATAAGGACATTTCATGTTTGGCTAATCGATTAGTTGCATCATTGGCCTCTTGATATACATGGAAAAAGGATATCCGAAGCTCATAAGAATAATAAATATCATAGATTTTCAGTCAGAAAACATGAAGAGACCAAAAAACTCTTTGATCCTACTTATACAATTTTATAACATTGAGAGAATCATCTTCAATCATAATGACTCCCATAATTCATTTGCTAACAATAATTTCCAATCCAGCAGCCCAACATAAAAGAAAATAACAAACCTTTCATGATCTCTTAATAGACCTCCAATTCCAGTTGGACCTGGATTCCTAAAGGAGCTCCATCGAAATTAAGCTCCAATTCCAACTGGATTAAGATTCCTAAAAGAGCTCTCATTAAAATTAAGTTTGAAAGAGATATTTGGAGGAGCCTTACAGGTAGAGTGAGAGCGGCATATGGGAAAAAAGGAGAAGGCAAGACTCTTCAAATTATTAAAGATAGGCCTCAAATCCCAACTGGACCTAGATTCCTAAAGAAGCTTCCATCAAAATTAAGTTCCAATTTCAACTGGATCTGGATTCTCAAAAAAACTTCCATCAAAATTAAGTTTGAGAGAGCCATCTGGATCCAGGTAGAGTGCGGGCGACAACTGTGGGAAAAGGAGAAGGCAATACTCTTCAAATTAACAAAGATGTCTACCAATGAGACTTCTTTGCCTTCACTGGTAGAAGAGAACCAATCCCATAGGGTTTGTAGAATTCTATCCTTCATGCATTCCAGATCCAAAAATACTCTTTCAAAGGTCATTCTATTACGCTCGAGCCATTTTTGTTAAAGAATTGCACTGCATGTCCTCCAGATAAAAATTCCTTTAAAAGGCAAACAAACAAAATTGAAATGGTTAGCAATGCCGATTAACTGTTCAGGGAGAATAAGAAAAAAATCCAGGTATCGAAAGGCCCAATTTCAAATATTTGCAGCAAAAAGGCAGTGTAAGAAAATGCGACGTCGAGTCTCTTTCTCTTGTTTACACATCAAGAGGATATTAGGCAAAACGGGGTTTCTATGACTCCCTGAACTCACGTGTACATGTGCTTCCCCCTCTAAAGTCTGATTATTAGATCCAATTTTTTGATGGATTCATGATCTAGACATGATGATCTTGATTATATAAACAAAATATATATATATTTTTTTTTTTTTACACACTAATTTGGATGCCTTAAACTAAATAAATAAATATATAAATAAAAACCTCAACTATTATCTTAAGACGGACTTTCAGTGGGTAAGGCCGCACACATCCCTCGACTCACAAGCAACTTTTCCTTTAAATATACATAAAAAAAATTTACGTTAATGCCCCCAATTTATCTTGGAATTAAAATTGTTTATGCCTCATATGTTCTAGTTACATTAATGTCACAGTTTATGGTTTTTTGTTTTTTCCAAAATATCATTAGTTGAAACTTTTCAAAATCCGAACCGAAACTACTATCAAAATGGTTCATATTTTGAAATTCCAAGCAGGCTTAGTTGAGTTATGAGTTCAGAATTTCAAAAATTGAACCCTCCTTGGTCACCTAACTCAATCCCTTCTCCCAAAACTCAAATAATACAGTTGGGAATTTCAATATATATATGCTGGGTGGCTCATGAAAAACCGGTTTGGAATTTCGATTTTCGAGTGAATCTGTTAATAGCTTCGATTATGATTTTGAAAGTCTGAAATAACAGTATTTTGAAAAAATAAAAATAGAGTTATGCGCGTAAATTACAACATACGAGAATGATTCTGAATTCTAAAAAGATATAGGGGTTATTAGTGTGAATTTCCCTATATTTAATAATAAAATATGCCATTAAAAGGTTCTATTGTATAATTATTATGACGTCAAAAGATTCAAATTAACATAAGAGATATCTTTCAAAAAAATATTATAAGAATATTTAAAAATAAAAGTTTATATAAAGTATCAACCTTTGAGGTGCAT
Source organism: Amborella trichopoda (assembly GCF_054954075.1). NCBI lineage: Eukaryota > Viridiplantae > Streptophyta > Magnoliopsida > Amborellales > Amborellaceae > Amborella > Amborella trichopoda. The sequence goes on from NC_142344.1 coordinate 4,088,306, forward strand.
CTCAAGAATCCATCAAAAATGTGGTTTTGACATTGAAAAACCCTCTAATGGCTCATCCCAAACCTCAAGATGTATGGACATACGAAAAGGAGGTTTGGACTTTTAAAATAGTACATCTTGTATCTGGATCATCTATTTTAAATATTTGTGCTTTTAAATCTATATATATGACCCACATCATTTTGAGTTTTAAATTTCATGATTAAGGGTGAAAACGGATTTTCATAAGAGTTTGTGGCACAAAAACCGCTTCTTTCGGCCGAGTTTGTAAATGTGTCTTAGATTTTGAGGCCATCATAATTAATATGATAATTTTTATTTTACTTAAACTAATTAATGCCATGATAAATTTATTAGAATTTATAAATATTCTTAAAAAGTATTTTATTCATGACATAGAGGGAAATTTACATGAATTAAAATTTCAACTAATTAATGTCATGATAAAATTATTAGAATATATAAATATTCTTAAATAGTATTCTATTAGGCAAATTTACATAAAAATATTATATATTTTTAAATAAAAATATTCTCATAGAAAAGAATTAAATTTTCAACTAATTAATGTAATGATAAAGTTATTAGAATTTACAAATATTATGTATTCTATTCATGACATAGAGGAAAATTTACACAAAAATATTATATATTTTGAATTAAAAATATTCTTTTATTTTTATTTTACTCTCAAGTCCGTTTTTAGTCCTTTTTTGCCTTGATATTGTTTCCGAAATGCATCTAAGCTTGGCACTTGAAGTCCGAGCCTAGTTTCTATTTTGAAAAAGATTTAGATTTTTTTTTTTTTTTTTTTTTTAAGTCTGGGGGAAGAGAGAAGGCCCCCTACCCATTTTTTATTAATATTATAAAATAAAAATATATAGCTCATTGTTTAACAACCCTAGAATAAGGCACATGTGACAAATCATGAAGAGAACGCCAAACAGTAGCTTTTTGCAAGAATATCAACCACCATGTTGGCGTTGCAAAAAATATGGATAATGGACCACCCATGATTTAAAAGCTGTTGTCTACGATTTGCTACAATTGTAAATATTTTCCATGGAGACCAACAACATTTATGAATAACATTAACGATCAATGAGAGTCAATTCCAATTTGAAGAGGAAACACTTCAACTGAAAAAGCTAGAATTAATCCTTCTTGAAGAGCAGAGAAGTCTGCGTAATTATTAATTGCGATCTCAAAAGGTTTGGAAAAAGCTGTAATAAAACTACTAGAGTTTTATTACAGATAACGCTACCCCCACCTGCTCGTCCTAGAGTATGCAAGGAAGCCCCATAATTGTTAAGCGTGAAATGATTATGGCTAGGAAGTGACCATGCCACCGGGATATTACACTGATCTTTCTGTTGATGCCAATTAATCTTTAAATTGTCAATAGTTGCTTTATCTGACACATGAAATATCCAGGATTTAGCATTAGCTAAGTCCCGAACATGAGAAATTATTTTTCGAAGCAATTTTTCCCTCTTGATTGGTCTAGATTGGAAGATTCTCCGATTACACTTCGCCCGTAAAAACCAAATAGTTGTGAAAAACAAAGAAGACCAAATATTTAATAATCCATTAGATTTGAATCTGAAAGATAACTAACTTCTCAACATCACAGGAATAGAAGAACCATAAATAAAGCGCTTACCACACCGCCATGCAAGGGACCTCCATATAGCTTGCGAGAAATCACAAAGGAACAAAAGATTAGAGGGAGTAACATCATTATTTTTACAAAAAAGACAAACAAGAGGAGCCATGGTTATCCTACGCTTCTGCAATAGAGTTATAGTGGGTAGCCGACCGTGAAGAGCCAACTAAAAGAACCATTTTTAACACAATATAAAATTTACCAACAAACAACACTAGCAAAAATAATCTTATTTAAGATAAAGAAATAAAAATCGTGAATGAAATCACAAGAATAAATAACAAATGCACGAATACGAGTATTTCAGCACCGGCTAATAAACACAAGATAAGAAACAATACCCACAAAGGCGGCTAATAAACACAAAATAAGAAACAACACCCACAAAAGGGCCTCTATGTCTACCAAAAATTTATTTATTCGATAAAATTTAATCCCCGTTTACAATAGCGTGATCCTTTTTATAAAAGAGTTATCTTCTCTTCTTAACAATAGATAACTCATTTTTCCATAAAAAGATTATTATTTCTTTTCCCCATCCACTAAATCTTTCCTAACTCAACCTTACCTTTCCTTGAGATGAATTCAAGTCATGTGCCTACCCACAAGATACACTAAAACTTTCCTAAATAAAATACATAAGACTACAACTCTTTCCTATGTGCATACCCTAAAAGATAAGTACCCTAAAGATAAGTCCCTTTCTATTTAATAATGACAATAATAGTAAATTACGTGAAAGGAACCTTCCTAAAAAGACCAAACTAATACCAACCAAAAAAAAAGAAAGGTTTATGTGCTTCCCCTACCGCATAGAAGTTCTATTTTCTGCTCTTTATCCAACCGTCCATTTTGAATGGAGGGCTAAGATTGCCCCAATCACGATGCCACATCTCTACACTATTTTATTTTTAATTTATTTTCTATAAACTATTTTGGCCCCAAATTTTGGACATCTATTCCTCTATTAAACTTACACTAGCAAAAAATATATAAAAAAATATTTTCAATAAAATAAAATGACCAAAATACCCTTGAATGTTTCAAATGGTATTTTTGGTCATTATATTATATTGAAAAATTACTTTTAATATTTTTTATAGGTGCACCCCAATGAGAAGATGGCACTTACCAAATTTTATATTCATACAATTTGTATAAAACAAAAAAACAAAACAAAAAATACTATGAGACGTCGGATCTAAGATCAAAGAGTGAGTGGCTCTCTTGCTCAAAATTGGATGGCTGGATGGTAGGGGGAAGATAAAACTTCTATGTTGTATGGGAAACATAGAAACCTTTACCTATATATATATATATATATTCTCATTGGAGAGGTCTTTGTGCCCGAACCCGATGGGAATAGGGGTGTAAACAGGTTGGGTTGCGTTCATTTGAGTACAAACTGGTCCTGAACCAATTGAATCCTATTTGATCCTACATCAGACCTAGTTTCGAGTTGGTCCAGGTCACTAGACTGATCTTACCTGCCGGCTTGGGTCAAGTCAGGTCTAGGTCATTGGACCCTAGCTCTTTTTTACACCATATCTCACTGACCATTTCCCTTGTTCATATTCTTAATCATGTTGAATCCCAATCCCCCATCTCTCGTACATACACACTCTTTCTTATCTGACAAAATGCAATTTCTTTTGTCCTTTGAAACTTGCAATAGAAATGTTTGCATTAAGGATTCAATCCGACAGTTTACAAACTAAGGGATTGGAAATATAGATATGAAATAGACAGGGAGGTTGGCCCATGTGGATTTGATCAGGGTTTATTTCCCCCAATTGAGAGGTACATAGCTTTCCATGCATTAGTTTTCTTTGGAACCTCTTGAGCACTGAGATCCACAGTGGTCTACCGAGCTTTCCATGGGAGAGAGGTTGGCCCAGGAATTCACATGGGGACACACCTCTCTCCGACAACACGGTCTCCAATCTGTTTTACTCTCTCTTCTAGACCTGCTTTTTAATATGAAGCCCTTAAACCATCTCAAAATAGTTGAGGAAGAGCCATGAAGCCTTCATTTGATCTTTTGTAGGGTATCGTCGGTATATTGAAGACGGGATGTAGTAGACCTAGGGCCATATGCTAAAACCATCCATTTATTCCTTACTACCAACTGCCTTGATCATTTGGTTAAGGAGTTGAACAACCACAAAGGAAAGGTGGAAGAGGGTCATCTTGCCTCATCCCTCTAACGGCCCAAAAGAAACCTCTAGGAGTGTCATTGACAAGTATTGAACAATTTGTAGTAAAGTTTCTGGTGACCCACAATATTGACCAACTACCATGCCCTGTGAGGCCCATAATATTATCCAAAAATGACCGGTCATATGCTTTTTCGAAGTCTAATTTATAAATAATTCCTGATCTACCTTTCTTGTGTCAATAATGCAAGCGTTTGTATGGCACTAACATACCATTGTGACCATATCGTTATCTCTAAAGGCATACCATGGGGGTGAAATAACATGTTCCATGACCCTTCTTAGTAATGAAGCTAGGATTTTGTCTAGGCTTCCCACCAGACTAATAACTTTGAGTGTCATCAGTATCAGAAAACCATCTTAGTCAGGCGCCTTATCCCTTCCCATCTCAAACACAGCTGCCTTAATTTCATCAATGTGAAAAGGCCTCTCCAACCATGCGCCCCTCCCTGTGATTATTTGGAGAATTTCTTCTATTTACACTTCTCTAAGGCCTCTTTTCCACCTTAAAGTTTATTTTAAATGGCACATGGAAGCAATGTCAATATCTTCAATGGAAGGGATCTCCTTATCATGGAGCACATCCTCAGTATGCTATTGGGCTTCCTTGATTCTTTCTTGCTTTGCCCGCCCGAATTACAAACCTGAGTTGCTACATCCTACACAAGAGCTGCTCCTTTTGGTTATCTTCTTCCTATACTAGCAATTTATTTAAAATTTCATCAAAATTGATATTTAAATATAAATAGTCCCTCTGCTTTGGACTAAATTTTACTAATAGGATCTTTTTTCTTTATATTTTTTTTTCTTGTGAGAAAAGATATGGGGTCTTATGGTCTAATTGAAGGTATAACCCTTAATCGAGCATAATGGCATACCAAAATTTCTGTAGGCGACATCAATTAGTTAGAAAAAGCCTATGACGATGATGATGATCTTTTTTTTTTTTCTTGCACCCATGTATGAGTGATAGGTATCCTTGCTTGATCTCCATTGCAAGGGATCCTATTTTTATTAACTACTTATTTTCAAAATGCCACCAGTAATCCATGGAGACTAAGAAAAAATATGTCCTCTATTATCAATGGAAGGAGACTTAGTTTGTGTAGGGTATCAATGTTATACTACAAGAGTAAGGTGGGCCTAAAAAATTGCCAAAAAGGTAGTTCAAGTCTTGAAAATAGTTTACTTTATAGCACTGAACATTCATTTTCAAGATTTTCAAGTGTTTATAGATCTACTTGGTCTACACTAGTTGTAAGGTATTAAATTTCACAATCATGTGGAAATAGGATTTCATAATTGTAAGGGTTTTTAATACAAAAACTGTATCTTCCAACAAGATTTAAGGGTGTACCTTACAATGACTAGGACACCTTATAGAAACCGCACCCATGCTTCATTTCATGTGACTATGACAGTCAAGAATATATCTAGGAAAAGTGTTTTATGAATCAACATGTGCAAGAGCTCGTTGAGTCTTCAACGTCCATTTTAAAGATGGACGTTGTGTAAAGCGCTCGAGATAAAAATTAGATATGGATGGTGCCAAAAAACATCCCCAAAAAAAGTAAATCATAAAGTTTCAGTTTTTTTTTTTTTTTTTTCATCTCTATGAGGAGATTGGCTTATATGATGAATCCCTAAAAGGTTGGATAAAAAAGATTGGCTTAGATGAATCCCTGAAAGGTTGGATAAAAAATCCATCTTTATGGTGAATTTTGGAGGAGGCCGCACGTGAACATATGGATGGGCTGACTCATAAAAACGCCATCCATACATCTATGACTTTTTAAAACCACAAGATTGCCAACAAAAAGTATGTTTCGATATTTTTCTTTTTTATGACCATTTATCCAACCCAAAAGAAGCAACGAATAACAACCACTTCTTTATTGGATAACCATCTGATTGATGGGTAATATTTCCAATCCTTAAAACACCCCTGACCCCACTTCCTACAAAACGGACCAAACTTTTGTGGAGGCAGGCTATCCTGCCACACCAATTTATGGTGTCATGGACCATTTTTACTACTAAACATGGTACTTTTTAGAAACAATTTATGTTTTGGGACATTGTACCATGAGGTCAAAAAATTTTCAAGTTTTTGGTTCTCATTTTATACTCAGTTGGAAAGTCTAATCTTCAAATGATCCAAGCCTCAACAAAGGTGAAGGGCGGTTCAAGAGTTGGACTTTTTACAACCCGAACACTTGGTATTTTTGTATTTTAGGTAATTTGAAAGTTGGATTTTCAAATAGTTTTTTTTGTACTTTAGGCGTTCAAAAGTTAGATTTTCGAATCAAAGGACAAATAAATTGAAAAAGACACAAAAATTTTAGACCTCAGCATAAAATATCCTAAAATACAAATACTTTTGAATTTCAAAGTTTATTTTGGACCCCAAGCATTTAAATGCTGAACTTCCACAAGAACGACCCTTGGGAACTGTCATAAGCATTATATGCATAAATCAACGCTCTGCACTCCCTCGAATTTACCCAGATTAAGTGGTGTGTATGAAAATGAATGGCAAATTGGCATTACTATACACATGTAACACGATCCCCCCGTGGCCCACGAATGTATGATTGATTTTGAGCAAGGGAACAACTCGTGTAACACAATAGTGCAAAGCAACTGTGGTGCAATAAAGTCGTTAAGAGGAAAACAGGAAAGCACCATTTCTTTGGACAAATGGTGAGGGTCCACTAAGTCCTCTGGACTGTCACTCAAGTGATGTGAACAGATGAAAAAGACATGTAGACCATGGTAAGAAGTTATAATTTATGATCATTCAATGTGGAAAACATTATGTTTGAAAATATCAGATGGAGCTATGGGCCTCGTGTTCATAGTATGGTCTCCCTGGACCACTATAGCCACCAAAGAAGGCCAAGAAAACAGAAAATCTTTTTTTTTTTTTTCAAAAGGTTACTATTTCGGTTGAGTACTAAGAAAAAAAAATTACATCACTAGAGATAATAAAAGAAGGTAAAGAAGCATCACCCTTAGTCAAAGCATCAACCACAGATTTTGACATGAGAAAAAGAAACAGACATAGAAGACATCAAATCCATAATCTGCAACCATAAAGGCCGCAATTCCCATGGGACACATTGTTCCTTGTTACACCACCTAATTGCATTCAGAGAGTCCCCTTCAATCCAACAGCTGTTACCATAATTCCTATCAATGAAAATCTTTAACCCATTAAGTAGTGCACTAAGTTCAGCACAGTTAGCAGTTGCACAACCTATCAGACCTGCATAAAAGAAAAGGATGTTTCCAAAATAGTCACGCAAGACTCCACTTACTCCAACTAAACCAGGGTTATTAAAGGAGTTACCATCAAAGTTGAGTTTCATGTTACCAGTAGGAGGAGCATGCTATATATGTTTCGGTCTACTTCTAACTCAGCCAAGACGACAAAGATTCTATAGGTTAGCCATAACATCTACCTTAGAGATACCACATCTCTCTTTTAGCACTGATAGGCACGACCAGATTGACAGCTTAATAGAATGAAGTAACATGTTAAAGGGAATGGAAATCCCGTCAAATATCCTTCTATTTCTTCCTTTCCATACCTCCCAAAGTATGACACCTTTAGCTATCCTCCAAATAATCTTACCCACCTTGGGCAGGCGAGGAAGTGTAAATTAATAGACTATTCCCTCTACATATTGGGGAATGACCAAATTAATACCAAAAACATCAAACAGACAATACCACAATCTCACAATAAAAGGTCAATCAATAAACAGATGCTCACCAGTTTCACCACCATCTTTACATAATAAACACATATTCGGCAGAACTTTTCCCCTTTTTATCAAGTTATCAATGATTAAAACCTTGTTCATAGCAGTCAGCCAGACAAAAACTTGAACTTTGTGGGGTATCGGTCATTTTCAAACTTGAGCAACTTTCGGACATGACCATCTCCAACGATCATAAAAAGGTAGATTGTAGCATATTTAACAGTAAACACCCCATCACTCTCAATCTCCCAAACCATGTCGTCCGCCGCATTTTGTGAAACATAGATCTTATCCAGCAATTCCATAAGTGCACACCATTGAGAAAGTAGTAAACTATTCAATCATCTATAGGCCAAAGGAATATTCCAAGAAATATTATGACCCCTTCTAGCTAAGACTAGACTAGAACCTAGACTTACTAGACTCAATGGATTTTGGTTAAAACCCTAAACTAAGGTATGCCTAGTCTAGCTCTAAAGGCAACTCTTAAGCTTAGACCTATGCTAGAACCTAGACTAAGATCTAGACTAGATGGTGCACAAGTCTCGGTTCGGACCAAGAGTGGGTCTAGGGTTGGAGGGGTAAGCAACTCTAATGTATTTTTTTTATTATTTTTTTTTATCTTTTTAATTTTGATGAAACACAGCTAAACTAAGCATGGTGAAAGCAGGGAAAATATGATTTCAGTCAAAAGTAACAAACTAAAATAAAATCAAAAGGACAGAAACATAACAGATCTATCTGAAGCAATTTTATATATATATATATTTTTTATTTTTTATTTTAGGTCAAAAGTTGGTCAACAGAGAGCCAAAAGTCCCTGGAATGGTCCTGTGGGGTCCCAAAATTTTCAAGGACACTTGTAGTTGGGCGACACGGGTGGTATCACCTAGGTAGCACTAGTGGTGTTGCCCTTGCAGGGCAAGCGACACGGCTGGTGTTGCCCAAAAAAGTATTATTTTTTATTTTTTTATATTTTTATCTTGTTAATCTTAATAAAATAAGACTACTTTAAACTTGAAAGAAGCAATAAATAAAAATATTTATGATGAAATAAATTAAAATAAAGTATAACAAAAAAGCCTAGATTGAACTAAAAACCATTTTTTTTATCATTTTAAAATTTTTATTTTGATCTGAATTTTTTTGTGTGCTCACAAAAGAGTCCCTAGAATAGATCCACAAAGTTCTAAATGTTTCTGAGACTTTTAAATTTGGGCGACACTGGGAGTGTCGCCCAGAAAGAGCAAGGTTTCGGAGCACCGAAACCCTAGATTTTGGTTAGTGCCAACTTTTAGGACCTTTTGTGACTAAAAAAAGTGAAAAACAGTGAATAAAAATTGTATTTTGAAGCTTGGATCAAGCTCGAAATAGCCCCACGGTGGGCTCCAAACTGTTTACGATGAAAATCTGATAGATCTTTTGATGAAGATCTCTCAAATTTTAACACCTTAAACTAATTAAAAAGATGTAAATAAAGTGGTAGAGAAAGTGGGGCACATCGAATTCAGATTTGAGGCCAGATTTGCCCAGAAACGAGCTGATCCACTCTCAGATATGTGACAGAGCCAGCATGATCCAAAGCATTAAAGTACAATTTTTAATGACACGTTAACAGATCATAAATAAATAAAAGAAGAAAAACAGTAAAAAGAATCAGAAAGAGAAAGGAAGAAATAATATCAAACCGAGCCAGATGGCCCGGGATTCCCGAACCTTCAAAGGCTCGCCCGTATCAGAACCAATTATCTTTGCCTCTCTGATTCGGATGTTGACCAGCAGATCTTTGGTGTAAAGGGTTAGATCCAGAGTTGTTGTGCCCTAATTCTAAGTTTGATCTAGGGTTTTTGTGGGGGTTAAGACTTAAGGAGGCTAGGGTTTCTATCTTTTATAGGGTTTTTAATCTAGAGATTTTTCTAAAGCTGTCGGTCTTTCTGAGATTTTTTGAGATTTTTTTCTCGGGGTCTAGAGGAGAATTTCCTTAGTTTTCTAATGGTTTTATGATCTCCAGAGGTTGAATATGAATTTTGAGATTTTTTCTAATTTTTTGGGATTTTTTAGAAATTTTTCTAAATTTTTAAGAATTTTCTGAAGGTTTTTCTTATTTTGGTATTTTGGGTAATTTTCGTAATTCCTAGAATTTCTAAGTTTTTTTTTTTTTTTTTGGTCTCTTTTTCTCTCTCCTTTTGGGTTAGGGAGAGGGGGGATTTATAAGATTCAATTGATAATTTTTTCTAAATTATTTTGGAGTTTTTTCGAAATTTTTTGGATTTATCTTTGAAGTTTTAACCTTATCTAATTAAAAAAAAAGAGTTTACTGCATCATCAGATGTATTGATTGCATCATCAGCCAGCATTTGGGCATGTCAGGCCCATTACCGCCCAGCCCGCGGCCCGACAGTTGGGTCTCACAGGGACTAAATTATTATTTGTTATATCGTTTTATCCTTAGGTCTGATTCAAACGATTCTTGGACCATTAGAAAGCTCTTGGGCTCTACTTCAAATTGGGATAGGATTTGGGTAGTTTTGGTTTAACTAAATTTGGTCCACTAGGATAATGTGGTCCTAATGGTTTAGAAAACCATAAAATTTGCCAGATTTAAAATGGGGTGTCTACATCGAGTAAAATAAAATTGAAAAAAAATAAACGAAAAACACAAAAGAGAAAATGGCTAGGCCGGACTAATGAGGCTAGCCCTATCATGGACCTAGCATAGGCTGCCCTGGTCCTACCCTCTGGCCATGATGGTTTGGCCCTGGCCTTGACTCAGTCCTCAGGCCATGTGGCCCAGGCCCTCGTTTCTACGTCCGTGCCACCAAAGTCATTGCCACCGCTAGAGTCTAATTTTGCTCATCCAAGAATTAAAGAATAGTTTTCGTGTACGAAAATAAGATGGAGACAAGTTTTGGAAGATTGCAATGTTGGAGATCTCATTTTGTCAAGGAATATTCACGATCATGTGTTGCATGATGCTTCAACTTATGAAAATTCATCCAAATTTTAGTATTTTATTTTTATTTTTAGAGTATAATTTTGCTCATCCAAGAATTAAAGAATAGTTTTCGTGTACTAAAATAAGATGGAGACGAGTTTTGGAACATGCAATGTTGGAGATCTCATTTTGTCAAGGAATATTCACGATCATGTGTTGCAAACATGAAGATTTAAATTAATGGGTGTGGTTTGTATAGAGCTGTCTATCTATCTCTCTCTTACGTCTCTCTCTTATATGTCTCTATCGCTCTCTCATATGTTTTCACGATTGAGCACAAATTTAGTATGTTTATACTTTTCACCACCACAGACGTATAAGAAAAGTTAAAAACAATTAAAATAATAAATAACCAAAATATAGGGGTATTTTAGTAATTTTATCTATTTTAAATTATTTTTAAAATACTTTTTATGAGTGTAATGAGAGAAGTAGGGACATACCAAATTTAAGTCCAATCCAATATATAGATAAAATATAAAATTTAGATACACTTTATGCTCTCAAAAAGTGAGATTTGACTGTAAAATATGAAATTTATGGAACTATTTGAAATCTCAAAACTAAAACATGATTTTTCTGTAAATTTCTCTATTTTTGAACTGATTTATTCTATTATAAATACTTATATTTTTCCAAAATTACTAGAGAATGTCATATATATAACATCTAATTCATGATAAAGTTTTAAATTAAATTAAAAATTTTAAAAAATAATTAATGTCAATATACCATAAGAGATTGAAATGATATGAAAGATATAAGATGAAGTCATACTTTAAGTCTTATTTTCATGTTTTAATTATAAATATTTGTTACAAAATTGACTAATTTAATTAGGAAAAAGTTTATATGGAGCCACTCTAAATAATCAAATTAGAGCTCACCTCAAAATTTTCACTAGAAGATGTTGTTTTGATGCCCAAATATCCTCAAATTGATCATCTCGACATCAAGATGAATGGACATAAGAAAAAAATGGATTTCAAGTTTTGGAAATAGTGCATCTTATAAAGCATTTTTTAACCATTAATTTTCAAGTTTTGATAGAATTACTCATCTACACTTTTTTTTTAATCTTTAAATTTTATAATTAGAGATTAAAATATATTTTAAGGTTATCACTAAAATTTCCGGTATTGAAACCACATTTCTCAATACTATTTAAATGTGCGCTCTATTCTGATTGTTTAGAGCCTCAGCTCTATACAAACCACACCCATTAATTTAAATCTTCAAAAAAAGTGTAGACGAGCAGATCTATCAAAACTTGAAAATTTTGAAAATTGACAATCCAAAAATGTGTTACAAGATGTATTATTTCCAAAACTTGAAATCCATTTTTTTCTCATGTTCATGCATCTTTATTTTCTCATGTCCATATATCTTTATGTCGAGATGATCAATTTGAAGATATTTGGGTATCAAAACAACCTCTTCTAGTGAAATGTTTTAGGCAGGCTCTAATTTGACTGTTTAGAGCCTCAACTCTATATAAACTTTCCTTTTAATAGAACAGAATGACGGACCAGGTTTCGTATAGCCGATTCCAATTAGTTGGGAAAGGGTTCTGATGATGATGAAGCTTGATCATCTATAACTTCATATACGTAATAAGGTCATTATGAAGTAATATGAACTTTATAGATTTTTGAGGTCATATCAACTTCTCCTTTTCTTAGACCTATTAAAAAGAAAGAAGGAAAAAATTTATATAAAGGTGAGGCCCTACACAATCAAATTAAGGCATATCTCAAAAATTCTCTAGAAGAGATTGTTTTGATGCTAAAAAATTCTCAAATCACCCATCTCAAACCCAAGATGTATTAACATGAAAAAAATGGATTTTACGTACGGGAAATAGTGCATCTTGTATTGCAACATCTTGTAATTGATTTTTTAGACCATCAAATTTCAAGATTTTGAAGTTTTCATAGATTTGCTCAATCTACACTATTCTTAAAGTTTTACTATATAATTAAAGATGAAAACAAACTCACAAGACATAACAAAGTTTTTCAATACTAAAGCAAAATCTTTCAACACTATTTGAAGGTGCACCTTACTTTAATTGTTTAGGGCCTCAGTCTTGTACAAACTATACCCAGAAGAGAATTAGTGACTACATTGGTGGAGTTGAAATGGTAAATAAACCTAGACTAAAACGACCATTGACCCTTAATGCCCCTGGGGAAAGAAATATCACTGGGACTAAATAAACAACAACAGCACAGTGGAATACCAACAACAAGAATACTAATAACATCGCTTATTACCACCTTTTATATGCAAACCTTTATTGAAGGGAAAAATTTTGCAGGCCAGGGGTTTTACAAATTTTCACTTTAAATCTCGGCAGTCTTCGTGCTGGACAATATTTAAATTGCTAATCTCAAGCTGGACAAATAAGTACTTCAAAAAGAGAGAAAAAAAAAGTTATTTTTAAGTCTTAGAAAATGGTGTATCTTGTAACACATTATCTGGACATGTATTTCAAGAGTTCACATATCCACTAAATTTGTGCCAGCTTTGGGCCTCAAATTTTATAATCGAATAAAGAGATTTTCAAGTCATTATAAGAGTTTCTGGCACATTTTTCAACTCGGTTTCGAGGTTCTCCTTTGCCAAATATGGTAAAGTTGCAGCCCACCAAAACCACTCCCTTTATTTAATAGGGTACGATTAGCATAAGGCCTAGGCTTTTGTAGAATTTACAATAAAAGAAATAGTGTTGGGAGAGAGAGAATGATCAATAAGACATATACGTGGTTCGACAATGGTGCTTACGTCCACGGAGGGTAAACCATTATCTCATTCATAGGGATTACTCTAGTTTATCATAAATTTATAGAGTTACAACTCTTACTTTTTAGAAAACAATAGTAATCCCACCAAATAAAAGAAAATAAGAAACTCAATATTTGGCTGCTACGACATCAACACTCCCCCCTCAAGTTGGTGCATAGATATCAATGCAGCCTAACTTGGAGAGTATCTGATGGAAATTTGTTTTTGTAATAACTTTGATAAACATGTCTACAAGTTGGTCTTCACTTCGAACATAAGGAGTGCTAATAATTTTTTACTGAACCTTTTTTCTTCTATGTGCTTGGTTTTTTCATGAAAAACGAGATTGGAGGATATATGCATAGCTGCTTGATTATCACAGAACATATCTATTAGATTGACCATTGGGAACTCCATATCTCGAAATAGGTATTTCAGCCACATTAATTCACTTGTAGTTGAAGTCATAGCTCTATATTCAACCTCTACACTAGATCAAGCAACTACATTTTGCTTTTTGATATTCCAAGTAACTAAGTTTCCTTCGACCAATGTACAATAGTCAGCAGTGGACCTCTAGTCAATTGGACTACATGCACAATCAGCATTAAAATAACCAAAAATATTGGTGTGACCATTCGGTTTCATCCAAATACCTCTGTCGGGTGACGATTTAAGATGTATGATAATCTTATCCACGATCTACATATGACATGATCTAGAAGCATACATAAATTGGCTCGCTAGACTAACTGCATATATTATATCTGGTCGTGTCATAGTCAAATAAATCAATATTCCCACAAGTCTCTAAAAGCGGTCCATATCTTCAAGAGGTTTTCCATTTGTTGAATTAAGCTTGCAATTAATATCAATAGGAGTGTCAATGGGTTTGACTCCCAGTTTCCCAGTTTTTTTAAACATATCTAATACATATTTCCTTTGAGGAATCAAGAGTCCCTTTTTTTAATATGCTACTTCAATACCGAGAAAATACTTTAGGTGAACAATGTCCTTGATGTCGAATTTCTTGTGAAGATAATTTTTAAGCTTCATGATTCATTCTTTATCATGTAACGATAATATCATCAATATAAATGAGTACAACTATTGTACTTGAAGCTCCCATTTTTATGAACATTGAAAAATCGGCTGAATTTCTAAAAGCCTGACACTCATCAATGTTGACCTGAGTTTGGCATACCATGCGCGAGGTGATTGTTTATATCTATACAAAGCCTTTTTTAATTTACATACAAGACCTTTTTCCTTTTCTTTAGAATGACCCGAAGGTAGACTCATATAAACTTCTTCTTCAAGTTCACCATGTAAGAAGGCATTTTTAGCGTCCATCTGATACAAAAACCAACTACAATTAACTACGATAGATAAAAAAACACGAATATTATTCATCTTGGCAACTGGTGCAAAAGTCTCATTATAGTTGACTCCATAAATTTAGGTAAATCTTTTAGCCACCAACATGACATTATTTCTTTCAATAGACCCATCACTATTGTATTTGATTTTATAAACCAATATACATCCAATTAATTTGTTTCCTCTAGGTAGTTTGACAATATTCCAAGTATGTTTCTTATCAAGCGCTTGAAGTTCCTCTTTCAAGGCCTTCATCCACACAGGTTGAGAAATAGCATTTTGAAAATTGGTTGGCCTATAATTATTAGAAATAGAGCTAAAAAAAATAAAATAGTCAAGAGAGATATTTTCATAGGAAATATGATTTTGAACAGGATTAGAAACAACATGGTAAGTATAAAAATATTAAAGTCGAGAGGGATGTTAAGAGATACGAGAAGACCTCAGCAAGGGCGGATCAGGAGGGGCAATGGCAACCACATAGTCTTCTTCTTCTAAACTAGTTTGGTGAGTTTCAGAAGTATTTTCGGCTTCGTCTTAATCACATTGACTTGTTCAGGGTGTGTTGGACACATCACTGGTACTGATATTAGGCACAGGCAAATGACCTCTTGAACACTCCCCCTGAGTCTTATTTTCCAAACAACTCTCCAATGTGTTATGGAAATATGATTATTTTTCAATAAATTGAACATCTCTGGAAATATGCATTTTTCTAGTTGTGGGACCATAATATTTATATCCATTTTGAGTAGAGGAGTATCCAAGAAGGATACATATATTGGAACGTTTATAAAGTTTATCCCGGTTGTGCCCTACAACATGAACATAAGACACGCATTCAAATACTTGCAAACGGGACAAATAAAATTTTTTGTTTTTCAAAATTTCAAGAGGGGATTTATCCTTAAGAATTTTATTTGAAAATCTGTTAATCAAATAGCAAGCAGTTAAAATAACTTCAGACCAATAAATTTTTGGAACATGTATCTGAAATATCAAAAACCTTGTAGCTTCCAAAAGGTGTATATTTTTTCTTTCAGTAACTCTATTCTGCTGAGGTGTTCCAACACACGATGTTTGGTGTATAATACCAAGATTCAATAAATTTTCAGAAAAAACTTTGTTTACATACTCTGTGCCATTATTCGTTTGCAAAATTCTAATATTGCTATTATATTTAGTGGAAATCAGTTTGGCGAACTCTTTAAACACAGAAAAAACTCTGTTTTTTATTTCAATAAATATACTCAAATAGCCGAGAGCAATCACCAATAAAAGTAACAAAATATTTAAAGCCAGCATAAGAATCAACTGAGGCTGGTTCCCACACATCAAAATGTATCAAATAAATGGTTCTTTTGAAACATACATAGAAGACTGAAAAGGAAGTCTTGTCTGCTTTGAAATTTTGCAAACTTCACAAGAATGAGAATTTAAAGATAGAGATGGCACGATTTACAAAACTTTGTCTAAAGGGTGTGTAAATATCCAATGCGACAGATGTTAATATCAGAATTATCTTGACTGACAACCAAGGCCTTATTATCTTGATTGAATAAATATAACCATTGAGACAGCCTTCTTTCACCAATCTTCCTCCCCATGGCCCGGTCTTGGAAAGTCACAAAGTTAAGGGAAAAAATAACATTGCAATTCATGCTATGAATAATTTTATTAACTGACATCAAGGTAGAGGAAAATGATGGCATAAAAAGAAATTCAGAGTTTTGGGACTTGGAGAAGAAATTGGTCTTACCAACACTATGGAAATGAATCAACCATTTGCAATGGATACATGGTTCATTTTTTTATCGTTTTTGAGGTTAGATAGACAATGCAAGTTATCAATCATATGATATGTGGCCCCTGAATCTATTATCTAAGGAAAAATGTCATGGGAAGACATGAGAGTATATGAGTTACCTGTGTTTGAGAATATAGAAGAAGGATCATGTGTGGCGGAAGAACCATTGTTATTATTTGGTTGATTGCTGATAACGATCACAGTTGCAATGATGAGTTTGAGTGGTTGCAGTTTGAATGGTAGATCTGTCTGCTATCCTATTACTAATATTTTGAAGTACTTTTGTTACATTTTTCTCATTATTAGCAACCAAAAAAGATATCTCGACACTATCTTCAGAGGTTCTGAAATTAAGATTCATGATATTCTTCCTAGCTATGTGTATAAGTTTAAATTTTCGAAAAAGAGAACGAGAAACAGCTTTCGATCAAGCAAAATAATTAAACCCATTCAAATGAACAATAATATGTTTCGTACTAGAGTTATTTTCTAAATCTGCCATTATAAGAGATAACAAGAACAATAAAACTGACCTAATCAGTAGCAATGGTGGCAAGAAGTGTGAAAAGAAACTCTCTAAGGTAATTATCCCCGATACTGGAGGAAAGGTGCCAACGATACTACTGAAGCAGAGGGCCAGAAAATAAATGAGAACAAGCTTTCTTTCAAAAAGAAAGGATGGACATCTTATGGGATAACCAAGTATATAATTTGCATGCAACAGCTACACCAAGATGGCCACTATTGTCAAACCTCTAGCTATAAAAACCGTTGAAAATGTGAGACAATAGTAGGCGCACATCAAGGCGAGATTCAACCTCAACTATGCATCACCGGCTTCAAGAGGCTATTACTCCAATGCATCACCGACTTCAAGAGGCTATAAGTCCAACATAAGAAAAGCCATGGTTGTAATGGGAACTTGATGAGAAAAAAAGGTAACAAATCCTTTCAAGTGTAAAAGATGATGATTCTCCTCGTGCTTTCCACAGCCGTGACTATTACAACTGAAGGAGCGCCATGCTTGCTAAGGAAACAAACCTTTAGGTGTTAAAACTTGAATGGCATGGAGCATGCAAGGACTGTAAAATAGCCAGGAACTTGCAAAATAAAGGTTTGCTAAAGAGCTTGCAAAGTCAAGATCTTGCAAACAGTACAAAACTCGAGAGAACATGGAGTTTGCAAAGTCGCGGTCCTTCCAAGCAATACGACAAACAAGAGAGACGAAGAATGGCTTCAACTTGTTAACATGGACGAACACATGGATCAACAAGAGAGATGAGGCAACTATTAATGAACGATGGATCGCTACTGATAGATCAACATGATCTAATACCATGTAAAATTTACAATAAAAGAAATAGTGATGAAAGAGAGAGAAAGATCAACAAAACATATACATAGTTCGACAATGGGGCCTATATCTACGGAGGGTAAACCATATCTCATTCATAAGGATTACTCTGATTTACCAGATATTTATAGAGTTTCAACTCTTATCTTTTAGTAAACAAATCTCATTACAAGAGTAATCCTGAAAATAAACTCAATATTTGGCTACTATTAACTATCAACAACTTTACATTGAGATCTAGTTATATTTTCACATGAATCTGCCAATTTATGGTAAAATATTTTATCATGTATTTGTCGCAGACAAAACTTACGTACCTGCCAAACATACCCTTATATGATTCAATTTCCTTGCGAGAGCTATTATGCTTCGCATGTGTTCCGTACTGGTCCAGTCAAAGGATTCTTTAAGCCTTAGAAAATGGTGTATCTTGTAGCATATTCTCTAGACATATATTTTCAAGAGTTCACATATCCGCGAAATTTGTGCCAACTTGGGGCCTCAAAATAATTTCATAATCAGAAGAAATAGATTTTCAAGTCATTACAGCAAAAACCACTCTCTTTATTTTATAGGTGTGATGGTAAGATATTTTATCGTGTATTTGTTGCCTACCAAACTTGAATGTACTCTTATATAATTCAATTGGGGCCTCAAAATAATTTCATAATAAGAAGAAATAGATTTTCAAGTCATTACAGCAAAAACCACTCTCTTTATTTTATAGGTGTGATGGTAAGATATTTTATCGTGTATTTGTTGCGTACCAAACTTGAATGTACTCTTATATAATTCAATCTTGTGAGAGCTACCATGCTTCGCACGTGTTATATACTGGTCAAGTGGATTTTTTAAGCTTTAAAAAATAGTGTATCGTGTAACACATTATCTGGACGTAATTTCAAGAGTTGACATATCAGCTCAATTTGTGTCAGCTTGAGGCCTCAAATTCCATAAACGAAAGAATGTCATTACAAGAGTTTCTGGCACATTTTCCAGCTCGATTTCGAGGTTGTCCTTTGCGCATTGTGGTAAAGTTTTCGCCCAAAACCGCTCCCTTTATTTAATAGGTGTGATTAGCATGAGGCCAACACTTTACATTGAGATCCGGTTATATTTTCACATGAATCAGCCTATTCATGGTAAAATATTTTACCATTGACTCAAATGTATTTGTCGCGTAGCAAACAAACATACCAACGAAACGTAACTTTATAATTCAATTTCCTTGTGAGAGTTACCATTCTTCGCACGTGTTTTACCGGTCAAGTCAAATGAAAGGAACCTTTGACGCCCGATTCTCACTTGCGACCTTTATCACGAATTCATTGTTATTGACTAACGTCACTGTCTTTACCGGGTTACTAATATTCATTGACTAATTATTTATTTTTTTGCGATAAAAGGACATTGAATAATCTTCTCCTTTGAGTTGACACAAGTCGTTTGTTTATTTATTTTCTATTGATGACACCGAATCCAATGGCAAAAGCTTAAGTAGTTTTACACTATCTGTTGTATTCTTAATGATAGTTAGTGTGAACGATAATCTTGGTTAGTGTGAATGAAGGAAAATGTAACATACAAATTAGGGTGAGGTCTATAAAATATGTCTATCTTAATACTTTACATGTAAGACATACTTTTAAATTTATTAGAAGATGTAATTTTAGTGTCAAACGGCTTGAAAATACACGCTCAATAAATTTAAAATTTTAAAAAAGTTTTGTCTAGAGTTAACAATCCTTCAAAATACAAAGGTTCAAATTAAAAAGAGTTGTGATGGATGTATTTATCAAAACAATCATTATTTTTTCATTAAAAAAGTATTTTTCATTCAAAAATTATTTAAATAGGTAACTTTACCATTAAGCAATGACAAATTTGAAATTTTCACAAAAATATAATGGTATTTTAGAAGTTAGTGTTCTGGAACTTTATTTGTAGAGCGTCATTGTCCTTTAGTTAAAATTTCAATTTTACCTCTTATGAAGATGACAAAAATACCCTTTGTCATGTATTAATATTTACAAAAGTAACTTTTTTTAATAAATAAACAACAAAATTAATAAATCCATCATTCATAACTCTCTCTATTTTGAACCTTTGTAATTTGAAAGATTGTGAAGTTTAGAAAATCCCTTTAAAAATGGTGCAGATTGAACATATCTATAAATATTTGATTAAACAGTCTAAATAACATGTTACAAAATGCACAATTCTTAAGACTTGAAATTCTCTTTTCTTGATATCAACCCGAGATGATCAAGTGGAAGGTTTTCCAATTTCATAATGCAATGCTATTGGATTTTTGAGATGCGCCTTACTTCTATAATGTAAGGTCACAACCTTATATAAACTTTTCCTATATATTATTCACCATGTTATTGATCTCTCTAAAAAGCCACCAATTTGTCCCCCTTTTGTTAAACTCGTTGGAAAGGTTCTCTTTATGTGTTTTTTAGTTGTGCAAGTGGCTATATCATTGTGTTTGGAAGGTTCACTGAGTGGATCGCTTCTTTTGTGATTCATCTCCTCGTAATGCACAGGAAATTTTATACAATGGGATTCAAAAATGGCTAGGTACAAAGAATTTGTTGACCATCTATTGTTCTCCATATTTATGATATACATAATGTATTGGAAACCTGAAAGAGTATTCAATGTATTATCATGTTGCATATGGTTTATTTGCACTTTTTATTCCACCCCCCCCCGCCCCCCCCCCCCTAATAAGTTTTTTTGGACTGATCATTTAAGCTCTTTGCAGATCATCTGATATTGTCTGTTTTTCAGTGCTGCATAAATCCAGTAATTTATGATGGGTTTTAGATAATCCAGTAATTTAGGATGGATTTTAGATTATAAATCGATAGAGAAAATCACGATGGACTCCACACGATAAACTTTTCTTTTCTAAAAATGTGGATAAATTTGAGGACAAAATAATTTTTAAAACATATTAAAAAGAGAAATAGAAAAGGTGAAAGATCTATTGCATTGGTCCGAAAAGCTTAAAGCCTATACAAACTACTACGTTTCTTACAATTTTCCAATGGCTTGTAATGCTTTTCTAAATTTATAACTCAAACTTCTCTCCCACGTTTAGAAAAATGGTGATCCGGATCGGAATTGGCAAATCGAGATTGGGAACCAGCTGAACTAGTCAGATTCCTGTAAAATATCAGGAATCGGCTGGTTCCCACCAGGAACCAGCTGGTTCTCTAACAAAAGTAATCCCCCTTTTCGCTTTTTCAATTTCCTTGTTCACAAATTCTTTTATTTTTTTATTGGCCGGTTCGATTGGACGAGTCGTTGGTTTGAATCCACCAATCCAATTTCTTAAACCTTGCTTTTCTTTGGAAATACTTTCATTTTGAAAACTTCCAAAATAAAAAGGGGATATAATAGAAACAAAATTCAAACAAGATAGGAAAGTGACTTACTATTCCTTTTGAGAAAAGAATGTAACAAGATAGGAAATGAGATATTGCATGTAACAAGATAAGAGTATATATTACATTATTGTATTACCTTTATCTATACAATGAAAGAACCACCACAAGAATGGTGTGGGGCAGAATTATTTTCTCAAAGAGTTCCTCTCTCTCTCTAAAATTTCTTCATGGTATCAGAGCCAAACATCAATCCCAATCTCAATTTTTCTCTCTCTATGGCCGGATTTTCTTTTTGCATCTTATTTGCATGCATCGTTTTTGCACCCATCTTGCACTTATCGTTTTGCATAAAAATATTGTAGAATTGGGTTTTACAATGATGTTTCATGCAAGAATTCCTAAACGATTTTAGGTTGAAGCTTTCCTTACTTTGTAATAAACATGATTTTCTCGGGTAATTTATAAATTGATTCACCATATTCTTTATTGTTTGGCTGCCAATCGGATTATTCTTCACTCCAAGTTTTTGGTCGGTATTTTTCGTACCTTTAAGACTATGCTGTAGATAAATTTGGTCCTCGAACTCTTTTATGTGCATTTTTGGGGTACAGTATCCAGCATAAGGGTTACAGATGTCTGCATCTTCCCACAATGCGAGTCTATATCTCTAGACATGTTGTATTTGATGAAAATATATATCCTTATTCTAACCCCAATTCTTTGTTTGATAATGCTCAGATTCAGGATGAGTTGTTTACTTATGCAGAATGGTCAGAGTGTTATGAACCTGACGCACAAACTCCTTCCTCTTCTGATTCATCACCTTCACATAAACTGCTCATATGGGATTCTCGTGATGTATTTGATTCCCCAGGTCTTGCTTTACCCATCACCAAGATAGCTCTCCAACTTCTCTTATAGAAGAATATGTCACCATTGTATTACCAATCCAAGATATCTAGGATGGTGCAACACATAATCATGGTGTTTAAAATGTTGTCATTCAAGAAACCAATTAATCTAATTTTTTACCTGACTCTGGGTATTCTTGTCATCACATGGTCACAAGATCTCAAGATGGTACTCGAAGACCTTGGATTCTCCTATTCATGGCAGTTGTTTCAAGTGCTCCTACTTTTGAAGAATCCCTTCTGAACCTAAATCTATTAAGTTTGCCTTGGGTCATTCGGGTTGGCATCGTGCAATGAAAGAGGAAATTAAAACCTTACATGTTAACTCAACTTGGGAGCTAGTTCCATATCTTCTAGGTATGAATATTGTTGGTTGTCGTTGGGTTTATAAGACTAAATTAAAGTCTGATGGTAGTCTAGAGAGACTTAAAGCTAGATTAATTGCTAAAGGATACAATCCGGTTACTATATTTGATTTATCTGAAACGTTCAGTTCTCTTATTAAGCCTGCTAGTATTCGCATTATGTTCACCATAGCTACTATGCACCATTGTCCTATCAAAGAGCTTGATGTGAAAAATTATTTCCTTCATAGCTTTCTTAAGGAACCTGTACTAATGGAACAACCTCGTGAATTTATGAGCTCAAAATATCCTAATCGTGTCTGCAAATTAAAAAGGGTTTTATATGATCTCAAATAAGCACAACGGGTCTGATTTGATCGATTTAGTGCCTATTTATTATCATTGGGGTTTTAGTGTAGCATAGCTGATTTATCTCTATTTGTTTCTCGCACTGCTCAATACATTATTATCCTTCTCCTTTATGTTGATGATATTATTGTTACTGGGGATAATTCAAATATTATATAATGGTTTATTTCCCAACTTAGAAGGGAATTTGTAATGAAAGATCTTAGATCTCTTCACAAGTTTCTTGGCATAAAGGTACCTTATTTTTCAGGTGGAATTTTTCTATCGCAAAGCCAATATGATCGGGATCTTCTAGATTGTGCTCAAATGTTATGTGCCAAACTTATTTCCACACCAATGGCAATGAAGAATAATATTCATGAGAATTTTAATTCGTTTCTTGATCCATCCATTTATCAGAGCATTGTTGGTACACTCCAATATATTATCGTAACACGGCCTAACCTTTCTCATAGTGTTAATACAATGTGTCAATTATGCATGTCCCTACACTTACAAATTTCAGGCTGTGAAGCGGATTCTTCATTATCTCAGTGGTATACAGTCCTGTGGTATAAGAATCCCATACGATAGTTCCCTTGAGTTATATGTTTTTTCTGATGCAGACTGGTCTGGATGTTCAAATACTCGCCGTTCAACCACTGGTTTCTACACTTATATTGGTTCCAACTGCATATCTTGGAGTATTAAGAAAGAATCCAACGTGGCTCGTTCAAGTGCTGAAGCAGAATACCGATATATGGCATCCACGGTTGCAGAATTGACATGGTTTTCTTTTATTTTCGGGATATTGGGGTGCCTCTTCCTCAGCCACCAACACTATTTTTTGACATTATTAGTGCTACAGTTAATCATGTTTTTCATGCTCGAAAAAAGCACATTGAGTTAAACTATTATTTTGTACGTAAAAAGGTTGCTCTTAGATTACTTATGACTCGATTTGTTTCCTCTCACAATCAAGTAACGGATATCTTCACCAAGCATTTGCCATGAGATGTTTTTTGGAGATCTTTGCTTCAAACTCATGCTTCAAATGCCTCCTCAGCAGAGTTTGTGGGGGAGTAATAGAAACAAAATTCAAACATTATAGAAAAGTGACGTACTGTTTCCTTTTGAGAAGAGAATGTAACAAGATAGGAAAATGGATATTACATGAAACAAGATAGAAAAGTGTATATTACACAATTGTATTACATTTATACATACAATGAAAGAACCACTACAAGATTGGTGTGGGGCACAATTATTTTCTCAAAGAGTTCCTCTCTCTTTAAAACTTCTTCAGGATATTGGATCATAAAAGAATATATTTGTCTTAAATAACTTGATAATTTTTTATAAAAAAATATATATAGTAAGACCTTAAACTCTTGTGCAAGGAGGTCGTCACTCTTCGCAGTGGATGTGATATTGGGCGGCACTAACTGTAATCTTTGGAGCCATAACGTGACAATATATTACAAGGAAATATGATATTTAAGATGTTTGGATACACTTTAATAATAAGAAAATGGAAAAACGTTACGCGAGATTTCCTTAAAAATTAAGAAATCCATTACGCACGATGAGGGGTGAAAAATCTATTACGAGGTTGACAGGTAATCTTTGTAAATATTTCGAGTGCGTATCTCTTCCCTATCTCGCTTAAAAAAACATTTCTCTCTCTCAAGTATACGCTGTATTGTATAATTATTAAGGTAAGTAGAAAATGAAAGTAGGGGATATGAGAAGGGGAATCTAAATTGATTTGAACAAGTGTAGGAGAATAATTTTCTACTGCAATCATAATAAAAAATTTCTACATCCCTCTATCCCGAATTTGGGTTGTAGCCCTCATCTCACTCTCATATAAAAACAAAAAAAAATTAATAATTGGTAAGTGAAAGTTAGGAGAAATCTAAATTGATTTGAATAGTTGTAGAAATTGATGAGGGACAATTTTCTATTGTAATCATCATAAAAAAAAATTATATATACCTCTATCTCCAATTTGGGTGGTAGCCCGACATAAGCTCTAGTGTAAAAACAAAAATAATAAAAATAATAATTAGCAATCGATGAAAAATTACACAGCATAATCATAATAAAAAATTTCACACAACATAATCCTCATAAGAGATTAGTAAAAGCTCAATTGAAATAAGATACCTCTTTAGTCTCCTCCAATGATTCAAGATTTTCTATTGCAATTACCAAACCTTCTAGTTTACTAATCAAACTTCTTCCCATTTTTTAATTTGTACCATAAATATTTTGATTTTGGGATCATAAATTTATTTCTTATTTCTATATAGAGAGACATTTGAAAGACTTCTATAAAAAATAAATAAATAAAAAAGCTTATCACAATAAAATCATGTTATTCCAATGACTTATCATGTTGAAACCAAAGTCTAATCATGTTGGCCAAACATAGCCATATTTTTTATATTTGAATGGTAATGGATTTCTCATATTTCTTCCGACATAGCCAAACAGTAGCAATGTATTTCCCAAGTTGCATCTAAATACTACCCAAACAATGACAATCCAATTGCAGGTAATATATTACGCAGTAATGTATTACGCCTGTAATATATTTCCAGGTATCCAAACGACCCCTTTGTGTCAAAGTCTTAAAAAAAGCCTTGAATTTCGTGACATCCTAATCAGTCAAGTTTCACATCTAACGACTATCAACAATCTTACAATATATGCAGTTCAAATATCAAGATTGATGTTGAGTCATCTCTATCATCAAGAATGATTTAGGGAAAATTACTATGCATAGGACCCCCACTCAGTGTTCGCAATATTGAACCGGAAAGGTTAACCAAACATGGGGCTGGAAACGGCTATACCGGCCCCATCGGTAAACCAACCGATTCAACCGTTCTAACCGTGCAACTCCCAAGCGGCCAAAAAATTGTTGAAAAAAATAAAAAAAGATGAAAAAAAAAAAAATCTACTAAAATATGAAAAACATATAAATAATGATTGAAACAAAACACATTCAAATAAAGTTGAAAATTAATGAAAAAATAGATTTTAAAAGTGAGTATTAATGACAAAAATAATTTTTAATATTTACCATAATGTAAAAATATTTTAAAAAAAAGGTATTACAAATCAAATTCCTTATTTTAGGGATTTTATATATATATATTTTGAATTTTTATTGTTAATAGACCGGCCGATCACCAAATCCCGAAAACCGAAACAAGGGGCAGTTCCGATCTAACCAGGTGGTTACCGATTAGATCGCCCAGATTTTTCAACAATGCCCCCACTAGTTTCATTCTAATAGTTTTCTTTTCGCTTCGAGTCATTTTGGATGAAAATACTCTCCATAATCAAATCCTTGAAAATTACTTTAAAGTTTTTTTTTTTTTTTCCAATGCATATACTCCTAAGTGTCACACGGACACTGATTCATGAAACATAAAATGAAAAAAAAAAAAGAGAAAGAATTTAAATTAATTTTCGCACATTTGATTAAGAGATATTTTTGTCAAAAATAGCCCAAAAATTTCGCCAAGGAGTCGATACAAAATAAAACATTAACAAATTATTAGAGATAATAACAAAATTAGTTAAGAGCCTATGTATAGAAACTTGAGAAAATTGTCAAATACACCGTAGCTATCAACAATTTAACATTTTACCTACATGTTTTCATTTAATGAATTTGCCCATCAAAATATACATGATTTTTGGGTAGGAACAGTAAAAAAAAAGGTATAAAATGTTAGATAATTTAAAAAGTAAGATATATTTTGATATATTTTTTAAAAATATACCAGAGCTGAACGGCCAAATTTCTTAATGTTTGGGTTGGAAGATTTTACCAACACGTAGATTCGTGATGTGATGGGCCAAATCTCATAGTACGTACTTGGCATTGAAACGAGAGCGTCATGGCCTCACGTGGTGCACGTTGTATCATTCGTTTTTTTCAAGATTAATTGTGTTATATCAAAAATTAAAATATTTTTGTTATTTAGAAAATAATTATTTAATAGTCTTAAAATAGAAAAAAAATATATCAATAGACTATTTATTTTTAGTACAAAATCGTCGTAATTACTCTTAACCATTGAAAGTGAAATTTGGGGGTTTCATTCATTCCATTGATCATGCTCAAAGTTCAAAAAAAGTTTTTAAACTTTATAACATATCCAAACCATTAAATTTAATATTAGTTATAAATAATTGTAACTTCATTGAACTGAAAGATAAATGGTCTCATTATATACAATCTCTAATTTTTTGCCCTCTAAAAAAATTTTAAGTCTTTTAAACATATTGAATATAAAAAATTAAACAAATAAAAATATTTTAATAATTTGACCTACCTAAATAGCCCCAATCCAAATGACTAATATACCCTTGTTTGTGAGCCAAATTATCGAAATACCTCAAAGAAGTGACATTAATTGAAATGAAAATTCAAAATAAAACTTATAATATTAATTGAAATCTTTTTTTCACCCTTTAAAGATACTTTACCATGACGATAAAACATGTCCTCTTCCAATTATATGCAGAGAACACGCGTGACGTTAATGAAAAGATTGCATTTGTCCAATTTCTAATCATGATCCAATTATACATAAAGAACATGCATGAAAACCCATGGAGGGAGTGCATTCTATAAGTAATCAAACTTTTGTCTCCCTTCTCTCACTAGAATAATGAGTCTTTCCTTATAAAATCTAAGCCATATATATATATATATATATATATATAATATGATCATGTGAGTTAGTGAGCGTACAAAAAAAAATAGCCTAATATCTCTTATTGAATATTTGTTGATCTGACGATCACGGATGTATAGAAGTGTTTGAATTTTAATTTTTTTTTTTACAAATACAAATCATTTGAAATTTTAGGCGTGTGTTCTTATCATCAAGACACACCTAATAAAAATATAAAAAAATAATTTTAAAAATTAATATCGATCAAAATACCCCTATAATTTTACGAGGGGTATTTTGGTCAATTTTTTCATTACAATATTTTTTTTGATATTTTTCGACGATTCACCTATTCTTTATGAACATATTTTTAAAATTTCAAGTGCTTTGAATTTATAGAAAAAAATTAAAATTCAAACACGACTCCCAAAATGTTGTAACTTTAGCTACCTTCCAAATTAACGTTCCCTTTTTCGTAACACCGGTTACCTTCTAATTACCAATTAACCTATCAAAAATGGCCCCTTCTGTGTGTGTGTGGCTAGCTCAAAGTCTATGGTGTACGAATAAGTTCTTGGGGAGACAAGAGACAAGGGAGGGGCACGAATAAGTTTGTGGGAGACGAGACATGGGCTATGAAATTCAAACTCAAGACTCCTTCAATCCTGTAACTTTCAAAGGAAAAAACAGGAAAAGAAAAGCAATGCTTGGACTAGACTTATGCATGCGTGATTAACTGAGATGGTTGCTTGGAAACCACTCTGATAATGAAACGAAAGTCCAATTAAAATTTCCCAATTCACGCTCAAGCAACACCTTGGAAATATTCAGATGGAACTGTCTAGTTCTTGGTGAAAAAATTCTATTATTTTCAAAAGTATTGGTCTTCACATTTTCCATGGTTGTTTCTTCAATTGTCTAGGATGAAGCTACAAGGAAGTTGGGTTTTTTTGTCCTCAAGATAGAATATAGAAAAAGGAAGATACGGTTTTCCTTCTAGGAAAATGGGGACTGCTGGTGCTAAAATTTTAGAGAAACTCTTTACAAGCCTAACATAAGTTTTTGGTATTAAAGGTGGTTCTAAGAAATTTTATGGTAAAGTCTAAAAGTTTTGATTTTTTATATATTTTTTATTCCCATGGATGGTCCCGGAGTTTGTATTTAAGGGCGGTTGGAAAGTTAGTTTTTTCAAAATGCCAGAATGGTTGTATTTGTTGTGTTTTGGGAGGTTTGAAAGTAAGACTCCCAAACTGAGGTAAAATAGGAAAAATAATTCAAAATTTTTGGACTTTCATTGTAAAATGTCTAAAAAATGTGGATCATTTTTTAATACTAGATCTTATTTTGGGTTTTTATGTATTTTAAATTTTTAAGAAATAGCAAGAAAATAAAAAAAATTATTATCATGTTTAATGCAAATTGTGGTTCAATTATTTAATTTTGGGTGTGATTTGTATAAGGTTGCAACCTAAACAATCTAATTAAGGTGCACCTCCAAATTTTATCTTAACATGTAATTTTGGAGTAAAAAATTATTAAGATTATCTGAAAATCTATTTTCATATCTAATTATAAGATTTAAAATTTCAAATATGATTAAAATCAAGTAGATCTATAAACATATGAAAATCTTGAAAATTGACAGTCTATATAATGTATTGCAGGATACACTATTTTCGGGACTCAAAATTTTTCTTCTTTTTTTTTTCATATTCTTACATCTCAATGTCATGATGATCAATAAAAGGGTTTTTCAACACTAAAACAATATTTTTCGATGGATTTTTGAAGTGCATCTTTTATTCTACATTTTAAGGTTGCAACCTCATATAAACTTTTTTTTTTTAATTGTGGGAAACAATTTGTCATTGAGTGGAAATCACATAGTTGTCACGGCCCAAGAATTTACAATACTGATATTCTTGAGATGTGACAGTCAAAACATATATACATCTCTTAATAGAATAAATTTACAGTGGCGAATTCTTACAAAGTAACAAAAAAAGTTTAAGCACAACTACAATATCTTCCAGAGTTAATCTTGACGAGCATGCAAAATGAAACCGCAGTTATCCTGAAAAAATATTTACCATAATTTGATGAGTTTGACTACTTGGTAAGTGATCATCATAATCCTAAAAATAATCATGGATGAAAGATATCAATATTTTCAAAAAGGAGATCTATTAACAGAAATGCATCAACAGTTCACTTTCAAAAATGCATAATTAAGTATAATTCGAATAATTGAAATGCGTATAACATTTTAACGGTAGTGCATAATTCAAAAGATTTCACAAAATACCCTACTAGCGTCACAAGTACGTCACCTATATACCCCATCAGCGTCCTGATGGGTCCACTTAATCCCTATCGGCATCCCAGATAGGTCCACTTAATCCCTGCAGGTCCACTTATACTTCACCGGCGTACTGGATGAGTCCACTTAATCCCTACCGGCGTACTGGATATGTCCACTTATACTTCACCGACGAACCGAATGAGTCCACTTGCATACTTAAAGTATTTCTAAATCTCTTTAAACATTCGAAAGCAGCAATATCATGTATTCAACATATCACTAAAATTATTAATATGAATTTCACTGAAACCATTAATAACAGTCAATTTCAATAACATTTCAAAATGACCAATCAACTATTTTGGGCTCAAATTTAAAAAGGTAACAGTTCGTAAAGACATTTTAGCATAATTGTCAATCTAATATGTATAGAAAAACTCTTATGGAATTTCAAGAATACGGAATTATCACAATTTATGGGATGTCAATTCGCAAATAAACATTTCACAGACGATGCTATAATCAATTGCAAAAATATCAGTTTTCAAACAATAAGGCAGTCATTTGCATATAAAATTTACAATGTCTAAATATTCAAAAACAGTAGAAAGAAATCTCACAATTTTACTAAAAACGGAAATATCACATTTATTCTTAATAATTTACAGCATTTAGAATATTTTACAATAGATAAAATATCACAATTTTTATTAAAAAGATTATTCTTTGAGACAATGAGATCGCTTACTTTTGATGACTATGGATCTTCAAAAGTAGTGTACTCCATGGGACACCACAGGATAATCCTACTAAGCTCATTATGGGGTGGTTCGTCCCATTCTCTCTCTCTCTCTTATTTATATTTAGACTCTCCTCTATGCTCAACTTGTGGGTTAACTGAATGCGTAGATAGGAGAAGGAGATATAGAGAGAGATAAAGGGAAAGGCGGTGTATGAAAGGGGAGAGAAGAAAAAGGCATTCGTGACGTGGCCAAAACCAACTTTCCATCTAAAACCTTAAAACAATTGATGGTGGACCTAAGGTCCACCCAAATACAATTGCACCATCCAAAACTTTTGTTATTATTGAAATTTTTTTATAAAAGGCTAATGTTCCTATTATTTGGCATCCTCAAGAAAAAAAATGTGAAGTTACTGGCCAATTAATATTGGGCATAATACTTAAGTTTATACAAGGAAAGAGCATCTCAATATTCACAAATTGATGAAAAAACTGAAAGTTAATAATGTAGTACCCTCATTTCTTATTGGATTCCTAAAAAACAACATTTATAATAAATTTTAATAAATTTTTCAAATTTTTTTGAAGCTTTAATCCGACCAATTCAATTAATTTTTTATTCGGATCGCCGATTCGTCGATCCGAATCGATTTTGGAGGTGCTCGATCTGAATCATCGATCCGCTTTTTAAACCTTTGATCTCAACAATAAGGCCCTGGTGTCCTTATTAAACTTTAAAAAGATGATGATGAATGAAAGACATTTGAAAAGGCTGAGGGAACAGTAAGATGAATGGAATGTAGTGGGGTCGAATATTACTGCCCAACTTTACACCCATAATGATAGAGATGAAGGATCGAAATTTAGTGGGCTACCAGGACCACCTGACTTTTGCATGTACCTTATTTGACTGGAGTGTGAGTGTGAGTGTGAGTGTGAGAGAGAGACCGCGAGATTTTGCTTGAAAGTTTCAAATATAGAAAAGAGAGAAAGCGAGGATTTTCACTTTTAAGAAAAAAAAAAAAGCAAAATCCTCATCTTTTGACGAACCCACAGAGGGTTTGGTACATCCTAATGTGGTCACTACGTTCGAGGAGCAATTATTCTCATGTACCCATTTTGCACAACCCCAAATGTCATTACCAATAATTTTGAGCCACAATTATTTTCATTATTTTATTACTTTTTATAAATTCAGGTAAATATTTATGTAGGCTACTACTAAATCCTAATCTTTTGAACTTATTTTTTTTATACTATCATTTTAGGTGTGACATCAATAGGTGATGTGACGAGAAAAAATAGATTTAATTGGATTGGCTACGTGTTACGCAAACTTATTTTACCACCCGGTGATATGTACGAGTTAGTTCTAGTAGAATGCTAAAAAAAGACATAGGTAAGCCGAAAAAGATATGTTGAAAGTAGTGAAAAACAAATATAAAGATTTATGGCCTCACTGAAAGTATAGCTTTCTATAAAAACAAAATAATATACTATAATTTGTATAATCGACCCTAATTAATTAAAAAAAACTCTAGAATTTGTGTAACCGACTCTAATTAATTAAAAAAAAAACTCTAATAATGATGATAATGACCAATATTTTAGTGTACTTTTCCGCATGAAAATGAAAAAACAAACCTAAGATGGTTATAACTAGTGATAAGCATATACAACATGTCATGCATTCCTCCAAGGAGAGATGGAGAAATTTTTGAGATAAGGAATACATAAAAATGGCTAAAAGCCATCCATAAAAGTAATACCTATTTCTATATTTGTATCCCTTAAAGTAAAGCAAATATGAGTTTTCCACCTGAAAAAATGAGTAAAAAACAGAGAAGAAATATCTCATGTTTATGCCCATACAAATGCTTAATATTTAATGCATGGTTATCAGGATTGGACCGACTAGCAAACCTATAAAGGATATAATCCAGCTGGTTAAATCGGTTGTTTTAGATTTAAAAAAAAGAAAAAATAGTTTAAAAATATGAAATAAATTAAGAGAAGTTTATCAATTTGGTCCTATTAGTCGAACCAAACAAAATAGGACGACCCAACAAGCCAAAATTGGTCATATGCTGTTTTTTATCGATTTTCTACTAAATCAAATTTTATTTTAAACTAGACCAAAGAATGTATCATTCAGCAATCCAATCCGATCTGGATAACCGTGATCGCTTGTTGCATTTGCTAATATTTCATGCATGTGGCTCGGGCACTTGCTCGATAAAGTGTTGTTTGCTCAAAAACATTAAAAACCCATTTGGTTTCCAGGAAATAGCACGAGGAGCATGAGGCCCTTTACTTTTGGGCGGACCTCAACCTGCTCTGAGAAATATAATTTAGCACGAGTTTTTATGACGTGTGGCTCTCTTTGAATCTCCTTGAAATGTTAATTCTACCTATTTTGTTTGAATCGGTATTTTCACAAAAATAAGCTTAAATGTGGAATAGGTCTCTGCAAAAAAATGGGATTCCCACCCTCGGAGTGTTAGTCCCAACACAAAAACAACACCATAAATAATACCCAAAATTAAATAGATATATAAATAATCAATAGATAATTTATTTGGATTTGTCTTTAAATCATACAATAGACTTAAGGTTCCATATTAAATCCTATAGACTGAGTCATCCAATGGCAGGCAACCTTGAGAGATCCCCTTTGATGAATTTCGTTCACTTTGCATGTCTTTTATCATTTTTCATATTTTTCTCTCACATATTTCTATAGGAGTTAATCTCTTTTTATAGAGAACATATGCTATTTGTAACTTTTACATTCAGGGTCTATAGGAGTTGAGATTCAAGTGTAACTCATGTCTTAATTCCCTTCAGTGCAGCAAATTAGAATTAACGAGTTGTTATCGAACTGTTAGTCCTATGTAATGAGCTAATCATGTCATTAGTCTACCAATGACTCACATAATATGATGTTATTTAAGCATTCTTACATTTTGATAAAAAAAAATTTAGGAATTAAATAAAGAAAATTGTTTCATACAAGCTAGACCGCATTTCTACATTTTGTGGTCCAGAGGTATAAAACATCCATCTTAAAGATGGACGCAAGTAGGTGGTCCATCTCAAAACAATTGTAACTAACGGTTCAAATGTTTCTGAATATAATTATTATTTCAAGTTTTCATTTTTTATTTTTTTTATATTCATGATCTCCATGTTAAATATTATACAATCTTTAAAAATTAGTATAATTTTTTAAAAAAAAATATATATGTATATATATAATGCCAAGCCGGCATTTCTACAATATGTGGGTTGGCCTCATGGAAACTGTATCAAAAAAAAACCGTGTATATATATAACATAGGGAAAACAATTTTTACAAAGAATCTAAACACATAACTCGGTTATCCCTCTAGTGATACTGGATTTTCCCTCCAGTGCTACATCATATTAAAGCTCAAAGGTAGATCTAAGTATCTGGTATGGTCTATGGTAACCACATAAATTTCACATATACTACGATATGACTTTTATATCATTATTGAAAAATAAATTTTTGGGGAGAAAAAGTATTGATTGGCCACCATTCCAACATGGAGTGCATCCAAACAACTTTACGGGTCGTCGCCATGAACCAAACGGGCCCTAAGGAACCAACTTTTCCTAATTATGGTAAAACGTGTTAGCTTAGTGATAAATGAAAATATTGTGCAATTAAGGTGTGAGGTCACTTCTTGGTGGCATTTTTTTTTTCTTGGGGACCAGGGGGCCTTTGGTGGCAATTACTTTTTGTTGAGACAATAGTGAGCGCCTGTTCTGCACTCATCTTTTTGTACCGTTCTCTATGGGGTACAATAATGCCAAAGCAGTTAGGTACCTATACAATTAAAGTAAGAGTGGGAACTCCCATGGGAGCATACTATACATTTATCCTGGGTGCTCCCATGGGAACACATTGTACATTTATCCTTAGGCAAGAAAATTACTTTGAGGGGATATTTTTTCAACTTGAGATTTTGGGATCCATGAAATTTTTTGCCTTCAAAAGTTTGGAATCCACTTTGGAATCATTGGATGAATATTGTCAATTAAATAATTTAAATGTTGAGTTATTAAACACTTAGTATCTAATATTAGACTATCTATGCAACCTTGTCTTCTATCTTGAATCAAAATGTATTTAATTCATCAATTATTTAATGTTTTACCTATTTTGAACTGTTCCAGCTCATGATCAAATGTATTTTGATGATACCTTTTATATCAAGTATATGGCTAAAATGTTAAACAATTATGTTAAACAATTAATCCATAAGGTACACTTAATAAAGTTCCCTACTTTAAAGGCATTTATATTTGGGTGCAGTTTCTATAGGGGTTACAACCTTAAACAATCCAATTAACGCGCACCTTAAAATTTTTTCATAACATGTAATTTTATTGTAAAAATTTCTTAGTATTATTTTAAAATCTATTTTCATACTTCACTAAAAAAAAGTTAAATTTTAAAAAAAAATTAAAATTAAGTCGATCTATAAATATATGAAAATCTTGAAAATTGACGGTCTAAATAATATGTTACAAGATGCACTATTTCTGGGACCAAAAACTTTTTTTTTCATATTCATACATCTCGATATTGAGATGATCGATTAGAGTGTTTTTTTAACATTAAAACAACATTTCCGATAGATTTTTGAGGTGCATTTGTGTTTTTAAAGTTGCAACGTTATATAAACTTTTTCCTTCATATTTAGAGGGGCATGCCTTTTTCTTCTTTTTGTTGTGAGGGATGATGGCTAGGTCGGAGGTGTTACATCTCATGGATTTTAAGGCATGAATTTTTAATATATTGGATATTGTCAAAATCTACTGTTTGGATTGTTTAATGACTGGGATATTTAAAATATGGAAAACTAAAATTATGAAAATAAGTCCTACTTTTTCATGATTTCATTTCCACATGAAAACTTGTTTTTTTGCATTTCCAAGACCCATGGATTTCACTCATTGGCTCCCTGACCCGAAACGTAAGGAGTATTTGGTAGGTATGAAAATTTTAGAGAGAGAAAGTACTTAAATTTTTTTAAAAAAAAAACTATCTCAAAATTTTTAGAGAGAAAAACTATCTCAAATTTTAACTTTTAGATAGAGAAAGTATGTTAAAATTTTAGAGAGATAAAGTATTCTTAAAATTTTAGAGAGAAAAGTATTCTAAAACTTTTAGAGAGAAACTATTATAAATTTTAGAAAGAGAAACGGCAAAAAAAAAATTAGAGAGAGAAATATCTTGTTTTTTAGAGAGAGATATCTTGAATTTTGAGTTTTAGAGAGAAACAATATCGAATTTTGAATTTTAGAAAGAGAAAATATATTAAAATTTTAGAAATATAAATTATATCAAATTTTAGAGAGAGAAACTATATAAAAAAAATTTAGAGATAGAAACTATCTCAAAATTTTTGGAGAGAGAAACAATAGTAAAATTTATGTTTTAGAGAGATAAACTGTATCAAACTTTAAATAGAGAAAGTACATGAAATTTTTAGAGTGAGAAACTATCTCAAAAAAAATTAAGAGAGAGAATTATATCAAAATTTAAGTTTTAGAGAGAGAAAGTATCTCAAATTTTAAACTTTAGAGAGAGAAAGTATATCAAAGTTTAGAGCTATATCAAATTTTTAAGAGATAAACAATTTCAAAAATTTAGAAGAGACACTATCTCAAACTTGAAGTTTTAGAGACATGAAGCATATTAAATTTTAAGAGAGTAACTATATCAAATTTTAGAGAGATAAAGTACATAAAATTTTTTAGAAAAAGAAACTATCACAAAAATTTTAGATAGAAATTATCTCAAAGTTTAGCTTTTAGAAAAAGAAAGTGTCTTAAAATTTAAGAGAAAAACTATCATATTTTAGAGAGAGAAACTACTTAAAAATGTTTAGAGAGAGAATAAACTATCTCACGTTTTAAGTTTTAGAGAGAGAGTATCTTAAAATTTTAGAAAGAGAAACTATATTAAATTTTAGAGAGAGCAAATTATCACAAAAATTTTAGATAGACAATTTCAAATTTTTAATTTTGAATAGAAAGTATATTAAATTTTAGAAAAACAAGACATCAAATTTAGAGAGAGAAACTATCTCAAAATTTGTATAGATACACTATCCCAAATTTTGAGTTTTAGAGAGATAAAGTATATAAAATTTTTAGAGAGATAAATTGTATAAATTTTGTTACCAAACAATGGACATGGAAGTAATTGAAAGTAATCCATAAATTTTGTATAGTTTATCCAACAAGAGATTTGATGAATCCATGAAAAAAATCCTTGATATTGAAAATCTATAGATTTCTTTTGATTTCAAATATCTTGCATTCCTAATATGGATTTCAAGAAAATTTAATAGGGATAATATAAACTTCACAACCCTTCAAATTACAAAGGTTCAAGATAGAAAGAGTTGTGAATAGTGAATTTATTAATTTTGTAGTCTATTTTTTAAAAAAAGTTACTTTTGTAAGGCAATTTTGTAAATATTAATATAAGACAAATGATTCTTTTATCATCTCTATAAGGGGTAAAATTGAAATTTTAACTAAAAGACAATAATACTCTACAAATAAAGTTCCACGGCACTAATTTTTAAAATGACATTGTATTTTTGTGAAAATGTCAATCTTAGTATTGCTTAATGATAAAGTTACCTATTTAAATAATTTTTAAATAAAAAATTAATCATTGTTTTGATAAATACACTCATCACAAACCCTTCTAACTTGAACCTTTGTATTTTGAGGGGTTGGTAACTCTAGACAAACCCATATATATATATATATAAAAACTTCACAATATTTCAAATTACAAAGGTTAAAGAAATAGAGAGTTGTAAAGGGTGGATTTACTAATTATGTATCTTTTTTTTTTTAAGGGTGCGGTTTTTATAAGGTTGCAACCTTAAACAATCCAATTAAAGCGTACCTCCAAATTTTATCATAACATGTAATTTTGTTGTAAAATTTTTTTAGGATTATCTTGAAATCTATTTTCATATCTAATTATAAAATTTTAAACTCCATAAACAGTTAAAATCAAGGAGATATATAAACATATGAAAATCTTGAAAATGGACGACCTATATATATATATATATAGAGAGAGAGAGAGAGAGAGAGAGAGAGAGAGAGCAATGACCAATGCAACGGTTGTATTATATTATAATGCAACGGCACTTCTAGAAAACTATGTTTGTGATATTTGTATGACTTCAAATTTTACACACACACTCTTGTCATCTTAATAATCAATCACCCCCCAAAAAAAAGTTCAATTTGAACCCTAGATATGGTCAAAATGACTCCCATCCAAAAACAAAACTAGACCATTCATTTTGTGAATTTCAAGATCTTAGCCATTATGAACTCAAAATCATTTTTTTCTTTTTTAACGTTGTTCATCTAGTGATAATAAAGCTATCCAAAAAAATCGGAAATGAAAAAATCCTTCTAAGGCCTAGATATAAGCATCTCACAAAAATGAACGGCCTATGTTAATTGGGCTAAAAAAATACTTTCTAGGTAGTGTTTTCAATTCTTTTCTTTTTTTTTGTGATTGTTCGTTAGAATGAAAAGAATGTATATTTCAAAATTTGGATAAAAAAAATGATTATAATATGGTTTTTTAAGGTTGTTGCATCATATTACTATACAACAGTTGCATGTGGCCAAGGATTCCATGCAACCGTTGTATAGTAATATGCTGCAACAACCTTAAAAAACCATATTATGGTCATCCAAAATTTGAAATATACATTCTTTTCATTCTAACAAACAATCACAAAAAAAGAAAAAAATTGAAAACACAACCTAGAAAGTATTTTTTTAGCCCAATTAACATAGGCCGTTCATTTTTGTGAGATGCTTATATTTAGGCCTTAGAAGGATTTTTTCATTTCCGATTTTTTTGGATGGCTTTATTATCACTAGATGAACAACGTTAAAAAAGAAAAAAATGATTTTGAGTTCATAATGGTTAAGATCTTGAAATTCACAAAATGAATGGTCTAGATTTGTTTTTGGATGGGAGTCATTTTGACCATATCTAGGGTTCAAATTGAACTTTTTTTTTGGGGGTGATTGATTATTAAGATGACAAGAGTGTGTATGAAAAATTTGGGGTCATACAAATACCACAAATATGGTTTTTTATAAGTGTCGTTTCATTATACTATGATACAACTGTTACATTGGATTATTGCTATATATATATATATATATATGAAAACACTACGCAACGCCTATAGGTGAAAATGAATAGTGATTTTGCCTACCCCTATCACCGTCCAAAATTGATCGCGCAGTCAAGATTGTCCGATAATGTTTTATTTTTTTCTATAAATCAGAATAGCCTGAAATTTAGAGCCAGTAGTCATAAAAAGTATAAAAAATACGAAAATCTTATAAATTATAAAAAAAATATTTTACATGAAAATAATTGACCAAAATGCCTTCGAAATGCTTCAGGGGTATTTTAATCAATTTATTTTTCGCGGATAATTTTTTTTATATTTTTATTAGATGCGTCTCAATAAGATGTAAATACCCTCCAAATTTCAGGCTATTATGATTTGTAGAAAAAAAAATGAAAAATAAAATACTACCAGATAATCGTGACCGCGCGATGAAATCCGACCCATGTGTGTAGGATCCCAAATGATCACCATTAAAGTTGGCACGAATCTCTAAAAATGTTATCACATAGGTGTGGGACTTGACTTTTCTATAGATCATGCCAAATTTAATAGTGATCCATTGGGGTCCTATACATAGGTGGAGGAGCGTCCTATATGATCATTTTTATATATAAATAGAGAGAGATCCATGTGTAAAAAAAAGCTTTTATACAGTAAAAAATAATTGGGCAATAGTTCATGCATTGTAGTTTTAATTTACGATATTTTTCCCAATTTCTCAATTTTCAATCACAATTCCTTTTTTTACTTTTTTTTACTAATTTATGCCACGATATATTTTTCCAAACTTAAATTAAGTATTTATTGTTTAAAAAAAAAAATGTCAATTTGAAATAAAAGATTTGAAATTTTAAGGAAAATAAGGATTTGAATGGATGACTACTTTCTCTCTTTCCCATAACTTTTGAGAGAATTAGTTGGATTTAGAGACTGGGTTAGATTTGCTAATATTGTAATCAATATTGATTAAAATTACTTGTATTGATGAGATATTAATTTACATAATTATTTTCCAATAATACAATTTGTTTCAAGTAATTTTATTATGATTGAAATTTTAAGTAATTAGAACAAACTATATCAAAATACACAGGTTCTATTTAGAACTAATCAATGAGACTTTGAAATATCAAAGCAATGTATTATTTATTATTAAATAATTAAATATTAGCAAATATATAAAATCAAATCATATGTAAAACAATATGAAAAACCTTTTATAAACAATAAAATTGAGAATAATTTCGTACATATATCGAAGTAAAATATCAGTCTTACTTAGTGTTTGCAAAATCAAACTGAAATGGTTAACCAGATATGGGCCTGAAAGTGGTAGAATCGGCCTAATTGGTAAACCGGCCGATTCAACCACTCTAACAAGTCCCAAGCGGTCAAATAAGTGTAAAAAAGATACAAAAAAAATATACTAAATTATGAAAAGCATATAAAGAATGATTAAAACAAAACTCATTCAAATAAAGTTGAAAATTAATGACAACTGGATTTTAACGAATCGATTTTTGAATTAAAATGAGTATTAAAGATCAATTTTTTTTAATCTGTACCACAATGTAAAGAATATTAAAAAATGCATTACAAACTAAATTCCTTATTTTTGAGAATTTATATATATATATATATATTTTTAAATACCGATCGATCACCAAAACCGCCCAAAACTAGAACCAGCCAGTGACCAGTTCCAATCTAACCGGCTAGTTAGCGGTTAAATCGCCCGATTTTTCCAATAGGGATCTTACTGGACTTGGATGAGATAGATGGGGTGCCCCGAGTTGTATGTACTAGGTACATAAAAAATTTTAAAAACGAAAGCCCTAATATCAGTAAAAAATACATATCGGATTGTAGTATAAATTTTTTATATATAATTTCGATATTTTTCTGACAACGATTGGTGAGAATGTTTTTCGTCATAATCCCTATATTTATATTTTCCTTTTTATAGATTATTTTTAATGTCTCCAACTATAAATCAAAATCTTTTATATCTATTTTTCCTTTTTCCTTTTTAACTTATTTGGACTTTTAAGTTTGTTTAGGTGTTTATTTAACTTTTACTACTTTTATTTTATTTTTTGTATTTTTTAATTTTTTTAATTTTTACTAGGGCTTTGGTTACTATACACTGAGTATATCAGTGTCTGGAAAAAATAAAAAGGATCGGTGACCTGAATGGCTCATATGGGAAAACTGTTCAAATCGGCGATCCGGTCGAGTGAAGCAACAATAAACAAAAAAAAAAAAAGAATAAAATAATTTTTTTAAAAAAAAAAAAAAAAAAAAAGGGTTGGATCAGTTGGTTCCTCGACAGAACTAGGCAGTTCTATCAAAAAACCAGCCGGTTCCGGGTATATGGTGCAAATCGGGCAAGGAGCTCCTAAACGTTATAAACTATCAAAAATCCGATAGGGATGGGCAGCCCGGAAACATTATGATAATTTGAGTTTTTACTAAGATATGAGATTAGAATTATTAAGATGATGAATTTATAGATAAGTAAATATATCAGAGATTAATGTCACCAAGCTCAATGGCAATTTTAAGTTGATGCTAAATTTTGAGGATGACCTCTTTTTTAGACCTGTATAATTATGATTTGACCCACCCAATCATAATTGTTCTCTCTCTCTCTCTCAGCCGTTTGTTTCAATAAAAAACAAAGTACATGATATTTACTGCCCTTTGTTCTCTCTCAGCCGTTTGTTTCAATAAAAAACAAAGTACATGATATTTACTCCCCTCTGTTTGTTTATGGTTTTAAACTTTCACTGAATTTCCATAAGAGTTCGGAGAGGGTTTTAAACTTCCACCAAATTTCCATAGTAGTTTGAAGAGTAAACTAAGTAATTTGTCATCTAATTTCGACCAAATTTCCCCAAATCAAAATAGAATTTTGAATCCTCATTTGAATTGATTTTTTAGTTGAGTTCCTAGAAACTTTACCCTATTTTAAAAATCTGAACTTGACATTGCAATTTATCCAAGAGTTTAAGATTCATTTGGCCATGTGTAATTTCCCAGCAACCCTATTTTTTAGAAAAGAAATTGAATATTTTGACAGCATTTATCATCCATCATCGCCTTGAAGCTATATTAATTCTCTCAATTTTGAAAGTCGAAAAAAGATAGACTATTTATCATCCATCATTGCCTTCCATCCCCATGCAACCTTCTAGTGTTATATTCCATGGCTTCACTATGGAGTCAGGTTGCTTGTGAGGCCGAGGAATTCGGTCGAGTCCATGTTAATTAGGCTGGAAAAAGAGCCAAACAGTATGAGTAAAAACCATACCCTCAAATCCAAACAAAATCTAAAATTGAATAATTTAAAAAAATAAAAAAAATATCCAAATTAATCATGTGCTTAATATGACGAAACTATGCCCCTATGTCTTACCCCATGCCAAAAAATGATTATTTTATTACTGTGCCAATTATTTTTTAAAGACTAATGATCCTATGAGACCTTTCTACACTCAAGATTCGAAAGAATCACCATTAAATTTGATACAGATCTCTAGAAAAATTATCTCATATATATGAGAGTTGATTTTTTTAAACTTGACTTTTTAAGATATCTGTACCAAATATAATGATGATCTTTTGAAGTCTTACACAGAATGTGGAAAGCTCTCATCGGATCAATACTTTTTAAACTCGACTTTTTAAGAGTTTTGTGCCAAATTTAATAATAATCTTTTAAAATCTTACGTATTTAGGTATGAGAAACCCGCATAAGATCATTACTTTTTTTTTTAAATTAACCATTTTATCGAGATTTTCAAAATAGTAGTAGCCGCAACAACAAGACATTAAATTCCATTCAAACTACCTCTTCCATATTCTAAACGTTTACACCATTCTTGCACATATCTACAAAAGGATTGAGGTGAGTGCCACCCCTACCAAATATACCATTTTACGCACATTCTCACACCACCCATGGCCATATAACCCTCGACCCCAACCGTCCCATCAGCCTTGTAATGTGGTCCTCTGACCTACAATCACCGTACGACCACGCTCTTCACCAGATCATCTTACAAACCTCCCGGCCCCAGAAGAATCCTCATACCCTTTCAAAATGACCATTTTACCCATGATACCCCCTCCCCCAAAATTGGATGCTTATGTCGGTCTGTAAATTGACCCTTCTACCCACCCCCTCTTCAAAAGACTATTTTGCCCCCCATTCTCACTCCCTTGGAAAATGACCATTTTGCCCCAAATACCCTATCAATCTTGGAACAATTGTGGGGGCTCGCAGGGGCAGTGACAGTCGTTCAGGTCCCCATACTAACGTGTATGGTCATGCCATAAAGGACCTCATTCACATTCGAATTTCCAAGGCCATGCGCCTTGCAACTTCGCCTGTAAGTTCCAGGCAAATTTACCATATTGGCCCCCACACGCAACACCTTGTCTCTCATCAAGCCCCTATATAAACCCGTCGCCCCGAGCTTGTGACCACCAAACCCATTCTTCTCTCTCTAACTCCCAAACCCAACTTTCTCTCGCTAAACTCCCGGTGTACCCCCATTGTCTTCCTCATCTCACTTTCTCTTTGAAACTTCCATATTGTGGCCAAAAAAAATGGAAATTCTCGGCAAAAACCAGGCGAATCATGCACCTCTAACGCCTGTTTCGTTCTTAGAGAGGGCGGGGGCGGTTTATTCTAAGAGGATTTCGATCGTCTATGGGAGGGTCAGGTACACGTGGGAGCAAACCAGAGAGCGATGCCGTCGCCTTGCATCATCCCTGCGACACTTCAACATAGAGAAGAACGATGTTGTAAGTTTCCGGCGCCGTTAATTGAGTTTTAGGCAGGTTAATTACGTTGTTAGGCTTTGGGTTTAATGGGTATTGGACTAATTTTGAAGGGGGTATGAGAAAGTGATTCAGTGAAAAAAAGAGGAGTGAGAAAGTGGAAGTAATGAGTTTCCTTTGTGATTGGTTGAAATTTCCAGTTTTTTGGGAGTTGAAAAAACTCCAACCAAACACAAACCAAACAAGATACACGCATAACTGCTCAGACCCATAAAAGCTCTGCCCCAGTTTAACACAAACCAAGGAAACACGCACATGAGAGAGAAAGAGGAAGTGACAGAACAGCAGCTTTGGGCACACGTCAATTTTGTAAACTTCCATTGTTGACTTCAATGTTCTCTCTCTCTCTCGTTTTTGGGCACATGTTAATTTCGAAAACGTCCATTGTTGCCTTCAGTGAAGACTCTCTCGCTCTCTCAGTTTTGCGTAGATCTGCTTTATCATCGCTATTTTTGGAACTTTAAATTTCATAATTGGGGATAGCAGTAATTTTTCCTATCATCACAAGACTTTGTAGTGCCAAAATTGCATTTTCAGCATAGTTAGAGGTGCACTATATTTCAATAATATAAGGTTGACACCTTATACAAAGTTCACCCATCTAAGAATTAGATCTAACTGTAAAAAATTGAACAATATTTGTGTAATATTAGGATATTTGTAGCTAGGTTGAAGAAGTTGAATCTCAAAAATTAAGAGCTTTTTTTTTTTTTTTTCTTGAATAGTGCTCTACGATGAGGCATCCACCTTCGAAACCATCCACCAATGCCCAAACTCCATTCCCCCGAGGCCTATAAATACTCCTAATTAGGGTTCTATAAATACTCCTAATGAAGGACCTACCGGAGGGAGTAAACCTACTATATAGTCCCACATGAGCATAT
Organism: Amborella trichopoda; assembly: GCF_054954075.1. Taxonomy (NCBI): domain Eukaryota; kingdom Viridiplantae; phylum Streptophyta; class Magnoliopsida; order Amborellales; family Amborellaceae; genus Amborella; species Amborella trichopoda. Next base: position 4,132,986 of record NC_142344.1, read on the forward strand.
AATTATTCAAACTTTGTTTTTTTGTTTTTAATAAATATATTTGAAAAAGAAAAAAATATATACGCCCATTTGAAAAGCTGGGTTGGGGTACGTACAAACCCTAGATTCCATCATTTATTTTAGTAATTCTCACTCCTAGTTAGTCTTTGTTCAACTTTGCACAAGTTAATTGAAGTTAAAAAGGGGTCAAAGTAGTTGTGGTTCAAGTTCAACTTTGAACCAGTTAGTTTGGAATTAAAACAATTTTAATACAAAAGAATGACTCAGTTTTTTGGTCAAAAAACGAAAGAAAGAATGACTTCAGGTTTTTATAACATGGGTTCATGAGTCAACGTTTTAACGGTTTGCAATTTCTATAACACTAGTTTAGGTGCTTCCGGGGACGCATCTGTTACAGTGAGTCCATTCGTCCAGTATCCATCTCGAGTGGGAATGAATTTTGGATCTTAATTTTTATTGGTCGATTATCTCACCCACCACAATTATGAATGCAAAAAAAAACATAAGATAATCAGATCTTCTATGTTTTTGAAGCTTCAAATTCATGGATGTGATGCGGAAACAGATTTTCTGCGATCTGAGATGTCTTTCGAGTCCTAAATCTCTCACCAAATAATTTCCAAAACTCAATGTTCAAGTCTCAACTACTTGAAAGAAATTGATTGATAAAAACCTATATAATTTTTCTAATTCAAGTTGATCTTGCTGATGTAGGTGTTAATTAATAAACACCCATATTTACTTAGGAGTCAATCCTTGACTACTTGAATGAGTTGGCGTCTTAGAGGCAATGCTATTAAAGTAAAAAAAAAAGTCAAATATTAAATTTTCCAATTCAGATTGTTCTCAGTAATGCAGGTGTTTAACAAGTAAATGGCTATCTTTGTTTATCTAATTCAATTTGTTCTTACTGATGCAGGTATCTGTGCTGGCCCCAAACATTCCGGCCATGTATGAGCTACATTTTTCTGTACCCATGGCTGGAGCCGTTTTGAACACGATCAACATTCGCCTTGACGCCAATACGGTGGCCACCATACTTCGCCTCTCCGGTGCCAAGCTTCTCTTTGTTGATTATCAGTTTTTTGCCCTGGCACAAGCTGCCCTGAACCTCCTCTGTGGTGATTCATCTGGCTCCCACTCTGCTTACCCCCTTACTGTGATCTTCATTGATGATGCGGACCAACCGTCTACGATGCGTCCCCAACATGTGGAGTACGAGCAATTGGTTGAGGCCGGGGATCCGACTTACATGCCCCCACCAGTTGCTGATGAGTGGGATCCGATTTCGCTGAACTACACATCAGGGACCACCTCGGCACCGAAGGGTGTGGTGTACAGTCACAGAGGGGCCTATCTTAGTACCCTTAGTCTTCTCCTCCAGTGGGAGGTTGGCAATGAGGCTGTGTATCTATGGAGTCTGCCAATGTTCCACTGCAATGGTTGGACCTTCACCTGGGGGATTGCCGCACGCGGTGGCACAAACGTCTGTATGCGCAACACTACCGCTCCGGATATATACCGTGCCATCTCCGAGCATGGGGTGACGCACATGTGTGCTGCTCCGATTATCTTCAATCTCTTGCTGAACCCTGCCGATGAGCACAGGCTCAAGAAACCAGTCAGGATCTTGACCGGCGGTGCTCCCCCGCCTGCTTCGTTGCTCGATCAGATTGAGCGGCTGGGGTTCCATATCACCCATGCGTATGGCATGACGGAGGCCACGGGCCCGGCACTAGTCTGTGAATGGCTCTCGGAATGGGACCGACTGCCAAGTAAGGAGCGTTCACAGATAAAGGCTAGACAAGGGATCAGTGTCCTGAGCCTCGCAGATGCGGATGTCGTGAACCCTGAGACGATGCAGAGTGTGCGGCACGACGGGCACACCATGGGTGAAATCATCTTGCGTGGAAGCAGTGTCATGAAGGGGTACTTCAAGGACCCCAAAGCCACCACTGAGGCCTTCAAGGGAGGATGGTTCCACACGGGTGACATGGCTGTCATCCACCCTGATGGCTATGTGGAGATCAAGGACAGGCTCAAGGATGTGATCATCTCCGGAGGCGAGAACATCAGCAGTGTCGAGGTGGAGTCCGTGCTCTATCGGCATCCCAAAATAGCCGAGGTCGCCGTCGTGGCGATGCCAAATCATCACTGGGGGGAATCCCCTTGTGCTTTTGTTAGCCTGAAAAAGGGCTCCAAAGATCTCTCAGAGGAAGAACTCATTTCATTTTGCAGGACCAAGATGGCAGGTTACAAGCTCCCAAAGAAGGTGGTGTTTTTGGGGGAGTTGCCAAAGACTGGGACTGGGAAGATACGAAAATTTCAGCTTAGGGAATGGGCCAAAGATTTTGCCACACACAATCCGTCCCACCCGAATTTGAAGAGAACCCCTTCTCTCAACAACCAGCCATCTTCCAGTGTGAAGGATCACCAATATGTGGACCACCAAGTAATGGCAAGGTCTCGCCTTTAAGTTAATAATTTTGTATTCATTACACTCAACTTAGTGAACTTATCCACCGTTTTGGCCTTTGTCAAAGAGATGGAATATGTAAGTAACTTCAAAGGAAGATTTTGCATCCTTGATATCTCCATTTCTTTTCCTATATGAGTAATACCCTCAATGTGTTCATTCGTCACGGTGTTGCGTTCTAGTGTAAATCGAATTGGATTCACCAAACCAGTTAAGGGCCTTGTCTAGTCACCTCCAGGTTATGAAATTGTGCTAGTGTTCATTTCATTAGATTGGCATTGAACAAGTTACGGGCGTGGCCAAATCAACCTCTAAATTAGACCGACGCTGAACAAGTTAGGGGCGTGGTCAAATCAACCTCCATTCAATTGTATGTCAAATCATGTATCAAAAGATTAGAGAGAAAAATATTTCACACTATGAATCACATCACAAAATGAATTTGTTGTTCTATCTTATTTAGGCAGTATAACAATTAAAACCAATTGTTTTGACTAACCTCCAAAATCAAACATTGATTTTGACTAGTTTTCAATAAAATTAACTTTTTATTTTGAAAAGAACCGGCCGAGGCTTAGTCAACACTTTAACGTGTTAGACTGGCTGGTGCGGTCTTGATACGACTGCTGATGTGTCAAACTATAGGTTTGCAATTTAATTCTTGAACTTTGTAAAAAAAATACAATGAGTGGCTACTAGACCGAAAACAATATCCCAAGATCATCATAGAAACAGTAATAAAAAATTGTTTATTTTTGGTATAAAACGATCATAATCACCCCTAACAGTTAGACGTCAAACTGAGCATTTGGGAACTTTTTTTGAGACTCTATGTCTGGAAATAATATAACTAGCCATTCACAACTGATGTTAGGTTCCTTGTCGCACAAAAGGTAACAATCTTATTACGCAATAACCCCAATCCCTACTTGATGCGGTGAGCTCGTCACTACATCAATCCCAAACTTTAAAAGCGACTTACCAAGTAGGGGCGAGTCAATTTGAAGCAAATCAGATTATCAATAATAATAATATGTGCAATAAATATGATAAAATGTAAAAAAAATAAAAAATAAATGGAATTAGAATCCAACAAACACAACACAACCACAAAACAAAAAGTACATACCGATTTATGTGGTTCACCCAAATTGGGCTAAATCTAGAGTGATGAGCAATAATGTTAGAGAGAGAAAAAGAGGCTATTAGGGCCGCGAAAGAAAGATAGGCTGATAGAGATCGTAAGAGAGAGAGAGTCATGAGAGGCACGTCCTATAGAGAGAATAACAATGTGATCTTCTTCCCTGTAAGTCAGAAAAGGTGTATTGCGTGAACATGGGAATCAATGTATAGGACCATGGCGGAATGAGTGGGGTGATCATGGGAACTGAGAGATAGGACGACGGCTTCGTGGACACAAGTCTAGGTTTTATACTCCGGTATTTTTTTTTGTAACACATCAATGTTTTCTCTCTAGATTTGGTGTGTGTGGGCGTTCTCTGATGTGTGTGTTATCACGAAGATGAAACTCATCCAATTCACCCAAACCTAATCCTAAGTATTATGAACTTCTAATTACTACACAATCGACAATGATCTCTAACGTACTACAGAAGAGCCTTACTGCCATATTTGTTATCTATTATATGGGGAAAGGGTTTGGCCAATGTAATACCTTAGCATTGCACTAAATCGTAGAGCCGCACCTCAAAAGGCCAACAATCTCTTATGATGGTTTGAAAAGTTATTTTCATTATAAATTATAAAATTTAGAACTTTAAAAATTGTATAGAACTAGCAAATGTGAGAGAACATAAAGATAGATAGTCTAGATAATATGTTTCTTATTCTTGACATTTGGAATATGTTTTTACATATCCATGATTATAGGGTTTGAGATGATCAAAATTGAGAGTTTTCTAGTGTTGAAATTCCATTTCTTAACAAGATTTTGATTTGTGGCGTTATCTTTTATGGTAAAGCGTAGGCTTTATATAAACTTTTTTCTTGTAGGAAATATAATTATATTTAATTTGAGGAAATATAATTATATAAAGCGTTCGACCATATATTTTTTGAGCCATGCTGATATGTAACCGAATCCAAATAGGGTAGGCAAAAATAAGCAAAACATTTCATCAAAAAAAGTAACATGGTAGTGGGCCTCATACCTTAGTCACTTCCACTTACAGCTTCGAAAACCAAACCATTTAAAAAACTGGTAAAAGTCTATATTTCCCACTGAATTACCCAAAAAAAGAGCTAAAATAACAAATGATATTATAAGAATTTTTACTCCTATAATAACTGATACAAGAAGAAGAAAACCATGTAATTCTTCACAATAATCGAACAAAGAATTATAGGCTTTAGGAGAACGAAATAATAAGAATAATAAAATTGAGTCAATGTTGAAGAAATCTTCAACCAAGATGTCTAATTCTTAGTACTCATGAGCTCATGGATAGGGCTGCCAACAGCCTCGGCCAGGGCTAGACCAACCAAGGCCCAAACATTGGCCGGGTTCCCTATCTTTGCCACCCTTCGGCCAAATCTTGTGCCTCGGGCCCTAGTTTTTAAAGTCAAGCCCTGCCCACCAGACCTATTGCCAACTCTATTCATAAACTCATTAATTTAAACATGTGACATGTTTTTGTGTAAGGACCCAGACCGACCCACTAGGTCATTTTTGGATCCGAACTCAAATGTAAATCTTTCATTATGTATTTAATACTACAATAAGATTATTTACTTTTGGTATAGGCACATCACAATCATTAATAATCATCTTAGGTAAAATCAAATGGTGGGGGATGTGTAGGCAGAACGTTTAAAATAAACTTTTTTGAATTTTGTAACATACTTTAATTTGTCATTTCACACATCCAATGGCTAAATATTTATGACCTCCTTGTATTAAAGTAAATAAACTTATATTAGGAAAGAAAAAAGTTTAGACGAGGTTGTTTTGATACCCAAATAACATCAAATTGATCATCTCGACATCAAGATTCATGGACACACAAAAAAATGGATGTCAAGTTTTGGAAATAGTGCATCTTGTATCGTATTTTTTGACTGTCAATTTTCAAGATTTTCAACTTTTCATAGATCTACTCGATCTACACTATTTTTGAAGTTTTAAATTTTATAATTAAAGATGAAAATACATTTTAAGGTTATTACAAAATTTCTAATATTAAAACCATATTTCTTGACACTATTTGAAGATGGGCTCTAATTTGATTGTTTAGAGCCTCGGCTCTATACAAACCGCACATTAGGAAAACCCTCTTTATATTTAGAGTAATGATCCTATGAGACCCTCCCACACCCATGTGTGTAGGACCTCAAAGGATCACCATTAAATTTAGCACAGATCTCTATAAAAGTTATCTCATGGGTTTGAAACTTGATTTTTTTAGAGATCTGTGTCAAATTTAATGGTGATCTTTTGGAATCCTACACACATGGGTGTAGGAAGGTCTCATAGGATCATTACTCTTATATTTATTAGTTTAGAAAAAAGTTTATAGAAGGTTGACATCTTACAATGTAGAAGTGAGGTGCACTTCAAAAATACTTCCAAAAATGATGTTTTGATGTTAGAAAAATATCTAATTGATTATATCGACATTGAGATATATAAATATGGTTAAAAAAAGAGATTTTATAGTCCCAAAAATATGATATCTTACAACATATTATCTGTACTATGAATGTTCAAGATTTTCATGTGCTTGTAGTCATGGATCCCTACTTGACTCAGTATGGTCCTATATGGACCGGCACCGTACCCTAGTCGGATCCAAGTGAAATGGACGTGGACCCAACCCGCATTCAAATGGACATGGACCCAACCCGCCCAGTACAATGTTCGGATACCGACCGGGTCAGATTTACCCGACGAGATTGCTAGCCCTGTCTCGAGGGTTAGAAGGGAGAAAAACCTTATCTACTAACAACCACAAAAGACAGATAGTAAATTCCCATTTCCCTTCGTTCTATCATTAGAAATTGTTTTGGAAGCTGGGCGCGGGAAGGCTTAAACCCTAAATCTCTCTCTGTCTTTCTCTATCTAAATTTTCATTTTACACTGAAATAATTGCACTTCACTCCCGTGTTCTCTCTGTCTCTCGTCTGAGATTTTTCAATTTGATGAAGCTCCGCATTGCTCTCCAGTATATTGCTGTCCAAGGGTGAGTACAATAGTTCAACACTCGTTATGTTTTTTCACTTGTTTTCTTCTTTATTCTTTGGATAATGTAATAGGATTGCAGCCCAACTAATAGAGAGAGAAAGAGACCCCGTTGTATGTTTTCTCGTAGAGATGGATTCAGCGGACCTGTTTTTGGGTTGTAGTTGAAGGTAGAACTGTAAGAAGGCATGATGGCTATGGCGTCCCAATTACTACTTTTGCCAAACCTTCGGTTTCATAGCAATTCACAGTCCGCTCCTCGCGTAATCTCGAATCCCATATGTAGGCCATTAAAGCTTTCCAAGTTTCAAAAGGTATGTTTCGGTGGTTCATATTTTGAAAAATTGCTATAAATGTTGAAATTTGTTCAAGTCATATGCTTATTGTAGAAACCAAGTAAAACTCATTTGCCAGGATTTAGGATTTCTGTCATTTTTAATATTCTCTGTAGAGGAATTCTTTTGTATCTTGTTATAGAGCATTTCCCATGATGGCTCTTGAAGAGGAAAAATTAGAAATCAGTATATTCTCCTTGATTAATTACTGCTTGGTCTCGAGTTACTTGGCTCGGGCAGGTGTGAAGTTTTGAGCCCAATACGTGTTTTTGACCACTGGTTTACTTGCACTGAAGATTGGTGGTCTTCATATTTCCCTGTCTGAAATCTCCAGACCCAATTATGCATCATTGCTTCTTGTTTGCCCTTGGCTGTTCCTTGACAGTAATTCATAGTATTTTGAAGTTCGACATCCCTTTTAAAATAAACATTGTTGTGTTTTACTTGCATTTATGTCTATTACTCCAGGATTTTCTCCCGCTTCTTTTTCTTTGCGGACCAATTAATCTGAAGAAGAAATGTGTTTTGCTTCTTGAGCCCTACTGTCATTTTGTGATTTGGGAGCGAAGGTGTTGGGTCACAGGTTTTCTTCTCTTTCTACATCATACAACACTGGTTTCATCATTTCATGCTTGTAGCCTTCTTTGGACTAGCATGGCTTTGTGAATTTTGTGTGTGTGAAAGGTTTGGAAGGGCTGATTTCAAGGATTATACAATAAGTTTGCATTTTATGAACTTAAGTTCAGCTTATCATTTGTTGATGCGAAACTTGTAGTTTTGGATTAGATACAAGTTTATCACTACTGTTGTGAAGTGAATGAAGTCAATGCATCAGTGCATGTTGGCTGAAACCAACTTCAGAAAATTCATATTGTCTGTGCAATCTCTCCTTGCTTAAATCATCTGTTGATGGAAATTGGACTTAAAAAAAATGTATGAAATGAAATAACCAAATAGATTTAATTACTAATTGTAATTAGGACTATTAGGCACCTAAATCTACCTATGCTGCTAGTGTTGGTCCTGCTAATGCACGAACTCAGTCCAATAATTACCCTATTGGTTGATTATATTCTTATATGAATCCCATCTGTCTTTGCCTTTTCCTTCAATAAACAAATAAAAACATTGGAAATAGCCATGGCAAAGGTCCTTATCCTTGGAGCAAGACAAGAATAATTAGGAGAGTTTATCTGGTAAATAAAACTAACCAGCTGTTCAATATTTCTTTCTTTCCCTTTTTTTCTGAAATGTTGGCGATCAATATTTCTTGCTTTACTTGCTTATGTGGTAGGGTTTTGATAAACTGCACAAATTTAAGGTGAACACCACTCTAGGTATTTGTAATCGTCGATGATTTCTTTTGATGTTATCACAGAGATACAAGCAGTCCCTGCGAGATTCACGAGTTTTGGCTTTCTATGGTCGCAAAACTCCTCCTTATAAACTGGTAAGCCACAGATCTGAGTCTAATGTGAAGTTCTAACTATGATGTATTCTCTTTGTTGGGGTGGGGGAAGGATCAAGATCATCTTATTTTCAAATGACTTGCTTATAATATAGGATAATGCAATGGACTATGAGATATGCGTAGTTTTCTGGGTCATCACTGTCCATCATTTGTGGTCTCTCTCCATCACAGTCCATCGTATAATTAATTGGATCGTGATGACCCAAATGGACTAGGAGTAGTACCATAGTCCATTTGAATAGGAGTAGTACCACAGTACATTTGATTACGACGACCTTTACCTCCTGATAAATTTTCTCTTGATTATGATTTCTACTCCAATATCAATATATCACTAATGCACACTTTGGATAGGTGTTAGTTGCTAATTGGTGGATAAATGTAAGTTACAAAGGTAACACTTATGTTTGCTCAACTTCCAGGATGCTTTGGAACCTTATATGAGTCAACGAACTCTTGAAGTGCATTGGGGGAAACACCATCAGGAATATGTTGATGGCTTGAATAAGCAGCTCGAGAACAGTCCACTATATGGCCATACCTTGGAAGAGCTGGTGAAAGTTACTTATAACAATGGGAACCCAATGCCTGAATTTAATAATGCTGCACAGGTGTGCCAATGAATCTTCTTTTGGTCCAGATAATTATGTGGTGGTGCTTATCTATGGGTCTATTGACAGGCATTGTAATTGTTAGATGATTTTCATTTAAATGGGGGACAATTTTTTATTAATTTTCTCTCTTTGTGGCGGACAGTTACTAAGTTTTCTCTTTTGATGAATGCTCTGCAGACCTCTTTTTCTATTCTGACAGTTTTGTGTATGTTTAGTTGGATTTTATGGATTCAGTACTTGAATTTATCTTCATTTTGATATTGGGCTGTTCCTGATGGTATTGACATCTTTACAATTTTTCAAAGCTTTTTACTTTTCAAAATGGAGGATCATGTTTAAAATTTCCTTCTACGAAGTTTTGAACATTTCTCTTCAAATCCATCATGTGAGCTTTGAATTATATACAAAGTCGGTGATTTTTTATCCACAAATTTGCTCTATTATCCGGTGAATATCTCGAAATAGTTGAGTTTTTGTTTGCATTGGAAGTTTCAAACGATCAATCCATTATCAATTTGTGAATGAGCTTTAATTAAATCCTCAAAAAATTCCACTTCTATAGGGTCAAATGCATCTCTTATTGATTCTTATGGGTAAACATGCTGTTCTAGTTTGTGTTGTCTTTATTTTAATGAAACTTGAGACCGACTGAAGTACTACCTTTGTGAAGGATTGTTTGGAATCCCCTCTTACATCCCTCATGATTGCTGTTAAGTGCAATTTAAGATTTCCATAGTTTTAATATGTTCTAGCAAATTTGATCAAAATTAACGACTTTTGAGATGCTCTGTTTTTATCCTACTACTCTGGTTTTAATCTGTTAATTGAGTGTTATCTCATGGTGTCTTACCAACTAATGTGGAATATCAGTAACGATATAACAACTTAAATGTCATCATGTTATTCACTAACTGACATCTCAATCTTAGGCGAACTGTTTCTTCCATTTCTTTTGTTAGCATTGTCTATAACAACTTTCCCTGAGATTATCAACTTCTCATTTGACACTCTATATATTTGAAATCTAGTACAATGTCAGTCACTCCTATACCCTGAGTTTGTGTAGAAACTGTGTCATCAACCTCACCCTTTCCATGGTTTTGGTTGGAGGCCTTCAATCACTTTCTTGCATGGTAGTACCCATGTTGCCACGGATACTTGTGTAAGTGTCAGACGCAGGTAAGGGGCATTAGATTCCCTAGTCCATAAGGGCAGTATTCAGTGACTCGGCTACATGTTTTTGAAATTGATGTGTCTACTCAAAACAAAATAGAAGATTGAAATCTATATTAATGATGTGGTCAATGGTCAGTGAACAAGAAGCATAATCCACAAGATTATATGTCTGTATGCGTGTCTATATGTGTACGACACGAATATGGCACACAATCCTAAGAATCCATAACATAGGGTAGTACTCTTTCTTTCATAAAGTGAAATTTTTGAGGCTCAAGGGCGTGCTGTTTTGCGGTAACAAATTGATTATCAAAGATGACTCTTTTTTCCCCTTATTTCTTCTTTTTGGTAGTAGATTATTTTGTGCAACATTTCTTTGGCATCCTGGAGGAAAGATGCGTATGGGAACAGTAATGTCAGTGAGTAGGATAATAATTGGACAAGTGGAGATTACTTTTACTAATAAAAACATTTGATGATATGAAGATGAGGCCAGTAAGGGCTAGGGTAAAGGGAAGCTGCTGTTGCTAAAGGGTGAAAGATGATGAAAGGGTTATTGTGCAAAATGGAATGAGGCTAGTAAGGGCTAGGGAAAATAAAACTGCTAGTAAGGGCTAGGGAAAATAAAACTGCTTTTGATATAGGTTGAAAGAGGATGAAAGGGTTATTGTTATTGTGCAAAGTAGAGGGCTGATAACAAGTCTCAGAAGCTAATACTGGGATTGAATTGCCATTAGGGCCATTCAGTAACTGTCACCATTAGCATTTCGTTGTAGTAGTTCATGATCATTCGTCTGTTAAGTCTATTCTGTAGATGGAGGTTTACATTCCAGAAGGTCTTAGGCTGGTAGCAACTCAGAAGCCAATCCAGGGGTCAAAACACGATTATGCCCGCTCATTAGCAATCAGTTCCAACATTGAAGCTCCTCAGCCTAGAATCTTTGTTGTTGATCTTGATTAGGGGGCAGATATTGTAGATAACAAAATCAAGGTTCGCTAAGTTCTTTATAATGCCAAGCTGATCAAGAAAGGTTTAGAGTGTAGAGGTTGCTGGAGTGATCTAGTCTTCTTTTGCTGGCACAAGAAAGAGGGAAGGACAGCTAATAATTGAGTAAGGTCAGCTCATAATCGGGGTTCCTCTACTTTGTATGTGGTGCGTGTCAACCTAAGTGCATAGTGATATTGAGTGCTAAAACTGCTATTTGAAGCCACTTCATGTGATGGTTTGTTTTATATATGCTTCAACTTATTTCATAAAGTGAAAAGTAGAGAAACTAACCTAGTATGTGCTCTTATCTAAGAATGTATTCAAATCGGATTGCTCAACAAGTCACAGTTATGTGCAATGACATGCACACAATGAATAAGCATCTTAATCACCGGAGTAAAATTTAAAATTGTTTCACTATGAGAGTAATGTACTATAGAAAAATATTGTTCGAGAAATATAAACACGTCTCTGAAGTTCTGTTGTTCTGATAACATATAAGCTCTTGTCATACACTACAAACATTTGTGTTTTCAAAGTGCATTTTCAAAATGAATTTTATGCAGTTGCATTTTCAAAATGCATTTCTTATGTGAAAACCGATCATAAACAATTTCTTACAGTCTGATCGCACTTATAAACGGATGCGTTTCTTTCAGCTTTGGAACCACGACTTCTTCTGGGAGTCCATGCAGCCAGATGGTGGCAAGTCACCTTGGGGAGGTGTTCTTCAACAAATTGAGAAGGATTTCGGCTCACTAGAAAAATTTAGAGATGAATTTGTAGAAGCAGCCCTTTCGCTTTTTGGCTCGGGCTGGGTGTGGCTTGTTTGTGAGTGGAGCCATAAGTTTCTCTCACCCAGTGTTTCTACCATTGCATTACTAATCACATAATTTCTCTCTCATCCACAATTCCACATTCTTATTCTTCTTGCATTGCTGTCTGATTACCTAATTTCTTTCTTACCAAATTTGTTAGTTAATTGTATCATCCAATGAATACCTTGGTTTCTATTATAGTTTAGAAGTAGCCTCCTTTTTTTAGAGGATGGATATTTGCTCACCGACATTTGGTAAATTCTGTAATTTTACTAATAAAATATTGAATATTTACTTTGTTCTCATATTGACTTGCACCCTTTTCTTATCTCAGTAAAAACCAAGGAAAAGAAGTTTGCTGTGATGAAAACTTCTAATGCTGTAAATCCACTTGTTGGGGGTGAAATAGTAAGTTGATACTTTAAAGTCGCTTTCTCCTTATCGTTTAAATTAAATGTGGGCCCTTTTTTTGTAGCTTTTTACATCTATTATTGAGTCAGTTATGCTCTTGACATTGTAATTTCTTCATTCTTGCAGCCCATCATCGGTCTTGATATGTGGGAGGTAATATTATTATTATTATTGTTGGATTTTTGTAGCATATGTGCTGATATTTTACTTTGATGTGGCGAATGGTGCAGCATGCATACTACTTGGATTACAAGGTATGAGAGAACTATCCGTCAGTTTTCCTACGATATTTTGTAGCTTATTCATGGAAATATAACCATTTGTTTTATTTTATACTTTGTTGCTGACATTGGTTTTCTTTCTTTTCTTCGTATCAAATTAACTCCTCCATCCCACCTGCAAGAAAGTTCTGAATGATCGATAATGGTGACAGTCATGTTTACTGTTTTTTAATTGAGTGAACTAAATGACAAGAAAGACCTTGTATATGATAAAAGCTGGTGTGAATCATTAAGTTTTTTCTTTTCCGGGAAAACTAGTTCTTCGAGAATACTTTACCTGTGGGCAGCCCACCTGGATGGGAATTTCATTTTTAGTTTCTGGCCTCCCTTTTTCCTTGCTGAAAACTGCCCCTGAACATTCAAACGACCCTTTATAATGAAATTCGCATTAAACCATCCAAACTCTGGTGGTAGTGACTAAACTCTAAATCATTCTTTTTTTACCTCCCACCCCGCCGTTCCTCTCTCCCATGTTCCTGGGGCACATGATGCAGCCCTAATATGTTGGAATGACTGAGTTTCACTTTCGTCGCTCTTTTTTCATCCCACACCCCACTCTTCCTCTCTCTTGTGGCACATGATGCAGCCCAGAATCTGTTGGAATGATCGAGTCTCTCTCTCTCTCCGTGATAATTTGTGGGAGTATTTGAACTCTCTAATATTTTAGATTGAATGCATTTTGCATTCCTAATCTCAATTTATATATATATATATATATATGGAAGATACTACAAAATACCTATGGGCGAAAATGAGCAGTATTTTCGCCCATAGGCTCAACGCCGTCCGATTTTTTCGGATGGCGTGAATTAAACACTGTCATGGACCTAGCATGTTCGTGGCGGTCCGTCACGGACATAGCGAGTCCTTGACGCGATTTTTTTCACATAAATTTGACATAAAAAATATGGGGGCACTGCCATAGCTCCCGTAGGTCCGTGACGGATTTTAAGCAGTATGTCCGTGACAGGGCGAAATACTGTAGCACTTCGCCTATAGACGTGTTTAAGACTTTTGGGCTTGGAATTAATTGGTTAAGGTATTGACAGTTGCATCACTATTCCCAACTTAGAGTTATTGAACTACCCAAAAGAAAAATAGAAAGAAAGAGTTCATGCAAGTCATGTTTTAAATCTGAGAATGTTTGAACAGGATGACAGAGAAAAATACGTGATGACATTCTTGAATCATCTCGTGTCATGGCATACGGTGGCGTTGCGCATGATCCGAGCAGAGGCCTTTGTAAATCTGGGAGAGCCAAAGATACCAGTAGCGTGAAGCTTTTTATTTCTTTATGTATTTATTTATTTTTACTTGAAGCTAATTTTTGACATGTATCATAGTGATAAAAGTTGGAAAGAAAAAAGAAAAACACGTAGCTGTGAGTTTTTCTCTATGCTCATTTGCAAACAGTCCAACCAGAATGACCTCTTTAACCCAATCTCGATAACACAATTAAAAAGGTTATTGCAAATTTGCAATATAGATTTCTACCCGCACATTTTATCCAGGGAAAGTCCAGATCAATTTTTTTTTTTCGCTCTAAAGGATATGTAGTATTTTCCTTGGAGGGTCAAGGGTTATTGCAAATTTCCTCCCTCTTTTTCTAATGGGAATGTAACCATCTTCTGTTAAATCACCTAAAGTAAGGAGGCTATTTATCATATCTTACTTTCATTAGATATTTCATCAAAAGAAAGACGTGTGCCCTACCCTTGACTGTGGTTTAATATAATATCCAATTTTTTTATAACGAAAATGGGAAAAAATTATTTATTCACAAGTAATAATGTTAATAATGTTACTTACATAAAATAAGTTTCTATGAATAATAATTGTTTTAAAAAATAAATTTTTAATTTCATAGTTTTATTAAATTTGAAATACTCAAGGTGAAATTAGTATTTTTATCGATACAAAAGTTCCAATATGTATTTATTTTCAAAGTGCAATAGGACTAATGTCTTATTTTAATTTTAAGTAATAACATTTATGATTTTCAAATGATTTTGACTATTTTTAATTAGGACATGGTTTATATGATACCATATGTAGGAATGAGTCTCCTTTTAGAAATCCATTTTTGATATGGAATTTTTTTATCCAATTTTTAAGGAATATATAATAGGAGATCATGATTATGTAAAGAAAATTAAAAGTACTAATTTTATTAAGAAAAAATTTGGACCGTTAGTTCCAATTTTTTTAGAGGGACCGCCTACCATATGTATCCATCTTTGTAATGGATGTTTTGTGCCTCGGAGGGGCACAAATGCGTCCCCCGACGGGCAGAGCAATTTTTTCTTTTAATTAATATATGAAACTTGATTATAAAATTTCAAATTATAATACTGCCCTATTTTTTAAAAAAATACTAATAATGAACTATTTTAGATTCAATTTTTAGTTAAATGTGTATTGTGAGTCACAAATAATTTTTAAACTAAAAAATAATATTATATTTCTCAATTAGTACGTTGATATTATAAAAGTATACGGTTTATTTGAATGAAAATTGTTTCATATGGGTTGGATCGTATTTCTAAAGCATGCAGTCTAGAGGTATAAAGCATCCATCTTAGAGCTGGATGCAAATAGGTGGTCCATCTACAAACAAGTATAACTAATGGTCCAAATGTTTTTTAAATATAATTATTATTTTTAGTTTTCAATTATTATTATTTTCATATTCATGATCTCCATGTTAAAAAATATATATTCTCTAAAAATTAAGATGAAATTATAATTGGAAAATATATTTATTGTCAAGCTCACATTTCTACAATATGCGGGCTGGCTGCATGGAAACCGTGTCCTAATTAGAATTCAAAGTTAACTTTTTATTGATGACAATCCTTTGGTGCTCACTTTTTAAATTTATTGCCTGTAACTTCTAATTTGATTATCTAAAGTGTTGGGTTGATAATAAAATTGTGAGTGACCATGTTGCCTCTTTTTATGATTTTAAAAAATTATTATAAATATATTTTAAAAGTATATTTCTGCCTGTTTTGCATTATAAATTATACTCGTTTTGCATTAATAATGTAATTGTCGAAATAAACTCATTTATATTTATTTATAGATTTTTAAAATTTGACTTTTTAAAACTATATTGGTAGAACAAAATTATTTGGAATATGATTAATAATTTGGAAGATATTTTACCTTATATATATCTATAGCTTTTAAATAAGTATTCGGAAATCCTATTAATTTAAATTTTACTAAATTGGATATTATTTTTCATTCTATAACGTAAAGTGTTTTTTATTAGATGCTCCTTTTTAAGGAGTGATGTATTTTATTAAATAAATAAAGGGCTCAATTATTTTTCCTTTAAAGATATTGGTCAGTTTGTAAAAATTGTATATTAATTATTGGCATTTTTACCACGTAGCAATAATGCCATAGTTGTTTGGGTTGGAAATTTTGTATAACATATGTGAGAGCATACTATAAAGGACACAGTTTTGGTGAGTCAGCCGACTCACCTATTACCATGAGTCTCTTGTCTATCTAACATCCATAAGAAGGATATAAAAAAATATTGCATCCATTAAAAGTTACAACGAATGGTAAAATAACATTTATATTATTTGAAAAAAATCTAAATTTAGGTCATCGTCATGGTTGAGATTATTGAACTCTAAAATTTTGGATCGAAAATACATGGATATAATTTGTAGGGAGACCATACAAGAATAGTGTGAGTCAGCTGACTCACCAAACACTTTTCCTACTGTAAACCTACTCTATAAAAAAATTGAGAAGTATTTTCGTGATCTGTTATTTAGAAATCTACTCTTGGTCACAAATGAATACTCTTGGTACAAAAAAATTAAATTTTTTATTTTCTAAGAATTCTATACAAGTTTTTCTATCGAAATAGAATGTACGTGAGGGAACACAATCACTTGATAGTTGTAGATGCACCTATCATAAAATAGATATGGGTACCATATTTTTATCCGAACCAATATCCAAACCTTGTAGTAATTTCTTGAATGCCACGTGTTGTCCAAACCTGCCAGTCTTTTTAATATGTAAAATAAAATAAAGATATATTAAAATAGAGATGATGGTCACTACAAGATAGCCATTGCTATGACTTAAAATTGGGTGGAAGTTTATGATGAAATTTGATATTTGGATTTTGGCAAAACATTTTAGGACTATACTTCTCAAATTGAAAGAAAAATCTACCTATGTCCCTGGGTCAGGAGTCCACCCTAATTTTTTTTATAGATTTAGGATATGAAACACGTTCTAAATCATTGATAAGACATTTTGGCCTTAGATCTATAGCACATATATAATGATCGATGCAAAGCTCTCCATCTATTTTAGCTCGTGATTGTGTATTTCGATTATGTTAAAGAATGTATAGAACATTAAAGAGAAATTTATGCTATTATACACCATAATAGCATTATTAAAGAATTTTCTCCTGTTTTTATATTTTACAGACATATCACTATTTTTTTTGGCTAATCCAGATTGCCACTTGGATATTTAAGATCAGAAGTGACAAGTCGTTGTAACTTGAAATTTTGAAGATATGCAGTCAAAGCTCCCATATACAACTCACATGTGGGTTAGAGTCTTCTTCTTTCAAGTTACATTTGATTTTTTCGATTTTGAATATCCGAAGTCATGTACTCATTTATAAAGATAAATGTGACTTCGGATCAAGAATAAAAGTAAAATGTAATTTTGGATATTGGAGATCTGAACAAAAGTAAAATGCAAATTTGGATATTGGAGATTTGAAGTTGTGACAATTTTTTGAATAAGACAAATAGAGGAAGAGGGCTTGACTTTGAGTCTTCAGCATCTAAAATTGGATCTTGAAGATCCAAAATGGTGGGATTTTAGGAATAAAGTAATAATAATAAAAAGAACAGAAAAAAAAAGATACAATAAAATTAAAAAATTATCTTTAATAGCACTAATTTTAAGGGGTATTAAAATATCTCAATATAAAATATTATAATGTTGTTTAATAAAAAGAAAAATTAAATAAGGTTAAGGTTTTATGGAAAAAATAAACTTGTGCCTCAAAACTTATTGAATTATTATAGATCCAATAGTGAAAAACTTTCAAATTGATCATCTCAACTTTGACTATTATGGTTTTGAAAAAAATATATAATTTTAAGCTTTAAAATAATATATTATAACACTATTATTTAGACCCTTCTTTTGAGGCATTCCAAATTTCACAATATCTCTAAGCAATAAATTTTACAATCACAGGTGGAACAAATTTGGATACGAAGCTTTTCTACTTCTTTTTTCAAAGCACCTTTACTGAGTTGCATCCTGAATAAAGTTTACGATTTTAACTTTGGAAAATGGTTTGACAGGGCTCCGATTAAAATAAGCAAAGCCTCATCTCATAATTCATCAAAAACTATAATTCAAGTATTGGAAAACTTTTACATCAATAATCTCGGCTTTAACGTATTAGTTTTGTAAAAAAAAATTAGGATTTTAAGTTCAAAAAATTGTGTATATTGTAGCAAATTATCTAGACCATCCATTTCACCTTAAAAATAAGGGTTGTAGCTGTTGTAGCTTTCTTGACTTCATTTGAAGTTTCCCTGTATGGAAAATTGTTTCATGGGGGTTGGACCTCGTTTCTACACTAAGGGGTCTAGAGGTATAAAGCATGCATATAAAAAATGGATGCAAATAGATAGGCCATCTAATGGATTAATGTTTTTTTAATATATTTATTATTTTTTATTTTTTATTTTTTTCATATTCAGAATTTCCATCAAATTATATTTAAAAAATATATTTTATTGCCGGGCCTGGCTGGCCGCATACAAACCGTGTCCTTGGGGTATTTGCTAACGACGCAAGTAGCTAAATAACCCACCCACCCCCACACCTCTTAACGGCTTTAATATCTACGACTGCTTTTAGCGGGAGTTCTCTCTGTCTTACGCTCCCTTTCTTTCTCTAAAATTCTCATGAAAAGCCCTAATTTTACGCCCTATTTCGCCGCTTCCGGATTCTCCATCTTACTTTCTCTCGCTAATTGTATGCATTTCTCTATGTCTTATCTTCTCTGTGTTTCTTTCTCTAGTTTTCCTGCCATTTTTGCTCTCTCTCTACTAATTTGACAGTTCTCTGGCTGAACTGTTAGCTGCAGTCCTTTTGATGAATTTGCTTCTTTTGTTCTACGGTGGTTTTTTACATGTATGCTCTAATGGAAGTTGATGTTCTTTTTACGGCACAGTCTTTGAGGGTTGGTCCATTTGCAGGCTTTTGATCTCCATTACTTCATCAGAATGAAGCGTGTTTTTGATGAACTATCAGATGAAGAATGGGAGGGCCGGTCGTTTAAGCTTTCAAAGATTCTGAAGCGCCCTGAAAAGGATCATTACAAGAATGGAAAAGCTTTTCCCGCTATTGAATCCTTCGCATTTAGGTCAAAAAGAAACGACCCTGAACCAGTCCATGTACTTGATTCAGAGGATGATGATGATGATTTCGAGTCAGTCGTGGGAAAAACCACAGGAATTAAGTCTAGAGCAAAGAACATGGACTCTGAATCTTCTTCACCTACAAGTGATTCAGACGACGATGATTATGAACCAAAAAATGTCCTCGGAAGGGCTAGGACAAAAAAATTGAACCTAGAACCTTCTTCACCTGCAATTGAGTTAGAAGACGACGATTATGAACCAACAAAACCAAAAAAAGCCCCAGGTATAAGGGCTAGGGCAAAAGGTAGTGATCGTGAACCTTCTTCACCTGCAAATGATTTAGAGGATGAAGATTGTCAACCAACAAAGGGAAGGCCACATGTAACTAGGACTCGACGTTTTGTCATCGAAGATGAGAGTGATGAGGAAGTTGTTCCAGAGAAGAAGAATCAGAAGGCCTTAGAAGAAGAGGATGAAATTTGGGAAATTCAGAGTGATACTGAGTACGCAGAGCCAGTTGATGAAGATGATGTGGTGGGAAATGCTTTGCAAAAATGTGATAGGATTTCGGCTTCTTTGAGAAAGGAGCTCTATGGGAGCAGTTCAGGTTCTCCTGTATCATGTGAGGCTTATTCAGAAGTTGATGCTGCTTCTGCTAAAATCGTCAAACAAGTATGTATTTTTTTTTTTTAATTAATTAGTCACTTATTATTATTATTGTTAATCAATAATTACTGTTGTTACCATTTTATATTATGTTACATGGGGCATGGCTAATTTCTGAAATGTAACCGTATTTCCACTGAGCATAGAAACACTTTAAATTCATTATTCTCTCTATCTTGTTTACAGATTTCTTTATTAGAACAAGCCCAGAAACTGCAGTTTTTTTTACTATCTATCCTGATAAAATTGCTACTTTATGAGTTGGTGTTGCCTTGTTTCTCCATGTTGAGGATAATATCTGTGGTAAATTTTTGGACTTTCTGGTGAGTTCTCCTTAGTTGTGAAGCTAGATGGTAGTTAATGAACGAAAATTCGGCTGCCTTGCCACCTAGGTGGTGGGGTCTGAGCGGGAATGCCTAAGGCTCGTGCCTAGGCAGTCTGGGCACCCACCTAGTTCCATCCCTTAAATTTTTTAAATAAAGGAAATTCATATCCACCCGAACAAAAACAAGGCCTGGGATTGCCCTTGTCTCTTTCTCTCTCTCTTGGGTCCATGTGATCTCTTTACATATGAGAAGAAGAAGAAGAAGATGGACTCCAAGTGTTTGATGTGCACACTCTCTCTCACACACGTACACACACAAAGATACACATGGATCCATATGCTCCGTCTTTACATGTCCGAAGAAAAAAAGAGGAAAATGGCCTCCAAGTGTTCGATGCGAGGTCCCTGTCTCTCATAGACTCTCCCTCTCTCTCTCCCCATATCCTCCAAGTGATCAAGATTCAAGACCTCTCTCTCACAGATACATATCCAAAAGAACAAAAAGAAAAAAAGTGGATGATCTTTAAGAATTTCATGCGAGACCACACACACACAAATACGTGCGCATGCACACACACCCTAAACACATACACACACATTCACAAACAGACGCACACAAAACAACTTATGGCCCCCACCCCAAACCCTTCCCTTAGGGCCGCCTCTGCGTCTGGTGCCCATGCCACCTTGGTGCCTAGGTGGCTGCCTCCGCCTTTTTGAACGTTGATAGTAATTGCGAAGAAATCGTTCCACGTAGCATGCATAGTGAAAACTTAGGTTCTTGGTCTCCTTGGTACTTGGTCTCTTTTGGATGTTTGCATTCTTGTACCCTTTTTTTTTTCATAATTGCTATCTTTGATCCAAATGAAAACCTGAAATATATGAATAAATGGTAATAACCTAGCTTTGGACTTTCGAAGTTGTTCAGGTTGTTTAGGATTCGTAAAATCAGATCCTGTGGACATAGTTTTACTCTTATTTGCTGAACTTTCGAAATCAGTAATTTGTTCAATGAGCTACCTAGTCATGCTTCCAACTTCGACAATGAAGTATTGATTTGTTATTTCTATTGTGAACACGTTTGGCTTGTCATGTAGGAAGATATTGATGCCGCTTGTGCGAGTGAGGAGTCTGATGTTCAGCCAATTTTGAAGCCATACCAGATTGTTGGTGTGAACTTTCTTCTTCTATTGTATAGAAAGAAAATTGGTGGAGGTATTTACCTTTTCTCTTTCTTGAAATTACTGCATATTTTGACATGTTACTGAGTGTTTCACTTGTCCTTTCAAGGTTCTGGGAAAGATGGTATGCATTTTTTTTGTTAACCATCACCTACGTTCTTGTTACTGTGCTTGTAATTGGATTAAAATATCCTGAGTGCTATTATGACATTGGATTTCATATATTTTTACAATTAATTTCAAAATGATGACCATTTTTATCTTTAATTTCACCTATAAATTGTGTTGTCCTATTACATTACTGCTGAAATGGTTAGGGCCCTTACCATCTTTGAATTTTAAAGCTTAGATTCGAAATTAACTGAACACGTGTTGAGAAGTTGTGTATTTGTCGAAAATGCCCAAGCTCTATAGGTATTAGGAAGTTCACATATGAGCCTCCCGTTGTTATCCTGTGGTCTATACTATGCATTGCCAAAAAAAAAAAACAAAGAAACACACTGCATTAATGGACCTCCATGTCTTGTGCTATCTGGGCATGCCATGTGTCCAGCTACTATGCCTCTTATTCACCTTTCACCTTTGGATTGATGTACTTGTGGAAGGAACATCTTGCGATGTATGGGTTTCAAAAACATATCCCTTGGAGTAGTTACTTAGGCTTTACACTTTTGCGAGAAGAGGTCACATTTGTCTTTTGACCAATTATAAGTCTCATCAGACATGCCACAACTTGATAACTCAAATATCCGTAGTTCTACAAAGCCCTGAACTTCTTTAGCATGATTTGTAATTGAAATGGAGAAAAATGTGCAAAGATATGATGCATTGATACTAAAACGGGTATGGTCATTCTGATATTCTAGAAGTGTATGTAAGCTCACAAAAAAGTTATGTTGTAGATGCATAGAATTGTTGAAAAGCATGTCTTAGTTCTTTATTATTTCCATTGTCTCATGGTACTTCAGTGTGTAGTGGCAACTTTGCAAACTGAGCGTCGTGTCTGATGCTGATGAATCAGTGATTGAGTTTATACATATTCTGAAATTCTGTTTGTGGATCCTTTGACAACCTTTTTAATTATTTAATAGAACTTTCGAAAAGCTTGTATATATATTTATATTTGACCGGACATTGGTGATTTTCTTTCCTCCAGAAAAAAAAAAAGATACGTTTAATATATTAAAAGATTGGTTCTACTCTTTTCCAATCATATTTAATCTAATTATAGAATGTATTGGTCATATATAGCTTTCAAATAAACCTGATGTAAAATGTGTATTTGGTAACCATCTGGATTCAAATTTGTCTATTTGCAGCCATTCTGGCTGATGAGATGGGACTTGGTAAAACTATTCAGGTATGGTGCTTTCATGGGCCTTCCCTATACTTAGATATTATGGACTGCTTTCTTATTATCATAGTGAATTGAAGAATTGGGTTTCCTACTTGTAGGCAATCACCTATTTAACTCTCTTGAAGCACTTGGAAGATGATCCTGGTCCTCACTTGATTGTTTGCCCGGCGTCTGTTTTGGAGAACTGGGAGAGAGAACTTAAAAAGTGGTGCCCATCTTTTACTGTCATTCAATTCCATGGGGCTGGACGTGCAGCCTATTCTAAAGAGTTGAGTTCCCTTGCCAAGGCTCATCGGCGGCCACCATTTGATGTGCTCTTAGTGTGTTATTCACTTTTTGAAAGGCATAGGTATTTACTTCCATATGTTTTACTCATTACACATTTGTTTGTCATTTAGAAACATTAATTGTTCAACAGCAAGTAAACACCCACTAGGAGTGAGTTTCATTGCACTCTAACTCTTCCCATTTATTCAACAAGGGAGCCCCTGATTGCCATTGAAAATGGTGATTATTCTAATCATGTGAAAAGGTAAAGGACTTCGTGAGCAGTCTCTTGTAATTTTCCTTTCTCCTTGCAGTGTGCAGCAAAAGGATGACCGCAAAGTGCTAAAGCGTTGGCGGTGGAGCTGTGTGGTCATGGACGAAGCCCATGTTTTAAAGGACAGAAATAGCTATAGGAGAAAAAACTTAATGTCTGTTGCACAAAAGGCAAACCAACGTCTGATGCTGACAGGGACACCCCTTCAAAATGATTTGCATGTACGTGAGAATTCTCTTTTATATTATTTTGCTATCTTCTGTTTTTGTTTAAAACTAGGATTAGGATAGTTTTGTGTAGAATCTATAACGGTATATTTTATGCAAAAAAAAAAAAAAAAAATGCTGCTGTGATATGTGTTTCTATCACATAGCAGAATAGAAAACAGTCTAGACTTCGATGCTGAGTAGTACATCAGATGCCGTTTCAAATGATCTTTATGTATATTTTGTATTTTGTTATATACTTATTACTATTAGTTATATAAATCTCTGAGGGATTAGGTGGTTCACTGTTTACTTCGATGACTTTCTTTTTTTTTTAAATCTTTAGTAAGAGTTAGTGCATAGGATGTGGGATGCCATCTTACTTGGAAAACTCTCATCAACCTGGGGAATTTGCACAAATTATTGGATTTTTCTCTCTTCTAACTGATGTTCGCATGAGTACCGGTTTGATTTTGGTGGGGGCTGGGGTTTTAGGATACATTGAGAAGTATTCTTTGGATATACTATAGATAACTGTGGTACCAGTTTCTGTCCTATAGAACGACAATTGAGATGATACCATAGTTATGGGGTGAATGTTGATCATCATGTCTACTGTATACTTTGATAATGTATGTTGAATGCCGGATCCTCTGATTGGCATGTGGGATAATTTGGTCTCCTATCCTAGTTAGAGGCCCATACTTAAATGGGCCACACTGAAAATTGAGGAAAACCAGAAATGATGGTAGACTTTATACTGGAACTTCTTATTGCTTCAGCTCAAATCTGTTTGTTACATGTGAGGAACAAGAGTGCCCATATTCATAAAGACATTGAAACCTCATCCTAATATCAATTATCTCTAAACTAATGTTGGTAGGACCAGATCGGTGACTGAACCGTTGAGGGCACCGGTTCAGTTAAATTGGCTGAACCGGACTGGTTCACCGGCCTGATTGGTCTAAGAAATTACATAATTAATAAAACTATATTAAAATAAGGCACCTACAGGATGAGGTACTTTGGTGCATCTTGTTC
The DNA here is from genome assembly GCF_054954075.1 of Amborella trichopoda. Taxonomy (NCBI): domain Eukaryota; kingdom Viridiplantae; phylum Streptophyta; class Magnoliopsida; order Amborellales; family Amborellaceae; genus Amborella; species Amborella trichopoda. The sequence goes on from NC_142344.1 coordinate 4,157,511, forward strand.
GCTGATGACATCGTTTTGATTGATGAGACCCAAAACGGCATCAATACAAAGTTAGTACTTTGGAGGGATGCCTTAGAATCCAAAAGTTTTAAATTAGTTGGATGAAGATAGAGTATATAGAATTCAAGTTTAGTAATAATAGGAGTAGAGACTAGGAAGTAGTTAAGATTGATGGCCATGAAATACAAAAAAGACTGCACTTTCGATATCTTGGGTCGATAATCCAAGAAACTGGAGAGATTAAGGAAGATGTCGCACACAGAATGAGAGCTGGATGTGCAACTGGAATTTTATGTGATCATCGCTTACCAATGAAGCTGAAGGACAAGTTCTATGGGACAGCTGTGAGACCAACTTTGCTCTATAGGGCGGAATGTGGGGTGGACAAAAACAATATACCCATAGAATGATTGTAGCGGAGATGAAGATGTTGAGATGGATGAATGGCAAGACAAGAAGGGATAGAATTTAAAATGAATCTATTTAAGAGAATTTAGGTGTTGCACCAATAGGCGACAAGATGAGAGGGAGTAGATTTAGGTGGGCTGGACTGGGCTATATGTGCGTCGACCAAGTACAACACCTGTTAGGAGATGCGAGTTAGTTCAAGTGGGAGGACTGAAAAGGGCAAGGGAAAGGCCCAAAAGGACGTGGTTGGAAGTAGTCTGAAAACATATGGGGACTTATGGCCTCACTAAGGGTATGGTCTTTAATAGAGCAGAATGGTGGACCAAAATTCATATAGCAGTCCCCAATTAATTAGGAAAAGGCTATGATGATGATGATATTAAAATAAAGAAAAATTGTGAAAAAATAGAGAAAATTATGCAAAAATAGGAAATTTTGAAAAAGAAAAATTGACAAAATATTAGAAACAAAAATAACTCATCAAGCATTAATTAGCTACTCATTAACAAACAATACAATAACTCATTCTGTTTTTTTGCATTTTCTGTTTTTCTTTTTTGCATTTTCAAAAATAAATTTTCATTCTATGATCTTATGGAAAATAATGCAATGTCTCAAGATCCATTCCTATGGAACAGAAAATTCATTCTCTGTTTTTTGAAATTTTCTTTTTTTGTTTCTGGCTTTTTTTTTCCCTATTTTATTCATTTTCTGTTTCTTGCATTTTCCTAACTGAAATTCAAAAAAGTAAAAACAAAAAAAGAATACATCAGAATTCTCATCGAAAACATAATATTTAACATAAAAAGAATGAAATATGGCATAATCCCACTGGAATCTTGACTTTCCTTAAAACTCAACGAGGAATAAAGTTGAGACTTTAATTTTTACTTGGTAATTATTAAATTACAAAGAAAGACTCACCTGGTGTAAAGGACAAAATCTCATGAGAGTGTCACTGGAATGTCGCCAGAGTCTTGCTCTAAACCATAGTTAGCAAATCGGCATTTAAAACGCATTTTTTTTCAAAAAATCAGCGTTTTTATGGAAAATGTTTAAAACGGCGCTTTTTTGAGAAGTTCGGCAAAAAAACACGGTTTTTTTCAGAAAAACATTTAAAACGCGATTTTAAGAATAACGAATTGAACTGGACCAAAAAAATTGTATCCTTTTTTTTTCTTGTAATTTTTTTTTGAAAGATAAATTTTTTTTTTCCTGATTTGTATACTATTATTTTCATACTTTCTAAAAAAATATCATTTAAAAAAAAAAAAATCTAAAATAGATGCAGATTTATTATTATGGAAATATTGTTTATGGCATAAAACCATCCAGATTATCATAAATTAGGGCTCAAACCATCCAGATTATTATAAATTAGGGCTCAAACCATCATGATTATCACAAATTAGAATCAAATTAGAATAAACAAGCATGAAAACCATTAAATAAAAAATTCCCAAATTTTCGCTTGACAAAATTCCACCAAAAATTCAATGCAAATTAGGGTTCAAAGAGCCTCCAGAATTCCAGATTACAAATACAAAAGCTTAAAAACTAAGCTTTAAAAAAAAAACCAGATTAGGGGTTTTTTCATATGCCCAAACCTGTGCATGCTGCTACTTCCTATGTGGGTGCTGCTTTTCTCTCTCTCACTCAATCCCCAAATGGGTTTTTTCATATCCCCAAACCCATAGTTCCTCTGTGTGTGCTGCTTCCTTCTCTCACTCAAGCCCCAAACAGGTTTTTTCATTTACCCAAACCCTTAATTCCTCCGTGTGTGCTGCTCCCTCTGTGCATGCTGCTTCTCTCTCTGTATGTGTTGCTTCTCTGGTTCTCCCTCTCTGCGTGCTGCTCCAATTGGGGTTTTATTCTTCTTCCTCTCTGTGTGCTGCTCTAATTGGGGTTTTATTCTTCTTCCTCTCTGCGTGCTATGAATGTCCAGAACTTCAGATGCTTCTTGCTGCTGTTTGAACTTTGAAGTAATTGGTCACCAACCACCATACCGTAGTTATAATATCTCCGGATGCTTCCAACTCACCATACCATAGTTATAACATCCGGATGCTTCCAACTCACTATACCAGTGTTAACCAAACCGTAGTTATAATATGGTATATCCATATGGTGTATTTTTTTTGGTACCTACTAAATAGGTGTATTTCAAAATTTCTAATATTTTTAAACTTCACCAATTTTTTGACTCTGATTTGTTGAGCCTCGTTCGATATATTTGCGATAACTTTACATGAAATATTTTTGCCGATCCTTATTTTTTACCTGATTTTTTCGTCCAAATTTTTAAAATAGAAACGATTTATTTCCAATTTTATGGTGAGCTGAATTATTGATAGTCCCTTACTTGCTAACTATGCTCAAACTCGTCGGTGGTGGCTTGAGAGAGAGAGAGAGAGAGAGAGAGAGAGAGAGAGAGAGAGAGAGGATGACATAACCCTCTCTTTATCTTATTCTCTTTTTAATATAACACCTTAATGTTGTTTTTCCCATTTTACCCCTTTGAAAATTCAATGAAACCAAATAGACCCCTAGAGCCTTTAAAAATTCAATTGAGACCAAATAGACTCCTAAAGCCCCCTTTGAAAATTCAATGAGACACCAAATAGGCCCCTAAAGCCTATAAAATCAAAGGAAAAAAAGAAAAGAAAAAGCAAAACAAAAACAGAATAGACATTTTCTGCCGCCTATTGGGACTGGCTAGTCAACATGCCTATGTCGTACATTGCACTTGTAATGTCACATGTGAAAACCTTAATGCAAAAACTGATACTTCTAAAATCCGCTAAATGTCTGAATTCTTTCATATCATAAATATATGTATGAATTCAATATTTGACCCCAAAAAGCCCAGAAGTTGACAGGGTGAGGTCTTATTAGACTTACAGTTTTGGTTTGATCTGAATGATTCCAGTTCCATTATTTGTTTTGCTTATAAAATAAAATAATTGATAAGAGATGCGTTTCTCTTCAAAGCAAAACTAAACCGTGATTGTCCTCAATATGGGTTCAAGTCATGAAAATCAAATACCCTTGGAGCAATAAATGATAATGATTAGTTTATACATTAAGGTGTAGTGCGACTCTTGAGAATTACATGTGTACATAAGGGCATAGATCTCTTGACAGCCTTATATATTGAGCTTGAGGCAGGGCGGTAAAATACTATTCATTCTGTAGAATGCCTCAAAAGGGATTTTATCATTATTTTAACTTTATTCTGAAAAAAATTGTCTTGTTAGGTATGTTTGGTCTCAACTTTCTTTTTTTTCTTTCTCATTGTAATCTACTAAATAGCAATTTGATCTATTATTATTTGCTGTCTGATGGTGATTGGTTGTTTTAATCTTAGTTCTCTCAAAAAAGATTGTTTCAATTTGAATTGCAATATCTTAATGTGTTAGTGTGATAGTGGTGGTGTTGATGGTGGTGGCAATGTGCTGGTGGTAGAGCGCGTGGTGTAGTGGTGGCTTGATAGTGATGGTGGTGCTGCGGTGATAGTGACAGCGGCAATGGTGATGGTGGTGATGGGGAGGGAGGTAGGGAGGGAGGGAGGGATTGGATTGGATTGGAGGGAGATTGGAAAGGATTTAATTGCAGGGAGAATGGATTTTTTGCAAAGAGAGATTATTTTTTTGCAAAACAACTTATTCTAAAAAAAGTTCAATTTCGTGGCCCAATTGCAATTGAGAATCATTTCAATTTTGAAAATCAGACGCCCCTTGAGGTCAAATTGCAGTCAACCAAAATGGCAATTTGGCCTGGAAATCAAATGGTGCTGTACTCTCATTTCAAAACTGAAAATCAAAGGCCCCTTGAGGTTAAATTGCAATCAACCAAATGGTAATTTGGCCTGGAAATCAAATGGTGCTATAGTTCTATTATTTACTAACGGCGGTATTCGGTGTTTTGACTACTCTATAAGGGAGTTAATCCCTCACTTAAGGTTCAGTGGAATGCATTTTACATTTTCTCTCAATATTTCTACGGCTTGACACATAGTAAGTATTGTATGGCGGGCACTTCAATTCTTCTCCAGTGCACAACATGGTTGAGTGAATGAGTCTTGACTTTTAGGTTTTGTGATTTGAATCTAGGCCGTGATATATTGAAAAATAAATCAGACTATTAAATCTGACATCCTCATGAATAGCAGTTTTCTTGCTTAGCCATACCGTGAATTTTGGATTTAATGAATTGAAATGCCTTTTACAGGAGTTATGGTCATTATTGGAGTTCATGATGCCTGATATTTTTGAAACTGGAGATGTAGATCTGAAGAAGTTGTTGAATCCTGAAGATAAAGACCTGATTGCCCGCATAAAGTCCATTTTGGCGCCTTTGGTTTTAAGGCGTCTAAAGTCAGATGTAATGCAGCAGTTGGTTCCTAAGATCCAACGGGTAAATTTCTGTTGTTTGGTCATGTTGAAATTTCTTAGAATCTTCATAAGTTTATATCGACCTTTAGTTTCTACCTTCTTTGTATGCTCTTTCCTCTGAAAGTCTTCGTTTATAAAATTTTCTACAGGTAGAGTACTTATCCATGGAGACGCAACATGCTGTAGCATATAAAGAAGCAATTGATGAATACCGTGCGGCCTCTCAAGCTCGGATGATGAAGAATTCAGAGCTTTTTGTTGATAGTGTTTTTGGTTTTCTTCCAAGGCGTCAAATTTCAAATTATTTTATGCAGTTTCGTAAGGTGTTGCATTGGTCTGTTACTATATCCTTTTCCTAAATTGCAATTTCTTGTCTACCAAGCTTGAGATGTTTTATTGTTCTTGCAGATTGCCAATCATCCATTATTGGTCAGGCGCATCTACAATGATGGTGATGTTGTTCGCCTGGCCAAAATGTTGCATCCAAGGGGTACTTTTGGCTTTGATTGCACCCTGGAGAGGGTAATCGATGAGCTCAAGAGTTACAATGATTTTGCCCTTCATAGGGTTAAGTTCCTTAGCTCCATTCTCCTTTCAATTTCATTTTTGACAGATCGTCCTTTCATTTACTCTCCAGTGTACTACTTTTACTCTCCAGTGTACTACTTTTGTCATTTGCTAGTTTCAGACTACGTTTTTTTTTTGTCTAAATAGTCAAGTTGTTTGGTTTTATTTATTTATTTAATACTTTGTTTGCATATTTCATTCTACTTTTGCAAATTATTCAAATAAATAGTTGCTTAGATGTTCTTTTATATTGTTCAATCTACATATTTGTTGAGATGCTATTTCTCATATGCTAACAAGCCTTATGCTACTTATTTCTCGAGGTATTTCAGTTATCTCTGTTGGCACTTCTGTAACCAAAAAATGACCTCTCTGTTTTAAATCTTTTTTGTTGTTTCATCTTTTGATAAAATTAACTATGCTGTATTAAATCTGTAACGGATATTGTATTCAATCGTGTTACTGATATGCAGCTTACATGTGTATGACCACTTTACAAAACTGTGACTAACACAGCCAGTTCGTACACTTGGAAACTGGTAAAAAAGTCGGGGAGAGATCAACGGGGAGGGGGAGGCGGGAAAAGAAGAGAAAGAGGGGGGGGGGGGAGGGAACTACTATAAAATTTTGGACCAGTGTGCCATCTCTTGTTTTGCTGATTGCCTCTATTGTTCCATTTATCTTCTTTTATTCATTAAAATTTCTTTATTTTTGGCTTGAATAAAACTTTGCCTTTGAATACATTGGTGTGGACTTTTTGTTCTGACAAATTCATTCAATCACATTTCATGATCCCAAGTAAGGGAATGAATAATGGTGGCCAAGGCTAGAGGGTTGGGCTTCTTTAGTGAGATCCGGGTTGGCCTTGTCCAATGAGCACTTTGATTTTCTCAGGAAATAATTGTTGTTGGCCATGAAAAGGAAGTTATCCATACGTGTGGAAAAGAATTTGCACAACTTCTTCTGTAAATTACTTTGGGGAGAACTAATCTGACCCTTGATGGTTTGCTCTCCCCAGCTCTAATGTAATTGAAAGAAAAATAAGGATAAAAACCTGTTTCTGTTTTTTAAAGATTTTGAGATACTTTATTTTAAGTAATATTTTAACTTACAGTATTGTGTGTGGCAGCTTTTAGTTTTATATGGGGGCATGGGGACACTGGGAGCACTTGAAAACCGACATGTTTTGTCCTCTGCAAAATGCCAGGTATGTATTTTAATGCTTTTGATTGTATGTCAGCATTTGTGCCTGATTCTTCGGGAGTAGTGAGGTAATTACTATACAAGAGAGAGAGAGAGAGAGAGAGAGAGAGAGAGAGAGAGAGAGGACCGAGTGATATTTTTTTTGGGTTTTCTTTTAGATCTGATGATTATTTTCTGGGTGTCCTTTTATGTAAAAGGTGCACATTGTTGGATTGTTTTTTAAACTATTGATACCAAGTGATTAATTATTCCTATCTCAGGCCTTGGCAGATATGGTCCCTTCTCTAAAAAAACAAGGGCATCGAGTCCTGATTTTTAGCCAATGGACTTCTATGCTTGATATTCTGGAGTGGGCATTGGACGTCATAGGTGTAACTTACAGCCGTCTTGATGGCAGGTTCTCTCTCTCTCTCTCTCTAAACTTGCTACCTAAAGAGCTACCACACAAGGCATAACCGCACACTCTCTTTCCCCCAAAGAACTCTAAGCTCCCCTCGCTCTCTGCCCCCAAAATACCCATGCCTCTCCTCTGCCTCAATATTTAAGCCTTTTTATCTCTCTCTCTATTTAAGCATTTTTGCTCTCTCTCAAGTTTTTTGCTGAAATGGCAGCACACAGGTGACAGAAAGGCAGACCATCGTGGACACATTCAACAACGACCCATCCATCTTTGCATGTCTTCTTTCAACTCGAGCTGGAGGGCAGGGCCTCAACTTGACAGGGGCAGACACAGTGATCATACATGACATGGATTTTAACCCTCAAGTGGACCGTCAAGCTGAGGACCGATGCCACCGCATAGGCCAAACAAAACCCGTCACCATATACAGGTCAGCTGTTATCCGAAGTCGAGTTCTCTCTCAAAAATTACTTGAGGCTCATTTAGTTTCCCTTTTGAATTTCTTACAGGCTGGTAACTAAAGGCACCGTGGATGAGAATGTGTATGAGATTGCCAAACGCAAGCTGGTCTTGGATAGGGCAGTTCTTGAATCTGGTATGGAGATTGATAATGAAAACGACATGCCTCAGAAAACGATGGGAGAAATTTTATCTGCGATTCTATTGGGGTAGAAGGTAATGTGATTATATATAGAAGGCCATGTAATTATATATGAAATTATTTAGCTCGAGATAACATGAGCAGGTACAATTTACACAGCTCATTCTGTGTAATTTTCACTGCCTCAATCTGGAGCTGTAATCTGATGTGAGAGAAAGGGGGCTCCCTCTGAGGAAGCAAAGAAATATGTGCATTAGAGTGGGCGTTTCTTGCCCACAATCAGTTGAAGAATGCAAGACTTCGCTTCGAATTGAAGTGAAGATTTTGAGGAGAAATGAATCATTGTTTGCATTTCATGAAATGGAGGCTGCACCTCAAGAATGGAACTGATTCCTTGTTTTGTACCAATGTATTGGTATCCCATGGTCTTCTGGTGGCATTGGCGGTCTGCCCTGTTTTGAATTCGGTTGATAATCTTGATATCGATTCATTTTAAATGAGCGGTGCAGAATTAGATATTTATTATTTGCTTATAAAAGCTATAAAAAAAAATAGATTTTCAAGGTTCTCTCTTGTGTAGAAATGGTGCAGCCACTTGAATCAGTCTCTCATACACACACAAGCACCATTCTTATATGGTAGGTGAGCTTTGTTTCTTTTAAGCTAACTTTCAAAGATTGAGCAACTTCTCTCAAAACCGATGTAGAGCATTGGTCACCATCGGTTGCTATATTACTAATGGGCCTATTGCTATATTGCTAATGGGCCTACTCTGTTTTGATAATTAAAATTTATGAGAAGACTAAAGAATGGCCATCATCCAAAAGGAAATGTATACAATGAGACCATTTACTTTTGATACAAACATGTCAAAATCATTTTTAACCGTGGGATGTGAAATTAGATGATAAAAAATGTATTATTAATTGGGCATAAAGTTCGAAATAAAATTTTTCAAATATTGACCCACTTCAATCATTTGGGTTTTATACATAATGGCTTAAAATGATTGAGAAATAGTATACAATCCTTACGTGAAAATAGAGGCCGTTATATCTCTAATGGGCCCAATTGGTTTCTATGCTAAAGGTGATAAAAACTTGCGATATTTCTGAAGTACGCCTAAACTTTCAACAATTTAATAGTATATATTTTTTCAACTATTTATACTCAATGATGGTATGCATTTTAATGGGTATTCTGAAACCTAAAGGACAAGAAAAGCGCGTTAGAATGAAAACACATTGAGCGATGATGCCATGTATTCTCTTCTTCAAAATGTCTAGTTCTCCTTTGAGATGGATTGAATTACCTTGACTTGTCTAGCAAGCACAAAATTGAGCTCTTCTCCTATAAAACAAGAAATCACTCATTAATTCAAATATGAAGTCTTCTCTTTCTATCTGTTGTTATAGGGGGGCTCTCTATCTCTCTCTCTCCTCTGTCCCTTCATTGGTGTCTCCCCACATCTCGCTCCGGTTCATATCCCCTGTAAAGAAATAATAGAAAGGAATATACACTTCAGTAAGAGCACTACATAGATTTGGTCCCCCGATCAAAACTGTGATTATTAATATTCTTAGGACCTCAAATTTTGGGATGTGTCATATTTGAAGACGAAGATGTAGAAGAAGAAGAAGAAGAGCAGCAGCTAAATTACTAATAATAATAGTAATAATACATTCCAGAACTATATGAAAAGCCATGTCAGGGTCAAACATGAGTTTTCTAAAGGGCAACCGAAGTGTTCAAGTACCTGATTTTATTCCTTTTTCTTAAATAATCTTGAGACGATTCTAAAAGGTCTGAAAAATCCTCCAAGTACGTTGGTTTCCTGTAAATTTTGCTTCTACAAAACAATAGCATGCTTCAAGCATAATCCATGAGAATTGGTCTCCTTATTTCCAGAATTTTTTCATTTGCTCATGAGGAACCTCTTCCATCTATCAAAGAATCTCAACATTTGTCTTGGCATCCATTACAGCCAATGTTTATAAACTCTTGGGCCTTGGGCTCGGCCCTTGCCCGAGGAGCCAAGTAACCAGGCTGAGTCCTATACAGGTAAAAAATGGCCTAAAAAATAATAAAAAAAGATGTGATCCCAAATCATCATAAGAACCATATACAATCAAATTTCTTTATAATATTTAAATATTTTAAACAAAATTACTGGCATTTGGTTTTTATTCTTTAATAGGAGCGAGTTGTCCCCTTAAACTCACCTTGGCTGGACTTGGCTCAGTCTTGAACATTAATTAAAACTATTAGAATATCTAACTTGTAGATTCAGGATTTATCGAATTTGTGCGAACTATCAAAGAATTAAACATTGAGCCACACTATGAAGTTGTAGAAGAGAGTAATTGAGCAATGACTAAGGCATGAAACAAGTGTATCGAAAAACCACTTAGGTTTTATGCCAGAGAGTATGCCAGGGAGGTCAATAATTTAAGCGATTTTTCTATTTAGGCAACTGATTGAGAAGTTTAAGGTAATGGGAAAAGACCTCCACATGGTTTTTATCAATATCGAGATATGTAAAATACCTCGAGATTTAATTTGGCAGGTGAAAAAAAAAAAGAGTCTTCAGATACTATATCGATTTGATGAGTGATATGTACGAGGGAGCACTAACTAGTATGTAAACAACTAATGGATAGACGATTGAGTTTTTAGTGATAATAAGTCTATATAAAGAATCAGTGTTGAGCTCATGTCTCTTTGTCTTAGTTATGGACGACTTAACTAGGTACCTACAAGATGAGGTACCATGGTGTATGCTCTTCGTGAATGATGTAGTTTTGATTGATGAGACCCGAAGCAACGTTAACATAAAGTTAGAATTTTGGAGGGATGCTCTAGAGTCTAAAAGTTTTAAAATTAGTAGGACTAAGACAAACTATATGAAATGTAAGTTTAATAATAATAGGAGTAGAGACGATGAAGTAGTTAAGATTGATTACCAAGAAACACCGAAAAGAGTGCAATTTTGATATCTTGGGTCTCGACCTAGGAAAATGAAGAAATTGAAAAAGATGTCGCACGTAAGATTAGAGTTGGGTGGGCTAGGTGGAGATATGCAACCGGTGTTTTGTATGATTTCCGCATACCAATGAAGCTGAGGGAGAAGTTCTGTACAACAGCTATCAAATCAGCTTTGCTTTATGGGATAGAATGTTGGGAGATCAACAAATACATTACCCATATGATGAGTGGAGCTGAAATGATGATGTTGATATGGATGAGTAGCAAAATAAGAAGGGATACAATTCGAAAGGAATACATCTGGGAGAACTTAAGTATGGCTTCAATAGGTAATAAGACGAGAGAAAGTAAACTTAGGTATGCTGACCATATGTATCACCGATCCATATAATACCTTGTAGGATGTGTGAGCTGATTTAAGTGGAAGGCTAAAAAAGATAAGGGATAGGCCCAAAAAATATAATCAGAAGTAGTGAGCAAAGATATGTGGTCTTATTGCCTTATTAAAGTATAGCCTTTGATAGAACAGGACTAGAGCTCATATAGGTCACCCCAAATAGTTGGGAAAGGCTTTGATGATGATGACCTTATACCCTACCCTTCAAAACAAAACAAATAAGAAGAAAATATATGGATACACAATGACGCACGTGCCTAAAGTGGCAGACTTGTGGAAAGTGGCAGATTTGAAAACAATTTTGTTTGTGCGCAGTGCGCACGTCGAGTATGTAAGGTGCACCTTTAAATTTTGACGGAGGATGCAATTCATCAAGAAAACCTTACAATGGCTTGAAAATCCATATTCAACTTTAACTATGAAATTGAAAATCTAAAACCGGTGAAGATCAAGCATATCTATAGACATTTATAAAATCTTGTAAATCGACCGTATAGATAATATGTTACAAAATGTGTTTTTTGTAGGACTTGAAATTTTTTTTTTTCTTTATATTCATATTTCTCAAAGTTGAGATTATCAATCGGATGGTTTTTCAATTTTGGAATATTATTTTCTACTAGATTTTTGAAGTGCACTTTACTTCTATGGTATAAAATTGCAACCTTATATAAATTTTATTTATTTATTTATTTTATAAACTTTTTCTTTTTATTTTATTTTATTATTTATTTATTTGAGTTTCGCTAGGCTGAGGAGGTTGGGATCCTAAAAATATCCACATACAAGATTTGCCTCAAGAAGTGAATCGAGGACATGCACCCATGGTAGCATATAATCTTTTGGCTTCATTTCGAATCTTTAGCTAATAAATGGCCTCACTATTCCTAGTGTGTAGAAATCCCAGCCTCAATTCGAAAGTGTACTGAAATTTAGAGTAGAAAGTAAATTTTATATTATTAAATACAGCGGAATTGTTGGAAATTTCCAATAGTAAATTTAGTATTGATTAAATATAGGGAAATTAGGTGTATTTTGATCATTTTATTTATTTAAATATTATTTTTATATTTTATAGCTACATTACGGTGGGACGTATGGGCATCTAAAATTTGACCTCAATTCAATATATAGAAAAAAATAAAATTAAAATACTAGATGCACTCTTAAAAAAGGCATATAAAATATTTTTTTACTTTCTTCATTTTTTTTACTTTCTTCATTTACAGGATGTGTTGAGACTTGGGTTTATGCATTCTTTAATTTTAGCTGGCCATGTTTGATCCCATCATGGGCTAGGGTAAAGGGCCGTTTTCCGTAGGGTCGTAATTGATCCGGCCAGGTAAGGATCTGGATTGGTTAGTGGACCTGGTAGATCATGTCTAGGTCTATGTCTATCTTGAAGCATATTGTGTCGGATTAGGTCCTGATTAGCATCGCCTCAACCTAAAACATATAGAATATATTTTATATTTTTTTTTAGGGATTGTCTACAAATAGTTCATTTATCTTTTGTACATGGAAGTCACAATCATTTTAACTCATTGGATGTCAAATTTGATTGCTTGGGGTAAGTCATGAAGTCAGAGAATTTATTTTTTGAAACTGAGTCTATTCAATGACACTCTTACAACCACCTAAATGATTGTGATCTCCATGTACAAAATATACATGGTCTCTTTGTAGACAATCCCTTTAGTTCATGTACAATCTAGATCCGACTTAGTCCTGTCAGGGCCAATTGACTAATGGGCAACCATGTCCAAATCTAACTTGGACCTAATTGGGTCCCGTATGGGTCGGGGTGACCTGAATCTTTTCAGCCTACCTTTTTGTTGACAGTTGGGACTTGGCTAGCTAGAGTTCAACCCGTGCCCATTTGGTAGATTTCAACCTTGGATTCTTCAAAAGAACGTATAGTATGCTCCCTTGGGAGTACATTAACTCCCTCGGATAAAAGAGATAGTCTAGAGGATTTTTTTTTTCTTGTTAATTCTTAGGATCCCATTAAGCATAACTAGATTATTGTTTTCAACAAACAAAATTGAATTTTGAGTTTTTGAACACCTAGTTCTGACAAGAAAATTTCTTTTCACATATTCATCCCCTACGCTTAAGCAGTAACATCCCCAAAATTTGGGATATTAAGTAGTTACTAGATTGAGATTTTCCCGAGGGAGCAAATGGAAAGTATGCTCCTGCAGGAGCAGCAAATCTCTTGGTATCTTAAATACGAGGAAGCCATCACGCCATTCATGCATTATATTTTCTTTTGACAGGTATTAAGTGGTCGCTCAAGACTAGTTTTTGCACATTGATGGGCACTCAAAAAATTACTTATGGGTATCAAAAAAATCTTCGCATAAAGAACAATTCTCAAAATTTTTTTTGGAGTTTTTAAATCCCTAGATTTGATTAGATGGTTCAGACTAAACTATGAGACTCTGACCCCTGTTTTTGTTTTTTGTTTTTCTTTGTTTTCACTCCCCTTGGGGACATTTTGTGATGTATCTCTTTAACCATCTATGCAATGTTAACAGTATATATTTAAAAAAATTTAGATAGTTAAGATTATAAAGAGAATAATTGAGGTGAAAAATATTTGAGGGCGAATTGATTTGGAACATCTTTTGGGCTCCAAATTCATAAAATGGAGCTCAGGTACCTACACACGATCTGGAAATTCTCATATAAAAAAGTCTCCGTGTTTTTTCTATGCTGCGCCACGTCGTCGCAATGGACTACCAGACTCTATAAATTCGGGCTATTTATTTTTGAAATAAGGAGGACACAATCATTATTTACTGCTAGATTTGAAATAAGGTGATTGATGACGGGGCCGCACAGTTCAGAAATATTTTTTTAAGATGTTTATTAAATTTCACATCGAATAGTTAAAAATAATTTTGACTTTTTTATACTGAAAATAAATATTTTCATAATGTACAATCCCATAATTATATGGGTTGTTCCCATTTAACGGTAAGGAAAATAGAGGTAATACACAAATAGAAAGCACAAGCTAGACTTTTATGGAGTCATATTTTCAAAGGGACGAGAGACTATCTTGGACTTTGACACAAGCATTCCCCAATATGCAACTAAGATGTTATATCAAGTAAGTGGGTCCATGTTGTTCGGTTGAGAGTGACTCTGTAAATCTTTGGTAATTGTTTTTCTCCGGCAATAAAGTTATTACTATTTGTCAAAAAAAAAAAAAAAAAAATATATATATATATATATATATGTTTAATCAAGTTTTTATGATTTTGAGAAAGGCGAACTTGGGCTGTAGCTTGTGATAGAACCCCTCTAAGAATCGCTTTGCCTTGTGACTGCCGGCACTGGACATGGGCCTAAGGGTTGTTTACATCACCTAAGAGACAAAAATTATTCGTGACAAAAAATAGGGTGAGGGTTGTATAAGGCGCCCTCCTTATGTTCTTATATTGTCAAACTTTTAAATTATCGGAAATCTTACGATGGCTTAAAGTTATTCTCCCCTCGTTATGAAATTTAAAATCCCAATAATAGTATAGATCAAACATATTTATAAATATTTGAAAATCTTAAAAATAGATGATCCAGATAATTTGTTACAAAACGTACCATTTCTGTTTTATGAGGCAAAGCTAATGTTCGATAGATTTGTTAGTTTGAAATATTTTAAAGGGACTGTATACAATGAGCCCATTTACCTTTGATACAAGGTAGTCACAATTCCTTACAACCATTTGATGTGAAATTTGATAGCTTGGATGTGACAAAAAGTTCGAGAAACTTTCTTTTAAAGTTTGAGCTTGGCCAATGGAATAATTGCATCCACTCAATTTCGCATCCCATGGTCAAGATTAATGTGAACGCGTTGTTTCAAAGGTAAATTGTCTCATTCTATACTTTCCCTATTTTAAATCTATTCGATTCATCTTGTGGATAATTTAACATAAAAATGGCTAGTTCTTGAAATCTTAGGTTTAAGGAAAACTATAGAATGCAATTTCCTTAGTGCAAGGACAAGGACGTTACAATTATCCTTGACTATTGGATGTGAAATGCAAGGGTCGTACCACTGAACATGCTGAGGAACGTAGAAAAATTTCAAACTTAGCCACAAACTCCAAACTATCAGGATTCACAACTTACGGCTAAGGATGATTGTGATTTATATCATAGGTAAATAGTTTTATAATATAATTCTTAGATTTCATCGTTCATCAAATGGATAGTTGAGAGCGTAGTTATCATGAACAGACCAAACTAGCAGTCCGACCTGTCTGACTATTGACTGGTGCCTTGGCCAATCTAGTCCAAGGTAAAAACTGGTCAAAACTAGTTTTTGACCGATCTTGGATGGTCTGACTTGCTGGTTTCAACGGGTTTAATATATCAAACAAAGTTGGACAATTCTTTTCTAATATATTACATATTGTAAACTGTTATTCTTTTTTTTCTCAAAATCTAGTCAAGCCAATTCAATCGGGAGTTGGGTTTTGACTTAACCAAATTACTTATTGGTTCGATGACCGATCCCATCCTGATAACATTGATTGAGAGTTAACTTAGGAGATATAGTTACCGTTCAAAAAGATTATACGAGAGGTTTTTTTTTTTAGTTTCATTTCTTTTTTAAATCCATTGCTAGAGGTGAATAAAAATGATCTGAGATTCATCGGGTCAAATTGATCCCGAGTTGAACATGAAACATAGACTTTAATCGCAATAAGAGGAAATCTTTTCCCTTTTGACTAAGCAAAAAACTTGGTTAAAAATAGTGTATTATTTCGAATAATTAGTATCTCATGTTATTAGGATCAGACAGGCCATTGAACTAGTGAAGGGTTTAATCTAAATAAAATTAGCTTAAATGATGGTTGAACCAGTTGGATCAAAATTGTTAAAAATAAAGATAAAATAAGATTAATAGTTCAAAAATATAAAATATGTTACAAAAAAATCTCCAGCTAGAGTCGTTCTTTTTTTGGTTTTTTTTTTGGCCAAAAGCAAATCTTTTGACTGCTTTTTTTATCACCCAATTTTTTTTTTGGAACGGACTGCCCATGCTAACCATTCTGGTCCTGATAACTATGTTTCTAACTATACATACACTATGTGGACCTCATAAAAAATTTGATATATGTTTGGGAGTGGGTTGTTATGGGAAAATGTAAAAGAGGAAAATGGAAAGAAAGGAAAAACGAAATTCAAGAAAGGAAAATAATGTAAAAGAGGTAAAACATACAAGAAATGATGTTTTTAATCTTTTATAGCTGCTGCTACTCTGACAATTATTATTTTTTTTGCCATCTTTTATTTTTTACAGTGAGCTGTTACACAATCATCATTAATTTAAAAGGAAACCTTTATATGTGGCGCCACCCCATATGTGGCTATCATTCGTAATCCAACTGATTTAAACAAATGATTGGGATAGCTTCAATCAGAATATCATGCCTACCACACTTTTATTTTTTATTTTCTATAAATCATCTTGTCATGAAATTTGGGATATGTAGACGTGCATCTAAAAGAATAGGGAACATTACTATTGATAAACTAAGATAACTAAAATATGCCTGAAAGTTACATGGCTATTTTGATCATTTATTTTTCTCAAACATATTCCTTTCTTGTTTGTATTAGATGTTCCCCAATTATAAGTGATCATATTTGATAGTCTATGTCCAAATGATTTAAAAAATAAAAAATAAAAATAAAATGGTCTGAGTCATATAGTGAGGATTGGATGGTTAGAGGCTAAATTGTGATATTGTGACTAAAGCTATCCTAGCCATCGACTCATTTCGAATGATAAGAAATAATATTCATATAAATCTTATATGTGGGTAACTCGACATTACATATTCTCCAATTTAAATATGGAAAATATCATGGGGTCATAACTCCTAGCAAAATTATTAAAGGTTTTAAAACACTCAAAATAACATTAGAGGGTTTATTTCTTAAATTTTATTTCACTAAAGTAACCCCTCAAAAAATATCCTCAAAAATTTCTAAATTGCTCTCATTCAAAGTTAGGAAATCTGAACAAGCAAGGATATTTTAGCATTTTGATTTACTTAAAGAGTACCACAAAATGATTTGAGAACCTTATTTGTACGTAGTGGGTGAAATTACTGAAATGCCACTATATGTTAGGGTTCCAACCCTGAACAAGAATAGTTTACATATTATTGAAACTATTTTTTATGGAGGTACTTAAGTGAAATAAAAATAAACCATCTAATATTAATTGGGACTTTTGAGAAATTTTATAAAAGTAACCTCCAACTACTATAAGTGCATGCCATAACAATGAATTCTTCTTTTCACAATGGCTGACATTATGAATTATGATTATGAAATAATGCTTTAATGCATTTGTTGGCTATCTACTATTTTTTATATGCAACCAAAACCGAGTCAAAATAAATTGATCGAAAGGGATTCAAACTTTTACCTCAATAAGAAGCCGCATCTTGAAATTTTGAGATTATGGCTCTGAGGCAGCCTACCCGGAAAAAACTACACACACCCACATGTAATCAAATTTCCTTGTATAATTATCATAATTTTTTATTTTAATTTGATATATATACTTGATCTGCCACCTTTCTCTTTGTGTCTGAAAACCTTCTGAAAAAATCTTCAAGGCTTTATGCTAAGATTCTGAATGTGAAATACAACCTACAATCCAGTTATAAAGGAAGGAAAAACCTTTGAACCAAATAAGTTTATATAACTTGCCAAATATAAATCAAGCAAAACAAAAACAAAAAAAAGAAACTGAAACAGTACAATGTAAAAGTCTTACTGAGCCAAGCCAAATCCAAAGTCAAGTTATAGGGTGTACTACGGAAAGCTGCATCACTGTGGGATTAATAGTTCGTTAAGATCTATCAGATGATGCATTGCCTTGCACAAACTATTCTTGCAAATGATATTCAGAGGGGTTTCGGAAATGGGGGCAGGCTCAAACGATTCTTCCTCAATTTTCTCTGTTTAAGATTGATGACATTGAGATATTAGGTGGCAACTCTCATGACTGCATACATTGTTTTGGTTACCTCTTCACTAAATGGATTTGAGGGTGAGCCGTGTACATGTATCATCGGAAAAAGCGCTGCATGGTCTTATCCGTTTGTCGACCGTTTTGCCAGCTGGATTATGCTTTTCTATCTATGGTTTTTTTCTTTTTAGGGAACTCTCTCTAGAAGATCCATCGAGATGCTTTTGAAAGGAAATTCAAAAAATCAACAAATTGTTTATGGGCAATTCAGATAATCCATTAGTCACATGAGGTTATTTTCAAAACAAGGTTACTCATGCAATATCTCCAAGTGTTATTGCGCTAATTGCAAGGTCTAAAAAAGTTGCAAAATTTAGATGAAGGTTACTTGGATTTCTGATGAAAAAAATAATGCTCTCTTGCACTATATATGGGTGCTATAGAGTAAAGAAAGATCAAATATCAGCTTTTTCTCCAATGAACTTTTTGCTCCATCTGTCAGTAATTTTGCTTAGAATATGTCCGCATATGAATTATGAACTGCTTAGGAATGTCACAATTTCAAATTGTTGAAGAGTTTCACCGTGCCTCCTATTTTCGACAAAGAAATTGACAGCCTCCTTTTGCAAAAGTGCCATTCAATAACACCTATAGAATATTGTTGGTTGTTTACTTGAAATATGAGAAGAGCCTTGTCTTTATTCTGAAATGGACATCAAGAAAGCCATAATTTCTAATCATTGAATATTTCAAACAAGGGTCTGCATTGCAAACTTCCCCATAGTGAATCTAGTTTCTCAAGGATGACCTTTTAATATCTTAAATGGCTACCTGGATTTAAGAAACTAATAGCACTATTTCGTTGGAACAAAAACGACACACACACAGATATATTTCAATGTCTAAAATGGATGCGAATGTTTGAAACATTATTTTTATCATCATCAGAGCTTTTTTCCAACCCTTTGGGAACAACTACAAGAATTCTGATATGTTATTATGCTATATGAACACTATTCTTTTTAGACATGATATATTTGCACACCATTTAAAAAGAGGGACGCAAGAATTTAGGTAGTATTAAACACTTTTATAATAAAATATCAAGAAAAAATAATAAACAGAAGTATTTAGGTTTCTAAAGTGTCAATCAAAGTGCAACCTTGATGTGTCAACACTCGATAATCATGTGATAACTAAATACATCAATTTTTTAAAAGACGTGCATTTTGTTGAGATGGGTACCATAAAAAATTACATGGCTCAAAATACTTTAAGGAAGATGTTCAAGAAATAGTGCCTACAAGCTTTGCCTAGTAAGAATCCATGACCGTTGGATGGTACGAAACCTTTAAAACATGGGCTTATTTTGGTAATTGTCTTTTGGACATGCACCTACCACTTTGAGATTGCGTAATGCTTCACCAGCAATGGACCTTAGGAAACTTTTCTACGTAGAAATTTCTCTAACACACACTTACTCTTTGTTGGGTAGAGAGAGATTGTGCAATGCGAATACATAGTTTTTAATATTTCTGATATGAAAAATTGTTTCATGTGGTTTTTAATATTTCGGATATGGAAAATTGTTTTATGTGGGCTGAACCGCATTTCTATAATATACGGTCCAGAGGCATAAAGCATGGGCGCAAAATAGGTGGTCTATCTGGGACAAGTATAACTAAGGAGTCCAAATATTTTTAGTTTTAAAGTTATTATTGTTTTTCCATATTCATAATCTCTATCTTAAAAATTATATATTTTCTAAAAATTAAAATCAAATTATATTTAAAAAATGTATTTATTGCCGAGCACGAATTTCTAGATATGCGGGGCTGGCTGCATAGAAACCGTGTCCTGATGATATTTCCAACCGTGTTTGTGTCAATTATTTTTAACGCCTCTTTTGCATGAATTCCCTCTAACTTTTACTGTAACTGAATCCTATGTCCTAAAAGATAATCTCCGATGAAAACGAAACTCTCTCTCTCTTATTTGCACAAGTCACCTCTGCACAATTACTGTGCAGTAATCCCGAAGTGCTCAGTAATAACCACCCATCAAACCATAAACTCCTCTCTCTCTCATTTTTAGGAGTCACCTCTGCAATTACTGTGCAGTAATCCCAGATTGCTCAATGATAACTATGCATCAAACCATAAGTACCTCGTCTCTCTATCTATCTCAAAGTAACTCTCTCTCTCCTCTCAAAGTAACTCTCTCTCTCTCTCTATTTCTGGTCGAGTTACTTATTAATCTTTACCGAGAAGGAGAATCGGAGAGGATAAGCACTCCCATGGATTCACCCCCTCCCATTCCAAGCCATTTGCCAATGGCTTGGGCAGGTGTTCTCAGTGCCTTGCACTTGACCCACCCCACTTTTAAATGTGGACTGAGAAGAGAAAAGAGTATCAAAAAGGTGAGGTTCAATTGTTAAATATAGCATTTGGACTAACATTATTTCCAGTATATGACGAAACCTGCTTTGTCTTGATGTGGGTAAGAAAGATACGATTTGTAGAGAGAGTTGGAGAGCCAGGGAGAGAAAGCGATGTATAGAGATTCAGAGTGAAGGTAAGCCTTGGGTAGAGAGAGAGTAAGAGCGATAAGGTAAGTCTTAAGGGTCGGTGGCCCTCACCCATAGCCACATAAAGACACTACAGCCTGTGTGAGATGAGCATGAGCAATTAGAACACACACACACACATATATATATATATATATATATATATATATATATATATAGTTTTCTATGTTATAGTGGTGGAAAAGGGGGAGCAAATTCAGGGAAAAACTTTACACAGTGCCAGGAGGCATAGTGTGAGAGAGAAGAGAGAGAAACAGGTGAATCATAGAGAGAGAAATTAGGAGAGAGGAGCAAAATTGCAATTTGGGTTTTGGTTTCTCTTTAATTGGATTTCAATTCATTTCAAAATTTGGCAGGAAATTGCACACTTGTAAGAATCATGGGGTCATGGGTCAGCAAATCTCTAGGGTTTTTAAGGGTTTCTCTCTCTTGGGTGCCCAGGTACCTCCCCCCTTTCCTCTTTCATTAACGGTGCTGACAGTCTCATTAACTCAAAACCCTAATTATGTATCTCTATGGTTGAGTCATTATGGTGTTTATGTTATTTTTAGGGCAAAGAGATAGAGCTTAGGCTCTTAAGAATAGGATGTTACAGAGATTCTCTTGGTGAATTTCCATTATAAATTCAGTTCATTGGAGCTCCTTAGGGCAGAAGAGCGCCATTGTTTTCCTTAAAATTTCTTCATTTTGAGGGAGTAAAAACTAGTCTCAAAAAACCAGAGTGAAGAGAGAGAGAGAGTAGTTTTAAGGTCTTAAGCAATGGCGGCTGGCTCACCTCTTTTGGGTTGCTTTGAAGAAGACCAAAGCTCCTTGGCCTCAAAAAATCATCTCAATACTTCATCTGCAAACTCATCATCTTCAGCTGGAAACAACCCTGCACAAAAGAGGAAGAGAAATCGTCCTGGAACTCCATGCAAGTTGCTTTATCAAAGCCCCCATTTATATAAGCATCCCTTTCTCTCTCTACCCGTGTTGTTAATTTTCTCTCTCATTCTTATGAATTCTGTCTCTCTTGCCATGCTTGTCTGAATTTTCTCTCTCATGCAGTAACAAGCTAAAATGGTAGCCTCTCTCAAAAATATGATGTTGGTTTTTTCCTGTTTCTCCTCTCTCTCTCTCTCTCTCTAACGTCAATTACTTTTACAGATCCTAATGCTGAAGTAATTCGACTGTCACCTGAAGAGCTGTTGGCAACAAACAGGTTTGTATGTGAGGTATGTGAAAAAGGTTTTCAAAGAGAACAAAATTTGCAGCTTCATAGAAGAGGCCATAACCTTCCATGGAAATTGAAGGCGAAATCAACAAAGGAAGCAAGGAAGAAGGTTTACCCATGTCCTGAGCCCACCTGTGTTCACCATGACGATTCCAGGGCCCTCGGTGACCTCACAGGGATCAAGAAACACTATTGCAGAAAGCATGGGGAGAAGAAGTTCAAGTGTGAAAAGTGCTCCAAAAAATATGCAGTTCTCTCTGACTGGAAAGCCCATACAAAGACCTGTGGTACAAGGGAGTACAAATGTGATTGTGGAACCATCTTCTCAAGGTAAAGAACACCAGAGCTTTGATTTCTCTCTCTCTCTATAATAAAGAGCATCAGAGACTTTGATTGCTCTCTCTCTCTCTCTCTAGGTAAAGAGCATCAGAGACTTTGATTGTTCTCTCCCTCTCTAGGTAAAGAGCATCAGAGACTTTGATTGTTCTCTCTCTCTCTCTAGGTAAAGAACATCAGAGACTTTGATTGTTCTCTCTCTCTATACTTTGTTGGTCTCTCTCCATACTTTGTTGGTCTCTCTCCCCCCCCTAGAATGGTCTTTTTGGCTCTGTGTCTACTAGATTAGTGTTTTTTGGCTCTTTCTCTCACTCTCTCATGATAAAACCAAAAGGTCAAGGATTTAGTTATAATAAGATAAAAAGAAGATGGATTTTGCTTCTTTCAAAAGTTTGGAACCCCCTTAAGTTGCAGAAGGAATTTGTCCATGCAAATGTTTTTTGTTGGCATTCAATCCAAAATAATAACAACAAACAAAGTGTCTTTTTTCTTGTAGGGTTTTTTTCATGTGATGGAAGATACTTGCCTCCCCAAACATAATAACAGATATTTTGTGATTGAAAAGAGATTTGGGTTTTTCTTGGCAGGAGGAAACATGGATTTCCAAACACAAAAAGCCAAATAAAAAAGACATTTAAGGAAAAAGTTGATCAGTTATCTTAAACAAAACATAAAATATAATTTAGACAATTGCTTTGGTGTCTTTTATTGACCAGAAAACAAAATAAATAGAAATAAATTGGGGATTCAAGTACTTGTATTTTTTGTTTGCTTAGCAAGGAGAAGGAATTACAAAAAAAAAAAAATTCCTTTTTTCTTTTTTCAAGCTCTGTGGATCTTGAACATGGAGGTTAGGAGGCCTTTTTAAATGCACGTGTAAGTGAATATGGTGAAAGAGTTCTCACATGCAGGTGCTCTGAAACTGTTCTCTCTCTCTCTCTCTCTTTCTCTCTCTCTCTAGATAGTCACGCATGTTACATTATGCATACACAGATTTACAGTGCCTCGAAACCACCGCTTTTCTCTTATTCACGTGTTGCCATGTAACCAGAACCATTGGTTTGTTCCGTTGTCGATGGCTGGACATGACCATGCCCAGTACTTGCAGTCGCCCCACCTTGTCATGCATTCTGTTCTGTGCGTCCACTGTTTCAGAGTCTCATGCATATTTTTCCACTATGCATTGGGATGTGTATTAATGGACAAAAGATTCCATTGGGATTTCAAGTTCTCATAAGGAAATGCCACTAGTTCCGGTGGGGAATGTGTGTTTTGTGTTGACCACTGGATTGAGGTTGTTTAATGAGCTTATCCATTCTTTCAATTGATTTTTTATTGTGATTTTAACATATAAGATTCCATTGGGATTGCAAAAGGATTTGTGCCTCACCTGCCGAGCTTAATAAAACCATACTAGGCCTTAACAGTATTCATGTTTCCCTTTCTTTTTTTGGTGTTGGGTTTATTCATGTCTTATTTTCCTTAGGTTTGAGGCCCCTATCTCTCTCTCTCTCTCTCTCTCTTATATTTAGAATGGTACTAATGATATTTTTCCTTTTGTTTTAGCAGGCGTGACTGCTTCCTATCACACAGGGCATTTTGTGATGCATTGGCTCAAGAGACTTCCAAGGTCCCCATAGCATTAAACACCACCGGAAGCAACCTATATAACAGCCTTGGCTTAGGCTTATCCAATGTTGGCTCTTCAATTTCTTCTCTCTTGGATCAAAACCCTAATGGAGGAAACAACCCTCAAATCCAAGGTCTTGGAAGAAATGGAGCCCCACAATCATTTGAAAGCTTGATTTCACCTTCAAATCAAGCATTCTTCCCCTCTTCAACTATCCAAACTTCTTTCAATGAAAACTCCCAAAACAATGGGCTCCTCCAAAATAGGTCTCCTTCCAATTCTTCAAATGGGTTTCTTCAATTCCCCCAAAACAATACTTCTCCATCCTCCATTAATATGTTTGTTCCCTCCATCTTCTCCAATGGCCCTAGTAATGGTTATTATACTAGTGATAGCTTCAACTACACTACACAAAGTGATGTGAGCTCAATGTTCTCATCTAATTTCATGAGTGATCCTCTAGGTTCTAGTGTTTCTTCACTTCTTAGTCAAAGGATTCTTGGAGAGAGTTTGTTCCCTCACATGTCTGCAACTTCTCTACTCCAAAAGGCGGAAGAAATGGGGGGAACAAGTAGTCGAATTGGTGTCAGTTTTCCCCCAAAGAATGCTAATTTTATCAGTGGAAGCAGTGGGATTCAGACTGTTGCTAATTTAAGCAGTGGGAGCGAGACGATGATTCAAAAGTTCACTGATTTTAGCAGTGGAAGCGAGGCAATTCAAAAGGTCACTAATTATAGCAGTGGAAAAGATGGATTTCAAAAAGTCGCTAATTTCAGCCCTGGAAGCGAGGGGATTCAAAGTGCCGCTAATTTCAGCAGTGCAGCCGAGGGGTTTCAGAAGGTCCTTAATTTTGGTGGTGGGAACGAGGGGATTCAAAAGGTCCCCAATTTCAATGGTGGAGGTCAGGGGCTTCAAAAGGTCTCTAATCTTAGCGGTGGAAGCGAGGGGCTCGGGGAACAACTAGAGAACAACCAGTCCCACCTCCTTGAGCTCATTGAATCTTTCACTAATGGTTCTTCTTCTATATTTGGTGGCATTTCGGGGGGACTGATGACGCCTCCCGCTAACTTTGGCGGGGGTTATGCCATGGGCAATGATGAACAAGACAGTGGTATTGGGGCTTACAGTGAGCCCAATTTCTCCACCTTAGAGCAAACAGTCCAAGCTGATTTGCACCTCACTTTGGCTGGAGACATATTAACAAGAGATTTTCTGGGAATTGGAGGGGTGGCCACAAGCTTTCAGAGTGCAATTTCAGATGGCCTTAACATGGCCTCCTTGGAAGCTGAAGTGAAGCCAGGCATGTTTAGGGGAGAGAAGTTGGGAGTGAGAGAAAATTGGAACCATGTTTAGGGATCTATTAAGAGTCAAGGAATTGTTTGGTTTGGGTCAGTGTCAAGGTTTCATTTGTTTTTGGTTCAGTCCATTAGCATAAACAGCATAAGTGTGATATCTCTTTACTGGTTAGTGTTATAAGCCTGGTGTTTTTTTCTATGTGTTTGTTTGGAGGAGTTGAATAAGATCTTGTTTTCTTCTTTGTTGGTAAATAAAGCTTTTTGTTATATATATATATATATATATATATATATATATATATATATATATATATATATATATATTTATGAGGTTTCTATAAGGCCTAGGCTTTAGGCTTTATGTTAACAAAATAAACCATCACCTTAAATCCTCGTCCAGGAAGCATTTTCAACAATGGAAATCTCCATGATGGCTCCAAAATCGATTTCCAATGCTGAAAATAAAATTTGAAAGTAAAAAAATGGTACAAATCTTGATGATCTATTAACACTTATTTTTATTGCAACATGGACGATCTAGATGATTTGTTACAATATACACTATTTTTAGAGCTTGAAGTCTTATTTATTTTTTTACAACCATAGTGGTTAAGCCAAAATGATTGATGGAAAAGGTTTATTGAATTGCAATTTTAGATGAGTTATGAGATGGAGATGCAGCCCAATCAAACCATTTTCCTTTTTTTTGTTTTGGGTGGAATCTCTCTCTATCGACGTTTGTTTTTAGTGTGAAATCATTCACTCAATCTCTTTATCAAGCCTTGCTATCTTCAATTTGTACGCTCATAACTCTCTCTTTCTCTCTTTTTTTTTTTTCTCTTTGTACTTTCTTTTTTAATATTTTAGAAGGGAAAGACAATGATAGGGTAAAAAGAGAACAGCCTGTAACCTTTCCATGTAAAAAATTGTGCAAACTCATGCATAACTTTATTTCCACTTTTAAACCATTTGAAATTGGAGCCACATGAGAAACTTGGTTTTTTACCATGTAAGATCTAATGTTCACATAAGCACATGCCATAACTAGCTAGTAACTAAGCGCCTTCTATGTGGTGCATTAGGCTTGGGAACAGTTGGTAGCTATATGGATTTGGTGAAGGAGGTCAATGGTTCGAATCTTTGAAGTTTGCTTGAGTGAGGGGGAGCAAGGTTTGAATCCTTGAAGTTCATTTAGAATGCCAAAAACACGCTAATCTAAGGTTTTTGTATTTAAAGGGATTATCAAAATTGACAAATTAAATTGTGTTATAATATTTGAGAAATTTTATTTTGGATTTTGTGCCCAATCACATTCCCAACTACCTAATTTTACATCTAATAGTCAATAATATTTGTGACCTCCTTACATTAAAAGTAAATAGTTTTCTTATTAAATTGCGACTCATTTAAGACCAATGGATACATTTTCTCTGCCATTTGACACAACTTCCTCTTTATATTTACCGTAATATCTCGATCTTTCTTTTAAATCGTTTTTTACATAACAAATTTTACCCCAACATGCCTCTTGAGATAAATTTCTCGATTCACCAACTCAGACACTGCAACTTTTGCCCTTGGTTAGGGAAGATGCATATGCTTCTTTTGTTGAACACATTGCTAGAGTTTGTGTGGATGACTATGCAATTGAAATTACCGCGCTAATTATCTCTCAGTAAATTTGAAGAGATTGCTGATGAACTCAATGGTGATAAGCAAGCGAGCGAGCACAAGAGAGAGAGAGAGTCTGCAATTAATGGTGATTTTTCTTCCATAAAAGGAATCTTAAGACGCGTAGCTGCTTCATCTTAGCTGTCATATTTACGCCGCTGACTATTGTGTCGTCGTCATCTTCTCTCTTTTGCTCCGAGTGGCAATGATTCCCTGTCCATTTTTTGCTGAATCCTCACTTTCTCTATCCTCTCTACATTCGTATCTTAGCATCATTATCATAAGTCATTGCTAAATTTAGGGCAGTCCACCATAATTAGTGGATTGGGACCCGAAACCTTTGTCGAAGATAACTATGAATCTTGCAAATTTCGATAAGAACACCACACATATATGTTTTGCAAAACAAGGAGGGGTTTTATAGGGAGAGGAGAGATGTAAAAACTTCCTATAACATAGATGAGGCCTTTCATGTATGAAGCACAAACAACAATCATATCAATCCATGAGTTTTCAGTAAATGAAAATCAGTGTTATTTTGATCTGAAAATAGGTGCATGAAATTGGGGGAGAGTAATGCAACATAATCAACCAATGTTAACCATGTCACTAAGATACAATCATAGTTACTATAAATGCCAAATATTTCAGAAATCACGATAAAGGGCCTTCTGATGCTCCAAATCAAATAAAATTTTCTCTAATATCAATTTACTGCTTTAACTCATGTATGCAATGAAAAATATCTGTCAATTAATGACGCTCTAAGCAAGAGAACCATCTAAGAGTTAAATTTTTTATTACATGATAAATGATATTGGGATCCTAACAACAATATTCGGGCAACTTGTGAGCACAAAATAAGAACACAAAAATAACAACATCTTTGAATGTTGAAGAGATATCGGCCAAAGATCGAGCTTGAATTGGTTTCAATTGAAGCAACATGTCATAAATCGGCATAGAAACTTCGCGAAAAATGTAAATTCTTCAAGTCCTTGGAGCATGAGAGATATCCCATGGGAATGCAGCTTACTGAAAGAACAAAAAGAGATCACAAGTGTTGGGGCAACATTTTATTCTAGAAGTCCATCTCCACAAGAACCAAACATGTATATATATATGTATAGTTTCATGCGGAGTGGGGCGGATTTCTACATATTCGGTCCACGAGGTATAAAGCATCCATCTTAAAGATGGATGTAAATAAGTGGTTTATCTAAAAACAATCGAAAGTAATGGTCCAAATGTGTTTTTAATAGAATTATTATTTTATATTTTCAAAATTTATTTGTTTTTTCATATTCATGGTCTCTATGTTAGAGATTACATAGGTCCTTAAAAATTAGGTCCAAAAAATCCATCTCAAGAATAGATTTTTAAGGGGTGACTCATTTCTACATAGAAACTGTGTCCATATATATATATATATATATGGTTGATAATAAAAGGGGGGAGTTAAGGCCTTACTTATTCATTTGTACTCATTTGGTGGCATTGATCTTTAGAAATCGAATGGATAAATTCATGAGCCACCCAAACGCCCCTAAAATTCAATTGATGTTGGCAAATGAGGCTTGAGATGCAAAAAAACCTTTTTGAAAGATGCAAGAAATGATTTTGTAAACTTCTTATGGCTAGTAGGTTAAAAAAGTACCATGGTATGAGACCAATTGCTTTTTGTGTTTTTATTTAAAGGCTTGAGACCAACTGCTTTTTGGAAATCATCACATAAGGAACAATCCAAAGCACAGAGAATATAAACAGGCTCATGGAATCATTGAATTTCTTGGTGAAAAAGCAGACAACAGACTCTAGTATATAGTTGGTTAAAAAACAAAAGAGGGAAAAAGAAAGAGTATATACTTATTGCAACGAAACTCATTTTAAGTTTTTGAATAGAGAGCGAGGGAGAGAGATTTACTTATTGCACTGAAGTTGATGTAGGTTTTTGAATGAAAAGCTGGTGTGTGTGAGTTTTTTACAAATGAGAGAGAATTTGAACGTACAATTGCGTGACACTGCGTTTTCTGTGTAAATAAATGCATGTATTTGTCACTATATTCTATCGAACTAAATCCAAGGAAACCCTAATTATGACGGTTCCTTCGCAGGTCCCCATGGACCACGTGAAGAATCTCTCTCTCTCTCTCTCTCTCTCTCATATAAAAAGCTCACCTCGCCTCCCCCCCCCCGTCTCTCACTCCACACACGAGAAGATAGAACCTCTCTCTCTCTCTACAACTACCCACCGAGGTCGTTCTTCCCTGTAAATATAGACCGCATCTGTTCCCCAAACTTGTAAACTCTCTCAATACCACCCTTTTGCCTCCAACCAAAAACTCCTCCTTTTCACTCTCAAAACTCCACCTGAACGACCACCAATCTCATCTTTATTTTTTCTTTCATTCCAAAAACCAACGAACGGGACAATGACAGTGGCTCTCAACGATTTTGGATTCCTAGAAACCATCAGTAATTGTTGTAGATTAGCTAACAACACTTGCTGGCGAGAGAGAGAGAGAGAGAGAGTTGTGGTGTTGGGGCTCATTTCCTGAAAAGTTTTCAAACTCTTTTGGATTTTCCTCTTCACGTGTGCATATACTTCTTGTGAGAGAGAGAGAGAGAGAGAGACGCGCCTTTTATCTCTTCACGTGCCACACAGATCTCCAAGTAGCCCCGTCTGTGACGTATATTTCAACTAGGCCACTCTATGACCTATATTTGCAAGTTTCAGGACTGAAACTATAAAAGAAAAAAAAAAAGCAAGTGGAATGTTCCTCATAAGAAAAACATGCAATGACCAATATTGGAATTCTTAATTGCAAATGAGAAAAAGCATTTCTTTTCGTTCTAAACGGATCTACCACTTCGATCTCAATGCAAATTATGGAACTAGTTTTTTAAACCCGAATGATTGGTGGTTCGATAGGTCCAAATGAGAATCAGTCACGATTGAATTGACTTTGGGATGGTATAAGTTTCTAATTGGTTCCCTCTAAAACTCACACTTTCATATATATATATAAAAGCTTATTGAATACTTTCTTAAGTCTACGTTATATTGCAATCTCATAAACTTTTATTTTAATTTTTTATTTAATTTTAAATATTTTTCTAAATCATTGATGTGGACTGATCTTTACCCAATCTGAATTGCTGATCTAGCTATTGACACAGATACGTAGATAAACAATCTGCCCCACCAATCCGGGTTTTTGAAACATGGGAATTAAATGAAGGGTCTATTTTCGTAGGAGGATATTCATTGTGGATTTCAAAAATTCATGAAATAATACATAAGTTTCTTTGTTTAATAGTCTTCTTTCTCTACAAATAAGGAAAAATACAACACTTTTTAAAGCATTATGTTTTAAAATTTTAAAATAATGAGTAGTATTTTCTAAACAAAAAAAATAACAGAAACTCCTCTATCTTTCTGTCTCTACTCCACTTTTTTTGGGATAGTTCAATGGGGTTCAAATTTTAAAATAATGAGTACTAAAGCAAAAAACAACAAAAAAATATTCTATCTTTATGTCTCTACTCCGCTTTTTTTGGGCAGTTCAATGGGCTCTGATTTCTTTCTCATGATAGAAATGGAACTCAAGACGTCATATGTGATAACCCACTACCTTGATTAAGCCTATTCTTTCTCTACTCCACTTTCTCTCTCTACTTCTCCATGTCCTCCTTTGCTCCAGCCCCTCTTGCCTCAATTGCACAGTTCTGTACTTTTGTTGATTTTTGGTGGGTTTTCCAATGCATTATATCCCTACTAACGCAACTCGATCTAAATGAACAAGGGAAATCATTGTGAAGTACTTGAAAAACACGATTTTGCTTTATTAATTAACGTTCTACGCTTTGTTCTCATCTACCAACATACAATTTGACTATATCTTTGCTGAATGAAGTAAGTGTAGGTTATTAATTTGTTTTCATGTTCAAGTTATATGTTATATTTTATTTTTCCTTTAGCATGTCCCTTGGATCCTAAAATCTTATAATATGATTTGATTTTACATCTTTTGAATAAAAAAGAGTAGGCAAAATGTCAAAAAAGACAAAAAAGAAAGAAAGAAGAGTAAGCATGAATTTGTATTGTTGTTTCGTGTTTGATATTCATATGCTTTTTCACTATAATAACTCGGATCCTTGTACCTTATAATATGATTTACACTTTTGTTGAATCAATGAATAGTATGTCTATATTTGCTTTATTGTTTGAAGTTTGATATTCCATGCTCTCTTTTTTGCCTCTTTTTTTATGGTTTTTGGATTAATTTTTCCGAAGTTACATAGCTAATTTTTTTTTATATGTGTTAATGGGAATGGGTTGAGGTCGTAGTGGTAGTATCATTTGAGCCCTAGTTACTGGTCTACCACTTGAGCCCTAGTTACTGGTCTACGTTTCCATTCCCACTGACGTCTTCGAAAATTGCTAATTATTTCTAAAAATGGATAGGACCCTTAAGGATCACCATTAAAGTTGACGCGGATCTTTAGAAAAGTTATCACATGAGTGTGGGATTTGACTTTTCTATAGATACGTGCCAAATTTAGTGGTGATCTTTTGGAGTCCTACACACATGGGTGGAGAAGGGTCATATATATATATATATATATATATATATATATATATATATATATATATATATATATATATCATAAAACCCTTATAGATTCTTTACCATCCTTCTTCTTCCTTCTTCTTCTTCTTTTTTTCTTTTTTTTTTTTTTTAATCTTCATTAAGTGCCTTAAACTAATTTTCAAACGACACTTATATCCTTTTTCTCTCTTCCTTATTTATTTCTTATTTTTTTAAGCTTATAAACTCAACATTGTATTTTGTAAAATAAGAATAACCTAAGAAATAGAGAGGGAAGGGAGAAAGTACATGGGGTCATTTGACAATTCGTTTATGGAATTTATTTGGATTAAAGTAAAGAAAGAATGGTAGTAATGTTTTCCTAAATACGCACTGAGACTCGACTATCCGACCCTGCTTGGTCTGGCTATGAGTCCAAGATTTGGACCCGACGGGTTGGGTCCAGGTCCAAATAGTAAATTGGGTCATGTCCAAGGTCTAGGTGGACCTGCCCTAGACCCAACCCTGTTATTTTAAAATATTATATAATAGTTTTAATATATAAATTAGAGTAATGATCCTATGAAACCTCCCACACCCATGTGTGTAGAACTCCAAAGGATCGCCATTAAATTTGGCATTGATCTCTAGAAAAGTTATCACATGAGTGTGGGACTTAACTTTTTAGAGATCTGTGTCAAATTTAACGGTGATCCTTTAAGGTCCTACACTCATGGGAGTGAGAGGGTCTCATAGGATCATTACTCTATAAATTATGAAGGTCAATATAATGATATATACATATATACATACTCTTTTATCTTCTTTCAGCACTATTCTTTTCTTGGCCCAACCCTTATATATAAATATATATACTCTTTTAAGGTTATATATGTACTTTTAAAATTTTTATATAAAATATATACGTTATATACTAATACATATATTAATATATTATTTTATATTTACTTTTTACTTTTTTTTTGAAAATCTTCTTATTAGTCTTAAAATGAGAAAATTGATGAATTATTGCCCCAATCTTTTTTTTAGCTATTTATATATTCTTGAAAATTTTAATACTTTTTGGTTATGCATTTTTAGGTAATTTTTTAAATTTTTAGCTAATTTTTTAATTTTCTATTTATAATCCATCGGGTCCGAGTCCGGGTCCGGGTGGACCCGTTCCCACCCCTAGATGGCAGGGACATTTGATAGGAGTGGAAAGAACTATTTATAAATTTCTTAGTACGGATTGACAAGGATAAAAGGTGGGCTTACCATGAAATAAGAAACTTTTAGGGGCTATAACAATATCTTGACTACAAATACATAGGTATCTTCATTTTCTTTAAGTTTTCAAAAGTTAATCAGTTTATGTATAAAATTTATACTTTAAAATTAGTTTTTTAGCTAATTATATTACGGAAAATTTATCCAAATAGCTATGAGAGATGAACTATTTAACCTTCTACTCATATCTTTTTTATTTAATTGCAAAATACTAATGAAAAGATACATGATTATCGAATAGTTAATACCAATGGTTTAAAAAACGGATCGGTGACCCGGATCGGGCTTCCAAAAAACCGATCCGGATCGGCGAATCGGCGATCCGGATCGGGAATCGGGTGAATCGGTCACAATAAAGCTTAAAAAAAATTCGAAAAAATTATTAAAATTCATTATAAATATTTTTTTTTAGGAATTCAATAAAAAATGAGGGTACTCCATTAAGAATTTTCATGTTTTTGAATGAATATGCGAATATTGATATGTTCTTTCCCTGCATGAACCGCCATTCAGCATTTAATTTACAGTATTTCATGCTCATCCCTACACTGTTGCTGTTGGGACTCGATATGTGAACAATATGGCTAGGATAGGGTGGCCTCAGAATCATCATCTCTCTCATTTTCTCTTTGAATAATATGGATTAAAAAAAAATAACAAATTTTCAAAAAAATCGATCATGGATTAAAAAAAAAATCACAAATTTTCAAAAAATTCTATCATGGATTACAAAAAAAAATTCGATCATGGATTAAAAAAAAAAAATCACAAATTTTCAAAAAATTCAATCATGGATTACATAAAATTCGATCATGGATTACATAAAATTCGATCATGGATTACAAAAAAAAACAAAAAATTCAATCGTGGATTACAAAAAAAGAAAAAAACAGTTCGATCATGGATTACAAAAAATTCAATCATGGATTACAAAAAACTCTATCATGGGTTACATAAAAAGCAAAAAACAAAAAATTCAATCATAGATTACAAAAAAAAAAACAAACATTTCGATCATGGATTACAAAAAAAAAACAAACATTTCGATCATGTATTACAAAACATTCGATCATGAATTACAAAAAATTCTATCATGGGTTACAAAAAAAAAAAAAAAAACAAAAAAAGCGATCATGGATTACAAGAAAAGAAAACAAACATTTCGATCATGGATTACAAAAAATTCTATTATGGGTTACAAAAAACCAAAAAATTCGATCATGGATTACAAAAAAACAAAAACAATTCGATCATGGATTACAAAAAAAATCGATCAAGTATTACAAAAAAATCTATCATGGATTACAAACAAAAAAAAAAAAAACCGTACGGACTCGCCGATTCACTGTTCGGACTCACCGATTCCGTACAGTGAATCGGCGAGTCACTGTACGGAATCGTCCGGTTCTATCTAGAACTGAACGATTTCCGATTTTTCAACCGATTTGGTCCTTTTTCGCGAATTCCGAGTCGAACCGGGCGAGTCCGGTTGGACTCGACGTTTTTTAAAACGCTGGTTAATACTGAATAATTCATCTCTTATGAGTAATTTGATGAATTATATCTATTTTTGTATTACTTTTTTTTCTTTTTTTTATGATTTTCCCTTTTAAGTATAATTTTACAATAAAAAATAGGTTTTCATATCTTCTATGTTATTTGTTTTAAAATTTAAAGCATTTAAATTTCGTTGATGATGCATTTTTTTGTATCTTTAAGAAATATTGAAATAAGTATTTTTTTTAACAAAATTACCAACCTGAAACCACACACAAAATTCTGTCATGTAATTTACAAAAGCCAAAGGAAGTTTTGTATGAAATTTTAATGCGTTGAAAATAGTTTATTATCCATTTCAAATTATAACCAATACAAAGTTCTTCAGAAAAATTATGTTGCCTTTCTTGTAGAAAAAGGTTATGGGAAACCATATTTTATTTATTTATATAATTTAAATAAATTCACATTTTTAATATTTTATAAATTTAAATATTATTTATACATTTTTTAGCATATTTTGTTATCACAAATATTTAAATCAATAAAAAAATGATATTATCTTTCAACTAAAACGTAGCAATTATTTTATTCTTAAAGTATAAATTTAAAATTATTTTAAATCATATTTTTGAATAACTTTTATTTTTATTTTTAACACTTTTATTATGTGCTTTTATTAAATTTAAACATTTATTCGATACAATAATTTAAAGTTTTTAAGTTTTGCCCAATAAGAGTATTATATGTTATTATTTTTTTATTATTAATATCCTCATTATATTTCTAAAAAATTAGTTTGGTTTTATGCTAGGATGGTCAATAATTATAACTATTTTTCTACTTAAGAAATTAATTGAAAAGTTTAGGGATAAGATCAAACACCTATGCATGGTCCTTATTTGATTTAGAGAAAACATATAATAGGTATCTAGATAGTTAATTTGGTATGTGGTGGAAGAAAAATGTATCTTTAGAGGATATATTGAAGTTGTGAGAGATATTTATTATAGGGTACTAACTAGTGTGAGGACAAGGGAATTTTCAATGACAGGTGGCGTACATCACGGGTTAGTGTTGAGTTCCTTTCTCTTTGTTTTAATTATAGGCGAGTTAACTGATCATCCACATGACGTATTGTGGTATATATTATTTGCGAATGACACAGTTTTGATTGAAGAGACTAGAGTCGCCAACACAAAGTTAAAACTTTTGAGTGATGCTCTAAAATCTAAATATTTTACAATTAGTTGGACTAAGATAAAATCTATAGAATGTAAGTTTAGTAATAAAAAGAGTAAAAACGAGGAATTAATTAAGATTGATTATAAAGAAGTACCTAAAGAAACTCAGTTTGATATCTTGGGTTGATAATCTGTGATAATGTAGAGATTGAGGAAGATGTCATGTATAGAATTAAAATTGGATACACAAAATGAAGATGTACTTCCCGAGTCTTAAGTGATCACTACATAACAATGAAACTGAAAGGAAAGTTTCATAAGAGGGCTATAAGACAAGTCATGCTATATAAGACGAAATGTTAGGTGGTCAATAAGTAATAGGTGAGTGTAGTTGAGATGGATGAGTGGCAAAAAATGATAAAATTTAAAACGGATACCACTGAGGGAACTTAGGAGGTGGCTTCAATAGGCAATAAGATAATGGAAAATAGACTTAGGTGATTTGGCCATTTGCAGTGTTGACCTAGAACAACATTAGTTAGAAGTGCCCATTTGATTCAAATGAAATGCTTTAAAAGGACAAACGACATGGATGGAAGTAGTGGGAAGAAATATGGTAACCTATACTCTAAAGGTATAACCCTTGACATAATGGAATAATAGAACATAATTCATATAGTTGACCTCAAATAGTTGAGATAACACATGGATAATGATGATAATGATATCCTCCATACATTTCCATGCAAGTAGATAAAATCCACCAGCAATTTCTTGACTCGGTGTTCTATCTAAGGGAGCAAGTTTACCATTTGCTCTATGTCACGGTCATTCCTTTTCCAGCGAACGCTTGATGAAACAAACAACTTCAAATTGAAATTGAACCATCTATGCTCTTGAAAAAAATAATTCCTCGACTAAGCAGAAATTGTTTAAGTTTTGAATGGTGAGACCTAAGTATTAAAAAATTTAAAATTTATATTTTTCTTTTAAATATAGACCTTTAGGTAGTTTCTAAAATTTGGGATTAACAGCACGATAGAGTATGTATACAGTATACGTCCGCGGGAGCAGAATACGCGCCTTCAAATGCAAAAAAGTCGTGCGAATTTTCATAACCCTTCCACGTGCAATTTGGATTCATTTTTCTTGCTTTTTCGTCCCGCCATGTGATAAG
Organism: Amborella trichopoda; assembly: GCF_054954075.1. Classification (NCBI taxonomy): domain Eukaryota; kingdom Viridiplantae; phylum Streptophyta; class Magnoliopsida; order Amborellales; family Amborellaceae; genus Amborella; species Amborella trichopoda. Next base: position 4,193,944 of record NC_142344.1, read on the forward strand.
TGCTCACTCAGATGATTTTCACTCCGCTGTTCCCAAGCTGATAGCGGTCCAGAACTCCAAAACCCTAGAAATCCCATTAATGGCGTCAAAACCCTGAAACCAATTCCAATTCCAATTCCATGGAGCTTCTCTCTCCAAACCCACTATCGAATCTCTCTCCTGCCCTTTTTCTCCATTGTTCTCCTTCCAAGCTCTGTTTCCACTCTCAATTCTTTTGCAACAAACTATCTATAGGGAAAAATGATAGGGTTTCAACTCCTCTGAGAATTGATTGGGGATTGTCTAATGGTGGAAACTTCTCAAGATTCTCTTTTTGTAGCTATAGAAAAACTGGCCATGAAGAACTGGAATTGGGACAAAATGGAGGCCAAGTCGATGTGGTGGGAATTGGAAGCAGAAAGGATGCTTTTCTTAATTTTTGCTTGAATTCGCCCTTGATTTCTCCATTGGCGAGGTTCTGGTATGTGATTTTTTCCTTGGCTGCGTCAGCATGTGTTCTTACTGTTGGTTTCCATGCTTTTAGCCTTTTATCTTTGTTTCAAGTTTGAGTTGGATGAAACTAGGGTTTATAAATTGTTAGTGTACTTCTTGTCTTGATTTCTATGTTTATTTCTGTAAACGTGGATTCCTCACTTGTTCAAAGTCATTTTTTAGAATTATGGATACATGTTTATCAAGAGTGGTGAGAACTGGTGTAATAAACTTATAAAGGAAATTAACATGAAAGTAGATGGCTTATAGTGAAGTTGTTAGACAATTGTTAATTATGATTCAAAAAGATGGAAACTGATTTGGGAGGAGCCTCTATTTGATTCTCATGCGGTTAATTTTCAGGCCACTGGCCAATATAGGTCCTTAGTTGAGAGGTATTAATATTTAACTTTATCTGGTACGTTGCATTATAGTGATTTTCATCTTTTGGCAACTTACTGCATGAAAACCAAGTGTTGGTGTGTAGTTTTTTTCTTAGTTAAAAAAGAAAATGTCCCATTGAAATGTATTGGATAAGTTAAATGAACAAAAATTTTTTCACAATTTGAAAATAGTTATGGTTTTTCTTTATCTTCTTGTGTAGTTACATAAACATTTATGAGAAATTACTGTTGAGATCCTTTGTCCATTGGATTAGATAGTTTAGCACAGATCAAGGTGTTTACTATAAATCATTTGGTTAGAAAGTTTGTCTCCACAAAATTCATGGATGTATAATGGCAGGTAAGGTTTATGGGTTAAACATGTGGATTTGTTAACACCTGCAAGTATGTTGCAGGACTGTAAATGCGGCAGATTCAAAAAAGTTTCACTTACTACAGAAGACTACTGGGAAAGGTCAATTTTTTTGCTTTTGATTTTTGCATTTGAATATTTTAATTTGATGTGCTGAAAGTTCTATGTTTCCTGTAAATGGCAGTAATATTAAATTCAGAAAGAGTAAATTTGGGCTTTTGGGATTAGATGAAACAGGGAGTGAAATCCAAATAAATATGCCGAGTAAATAGTCCTAAATTGGATTACTTATTGATTATGAGTATGGACCTCTCTACTTATGTTTTACCATTGGGGTTCTTGCAAATTACTTATTGATTATGAATATGGACCTCTCTAAGCTCATGCCTTAAGCTCCTGTAAAAAAAAAGTTAGAAGAAAATGTATACCTTAATTTCTTTAAGGAAAATGTCGGTATCTAGGTGAAATAAACCTCTACAACAATCAAGAAAAGATATTGCTAAATTTTTGCTATTACTACAGGAGCTCCTTTAAACTTTTGATCTGCTTCGCTGACCATAAAAAGGATTCAGTTAATTTATTGGATCTGCTGGTCATGAAATGTTACAGTTTGGCTAAAAAGGACATGAAGACAACTGATCACAGTGGCTACATGTGGATGCTGAAAAAAAATTTCATCTTGGTGTCTGTTTTGCTAGATCTCATTTGCGTAAATCTTTTCAGTAGCAACTGTGGGCATGAAGAACACTACACTTTCATTCATCCAATCAAATATATGGAGAAAGCTCACATTCTTTTTATTTTATATACAGATTTGGTGCAAAGCCTTGTGGAGGATGTAAGCTTGAAGCATTGCAATCACAGGGCCCTTATCCTTGTTTGTAGATTCCTTTCCTTGGCTTCTTAGTTACATAACTATTTAGTTTCCCAGATTTTAATCTAGTTTATGATGGTTATGGGCCTTATTCTTACGAAAATCTTTTTTTATTTAACTTGGATAAAATAGACAAAGACAGTAAATGAAAATTTCACGTGGATAATAGTCTCTCTTTACTTCTTGGGGAAGCTGCATTCATTCGCAATAATTGGAAATAGATGTTATGAAAGTTTCTTTGATTCTTTGCAAAAGTAATATTCGGTTAGATATCTTATTTGTTCTATGCATTAGGTGGCTAATGCAGGATATGGCTCAGATCATCACATAATAACAGAGCTTATTAGTGCCGTCAGGTCATCTGATGGGCTAGCTGTGTGTATTGTGGTGAAGCCTTTCAGCTTTGAAGGACAAAAGCGCCAGTATGAGGTACTGCTAATTTGTTTCTTATGGATTTTTTCTATTTAATTTATTTGTATAGAGACACATTTTCTGAAAAAGAACACCTACATTTTGCAACTGTCAAGAAAACCTGCATTTTGGAATATACAATCTTTGCTTGATGGCTACACCAATTACAGACTTTTGATTATGCTTACATTCCATACTGGTGAAAGCCGTGGTTTTGTCATTCTTCTCTTCTTGATATTTGGAGAGGACAATGGTATACTGGCATTACTTCTAAGAAAGTATAGTGGCACTATCAATGATGTTTAGGTGCTTATTTGAATGTGTTGCACTACAGATAGAGGAGTTGGTAAAGAAGCTTCGCAACCAGAGCAACTTTTGTATTGGTAAGAGCGTCGATTTGGTGTTATAAAAAAATTGAATATCTTTATGAGGGGGAAAAAAAAGGAATATCAACAGTCAACGTCTCCCTCATCCCCCCTCTCTGTGTTAATCAATATTGGTGATTAATTTTAAAATGGAATATCAACACTCACAATGTCCCTCTTCCCCCCCCCTCCCCCCCTCCCCCCCTCCCCCCTCTCCTGTGATAATGAATATTGTACATAATCACTATTTTTTGTTTGGTATAATTAATTAATATTTTATGCAATAAAATTGATAAATGCCGTATTGTCCATCATTTTAATTGTGAAAAACGCTTCTGCTTCTTCAAATAACAAGTTCTTTAGATCTGCAGTGGTGGAAACCAATGCTTTGCTTGAAAAGGATGCTGTAACACTGACTGAGGCAGTAAGAAGTGCAAATAATGCTGTCTTATTGGCTGTAAATGCTGTTTCTGTTCTTGTGTCAGTAAGTTCACTTTCTTGAAATCTTTAGAACAGCACCCTTGTGATTTAGGGTGTGTTGGACTGGCGGAGCTTTTGGGAAGTGGAAGATCCCAGTTCTGCCAACTGTATACTCCCACATTGGTTACGCGGGAGTTGAAGCTCAAGTGTGGAAGGGCAGCCTTCCACACTGCTTTCAAAAACAACTTTAATTGTGGAAGCCGCCCCTTCCATGCTAAATGATGGAAGGGGTGGCTTCCACTTTTGTGGAAGGGGGGGGGGGCTTTGGCAGGCTGCTCTTCCTTGTAAAAACTTGCCCTTAAGTGATTTGCAAACATACTTATAGCCTGGAAATTTCAGGATGTGCATAGCAAACTTTTGGAGACACCAAAGGCTAAAATGAAGGAGGTGGGATTTTTAGAAGCTTTGGAAGTGAGTTTTTTCACATCTTTTAATCACTTGTAGAACCTAAATTGGAGAACTCTTTATTCTCTGTTATCACTTCCTAGTTCCTACTGGCTTATTGAATGCTTGATACCCTTTTTTTGAGTAAAAGTATTTCCTTTTTATCTTCCTCATTGTAAAAAAAGATGTTATTAATATCAGTTTGTAACAGAAATTCACAACTATCACATATTGTTTGAGGTGACATGTTCTTTTATTTCCTTAAAATGGTAACAAGAGGTATCTTCTAGCATATAGGCCTAGAAAATGAAGTACAAAAAGGATAAGAAGTAAGAACACTAACCAAGAATTCAGACCTGAAGGAGCAGTAAAAGAATGGGAGATGGGTATGCAAACCCATGAACTATCCCGATTGTAATCATACCTGAAAGCTCCTCGAAATTAGAATCCCGCCTGTTATAATTTACCACTTCCTTGGAGCACAAGTTTGATGAAACTGGTGGTAGAATGCACTTGAAGGGGTGTGTGATTTAACTGTATTCCATATCAAACCACGGATAACTACCATGAATCTTAATGACTGAGCATACTCTGAATATCCCAGGAATATGGTATCATATTTTATATCTAGAAGGATAATTTATTGCAGTGCCAACTTTGTCAAAAAAAATGATCAAAAAGAAATTTATTGCAGGGCCAATTTTGTCTGAGATATTCATTTTCTTCATCCATCCCTTATTTCTTCTATGACAAGGGTAGAGAGCGTTGGTCTGTGGTGCATTTATTCAATACTTCCATGATGGTACTCGAAACCACACGGTTAGAGTCCTATTAAAATGACTAGGATACAGGCCGTGTGTTGCACAGAATCTTAGAAATTTCATCTAATAGAAAAAGTAATAAGAATAAAATCTAATGAACCAAACACAAATTAAAAAAGAAAATCTAATTTTGTTAAAATAGAATGAGAGACATGTGAAGAAAGAGAGTTAACATTGCTCAAAATTAATACTGCAATAGATATCACAATTATTTACATGCTATACATTATACATACTAGTGATATGCATGTGCATTGCACGTGTATTAAATATTAATGATTAAAATAAAATTTCAATCTAAAAATAAAATTTTCAAAAAGGCATAAAATTCCTTTATGGAAAGGGTCTATAGAAGAGAGTTTTTGATGAATCTATCTTCACATGTGGGCTTCTATTAAATAATTATTATTTTCTTATGTTTTCAATTATATTATTTTCTAACCTACTCTAAAATTAGTAATTATATTAGTAAATAATATTTACTTAAATAATAAGTAAATATTAGAAAAAATGGGAATGTAAAACCATACTACATAAACTTCAAAACATATCTGTAATTCTATTTCTAACTGCATTGTGAGGTAATTATTTTTCTAAAAAAATTTTGATTATATTATTCGGATGGAAGTAGTGCGAAGAGATATATCTTTTTATTTTTTGTACTAACCGATATAAGTTTTAACGTTTTCTTTGTATATAATAATAACTTGCATTTTTTGAGAATTATATTTTTTTATATTTTTAAATTTTCATTTATATTACTTTTAGATATAATTCAAATTATCTTCAATTATATTAGTAAGTATATTAATTTTTATTTTTTGTGCTTACTAATATAAGTATTAACTTTTCTTTGTATATAATAATAACTTGCATTTTTTGTTAATTATATTTTTTTATATTTTGTATTTTCAGTTATATTATTTTTAGATATAATTCAAATTATCTTCAGTTATATTAGTAAATATATTATTTACTTATAAGTACATATTTTTATAAAAATTAGAGAGTGAAAATACAAAACCATGTCACATGATACATATAACAAATAACCCATAATAATGATGTATCTATTGCAAATAAAATTGATAATAATGTTTGTATTACTTATTTTTCTTCATTTCATGGTAGCAAAGACTTCTCTCTGAGAATTTTGCTTTTTCCAATTTAGAATTGTATTTTGAAAATCGTAAAAAAGTACAGATAGAAAATGAAAAGGAGAAAGAGAAAAATAGAAATGAAAAAAGAAAAATGAAGTTTTTTTTTTATTTACTATTTTTAATTATTTTTATTTATTAATGTATCTTGTAAATTGAGGTAACTATATTATTGAGTTTTTGTTTTTCTTGTTTTTGGTATTGACTAATTTTCATTATTTTTTATTTATTATGGTCTTATAGGGGTGAGGACCTTAAACTTTCCCTTAACCTGTCTCAAGCCTGAGTAAAGGATGTGGGTTTGTGTTAGATAGGCAGCTAGCGTAAAACTTTGCCACATCTTATCATGAATCTTGAACCTAAGGAAATAGTGAGAAAAAATATGCTTACTTTTGGTTGTATTGAGGTTATGGCCATTGATAGAGAAGAATGGAGGAACATGATTCATGTGATCTACCCCAAATCAGTGGGATAAGGCTTGGATATGATGATGATTATGATGAATTATTTTTATTTATTAATGTAGCTTGCATTTTGAGGTAATCATTTCTATGAAAGTAATTAGCCAACCCCAAATAGTTGGGATAAATCTTAGATGATGATGATGATTTCTATTAAAGTAACTATTTTTGAGGTTATTGTATTTCTGCAATTTGCATTTATGGTTAATTATTATTCTGTTTGTCCCTTTTTTTATTTACATTTATACCATTTACTAACATAAATTTATTTATTTTATTTGTATTTGTAAATATACTAACTACTAATATGTAAGTATTACAAAAGCCAGAGAAGGAATTATGTTTTTTTTTTTGCCTTTACCCATATAAGTATTTGTGGTAAATTATTTTTCTGGATTTTGGCATTCTCAAGTAGAAAATAATTAATATTACATAATTTCTCAAAGAATCTTGAGAAAGAGAAAGCTAAGGATATATCTCCAAAAGTAAGAAAGATGAGAAAGAAAGAGAGTAATCTTAAAATTAGAGGGAGTTATCATATTAGATAAGAGAGAATGGGTCATCAAATAAAATAACTTAGGACAAAGCAGGAAATACTTAAAAATAAAAGGATAAAAGAGGAAGAAAAAAGAACACTAGTCGCGAAAATTTGAAGGGCCCTCTTCTCGCTTAATATATAATAATAGATAAAGGAAATCTCAGAATTTGTGAAATGAGATGTCCATTTCCATTGTATGGTGTGAAAAATGACAAATATAAAGTTGCATTTTCATTACTGCTTTGTTAAAAGATGGCTCGTCTGCCATTTTATATAGGTACGCTGTTTTATTTTTTCTGAGCATTTCACACCCTCATATCCATCTTGGTCATAACAAAACAGTCTCATCTGCTAAACTGTTTCTCACTATTTCCCCAAAATTTTCTGTATCGCATTTAGAGCTCATGTGTCTGAAGGTAAAATAGATGGTGTTTTAGGTGACACATTCTTTCACACATTGTCACGTAAGTAGTTGTCAAGTTAGCAGCACCCATGTCAACTCTTCTGATGGGAACCTAAGTGGCATATTTTATCTTGGGAAGTGTTGCCAAGTTGGCTGCATTATGTAGAAACACTTAGTCACGTAATGGGAAGTGTCACCAAGAAAGGCATATTTTATCCAGCTAAAATATTAAGCTTCAGGAAATTGTGATTCTTGGTGATCCTTGCAAGTTCCGTTCTCTTTGCAGAAAGCCATATTCTAATCCATATTCATTTTCTTATGGTTATGTGTCATCTATTGTATTCCTTGATTATCCCTTTTGTCCCTTTTTGCATGTATTTTATGTGTTTGTGCATGTATGTGCAGAAACATGTTTATGGCCCCTCTGTTGATAAAATAACCATTTGAAGACCTGTGTCCGTGAAGGACTAGGTTACATTGCTTTGTGATATTTATTCTTGACTTTCTCATTTATGACTTTCATCAACATACCAGTCAGAATGTTGCCTATATGAAAAAAGAAAAACAAAGAAAAGAAAAAACTGTTTGAATGTTGACTTCTACCAAATCATATCGTTTCTCGAAGTAATGTTTTACATCATTACATTACATGTTTTGCTACAACATTCTCTTATTAAGATTTAATTTAATGTACAGATTTTGAATGACTATGGAGAAGGAAAAGTTGGATTTGGAGCTGGTTATAGCATTAAATCTTCAACTTTACGAGCTGTATTTGATTGCCCTTTTTTCATTGGAGGTATTCCGAAGGTAAAATATCTTCCTTATTTTTTTTATATTTATTTATTTGCTGCAAACTATGGTTCTCTAGAAACTTATGCCATGAATGGTTTATCACACAAAGGGATTTCCAAGTAGACTTGGCACCCTGCAAGTTGGATGCATTATAAATTCCCTTAAAGATGTAGGAGTCCGACCAAGTACCTCTCAGCTCAAAAATAATGAACTATTTAATGAAAAGAACTCATAATTACTTACCAGATTTTGTGTTCTTTCCTATGTGAGGTACCAATTGAGATATATTTATCTAAATTGGTTATTTTAGTCCTAGAATAAATTTGTCTATAAGTAGTGTATGCCTTAAGATTGTTTCCTGTGCTTGAAAGTAAAAGTTGTCTCTGCCTTTGGCCCTATGGCATGACACCTGATCTATTTGATGGAGGGTTTGGACCTTGTCCTACATAAAAATCAGCTTAACTGCCAAAATAATCAATTATTTTTTTATCTTTCAAAGTGGAATTCAACTTTCGCAGTTATTGATTGTCTTTTTAGGTAGCATCAAAGACATTCCAGCTTGTGTTCTTGTGGCATATAGGTAAACTTGCCGTTGCAAGTGCATATCAAAAAGGAGTGCTCCATATGTTCGTAGTTCCCCTGCAAGCATCTTCATGCTTCAGGGGTATTGGTGCCCTAGGTAGGAGAGCTGACACTGCAAATAATCTCTTGAAGCGTGTTTGAATTTTTTAGACCTCCACTCCATTTCCATGTTTATCTGTGTGAGTGAGCTCATGAAGCATGAGTACATTACATGCAACCTTTCGGTTGCACTATGTCATCGGTTGATTTCATCACACATCTTTTTTGCCAAATATGATAAGCATTTTTTCTTTTGCCTATTTCTTTGTTTTTTAATCAAGCTAGTCTAGCCCTTGTTTAGTTGCATGTTAATCTATAATTGCACTAGTTCTGATTCACAGGACTCAAATGGCACGGTCATCTGCACCATTACAAGTTCTGAATTCATGGAGAAGAGCGACCTTAACGTTTTCATTAATGTTTTTCGTCAAGCTACACAGTTCAATGGAAAAGTCATTTGTTCCAACATTATGGAGCCCGATCTCGAGCAACATCTGGTATTAACAACGATTATTGCAATTGAGTAAGTTCTGACTTCTGCTATGAATATCATATGCAATGCTTCATGTGTCCCCATTGACTTATGTAGTCCATTTCTTTTTTTGTTTTTTTTGCTTGTCCGCTTAACAGAAACAGCTTGATGCCCTGTCTCGTGGTGATTAAGAAATAAGAAAGAGGTGGTGATTACTGTAGAATATTCAAAGTTTACACTAAAGGGAAAACCATATTATACCATAGATCCAAGTTGCACTCCAACCAACCACCCACCCCCCCTCCCCCCCCCCCAAAAAAAAAAAAAAAAAAAACTAAACATAAAAAATTGCACTATAAGATGCATACAAATACAAACATATGCCAAAAAAAGTGAGTTCTTTATACAATATAAAGAACACTATTGAACTTTATAAGTTTTTTCTGCGATATATAATTATTTCACATTATTTCTAATGATTATGGTTATGTGTGTGATTGTCAGCTATAACAAACAAAAAGTTGCCCAGAAGAGGAGTTTCTTTTCTGGGCTTGCTCGGCATTTTCCATTTGTTTTCTCATTTCTGGGGAGAGATCGTGATTCAAAATCTGATGAGCTTCCATCAGAGCAATCCCTCAAAAGTTCACGTTCTTCAAAGAAGGAATCATGCCCATCAGATGTAGGGACCACTCATGCATCAAATGTTCAGAATCCCATAGAACATGCAGATGACAGTGATGGAACACAATTTAGCAGAAATCATGAAGAAAATAGTGCCTCCAGGTCTGTTATTGCATACTTGATTCACACTTAATTCTGTCTATTTGGGAAATGAAAAGAGGAAACTTCGAAACTCTGGCCCTAATAATCCTCGACTCTTTTTGTGAAAGCAAATTTAATCATGGAGATGGAAGGACCGAAGTTGGCTTTTCAGAGACATTTTCTGAGTCTGTTGCCTATTCTTCTGATTATCTCTCAGAAGGTATTTGTGAAACCTCCTCTCTCGCACTAGGTTTTGGACTTTTATGTCCTGTTTATTGCCCCTCTAAACAGAGTTGGAGCTCATGATTAACAACACTACCTTTGGCTTAGTAGATCTATGATTTCATGGCAGATTGAATTTATGCTTTTTCTCTTGTTGCAGGCTTAAGGCTTATCTTTTGTCAAATGATTGATGAACTAATTTTCTTCATCTTGCTCCTGGTCTTTTCATCAGGAGAGCATTCCTTTCATAGGGAATCATTGGCTGGCTGGAATGAGGTGCCAGTCTCCTTAATTGCGCAAGAGTGGGCAAAAGAGCGAGCAGCAACTATACAAGCTACTCCTAGGATGGATGAGTTTAATTCTTATAACCTTCCAGTTGGTGTAAAACACTCTCAGGTGTCCAAAGATGATCACCTGAGCTCTTGCATTCCACAGTTAGCAGAAGAAAAAAAATTGGATGATAAGAATGGAGAAGTCATGCATGATGGGCCTTCTTTTGATGCATTAACTGATGCAAGTTTTGAAGTTGTAAAGGATATTTACAATGCAGCATCCACACTTCTTGTGGGTAAAACTGACAATGGGTCTAAGAAGCAAGGACTGCTTTCTACCCGTGCAGCATCCATGTTGGTAAGTTCATTTCTTCTGAACATGCATTGGACCCTGGTTCAAATTTCATTAGTATTCCCATGATAGTTTCGTAGTATCCTTGGTCTTAAGCCATGATATTGGCAAGATGCAGTTTGACTTTGAAGTTCCAGCTGTAAACAATTCTTTTTCAGGAAGCTGAAAGAGACAGCCCCAGAAAGTGGAATCCTGTAATGGAGATGCCATATCGAAGAGGAGTATATAAGGGCCGCTGCCAAGGCGGGCTTCCTGAAGGAAAGGTACTCATTAAGTTCATACTGATTTTATTGCGAGAACTACGTATACAATGAATAGCATGAGTTAAGTTGTTTGTTTATTTTCTCTCTTGAATCCTTTACTTTTCACATCGAAAGTTTTTTTCTGAAAACTATTGTGGGTAGCTGCTTTCATCTTATAAATTTAGTTGTTCAGGGCCGTCTAACTCTCACAGATGGAAGCTTCTATGATGGCATGTGGCGCCAGGGTAAGAGGTCAGGTTTGGGGACATTTTACTACAGTAATGGAGATATGTTCCAGGGATCTTGGAGAGAGGACCTTATTCATGGCAAGGTATGCCTTTTTCAGATCCAAGAATTCATAAATCTGCCTTAACATATAACATGCATAACCTTAGATGAAATATCAAATATTATGCTTGTACAGTGTTGGGCAGCTAGAAAGTAAGCCTGAGATATGTGCATCTGTGGAGGTACCCGGTATAAGCTCATGCATGGCACGTTTGTGGGACACAAAATTAATAATTTCTACAATCAACATTTTTCTTTTAAAGTTCTAATTGTGAGGAATCTTTAACTCTTCTGTTATGGTTGCCCTCCTAGTTTCATGAGGAATTGCACCATGCTATAAAATATGTTTGGTATTGATTATTGAATTTTGTTATTGACTTCTATTTTTTGTATTAGTAACTAAATTTGTCACATATTAATATTTATGAATCATCATCATAGCCTTTTCCCAACTATTTGAGGTCGACTATTCGGTTCTATATGAATGGCAAAACACAATTTACTGTTCATCTCAATTTCCAATCTTCACAGGGTTGGTTTTACTTCCATACTGGAGACCGCTGGTTTGCAAACTTTTGGAAGGGCAAGGCCAACGGTGAAGGGAGATTCTATTCAAAAGATGGATATGTATTTTTTGGCCATTTTCAGGATGGTTGGCGGCATGGCCAGTGTCTTTATATTGAAGCTGATGGAACAAGGTGCTTATTCACAACTGAAATCTGGAATCTGGATAATTGTAAACAAGTGTATCTCTCGGCTTTTAGAATCACACAGTTATTTGGATCCATATGAAGCCATTTGGGAAATTATTAAGTACTGTTTCCAGGTGTGATATACTTAATAAGGAAAGAAAAGTACAAAAGAATACCATTTACCTTTTTTACAAAAAGGTCAAACATACCCTTAGCCATTAGATTTGAAATTGGACAACTGGGGTGGTGCTAATGATTAGGCTCAAAGTCCAAAAAAGTTTTTCTTGAATACCATTGGCCGCCATATTTCACATCTGATGGCTAGGGGTGATTGTGATCTTCATATATTAAAGGTAAACAGTCTCATGCCCAATGATAATTATGTGGTCATGGGTCTACAGGTCCTTTGTCTTCATTTCCTCAAAAACTAGTGATTTACTAGCATCACTTATACATATATCCAGACAAAAACTGACAAGGTCATATAACCCATGCTAATCATGAGATATTAACGTCAGTTTTATTGTGGCATATCGAGACTTAGCTTAATTATGTATATCCACAGCCAACAATTTCATCATTTCTCCTTTTTCATCATTTCTCCTTTTTCATCAATATCAGCACACGTGCTTTTCTAAAACTTGCTTCCACTCTGGTTATGTAATGCTCATGGCTCTTTGGTCTTTTTTGTGAGTGAAATATATCATGGTAAATTTTCTTGCCATCATCCAGATAATCATTTAGGGACTAATTATGTTTCACCCTCTCTTTGAAACTCTAGGGTTAGAATGTATTTACAATGGCTATGATGTGTTATTTTATGTCACGTAGCAAATTCTGTGCTTCTTGTGACTTACATGAGTTGAGGGAATTGCTAGCAATAAGCATTGTGTAGATGTTGTGGGTGGCTTGGTCAGTATATTATATTGGTGTACTAGCATTCAATCCTGTGCAATGCACTGGCAACAAATGAGAGATATGGCGAACTATTTGAAACAAAAAATTATAATATGAAAGATGTATTTTAAGAAGAACATTTCATGGTAGTTATTTTTTAAAAAGAATGAAATATTAAAGTATTTCATGTTCTAACTTGTATTTAATGTGGTTACCAAATTAAAAAAAAAAGTAACTCTTTTTGGTACATCCTAAGAGTGTATAGATGATGTTTATTTTGATTATCTTATATTAATGACCCCATCCATAACCTGGTATTTAGTGAATGAGACTGTTCTTCAGACACTACATCTTCTTGTGTTGGATCTGTTCTTTGAGAAAAACAGATCCATGATGACTCCTAACATTATTGTGGAAACTTCAGTCGGTAATGATTACTTGGCAGAAACCAAGTTCATGGAACTTGTATAAATCCAAGGTTTTGAATTTCAAACATACATACTTGGGAGTTAAAACACTCATGAGTGGAATTTCTCGTTTCATATGTTAGTGGTTATTTCACGTTACATACATACTTGGGAGTTAAACACTCATGTTTGGAATTTCTCGATTGCATATGTTATTGATTATATTTCACCTTGGCATTGGATTTTTCTTGCTGCGCATTGGCTCTAGCTAGGGTCCATGTAGCACACATCGTGTATTTAGGCATGTAAATCCATTCCTATCAACAGATGATGGAGAGTAGTTTCTGTTACAGTAATGGACTTAGAAAGCAGACCATATACTCATTACCACTGTCTGTTGATGACAACAAATAAGGGATGGCTGGCACGTGTGCCAAACACCGCACATAACACGTGCAATATATTTTCCATCCATTTATCATATCATGCTCACTTCCATGGCCTGTTAGGTTATATACTATGAGTCTTAAGGCATTAAATGCCCTTTGATATTAAACAATAATTATACATGCCTTTGATTTTAATAGATGGGTTGAAGTCTGGAATGAGGGAGTCCTTGTAAGCCGTAAGCTTTTAGAAACATCTACAAAGACGGCATGAACATGTACACACCCAAGGGGAAGGAGATCAACATAATTTGCTTAAGCAAACACATTGTCACATACAATACACCGACCAATCTCTTTCAGTGTCAGTGTTGAGTTAATGGATGACTTTGACATGGATGATGCTGTGTGATATATTGTGTTCCTCATATTGGAGTGGAGTCATCCATTGCTTGGTGATATGAAGTGGAAAATCAATCCGTTGAGAAGCATTGTCTGAGGTATGGCTAGCTAGAAATCCTTCTTTCTTTTTTCCTATTATTGCAATCTGTATAAATTGTCCTTAAACTTGTTTAGAAATTATTTTTATGCAGGAGTTGATTTGCCAATTTCGTTGTGAAATGGAGGTCCTTAGATGTGCTAAACTCAATCCCCTGAAGAATTGTGCATTATTTTGTTGATAATCATATGCATATTCAGGAGACTCAGGGATATTGTAATTTGCCTTGCCAGATAATTATATTTTTCTTGTAATATACTTAATGGATTTTAATGCTTCTTATGCTCATTTTTCAAAGTAATTAAAAGTAATTATTATCTTGTGGTAATTCTTAAAGGCACGTATGGTTCAGTGCAAATATTTTTTGGAAAACATTTTCACATGAAAATTGTATTTCACATGAAAATTGTATTTTATACTTTTGTTTGATGCGTAATACACATGCAAATAAATCCCACGGTAGAAATTTTAGCTGGTCAAATTTCATCAAAAAATAATAATTTAACGTGGTCTAATTCATGGTAAAACAAAACCTCACCTCTTAAGGTGGGAAAACATTTTTCGGCTTTTATTTTCACATGTGCACCCACTATTCACTATTAATAATATAATATATATTATGTAATATCTTATTTATATATTAAAGGGTGTGGTTTCTACAAGGTTGCAACCTTAAACAATCCAATTAAGGTGTACGTCTAAATTTTATCATAACATATAATTTTGGTGAAAATTGGTTTTAGGATTATCTAAAAATCTATTTTCATATCTAATTATAAAAATTTTAAACTCCAAAAATGGTTAAAATCAAGTAGATTCATAAACATATGAAAATCTTGAAAATAGGCGGTCAAGATAATATATTGCAAGATGTACTCTTTTTGAAATTTAAATTTTTTTTTTATATTCATTAATATTTATTAATCTCTATATCGAAATGATCAATTAGAGGGTTTTTCAATATTAAAACGGGTTTTTCAATATTAAAACAATATTTTTCAGATGGACTTTTGTTGCGCAAGTATATTTTAAGGTTGCAACCTTATATAAATGGTCTGAGCTTGATCGATGAAATAAATGGTCTACGTTGACCAACCCATAAAGAAAAGTCAAAATAAAGTGCACCTCTACATTCTCTTAGAAGATGTAGTTATGAAAACCTCTGAAGTTTGTTTATATTCTTAATTACTAAATTTAAAACTTCAATGTACTATATATCCTGGGGACTTGTAAAACAATTAAAACTCTTGAATATGAATGATTGATATTTTTAGAACTTTTTTTTTTTCTTTTAAATCATAACCATCAATGGTTCTCTAATTGTACGACCGCGGTGCGTTGGTTGCCAAGGAATGCCTTGCTTTCATGTACAATGCTTACTAGTAAAGCAAATTTTTTCAAGTTTTCAACATAGGGAGGTATTAAGCATCCACACTTTACATAGATGGCTCTATCCCCATAAACTGTATTTTAAAACTCAAGGAAATATCTAATTTGGATTTTCCATCCAGATGGGAACCAATCGGGATCAAATGGGTTTTGAGGTCATATAGGCTCCGGCCTAGGTCCCTCTAAAACCCCTCTTTTATATATATATATATAATTTTTTTATTTTTTATTTTTAAAGCTTATGTAATGTTTTTTGGGTCCCCTCTAGATACCCATCCCATAAGCCTCTATTTTAGTTTTGGAAATACTTTATAAAACGTTGAGGTGAAACCCTAAAGCGGTGTTCCCAAAAATGTCGGGTGGCGCCTAGGCGGCCGCGGGTCCAAGCAACCCAGTAGAATGAAAACGTTGTTTTAAAGTCAAATTTTGTATAAAAAATAAAAAATATTGACATATATATTTTAGTCCATAATCCAAGATAGCAACTTAGCAAGACATCGATTCATCATCAAGAAAATGAAATAAATATAAAAAAAACACATAAAGTTAAGTTTCTCTCCCCATAGAAATCACAAAATTCTAAGTTTTTTTAGAGGTCTCTCTAAAATGGTTTCTAAAAAGGTTTAGGTTTGAAATGAAACTAAACCTCACCATTTTCCCTCTTATTTTTATAAAACAACCTAAAAATACCCAACGATGATCATTTCCACCCCTAGGTGGAACGTAGGCCTTAGGCAGCTGCCTATGCTCAAGGTTGGGCGGCTGGGCACCCGCCAAGGGGAATGCCTTTTTTACCACCTAGGCGGGTGCATCTTGTAATGCATTTTGTGGATGGTCAATTTCCAAGATCATCAAATGTTTACCGATATGCTCGATCTTCACTCTTTTTGAAGTTTTAAAATTTATAATTAGATATGAAAATAAAATTTCAGACCACAATAAAGATTTCCAATATTAAAATAGTATCTTTCAACACGCGGCACCTTACTTTGATTGTTTAGAGCCTCAGCCTTATAGACCATTATACAAACCACACCCTTTAGTTTTTATTTTATTTTATTTTATTGGCTGCGGTTTGTACAGAGCCTAGGCTCTAAACAATCAAATTAGAGCCTACCTTCAAATAATGTCGAGAAGTGTAGTTTTAATACTAGAAATCTTTGTGATAGCCTTAAAATATATTTTCATCTTTATTTATAAATGTTAAAGCTACAAAAATAGTGTAGATCGACATATCTATGACAATTTGAAAATTGACGGTCCAAAAATGTGTTACAAAATACACTATTTAAAATACTTGAAATCCATTTTTTTCTTATGCCCATGCATCTTGTTGTTGAGATGATCAATTTGAGGATATTTGAGCATTAAAACAACCTCTTCCAGTGAAATTTTTGAGGTAGGCTCTAATTTGATTCTTTAGAGCCTCAGCTATATATAAACTTTTCCTATTTGGGAAAAGTTTATATAGAGCCGAGGCTCTAAACAATCAAATTGGAGCCTATCACAAAAATTTCACTAGACTTCAAATTGATCATCTGGACATCAAGATGCATGGACATGAGAAAAAAATAATTTCAACTTTGAAAATAGTATATTTTGCAATGCATTTTTGGACCGTCAATTTTCAAGATTTTCAAGTTTTCATAGATCTATCAATCTACACTATTTTTGAAGTTGTAAACTTTATAAATAAAGATGAAAATATATTTTAAGGCTATCACAAAACTATTTTGAAGCTGTAAACTTTATAAAGATGAAAATATATGTTAAGGCTATCACAAAGATTTCCAGTATTGAAACCACATTTCTCAACACTATTTAAAGGTATGCTCTAACTTGATTGCTTAGAGTCACCTCTTATATTTTAAGGCTATCACAAAGATTTCCAGTATTGAAACCACATTTCTCGAGACTGTTTTTGTGACTCCATGTAGAAATGAGTCACCGCTTACTTTGTAGATGGATTTTTAGACTTAATTTTTAAGAATACGTAATCTCTAACATTGAGAACATAAGTATGAAAAAATTAAAAATTAAAAATAAGAATTTTATTAAAAAAACATTTGGACCATTAGTTTCATTTGTTTTTAGATGGACCACCAATTTGCATCATCTTTATACCTTGGGACCACATATTGTAGAAATGCTGTTCAGCCAGACTGAAACAACTTTCCTTTATTTATTTCTCGAGCTAAACAACTTTCCTTTATTTATTTCTCGAGCTAAAACAAGGCAGGTAGTGGACAATGTGGACTTGGATAATTCCGATTAATCTATTTTTTGTAAATCAAATCTTTATTACATTACATAAATCAAAATTTGAATAAATTATTTACATATATTTGAGGTTTAAGAAGGGTGATCACTTTAATTTTTCTTTTAACCCCGTCCATGTCTAACTAAAAAGTTAGGTAGACAGCCAAGGTAAAATTTACTAAAATTTACCAAGATTCATATATCAGACTTCAATTAGATGGAAAAATGCTTCCAGAAATATAGAGTTAAACATTTTCTGGTGAATCTCTAGTCTTTCGTAATCATATAGCAAAGTCTAGATGTAATTTCTAGGTTTAGGTAAAATATAACCCGTTAAAATAGCTTCTAATTATTTAAATTTATTGTCTCAAGAAGACCTACTGAAAGGTGCATGTTGATATGTGAAACTTATTATTCTTTTATTGATAGTTTTGAAATCTTGATTCACAATTCAAACTAAATTGGTCGGGGGAAATACAATTTCGTAGATATATGAAACTTATTATTCTTTTATTGATAGTTTTGAAATCTTGATTCGCAATTCAAACTAAATCGGTTGGGGGGAAAGACAATTTCGTAGTAAGGATGAAGTCAAATTGGTTGGGGGAAAGACAATTTCGTATTAAAGATGAAGTTTTTACAAGGCCTAGGCTTCATAAAAATAAAATAAAAGCTGCCTCAAATTTTCATCCGGAAAGTATTTTTAACAACGGAAATTTTCATAATGGCTCTAAAATCAATTTCCCACACCAACAATAAACTCAAAAAATAGCACAAATATGATGGATTGGTGAACATTTTGTAGGGAGAAATAGTTGATCTAGATAATTTGTTACCATATTCATTTTTTTTAGAGCTTGAAATCCTTCTTTTTTTTTCCCAACTATAATGCTATAATGTTAGAAGATCAATGTAAAGATATTCCCATGCTTGAATTGTGATTTCTAATGACTAGCGAAGTTATTTGATAACGCTGCAGCCCAATCAAACCATCACTTGATCTTCAATCGCTTGATAAGTCGACTCTCTCTCTCGTTCTCTCTCTAGATGTCATTTTGGTTTTTCACTCACTTAAAAGAGAGTGTGAGATAGTAATAACTATTTAAATAATTAAAAATATAAAATAAATCTATTTACTTTTGATACAATGTCACACAAGGGGTTCAAAATCTAAAAAGAAAATTTTCAAACGTTGCGGCATATCGGCCAAATTCTAAAGCTAATAACTAGGGGTGATGGGACCTCCTTATATTAAAGAAGGTAAATACTCTTCGATAATGCGATCATGAAAGATATACTTAATGATAATTTGATGCTAAATCATTCAATTGCCAATGCCGACAACAAGATGATCACAAATTTCTTCTTTCGCTTAAGTGCCGACAAAAAAAAAAATGGTAAAGACCACACCTGCCTCCACTGCTGCACGTATTATCATGAAAGATCTTGGAATACGTGCTGAACAATAGCATTCTTGACACAGGTGCTTCCCACAACTTCATGTCCGTCATGTAGAATCGTCCGTTTAGAACTGCCATGTTCAGCGGTTTTGTGAAAGGGTTTCAAGCATTTGTAGCAGCAACTTAAGTTCATGTTGAACTCCAACTAGTTCCATATTCCAGAGTTTTGATATAAAAAACAAAATAAATATGGGATTGCAAAGTCCGATCGTGAGCAATAGCGTTCAGAACATTCCATTTCACAAGAGAGAACCCAAAATGCTGAGTCAAAATGATCAAACTATTTACAGGAGAAGAGGAATAGCTTTCAGCACATTCCATATCAACTGAATAAAATTTTGAACAGCTTTGCTTTCGAAACAAAGAAAAGATCAAAATATGTCAAGAAATTGCCAGCATCGACAAAAATGTGTCTACCTAAAACCACGATATTTTCTTTACAGTGGTGCATAAGTGGGGCACATGAGTTGGTGAAGCCTGGTTCTTTGGTCAGGCTTTACAGTACTGAAATATTGTTGTTTGATGGATTCCATACTGACATCTAGATGGACAGCTTCACATTTTAGCCCATGCGACCCTGAAATACCAAAATTAAAAGGTCGTAATGTCAATAAAACTCTATTCTATAAGAAAAGCATCACAATTATGCTACTTCTTAGCAAGGTATCACAATCATCTCACTGATTAAAATTTTAGCAGAACTCTCTTTTTTCTTTTGTTTTTCTGGATAGGTGGGGTTGGAGTTAGTTCAGTAAAGGACGTTGAGTTGCGATCATTGCCAACCGAACTTTTTAAGTGGACCTTTAGAATATTAAGCTGGAGAATTTTGACATAAGAGGGAGCCTTTTTAACACTATGAAAAAGTTTATACAAGGATGCTACCTTATAATGTAGATCTACGGATGCCCCTCAAAATCCATTAGAAAAGGTAGTTTTCATGTTGAAAAACCCTTTGATTGATCATCTCGACATAGAGATGTATGACTATGAAAAATAAAAAGATTTTAAGTCTCAGAAATAGTGCATTTTACAACATATTATCTACACCGTCCATTTTCAAGATTTTCATATGTTTATAGATCTACTTGATGTTAACATTTTGAAATTTAAAATTTTATAATTAGATATAAAAATAGATTTTGAGATAATCCTAAGAACATTTTACATCAAAATTACATACCATGATAAAATTTGAAGGTGCACCTTACCTCTACACCTACAGATGCATCCGTATGCAAACTGCACCCTTTAACCGTCACGTTTTAAGAATTAAAATTATTAAACTTAAGATGTTCAAAGACGAGCACTAAAATTCAAAAATAATTAAAAATAAAAATAAAAGATGAACAAGAAATTTAATAGCTGGAAATAATTCAGAAAATTTCAAACGGCCCAACTATAAAAATAGAGCAAATGATAAAAACAATTCATAAATCATCATCATCAAAATCATTAAATTTATATAGGAAACAGGAACATATTTATACATTGACTTGCTAAAGAGGTACATTTTTATAGATTTATTTCAATTTGGTGGGTGTTGGAAAAGAAAGGGGTCTCTAGAGGATATATTAACATGGTGATAGATATGCACAAAAGAGCACCAACTAGTGCGAGGACAACTACTAGAGAAACAAGGAAGTTTTCAGTCATAGTAGCCTACATTAGGGGGCAACGTTTATGGTCAAGTTAACTAGTCTTTTGATTGATGAGACTAGAGATGGTGCCAATACAAAGTTAAAACTTTGGAGGAATGCTCTAAAATCTAAAGGTTCTAAAATTAGCCCGACAAAGATAGAATATATGGAATGCAAGTTCAATGGTTATAGGAGTACAAAAGAGGAAATAGTTAAAATTGATAGCCAAGAAGAACTTGAAAGAAATTATTTTCTATATCCTCGGTTGATAATCTATATGAGAACAGAGAGTTTGAGGAAGAAATCTTGCATAGAATTAAAGTTGGGTAGACAAAATGGACATGTACTTCCCGAGTCTTATGTGACCATCGCATACCAATAAAACTTAAAGAGAAATTCTATAGAACGGTTGTAAGACCAACCACGCTTTATGGGACAGAATGTAGGCAGAAACAACATATCCACAAAATGAGTGTAGCTGAGATGAGGATATTAAGGTAGATGAGTGGCAAGACAAGAAATGATTGGATTCAGAATGAATACATCCAAAAGAACTTAAGGGTAGCTCCAATAGGTGACAAAAATGAAGGAAAGTAGACTTAGGGAGCTGGCCATGTACAATATCAACCTAGAAAACCATGGCTAGGAGGGCCAATTTGGTTCAAGTAGAGAGCCCTATAAGGGCAATGGGAATGCCCATGCCCAAAATACATGGGTGGAAGTAGTGAGAAGAGATATGGTTACTTATGATCTGACTGAGGGTATGGCTTTGATAGAGCGGAATGGCAGAACAAAATTCATGTAGCTGACCCCAAATAGTTGGGATAAGGCTCGAATGATGATGATGATGGTGGTGGTGGTGGTGATCGTGGTGGTGATGGTGATGGTGATGGTGATGGTGGTGGTGGTGGATTTATTTTATTTCTTTCTTTACCAAATTTGTACACTACTACTCGGCTCAGCAAGTTGCCAAGTCCTAGTTGACTCAGCCAAGTCCCTAGACACAGGGAGTAAGAGTTGTCACATATGTCACCTAGGCATTGAAAGAGGTGTCTGTTGCAGACATGCTTCTAAGACATCTGATACAAAACCCTTAAAATCAGAAATGAGATCTGTATAGCTGTTATTTAGAGAATCAAAAAATTTCTAATAATAAAATAAGAAATAGATATATAAATATATTAAGTTATTAAATACCCATAAGTAAAACCGATGAGGCCTGAACCTGAAACCTAAGGCCGAACATATAAAATTAAAAAAACCAACACATTAACACCTTAAGATCCAATTTTTTATGGGACTATTAATGTCCGTTTCGCACTCCAAATGCCCATTTGGCATTTCTACGCAATAAAAGATGTCACACAAAGGAGCCAAACATCACCAAAACAAGTGAGCTTTTGTGATTTTTCACATATTCAAGGCATGAAGTTTGTCAAATAACTAATTGAAAAGGGGGTCATGCCTGATAAGTTGGATGCTGACCAACCTTCTGACCAAATAGATAGAGAGCACACTAAGACAACTTATCAAGGTCTAATAAAGGATTCCGATATCCGTACCTATAGAAGATCATATTTCAGTGAATACAGTAACACAGGAAGCCGTAAGAACTTGAGCAAGTACAACAATAGCCTATTTCAAACTATGGCCATTTCTATTTAGACAAACAATCATTAGATCTGTGCATTTTGAATGAGCTATTCTGAAATTTTAAATGAGCTATTCTGAAACATCCTTTGGGGAAAAACAAAATCTTTACCTCCTTGAGCCCTTAAAATTACGAACTTTTGGCTTATGAAAAGCACATCTGTACAAGTTAAATGCCCACAACTTATGCTCTCCTAGACAGCTCGTACAGGAGAAAACCTTAATGACGAGCAGATGAAATACTGCAACAAGTGAAATGAAATAGTATTAGCTAAATGTATCAGTGAATCTACACTATGGCCAGTGATATAACTCAATCTTCATAGGTTTGCCAGAGAGTCAAGAGAGCTAAGATGAAAAGCAAAAGAACAAAGGCATAGATTTTATGAGCACAAATATGAAAGATATAGATGATGTTCAGATTTTCACATTATTTTATCTGCCTCTAACAGAACTGCAACTGGATGTGTAGCTTTCACCTTTTAAGTAGGGAGGCTAATAAGACATCATTAAAGTAGGTCACAACCATGCAAACAACAAGGAATAACCTAAAATAATAAGGGATTGTATACTATAAGATCATTCACTGTTGGTGCAAGGAGGTCCCAATGACTCCTAGCCATTGGATGTGAAATCCAACATATGTAACTGTCACAGCATTCGACAAATTTTACTTTGGACTTGCGCCCAATTGATGACATATCCTCAGCCACCCAATTTTACATCTAAATTATGCCTGCTTGCACCGAAAGTTAAGTCTAATTACATGCATTTCTAAAATAAAAAATGTGTGATAGTCCAACGTGAAAACCACATCCTAGCTTCATATATTAAGGCAGCTTCTCAATGAAATCACTAACACGTGTGGAATGTACCACATCAACAAAACTTAAATTATAATCCATCATAATATTTCTACTCATAAATATATTGTCCCATCATTTATGCTAGAATATAGCCTATGATGCTCCCAAATCCTTAACAGTTACAAAGTAACACAGAAAACCAATGTTTACAAGCCTCAATTTGAAGGGGACGAAAAAAGAAAAAAGGATTCAAAAATGGACTACCCGTGAATATTTATAGTAACAGAGGATATTAGAAACTTCAACATGCAAGATCAGCCACCATTCTCAAAAAAAAAAGAAAACACGTAAGATGAGTCATCCATTGACAAAGTATGACCTAACCACTAATGATGTTACAGTTCAGACTTCTTTATTTTTTAAGCGAATTACTAATAGGATGAAGTTTTGCTAAGGCCGTGGCTTTACAAAATTTGGGAAGGCCAAAGATAAAAGCCCCGCAGGGAAAACTAGACTCGGCAGAGAAACTTGTGATAGCTACAAATCAATTTCCACTCTTGATTGTAGCATTTGAAGAACGAACTATGGTGCAGATCTAGTGAAACTGTGAACACTTGAAATAGATAGTTCAAAAAGGGTGGTAGATCATTTTTAGGGCTTGAAATCCTTCCCCATGAATGTTGAGGTGGGGATGATAGCCTTGCAATTTTTTTGGTGTCAAGACTGCATTTTACAAGATTTGAGGGGCAGCTGGATAAAGATGTGACTTTACAAAATACTTTTCCTTATTAAAATTATAATGGCATGCAACCTCGGTTCATTTCTTTATGAATGTGCCTCAATAAATAGGTAAGGTGCTTATTCAAATACTTAAGCATAGAATCAATTGGATGCTCAAACCATATCAAGGATATAACTGAAGTTCAATGCATCAGAAAAACAATGCAACATTCACCAATCATTAGTGATGTGTTTCAATGGCTAAATATGAATAAATAAAATTTTAAAAGACTAAATGCTTTCAATAATATTTTATAAAAGAGAGAGAAAAATTACCAAACTCCTTATATACCTGCAATTTTGTGGAGCCCTCCAAGATAACTGCCGTAATCTTTTCTCCTCTATGGGCAACGCCATAAATTTTCTCCAGTCTTCAAGAATAATTCTTAAATCATGAAGTTTGTTACCTAGACCATAGCAACAATTTGCATGCATCGTACAAACGACATTTAAATCCTTGCTTGGTTCACAAAACCCACCAAAGTAAGCAGTACTTAGGAATCTAATTTTTAGACCGATTACTTCGATTGCTGGATCATATTTAATAACATTAAGCACATCTTGGTCATGGAATCCTGGATACCTCTGTCTTGATGAGTACCAAAACTTGTAAAATTCTATGGTTCGATTATTGGAAACAACATAATTAAACCCCCCATTGGGTCTGTTGGCTAAATCACTAGGATTGCCCAAAAAGTGATCACATGCTATCTGAAAATCTGTGTCCTGGTAAAAATAAGGAAAAGGATTTCGAAACCACATGATATCAGCATCCTGCAAAGAATATCAAACAAACTATTAGAACTTATTTAATTATTTCATAATCAAATGCATAAAAATGAAGAACTATCAACGAATATTACCGTAAAAATGAAGTTATAACCCATTTCGAGCACAGTTCTTAGAAAATCTATTCTCCTCCACATCATTTTCAGATAGTCAGGAGTCATGAAGTACTTTTCGCCGGAAAAATCAACACCTTCAGTGCTCAGAGCATAACAGTGGTTATGTATAGATGAGCATCTAGCAAATGCCTTTTGGTCCAAACAAACAATCACTAAATGGTCTAAAAGTTGTCTTATTCGTTCACCCCATCGAAAGCTTTCAAGAAACAGGTCGATAACTGAATTTGGGGCTGCCCATGCTTCATTCAAAGTGGTTAATATAACTGTTTTATTCACCATTGCAGCTTTCTTCAAAACAGCATCCAACTTATTATCCTCAGTTTCCTGCATAAGGGGCATACAAGTCACCACCCACAAAATAATCAAACCAAACACTTCCAAAATGCAAATTATAAGAAATTTCATCAAAATATAAACTAAACCATAAAAAATTGTCATAAGTTTTTTTGGATATAAAATTAACTCAATAAAACTAACCTTGAGTTAACAAGAACTTTAGTGGGCAAAATATAGCATATTCAAACTAAGATTTTGCACAAATTGTTGCGTATTCAACTACAATTTTGCTCCTTCAGCAAGGGGAACTGTTTCATCAGTCTAGTAAACTATATATTTTTGGAAAAAGTTTATATAGAGACGAGGCTCTAAACATTCACATTAGAGCCTACCTCGAAACTTTCACTAGAAGAGATTGTTTTGATGCCCAAATATTCTCAAATTGATCATCTCAACATCAAGATGCATGGACATGAGAAAAAAATGGATTTCAAGCTTTGGAAATAGTGTATTTTGTAATGCATTTTTGAACCGTCAATTTTCAAGATTTTCATAGATATGTCGATCTACACAATTTTTGAAGATTTAAACTTTATAAGTAACGATGAAAGTATATTTTAAGGCTATCACAAAGATTTCCAGTGTTGAAACAACACTTCTTACACTATTTGAAGGTAGGCTCTAATTTGATCGTTTAGAGCCTAGGCTCTATACAAAACGCACCCTATATTTTTTGGGTGTATACATTCAATATATTATAGAGTATAGACAACACAATCAGTTTGTTTTTGCATGCAAAGCTAATAAATTGTTAGCTCTCTCAAATTCAAACTCAATTCACTAAACAAGTGAATTGAAGAAAGTGATAATTTATTATTAGCTCTTTCTCTTTCTCTGAATTCGAACTCAACCCACTAGAGAAGTGAATTCAAGAAATCAATAATTTATTAAAAAAATTCCAAGAAATGGTAAAATTCTTTTATAAATTCAGCAATAATAATTGAGGAACAGCTCACGAAAAATTATGTTTGAGACAAAAAACAAAATACAAACCAGTAAATATCCATACCAACATAAAATCACATTACAGAAAAAGCTGTAAAACCAAATATTAAATTCCCTCAAAATATTCTCCCAGTCAAAACGTCACATCATTACCATAACTTTTCTCGGCAAATAAAATAAGAAATTCCCCAAGTTCACCAAAAAAAAAAAAAACACCATCAAAAACACATAATTCCAATGAATAAATCGAAAACCCTGACAATGCAGCACATTATAAATCCAAAAGATTTCACAAACCAAAACCCTAAAGCACCTATCAGTAAATAAAAAACCTCAAAAAAAAAAGAAAATAGAAAAATACCCATAAAGCAGTCGAATCATCGCTCTCCTGAATCACCGCAATCCGTTGATTCTCCAGTGAGCCCTCGAAATTTTCAGAAGAGTTTCCAGCGAGCCGAGGCAGGGCATCTAACGGATGAACAATACGAAAGAGTATGACGCAGGGGAAAACAATGGCTAAGATGAAGAGTAGATGGGCCACGTATCGACGGAAAGTGTGCGAGTCCGGCACTATTTCGCCCGGATTTTTCATCGTGAAGTGAGAATGAGCCCGGTAATTTGACCGGGAAAGTGCTCTCTTCATAGGAGGAAGAAAGGTTTGGGCCCACCCGGCTAGGGTTTTATAGACGGCGCGATCACGTCACGGATAAATAGGCGGCAGTAACGCCTCCGAAAATATTTGGATACGAAGATAGGGACCCATTTTTTGGAATGAAAAAATAAATAAATAAATAAAATTAAAATGACGGCATCACCCTTGCATTTTTGTGAAGACAATTTCGGTCCTTCTAGAAGGTGGGGATCACGATTTTTTAAGTATATCTAAATCATCTGTATTTGTTGGGTATTTGAAATTAAATCAGAAGATATAGATAAAATATTAAATAGAGGATCTCCAATGTGTACTTTGATTAAAAAACATTAAAAAAAAAAAACTCTATCAAGAAAGTGAGGCGTATTTTTATTTTTTAGTTCTTTTTGTCATTTGGAGGTTTGGTGGGGGTAACGTTTCAGGTTTATAAAGTTAATCTTTTCGGCTTGGTTAACTTAATTTGGCTTTTGTTGCTTGTTTTTGCGCCTATTTTGGTTCTTAGTTCCTGAAAGAGTGAATGTGATTGTGAGTTGATAATGGACAAATATAATGTGTGTGGCACAACATAAGAAGGGATTGATTTCAAAGAGATCATTTATCTTCGGTACATTGAAGTTATAATCATTTTTGTTTTTAAAATTTAAAATGGGTGATTTTAAGTAGATATAAAGGTAAAAAAAAAAACAATTTCGGCCTTCCTAGCTTACTCCAAACCATCCACTTTGACGTCTAATGAGTAGAAATGATTGTGATTTTTTTTTATAAAAGATAAATGGTCTCTTAAAATTTTTCTAAATTTAGGATACACAATCGTCTTAGAAAATTAAAGAAAGATTGTGAACACCAATTTAAAAAAATATCCCAAGAAAATAATTTTTTTAATAAGAGAAAAAAATAGAGTTACGCCTAAGCCTTGAGGATTTGCATGATCCAAAATTTGTAGATTGCCTCGCAATTTAAAAAAAAATTTGTTTCCAGTTTGTGAAAATTAGATTTAGGGACTCATGAGATATACAACCCGAACTAATCATGTTAAAAAAAAAGTGTTCTCTCTATATTTCTCTTTTTTTAAAAAAAAAATTCTATGTGCTCCTTCACCAGAGCCCAGAAGATAGACCTACGAGGTTTGCCGTGAAACAGTTAAGGCCCCTAAAATGGGGGAGGCTAACCAATGTAATCATCTACTTAAGGAATTGGTATACGTGAAAATATTTTTATGAGAGTATTTCATTTTTTCATATCAAATGACAGTTAATTAATATAAAAAAATTTCCACATCTAATAAATTATTAGAGTTCTTTCATGTCAAAATACTTTCACAAAAATATTTTCATACATATCAAACTTGCCCTTAATAAGATATTTTCCCTCTAATTTATAAGCTATTCAATTTTACCTATGTGTATAATATAATGTTCTAATTAACAAAAAATCTTTTTTATTTTCAAATTTTAAAAATACTATCATATATTTTATATTTTACACTTAGGTCCCACTTTTTCATAACGAATATTGTGCTTTGGTTTTATCTTCTTTTTAGTAAATGGATTGAGCTTAAATATGGTGAGTCGATGTTTCTCACCCTCTCATATCTGTAAAAATACCAATAGATTTTTTAAAATAAATAAAACTATTTTATTGGATTTTTTTATATTTTTGTAATTTTTTTTTAACAATTTTTTTTATTGCATAAGACTTACTTGTCAAACTGACCGATTTACTGGTTAGGCCAATTGAATCGCTTCGAACTTCATGCCCGATTAACCGTTCTAATTCGAGTTTTCCCGCCGCTCTAAACACGAGAAAACAAAAAATCATCCGGAGGCAATTGAAAGCGACTACCAAACAAGAAAATCATGTTCAACAACCTCGTTCTCTCGTGTGAACTTGTCTCTCTAACCGTAGGCAGCTCCATTCACTCAACTACTCTATTTATATTTGTGAGATGCAATGGTAACCCAACTAGTAGAACTATTCGTGATATTTGTGTCTTTCTAAGATTTCTGAGGGGCCTCTATCTTTGGGGGCGTTACCTATTTATGCCATGCATGCCTTTGAGCGAGTTGTGATCATAGAGAGAGGAATTTTCGTTGGTTTGAGAGAGAGAGAGTAGTGTTTGCAAACTCAGTGGTGCAACTCGGAACCGGCTGGTCAAATCGGAACCGTGGCCGATTCAATTTCGACTAATTTCGGTGGTTTGCAAACTCTGTGGTCCAACTCGGAACCGGCTGGTCAAATCGGAACTATGGTCGATTCGGTTTTGATTGATCTCGGTGGTTGGCAGGGTATTTAAAAATACTATATAAAATCTCTAAGAATAAGGATATGTTTGATAGCAATCAAATATTCCAGGATATTATAAAATCTAATATGATTTTAATTTTAAAAGTTCATAGACATGTTTGGGAAGCTCACATCCTACTAAGACATATCCAAATCCCTAAAATTTCACTCACATCCTAGTAAGATATATCTAAATCCCTAAAAATTCTAGTGGATATTACTATTTTGAAAAAATTACATGTTATTACGGTTCTACCGAATAGTTTCTGATGTTATCATTGTGTTCGTTTTTTTATGTCAAAGCGGGCCAATTTCGGTTTTTGAATAATGACCATTCGTCAATAACCGAAATTTTTTTTCTCTTTACTTCTCTTTTAACATTACATAGGTAAAATGGTTTTTTTTTTTTTTTTTAAACTCTCATCGTTTTTTGGGTAAGTTCATAATCACTAAGATTTTTTAAAAATTTAGGGGCTCAAACTAGTTGTTACCCTTATTTTATCGGATAAGCATGACGTAAACGACGTAGAGAGAATACGCAACAATATTTTTCCTAATCTTTTATTCTAGTAATCCTTAAGATTTTTCCTAAATTTAGGAGCTCAAACTAGTTGTTTCCATTTGATTTTATCGGATAACTATGACTTCAGAGAATGTAGAGAAAATACGTCACAAAGAGAGTTTAGAGAATGTAGAGAAAATACGTCACAAAGAGAGAGAAAACATGTTTTAGTTCTTTAAAAATTTAAAATTTTTTATTATTCATCAACCGAAAATACTTTTTAAAATTTCAGTTTTGACATGAACACCGTGATAATAACAAAAAAAAATTCGATAGAACAATAATAACAAAAACTATAATCCCTAAAAATTTGATGGACATTGTTCCAGGCATATAATGCTCTCTCTCCCACCTGGCCCTTTCTGTAATACGCTCTCTCCCTCACCCCTGCCTTTTCTTCATGCGGCTCTCTCTCACCTCTCAGCCAAGACACCGGCACCGCTGCCACCTCCACCGTCGCCAGCAGACGCACTGGTTTCAAGGAAGAGAAGCATAGCAGCGAGCTTCCTACATTCTCCTGTTTCTGAAGGCGTCGGGTTGCATATGTTTGGAGGGCCGGATTTTGCCGGGAAGAGGAAGTGACCATGGCGCAAAGGAGATGAAGATGTTGGTGCCTGATCACCACCCAACAGGGAGACGAAAGGTGTGGCCTCTCTCTCTCTCGCTCTCTTTGAGTTTTTAGTATGCAGTTGCCCCAATTAAAATTTGCTTGATGGTTTTACAGGACTTCTTTCTCCCTCTATAATCTGCATTGCTTTGATGAGTAGATTTTCAGAATTTACTTTACCCATTATGACTTGTTTTATCATTTTACATCTCTCTATGTTATATGTGGTTTCACTAGCTATTATCCCTTGACGCTTTCATCTTGCAGCCATACCACGTAGTGGCGATAATTATGTGAGGTGAAGATTTTAGCTTCGGCACCAGAATGATGGCTGAAATGGGAGATGAATCCCTTCCCATAGAGAAAGAAGGTCCCGATCTCTCCAAATGCGGATCGAGCTCGCCCGAAGCCTGGACCAAAAGGAAGAAGCAGGTGCCTTCAATTTTTTCAGGACTAGTGGGTATGCTCGACTGAGATGCCGAACTTTTGAAGCTTTAAAAGGGAGAAAGATGCAAATCTTTTGAGGCTTTTATAGAGAGAAAGAAGCATAACTTTTGAGGCTTTTAGAGAGAGATGCAGAAGTTTTGAGGCTTTCAGAGAGAGAGAGAGAGCGAGCACTGCAAAGATTGATTCATTGTGGTTGCCTTTGCCCAATATTTTGAAGGAGTGTTGGATTGTTAAATGCAGTGAAAAAGAATTCAGAAGCTTTAAAGGGGCTTCAAAAAATAAAAACCTGGGCTTTCTTTGCAAGGGACTCGTCATGATTCTTTTCAAAGTTATCAGCAATCGAAGACAATCAAACATTTACAGAAAAACAGATACAAGGATAATTTATAATTCATATTTGGCAGTTTGGAAAGCGTTTTGGCCCTACTTATTTTTACATTTTTCTCATTCTTTTATAAAATTTCAAAAATACTTTTAAACACAAATCGATTTCTTAAAATTCATTTTTTCACTAAATTTTAATTCAATTTTTCACTTAATTGTTTTGACTTGCCAAGATCTGGCCAGTTAAGCTAGTTGAACCGGCTGCTGTATCAGTTACTTTTCCAATTTTTGAATA
This sequence comes from Amborella trichopoda, assembly GCF_054954075.1. Classification (NCBI taxonomy): domain Eukaryota; kingdom Viridiplantae; phylum Streptophyta; class Magnoliopsida; order Amborellales; family Amborellaceae; genus Amborella; species Amborella trichopoda. The sequence continues at coordinate 4,225,309 of NC_142344.1, forward strand.
CCGTGACAGAGAAACTTTTCCAAAGCACCCAAAAGGACGATTCCTATCCAAATCAACATTTTTTCAATCACTTTTTAGAAGTATTAAATTTTATCTTTCGTGAAAAACAATCATTCATAACATTTGACTGCCTAGAAATAATATTAAGTGGATGGAAAAAGAGAGTGAAAAGGAGGAACATGGGAGAGTGGTGTGAGCCTTTTTTTTGGGCGAGTAAATGCCTACTTTCTATCTCAGTAAGAATGGAAGCTGAAACTGAAGTCGATAGTTGAGTCACCTTAGGTGCTATCACCTTGACCTAACCCCATTTCTAATGTGTTGCTATCACCTTTACCATTCCTAGTGCTGTGTCAGCCCATTCCTAGTGCTGCGTAAGTCTTCATATTAATTAATTAATTGCACATTCCATTAATCTATTCAACTTACAATATACACAGGAACCTTCATATTAATTAATGGGAGAACTTTTTAAATGTAGAACTACATATGGACTTAAAAAATCCATCGGTAAAGGTTCTTTTCATTTTGAAAAGCCCTCGTAAAAGTTCTTTTAATTTTAAAAAACCCTCGAATCATCTTGACACAAGATGATAGATATATGACTATGAAAAAAAAAAAAGATTTCGAATCCTGAAAATAATGCATCTTATAGCACATTATCTAAACCGTCCATTTTCAAGATTTTGACACATTTATAAATCTACTTGATTTTTATCATTTTTGGAGTTTAAAATTTTATAATTAGATTTGAAAATAGATTTTGAGATAATCTTAAGAATATTTTACATCAAAATTATATGTCATGATAAAATTTGAGGGTGCCTTATGGTTTAAGGTTGCAACCTTATTAAAACCACACCCTTAATCAATTGCATTTCCATTAACATATTAATTTTACAAGCTACAAGAACATTACAAGGAGAACGCTTAGGCATTGAATAACCTAATCGTTGATAAACATAAAATAATGTATCTTTTTTTTTTCATGAAGAGCCCGGTGAAAGATTTACAATCGGATTTGTTTGTATTTTATAGGGGCCAAGGCGGAGGTTTTAAGAATGGATCTAGTGTAAGAAACGGGCAAAGAGAGCAGCTTCTTGGCCTTGTTGACATAGGCTCTCTTTGAAAACACATCGTAGTCGTTGGCCTGAATCTCATCCAGAATCTGACGGTATATCAACAATGCTGCCCAAACCTATAATCCCAAAACACACAATACAGTTAGCACTAACTCCTTCCTCTCTTTCTCTCTCTTCCAATTGATCATCTGGACACTCTCTCTCTCATTAATCATCTCCATTCTCTCTCTTTCCAATTCATCATCTCACCTTCAAATATGTTGGTGGATATAAATGATTTCTTGTCCTAAAACTAAGGGTCCAGTTTGTAAGGCTCTAAACCATCAAACTAGAGCCTCATCGACAGATTTATAAAAATGAATAATAACATATATTATTTTCAAACTTGAAATCCATTTTTTTCTCATGTCCATGCATCTTGATGTCGAGATGATCAATTTAAAGATATTTGGGCATCAAGACAACCTCTGAAATTTTTGAGAGAGACTCAAATTTGATTGTTTAGAGCCTCCGCTCTATATAAATTTTTCCCTAAAAATAACACATATTGTGACACATTGTCTTAACGGTCTCTTTTAAAAATAATAATAAGCATTTAAAAATCTGCTTGATCTACATCATCTTTAGAGCTTTAAAATTCATAATTAAGGGTAGAAATATATTCAAGTCAATATAAGGGTTTTCTACACAAAAAAATGTGTCGTTTCGCAAGATTTAAAAGTGCACCTTACTTTAATTTTTTGAGGTCACACCTTATACAAGCTTTCTTTGATAAGTACTTTTTTTAATGGATAATTATCGCAAATATACCTATATTTTAACTTAATTGAAAAAAAAAAAACCCATCTTTCAAAAACCACACCTACACCCTTTTTTTTCATTTTCGAGTTTTCTTAGACGAAAATGAACTTCACGAAAGTCATTTTACCGTAATTTATATTAAACGAAAATGACCTTCACATAAGTCGTTTTATCGTAATTTATATTAAATTTTAAAATAATTAAAATTCCGTAATAACTTGAAGTAGTAATATGGTAATTAAAATACTGAAATAACTTGAAGCACTATTAAAGTACTTTAAGAACCGTAATATATAACATTTTCTTTACGGCATTCTTTCTACCATAATGTTTCCATTTTATACGATACTTTAACTACCGTAATGTTTAACTCATTTTATTCGGCACTTTTAATCCCATGTACCCCTCTTTCTTTCAACTTTCCCCTCTATCTCTCTCAATCCCCCCAACAAACCATCTCTACGCCTTTCAACTCTCCCTCCCGTCCTTATCTCTATTTCATCTACATCCACCCTAAACCTTCTTTCTTTCTTTCTCTCCACGCCACTTTTCTCTCACAAATATCTCACACACGTAAAACCCCTCTCTTCCAAGTCTCATCTCTCTCTCTTTCTTTACGGCATTCTTTATACCGTAATTAGGCACCATGTATGGCTTTGGCATTCTTTCTACCGTATATGGCTTCCTTCTGGACCAACGAGGGGGATGAGAGAGAGATAAAACTTGAGAGAGATAGGGGTTTTACGTGTGAGGGGGAGGAGAGAGATAAAACTTGAGAGAGATAGGGGTTTTACGTGTGAGAGAGAGATAGGGGTTTTACGTGTGAGAGAGAGATTTAATAAAAAAGTAGGGCAAAGAGAAAAAGAGAAAGTTTAAGGCAGATAGAGATGAAATAGAGATAAAGACGGGCATAAGAGTTGAAAAGGATAGAGATGGCTTGTTGGGAGGATTGAGAGAGATGTAGGGGGCAAGTTAAAGGAAAAAGAGTAAGTGAGATTAAAAGTGCCGTATAAAATGAATTAAACATTACGGTAGTTAAAGTACTGTATAAAATGAAAACATTATGGTAAAAAAAATATCGTAAAGAAAATATTATCGATTACCATACTTAACTACTTCAAGTTATTACGGTATTTTAATTACTGTAACACTACTTCAAGATATTACGGTATTTTAATTACCGTAAAACTTAATATGAATTACGGTAAAACGACTACCGTAAAGGATATTTTTATAAAAAAAAAACCCAAAAATGAAAAAAGAGGGTGTAGATGAGGTTTTGAAAGTTGAGGTTTTTTTTCAATTAAGCTAAACGATAGGTATATTTGCGATAATTACTTTTTTTAAAGGTATGTGATCTCTATAAGGCCAAGTATTATGAAAAAATTAAAAGCTCACCTCAAAACAAGGCCAAGTATTATGAAAAAATTAAAAGCTCACCTCAAAACACTATTCAATTTATATATATACAGAGAGAGAGAGAGAGAGAGAGAGGGGGGAGTAATGACCCTCCCACACCCATGTGTGTAGGTAGGACCCTAAAAGATTATCATTAAATTTGGAACAAATTTCTAAAAAAATCCAATCACACACTCATGTGATAACTTTTTTAGAGATTCGTGTTAAATTTAATGGTGATCCTTTGAGGTCCTACACACATTGGTGGGAGAGGGTCCTATAACATCATTACTCTATATATATATATATATATATATATTCTATTGAACAATGATTTCATGCAACCGTTGTATAATAATATGATGCAACAACCTTAAAAAACCATCTTATGGTAATTTGTTTGATCCAATTTTTGAATATTCACTCTTTTCATTCTGATGAACAATCAAAAAAAAAAAAAAATTGAAAACACAACCTAGAAAGTATTTTTTTTAACCCAATTAATATAAGCCGTTCATTTTGGTGAGATGCTTAAATCTAGACCTTAAAAGGATTTTTTCATTTCTAATTTTTTTGAATGGCTTTATTGTCATTAAATGAACAATGTTAAAAAAGAAAAAAATTATTTTGAATTTATAAAAGCTAAGATCTTGAAATTCACAAAATGAATGATCTAGATTCATTTTTGGAAGGGACTTGTTTTGACCATATCTAAGGTTCAAATTGAATTTTTTTTTTTTTTTGGAATTGATTATTGAAGTGAAGAGAGAGTGTGCAAAATTTAAAGTCATACAAATACCAGAAACATGGTTTTCTAGAAGTGTCGTTGCCTTATACTATAATACAACCGCTGCATTAGATCAATGCTTTATTTTATATATATATATATATATCTTAAGGCTTGAAAAACCTAATTTTTTCATATTCATATTGGTCAAGAGATGATCGATTTGAAAGTTTTCGACTCCAAAACTACAATTTTCGGTTAGATTTGAAATGCATTCATAAGGCCTAGGCCTTATTTTCACATTTTCCTTATTTAATTACTTTGGAACAACAATCCTGGGTGTCCTAATATAGTGGTTTTATGCTAAAAGAAAAGTAAAGCCACACCTAAAAACCGCCCTGAAAAATGCCGTGATATTGTTAGAAACCTTTTTGACAGCTAAAAAAGTATTTCTTCTGTTCCACCCTTATTATAAAATTTCAAGCTCTAATAACGATGGAAATCGAGTGTATTAACAAATATTTGAAAATGAAAGTCTAAATAATATTTTATTAGATACACTATTTTTAAGGGTTAAAATTTATTTATTTTAAATCCATAATTGTTGAAATCGAGATAATTGTTGAGATCGAGACAATTAATTTGAAGGTTTTTTTGGACTTAAATAAAAAGCTAACCTTTTACCTTATTGGTTTGACAATTAACACCGCAGAGTTCATATCTTTTTTCCGACTTAAGTACTCTCGGGTATCTTTCGTGAGTCCCTCTTGACCAAATGCTAAATCCATACTCCCAAGGGTCATCTCCATCAGTGATGCAGTAAAGAGTACATTCCACCAACTCTTTCCATTGCCACCCAATCATTGCTATTGCTATTGCTTTGGAGGATGATGAACCTCGTGAGTATTGATTTTCCATAGTTATGAGGATTATGGCATGCTTTACCGTTGAAAAAAGAATCTCTCTCAACATAAAAATTGAAAAGAAATGAGAGCCAAAATTTGATACCGGCCATCTGCTCTCTGGGTTGAGCTCGGGCACGCCCTTCTCGGCTTCATCAAAGTACATTCTTGCCCTCTTGATCTGCCATCTCATAAATTCCCTCCACCTCTCTGTCACCTTCCCCGCAAACACGTCCTCCTCCGAAAGCCCGGCCTGCTTAAGCTCGTCCTGTGGTAGGTAAATTCTCCCCCGCCTGGCACTGAAACTCAAAAATTTCCCCAAATTTTAGTTTATGATATACTCGTTCTCTCTCTCTCTCTACGATATAAGAAGAGGGATGCTGTATTATGATCCTGAGAAAGGGAACGTGTATTATGGTCCTGAGGATAAAAAGTATACCCATTTGGGTTATTACCGCATGCATGTCGAATGATGGATGGTGATGGAGAGAGGGTGAGTGAGACACCCATTTTGGCCATCGATTGTTTTGTTGGGTCCCACTTACCCTATTACCACCGATCGTCAGACGGCGATGTACCATACTCCTACAAATAACATTCTTTAAAGCACAGGGGAATTTTACCAAGAGAAAGCGTACCATAGTCCCATGGTGTATGGTGTACAAGGAATCAATTCTCAAATTCATGATATCAGAAAGCACTAAAGCAGAGACTCTTTCTAAAGGAGCCCTCTCACTCATTCCACCTAGGTACTAAGAACAGACTACGGATACCTCTTTGCGGGACCATATGGTTCATACCATGATCCAATGGATTATGGAATAGCAGTACAGTACACCAAGGGGCATCCATTATGCACTCCCAGTGATGAACAGTGGAGATTGGTGAAGGTCCTTGTGGGCCCCACTAAAATTCGTCTCCGAAATCGGTAATAAAAAATGGACAGTGGATTCCTTTTGGAGTACCATATAACATACTTCATTCGATATGCTTCCCCTTTAGACAAACCAGTCAATATTAGATCATGGTAACAAGATTGTCAGAGGGGTCATCAACATGCAATCAATGTTCGGACCGCGATTGACATACAACTGAACTAATGACATGTTTGGGTGGGACCCCACTCTCCCTCCATCACTGTTTGACTTACCAACGACCAGTCATATGATGTATAATTACGAACATCATATTGGTCACAGTATAATCTCTCCTCAATTCTTATGAATAACCCAACAAAATAACAAACAAGATAGTTTGAATGAAATTGTTCTAACTCACTCTTCTCCGATGTCCCTAAGGATGTTAGTGAGCTGATTCGCGATCCCCAAGGCCAAGGCTGCATTATACACGTTCTCTGTTTTTGTACAGGAGTCGGATGCAATGCCCATAACAGGCACACTCATCAAACCAACAGTTCCAGCCACATAGTAACAGTAGAGATAGAGCTCATCAAAGTTCGCATATCTTGACTTCCTGAGGTCCATCCTCATTCCTTCTATCATGTCTTTAAATGGCTGGAAAAAAACGGAACAATAGCTTTTATCTAGTACATGTGGAATATATCTTTTTCTTTTGTGTAAATGTTGAAAATATGCTTATGTAGATAAGTATTGTATGTACATCCTACATGGCATGCATGGTTGCATTGCTTTTCATTATATTTTTTTTTTAAATTTCAAGGAAAATGCTTTTTAGGAAAATTAAGGGAGAACCTTAAGCTATTTCTGTGAGTTTTCTAGGAAATTGAGATATAAATGGATGGTGTAGAAAAAAATTAAAAACAATTGCAAAAGTAGCCTGTTAAGATTATATATTCATTTTGGGTTCTTAATATTACAGGAAATTTTATTAAAAAATATGATATCTCAACAAAATTTCAAAAACCTCTTAATCCCTGTCCTTCTGTATTAAAAGACAAAGAAACGATATGCACCTGTATATCTACAGGGAACTTGGATACAGTATCAGATACTGCTGCATCTAACATATCATAAGGGCGGCCATGAAAGAGATCATGCAACCTCATCTCCCATCTATCTAAAGCTGAAGGTGTTATATGGGAAGCATTTGGGCCATCTACAAGCTCATCGGTTCTTCTACACCAAACTGTAGACAAGGTTGAATATCAGAAGATTAGAAATTTCAGAAGAAAAGCATAATTAAAACTCATAAAATCCAAAATTAAACATCGGAAAAAATCCTGTGTAACCCAGCTCGCCACCAGAGGGGGAGAGAGAGAGAGAGAGAGGTGTTAGAACCATGAGTTGTGAATAATGCATGAATCATGCAAGATATCATGATTGAATAAATCATAGCATGGATATTTATCAATTCATGATCTTGGTGGCCCACCTATGATCGCCTAGAGAGCTCTTTGCTTCTCTGATATAGTGAGCAATGAACCTAGTTCCGGCCAAGATTATATTTACAGTCATCATCAAGATTCTTTTTTGGGTGAAAGTCACCATCAAGATTCCAAACGCAAGTTTCTTTCATTTGGTCATGCAGCCCAATTGAAATAGGGGTAGTAACATATCTGTGACTGTAAAAATCTAAATTAGAGAGAGAGAGAGAGAGAGGACCGGTGTAAAAGGTCTTTTAGAATCCCAGTGCAGCATTTGTTACAATGTTATAAGCTTCCCTCAGAAAGGGCAAATTCTTCATAGAAACCATGTGGGTTTCACATTAAGCATTCAATTGATCATCATATGAACTTCAAATACAGAAGATTTTCAGGAAAGAATACTCCACTTGGAATTAGTTTGACCCATCCTATCAGAGGAATTACAGCTCAAAACTTGACTTATAAACTCATTATAACCCAAAATCCACTCCCTCAAACATTAACAGGGAAGCATAGTCCTGGAAAACATTAAAATCAGCTTCAGATGCGAATTTACACAGGAAATACTGGATCTTAAACAAAATCAAGATTTACTTCAGGACTTCAGGTATTTAAAGAAGGAACCTTCTTTTTATTACCCAGACACATCAAGCAGATGACTTTTTTATATATTCCGAGAATCAATTCCAACAGGCGATGGAAAAACATAGACCACTGTGGTCCTCACTGACCAATAAAACGGAGAGTGGACAGTGGTAAAGAGTCAGATCATCATCGGATCATGACCTGTTCTAGTGGATCCCATATTCTCTGCATCACCATCCATCATTTCATTACATAGTTATGGCCCCAGTGGACCATACTTTCCATAAACTAATTGAGTATACATACCAATTTTTTTCAGAGAATATTTCCTACCTATTAGGGGATCACATAAACTGGGAGGAATACATATCTGGGGGTAGGGGGTTTTTCCCAAGTGTCGAGATCCAATTGGGTAAGGGATACCACATGGTTGAGGTGGTTGGGCAGCATGGAGAAATGGTCTATACACGTATCCCACATGCCCACATGACTTCCTACCTAGAGGTTCATAAACTAAGCACAGTCCCCTCTATAATTAATAAATGATTAGAACCAAATCTGGAGAAAAGCCTAATAAACTAGGTTAGTGTTTCAGATCAGAATCTCTCTCTCTCTCTCTCTCTCTCTCTCTCTCTCTCTCTCTCTCTCTCTCTCTCTCTCTCTCCAAAACAAACTACTAGTCAAATCAGAGCTCAAAAAAACAAGAAGCAAAAACTCAATCACTGACATTCAGGGTCTGATAGAAGATAGTAATAAAGATCTTACAATAAGAAAATCAGGTCAATCCTTGATACAGAGACCTTAGTATAGAAAAAAGTGCTAGTGAACGGATCCAACAATAAAAGAGGTAATTTCATTTTTTTGTGCATATATACTGGCCCAGATGCAACAAGGTTTATATATCATACTAGTCCGAGTTGGCATGAGCTTTTTTTTGTAGATTTTATCAACTATCACTAGCACGGGAAGACAGGAAACAGCAAGAATGTTTTCTAGAAAAATACTAATCCATAATTAGAAGCTTGATAAAGTAGGGAAAGGCTTAAATGATCAATCAAAAACCTGCCATAATTAGAAGTGCAAATAGATAAGAATAAATCAAGAAACCACTGTTGGACACCAAGGGGACAACAAATTTGAAAAAGAAGAAAATAAATATCAGTATCTATACCATTAACAATGAAAAGTCCTTTTGATCCTTAAAGAATGATAAAGATACGAGATATTTTCTATACGTGTTGCTTTTATTACAATATATTCCTGACTTAGCCTTCAACACAAGAGAGAAATAATCTTAGTCAACTTAATTGCACTCCTATTCACATAGTCTCTACAAATTTCGTTTAGGATGGTTGTCATAATCAGCATTGTCGAGAATAAAAAAAGTCCTGATTTCGGAAAAGGCTAAGTCCAGTAGAGTTAATCTAAAAAAGCTAACATATTTCTGGAAATTTTATAGCAATCAATTTAAAGTGCCATGAAGAATTTCTCACTCAAATTATTGTAGTTTGCACTTATTTTGGTTAATTTAGTTTTCAGCAGAATGATATTTTGGTCACGTAAGGAGCATTCTTCTTTGTAAGAGATTATAATTTTGAACATATTCATGTCTGTGTGCATATTTGCCAATATGAAATTATAAACATGCTATTAATTTGGACATCCTAATATGAGATTATTTTAGCACTAGCAAATCTCCAGGGGTTCATAGCCAAAGTTAGTGCACATTCTGCAAAAGCCTATGATAAGCATTACTAACACATGAATGTTTCGAGGATAGAACTATTCAATACAATGTAAGGAAAATCATAATTCAGATGAAGCCAAGTATATAGAAACATGGAAAAGACATCACAATGACTTCAATGACACTTCAATGCTATATTAAAGAAGTAAATGACAAAATAAACTTTCATAACTACCTGTAAAAAGAGGCCAAAAATGACGGATGACCGTATGATATGTGGGTATCTAAAATAGTGTCCATCATCTTATGATATATGGGTATCTAAAATAGTGTTCATCATCAAAACTAAAGCTAGATTCCAATGGCAGAGACCGTAGTTCCTGCTATGGCAGCGTAAACATCAAGGTCAACAATGAATAAATATATGTATTAATGCTATAGAAGGCACACTATTTTTCATAGCGGATGACATCCTTTTATTTTTCATTCAAAGCAGATAACAACAAATCCAACATCACGGGAGAGACATGGCTATAATACTTCGGTCAACATTGGAGATCAGTTGCATGATAGAATAAACAAACAGAATCTTCTTAAAGCAACAAGTTGACTCTCTTATATGAAAGAAGATGAAAACAGGACACCATTTAAATAAGTTACATACAAGAATCTGCCAATTGGCTAGTAACAAGGTAATGTTAAAAGATGAGGATTAATCCATTCATTTATTTTCTGGAATAATTTTTTGGAAAATCGGATGAACTCCAAGCTATACAAAAGATGTTCCCTGAATTACTGGATTTGGCCATTCAGGCTTTATTTGGCAGAAGAAAAGGAGGGGAAAAAATAAATAAGAAACTGGTCCCCCGGATCTTTTAGTAAGGCAACAATTTACATTGCCACAGGTTCCAAGGTCTACTGTGAGCTCAGACCAACAGCCACAAGGATCTGACAGTGGGTTGAATAAGCAAGAAATATATCACAGGACACTGATTCCTTAGGTAAATTCTTTTACTTCTCGATCAAAATTTCCTTGAGGAAATTCTTTCAGTTCTCCACCAAAATACCTGAAATGCTCAAGGAAAATAATAATTATATTCAAAAGTCTAAGGGATCTCTTAGTGCGTTTGTTTTGGATCCTACAATATGAGGTAGTGATGTTACACCTGAGGCAAAGAGGAACATAAAGGCAAAGCCCACAAAGAGTTTATCCTCCTAAGCAAAAATTGCAAAATTGATTCCCGAAACCTGGTGTTGAACAGAGCAAAATATTTTAAAGGAGGCATTTTGGTCTGTCACATTCTTTAACTCTCTTCCCACATTTTAGATGAAAGCAAAATCCAAAGGATGCCTTACAAATTAGATTTTGAGATAAACTGATTCAAGTAATTACCATAGATAGCCCAGATAGCTCTTCGCCTCTCAGGGGTCATGAGTAAAGTGCCTGCAAAGATAAACAACTGAGTCAAAATTACCGTAATTTCAAGGTGCCATCCGTTGAGATGCAAATCTGAAGTACCAACTCAAGCTTCAGCAATTCAGTCACTTTATAATCCCCATTTCTAGAACAAATATAAACGAACGAGACATGGAAAATGGATAGAAGAGAAAAATCCAAAATTTAAACTCACATATACATAACCAGAAAACCACTAAGTAGGGAAATCAAAAGCTCCTTTTCTTTATTTGATCCTTAAATCATAAGATCCAACAAGTAGTAATGTAGAACTCGGATTATGTGGCTCAAGCTGAAATGCAAGATATGACCCCAAATTTAACAAGCAAGATATGACCCCAAATTCACCACCCATAACACTAATTTTACAAAATTATTACGACAATTTTACCTCCCATCAACAAATTTCTATATTTTTTTTTAAAAAAAAAAGAAAAACAATTCAATAATTAAGAAAACTCCGAAAAGTTATTACCAAAAAAAAAACAAAAACAAAACAAAACAAAAAAGATAAGAAGGCTAACCCAGGTAAAAGGTCTTTGCATATTCTGCACACACTTCTCCACATCTATCATAAGCTTCATTGAGCACTTGTAAACTACCATGAGCCACCATTTCTGGCCTTACAACGAGCACTGATTTTGATCTCACCTGCTCTCTCACTAGAGCAGCCTGCTTGAGCACCACATCATAGACCTTTCTCTCTGATGACAAGGCGGCTTCTTTAGGTGGACTAGCAACCATGCTTGCATAAACAGAGAACCCATTCTTTTTTTGTCGAAGCCTTTTATCGAAACCAAGACTTGCGTTTTTTAACAGTGTCTTTGTAGTCCATGAAACTTGCCCTGTCTCTTGAATTGAATTAGAAAACCCTAGATTATTGGGATGTTCAGTGGGTGAGACAACCCACAGTAAAGTAATTGACATTATGAAGTGTGAAGAAGCCTAATTCTCCAGAAATCTCTTCTTCTCTAAATTCAAAAGCATGAATGAATCAGGTTAGGTGGGTTTCCTGGTTCAAATGGCGATGAAAACCCATTGTAATTGAAGTTTCCCGGTCACAAAAGCTTCAATCGCTAAGAACCCACATGGAGACTCTCTCTCTCTCTCTCTCTCTCTCTCTCTCTCTCTCTCTCTCTCTCTCTCTCTCTCTCTCTCTTCTGGTATTCGAATATGAATTCCAAGCCCCAAAACCCACTTGAAATTCCCTGTAATATACCTTTCTCTCTCTACAACAAGCAATGGAGTAAATGAGCTGGAAATGGGGGTTTTCTAGCCAATGAATCTACAGGAGAAATGTAAGGTTTATTCCAGCACACAGCAGAGGTTCTCTGCTCCACCCGCTCAACTTCGGAGTATATACGGCATATACCAAAAGTAACAGAAAAAAGCAACCTGTTTTGAATCTCGACCACTAAGCAGAAACCGCCATTAAAGTACTGCCCCCTTGCATGTCAACCTCTTCTGAATCGTGACCCCCAAAAAGGAATAGCAATGGCCTCCCCTGAAAAGACTCTTGGAGCTTTCCCAGCACTTTAGAGAAAGCCCACACCACAATCCACAGAGACAGCTTGTTTCCTTGTCATCCCTGTTTCTGCCATTAATTCCCTCTCTTTCTCTCTCTACAACTCCCTCTGTACCTTCTTAAAGGAAGCCCAGACCACATGCTTGTCTCCTGCTTCCCCTAACCTCTCTCTGTCTCTTTCAATGTCTCTTCATACTTAAAAGCAGGCACACATGTACAACAGTGACTGTATTCCACTCTCTCTCTCTCTCTCACTCCACTATTTCTCTCTCTTCTCGTATCTCTACCCCGTCTCACTCCCTCTCACTACCATTTTCTCACTCCATGCCAGCAACTCTTTCTCTCTCTCTCTCTCTCTACCACCCCTCCCTCTCTCTGCATCGCTCCCATTATCTCTCTCTCCAGTTTCCAGCTTTGCGTCTCTCACTCTACTTTCTCTCTCCAAACTCACACCATCTCCCAGTCTGCTCTCTCTCTCTAGAAACCTCCCTCTTCTCCCTTCGCGCCACTGCAGGGCGGGAAGGTGCATGAATACAGAGGACCAATAGGAGAATGCCAAGTGGAAAGGTCAACCAATCCAGTGCGAAATAAGCTTATCTTAGATTCGGGCCGATAGTGTGAGGATGTGGTGGGAATTTGGAGAGTCTGCCACGTGGCGATATCCTGATGGTCCAAAGTTCGGCGTGGTGGTGGCCCGGCTTGTTTCCCGATGACTTGGCGGGAAGACCGCATTCCCAGGTCGCGTGCCAGGTGTCATGTGGAGTCTCTGGTTGCCTCATCACCGGACGCGTGTCTCTTTTCTCTCGGAACTGACACGTGCAGGACTGGTTGTACATGTGTGGGAAGACTGGTACATGGTCGGCAACGGTCTTAATTAATCAAAGTGGAGTGGGCCGGTCTGGGCACTAATTAGTGGACTGAGTAGGAAGTTAAGGAGTGATCATGAAACTTTCAAGTGTGAAACGGAGGAGAGCTTTACGTGGAAATTGGAAAGTGTACTTAACGTGAGGCCTCGGGATTACACTAGTAAAGTACATGTACGTATCCTGCAGAAATGCTCATTCAGATTGAAAGGTTCATTTATGTTCATGACATTAAAATTTCCAATTTCAAAAAGGAAAAGAATTCAAGAAGTCCATACAAGGAGGTGAAATTAATGCCGGCCCTTAGATTTTAAATTCATAGGTTAGAATTGTTTTATTTGAATAAGAATTGTAACTTCTTTTTACTAAAAAGTTAATAATCTTGCTGGTGTATACCTAATACAAAATTTTTCAAATAAAGGTATTTTTTGTTATTTAGAATGATACAATGAATATTTCTATAAGCAAATAGTGATATTATATTAATAGTTAAAAGATAATTAATGTATATTGTGAGTGATGTTATACATCATGTCGGTGATGTCATTGTTCACCATTGTTAATAAATGACTTTGTTTTTATTAAGAATTTTTAGTTTACTCTTTGACAAATTACCTCTAGACAAAAAGTTACTACACTATATGATAAGTGAATCTAAGTGTCCAAAAATATTAAGAATTTTAAGGTATACACCAAACCACCAAGTCGAGGAGCCTCACAAAACCCATCTTTTATATATATATGGATGTGATTTCTATAAGGTTGCAACCTTAAACAATCCAATTAAGGCACACCTCCAAATTGTATCATAACATATAATTTTGGTGAAAAAAATTATTAGGATTATCTCAAAATCTATTTTCATATATAATTATAAAATTTTAAACTCCAAAAAATGTTAAAATCAAGTAGATCTATAAACATATAAAAATCTTGAAAATTGACAATCTCAATAATGTGTTGCAAGATGCACTATTTATGTGACAAAAGTGTCTTTTTTTCATATCCATAGATCTCGATGTCGAGATGATCAATTAGAAGTTTTTCCAACATTAAAACAACATTTTTCACTAGAATTTTGAGATGCATCTGTAATTGTACATTTTAATTCAGATGCACAACAAAAATCTATCGAATAATGTTGTTTTAATGTTGAAAAAACCTCTAATTGATCATCGAGATGTACGGATATGAAAAAAAAAAAACAGATTTTGAGTTACATATGCACCTCAAAAATCTATCGAAAATGTTGTTTTAATATTGGAAAAACCTCTAATTGATCATCTCGATACCGATATATATGGATATGAAAAAAAAAATGTTTTTGTCTCATAAATAGTACATCTTGCAACACATTATTTAGACCGTCAATTTTCAAGATTTTCATATGTTTATAGATCTATTTGATTTTAATCATGTTTGGAATTTAAAATTTTCTAATTAGATATGACAATAGGTTTTGAGATAATCCTAATAAATTTTTTTAACAAAATTATATGTTACGATACAATTTGGAGGTACGACTTAATTAGCTTATTTAAAGTTGCAACCTTATAGAAACCACACCCAAAAGTAAATGGTGCCTTTGTAGACAATCCCTTCATCGTTGGTGCAACATTTGAGTTGCAGCTCTAACAGAGCAGCACACCTACGCTAACCTGTTCGGTTACAACTGATTATATGTTCGCTTCGCCCCTTCCATAAGAAGATAACATCTACTCTTACGAAGCAGAGTTTTAAAACCCTGTAATCCGGATTGAAAAATTACTGATGGATTGGATTTGGTGGATGTGCTATTTGGTTCTCCCCTAGATCACCCTCATATTATCTCTTGATATTTTTATGTAAATTTTTATGATTCAGCCGATCTAATTCGATGCAATGGGCAGGCTATTCAAAACACAATTATGGGTTTTTAAATGTCTGGTTAGAAATTTTGACAAAAAATAACAAAACCTTTTTCAAGCTAAAATGATCGATCTAGAGGTTTTTCAATGGTTGGATTGCAATTTCCAATGAATTATGAGATGAGGCTTTATTTATTTTGATAGTTCTATAGCCTTATCATACCATTTTTTTAAAATAAAAAAAAAATTAACTTGTCAGTGATTATTATAGGAAAATTTATTATACCTTTTGGAATTTTATTTTTTATTTTATTTTTGGTAATTCAATGAAAAAGATAAGCTCCTACCTTTTTTTCAATAAATTGAAGAGTTACATTTTGAAAGCGTTAATTGAAAGTGTTAGAAATTGATACCACGATGTAGTTGGAATGTACTTTATAGACGGTCAGCCTTTTAATACTTTTTATATCACATTTTTAACTTAATTATTGTTTTTTTTTATTTTTACCCCAGTTGAAAAGTTAATACGTTAACGAATAAATTACTTTTTAATTCTCTCACTCTCTCCTACTGATATTTTTAAATGTCCCCCTCTTTCTTTCTAGTTTGAAACAATTTTTGTCCGACTGCATTTTTTTACCAATTTTTTTTATCCCGTTCATTTATTGCCTGACCATGGTAAAAATAATGAAAAATACCGTTTAGCACAAAAGTATAAATGAGGCACATTTTTTTAACATACTCTTAGGCACATTTTGTGCCGGTCCGTACTTTTATATTTAGAGAGAGAGAGAGAGGGAAATTGATATCGGACGGGGGGAGAGAGATGAAGCGAAGAAAGATTGATATTGGGCGGAGAGAGAGAAATTGATAGTGGGCGAGGAAGGTAATTTAGTTTTCAATGAATTGATTTTTTTATACTAGGGATAAAAGTAAGAAAAACAGTAATCGAGTAATTGAGTGTGATATGAAAAATATTAGAAGGTATCCATAATTTTTCGATTGTTATATGCCCTATGGGTCATTGCCCTGCTACTTTTTGTAATCTAATTTATTTGTGTGAGAGAGAGAGAGAGAGGAGAGAGAGGAGAGCTTGACTTAACATTTCATTCCCTCTTGTAGAGAGAGAGAGCAAAGAGATTGGTGAACTTCGTGTCGCTCTAAAGAGAGGCTTCAAGAAGCCACGCGTCACATCGCCCTCGAAAACTTTTGAAAAAATAGAGGTGGTGCTGTCCAATCATCTCTCTTCTCCACCAAATGCATTCTGCTTTGCCTTCTTCCATTCCAATGCAAAAAGTATTTTACGTGAGCACTCAACACCAACTTGTTAACGTGGTCCCTCCCATGCGGGGCCAGGTGGGAGAGAGTATCGCACTCCAAAGGAGGGAGTGAATCTAGAGAGAGAGAATATCGCACTCAAATGGAGAGAGAGAATGAATCTTGGCTTCGCGGTGGTTAATCAGTAAAATTAAAATAAAAGGAGGTGGTTAATTAAATCATAATTTTAATAATAAAGTCGTTACTTTTGAGAGATTTTTCATTTAAGAACACCTACAATTTTTTTATTAAAACCTTTTGTATGATGTTTCTTTTGAGTTTGCGACCATGAACAAGCAATGTGTCTCTATTAATTTAACCCGGTCAAGTCAATTGAGCTAGCTGATCTAAATCCCCCAAGCTTCCTATCCAGAGTTCAAAATATAAAATAAGTTTTTAATTGAAAAAGTCCGAAACCTAGAAAAAGTAAGAGCATTTTGGTTAATTGGCTAACATATTTTATGAATCGAGAGAATTATATCATTTGGTTTGAGCAATTATGATGTAGAATTCAGGGGATTTACCGCATCATTCATTTTTGGAAATTTTTTTTAAAAGGATGTAGCCCTATCAAAATACGTACAACATCACCTCAAAACTCCCAAAAAATTGTCTTCATGGTGTCAAAGGACCTTCAAATAGATTTTCTCAACCTTGACCACCATAGTTGTAAAAAAAATTTAGGAGTTTTAAATCTTAAAAATAGTTTATATTATATATCATCTACACAAGCCATTTTGCTTTTAAAATAAGTGTTCACATGTCCACAAGATGAGGACCTTTTTGAGCTTCAGATTTTATAGTCAATGTTCGAAATTGATCTTAGATCCATCATGGAGATTCTCGATGCTCAAAGTGCTTTGTAAATAAGGATTCAAAGCACATATCCAAAAAAAAAAACACAAGGATTCAAGGTAAAGCTTTACTTAGTTTTTATAAGGTTTAAGCCTCGTAGAAATTGCATCTGAGGTAGTTGACTATTTTATTGATGGGTGTGGTTTATACAGAGCCGGGGCTAAACAATCAAATTAGAGCCCATCTTAAAATAGCGTAGAGAAATATAGTTTTAATACTGGAAATATTTGTGATAGCCTTAAAATATAGTTGTTATCTTTAATTATAAAATTTAAAGTTTAAAAATAGGGTAAATTGAGCATATTTATAAAAACTTGAAAATTGATGGTAAAAAAATACGTTACAAGATGCACTATTTTTAAAATTTGAATTCTTTTTTTTCTCATGTTCATGCATCTTGATATCGAGATGGTCAATTTGAAAATATTTGAGCATCAAAACAACCTCTTTTGGTGAATTTTTGAGGTGGGCTCTCTAATTTGATTGTTTAGAGCCTCGACTCTATATAAACTTTTTCCTTTATTGATATTTTTCTAAAACAATTTATTAGAAAAGGCGCTTACCTGGGTTAAAAAATCGACAATTCACTTAGAAAGTTCATGAGTGGTTATGTTTGGTTAGGTTATTTAACACATTGTAATGTCATATAAAATTCAGTTAGTTTTGTACGCCCTTCATTTTTATATTATTTAAAATGCATATATTAACCTAATTTCATATGACGAAAGATATCACCTGCTAAAGTGCGATATGATCCCAAAGAGTTGGTGGGGGAGCATGCCTCCAATCACATGACTTGGCTTCCAATTGAGAGAGAAAAATAATAAAATATTATTATTTTTTTAATATAAAATTATCGGTTGAATGAAACTATTTCATAAACTCTTACCAATAATTGTTTGTTGCAATAATTTTTGCCTCATTTTCTTCCTCTACCCTTGTTTCTATTTTGTAGAATTTTTTCTATAATCATTTTCGGTGTTAGAGAATAGAGACAACCCATGTGAGCTTTAATGTATGATCTTTGCTATTGGCGATCTCCTTTGATATATTTTAGATTAAGTTGCTATCCATCAAGCAAAATTTGACTTTGGGGTATTTTTAGGACCTCTATTTTTTTGGATGTAACCTTCTGGACCTAGCAACCAATGTCAAACAAAGTTTATATAAAAAAAAAATTCATACGCGTTGTACATGCAAAATAACACACTAAGATTAGATAAAGATTATCTAAATTTTGGACAGAGAGACCTAAGGGTTCCAAAATTTCAAAATCTAAATTCTCTTTCGAAAATACACGTGTGTTGATTCTAAAATAGATTCAAATATACTCCTTTTGCCCAAGGAAGTAGATGCAATATATGTTCCCACAAGAGCATGCCACAAGATCTAAAACCCAAGTTTTTTGGCCTTTTGAATGTTTGTCGATGGCCGAGGCCCTAAACAATCAAAGTAAAGCGCACATTCAAATAGTGTCGAAAGATGTCGTTTCAGTACTGGAAATCTTTGTGATGGACACAAAATTAATTTTCATCTCTAATTATAAAACTCAATGCCTCAAAAATAGTGCAGATTGAACAAATCTATGAACATTTGGAAATCTTGAAAATTAATGGTCCAGATAATACATTATAAGATGTACTATTTTCAAGACTTTAAATCTATTTTTTCTCATGTCGATATATCTTGAGGTCGAGATGCTAGATTTGAGGAATTTTGGGCATCGAAACAATCTCTTCTAGTGAATATTTGAGGTGCGCTTTAATTTGATTGTTTAAGGCCTCACCCTTATATAAACGTTTTCCTCCCATTAAATAACCAACATAACCGGTGCATGTGGTCAAAGTCTTGGTTTGGGGACTTGAGATCATGCTTGTTTTCATGTTAAGGGAAAAGTAGTTGTTCACTTGTGATTGCATAATTATTAGCATTTAAAAATATTTATTGTTTGGAGGATCCGCAAGTTAAGTGTCTTCAAAATTATACATTTTTGCCTAATCATATTATGCATTAACTATGTTTAGAACTTCAAATACTTGAAGGAAACTTAGTTTTTCCATATTGTTGAGGTTTAAACTTCAAAGTGCAATTGATTGACTGTGTAGAAGAATGTTATTTTGTAGAAGACCTCGATTCCTTATTGGTCGGTGTCGAAGGCCCCTCCTCACATGGGGGTGGTCATGGTCTTTAGAGTTGGACTAATAAATAATGGACTTGCCTAACTTGACCATAAGTCTGCAACAGGTTCAATTATGAAGAAGGTAGTACAAAAGATTACATGCTCCTACTGAAGCTTACTGTGCATCTGTTTGAAAAATAAAAATAAAAATAAAAATTCACAGTGAATCCAATTGAAATTGGGATTATCCAACAATACCTAATTTAGGAAATTTGAAAAAAGAATGAGATTGGGAAAGGGGTTGGCGTTGTGGTGGTAGCACCCTCATACCTTAGTCACCGTGTCATGGTTTTCATTCCTAGTGACACCACCCACAAAATACTTTTAAAAAAAATAATTCCTAAACTATTTGAAAAAAAATGAGTAAGGGCCTCTCTTCCCCACTGAATTACCCAAAAAAAAAAAAAAAAAAGAGATTGGAAATTTTGTAACCCTGTTTCGGAATCACTGAGTTACCCAAAAAAAAAAAAAAAATTGAGATTGGAAATTTTGTGAAATTTCGTAACCCTGTTTCGGAATTTTGGAGAGCAACTTAAACATATGGGAGCCTTGATAATGCGGGAAATTAGAATATTGAAACCCATGGGGAGCCTTGATAATGCGGGAAATTAGAATATTGAAACCCATGGGGAGCCTTGATAATGCGGGAAATTAGAATATTGAAACCCTCTAGCTGTATCATATATACTTCTTTGAAGTTCCATGGAGAAAGGCGTGAGTGATTCATTTGTTATAAAGGCCATTCATGGAAAAAAGTTTTAACATTAATAAATTAAATAGTGGACATCTTAATAAGATGACCGAATGTCTCATCATAATCAAAGCCAAAGACTTGGGCATATGCTTTAGTAACTAAGTTGGCCATATCTGATTACACTATAGCTCATTAAGGGCACTATAGCTCATTAAGGGCGTGTTATCAAACAGGCCCTAAAGGAACTGTAGTGTCATCAGATTCGACTTTAACCTTGTACATCCAAAGATGACCAACAACATTTTTATTCCTCATGGGAGGAATTGAAGCATGGTTGTGTACCAAACAGGATCGTAAGAAGCAAATCTATGAACGGTTACGGAATTTTGGTAGATTAAGTGATAAACACTTGGGGAGAGAAAGGCAGTGTATTAAACCACTATTCGGGTTGAGAACTCGGCCCGAGTAGGCTGACAACTGTAGCGACAAAAAATTGTTAAAACATAAAAATAAAAAAATATATAATATATAAAAAATAAGAAAACATATCTAAAGTATTAAACAAAACGCATCTAAATGTGGCAAAAAAGTAGAGAAAAAATACATTTTGATCGGGGTATTTTTTAATTTTCATACTTTCCAATGTTTGTCAAAATGATAGAACACATAAAAAAAATTACAAATAGTTTTCTTAGTTTTTGAGATTTTTTTTATAATTTTTTAATATCCACGAGTTTAGGGCTAAGAATGGGTCAGAATGGGCCTGGATCCCTCGGTATCCGGATTTGGATCCAAAAAGTATACATGGGATCCAAAAAGTATACTTGAGATCCAAATTTGGATCTGGACCCGATCGGATCCAAGCTATTCTCATCTGCATCCAAATCAAAAAGTATACATGGGGTCCATATCTAAATCCAGATTCGATCATATCCAGAAAAATTATTCGTTATATTATTTTATATCTATAAAATAATGTATACCAAAAAATACTATATAATATATATTTTAAAAATATTTATGCAAAATATATTTTTGTATATAAATAATATAATATTTTTAAAAGCACTTTGGGCATAAAAAATCTCCACAATGGCTTTGAAATCAATTTTCAATACTGATAATAAAATTTGAAGCTAAAAAATATATATAGATCCTGCATACCGATGAACACTTATCTTTAGGGTGAAATGGATAATTTAGATAATTTATTATAATATACACTATTTTTAAGGCTTGAAGTCTTTTTTTTTGTTCCCAACCATAATGGTAAGGGCCAAGATAATTGATTTAAAGGTTTTTCGATGCCAAACTACAATTTTCAGTGAGTTTTTAGGTGAGGCTCTATTTATTTAGACAGGGATACAGCCCTATCAAAATGTTTTCCGTTAAAAATAATCAAAATATAAAAAAAAAATCAAAAGGCATGATTTCAATATATTACAAAAACTTTATTCTTGAAAAAAATGGAATGTTATATATTACATCCTTTTTCAAATAACTTAAAAAATTCTGAAAGAATTTCCTTAAAAGTATTCCCCTTTGTTAATTTTGTTAATTTGCAATGAAAGTTATTTCCCTTTGAGTAGCAATAAGGAGTTAATATCAATTTATTTGTTGATTACTTACATTGTGAATTTATTTGTTGATTACTTACATTGTGAATTGAAACTATTTCCTTCCATTGAAAGTTACTGCATGTTTTGTTGTCATACGTGTTTATGTCAGTATCCTTTTTAGTTCCATAAAAGAAAAATGGCACTTTACAGAGTCGTTTTTTCCGAAAAAAAAAATCACACACAAAGGCGGTCTCCTCTTCTTTTCTTTTCTTTTCTTTTTTCTTTCTTTCTCTTTATTTATTTATATATTTATTTATTTATGATGTGTGTATACTGAATGCGAAATGAAGGTGACTTTGAAACAAACCTCCAATATACATTCCCAAAATGACCTCAAAAATAGCCAAAACCGGTGTGGCTCACGTTTTGTTGTGACATCCACATAACCCCAGCGTAATTAACCTCCGTCTTTTGAATTACATCATAACCAATGATGTCTCATGCCTGGGGCGGGGAATTCAGCGGGGAGAGATACCTATGGTAGAAATGAAACTTAACAAATATTATTTTAAAGATAATATTGTTTTGTCCAGATGTGGCTTAAAACCAATAGTTAAGTAAATTGTGGTGCTGATACATAAAAAGGTTTCATCCACTCTTTTGTCCACAAAGTTTGAGATACCTTACAGTAAACATTCATTACTTGAGCTAACTCTCACAATTTTTTTTTTAACGAGAAGTTATCTAGATTTTATTTCAATACTAATTA
The DNA here is from genome assembly GCF_054954075.1 of Amborella trichopoda. Classification (NCBI taxonomy): domain Eukaryota; kingdom Viridiplantae; phylum Streptophyta; class Magnoliopsida; order Amborellales; family Amborellaceae; genus Amborella; species Amborella trichopoda. Next base: position 4,247,896 of record NC_142344.1, read on the forward strand.
AACGAGATTACATCAAGGAAGAGCCACCCCGAGCAAGAGAATCTGCTACCCCATTTGCTTCCATATAGATATGTACAAAAGAAGAGTTGATCGTGAAAGACAAATCCATTACTTGTAAGAATACTTGCATCAACGCCCATGGAACCTTTTGCTCTCTACTGCACCACCTAATGGCATCCAAATAATCTCCTTCCATCACAATACAATCTCCCAGACTTTTAGATAGGAAGATCTTCATGCCAAAAAGAAAGGCACAAAACTCAGCAAAATTAACTATAGCATCTTCGAGAGGTCCGTAAGAGAACATAATCACCCCTTCTGAATTTCTCACTACCCCCCAAAGCTAGCTGGCTTTGGATTCGCTAGCGAATTGCAGTCAAAGTTTAATTTAAAAAACCCCACTAAAAGTGGCGTCCATCTGGATTTTGGGAGGGGTTTGATAAAGCCCAAGCCAGCTGACCTTGGATTCCCTAGTGAACTGCCGTCAAAGTTCAATTTAAAAACCCCCACTAAAGGTCACGTCCCTCTGCATTTTGGGCAGGATTTGGTAAAGCCCATCTTAAACAAGTTACGCAGGTTTATCCTCAAATCCAACTTGGCAATACCCACTCCCTCCTTGGTACCAGATAACCAAAACCATATAGAATGAACAATCTTATTAAAAACCATTTCAAACGGTTGACTTACCCCTACAAAAGCTCTCATGTTTATCTCTTTCCATACCTCCTATAAAATCATTTTTCTAATAATTTGCCAAATAACTTTCCCAGTTTGAAGTAACACTGGATATGCCAAATTGATAATAACTCCCAAGGCAAATTGGGGTAGAGCCAAAAAAACATCCATCTGTGAAAGAAACCAAGACCAAATACGATAGACAAAAGAGCAATGTATAAATAAATAGGCACCTGATTCACCATCATTCTTGCACATCAAACAGATGTTTGGTATTACTTTACCTCTCTTCATAAAATCAACAGTTAAAATCTTATTTTGCGCTGCAAGCCACACAAAGACCTGAACTTTGTGAGGGATTGATCATTTTTAAACTTGAGCAACTTGAGGTAGTGACCATCGCCACCTATTATGAAAGAGTAGTCTATACATGGATTTGACAGAGAACTGCCCATCAATCTCAATATCCCAAACTACTTCATCTACAGCTGAAGGTGAAATATAGACTTCATTCAAACACCTCTAAAAGAGAGTTAAATTGGGCAAAGAGATCATCAGATATCCTATTGTATGGGAGAATGATGTTCCAAATTATCTCCTGCTCACTTCTCTCAAAAATATATGATAAAAGGGCATTGGGATTATCCACCTTAACAAATAAATCAAGGAAATCATATTGTAGTGGATAATTCCCTACCCATATGTGGTTCCAAAAGGAAGTCTGCATTCCAATATTTCATCTCACATTTCGGTTCACCGGAGGTTTGCACAGAAAGATAGCTTTCCAAAAGATTGAAGTATTACCACTTACCACGTCATGATCCAATCGACATGCCAGATCTATCATTACCATACTATCAGATGTATGCACAGAAAGATAACTCCGTAATATCTTTGTGCATTGGCTCAACCGCCCTAATCTGTTGAGGCCCTAGTCTGTTGAGGAATATATGGATGAGAAAATTGATTTTTTGTGTCTTGTTCTATTCTTGAAGACATGCTGCAAAAGTTTTGGGGATGTATTTACGACCACCATTACTTTGTAAAACCTAGATAGATTTATCAAGAAATTTTCCTCTGAAGCATGAAAATGGTTTAAACATAGCTTTTTGCTTCAAAACAATGTCCATGTAAAACGACTACAGTCATCGATAAAACCAGGAAAAGTAGTGCATGCCTCAGGGGACGCACTTCTACCATAGCATCCACTGAACATATCATATCCATCTTGGAGAGGGAAGTTAGAAAATAGTAACCCCAAAAAATTTTAAAATCAACAGTGTACAAATTATGTAAAAAATGTTTCATTTTTGTTTTTAAAATTCATTTTTTTCAGGGTCCTACTCATCATGGTTGAGATTTTCATTTTTTAAAATTTTGAATCTAAAATCCATGTCTAAAATAAATTTCAGATGGAGGACTCATTTAAGTAGTTGAGTCGGCAGACTCATAAAAACCTTGTCCATAAAAATCCATGTATAAAATAAATTTCAGATAGCTGACTCATTTAAAAAGTTGAGTCTCGCCGACTCATAAAAACATTGTCCATAAAACTAACATGAGGGCCTCCTAGTAAAGAAGACACATACGCAAGACTCTAAACATCAAAATGCCCCAATTGTGAAAGAAAATAACTCTTATTCATTATTCAAAATGGAATAATGCTTTCCTAATTGACATCCAATACACAAAGTGAGACAACTTATTCTTAACAAAATGAAGCAATTACTTCGTAAAAGCAGTTTTCGATATTAGGCACAAAACGTCAAATGTCCCGAGCGCTACAGCGCCAAATTAACTTGGGTACACGATTCAATTCAACATTCAAGGAATTAGCCATAAACAAGGCCTGAAAACAGATCATAATCAAATGCATAAATTGTCTTTCATTCTTAGTTAACTGATAAACAGATAATAAGTTCTTTGTGATTTGAGGGAACAAGATAAGCATTTGTAATATGCAAGTAGCCGAAATGAGTGGAAACCATCGCGGTACCAATATGAGAAATGGGACGAGTGTAGTGAAAGACGGATGCCATGGAATAATTCGTTTTTCAATTAGTGCAACAATGTACCACTAGCCTAAGCCTCACCACAAAAAAAAATAGAAAAGAAACAATCCAGATGCCGTGAAAGAAAAAAAATTTCATTCAAAGTTGAAAAATTGGGTAAACAAAAACATTACAAACTTGATACATGTAACTTAATTTTTCCATCAGACACCTTTATTTAAATAGAGGTTTTTACAACTATATTTACTGCAATAACTATCCACTTAAAAAAAAAACTACTAACCACCTATTAGTTCCACAATTATCTATTATACAAAATTATAAACACAACCTCCTTACATCACTCAAAATAAAATAAAATAAAAATTAATATGATTTCTAGAAAATACACTTTAATAATTTTAACACTCCTTATTAAAGTAATTTTCTAGAAAGGATTTCATGCATAGCTCTCGAGTGCAATGCGATCATCTCCATCACTTTCTGAAATAAAAAATTCAGCTATTGACAAGCAATCAAGGAGATTATCAAATTCCACCAAAGATGACTATGTAGCCCACTCTTGAATACAAGGAACATAGGGACTATACTCCCATTTAACCTACGAATAGTGCGCCTCTACATTCATGCCTCTAAAATTAGTTCATCCAGATCAACAAGAGATTTCCAAAACAAAATTCTTGATCTTTAAAAAGAATTAAAAATAGAAAGATTGCCAATTTCTCAAGGAATTTTGATTGATATTTTCGATAAAATACAATGACTATAATACCTTTGAAACTTTCAGAGATATTTTGGTAATTTTATTTTATTGGGAATATTGTTTTTATTTTTTGGATGGGAGAGGAGTGGAGGTCCAAAATTTGGTGCCAAAATGCTTTGTAGAAACAAAATTCAAAATAAAATAATGTAGAGTCGTGACCATTCAGAATGAACGATTGGATAATGGAAAATACAAAAATTTTATAGGATAATGGAAAATACAAAAATTTTATACTCTAGAGGAAGTATAGAAAGTCCTGTATAATACCGGTTGACGTACGAACCTATATAAACAGCTTCATTAGCCATTCCTAGTCAACTTTCGGTTGCTGGCCCATCCTCCAGCTCAAATTCCATCAAAATACACTCCTCCACCGTCCTCGTGTAACATCGACGTTCAAAAGAGCTGATAATAGTGACCGATTAATGTGGCGCTGTTCAACCCGCTTCATAGTCCATAGTTACTACTCTGGAGTAGAGCGCAAGCGGAACGAACTGACCTCTGCGCAATTCATGAATTTGCAAGGTTTGTTGATTCCACTGAAATGAACTTGGGTTTCTCGGTCCTCTGTAATGATCTCTAAGCTAATTGAAATTATAGGGTTACGCGATATTCTGTAATTTCATGGTCGCATGTCCAGAAAGTGGTTTCATGATCTCATAAAATTGTTTAGGGTTTCATAAACTTCCCCAGGAATCTGGCCATTTCCTCTGGTTTCAGGTGCATAGTTCTGAAATGGAGGAAATTTTGGAGGGAAATCAGGATAAAGCGGTAATAGACGAGAAAGAAGAAGAAAAGCAAGAGCTTACCCCTTGGGATCAACACTTCTCTGTGATAAATCTGCGTCGTTTTGACTACAATGCTCCTTCTGCACTTTTGGAGAGTCCTCACTCCGGTTTCCTCATCACCTGCCCTATAAGTATAGTCTAGTTTTGGTTATCTCCATTGTTTCCATTGATGCCTTTGATGCAATTGCTTTCGCATTTAGTTGCATTGGATTTTCGCCAAATTTTGTCCATTTATGGTTTAAGAATAGTTAGAGTGCAGTTTGAAACACGATTCCTTATTTTTCAGTAAAATTTTTGCAACCGGAATAATTTCTTGTTTGCATTCAACATCTTAGTTGTAACTTTCTGATTCAATTTGAATCATCAAAGGTTTGATAACCGACTCTGTATCATAATACTATGGCTGAGTTTTGTTCAGATGACATTTTTAGGATTAAGAAAGTGTGGACAAAGTTTTATTTCCAGAAATTTGCAAGGACTTTCTCAATGCTTGGAATGCGGGTTCTGGAGCTTAGCCTGGCAGATAGTTTAGAACTTATTTTTTGTTTATTGCATGGAAAAAACATAAGCATGACTTGATGTTTTTAGCTCACACTTTAAAGGCAAATATGAAGATCAATGGAATTCTTGTTTCCTTCAAAAATGAACCAGGACATCTCTTGCACTTCTTATTTGTTGCTATTATGTGAAACTAATTGCTCTAGACTTTGCTGTAAAAATATCCAAAGCAATGTATGAGTTTGGCCCTAGTTGCAAGGACTTAAAATGTTCAGAGCTTGTTGAGACCTTTGTTGTCTTTCTGTCGTATGAGAATTTGTGAGCATGTTTGCTAACTGATACTTAACTGCCACTTGGTAAACATCTTTGTGAGAGATTTTGTAATAATGGAGTTGAGTTGTCTTTTGTCAGAAAGAGAGAAGAGTGCAACAAAAGAAGCCATTGCCATTCTTGAAAAGGTTTTTCTTGCATCTTCTTATTTTTTATTTTTTTCCATTAGTGTTCTGTTGCACAACTATTATTACATTGAGATATATTTTGAGATTTGTGGGTGTAGATATGGGTCATTGGCATTTAAATGTACTTTGTGGCTTTGCATTATGGTGAGTCAGATCAGATCCTTATAAAACAATAGTTCGATAGGTTTCAGTTCCTTTTGAATCTATCCATGTCAAAGTCGTTACCTTTCCAGTCATTTTCCACAAGGGTTCTCTTTCTGTTACTCTTATGAGTCTATTGCATTAATTCTTCTTCTTATTGTTTTCTTTTTTATTTGTTAATTGTCTTCTTCTATGTTATAGACTGCTTCTGTATTGACCTGTCCTTGCTAGTGATAGTTCTTGCAAGATTGGATCTGGGAGGAATCATTTGGGCATAAAATGGCAAAATCATGCACATAATCAGTTCCAAATTTCAATTTCCTACTCATTGGAACCTTTTTCTGAATAATTCTACTTATCTGAGATTCGACATACCATTTCTAATATTCTGTCTTTCTGACATTCAATAACATTAATTTCTCTGAAAATATAGTTCCTTGCTGTATCTGCACTCACCTTTTTTCTTGCTTCTATACTTTGCATATCTTCTTCTTCTAAATACCTTTTTTATTTTGTTGATATCGCAGCCATGGATGCTTGTCGGTTTAGTTCTTGTGATTAATTTTCACCTGTGTCCATTGTCCAGTAATATCTATCTCCAACTGGAGGCCTTCTCAATTGATCTAGTTCGTTAATAATTGATATATGTCAGCACAACCCTGTATATTTTACAGGCAGGAGATATACAAAAGGCAATTGGGAGATCAAGCCTAGCAAATAATCAAACAAAATATTCATCGCATCTAGTTTGAATTTTTTCTTTTCTGACTTTACTTTTTTGCTTGATAAAAATCTGTTGAGCAGAACGTTTTGAAGTTTCTCATCATCCCGAATTTGTGCGGAGTGTTTTGCAGTAAATCATTCATTTTAGTGTTTACCAAAACTTCATACTTTTGTGCAGTTTTCTGGATTGTTTGGTGAGGATGATGTTGAAAGAGTAGCACCCAATGTAGCAAATGTGGCCATGAATGGAATTAAGAAAAGGAAGCTATCTGATACTTCGGAACAATTAGCTACAGAAGATCTTGGGAGTGAAGACGGCTCAAAGTCTGAAGGTAACTTAGGGCAGATGGTTGGAGCTTGTGTTTTAAATAGAATGTCTTGTCTTTTTGTTTGCATTTTGATTTGTTCCTTTTGATGCTCATAAATTACCTATTACTTATTGATAAAATCATAAACGTGGTTATTCTCTAAAAACAAATTCATAAAAATGGTAAAACTTATTCGTAAAGCATGATATTGAGATTCTTGTCCTTTTGTGTAGCTACTTATAGACGTCCTTTACTTATTTCTTTCTGAAAATAGGTACACTTCCGAGTGGCAGCATTTCATCATCAGATAAGACTGAAACAATTGTGAAAAGAAGCTCCATTCTCTCTCTGGTGAAATTGAATAAGAGTGGGTTGCTTCTCTTTGCCTTCCCAAAAAATGGAAGTTCTCTACCTGACAGCATCTTACAAAAGATATTCAACTCGCTAGAATCTGGGGACCTGAGTTCACCACGGTAATTTGCGTTCATGTGAATGGAGGCACATGCATGCCCTCCCTCTCTCTTTCATATAACTGAATAACTTTTTCTCTTTTGTGATGTCTACTCTAAACCATCAATATGATAACTTGAGTTTGTTTGTGTGTGTGTGTACGTGTGTGTGCATATGCGTGAAATACAATTCTTTTTTTCTTTTCTTGATCAGTTTACTTATGGAATGCTTCTCCAATGCATTTCCACTCCAAAATCTTTGAGTTCCTCATTAGCACTCTTCCCAATCACTCTCCCTTGATGGACTTGCTGAAGCCAAATATGGTCACATACTGAAACCACATGTAGGGCTATGAACAGTCCCTAGTGCGTTTTGGATGAAGCATTTCTCTAGTTTACTTATTAGTAGCATGTGTTTTGTGCATTATTTTGAGATCTCTTATTCATGTTTTGACTCAGAAGGTCCCAACAAACTTTGGACTTTTTCCTTTTTGACATCATTCCTTGAAATCACACTTCCAGGCTTGAATCTAGATCACCCAACATACTGTTTTCATTGACCATGTCCTGTTTAAGGTAGCATCTAGTCCTGTAACACCTATTTATGCTATTTTTCTATATTTGTCGGAAGTTTATTTATTTTTATAAAAGGAAATTCATGACAATGATCAAGGCCCCTTTCCAAATATTGCACATTTTTCTCAACTTTGTCAGTTCATCTTTTTTTATGAAAGGAAATTCATGACAATAATCAAGGCCCCTTACCAATATTGCCCATTTTTCTCAACTTTGTCCTATATGCTTTTTTATATTTTGGAATCAAGTGACTCACATGCCCCAAAACAACCAGCACCATGATTCTAAGTATCTTTTTATGCCTCATTCAACTGTACACTGCATTCTTCCCATTGTTTTATATACTTTACCATTGGAATTATGAATTTGTCTCAGAAAAGTATAAATATATATACTATGATCAGATCACTTGTACAATTCTCACAATTAGTAAAAGAATGGGGTTCTCCATTTAATCTAATGCAAACTATTTGACTTAGATGGTAGGTTTTTGGTCACCTCATGCTCAGATATTAAGTATTCTCTTGCTAACCGATAGCCACATGGAAGCCACGTGTTGTAGTCGTTCATCAGGTCTTTAGCTGCAGGGATTTTCCTTAGTCTTCTTCTATTATCATCAGCCTGTTTAGAGTTTATTGTCCGCCTTACTCTAACTAGGCTGCTTAATCTAATGGTTGGTGCTATTGCATTTTCCATTGAAACATCTTGTTTCTAGTGTCATCCTTTCACCCCCTTATATCTAATAAAGAGTGGGAGCTGTAAATTTGGAGTCATGTCTTCTACTTGTGGCAAGATTATTTTCCTTGTATGCTTTTCTATGCGACCTTTGTTTCATCTTTACTGTTGTATTTCCATCAGTGTTATCAGATTTGCTTCACTTCGAGCGAAATGCCTAAGTCTTTGGATTTGACGACCCAACCAAAGCAAAACAAATAATATAATGAAACTTTCAAAATTTTGGTAGACTTCTTTAAAATATAACTTGTATGGGGAAACATACGGAATTATTGTGTCATGTAACCGGCGAAATGGATACCTTATTTAAGAGTGGAAAATTCAATAACTTGGTGTAATCGGCCCTATGGGTACCCAATTAAGAGAGGAAAATACTTTTGTACTATAGATACTCTGGAGAGCATGGGGCAAGCATGTGAAAGGGGGAAGGAAGACCATGCATATGGCCATAGGAGGGAACAATAATTGAAATAAAAATATTTCCAACGGCAAAAAAGGTCTAATTTTTTTTGAAATTCAACTTCATGAGAAGGAATTTTGCTTTAGTAATAATTTGCTTTAAAATTTATAATTACTTCTAATTTTATCCTTATGTTATTTAATTTTTTGAACGTCTTTAAGTATACCCAAAGACTTCCCCCGAATTAAATCTCATAACATTGAATTTGACCATTTCTGTCAATGTAATTTGTCTCATATCGTTCACTGCTGTACAGTTCTCTAATCACTTGTTCTCCCTTTTTGATTGTTAGTCACTGTTAACATTCAAAAGCAAAAAGTTGTTAGTCACTGTCTTGAGTTAGAAAAGGGTAGACCCTACTGATATTTGGATTGTTTGTTGTTGCATTTGCAGATCCTGTTTACTCTTTTGGATTTTCTTTATTCTTTATATGTATTCAAAATTTATTTCAGCGATAAGGGGCAGTTTGATGATTATATGTAATGTTCCCTATATACAAGGATTCCCAATCCTTCTTGTTTTTTCTATGAGCAAGGATGTTCGATGCCTACTTTGAATGTTCAACATATTTTCTTTGTTTCAGCTGGTGTCACCGAATTCTTCCTATTCAAGAGACATGTATGTTGAGTGAGAAAAACATGCATGCTGTTGTATCAAAGCTTGTTCAACGATTCTTAAGCAATTCACAAGATCAGCCTGAGAGACCTTTGAAGGTTCATCTCTGTCCTTTGTCTATTTGTTAGTTATCACTAGCGTTTCTTATGCAAATTTGCTTTATTTCTTAGATCAGATATATTGTTCTTATATATATATATATATATATATATATATATATGTATATATATATTGAAATGTGGACACTGTTATTGGTTCTTTTATAAATTTTCTCTGCTTTGCATCTTGTAGTCTGAAGGTGGGATACATAGCCCAATAAATGTACTTATTATTCTTATGCATATTGGCTTTCTTTGTTATAGGCCTGTTTGATGGGGCCAATAAGGCAGGTTTATCAGCTATGAAGGCAAAATGCCACTTCTAGAATATGGCACCGTTGTAGTTCTGTGCCTTTGTGTGCACAAAATTCTGCTGACCACTGCTTTTATAGCATCAAGTTTCAACAGTAAACAGCCTGTGTGTCAGCCTGCTTTTTAGGCACTTATACGCGCATGCAAACAGGGCCATTGTTTCCTTGGATGTACATTGCTTTTCATTTCTAGAAACTCCTGTGCAGTAGCAAGTTGTCATATCTCATGTAAATGAAGCAACACATCTTGTTCTGAAATACAAGTTTTATTGAACTTTGCTGTTGAGATCCTTACATTAGAACTCCTAAGGACTCTTTGTGGGGTTAGTGACCGATATGAAAGGTGTTTCTTGGACGGATCTGGGAGAGAAAGAGGCTTTTGGGGATGTGGTGAGTTTGATAAGAACGTTTTGTAGGGTTAGTGGTTGACATGAAAGGTGTTTCTTGGACAGGTCTGGGAGAGAAAGAGGCTTTTGGGGATGTGATGATGTTATCAAATTAAACTAGCATGCTGGATAGGGGTTGGGGACACTGTTATTGCTTTCGTAGGTTCCATTCTGTGCTAATAATTCTTTCTTGATAGGCCAGTTTGCAGTTGCCTTTAATCGAAGAGGAATTGAAGACAAGAAGCTGAAGGGTAAAAAAGAAGTCGAGAAAGATAAAAGTGAATTGCCTGTATTGGATCGAGATCAGTGCTTCCGTGTTGTGGCTGGGGCTGTTAAAGATGTTGCACCAGATTCCGTTGTGGATCTGAAATTTCCAAAGGTGGTAAATAATCATAACCTAGCTATTCATTTATATTTTTTGGTATGCTTTATGTACTATCAAGAGTTCGGAGTTCAAACTTCACTATTAGAATTGTGTCTTACATGTCATTTCTTTCGTAGATATCAAATAACAATATAGCTATTAGTGTGTGCTTTGTGAGATGATTTATGCAATGTGCATGTGGACACGAATAAATTGTCCTTGATTTAGGTTGTACCCATTGGATTTCCCCTCAAGATACAGTATGGCGCAATTAAGGAGACAGAGACATTCTTCTTAATGGGCATTGCCTGTAACCATTAGCTGCTAATAGCAACATAATTGGCTGCCCTTGGCTTTAAAATAGTGATCTAATTTTTCTCCACTTTTTCCTTATTTGTGTTATCTTTATTTTTGTACTGTTTAATACATAAAAAGGCCCAAGTGCTCGGTCTGTACTTAACTTATTGTTCTGTTATTTTTTTTGGTTGTTTTTTCTTTTACAGATGGTTGTGTTTGTTGAGGTACTTCCCATTCCAGGAATCCCCAGTGGATCGATAGTGGCTGCAGTTTCTGTACTCCCTCACACCCTTGTCAACACAAAGCCTCGTCTTATTGTGAAGCCACTGGTTTCAACCACCAAAACAGCTGAAGGAAAGGCCTAATGGCTAGCAGGTATTGGAAATGCCTTATTTACTACAAGAATTTCTCGTCACATTTCATGTGGTTATCTTTCTGCAATTTGTTAAAAACATTGATTTGGTTTCGCAGTTCATTGAATCTTTTGTCCAGCTTGGGCAACCACATTAATTTAACTAGTCCAACAACAATCGGTTTGAGGACTATAATAGGAGTTTTGAGGACTAATAGGTAAGTTCACAAGAGGCCGGAACAGGGATCTGAAGTGCTCGGGTCTCAATAGTTGCCAGCAAAATGACAAGTACTCAAATCTTAGGGTTTCACTCTCTCTCTCTCTCTCTCGTACGAATTTTTGATTTCCTCTTTCATGGTGTTTCAATATTCGCAGCCTGTGTTTATGATTGCAAGCTGAATTTTGGGTAAAATTGGCAGTGATACATATCAAACTTTTGGGAAATTTCTGATGGAACTAAAACGATACAGCCTTTTTTTGTGTGGTTCAATTTTTCAGGAAGTTCTTTGTGACAAATTCGAATCATAATGAAAGGCATTAGTAGTTTTACCTTGTTACTGGGGTAAGGGGGAAAAAAAAAGAAAGACGGGGGAGGGAGTTTACTATTGATAATAAAAAAGAACGGAAATTTACGGAAAAGTAGATTGTTATTTATTAAAGGGAAAAGTTTATATAGAGCCTAGGTTCTAAACAATCAAATCGGAGCTTACCTCAAAAATTTCACTAGAAGAGGTTGTTTAGATTCTCAAATATTCTTAAATTAATCATCTCGACATCAAGATGTATGGACGAGAAAAAAATAGATTTCAAGTTTTAGATAGAAATAGTGCATCTTGTTACGCATTTTTGGATCGTTAATTTTTAAGTTATTCAAGTTTTTATAGATCTACTCGATCTACACAATTTTTGAAGTTTTAAATTTTATAATTAAAGATGAAAATATGTTTAAGGCAATCACAAAGATTTTCAGCATTGAAACCATATTTTTTGACACTATTCAAATGTGCGGTTTATTTTGATTGCTTAGAGCCTCGGCTCTATACAAACCGCACCCTATAAAAGAACCTTTTATTTTATATTTTTGTTCTAATATTTTTGTAATTTTTTTTTTTGTTCTAATATTTTTGTAATTTTTTTTCTCAAATTACCTCTCATTTGTCTTTTTTATGTGAAATTAAAGTTACCGAAGTTAAGTTACAAACCAATTTTTATAAGAAAATTTGGGTTTAGAACTTGAATTTCTAAAACCAAATTTCACTAAAAGAAATTTATTAGATCTAGAGAATGGAGTTTCAAACCCAAGCACACTTCGAAATTTTTCCTAGTTGAATTTGAAGATTCGAATCCTCCATTTCACCCGAAAGAAAAAAGAAAGAAGTTTTAACAAGTGTGACCTCCAAGTTCGAAACCCACAATTTCAACTCTTTTTTCTTTCCCCATATTTTCTGTATATAATATCATGTGTTTTGTAGAAGGAAAAAGTTTATATAAGGTGTCAATTTTATATTGTACAAGTAAGGTGTTTGTTCTTACGTTAGAAAACTTTCAAATTGATCATTTCGACTTTGAGATTCGTAGACATGAAAAAAAAAGGAATTTCTAACCATAAAAATAGTTCATCTTTTAATACATTATCTAAACTGTCCATTTTCAAGATTTTCTGTTGTTCACAATTTCCGGAACTTTAAATTTCATAATTGAGGGCAACAATGGATTTCATATCTTCACAAGGCTTTGCAGCATCGAAATTGCGTTTTAAGCATGGTTTGAGGTGCACCATACTTCAATGTATAAGGTTGACACCTTATATAAACTTCTCCTTTTGTAGAAAAGTAGAACCACGAAAGACTTTTTTTCTCAATCTGTGGAGCAGTGTAAGAAAAAAACAACCTAGGAATGAAACGTCGCCATGGAAAGTATATTTAAAGTACAATTAAACTAAATACATCCAAATGAAATTGAAAAAGTAGTGAAAAAATGGATTTTTGAAAATTTGATTTGCCTCGACAGATTTTAGAAATAATCTAAGAAAAAGAAAATATGTAAAAACAACTATTTATGGGCCAAAATTCTTCCTAATCATTTTCAAAACAATAGAAAAGAAATACTTTTTTTTTTTTTTTTTTTTTTAATTCCTTGCTTGTCCGCTCTATAGCCAGAATTGGCCACGGCTAATGGCCAGACCCGGCCAACCCGGCCGGGTTCGGGTCAACCTGGCCGGTTTTGTGAACACTGCGTGGAGCATTATCTTCACGTCTAGACTCAATGGACTAGCAATAGGGTAAAGGTTAGGGAGGCGAATGACCTAGTTAAGAGGATCTAAAATTACAATAGAAGTATTAGAAAACTTTTATATCCACTAGATCAACTTGAATATTATGGTTGTAAAAAAAAATTAGGATTTCAAAATCTAAAATTAGTGTATATTATAATAAATTATTTAAATAGTCCATTTCACCCTAATAGTAAGCGTTTATAGATCTACAGTATTTGTATCATTTTTTGAGTTTTGAAATTTGTTGTCGGTGTTAAAAATTGATTTTAAAACCATTATAAAGATTTTCATTGCCGAAAATACTTTTTGGACGAGGATTTGAAGTGAGGGTTCATTTTGTTTGCATAAAAACCTTTTATTTATATATATATATATATATATATTTAAAAATATAAACTATATTAAAAAAAAATTGACAAAATTTTTAGCCAATTAAACTGGTTAATTAAACTGCTGACCAGGTGGTCCAGTCCCGTGTATATACCCTTTGAAGTAGGATTCGAGTCCACAAAGTCCCAAACCAAGAAAGCCCCCTAAAGGATGGGGTGGCAAGACGCATTGTCGCTCTCAAAAGTCCTAAGACCTTTTCTAAATACCTTCACCTACTCCAAAAATAATTGAAATAAGGGTAATCTTATGGCTAAAATATGATTTTACTGAGATGCACGGTTTGAAGTATATGAGTTGAATACTAAGCAAACCCAAATTTTATTCTAATCCTAACGACGGCAGGTGTGCCTCCACAGCATATAATGCGTCATGGGCGGCAAAACAAAGCATTGTGAAGTCAAAATTTATCAATAACATCATGATCAATATATAGACTTAAGGGATTGGCATTGGTTTGGACCAAATAACCCATGAAGCAAATATCAAAGACCCTAATATGTAACTTTTGATTGCCACCCTGGAGTTGAAATACGTAGTTTTTTTAATTCATATTCAAAAGGAAAAAGTTTATGTAAGGTTGCAACCTAAAATGTAGAATTAAATATGTACCCCAAAAATCCATCGGAATAGGTTGTTTTAATGTTGAAAAAAGCTCTAATTGATAATCTCGACACCGAGATGTAGGAATATGAAAGAAAAAAAAAATTGAGTTCCAAAAATAGTGCATCTTGCAACGCATTATCTAGATCGTCCATTTTCAAGATTTTCATATGTTTATAGTTTAGATATGAAAATAGATTTTGAGATAATCCTAATTATTTTTTACATTGAAATTGCATGTTGTGATAAAATTTTGAGGCCCGCCTTAATTGGATGGGTTAATGTTGCAACTTTATAGAAACCACACCCTATTCAAAATAGGTCAAATATAATATAAAATTGAAGGAATAGAATAAAATGAGACCATTTATCTTTGGTATAAAGTAGTCACAATTAATCTTGACTATTGCATACGAAATTAGATGGCTACATTTATTCATTGATCAAGCTCAAACTTCAAAAAAAATTTCTTGAACTTTGCAATACGCTCAAGCTATCAAAAGTAAATGATCTCATTGTATACAATCTCAAAATTCAATAGGACTCAAGATTTCCAATGTGTAGATTATCCTTGACACTGGCCCTCCATAGATTATCCTCGACACTGGCCCTCTATGGGAAAGTTTTGGCTGAAAGAATTGGACAGATAACAAAATGTGTAAGATCCCTTCGCCTGATAAATATGGCAAATAACGAGCCCCTCATGAGCACTATGTGCACGTTCCTTCGATTTCCAAGCCTCCTAAAAATTTAGAAGTTTATCTCGATTCGAAAAGAGATGCGAACAAATTTAACTATTTCATCGAAACTAATGAGCTACACGACTCTAATGTCATTGGGGCTTCCTTTACCTGGTCCAATAACTCATCTCTAGCAAAACGAATGTCTAGAATGGATCGAGTTCTAGCCACTCTTCCTCAATGGACCTCCGATTATATGTCTATTATGCTTGATACAAAAGCGAATAGTTTTGGACCGTTTCTTTTTAGATTTGAACTCATGTGGTTGGACGATAAATCCTTAAAAAATATAATTATTAATGGGCTGAAGAAAATAAGAATAACAGGGTGGTGGGGTTACATTATTGCTTAAGAGCTAAAAGCCTTGAAATTTAGACTTAAAGAAAGGGGGAAAAAAAGATTTGGACATTTTTCTCAAAGAACTATGCAAGTTCCGAATGACACATTGTCGTTTAATAATTGGAAACAGGAGAACAGAGAGTTAAATGGGGAACAAAAGACCACTGTAAAGTGAATGGAGAAGTCTATTTAATCAAAGATCGAAAGGGGCTAAGTAGGGAAATAATAATACCAGATATTTTCATGCCACTGCAAACTCTAAAAGGCGGTAGCTCTTCTAGTATGCACCTCCAATATACAGTTAATACCTTATTCTTTATGAGAGCTTATTTTCAACAGATGAAGCATATGTGGTTATTTTTTAATTGATGCCAACTCATATACAGGGTAAAAATTATTTTTGCAAAGACTAATTTAATGGGAATTTATTGTTCTGGTGAAGAAATTCATGATGAGGTGTGGACATGAAACTCTCCCAGTTAAATATCTTGGCCTCCCTTTGGGAGACTATAGATTAAACAGAGCAGGGTGGGATCTAATCATGAAAGTTTCCATACTAAATTGGATGGCTGGAAGAGCCGTGATCTTTCACCTTGGGACATGATCACCTTAAGAAGGTTACCTCGTCTAACCTCTGGGTGTACTAATCTCTATTTAAGGCACCATTTTCTATTATACTTTTGCTTGAAACTGTGATGAGGAATGTTTTATGGAGTAGTGGACTGGCGATGAAGAAAAATACTATGACAGATTTGGAAAGAGTGAAACTAGAATTTTTTCAAGATAGAGCTAGAGATGGCATTCGTATGAGATAGGCTATTACATCCAATGGGTGCAGAGGACTGTGGAGTTTAAGGATATCCCAAAGCACAAACACAAACCAATTTTTGGGATTTACTTCATCTCAAGAAATATGAGTTTAAAAAGGCAGCGGTTTGGAACCCCCATTGTCTCGATGGGTCAAATTGAACTTTGATGGCAGTGTAAGAAATAATATGATCGATGGCGGGATATGGAGGATTGTTACGAGATGACTAAAGCCAGGTAATCTGGACTACACAAGGACAACTGCCACCTTGCTAAGCAAATAAGGTTGAGATGTTGGGCCTTAAATTTTGCTTGCTCAAGCTCGACCGATAAGATCGGTAAGATTGGTCATTGAGTGTGATTCCTCTAATGTGATTAAACGGTGTAAAGATTTTTGTACTAACCCGTTGATGCGGAGCAAACTCATGGCTGAATACAGTTTCATCGTAGGGAGAGAGATGTCTTTTTTTTTTTTACATGTCGATAGGGAGAGAAACTCGCTCCAACAAAAGCCTTTACTACCTTGTAATTTTTCGATTCTTTTTCTGTTTCTTCGTTTTTATTTTCATTTCACCTTGGACTCCTCCCATGGTATTGTACATCTTTTAATTTCCAAAGCAAAATTTTGTTCATGTTTGAAAAAAAAAAAAAAAAGAGGAAAAAAGAAAAGAAATAAGGATATAAACTTATCACATTGTAATTTGTATTAAAAAATGGTCTGACTTACGGTTAGACTGTTAAAACTTCTTTAATTTCTATTCAAAATTTGTCAAATTAACATCACATCATAAGCTTTCAGACAGTGCGTTAGTAAGATACGGTAAGGATAGTACAAATGGCTAAACAATACAATAATGTCACTATGTGGCTATGGAGGAGCTAAAATCACCCTAAATTTCTTTCCGAAGTTTATGTTATCTAATTTGTTTAGAGTTCACACGGGAAGCTCTCTATTCTTTTTTTTTTTCTTTTTTTGAAACTTTAATGGTAAGAATGGAGCCTAATTTGTTTAGAGTTCACACGGGAAGCTCTCTATTCTTTTTTTTTTTTTTTTTGAAACTTTAATGGTAAGAATGGAGCTTAAGACGATGCACTTGTCTCTCTAACCACCAATGCCCCAATCCCATTCCCATTCCCCGAGATTCTAAAAGATCTTGCAATGTCCCAACAATCCCTAGTTCAACCCTACATCTCTCAATGCCCTTGTTTAGATTCGTGTAGCCTAATTAATTTGAAAACCCGAGATTCACTCCTGCCCATAGGATTTCATGTCTTCTAGGGATGGCAATGAACCCCAACCCGATCCAGGTTCAGGTATGGGTTCAAAAATTGGACCTGGCACGTTGGGCCGTATCCATATGGACCCGACCCAAATAGTGTTAATATTTAGTAAATAATATTTAAATAAATAAAAGTATATATATTTAGTTATAATATTTAAAAAATACATACATACATTCAATATCACAATTAATTATTATTTTTTTCGATCGGGACCAAGCCTAGTAACTTCAAGTCCGGTCTGGTCCGATCCGGTCCCCAAAAAGTTTTTTTTGAGGCCGGACCCCACCCAACCCGTTGCCACCCCTAAGATCTCTACAATCAATTCAATTCTATATTCATCATCCAATCCTTGATTGTTCAAGCAAAATTGAGGTTTCTTTTCAACTTGGATTAGGCTGGCATAAGATCCACAAGAAGGCCCATGTACCTGATTCAGTAAATAATCTTTATTTTCTTTAATTATATTTTTGCTCTCATTTATGCTTTTGTTTTATTTGAATCTTCTTAAATATGTTTTAATTCAACTTTTATGAATAATACAAGAAACTTCTTATTTAGTTTTTATTAGTTGAGATCTAGAACATACAACTTGCAACTCTCACAGCATAAATTGCAAAATTGAGCCCAAACTGAGATTTACGAGCACCATATTCTCAAAATATTGCCTTCTCTGAAGGTTTAATATTTTCTAGACAAGTTTTCTTAGCTTAAATGTTGAATTCGATGAAGGAGACTTCCATAATTTGCATCAAAACTCATATCCATACTGAATTTAATAACAAAAAATTCTCACCTTGCCGATCTCACTCATGAACATCAATCTCTTCCAAAGTGGAAATATGGTCATTTCTTCATCACTATCCCATTTTCCATCGACCAAACTTACCTACATATGGTGGGAGATGAGTTGTCTGCTTTTTAATTCTCTCATTAAAACCGGAAAAAATAATATCTCCGAATCAGGACATGAATACAGAAGGTGGATGTTATATATAAGTACCCAATATCATACTCTTGCTTAGCCTACCATCTCCTTTCATGTATCTTATCCTTCCATGTTGGAAGACAAACTGGATGTAAGGTTTTACAAATGGTAGTGAAATGAATACAAATGAGTGCACAACACTAACTTGCATAGTCCTGTGAGACTCGCTCAACCATAAGACGCAACAACAAATAGTTGGGGCGTGTTGTTTCCACCCTCAAATCCATCAGGACAATTTGATAGACTTTGAGTGGAGAAATGAGACTCCCCAACCGTCCTTGCTGACATCTGATGGCTGGACATGGAATGATGGGTTTGTGCGAATAGTCAATGCTCTCATTGTACACAATCCCCGTGTCAAAATAGCATAAAGAATTGTTGCAACCATGGGAAATAGGACTCCTGTTTCAAAGCAACCCAAGGAAAATGGAGAAACAGTTTCCAAACTAATCTAATTTTCCACTTGATTTAACAGGTGTAAGCCAGGATTCATGAGCCGTGAACATCTGGACCATGAGCTGAGTTTCTGTTCCCACTATAAATAAAACCATATATTTGGCTAAGCATATAAACAAAAGCATATATATATATATACTAATAACAAAATATTAAACTCCAACTACTAAAAAATTTGCCAATGTCCACATGAACATGCACCGAGTATTCTTCTACTAGGCCAAAATTTAAAGCATTAAGCATTTATTTCATCTACAAGATAAGGAATTCCATAATGGCCATAAAGGGGAGATGTAGGTCTACGAAAGATAAATAGATTATATATTTGGTCTATTCCTGTTTCCTGCATGTAGCGTACATAGATATGCTAAGGTCTAAGTTTATTTCATTTTTTTCCAAAGAAGAACGACCTGTGCCTCCTCTGAAACTTAACCTGGAATGTGATGAGGCTGCTTCACTGTTCTCACTGTTGGATGAGGCATTACTCTTCGTAAAATATCCCTTTGTGGATCTGGGGCAAATCGATAAAGATAGTGTGCAATCGCCAACTTCTTCCTCTTCCTTCCTGTTCCACTCCTTGCAAAACTGGGAAGAAAATGGATCGTATCTGTTATCGTTCTTTGGGTCGAATTTGCGTTTTCTTGTCGGTCCATGCTCATGGTTCAGCTCAGTGTCCTGTCATCAATTAAATTATGCTGATGGATTAGTCTCAAAACATGCACCAAAAGGAGAAGCAAAAATCAAAGCATATGCCATCTAATTTTCCATCTTTTTTTGAAAGTGACTTGTGATCTTCATCATGAATTCATGATAAACCAAACATTTGAGAGAGTGAGTGCCTTCTCCTTGAGAACTTTGAAATCGAAAATCTTGGATAAACTGATTGAATTGTGGGAAATAGAAAAGGTATCTAATCTCAATGAGAAGCTTTATATAATTAAATAGCGACAGACACTGAGTACTTCGAGGCTTTTTAGATGCTAACTTCACCGTGAAATGTGAACAGCACCATTAGAAGCCTGGCAAAACCAAAATTCTAAAACCACAGTGTGCTTTTTCACCATATCAACCATTTTGGCATTCAGAAGGTTGGCAACCTTTTCACCATTCAAAAGGTCGTTAGGGTCACATGTCCCTATTTGCAAATTTGTATACTCCGGTTGTCACGCTCCCTCCTAAATTGTAAGGTGAAAATAATATCCTGTTGGCTTTGGGTACAAAGAGAATTTTTCAAAATAAGAACCTTTCTTGAGACAGATTCACAGATATCCCATCACCCGTAATGCATGTAATATATTTTCCTTGAATCACAAGTTTCTTTGTTCCTGGGTTAGTCAGTTAAGTTCTCAAGGAATCAAACCTGAGACATTCTTGAGCCCAACACCCTAACCACTAAACCGAGAGCTCAAACCGTAATAAGGTCCAATGAGATTTAAACTTGGATTCTGGATCAGAGTTCCCTCTAGATCATGGAAATTGGTCACGTTTCTCAATTGATTTCAGTTCAAAGTTTCAAACTAGTGTTCGAAACCCCAAAATTCTCAGATGACACAGTCCTTGCAAAAACCAAGTCGACTTGCAGAGTAAAACAATGACTCAGAAGAGTTCCGTGGAGTAAAGTATTTCAAAGGTTCAAAAAAAAGAAGAAAATAGATGCATCTATGGCGCTATCTGAGCCAGGTGGTCACCAAGTCTAAATTTATATATAAAACTCGATACACCTAGCTTCTTAGTGACAAAGCTCAGCAACTTGTCAAGTTGAGTAGATATGGCAAGTTTTCCGAGTTGAAAACAAGATTTTACTCACTGTTTAAATCAACAAACACCTCCATCAGTCAAATTACACACATAGGTGATATTCACATTAGTTGTTCTGGCTCAATATCACTTGCCTTGAATTTTCTTTGCCATAACAGCCAAGTCAATCGCTACATTGCATGCGCTCGACTGCTTTTCCAAACAAAGCTTGTACTCTTTTCGAATTAGGGAAAAATTCCTTTATCCAAATACTCATCCTTTGTTTATACAGTGGCAAGTATGTGCTTTCCAACTTGCTCTTCATTTCCATAATGTCATGCTCATCATTGCCATTTTCTTCCTTCATGCGAGCATGTGCTTTCCAACTTGCTCTTCATTTCCATAATCAATGTCATGCTCATTATTGCCATTTCCTTCCTTCATCAATTTGAAGCTATCTCTACACCCTTTCTCTTCTAAAGTTCTCCCCAGCTAATGTAGAGGTAATGGGACTGGTAGTTTTTGACAATGTAGGAAACCATGGACTCTGACAGAACTCGCAAAGGTCTCAGGTCATAGTGATAGACTTGGCCTCAACTAACCAAAAAGTCAATAAAACAATAGGAACCGGCCAAACTCTCCAATAAATTGGAAAGAATGATGAAGATATCGCGCATAGAATTAGATTTGGGTGGGCAAAGTGGAGATGTGCAACCAGAGTTTTATGCGATTGCTGCATACCAATAAAGTTGAAAGGTGAGGTCTATACGATAGCTGTGTGACCAGCTTTGTTTTATGGGGCAGAATGTTGGCTGGTCAATAAACAACATACTATTGGATGAGCATACCTTAGATGAGGATGTTGAGATGAATAAACGGCGAGACAAGAAAGAATAGAATTTGAAATGAATATATTAGCGTGAACTTAGGTATGACTCACTAAGTGATAAAATGAGAGAAAATAGACTTAAGTGGTTTGCCCATGTTAGGAGGTGCGAGGTGGTTCATGTGGAAGGCTAAAAAAAAACTAAGCCCACAAGGACATGGTTAGAAGTAGTGAGAAAAGTCATGGGGACTTATGGCCTCACTATGGGTACGGTCCTTCATAGAGCAGAACCGCGAACTATGATTGCTGCAGCTAGTTGAGAAAAAGAACCGTAAACCAACTTAACCGGAAATAATTGGGATAAAGCTTGAATGACGATATGAAGAGAAAAAGGCCAAACTCGACCAGTTTATTTGCATATGGTCCTAGGCTCTGCATGTTGCTGAGCCCATGCACCAGGTGCAACTAGACCCGTCCGAGTTTTTGTTCTTTTTATTTTTCTCCTCTCCTTTTTAGCAGCTAAAGCTGAATTTAATTAGTCAAAAGGAGAAATAGAAACTTAAATCACCTGAATGGGGCAATGTGAAAAAGGATACAAAGCCAAAAAGACAAACCTAACCATCCATATCTGACAAAATCCTTTCCCACTATAGCAAGAAGGGCAAGAATTAGGTTTTTGACTCGCTGAGTCCTTTTGAGACTTAAGACGGACACCGATTTTGGACATTTATAAGACTCAGCCGAGTCATATACATCGAAGTTTGGCCAAGTGTAAGATTGAATGCGGTGGTTTATGAAATTTAAGAAACCAAGGTATCGATTGGCCACGTACAAATTTTTGTTTCATTGAAAGCCGAGTGTAAATGCTCCACAACAACATAGAAGAGAGAGAGAGAGAGAGAGATGCCCACACACATGTATTCGTGTGACATTTCAGAGAGAGAGAGATGGTCACACACGTGTATGGGTGTCTTTTACAATTTAGAGAGAGAAAGAGATGCCACACCTATCTTTTCACATCTTAGAGAGAGAAACCACGCACATGTAGGCGTGGAGCATTGGAAGTTATCCACGTATGGTGTAGGAAATTCATTTTTACCAATGTAAAAAGAACAAGTAAGAGAGATATTGACATTACAGACGCTTTAACCAATCGAAGGTGTGCAACGAATAGTGTGCAGACAAACTTTAGACAGAAGTGGCAAACGCAACAACGCACACGCCATAACATAATAGCTAGAGGGAGAGGATCAGGAATGAAGAGAGAGACAATGGACACAAAATGATTCTGCTCGGAGGAAAGAGAAAGAGTTTCAAATGGCTCTAGAGAGAGAGAGACCCATCAGGCAGGTGTGGAGAGATTCCAAATGCCAAAAACCTGTAGAGAGAGAGAGAGAGACCACGTAGGCAGGCTTTTCCAAACATGCCATTCCTTTTCTAGAGAGGGAAACCCATCACTACCAATGAGATTTAAAATGGCATCTTAGAGAGAGAGTGAGAGAGAGTACCTGGAAATGAGACGCAGCCTGTGCATTGTACTTGAGAATATCACGATGATGGGGAGTAAGCAGTGAGTCAAGGCCATCTCTCTGCATCTTTGTGTACAATAAACCTTTTATTACTGCCTCATGCTGCTGTTTCATGGTGGTCTCATCCGAGTAATTATCAGCAGAGTAGAGTGAAGGAGAAGAAGAAGAAGCCATCGCCAACGAATTATCAATACCGACCATTCCCTTTTGACCGCCACATGCTCCGCTGCTACCGCACATGGAATCACGCATTTGAACGTAGTAATTATCAGCAGGTCTGAAATGTAACAGGCACTACTACAAAAAGTCAGATTTTTAGAGAGAGAAAAAGGAGAGAGAGCACCCCAACCTCGGGAAAAACGGAATAGACCCCAAAATCCCAAACATGAAGGGAAAAAAAAAAAAAAAAAAAGGAGACTAGAGAGAGAGAGAGGGGGGTAAATCTGTAGAGAGAGAAAGTGCTCCTAAATCTCCCAGAAATTAGAGAAGGTACAACAGCGCTTTACGAAGAAAAAGTTGAATGGTGGGATTTCAAACATACTAAAATAGAACTAGGGACAAATCCTGATCTTCTTTCATTTTGAAAATAACCAGTGCAATTGTAACTTTTGTTATTGGGAGACGTGCGGAGTTGTTGAAAGAAATGGATGAATTTTGGGGTTTTTTCTTTGTTCGTTCCTGGAAAAGAAGAGAGAGAGAGCTCACCCTTTGGGCTGGAGAGGGTGGTAAACATTAGAGAGAGAATCGAAATCTGTTGGGACCTCTTTTACTGATGAGATGATACTGCTCTCCTCCTCTTCCATATATTTGCTTGTCTGGCTAGCATGGCAAGCTGGGGATATAAAAAAAAAAAATTATTAAACAAGAGAGGGAGACCGAAACACATAAGAAACTTTTATGGCAGATATAAAATAAAGTTATAAAGTTTATAAAGTAAATAAACCATTAAACCATGAGAGGAGAAGGATTGATTCGAGGCTTTTGAGGGAGATGTGATGCAAACTTGCACAATATTAAACTAAGAGAGAGAGAGATGCACATTATTAAACGAAGAGAGAGAGAGAGAGAGGAGAGAAGGCCTGACCGTGTCTGCTTGAGTCACTCTTCATGCCTCTGTACATCTGATAAGAAACTCAAAAAAAAAATGGAAACATGAATCGATGGATGATCAACCAGGTAATTAGCCGAGAAAAAATTGAAAAGCAAAGAAAAAGGAAAAACCAAGTGGTTTATTCATTGAAGCTTGGGGTTTTGAACCTGTAAATGGCTTTTGACATGGGATATTGTTAAGCCCCTCACATCCATCAGCTGAAGCACAAGCTTCGGTGTGGCCTCTGCAAAATAACCAAAGAAAAATCTTTGCTTAATTAAGAGAGAGAGAGAGAGAGAGAAACATTTGATCGAAACAAGAGACTGAAAACTTTGATGAGAGAGAGAGACTTACTGTCTTGGCCACCAAGCTTTTGTATGGCATGAACAAAGGAATGGTGGAGCTCAGGCGTCCATCTCAGACGAGGTATTTTCGATCGTATGTACTGCCTCACCGCTCCATTTCTTCCACAAGTACCCATTCTCTCTTTCTCTCTCTAAAATGAATCAACACAAATCCCTACCAAACCAAGCTCCCTCTCTTTCTCTTTCTCTCTCTCTCTCAAGCAATAATACTACACTCGCTTCTCCTCTCCCCTACAGCTCTCTCTCTCTCTCTCTAAAACGAATCAACACAAATCCCTACCAAACCAAGCTCCCTCTCTCTCTCTCTCTCTCTCTCTCTAGCAATAACACTACACTCGCTTCTCCTCTCCCCTACAGCTCTCTCTCTCTCTCTCCTCTCTTGCAGGGTTTCTCTCTCTAAAAATTACTTGGAGTTTCTGAGTCACGGAGGGTATCCATATCCGTTGAAATTGTCGTGGGTTCAGATGGCATCCGCTGTAAAACACGCAGAAAGGGTTTTGCCAGAGTTAGGGGTAGAGAGAGAAAGGGCGAAAAGGCGTGAAGGTACTTAATTATAGATGGAGGATAGAGAGAGAAAAGGTTATCGTTTTAGAGAGAGAAAGAATTCGAAGTACCACCACCGCCTGGTTCAGAAATTCCCATCACGAGCTGCCGATCTCCTCTCCCCCATCATTGCCTTGCCTTTGACCTTTTACCACAAAACCCCAACCCCCTTCCCTTACCTTTTCATTTTTTTATTATCTGCTTAAATCTACGACAAATACCATACAAGAATCTGAAATTCTTTCTTGAAAAGGTCAAAAACACTGAAAATGTAAAATATAAACTAGAGAATATTGAGACTTGGAGCTTGGGTGTCACAGCACGTAACTCTCTCTCTCTCTCTAAGCCTTCTGTATAAAATTGTATTTATAACATCATCACACGTTAACTTCTCTCTATATTATGTTTTTTACATAAGTGTGGAACTCGAAAAATGTAGAATTACGTATGCACCTAAAAATCCATCAAAAAATATTGTTTTAATGTTGAATTACCCTCTAATCAATCCTTGTCATCTAAGATGTAAAAATGTTTAAAAAAAAAAAGATTTTAAGTTTTAAAAATAATACATCTCGTAGTACATTATTTTGACCGTCTATTTTTAAGACTTTCATATATTTATAGATCTATTTTATTTTAATTATTTTTTAATTTAAAATTTTATAATTAAATATAAAAATAAATTTTTAAATAATTTTTAAAAAAAATTACACCAAAATCACATATTATGATAAAATTTAAAGGTACACTCTGATTTGATTGCTTAAAGTTACAAACCAGACCCTTTAATGTGAATGCAGTGAATTTTCTATTGAATTGCTGCAGTATTTGAGTTTGCTCGAGCTATTTATAGAGATTCATTTCTCTTTCTCTCTCCTATTTCAGTTTGGTTGAGTTATTAAAAGAGATCAACTTCTCTCTCCTAAGTGAGTTGCTAGAGTTATTAAAAGATATTAATTACTCTCTCCTAATTGACTTTGCTTGATTCATCATTAAAAGAAATTAATCTCTGTCTCTCTCTCATTTACAGGCATTCCCTTTAAAATAAAAGCCCCCCAATTCTCTTTTACCTTGGTTTTTAACTGTTATCCACCTCTCTCATGGCAGCGTGAGATTTTCTTCTCTGGAGGCTCTCTCTCTCTCTAACTCGGTTTGTTTTCGAGTTGCTCCAGTGTTCCTTGTTTTCTCTCTCAAAAATGTCTAATCTTGCAAATAGGATTATCCTTGGGTCCGAGAAGGAATGAAATAAAGTCAACCTTTGGTGCAGTAATCAAAGCCCCAGGCTTTAGAATTTGTCTCTCTCTCTCTCTCTTTCCTCGAAATTTTATATCAATCAATCAGAGAGTTTTCACGATTACCAGGGCAAATGCCGGTGCCAACCTTTCTCGGTCTGCAATTCTCATCCTACACAACTCTATGAGAGAGAATAGCCCCCCTCTATTATCCGTTCTTCAAATTATTTTTTCAATATCTCTTTTCTTTTAAATAAAACTTATAAATATATAAGTAAGATGTTTTAACTTCTTTTTAATTTATTTCAAAAGCCCATTAATGAGTTGAAAACAACTACTAAGATACTAAATAGTTGAGTATTTTACATGAGAAATAAATCTATAGGACTTTTTTTCACTAGGACTTTTGACACGGATATATAGAAATGTCAAATCCCGTATCATTATTATTTATTTTATATATCTCTAAAATAAATCATTTAATGATAATCTGATATTTTGGTATTTATGTTTATCATTAATTCTTATCTGAAAAAAAATAAATCATTATCCCGAAAGCGTAAAAGACACTTCTTCTCCACAAAAATAACAATTTTACCCCTCAAATTCTTAGACCACGTACAATGACGGAAATACCCCTCGTCGTAGGGGCCCACAAGGCTTGGTTTTCGAATTTCATATCCGCCGAAATTCGGCGGGGGATTTGATTTGGTGCGTGCGCGCAAGCTTTGACCACATTGTCTACGACCAAACCGTCACGGCTAAATGTAGCACAAGTGTGCACATTTAGGCAGCATTTTGTACTCATTTCTTACCGATTCAAGTTAAAACGGAATTATTTCACCACTAACGTTGGTCACAATCACATGGAAATGTTGTTACCTCTAGGTAAAATTTTAGGATAAATTTTATTAAGATGTATCCAACGCATCCATTTTTAATATAAATTTTTCGAAATATACATAAGAAATCAACTATTTAATATTTGAGGTTGTATACTATGAGATCATTTACTTTTGGAAAAAATTTATATAAAGTTGTAACTTTAAAATGTAGAATTACATATGCAACTCAAAAATCTATCGGAAAAATATAGTTTTAATGTTAAAAAACCCTCTAATTGATCATCTCAATATTGAGATGTATGAATATGAAAAACAAAAAGATTTTGAGTCCCATAAATAGTGCATCTTGCAACACATTATCTAGACCGACTATTTTCAATATTTTCATATGTTTATAGGTCTACTTGATTTTAACCATTTTTTTAGTTTAAGATTTTATAATTAGAGATAAAATAGATTTATTATGATATATTTTGTACGTACGCCATAATTGGATTGTTTAATGTCGCAACCTTACATAAACTACACCTTTTACCTATTATACATAGAGATCTCAATTATGTATAACCATCCGATGTGAAATCTGATAGCTTGGATGTATCACAAAGTTTGGAAAATTTTCTTTTGAAGTTTGAACTTAGTCAAGGAATTAATGCAGCCATCTAATTTCTCATCCATTAGTCAAGACTAATTGTGACCACCTTATGTCAAAGATAAATGATCTCATTACATACTTTTTGCATAATATTTTACCTACATCTTTTGATACATTTTCAAAATATCCAACAAAGTGACGTGACCTAGTGAGGTGTATTTTGATAAATTTGCCGATATATTTTTATAAGTTTCAACTATTTCAGCCCATGGTTATATATGTTTTGATGGGATTTTGAAGTTAAACATCCGTAAGTGCAGAGGTAAGGTGCACCTGCAAATTTTATCATGGTATATAATTTTGATGTATAATGTTCGTAGGATTATCTCAAAATCTATTTTTATATCTAATTATAAAATTAGAAATTTAAAAAATGGTTAAAATCAAGTAGATCTATAAATATATGGAAATCTTGAAAATGGACGGTGTAGATAATATGTTGTAAAATGCACTATTTCTGAGACTTAAAATCTTTTTATTTTTCATAGTCATACATCTCGATGTCGAGATGATCGATCAAAGGGTTTTTCAACATTAAAACTACATTTTACATTTTTCGATGGATTTTTGAGGGGCATTCGTAGTTCTACATCATCCTTATATAAACTTTTTCAAAAATGTCAATAGTTCGTTTCTTAGGTGCATTTTGAATAAATTTTCCATCTTTTCAACGAATGCTGCATCGAATTGAAAGCTTGCCTAAATTGGGTGTTACTTGGTAATCTTAACTTCTATTAGAAGAGGAGTAATTTAAAAATGAATTAGGCTTGAAATATAGGAAAGGGGCTGGGGACATGGTGGTAGCACCCCCACATCTTAATCAGCAAGTTGTGGTTTTCATTCCTATGGACACCACTTCACTAATGCCTCCAAGATTGTGGATTGGCTCAAGGCCAGGATCGTAGCGGATTGGCTGAGGGCCAGGATCGTAGCAATTATGAAGGGACTTTCCCAAATTTAGGGTTTCTGGCATTTCTTTGACTGCGTCGGTTTGGGACACAAGGGGTCAAAAAATTTTGAACATTGGGAAAAAGATAGATTAGGAGTACATTGGTGATATATTTTTCTCCTAATAGTATTTTTAAACTGAAGCGAATTCGGTTGGACTTGCCCTAGTTAAACTCTACAAGGGACAAGTCTAAGTAGGAACAATAAACTTGGGTAGTTCCCATATTTTAGTACAATAGTTTGTACAGACTTGGTCGAGTCTCTAATAGAATCGGTCAAGTATGCACAGACACTTAGACTCAAGGTCCTAGCAATTCATGAGTCCCAAATCCTAGCCTTGTTTTCGAACTTTGGTTAAGCGTATTGTTTCATTCTGGCCTTCTAAAAACCCAATCTGGATTGTCGATCCAAATTGGTGAACCAATAAAATAGATGAGAATTGAGCAATCCAAAACACCTTATTCAAACTAGCCCAATTCTTTGACTAACGAGGCGAGTTCATCAAAATAAAAACCCATTTAGGATTATGAGTTAGAACCGAATGGATCCCCATCGTGCGTCCCGATCCAAATCAGAGATTCCGGATAGCAAAAAGTTTGAAACACTTGGGTGATGGGGACCAAAAAGAGGGATCTCATAAGGGGTAACGTAGGCGTATAAAGAAATGGAAAAGTTTAAATAAGGATGAAATTTGATTTAAGATGATGGGGGTTTTGGTCATCGTCGAAAACGCACCAAAAAAAGCTGTGTCAATTGTAAAGGACGCTGGCAGTGTTGTAATTCCGTTTACGTGATTCATGGGGACACAAACAAAGTGAGAATGAGAGAGAGAGAGACGCACACAAACAAAACTAAATTTTTATTTGAAACGGTCGAGAGAGAGAGGGAGGGGCAGGTACCCTGCATGGGTTGGTGGGTAGAGAGAGAAAATGATGCCAATCAGAGAGAGAAAGTTGTGTTTTTTATGGCAAGGCGGCAGAGTCTGACTGCGTGTATAAGGTGACAAGAAATATATTCTTGTTTATGCGGTTAGTAGAAAAAAGGGCGCAAGAAAATTTGGGTTCACGTTTGAAAAGGGTATAGAAAATTTAATATAAAGAATGGGACCTTTTTATTCTTTTTTTGCATTTATTAATTGATTGATTTTTCATGGGCGCTCATTCCCATATTTATACCCATTCTTTTTCCTCATTTATTGTCTGCGTTTTTTTTTGCAGATCTGGAGAACAGATCTCACTGTCCCTAATGATGGAGGAAACGTAAATGCCCCTACAAGCCATTTTGTCCCCTGCCTTCTACCACTCTAGCCTAGAAAGAAGATAAAAATAAAACGAAAAGTAAAATGAAAAATATAATTTTTAAGACTTGAAACCTTATATTGGCTCATAACAATGCTATAACCGTCCAAATGGCATACAAAGAAAACTACGATATAAAGAGAAGTATAAATGTTGTACTATGTAAATTGAGGTGCACACAAAAACCCAGCAAAAAAAACTGCTTTTATGTTGAAAAATCCTATAAATGATTATCGGAATATAAATAAAATAAGATTTTAAATTATAAAAAGCAAGCGGTTTGTATACTCTAAACAATCAAATTAAAGCCTACCTTCAAATAGTGTCGAAAAATTGGGTTTCAATACTGAAAATCTTTGTAATAACCCTAAAATATACTTTTATCTTTATTTATAAAGCTTAAACTTTCAAAAATAATGTAGATCGATATATCTATGAAATCTTGAAAATTGATGGTCAAAAATGTGTTATAAAATACAGTATTTTCATAACTTAAAATCCATTTCTTTTCTCATGTTCATGCATCTTGATGCCGAGATGATCAATTTGAGGATATTTGGGCATCAAAACAATTTCTTCTAATAAATTTTTTGATGTAGGCTCCAATTTGATTGTTTAGAGCCTCGGCTCTATGTAAACTTTTCCCTTATAAAAATAGTGTCTTGTAACATTTTAAAAAATTTAGTATTATAGATTTGCTTTATCTATTCGAATTTTAGAGTTTTAAATTTTAGAATTAGGTATTAAAATAGATTTTTACATCATCTAAAGTATTTTCGATACTCGAGCTACATCTTTTAACAAGATTTAGAAATATGTATCACATGGATTGTTTAATATTGTCACCTTAGACAAACCATAACCTAAGATAATTTTTTCTGTACAAGTTGGCAAATACCCTACAAGGTAATGTAAATATTTTGCAAGAGAAGAACCATTTTGTCAATCAAATCTCCTTAACAATGATAAAGAAGATGGGGAATCTGGTGCGCACCTTCTCATTCATTGCTCTTTCACCGTAAGAAATTGGTATTGGAATTTTGGGGTACTAGGGATTAATTTGGTGCTTCATCATTTTGTTAAAGTGATAGTCTCACAATTTTCTATCTCCCATCTGCTCACGATTGGCAAAACTATTTGGAAAATATTGAAAGGTGCCATTCTATGGGAAGTTTGGAAGGAAAAAAATAAAAAGGTCTTTGAGGGTAGCTCTTTGCCTTTTGAGAGACTATTAATTACTATCAAACAATCGATTTGGTCTTAGGGGATATCTCCAAGGTTGATGTTATGACTAATCTCAATAGTCTTTTTCTTTTCGGGTGTGTTAGAAGTAGACCACGAAGCTTTTGCATTTCACCTTCCAATGGAAGCTTGAAGCTTAACTTTGATGGTAGTTCCTTAGGTAATCCGAGTGTAGCTAGGATTTATGGTGTGTTGAGAGATTGTTTGGGTAAATTTTTCTTTTTCTATGCCGGTCCGATAGGGGTTAAAACTGTAATTTTTGCTGAACTAAGTGCTCTACTAAGTGGGGTGAAAATTATGGTTAATAGGAATCTTGGTAGAAATTGCTGGATTGAAGGGGACTATTTGAATGTCATTAGATGGTGCAAAAATAAACAGAAAATTCCTTGGGAGCTTCGTTCCCTATGAATGCAGGTCATGCATTTGGGAGAACATCCGAGAGTCTCCTTCTCTCATGCTTATCGTGAAGCTAATTCTTGCTTCCCTGCCTTCTCTTACTATCTCCTCTAATGTAATTTATTTGTTTTAGTCATTAATAAAGGCTAAGAATATTTGTCAAAAAAAAAAAAAAAAATTCTCCATAACAATGAAAATTAAAGAAAAATAATAAAAAGGCCAGTTGTAGGATCCTCCAGGGCTACGCCAAGGCTTAATTTAAGGTACATTACGTTCATAGGAAATGCAAAACCTTGGTATCCTAATTTACGTTCATAGGACATGCAAAACCTTGGTATCCTAATCTACGTTCATAGGACATGCAAAACCTTGGTATCCTAGTTCAAGGTATGTTGGAAAGTTTTAAGTTTAGGGTGAAGTTGTATAAGGCGCCGGCCTCATGCTACAAAAGTCACATGCGCATATAAATTTTGTAAAGATTTAGTTTGAAACTTTATGATGGTTTGAAAATTTATATTTAATCATAATTATAAAATTTAAAATTTTAGAAACAGTGCAAATCAAGACGATCTTAGACACTTGAAGAAGATCAATGGCAAGGTTTTTTTAATTTCAAAATATTCTTTTCTACTCGATTTTTAAGGTGCACCTTACTTCTATACTATAAGGTTAGTACCCTATATAAATTCTTTCTTTTAGTTGAATTGCCTAGGTTTGGCCCATTCACACCCTTGCCCCAATAGTAATGAAATTGAATTGTGTTATAAGATGCACTATTTTAAGATTTTTGTATTTTTTTTTTTTTTTTCACATCCATGCAACTCGAGGTCAAATATTTTTTTCCTTTTTTTCACATCCATGCAGCTGGAAATCAAGACGATGAATTGTGGTGTTTTGCAACGTCAAAACAACTATTTTCAATTGATTTTTTGTTTAGGTGCCCCCTCATTTCTCTACATATAAATTTGGCACCTTATCGGATGATCAAAAACCCCAGCCAGCAAGTTAGGAAGAGGAAAAAGCCACATTGACTCCTCCAGAAAAAAAAAAAATTTTCAAAGATAAAGGGAAGAGAAAAAACCCATTTTGTACCCATTCAAAGACAAAAAAGAAACCCAAATCGTCTTATGCCGTAAAATCCCACTTGAAGATGTCATTATAGAGGAACCTATTTTTGTCCCTCCTCCGTAGGGGCAAGTACCCTATTTATCCTTGAAAAAAAAACCGGGGTAAATTGGGAAAAGAAAATAAAAGTATCCAGCCCTTAATCAACACGGCTGCGGCGACAGGGCAACGCCGAAATGGATTTATTAGCCGTAGATTTTAATTAAATTGGAATTAACAAGTGTAATTAAGCCGCTCTAGTATTACTGCGAGCGGTTGAAATTTAGTGAGAATGATTTATGATACAACGGAAATAATCAAAGTTATATTCAGAAGAAATAGCACGTGACGGAAGTGATGACAACCCATGAATCTATCACCTCTTTCCGGTTTTTTATATATATATTTATGTATAAAAGTCGATTTTAGAAGGGAACTTACAGTTTCACAAAATAAAACGGTGATTCTCTATAGTAAAACAACAATTTGGATCATTGATTCATCGATTCATATTGCTTTTTGGCCGAAACGGTGATTCAATATTTTTTTACGTGTTTTTTCACTAGTTCACTATTTTATCCCCAATGTAAAATGGAGATCCGAAATAACATACCGATTTTTGGGATGCCAGATTTAGGTCACCAATCAATTTTCTAAATCACTGGTTTGAACTATTGAACATGTTAGTCAAGGTGTAATACGATAGATTTAAAATAATTTGGATGTGCTATTTGATGGGCTATTGAAGTTTGACTCCAAGTGATGTATATTTGAAATTCTATCAAAATATGGGCAAGATGTTAAATAGTCTACAATGCAAGTTTAAAAGCACATGGGAGAATATAATTTTTTAGATAATGGGTGCGGTTCATAGAAATGTCCACCTTGAACAAGTAAGGTGTACATAAAAAACTTTAGACGAAATTGTTCTAAAAACCTTTATTACGTCTGAAAATCTATTTTTATCCAAATTTTTAAAATTTGAAGTAAAAAGTGGTACGGATCAAACAAATCTATAAACACCTAAATTTTTTTGAAAACCATGCATCTCAATGTCATCATGCATAGGGCTTTTTAGTGTCACAATGATATTTTCGAACCGGTTTTTAAGGTGCACCTTAGAGTTGATGTTTTTTTTTATTTTTATGTTTTAAAAAATAGAAAAAATTTATATAAGGTTGTAGTTTTAAAATGTAGAATTCGATATGCACCTCAAAAATCCTTCAAAAAATATTGTTTTAATGTTAAAAAACCCTCTAATTGATCATCTCGACATTGAGATATATGAATACATAAAAAAAATATTTTGAGTCCCAAAAATAGTGTATTTTGCAACATATAATCTCAACCGTTAATTTCAAGATTTTCATATGTTTTATTGATCTACTTGATTTTAACCATTTATTGAGCTTAAAAATTTATAATTTGATATGAAAATAGATTTTGAGATAATCCTAAAAATTATTTACACTAAAATTACAAGTTATGATAAAATTTTGAGGTGCACCTTAATTGAATTGTTTAAGGTTACAACCTTAAGAAACCACACCCTTTAAAAATCTAAATGCATCCCTAAGTATCTAAATGCATCCCTAAGTGTAAAAGTCAAAGAAATTGAAAATAGAGGAGCCGTCCGTCTAATGTTGTTTACTTGTGCCGAATGCATAAAATGAAGGAATGAGAGGTTTTGTATAATGAATGAATTAAATTGAAAAAGAGTCTTAAGAGAAAAGGAAAGATTGAATTCCCACGATAAAGATAGTGCAATTTATTTGGTTATTTATAGAAGTAGAATTAAAATGTAGGAATGAGAGAGAGGATTGAAAAGTGATGAGAGATACAAAAGAAATATACGAAATTTTAGAGTATTGGAATGGAGAGAGAGAAAAGGCTGTAATCAATGAGCGGAAGAGAGAGAGAGGAAGTAAATGAAGAGAGAGAGAAGGAATGATGAGAATTCTGTGCACAATAAGAGAAGAGAATGATGACATCCAAGGCCTGCTGTTGACGATTGAATGGCGTTTGTGCGCCTCTTGAAACTCGCGAGGATCACTGTCAGAACGAGATAAAGAGGAAACCCTAAATTTTCACTTTGACCCTCTCTCTAACTTTCTATGTCTCCTAGAATTTTCCTCTTACTTCCGGGTTTTAAAATAAGGAGAAATAGAAAAAATATCTATAAAATGACATCATTTGTATTTCGTAAAAAGATGTTTCAATTAATCTGGTCTATTGGATGCAAAATTGGACGGTTGTATTTATGTTATGGACTAAGTTCAAACTTAAAAAGAATTTTTTTCCAACTTTGTGATACACCAAAGCTATTAAATTTCACATTAGATTAATGTAAGTAATTGTGACCACCTTACATCAAAAATAAATGGTTTCATTATATATAACCCCATAAAAATATTAAAAATAAATTATGTAATGAGACGGTTTCTTTTTATCAAGGGAGTTAGGGAAGTCATAGTTATTCTTCGTCATTAGATGTAAAATTGTGTGGTTCAAGATAATATGATTGATTGGGAATAAAATTCAAACTAAAAATTGATTGAAATGTGTGATGCATTTATAATTATGGATGTTTTCTATTATGGATTAGATATCATGAGATTATTTATTTTTAGTACAAAAATATCACAATTACTTTTAACTATTGAATGTGAAATCTACTAGATGAAAATGTATCACAATATTCGATAAATTTTATTTTGGACTTTGTGTCTAAACAATGATCTTCAACCACCCGATTTCAAATCTAATGCTCAATGATGATCGTGACCTCCTTTCATGAAAAATAAACGGTCCCATTGTATGCATTCCCTTTCCCTTTTCTAAGTGTTAGACATTAAGAAAAAATTACCTAAAGAAGCAATCTTATATTATAGAAGTAAGACATCTCAAGAAACCATCCAAAAATGTTATTCTGATGCTAGAAAACTCTCAAATTGATCATCTGGACCTCAAAATATATAGTTATGAATGAAAAAATGATTTTGAGTAATAAAATAAAGCCTTCTACAAATAATATTTAGATCGTCAATTTTTAAGATTTTCAAAAGTGTACATATAAGCTCTGTCCAAATCATTTTTTGAGCTTCAACTTTCAAAATTAGAGTTGAAAATAAATTCTCCGATCGCAAAAATTTTGACGTTTAAACTAAGTTGGAGGTGCGCATTCTTTTGGTAGTTTAACGTTACAACCTCACATAAACCACATCCTAGGTAAAATTTTAGCCAAAAGATTTTCTACTCCTACATGAGTATGCTATTTATTTGCCCCATCGGGCATAATACATGTCAAGAATACCTTTTAAATCTTCTAATTTTGGAGATATAATTTGTACAACCCATAAACTAATCTCAATTAAATGAATTTACAAAATAAATTCTCTATGCCTCAAGGTTGAATAGAGACCATCTAATTTTTGAAAAGTTAGCTCTAAGCATCTCAAAACTCAAAATTCAATTTTTTTAATTTGAAAATAATCACCTAATAGTTCTTATGTAATTCCCAAAAGTTTAGACTAAAATAATCTTTCTAAATAAGTGTTTTGCTAAAGAGAATAGAGGATAACATATGTGCTCAAAATACTATGATTATTTTCCTGTAAATTAATTTATGGACCAGGCTGAATAAAAACAAAATAAAGCCTCAACTCAAATCCTCGTCTGGAAAGCAATTTTAACAACAAATATCTCCATAATGGCTCTAAAATCAATTTTCAACACAAATAATAATAGTCGAAACTAAAAAGAGGTCTAGATTTTACGGATTTGTGAATACTTATTTTATAGCAAAATGGACAGTCTAGATAATTCGTTATGACATACACTATTTTTAGAGCTTGAGATCCTAATTCTTTTTCACAGCCATAATATTCAAGCCGAAATGATTGATGTAAAGGTTTTTCAATACTTAAATTGTAATTTTCCATGAATAATGAGATGCAACTTTATTTATTTTGATAGAGTTGCAGCCCTATCAAACCATTTTCCATATTTTATGAGGAAAATATGATACAACGACCATGGTAACACCATGAAAAAATTTTATTGGCCAATAAATGTCAATGACACGCTTTGTTATGCAATTTCAGGGCAATTTTAGATATATATAAACTACAACAAATGCAAAATTCCGTTCACATGCTCCATGGTCACGGGCTAGTTGCATAATGGGTTTCGTTATATCATGGGCTACTAGCACGACAATTTATAAAAATGACTTTCATTAAGTGAAAACGGGGTTTTAAAATAGAAAAAGTACATAAAGAGACAATTTACTTTTAGTACGAGGTCACAATTATTAGTATATGTTAAAGTTTTAAATTCTGTTAATCAAGTAGTCATAAGTTAATAAATTATTAACTCAAATTAAAATTTAAAAAATAAATGTTATACTTCATGACATATCTTAAGCCATCCAATTTAAAATCGAATTGTCAAAAGTGATTATGACCTATTTGTAATAATGGTAAATGGTCTTATAATATATCGGCCCTTTAAAATAATCCCAATTTGTATCAGAATCTCCTAGATGGGATTAAGAATCAGTGGGACCTGTCTGATTCCCACCACATATCAAAGACCGGTCAATCTAGCCCCCAACTTTTATCATTTATTTTTTCGATTATTTATCTTTCTTTTAATTTTTTACTGGTTGATCCTCTGATCCTATCGCTGATCTGGACTGGTTTTCTGGATGGTGGTGATGCGGGCCCATTTGAAACACGAGGAAGTAATTGGCCTATCAAGTCTGGTCCTTAGGAAATAGAAACTAGTGATGAAATTGCCCTGAACACGGGTAACCTAGAACTGCAGTTTTTGAACAACTCTCTCTAGTAGAGTTAATCTCCACCATCCGTTACTGGGACTAATGTTAATCTTCCACCATTGGTCATCCAAACTATATATGTCCAATGATGTATGGTAGATCATGTACGTCGTATACTTTTCCTTAGTGTTTGAAAATATGACGCAGCCGTTCTAGATCCAGAATCGGTAGGTATGGGTTTGGTTCCTCATCTGAATTTGGCTAGTTGCTTCACACTACTAACCGATTGTGGTTTCACACTACCAACCGATCAATTGGCCAGTTGATCCAGCCCAGCAGGATCAACCAACTCCCGTATGTTCTTTTTCATTTTTTTATTTTTGTTGCCCGATTCTCTCGATCGGATTCCCGATCTAGATTGGGGAATCGCCAATCCAAACAAGTTTCTTAGATGAGCGGTTCACCCAACTGATCATGGGTTTTAAATACTATTTTTTCTTTTTCATTTGGATTTAACTTGACATGTTGAACGAGACTAAAACTCTAGACATAGCACCCACCATGCTAACCACTTCTACCTAGAGCCTATTCTCTGTACATTTTTTGTAACCACTTCTACCGAGATCCTGTTCTCTGTATATTCTCTGTTTACATGATAAGAGCCTCCTGCGCTAGTGAACATTTATCTTCTTTCTTTTCTGTTTTTTTTTTTTTTGTTTTTTGTTTTTTCTTGTTTTTGTTTTTTTTTTTTGGGTGTTTGGTTATGAATGTGAATGGATCAGCACCCAACAAGATGCATCTCTCTTGTATCTTGTCACTTTTGGGCCAATGTACAATAATAGGTTAAATGGTGGAAAATGGATACCTTATATAAACAACCACCTGCGCTCTTGAAAGTTGAAACTTGAAACAAATGAAAACATAAATTACAACACGGTGTACCTTTAAGGCGTTCTTGACTGGTGGAATTTTTTTGGGAGTGAAAGGTCTTAAGTTCCACCTAATCAAACTTCCAAATTTATATGTGGAATCAGTCACAAAATGAAAGGGGCCGCTTCCACAAGAATTTATTCTCTTTTTGACAGCCACCCCTTCCATGCAAGAGCACGAAAAGGGGGTGGCTTCCATATCATGGGGAACGGGCTTGGGGGCCACACTATGGGTGGCAACGGACTTGGGGCACGAACGGGGGTTCTTGGTATGGGTTTAAATATTGGATCGGGTTTTGTCTGAGTCCAAATATCAGACCCAAACACTATTCAGGTCTGGGTTTGGATCCATGTAGACTTGGCCTGTTATTATTTAAATAATATTTAATACATAATATTCTAAAATATTTAAATAAATATAACTATATATTTTAATAATAATATTTAAATAACTATATATATATATATGGGCAGGGGCCAATCGGGTCGGGTCGAGTCCGCCTCGACCCAATTCCATCCTTAGGCCACAAACAAACGCACCCTTCGCAAAGAGCCGTGTTGAAAAGAGTGACCCCGGATGACTCAAGCTAGAGCCGAGCATTATAGGAACAAAAAAGTGTTAAAAATAAAAAATACAAAAAAAAATCCTAAAAAATAAGAAAAATATGTTTAAAGTAAATTAAACAAAACACTTATACATGATGTGAAATTTGGAGATTGAAAAAATCAAATTCCAAAAAGAAGGAAAAATATAAAAATAAGTTTTTATGGCCAAAGCACTTTTCAATCTTTGTCAAAATGACAAAAAATATATTAAAAAAAACTTATTAGAAATAATTTCTTAATTTTTTGTACTTTTTATAAATTTTTTGAAATTTTTTTTTTAAGATCCCTTAGTTGGACACCCAGCTTGGGTCGAATACTAGCGAAGAGAGTAAAGGGTACATTAACTACTAAGAAAGGCTGCAATTGCTAACAATTAATAGAAACAACATTCCAACAAAGATAGGATGGTGTATTATCTCATAACGAATATTAAGAGAGAGAGAGAGAGAGAGAGAGAGAGAGAGATTTGACCAACAATATTGCAATATAGTTCTAATTACAGCATATAGTTCAAAATTTGAAATTGTGAAATGGCAATTAATTTGACAATGTCTTTGAGTTGCCCTTGGAAATTCAATGCATGATTCCCAACACACGATGTTGTTCTTTTCTTGTTATTTTAGAAGAATATTGGGGGACTTTCTCTCGCTTGTAGATGAACTCAAACTCCAGCCATGAAACACAACTCTTTTTTTCCAGAACATATAGTTGTCAACCCTGCCAACTTTAACCAACCCAGCCAGCAACTTGAACCAATACGAGGATTTGCATCTCTGTTTGAAGCCAATATCAGTTAAGTAATTTGAGAAAATTCTCCTCTCTCTCTCTCTCTCTCTCTCCATTTGTGATGCACCCCTCTTTTGATGATCATCTCTCTCTCTCTCTCTCTCTCTCTCCATTTGTGATGCACCCCTCTTTTGATGATCATAAGAGAAAGATTTTATCGGTCATGCCGGACCACCTAGAAAGGTGGATTGTGTAGAATTGACTCGACTTTGAACTATATGCCAAATCTACCCTGTACAATATAAAGAGCACAATTATCAAGATTGCGCCAAACTAGTGGTGGTTGTCCATTGGTGCCTTGACCAGTCTACTCCAAAATGAAAGTTGAAATTGGTTGAAAATCAGTCAAAACCAAATTTTAACTTGCTTTCATTGACCAGAACAATCGATTTTGACAAATTCGACAAGCTAAATAAAGTTCATAAAAAGTTCTAATATAGCTTATATTTTAAAACTGTTTTTTCTTTTCTATGAAAATCAGTTCGGCCAATTCAACTAGTGGTTGGACCAGTTTTATCTTGACCAAAGCCCTCACTAGTTTGGTGGCCGGTCCAATCCTGATAACATTGCTAAATAATGTTTATACTATACTATTGTAGGAGCATAATACACATTTACTCCTTCAGTAAGTAGGGTGGCGTCCTTATACCCAGATATATCTGATTTTCTAACATCCAAGAGCCATTGATCTTATAATAGCTCTAAATATTGTTTTTCAAAGCCAAGCAGAGGAGAACTAAAGGGGATTTTGAAGTAATTTTTGTGCATATCCTCCTAATGTTTTGTTATTTAATAGATCCCTGAATTTTTTATGTTATTACGTTAACATCCAATTTTTTAGTTTTTTTTATTTTATTTTTTGTTGATGGCATTTTGAAGATCCAAAGTTTCACATTTGGAATAAAACCACTAGGACCTCTGCTTAGGTGGTTATAAAGCTTAAAAATATATCGAATTTTGGAATTAGAAGTTTTCTTTGCATCCAACAAGCCTACCCACAAGCTTGCTGGAGGCCAGAAGGAACATTGGATTTTGAAAATATGAAGTTCTCTAAACTTCATAATGTAAAAATACAAAATTTTCTCTATATCCAGCAAGACAAAGAGTCCAGAAAGAAGTTCCATAGACAATTTCATATTTTTAAAAATCCGAAAATCGAGAAAAAAAAAATCGAGAAAAAAAACAAAAAACCTAAAATGTAGGTATTGACATAATATTCAAATTTTCAAGTGTTAGCTATAATTTAAAAAGATATTAGTGTAAATTTCTCCATCATAAACGACCATAAATCGGTTGTTATATCGTTGAGAATAACAATATTATGAACCAATGCACGAATTATACTCATCAATTATAAATCGATTTTAATAACTGAAAATAAACCATCTGCAAAACTTTTGGTTGTCGTACATGACCTTTGCCCTAATTTTACAACGTTGGGTTGATCAGGCCCAATTTTCAAGCCTAAACCGAAATATTTTATCTTTTGTACATAAAAGTCGTAATCATATTTGTCCCTTGAATTTTAAAATGGCTGGTGGTAAGAGTATCATTGACTAGACACAAAATTCCATTTTTTATTCTTTGAATTTCATGCGACTCATCCCATGCCATCCAATTTGACATCTAATGAGTAAAAATGATTGTGACTTCTACTTACAAATCTAGACAATCCCAAATATTTATTGTGCACATTACAAAAGAATTATCAAAGGGGAAAAGTTTATATAGAGCCAAGGCTCTAAACATAAAATTAGAACTCACCTCAAAAATTTCACTAGAAGAGGTTGTTTTGAGCCCAAATATCTTCAAATTGATCATCTCGACATCAATATGCATGGACATAAGAAAAAAAATGAATTTCAACTTTTGCAAATAGTGCATCTTATAACGTATTTTTGGACCGTCAATTTTCAAGATTTTCAAGTTTTCGTAGATCTGCTCGTATTATGCTATTTTTTAAGATTTAAATTCTATAATTAAAATAAAATATATTTTAATGCTATAACAAAGATATCCAGTATTAAAATCACATTTCTGGATACTATTTGAATATGCGCTTTACTTAGATAGTTTAGAGCCTCGGCTCAATATAAACCGCACCCATATCTAAGAAGTAAGGCGATGACGTGCATAAAGACACTCTAGTGAGGCATGCAAATAACCTAAGTTTCTGAATAATTTTGATGGTGAGAGGACAGACAAACATACTAATTCATAAACTATTGCTTTTACATAAAATATTGTGAAACGTTTGCGTGCGTAACCATGAGGCCACCAAACCATTGATTTTTTTATTTTCTATTTTTTTTATTTGGATCTTTTCTTTGGATTCTTGTTTCTCCATTCATTTATTCTGAAATACAACCAAAACAACAATATTCAACCGCTTAGATTCGAAGGCATTAAGGTAAATTAGTAGGTTATTTTATCATTTTGCATTAGAATCAGGGGGGTTTTAAGATTTAGTAAAGAACTTTGGAGCATTTGCTTATACTTTAATGGTGTATAAAGTATTCTACTAGAATATTCAGAAAAGGAAAAATATATTCTATTAGTTATAATGGAATGTTCATAAAAAGTAAACTATTCTAATAGTATTTTTATTCTGGATAAAATGAACTATTTAATTAGTTTCTCAACAAAAATTATCTCCCCTTTTTACTAAGTAGATATTTCAAGTAGTGATTTTAAGTATACAAATTGAGGTTCTTAATTGATTCTTTTATTTGAGCATGTCTGGTACACCTGCTGCCTCTTGCAAAAGAGTTACTTATGAGGATCTTTTTTATACAGGTACTGGGATCCGGTTTATATCCCCAGATGAGCAATTTAAAAAAATAAAAAATTGAATTTCTCAAAGCTTAGAATGACTGTCCAAAAATTAGATGAACTATATTCAATATCACTTATGAGGATCTTTTCTATACAAATACTGGAATCCGCTTTACATCCCCAGATGAGCCATTTAAAAATATAAAATTTTGAATTTCTCAACGCTTAGAATGACTGTCAAAAAATGTGACGATCTATATTCAGTATCAGAAAGTTATTTGTTTAATGCATGTTTAGTTTTTTATTAAGACTGTATGCTATAAAACTATTCACTTTTGTTATATAGAGGTTGTAATCATTCTTAGCCATTGGATGTGAAATCTAACAGATTGAAGTG
This sequence comes from Amborella trichopoda, assembly GCF_054954075.1. Classification (NCBI taxonomy): domain Eukaryota; kingdom Viridiplantae; phylum Streptophyta; class Magnoliopsida; order Amborellales; family Amborellaceae; genus Amborella; species Amborella trichopoda. Next base: position 4,290,864 of record NC_142344.1, read on the forward strand.
TGTTAGAACATTCAAGAAATTTTATTTAAAACTTTGTTTCTAGTCAATGACACATCCCCAACCATCCGATTTTTGATCTAATGGTCAATAATAATTGTGACCTCTTTATACCAAATACCAAATGGAAATGATTTCATTGTATACATTTCTTTTGATTTTTAGAAGTTTATATAAGGTTCACACCTTAAATTGTGGAATATAGGTGCATCGAAACAATCTATAGAAAAGGTTGACGTTGGAAAACCATCTAATTGATCGTCTCGACATCGACAGATATGGATATGAAAAAGAAAAAAGATTCAAAGACCAAAAATAATACATCTGGCAACACATTATCTAGATCGTCTATTTTCAAGATTTTCATACATCTATTAATCTGTTTGATTTGGATCATTTTAAAATTTAAAAATTTATAATTAAATATAAAAATAGATTCTTGAGCCATTTAAAAAGATTTGACACCAAAATTACATCTTATCACAAAGTTTGGAGGGGAGTCTTGGTTTGATTGTTTAAGAGTGCAACATCATGCAAACCTCACCCCTTTTTGGTTGTTTATCTCTTTTGAAAATGTTACGTTGTTGCAGAGACCACCTTGATACGTGGAATGTAAGTTGGGTACCATCTGGCTTGTATTTATTTAATTTGGGGGGCTCTCTCTCTAGGTTCTTTTGCATTGGGGGACCTCATTTTTATTTAATTCTACAAGGCAGATGCATGCATGGAACGTGCTCAAAAAAGTCCACGAGTAGATACACAATTATGTTAACGTGTGGAGTTCTTTTCTCACCTGTTCCAAAAGAGAAAAGCAAAAGTCCTTGCTCACTCCTCGTAACCATCAAAATGATGCAAAAATTACGATATAATGATTTATAGTAAATGATCATGTGATTTTACTACTTTACCACCTCCTCCTTTGTAAAAGAAATTTGCTATGGGTGATAATCGAGCAGGTCGTGCCCCTAGTGGAACCGGTGGGGGCCCACGTGACCTAATCTGACATAGTTAGAGCCATGGCCCCAGCTTATATTGTTCGGGTGAGGTTTGTATCATATACTTATAGCTTAAGAAAGACTTATGGTTTCTGAAGACCAGGATTCGTGTAACTGACTCTAATTAATTATGAAAAGTTATGATGACGATGATGATTTGTATCATTTAATTTTCTTGCTCGGGCCGGAGCTAACCAGTTGGGTCAAGTCTAGTTCTACCTAGACTATTGTCATAGTGTGTTCATATTGATGACACCAACATGAATCCTAACCATAAAATTTCTCGCTTGTTAGCTTAGGGGTTGGGCTATAATGGTATGAAAATGGGCTAGGAGACCCAATCTACGAAAACTAGGGCCAGGGCCACATGGCCCAAGGAATGGCCAAACCTAGCACGGTAAATCTATTAGCCTCGTGCCCCTATTGAGCCAATGCCCTTTCGGATTAGTTTGGGCGAAGCCAGGTTTAGGCCAATCCATGCCAGGCTCATGTCAGAGCTGAGCCCGGTCCAGTCTGGGCCCATTGCCAGCCCTACATAATAACTTATTGCCCACCTAAGAAGGCGCCTGTCACTCACTACATTTTGTATTGGTAAGTAATTCCTTGGTGAGTTTGACTTGAGGGGCAAGGCCCTTAATCGATAAGTCGCAAAGGTTTAGGTAAGTCACCCTGCACCTTTTTGACAAAATTCGTGGTCTTGCCAAACATTTGGATATCTTACCAGACAGAATAAAGGAGCAAGGGAATATGTTTTGCTCTTTGTGTGATGAGTTAAAGATCATTTGCTCCTAATATTAAATTGTTGGCAGCACGTGAATCACTCAAAGAATGGCAAAAAGTAGTGCAAGAAATTTAAGACATTTACAGTGTAAAGTTTGAAGGGAATGTGGTCCAAAGGCAGGCCAGGGAGGGGTAACCATGGCCCAAGGGTAGGGCCGGGCCCTACAGGGACTATGAACTGGCCAGGACTAGGCCCGGGCTGCTGCCATCCCTATTCAAGAAAGGGTTAGGAAATGAATCGTTCAATAGGATGTCACATTTGTAATGGGAAAACATTAGGTCTGCCTGCCTATTTGCTTTTGGGGCCTGTTGTTTTTCTTCATCTTTGTTGTTTTTCTTCATCTTTTGGGGGCAATCATTTTTGAGGTAGATGAGCAATGGTACGAATAAAGTTTGACAAAAGGAGGACTTCGTAGAGGAGTTTTTTGAACTCGGTGTGGAGAGGTCATCTATTTCGTGGGTGCTTAGGTATAGTGATCAAAAACTCAAATTCAATAATTATCAGGATTCTGTTGTGCTATGATACTACTTGTTGTGCACGGAAGCTCTAAACTTGATGGGTTTAATTTTTGGCAAATAAAATATGAGAAATAAAACATGAAATACACACCACAAAAACACAAAGATTTACCTGATTCACCCAAGATAAGAACTACATCCACCACAATAACACAAAGATTTAAGTGGTTCACCCAAGAGGAGGGCTACATACTATACCAATACCAATGAAAGTAAGTTACATCGAAGATTTTAGAACAAACCTCGACAAAATCTCAAGTCGAGCAGACCCTTTTAAACCACTCTCCCTTCTTACTTTTGGCAATCATTACCGACAACACCTGATAGAGATGTAAGAGCAACGAGAAATTGACTTCTTTAACTAAAAAGGGAACAACCTTCTCTTTACTTCTGGCAATCATTACCGACAACACTAGATAGAGACAAACAAGCCTTTCAATTTTCGAGAATCTAAAACAAGCACCATCACAATATGTTTTTGTACAAATGAAGATTTCTTTTGTCTGAGAGGAAATTAAATTAAATTGCATCTTATGTACAAGGTCTAACTCCTTCTCTCCCCAAAGGAACCACTATTCCCGTGACCCAAATAAGGCACACAAAAATTCTCTACACTTTCATCATAAATAAATAACTATATATATATATATATATATATATATATATATAAGATTAGGAATTCATACGAAATAAGAAACTTCTTATAGATATTACATATATGTCAAAAGACCAAAAGATATATCAAATATCTCTCAAAAGATGAACAGATATATCGAAGATTACTAATCTTTTTGGATTTAGGAAACTTATCAATATCAATGGCAATACTTCAATCCTCGGAATATCTCAATCTCATAAAATATGAGAATATCTCAATCCCAACAATATCTCAATCACACAAAATATATAATTTCTTTATGTAAGTGATTTTGGATAGTACCAACTCCAACATATTCATATGAGATGGGAGTTAAACAAAAGTTAAAAGTCTTTACTCTTCTTAGACCAAAATATAAAAAGTCAATATTTTTAGAAATAAGATTATTTGAGGCAATCAGAACTTGTGGAGTCAAGCTAAAACATCATCCATATAGAATACTCTTTTTCTTTTTTAAATTGGATAATCTATATTCATTACCAGCTCTTAAAAAATTCATTTTTAGAGTTTTTTTTCTCAATTATTTTCAACAGGCCTCTTCACCGGGGGCAAAGAGTGTGTGTCTATCCTTCAAAAATTGGAGCCAAGACCAATGTTGAGCGATCCATCATTTGATCAAACCAGTGGTTAAATATCAGAGACTCCGCTTGGGACTTGCATGAGTAGCGCAGATTGGAGCTTTGTTGAGCCTTGAGGCAAAACCTTGTGACTCGCCTCGAGTCTTCGATTTTCTTAAAACCAGTACCAATTTTTTTATTTAAAAATCGTAGTACAACTCCAAAATGGGTTCATACAGGTTGGGCTGATGACTTGAGCTGTGAACCTTAATAAGTCTGAGTCCACATTCTCAAACACTAGTGTGTGCGTGCGTATGTGTGTGCAGGCGCGAAATTTGAAACAAAACAAATAGCACAAAGATCCCCAAAACTGGGGAGGGCTTAGGCAGACCAAATGCCTTCCCTATAAAGAAATTGTGATTTCTTGTGTTGGGGAGAGAAATAAATTGGAGACATGGGTTGCTTTAGGATTGTTGAGGTATTTAGGATGCTTTGGTAATATAAAAAATGAAAGAAAGACCTATGAGATCTTTTATCAGAGAATACAATTTTTTTTTTTTTTCATCCATTTCTTTTGGCAAAAGATCACTTACAGGTGATCTTTATTATAATAAGATAAATTTCAAAATAAAATCACCATAACAATAAAACCAAGATCTTAACAACTTGATGTCATTGAAACAACTATGCATTATGCTTAATAATAAAAGATAATATTGCAAGAAACAAAAAAAAAGAGTGTCGAAGATTACTTCAACCGGGCTTATTATACCCCACACCGAATCACCACCATCCGATGGTGCGGGATCAATGGTCTAGTTTCAATCTTGAATCGAGAAAACAAATTTCGGCCAAGCCACACCAATGGAACATGAACCCCTTTGATCACAAACTCAAACCCTATGTGAATTCTCTAAGAAACCTAGTTTGAGAGAGATTGATTCTCTTTTTGCTAAACCCTAAAACCCTTAGCCGTAAATCCATATTTGAGAGATAGGAGAGAAGAACTCCATAACCTAAACCCTTAGGTTCTTTCACAATGTGAGAGAGAGATATCAAACATGAGAGAGTAGTGTGTGCCCCTTTTTGGGATATGAAAGAGAAAGATGAGAATTAAGTACAAGAGATAAGGTGTAGAGATTTTTAGGTAGAGACAATCTCTTTTTTATATGCATTAAGGTTTCTTAGGGTTTTCATTAGTTTGCATCTTCTTATGAGATTGAACATAGACCGCCGATCAAGGGTGACTTATGGGATGAGAGATCTGAATCATCCATTTCATAAATGGGCCACAACATTATGGAATGTGCATGAACCATTTTCCCATCAATATATTTAGATAAAATAAATATCATGCATTCTATAAAATTACACGATCCATGTCACATATTCCATAAGGATATGTCAATTAGTATCAAATAGATAAATACTACCAAATATAAATAAGATAAAATCCATATCAATTCAAATTGACCATATCTCTTTAAAACAAACTTGCTACAAAATAGATAAAACCATGGTCAATATATCCTTTCCAAGATTTGACCACATGCCACAAATCAAACTAACCTTATCTTAAAAGCAAATAAGAGAATCCAAAGACGGTGGGGCGTGCCACCCTTTTGTGGTACATCTGGGCCCCCACCCACATGCCACATGGTGGGCCCATGTGCACTATAGGCTCCCATGGAATATTATAAAAAAATATTATTTTTAAAATTGAATAAAACAATTGAAAATATATATTTGACTTTTTATAACTTTGTAAGAACAATAACTGTATTTTTATATATCTAAAAATCACAAATAAAATATTGAGAGATTCATAAAAATTCAAATAATAAAACTAAAATCATTTCAATAATAAAATGAACACAATTAAATTAATATGATGGGAAAATGATCCATATGGTTTTAGGAATCCAATCTGTAATAACGTGGTACTCCACCTTCAACTGTGGACTACAAACCACACTAGCTTTATCAAACCTACCCAGTATTTCCCATGACCCACAGTCCAAGCAGGGGCTCATTAGCAGGTCACCAAAGTCAAGTCGATGAATCAATGGGTCGCAATCCCAGTTTGTGGATTACATGTCCTCCCATAAAGACAAGTCAATGTCACCACGACCTGATGCGACTACAGCTCTATGGCGCATAGAGGTATCTATCACACATGCATACGCTTCACCCAAAGGTAGATTTCTGGCTTTTTCGAACGATCTATCAATATGCATGCCGTGTGATGAAACATTGATGAGGTTTTGGCCCTCGTTTCAATAGGCCACCATCACACACAAGGGTCATATAGTCCCTCGGCTCACTCATCTGGGTATGTTCTCCGACCTCATCAAGGGCTAACCCATAAACCCTCATCGGTTTGTTCTTCATGCCCAAGTGACATGGAGTTTTCCCAACTGACTGGCCTAGATAGTTAAGCACAGATCGGTATCAGCAAACTATCGTTTGCTTAGTATGGTCCACGAGAGACCACACTTCCACTGAGTTCATGTTCCAATATATCATTTTATTTTACAAGCACTCATAAGGCCTTTAAAGGCCACATAAACCCAACAAAAAAACCATAATTTCATAAATTTCAAAATTACATACCATGTGGCTTGATGCACTTGTACATTATAACTCATCATAAACTTATCCAAAATCCTAAAGTCTATGCAACTCAAAGACCATCTTGAACTCCTTAAAATCCATTTTTCTCTTTAGAAATGGATTTATTACTCTCAAAAGGTGCAAATTTGACTTATTTAAGGTCCATTTAAATGGATGGTTGATTTAGGACAATGCATTTTTAGGCCTACTAATGTACGATGTTGATCTTGACGATCGAAACGATTGATTTATGTGGACCATCTATCTATCCTCAGCATGTCTAGGATTGCAAGATTGAGTCACTTGGTCTGCTCCACTATTCATGAGTGAGCACTTTTCTTTAGCCCTCTTATCAAGAAAAAATCACCAAAACTCCAACAGCTCTGCGGATAAAAAATAAAGAAAATATGCTCCCCCCTCATTTTCAATGAAACCTTCCTTAATGAGAGTATTTTGATCTTCTTTCCGCGCAAACTCTAAAATCTCTACAACAAAATATTTTGAAATGTGAGAGGATTCAAGTACAAGCGAGACTATAAAGTGATTTTGACAAAGGCATAGTCAATTTGGTGATTATCATTAATGGTTATTTCTATCAAAATGAGTGGCAAATTGGACAAAGATAAAAATGTGCCCCAACAAATGGTTAAGACTTATGTTACTGAATAGATTTAAGAAAATGATATATTTAGGCTCCTCTGATTTTTAGGTGGATCTCAAATTTTCAGATTAAAAAAAAAAAATAACTCTTTTACTGAAGGGAGCTAGTATACAGTCTACTTGTGTGGGAGCACGCAGAGCATAGGATTAAAAAGGGTAAGTACTAGGCATTTGTCAAATTTTAATTTTCCTATGGGAACATAAACCTTGATTGTTACGGTGTACATGAATAAAATGTAGATAAACTTATTAAATGATGCTCTCTCCACCATCAATTGTGGATATCATCTCGACTGTCAACATTAAAAAATGGAAGGTGGCGATGAGCTGTTCTTCCTTTCAAGTTTACCATTTGGGGGAAAGGATGGCTCATTGCAACCATCCATTACTGAGTATAGATGGTGGAGATGCTTCATGTAGTAATACCACATTAATAGTATTGCCAAGACCATTCCTTTGATTCAGGGATTTGCTATGAAGACTTCACAAAGAAATTTCCAAAGTAAATCTTCGAGAAGGAAAATCCACACAAAAAACAAAGGGTTGATGCATTCGTCTTAGGCCCAGTTTGCTATGAAAATTTCACAAAGAAATTTCCAAAGTATTTGGAAGTGCATCTTATTTTAATAGTAAATTTATAAATGCTTAAAAGTTATGAAAATGGACACAATTAATTTGTTGCAAGATGCATTACTTTTAGGATTTGAAGTCTTTGTTTTCTTTCCCTATTCATATATCTCGATATCTAGATGATCAATTATAGCGTTTTTTAAACAAGAAATTTACATGAAGCATCAAGCTGATACTTATAAAGGCGATAATCTACACAAGGGTTTTTTGCACCAAAGCTACGTCTTTGGTAGAATTTGGAAGTGTATCTTATTTTAATAGTAAATTTATAAATACTTAATAGTTATGAAAATGGACAATCTCAGTAATTTGTTACAAGATGCATTATTTTTAGGACTTGAAGTCTTTTGTTTTTCTTTCCTTATTCATATATCTCGATATCTAGATGATCAAGTATAGGGTTTTTTGATGTCCGAACAACCTTTTTTCAGGTAGATTTTGTAGGTGCCACTTCCTTCGATAGTATAAAGTTGATACCTTACATAAACTTTTTTCTATAAATAAATGGCCCCCCAATAGGGTGTTCTATATTAATTACAAAAAATATAAAACCAAAATAAAGCACATAAACTATGCTCCCTTTAAAGCAGTATTATCCATCACCTCCCTCGCTTAAAAGACCTTCTTGGGAGATTTTTTAGCCTGAAATTCTGAGAACAACCTAAAATCACTACATGATTATTTTCAAATGAAAAAATTTGAATTTTCAGTTTTTTACACTCAAACCTTGCCTTTTAAAAATTGGACAGTCTTTGTTCAATCTCAAGACATTAGTTTTTAGGTCTCAAGACATTAGTTTTTAAGAAAGTATATGATGAGACCATTTACCTTTAGTACAAAGTGACCACAATTAATCTTGACCATTGGATATGAAATTGGGTAGCTGCATTTATTTCATTGATCAAGCTCAAAGTTTAAAAAAAAATTTCTCCAACTTTGTGACACATCCAAACTATCAAATTTTAGATCACATGAATATCAATAATTGTGACCTGCATGTACCAAACGTAAATCGTCTCATTGTATACAATCCCTTATTTTTTTCAATTAAAAAATATAAACCTCCATGTACCAAAAGTAAATCATCTCATTGTATACAATCCCTTATTTTTTTCAATTAAAAAATATAGAGATCTCCATGGAGAATTTTTTTTTACTTGGTTCAAGATGTTACATCTCCAAAAACTTAGGGTCTTAAAATTACTCACGTATTGAGTTTTACCTGAGGTAGAGGGATGTGCTCTCCCGTGAGGATATAAAAACTCTACGCAAGATTATATACCCCATATTAAGATTCACCCCCTTTGTAGGCGGTATTTGGGAACTCCAAAATTTGAAAATATAACCTCTACTTATGATCAACCTCAAACGAAGAAGAAAAACAATCACAAAACAAACGTTTTGAAGTCAAAATCAAATTTCCATGTTTTAAAAATACGCATCCAGTGGCTCTAAAGTGTGGATTCCAAAATTTTAAATCGAGGAAATCCTTACTATACAAGTCCTTTGCGCAAGGGAGGAGATATACAATATGCTCCTGCAGAAGCACGCCATAGAGGCCATAAAAAAATACCCATAAATGGGTCCAGTTTCCACAAACCCTTTACGCTCTCTCTCTCTCTGCACCAGTGCTTTATGCCTTTAGCATTGTAAGTCCACAACCTTGAGATGGCTTACACTCTAATCTACCAAAAATTCCAGCTCTGATCATACACCAGACAAAGAGGAAAGCTGGTGCCAATCCTGTTATCAAATCCTAACACATCCAAGGCCAAGGTTCAGGCTCGGGCTTGGATTTATGGTATCATGAGATTGTAGTACAGCGCCCTCAGTTGGAAAAGAAGAAAATAACACATTTAAAAGCCCCATTTCAATATCAGTGAATTTTCATGCGAATGCTCGGAGCTTGTGTCATTCTACCATTCATTCGGGCTGTATACTAGGCTAAATAGTTAATACTTTTCAACTCTCACTGTCATTTCCTGAGCCCTCCATTTACACATCCATGTTCAAGACAATTCCTAGAGAGAGAGACCAGTTCCTATAGTAGCAATAACATGACTGTTATATATACCTGCATCTCAAGAACTGCATCATTTCAACCTTCAACCTCAGGATTTGCTCTTATACACTCCTTCCCCTCTCAAAAGCAAATAATTGATAATTCCAGTGAGACTAACAACCAGGAGAACCAAGATGGAATATATGGCGTGGGAAAGCAACCACACATGACCCTAGTATCGCATATGGTACACCACCGGAGCAACCAACTTTTGTTATCCACACCTGTGTCAATCTCCATCATCTGGAACTACATGTAACGAGTACCATCCATCAATGGAAGCGAACAGTGGATGCAAGGGTGATGTACCATAGACCTTATGCCCCCTTAAGCTATCCTTTTCAAAATGAAATGCTGGTCTAATTATTAAGGAAGCTTCTAACTTTTAAAGAGCTTCACCATTCAGAACTCAAGAAGCCAAGAAAGAAATAGCAAATCCTCTTGAGTATAAGAGAGGAGAAATAAATCCATACCATCGTTTGCAATAGAAAAGATCCAATCGATTAAAAGCATATTGATCATGTTAGGACCAAGTTTTTTCCTTCTTTCAAACAGTATGGAAGCCAAAGACAGCAGAAGCAGGATAAAACCTGTTGAAAGTTGTCATTAGCGCATAGACACAGTATCATACAAAAGATCTTTCAATATGGGATCCTGATGGGTAGAAAATAGGAAATGACAAAGAAATTGAGAATTGAACACGCCCAACCCTGCTTTCCTGCATGAAAATAGAAATGCTTCTTATTAGTGAACTTGTCACAATCAACTCATTGTAAAACATTAGATAATTTTTAGTATAACCACAAATTGCAACATAAAAGCATGAATCAGAACAGTTGAGAACAGTGACAGTAAAAATCCATTCACGTAAGAGGGTAGAAATATATTTACTTGAACAGCAAAATAAAATAAAGAAAGAATAAAATGCACCAAAAATCCATCAACCAATCCAAAGAGTAAACGTCAAGTTGCGCCTGAAGTGCAAACCGCGAAAAATACATGAGGAGACTAGCCCAATGTTAGCGAGACCTCAAACTCCTGCTCAAACAGCGACAAATTTTACCCAATGGCTTACCAAGCTAATAGCAGCTTTGAATGTTCTTGGAGCTAATAATGCGTGAGTTAAGAACTCCAGAGCATCAGGAAGAGCAAAATTCCCCTACCATTGGCAATTATAATGAGTTGTGTCTTGGCAAAACTCCTCATATCTTTGCCTTCCCCAGAGAGGGAGGATACCAAAGATTGAGTAAACATCCTGAGACATTTCAAAAGCTAATCGCCTTCACCGCTGTAGTATCATTCCATGTAGGGGACAAAGCGTCCATGGGGCTGAACACAAGCTTACTTTTCTTTTCACTAACTACTTGTACAACATCCTTCACTCCAACATGTATTTGCATCATGAACAACCTGAATCACACTATAAAATGTAGGAAGGCATTTCTACACTACAATATCGTGAAGCACAATTCCAAAGGGAAAATTAAGAAAGCTCAAATAATATCCACTTTGCATAATTCTGTCATCTAAGCTTAAACTGCAACTCTTCTGATCTTTCTTATAGTCGTCCAAGATTTAGTCCTCTTCAACCATTTCACCATCCAGAGACGCTTGTAAGAGCTTTCCAGTTTAACTTGAGGCTCAATCACTGTATAAAGGATTGTTTGACAGATCTCAATGAAGAAAGGTCAAGACACATTTTGAAATGACATAAAAAAGCCTCTAACTTAGTTTCCCACATGCCCCCCAAGTTCTCATACTGTAAAAAGAAATATTCTCATAAATAATTAAATAACACGGTGGGAATTGTTCTCTTCAGGAAATTAGCTAAATATAAAACATTGCAATCTATCTGAAAACTAGTTGACTTAATCTGAAATGTATGACCTCCCTTATTGCCAGGTTCTATTTTCGTTATGCAAATAGTGACTACAAGTGGTGATCTTCTCTCCTACATGTTTCTTTTGTTCTTATCTTTGAAAAAGGAAAATTCTGGGAATCTCAGCAATTAGAAGCACTTCACTTTGCATCTTAACCACCCAGCAATTACAGATGACTCATACCAACACAGGCATCCAAGACAATAAAAAGGAAAATATCCCTTTAACCCTTATTTTTAACTTCTATAACTCATGAGACCCAAGAATTGAGAATATTACTTGTAAGCAAAAAGCCTCCATATTTTCCATCTTATAACCCCCTAGACCCCTTTGACCCTAAATTTTTGACCCAAAGAAACACTAAAATGACACCCTATCCTCTCTCTCACATCACTATCTCTCTCTCTAAACCCCATCTCTCTCTCTCTAAAACCCAAAGTTACAGAGAAAATTCCCCTCTCTAAAATTTATCTTCTCTCTCTAACAATTATCTAAAAATTATCCCACGCTGCTTGCCATTAGAGAATCAGATTCTTAATCCAGAAAGCAAGTTGCCAATTGCCACTGAGAGCCAACATTCTAGAGGGAGAAAGAAACAATAGGGCCTCAAAGCCCCTAAAGTAAAAGTTGGACTTCAAAACTTTTTTTCCATTTCAATGGCATCTGAGCCCTCTCCAAAAACCCTAATTTCTCCCTTGAAACTCTCTGAAATAGACAAAGATGGCTCCTTTTATGGAGATTCTGTGAACGCCCCAGAAGAACCCCCTAAAAGCGTTAGCAAGAAAACAGCAAAGAAAGAAGCCGTGAAAGCTGAGAGGTTGAAGAAAAAGCAAGAAATGGCAGCCTCTGCAGCTCTAGTTGATGAAGCAGACCCTCTGGCTTTGCATTACAGAGATATTCCTTTGAAGGAGCTTCAATCTTAGGAGATCAGTGGTCAAGCATGGATCGAATTGAAATCGTTATCAGATGAATTGAAGAATAAAGAGATGTTGATCTGAGGCCAGGCTCAAACCATTCGAGCTGTGAGCAAAAACATGGCTTTCATTGTAGTGAGAGAGAGGGGCTTCACTGTGCAATGTGTTTTCACTGTTGCTCTAGGGTTTGTCATTAAACAGATGGTTAAATTTGGTTCACTGTTGCTCTAGGGTTTGTCATTAAATAGATGGTTGTACAGAGAGAGGGGGTTCACTGTTGCTCTATGGTTTTCGCTGTACAAATCAATCCAGATGTCGGAAAACACCAAAGAATGATTCAACCACCATGAGCGGCCCCCTGGTCTCATATTCCGGTGCAGCAGCTGATTTTCTGGCGACTCATGGCCTGAAAACTTGCCGGAAATTGGATACCATCTTCACTTTTCTCCGCCTTCTCTGCATTGACTCATCAATAACAGCAATAACATTCATGGTCTCTGCTCATCAATTGCAATCTATGGATTCAACCTCCAAGTTGACTCCAAATGGTCATGTGAGAGGAGTTTAGAGAGAGAGGTGGTGATGTGAGAGAGAGGGATAGAGTGTCATTTTAGTATTTTTTTGGGTCAGTCAAAGGGGTCCAAGGGGTTGTAAGATAGAAAAGATGGCCAGCTTTTGCTTACAAGTAATATTTTCAATTCTTGGGTCTGATGAGATAGACAAGTTAAAAATTGGGGATATGGGGATATTTTCCCAAAATAAATTAACACACTCATCCTCAGTTATCCACAGGCCAGTTTGGCAAATTCTGTAACCTATTTACGCATTAGACCCAAAAAGCCAAAAAAAAAAAAGAGAATGAATATTACACAGTACCACAAAAGACAAGTTTAATTTTCTTTTTCTGTTATTTATACAGTCAAGGTGAGTTAACAATATTTTATAAAACATAATTTTTGGATAACATTTCCCAGTTTTTTTTTATTTAATTGTTGACAACATTTTGCACTTACCATTCCACAAACAGTATCTTGGAATATTGGTGGGATCTTATCAGCATGATAGATCTGATCAATGTAAATTAAATTAAACAAACTCAAAGAAAGGTCCGATATACTACTATAGAACTATTTTGTGATCTAACACAATAAAACACAGAATGGATAGTCTCACCAGCAAGGATTGGATTCTCAATAAAACAAATAAATTACATGAAAAAACCTCACATAAAAAAGAATGAATTATAATCGACACATTAAATACTCACAACCACACAAGGGCTACTTTATTGTCCTAATTCAAACAAAGTTGGAGGAATATGTCCTGAAAGGACAAAACTATCAACAACTTAAACGGGGATCAAAAGCACTTTGGCTGCCACCAAGTTAGAGATGGATGGTGGATCCAATTTGATATTCTCCATATGGTCATTGGTCAATATTTCAGCCCTCAATCCTGAGTGGGTGATGCCATAGTGTTATCACCATCCATGGGGATAAGATTAAAATAACCAAAATTCCCCTAAGCTCCAATAAGATGTAATGGGGTCAAGTCTGTTCTAAATCCAAAAATAATTGAGCAGAATAAGATAGTTCGCAAAAGGGAATAAAAATGCATGTCAGTAAATCCCAAAATCATACACACATGTATGTATCATGCATTTCATCGGTGTTTGTGTTTATAATTCAAATATCAATGTTAAAACATGTTTGACGTGTCAGGCCGGAGAGGTTCAACCAAAATCGATCCCCAATTGATCCAGTCCAATACTAAAACCAGAAAAAGAAAAGACAGAAAAGCTCGAAACTTAAATGTTACAATCAATCTTGAAAATAGTTTTGATGGACCCAGGGTCTTCATATATAATCTCAAAGAAAACCACCACTTCTGAAAAGTGAGGGCCAAAAGGCTCCAAAATAAGTCTCTCCACTCCAAAACCATTCTCCTTCATTAAAAAATAAAATGATAACAATAATAATAATGATAATGATGATGATTTGGGACTCCAAATATGCCCAATACCAAATCTGGATTGTGATGGACAGTGGATTTGGAGCTCTAAATAAATTCTTCCTTAGAGAAGACAGTTTTGGGGGCATTTAGGAGCCTTTCTTTAGGCTCCTCAACCAGATCGAAAGAGGTAGATTTGGGTGAGGGTCCATATGAAAAGTATGGAGCCTGGGTCCATCAGCTATTTTTATCTATTTTCTATGTTGCATGTTATCTTTTATTTGGCTTTAACGCCAAGTGAACATTATAAAAAGATTATAGATGCATGACACAACATATGGTTCATGATATCATAATCCATGTGTAGAAAATTATAAATTTTAGCACCATCAACTATGTGCAGTTTAACATTGGATTTTCTCTTTTGTAATGATTTCACAACCAACAGATTATTTATACATAATGGACACTTTTTCCTTCAATAATCGACAATCTTTTATGGCATTGATTTGCCACTTACCTGATTACACAGCCCTCATGGCATTGTGATAACACAAGAAAAGAATAGATGTGTCACAAACCCAATGAACTATAATTGCAAAATGGTTATACTTGGGAATAATGGAGTTGGTGAGGTTACAATGGCCAGCAAAGCTTCATACGGTTAGTCTTTTTACTACCAAAAAAAGGAAAGAATATTAACTAAAATTCAAAGGGTGTATGTAGTACCAATCACTTTCCTAATATCCTTGTAAATATCATTCTAAATTGCAAACCTAAACACAACGTTTTTAAAAAAACTGCCGGGTTGGATCGGAATTGCCCGATCCAACCTGGGAATCGTTCTACACCTAACGGTTCCCTGAATATATCAAGAACCGGCTAGGTCTAGAAAGGAATCAGTGATTCGCTACCGGGAACCGGAGATTCCCTTAATCAATGCTCAAACCCTATGAAAAATCGGCATTTTCACCCAAATAATTGAACTTTTCTCAATATAAAGCCCTCCAAATGATCGATAAATGCATCAATTGATGCAAAATAATAATATCCAAGCCTTGGGTGAATGATTTTTGGATCTTTTGGGGTTTTGTCAACAAAAAATAGCAGCTCCATAAACCATATAAAACCCAATCCGCCACTCTTTCAAGTTCTCCTTTGATTCTCAAAGAAATAACCCAAATTGTCTCATTTGATTTTTATTGAGTCCTGCATCAAAGCCCTATCAAAGTTTTTCAGATCCAATCAAAATTTTTGGAATTTTCTTCAACGTAGCTAAGATCCTCGACCCAATATTTTTTTTAGCTGTAATCAAGAAATTTTTTAGGGATCTGCATGCAACAGGGTTGAGGATCAATCTAAACTAGGCACTTGAATTTTTTTAACAATATTTATATTTATTTCTTTTTTTGCACTGTATAAGCTTTTCTTGAAAAAATTCGAGAACATCCGAAATTTTTTGTAATATATTATTTCAATTTTTATTTTTTTGTTTTTCTTAGTTGTAGGTTGTGCTAATAAGGGATTATGTAACATAATATAATCTAATTTCCAGTTTATCACGTTTGACTTCCATCATATAACCTAATTTTGAGTCAAAACTTTTAGATAATCTTAATATATGCAGAAAAATTATATTTCAGATCATTTGCCTAAAATTAGAGATATTTGCATATATTAGATTATTTAAATTTAGCTAGAAAATTAGATACATTCGATATATGTTAAAGTTTAAACATATACATTGAAGAGATAGAAAATATCTATGTTCAATTAGATATAATGTTTATCTAGTTAAAGTTTTAACTTGAAAATATGAAAATATATTAGATAGTATATTAGTACTAGATAATATTGTGGATACTATCACTAGATGATATATAATATATTAAAATTTAAATATATTATTAATAGGGAAATTTATATATGGACACACTTTTCCATCCTTTATCACGCACGGTATGGGGTGATTTTTGGCAAAGACAGCCCCCCACGTGTGGCTCTGTTCTTTTTCCACAATTGCCTCCCAGTCCAGTATTTCCAACACAGAACAGGTGGGGGGAATCACACAACTTTTCCATTTCTTTTTTTTTAAAAAAATTCACCATCTGTCCATTATAACTAACACCAGAAAGACATTTCGTTTGGCCTGTTAGGTGTTTTTAAAGCCGGACAACCACTTCTTTTGGCCTGTTTGGTATTTTTTAAGCCAAGCATACACTTCTTTTGGGTTGTTCAGTATTTTTGAAGTCAGACAGCCCACTTTCTTGTGTGTTTGGCATTTTCAATACCAGATAGGGGTGTGTCTTTTATAAACTGTATATTAAACTTCTTTTTGTCTCCTTCACCACCCAAACACGCCGCCCTCACACTCACTAACCCCACCAACTTACTCTCGATCACTGCCATCGCCCACTTTGCCCCACAATATCTCCACCCAAATGGCACCACAAAAAAACGACCTAAGACACATTAAAAAGCTCGAAAAGCCCAAAGTCTCCCTTAACTCCCAAAAAACACTCACAAAAGAGCCTCTTCATAAAATTAAAGAGTTTGACAAATTTCCCGTATTGCCAGTGTGTCGTCAGAGTGGCTGAAGCATGTCTGTAAGTTACGAACACATAGAGCTTCATGCCATGCTCGAAGGCAGCCTTGATGAGGATATATATAACCGCAAGTCCGCAACAAACGAATTAAAAGCCAATTGAGAAAGAACATATCCTCCCACTCCTGTCTCTCTCCAAAATCTCTCTCTCTCTCTTCCAATGCTCAGCTTCAAGTTGGAAAGATGGTGTCATGGTGAGATCCCTTTCTCTCATGTCATCCCCGTTTTATAGCAGCAATAATAAACCATTGACAAGTGATGTCAATGAGATGAGATAGATTTGCCCCTCTCTCTATCTTATTTTATTTAGACTTGATTCTTGATTCCTACCTTTCTCTCTCCTCATTGTTTTGTGAGTCTTTGATCTCTCTCTCTCTCTCTCTCTCTCTCTCAATAGTACCAATCTGCAAACCACATGGCCAGCCAGGTGTGACCTAGGTTCAACATCGCGCCCACCATTCATGAATTTGTTTTGACTGCTTAAATGCGACAAATTCAAATGGGTCGGTGGTTCAGCAAAAACACAACCCTCTCTTTTATTCAAAACGTTGAACACCCAAGGAAGTGGGATGTCAAGCATTAAAAATACAAAATAGGCTAAAAGAAGGTGTTGTTTGGTGTTGGTATAACAAACTGCTTGTGTTGGAAATACCGGATGGGAGGCAATTATGAAGGGATGCTCTCGGCGTAATTTTTGCCAAATATTGTCCCATGCTGAGGTCAACGAAAGGTGTAGACTTTATTTTAAAAATATTTAAATGATAAAAACAATGGGAACATAGCGCTAACCTTTGGCATAAATGAGGGTAAAGTTCACAAAGACATGCGCAGGATTCGGATATCTGAAGTGAAAGACGCTTTGTGGAGGATGAAGATAGGAAAGGTTTTAGGGCTAGATAGCATCCTGATAGAGGTTTAGAAGTGCATGGGGGAGATTTGCATATGTTGGCTAACCAAGTTGTTCAACAAAGTGTTGAGAACAAAGCAAATGCCAGACGAATAGAGAAAAAGTATTGTGATAACTATTTACAAGAACAAAGGAGACATACAAAATTGAGTGAACTGTCAAGGGATCAAACTTATGAGCCACACTATGAAGCTATAGGAGGGATTGATTGAGCAGCGACTAAGGCCTGAAAAGAGTGTATTCGAAAATTAATTCGGCTTTATGCCAAGGAGGTCAACAATTGAGGACATTTTCCTACTTAGGCAATTGATTGAGAAGTCTAGGGAAAAGGAAAAAGACTTTCATATAGTCTTTATTGATTTAGAGAAAGCTTATAATATGGTGCCTAGATATTTAATTTGGTGGGTGTTGGAAAAGAAAGGAGTCTCCAAATGCTATATTGACATAGTGAGAGATATGTACGAGGGAGCTCTAACTAGTGTGCAAATAGTAGAGAGACAAGTGAGTTTTCCATGACAATAAACTTACATCAAGGGTCAGCGTTGAGCCCAAATCTCTTTGTTTTAATTATGGATGAGTTAACTAGGCACCTAAAAGATGAGGTGCTATAGTGCATATTGTTTGTGGATGACATAGTTTGGACCAATGAGACTAGAAGCGAAGTCCACTCAAAGTTGGAGGGATGCTCTAGAATCTAAAGATTTTAAAATTGGGAAAAGTTTATATAGAGCCGAGGCTCTTATTAATCAAATTTGAGCCTACCTCAAAACTTTCATTAGAAGATGTTTTGATGCCAAAATATCCTCAAATTGATCATCTCGACATCAAGATGCATGGAAATAAGAAAAAAATGGATTTCAAGTTTGGGAAATAGTATATTTTGTAACGCATTTTTGGACAGTCAATTTTCAAGATTATCAAGTTTTTATAGATATGTCGATCTACATTATTTTTTAAGCTTTAAACTTTATAAATAAAGATGAAAATATATTTTAAGGTTATCACAAAGATTTCCAGTATTGAAACTGCATTTCTCGACACTATTTGAAGGTAGGCTCTAATTTGATTGTTTAGAGCCTAGGCTCTATACAAACCACACCCTTTAAAATTAGTTGGCCTAAGACAGAATATATGGAATGCAATTTCAGCAATAATAAGAGTAGAAACGATGAAATAGTTAAGATCAATAGCCAAAAAATACTTAAATGAGAGTATTTTCGATACTTTGGATCGGTAATCCAAGAAAATGAAAAGATTGATGAAGATGCCACACATAAAATTAGAGCTAGGTGGGCGAAGTGGAGATGTACATCTAGAGTTTTATGTGCTTGTTGCATACCAATGAAGTTGAAAGGGAAGTTCTATAGGACAACTGCGAGACCGACTTTGCTTTATATGATGGAAAGTTGAGGGGTCAAGAAACAAAATACTCATAGAATGTATAGCTAAGATGAGGATGTTGAGGTGGATGTATGGCAAAACAAGAAATGGTAGAATTTGAAATAAACACATTAGAGGGATTAGGTGTGGCTACAACAGGTAATAAGATGAGGGAAAGTAGACCTAGGTGGGGGGGCTTTGTGCAATGTAGACCAATACAACACCAGTTAGGAGGTGCGATTTCGTTCAAGTAGAAGGCTCTAAAAGGGCAAAGGGAAGAGGCAAAAGGACATGGATAGAAGTAGTGAGAAAAAATATGGCGACTTATGGTCTTACTAAGGGTATGGCCCTTGATAGAGCAGAATGGTGGGTTAGGATAAAGCTCTAATGGTGATGATGATTGCCCCATACCGTAATAAAAGGCAAGAAAGAGTCTCCGTACATAAATTTTCCTAGATCATATCCTAATTACAGTACATTAGATAATATATATATAGAGATAGTACCATCAAAACTTTAAACATTAGATTATATATTAATAGTTTAATACTTTCATTAGGTCTTTATATGTTAGAGATATATTAGATAATATATTTGATGTTAGTTAATATGAATTTTCAACCATTTTCATTGAATTTTCTTCTTAATGATCATTGAAGAGCCTTCTACTAGATCCAAGCTTTGATTTGTTTGACATTCTAGTAGTAGGTTGAATCTTTATTGTTGTATTCTCCATTTTGAACCATGTATTCATATCCATGATGATCAGATGTTCCTTTTTTCTATGATGTGATACAGAAATTCAAACAGGAAGCAGCATCTCAATATTCATGTATTTTTGCAAATTAATGAATATTCATCACACTACCTCATTTTTCTTGAAAACCCCAACAACGATATTTATAACAATTTTTAGTCGTTTTTAAAATTTTCTAAAGGTTGTGCAACCATTCAGGCCGATCCACCGATCCAGACCGACTTTCTGGATGGCCAATCCACCTAGCTAATACGGGTTTTCAAACATTGCCTAAACATATTCATCCTTATCATGGAGACACATCACCCGTCTACATCCTAGAGCTCTTGTACATAAGAAATATCCCAAAACATGTTGTCCTTACGGACATAAAAAGTGGTGCTTTCTTGAGTAGCCCTTTGGCTATTTCAGACCTATCCTTCCATGGATCATGACGTCTCCAATACCGTCAAATCTGACAGCCAACATAAAGTAAGCTAAGCAAGATGAAGAGGAGCCAGTTCCTCATCCCAAAACACCTAGCTAAATCCCTGAATTCTTGTACTATCCTATTAACTCCATTGCATTTAAGTTCAAGATAGCTCGCAAGGGAACAAAAACATAACATCCAATTCTAGAGTTCGGATTGTACTTCTCAATGCATTCTTTGACATTACGACTCCTTCACATGCCACGTCTCATCTTTCTCTTCCTTCTTTCAAATATCATAACACATTTTTATCTTTTGAAAGTTCAAGTGTCATTTAACCATTTTGATGAATTTTGTGGTCAAGACCACTATCATTCATAAATCATAAATGCCATACAATGTGCAAACTTAAAGAGAAACCCCATCACTCTACAAGTTAGCATTTTAGAATTGCAAAAAACAACTCAAAAGATGAGTCCAATAACTCATAAGTAAATTCAAACATTCACCATGTGAGCCACATTAAGTAGCATCCAAAATAATCCCAAAGAAATTAGAATAAGCATTGCAAGCTGAATCTATACATTGATTGAAGGCATTGTACTTGTATCTAATGCAATTATGATTGATTCAATTATCTCATAATGTTAAAACCTATCACAAACCAAAGTTTGATAGAAAAAGCTCCAGAGTAGCAGAAGTTACACAGCTTTCTTAATCCAATCTTATCAGCTTATAGCAGTAGTTTCATTGACATGTGCCACATATATCAGCAAAAGGGAAGACATATACAATTTTTCCATCAAAAGCTTGAGACTTCAACACATTTAGTGTTCAATGAAAGTTTGCTTTACAATTAATAATCACTCAAACCCCATAGAGGAAAAGACATAGAGAACCAAACAAACTGTAATTACTTCAATATATCAGGTGAAAAAAATTGGATCTTCCTAAAATGTCCATTCCAGTACTTAGAAAGAAAGGGTCTTAACACGGAACTAAGATTTGTGCCGTTCAGTAACACTTTTCATAACTGAAAGGGAACGCTGATTATGGATGAGAGAGACCTAAACATTGGAAAATTTATTTCACCAACATTGGGTTAATTTGTCACAAGAAAAAGAGAAAAGGCATGTGCAATCAATCCTAATCTACTTCCCTTATATCTCCACCAACAAAAAATTCCAGGCCTATTCATACAATTTATGCAACAACTACCCAAAAAAGAAACAGTTTGCACAACCAAGTAATCCATATCCCTCAGTGAACTATTCCAATTCTAACTACCCAAAAAAGAAACAGTTTGCACAACCAAGTAATCCATATCCCTCAGTGAACTATGCCAATTCTTTCATATCCCTCAGTGAACTATACTGATTCTTTTGTTAAAAGGTTGGATTTTTTGAAGTTGCTGAGATCATTAAACAATGAAAGATTATCAAAGAAAACTCCAAAAACAATAGAAAACTATTGTGATAATACCAATGATGGTGAAGAAAATGATGTGAAAACAACAGATGCTATGAAAATCAAAACCCTAGAAAGCCATGTACCAACCATGAAAAGGGAAATTTAGGCGTCTGCAGTCTTAGGAATCAAAGGGATCCCTTGGGTTTGCTTCTTCTTGAGCTTTTCTTCTTCTCTAATCTTCTGCATCTGCATCATTCGCTCCATTACCAATTCGTATTCACACTTCTCATACGTGTGCCTCTCATTCTCACACTTCCATGGAAGATAGAACTCCGCAACTCTACAATTGTTGAGAGGAATGAGAAGGTGAGCGCACTGGTCCCTGTAGGGGATCGGTACCTTAGCCTCCGCCATCTCTTCCTGTGTTGCTATCATCTTCTTCGAAGAACCAGGCACATCCATCACCAAGCAACAGACAAAACCTAATTCCAATGCGTTTCCTCTCTCTCTCTAAAACCACTGGTGTCAGCTTCCCAAACTCTCCCTCCCTCACTGGCCTAAACTCTTTCTCCCTCTAGATTCAGAGGCCTTGTTATTTGCTGCCGAAATACAATAGGCAGCTCGTATAAAGAACTATCGGATGGCGTTTAAGTAGAGGAAGATGGTTTGATAGGGCTGCAGCCCTATAAAATATACGTAAAGCCTCATCTCATGGCTCATCGAAAAAACCTTTACTCTGGTTACGAGGCTGAGGCCCTAAATAGTATCAAAGAGATATCGTTTCACTACATAAAATCCTTACGATGACATAAATATTTATGTTCATCTTTAATTGTAAAATTTAAAGCTTCAAAAATAATGTAGATCAAATAGGTCTATAAACACTTGAAATTTTTGAATTAACAGTTTAAAAAACTTTCGAGATGCACTATTTTCAAGATTTAAAGCAATCCTTTTTACGTCCATGTATCTCAAGGTCGAGATGATCAGATTTGAGGATTTTTCAACATCGAAACAACTTCTTCTAGTGAAAATTTGATGTGCACCTTAATTTGATTGTTTGGGGCCTCAACCTTATGGAAAAAGTTTATATAAGGTTGTAACCTTATATGTAGAACTAAATATGCACCTCAAAAATCCATCGAAAAGGGTAGTTTTAATGTTGAAAACCCTTTAATCATCTCGACATCAAGATGTATGACCATGAAAAATTAAAAGATTTTAAGTCTCATAAATAGTGCATTTTACAATATAATATCTATACCATCCATTTTCAATATTTTCATATGTTTATAGATCTACTTGATTTTAACCATTTTTTAAATTTAAAATTTTATAATTATATATAAAAATAGATTTTGAGATAATCCTAATAACATTTTACATCAAAATTATATACCATGATAAATTTTGAAGGTGCACCTTACCTCTACAGCTACAGATGCATCCGTATGCTAACTGCACCCCAACCTTATATGAACTAATTCCTTACATTAACATTATGGTTGTGAAAAATATATCTAGGATTTCAAGCTCTAAAAGAATTGTATATTGTAACAAATTATTTAGACCGTCAATTTCACTCTAAAAAATAACTTTTAATATATCCAAGAGATCTGAACCATTTTTTTAGTTTTGATTTTCATTATTGGTGTTGGAAATTAATTTTAGAGCGATCATGGAGATTTATGTTGCCGAAAGTGCTTTCCATATGAGGATTTGAGGTGATGCTTTATTTTGTTTTCATAAAGCATAGGCCTTACAAAAACTTCATCCGTAAGTAGATAGGTAAGGATAATTTTATATGGGATTGTCTATTAAGTGACCATTTATCTGTTGTATATGGAGGTCACAATCATTCATACTCATTATATGTCAAATTGGATGGCTTGGAGCGAGTCACGAAGTCTGATAATTTTTTTTTTGAACTTTATGTCTACTCAATGATACTCTAACAACCACCTATTTTAAAATTTATGAGATAATTGTGACCTCAACGTATAAAAGAAAAATAGTCTCTTTGTAGACAATCACTTTTTTAAAATAAATAATTTTTTTTAGAGGGATATGTACATAAATTTCTCTTAAATAAAAGAGCAAACTTCTTGCTATTTAATTATGCTATGGAGAAAAAATAGACGATCAATTATTAGATATTTATGGAAAAGGTTAATTTAAATGGCTTAATGGCCACGACGCACAAGTAATTTTGACTATCAGATGCTGCATTTATTTTATTGACCACTCTTAAAGTTCAAAAAAAAATTTATCGAACTTTATAACACATCCAAGCTATTAGATTTCATATGGTTATAGATAATGACGACCTCCTTGTATTAAAGGTAAATGATTTCAACATATATAATCTTTTATAATCATATTATTTATTTTTAGTATTAAAATTTATTTTCATATCTAATTACAAAATTTTGAACTTCAAAAATAGTTAAAATCAAGTATATCTATAAACATATGAAAATCTTGTAAATGGAAGGTTTAGATAATGAGTTGCACAATTTCTAGGACTCAAAATCTGTTTTTTTTTTTTTTTTGGTGGGTTTGTATAGAGCCGAGGTTCTAAACAATTATAATAAAGCTCACCTTCAAATAGTGCTTAAAAGTATGATTTCAATACTCGAAATCTTCGTAATAGACTTAAAATACATTTTCATATCTACTTATAAAATTTTAAGTTTAAAAAATAGTGTAAATCAAACGGATCTATGAAAACTTGAAAAACTCAAAAATTGACTGTCCCAAAATACATTACAATATGCACTATTTTCAAAACTTTGAAATTTATTTATTTTTCAGATCCATGTATTTTTATATTGAGATGATCAATTTGAGTATATTTGGGCATCAAACAACAACTTGTAGTGAAATTTTTGATGTGGGCTCTTGATTGTTTAGAGCCTTGCTGTTTTTTTCTTTCCTTTTTTTTTTTCCGATGATCAATTAGACGGTTTTTTTTGTCATTAAAACAACATTTTTTAATGGTTTTTCGAGGTGCATATTTAATTCTACATTATAAGGTTGCTGTCTTATAAACTTTTTCTAACTCTAAAATCTAGAGAGAGATTTGGGATGCTAAGAATTTGTCCATGGATGACCAGAAAGGCCTTGAAGCTTTGTTGAGATGGGGTGCAGAAGTCGGGATATCCGATTCTCCCCATTCTGTCACGAGCCCCATTTCTTGCTTGGGTCACTCTCTCTCTATCTCTAACTTCCCTGAAGCAGGGGGGTAAGCCCTAAAAAATCATAGTTTTACTCAATTCAATTGAGATCTCTTCTTCACATTTCAACCAATTTTATATTTGAGATAGATTTCATGGGGTTTATCCATTTAATTCATTTCCATTGTAGGTGTTACTTGTCACCCTTTTTTATCATTTTCTGCAACACGAGTGTTAAAGTAATTCATTTTGAATGCCATGCGATTTAATGGGTCTCTGCAATTTGTGAACTTATGTTTTTTGGGATTTTCCAATACTATTGTTTCAATGTTTCTGAAGAATTAATTGGGTTTTCTCTTTTGGTCAAACAGATATTTTTTTAAGTTGATACTAAGATGATGAATGTTTGTAATTTCTTCTTCCTTACTTCATTTGATGATTTTGGTTGCAGAAGGGGTTTGGCAGCAGCTAGAGAACTGAGATGTGGTGAACTCATTCTTAGAGTTCCAAGAAAAGCTCTAATGAACAGGGAGAGTTTGAGGAAGGATGGTAAGTTAACGCCTGGTTTTCAAAGATACCCTCATCTCACCTCCACTCAGGTAAGCCCTTTGTCTACTACTTAGTGGTGGATTTTAAGTCGAACTTACTCATTTATCTTCAACTCTGAAAGGTTCCATTTTTAGTTACATTCATTGATTTTTGAGTTCTCTCTCTTTAATGGTTTTTTTTTTTTATATGGCTTGGTAATCTGCTACCCTTATGACCGTATCAATTTGATATTCTGACATTTTCAACAGCTTCCCTATTTACCAGCCCCAAAAAATAGATCATAGATCAATTTGAAGTTGCCAAATAATCTAAATGGTCAGAACTTTATTTAATTGTCAAGAAAAATGAAAGAGATTGCTTGCTCGGTCGACATTCAAGAGATCAGTTATATAGAACTCCAGACTGCAGAACAAGTTCCATTGGCATGATTTAATTTGTGAAAAAGAAGGCCAAAAGGACTCGGCTTGCGTCTTTTGTTTTCTAATAATAATTGAAGTTTTCCTGTTACACTATCCCTGAGGCTTACTGCAACAAGTGTAATTTTATAGGTGTTAACTGTATATTTGCTGGCTGAAGTGGGGAAAGGGAGCAGTTCATGGTGGTACCCTTATTTGGTGCAGTTACCCCGGACTTATGATATTCTGGCTACCTTCAATCAGTTTGAAATCCAAGCTTTGCAAGTTCAGTTTCATTCCAATTTTATTTTCTTTTTCTTATTATAAGTAGCATATTATTGCATTCTTAGGGACAGGTACGAATATTGATAAACATTGACATTCAAAAGATGTATGACGTCAAATTTCATGAATTTTATGTTACTCGATACCATTCCAAACTTTGTTGACTTTATCTGGGATTCTGGGCTAAGCAATAAAAAACCATAGAAAAATAAACATAAAAAAAAAAAAAAGAAGTTGAAAACTGAAAATTTGCAGTGCATGTATAGGTGGCTGATGCTATCTCGGCTTCTAAAAAGTCAATTTCCAAGCTCCAATTCGAGTGGAAAGAAACCCAAGGCCTTATGAAAGAGATCAATTTGAAGCCCCAACTCTTGAGCTTTCAATCATGGCTATGGGCTTCTGCAACTGTGAGTGAGTGGCTCATAACCCGATATCTTAAGTTTATAGGCATTATCTTCGTTGTCGATCTAAATAATCTAAACATGTGTATGTTTTCTGTTTATTTTGCAAGATATCCTCTCGTACATTGCATATACCTTGGGATGATGCTGGGTGCTTATGCCCTGTTGGAGACCTTTTCAATTATGATGCACCTGAGATGGATGCATGTATCTCTGGTGAACTGGAAACGAAGGTAAATGAATTGCTTTGTATACATATCTGATTTACTGCACTATCTAAAGTGTGTCCTTTGCAGTCTATGGATCAAAACTCTTTGCGGAGTGATATAAACATTGGAGAGGACTCCGATGCTGAAGAATGTTGTGAGAACTTTCAAAGGCTAGTCGATGGTGGGTTCGAGGAAGATGTGGGTGCTTACTGCTTTTATGCAAGAAAAAGATACAAAAGAGGAGAACAGGTATACATCATATTTTGCTTGAATTTCCAATGGTACTGCTTAGCGCACATTCAAGTAGTTGCTTTGATTTGGGTGGATACCATTGGAGTCAACCTGGCCCAACTCTCTACTTTTTGATAAGCTTCAAAAGCCATGTGTTAAAAAATTTTGATATTTCTAATTGATCATGGTGCATGAGATATAATTTTTCTCCACTCTTATTTGCTTGTCTATGCTTTTGTGGTTGTTGATAGCATGAAAATTTTGTTATTGTAAAAGACTTGACAATATGGATCACAATGCCAGTTAAGTCCTCCAGTTCATTTCCTATCCTTGGAGGCTCAAGGACATACCTATGGGAAAGTTAGGAAGTACTGATTGCCATATACATATATTGATACATAGATGGATAACAGGAGAGAGGATAAACTGAAATTAGACTTACGTAGCCCCAATAGGTGATAAAATGGGTGAAAGTAGACTTGGGTGGTCTAGTCATGTGTAGTGTCGACTTAAAACAACACTGGTTAGGAGGGGTGATTTGGTGCAAGTGGAAGGCTTTAAAAGGACAAGGAGAAGGCGGAGTGTGAAGAAAGGAGTAGCTTAGCTACCCGGTATGTGTGCTCGGTGTGCAGCACCCCAAAGGATATGGTTGGAAGTAGCGAAAAAATATATGGTGACTTATTGTTTGACTGAGGGTATGGCCCTTGATAGAGTGGAATGGTGAAACAGGATTCGTGTGGCCAACCCCAAATAGTTGGGATAAGGCTCGAATGATGATGGTGATGATATACCATTAGCTCGTGGATTAGGATTTTTGCTTGGGTGGGAATTTCACAAGAATCTGTCAGTAGGCATTTGATGTCGTAGTTTGGCGCCTAGTGTATGAGAGAGAGGTCTAAGATCTGAACCTCTCACGTGCAAACTAAGCTGAACCACCCAAAAAATTGCTGGAATCTGATTCTTGCATCTGGAAAGTTCTACTGTGAAGTCTTGTTTCAAAAAAGCATGTTCATGGAATGTGGTAGTTGTAGTTCATGTGGTTTTTTTTGTTTTTTTGATAATGTTAACCTTAGTTCATGTGGTTGTTAACTGCTTCTGGTGGTTTGTTACCTTTCTCATCTTGTTTTTTAATGGCATTAATATGGGATATGATTCATTTTAGGATCAGAAATCAGTAAAATGTTAACCTTCTGTTACATTTGTGGAAACAACCACAATATCCCAAAAGATCTTTAAACGAGCTTACTTATGTTGCTTTAATTAAGATGGACAAAATTTCTTCCGTTGCAGGGAGCAGCTGAGAATAACTATTGTTCATCATTTGTGATGAAATTCCTGTGTCTTTTTTTTGTTTCATGTCATCGCGCATTTGCTATTTTCCAAGATTTACAATGTTGTCTTAGTTCCTGCATTTTCATGTAGTGCACATACAGTTGCATGGCTATTCATAATGAAATGAATGAGTCTCTCTCTCTCCACCCCCCCCCCCTTCCAAAATATTCTCACAGGTCTTCTTGTGTTATGGCACATACACCAACCTAGAGCTTCTGGAGCACTATGGCTTCCTTTTAAGCAGAAACCCAGGTGACAAAATCCCTATTCTTGTGGGAGAAGACACAGTTCAGATAAATGACTCTCTTCACATTCAGCAGGATGGGAGACCGTCATTCTCAACTCTTTGTGCCCTGCGCTTGCTCTTCACTCCCCAAAAGCTTCGAAAGGCAGCAGGACGGCTTGCTTACTCAGGAATTCAACTTTCTAGAGAGAACGAGACATCAGCTATGAGTTGGGTTGTGAAGAAATGTCATGGTCTCTTGCAGGAGCTCCCAACCACACTAGAAGAAGATGGTCTATTACTGAAATACATTGAAAATATGCTGAAATATTTCAAAGAAGAGGACAAGAAACCTTCGAATGGAAGTTTTCTCAAATGGGCGACTGAAGAAAAGCAAGGATTGGGTTGGGTAAGCGAGATGATGGAGTTTCTTGAGATGTATGGCTTGAAGGATTGTTTTATATCAGGAGAGAGAAAGTTGTCAAGGAGGTTAGAGAGATCACTAAGAAGGTGGAGGATGGCAGTTCAATGGAGGTTGATGTATAAGAAAACTCTTTGTGATTGTGTTATCTATTGTACTGGCATGATTCAACAACTTTCTTCTCAGTCTCTTGAATCAAGGTAAGCAAGAGCTCCTTTCTATATTAAGTGTGGAACTCCTATCTTTAGAGAGGAGTTTATAGGAGGAGAAGAGCTGGCTTCTAGTTTGAATGTAAAACTTAGTCCTTTGGTAGGACTTCATAAAAAGAGCAATATATAAGGAGGTTTAATTTGCTAAAGAAATCACACTACAAAACGAGAGAAAGAAATACAAGCTTGTTATTTGAAGGGGAACCATAACAAATATGGATAGAGATATATGGATATGAGAAAAAAACGATTTCAAGTCTTAAAATAGTGTCTTTTGCAGCATATTATCTTGATTGTTCATTTTCAAGATTTTCAAATGTTTATAGATGTGCTCAATTTGTACCAATTCATAATTAGGGTTGGAAATAGATTTTCAAGCTTATGCTCGGCACTGGAACTACATCTTTCATAAGGGTTTGGAGAGCCATTGGTTTTTTAGGATTTATGCCTTGAGTAAACGGCACCCAATTGAAAATTCATAATCCATCATTGATTATTTCCATGATCGAGTCACCATGTTCACAAGTGAATGGAAGATGCATATGTTTTATGATCTATCGTTATGCAATAATATTACCTTTCTATTCAGTCCAAAATTATGAAATCCCACATTGCAGTTACTCTGTTATGCTGTCAATAGTATATAAGCCACTGGAATTAGTTTTCATCGATTCCCATATTATCAATAGTAGATAATTTGAAAAAATAAACTTCTTTTGATTTAGTTTCGAAAATACCACAAACACAAGTTTGGAATAGTTGAAAAGGTGTAAAATGTTAAAAAAGGAATTTGTGTAAATATCTCTTTGGGAAAAGGCTATAATGATGATGATGATGCCATTTATTTTTTAAATTTAAAAAAAAGTCCCTAATATTTTCTATTTTATTTTCATGTCCATTTTTTAAGAGTGTATAGTATTTCAATTTTATTTTTTATTTTTTATTATACATGGGTTTGAGCGTAAATTTTCTATGTCCATATTTGGCATCATCATGTATCCATCAAAAAATATAAAAAGTAACTAAATAAAAATAACATGACCAAAATATTTGTACAAAATTTAGGGGTATATTGGTTATGCCGTCATTTTTAATATGAAATTTTTATTCTTATATTATTTCTCATGCATGATAGTGAGAAGTTTGGATATCGTAGATTTGAGCTTAATCCAATGTATAGGAAAACAGTTAAAACTAAAATATGATACATGCTCTAAAAAAAGTAAAACATGAGCGTAAAATATACAATATTGAGAGAAATTTTAAATTGAGTGCAGAATATAAGGGACATTTATGTAAATTTTTCAATGTTTATTAAATAGTTGAATAGTTAGGTGTACTTCGATAAATTTTCATATTATCAAAAGGTCTATTATAAAGTGAGGAGGTTCATCTTGAATTATATCTTTTAGTCTCTCTCGTCATGGTATTGTAGTGCTCTGAATTCGAATACTGGATTCATAGACATTATTAATAACAGTTAATATAGTTGCGAAGAATAAAACAACCTCTTACACATGTAGATACCAAAAAACTGACCAGTTCAAAGAGAGAAAACCAGTGTTAAGAGGAAATGTTTGCCTAGCACACACCATAGAAACATGTTAAGCTCAAGAACATAACATTTAGGGGTAGAAAATGAATCAAAGAACCAACCATTATTAGGAGAGAAAATGCAAAAAAGAACTAATATTAAGTGGGTAGAGAATGCAAGAGAACCAGGAGCTAGAGAGTGAAGGCAAATGCTAACCATGGTTGTACATGTATGTATTTGTCTGAATGTCAGGTAGAAGAGAAGAGAGAAACACAGATAAAAGTGCAAGAAAAACAGTTCTGCTATGACTGGTTCCTCTATTAGAGATTTAAAGGTATGAATCATGTTCATCAAAAGCTAAGAGCTCAGAGAGGAAAGCTAATCGCAGATGAAAATGCCATTTGCTCGAACTCTTACATTAATCTGCCATGCATTTGTATTTGATGGTGGTGGTAATCCTTGCCAACAAGAACTCCATTATACCTATCTGTGTAATCTTTCGCTCTCAAATTATGACAATTCCATTAACCTCCATTCTGGCTCTCTCTCTCTCATCCTATTGTACCTTTTGGTTACAATTTTTGGAATGTTATTTATGGCATAGTTCAGTGGTAGGAATTGAACTTGACATGTAGCCATGCTAAATGTCTGCTTCTAACCACTAAAGCTCAAGTCGAATTCCTAATTTTTGGAATGTTATTGTCTCTCTCTCAAACTATACAGCTTTTCATTACATTACATGGGTTGTCCATGAGCCATTAACTATGCTTGCTAATGTCGAAATGATATTGTAAGTGAATGTCGATTTTCTTGGGAGTACATAGCATATGCACGACATGTGAGCTGAAAAGGGCACAGGCAGAGCATCCACTGTCAGTTTATAAAGAAAAGGATCATGGAGTTAATTTGGACCCAAGTGATTCCTGCAGTTTCCGATCATGTCCATACTGTAAACATCTCCATCATCTGACTTCTACACAGAGTTTGATCAATGTGTGCGTGGTTTCTTAACAAACATTGTCCATGCTCTGGTCCCTTGCCCTTCTCCTTGGTTAGATATTTTTTCTTTTAGAACTTTTATATGTGCACAAAACATTGAACCCAAATTTACATAGACAAACATATTTCTTTGTTTATTTTGATATCACAAGTACAAATAGATCACAAACAATTTGGAGAAAAAAAAAATCAAATCAAATGGAAGAAAACCGTCATCTCAGTCCAAACAAATGTGTGAAATTTAGTTACGCAAATCCCAGTCATCAATGGGATCAACTCTGAGTGCGAGGCTTCTTAGTAAAGCATGTCGTGAGAATCCTGTAAAACCCAAATACTTCAGTCACTGAATAGTCATGAGATATGTTCCAAACTTTGGAGGCCAGATTGTCGGTTCTCTCACCTTTGCACCTTCGATTCCGTTCTTCTGCTGTCATAAAGGAAATCAGTGCACTATTAGTTCCAACCATGATTCTCCATTATGATCAAAAACCAAATTTCGAACATCGCAAACAAAATTTCTGAATTTTTGTCTATAACATGTCTCTGTGTTTCCAAGGAACTTCACTAGACCCACACAAACACCAATTTGTAAACTTTCATATGACCCCCAAACATCCCTCTTCATTTAAATGAAACCCTTGTTTCTAGCTAATAATATATCAAGCATCAATGTAAGCCATAAAGCCGATCCCTTTATTGTGTCTGAGAAAGTGCCTGGCAAGAAAGATACAAATAAAAACCATTTTATAAGGGGGATGCTACTATGACAAGTTGCAAACGCCCAGACGGAACCAGGTGAGTCCAAAGGAACTAGACCATTTCCCATTCCTACAAGGAACCAGGTCAGTCTGGGCCGATTCCTGGTCAGGATTGGCAATTCCCAATCATGACTACCAGGTTTTAAAACACCACCTAGAACTTTGAAGAATTGAGACATTGTGCAAACAGGTATATTTGTGGTTATCCCTCTTTCAAAAACAAGTATCGACCATTTGGTAGGACGTACCCCAATGGTAATATGTTGGTAAATTCCCTATGTAAAGTCAAATTGTACGATTTCAGCCACAAACATGGTAGAATTTTCAGCCCTAACTATGGTTGAACTTTGGCCAAGAAATTTGACTCAGCCAAAAGAAAAATCGTGCGATACTGTGTTAGTATAAAAGGTGACCTTGCCATAAATGGTAACACTTACCGAGTTGGTTGAGGGGCTACTACTATTGGTCCAGCTTCAGGTTTCTTCACTTCAACATCACTTGGTATTGCTACTTTACTTGCCTATAACCCAAATTCAAAGTAAAAAACAGAAGTTAAAGGTAACAAACACAACTTAGATCAAATATGAACAATTCAAAACCAAGATATAAAATTCAGAACTAAAATACGAGACTCCAGATTTCTCTTTTGTCATAAACAGTCAAAATTAAATGTTCAGAAATAATAGCTATTTCCCTAGGAAGGCATGAATATTAAATATTCAAGACCTACAAGCATTAGGATATCAGTTTTTCCTGATATTGGTACTCTTAGTTCCCTGTATCATTTTGAAATTCTCAACTCACCATATTTCTAAACTGCAAATTGAACAGCATCTGCAAATATCTCAATTTGGCCTGTCTCTGTTCCTTATTTAATTGCTTGTAGAAACCATAAATTGCTCCCATGTTCACAAGCTTAGTGGCATAAATCTTCCAAGTATAACTGCAAAAAAGGAAACAAAAAGAAAATGACCCATAATTGAAAATTCTAAGCTCCTTTGCACTATTTATAAGATATAATAAAGAATATTGTCAGAAGTTCCATCAATTGAAACTGCCAAAAAATTATTTGGTTTCTTTTTTTATAGTTCAAATCATTGCTTTCTTGCAAATGGATAGTTGGGCTTTTTTTAACTTACCATTCATAAATGCGTTGAAGCCCTGCAGTGGAGAACTTATTCCAGTGCTCGGGGTCTGCATTACATTTCTCAAAGAAATCTACAAGTTTGTTGCTCGATTCATTGCCATTATTAGGATCAATAAGGAAGCCCGAGACGCCATCTACAATTATCTCCGCTGGGCCTCCTTGATTGGTCGCAAAGGTGGGCAGCCCAGATGTCATCGCCTCCACAACTGTGAGCCCAAATGCTTCATAGAGAGCAGGCTGAGAAATAATGAAGGAAACAAACTTAAAAAATGAGACAAATAGTTGATTGCCACAGATCTTGAGAAAGAAACACAACGAATGAAGATAATTTGATTGCATCCCTAGATAATAGGAGAAAAAGGATTGTAGGGAGCAAAGCTAGACATGATCAAGACTAGTAAATGCAATACAGTATGCAGATCGTACCTGTACAAAAGCTCCCTTTGTATCAGCAATGCAACGATATAATTCACTGTTCCGAACCCTATCAGTTTGAGCTGCAATCCACCTAAACTGACCCTTCAACTGGTACTTCTCCATTAGTGAATGCATCTTCTTAATCTCACTCATCTCTTCCCTATCCTTCGATTTTGTGGCATCAAAGAAACCACCAACCACAACAAGATTGACCAGTTTCCTGAGCCTCTCATTCTTCGCATACCACTCAGTTAAACCCGTTACATTCTTGACTATGTCAAGCCTTGCCATGGTGAAGATTATGGGTTTCTTTCTATCTGCAAGAAATCCTCTGTTGTTGCACATATTTAAGATGTTAGCATCGATTATTGTGGCTTCTATTTTACATCACAAAAGATTGAATGGAAGGACAGTTTTCAGAAAATTTTGGAGTAGTGATATGAAAAGTAGTGCTTTAGGATGAAAAAACACTGATTTAGAGAGGGAAAGAGAGAGAATCTTTGCCTCTTAACTTTGTAGTTAGGACCTATGATTGTTGCTTTATGGTCTTTGCATCCCAGCTCACCCACCCAAAAAAAAAAAAAATACAGTCCAATGTACTTTCACTATCAAATCCTCCCTGTTATATTTTGAAGAAAACTTTTGATTCTACATTGAGAGTGTGCAACACTAACATCTTTTCCTTGTTATATAATTATAGTATAAAACCTAAATTCTATAGAGAACGTGAGAGACTCACATGTGGTCCTTGTTATCTTCTTTGCTGTAGAGGAGCTCCTCTATTACAGGATGTAAAGAAGTAAGGCGTTTTTGTTTCTGGGTATGGGGGAAATAAATCGACATATCAGCGCCAGGTGACACAATGTTGAACTTGGGGTCAAAGACATCGATGCCAGAAACAACTCGGTGTAGGCCAGGCATAGTAAAAGCAGCATGAGCTTCATATTGCCCTTGTCTATCCTTGCTATTACATAGAAGTTACGTGATCACAAAACAAAACCAATTTGAGCATTTGAAGGAACATAAAAGTTTCTTTACCACAAAATAAAACCAATTTGAGCATTAGAAAGTACAAATTAATATAATGGATACGTAAAACCCTAGTCCAATTGTCCTAAAAAATGGATATTGACGAGGGAGGACGTGAACCACCATTAGGGACATTTTCACTCTGGTGGGTCTCACTCTCTCTCTCCATCTCCATCCATCATTTTATTGCACAATGATCTCAACGGA
Organism: Amborella trichopoda; assembly: GCF_054954075.1. NCBI lineage: Eukaryota > Viridiplantae > Streptophyta > Magnoliopsida > Amborellales > Amborellaceae > Amborella > Amborella trichopoda. The sequence continues at coordinate 4,326,069 of NC_142344.1, forward strand.
GCATTTTTTTTTCTTCCATTGAGCATCTGGATCCTTCTCTTTCATAACTGGGATGTGTTCATGGGAATATTAAATTGGAAACAATCAGATGCTTACCCTCCTGCTATTTCCTGATATGTGCTTGTGATGATGAAATCAGTAGCGTTCATGGCAAATAAGTCAGCTGTAAACTGGCAAGAGAAATGATACTTGGGTTCCAGTTGCTTCCATTTGATGTCGGAGTCTTCATACTTGGTCTTCTCCAAGGCATGAGCAATAGTACCCTGAAGAAAACAATCCACCAGTTGAGTAATTACTTACAGTTGAAAGCACAAAATATGTATAGACATTGACACAGTGCATGAATGTATGTTCGCATGTATTTATATAGGCATGCATGCATGTAAAAAGAAATGTTATAGAAAAATTGGTAGTTTTCTTAGAAAGAAGACTACTGTATAGTAATGTATATATCTGTTTGTGTGAATGATTCCATATAAAGATATCAGGAAGTGAACTGTTATAAATTGCAAGTGAGTTTTGAAGAAATAAACTATGTTTGATTAAGTAACAAAGATATAATTTAAGTTACAAGGCATTGAATTTTGTTGTCGAACCTGGGTAACACCAAGTTTTGTTGCCACTAGGGATGCAACAGTGTTCCCATCTGTGTAGTTTCCGATGATCAAGTCAGGTTTCCCATCTAAATGCTTGAGGATCTCCACCGTAGAATCCTACATTTTGGTGGACAAGGCTTTCAATATTAGTATTGTACATATGCACACACACACACGCAGACTTTTCAAATTACATACCTGAGCAAACCTCTCGAGGTAAGGGTATACATCAAATCGTGAAACCCATTGGCGTAAAACTCCCCTCTCTGTTCTAAATGGTACTCTCAGAATGTAACAGTGCTCGGTATTGAGTATGGGCTCCCATTCTTGGTTGCATTTTGTCCCCATGGCTTCATGAATGAGTCGAGTGACCTTCAGAAAGCCATCAGAAATTTGACTTAAATACTCTCAAATGGTGATAAAAGAAAGAAAAAACGACAAGTGAACTTACTTACCACAAGGATTTGAGGTTTTACCGCCAATCCTTGCTGTTTGTTTCTTTGCAACAATTCCTCCTCAAGGGCTTTCACTTGATCCAGTATATAAACAATCTAGTAAAAGGATCATATATGTTAGTTTTCTCACTAAACTTTCTTCCTTTGGTCGACATTTACCCATCTTTTTTTACTAGAGTACGAGTCTGTGAATTGGCAAAATTGCGGGGAAGGAAAAAATCATCAAATTTGTGGCCAGCTATAGGCATTTTCTCATAGATAAGGAAACTGGGTTAGCCTCCCATAGCTACTTCTTATTAGGCTCGTTGCGGACATGTCCAATTTTCCTTCAATAGTCATTTAAATTTGAAGTTAAAATTTGATTTTCTCTATCCAATACGGAGAAGAGTTAAGAGGGTGGTTTCTACAAAATATGACTAGGGTGAAATCTTATCCGAGAGAAAAAACACTTCTTCCAAGTGAAATTTATGAAAGGAAAGAGAAAAATCATGCGAAGTTGTTGAGCTTCTTCAAGTCATTTTCCAAATCCTTCCTCAAGAAGAAATTCTCCAAACTTAATGCCCATCTACAGTGAACCTGACAACTTGCTTTAGAGAATGTGATTCCAGTTTTCTCGCGTATTTCCTCAATGAGGTTAACCTTTCTTACAGGATAGTTGCTTAGATTGGTTCATGTAATTGCCTCGAAGATTAATGAAGTTTGATTTGAAGTATTCTCTTAGAAATTAGATCGTTGTACTTATCAGTTCATCGAGTTGTTGAAATGATACTGGCATGTAGTATTTGACTGCAATTCGAGACAGTTGAGTGCTTATTTTTAGTGTTTGGGAGAGATCCGCATTTCTGTACACTTATCATAGCAGAGCAATTTGATCTGATATATAACATATACAATCCTCAATAATCAGATTTCATGAATTTCTAGGGCCATTTTCGTTATAAACTTCGTACAAGGAGAAATTTACCTGACCACCAGTGTCTGGCAAGCCCAGAACATTCGCTTGCCCAAAGTAGCCATGAGGTGAGAAAACAACGACATTGAAGATAGATGGAACCCTGCTCAAGAACTTCTCAAGAAATGAAGGATCAGGTGCTTGAAGGACTTCTGATAGAGCATGCATTGTCTCTTTAACACGCTCCGCTGTGTCTCCCCATCCTTTCTCGAAACCCCAATCGTGAAGCCTGCAACAAGTGAACCCATAAGAGTTATCTCTCTCTCTCTCACACACACACACACACACACACATTCATATTGATCATAATTGAAACAGAAGTTGACCTTTGCTCAAACTTGTAATATGGTGTGTCACCAGCCATTCCAGATAGAAGGACTTCAGCCAAGAGCAATGCTGTTTGCAGCTTGGGAATGCTATTGAGGTTCTCATTGATCATAAGATTCTGCAAGTAGAAGGGGAAGCCATTGAATTAGTTTTAAATGTCTACAGATTACAGCTAGAATTATCACACTCTTTCACAGCAGAGCTTATTGTTTTTATCAATATTTAGTATTTTCTCTCTCTTACATCGCCTCGGTGGTTATGAGAAAGTAAAAAGTCCAGCAATGGTTTCATGCTCTCAGAATCACGGCCGAGTCTCGCTGCCAAGTATCTAGTGATGCAGTTTATTCCATTGCCAATAGATGAAGGGAGAGTGAGTTTGGGTGTGTTTAGCTCAAAAGCCCCAAAATCCAATTCCAGTGCGTTCGCATCACTTGCCCTGTAGTTACGCCAAAGAAATCTGACATTATCCTCTTGATTTTTGAGAGTGAGAGAGAGGAGAAGCTACATTCAACTTTTAAAAGTCATAAATTGGATAAAGGTCGTTTGAAATCTGAATACAATCAATTTAAGGGAAATTCACTCACCATTTCTCATCAGATATGGTTTCTTTGAGTTTCAGGTACTCTGAAGGTGTAATTCCTTCCATGGAAAGATCTTCAGCATGTATTTTTACATGCTCCCATATTCCAGGGTTGGGTCTCACTGCAAACCCGATATATGGCGGAACACAAGCTGCTTCCTGTGGGGAGAGAGAGAGAGATTAGTTCATGTGAGATTCAATTTGTTTATGCTTCCTGTGGGGAGAGAGAGGGATTAGTTCATGTGAGATTCCATTTGTTTATGATGAGAAATGAGAAGCCCATGAAGAGATTCACCTGAGTGCAGCTAATGATGTAACCATATAGACCCTCCATGAGCTTGGACCTTTCAACCTTGTCCTCTATTGCTTTTTCCATTTCCTCCAATAAATCCTTCTTTTTCAAGACCCTTTTTCCACCCTTAACATACCTGTAACGGAGCTAACAGTAAAACTCATTGCACAAAAATATGCTGATAACCAATGCAAAGCTATAATCTTTGAAGAAACAGATTACAGAGAAAGGAATCAAAATCGCACATAACAAGCTGATAACCAATTCTAAATGTCAATCTAAAGACAGAAACAAAGGAGACCCACTTTACAGAAAGAGCAAGTAACCAATTCAAAATGAAAATCTAGAGAGAAACGAGGGGACCCACTGTACAGAATGAGCAAAAAACCAATTGAAATCGGCAATCTGGATATAGAAACAAACAGACCGATAATACAGAATGAGCAAAAAAACAATTCAAAGCTACAATCTAGAGAGAGAAACATATAAAAAGAGAGCTATTATATAGCAAGCAAATGAAATCAATTCAAAGCAAAAATCTAGAGAGACCGAGAGAGAAGGATGAATTGGGCACCTGGCAAAACACCTCTTCATCTGATATCTGCTCTGCCTGAGAACTTCTGGTAAGGTTTCTGTGATGCTATCTGCTCTTTTGAAGCTCGAAGCAGACGCCATTTTAATACCGTTCCTAGCAACAACAAAAAAGGGAGTTTTTGCAAACACAATTTGCGAATTCGAAACAAGGAGAAACTCCGGTTCGTTGCCTTTGATTTGCGGTAATGGTTAGCCATTTATAGGGGAGAAGAAGCTTCAAATCTCGCATCTTGTCTTTGTGTTCACATATTGGATTTGCTTTCCTTCTCAACAAGCCATGCCCCTTCAAGGAAGAATTTCCATGCTGGAAATGGGTCCACAAAAGTTTCATTCATAGACCAAAGAACATTCATTAAAAAAAATCGAGAATAAGAGAGAGAAAGAGGAAAGAACCAACATTTAGAGATAGAATGCATGCAAGAAAAGAATCCTTATTATACCTGGTCATTTTTCATGGTTAGCTTCAAAAATAAAACTTGGGTTTTCTCCGCGAGGATTTCAAAGCTCTTTTCTGAAAGAATGGTGGGTGGTGAGCGGTTTTTCCACCTTGCAATTCTTGAGCAATGGGTATTCTTTGCGTTGCTCTGCAACTTTGTGAAACCGTTGTGAAGCCCTTTGCGGCTCTGCAATTCAAAATTCTAAAGGAAATGCTAAAGGCAATACCCGCCAAAAGGGAGGACAATTGCAAAAGAGGGGAATGGACCCTGGTTTTTTGAACTTTCCTTTATTTTATGGGAATATACGTTGTTTTGAAGCTTATGGCGTAGAGAGCCTCTCTCGCTTACCACTTTTGCGTGTTTAAACTTCTGACATAATCAACTGAACCCTGTAATTTTCCTTAAAATCTCTCTCTCTCTCTCTCTCTCTCTCTCTTTCTCTCTAGAGAACAATCTGTCTCTCTCTCTAGAGAATAATCTCCCTCTCTCTCTCTCTCTCTCTCTCTCTCTCTCTCTAATGAAAATGGAGAGGGTAAATGTGGTCAGGGACAAAGTTCACCACCCTCCACGCAAATCTGGACTCACTACCCGCTATCTCCGTCAAAGCCTGCAATTTTGGTATTTTTTTTAAGATTGTTTCAGATTAGAGGAAGATAACGTATACTATGTTCCCGCGCGAGTCAATGTGCATCTACTCCCAAAGGAGAAAAGCATGCTGAAAGAACTCGTAGAAAGTTTAATAAAATAAAAGAGCAATTTAAAGGAATATTATTTCAGAAAATTTATCAAAATGCAATATTTAATATTCAAAACCCTGATTAAAAATACATATGATTATGAGTTGGAATGGTTAAAAATGAATAGATCGTTAAATATGATATGTTAGGTGCTTCTAGATAAATTTCCCCATTGCGGCATGCATCTTATTTATTTATTATTTAAAATTTACAAATATGTAAGTTTGAGGGGAGATGGCTTACGATATTAGTTTTAATTATTTTGTATTTTTTTATTTGTTTATTGGAAAATTTATAGAAAAATGCCCTTATATTTTAGGAATTTGAAGATAGACCTATGCATTTTATATTTCAAAAATTTATCAAATTGTATCTAAAAGATGTACTATTTAAAATTGTACCTATTTCTTTTTATTTAATTTTGAAATATCTATCAAAATATGCATGATAAAAAAGAGTTGGAAAAGATGAAAATGGGTAAAATGTCAACTAGGTGATAATTTGGGTATATGTTTAAAAAAAAAAATTCCTCATATTTTATGCTAAGTATTACTTTTTGGGAGCGTATAATATACTTCAAGTTTTATTTTTCTATATATATGATTAAGCTAGAATTTGGGTTGCATATACTTTTCACACATTTGAAAAAAAAAAAAATGAAATAAATCATTTGAAATAAATACCCATGAATCTTGTAGGGCTATGGTTATTTATATTATTGAAACATTTTTCTATTATCTTATAGGTGCGTAAGTATAGACACTCCAAATTTGAATTTAATCTAATACATAGAAAAACCTAAAAATAAAATACTATGCGTTCTAAAATAGTGAGCTAATATAGAAAGATGTGGTTTGTATAGAGCCGAGGCTCTAACCAATCAAAGTAAAGCGCACCTTCAAATAGCGTTGAGAAATTTTGTGGTATCAATACTGAAAATCTTTGTGATAACCTTAAAATATATTTTTATCTTTAATTATAAAATTTAAAGCTTAAAAAACAGTGTAGATCGAGCATATCTATGGAAACTTAAAAATCTTGAAAGTTGACAATCCAAAAATACATTGTAAGATGCACTATTTCCCAAACTTGAAATCCATTTTCTTTCTCATGTCCATGCATCTCGATGTCGAGATAATCAAATTGAGGATATTTGGGTATTAAAACAACATCTTCTTGTGAAAATTTTGAAGTGGGATCTATTTTGATTGTTTAGAGCCTCGGCTCTATATAAACTTTTGTCTTTAGACCATCTATTTTTAAGATTTTTATATATTTATAGATCTAAATGATTGTAATTATTATTTTTGTTTAAAATTTTATACTTAGATATGAAAAATAGATATTCAAATAATCCTAAAAACTTTTTACACCAAAATTACGTGTTATGATGCAATTTGGAGGTGCGCCTTAAATTGTTTAAGGTTGAATCCTTATACAAACCACACCCACTATCAATAATTAAAAATAAAAAAAATAGAGCTAGAAAAAAATATTCCACTACTAATCGGGTCGACTGTGGACTCGATGAGGTCAGGCTCTAGACCCATATTTAGATTTTGGACTTGATAGGTCCCTTTGACCTTGACCCAATCCAAGTTGGGTCTGGGTCCGGGTTTAGGAGTGTGTATGTTACCAAGTTCAGCTTAGATCTTGTCATATAGGGTCGGGATTTGAGTCGGGGTCAACCCGACCTAGATTATATTATTAAAATATAATTATTATTTTTTGTTTTTTTAGTTAAGAGATTGCCTATTAATAAACCATTTATCTTTTGCGCATGGAAGTTATAATCACTTTCACTCATTAAATATTGAATTGGATGGCTTGGGATGAGTCACGAGGTATGAATTTTTTTTTTTTTGATATTTATATCTATTTAATGGCACAACTACAATATCTTTCAAAGTTGCCATTGACGAGTACTCAAAATGAAGCCGCAGTTATCCTGAAAAATGTTTACCATAGTTTGATGAGTTTGGCTACTCAGTAAGTGATCATCATAATCCTAAAAATAATCATGGTTGAAAGATATCAATATTTTCCAAAAGGAGATATATTAACAGAAATGCATCAACAGTTTCACTTTCAATAAATACATAATTAAGTATAATCCGAATAATTGAAATGCATATAACACTTTAACGGTAGTGCATAATTCAAAGGATTTTACAAAATACCCTACTGGCGTCCCAAGTAGGTCACCTATATACCCCATCAGCGTCCTGATGGGTCCACTTAATCCCTACCGGCGTCCCAGATAGGTCCACTTAATCCCTGCATGTCCACTTATACCTCATCGGCATACCGGATGAGTCCACTTAATCCTTACCGGCGTCCCGGATAGGTCCACTTATACCTCACCGGCGAACCGGATGAGTCCACTTGCATACTTAAATTATTTCTAAATCTCTTTAAACATTCGAAAGTAGCAATATCATGTACTCAACATATCACTGAAATCATTAATATGAATTTCACTTAAACCATTAATAACAGTCACTCTCTATAACATTTCAAAAATAACCAATCAAATATTTTGGGCTCAAATTTAGAAAGGTAGCAGTTTGTAAAGGCATTCTAGCATAATTGCCAATTTAATATGTATAGAAAAACTCTTATAAAAATTCAAGAATACGGAATTATCACAATTTAGGGGATATCAATCCACAAATAAACATTTCACAACAATACTATAATCAATTGCAAAAATGTCAATTTTTTTTTTTTATAATAAGGCAGTCATTTGCACATGAATTTTACAATGTCTAAATATTCAAAACAGTAGAAGGAAATATCACAATTTTTTTACTAAAAGCAGAAATATCACATTTATTTCTAACAATAAACAAGAAAAATAAATAAATTTATTTTTCTAATTTACAGCATTCAAAATTTCTAACATAGATAAAATATCACAATTTTTATCAAAAAGATTATTTTTCAAAATAATGAGGTCACGTGCGCATAAAATGTATCGCGCCTAAAATTCATGATAATAAGCAGAAATAATTATTTCATTTTATTTTTAAAAAGAATGGATTATTTTTCGAGACAATGAGGTCACTTACACACAAATCTGATAAAATAAAGATCCTAGATGGAAATATCACTATTTATTAAAAATAGACTATTTTTCAGAAAGACGATGTCACTTACCTAAAATATTTGAAAGGGAGCTTCCGATAAAAATTCGGCTAGGAAGAGGAGCTCACTGTGTTTTGACCAAAAAGGGAAAGATTTCAAAAGTTTTCTAGGGTGGGAGTCCACGCCTCTCGTATTTAAACTCTTACTACACCTTATTATAATATTTTATTAAGTGACACCTCATAAATGAGGTGTAACCGTTACAATACCCCTTATATGCTTAAAGCCCACATCCACTTGACGTGGCAAGGCAGGAGCAAACAAAAGAAACTTAACCAAAATACGAGAGGGTGGGAGTCCACGCCTCTCGTATTTAAACTCTTACTACACCTTATTATAATATTTTATTAAATGACACCTCATAAATGAGGTGTAACAGTTACAATACGAGAGTTTAAATACGAGAGGGTGGGGGTGGGAGTCCACGCCTCTCGTATTTAAACTCTTACTACACCTTATTATAATATTTTATTAAGTGACACCTCATAAATGAGGTGTAACCGTTACAATACCCCTTATATGCTTAAAGCCCACATCCACTTGACGTGGCAAGGCAGGAGCAAACAAAAGAAACTTAACCAAAAGATTTTGAAAACAGTGATGGTCCCTAAAGACCATCATGCTCATATAAATCATCACTTATTAAGAGTTTTTTTCTTTCTTTTTATTTTTATTTTTTATATGAGATTACATGTTTTTAAATTTAAGTCTTAAAATCCATCTCAAAAATAGATTTATTAAAAGGCCCGCATTACGACACATGCGGGCTTGGCCACATAGAAACTGGGTCCATATTTACAAGACCAAATAACATAATCAAGTTGGAGAATGATTAATAGGGATGAAAGATAAATGGTTAGAGAGAGAAATCACATGGTACATGGCCATTAGAGAGAAATTGCAGCAATACATAACCATTAAAGAGAAATCATAGGTACATAGTCATTAGAGAAATAGAGGTTTAGAGAGAGACAGGAATCGGCTGCAAAATTAGAGAGAGATTAACATGTAATAGGAGAGGAGAAAGAGCCCTCAATGGGGTGAGTTGAGAGAGTGAGAGATATGATAAGGGATTGAAAAGAGAAAAAACATAATAAAAAAAGGTTTTTAGAACATAGTGAATTGAGAGGTGAAGATATAATGGGGTTACAAGGGAAAACATGGTTAAAATTGTTTTTGGGTTGAGATGGTATAAAATGATTTGTTGGGACTAACTTTTATGGTCAAAAGTGAATAAACAAGGGAGATAATAAAATGAGGGGATACGGTGAAATCCTTAGTGGTTTTTTTATTCTGCTTAAAAGAAAAACGGAAGGGATATATACTATGAAATAAGATAAGGAATTAGGGTTTCGTACGAAATTTTCTCTTTATAATATAAGGTTGCAACTTTATACAAATTGTTTTGCTTTAAATAGAAGCTAAAAAGGAAAAAGTAGAAAAATTGAGCATTAATAAAAAAAAGGGAAAATTATAAATACCCCCCAAATTCGACTTTCTAAATATCTTACCCTCCAAAACTGTTTGTATACCACCCTAAACTCTAATACTCTTTTCTCTTATATTTACCCACTTAATTCAAAAGTCAATAATTCAGAACAAAAATATCTCTAATTTTTCTCTTCTCCCCCTTTTGGAGTCACGTGACAGTCTCTCTCTCTTCTCTCTCTCGCATAATGTGGCTTGTAATGCGGTCCAGCACCCAGTGTGTCGGACCGGGTGGGTTTGAGTTAAGTGCCATATCAAAATTTGTTTTGTGGTCTGGCACTTTTTTGCATCGGACCAAGAAAAATTTTTGTAGGGCACTGTATTATTAGAGAACGAGAGAGATAGTGAGGACATGGGTTTTTAGAGAGAGAAAAAGAGAAGATATGGGTTTTTACTTTGGAAGAGAGCGAGTATGGCTAAATAAAGGGAGTGTGGGTAGAGAGAGTCATGTGACTCCAAAGGGGGGAGAAGAGAAAAAGTAAAAGTATTTTTATCTTAAATTATTGACTTTTTTATTTGAGATGGTAAATATAAGAAAAGATAGTATTGGAGTTCAAAGTGAGTAACAAAAAGTTTTGGAGATAAAATGTCTACAAAATTAAATTTAAAGGAGGATAGGATGTCTAGAAAGTTGAATTTGAAGAAGCTATTTATAATTTTCCCTAAAAAAAATCGCACACTCATTTGGTATTGTCACAAAAGAATGGGAAAATATCAATCAAGGGGTTAAAACCCTTACAAAATTAAAAAAAGTTCAATAGATCACAAATTATATTTAAGGGTTTACTTTTAATTTACATTTCAATGAGGTACTTCCTGAAAAAATGTTAAAAATCTCCACGGTTATCCTCGTTTCGTGTTAGAGAACTCATTAGAGACACATTGGTAATTTTACTCCAAAATAAGCTTTAATAGAATGACATAAGTACCCCTGATTATTTCAAGTTAGAAGTTAAAAATAATTTATTTTTTATTTAAAATGAAAAACAAATAGAGATATTTATGTCATTTTCCTTATTATTTCTCATATCAAATACCGTAATAAATCATTTGTTATTTATAACTTCGAACAAGAAGATGTACTTTATAATTTTGTTAAGGCTTCTCTAGAGGTTAAATTACCAAAGTGGTATGTTAAATGATGTAAATATCATTATTGTTTATCATTTCAAATACCGAACAAACTATTAATTATTTCTAACTTCAAACAAGTAATGGCATTTTTGTTATATGCTTTGGCCATTTTAGGGGTAAAATTTTTATTATGCCTCTAATTGTTCAAGCTTCGTGTCACCATACAAGGGTAATTTGGGAACTTTTTATTATTGTTTATGAAGTATTTGATTGAAATAGAAAATTAAAAGTAAACCATCAAATATAATTCATGTTTTTTTTTTACCCCACCAGTGATTTCATAAAAGGTCTCAACCCATTAATTGATATTTCCCCTAAAAGAATTGGTCATGAAACTTATAGCTTTTGGGTTAAAAGTGGAGAACATGCACAACACACATGCATATCAAGGTTTTAAAAATTGTCGATTGAAATCCAAACCGTTAGATAGATGGTCCGGTTCCTGGGAGACTTAGATCACCGTATGTGGAGTGATTTCATTTTTATTGTATTTTAAAACTCTCTATGGTAATTGACTACATCAAATTGGCTTACCCAAATCCGAATTTCTGACCTTAATCGGTCCAACTATAACCAAATCGACGGGCCAATCCAATCCTATCCGTTCTTAGATTATGTATGAGTATTATACACTTGGAAATACGAAAATGGGTCTAGGAGCGTTTTCATTCACCCTGAACAGCGCCGGATTACAGCCAAAAATAGGTATGCTTTTCAGAGATATGAAATGCAAGTTAATAAGCTATCAAATGCGGGGTTTTTTCAATTCCAAATATCGCTAATTTTTTACATTGTCAAACACACCCTAAACCTGAAGAATTGTGATCCCGAAATCCTTAACGCATTTTATCTCGACACGACTTTTCGTCGATATCTGAATCCTTGATTCTCCTGCCTTCAGTGGCTTTTCGTAATGAGGTGTCCTTAGCCGGCTACCTTGCGAGTATGGGTGGCAACCGGTTGGGTATGGGTCGGTCTGCCAAGACCCGGACCCGGACCCGAATAATATTCGAGTCTAAAATTTGGATATGTACTTGAACCTGTCAGATCTCAATTATAATCTTCGAGTCCGGATCTGGTCGGATCTATTGCCACCTTAATGTTATGAGTTTTTTTTTTGGTTAATAATATTTTTTGTTTATTTTTATATTTACCCTTTTTTTTTTTTGCCAATAATAATCTAAATGTTACCAACATTGTGACAATACAAAACACCTAACGTGTGTCTAAAAACAAATGATTGCCATCCTATACCTTATGACTATGGGTATGGGTCGAGTTTAGCAGGACCCGGACCTAGAGTCCAAAATTTGAACCCATACTCAGAACAAAAATCAAGTATATCTATCAAGTCCCAAGTCTAGTCGGATCCATTGCCACTCGTACTCGTGAGTATATACTTTCTATTTACTCAGATAAAATTTTGAAATTTGAGGGATGTAATCCCTTCAACTCATATACTAAGTAAATTTTTTTTTAATATGTATTAAAAAAGTAACGTCTCAATAGATTGTCCAATTTTTTAAAGGGAAAAATCTAAATGTGAAAAACTCAAAATTCAAAAGGGAAAATCTAAATGTAAAAAACTTTAAATTCAAAATTTTATTTTAAACATAATCACCTAAAAATTCTAAAAATTCCAGACATAAAAATAATCTCCGAATCTTTTGGTTGAGAGGGCAAACCTCCGGCGGGTGGGTAGCAAGGGACGACTCCTCTCCTCCTTGAAAGAAACTACCAAACACGTGGCAAAAACTAGTCCGTTGATCCATGAAATTAGGGTTTCGGGTTTCAGAAAATTGTCTATATATGTCAAACCTTCTCCTCAAAAGCAACCAGTCTCACTTAGGGCTGTAGGTTTCATCTCTTGGCTGTCTTCGTTTTTGTAAGGTTTCCGATGTGTTTAGGGATTTCCTCAAAGCTTAGGGGTCTTCGCCCATTGGGGTTTCCTCGAGGTTCCGCGATTTCGGCTTGGGTTTTGGAGGTGTTTCCGAGCAAATTCGGTCTAGATTTTCTCTTCCCCAAGATTTAGATGTATTTCACTTTCTTCCACCTCTAAAAACTCGTATGAATCACAAAGATCAGCGAGAGAACAATCTATAAAGATTATATCTTTTTATGGCTTTTCTCTACGATTTCGTCTGAGTTTTAGAGCTACCTCCCCCGCAAATCGGGTCTAGTGTTTTTCCTTACTCCAGATCTAGAAGTTTTTAAATTTCTTCTATTTGGATTGTTCACTCGATTATCCTTTTCAAGCGTCGAAAACTGATTACCAGTTGTCTTGATTATATGGTAGCTGTGTATGAGTCGACGCCACATTTAGCTGCACTCCACCTCTAACTTCTAGATTTGGCCTCGTTTCTTCTTAAGGCGGCCACTTGGAGCTGGAAATATGGCCGCTGTTGTTTACCATTTATTTTCTCGTTTTTTCTTCCATTTCTTTTCTCACTGATGTTTTCTCGTTTTTTACTCCCATTTCTTTTCTCACTTATACTACGCGTTTTTTTCTTCCATTTCTTTTCTCTGATAATTTTTGTTGCAACCATTGCTGCTTCAAATGAAAAGTGTCATTTTTTCTGGTACTTGTTTGTGTTTATTGAAGTTGATGGAAATGATGATCCTTTCCCCATATGATCGACACTGATTCAAACAGTGCTATCTTCTCCCTCTGGGAGTTCCAAGCCAGGTTTCTGATCCCTTCAACTTATTATCGTCAAAATCATTGTTCTTGTCTTAATTTTCCCTGTCAAAGGGAGTTAAAAGGTTTAATCTTGTCTATGAGTTTTGCCCTGAATTTTCAAGAGTTCGCTTTTGATTTGCCCTGTTCGATTAGCGATCCCGATAGTTGCAATTCCAGAGTTGAATACCGTAGTTTCTTCAACTGGAAATGGCCGTCTACTGATCGTTTTTCAAATTGCGCAATGTCAATCCGGATTGAAGATTTTTTGAACTCTGTTTTGATGGATACCTTGCTTTTCAGAAGGTTTCTCGATCTGTTTCGTCACGGTTGAGGATAATGAGCGAATTGTATTTTAATTGTTATTATTTAGAGATATTTTCAAAAGAGGATGGAAATGATGATCCCTTCCCCAGACGATCGACTATGATTAGAATGTGCGTTATTTGTTCTCCTTTTGGAGGTCCAAGCCATATTACTGATCCGTCCATTTTTACCTATAAGTCTAAAACTGTTTTACCTCAATCATTATATTTTATTATCGCTACTATTTAACATTTATTTATTTTGTTTGATAGTCATTACCGACTCATTCAATTCAATAATTTTTGTGATTTGTAATGGTTTTTTGGTTTACGTCTGCGGATCATAGAAAACCGGTGTGTTTTAGGTCATGTAATTGGGGCAGAGCAAGATTGGGAATTACAGGTTACTCTATATTAGGGCAGAGAAAATATTGAGCACCTTATCTTAATGGAGGGTTAAGATTGCCTCAATCATACGTTTTAAATTATTTTAGCCCTCTATTTTGAATGGAGGGTTAAGATTGTCTCAATCATAATGTTACGTCTCTATATTATTTTATTTTTTATTTTTTTCTATTTTGTAAATCATTTTGACACATAAATTTTTGATGTCCAATCCTCTATTAAACTCGTATGAGCGAAAAATATAAAAAATATAGTTTAAATAAAATAAAATAACCAAATGACCTATGTAGGTCATTATATTTTATCAAAAAATATTTTTAATAGTTGTTATAGGTGCACCCAACGTTTTAAAAAACGTCGAGTCGAATCGGATTCGCTCGGTTCGACTCGAAAAATCGTGAAAAGGGACCGGATCGTCCAAAAAATCAGAAATCGTTCGGTTCTAGAGAGAACCGGACGATTTTGTACAGTGAATCGCCGATTCATTGTATGGAATCGGCAAGTCCGAACAATGAGTCGGCGATTTCGTACGGATTTTTTAAATTATTTTTTATTATTTTTTTTATTTTTATTTTTTATTTTTTGTTATCCATCATAGATTTTTTTGTAATACTTGATTGATTTTTTTGTAATCCATGATCGAATTGTTTTTGTTTTTTTTTTATCCATGATCGAATTTTTTGGTTTTTTGTAACCCATAATAGAATTTTTTGTAATCCATGATCGAAATGTTTGTTTTCTTTTTTTGTAATCTATGATCGATTTTTTTTTTTTTTTTTTTTTTTTGTAACCTATGATAGAGTTTTTTGTAATCCATGATTGAATGTCTTGTAATACATGAACGAAATGTTTGTTTTTTTTTTATAATCCATGATCGAAATGTTTTTTTTTTTTTGTAATCCATGATTGAATTTTTTGTTTTTTGCTTTTTTTGTAACCCATGATCGAGTTTTTTGTAATTCATGATTGAATTTTTTGTAATCCATGATCGAACTATTTTTTTCTTTTTTTGTAATCCACCATTGGATTTTTTGTTTGTTTTTTTTGTTTGTTTTTTTTTGTAATCCATGATCGAATTTTATGTAATCCATGATCGAATTTTATGTAATCCATGATTGAATTTTTTGAAAATTTGTGATTTTTTTTGTTTAATCCATGATCGAATTTTTTTTTGTAATCCATGATAGAATTTTTTGAAAATTTGTGATTTTTTTTTTAATCCATGATTGATTTTTTTGAAAATTTGTTTTTTTTTTTTTTAATCCATATTATTCAAAGAGAAAACGAGAGAGATGATGATTCTGAGACCACCCTATCCCAGCCATATTATTCACATATCGAGTCCCAACAGCAACAGTGTAGGGATGAGCACGAAATACTGTAAATTAAATGCTGAATGGCGGTTCATGCAGGGAAAGAACATATCAATATTCGCATATTAATTCAAAAACATGAAAATTTTTAATGGAGTATCCTCATTTTTTATTGAATTCTTAAAAAACAATATTTATAATGAATTTTAATAATTTTTTCAAATTTTTTTTAAGCTTTACTCTGATCGATTCACCCGATTCTCGATTCGGATCGTCGATTTGTCGATTTGGATCGGTTTTTTGGAAGCCCGATCCGAGTCATTGATCCGTTTTTTAAACCATTGGGTGCACCTCAACGAGAAGATGACATGTATCAAATTTCATATTTATACAATTTGTATAAAAAAAGTAAAAATAAAATATTTTGAAACATCTGATCTAATATCAAACGGTGTGGTTCTCTTGATCAAACTTGGACGGCTGGATGATAGGCGAAGCATAGATCTTCCATATTCTAGGGAAATTATAGAAATTTTTCGCTTTAATATTTTCTTTTTGCAAAAGATGCACATGGAGTTTACAATAGGACACGAGTTAGTTTGGAAAATCACACAATTATGACCTTTGTCCTACATGGGTGGTTTAGAAAAGGACTTTCTATTAGTCTATGTAGGAATGAGTTACTTTTTAAAAATTTATTTTTGAGATGGATTTTGGGATTTAATTTTTAAAGATGTATAATCTCAAACATTGAGATCATATATATGAATAAATAAATAATTTTTGTAAATTAAAAATTATAATTATAATAAAAAACATTTAAAGATGGGTGCTTTACACCTTGGGATTGAATGTTGTAGAAATACGGTCAATTCTCCTTCCGGAAAAGAGCAAATCGTCTTTGTGAGCAAATTAGGTAGGGATCTTATTTTGGGGTCGTTTGCCCAATATTATGCGTGCCATCCCTTGGGCTTTTTTGAACGTAGGTTACTCTGTTTTATGGCAATGAAAGCACCAAACAAAACAGGCAAAAACAGAATGTAGCCAGATCAATTGATTCCTTATCGGTGGGAATCACCCGATTCTCAATGTTTTGGGGATTTAGATTGGTCCCCTTCAAGACCAATTTAAAGTGGGCAATTAAGATTTGATATTTTGTGAGGAGAAATTAGGTTTTTGACTTTTTTTAATGCGGATGAGAATTGTCTAATCCTTGTAGGAACTAGCGTTTTTTAAGAGATTAGAATGGCTCTCGCAATATCCTTGTTGGAAATTAAGCGGTTCACGTGGTTGGATGGGTCTAAATTTCATGCCTTGTGTGGTACTTTATAATGTCTTGGCTCCTCTTTTTATCGGTATGGGACCATTTTTATATTTTTAAAATATAAAAAAACATTACATGTTACTAGTCTTAAAGTTCAAGATATATCTTGTGCAAAAAAGTAAACCCTTTAATAGAATGTAATTTTATGCTTAAGTTTTTTAAATAAAAAACAATAACATTAAATATTTCTTATTTTGGAATTTCATTCAACTCCATCAATAAACCATCCCACTTTTTATGAAATTATTCTAATAATATTTTTTAGACCACATTATTAATTTTAATATTATTATTTTTTCATCCTTTTTTAAAGTAAAAGTAATAAATTTTTATGATGAAAAATTTCCCCTTTTAAAACTTATAATTTCAAGAAATTTAAGTAATTTTTGAAAGTGTTTCTTGGTGTATGTCATTGGTAATGGGCTGGGTGGCTTGGCCAGTTTGTAAGCCTCGGTAAGGCTCGGAATTAATGGGTTGGGTGGCTTAGCTGGTTTGTAAGCCTTGGTAAAGATTGGGCTAGCCTAGTTGGAACTGCCCAATATTATTTTTGTTAGACATCTCCACTTTGCTCTTCCAACTTTAAGAATTTTTATTAAAAAATTGGCTCTTAGAAGCTTCAAACTTGTTCCATGTGCATTTTGGTACCATAGAAGAATGATTTTGAAAACACTATAAGAACTTTTCTATAATGATGGAAAAATTCTAGACAACTAGATATTCAATTGCACAAGAAGTGAAATTCTCATGCTTAGAGGAATGAAGTATGATATTCAACCAGAATAGAAATCAATATAGATGAAAAAAAAGCTTGATAAATAACGCAAAATATGTAGTTTGGTCAATGCAATTTGAGTTATGTTAATACAATTCTGAAACTAAAATTTGTTGTTACTCTAAACTCAAGGTAGTGATCGCAAGTAATGGAAATGAGTCACCTCTTAAAAATTTATTTTTGAGTTGTATTTTTGGACCTAATATTTAAGGATGTGCAATCTCTCATGTAGATCAGGGATATGGAAAAATAAATAAATTTTGAAAATTAAAAATAATAATTCTATTAGAAAAACATGTAGACCGTTAGTTTCAATTGCTTTTAGATGGACCAACTATTTGCATCCATTTTTAAGATAGATGCTTTATATCTCGCAGACCGCATATGTAGAAATGTGATCCATGCTGCATGAAACAATTTTTATCTTTCGAATTTATAAATTTTCTGCAATATCTTTTTATGGTGGCTGTTGATCATGTATATGATGTGAGGAGAGGGATTGGATAGTTTTATTCATGAGAGTTTAGTGGTTTTTTACTCATGATAGGTTGAGAGCGATGGGGTTCGATAAATTTATTGTTTAGTAGTGCTTGTCCAAATATTTTGGATCTTTGGATTTTAAAAATCAAAATTCTTTATTTCTTCCTATCCAAACAGGCTCTAAAAGTAAGGGGTGAAAGTGATAAATTTTTTTAAGACGAATAGGGTCTATTTGTAGAAAGATGGGTTGCTTACATAAGTAGAAAATGAATTTCGAGATCTGATTTATTAGGTTCAATCCATCTTTGCATAAAACGGTGAGTCAGTGGCTCTATCTTTGGTAGGAATTGAGCCTATAATTGTAAAGCATCAAGTACTAACAAATTAATTCGGTAAGTACTGATGATTTGACATCATTTTTTTATCTATCATTTTTAAGTTAAAGGGAATTATTTCATGCCTGTCATTGTAATAAAATGAAACACATCTAAAAAATCATGTTTTTGACATTTGTAGGGCCTCAAAATTTACACACTCTCTCTATATCCTCATGATCAATTAAAAAAAAAAAAATTCAATTTTCTCCCTTGACATGGTATAACTTAGTGCTCTTTGATAATGAATCTCTACTCTCCATTTGATGAATTTTAAGATCTAGGTCTTAATAAATTCAAAATCACTTTTTTGTTTTTTAACATTGTTAATATAATGATAATTATGCAATCTAAGAATTTTTAGAAGAAAAAAATCATTCCGATGCCTATATCTAATCATCCTAAAATGGATGGTCTTTATTAATTGAGCTAAAAAAAATCACTTTCTAAAGTATTTTTTCAAAAATAAATAAATATTACTCTTTAGAATAAAAAAAGTGGTTATTTAAAAACTGGTTTCAATCAAATGGTTCTAACATGATTTTTGAAGATGGTCTCAATAAATTACTATACAACTATTACATGAAATCATTCCTTAGATATGGTAAATATTTTTTTTTTCCAATGTTCTAATGTAATAGCATATCCAAGAAAATTATAGCAATGACTATCTCTTCTATGAGGAGATTATAAAAACACAAAAGGGATACATATTTTGGGAGCCATACATCATCAATACTATGGCCAATTGAGTACAACTATGACTTGAAAACCATATGTAAGTGGTGAGCCTAATATCATTGATAACTTTTTCTAAATACATTTTTTTTTTTGTTTATAAATTTCTACAATTTTCGTTATTGTGGAAATTCATATTAGATAATGGTTAAAGATTTTTTAAAGTTCTAAAAGTAGTGCGCCGTAAGGGGATTATATATTTTGAAACAATTTACCTTTCATACAAAGAGGCCACAGTTACTTATAGTCATCAAATATGAAATCAAACAGCTTAGGTATGTCACACAGTAAAATAAATAAATTCTTTTGAATTTTGGGCTTAGCAATGGAATAAATACAGCCACCCAATTTCATATCCAATGGTAAAAGCATTAAGATGATCATTTTCACAATATCATTTCAACTATGCTCGTGATTAAACCCC
Source organism: Amborella trichopoda (assembly GCF_054954075.1). Classification (NCBI taxonomy): domain Eukaryota; kingdom Viridiplantae; phylum Streptophyta; class Magnoliopsida; order Amborellales; family Amborellaceae; genus Amborella; species Amborella trichopoda. Next base: position 4,345,620 of record NC_142344.1, read on the forward strand.
GTTGTCCTTGCTTCAAAAATGTTAATAATAAAGTTGGCCTGAACTTATTTGCACTCACCCTAAACGTCATTCTAAATAGTTCCTTATATGACTTGTCCTGTATGCACTAAATTCCCAACTTTTATTTCAATGAAAAATAAAAGATTAAATAATTTCTTTCATGTTGTTTACTTCACATTCAGAAGTTAGCATTCACATCCCTTAACAAGAGAACTAGCTAGCAACATTCACAGCAACTTAATTATTTGATACATTTACCAATAACGTTGATCATATAACTATTGAGAACTCCACAGCTGTATCATGTAAAAAATACTAAAAGCACCCCAACAATGATCATATAACTACTAAAACCCAAGAAAAATAGATTGCACTATTAGCAGCAAACAAATTCGATAGAATTGTTGTTCACAATGATCAGAAGAAATATTTGAAATAGCAGAAGCAGCCCAACAATATCACATAAAGAAACACTGAAAACATCAGAGAAGTGATCATAAATATTGATGATTACCTATGTAGCCGAAGAATGGTTATCCTTAATGTTATGTAATGTGCAAATAAGTGTTATCATCATCATAATAACTTTTTCCCATTTAATTGGGGTTGGCTTAATGTGCAAATAACAGTCCATTCTTACATTGTTGAGCCAACGCCATCTATAAAGCAGGTGTTGTCCTGTGCACACTAGCTTTACTTATTCTGTAGTGGTAGATGCTTTAGTGATCGAAAGCAAGAAGATGGCATAAGAAAAGAACAAGTTCAGGCCATGTTCATAGCTTGGGAGAAAACAAAACACTTTTTTGGGTTCACACAATGAATAATTTCAAAAACAAACAGGCGGAAATTGTCAATGTTAAATGCAATAGAAAAGGAAAGTCTAATAACTGGCTAAGTTACATTTTGAAGGAAGTTTGAAAGGTAACCCGGTGGATGATGGCGTTAGGAGGGGCAATAAGAGATGATCAAGGCCGGGGATTGCTAACTTACTGTGGCCCGTTGCATCAGTGCAATTCAATAGATCCTAAGGTTTGGGCCCTATGGAGGGTCTTTAGGGGTGGCAACAGGCCGGTTCAAGTTTGGGTCTGGGTCGACTAGGACCCGATTGACTAGGTTCCACATGGACCTAGATGCAGGTTGGGTCTCATTTGGAACGGAACTGACCCGTGTTTGAACAAGACTTGGGTCGGGTCTAGGTCATTTGGATTAGACCGAACCTGACCCGTCTAGAAATTTAAAAATAGGAAATTTATTTTATAAAGTATATATTTTAAATTTATATCAATGCGGTTGGGTCGGGTTGACCCGGACCCAACATGGCCCAACCCAATGGGAGTCCAAGCCTCGGGATGACGGTGGTAGGAGGGGTAGTAAGAGATGACTTTGGCAAGGTATTGCTAACTTACTCTGGCCCATGGCATCAGTGCAATTCAATAGAGCCGGTTCGGGGTCAACCTGGACGACTGACTAGTTTTTACATGAAACCTGTCTTGAGTGGGGTCCCATTTTGTTAAAGATAGACCAAGTCACATTCAATGTAAATATGTAAATATTGTGTTATCTCTTTTCTCTTCTTCTTCTCACATTCAATGTAAATACGTAAATATTGTGTTATCTCTTTTCTCTTCTTCTTTTCACATTCAATGTACATACGTAAATATTGTGTTATCTCTTTTCTCTTCTTCTTCTCACATTCAATGTAAATATTATCTCTTTTCTCTTCTTTTTCTCACATTCAATGTAAATACGTAAATCTTGTGTTATCTCTTTTCTCTTCTTCTTCTCACATTCAATGTAAATATTGTGTTATCTCTTTTCTCTTCTTCTTTTTCTCACATTCAACTTCTCACATTCATTGTAAATATTGTGTTATCTCTTTTCTCTCCTCTTCTTCTTCTCTTCATATCCAATGTCTTCTCTTCATATCCAATGTCTGTGTGCATGCTCTCTCTATCATAACTAAAGAAAATAAAAGAAAACTTCCGGCCCCAAAAAGAAAACCTCCGAGCCGGAACAAAAGAAAAGAAAAAAAAACCTCCGGCCCCTAAAAGAAAACCTTCGACCCCTAAAAGAAAACCTCAAACCCCTAAAAGAAAACCTCCGAGCCGGAACAAAAGAAAACCTCCGGCCCCTAAAAGAAAACCTCCGACCTCCTGCTCGGAGGTGGTATCAGAGCAGCTGGAGGTGGTATCGGAGCAACCGGAGGTGGTATCGGTATCACAGTAGCCAGAGGTGGTATCGGAGCAGCCGGAGGTGATATTGGTATCACAGAAGCCGGAGGTGGTATCGATATCACAGCAGCCGGAGGTGGTATCGGAGCAGCCGAAGGTGGTATTGGTATCACAGCAGCCGGAGGTGGTATCGGTATCACAGCAGCCGGAGGTGGTATCGGTATCACAGCAGCCGGAGGTGGTATCGGTATCACAGCAGCCGGAGGTGGTATCGGTATCACAGCAGCCGGAGGTGGTATCGGTATCAGAGCAGCTGGAGGTGGTATCAGAGCAGCCGGAGGTGGTATCAGAGCACCCGGAGGTGGTATCAGAGCAGCCATAGGTGGTATCAGAGCATCCGGAGGTGGTATCAGAGCATCCGGAGGTGGTATCAGAGCAATCGAAGGTGGTATCAGAGCAATCGGATGTGGTATCAGAGCAGCCGGAGGTGGTTTCAGAGCAGTCGGAGGTGGTATCAGAGCGAAAGAAAACCTCCAGCTTAAAATAAAAGGAAAACAAAAGAAAAAACATGGTATCAGAGCAAAAGAAAACCTCCAGCTTAAAATAAAAGAAAAAACATGGTATCAGATCAAAAGAAAACCTCCGACCTCCGGCTCAGAGGTCGTATCAGAGCAAAAGAAAACCTCCTACCTCCGGCTCGAAGGTGGTATCAGAGCAAAAGAAAATCTCCTACCTCCGGTTCAAAGGTGGTATGTATCAGAGCAAAAGAAAACCTCCTACCTCCGGTATCAGAGGGGGAGGGAGCCCCAGGAGCAAAAGAAAAACCTCCAACCTCGGAGGACATGGTATCAGAGCAAAAGAAAGCCTCCGGCCCCAAAAGAAAACCTCAAGCCTAAACATGGTATGCCTAAACATGGTATATCAGAGCAGAAGAAAACTAAGAAAAGCCCCAAAAGAAAACCTCCGGTCGGGACATGGTAAACATGGTACATAGTATCAGAGCAGAAGAAAACTAAGAAAAGCCTAAGGCGCAAAAGAAAACCTCTGGCCCCAAGTGCCTTGGGGATATGGAAAACCAAACGTACCTACCTCCTTGGGGGTGGTGTGGAAAACCAAACGTACCTCCTACCTCCGGCCCTAACATGGGGCCAGGGGCAACATGGGAAGAAAACCTCTGCCCCAGCATGGTATCGATCATAGCACAAGAAAACCTTGGAAAACCAAACCTACCTCCTACGTCAGGGGCAACATTCCAAGGGCAACGTAGGAAGAAAACCTCCGGCCCCCTCACCCAAGTGCGTTGGGTGAAAGAAAACCTCCGACACTCACCAAGTTCGTTAGGGCACAAAAGAAAACACCAAACCTACCTCCTACTAGGACCAACATGGGAAGAAAAGCTCTGGCCCCCAACATGGTACCCAAGTACCCAAGTGCCTTGGGTGAAAGAAAACCTCTGGCACGCACCAAGTGAGTTAGGGCGCAAAAGAAAACACAAACCTACCTCCTACTAGGACCAACATGGGAAGAAAACCTCCGGCCCCCAACATGGTACCCAAGTATCCGAGCCCAAGAAAACCTCCGGCACCCAAGTGCCTTGGGTGAAAGAAAACCTCCGGCACTCACCAAGTGAGTTAGAGCGGGCGCAAAAGAAAACTTCTGGCCCCAAGTGCCACTTAAAAGATAAACCCCCACTTCAAAGACAAACCTCCGGCCCTAAAACTTAAAAGAAAAACCTTTGGCCCCAAAACTTAAAAGAAAAACCTCTGGCCCCAAAACTTAAAAGAAAAACCTCCGGCCCCAAAACTTAAAAGAAAAACCTCTAGCCCCAAAACTTAAAAGAAAAACCTCTGGCCCCAAAACTTAAAAGAAAAACCTCTGGCCCCAAAACTTAAAAGAAAAACCTCTGGTCCCAAGTGCCTTGGGCGCAAAAGAAAAGAAAATGCCCCCAAATTCCTTAGGGTTCAAAAGAAAAGAAAACCTCTGGTCTCCAGACAAAAGAAAGAAAAGAAAACCTCCGGCCCCAAGTGCCACCTCCAGCTCAAAGTGCCTTAGGGCGCAAAAGAAAAGAAAACCTCCGATCTCTGGTCCCAAGTGCCTTAGGGCGCAAAAGAAAAGAAAAATCTCTGTCCTTAAGTGCCATTTAAAAGAAAAACACCTCCAGCCTCAAGTGCCAGTTAAAAGGCAAGAGAAAGAAAAGAAAACGTCCAGCCCCAAGTGCCACCTCCATCTCAAAGTGCCTTAGGGCGCAAAAGAAAAGAAAACCTCCGATCTCTGGCCCCAAGTACCTTAGGGTACAAAAGAAAAGAAAAATCTCCGGCCTCAAGAACACCTCCGACCTCAAGTGCCACTTAAAAGAAAACCTCTGGCCCCAAGTGCCTTAGGGCGCAAAAGAAAAACCTGCCTTAGGGCGCAAAAGAAGACCTTCGGTCTCCGGCCCCAAGACCCCAAAGAAAACCTCCAGCCCCAAGTGCCACTTAAAAGAAAAACCTCCAGCTCTAAGTGCCTTAGGGCGCAAAAGAAAAGAAAATCTAAGTGCCTTAGGGCGCAAAAGAAAAGAAAACCTCCGATCTCCAGCCCCAAGTGCCTTAGGGCACAAAAGAAAAGAAAAACACCTCCGGCCTCAAGTGCCACTTAAAAGAAAAACCTCTGGCCCCAAGTGCCAGCCTAAGGGCGCAAAAGAAAAACCTTTGGCCCCAAGTGCCAGCCTTAGGGCGCAAAAGAAAACCTTCGGTCTCCGGCCCCAAGTGCTAGGGCTCAAAAGAAACCTCTGGCCCCAAGTGCCTTAGGGCGCAAAAGAAAAACCTTTGGTCTCCGGCCCCAAGTGCCTTAGGGCACAAAAGAAACCTCTGGCCCCAGGTGCCTTAGGGCGCAAAAGAAAACCCTCTGATCCCATGTGCCTTAGGGCGCAAAAGAAAACCTTCGGTCTCTGGCCCCAAGTGCCTTAGGGCGCAAAAGAAAACCTTCGGTCTCTGACCCCAAGTGCCTTAGGGCGCAAAAAAAAAGGCCAGTGCCACTTAAAGGAAACCTCCGGCCTCAAAAGAAAACCTCCGACTTGGACTTCCAAGTGCCCCAAGTGACACGACATGCAACCTCCCGTGTCACGCAACCTCCAACCCAGTGCCATTTAAAAGAAAAGAAAAACCTCCGGCCCTAAGTGTCGTGCCACCACCCAAAAAAAACGGTCCCCAGTTCCATTTAAAAGAAAAGAAAAACCTCCGGCCCCCTCCAACCTTCGGACCCAGTGCCACTTAAAAGAAATCCAACCTCCAACCTCCGAAAACCAAAGAAAACCAACCTCCGGCCCCGTGCCACTCAAAAGACAACCTCTGCACAAGAAAACCTCCTCCAAGAAAAAGAAAACCTCTGCGCAAGAAAACGTCAGCACAAGAAAACCTCTGCACAAGAAAACCTCTGCACAAGAAAAACCTCCTCCAAGAAAACCTCCTCTACTCCTCTACCCCATTAGCATGCAAAAGAAAATATCCGCTCGAAAGAGTAGAGCAAAAAACTTTTTGCAAATTGGGCACTCCACTTCACTCTATGCACCACCATGCACCAACTTGAGGGGAGGGGGAGTGTTGAAGATAAACCTCCTCCACCCCACCCCAGTGGGGCGCACAAGAAAATATGAAGAATTTTGTAAATTGGGCACTTTGCTTTACACATGCACCAACTTCAGGGCACCAACTTCAGGGATCCATGTACCAACTATGCTTTACTCCATGCACCAACTTGAGGGCACCAACTTGGGGGATCCATGTACCAACTTGAAGAGAGGGGGAGTATCGAAGATAGGTTGGTTATTGGTGATAAGCATTACATGGTTATTGGCGATCCTCTTTCCAAGATTGATTGTGTTTTCCTCTCTCCAAGATTCAGTGTTTTTGTCCTCTATATATTCCTCTTTCCAAGATTCATTGTTTTTTTCCTCTATTTATAAATGTCGCTCCAAGATTGATTGTGTTTTCCTCTCTCCAAGATTCATTGTTTTTGTCCTCTATTTATAAATGTCGCTCTAAGATTGATTGTGTTTTCCTCTCTCCAAGATTCATTGTTTTTGTCCTCTGTATATCCTTTATATAAGTGTTGAAGATAGACCAAGTGATATTGCAAGATCAAGTTGATTATTGGTGATAAGCCTCATATTATTTTCCTCTCTCCAAGATTCATTTGTAATTGTCCTCTATATATATGATTGTCCTTTATATAAGTGTTGAAGATAGACCAAGTGAAATTGTAAGATCAAGTTGGTTATTGGTGATAAGCCTCGTATTATTTTCCTCTCTCCAAGATTCATTGTAATTGTCATCTATATATAAGTGTTTGAAGATAGACCAAGTGAAATTACAAGATCAAGTTGGTTATTGGTGATAAGCCTCATATTATTTTTCTCGCTCCAAGATTCATTGTAATTGTCCTCTATATATAAGTGTCGAAGATAGACCAAGTGAAATTGCTCGATCAAGTTGCTTATTGGTGATAAGCCTCTTCCCTATCTCCAAAAATAATGAAGATGTAGCCAGTTAAGTTTGGATTGTGGACGTGTTACCTCTTTTTTCTTTTTCTCTCTATTCAAGGTCTGTGTACATGCTCTCTTGAACTTTAATACATTCGGACCCGGACTTGACCCGCGTTTGACTAAGACATGGGTGGGGTCCTAGTCGCTTGGGTTGGTCCTAGTCTAATCCACTTGACCAGTGTTTGACCAAGACATGGGTCGAGTCCTAGTCGCGGGTTGGTCCTAGTCGCTTGGATTAGACGGGACTTGGACCCTTGTCTAGAAATTTAGAAAAAAATAAAAACAAATTATTTTGCATATCATATATTTTATGTATTTTATACCGAGGCAAGCCGACCAGACCCGACCCGACCCAATAGGGTCCAACTCGGACTCGGACCTGATCTGCCGGGTCCAACACACGGACCGACCCTTTTTCAGGTCGACCCCTTCCAATAGCCACTGATAACTGGCTACTACCTGTTATATGTGATGAATGTCCTTTTTCTACTCTTTACTGTGCTCAGTACTAAATTTCTTGCCTCCTGGTAACTGTGAAAAGTAGGGAAGTTTATTTGGTTCTCAATATTGTTAATTTGCTGTTCTCTGTCCCCTCTCCCAACTTTTCACTAATCTGATAGTACTTTTTGCCATGAACATATAGGGGTGGATTCCAATACCCATTGACAGTGACAACAAAACCAACAATGGACTACCGCTCAAGATGAGTTCGAAATAGTATCCATGACAAAACAATCTATCAAGCTACATAAACGCTAAAACAATCTATGAGGAAGCCTGCAGATAGATGACAACTCAGATGTATGGCCAGCCCATTATGGTCCTCAATTTAACGAAAAAATGCTCGGAATTTGGATCAAGTGCTTGAGTAAAGTTTATGGTGAGAGGATGATGGGTACATCAGATTCTGAAGTTTAGGAGAGGTTCATAGAGGTGGGTCGAAAATATTTAATTGCTCCTTTGGATGTCTCTGTATATGCAATACAAGTGTGAACGGCGATTTTACGTAATTTTACTAGTGCAGATTCATAGATAGGCTGCCCAGTACAAGAGCAACACTTTGCCTCCCATCCACCGTCTGTATATCAATAAAATTGAAAGGAAAGTTCTATAATAAGGCCAACAATGTTTTATGGGAAGGAATATTGAGCAGTCCCAACAATGTTTTAAAGGAAAGTTTTATAATAAGACCAACAATGTCTTATGGGAAGGAATATTGAGCAGTCCCAACAATGTTTTATGGGAAAGAATATTGAGCACGACATACCTATCGGATTAGTATAGCTGAAAAGAAGATGTTGAGATGGACAGGTGGCAAGGCAAGAAGGTTTAGAATTCATAATAAAGACATTCAAAAGAATCATATGTGGCTACAGTATAAAAGAACATGAATGAAAGTAATGAGAAAACATATAGTGACTGTCATTATGAAGGTATGAAACATGATAGAGCAAAATGACAGTACCAGACTCTTGCAGCCAGCCCCAAACAGTTAATAGTTAGGATAAGACTCGAATGATTTTCCAACCATGTCTCATCTACATCAAGATAGGACTTTATTTTATGTCTTTATTTTTATTTAAATTATTAAAACTATGGATAATGACCCCCCTGTAGAAGGGAGTTGTCACTTGTAGATGGATCCCTATGTTGGGAATTAACTTTGGGATAATACATGAAAGCTCTTTTTGGGGCGAATAGTGCATGAAAACTTACCAACAGGATAATTTTATTGGCAGTTGAACACATCGGTCAATCAATTTGTATCATTAACATGTGTGAATTAACAATTAAGTAGCAATCTGAACCATCTGTTTTGTATGTAATGTCATGGATGGGTTATAGTGAAGGAATCACATTTGAAAAGAAAAATTTCAGCCTCTCATCAATGAATTAAGTGGCCTGGAGGTCAACTTTTTAGGGAAAACTGCCAGTAACATAACATGTACGGAACTGACGGTGTAACTTACGATTATAACCTTCTATTTGTTTGTAATGTCATGAATTATTATAACCAAAGAATCTCTTCGGAAATATAGAGCCAACCTCTTAATTAGGGTGGCACTGGGTCAGGTCCGTGAGGCCCAGGTCGAGCCCAACCTAACTAAGCTTCACACGGACCCAGACCAGGTCCGGTCCAAGTTATTTGAACCCGGACCCTTGCCTAGAAGCTAAAAAAACAAATAAAAAATTTATTTTCTAAAATGTACAGCATATAATTTAAAATTTGTACTAGGTGAGGTCGGACCAATCCCAAACCCAACCCAACCAGAAGGGTTGAAGCTGAACCTCAGTCATCGAGCCAGACATCAACCCTGACCCAACTAGGGTTAGGCCCAAGCAATTTGGAACTTACAAAACTCTCCAGGTCCAAAACAATTTTTATGATTGGTGATTGTAAGTGGATTTTGGATGACGGGAGAAAGATATCTTTTGGGCATCGTAAGTGGGTGGGAGATTGTTGCTTGAAATCGGTATATTCGCTGGTTATTGGAGCGACAAATCAACAAGATATCATGGCATCTCAGACCTTTGATTGGGATGCAAATGTCTAGTCTTTGAACTACAGGTACAAAATGCCTGATCTTTAAACTGCAGGTACAACAAATTTTGGACTCAGTGATTGATCAATATACTTCGCTTCTTGAAGATATTCATGTCTGGTCTTTAAACTGCAGGTACAACAAAGTTTCGGACTCAATGATTGATGAATATACTTCGTTGCTTAGGGATATTTATGGGTTTATGCCGCACAGAGAGAGGGAATTCGCTGCTGGGGATATTCATGGGTTTACACCGCAAAGAGAGAGGGAAGACGAGTTGGCTTGGGAGGCTGAGAAGGACGGTATTTTTTCAATTAAATCAATGTACATTTTTCCATGATAGGATTCGGTGGAGTAGGCCATTATTGAAGAGAGTATGGTGTTGGAAGCTCCTTTCAAAATTCAAATTTTCTTGTGGATTTTATTCAAAGAAAGTCACTTACTGTGGATAAGATCATAAAAAAAGGCAGGATTATTACAAATGTTTGCATTCTTTGTAAGGAAAATGATGAGAATGGAGATCATCTTTTCCTTCATTGTCCTTTCTCTTCTTACATCTGGATATGGGTTTTTCAAAAAATTGGACATATGATGGTGGTGCCGAGTGGTCATATGAATATTTTGGATAGCATGGAGTTGAATTTTTTACCAATGGTGGGCAAGATGATTTGGGAGAGGGCAAGAGCTGTTGTTTTTTGGGAGATCTGGATGGAACGCAATAGGAAGACATTTAATAACAAAGCTCTGGAGGTGGAATTGGTTAAAAGAAAGACTATACATCCGGTTTGGAGTTGGTTATCTGTGACAAAGGAAGGGTTTGGAGTGACCAAAGCGGATGTTGAGATTAATTTGCATAATTTAATGCTTCAAAAAATAATGAAAATGAAACCAAAATATAGGTGAAACTTACCTATGCTAAGGAATATCAAACTTAATTTCAATGGAAGCTCATTAAGAAACCCAAGCCTAACTGGAATTAAAAGGAATTTTGCAAGATACATTTGGAGAGATGATCTTTTGTTTTGCTGACCCTCGTAAGGGAGATAACGGCTGCTGACCCTCATAAGGGAGATAACGGCTAATGAAGCAAAATTGTATTAGAACATTCTCTGAATATGATAAATTGGTGCGATAAAACATCCAGGCCACCATAGAGCTTGAGGAGGAAATAGCCAAACATTATGGATGGGTGAGGGCCTCCAAATCTCATTTCAGCATGTGTATAAAGAGGCTAATGACATTGCCGATAAATTAGCAAAACGAGGGGTGTCTATGCAAAAAAAATTTATTTCGGATGTCCCATTTCAGATTGGCTATAACCTTTGAGTAATTAATGAAGCTTTAGTAACATTGTCCAAAAAAAAAAAACCACATGGATCTCGACCTAGACTCGCTCAGATTGACCCTACTAGGTTGGCAGGTCCAGCCTACCCCATTTGGCAGCCCTACCTCTAAACAACACTGTAGGCGCCAAGTCCAACCATTTAGGGGAAACCATAGGGAAACCGCTAATCCAAACAGATTTGAAAACAAGGATTCAGAGAATCCAAACAGATTAGCAAAAATATCACGGCCAACCATTAACAATTGCTGAAAGCCAAATGCATGTTTAAACCGTTAGACTGAGAAATGGGGAAAACTATAAACCCTTGTATAACAACTGTCGTACAAAATTTGGTGGTACTACATCCCATGGATAATCCATTGATCAGATGTAAAAATCCATCATGTTAACGAGTCAAACAGGGACATACAATACCATCCCGACAACCATTCAATGCCTCTACCCCAGTTTATGACAAGTTAAATACCATTGGATCAAATAAGGGCCATGGGATGACATGGTCGAGGAGTTAAGAGGTCAGCCCTAAGAGAGGTACGTTCCTGGAAATTGGTTCTTGCAGAGGGAGTCAAGAACTATAACAGAGATAGAGAAATGAGATACCGCCATAAGGGCTGACGGCTCGTACCTTCTCCCCCAATTCTTGAGAAATGTGCTTCCGGTCTTCCTCCTTTCCTCGATAAATGGGCTTTTGTGGTTTTCCTATTTTGGGAAAATAAAGGGAAAAACAGTGCCCACTTTTCCTGGCATTTCTGCAGCTTTCCCCACTACCAAACAAGGGTCCCTCTAGGCCACGAGAGCTGGGAAAACCAGAGTTTTCCAGAGGTAATATCCCTATTACTAGACGAGGCCAAAAAAACAAAAAGAGGAGGCCAAATTCATGATATGGAAGTCTTAAATATCCCATGTATATTAAAAATGAAAATCACTTGTGTTCTACTTTTCTCTTAATGCCAATCACAAGAAATAAAGCCCAGACTGGATCCTTGATCCATATGGCATCAAAATGAATCCAACACGCAAAACACCAGAGCATAGAAGTACCAAGTGTATGCATGCCCCTGCACAACTTCCCAAAGCTCAAAATGACTGAGCCACCAATCAAGAACCAGAGAGAGAAACCAAAAGACTAGAGAGAGAAACTGCGAAAGCATGCACCGGAAATTTCAGCAATAGAACATAACGCGCTTCACGTTTTCTTTGAGGGCTGGAAGTGGCCGCACGCTGGAGCCTGCTGCACGAGTGCTGCTGGCACGACTGCCAGCACCGCTGGGTGCTCCCCTACCAGGCAGCCCGCTAGACATGGATCCACTGTCTGAAGTCTCCGGCTCCATGTAGAAGCGAGCCCTGAAGGCTGCTAGATGAGCATAGTAAGCAGGCGGCACTGCAAAAAAGGGAACGGAGATGTACTCAGCAAACTATATAAGACAGAGGTCTATTGAGAGAGTATGCAGCAATTACTTGAATTTCTTTTTTTTGGGGTTTCATGAATTTTAAGAGAATATAAAAGCATTTCTATTGAGATAGTAAGTAAATATGGGGAGAAAGAGAGGTTCCAAAACAAACATGGATAAATTTACTAAGAGACATGAAAACAGGTGAATTTCTAAAGAACATGCATGAGAATTTTAAAAGCAAGTTCACTGACATTGCAGGTAAAATCTAGGGAGAAAGAGAGGATCCAAAACAAACATGCATGAATCAATTAGGAGACATGAAACCAGCTCCATTGGGTTTTGATAATACTCTTCTGAGAGAGCACGAGAGAAAGAGAGAGAGAGAGAGAGAGAGAGAGAGAGAAAGAGAGTACATAAATGAAGAAATAAGCACAAAACTTCCATTAGAAACAACCTAGAAACAGCAGGAAAACTTGATCGGAAATCACTGCACAAGATTTACTCCTACAAAGTATAATGCAAGGTACTCAGAAGTCAGAACAGCCATCCACCACCCATACTGAACAAGTGGTGGAGATGAGCAGCTGTGCCCTGGACAAACAAAACAGGGCCTAAAAGCTGAAAGAACATCTCCACTGTAACAATTATAAGTACTACGGAGCAGTAGACGGGCAAAGCAAGAACCCTACAAGATACTTGCCAAGAGTATGGAAAATTTCCTCATGCAATAAGAAAATGAACAATTACTCAAAAGAGCTGGCCATTGATATATGGAAGGAAAAGCCTCAATAACACTGATAACTCTCTGAAACCACTTACCAATAGAGACAGAGCGGGTGCAACGTGCATACCTGTTTGAAATTGCAACAGCTCAGCAATCATCTAACAAATTTTTTTGATTTATATTATTCATTTTACTGTTACTTTTCTCAGAACATGTTGAATAATGGGAGAACAAGTATGAAGCTATCATCAAACTTACGTATAGCACAGATTATTAGTGAGCGACTGGAGGCCATCGGCTGTGAAGTGATTCTCATCAAACAAAACATGGTAATGGGCAGGGCGGCTAGTACCCTGTTAGAGGGAGAAAGGATTACTTAGTTGTATAAAAACCACAATGCGAACAAAACTAGTACACACGATCAAGATGTGAAATATTCTACCCAAGTTTTACTATCATAGAAAACCGCAACAAAAACCAAACAAAGGGTATAAATGCGAGGAGGCAGAAGAGGGTACATGTTTCTAGATATGAGAGAGACTATTGATGAGAGAGAGAGAGAGAGAGAGATTATTGATGAGAGAGAGAGAGAGATTGAGAAAATCACCTGGATGCCAGCATGACTGCATAAGTAAAAATCAAATTCAGTGGGATGGCAGATCTTTGAATCCACCACAGTTCCTGCAAAGTGTGCAAAACATCGATGAGATCACAGAACAAAGCTTGAAAAGAATTTATGCTCACCACATAAATATATATCTCTATATCCAAAACATTTTGGAAAAATATAACTTCTCCCATAATAACACAACAATATTTTTTTCATTTGAAACTAAGTTTCTTCCACCTTTCCGTCTAATTCAACTATTTTTAATATAATCATGCTCCATTTTCGCCCAAAGTACCAAAGACAATTGAATATCCAAATAATGATAAAGCTACCAAAACAGAGAATCTCAGCCATATAAAAGTGGCACTTACAATGAATAGTAATATAGGTGGAATCCCAGCCATCAGATCTTTATCTGGTGGTTCAAAATACATGTCACTATCTGAATTTTAATCTTTTTTCTAGAAATCGGATCTTGATGAAGTTTTGGGAGGATATACTAGACACCAGCGTGCACCACATAAAAAAATAAAAAAATATACTTTCAAGATAATAAATGACCAAACCACCTCCATTATTTTTCAGGGTTATTTTCATCACTTCATATTTAGAAAATTATTTGTTTTATATGTTTTTCTCGTGCGCGCTTTTTTTAGTTCACACACCCAGAATTTCATTACGATCCGAAATCTAGAAAAAGATAAAAACTCAGATAGTGATATGTATTTTGAACAACCTGATGAAGATCTGAGGGCTGAGATTCCACCAATATTACTATACATTATAAGTGCCCAGTTATTGGCAGCTTTTTTCTTCCAATAATTACGATACAAAGAGAACCCCAAGAAGATAAACAACATACTATTCATCTTAATTTCTTTGACGGAAACTATTCATCTTAATTTCTTTTACGGAAACTATTCATCATAATATCTTTGATGATCATAAGCACAAACAAATGCAAGGCATGTCCCACATTCCAATAAAACAACCCTCTATAAAAGACACCATATCCATGTAAATTTTAAAATTAATATATATGCTGATGGTCTAAACTAATCAGGAGTCATCAAATAACTGCATACAACTAAAAAGATAAAACCTAAGACCTAATCATACCGGGTAATATATTTCCACTCTTGTCAGTCAGATGATGATCCTTATGATTGTTTGCAAATAGCCGAGTGTGATGCCGCTTTTGAACCACAACAAATGTCACAGGGGGCTGATAGTTTGGCTCAAGGGAGGAACATGCCTGCCATGATATAATAAATAAAAAAATAAAAAATTAACACAGTTGCCTATTGAAAATTATCACATCTATCGCATTATAGATGATTGCCAAGGCATTACCTTGCGAATAGCATCCAATTCATGAAACAAAACCTGGTAAAACTGGCCCTCGCTAACTCCATCCCTGCAAATGAGCACAGTGAAAACATATTAAAATAACATACATCAGAACTTGGTACCAGGACACGCTAAGGCACATATCCCAGCTATAACCTTGCTCATCGAGCATAATGCAATCAGCATTTAAATTAATGTATTGGAGGGAAAGGAATTTCTACCAAGTAACCTAGAATGCAGACTTAGAGATATCTAATATGTGACAATCTGAAAAGCCCTGGATTTAACAACCTTTTAACGTAATGTTTAAAACATCGTACCAGCTTTGAAGTAATCACCCAAGGAAAAAAGATTTTACTCCAAAAGATATTCTTCTCCATCTGGTGTACACGGTCAATTTACTATCGGGTAAAACCGGACCTAGGGTTAGTTTTAGGACCCCAAATTTTGGGGATATAACCTTTTAACACATAGATTAACCTCAATAACAAAAAAAATCCTAATTGCACCCTTTCACCCTTTAACCTTTTAACTTGGGGAGTAGTAGTACATGTTTTTTATTTTTAGAACAATAATCTGGTGATTCTAAGGTGACTACCAAATTTTTAGATTGAAAAAATCTTCCCAAGTAGGCCATCTGACCGAGGGATTAGTAGTACACTATGCTCTATACTTGCTCAAGATTTATAACATGTATCCAAGTGTTCTTAGAACATCCACAAGTAAATGTAGAACTGTAACTAACCAAAACCAAACAGGGGCAGTAATCAACAGGGCAACTTTGTCGTTTTTTAATCAGTCAATTTTAGTGATTTGGTAGGATAGAATGTTTCCAGAATGCACCTCATTGTTCGACCTTAAAATTTTCTCTTTTGTTTATAATTAAATTGCAGATGATTAACGAATAAAAGTTTAAGTAACTCAGAATAAACATACCTGTAGAAAATAATCCTCTGAGGCTTTTGCCCAGTTGCTCTCCTGAATGAAATGAGCAACTCCCTAACAAAAGGGGATAGCAAGAAAAAATCATTAAGTCAAAGACATCAAAGACACAAACAGCCAAATAATAAAAGAAAAATCAGCCCAAGCTGGCATTGCCAGTACAAACAGCCAAATAACAATGCAAAATGAGGAGCACACACTTGATCATGCCACCCGTCACAGTTCCACGTTGAGGATCCTGGGTGACCTTATAAAGATCTTGGATCAATTCTTGTCTGTGAGCTTGAGCACAGACCAATCCAGCATATTTAGTCACCTCTGGCCAGTCCTGAGAACCAACGACCTGCACAAGATACAATCTGAAGTCAATACTGAACAATGAACAACCAAAAAAGCAATGATTAGACTCCAGAGATCAGGACTGGCCTTAGACAACCCAGATCACCCATTAGCCAAGTTTATGAAAAACAATAAAATAACAACCATCAGCCATTAGACAAGTTTCTTTTTAAAGGACCCGCCAATTATATGAACTTGGCTCGGGTGCAATCTGATTTTCAAAACTTCGCAAAATAGAAAGGTATTACTCGATGAGAGAGAGCAATGAAGGGAGAGATATCTTACAGCAGCAATGGATGCGCTGGAATCCTCTCCTGGGTGAGGATGAGTGACATCAGCCCCAAATATTATAGTTGGAACGTCACTTACAAGTGGAATTCTCCTTGCAATCGCATCCACAAGTACAGTATTCCTCCCACCGACCTTTTTTATACAATGAAGAAATTGGGTCAATTAATTACCAGCACATTATTCAAATGGAATGGTGAAGAGAATAAAACAGAAGACTACAATGGGTACCTTAACATTGATTTTCAAAGCAACATTAGCAAGATACTGCTTGCTCATTTTAAATACATGCTTAGTTAAGCAGCATTGGGAGACCAAGCCCAAATCCGTCTCGCAAATTCTCTTTAGATCCCCTATAAGGTATATAAAGGCCATATTAAGAAATGGGAACAGGAGCATAAAACCGTCATAACGGATGGGTACAATGCATAATAAGTTGTAAAAGCCAGTGCGCAACAAGCCTTACATGAACAGAATGGTATTTAGCAGAAAAAATCAGAAAAGCACAATGATGGTTTGAAGTAAACAGCAGCTTTTACTAGAATAAGTAAAACAAGAAAGAACTTACTACAAAGATCTAAAAACAAGGTATGGGAGAGCATAAAAGCATTCTCAAGTCCAAAAAAAGTCAGTGGTGTATGCGGAAAAAGAAACAACCCAGCAAAGTTAGAGACTAATCATATAACAGATTACATTTTTTCTAACAAGGAGAAAGGAATGACTTTGAATCAACATAGAGGAAAATGATATGCAAATCTTCAAAGCATACACACATGCACAGTGAATGAACATACCATAAAGGGAACCATTATTATCAGGCAAGATTACAATCAGCAGATCTAGTTCTTTGCCACGAAGAACATTTGCTGCCTCCTGAAATCGGGATTTCAGAGTTCGCTCCACCTGATCAGGACGAGCAGAAGATACAGCAATAACAGGTTCTGGGTTGAATGTCTGCAACATAATCATCACACAAACCACGGATAATTAGAGAGGGAGACAACATAATCATCAATGCATTTCAATTGTAGATGGAATCCAAATTAAGCCCACTCAATGACAAGCAAGGACGAGAAGACAATATGCTAGTCATTAATACCATTCCCGAAATGTGACACATTTGAGAAAGCTCCTGGCAAAAGCGTTGAGCAGCACTGTCTTGAACAGTACGGGAGAAGTTTATACACGTCCAATTGTTTACAGTGCCTCCATTAACCATTTTCTGCAACAAAATTAAAATATCAGTCATTCCCCAAAAAAAGGTCCAAAAACATAAGCAAGAAATACCAAGGCACTGAAAGTAACAAAATAAGCCCAATATCACCCTGTTCATCATGTTCCATTGCCCAACTTGAGGTAGGCAATCTTTCTCCCTGCCGGTATCATGGTATTTAAGCTGCACATCCAATGTGGGGGTCACAAGAAAATATTAACCAATAGGTGTCATTAATAAAAAGAAAATAAAGAACTGTAGAATTTTATGAGAAGAGAAAACGTCAGAGTGAACAACTAACCCAGGGCGGAGGCAGAATGCGTGCTTCAATTGATGCCATTTTATCACTAATTTTAATACCGAACTCCTTTGCATAAGGGTCCTGATGATAAGAATTATGGTGCACAGTCTGCAAAAATAGTCTAGCATCAGAAACCAAAAAATTCTGTGTGGTCTACAAATAGAGACGAAAAGGAAAAAACAAAATCTAAAGATGGCATGGCAAAGTAGCCACTACACACATTGTTCTGCTTGTTTCAAGTGATGCAAAAAAATATTGCTGCCTATCCAGCCAAGAAATGTCTACAAAGACAAGTTCAAATTAGGGAATCATATCCTCTCATTAAAAAAGTGCAATTCACATCATATTGAATTTAATTGAGTTGCAAGTGTATTCCTGTAACCTTTTTTTTCTTTTATACTTCTGAAAATCATATCCCAAAACTATCGCAGGGAATTAAATCCCACACTGCATCAGGGATTTATATACTATAGAAGACACCTAAAATAATTGCAATTTCACATTATTTTCTATATCCTTCAATTCCAAATGTACACCAGTAACCTTTTTTTTAGATACTTCTGGGAATTACATTCAAAACCTATCACGGGGAATTATATTCCACTCTTCATGAAGGATTTTGATACTGGATAAAAGATGCCTTCAGAAGGGCACACTCAAACATGAATCCAGGGAGTTTCTTTCATATTCTAACAGGGAAATTGACAGGGATGCAAGGATTAGAGTTTATTGGGGCAAGATATGCTTTCGAAGTCATGCTTCCACAGGAACCAAAGGCGGACAGCATACAGAAACCAGAAGCAATTATCTCTATAATGAAATTTCACAAAGAAACAAGAAAAAGGAATAACCCAATAACAAGAAAAGGGAGGATAGGATGCAGAACAAGAGGCAAGTTTTTCCTGTAAGGATATTTCATGTATGGAAACAAGAAAAAAGAAAAACTCATTTTAGCTAGTCATCCTTTTTGAGTAACACAGACGTAATTCACCAATCAAAGATATAATTTCATAAAAATTAACTGTCGAAAAAAGGAACATAAACATAAACTAAATACAAAGCAACACAATACCCGAATAATAGCAAGCTCCCGGTCATGTGGTCGCTGGCAGGTCACTTTCAGAAGGGCAGTGATTTGTCTTTCGTTCAATCGCTTTGAGTATCGTTGGCCCTCAACGATTTGGCATACCTGTAGTACAGTACCAATATCGCACGCCATCCAATAGATAAAACAGATGATCAATTAAAAGCCAAGAAAGTAATAAATCTTCACCTCCATTGGGAGGTAATTTGGGCGCTGATGATTCCCGACTTGCAGACAAGGCCACGTAGTATGCCTAATGTTGAAGTCATACGTCTCCTGGAAGTACTGGACAACATATTTCATCGTTCCATTATCATCCACAGGGAACCTGTCATAAAATAAATTTCCACAAAGGAATCCATCAATCATGTCAATTAAAAAGAACAGATAGATTGACACTACATAGTTTCTTTTTATAAAGAAATAATATCAACCACTATGGAGTCAAGCATCAGATGGATTATTCCAAATTTTTAGTAAATTTAGGTATCATGATTCATGAAGATAACAGTAAAGAATCTTACGTTAACTCTCTTGTTGGCTGTGAAGTTAAACCCGATATGCGGTATTTGCGACGCATAGTGCCTCTGTGGGTAACCTCAACCTTCACACCTCTAAGAGCTTTCTTGATCTGATAGCACAAGCGAGCACAGTAAATAAATGGACCACAAATAACTGCAAAAATAGCACAGAGCTCTCTATTAGTTCACACTAGCACATTACTGAATATACTGACCAACTCAAAAAAAATCGAAGGAGTCACCTTGCGCTTGTTCACAGAAAATAAAATTCAGAATAAATATCCAAATTCAAGCTTTTTCTAAATCGAACTAAGACAACTAATTTTAGTTTTGCTTGCTCTTCTAGTCACTCAAATTGTTATTTACTTTTAAATTTTTCATTTTTATTACTTGTACTATCAAGTAATAAAAAATGAATCCAAAAAAAAAAAGTACATACGAGAATTAAGAAACCAATCTCACAATCTTTAAAACAAAATACCTTAACACGGTCAGCATCAGACAATGGCCTCGAGGTAACATCTCTGCCCAAAAGCTGAGTAACAAATTCGATAACAGGAAGTGGCTCAATGAAAGCAGTAGAGGACATATCTGCAACAAACTTAGTGTTAGAAACCAAATAAAAACTATAAAGACTACAGCAATAATAAAAAGCATCAAGGGCAACAATAGCATACCAATATTAAGCGAAAGACCCATTTGTGTGGGTCGAATACTCTGGTAAAACCCACACCAGCTCTCCAAACCCTCACCCAGCGACTGCCTTCTACCAAGATCAGGAGAATAGAATGAACGCCCAACAGGGGAATATCTACATCAAGATCAAGTCACACAGCATTCAGTCTAATGTATCAACTACCCAACACAAAGAAGCCATATACGAGAGGAGAAACCTTGAATGAGATAGACACAACACCAACATATCAAGTGCCCCACATGAAGAAACCATAAATGCGACAGAGAAACCATAAATGACACAAATATATTAAAGACAAGTAAAGGCAATGGTGAATTAGTAATGAATTACCTGTTGGTTGGCAATTCTCGCAAAACAATATCCAGAACCTGGAGGGCTTCTTGGGGAGCATCAGATTGTTTTCCGGCTAAAAATAACCCCAAGTGATGCAGGTCAGCACGAGCAGCAAACTTAATTACAAGCTTGAATTGCCTCTCACGTCTGCAAGATTAAAAACAAGTGTTAAAGAGAACTTTTCATATACAAGCTTATAGTATTATACAGCAAATAACCATAATTGTGAATTATGATCATTCAAAGAAAAACTTATGGAAATCAATTGAAGGGACTGCAAATGAACAACCTAAGAGTGCCCATTCCATCATCTTCATCCATCAGATTTATGGCAAATTCTCTTGAGGTAAAGGGGAGAGGTCCAGCAGTATAAAGACTCTTCCGACCATCATAAACTGGAAACCTCCTTCCCAAGTGAGACTCTTGGTAAAGTTTCACTAGCTGCTTCATAACTGCTCGATTCACAGCTCTCGAAGTAACCTCGGGTGTGATGGACACCTGAATTAAGACGGCCTCGTGTCAATCCCAATCATGGGTGGACTAATTAAAAAAAATCAATGTGCTCAATTACACTCTTCCAAAAAAAAAAACAAAAACAGCAGCAGAAAAAGAATTATCTTTACATTGTAAAAGGAATAAAATTTACCAGAAAAGTTGGCATTAATTAAAAAAAAAAAGAATTGGAGTAATGTAATTTTTGCTCATTCCAATGCATAAAAAAGACCAATGAACACATACACCAAACTCTCCACCAACACCAATTCGTCAATACAAATGATGCATATAGTCAAACCAAATACAAAACATATATCAACATTGCTCAATACAATATATAAGCTCGATTCACAGCTCTCGAAGTAACCTCGGGTGTGATGGACACCTGAATTAAGACGGGCCTCGAGTCAATCCCAATCAAGGGCGGATTAATTAAAAAAAATCAATGTGCTCAATTACACTCTTCCAAAAAAAAAAACAAAAACAGCAGCAGAAAAAGAATTATCTTTACATTGTACAAGGAATAAAATTTACCAGAAAAGTTGGCATCAATTAAAAAAAAAAAGAATTGGAGTAATGCAATTTTTGCTCAATCCAATGCATAAAAAAGACCAATGAACACATACACCAAACTCTCCACCAACACCAATTCGTCAATACAAATGATGCACATAGTCAAACCAAATACAAAACATATATCAACATTGCTCAATACAATATATAAAGACCATGAACACAAACACCAAACTCACCAATGTCACCAATTCTTCAATTTCAATTTTGCAAACGATCAAAATAAATGCAGTGCAGGTGCTGATGAGATAATAAGAATCTCACTGAATGTTATCCAAGAGAAACCCAAGAGTTCAGTTACACAAACAAACTTCAGTTACACAAAGTAAGACTTATTTTCAGTTAAAAAATGTTACTTAATTCCACATTCTAAATACGGATGAATTGTACCGAAACATTTCATACCTATAAGAAAAAAATATATATCCAAGAAAATCTGACTTTACTGAATTTTAATACTGCACAATCGAACTTGCAAACATCAATGACATAGACAGTAAAAGCTCCACTATGACCCACTTCCGAATGTGAATGCAGCCCAATAGATGTCAACTGTCCATTTATCATAAATCCACCAAAAACTATACAATGAAAAGTAGATACCAATAATGGACAAAGACACCCAGCAAGTGAACCAAGGAAAGAAACCTTACATCATATTGGTGATAGTCCTTATCTGGCAGTTCCACAATGAAATGGTTTGCCTTCACCATACACCTGGTCCCCATCGACCCCTTCCCAGGCCTCGAAGGAAATCTCATGCTCTTGCTCGACTGGGGTGGCTGCTGCACAGCCTCCTCCTGTTTCACCAATGTAAGCTGCTGAACCTGCTCTGCTAACTGATGGGCAGAAGAAGACGAAGCGCCACTTTCCTGGGGCTCACCGGCCTGAGATGGTGTTTGTTGAAACGAACCAAACTGTTGCGCGTACATTTGCGGAGGGTATTGAGATGGTGGTCTTTGGGCAACAGCTTGGGGCAGATCGGGAACTGGGGGTCTAGCATATGAACCAGAAGGGCCCGAGGTGGGCCCACCACCACGGCCCCCTCCCCTCCTCCTGGCCCCACCACCACCTTGGGGCCCACCCATCTGGCCCCCTTGATAAGGACCAGAAGGTTGCTGGTAAGGGGCTCGAGGTTGCTGCTGATAAGATGGCTGCTGTTGATAAGGGGGCTGCTGTTGATAAGGGGGCTGCTGTGGATAAGGAGGTTGCTGACCTCGGCCCTGAGGGCCTCCTCGTCCTTGGTATTGCGGTTGTTGAGTATAGCCACCCCGGCCTGGTTGTAGGCCCCATCCCCTTCCTTGTTGTTGATAAGGAGCAGACTGGGGCTGTTGGGTTGGTTGTGAAGGGGGTGAGGGACGCTGTTGAGGAGGGGGCTGGCGAGCTTCAGGAGGGGCTTGGGAAGGAGCATCTGAACTCTCCCCAAGTCCGCTGGTTGGATCCATCGTCTTCTTTTTCCTCGGCATGGTTCAGTGAAAGGGGATTACACTTCAAGAATTTTGTTAGGTAGCAAAGTCTCAGAATGCAAGGAACTCAATCTGTGGTCATCAATATTTCAGAAAGCGTTAGAAACTCGTATAATTGTATCGTATTGTAATGAACAAATAGGAACCTGAGTAGAAAAGAATAGAGAGAGAGAGAGCAAGAGGATGTTCACATAACAAGCACAGAAAAATCACGGAAAATGTAGTTTCAGCACACTAGGTACAGAACACGTAGTAGTAACAAACATTTTATTAGTCATAAATCAGAAAATAGTCAAATCAAAAGCAAATCCAATCTAAATGGTAACTTGATATGGAAGAGTAAGTAGAGTACATATGTAACTTAATGACAAGCACATGGAAAATAAACAAGCACAATAACATAACATGTAAAAGTCTACTGAAATGTAAGCCTAGAGTTAAACCAGTCTAGTAAGGGTAGACGAGCAAGATAATAAACGTGGTCACCAATGACAAGCACATAGCCTATGAAGACAATAGAAGAACTTTCTAAAAGCAAAAATGAGAATGCACCAAGAAATAGAAGAAAACAGGAACCCAAAAACATCATTCAACAAAGAAATATAAATATTATATAGGAATCACAAACCAGAAAAGGGTAGAGAGCAAGATAATAAACTCAATGACAAACCCATAGACAATGAAGCCAGGAGAAGAACTTTTAAAAGCGAGAATCAGAATGCACCAAAATAAAGAAGAAAACCGGAACCCAAAACATGACTAAAGAAGAAAAAACTATATAGGAATCATAAACCAGAAACCATGACATCAAAAAAAGAATCACTTAACCCAGAAAATTGATACACACACGTGTGTGTAGAGAGAGAGAGATTGATTCACTCTCAACCCCATACAGTCAAAATCCAACAGTTGGCACTCAATGAAAAAAAGGAGAAAAGGGAAAGAAAGAGAGGAGAAGGGGACGAATTGAAGAAAAAACTACAAGGATCAAAAAAGAACAAAAAGAAAAAGAATACAGAGGTATTGTACCATTTTCCCGATTTCACCAACACCAAGAGTACACCTACTCGACATAGACACGGCATTTAATCGCATAAAAGCATAAGGTCCGATGATAATACTAACAAAAATAAAATTCAGATAGAAGCACTATAACACAAGAAGTAAACTAAAAATAAATAAAATTATCACATTACAAATGAACAGTTAAACCAACTACAGAAACAAAATAGAGACAGTGAAAAGAATGTTTAGTAGACAACTCTACACCAATTAATAAGGCAGGAAACCATAGAACCACATTACAAGAGAACACTCCAGTTGCATCACCCAGGAGAAAAAATAAAAACAAATAAAAAAAACGAATTTATTCTTTTATTTCTGAAGAAAGGTGAAACTCAATGCTACATCAGTACATGCTATATTACTACACTAGAGCATGAAATGACTACACCCATTTTCCTTAAAACTAAAATCACCATATACAAACCACAAAGATCTTGCAATATCACATCATGCGACACAATAAAACTTCACAAAGAAGATTGCTCAAAATGGATCAATAAAATATCAACATCAGACAGAAAAAACACTGGCGAAAAACGAAAGAAGTTCACCACATCTTACAAACCTAAACCGTGGGGAACCCAAGGAGTCACAGACTATGGAAACACTCGGCATCATGTAAAAAAGAAATGAACAAATATAATGCCCAGTAAATCTGCTCACCAAAAGGATAGACAGTAGCAAAACACTAGCACTAAAGTTGAACCAAACAATAATAAATCACATGAATCCAAAAATAAGGCACGTCAATAAACCATAACCATCAAATTAATACAAATAAAATGAACAGCTATTAATCCATTCACGACACGAATACATTTTGCTATTACAATCAACTGCATGCCAAAGGATTAACATCAACAAAACCCTAAAAATGAGTACACAAGGGACCCATGGCTACAAGTAACAGATTAAACACTTGTCAATGGGCACAGGAAAAACACAGTTAAAACTAAAAACTTGAGACTGATCAGGAATGCACAAGCAAGGAAACAAGGAGGAGGTAGCATCAAAACCCTAAGAGAAAACGGCTGCTAACAGTCTAACAAGCTACTCAAAACCCCAATCCACGATCAAAAGAAATCCCAACGCATGTACAATGGAAAAATCCTAGCTGACGAAGACAAGGAAACCCCAATAGAAACAGAACACTTTGAAGCTCAAATCAGAATAAAGTTATAGCTCAAAAACATCAGAGCACAACCCTACCCAAAAAATATATAACAATAAGTAGAAAAAATCAAAATGTACGAATAAGTAAAGGAAATCGGAAGAAAACATAGAACACCAAAAAATAAAAGAAAGACACTCCATTAAAACAACAATCTACAGTTGAAATCCCAAAACAAAAAACCAAAAAACACACAATCTTACTGTATAAAATAACAAACTGTTTACCTAAATCTCAGAAGAAAAACAAATTGATAGAGAGAAAAAGAGAGAACTGAATCACAAAAAGTACAGACTGAGTGTTAGTCAACAAACACAATAAACCAAATCTTGCTCATGCAAAACCACAAAGAAAATGAAAAACACAGTAGAGGTCGAGAAAGAAAACCTAAAAAGCTTCGACAAATATGAGATCAAACAGCCACAAAAGACATGGAACAGAAAAAAAAAATTACCTCCAACCCTGCGTTGCAGAACTACATCCCACCCACAACCCCAGCTTTAAAAGGTCGAGGCCTTTGAAAATACCGCAAAAACCTCTAATATTTCTTGTGTGACCTTCAACTCGTTGGAGGACTGAAAGGTCTCACCGAGTCTTCCGTACGCTTTCCGTTTCAAAATGGACTAAATTACCCATTTGTCCCTTCAAAATGACGTTTTGTGATCTCGAAATTATCGGCGTCTCTCCGTTTTCAGCGTTAGCACGGAAGTATTTTCGTCATTATAAAAGATTAATGGGTAACAATTGGGTAAATGGTGATTAATTAAGTTTAAAAGTGGGAAGTGCAAGGGGCAAATAGGAAATAAGATAGGGTTAATATAATCCCGCAGATATAAATGGAGGGGCAGTTTAGGACATTATGAAAACCACTGGTTTTGTTATAAAACCATTCGTTGGTTTTAAGAATTTACAAAATTGCCCTTCGCTCCTTTTAACCTTTCCCTTCCCGTCCTTTTGTCCTCCAAACCTACTTTTTCAAACACCGAGCGGTGGTTCTTGTTGCTTAAGAGTTAAGGAAGTACTTAGCTAATTCGAAATTTCATCGGCCACCTATAAATGTTGGCCTCTTAATAAATATATTTCTGATACGAATTTTAAGGTTTAATTTTTAACTACATGTAATCTCTAACATGTATGTCATGAATATGAATAAATAAATAAATTTAAAAATTTAGAAATAATATTTTTAATAAAAAAACATTTGGACTGTTAGTTT
The DNA here is from genome assembly GCF_054954075.1 of Amborella trichopoda. NCBI lineage: Eukaryota > Viridiplantae > Streptophyta > Magnoliopsida > Amborellales > Amborellaceae > Amborella > Amborella trichopoda. The sequence continues at coordinate 4,371,980 of NC_142344.1, forward strand.
CCATTATTTTTAGACGGAACACCTACTTGCGTACATCTTTAAGATTCATGCGTTATACTTACTGAACCGCGCATGTAAAAATGCGGTTCAACCCGCATGAAAACATTTTCCATATCTTAATAACTGAATCTGAGAAATTTAGGGACCAAATTGTAGTTTAAATGTGTTAAATATTACTAAAACTAGAGAGAAAAAATTGCTTGTAAGTCTTTATAGATGTCAAATATTTACTAAACACAAATGACTGCCAAATGTTTATTAGATAATATTTGTACAAATGTTAATATTAGCATATTTCAACGAGCTCGAATATTGTTATATTTATGCAATACATATATTTTTCTTAATGACAGTCAGAATTGAACACCTTGTAAGCCAGTCGTGCCACATTTCGAAAAATAGCTAGAATATTACTACTTTTGTCATAATGTTAAAAGTGGCTTAAAAGTATGATCAACACGAGCATGCCGCGACAAGGAAAAATAATTAGGAGTTAAATTTTATGTAAAACTTGGCATGCATAGCCGAGTTGTGGATGATTTTAGCGAGGGTCAAAATGCTTTCTCATTGTTAATCTCATCTCTAATCACTTGGATAAAAAGAGGTGGTAAAGCTGAATCAATATAAAATTCGCCAGGAAAATAAAATAATAAGAATGCAGTTTAATAGCAAACATAACGGCAGACATAATCTTAATATTTTTATTATCCAAAAACAAATGAATGCATTGTGCCCAAAGAACTGTTACTTTTCCCGTAACATTAACCTTTAGTCCTTATACATCAAATATTTACCTGAACATACGTTACTTCCAAATTATTATTAGGTTCAATTTAGTTCTTGTATCAAGGCAATGTGATTTTTTATCCTAATGACAGTGAAAGTAGGAATCAAACGCCTCAATTTGTTAGAAATGCCACTGTTCCAAAAGTAACCCGAATTTAAAAGTTCGTTAAAAATGTTACCAAAACGTGTTCAAGGCGAGTACATCACAAGAAGGAAAGGTAAATAACAATTAATGTTGTTAAGTGAAACTTAGCATCCATAACTAACATGTGGATGGTTTTAGGAAATAATGGTAAAATCTTCTTTAATTGTAAATCTCGTAGGTAATTTTACTTATATGCAACAAGTTGGTAAACTTCATCAACATGAGCATGACTGTTACAAAAATAATAATGAGCCGGCAATGTAATGGCAAATAGAACTCTTTTTTTTGTATTTTCCTAAAGGGTGAGGTTTGTATGAAGTGACAACTTAAACAATAACGGTAAGGCACACCCAAAAAATCTCATTAAATGATGTATTTTCAATGCCAAATCTCTTATCATGGCCTAAAAGTCTATTTTTCACCTCTATAATGAAATTGAAAGGTGTGAAAATGGTACGAATCTTGTATATCTATGAGCATTTACAAATCTTGAAAAAGGATGGTCTAGATAATGTGGTACAAGATTTACTATTTGTAGGACTTGAAATTCATTTAGTTTTTGATATCCATATACATCGAGGTCAAGATGATCAAATGGATAATTTTCTAGTGACAAATCAACCTTTTTTCGTTCGGTGTTTTAGGTGCACCTTACTTCTATAGTATGAGGCTGACGCCTTTTATAAACTTTTTCTTTCCTATAACAAATCAATATATTGTGTCCAAACAGTTGCTACTCTTTCATGACATCAACCTTTGGTGCAACTATCATTTGTCAATTGAATCTTTTAAACCTATAGAATAGTGTGTAGTTTAAGCATGATGGAATTTCTTATCACTAAACCTGGCCAAAAAAAAATAAAATATCTTCTCAGTAATTCCTTATAAATGTAATATTTATGTTTACATAAATACCTTCCAAATTATTATTAGATACATTGTACAAATGCTAATATCGCAATGTGGATGAGCCCGAATATTGTTGTATTTATGCAATATGCCCATATATCTTAACAACAGTTAATGCATGAACTGAAAACCTTGTTTAGCTAGACACACTACTATTTGATAAATAATATGAATCTTAATTTTTTGTCAGCATATTAAAAATTGCTTGAAATTGCGTTCAACATAGGAAATAATGAGCATGCAATATATTAGCAAATAGAATCTTAACTTATGTATTTTCCAAAAAGAAATCAATATATTGCACCCAACATAGCATCTGCTTTTCCCATAACGTCAACCTTTACTGCATGTATTGTTTAATAACTGCATATTTCAAAACTACATTAAATGTACTTATTTCTAAACCTAGATGGGGAAAAATCTTACTGATATATCCTTATGGATCTCAATTATCCACATGATTGAAAAATTTTATCACATACATTTTACATATGTTAATATTAGCATTTTTGGATGAGCTCAAATATTGTTGCATTCACAAAATATAGCTATGTATCTTAATGACAGTCAATGCAGGAATCGAACACTAAGTTGAATATTCTTATTTTTGTTATTGATGTTAAAAAGGGTATGTAATACGAACTAATGTTGTTATGTAAAACTTGACATGCCTTGCCTAAGATATATAGGCGGTTTTAGAAAACATCATCATCACTCGAGCATTATCCAACTATTTAGGGTCGGCTAGGTAGTTTTAAAAAATAAGGGTAATAATCTCTTTAATTGTTAACCTTGTAGGCAATTGCTTGCATGCAAGAAGTCTAGTAAACTCCATCAACATGAGCTTGGATGTTAGAAAATAAAATAATGAGCATGCAATTTGATTTTAAATATAATTATATTTTATATTCACCAAATATAAATTAGCATATCATACCCAAATAGTTGCTACTATTCCATAACATCAACCTTTGGTGCATTTCTCATTTAATAATCTTTAAAACTTATAGCATAATATGTAGTTTAACCCTATTAAATTTTTTTTATCAAAAATAAAAAATATTTGCTATCAAGTCTTTGTAGATATCAAATAATATACAATTCACAATACTTCAAATTCTAAAGGTTAATGTTTTAGTAAGTTGTGAAGGATAGAATTTATTTTTTTAAAAAAAACTTACTTTTTGTGATATCTTGCTCATCAAGTAATGGTGATTGTGTAAATATCATTAAAAGACAAGGGGTATTTTTGTCATATTTTGAAACTTATTCTGAAGGATAAGGGTACCCGATAAATAAAGGTTTAGGACACTAATTTCCAAAATACCAATGTATTTTGATAAAAATTTCAATTGTCTCTTACTTAATGATTAAGTCACATATTAAATTAAAATTTTAAACAAAAAGTAATATTTTATAGTAAAAAATAAAATAAGGAATATGCATTTTACTAGCAAAGTAGAATCTTAATTTTTGTATATTTAAAAAATAAATCAAGGCACTGTGCCAAAATAGGTGCTACTTCCCTTGGACATCAACCCTTAGTGCATGCATTGTTTAAGGACCAACCTGCAATTTAAATGTATTATTTTTTTTATAAATAAACTTAGATGGAGAAAATAATCCTATTGGTAAGTCCTTATAGATACATTGTACAAATGTTAGTATTATTAACATGCATGGGTGAGCCAAATATTGTTGTATTAGGCAATATAACTATTTATCTTATTGGTAGTCAATGCAGGAAATGAACACCTTGTTTTTAGCTAGTGTAGACACCCATACTGAGGGAATTGTAGGAAACTATAATTTTCGAGAAACAACGCGAATATTATTATTTTTGTAAGCATTTACAAAATAACACAAAACGTGTCCAACATGAGCAATCATGACAAGTAAAAATAAATAGTCATGTAAAACTTGGCATGCATAGCTTAAAATGTGAATGATTTTGGTAAATAATGGTTAAAATCCTTCTTAATTGCTATCATGTAGGTATTTGCTTACATACAAATTGGTGGTAAGATCAAATAAATAAGTTTGGCTGATAGAAAAGAAAACAATAAGCATGTAGTTTAATTGTGAATAGAATTTAAACTTTTGTATTTTCTAAAAGTAAATAAATATATTGTGCTCAATAGTTGCCTATTTTGCATAACATCAACCTTTGTTGCATTTGCCATCCAATAATTGAATATTTAAAACTAATGACATAACATGTAGATTAAAATATTAAATTTATTATTACTAAACCTAGCAAAATAAAAAAAATCCGACTATCCAAATTATTAGTGAATTTATGGCACACATGTCTAAGTTATAGAAGTTTTTAACAACCAAGGGCGAAATTCCTTTTTGCTTGTTAGTGGTTAATAGCTTAAATGTGATTTAGCAAACTCTAATGAACTTTGGTTTAGCTGGTAGAAAATAAAATAATGATCAAGCAATTCAACAACAACTAGAATCTTAAATCTATTATTTTCCAAAATAAATCAATATATTGTACATAAAATCAACCCATGTTGCATTTATTGTTTATTATGATAGAAAACAAGGACATAATGGTGGTATCATGGGTACTTCAAAAATCATCCTAATATATTTACCCATAAAATCATGGGTACTTCAAATAAAATTAAATATATTTTTAATTATCTTAAGGGAAATGACCTTGTGAGACCCTCCTACACCCATGTATGCAGGACCTCGAATGATTACCATTAAATTTGGCACAAATCTCTAGAAAAGTCAAATCCCACACCCATCTGACAACTTTTATAGAGATCTGTGCCAAATTTAATAGTGATCTTTTGGGATCCTACATACATGGGTGTGGGAATGTCTCATAGAATCATTACTCTTATCTTAATATAGATACTTGAATTGTCCGTTCAAATCTTGATGAGCCCCTTAAAGATGTCTTTTTATTCATCTTCATCATGCATCAATAGACTTGATTTTCTTTCAATTTATAACAACATCGAGACATGGGATTCCTACTATTGTTTAGGATTTTTGAGAATCCATGATTTCAAGATCTATGAAAGAGTAATCAATAAATAATATCAACCTTAAGTTTATAAATTATCTTAAGGGTGAGGTTTATTCTATATGTCCACCTTAAACAATCGAACTAAGATGCATTTTAGAACTCCATTATAAGATGTAGTTTAGGTGCTGAAAAAATCCATTTCCACCCGTAATTATAAAATTTAAAGTTCTAAAAATAGTATAAATGAATCAAAACAATAAAACCTTGAAAATAGATTGTTAAAATAATGTGCTACATGATGCACTATTTACAGGACATTAAGTCCCTTTTTTCTTTCTCACATTCATGCATTATGACGTTGAGATATTTAAATTGAGGGTTTTTGAGGTGTACATTACTGAGAATAATGCTAACACCTTATATAAACTTTGTCCTTCTCTTAAACTTCATGTGAAGGTATGTAGTAGAAATAGTTTAAGATCAAGCTAAGAAATCCATAATTATTTGAGTTATTAAAATATTTAGTTTATTCCCATTGGAGGTTTCTACTTCTGGTTATAATCATTTGAATATGTCTGGACTTTCCTATGACATGCATAGTTATCTATATTGGACAATATTAGTAACAACTTTGAAATTTTAATAGTAATAATATAAAATAAATATCTCTAAAAATTTATTTTCCTTGAGCAACCCTTCACTTTCTCTTAGCAAGTGCTTGGTCATGGAATGTGCACTATTAAATTTTTATATTTGATAAATTTAGGACACAATGGTCCCAGACAAAATTGGGGGATATTTGGGCATGCATGGAATAATTAAAAACTTTTCCATATATTCATAAAAAAATTATAGCAACAAGGAAATAAATAATTATCTCCAATAAAGTTTGCTTGAAATGGTGCTTCGAGGCATCTTCAGGCACGAGGCTTTCCTAATTTTAATGGTAGATTCATCTCTCTCTCTCTCTGAAGTATTGTGAGAATTCAAAAAGAATTTTCCTTAATATCGAGCTATTTTAATTCAAAATGTTTAAGAAATAATCTTAACTTTTCAAGGAAAAATCAAGTTATCAACATAAATATATAACTTACATAATTATACATGCAATTTATATAATCCAATGATTTAAAAGATGCCATCCGGTCCGACTTGAGAATCATCACCCCATTCCGATTCGACTTATATATAGAAAACGAAAAGTCTAAAAAGGAACATGGGGTTCCACATAGTAAAACGGCGATTTTCTACAGTAAAATAGGGATCCAGACTGCCGAATTCGCCTATCCATACCGGTTTTTCGCCTATTCACTATTTTTCAAGTGTTTTTTCGCCGGTTCACTGTTTTTTTCCATACAGTAAAACTGCAATGTGGACCGCCGATTAATCGATCTGGACCGATTTTTAGGGTGCCCGATTCAGGTCACGACCTCTTTTTTAAATTAGGCTTTCTTCGATTAAGAAGAGCTAATATCTAATATCTTCTACACACAACCCAAATTATATATAGGATTTTGATTAAGAAGAGCTCGAGAATATAGTACTTAACAGCCGTAAGTTCGGATGACATTAGTATTTGTATTCAACGATTAGATTGGTAATCTCTATGCTACAATGAAGCATTCCCACGCTCGCTCTCTCTCTCTCTCTCTCTCTCTCTCTCTTGATATATACTAACCAGAGCATGCTTGTAGGATGCCCACATGGTATAATCATCATTAAATATGATTTCAAATATTTTGTTTCGGTTGTGTAAAAAGATCAAGGAACATTGCCATGTGAAATGAAGTGGTGTTTGGATATTTTTAGGAAAGCTTTTAAGGCTGTATAGTTAATTGATAATTGAGTCAATTTTTCTAGCAAAGTTGTTGTTTGTAGTTTTGTACATCAATATTCAATTTAGGGCTTTTATTAGTTAGTTTTTTGTTTTATAAAGTTATCCCAAAAAGGGTAATTCGGGTGATCAATTCGATTACAACTGAAAAGAAAAGTGACTCCTCATAAACATGAATGCATTAGTTCCAGGCTTGGACAATACATTGTTTGGGTCCAAGATTTGGACCCGGACCCGAATAGTGTCCAAAATTTGGATCTGACTTAATACGACCCGTCAGGTCTAATTTTTTGACCCATACCTAGACCTGAATTGAGTCTACCCCTTGGATCCTAGGTCGGGTCCGGGTCCTATGCCACACCTAGTGCCGGGGCCACATTTTAGGTGCCAAATTTATAGTTCAAGTGTTTACGTTGAATACCACTTTGGAACTACAAGCATCGGAGTACCTAAAAAACACCATTATTTTAAGAGATCATGAAAATACTGACTTTCATTGTACCTGCAAAACATTGATATTTTGTTGCAATTTCACAGCACATTGATCAAAACTAACTTGCGTCGTCCTAATTGCAAAATGAAATGATATTGTCAACTACTATTAATATACTGCTTGAAACCAAACAGGTAGTATACAGACTAAAATGGATGGTGTTCGAAACTTCGGATGCTCACCCTTTATTCCTTCTTATTCGAACTATATGCTATTACAAACACAACCACATTAAAATCAATATATTTTCTGCCACTATGGTTTATTGAAATTAGATAGAGCGATTTAAAACTCACCAAGGCGATTTGGAATCACTCAAATTGGCTTTTGATTGGGAATCAAGGGCCTATTTGGGTACCTGGATTTTAAAACATGGATTCTTAATATCTTGGATATTGTAAAAATCCACCGTTTGGATTGTTTAATGACTAGGATACTTAAAATCAGGAAAATCAAAATCATGAAAATAAAACCTACTTTTCTATGATTTCATTTCCACACCAAAACCTATTTTTTTGCATTTTCAAGGTCCATGGATTTCACTCATTGGTTCCCTCGACTCAAAGATAGAGAGTATTTGGTAGGTATGAAAATTTTAGAGAGAGAAAGTACCTAAAGTTTTTAAAGAGATAAACTATATCAAAAATTTTAGCGATAAAACTATCTCAAATTTTATCTTTTAGAGAGAGAAAGTATGTTAAATTTTTAGAGAAAGAAAATACTATTTTTTTTTAAAGAGATGAACTATATCAAAATTTTAGAGAGAGAAACTATGTCAAATTTTAAGTTTTAGAGAGAGAAAATATGTTAAATTTTTAGAGAGAGAAAGTGCCAATTTTTTTAGAGAGATAAACTATATCAAAATTTTAGAGAGAGAAACTATATCAAATTTTAAGTTTTAAAGATAAATTATCATATTTTAGAGAGAGAAAGTACATGTAACTTTTTAAAGAGAGATACTATCTCAATTTTTTTAGAGAGATAAACTATTTCAATTTTTGTAAAGAGAGAAACAATCTCATATTTTAATTTTTAGAGAGAAAACTATATCGAATTTTAGAGAGAATACCTAAAAAGATTTAGAAATATAAACTATCTCAAAAAAAATTTAGAGACAGAAACTATATCAAATCTTAAGTTTTAGAGAGAAAAATTATTCTTAAAATTATATAGAGAGAAAGTATTCCTAAACTTTTAGCGAAAAACTATTATAAATTTTAGAAAGAGAAACGGTAAAAAAAAAAATTAGAGAGATAAATATCTCTTTTTTAGAGAGATAAACTATTTCGAATTTTGAGTTTTAGAGGGAAACTATCTCGATTTTTGAATTTTAGAAAGATAAAATATACAAAAATTTTAGAAATAGAAATTATATAAAATTTTAGAGAGATAAATATCTCTTTTTTAGAGAGAGAAACTATCTTGAATTTTGAGTTTTAGAGGGAAACTATCTCGAATTTTGAATTTTCGAAAGAGAAAATATAAGAAAATTTTAGAAATATAAATTATATCAAATTTTAGAGAGAGAAAGTACTTAAAATGATTTAGAGAGATAAACTATCTCAAATTGTTTGGAGAGATAAACTATCGCAAGATTTATATCTTAGAGAGAAAATGTATATTAAAATTTTCGAGAGATAAACTATATCAAATTTTAAATAGATAAAGTATATGAAATTTTTAGAGAGAAAACAATTTAGAGAGATAAACTATCTTAAAATTTAAGTTTTAGAAAGATAATGTATCTCAAATTTTAACTTTAAAGAGAGGAAGTGTATCAAAGTTTAGAGAGACACTATATCAAATTTTTAATAAATAAACTATTTCAAAATTTTAGAAAGACGAACCATATCAAATATTAGAGAGACAAACTATCTCAAAATTTTTATAGATACACTATCCTAAATTTTGAGTTTTAGAGAGAGAAAAAGTATATAAAATTTTTAGAGAGATAAATTGTATCAAGTTTTGTTACTATAACAATCCTAAACTTTAAAAATAAAAAATAAAAAAAAAAACCTTTTACCTTTGATGGTCCATACAGATAATGTGGTCCCTAGAAGCCATCATTTTTTTGCTCTTTTACCTTCACCTTTTGTTTCTTGTGCCACCGTCCTATAGGGACGTGGGCTTTAAGTGTTAATGTAACACCTTCTAAACACCTCATGAATGACGTGGGTTAATAATATATTATAATAATCTTTTTTTGTGTGTGTTTAAACAGAGGAGAACAACCGTTGAGCCCTCTTTATGAATTAAAGAATGCAGTGAACTCTTTCCCTCTAGCCAAATTTTATCGAAAGTTCACTCTCAAATATTATTGGTAAATGATCTCATTATTCTGAAAAAATAGTATGTTCACCATTTTGATACTGTAATTTTATGCGCATATAGTATCTTTTTTTTTCTATTAAAATTATTATTATTAGAAAATTAGACATTGTAAATTATTAAAAATAAAATTTCTGCCTATTATTATGACTTTTATACACTGTAAAATTTATGTGTAACTGATGTCATTTATGGTAAAATCATTATGTGAAAAATTGATATTTCTACAGGTAATTATAATACTGCCAATACTGTGAGATTTACGCATTTCTGCATTTAATTGTATTTTTGTTTGTCTGTTAATTTCAGATACTATAAGCTTTACCTATTCCTGTAAAATAAGTAATAATGAAATTACATTCCATAAAATTGTGAGATTTATGTGTTTAACCTTGGATTTCTATAAAAGCTCTTAAATTGATAATCGACTGCCTATTGGATTCCATTTCAAATATACTTGTTCGATCTACTACCTTTCTGCAATTTTTATCCAAATTATTTGATTGGTTACTTACAAATATGTCAATGAAAGTAATTGTTAAAATTGTTTCAAGTGAATTCCTGTTAATGATTTCGACGATACTTTGAATATACGATGTTGACGTTTTCTGATGTTAAAGAGTTTCTGAGATAATTTAAGTATGTGTGGACCTATCCGAGACGCCGATAGGGACCATTTGAACTCATCCGGTATGCATGTGAGGTACGTTTGAACCTGCAGGGATTGTTTGGTCCTATCCGGTTATGCCGCTAGGGATTATTTGGACTCATCGGGACGCCGGTGAGGTTTGTTTGGACCTGTAGGGATTGTTTGGACCAATCTGGTTAATCCTGTAGGGACTATTTGGACTCATCCGGGACGTCGGTGAGGTATGTTTGGACCTGCAGGGACTGTTTGGGCCCATCCAGGACGCTGGTAGGGTATATAGGTGACCTACTTGGGATGCCAGTAGGGTATTTTGTGAAAGCATTTGAGTTATGCATTGCTGTTAAAATATTATATGCATTTCAATCATTTGGATTATGTTTAATTGTGCATTTCTGAAAGTGAAATTGTTATCCATAAATACTTTTTGTCTCGCATTGTTTCTAATAGACCTCCCTTTTTAAAAATGCTTACATCTTCTGACTATGATTATTTTTTAAGACTATGATGATCACTTACTGAATAGCCAAACTCAACAAACTATGGTAAAAAAATTTAAGGGTAATTGCAGCCTCCATAGTTGAAGGCACAACAGGACTAACTTTGGAAGAAGTCATAGTTATGATGAAATTTTATCTTTGTGACTTTTGTTCAAATTCACTATTGTAAATTTTGTCCTCTCAACAGATGTATATCTAAACCCTCATGTTAATACTAGTTATGAGTAGACTTTGTACATACATTTAGAAATGAAAAAATCTGTTTAGGGCAATTAATGGTGAAGTATAAAATTTTCGTTTTGTTAAAGATAGACTGTTACATCTCAGGGATTCCAGTGTTATAAATCTTGGGATGTCACCGTTACCAAACAATGGACATAGAAGTGATTGCAAGGAATCCATGAATTTTGTATAGTTTATCCAAATAAAAGATTTGAGGAATCCATGACAAAAATCCTTAATATTGAAAATCCATAGATTTTCATGGATTTCAAATATCTAAGATTCCTAATTTCCTCCTATCCAAATGGGTTCTACGGGATTTCAATTTGAGAAATCCAAGAATTTCCCTAGTTCTCTCAAATTTGAGATTTTATTTTACTACTTTTTGTTAGATATGGCCCGATCCAGCTTGAGAATTCACTTAGGCAAACCAAGAGAATTGGAATCGAACATTGGAAAGTTGGAGCCCAACTCTAGTTTTTTGAGCCCCGGTTCTTCAACCCTTTTCATGCGAATTTACTTTGAGTTTTGGTTAAAAAAAAGGAATTTACTTTGAGTTTTTAATTTTTTTATTTGCATGAATTTACCTTAATTTTCTTAAAGAAAAGTATAGAATAAATCCATTTGTATTTAATACATGGAGTTCACAATTGATCTCATACCATTAGATGTGAAATTGGGTGGCTTCATTCTTAGGCTCAATATTAGAAAAAAAAATAAAAAAAATTGTTGAAATACCCAAGCTAATAGATTCTGACCGTTAGAGGTAATTATAACCTCCTTATATTGAAGGTAAATAATATCATAATATACACTCCCATTTATTAAAAGAAAAAGTTTATATAAGGTTGCAATCTCGTACTATAGAAGTAAGATGTACCTTAAAAGCCAATAGGAAAGAGTTTTTCAAAAGTTTAAAAGCCTTCCAATTGATCATCTGGACATCAAGATGCATGAATGTATAAAAAAAAAAACAAAATTTAAAATCCTTAAAATAATGCATTTTGAACAAGTTATTTGGAACATCTATTTTCAAGATGATGCAACATTATTGGAATTTTAAATTTAATAATTAGCCTTGAAGAGAGATTTTGAAGCCAACATGGTGTTCACAACGCATAAGCTACATCTTTCAACAAAATCTAGAAGTACGCTTTACTCGTACAGTATAAAGTGGGCACCTTATGCATACCTCACCTTATAATAATTCAAGTGAATTACGGACAAACACAAAAATAAATACTAAAATATAAAACGAGTCATTTTGGGGTTAAAACTATTCGGAAAGTCCTTCGACATGATGTTTTTTATTTTTTCAAAAATTGCATCTGGTCCGAGGATACCATCCTGGGACCTTCTTCCTTTTTTTTTTGAATTTTTTCGATAATAAGGTTGTGCCCTAATATATAGGGCAGTGACCAGCTAACATCATACCGCCATCTATGATGTTTTTCAAAACGGTCATAGGTTGGCATCCTCAAACTGCAAAGACCGACTTTCTTAAGCATTCAAAGGCAGTCTGAGTTGCCCATTCTACGACTGCCTTCTCTGGTGCTCTTCTGGGTGATGGCAGCTTCGAACCGCATTAGCTCATTTGTTTGCTAAGAAATAAGGCGGTTTGAGAATGCCAACACCCCGGACTGTCTTTCGGACTAAGCATTGCCCCTCGCACTAGGGCAATATGAAGACCAACCTTTAATATAATATTAGCCCAAAATTGGCCATTTTGTAATTTCCTCTCTCTCTTTTTTTTCTTTTTTCTTGTGTAATAATTTATTCCATGGAATAAAGAAAAGAGACCGTTAATACATCAATATCGAAGCCATGGTGGAGTTGTTTTGTTTTTCTTCCACTGTATCGTGTGCGTCCAGGGTGAAGGTGGCCCCATCGTTGTGCCAAGCGCGTTGAACTTCCATTCGCACGCGAGCAACATCGTCCATGTCAATGATGTGGGCGGGCGATGTTTCTCTCTCTCTCTCTCTCTATAATGTTAATCTCCCTCTCTATCTCATCAACTAGGTGGGGCCATAGTCGTAGTGGGTCATCCTCTCTCTCTCTCTCTCTCTCATGCCCTCAACAAGTCATTCTTCCACATGCAAAATGCCCCCCTAAGGGCAGGTTCTCTCTCTTCAATGGTCGGTCTCTCTCTCTTAAACGGACTAGAGTTGTGGTGGTGGTATTGTTCTAGAGAGAGAAAATGTGGCCTAGGGCTTTTCGCCTTTTTGGCCTTGTTGAGCCCCGACGAAAGTTCACATGCTTGGCCACGGTGCACCTCCGTAAAAGTGACCCCGCATATTTCCCACTTTTGTCAAAGAAGAACACATTCTTTTTCCACTTTCCCCGTAAAAAAGAAATCGTAATATTTAAGAATCTCGATTATGTATATTTACTCTACTTCTTTTTTCCTAGGTTTTGTTTCTCCATGTAGTTAGCTTCTTAGCCCATCAATTTATTAATACCGTTGACTATTTTATATTATTATTATTTGTCTACAATGCATTATAATTTTATATTTGGAAACCGTAGAGGGAAGAGTTTATATAGAGCCGAGGCTCTAAACAATCAAATTAGAACCTACATCAAAAATTTCACTAGAAAAAGTTGTTTTGATGCCCAAATGTCTTTAAACTCATCATCTCGACATCAAGATGCATGGACATGAGAAAAAAATGGATTTCAAGTTTTGAAAATAGTGTATTTTAAAATGCACTTTTTGGGCCGTTACTTTTCAAGATTTTCAAGTTTTCATAGATCTTTCGATCTACACAATTTTTTTAAGATTTAAACTTTATAAATAAAGATGAATGTATATGTTACTGCTATCACAAAGATTTCCAATATCGAAATTATATTTTTTTACACTATTTGAAGGTAGGCTGTAGTTTGATTGTTTAGAGACTAAGCTCTATACAAACCGCAACCAACCGCTTAAAGGCTTGTGATTTTCTTTTTTCTTATTTTCTCTTTAATTATGAGGGAAATTATCGCAAGGAAATTTGTCAAAATATCAGTATTGAGTTTTTAAAATTTGTTCCAATCGCAACCATTCCAACTCAAGACCATGTATTTTCCAAAAGGTTTTGAGATTAAATAAAAAATATGGCTAAAATGTTAAATTGTTCATCACTTGTAGATAGTATCATAAATTTCCCTCACTAATAAGTATCTTTTTTGGGGTTATTTAAAGAAAATTCCAAAAATTTTTAGTTTCATATTGATATCCTTTTTTTTCATCTATTTTATTTTTCCACAATACTCTTTAGTTCGATACTCTCGGTTCCACATCGTATAGAATATGTTTTTATTTTTTATTGCAGAAAATACTTTTTGGTATTGTGAGTACCAAATATATTAAGGACCTGGTTTCTATGCTGCCGGGCCGGCCCATGTAGAAATATGGGCCAATTAATAAATCTATTTTTGAGATGGAATTTAAGACTTAAGTTTTAAAGACATGTAATCTCTAAGATGGAGATCATGAATATGAAAAAATAAATAAATTTAAAAAACTAGAAATAATAATTTTAGAAAGAAGCCATTTGGATTCCGATGATTTACACTTTATGGACAACATATGTAGAAATGTGGTCCGGCCCGCATCAAATTTTTTTCCATATATTAATGCCTTTAATAAAATTCAGATCTAAGAGTACCGAACATATTTATTCAATTAAATGTTAAATTTGGTAGTCTCACAATCTTTCTCTTATGTTGGACACTAAGAATATCGAATTATTATCTCTTGCATCCCGTACTAAAAAATGCTTTTTTGGAAAAAATAACTTAAAAACTTTTTGGTGAGTAACGAAATAAATGGAATTTTGGAAAAAAATAAAATAGACACAAAAAAGAATATTAATGTCAAAGTCAAAACTTCTCAAATATTTTTAAGAGGTGAGGTTTATATAAGGTGCCCACCTGTAGGAGTAAAAGGCACCTCTAAAATTTACTTAGAGATGTAGTTCGGATGTTGGAAACATTAGGATGACTTAAAACACTATTTTCATCCGTAGTTTGAAATTTAAAATTTAAAAAATAATACAAATCGAGTAGATTTATAAATATTTAAAAATCTTAAAAATAGGTTATAAAATGCATTGTTTTTACTGACTTGAAATTCCTATCTTCTTCATATCTACATATTGAGATAATCAATTGGAGAATGTTCCAACATCAAAACACTATTTTATGAATGATTTTTAAGGTGCACCTTACTTCAATATTATAAGGTGGACACCTTATATTAAACTTTTGCTATTTTTAAAATATCCCAAATGATCAAGAAAATAAGAAATTATTGATAAGGGAAAGACATTATTACGAGAAGTTAGGAGCACAATAATTTAGGTTTAAGCATGCAAGGAATCTTTCTTATAATTTATTGAAGAATCCGGCTGTGAATAAGGATTCCAACGGTCAAGATTTGATCTCGGGCCACTAGCATAGGTGATGGGAATCTTTCAAGTTTCGATTATTGTTTCGAAGTTTCGGTTACATGTCGGCATTGAGGGACGGTCCAAAGAGGCCAAGCCAGGAACAAAGTCTTGAATTAAAATTTCTTGCTTTATTTTAAAAAGTGTAAAAAGAAACAAAATACTACTTTATATCAAAAAATGAAAAAAATATTATTTTTTGCATAAAGAGGCTAAAAGATGAACTGTTTTGACATTTAGCTCTAGGTGTAATATGATAAATTTAAAAATGCATTTTGATGTGTCATAAATTTTTAGGATTTGATCAAAATAATGTTGGGCTGTTTGAAATTAAATAAAAGATGAATTTTCTATAGGGTGTGGTTTGTATAGGGCCCAGGCTCTGAACAATCAAATTATAGCTTACTTTTAAATAGTTTCAAGAAATGTGGTTTCAATACTAGAAATCCATGTGACAGCCTTAAAATGTATTTTCATCTTTATTTATAAAGGTTAAAGCTTAAAAAATAAGGGAAAGCTTTCTACCCCTACAACATAGAAGTTCGATGTTCCCCTTATCCAACCATCCATTTTTTAATGGAGGGCTAAGATTGCCTCAATCACAAAATCAGGTCTCTACACTGTTTTATTTTTATTTTTTTTTCTTCTATAAACTGTTTTGACATCAAATTTTGGACGTCCATTCCTATATTAAACTCACACTAGCAAAAAATATTTTCAATAAAATAAAATGACCAAAATACCTTTGAAAATTTAAAGGGATATTTTGGTCATTATTTTTTATCGAAAAATTATTGTTAATGCTCTCTATAGGTGTTCCCCAATTAGAAGATGACATGCACCAAATTTCATATTAAAAAAAATTGTATTAAAAAAACTAAAAATAAATACTTTGAGACGTCGGATCTAAGATCAAACGGTGAGTGGCTTTCTTGATAAAAAATGGACGGCTGGATGGTAGGGAGAACATATAACTTCTATATTGTAGGGAAACATAGAAAGCTTTCCCCAAAAATAATGTAGATCGATAGATCTATGAGAACTTGAAAATCTTGAATTTGCTGGTCAAAAAATGCGTTACAAAATACACTATTTTCAAAACTTAAAATCCTTTTTTCTTTAGTGTCCATGCATATTGATGTTGGGAAGATCAATTTGAGGATATTTGGGTACCAAAACAACCTCTTCTAGTGAAAATTTTGAGGTAGGCTCGTATTTGATTGTTTAGAGCCTTGGCTCTATATAAACCTTTCCCTTTTCTATAGGGCCTAGGCTTTATGAAAACAAAATAAACCCTCACTTCAAATCCTCGTCCGGAAAGAACTTTTGGCAATAAAAATATCCACGATGGCTCTAAAATCAATTTCCAACACCGAGAATAAAAATTGAAAAATAGTACAGATCTTTGAAGACTTATTTTTTAGGGTGAGATGGACGGTCTAGATAACTTGTTATATTATATATTATTTTTTTATCTTCAAATTCTAATTTATTTTCACATCCATGGTGTTCAAGCTGAAATGATTGATGTAAAGGTTTTCCAATGCTTAAATTGCACTTTTTTTATGACTTGTGATGTGAGGCTTTATTTATTTTGATGGGGCTACAACGCTATCAAACCATTTTCCTTAAATAAAAATATTGGTGTAATGTTAAATAGTTCAAATTTCTCTTATACTTTGATAAATTTTCCTCTCTCTGTTTTGATACTCTATAGAAAGAAACTCTGTTTCTAGGGGCCAGTTCAGCTATACCATTAAAAATAGGACATTGTGCTATAATTGTAAATTCCTTAACCAATCAAGCCCAAGCTCGTGCCCCATGAAAGAAAATTACTTGGCTATTAAACAAGGGGAAGGTTTCTATGCTTCCTCTACAGCATAGAAGTTCTATCCTCCTCCTACCATCCAGCCGTCCAATTTTGATAAAGAGAGCCACTCACCGTTTGATTTTTATGGCTCAAAGTATTTTAGTTTTACTTTTTTTATACAAATTGTATGAATATGAAATTTGGTACGTGTCATCTTTTCATTGGGGCGCACCTATAAGAAATATTAAAAATAAAATTTTGATAAAATATAATGACCAAAATACCCCTTGAAACATTCAGAGGTATTTTGGTCATTTTATTTCATAGAAAATATATTTTTTATATTTTTCGCTAGTACGGGTTTACTAGAGGAATGGACATCCAAAATTTGGTTTCAAAATAGTTTATAGAAAAAATTAAAAATAAAATAGTGTAGAGACCTGACATTGTGATTTAGGCAATCTTAACCCTCCATTCAGAATGGACAGTTGGATAAAAGAAAGGATAGAGCTTCTATGTTGCAGAAAAAGCATATAAGTTTGTCCATTAAACAAATAAACTATACAATTGTCTTTTTATTTTCTACAACTTATGCTTTTTGTAAAATTGTGACTTGTATCCTTTTCCAAAAGTGTTATTTTTTATATTTAAGCATATCACTTTTCAAAAGAATTAACAAAGTCGCAAAGTCATAGAAACAAATTATAATACTTTTTTTGAAAGAGATATATTTTTCAAAGATTTAGAAGGACCACTCTTTGAACCAGCAATTCACACAGTTTCGTGGCTTTTTGGATTTAAGTAAAATAAATACTCGGCAACATTTAAGTGAACAAAATGATTAATAGAAAAAATTGGTGGAAGTAGGTTGAAATAGGTCCAAATAAAAAATTGCAAAATGCTACAATGTCTAGGCAAAAAGTAAATTGTACAAAGGGTACTCATGGCTTTTGAGCTGCGTGAAAATATATAGTTGGTGCTCGCAATCAATGCAACGCGCATGTTGCGTATTCGTTTAGTACGTTAATTTATTGCATCCTTCGTTATTATTATTATTATTTTGTTAGACAATTTTTTTAAAGAAATTTATCAAATTATCTATGAAAGACGTATTATTTATTATTTGAAAAAATAATTTTTTTTTTTTTTTAACTTTTATATGTAACGAGATCCAATAATTAAAAATATTACTTGTAAGTAAAAAGTCATATCTTTTATATTTTACAACCTTGGACCCCTTTGACTCAAAAAGTTTTACCTCAAAAAACACTGAAATGATATCTTATGCAAACTTATTTTTCTTCCTCAAAACTCTATCTCTCTTTCCCCTCTCTCCATCGTCTCTTTCTCCGAGTTATGATTTTTTCTTTCTATATTTTCCTAGGGTAATAGAAGAACCAATGGCCATTTTCTCTCTCTAGCACCACTTCCCTTTTCATTCAGCACTAGTTCTTCGTCTTCTTGTAGCTGTCGACTCCAAAAATCCAAAATCTCTCTCTCTCTCTCTCAAACTGATCTTTGTAGGCTTCTTCAAAATTAACTGTAACAGAAAGATAAAGAAATTCGAGCTTCTTTTTGGATGTGATTGAGTCTCCAATTGTTCATTTTCCCTGACACTAGAACTATAGTGGCTTCCAATCACTTCTACAGGCTTTGATTTTCTCTTTCCTTCGGTAATAGAAGAACCGGTGGCCATTTTCTCTCTCTAGCAACTTCGGGTTTTTTTCTTTTTATATTTGTCTAGGGTAATAGAGGAATCAGTGGCCATTTTTTACTGATATGGACCGTCTAATTAAGGAATTATTGTCACCTTCTTCTCCAGCTGCTCTTACTAAGAAACTAATATTTGTGCTTGCATCTAAAGGGAAAGAGCTTGTGACTTGCTCTATATATACATCGCACCTCTTGCAAACAGACCCACCAAAAAATCAAATCTATCCCCATTCAACCCAAAAAAAAATCAGCTCCATTTGTCTTGAACATGGGCTCTGATTCAGTCATGAAAATAACAGTACTTGATTTCTTTGATAATTTGATACTAGGCATTGAGAGATGGAGATGGAAAACCCTAACACGAGAGGTGCACGATGCTATGGAAGGCCCCGGGACCATGGTATTTCGAGGTTATGTACGATATTACAGTTCCTGAGTCTCTGCAGAAGGAAATGTTCTCTGCTATTAAGGAACTCTTCGATCTTCCCCAAGAAACAAATGCGAAGAATCAATTTGAGTACCCTTTCTGGGGATATACGGCACACATACCTTAGATTCCATTTTTTGAAGCCACGACGCTAGATAATTTTTAGAGAGAGTGAGAGGAGAAAGAGATGATGTATAGAGGGGAATTTTTATACAACTTTGAGTTTTAGAATGTGAGAGAGGTGGAGTTTTAGAGTGAGAGAGAGATGGACATTTGAGGAAGAATAAAAGTTTGGATGGGGTGTCATTTTAGTGTTTTTAGGGATAAAAAATTTAAGGTAAAAGGGATCCAGGGGGCTGTAAGATATAAAAGATAGAGATTTTTTGCTTAAAAGTAATATTTGCAATTATTGGGTATCATGAGATATAAAAGTTAAAAATAGGGGATAAAGAGATATTTTCCCTTATTATTTTACACATATGAAACTATTCAAACTCATAATTATATGTCTTTGGATAGGTATTTTGAAATTAAATCAAACTATATAAGAAAATTGTTAAATAGTTAATTTCTCATGGGCTTTCTCATAGGCATTTTGATAAAGTTCCCTTTGTTTAATCATTCCCAACTTCTGCTACTTGTTTCTTCTAATATTTCGCTAACATCCACCCATATATTCCTTTAAGATTAGATTTTAGAAGGTTATCCGGATATATTCCTTTAAAATTCCTGTTATGTGTGTTTGCCATTGAGAGAGAAAGAGAGCTAAAAAAAATGTTTGAAAAAATGCTAATATGGATAAGGAATCACTAGTCTAGATCAGGTTTAGCGGGTGGACAATCTCGATCCCTTTGAAATCTACTGTCCTGTTCAACCAATACAAATCGGTGATTCGGCTCATCCAAACAGTACAGTGGAGGGGAAATCCACACAATCAATATATGGTATAAATTGTAGCATGTGGATGAAACAAATGGCAAACATGAAAGGATGCAGATTTTGTAAGGCCCAGGTCTTATAAAAAATAAAAAATAAAGCCACACCTAAAAAATCTTGTATGAAAATCCGAGAGATGGCTCAAAATTTTATTTTGAGCACCAAATATGAAATTTGTAGATCAAAAAGTAGTACAGACCTTGTGGCTCTATAAATATTAGAAAATGAATGGTCTAGTTAATATACATTATTTTTAAAACTTAAAATATTATGTATTTATTACAACCATAACGATCAAGATCGCAATGTTCGCTTTGAAAGGTTTTTAGCACCATAAATATAATTTGTTGTGAGTTTTGAGGAGAGGCTTTATTTTTTTCCCTAAAGCCTCAGCTTTATTTTAACCTTTTCCAACACGAAATCGGTCCATGTAGAATTACCATGGAGCGAGAGAGGCATCATTAAATCAACATCAAAACAGTTGAGAAGGTAACTACAATGATAAAATTGGCAAAATTCATGATTCATAATACGGGAAGGGGTAAGTTTCAAAGTGGAGGGAAAATTGACCATCGTACGTTTTGTTGGGAGAAAGAGAGAGACTCATCATGCCCCGTCAATTCCTAACCGTTGCACTTCGAACTTACGGAAAGTGACTACAATAGCTAGAGAGAGAGAGAGAGAGAGAGAGAGAGAGAAATGCCATCTTTTACTCATAAAGTGGTGGCGAATAATCAAAAGTGATAGTGATGTCGAAAGGCTTTGGGTTAGAGTGAGAGAGAGGAATTGACCGAGTAGGGCCCTTGTTCCGAAGGCCTTTTAGTTAGAGAGAGGGAAGGCTTTTACTTAGGGGTGCGGTTTGTATAGTGCCGAGGCTCTAAACAATCAAAGTAAATTGTATTTTTAAATGGCATTGAGAAGTCCAGTTTCAATACTGAAAATATTTATCTTAGCTTTAAAATATATTTTTATTTTTAATTATAAAATTTTAAGTTTAAAAAATAGTGTAGATCGAACAGATCTATGAAAACTTGAAAATCATAAAAATTGACAGTAAAAAAATGCATCACAAGGTACATCATTTTCAAAACTTGAAATCTATTTTTTCTAAAATTGATGTATCTTGATGTGAAGATTATTAATTTGAATATATTTGAGCATCGAACCGAAAATTTTGAAGTATGATATAATTTGATTGTTTAGAGCCCGACTCCATATAAACTTTTGATTTTAGTCATAGAGAGAGAAAAGAGACTCCAACCAAAGTCATGAGAAAAAAAAGAGAAATTGACCCAACGTAGAGAGAGAGGAATTGCTTAGGTACGGAAAGGCTTTTAGTTAGAGAGAGAGAGAGAGAGAGAGAGAGGAGAGGGGTCGATGAAAGTGGAAAAGCGAGAGGAGAGGGGGTGGGTGATGAAAGTGGAGACAGGAATTAGCAAAGTAGGGCCCTTTCGTGCATGTTAACATCCTCGATACTTCAGGATTGTGAGGGGCCCACACAAGCAATTACACGGTCGATCGCACAAGTTTTCTCGTTACCTTGTGCTGTGGGCTACTGTTCTCCAACTTTTACGTGGTTCAGCCAATATACTCCGGGCACGTATTTCGTACGGACATGACCACGTCGGACATGGTGGGCCCGCTTCCCACTCTTATAAAAAAACACGCTTTGAGACGGATTAATAAAAAGATATATGAACATGAAAAATAATAAGATTTCAAGTCTCATGAATAGTGCATTTACAATATACTATCTACACCGTCTATTTTCAAGATTTTCATATGCTTATAGATCTACTTGATTTTAACCATATTTGAAATTTAAAATTTTATAATTAGATATAGAAATAGATTTCGAGATAATCTTAAGAACATTTTACATCAAAATTA
Source organism: Amborella trichopoda (assembly GCF_054954075.1). Classification (NCBI taxonomy): domain Eukaryota; kingdom Viridiplantae; phylum Streptophyta; class Magnoliopsida; order Amborellales; family Amborellaceae; genus Amborella; species Amborella trichopoda. Next base: position 4,394,047 of record NC_142344.1, read on the forward strand.
TATATCACGATAAAATTTGAAGGTACACTTTACCTCTAGGATGCATCCGTATGGCAACTGCACCGCTCGGAGAAACTCATTTATCCTTGGTTCTAATTTCTAAACAAGGTTTTTAAAATTTCCAAATGGAAGCGCCTGATTTGGATTGGGAATCGGCAATCTGGACCTCATATCCCGACTAGTTTTAAAATTTAGTTCACAAAATAGAGTGAAAATTTTTGGAGATGCAAAGTTGACGCAATAATTTGATGTCCTTAGCTAGTGGAGTTTAGGGTAATACTTGACAAATTTTTGTCTCAAATCTTTTCAAATACAATCAAATGCATTTATGTCATGACACAAAACATATGATCTTGGGAGCATACTTCGAAACAACAATACTAAACACAAGAATTATATTAGCAAACAACAAGAATTGGAACCCAAGTTATAGGGTTACCATTAGAAGAGAAAAAAAAAAGAAGACCCTTGGTACAGGATGACAGATTAAAAAAATGCAAAAATACTGACCAATCCAAAATGTTGTGTTGTACACACCAGTGAAATAATAAAAAGTTTGAAAAGGCGAAATAGAATAATCAGACCCATATATGCATAAAGAAAGCAACGAACTGCTTAAGGAAACCCAAATATTCGAACATTGCCATGAATTCTTAGATGCCTAAATTTTTAGGCGTTAATGCATCTCTCTCTTGCTCTTTATAATGATGCCTTTGGTTTAGAGAAAAAGAGGAGTTTACAATGGGTTACTCTTCCTCTAATTCTGCCTATTATTTTGAGATATATGGTTGTTTTAAAAATCATTTGTGTTTTAATCAAAGATTTGCTAACTATAGTTCTATATCTCAACTCTCAACAAGGGCGGGCAATGGGCTATGTTCTCGACCTGGCATGACCTGACTAAAAATAACTATGCTTTGGCTACAAGTGTGGCCATGAGTCGAGAGGATCTCAGCTAAGGTTGGTCAAGCTTAGTCCCGTGTTATCCTTATTATTATTTTTTTTTCGAATTTATTAGGCTCAGCCTGAGTAGTCCAGCCTCAGGCCTAGGTTAAAGTCCTTTGGTCTTGACCAGCTTGGGCCAGGTTTGGGCATGCCCTTTAGGGACCTAGGCTGGCTCGGGCTTGGGGTGGCCCGACCCAATACTAGCTTGTTGCCAGCCCTAGCCTCCACACATGTTTATCAAAATTGGATGGTCCACCTTACTCCTTTTAGTCGAAACCAATTCGACTACTGGTCAAATTTGAATGGTGGACAATCTGCCCAGTCGAACCAAACAATCAAGCCCGTTCTTCACAACAATGCAATCATCACCTCCCTTTGTATCTCTCAACTCCCTCTGCCCCCAATTAATCTGAGTACGATCAAAAAATTAAAAAATATCTACGTAATGCAAAAATATTTTATTTATTTACCAAAGGAAATTTTTTATATAAGTGTGAGGCTCTAAACAATCAAATTAAAGCGCACATAAAAAATTTCACTAGAAGAGGTTATTTCGATGCTAAAAAATCGATCATTACGACCAAGATGCATGGACATGATAAAATATAGATTTAAAGTTTTGAAAACCGCATATCTTGTAATGTATTTTTAGATCATCAATTTTCAAGTGCTCATAAATATGCCCAATCTACATTATTTTTTAAGCTTTAAATTTTATAATTAGAGATGAAAATAAATTTTCAAGCCATTACAAAGATTTGTGATACCTAAACAACATATTTCGATGCCATTTGGAGGTGTGCCCTACTTTGATTGTGTAGGGCCTCGGCCCCATAGCAAGCACAACCTTTACCAAAAGCTCCAAATAATTTTCACTATTCTTCAATTATGACCTCCTATTTCAAAATTCCAAGAGGGAAACCATCCTCATAAGACACGTGACGTGTCATGCCCTTTTAGGTGTGCTATGACGTGTGAAACAATTTTGCAAGAGTAGCGCTGACGTGTAAAGTGTCGAATACGTGGAAATAGTGCATTTATGTACGAACAATGATTTGTCGTTTTCTCAATGGCGTTATCCTGAAACCCAAAACTGCTTGATTGGCTGGTTTAAATGAAGTGACGCGTCCACTAAGGTCGACTCGTACTCGCACTTGAAGGCAATTGGGCGAGCCAGTCTTATAGATAAGCCCACTAAGCCCAACAATTTAGAGGACGGCTAGTGCTTGTTGGGGCTTGGCCTGGCTTAGAGATTAGTGCTTGGTTATTTTTAAGGGAATGGCTTATATCTGATATAGAATATTACGGAGTAAAGCTGGACCGCAAAACCTCGAGAAAATATATGTTTGGCACTCAAAAACGTTTAATTGATTACTTTGAAATGAAGGATTTTCATCATCGTAACATTTTTTTAATTAATTAGAGTCGTCTACACGAATCCTGATCCGTTATTCTGCTCGATTAAAAACATTACTTTCAATAAGAAAAAATTGAACTTTTAGCTCTAAAAAAAAAATCTTTCAATAAATTATCTGAACTATCTATTTTTAAGTATTTACACATAGGACTTCACCTCACTTTGAGATCTTTAGATTTCATGATTAGGGGCAGAAATTGATTTTTATGCCACCATTATATATGACTTTAGTTTTCAATGTCTAATGTCATTTGCAGTTATTCTATGCACTTTGCTTATTGGTGAGGATCTCAAATGGGATGTATTTATAGTGAAAATCTCAAATCCTATACTGAATAATTATAGAAAATGGATCTCCTGGGTGCCATGCCGATAGAGGCTTCACCTTAGTTGTACAGATACCCATTTTGGTGAGGCATTTTGAGGGTTCAAACGTCAAACCTTTGAAACTTGTCTTAAAATGCTAGACGAAGAAAACCTTGCCTATGTGTTGATGCCACATTATTGTACCCCATGCTGCAATACAACTAGGCATTGTGTTTAATTTGTCGGATTGTATATAGAATAGTTAAAGAGTGATTTTGATTTCTTTATATAAAAAATGAATGGTCTTATAATATATAATTTTTTAATAAATTATTTCTCAATAAATTTGAAAGGTACGTCCAAAATTTATGGTATGATTTAACTATGTGTCTGAAAATTCATGGTATGATCAAACCACCCTTCTATAAATTTATGGTATGACCAAACTACCCTTCCACATCTTCGATCTCCGAAAATTCTCTACTCTCGCAAGATGGTTTAAACCTGGAGTTTATATATATATATATATATATATATAAAATTTAATGGGGAAGACATGCCCCTACCTGTTTTGTCAAATAGTTTAGGAGTTAGTAGTTTTTTCAAATAGTTTAAAAGTTAGTATTTTTATTTTGAACAGTAGTTTAGGAGTTAGTATTTTGAAAGTGTTATTAAGGTGGTGTTAGTAGTGATTAAGATGAGAGGGTGTTACTTTTTTCTGTCTCTCTCATCTCTGTTTAATATTAAACATCATCTAAATAAATTTCTCTCTCATCTTTGTTTAATATTAAACATCATCTAAATAAATTTCTCTCTCATCTCTGTTTAATATTAAACATCATCTAAATAAATTTCTCTCTCTGACCCTCGGAATCATTAGGCTATGGTCATATCCATCTCTCTCTTAATCTTTATCCTATGATAATCTTTCTCGCTCTCTCTACCCACCGGTCAAAATGACCGAAAGTACCCTTTTTCCCCGAAGCTGCACTCCTGTACCCCTCCCTGTGCTATTTGAATAATAACCGCAAAAGAACAAAACAAAACTCAACAATAAGCCAAAAATGTCAAAAAAAAGCATTGGAAACCAACATCAATAAACTTATTCCTATGTTTTTTGGTGTTGTTTAGGTGAGATGTGAATTTTGAAAGCTGTCTTGTGGCCTTTATGTCATGCCCAACTACTGGGAATCGATCTAGATTGAACCAATTCTTTGTCAAGAATCGATGTGGGGCATATTGATTCGCACCGTTCCCTCAGTGATTTGCCTCATTTTATTTTTATGTTTCTATTTTTTTTATTTAAAAAATTTCATAAGAAACCTTAATACCCTTTTTCATTTCACTGTAAGCCCTCCAGCCTTTTACTTTTAAGCGGCATAAAAAAACCCCTCCGCATAAAAAAAACCCTGAGTAGCGGTTGATAACTTTCATTCAAGTCTTCATGGAATCATCCATACTGTTGACTTTTCTAATTCCAGTCTTCTTGAGAATCATCCCTACTGCTGACTTTTCTAGATTCTAGGATACAGGTGCAAGGTAGTAGGGTGAAAACTGGAAACCTATTTGATAAACTGTGGTGCTGGTAATTTCATCTGTTTGGCGACTGGAAAGCTGAAAACTTTATATAATAGTGCTCATTATGTATTTCATTGACAAGTTGTACCAAATGTAAATGGTCCTATAATTTATAAACACTTTCGAATATTGGAAAATGTGTGTGACATAAACTGTCAAATTGGGGTGGCAATTGATCGATCTGACCTCTTTAGCTACGACTTACATCCTCCATAAACAGCTCCCATACTTTTGGTTGGATAACTTTGAACCACATGCATGCTTGAATTTAGATGATATTATAATACTTTGAATAAGAGCAATATGGTGAACGAAATGGTTGACCACCGCACGAACAGGCATGACCCCAATTTTTTAGTGTTGTTGTTGTGCTGAAGTAATGGAGAGAATTTGTTGAATTATGTGGTCTTTAAAGGCTTTATGAGTGCTTGTGAAATGAAATGATACAGTGGAACATGAACTTAGTGGGGGTGTGGTCCCTTGTAGACCATATCATGCAAACGATGTTTGTAGATACCGGACTGTGCCTAACGATCTAGGCTAGTCGATTGAGAAAAACCCATGTTACCTGGGCATGAAGAACAAATCAAGGGGGGTTTATGGGTTAGCCCTTGATGGGTCGGGGAACATGACCAGATGAGTGAGCCGAGGGACTGTGTGACCCTTGTGTGTGATGGTGGCCTATAGAGACGGGGGCCAAAACCTCATCCATGTGCTATCACACGACATGCATATCGATAGATCGATCGAGAAAGCCAGATATCCACCTTTTAAGGTGAAGCGTATGCATGTGCGAGAGATCCCCCTATACGCCATAGAGCTGTGGTCGCATTAGGTCTTGGTGATCAAGACTTGTCTATAGGGAAGGACCTGTAATTCACAGATTGAGATTACGACCCTTTGGCTCATCAACTAGACTTTGGTGACCTTCTAATGAACCCCTTCTTAGATTGTGGGTCATGGGAAACATTGGGTCGGTGTGATAAAGTAAGTGTGGTTCGTAGTCCACAGTTGAAGGTGAAGTGCCCAATGCTTTTTGATTCAATTCCTAAACCATATGGATTCATTTCCCATCAAATTAATTTAATTGTGTTTGTTTTATGATAATGATTATTTTAGTATTATTATTTGATTTTTTATGAACTTTTGGATATTTTATTTATAATTTTTGGATTTATAAAATTAAAAATATTAATTTTACAATATTTTAATATTCACTATAAATTATTTCGTTAATTTTAAATACATAAAAAAATAATAATGGGAGCCCATTGTGCACATGGGCCCACCATGTTTTTAGAAGGTGTAGCCCACATGTGCTTCCCATGGATGGCACGCCCCACCTCTTACTACTTTTTATTTTATAGAAAGCTTTGTTTTGTGGTCTACATGACCTTATGTTTTGGTAACTTTAAATTGTGACATGTGGTCAAATTATGGATTGAGTATGTATTGATCATATATTGACTTAATGTGTAAGTAGATATTGACTTGATATATTTTATGGAAGATATGTGTAGAGATGTACTATTTTATGGAATGCACAATATTTAATTAAAATTAATTTAACTTATTTTTTATTGATGTCACGTCTTTACACTATTTTATTTTTAATTATTTTTTTATAAACTATTTTGACACCAAATTTGGACGTCCAATCCTATATTAAACTCGCATTAGTGGAAAATATAAAAAGAATATTTTAAATAAAATAACATAACCAAAATACCCCTAAAAGTTTTAAGGGTATTTTAGATATTATATTTTATCGAAAATGTTTTTTTAATATTTTTTATAGGTGCGCCCCAATAAGTAGATGGCACATACCAAATTTTATATTCATACAAATTGTATAAAAAATAAAAATAAAATACTTTGAGATGTCGGATCTAAGATCAAACGGTAAGTAGTTATCTTGATCAAAATTGGACGGCAGAATGGTAGGGGAAGTATAGACCTTCTATGATGTAGGGGAAGTATAGAAACCTTTCCCAAATAAAAAAGTATGAGAATATTTCGTGCCCCACATAGGGTTGGAAAGAGGGGCATACCCATAGTTTAAGAGATAAGGCTTTAAGGATTTGGCTATAGTTGTACTACTCGCTCTCATATTGTGCAAGGTTTAGCCTTAAGCTTTCCCATAATTGGTAAATTTGAAAAAGACCATTGATCTCGTGTGCCATTGGAGGAGGAGGTCCAACGTGGGATGTACTAAGTCCAATTGAGGTAATATCCGACATCTTTTAGTTTGTGCTCTTATGCCTTTCTTATTCCCAAAGCATTGCGTTGATTTATTTTATTGAATAAAGAAGTTGTATTTAGTGGTAGCAAGTGAGATCCACTTTTATTATTTATTTGTTTTTTTCAAGTTAAGTTTATCGTACTTGGACCATTGTAAGTGATCTAGTCGATGAGAAAAAGAAAATTATAAATTATATACACCGTGGTAGATCACCTTGTCCAACTTTCATTGAACCTATGATATTCTTTTAAATGCTTTATGTGACATTTAAAAGTCCTTGTAGAGAGATATAGGTAGGATCACATTAGGCTTTGTAGAGGGAGCTCTTTGTGAAGAGAAAAAGGAGTAGATTTGAAGAAGAATAGAGATTAGGGGTTTGGACAAACCCTAGCTTTTTAATGGTTTTGTATTGATCCAGATCTTATTGGGATTTTCTTGTAGTGATAATGTTAGTCGACGGAGGGAAAACAAGGAGTCGATCAATGGTGTTATTGTGGTAGGAAATGTCAATTTGAGTTTCCTTTACCATGAGGTAATCTCTATTATATCCCAAGACTTGTAATTCTTCCATTGATAGTGAATTATTTCCAGGTTGTTTGTGGATGTAGCCTGATTTTAGGTGAACCACGTATATTGTGTTTATGGTGCTTTTGATTATGGTTTGTAGAGTGTGATTGTTCCATCAGACTTTGCATCTTATATTCTCTTTTTATTATATTTTTACCAAATTTACCACACCATATATTTGATTTATAAGTGTTGGATTTCTTAGAATCAATTTGCGGGTAAAAGGCGAGTTGGTTTCAAGGTATTAGATTTATTGTAGTGGGAAGTTTACTGCAACAAAGGGCTAATCGAGATAGCCTTGGTTCCCAACACCAAATCCATAAATGTAGGACAGTGTTTTTCATCTTGATCCACATTAATTTAGGACACATAAATTGTTTGAAACTCATCCCATAAGCATGGATCCTTGTCCAAAGTGGCATTCATCATTCACCAACTTGGATCCATTGAATTTGAGTCCTTTATTCACTAATTCGCAGCTTCACCTAGTTTGGCATTTTGCAGACTGCAATATAACATACTGATAGAGGACAGAGTCGAATATAAATTAACCTCTTATCGGTGTCCCAAATGCATGAATTATATATAGCAAGACATCGCTCCATCAACATGCAAAATGTGAGCTTGATTTGAGTCAACTAGGCTACGATTTTTGAGTTCACCATGGTTTGTCTACTGTCAAGCTAGATGAAGACTAAGGTAGATTGGCATCGATTGTATCGAAATTAGTTAACACCTTATCGAGCAAAAAATTCAACAAATTTGGTACACAGGTTTCTGAGACATTCCTATTAGCATATATTATTCCTCCAAATTTCATATGGAAATGAAGTATATAAGATATGTTTTTGAGTTCTCCGCGGTCTAGCTATGAAGACAAACACAGGCTAGGGTTCCTTAGTAGAAAACCTAATCGGCCCCTTAGGGGGCACCAAATTAAATGAAATTTTAACAACAGGTTCTGAGACATTGCTCTATCAACTTACCAAATTTAAACTCAATTTGAAATCATTAAAATGGCTTTGAGTAGGCAATGGTCTGCGATTTTGAAGAATGCAGACTATTGTGAACTCATTTGGATCCTTTGTTAGGCATTAATTAGAGTCAATATCATACATTAGACTCAAGAATCATTCCTCTATTGATTTTAGGGGCTTTGTACCTTAAAATCAACATAATAAGTCATAGATATCCCTAGACCTCGGTGTCATCACAAAGAGCCGTGCAGTGACCTTGAATTAATTTTTCTGTTTGAATTCTATCTGATTACAACGGATACTAGACTCACCCAAATACGATCCCATTTTTTGAATAATAAGATCAAAGTGTTAGGAACTCAAAATCTTATGTTTTTTACTTTATGAAAAAAATTATCCACCTGACAATTGTAAAGTGGATCACAAAGTTTTAGATAGAAAAAAATCCCCCCAAGTAGCTTCTTTAGACGAGGGACTAAGTGCATAGCATGCTCACATGGGAGTACATCATAAAAGAGGTTTACATTTTAGAAAGATCCATGTTTCATGTCCATATCATATATGCTTGGTTAAGCATTAAGGTTTATATGATAGAAGTGAAAGTCAATTATAATTCCCCATTTAGGTCTTAGTAAATTATACCATGCGGTTCTAGAGTTATCATACTTTTGCAGGTTTTAATATAAATTTCTTTATGAGGATAACTATTTTGATAAGCTCTTTCCTAGAGTTTTTGCAAATATTGCTTCACTAAATTTTGGACACATCTCATGTTTGAAGCTCGTAGTTTATTGGAAAAAGTTTTTATAAGGTGTCCACCTTATACTTTAGAAGTAAGAAGTAAGATGCACCTAAAAAACCATTGAAAAAGGTTGTTTTGTCTATTGAAAATTCTTCAATTGATCATCTTGGCCTCGATATATATATATATATATATATATATAGATATGAAAGAAAAAATGAATTTCAAGTCTTAAAAATAGTTTATCTTGGAACACATCATCTAGACCGTTCATTTTCAATATTCCAACTCATAGATCTGCTGGATTTGCACCATTTTTGGAGGTTTCAATTTAATTAAATAGGTGAAAAATAGACTTTTAGGCCGTGATAAGAGTTTTGGCACCGAAAGTACATCTTTTAATGAGATTTTAAGCTGCATCTTGGTGTGATTGTTTAAGTTTGACACCTTGTACAAACCTCACCCTATTTACCTAAAATCAATCTTTAGTAAAACTTGGTGCTACATGCAAAGAACGTGATAAGACCTACTTCTGGTATCATATCCTTTTAATGGTGAAATTAGGAAACATAGGAAATTAGATACGGACGCTTTTTCTCCCCCTATATTGCGGTACGAATACAATTTTTTTTCGAAAATCGAGAACTTGATAGACGTTTTATTTTTTTTTGGTTTTTTGTTTTGTTTGTTTGTTTTTTTTTTTTCCTTGCCTACATGTCTGGCAATTACAACAAAACCTGAGAGGAGGGAATAAAGCAAGTTCACTAAAGGCAATGCTTTGCCCCAATTTCTTAGGTTATACTACATTTTCATTTCTATTTTTCTAAAAGATTAAATGCTCCCACAATACCATATTATTCATTTATTTATTGGGGGAGGATCCTCTCAAGAAGTACTTATTAGACCAACAATTTTTGTTGGGATATAACCTATCAACCTATTGAGCAACTATAAAAATAAAAAAAGAAAAATAAAAGGAAAAAAAAGGAAAAAAAAGTAAAAAAAAAAGAGAAGAAAATATATTTTTTCTAGAAGTGTTGCGTTTAGATCGCCTAATTTATTTTTTTATGGAAAGTCAGATTTTACTTTTTAGGTGCTTAAATATTCCTTTTTAAGCCAAAAGATTATATGGTCCAAGGGAGCATATTGTACATTCATTCCCTTTGGTAAAAACCATGTATAGAATTATTTCTCGGACCCAAAAACGTACGTACATGACCTACCAACCTAGTGATCAACTTCCAAAAAAGAAAAAGAAAAATAAAAAAGAATTATATGTGCCTGAAATATTGGGTCTTAAAAATGAATATAGACCACCAATTTTTTATATTTTTAATCTTCTAATTCTACATTTTTATTTTATTTTTTTGATCTATTTAAGATTTCTATTTTACTATTCTAGCATGCTGATTGTGGTGTTTCTACTGCAAGACTGTTTAACTTCCTAACCTCTAGAAATACATGACCTATTATAAGTACTTATTATTATTTAAAGGGAAAAGGTTTATATAAGGTTGCAACCTGAAAATGTGGAATCACATATGCGCCTCAAAAATCTATAGGAAATGTTGTTTTAATGTTGAAAAAGCTCTCTAATCAATCATCTCGACATCGAGATCTATGAATATGGAAAAAAAAATTTTGAATATCGGAAATAGTGCATCTCGCAGCACATTATCTAGACCGTCTATTTTCAAGATTTTCATATATTTATAGATCTACTTGATTTTAACCATTTTTGAAATTTAAAATTTTCTAATTAGGTATGAAAATAGATTTTAAGATAATACTAAGAATGTTTTACAACAAAATTACATGTTATGATAAAATTTAAAATGCGCCGTAATTGGATTGTTAAAGGTTGCAACCTTATAGAAACCACAATTATTCATTGGATTGTTTAAGGTTGCGCCTTACTTGGAATTTAAGGTGCGCCTCAATTTTATTTTATTTATTATTAATTGTTATTTGTTCTTGGATTTATTTTGTCAAGACATAATTTTATTCATTGAAATGGCGTTAAGTATAATAGAATATTTTCTATTATGAAATATTTACTAGATAAAAATATCTAATTATATTTAATTATATTTTATCTCATTCTTTTTTTTGTAATTTTAGAATTAGAGTATAAAACTGTATTAGAAAAATAAAATAAAAAGTTAGAAATAGAACATAAAACATATGAATCCCTAGGTTGATCACTTGGTTGGTAGGTCATCTTGAGGTTTTGCGTCCGAAAAATACTTCTAGATAGGGTTTTTTTACCAAAGGGAGTGCACGTACAATATTACAATATGCTCCTTTGGACCGTATAATCCTTTGCCTGTAAGGAATACTTGCGGCTCCGAAAAGTGACATCTGACTTTCCACAAAAACTGGGCGGTCTAAACGCAATGCTTTCAGGCAAATATAGGCCTCCTTTTTTTTTTTTTTTTAATAGGTTGGTTTGTAGATTATATCCCAAAAAACATTTCTTTTGGGTCGTAAAATTCCTTTTTTCTTCCGGAGAGGTTCTTCCCCAAGGCATAAATGTAAAAATATGGTGCTGCCAAACTTTGTGTATACAATTGGAGAAAGGAAAAAGTTTATATAGAGCCGAGGCTCTAAACAATCAAATTAGAACCCACCTCGAAAATTAATTAGAAGAGGTTGTTTTGATACTCAAATATCTCAAATTGATCATCTCGACATCAAAGAAATATATACTGTACCATTTACCATTTTTAACTACAATGTTAATGGGCGATATTACCTAAGATGCATGTAGCAAATGAAATAATTGAATCTTCAATTCTCTTGTATCCAATTTTTTTTGTTTTTAGGATATTAAAGCAATGAAAAAATAATCTCAAAATTTCCAATCCAAGTTGAATGTGTAAAATATCTTGAATAGGAAAGCTTCTCAAAGTCGACTCCTTATCGATGCGATCGCTTTTTTTCAACTGCTTATCCATGCAATTAGCCTGGATTGGACGCCCAACCTAGCCCTGGGAAACCTGGGCCTGGGCCATAAGAGTTGGCCTGAGGCTGGGCCTAGGCTATTAGCCATGATTGCCCTAGCCTGTTGTTGTTGTTGTTGTTTTATATATATATATATATATATATATATATATATATTATTTTTATATCATTATCATCATCATAGCATTTTTCCAATTAATTAGGTTTGGCTACATGAATTTTGGTACATTATTGTACTTTATCAAGGGCCATACTATCAGTGAGGTCATATATTTTATCATTACTTCCAACTATGTCCTTTTATGTCTAACCCTTGCATTTTTTGAGCCTTCCACTTGAATTAACTCATACCTCATAACAAATGTTGTACTGGGTCTGTGCTAAACATGACTACGTAAATCAACGATCTCTCATCTTATCACTTATTGGTGTTACACCTAAAATTTTCAGTTTTTTATATATTTGATTAAATTCAATTAGGACAACCGGTGGGGCTCGACCATAATAGGGCCAAGCCACCGAGTCTGGGTCTTTGGCCAAGCTTGGGCCAAGGCCCCTTCAACCTAGTCGGGGCCAAGATTGGCCTGGCCCACCCTCTTCCCTTGCCAGCTCTAAATGATCTCAAAGGAGCTGTGTAGTGTTTGAGAAATTAGTGAGTCCTTTCCCACTTGGCAAGTTGGCATATAAGAATTTATTAAACTTTGGAGGTATTTGTTTTCTCTGCATACCAATGTCTACTATCTATCTGTGCCTAATTTGCAATCTTATTTTCGTGAAAGATTATTAGTTATGCCTTCAAACTATTTTGAGTCTTTCTCAAACTCCTTGAAAAGGAATTCAGTTTTCTATATTTGGATTTGAATGTAATCCAACTTATGATTATGAATTTATCAATTTTAATTTTTAATGTACTGAATTTGCAACCTTTAGTTGCCTAAGGTTAACTCCTTATACAAACTGCACCCTTATTTAATAGCACAAAACTTCTAGTATGAAGCAACTCGACATCGAGATATATAGATGATTTTTTTTTTTTAAAAAGGGCTTGGAGTCTTGAAAATAGTGTATTTTACAACACATTATCTAGACCATCTATTTTCAAGATTTTCATATGTTTTTATAAAGTTGCAACTTTAAAATGTAGAATTACAAATGCGCCTAAAAAATCTATCGCAAAAGGTTGTTTTAATATTGAAAAGCCCTCCAATTGATCATCTCGACATTGAGATATATGAATATAAAAAAAATATATATTTTGAGATCCATAAGTAGTCCATCTTACAATACATTATCTAGACCATCCATTTTCAAGATTTTCATATATTTATAGATCTACTTGATTTTAACCATTTTTTGAGTTTATAATTTTATAATTAGATATGAAAATAGATTTTCAGATAATCCTAAACACTAAAATTACATGTTATGATAAAATTTGGAGGTACATCTTAATTGGATTGAACGCTCAATAAAATTAAGCTCAATCTCTGCTAAAATAGAGCATGACGATCAAGGTACGTGGGGAATACGCTAGGCATGGAAATTTAAGATAAAACCTACTAAAAATGATCAAAAGGAGTAAATTACCTTGCTGTCGGGGAGAAGTTATATCAAGAATATAAGGCTTTGATGGAGTAGAAACCTCAAGGTATGAGTGACTAGCATTGGATGTGTGTTCATATATACGTTCTCTTATTATTTTCATATATAGAACTCCTAACCCATCTTCAAGTTCCGAACAACTAATTTCCTTGTCTTCTTCCTCAAAACTTGTGAAAATATGGTTAATACAATTTTTTGTATGTGTTCTTTATAGGACAAGGTCACATTAACTGTCGTCTGTCGTATTTTAATTTGAGTAGTTGTAAGTGTGTCCTTAACTAGACTCAAAGTTCAAAGAAAATTTTCCAAACTTTGTGACACATCCAAACATCCAATCTGATATCTAATTGCTAGAAATAATTGTGACCTGGTTGTAATAATCGTAAATGGTTTCATCGTATATAGAATCGTATTCATTTATTGAAAAGATCAAATTGTTATATCGCGTGTCATACGGTGACTTGTGGAGTACACATCATTTAATTTTTAAACTTTAAATTTTGCTCTTTTTTTTTTTTTGTTACCACACTCATTTTGCTTTTTTTTTAGATGGATCAGTACAAAATGTACTTCCAATAATTTAATAACTGATTTTTCATATCCTAAATTCATGAAAAACTCGATTAGATTCGTGCATCCGGGGATGCAAACTCTTCGATAATAGAGTAATCATCCTTCACGAGTTTATCTCCCAATGCAAGCTGTGTGTACTCTTGATCGCGGTTATTCATGCTTCTCAAAGTCAAGTAAATAGATTATCTTTTCTGAATTTTCAAGTCAATGGTTCATGGAAGAAGCATAAATTACGGTGGACCAGCACGTGAGACTATATATCAAAATAGCTGCCTGGTTTGACAAATTGCACATTCCTTACCCACTTGCCATATAATTTTGCAAGTTTGGAGTAAGTTTTAGTCTTCTCCATATTACAACGAATTGTCTACTAGATCACTTATCTTTGTACATAGAGGTCATATTCTCATTCATTAGATATTAAATTGGATGGCTTGGGATGAGTCACAAAGTCCGAGATTTTGTTTTTTGAAATTTTTTGTCTATTCAATGACACTCTTACAACCACCCATTTGAAATTTAAAAGACAAGAATGATTGTGACCTCTATGTACAAGAACTAAATAGTTTTCTCATAGACAATCCCATATTATAAACATGATTCTCGTATCTCTCAACTAAAATTATCAAACCTTTGCCTCTTTAACTAAAATTATCAAACCTTTGCCTCTTTGTTGATGTTTCATGAAACTCTCCCTTGGTGTTATGCCATTCTCATGAGTGCGTATATAATGCTTCCGCTAGAGCATATATTGCATAACTACTCCCTTGATAAGACGACCAATTTGGGAGGATCTTTTTTATTTTTTTCAATCTCAAATTTTTTGGTACAACCTAAGAATCACTAGATGGTTATTTTTAGAAAAAAATAAAAAATAAAAAGGAAATTGATGTTTGAGTTTTCTAACCCTTACATCTCACCAGCCACAAAGTTGGACGGTCTTCCTTCTAACTTGAGACATTATTGTATTCAAGTACATGGAATGCAATTAGGATTGTTTCTTCTTCTTTAATTGGAGGTAGTTTATGGGGGACAATGTTTGATTCTAAATAAAATGCGCGCATGATGAGGATTTTGTCAAGTTGCAATGAAAGTCTTAATATGTCTCTCCTATCATTAGCCACAAGTTGTAGGCAGCATGTGTCTGCATCTTGAATGTAGCTTTTCATCCTTTGTTTTCTTGGCCATTCCCATTCATCCCTCCATGAACAACTGTAGAGCATTGAAAGAGCTTTACGTAATTAATCAAACTTAAGGAAATGCTTAATAAACCAATGGAGATGTTGCATTGTTAGAAGTTATTAAATATTTGCATATTTTCTCTGTTTAAATAATTTCAACACCATCATAAAAAGTAATTAGAAGATATGGCTAAAGTCTCTTTCCCTCCCATTCCACTTTCTCTCATGTCAATAATTTTTTATTCACTAATTCTTAAGTAAATGGTTTTAGTGTCAATGCAAATTATAGAGATGAAGTCGAAAGATTTTGTGTTCCAATGGAAGCATACCGTTAATTTACTCCCTAGGGGAAATTTTGATCAAGGAATATTTTTAGGACCACAGATTTTAAGGATATAATCTATTCTGTTTGTTTACTAACCTCAATTAAAATTACTTATGGGTAAAAGGATGGGGTCATGGTGGTAGTACCCCTACAGTACTTTCAAAAAGCTAACTTTATCTACTTTAAAAAACTGGTAGGGGTTTGTTTTCCCCATTATGTTTCCCCCAAAAAAAAAAAAAGTAAAACTGCTTCCCAATTGTCCTCTAAACACGATCATTCAAAATTGGACGATGAGATCTAATTTTCAGAGAGCTCAACATCTTTTTACTTTCTTTTGAAATAGTAATCTAGTGATTCTTATATGGTTTCTAGAATTTAAGGAGAAACCAAAAAAAAAATTGCTCTTAAGCAAGTCCTCCTCCTGGGAAGGTAAATAATTCTTATATAATTTCTAAAATTTTTTAGGAGGAAAAAGGAAACACTTATTCCTCCTGGGACGGTAAATATACAGTATGCTCTCCGAGGGAGCACAGTTTATCAAATCACTGAACTGGTTTTTCTTTCCTAGAGCTAAGTTTATGTCTCCGAAAGTCCCAAGAATGAGCTGGTCCTCATTTTTTATTAAAATTTGGGACGAATGCATGCCTAAGATGGAAGAAGAGTCAGCTTATTTCCCGTCTTTATCAAACACTTCTGAGCTTCGGTGAACCAGAAAATTTTGGGTAGAGCCGGCACAGGTCTTGGTTTCAGAAGATGAAATGCCTCATGAAAACTCGCTTTCCTTACGGCTCAGGTGGGTTCCCTTGACCAAGCCACTGCCTATGAGTTGCCAGCTTTCACCAAAATAAAATCTTGACTTCAAAAACATTTAAAATTATATATATCACCCTAAGTCATCCCTTACAAAGACCAAGACCATCCTAGCAAATATGCAATAATAATAGCAAGGTCATTTCCATAGTAGACAGTATATAAACACACCTTGGGGTGGTTCTCTTCATCCCTCCCTCTCCTCTCTCTCATCATCACTGCTCTCTCTCTCTCTCTTTCTCATTCATTCATGGCTTCCAAGGCCCAAGGAAACCATGGAGGAGCTATGCTCCCATTCTTGTGTGCGTTGCTGGTGTTGGCTTGTATGGTACACAGTGCTGATGCGATGATTTCCGGGGGATGCATTCCTCGGCCTCGTTGCCAAGTAAATCCAACAAACACATGCGTGAGACAATGTCGACTTCAGCCTGCCGGGCCGGATCGGGTAGCCTGCATCATGGACTGCAGGTCGAATTCATGTGGGTGCGGCGTTCCTCCTTAAAGCACCGTTTGAGAATGAGGAGAGCCCAATGCTTAAATAAGGCCGAGGCCATCTAGCATTATGTACTTCTTCTTTGGCACACGTAGTGTCTGATGTTGTTCTCTGTAGATGTAGGCTTAGCTAGTCTTCTTCCCCTTAATGTAGCCTATAAGCCATCCACATGTAATTTTCTATGTTTTTCGTTTATATTAATTTTCTATGTTTTTTGTTTATATTTTCATTTTGAATGGAAAATGATAATAATCTCCTTGTACTAAAAGTAAATCATCTTATTGAAGAGATTTATCAAACTTTTAGCATTTAAAATTCAGAAACGTGATTTGTGGCCTTTCGTCATGCTAAATAGGAGAGTCCTAATTTCTAAATGTTTTTAAGCTCAATCACTTCCACTTAATCTCCTATGTCGATTTATCAAATTTTGGGTGTCTATCTTTGAAATAGATATGGAGAAAATTTTTGTTAGCTGCCAACCTAACATATTCGTCCTCCTTTCTCCGGGCTTGGGGTTAGCATGATTGGTTTGGGACTTGCGGCCAAATAGTTGGGATAAAGCTCACATAATGATAATACTGATAGACGTGTCTATCCTCTCACATTAACCCAAATATTTGACATAATGACCATGGACCAAATATAAACCAAATACAACCTATATTTCTCACACAATGAAAGTTACTTACACTCAAAATGACTTTCACATGACCTCACTTGGCGCTAAAATAACTCGTACTCATAACAATACTATGCCAATTGAGAAATTCTCAAACACAATGCCACTTAATAAAATACTATATATTTTCTCATGAATTAATGCAAACACTTGGATTACAAACTCAATAAAACTTTGTCCCCAAGTTACATAAATATAACAAAATATGTGCACATTGATCTAAAATCATGGGACGCCAATTATAGAGCTCAATTACCCAGTTTACCACCAAGGGCTTATATATATCCCTTGTACATGCCTACTACCGATAATGCAAGATCTTAGTATCAAGTTTAATAAAGAAAATAGGAAGAAAACATCATTGAGCATCAATCCACGTAATAATCAAGATGGTCAAAATATGAAGGGCTAAAATGAATTCAAGAGTAGGAGCAAGTATGCGGCACACCTAGGCTAAAGGGAGATATATGCAACATCATATTTCAGCATGGTCATTACAGAATTTTGGCACATTGAGGGCTTCGAAATTTGAGGTTTCTAATGTGATAAGAAACTCTTTAGCTTTGTTGTTACTCTAATGAAAAATCTCAAAAAATACATCATGGAAATTGCTCAACAAATTTAGCTCAATCTATGCCAAAATGGAGCATAACCATCAAGGCATGTGGGGAATAAGTTTAGCATAGAAAATTAAGATAAAACCAACTAGAAAATGATCAGAAGGAATAAATTACCTTGCTGTCGGGGAGAAGTTATATCAAGAATATAAAGATTTGATGGAGTAGAAACCTCAAGGTATGACCAACATTGGATGTGTGTTTATACGTTCTCTTTTTCTTTCTTTTTTTCATATTTAGAACAAACCCATCTTAAAGTTCCAAACAGCTAATTTCCTTGTCTTCTTCCTCAAAACTTGTAAAAATACGCTTAATACTATTTACATATTTATTTTTTGTATAAAAATATTTAGAATGAGCATTTACTTTTAGTATAAGGAAGTCACAATTATTCTTATCAATCAGATTTTAATTTGGATTGTTGTAAGTGTGTTATTGATCAATCTCAAAGTTCAAAGAAAATTTCTCAAACTTTATGACATACTCAAGCCACCCAATTTGATATCTAATTATTAGAAATGATTGTGACCTCTTTGTAATAATTGTAAATAGTCTTAATGAATACAATCTTATTCAGTTATTGACAAAATCTGATTTATTGTTATGACGCGGTGACTTGTGGAGTATACACAACATTTAATTTTCAATTTTAAAATTTTACTTTTTTTTTTTTGTTTGTTACCACTCATTTTGCTTTTTTTTTAGATGGATCTGTACAAAAATGTACTTCTAATCATTTAATAACTGATGTTTCATAAAGTAATCATCCTTCACGATATTTTAAGTCCAATATCTACACTTTATCTCCCAATGCAAGCTCTGTGTACTTTAGATTCATGCTTCTCACAGTCAAGTAAATTGATTATCTTTTCTTTATTTTCAAGTCAATGGTTTGACACTATATATCAAAATAGCTGCCTGGCTTGACAAATTGCACATTCCTTACCCACTTGCCATATAATTTTGCAAGATTTTATAGTCAATAGTCTGCTCAATATTATAAGGGAATGTCTACAAAGAGATCATTTATCTTTGGGAAATGTTTCTATACTTCCCCAGAAGTTCTATACTTCCTTTTCTATTTCAATTTAGATCAAATATACCATTGGTAGTTTGATCTAGATTCGACAGCTCAAAGTATTTTATTTTATTTTTTATTCTACAAATTAAATGAATATGAAATTTAGTATGTTCCATCATCTCAATAGGGCGTGCCTAAAAAAATATAAATAATATTTTCAATAAGATAAAATGACCAAAATACCCTTAAAACTTTATGGGGTGTTTTCGATCACTTTATTTTCTCAGAAATATTGTTTTTCATTTTTCTTTACAAATGCATATTTAAGAGAAGAGTGGACACGCAAAATATGGCATCAAAATGTTTTGTAGAAAAAATATTAAAAATAAAATAATGTGGAGGCGTGATATTGTTATTGGATCTATCTAAGCCATTCATTCAGATCTGATGGCTAGATAAGGGGATGTATATAAGTACATCAGGAGAAGTATAGAAAGCATGCCCTTTATCTTTTGTAATCATTCCCACTTATTAGATTTCAAATTGGATGGCTTGGGGTGACCGAAGAAGGCCAATGTTTTTTTTGTAGGATTTTATGTCCAATAATGACACTCTTATAACTACCGATTTTGAAATTTAAAGCACAAGAATGATTGTGACCACCATAGACATAAGATAAATAAATGGTCTCTTTGTAGACAATCCCATATTATAAACATGACTCTAGCGTCTCTCAACTAAAACTTTCAAACATTTCTCTCTTTGTTGATGTTTCATGAAACTCTCCCTTGGTTTTATGTTATTCTCATGAGTGCATGTACCATGCTTCAGCTGGAGCATATAATGCATACTCCTGCCTTGATCAAAAGACCTACTTGGGACGATCTTTTTTATTTTTATTTTTATTTTGTTTTAATCTCAATTTTTTTGGTATACTATATGAATCATTGGATGGTTATTTTTAGGGAAAAAAAAAAACAAAAAAAAAAAAAAATTTGAAATTTGAGTTTTTTAACCCTTAGATCGCATCCTCCTAAAACTTGGACAGTCTTCCTTCAATCTTGAGACATTATTGTATTTCAAGTGGATGGAGTGCAAACTACATTGTCAAATAAGAGAGTAGATGGAGTGCAATTAGGATTTTTTCTTCTTTTTTAAATGATGTAGTTTATGGGGACTATGTTTGACACTAAATACTAGATGGGGATTTGTCAAGTTGCAATGATAGTCTTACCATGTCTTGTCTCTTATCATTAGCCACAAATTGTAGCCAGCATGTGACTGCATCTTTAATGTAGCTTTCATCCTTTTTTTCTTATTGACCAAGTTGCGTTCCCATTTCCACTGTTCCCTCCCTAAACAACTGTAGAAAATTGGAATCCTTAAGAATGAGTTAGTTTTCATTTTTTATTAAAATTTGGGACGCGAATGCATGCATTAGTTGCATCCCGAGGTGAAAGAGGAGTCACCCTATTTCCCCATATTTATCAAACACTTCTAAGCTTCAACTTTGGCCAAAATAACACCTTAAACTATAAAAACATTTAAAAGTTTAGAGTGATTTATGTACGGACGTTAAATTTTTTTTTTTTGAAATACGAAATGCTCAATTTATAGATGGATATTACAAAACAAGGTCGGTCAACCCAGTTATATTTATTTTTTACAAAATTGGCCATTGTCCGAGGATTCCATTCTCAGAACGAATCTATTTTATTTTATTTTTAAATTTTTTTTGTAGGTATGGATACTAAAATTAAAAGTAAAACTAAAAAATAAAAATAAAATCCGGTCCAAGGATTTTCGGACTGAGGGCATTTCCTTTTTAATTTCTGCCTATAAACCAAGCATTTCTTATTTTAGAAAAAATACCAAGACCATCCTAGCATAGACATAGTAATTAATCACATCTTGGGGATGTTATCTTTATCGTTCTCTCTCACCATTACTGCTCTCTCTCTCTCATGGCTTCCAGGGCCCAAGGAAACCATGGAGAGTGCAGGTTGGATTCATGTGGCTGCGGCGTGCCTCCTTAAAGTACTTTGATAACGAGGAGAGCCCAACTCAGTAAATAAGGCCGAGGCCATCTAGCGTTATCTACTTCTTCTGGCACGCTTAGTATCTGATGTTGTTCTCTGTAGTCGTAGGCTTTGGCCCCCTTAATGTACTAAATAAGGCCTACAAGCCTTCCACATATAATCTTGCATCCTTTGGGTTTCTATTTTCATTTTGTGCTGGCAAAATGGGGACTAGGTTTGATTGATAGTATTTTAGGTAAAGGAAAATTTATCAAATTGTGCTTAAGATTTGAACAATTGAATGCTCTACTATATACTTACCCCCGCGGGCAGATGACTTATTTAATAAGATTCTTCTGATCCGAACCTAAAATCACTAGATGATAGTATTCTAATAAAAAATAAAAAAAATCTGTTTTGTATTTTTTAAAACTTTGATCTCATGCTTCAAGAATTGGATAGTTTCTATTCAATGTTGAGGCATTATTTTTTCCAATCCCATGAAGTGGGGATTTGGATTTTTTGTTTTGATATATATGTTGGTGTTCTAAGAATACTCCTAAACTAGGTTTTATCCGAGGGAGTATATCGAAAGTACATCGACGACGGGTTAAAACCCCAACCACAGCGTGATGACTAATGCCGTTCTTTTCACATAATTGCCCATAATTTAACTTAGGATCGAACGTTCATTTGACTAATATCTATATCTAAGTTTATTCTGTTGTTTTAAGCTCAATAATGGTAATTTAAGTCTAATACATGTTTACTAAATGGTAAAATATTGATTACTGCTGTCATTTCTTTAAATCCGTGCCTCAAAACTTCTAAGATAATATTCAGTTCAAAAAAAAACAAAACAAGAGAGGAAAAAACTCAGAAAATGAGTTCTACTTATCAATCAAGTCTCTGCAAATCAATCATGTACACCTTGACAACCATGGATGTACGGCGAAAAAAGAGAAACAGATTTTAAGCCCCAAAAAATGGTGTATAGCACAACTTACTCGTTTGGGCTATTTTTTCAATTATTTTGTAAATCTACTTTATTTATATATTTTTTAGAACTTCAAATTCCATATTCAGGATAGAAATAGATTTTTCAACTGTTTTCAACGTGGAACTATCCTTTCCCTTGGTTTTGAGGTGCAGCTTTATCAAATTTTCTAAAGCCTCAACGTTACAAAACCACAACCTTGTTGAATGGGTGAGGTTAGCATAAGGCGTAGGCTTTAGAGTTGCACTAAAGCCGCGACTGCACTAAACAATAGTTCGTTGCCATGAACCTCTAAGATGGCTTTAGATCTAATTTTCACTATTGATTTCAAAATTTGAAGTTCTAAAAATAATACAGGTCTAACCGATATGTAAACTCTTGAAAATGAACTTGCCTATATAATACGTCGGAAGATATATTATTTTTGGATTTTGTGATGCATCGTTCTTCATGTCCATATTTTATTGAAGTTGAGATGATCAATTCGAGGGTTTTCCAATGCCCTAACTATATATATTAAACCTTTGTAAGGTGAACCTCACATTTTATGGTAAAGCCATGGCCGTATATAAATGTTATTCAGGCCGGTACAAGTTAGGATTGTTCTTATGGTTGATATGTCAGCGTTGACCGTTGTAACACTACAGCCGAAAGGTCGATTTCAGCTACTAGATTACCCAAACCAAACAAAGATGAAAGAGAAATTTATGAAATTATGCATCACTTTTCAACTTTTTAACATTTTACCTTTTTTTCTACTATTTGCACACAAAATCATGTCCATCTGAATCAAAACATATGAGTACAATAGTAAACAGCTAATAGAAAAGCATCGGGTGAATCAGCAGACTCACCTATTTATGTGTGTCCCCCCTCCAAAATCCATCTTTAAGTCCATCTTAAACATGGATTTTGGACAAAAGTTTTAAGTTAACCATGAAGATGACCAGGAATCTAGAATTTGTTTTTCCAAAATGTGAAAATGGTGTTTTTGAAGATATTTTCCTACCATCAATTTTGCTTTTATTTGGAGGCACCATTATTTGAAGTGGATCTCTAAGATGGACATTTGATTCATAAAGGGGACCTATAAAATTAGGTGACTTGGCTGACACTAGGTACGTCTACTGACTCACTAGTTATTTTTTTTTTTGGTAGATCATAGGGATATACAGGCCCGTACCAATTTTAGAAGTGGTTAGTGGTTTTTGAATGTGTCAATGGAAATGAGAATTTAAACCTGACCTCAGATGGTACTACCGCCACGATCTCAACCCATTTCCACTTATTCACTATTAAGTCTTGAGTATTATTTTAGATTTATTTTGATAATTTTAAAAAAATAAAAATAAAAAAAAAATGATTTTATACATACAATTTGATTGTACGATAGTACGGCAACTTCTTTACCCACCATCCAAAAGTCAGAGTCGATTGTCCATAAATTATGGGGGACCATGCACATGACCATATTCACATTTGCGATTATCTACGTGATCTAAAGTCACGCAATTCTAAAGTCTTCTCCATATATTGATTAACAAGTGGATTGCATGTGCGTAGTAACTCTAGTTCCTCCATACAGCCATGCAATCTCTTAATAAAAAAGATCAATGGAAATTGAATATACACTTTACACCATTCATGGAGTCGAGATGTTTAACTTTATTGCACGATTTGATTTTTTTTTTTTTTGACGCACGACTTTATTTTATTAATATAATAAAGTGATATTCAAATTTAAAATATATTCAATTCAAATAACTAAAATGTTATATGGTGTGAGCACCCTAACACACACACACACACATATATATATATATATATATATATATATATATATAAAAGATACTATAAAACGCCTATAGGTGAAAAATGGACAGTGACTTTGCCAACTCTCATCACTGTCTATAGATCATCTTGATTTTTTTTTTTTTTTTGACACACGACTTTTTTTTATTAATATAATAAAGTGATATTCAAATTTAAAATATATTCAATTCAAATAACCTAAAATGCTATATGGTGTGAGCACACACACACACACACACACATATATATATATATATATATATATATATATATATATATATATATATATAGATATAGATATAAAGAAGATACTATAAAACGCCTATAGGTGAAAAATGGACAGTGACTTTGCCAACTCTCATCACTGTCTATAGATCATCGCACGGTCATGATTGTCCGTTAGTATTTTTATTTTTCATTTTTTTTTCTGCAAATCAAAAGGATCTAAAATTTGGAGCGCGTGTTCATAAAAAATAGGTGAATCTACGAAAAATATCAAAAAAATATTTTACATGAAAAAATTAACCAAAATACTTCCAAAATATTTCAGAGGATTTTGGTTAAATTTGTTTCACGAATTAATTTTTTTATATTTTTATTAGGTGCGTCTCACTAATATGTACACACGACCCAAATTTCAGATCATTCCGATTTGTAGAAAAAAATAAAAAATGAAATACTACCAGACAATCGTGACCACGCGATGACCTTTGAACGTGATGAGAGTAGGTGAAATCACTATTCATTTTCACCTATAAGTGTTGAGAAGACTTTTCTCTCTATGTAGTGGCCCGTACCTTCATATCGAGTTCTTCCCAATCATCATCAGTCATATTTACCGGTTTCTTATCTTTCCCAAATAATGT
Organism: Amborella trichopoda; assembly: GCF_054954075.1. Taxonomy (NCBI): domain Eukaryota; kingdom Viridiplantae; phylum Streptophyta; class Magnoliopsida; order Amborellales; family Amborellaceae; genus Amborella; species Amborella trichopoda. The sequence continues at coordinate 4,418,779 of NC_142344.1, forward strand.
TTTGTATTGCCCTTGATGTATCAATAAATCTTACATTTTTAATTTTCAAATTTCAAAATTATCTATCACATTAAACTTCTCCACCTTAAACTTGTGAGATGCCATTTTCCAAAAAATACTACATTAATTCCTCTTGAGCTCCGATACCACTTGTTGAAGAACCGGGATGACCCAACCTCCACTTTTGAGCAAATTAGGATATCTCAAATCCCACTTTCAGCGATCAAATGAAATGCCAAGAATGCAATAACAAGTGCCATATAAATGAAAAATATAAGAACAATAAAACCAGTAATATGGTAAATCATCAAAACACAACACAAATAAGAGTAGAAAGGGGCACGCACATATACGTGGTTCACTCAAGATGGGCTACGTCCACGGGCAAGACGGCAAACGTGTATTCACTATCAAGGAAAAAAATTACAAGATTTGGGTTATACGGAGTTACCTCATACAATATAAAAAAATGCTCAAACAAAGAACTTCCTACCATAAAACAACCGACAGTCGATTCCTTTTTTTGATTCACTATAATCGCGAAGAAATACTGACAAAAATGGCCCAAGATGAGCTCAAATAGTGGTGTTAGGGTTGCACATTAAAACCCCCAAATTTTCTCTCTATTTTTACCCCAAAACTTCTCAAACTTCTTTCTCATGTTTTCTTTCCTTTTATACCCCTTTTATAATATCACATCCGCAAGTGCCTTTCTCTCGCTCACGCCCGCACGCGCCTCTTCTCTCGCTCGTGCCCGCATGCGCCTCTTCTCTCGATCATGCCTGTGTGCGCCTTTTCTCTTGCGTGCGCTTCCTGTTTTCCCTTTTCATACGCTCGTCTCTCTCGCTCTCTAAATAACCCTTTTAAAGAGGTTTCCACCGAAGGACGAAAAAGTGCCCTCAAGAAAGGAGAAATGTTGCAGGGGGAGATTTGGCATCACGCCCCAACATTTTTGTCCCTTAGTTTTAAAAAGGAAGGTTGTGAGAGTGTCATTCATTAGACACAAAGTTAAAAAAAAAAAAAAAATCTTGGACTTCTTGACTCAATCCAAGACATTCAATTTGACATCTAATGAGTAAGAATAATTGTAATCTTCTTGTATAAAAGATAAATAGTCACTTTATAAACATTCCCATCCTAAAAGGGAAATTTACGACGAAAAAAAATGATGTATTGCGGCATGGTCCAAATTTTGAGCTATACTATATTGAGTCCTACTTTAAAAAAAAAAAAAATTACGTTCGTCCCATTTTAAAAATCTAATTTTTGAATCATCTAAAATACAAACAAATTTAAAATATTTGGGCCAGGTAGGACTTGCCTCAAGGACGAAACTTAGCCCAAGGTCAAGGCAAGTTATTCAGGTGAGTCCCCTCTCTCCAAGTCATGCACATTCCCATGAAGTTAAAAAAGAAATTAAAAAGATAAAGATAATAAAATGGGTATATAGGTGTCCAAAATCATTCGCACTCATAAAACGAGTATATAAGGATTGACTACAGAGGCACCATTTATCTTTTGTACATAGATGTCACAATCATTCTCATTCATTAGATGTCAAATTGGATGGCTTAGGGTGAGTCACGAAGTTTAAGATTTTTTTTTATAACTTTGTATCTATTCAATAACACTTTTACAACTACCAATTTTGAAATTTAAAAGACAAGAATAATTGTGACCTTCTTGTATAAAAGATAAAGGAAAAAGTTTACACAGAGCAGAGGCTCTAAACCATCAAATTAGAGTCCACCTCAAAAAATTCATTAGAGATATTATTTTGATGCCCAAATATCCTCAAATTGATCATCTCGACATCATGATGTATGACCATAAGAAAGCAATGGATTTTATGTTTTGACAAATGTGCATCTTGTAACGCAGTTTTGGACCGTCAATTTTCAAGATTTTCAAGTTTTCATAGATCTGCTCGATCTACACTATTTTTTAAGCTTTAAATTTTATAATTACAGATGATAATATATTTTCAGGCGGTCACAAAGATTTCCAATATTGAAAACACATTTCTCGACACTATTTGAAGGTGCACTTTAGTTTGATTGTTTAGAGCCTCGACTCGATACAAACCACACCCAAAGGTAAATGACCTCTTTGTAGGTAATCCCTACTTTTAATATCACACTCTAGACCACAACACTGTTTTTTTTATTTATTTATCCCCTAATCAAAAAGTAAAAATATTAACAAAAATTCCCTTTTCCTCTCTCTCTTTCTACCCATCCTCTCTCTACCCGCCCTCTCTCTTTCTCTCTCTACCCCCTCAATCTCTCTCTAGCGGACCTCCCTTATACTCTTTATTCGCCCCCTCTCATCTCTCTCTACATACCGTCTCTCTCTCTTCTCTACCCACTTTCACTCTCTTTTTCTTTCTGTCTTTCTGCTCTCTCCTAAAATCTCTCTCTAGAGAGAGAAAGAGAGATGAGAGAGAGAGGATAGGTAGAGAGAGAAAGAGAGATGAGAGAGAGAAGATAGGTAGAGAGAGAAAGAGAGAAGGCGGGTAGAGAGAGAAAGAGAGAGGACAGGTAGAGAGAAAGTTAGATTGAGAGAGGGCGAGTAAAGAGAGAGGGCAGGTACAGAGAGAAAGCAGGCAGGTAGAGAGAGAAAAGGGGATGGCTTAGGGTGAATATTAGGCGTGTGGATGGCAGGCGTAGGACGTGGAAGGAAGGGGATCACGTCTCTTACTTTATAAGACTAACAAGGAGCATGTGGACGTGAAGCTTACCCTATCTTGGGAATGGGGTTGATGTTATAGTCGTAGTGCCACTTGAGCCCCAACTACCGGTCTAGGTTTCCATTCCCACTGACGTATTAAAAAACTGCTAAAATTATTTTTAAAAATGGGTAGGGGCCAATATTCCACATTGATCTACCCAAAAAAATAAGTAGACTATTCTTTTGTATGTGTGGGTGTGTGTATGTGTGTGTGTGTGTGAGAGAGAGAGAGAGAGAGAGAGAGAGAGAGATAGAAAGAGAGAGAGAGCAAAACCGGTCATTGGCTGAGTCAGCTGGTTTAGGTGGTTCAGCTGGTTATTTTGAAGAAATTTCCAAAAAAAAAGAAATATATATATATATATTATAATGTTCTTTTGAATGTTTTTGTATCATTTTGACAAACATTGGTATTTTGGTAATGAATACTTATTTTTACATATTTTCTTCTTTTTTGGATTATTTCTAAAATAATAACGGACACAAATTAATCTTTTAAATTCATTTTTTTCATTACTTTTCAACTTTATTTGGATGTGTTTTATTTAAATATTTTTTTTCATATTTTTTAGGATTGTTTTGCATTTTTTTAACATTTTTGGCCACGTACCACCTGCTCGGTTAGGACAAGTGAACCGGCGGTTTTCGAGTTACTTAGACGCAGCTCTTTGCCGGTTTTTGGGTCCGGTTCGTTTTGTCAAACATTAAAAAAGAGCATTTAAAACAAGGCATCAACAAAAATTTACAAGCCGAGCATGATTTCAAACTTATTCAGTATCATTGTCGGATAAGTAGGGCAAATTTTTTTCTTTAAAAAACAAAAAAAAAGAAACCGTACGAGTGGAGGTGCTCTCCGCATAATATTTGGGGAAATATAACCCCAAGCTCTTTAATGGCCCATCCCCTCGAGTCAGTAGTGTTTCTCAACACTCCATGTAACTAACCCTGACTCTCTGATCATGACACCATGGTGTCCTCTAAACTTTGCAAACTTTAGAAAATTCAAACCCTTCCTAAACACGTTTGTAGTTCACTATGGACTTTTGAGTATTTTGTCGTTCAATTTTTTGGTTTTTCAGTTTTAATATTAACTTGGGACCTTAATGCAATGCAACTCCGTCACGGTGTGGTACTCTCCTACTAGGGCTGGCAATGGGTCGAGTAGCCCAGCTTGGCTCAATCGGATTGGTTATGAAAGGCTAGGGAGCTGCAAAATGTGGCCTGAGGGCTGAGCTATGGTTGAGCCACCACAACTCGAGAACGGGCTTGGGCTAGAGCCATAATGACACGATATTGTATCTTTTTTTGCCCTTTTTGAGTGTATGGAAAAAAGATAAGTGGACTCATGACTTTAATGAGGGTATGATCCTTAATAGAGCAAAATGACGGACTAAGATTCGTATAGCTGACCTCATTTAATTAGAAAATGCTATAATAATGATGACGAATCTAGGGAAAAAAAAAAATATAAGGTTAACACCTTAAAATGTAGGTGCACCTCTAAACTTATTAAAAAAAGTTGTTTTGATGTTGGAATAATTGATCCACACACACATATATATATATATATATATATATATATATATATATATATATATATATATATATATATATATATATATATATATATATATATGCGAAAATTAATAGTGATTTTGCTTATCCTCATCATCGTCCAAAGTTCATCGCACGGCCATGATTTTTCTGTAGTATTTCATTTTTCATTTTTGTTTCTACAAATCAAAATGACTTGAAATTTGGAACGTGTGTTCATAAAAAAATGGCCAAATTTACAAAAAATATCAAAAAAATATTTTACATGAAAAAAATTGACCAAAATACCTCCGAAAAGTTTCAGGTGTATTTTGGTCAATTTGTTTTTAGAGATTTTTTTTTTTTTTTTACTAGGTGTGCCTTATTAAAATGCACACACGCTCCAAATTTCAGATCATTCCGATTCGATTTATAAAAAAATAAAAAATAAAATATTATCGGACAATCGTGACTGTACGATGAACTTTGGACGGTAATGAAGATAGGCAAAATCACTATTCATTTTTGCCTATAGGCGTTGGGAAGACTTATATATATATATATATATATATATATATTAGAATAGTTTTCTGGGTTAGGTTCCAGGCTATTGATGTATACCTGAGTAGTTGTTCCTGATTATCAATGCGTTGCTTGAGAATACCACCCAAGCCTATTTCTGAGGCATCACACTCTATTATTTTAAAAGAAGTAGGATGAGGTAAAGAAAGGCAAACAAGAGTTTTTACCTTTTGTTTGATTTTTTGAACTGCTTCAGTATGAATATTGGTCCATGGTACGAGATTATTTTTTAATCTATCATGTAAAGGTTTAGCATCTATTGCAAGATTAAGATAGGAATCACTTATATAATTTAAACATCCTAAGAATCTTTGAAGCTCTTTCTTATCTAGTATTTGATCAGGAAATTTGTCAGCAAATTGTATGGATCTATCTATAGTGATAATGGTGCCATGATGAATCATATGTCCTAAAAATCGAATATTGGTTTTAAACAGAGTTATTTTTTTTGCCGAAACTACTAATCCAGCATTCTGGACTGCATTGATAAAAGTGTTAATGTGTTTAATATGTTGATCTATAGAGTCAGAAAAGATCAAAACGTCATCAATATAAACTATCATAAATTGATAATAAGCATTGAAGACATCATTCATTATTTTTTGAAATTCTGATGGAGCATTTTTTAAACCAAATGGCATAACATTCCATTCATATTGTCCAAATGGTACATTAAAAGCTGTTTTGTATTTATCTTGTTCTTGGATTTGTATCTGCCAATATCCAGATTTCATGTCAAATTTTGAAAAGATACACGCGTTGGCTACTCTATCTAATAAATCTTTTTTATTGGGGATATGATATCTTCTCCATCTTAAAACTTTATTCAGAGGTTTATAATTAATTACTAATCGAGGAACTCCTCGTTCTTTTTCAGCATTTTTATTGACATAAAACGCTGCACAGCTCCATGGTGATGAGCTTGGTCTTATTAGCTTTTTTGTTTAGAGTTCATGAATTTCTTTTCGACACATATCCAATAAAGTAGTATTCATTTGTATTGGTCTAGCTTTTGTAGGTATTGTTTTTCATCAAATCCTTGTTCATATGGTAGACTAATATTATGCTTTTTTTTTTCCCAAAAAGCATTGGGTGTTCACTACATATAGAGGTTTCTATTTGTTGTTGAATTGAGTGAATCTTTTGTTGAATCAAACGATACTGTATTTGGTTTTCTATATACTTATATTTAATTTCCTGTTTTAAAGTACAAAGAAATTTTTCTTTATTTTGTAACTGACTTTTAACATTATTTATTTCCTTTAATTTTGGTTTATGAATAAAGTCAAAGTGTATTGGTACATTTTGATAATTCGAAGATATTCCTGTTTGCTCTATTGATAAAGGATATAGAAGTGTAAGAAATGGGACTCTAAGTATGACTGCTTGGCTTAGTCCTTTGACCATAATAAATGGTGTATTAATACATTGATGATTGTTACAGACAGAAGCATTAGATAATTTATAATTGATAAAGAGTCTACTGCCATATGCAGTATTTAATATTTGAGTTGTCTTATCAAAATATTTGGAAAGTACTAGACCTTCGTTGATGCAATTGAGGTCAGCCCCTGAATCTATTAAGGCTGAGGTTTCGAAGCTATAATCCTTTGCTACAATTATCTTGACTTGAACAAACCATTTTTGAACCATAATTTTATCTATTAAATTAACAGAAGGAATTGTTACCAGATGCGGTTTGGCTTCTGAAGTTTCTGGTATATCTTCTGGTGGATCTGGCTCATATGTCATGAGTTGATCGAATTCTATCTCATCTGTATTAGTTTCGGGTTGAGATATTTGTTGTAGTTCTAGAGTTTTGATCCTATTTTTTAATTGACATACTTCTTTTTTAATCTCTTTAATTTTTTGCTTTAAGTCTGAAATTGAAGGTTATTTTTGTTGAGAAGTATGTTGTTCACGTACTCTTTTCATAATAGAAGCAAAATTGTATTCATCCGGTGTTTTATTGATTGGAGGTGTTTTTACTTTTGTTTTGGTTAATGTAATAAATTTAGTGATTACAGATCTTTTTTCCTCTGGATCTGTAATTTTCTCAATAATATCTAATATTAAATTATCTTCTTGAGTAAGCATATGAAGATTGTGTGTCGGTATAGGACAACTACAAGTATTGTCTCTCATTTGATTTGATGATTCGGTGTCTGTTGAGGAGTCTGAGGAATCGGATGATTCTGTCCATAAAAGGTCATCATCTTGAATATGTTCCTTATGTGATTCAGTGGAATCTGAAGATAGGGAATCATAATTAATTATGTTATATAATTTTGATTTAATTGAATCATTTAAATGTAATGATTCTATTTTCTTTTTTAATTTGCATTGGTGTTTGTAATGACCAACCTTTCCACATTTATAGCATACTGGAAGCTTCTTTTTATTCTTTGTATTTGGAGAGAGTTTATTTATAAATTTTCTTTTAGACTTCTTATATTGTTTATGTACTTTATTTGATTTGGATTTATACTTGTTTGTTTGTTTTTTTTTTTTTAACCATAGAATAGTTTTTCTGGGTTGGGTTCCAGGCTTTTGATGTATACCTGAGTAGTTGTTCCTGATTATCAATGCGTTGCTTGAGAATACCACCCAAGCCTATTTCTGAGGCATCACACTCTATTATTTTAAAAGAAGTAGGATAAGAAAAAGAATATATGTATATATATATATATATATATATATATATATATATATATATATATATATATATATATATATATATATATATATATATATATATATATATGGGCAATGATTTCATGCAACCATTGTATAGTAATATCATGCAACAACCTTAAAAAACTATCTTATGCCCATTTGTTTTCCAAAATTTGAAATATACACTTTTTTCATTCTAATAAACAATCACAAAAAAATAAAAAAAATGAAAACATAACCTATAAAATATTTCTTTAGCCCAATTAACATAGGCCGTTCATTTTGATGAGATGCTTAGATCTAGGCCTTAGAAGAATTCTTTCATTTCCAATTTTTCTGGATGGCTTTATTATCATTAGATGAACAATGTTAAAAAAGAAAAAAATGATTTTGAGTTTATAGAGGCTAAGATCTTGAAATTTACAAAATGAATGGTCCAGATTCGTTTTTGAAGGGGACTCATTTTGACCATATCTAGAGTTCAAATTGAACTTTTTTTGGGGTGGAGGGATTGATTATAGAGATAAAGAGAGTGTGTGTGCAAAATTTGAGGTCATACAAATACTACAAACATGGTTTTCTAGAAGTGGCATTGTCTTATACTATGATACAACCATTGCATTGGATCATTGCTCTCTCTCTCTCTCTCTCTCTCTCTCTCTCTATATATATATATATATATATATATATATATATATATATATATATATATATATATATATATATATATATTAGGGCTTGCAAAGATATTTCAATTCCCAATTCTTAGTACGTCTTGCAACATATTATTTGGACCATTTGATTTCAAGATTTTCATGCCTTTATAAGACACTGTAAACCTTCTTGAGCCAAATGGAATGCCTCCTATTTTCAGTTGAAAGAATTGCACCTAAATTTCGACCTCCATTGAAAGGGTCTTCCCTCAAACCCTAATTTTCCGAGTAAAGAACTAAATAAACAGACGAAACGAGCTCCATAAACCCTAATTTCCTTTTTCTGATTTTGTTTCTGAACGCTTTGGTCGCAAGAACCATGAATTATAATGGAGCTATCAGCTCTGTCAATAGTGGCCCTAATGAAGTTCCAAGGAGAAACTCAAGGAGACCTAAATCTAATTTTTCTCAACCATTGAAAAAAGATATCTTTTTTTTGTCCTTTTCCTTTCAATTGCTTTCTTTGTGGTTGTTTTTTCTTTTTTTTTTTTTGATTGATGTTTGTGCATGGGCTTCTGATTATTGTACCTTTTTTTTTTGTGATGATTTGATGAGATTGTTGTTTAGGTATTTTGTTGTGGTTTTCTCTTTTAATGTTTCCTTGGAAGTTTTGAGCGTTTCCTTGTGTTGGGCTTGGGCTTTTACTATGCTTGGGAGATTGTCTATCTCAAGTTGTTTCTCTATCAATGCCTGCTATATCATTGCTTTCTATCAGTGATTTTTAGATGATCTGTCTCTCTTCATGAATGCTGTCTAGCCTTCAAGATTGCCTCTCTCTCTCTCTCTCTCTCTCTTAATATATATATATATATATATATATATATATATATATATATATATATATATATATATATATATATATTCATATTCCTTAGGTTATACTGATTTTCGGGTCCATAAAAAATTACTCCTTGTTAAGCATAATTTGTTAACTTGGAAAGCTGAGAATTGGGCGTCTGTGAAAAATAAATTGATCAAACTCTTACTGCTATTCAAAGGTGGGAGCAGGATGTTCAACAGATAGGGCACATGTCTGAGGATGACCTGGTTATTAGGAACCGGCTGTTGTCATCTCTGGACAATTTTCATCGATTGGAAGAAATTTTCTGGAAGTAAAGGTCGAGAGTAAAATGGCTAAAAGAAAGAGACTGTAACACTAAGTTTTTTCATACAATTGCTAGTACTCGTAGGAGACAGAATGATCTTTCGGGTTTAGTGATTTCTGATGTTGGTGTGGATGATAATGTTGCATGGGAATCTAGCATTATTTCTCATTTCCAAATGGTTTTCTCTTCTGAAATTCCCTTTAAGCCTAATATGGAGGGTATTGCTTTTTCTATAATTTCGGCTGAGTTAGCTGCAGTCCTTGAGGTTGGGGTTTCTATGGAAGAATTACAGCGAGCTATTTTTAAACTTCCAGGGGATAAGTCCCCTGGACCGGATGGTTTTCCCTTATTTTTATTTCAGAGATTTGGTCAGTGGTGAAAGTGGATTTGTTGAACATGGTTAGGGAATTTATGGAGGCTGGAGAACTTTTTTAAGGTGTAAATGCTACTTTTATAGCATTAATCCCAAAGCGATCCGCTATTTCTTCCCTTTCTGATATCAGACCCATTAGTCTCCTCACTAGTCTATATAAAATTATTACCAAAATTTTAACGGAGCAGTTGAAGTTTGTTCTTCCTTTTTTGGTCTCTGAAACCCAGTCGGCTTTTATCCAAAATAGAATGATTTCGGATTGTGTGCTCACTGTACAATAAAGCATTAATTCTAGATGTTTAAGTGGGGAGCCAGTTGTAGTGTTGAAATTGGATATGGAGAAAGCTTATGACAGAGTAGAGTGGTGTATTTTTGATGGATGTTTTGAAAAATATGGGTTTTGGCTCTAAATGGATAAGCTGGATCTTTGGTTGCCTTTCGTTGTCCCACTTTTCGATCCTAATTAATGGTAGCCCAAAAGGTTTTTTCAGGGCTTCCAGGGGCCTCAGACATGGCGATCCCCTATCACCTTTTAATTTTACTCTTTAGTAGGATGATTTGCAATATTGTGGATAATGGTTACTTCAGTGGCTTTAAGGTTGCCCAGAATGGTTTTCGAATTTCCCATTTACAGTATGCTGATGACACACTGCTCTTTTATGATGCGAATGTAGCTCAAGTTGACCATATCAAGTTTCCTTACTTATGGGATTGAAGGTGAATTTTGGTAAATCAATTTTGATTGGGGTTAATTGTGATGGCATAGTGGTTCAAAGCTTAGCGACACGATTTGGGAGTAGGGTGGACGTCTTTCCATTCAAATACCTAGTATTACCTATTTCGATAAGAAATGTGCCTGTTGCTGCATGGGATATTGTTTTACAACAACTCCATTATAAGCTCGATCTGTGGAAGCCTAAGTATCTCCCTTTGGGTGGACATGTTACTCTGTTGCTTTCCTACTTAGCAAATCTACCAATTTATCAAATGTCTCTGATGCTCATGCCAAGGGTAGTGGCAAGGTGCATTGAATTTATGATGTGGAATTTTTTATGGGGTTCTTTTAGTGAAGAGATGAAATATTACTTCATTCGATGGGATAAGGTTTGTGCCCCAAAGGGTGATGGGGGTTTAGGTTTGAGACGATTGTTACTTATGAATGCAGCACTATTATGCAAATGGTGGTGGCGAAGCATTCACTCTAAAGATCAATTATGGTATAGAGTGCTTGCCTCAAATTATGGCATTGATAGGTCTAGTATGTGGATCAATAGGGGAGTTGGTAGGGTAAGTACTTCTTCTCTCTGGAGAAATATTTATGCCTTTAAGCAAGTAGTTGGTCGTAATATGAGGTAAGTAGTTGGTCGTAATATGAGGTGGCTGTCTGGATTAGGTTCATCAATATCCTTTTGGCACCATAAGTGGTTGGGTGATATGCCCCTAAAATGTAGCTATCATCTTCTATATGAAAAAACTAGTGCGCCGCATGCTATGATTGCTGATGTCGTGGAAGTGATAGGTGATAAGGTTAGTTGGAATATTACCTTTCTTTATGATAGGATCCATAACTATCTTTATCTGCCGTTTATCAAGTTGTTACAAGATCTTTATCAGGTGGATATTAGGCCTCATCAAGAGGATGAGTTGGTATGGGCGATAGATAATGATGGATAGTTCTCAGTAAAGTCTGTCTACAAACTTCTTTTTTGTGAAAGAGTACGACCTAAGATTTCACAGATCGGGAGATGGTTTATTATTCTTAAAATGCAAGTGTTTATTTGGTTAACAGCTCAAGATAAAGTCATTACTGTAGATAACCTAATTAAGAGGGGGAAGATAATTACGAATGTGTGCTTAATGTATAAGGATGATGGGGAGACGGGGGCGCCTTTGTTCATTCATTGTTCTTTTGTTTCCAAAATTTGGTGATGGAGCTTTCAATTGATGGGGATAAAGCTAGTACTGCCACAAAATGTATTGGACCTAATTGTTCAAATGGGTGTGCCTTTCCCTAAAGTTGGAAGACAAATATGTAAAGTTTTACGGGGGGCTATTATGTGGGAAGTGTGGTTGGAAAGAAACATAAGAACTTTTGAAGAGGTGGTTTCTAGCTTTTAAATGGTGATCAATAACATCAAATTAAGTCTCTGGTCGTGGTTATCAGTTACTAAAGAGGGTTGGGGTATTTCCAAAACTGATGTTATGATTAATCTCTCGATTCTTTTTCACTTGGATGTGCCTAGAAATAGACCCTGTGTTAGATAGAAGCCTCCGAATCAAAGAGTCCTAAAGTTGAATTTGGATGGCAACTCTTTGAGCAATCCAGGCCCAGTTAGTTATGGTGGCGTAATCCGAGATTGTCTAAAGAATGTTCTACTAACATATGCTGGACCTTACGGTATTATAACAGCTAACCATGTTGAATTACTTGAAGTTTTGAATGGTTTGAAGAGGATAAGAATCTTTTATATATATATATATTTTTTTTTTTCTCACAAACACAAACCTCTCCCTCTTTCTCTCTCATAGAGAGAGAGAGACACCTCTAGACACACATGCACGTTTATGCAAGTTTGAATATATTTTTGTCTATGGAAATAGCTTTGATTTTCCTCTATGCAACACGCGCATGCATGATGGTGTTCCTGTTTGGGGAGAGCAGACTAAGTCCATATACCCGGCGAATAACTGTTTGTTTTTTTTTGGTGATTAATCTTTATGACACCATTCATAAGATATCTATGTGAAATTTCTGAGATAACTTCACATCCGTACGGCATGTTAGGATAAAATTATATGCATTTCGATTGTAACTGAAAGGGCTTCACAATGACATTTAGAAAGTGATGATTGAGCCATGGATCGAGGGCCGTTTGGGGCTCGAAACTATAGTTATCAAATCCACGATTAATCGCCGATTTTCTAAAAAAAACGGAGATGTTTTGAAAAACGTTTAAAACAGCGCATTTTCTAAAAGTTCGTCAAGAAAAACGCGTTTTCTTTATAATACCGCTAAAAACACATTTTTATGAAGAACCAATAAAACGGGACAAAAAAACGTTTCTTTTTTTAGAAAGAGAAACAACTTTTTTTTCCTGATATGTATAATTTTTAAAAAAATATATTATTTTCACAAAAAAAATCCTAAAATGAAAATTTTTATCCCCAAATTACAGAGAAAAACCCAATGAACCACAATCTTCTTGCTGATTTTATAGAGAAAAACCCAAAAAAAAATGAAAAGGGCCTTGTTTCTCTCTCTAGAACCACAAACTTTGAAATCTCCAAATTACAGAAAAAAAAAACCTATTGAATCACAGGCTTCTTGCTGATTTTGCAGAGAAAAAGCCCAAGAAAATGAAAAGAGCCTTGTTTCTCTCTCCAGGACCACAGGCTTTGAAACCTGCAAATTACACAAAAAACCCCATTGAACTACATATTGTTGTTAATTTTATAGAGAAAAACCCAAGAAAATGAAATGAGCCCTGTTTCTCTCTCTTGACCTGCTTCATCCTTCTTATCATTATTCTACGCTACATGAGTAGTACAGTTCACTTCAGCTCCCATTTCTCCTTGTCACCAAATGCTGCTTCCCCAAAAGCTACGATCCCCTATTAACAAGCTCCTCACTCTCTCTAGAAAGTAGAAACAGAGGACCCAAATGCAAGCATGTATATAAAGTTAACTCTAATTATTGACCATAGTTACAAAGCAGTTATACTATAGTTAAAGCATTTAATAAAAAAAAGATTTACTAAAGTATTTAATGAAACATTTATGGTATATTTTTTTGATATGTATTTAAGTAGGTTTGATATTTGTTGAAGTTTTTACTGATGGATTAGTTATTGATGGTTTTGATACAAGATTTATTTTTTAAAATTTTAAAATTTTTAATGTTTTAATTTATAGATTTTTTAACTCTTATTTTTTTAGCCAGGTCCGATATATTGGAGATATCTTTACATAAATTTTTTTTTTTTGGAGAGAAGTTCAAAACTTTATTAATCACACATTAAAGGAAATTACATAATCGGATACCGAAGTCTCAAATAAAGAAGAACCTCTTTTAACAAGTTGGTCAGCTAAGCCATTTACTTCATAGACGTGCAAAAAAAAGCAACAAAGAGGCCTAGTAATGTCTAAAATTTCCAACAGTGTAGACCTAAGATTTTAGGGTGATTTTTGTTCCAAATTACACCACTTGATGACATTAAGAGAATCACCTTTGACATTAAGAGAATCACCTTCTACCACATAAGGCACACCAAAATTCCTTGTATTGAACCTCTTTAAACCATGAAGAAGAGCCCAAAGTTTCGCATAGTTCGTAATTTTAACACCCAAAGGACGTGCATAGGAGAATATCATAGTTCCATTCCAATCTCTAACCACCCCTCCAAATCCAGTAGGGCCCGGATTACCCAAAAAGCTCCCATCAAAATTGAGTTTATAAACCCCCAAAGATGGTGGTGCCCATTTGCCATGAGGCCCACAAAAAAAAGGTCTCAATTGTCGATCTATATTTTTTATCTAATTTTATCATCCAACTTTTTAAAATAAAAAAAAATTTCTCCCGATTTTATGGTAAACGGATATAATGATAATCCCCGACCTGCTAACTATTCTCGAAACAGGGCCAATAACAACTAGAACTTTTGGTTCATGCAACTTGTCGGAGCCACAGGTGCGATTCTTGATATGGCGGACTTCCCTTCAATTTTTTGTGTGGCAACAAGGGAATAATCTTGGCATTCCAAAGAGATCAATCAAAACAAGGTTATGGAAAGTAGAATGACCATCAAAATAAAAAAAGGGAAAGCTTTCTGTATTCCCCCCACATCATAGAAGTTCTATGTTGTTTTTACCATCCCGCCATTCATTTTTGATCGAGAGAGCCCCTCACTATTTGATCTTAGATCCGACATATCAAAGTGTTTTATTTTTAGTTTTTTTAATACAATTTTTCTGAATATGAATTTGGTACGTGTTATCTTCTCATTAGGGCGCACCTATAAAAAATATTAACAATAATTTTTCGATAAAATATAATGACCAAATGACCCTTTGAAACTTTCAAAAGCATTTTGATCATTTTAGTTTATTGAAAATATTTTTTTTATATTTTTCATTAATGCAAGTTTAATAGAGGAATGGAAGTCCAAAATTTGGTATCAAAATAGTTTATAGAAAAAAATTAAAAATAAAATAGTGTAGAGACGTGACACCGTGATTGGGATAATCTTAACCCTCTATTAAAAAATGGACGGTTGGATAAAAGGAACATAGAACTACTATGTTGTAGGAGAAACATAGAAAGCTTTCCCAATAAAAAAAGGAACACAAATCCGTCAAGTCTCTAGCATTTGTGCCATCAAAACAACTTTAGTGGTCGAATCTCCATTTTTGTGGCGAAAGATCGTCCCTTCTAACACCAAATAAAAAGTGAAATTAGGGCCTCGTACCATGTACATGGGAAGAGATCCCAGTTTTAGGAACTTTAAGTATCTTTTCAAACATTGTGTATGTCTAATTTGATCATGTTTTCCTTTAACCAAATTTCTTTTTATTTTTTTTAATTTCTTTTACATCAAATCCAACCAAATACATGCTCAAATATGCGCTCCCCGGTCTGCAATTTGAGCTCAAATATCTGTCTTACCTTTTTCATTTTGCCATTCTTGCTCATACTTTCTTTCGTTCTCTCTTAATTTTTAGAGAATATGTAATTTTTAACATAGAGGTTATGAACATAAAAAAAATTTGAAAACAAGAAATTATACTTATATTAAAAAAACATTTGGACGTTTTTTTTTTTTGGATAAAATTCAAAATTTATTCATAAAAAGTATCAATTATATCAACATTTCCACATTATCAGCGACCACTAGTGAATCCAAAAGCACTCATCTCTTAGCTAAAAAATCAGCTTCACCACTAGCTTTCCTATACACATGTTCTAGAGATAAAGATAATAAAGACAAAATATCGAAAATCTGCAGCCCGAACATCTTAAGTTGTCACGGAAGTCGTTGTTCTTTCTTACACCATCTATTGACATTGAGCGAGTTAGCCCAAGTGGATTTGATCAAATCAACAACACTAGGTTCCTCTAACCAAACCAATTCCAGCCTAAAAGGCTTCCTCCCATTAGGAATCACTTTTGTATTCAACAACAATGGAATGTGGTCAAATGAAAGCCTAGGCAAAGCTTTAATCGACGCCAAAGGAAAAACTTCCATCCAATCAGGAGTCACCAATAAACGGTCCAGTTTAGACATAACCAGATTAGTCTTATTGTTATTGAACCAAGTAATTTTGGCTCCCACAATAGACAAATCTAGCAATTGAAACCGTTTTATAAAATAGTTAAACAATCGCATCATAGAATTGATGGGAGTATTCGAAGATGAATCATCATGTCAACGTAAGAAATTAAAATCACCCTCCAAACAGATAGGTAAATTATGGGAAATTAAAACATTTCCCAAAGCATTGAGAAAATCTTATTTAAAAGTAGGTAATACGTGACCATATACATTCACAAGTCCCCAAAAAGTTTCTGCATCAGAACCCTGAAAAAACAAAGCCAAAAACCTATCATCTCTAATAACCTCCACAGAATATAAGGCACGAGGATCCCATAAGACCCGAAGACCCCCAGAAGCCCCTATAGAATTAACCCCTTCAAACTTAACTGCTCCAAGACCCCAACACTCCTTAACTAAAGCAAAAGTTGGAGCAAAAGACTTAGTTTCCTGCAAAATAACAACTACTGATCTAAACTTCTGAATTAAAACAATCCCCCAAACCTCTGACATACCAAGATAGGAACAGCATCAAAGGTGAGAGGAAGAACTAGGCCCCTACTCAAAGGACCTAATATTGCCACCATCTTCAAAACGAGCGTTATCACACCAACATTCAAACTGGCACTCCATCTGGAGGAGTCACTGTTAACCTCCACCACTTCAATCTCTGTGATTTTGAGACCCCCCTCCGGCTTAGCCTTTGGGCCCTTAGCTGTAATCCTAGCAGACCATCTAACTGGGTGACTCTCCTTAACATGACCACTATGCGATTTAGACTTTTTAAGAGTCCTATCGACCGACTCCTTAACAGGTATAACTTCTACTGATTTAGCTTTCTTCAACTGCTCCTTTATAGATTTGACCACCATAGCTAATGGAACCTCATAAGAAAAACCAATATCAGCCACCATCATAGCAATCCTACCATCATTCTCAATATCAGCCCCATCGTTATAACTGATTCAGCAAGACCATCATTCTCAATAACAGTGTCAGCCGGTTGAACTACTGGGGGCTCCAAAGGAGCATTAGGATCTAGGTCAGCACCCCCTTCCATCTCTCCCAAATCACCAAAGTGAGGTGGTAAAGCACCATCAGGATCCAAACCAGCATCCCCTTCCACCTCTCCCAGTCCATGGAGGAGCAAAGGTGCAACCTGTGGAATCACATTTAACCGTTGTTCCCATGCTGCCTCCTTCAAAGCCAGATTGAAACCCTCCATGTCAAAGGGAAGGTGAGCATCAGCCACAAGGACCTCTTCCGCTAGCTGTTCCTCAGCCATTTGCTCCTCCTGAATATCATCAACCATCACCAGAGCCAAAGGATTAATGGGTTCCTCAAATGTACAAGCACCTTGTTTCTAGTAGCTCTGTGAAAAAGTAAAAACTGTATCCTTAAAACAACACACCACCAAAGTAACACTACAAGCAGAAAGTGTTGCACCGACAAAGGGAGATAACTTCGGCCAAAATTTACAAGCTTTGAGGAAGTAGAGAGAGAAGAGGTAGATAAAAATGAGAGCTCACCGAAGGAAAAAATATGAGGAATCCACACGAGTTGACCCCTTGTCACCACCACGCCTAAAGAAATGGAGAGTATCCTCTCCCAACACCATTGAGTCAACACGTGGAGAGGATAAAGCCACGTTCCCTATAAAGACCGGATGCACCAATATTTCTGAGATATGGGGGCTGACATGATTTAGTGAACCGAAGGAGCACCACAATCAATTAAAGGCCTCTTGCCTTTACTTGTGGGAGATGAAGAAGGTAAAAGATAGTCAAACGAATTGTTAAGAAAGCAGCCCACCTGAACCCAAATCTTTTTAAAATTCAAAACTTTGGAGCCCATACTACCTCCACCTGTCTTCTTCAACCCCAAAAGGTGGGAGTTGAAATTCGTATTGGACTTTTGCATCTGAGACCCCATACCATGGAACTTTTGCATCTAAGACCCCATACCTTGGAAGACCTTCTTATTTCTTTTATTATTGACTACAATCCAACCATCACCATCTAAGGGCACAACATCACTCGACAGAGAAGCTCATTCTCCTCCATCACTTTCAAAGCCCACTTGCAAATGAGTCTTGTGCGGAAAATGGGCCTTTCTCAAATGCCACAGGTTGACACGTACAGAATCCATAGACCCCACGTTCAAGCGTTCCCAATCAATACTACAAAAGGAACCACAAACATTTGACAACTTTTGAACGATGGCCAGTTTCCAGGCATGTAGAGGTATGACCCGATAAGTAACCCAAATCCTTTCCCTTTCAGCAAAAGACCCATTAGCAGAAGGACTCCATGAATCCAAGGACAACAACTTATCTCGAATTCTAACAAATCTATTACGAGAGAGCACAAACTTAACTTCATCAGCTGATTTAAGGAAGAAAATCACCTTATTAACACCCAAAAGATGTACTTTAGGCATAAAAGGCAGACCCTATCCCCTCTTCGCCCAATCCCCCAAATCAAAAAGATCATTAGATGGAAGAAAAAAAGAACCCACAATCACCAAATTTGTTTTAAAACTAGTATCCTCCACAAACTTATTGTCAACAACAATACAAGGCAAGAACTATTAGTTACAATTATTTTTAGATGGACTACCTATTTACATCCAAGATGGATACTTTATACCTCTGGGCCGCATATTGTAGAAATGCGGTCCAGCCCCGCATGAAACAATTGATCTTGTCAAATACCAAAGTAACTTTTTTTTCTTTGGAACAATTGTTTCATGCAGGTTGGACCGCATGAAACAATATGCGGAGGTATAAAGCATCCATCTTAAAGATGGATGCAAATAGACGGTCCCGTCTAAAAACAATTGTATTTAACAGTCCAAATGTTTTTTTAATATAATTATTATTTTTAGTTTTAAATATATATATATATTTTCATATTTATAATCTCCATGTTAAAGATTATATATTATCTAAAAATTAAGATCAAATTATATTTATTACCATGCCAGCAGTTCTAGAGGAACGGGGTGGTCTCATAGAAACCGGGGGTTTTTTGTTTTTTCCGAGGTGGGCCTTCGTGACGTTGACCCCTTGAAATACTTTTTTTTCGTAAAAAGGAATGAGGGATACTTTCAGTATTTTAAGAAAGAATTGAGGATATTTCCGTCAAGAGGCCATCTGGCTTCTATTAAGGCAGTTAGACAGATAATCTTGTGACGGCACTGCAAAACCTCCTGAGCCAAATGGAATGCCTCCTATTTTTGGTTGAAAGACTTGCACACAAATTTCGACCTCCATTGAAAGGGTCTTCCCTCAAACCCTAATTTTCCGAGTAAAGAAATAAACAAACAGACGAAAAGAGTTCCATAAAACCTAATTTCCTCTTTCTGATCGTGTTTCTGCACGCTTTGGTTGCAGGAACCATGAATTCTAATGGAGCTACCAGCTCTGTCAGTAGTGGCCCTAATGAAGCTTCAAGGAGAAACTCCAAGAGACCTAAATGTAATTCTTCTCAACCATTGGAAAAAAGCTTTCCTTTTTTTGTTTTTCCTTTCAAATTATTTCTTCGTGGTTGTTTTTTCGTTTTCGTTGTTTTTGGATTGATGTTTGTGCATGGGCTCCTGATTATTGGAACTTTTTTTTTTTTGTGATGATTTGATGAGATTGTTGTTTTGGTATTTTGTTTTGGGTTTTTCTTTTAATGCTTCGGCTTTTAATATGCCTGGGAGATTGTCTATCTCAAGTTGTTTCTCTATCCATGCCTGCTATATTGTTGATTTCTATCTCGTTCTATAAGCGACTTTGATGATCGCTTTCTCTTCATGAATGCCTTCGAGCCTTCAATACTCTCTCTCTCTCTCTCACACACACACACACATTCTCTCTCTCTCATACACACAGACACGCACATGCATGTTTATCCAAGTTTGAATTTGTTTCTGTGTTGCTTCAAGGATGCATTGGGTGGTTGAAGTATTACCTTACTTAATAAAAATGACTTGAAGCAGAGCAGGTTAATACAGGGGATGAATATGTAGAATGTGTAGTTTATGCAATGCTAATACATGGAAAGCTATTTGTTGATTTGGATGGATTTTATGGCTTCTGATGGTGTGCATGTTTGGGGAGAGCAGACTAAGTCTTAATACCAGTAGAATAAGTGTTTGTTCTTTGCTGATTAATCTTTATGGCACCATTCAAAATAAATCTCTGTGAAATTTGGTCTTGAGATCAATGAGGTAGAGTCAATAGACTCTGAGCATTCCAATCTTGTTCTCCCTGCCCAAAACTTCCATGATTGAACCACCTGCCCTAATAAAATACCCAAACCCCAATTCAAACAAACAATGGTATTTTTTGTGTTACTTAAATCAAGGAAATGTTTAGACACATGATATGAAGATCACATATTATTATCATTCGAATCAGAACGTATTCAGTTCGATACTTGAATGAAGTTTATTGTTTTTGTTACACAAAACTCCTTTGATTTTCAGCTAATCATCTCATTTTATTGGTGTTTATTTATATCTCATGCTTCCTGATGAATTATTTGACAATAACCATGAAACTGCATGGATTTTGGAATGAGGCTGAGAAACTCCATTTGTGCTAGCACTTCTTGCTGGTTCTTGCCTCAAACAAGCACCAACCCATCCGGCCATGTCGAAAGCCAGATTCAATGCGTAATTCACATCCATGCTTCTCTCTCCAATACTCGAATTATAGCCTCTGGTAATAGCACATCTCCTTCTTGATACTGCATTGACTCTCTCCCTGTGATCAACTCCAGTTATACTACACCAAAAGCATAAACATCCACCTAGGGAGTCACCAATCCATTCTACCAATACTTAATACCTTTACCCTCTCCCTTTTTAGCATTTCTTACCTCCTCGCATCTTTCCATCTAAAAATTGCTGATCATAGCCCTGAAATTCGTATTCAAAAGTACATTATTGCTGCTGATATTACCATGGATATGAAATTCGTGCATAATTGTGAAGATACTGATATTAGCCATAAATTTGCACGACTTTCATCGATTTCAAAGTCCTTGACCTATTTGATTCATGGATCTAGGCACTCAAAGGCCCATACTCTATAAACTCATGAATGTGATGGTAGCTGTGTTTGTTGAAACAGATGCCTAAAAGCCTGATAACATTGGAATGGTTCATCTTTTTAATTTTGATGCCTTCCTTCGCCTGACATAAATTCACTTTTTTAATGGCTATAACTATGAAGATTCACTAAAAAAAAAAAAAGGCTATATCTATGAAAACTATTTTGCCAAAATGCACCACCCCCTTGATTCTATACTCTATCAGATGAGAATCCATTTATTGAAGCATGCAAATTTGGGTATCTGTACACTTCTAAGGCCATTATTGGTATTGAGATCATCCATAAATTCAGTGAGTTTCTTCTTGCTTAAGCTGTCCGGCTTTAAGGTATTCTTCATCAATAACTTGACCTGATTTTTTGTTCTATTATAGAATGAAAAGAAATGGAGAAAGACATGTCAACCAATAAGGAGAGGAACCCAGCTCCTACTCCAAGCCCCACTTGGAGCCCAGTTTTTGTGTACTGAGTGGTGGAAGGGAGAGAGATTGGTGGAAGGGATATGGTTTAATGAAAGAATGCCTTTTCCTCCAAAGGATCAAGAATGTAGTGGGAGGATAAATGTCAGAATTTCCCTCAGTGAGCTCATTGGCATCAAGAATAGTCTCAGGAGTAATTCTAAATTTCAAGCTAACATGAAAAATTCTATCACGCTGAAGTACTGGAAACTCAACATATACTTAATGCCATTTTTTATTTACTTTTTGCTAGGTCAAGCACATCTCTCTGGAGCCTTAAACTCTGAACTGTTAGATAACTTAATGGGCTCTATTTCATATAATGTATCTTACTAATGACAATTCACAAGGATGATCACCTATTTTCCATCTTGAAAGCTGGTAGAGAAAGAAACTGAATTGATATGGGCAAATTCAGAGGGATCAGACCAAAAAAGCTGAGATATGGCATAACTTTCATGGGTTCTTGATACCTCAAAATTTGATAAGAGTTGCTGGTGTGTTCTGAGTCAATGCATGTGTAACCATGGTTTGAAGAAGAATTTTGGTTTTTGTTATTATTTCCTTGCTAAGATTGCTAGGCTAGCATGCATGGCAGAGAGGGCATGACGCAGATGAGGCAAAGGATGAGGCAGTGGTGATCCATTTCATTAAATGGCTGATATTGGTTTTGTTTCACAAGAAAGGGATAAAAGGAAGCTCTCTCTCTCTCTCTCTCAGACGAAGAAACCTTGGACTTGACTCAAATTTGTATAGCTGCTATGCATGCAATTCATTCTCTCTCTCTCTTTCTCTCTCTCTCTCTCTCTCTCTCTCTCTCTCAGAAACCCTGGACTTGACTCAATTTTGTATGGCTGCTATACATGAACTTCATGTTTTTTGGAAATCTAATCTCTCTCGAAGAAGCCTTGGACTTGACTTGATTTTGTATAGCTGCTATACATGAAATTCATTTTTTTTTGGAAATCTAAAGTAGCGTACATTATTTTTAAAAAAAAACAAAGAAACTTAAATGTTGAGAAAATTTTCATAACACTGGGCTGTGGTACTCAAATCCTTGAGGGAAATTTCTGACATGGGCCCTTTGTTTTCTTTCATTTTTTTTTTAATTATTAAAGGAATCTACCTTAGGTAGGCTTCTTTATTGACTGTATCCTGATTAAGTGTGAACTTCATATTTGATTTCTTCTCTTCTTTATGTGATGGTTTATCATCTCTTAGAATTGTATTCGATGCACTTTAGGACTACTCTTTTCCTGGCATTATTAAGGTTTTGGTGATTGATTGTTCTCCCTTTACTTTTCCGATGTTAAAAGTAGATAACTTTTGGATTCTTTCATCTGCTAATGGACACATGATATTTTATGTGATGATATGATTAAAATTGTTGATGTATCTTCCTGATAGCATTGTTGATATGTTCCAGATTCTAAATTCACGCAACAGGAGCTTCCAGCTTGCAAGCCACTTCTTACACCAGGATGGGTAAGCTCCGATATTATTAGACAATAAAAGAGTTTGTATTTTAAAGTCTTTCGTGCTAGGTCTTCTAGAGACGGTGCCATTGTGTAGCAGATGATGTCACAACAAGATCAACCTGCTTCTAAAATTTGTGTCGCTTCTTCTGTTGCTTCTCAACTCTCTCTCTCTCTCCGTGTGCATGTGCATGCGCAAAACTCTGTGATTTATGTCCTTCCCCCCCCCACACACACACACACACGCACACACACAAAATTCAAAATTCTTTCTATTTTAGTGAAAAATGCTCTCCCTCCCCCTCGCTTTTCCAAAACAACGTAGCATTTAAAGCATGTCCAGGATTTGTGGAGTCTCATATTGTTATTAACCTCTCAGGTCATCACAGCGTTTACATTGATTGGTGTCGTCTTCGTTCCCATTGGGGTTGCTTCCTTGCTTGGATCTCGTGATGTATGTATGTTTGATATTGGTGCTGATTATAGGGAAATTATAGTTTAATCTAATGGATCATGGAAAAACAAAGTCTATTGGATTTATCACCATCCAATAAAAATGGTTGATGGTTAAAACAGGAAAGGAGGCACCAATACGGACATCTCCTGTTCTGGTTGGTATCTCTCTTCATGGCCATCTATCATTTCTTTTAATGGTGATCACACCATTGTATTTTTAGTTGTTTTTCTTTCTTTAAGTATGACACTACTGAACCATGAATATACCATAGTCCATCGGCATTTATATACTTTCCTATGATTGTTGTCACATGCTTGCTTTCATAGATAGGCTAAAAAGTAAGCTTTGGTATTCTAATGAAGCTCTTTCCTATTTCTCTAGGTTGTTGAAATTGTCTATCGATATGAATCCGAGTGCATACCACAAAGTTTTAGTGATAAGAAGCTTGAGTTTATACAAAGTAGTGAAACTAACAAGACCTGCACGAGGACTTTAACTGTGAGTATATGATCCGCATTGTATTATGGGGTTTCTTACAAAAACATGAAGAATAGTCTCTGAGCATCTTACTTTAGGATTTTCCCCTCTTGGAGGTTCTAGTATGTCTTCCTGAACAAGACAAGTTTTGCAGGTACCAAAGCATATGAAAGCCCCAGTTTTTGTCTATTACCAGTTGGATAACTTCTATCAAAACCACCGTAGGTATGCATCATCATTGAAATTCATGTTACAAATGTTTGTTACCTGTTCCCTTATGAGATTATGACCACTTTTATCCTAAAGAACTTTGTTTAATTCAATTATGCATAAGAAAATCATGATCTTTTTTTTTTTTTGGTGAGGAAGTTTAGAGGTATATTCTTTTTAGCACTGTTAATGGACAATTGGACATCACTGATTGTGTACTTTTGTACTCCCTCACGAAGAAAATATTTTGTTTTTATTCTAAATTGTTTGAGTCTTCAGGTATGTCAAGAACAGGAGTGACAAGCAGTTGCGGGATAAAAAAAGTGAAAGGACCACTGCCTTATGCACTCCTGAGGCTACCTTAAATGGGTCCCCGATTGTACCTTGTGGTCTGATTGCTTGGAGTTTGTTCAATGACACATATCAATTTTCTCGTAATGATAACGGTAGATTGTTGTCCGTCAACAAAACCAACATTTCTTGGAAGAGTGACCGTGATAATAAGTTTGGTAAAGACGTTTATCCTAAGAATTTCCAGAGCGGACGCTTGATAGGTGGTGCCAAACTTGATCCTAACAAATCTGTGAGTAACATTTTGAGACCTTTCCTCTCAATAAAGTAATGTTCACAATAAAGTAATGTTCACAATAAACCAATAGACGAAATAAAAAGTGTAGTCCCTTTACCTAAAAAAATAATGTTCACAATAAACCAATAGACTAAATAAAAAGATTAGTCCCTTAGTTCATCACCATCCGTTTAATTAATGCTGATGGATCAAGAGGGGCCCCTATTGGGGTGCGATCCTTTCCTGTTGGGTCCTACTTTTAGTCACTGTCCATCCATGATTTCGGCGTGATGGTGATGATCCAATTGACTATGGTTTTCCTATAGTTCATTAGGTTACAGTATATCTTCTTCACTTTCCTTTCTTCTACACTTTTCAATTATTTACTTTCCGTATACAAATTGGGAGAAATCATCTTATCGGGTTTTGTGTTCTGTGTATGGCAGCTAAGTGAACAAGAGGATCTTATTGTTTGGATGAGAACAGCTGCATTGCCCACCTTTAGGAAATTATATGGCAGGATTGAGGCGGACCTTTTAGCTAACGAAAAGATAACTGTGAAAATAGAGAACAACTATAACACGTACAGCTTTGGTGGCAAGAAGAAGCTGGTACTTTCAACCACAGGCTGGCTTGGTGGAAAGAACGACTTTCTTGGCATAGCTTATCTCTTGGTGGGGGGGTTGTGCTTCTTTATGGCTCTGCTTTTCATGATTGTGTATCTAGCAAAGCCAAGGTGAGTGATGTGCCCATTGTAGATCCGCTGTTTTCTCTTTTTCTTTTTAATTTTGTGGGAATGATTACGGACCAAATAAGTACAAAATGACTTGTTAGTTTGCAAACTCTTTTTGGAAAAGCATACTATAGTCCCATGGACAATGGTGTCATCACTCTCCATTGTAATGATGGATGGATGGACTGAGGGATTCACCAATGGTGCCATTTCTTGTTCTTTTGAGGTCTTTTTTTTCTGGTGTGTGTGCGCGCTTGGCGGGGGGGTGGTGTTGGGCAATATCTTTCATCACTATCCATCAATTTCAAAGGATGTAGATCAAGTGGTCTATGGTGTCTTCACTTCATAGTCCATTGAATTTAGGGACCTTTCATTGTTTTATTAATGTTCATTGTCATGAATTGCTTCATAGATTGCAAGGAGTTTTGATAAATTGCCGCATTTTGCAAAAATTAGGGGTGGGGAATGGAGTGAATCTCAATGTTTATTAGATTGAATCTCAATGTGTTTGTACGGTTTTAGTTACATACTATGAATCCATTTTTGTAGGCCTCTTGGAGATCCATCATACTTATCCTGGAACAGGAATCCCTCTGGACTGTGAACTTGGTACTCAAATAAGTGAATGGTTTTTCAGTTGTGACTAAGGTGCTGGGCTTCCTTGAATGAGCTCTTTCTCCATGCTAATCAGATCAAGGTGTATAGTTTCGTGTCCCAAGCATCTAATACCTATGTAGTTAGTTTCATAAGAAAAAGGATACATTTTTTCAATCTTTTTAATTCCTTTCTTAGTCATCACTTGTTTGTAATATTAAACTACTGTTTAGCACTGGCTGAAAGAGAAATTAAAAGGACATATGCCTTTTTTCTGATTTTGAATCCCGAGACACCATAGATGTTTTCTATGGAGCTTTGTAATATTAAACTGCTGTTTAGCACTGGCTGAAAGAGAAATTAAAAGGACATATGCCTTTTTTTCTGAATTTGAATCCCGAGACACCATAGATGTTTTCCATGGAGCTTTATAATATTAAACTGCTGTTTGGCACTGGCTGAAAGAGAAATTAAAAGGACATATGCCTTTTTTCTGAATTTGAATCCCAAGACACCGTAGATGTTTTCTATGGAGCTCGATTCACCATCCAGTATATGAGTTCTTCAGAATCTCCCTCATTAATTTATCATTTTCTATTTTATTATGCAAATCACTTAGGAGAAAAAAAAAATTCAACAAAAGAAATTGCTTATAGCGTTTAATAGAATGTCACTCGATACTTCGCTTTTTATCTCATGCTTCAAGAAAATTTGCAATTAACGCTTAAGTGATTATCTTTGCCGACCCTAAATAATTGGGAAAAAGATATGATGATAATGATGTTTAAGTGAATATCTTTGTTTATTGCAAATTTAAGAAGTTGCTCCTAGATTTCCTTTCAATTCATTCCTGAATTTCTACAATCCGCAAGCAAGTGCTTTCTGGTGTTTCCAAGATTATCACTTTGAGTTGTTCACTTAAAATTGCATTTTGCAGGTACTTAACAGCTTCTTACTCGTGCATCCCAAATTGTCTAAAAGGATTTTAGCATTTCGCTTTAAATCTTCACACTAAGTAGGTTCTTGCCTAGCATGTTAAACAAAAAACTGCAGTCATGTTTCATACCCCTAACAAATTAACAAATAAAATTTCATGGGCATGTTTCGCTTGTGAAATCTCCAACTAAGAAGTTAAATCACTTGTCAGATATATTAGTTAGATATTAGAGAATCAACTTTACAATCAAGCTTGGCACTGAGAGACTGAAGTGTAGTGGTGTGGATCGTGTGCTCTCTTCTGCAAAACATGCACCAAGCAAAACTCAGATCTCCCCCACCCCAGGGCCCCTCTCTTCCCCCCCCCCCCCCCCCACCCCCCCCCATAGCAAAAAAGGAAAAGAAAAAAGAATTCCCCTTCCCCTTTCTTTGCAGCAGCTCCCCGTTTACCAGCTTTGGCGTTCATGTTTGTTAACTGTGCATACATGCCATAATCTTGGGGCCCCATCTAGCATATTCAAGTCTCAATGGATGCCCCAACCTAAGCTTCCTAATGTCTAGAATCAATCTCAATCATCCATTTCCCTGATGAAATCTATTGCTTCTTTGAGTAGAGCCGTGTGCAGAAGCATGTCTAACGTGCATGCATAATGCATGGTCATGGGTTGATTCTGTACCCTTTAGACAGTTTATAGAAACACTTGAAAAACTTCTCTAAATTGATGGCTATGGCTACAAGTCGATAAAACCTCGGGTATTGTCATATTGTTTGGATTGATGCTCGCCCTCTTCATTCTTTCGAGCACCATAAGAGCAACAATGGCCATAACAATGTGAGCCATGGTATGAAATGAGTGATTCTTGAACCCACAACTCTTGCCTACCATGTTATCAAACTGTAGGCCGGCCATATTGGTTGTCCCACACAGTCCATACATATCTATGAGAGTGAAGACCTAGCCATTGATCTGTTGACCCTTTAGTAAGGGCAGCATTGCTTGCATAGACACAAAGTATGGCTAGAATTGAGAACAAATCTGGTCATATGCCAATTAGCCATAGCATCTCAGTAAAGAGCTCCCTTCCTTTAAGAGTTACCCATTTTGACCATACCACACTATCAATCATTCCATCCACCAGACGATGTTTCAGTCTGGCATTTGATCTAGAGGCGCCCATTTGTTCAGAGTTTGCTTAACAATCTAAGAGGGAGGTGCATACAAAGAAGTCAGAATCAAGCCTGCTTGATTATGTAACTGTGGATGACAGATGATACATGGTTGTAAGGAAAGGTAGGAATAAGGTGGGTTCTAGTGAAAGAATTGGGTTTTGTACTGATTTTCTGTGTTTCATGAAATAGCTTGATTGCTCAGCCGAGTAGCTTATTAGCTCGCACACAAAATACAATCATGACAAGATGGCTTTTAAAGCCTGTTCTTATGGCGTGACATTGGATTATGGGGCCCATGTTTTCTTATTTTTGCTGGGAAGGGGCCTTGAGAATACTAATTATTGGCATGAGGCCTTGGTTTCAAGGCTTGCAGTAGATCTTCAAGACTCGTTTACCTTCAACTAGCATTTTGATGGTGTTAGGGTGAAAACCTTAGAGAATGCAACACTACACGTTTCTTTTGAATGTAAGCAACTCTTGTTTGTTCAGTTCATTCCAAGGATCATAAGCTACTAAATCTAATTAGCGCGATCCTATAAACATCTCTGTGCTTCGGCCACTGAAAAAAAAAAGTCTTTTTGGGAAGAGTTTTATGTTCTGAAGGAAAAGAACATGGATTCTGAGTCTCAAATCAAAATACACTAGGTAACCAATCCTAGTAAGTATGCTTGGTGTGAGAATTATTTTGGTGAAATTTATGGAATTGGAAAGCCAGTATATGTTGACATATTTTAACAGTGATAGCTTTGTTGGAAGCCATGAGCTTCCCGCATTTACAAATGGCGTAGCGGTTTTATTATTTCAAGAAGAGCAGGTATGACATACATATGATGTCTAATCGAGTTTAGCCACCATGCATTCTCAACACATGAATTTGAACCCTAGTACCACCCCAATATCCATGATATTTATCTCGCAGCTCATTTCGACGGTCCATCTGGAGAACAGGCACTGGATGCTCCACCTGTGTATGATACACCACACATCATCATGTGTACGCTATACTCTCTAATCTTGTACACTTTCACTGGTAGATGAAGCTCATAGTGTTGCAAGCGGAGGTGAACCCCCCATCCACCACCAAGTTATGCCCTGTCACAAACCCGGACTCGTCACTCGCCAAAAACAATGCAGCATTTGCCACATCCTCAGGAGTTGCACTTCTGCCCTTCAACAAACTTCCAGACTCTGCCACCACCCTATCAACCGCCTCTGCCCCCAAATCCTCTCTGCCCAAAATCTCTCTGTATGCCCCAACAAGCATATCAGAGGCCACACCATGAGGAGACACACAATTCACTCTGATGCCATGCACCCCTAGCTCACAAGCAGCACTCCTAACTATGCCAACCACTGCTTCTTTTGACATAGTGTAGGCATGTGAGCCGAGCCCACCCATGAGGGCAGCCGAGCTTGCAGTGCAGACAATCGAGCCCTGAACCCTTCCCTTTATCATGGCTTGAGCAGCATGCTTTATACCATATACAGGTCCACATAGGTTTACAGAGAGGAGGTTTTGCATGAGCTTTGAGTTGAGGTGTGTGATGCTTCCAAGCTGGCCGGCTATGCCAGCGTTGTTAAACATGATGTCAAGGCAGCCATGCTGGGCAACGGTGGATCTGACTGTAGCCGCAACGTCAGACTCAAGGGATACGTCACAGTGCATGTAGCGGGCTCCTATCTTGGTGCAGAGGGCAGGGCCCTCGTCGTCAAGGATGTCGGCCACGGTGACGTGGGCCCCGTGGAGGGCAAAGAGGCGTGCTGCAGCGGCGCCGATGCCCCGGGCCCCACCAGTTATGATGGCCACCTTGCCCTTTAGCCTGTTTGATTTGGAGTTACACAGTGATGATGACATGGTGATGGGGATATATATAAAGGACATCATTTAAGATGTAAATGAGAGACTTAGGCAGAGAAAGAGCTCATCTCAGCCGTCAATTGTTGACAACGGAGAGTGGAGCATACATCCAGAACATTGTTTGCGTGCTAAATCATGTTATGGTAGATTTTGCCAAAAATAACTAGGGAGCTAGCTGATCCACCTACGTTTATTTTTAACTTGGGAAAGAATAATATGCTGGCATTTCATAAACAGTATTTAGCAGCTCCTCAACCATCTAACGTGAACGATGGATGGTTGCAGTGAACTACGTAATTGTCCATTGTTGGCCTCAGTTTAGGAGCTTGTGAGATGTTGTTCTAAAGTAACATACATAATAGCATACAACTTACATTAGGTTACAAAGTTACAAACCCCTCTATAGTGATGCACCCAACACTCAGTAATACTGAGGATAATAGTTGGTGACAAACTAAAATAAAATTTCGTGGTTACTTCGCCACTGATGTTTTTTGGTGGTAGGATAAAAACCGGCGAGTGATACTAAAGCCAACCCAAACAGTTGTTACCCCATTAGTTTTATGATCCAGTGGAACCAAAGCTTTGGACTTTTGTCTTTCTGATCTCCATTGAGTTTTGAGTTATCTTGTTTATAATACCCTACGTTCCGTATTTGGTCGACTATAATTAGTTTAGCCTCGTAGCAAATTAGAATTTACGGAATGAATTTTTTGTTGAATGAAAATTTTTATTGTATTTTATTCCAAATTTCTCTATCATATTGTATTTTAAGATGCTAAAATTTCAGGGATTTATTCTTCAAAAGCGTATCTGTGCACGCAAGAAAAACAGAACAAAGAAAGCAAGTTCCAGCTTACCTTTTCCCATGATAACCATTCATCTCTTGTTCTCCATTCTGTTGGTGAATATTCATTTCCATTCTGACGTCCATTCTTCTACACTAGTGTGCGCGTAGAGAGAGAGAGAGAGAGAGAGAGAGAGAGAGAGAGAGAGAGAGAGCAAATGTTAATGAGATCTGAATAAGAATCGATGCTTCTTTGCCCTTGATAAATAAACTTCTGATGGTTCCCACAGTCTAAACAAATGTGAGAAGGAAGGATGGGAATAGATCGGAGTTGGTCATTGTTACACTTTAGGCCCTACCCTCTCCTTACTTTACTTGCACCAACCCCTTCTTTCACCACCCCCTTGCCTTGCAACTACTTGCCAACTAAAAACTTGTCCCCTCAACAAAAACAAGAGGGCAAATGCAATATTTGGTTCCCTCTCCATTTTGTTGTATTTTCTCGAGGTATCTATTGGTCAATTTAGGGTTAGCATTCAAATTATAGCTTGAGAATTTAATTTCACTTATCTTACTCTTACTATTCTAGGGCATCAAAAGAGATTATCCTTGATGACATCGAAAGAGTGAGTGACTAAGTCGCTGTTTTCCAACTCCTGCTTATTGAATGCCCATTAAAGCTTAATGTAGAGTTATAAATTAAGTTAACATTACACCTAACCCAGGAATGGAGCATCAAACACAATGAAACAGGACGCTTCATGAATCATGAAATGGTATTGCATGGTACAATTGTTGGATCCATGGCAGTATCTGAACTCCTCCCACACCTCTCTGGAGCTATGTCTGTGATTCCTTCACCCTGTAAATAAATTTGGATTCTTCACTTAAAACAACCATTGCATTCACATCCATCCAAGAATGTTCAGAGTCAAATATAGATTAACACACTCAAAATCTCACTGAAAAAGGTTGTTCTCAACTCTCACAAGCAAAGGTTGCCCTGGTATTGAAAACCTTGAAATTGATGATGTCAACTTGGAACATTATGGATCCGGAAAAACAAGCCCCGGAAATAATGCATATTGTGGTTACACATTATCTAGATCGTCCATTTATTCAAGTTTTCACCAATCTATGGAATCTGCAATGTTCTTTAGCAACATTTTTGGACCTTTAAATTTTATAATGAGGAACATAATGCCATTATAAAAGTTCGGCTAGGAATTGCATTTTCGAGAAGGATTTTTAGCGTAGTTATCAAGATGAACTGGGTTGGCCAGTCCGATAGGCTGGACTGAGCCTTAACCGGTTTGGTCTAGAGCAAAAGTCAGCTCTTCTAAACTAGTCAAACCAATGTTAGATGAGTGTTAGTTAGTCGGACCATTCAGGTTTGACCGGCTAGACAGGTTAAACAAAGTTAGGCAAATTCTTTTAATATATTTTATATTTTAAAACTATTGTACTATTGTTTTTTGTTTTTTTTAAAAACTGTTCAACTAGTTCGACCAGTTTGGTGGCCTGTCCAATCCTGATAACAGTGGTTTTGAGGTGCGACCTTAGTAATCCTTATAAAGCCACAACCCTATGGTAACCGCACCCTCTAATGAGGTTAGGAGTATCCTTTACACTGTATGCACATGAGTGTACTCTTGCTCATGAGTATTGACACGTATGCGCATGACATATATATGAATAAAAATTGGCACAAAAATTGTGTATCTGTGAAAGCAAGAGGAAGAAATGACCTTGGCAATGTTTCTTAGATAAGTTGTTGTGTAGTTCCCTGTAGGGAAGAAGGCCTCAATCAGATCTGCAAGAACTAGCTGAGGCTGGGAGATGGCTCCATCAAACCAATCTGCATGCTCAACAACAAGAAACAAAAATAATGAAAGTAAATGATAAAAATTTCAATTTATGAACAAAAACACATATATTTACCAAAGAAAAAAAAGAAATTGAGAAAAATATGTTTCTGTTGATACCAAGGGTGGTGTTATGGACCCTCTTATCATATCTCCAGAGGCTCCGGTTTGTCAAGAAAGAGAAGCAGTCATTGTCAGATATGTTGACATTTTGCATGAAGGTGGAGAGTGTGTACTCTGATGGGTCACTTGCATAGGTTTCATCAATCACCACATCCAATGTCTGAAACCAAAAAAGTTCATTTTTTCAGATTTCATTTTCACCAAGTCATGGGGATTAGCCCAAAATTGATATGCTCAATGGGGGCATGTCATTTGTCCACTCTCTTGTGTAAAACCTTATCGAGGAATATTTTTTAGGGCCCAAGCCTTCGGGGTTATAACCTCCTCAACGTCTGCAAAAAAAAATTGCCCTAAGATTGAACAGAGATAGGTCAGATTTAAGTATTGAGGAAGCCCTATCTTTTTTTTTTTTCTTTTTTTTTTGGTTTTTTTTTGCTTTTGTTAAATACTTCTCTATGATTATAGATGGATTAAAAAAATTTAAGCTGAAAAAGATCTTCCTAGGTCGCTCTTTTGCCTGATTGGAGACCCTTTTACTCGCTCATAAAGCAGAGTGCATCATCCACTTAGGGTGCACGGCATATTATACACCATAAAGACATTCAACATCTATTTCTGGTTTGCCTTACATCAAGCATACGGGATAGAGGACTCTCAAATTTTGTGATGAAATTCATCACATTTTCCATTGAAATTTGGAACTTGGGAATCAATGAGTTTGTACAAGAAGTGAGCACAATAATGGGAAATTAGATGAGTCCATTTACTTACACATAATAGGGCTCTGAAATCATCTAAATCTTGTGGAATAGACATGTTGTAAGCATTAGCCTCAAGAGAATCCTCCAAGTTCTCCCCACCGGCATCCACTACATACTGTTTCAAGGGATTATATATAAAAAATAAAAACATACAAAAATATTTAAATATTTAAAGTAAGTGGATTTTATAAACTTTCTTTTTGAAATTTAAAAATAGTCCCTCTATTTTATATTCCCATTCAATTCCTACTTTTGAAGAGCATATGTAGTATATTTTAATATTATTCTTTATATACATTGGAAGTTTGGAACAAGCTCAAACTTGAGGCTTCTCATAATCATTTATCTATAGAAAATATTTAAAAAGGAAATACCATATGAGATTCATAGGTATTTTGGTAAATTCATCCATTTCAAATTACTTTTTTGAATTGCTTACGGTGCGAAAGTCGAGTTTAAACTGATGAGAATAAAATTAAAATACACTTTATGGTTTAAAATAATAGGACTTGAGTGAAACACAAAAGACCATTTTAAATTACAAAAATAAAATAGAATTTTTATAAATTTCCCTTAAACAAATCATTAGACAGCTGGCTATGGACCTTATGGTGTTTTTATGTAGGGACCACATGAAGCTTTTGTTTAGCTTCCCAATGCGATGCACTTTATATGAACCCCTACTTATATTTAAGTTTAAGATAAAATATTTACTTTTCGGGAAAGTATAGAATGAGATTATTTACATCTGGTGTGTAAGGTGGTCACATTAATTTTGAACATTGGATGTGATATTGAATGGTTGCAATTATTCCATCGACTAAGCTCAAACTTTAAAAGAATTTTTTTCAAACTTTATGACACATCTAAGCTATCAAATTTCACATTTGATGGCTGTAAGTAATTGTGATCACCTTGTATCAAAGATAAATTGTCTCATTGTATATAATACCTTAATTTTTACATTACCTGGCTTTTGTATGTATCATGAGAAAAAGACCACATGCCCTGCGCAAAAAGGAGGAGGTTTAAAGAATATAGGATAAAAGTGGATTTATATTTTTTAGATTATATAAAAACTAAAAGAAAGAAGAAATTGAATGCAACTACATGTTTGGCTTTGATATCTTTAATGAAATAACAAAGTCATAAAATCATTAGCATACAAAATTTTAAAAACTAAAAGAAAAATGAGTATCGGTATATCTAGCAAAATTTTAACCTCATTGCATCCCACCCATGCCACAACTGGCTTAAAAGATGTTGCAGAAGTGTTTGCTGCAGCCTTGATCAAACAACCATAATTCTCTTTTACCTGCATTTATGCAAAAAATGTTTCATAAACTAAGAAATGTACAGGGTCCCCAAATCAAATGAACGGGCGCTATAAGTATAATACTATGTATCATGCTGTAGGTATGTTACACAACGTCGTAGCCGCCACTTCCAAAAGGGACACTAACTGGACAGTGATCGTTCAAGGCATTAACTTGTGGCTAGTTACCATTACTCTCCATCTTGGAAACCGATGGTTAAGATGCTATGTGCCATAGCTAAATATGAGGATGTCTTAAATTTACTTGAAGTACTCTAAAGTTTAATAAGATACATTGATTATTCAGATGCCTCCCAATGAATGAAAACCCATTGACTCCGATATAGACTCAACAATCTGTCGAGTCTGAAACTAAGCACGTGGGAATCGGCCAGAGTCTAGCCGGTTCTCAATGTTTTGCGATTAGTATTGTTGTTGTTGCTGCTATTTTTACTTGAACAAATCTCTAATGAATTAGCCTTTGGGGAGTCCCAGCCCGAGTCTTGTTTTTCCGGCTCATTTTTCTGAACAATTAGGACCGTTGATTGGCACCCCAAAACACCATCTTGCTCATGGTATTGGAGAAGCCACATCTTTTTCTTTCTTCTTTTTTTTTTTTTTTTTTTAGGATTTTTGATAGTGTTGTGGTCATTCATGTACGAGATAACTTACTGCTTGAAAGACCTGGTTTGCCCTGGCTTCCACATTTAGAAAAGTTCCCAAGTACTTGATCCACTCTGTGCGCTGAAATATTAAACAAAACATAATTACTTTGACATGGACACTTAAAAACACGATGTTATTGAGGGTGCAAGTGTTATAAAACTTAAAATTCAAAATTTCTCTTTTGAAAATAGTCATCTCATGTGGTTTTTCAAATTTTAAATTGAAAAATTCCTCCCAAAGTTACTTGCCTCAGGGAGTAAGTGTATAGTATGCTCCCATTGGAGCATAGTCTATGCCCTCGTTTGACTTGGGCGAATGTATGCTACGGTTAATGTGAAGATAGACTATGAATGGTCATAAGAAATCTCCACTTCAGCCAATTAATGGATGGTGGAGGCCACAACGACATCAAATGGCCTAAGAGTTGGATACCCCTCTCTCTATACAAGCTGTACCTATATATATATATATATATATATATATATATATATATATATATATATATATATATATATATATATATATATATATATATATATATATATATATATATATATGAAAAAGTCTTCCCAACACCTATAGGTGAAAAAGAACTATAGAATATATAGAAAATTCTTCCCAACGTCTATAAAATTCTTCCCAACGTCTATAGGTGAAAATAAACAGTGATTTCGTCTACCCTCATCACCGTCCAAAGTTCATCACATGGTAATGATTGTCTGATAGTGTTTCATTTTTCATTTTTTTTCTACAAATCGAAATTTCCTTAGATTTTGAGCGTGTGTACATCTTAGTGAGGCGCACTTACTAAAAATATAAAAAAATAATTCGTGAAAAAAAAAATGAAATACTACCAGACAATCATGACCGTGCGATGAACTTTGGACGGTGATGAGGGTCGACGAAATCACTGTTCATTTTTACCTATAGGTGTTGGGAAGACTTTTCCTCTATATATATATATATATAAACAACTTTTTTAAAAAATTTATGTCTTTTTGAGCCCTGTACATTACTCAACCGAGTTATTCAAGGCCGAGTCCAAGGATTGAGCGAAGTTAAAAAAAATAATAATAATAATTTTATTGATAAAAAAAAAGTTGATATGAGGGATTTGGGGTCCAACACACCCCCATAACATGGTATTTTGATTGGTGGAATTAAGGTACAATTTGGTCCGAAAGCAACACCTACGAATGTTAATGCATACAAAATACCACCAACCCCCAAAAAAACCCAAACTCTCAAATGCTCTTGAGTTTCAAATGTTGTAAGTAGCCGTACAAAAGAAGGATAAATTACTAAGTTCCCCGGCCATAACCTACAAAAGAAGGATAAATGACTAAGTTACCGCTATTCATGGTACCTGCAAAGGAGTGTTCTCTTCTGAGGGTTCAAAGGTGACGAAATTGCAAGCTCGACTTTGCCTCTTCTCACCAATGAAGTGAGCCGTGAATTGAGTTGCGAGCTGATTGGTCTCGCTTTTATTTACGATTTCTATCTCTCCTCCCATGTACGTTTTCAGTAAGCACTCGGATGACATGGATTCTGATGTTATGGCCTTCAAGCTTCCCAACAAACCTAGAAGCTACAAAGAAAACAATAAAAACATATAAAAAAAAAAGTGTATACAATAAAATTATTGACAAGTATAAACATAAAATTGCCGTAATTTTGAAAGAAGTGTCCAAAATGTATCAAGAATGGGCTCAAGGTGGGTGGTAGGGAGTGGGCTCATAAATTATTTTTGTCAAACTCGGTTTTGCCTCGAAGCCGAAGAGGGCGAAGCCTTCTAATTTTAGTTCTAGACCAAAGTGAAGTGAAGCTTGATGTTGTCCCTTCAATCAGATTCGGATTGCTTTAGTCAAATTTTAGTCTAATTTGGGTTGATTCAGCCAAAGCTTTGGTCTCTTCAACCTTAACAAAGAAATATCTATATTAAAGTAATTTTTTTAAAAAATATTTTTAAATTTTTTATATAAATATATAATTTATTTATATTCAATTTTTTAAAAATGTTAGAAGCCTTCTCTCCAATACGCGAAATATTGCTTTATTTTTCTCACCAAAACGAAAAAAACTCTCAAGCGAAGTCGACAACATTGTAATAAGTCCTTGTAGTGGCAACTGTCCTCACCTCAAAGAATGAAACTGTAAAATGTCCACCAAAGGTTGATATCAATGTCAGGAAAGGGGTCATTATCTGTAAAAAAGAGAGAGAGAGAGAGAGAGAGAGACACCTGGAACTGTGGTGGTGTCAACGGAGAAATTAGAAAGGGGAATGACAAAGGATTTGATTCTTCCAGTGCAGTATCTCGATCTCGTTGCCGCTCGTGAAGAATTCTAGAATCACATAGCACTACTGTTAAAACTTAAATTTGAAGGGACTGCCGTTCGCGCTCTATAATTACATATCACTAATGTTAAATTGGAGGGAGAGAGAGAGAGAGAGAGACCTGGAGCAGCAAATAGCTCTGGCCATCAAGCGCGTTCTTTATGACTTTGAAGCTCTGGCCATAGTAAATATGGAAGTTTCCGGCTTGCTCTACGTGAGAAGTGTTGTCACCATCTGTGAGGAGAGAGAAAGAAAAGAAGAAGACGAAGAAGAAGAAGAAGAAGGGAAGTTGCAGCAGTGGAGCCATGGCTTGAAAGGAGTTCAGCTTTCCCCACTCTCTCTCTCTCTCTTATTATTATTCTCCCACGAGAATAGAGACAAAGCTTGAGAGATGGGTCTGCAGCTTTTTTGTCCTTTGTTTTTCTATTTCCCTGTGAAAGAAAGAAAACACTGCCAACATATCAACGATGTCCCAAAAATAAAAAAAAATGCATACGACACCCAACTGTTGCGATGAGCCTGAATGGAGCGTTAATTGGTTAGTGCTTGATGATTTGTAACATTGTACACTCAAATCCTACTCACTCACTCGAAAAAAAAGAAAAAAAAAATTTCCTCATAAAAATGTATTTTAAAAACATCTATCATATCATATAAAAATATATTTATGTTTTTGAAATATTGCAAATTGGATAGATATGCAAATATTTCAAAAAATGAACGATTTAGATAAGAGATTACTTTTAAAGAGACCATTATCTTTTTGTACATGGTAGTTACAATCATTTTTGTCTCTTAAATTTTAAAATAGATAGTTGTAAGAGTCTCATTGAATAGATACAAAATTCCAAAAAAAAATTCTCTGACTTGGTGACTCACTCTGAGCCATTCAAATTGACATCTAATGAGAGTGAGAGTGAAAATAATTGTGAGTTCCACGTATAAAAACTAACATGTCTCTTTGTTATTTTTTTTTTCATAACCATTATTGTCAAGGTCGACATGACGTATTTGATAATTTTTCCACCCAAACAACATTTTATGACGAGAATTTCAAAGTCTTCATTTGGTTCAAAAGTCTTCACAAAAAAAAAACACACACTAAAATTTGGTTGATTAGGATTAAGGACTTTAATGAAAACATTAAAATAAGTGAAGAGTAAGTTGGTGATTGTTTAGTGTAGGAGAGGGTGGTCTAAGCTCTCAAGAATGAGTTAAAATTGTTCACGAGCGTCGGCGGCGCTTTGTTTGGAAGCAGAAGGGTGATGGAAAGAGGGGTCCCACCTGGGTTTGCTCCCGTGACTATGCCGCGCATCACATGACACTCATTTTTTACTTCTTTCTCTATCTATCTATCTATCTATCATGCCCCCACCTCTCCCTCTCTCCCTCCTAATTTATGCCCCCACCTCTCCCTCTCTCCCTCCTAATTTTAGGAGGAATGGTAATTTCACAAGAACTTGGGTATTACCCAATTATAGCCAAAATAAAATAAAATAATGAAGGAGATCGAAACGTTTTAAAATATCAAAGGAGGTTCA
Organism: Amborella trichopoda; assembly: GCF_054954075.1. Classification (NCBI taxonomy): domain Eukaryota; kingdom Viridiplantae; phylum Streptophyta; class Magnoliopsida; order Amborellales; family Amborellaceae; genus Amborella; species Amborella trichopoda. The sequence goes on from NC_142344.1 coordinate 4,458,228, forward strand.
AAAGATTATAAATTACATTTGATCGCATATATTTTAAAATTTCCATGTCCATTAAAAATTTTCAAAAAAATAAAGTATCTAGTGCACAAAAATGGCGGAGAGCACTAAAGTTTAATTGCTAGAAAGCACACAAAAGACAGATGATTGTCTCAAACTATTTACATATCTTGTCAATTAAAATGCACGAAGATGTCAGTATCCAGAGCACCAGAGTCGTTTTGTTTTTGAGCTGGAAAGCACGTAAAAGAAAGATTACTGTCCAGAAAATTAGTTTATATTGTCTAGAAAATTAGTGTATATGAAAGAAAAATTTGATGGGGGATTGTCTACAAAGAGACCATTTATTTTTTGTATATGGAGGCCACAATTTGTGGCCCACGACTATTGAGGCGTGGCCTGGGCTAGCCCTCATGCCTCAATTTGTGGCCCACGACTCAAATAGCCCTCATGCCTCAATTTGTGGCCCACAACCTAGTTCTTAAGGGCCTGGCCCGAGCTAGCCCTTCCTGGCCCGGCCCTCAGGCCTCAATTTGTGGCCCACGGCCTAGTTTTTTAGGGCCTGCCAGGCCATAGTTTTATAGGTATGGACTAGGCCACTTGGTCCATTGCTAGCCCGAGTCACTCAGATTGAAGTGGTTTCTAGTTTCGATTAGGAACCATGTCAGCCTCCCTTCAACCAGTCTGAAAGAACTAGGTGAGAGTTCGTCTAAATTGGACCACTTCACATTTCCGGTAAGGAATAGGGTCAATCCCCCACCAATACCAATCCGGATCACCGAACCAATAAATGATTTTCTAAACACACTCTTAAAAAGGCTTTATATATAGGAAAATTGTTTCATGCGGGCTGGACCGCATTTCTACAATATGCAGTCCAGAGGTACAAAGCATCCATCTTAAAGATGAATGTAAATAGGTGGTCCATCTAAAAACAAGTGTAACTAACGGTCCAAATGTTTTATTAATATAATTATTATTTTTAGTTTTCAGAATTTATTTAGTTTTTCATATTCATGATCTCCATGTTAAAGATTATATATTCTCTAAAAATTAAGATTAAATTATATTTAAAAATCTATTTATTGCCGAGCCTGCATTTCTACAATATGTGGGCTGGCCGCATAGAAATTGTGCCCTTATATAAAGGAAAAGTTTATATAGAGCCAGGCTCTAAACAATCAAATTTGAGCCTATCTCAAAAATTTCACTAGAAGAGGTTATTTTGATGCCCAAATATATTCAAATTGATCATCTTGACATCAAGATGCATGGACAAGAGAAAGAAATGGATTGCAAGTTTTGGAAATAGCGTATTTTGTAATGCATTTTTGGACCATTAATTTTCAAGATTTTCAAGTTTTCATAGATACCTAGATTTACACTATTTTTTAACCTTTAAATTATATAAATAAATATAAAACTATATTTTAAGGCTATCACAAAGATTTCCAATATTGAAACCACATTTCTCGACACTATTTGAAGGTGGGCTCTAATTTGATTGTTTGGAGCCTAGCTCTATACAAACCGCACCCTATATATAATGAGTCCATTGAAGCTTCCTACATCAATTTAGAATTCCCCCATCCGCCCCATTTCAACGGCTCCAGATTGTCATTACTCTAATCAAAGTTCGTCCAAAGGAGCATCACACCCTGGCTTTTCCTTCTTGAAATCTGATGGCTACGATGATATTAAAGCACTGTAGGAAACTTCAGTAAGCGCTGTTCAACACTTTCCCTCGACTTAAAATCCTCTATTGTTATTATGAACGGGTCGGGTTTTAGGGATATTGATTGAATCTAGTTTGCTATCTTCGAAATAGTAATGAAAATTACAAACGGGCTCACCAAATGTCTGGGCTAAAAACCTACTTGGGGGATTTTTATCCCATGAAATTTTCCCGATCATCTTCATATTGTATCAATCCCAAAAACCCAAAAACTGTTTTGATTTTCTAAGACCCTCAGATCTGATCATCAGTCAAAATAGATGGTCTATTTGAGGAATCAATTTGGGGTAATGATTTCGTTTACTCCAAATTAAATTTTATTTTATGTTCTCAAACTAATGTTGTAGATTGAAGATTTGTGTGCCTTTTGAGTTCCAATTCCCCAAATGTGTTTTGGCCATAGGATCTTGTCCAAATATGCGGAGTAAGCGCTCATCCATCAACAACAAAGTTTCAAAACTCCTCAGCACACAAACAACAGAATTGTTAATGTTAGAGATGATGATAAGTAAAATCACCATACCATAGAAATTCTAACACAAGTAGGGTTAAGATTGGGCAGAGAAAATAGAAGTCCGACAAGATTAGGACTCTATGTTATGGCTCTTGGTTGTAATGATCATATGTGACATCTATGAGAAGTTTTCTATTTGGTATGGATTTCTAACTTTATATATACATATAAAATAAGAGAAGAAATAAGCCTTATTTTTTGGTGTGGTTTCTATAAGTTTGTAACCCTAAACAATCCAATTAAAGCGCACCTCCAAATTTTCTCATAACAGTAATTTGATGTAAAATTATCTCAAAATCTATTTTTGTATCTTAATATAAAATTTTAAACTCTAAAAAGGGTTAAAATCAAGTAGATCTATAAACATATGAAAATCTTGGAAATGGACGGTCTAGATAATGTTTTACAAGATGCACTATTTGTGGAACTCAAAATCTTTTTTTTTCATAGTAATACATCTCAATGTCGAGATGATTAATTAGACGATTTTTAACATTAAAACAATATTTTTCGATGTATTTTTGAGGTGCATCTTTAATTCTACATTTAAGGTTGCAACCTTATATAAAATTTTTCTATTAAGTAATCTTATGGGAAACGTAGACTTCCCTCTAGAGAGATGCAAGGGCCTCCTATATGGAGGAGCCTTTAGAGAGCAAAGTGAACTTCTAGTAATAGAGCTGGTGAATCCATGCCTTGTGTGGAGAGATACTTGTTTTTTGTAGAGAAGTGGTTCTCGTAGAGATTTTAATTTGTATCCCCTTTGTAAGCAAACATATGGGTTTTTTGTTGATCTCACATTTCTATCTAGTGTGCTCAGTAATAGTTGAAATAAAAAAAACAAAGAACATGGGGTGATGTTGGCTGAGAGAGTGGTCTCAAAGGTTGCTTGACTGGTTCTTGTTGATGATTACTAAAATATCTTTTGTGTCCCAAAATACGTGATGTAATTCTCACCAGTATAGTGGATTTTAGTGTGTCATGCACGTAGATATAGCCCCTTTAGGATGAACGGCGTAAATTAATGTGTTCTTGTGGTGTGTATGAAATTTTTTTTTTACTGCTCATACTCATTATGGTTCATACTCTCATTGATTTTGTTTATAGCTAGTTAAGTATACAATCATGGTGAGATTCAACTTTTAATTTAGGAAAAATTTCGTATAGAACCCTAATTCTTCATATTATTTCATGGTAGACCATCTTTCCTTTTTTCTTTTAAGCGGTATAAATTTTTTTAATAAGATTCTTAAAACCTAATAGTTAAGGGTGGAATGGGCTACGCTAGGCTGGCACGAGTTTGGCACTGGCCCAATCTAACCCCACTCTTGTGGGTTAGTTGACTCGTGGCCCTATTAAGAGGGTCGGGCCATGCCAGCAGATGTTCTTTTTTTCTAGATTCATTAAAATAAAAAAAAGGGTAGGGCAGCCAAGACCTTGGACCTAGCCTACCAGAACACTACACCTAGATTTCAAGCCTGGGACCCACCCTCAGGTCAAATTCAGGGGCCCACATCTAGGCTGTATCTAGTAGGGTTGCCAACCCCAACCCCATTGCCACCCCTATGAGTTGCATTGACCCTCACTTCAATAAAAAAAAAAAAAACACAAATTAGAGACCTTGAGCAAAAAATGCCATGAAAGTGTATATAAAAGACTATTTATTTTTAATAGAAGAAGGCCACAATCATTTTTGTACGTCAAATTTAAAGTCGGGTGGCTGTAATTATGTAATTGACTAGTCTCAAAGTTCATAAAAAAATTATCAAACTTTGTGACATACCTCAAGCCATCCAATTTGACATCTAATGACTCAAAGTAATTGTGACCACCTTGTACCAAATATAAATGATCTTATTATATAAAAATCCAAATGAAACACCTAAAACATAATGTTCCGTATGAAAGTACTTTCTAAATTTACTTCCCCATATTACAAGGTGTCGCTCACATATCTCGATTGCTCATAACGAAATCCAGGCCTGGCCCTATCCCTCTTAGGCCTAAGCTGGAAAGGCTAGAAAAAATTTAAAAATTTTAAAAAACTTAAAGAAAAATGAGGGTTGAACGGAACTGGACCGGCCTAATCTCGAGCCCTGGTGGCCCTGCCCTAGCTTGGCGCTGGCAAGGGCTGAACCACATTTTGTGACTGAGTCCCTAAATTTTTATGGCTAAGTAGACCGACCTTTGCCATGCCAAACACGCCATTGCCACCCTTATAAACGCTCAACACTCGCTAAAAACAGTGGATGGCGCTACAAGAAGGATGCGCCAAAAATGTAGGCCCATTCGATGTTGCAACTATCCAACCACCCTACAAATTAGGGAAGTTCGATATTTTACACATTAGACCGCCTCACAAATGTCAAAAATAAAAATAAAATATGAAAAAAAATAAGTAGTTCGATGTTTGGCAAAATTGGAAAAATAATAAAAATGAGGGCTATCGGACTATTAGGTAAAATTGTTGAACCTATGAACCAAATGGTAAATTTCGTAATTTTCCCCCACGTGTACGTAAAAATACCTATTTTCTACTAAAGAAGGGTGTTCTATCCGTATTTTAGGGAGTTTAATCTAGTAAAAGAAGCAAGACAAATCCCCCCCCCCCTTTTGGTTAAAGCATCAGCAACACCATTAGTTTCACGGTAGACACGAGAGAAGGACAGAGAAAAACACATAGAAGCATCCATCACCTAAAGCCATAAAGATCGTAGTACCTAGGGTACCTTCTGTTCATATCTACACAAACGGATGACATTCAAAGAATCTCCTTCAATCAAACACGTGTTACCCAGGTTCCTCTCTTTGAAAAGTACCAAGCCTTTAAGTAAAGCACAAAGTTAAGCAAAATTAGCCGTAGCATTACCAATCAGACCCATATAGGAGAGCAGGACACTACCAAAACAATCTCGTAAGACATCGCCAAAGCCAGTTGGGCCTGGATTCCCAAAGGAGCTCCCATCAAAATTTAGCTTCAGACATCCAAAAAGAGGGGCAAGCCATAACCCCTTTCGCGGAGATCTATACAAACTGAGAGAGAAAAGATTTGGAAGAATAACCATAACATCCACTTTATAAATCCTCCACCCCTCCTTCGAAACAGAGAGACAAGACCAAATAGAAAGTTTGATTAAGTAAACTAACTTGTCAAATGACAAAATAGATCCCTTAAAAGTTCTTCTATTTCTCTCCTTCCAAACCTCCCAAAGTATAATACCTTTTGTCATTTTTCAGATCAGACTGCCAATTTTAGGGAGGAAAGGGAGATTGAGGACACTTTGAGGCAACACAAAGGACACTCCTACTAAACCTATCAACCAATGCCACAATCTAGAGGTAAAGGGGCAATATAGCAAGAGGTGTGCCACTGATTCCCCATCTTGTTTACAGAGTAGACAAATATTAGACAGAATCTTGCCCCTTTTTTGAAGGTTATCAATAGTCAAAATTTCATCTTGCGTAACCAACCAAACAAAAACTTGGATTTTATTGGGGATTGGCCAATTTCAAATTTGAACAATTTTAGGACAAGACCATCTCCACCGATCATAGAATGGAAGAACAAATTATAGCAAGAATTTACCAAAAAAATACCATTACTTTCAATCTCTGAAATAAACACGTCCTTTGCTTGGTTTGAGATATGAACTTGCTCCAACTTTTCATAAGCAAGCACCACTGAGCTACCAGCACATTACTTAAACGCCGATAAATGAGAGGTATATTCCAAGAAAATTAGAAACAAAGCCTAAGACGTGCCTCTCATTGCCATCGGCTTTAGGCAACAATGGATTGCAATGCAATGTAGAGTGAGGTCAGAACCTCTTGCAAATAAAAGAAATTTGCAAGGGTTGGTCTACGGGCCTTGCCCTAGCCCATCACATGCTAGATTTGTTTTTTTTTTATCCCCTTATTTTAGAAAGGGTTGGTATTGCGTCAATAGCATGTGGATGCTCAAAAAGTGCACATGCACCTTTTGATGGATCTGATTGGACCATGCTCATCCAAGGCCCAATAATGAATATCGTTTTTTTTTATTTATTTATTTAAAAATTATATTAATTGGATATTTTGGGTTTTCATTTCATTTTTGGTTATCTTTTTTAAAAATAATTTTTAATTATTTTTATTTAGTTGAATTAATAAAAATACACAAATACTTCAAAATTCAAATAAGTGTCTTATTTAAATAAAACATAAAAACAGGACTAATTTTTTGCCATATGAGATCTCAACTAATGCTTGTGCACTCTTCCGCCCATCCACATGATGTGGACAAGATACTTTCCTTTAAGAAAAGGAATGATAACCACTAGCCTAGCTTGGCCTCGCTCAGCTCCCATTGAAGGGCTAGACTAGTCACCTAGCTCAAGAGTAGAGTCGTTCCTTGGTTAAGGCCTATTTGGCCTGGTCCGGACCAGCCAAGGCCCCTAGGGGCTAGGTCTAAGGCTTGGGCCAGCCTAAGCCCTAACCCCAAATACATCCCAAACAACCTATGTTTGTGTGTGTGTGTCTTTGGGTGGGTGGGCGGCAACATTCACCATGATATTGTACATAAAGCTCATAATTATTCTAACTCATTTGATGTCAAATTGGATGAACATTCACCATGATATTGTACATAGAGCTCATAGTTATTCTAACTCATTTGATGTCCAATTGGATGGCTTGAAATGAGTAAAAAATATGAGAAGTTTTTTTCGAAACTTTAAATCTATTCCATGAAACTCTCACAATCACCCATTTTGAAGATAAATGTTCATTGTTAAAGGCCATGAAGGCAGCCATGTGCTTGTTGTCATTTGTAACATCCCATCGTTGAGAATAGTTTACTTTTCCCTGGTCTTTATATCTTCTCATGCTACAAAAGTAGAAGAAGACAAAAGCATCCACCCCAACGTTTTTGTCTCATTTATAATATAGTAGAATGAAACCATGCAATCAAGTCCCTTCATAGGTGACCCTTGACTCCTCAAAAATTATTCACAATATAATTCACGCCACCAAAAATGTTCCCTTGTATTATCCTCAACAAAATTTAAATGACCAAATAGCGACTGGCTTACTGTTGGAGAGCAGCATTTGCACAATGCCATAAGCACAAATTATCATGAAATTGTTGATAATTTTTTACATATTTTTTAGAGTGCAAATTCCATTTTTGCAGCCATAAAGAGTATGGTCAATGGAAGTCTTAGACTTTATGCTAAAAAAAATAAAGTTGCACCCCAAAACCCCACCAGCAGTAGTTGGTATAGATCTATAGGATCTTAGAACACTTCAAATGAACTAGATAATACGTTAAATTCAAAAAATTTAGCAAAATACCTAGGATATATACACTATTTAACATTTTACAAATTTGTCACTATTTCAACTACTCATCTTGCACATTTTGATGGGTATTTTAAAATCAAATCAATCATACGGGTAAAATGCTAAACAGTTCATATTTTATATGCTGATTAATTTCCCTAATTTTTAATGTTACTACAATATGCACCGGTTAAAGAGCGTGAAATCTATTTTTCCATAATCATAACTTTCAAGGATGACAAAGTTGATGTTTACCAATGCTGAAACGCAAATTTCAAAACAGATTTGAGCTGCGACTTTAGACCTTACACTAACCTTTCCTCAAACCTTGGTTTTTGTATCAATTTTTTGGCATCCTCTATTTTTGCTATTTGTTTTTTGGGTAATTATTTTTGCTACTTGTTAGATTGCTAAGAACACGAGGGCACTTTTTTTGTTAAAAAAAAATAAAAATAAAGGAAGATGAGGGCATTTTGCAATTTTAAATGAGAGAGAAAGTGGCGGTGAACGCATGCTACAATGGACACAATTATTACCCAATTTTTACTTTGTAATTTTTACGTAAAAAGAGTGGAATATGAGAAAGGAAAAAGAGAGACATGCAAAGAAAAGAAAAGGAAGGGGACCAAATCTCATCGGTTTTCTCTTCCAGGTGAAGACTTCCACCACTTTACCATTACCGCCCCTGCCAAAAGCCACGCCGGAAAACCACCCTCCATAAACTTTCACGGCGATACCTGTTTAATCCCCCTCTCATTTTAGGTTCCTCACAACTTTTCTTTTTAGTTTTACCCTCCTTTTCCCCAATTTTATACATTAATAAAAAGGAGAGAGTAGCCGTCTTTTGGAAAAAGAATAAAAGTGGTTGATGCATCGTCCGGGATGCATAACTATATTTGTGCCCCCGGTGCATCATACATCTATTTTAGAGATGGATGTGGAATTGTGGTCGTTGCAAGAAAAAAAAAAAAAAAAAGTATTTTTTTTATTTTAATTTTAATTTCTTTTACACATTTATGATTTTCATGTCAAAGATTGTATATCTAAAATCCATCTAAAAAATGGACCATCAAGAGGGGATATCTACATATGAGTCCCAAGACACAAAATTTCTGTATTTTGGTGGATTGTTCTCCATGCATGAAAAGACATTGTAGCAATCTCTCTCTCATTCATATTATAAATTTACGTACCAAAACCTCTCTCCTGTATCACGAATACATACCAAAACCTCTCTCTCTCTCTCTCTCATCGGTGGATACTTATTGTGAGGATCCATTTGACTCCTGCTCACATGCACTAATCAAGAGAGAGAGAACTCTTCTCGGATGGTTTCCATGACACAAATTCGAACATGCACATCACGTCGCATATGAGTATCTGGTTTATCCGATCTTTATTTTTGTCCACTGAGAATTGAGAATAGTCAGTTTAAAATGCGTTTGTTTTGAACAAAGAAGTTGGTTTTCTAAAAGCTTTTCAAATTCGTGTTTTTAAAATAGGGAAATTTATCAAAATTCCTCGTGATGATTCATTTACTATTGTACCAGCATAGTTTGCTTAAACATGATCGTTCTTTAAAGAAAATGAAATATAGCCGCATTATATCATTCCTCAAAAAAAAAAATATTTAAAAAATCTTATTATAATTACATGCAAGTCTTCAATCTCTATTACTCCATTGAATCAAGCTCCATTCATCTCTTTTACTATTATTCTCTCTTCCAATTTTGCTTTGCTCATGCATTAATCTTCCGAAGCCCTGTCATAAAAGTTTGTTTGCATACTTTATTATTGTAGCCTTAATCGATTTTAATTTATAGAATGAGTTTCATTTTTAAAATGAAAAGTTCTTAACGATAGTCTAGTGCTTGTTTACTTACATATGAATTGAAAAGTTCTTATAATTTCTTTTGTAAACCATTGTTTTTAGAACACGTTTGGTACGTATGAAAATACTTCCTTATATAATTAGGTGTGGTGAGTTTTTTTACACCTATTGGTCCCAAGGCATTTTCTATACCAATTAACTGTAAATTGATATGAAAAAACTCCCACGCCTGCCTAAACATATAAGAGGATTTTTTAGAATTGAAAATACTTTCGCATGTACCAAATGTGCTCTTACTTATCCTACTCCAATGAATTGACCTACACCCTTTTCGGAGTCAAGATTTTCGGAAAACAACTGAGACAATCACACTTTTTTTTAAATGACACAGCAGCCCTTTTATTTTTTCCCTAATTGCCCACTTGTCCGGCAATCTCAAGTCCCCTGAGGAAGAGTGGCCAGGAGAACTAAAGAACAGAGAGAATAACCATTTAATCCCTTAGGTCTATACTATCTATTTATTCCCTTGGGTAAAATACATGCTAGGGATAGTTTTTTGATCTCAGATTTTTTGGATATAATCTCTACTCGTAGAATAGAATAGTCTCTACACAAAAAAACTTTTTGGAATGAACTCTCTGTGTACTAAAAAAAACATAATGCCTCAACATTGAATAGACACCAACCAAAAATTGAAGGGCTAGATCTGTGTCACAAAACTCAATATTTGAAATTCTCTTTAAATAATCATCTGGTAATTGCTATATGGTTCCCAAAATTTTAGACTAAAAAAATCAATGTATCTAAGTGTTTTGACCGAGGGAGTAAATGCACAATATGCTCCTGTGGGAGCACGGTATATGCCCACTATTGAAAAGATTGAAAACATGTAAGTCCAATATGAGCAAATGAAGGGAAAAAAAAGCTGCCGAGGGGGTGGGCTGCATGTTATAATTTTGGCAAAAAAATATTCCATGCAGAAATAAAGGGCTGGAAACAGTGTTTCTCTTGGTTTATAAAAGATAACCAGAAGGTCTTAAAGCCCCTTCTACACAAGCACGAAACACACTCTTAGGGGCAATGTAGACATTTTTTCCTTTACACACATTTGTATGAAAAACGAGTACCTCAAGATTGTTTGGAGATTTTTACTAAAGGACTAATGAACAAACCTTTTCTAGGAAGAATAAACCCCAAGGAAATTGCACAGATTAATGTGATTCACCTAAAAAAAAAAAAGTCAGATCATGTAGACAAAGATCAGCTGATTAAACTTTCAGGAAAAGAAAACCGGATTCCGGCAGTTCCGAACCCTTCCATAACCGGATTTACTGTGCTCACCGGGCTTGCACATAACGTTTTCAATCGGAATAAAGTGAAAGGCCAAGAAGACGTCGAAAACAACACAAAGATGACCAACTTTGAAGCTTTTCTGCACGTAAATTAAAGGGTGGTCTCTCTATTATCACAGTTAGAGAAAGAAAGAGAGGGGAAAAGAGAAAGAAAGAGAGGAGGAGGTGGTTGAAAGAGAGGAAGAGAGAGAAATGGCGCCTGTTGGGTTACCTCCTGGTTTTCGATTCCACCCCACAGATGAAGAGCTGGTGAATTACTATCTCAAGCGCAAAATACATGGGCTCAAGATAGATCTAGACATTATCCCCGAGGTTGATCTCTACAAGTGTGAACCATGGGAGCTGGCTGGTAGTTTTATTAGAGACATCTCTCTCTCTCTCTCTCTCTCTCTCTCCTACACACACTTATTGGGGACTTCGCTCCTTCTTATATTTTCAAAATAGCAGATAAGTACTACCAAAAAGATTTTCATAGCCATTGACACCAACACCTCTCTCTCTCTCTCTCTCTCTCTCTCTCTCTCTCTGAGATTTTCAAGTGACCCCAAAACTACTATCGATTTCATAGCCCTTGCGTTTTCTTCCCCCACTGTCTACCTCTACGTTTGCATTTTCCGTTTTTGGTATAGCCACCGTAGGCAAGTAGGATTTCAACCTTGAAGCCATTAGTCTTAAGAGAGTGAATTCACCTTTTGTAACATATGAGAAACAATTAAGTTTTCTATTGTTTATTATCAATGTTACTAATATTATTATTCTTTGACAAGGATTGTGAATATTGTTATAAATTTTGTTTTTTGGGTAGATTAGTGGGGAATACAGGTCCCAACCCATTTGAGAAATAATTAGTGGTCTTCAAATGTATCAGTAGGAATGAAAACCTAAACCCGTAGCTGGGACGTAGGTGCTGATACCAACCACGACCTCAACTCCATCCCTACCACCAACAACCTCAACCTCAACCTCAACCTCAACCTCAACCTCAACCTCAACCTCATTCCCAAATTATTATTATTGTTTCTGTGAGAATTGTGGCTATTAGTCATATTCTTGGAAGAGGAGCTGTCATTTTTTTTTTTTTATTTTTAAGTAATTCAATGAAAAAGATAGGTCCCTACCCATTTTGAAAGTGTTAATTGAAGGTGATACTGATAGGAATGGATACTGTGATGTGGTAACTAAGTGTGAAGATGCTACCACTACAACCCCATCATCTTTCCTGGAGCACCATTCTTCTTGTGGATGGTATTCTAAAACAACACACATGTGGGACCTGCATTGAATGTGGGACCCACAATGTCTGATTGAACCCTCTGTCGATGGAGGGTCCAAGTGTTCGAAGATAGACCTGCATGTCTACAGGTTTTTGTGCTCGATACATCTAGAAGGCACCCGCCAACATCGACACTTTAAAAACTTAAGCAGACGTTAAACTCTATCTCTGAAATCTCTTCGTAAAAGTATTTAGTCTCCCATTAGCCTTTATTTAAATGCCCTGTAATGTGCGTCATCAGAAGGGTAATTTTCATATTGTGTAATTTTGTTAATTTTGAGATCGGTGATTTTGAAACATATCCATATAAGAAACCGACAAACATATCAGTGTCTGTGTAAAACGGCCATTATGGAATACCACTTATCTTAATTTGCATAACCATTATTATCATCATAATAATCATTTGCACAAGCACTAACATTTTAGCTGGACTAGTATTTATTGAGAAATTGAGTGTATTTCTTATGTAATGCAGAGAAATCCTTCTTGCCAAGCAGAGATCCAGAGTGGTACTTTTTCGGACCTCGGGATCGGAAATACCCAAATGGTTTTAGAACGAACAGAGCAACACGAGCAGGATACTGGAAATCAACAGGGAAGGATCGAAGGGTTTGTATGCAGAGTCGGGCGATAGGGATGAAGAAGACATTAGTTTATTACAAGGGGAGAGCCCCACAAGGGGTTAGGACAGATTGGGTCATGCATGAGTACCGCCTCGACGACAAGGAGTGCGAGGACACCTCAGGAATTCAGGTGCATTTCCCCTTCAATCTCAACTGTATGCGTTTTATTTCAGCTGTGAACTGCATTTGTGCAGCGTATGTGTGAGAGAGAGAATTAGTGCATGGTAAACGGACATAGGACGTACTGCAGGCAATTTCAAAACCTCAATCACTCAAAGGAGAGCTTAATGGTGCATGAGATGTATCATGATTAGCATAATCAATAGGTGCATGTAATTCTGTATGTCAGAGAAAGAGTAGTTAGCGCACGGGCTTTATCATCGTTACTGATAATCAGGTAGATAGAGAGAGAGAGAGAAACTTAGTTGACAAGTTTTATCACCATTAGTGATAATTAAACTGCAAAAATGCATGTGTTAAGATATAGGAGAGTTCCCTCATCTTTTCGTTTCGTGTCATGTTGTATCGTATTAATCCATGACATTGTTGCGGATGTGAAATCAGATGGCGACAAATTGTTTCAACACAATTTAAGAATTTTAATGACTTTAAGTATTGTTAAGAACACATTTTAATCATCTGATTTCACATCCAACAATCAAAAATTAATTGTGGCATGTCGCTTAGGTGCTTTCTTTGATATTATCCATACTCCACCAATGGGAGAGGTCCCAAACCAATGAGTGTGAGGGCTGAATCTTAACCCGTGATACACAAGCTTTGCACGTGCCTTTTGCATTTCGTGCATGGAAAGCATCGGCGACTCTTTTTTTCCCTTGTTCTTTATTTTTATATTTTTATATCCCTTTTCTGAAAACGATTCTTTTCTTGAACCTACGTTATTGTCTTTAGCTCTTTCAGCAACACTTAATTTTTTTCTTACAATTTTAAAAATGAAACATTCACATCTAAGATAGCTTCACATGTGTACAAGTCGCGTTTGCACGTGCTCCCTTCAGGGGTACTTTTGTCATTTTAACGGTGAATTGACATATTAGTTCTTCCTCTATGATGTAAGCTGGATACACGTGTCTATAGTTCTTCGCATGTGGAGGAGTGTCCAACATAACAAAGGCATGGACGCTTTTACTTACCGGACGCGATTAGCATGCGGCCAAGCCCACACATGTAGAAATGCGTAACAAGTATATTTTTAAAATATAATTTGATCTTAACTTTCGTAGAATATATAATATTTAACATAGAGATCATGAATATGAAAAAAAAAAGTTTGAAAATCATAAATAATAATTATATGAATAACATATTTGGATTGTTAGTTACAATTTTTATTAAATGGATCACTTATTTGCATTTATCTTTAATAGGGTTGTTTTATACACTTCATATTATAGAAATGCGGTCCAGCCCCCATGAAACAATTGTTTCTAATTTTAAAACTGGTTTCCTTTAAAATATCAATAAGAGAGCCGACATTTGATATTGAAAATTGTGCCCTTTTTTAGTTACAAGCAGCTGGCTCAAGGTACTTAGGGAATGATTAGCAAATCATCAAAGGTTATAATCCCAAGCTAATTACCTAAGAGAAAACAATAGTACCAGATGCGTAATACGCAAAACTTTTAAAGGAAATGGCCTTATTTGGATGAAATAGCTGATGTATTTAGAGCAAGATTAAGAAAGTCATTTAACTGGTACACCCAATGCGTGTGTGTGTGAGAGAGAGAGAGATATTTTAACTAATAATCATGTATCTCATGGCTCTTATATGACAATTAAGAGAGAGAAAGAGAGACAGAGATTTTAACAAACTAATAATTGTGATTTCATGGCTCTTATGGGACACATGAGAGAGATTAGATTTGAACAAACTAAATATTGTGTACATAATGGCTCTTATAGGACACGTATGCCCTATGCCGGGTTTTCAAGAAGAATGTAGCATGCCCAGATACAGAAGACCAAGGCCAATTCACGATGCCCTTGCCAGAAAGTCTACAAATATCTGCCTCAGAGTACGACACCGTGTCGCCCGAGATGTTGCATGGGTCATCATCATCAACATGCATGGACGTGGATGACAAGGATGACGCATGGATGCAGTTCCTCATGGAAGATGCATGGTGCTCCACACGTGCCAATGATGTGGAGTCATCTTCATGCATGGCCCTCACTAACTGAGAGGTTTTTTCTATTAATTTTTTGTTTTTGTCGAAAACAATAGAGCATAAATAAATGGCTTTTTACACATTTGGAAATTGGGTGAAGAGAAAAACTTGAAAATGTCTTTGGGGGTGGGGAGAAGGGGAAGTGTGATTATTTAATGCATATAATTTGGATCATTTGAGTTTGGGTCCTATTTTGTGTAGTTGGGTGTAATTTGGTCGACTTAGATTGTATAAAACCCACTTTCTTTGATGTGTCAATGATTTTTGGGTTTCATCTGGGTGTATTTGCTTGAGAGCCTCAAATTTAAAGATAAATAAAGGAGTTCTTACATTTAGTGTTTGGGTGGAAAACTATGTAATATAGCCATGATTATTTTGATGGAAAATACCTCACATCTTGCCCGGACGTAGAACCTATATGCAATTATGCATCATAAAATACGCATCATAAAGTATACAGAGTGACCATTTACTTTTAGGAATTGCCCGTCAGATTCTGTATCGAGTGGCCGTGAGTTTGTTTATACTAGACTCAAATATTAAGGGAAAACTTTTTAAACTTCATGACACATCCCAAGTCATCAATTTTAACATCTAATAGTTCAGAGTAATTTCGACCTCCTTGTCATAAAGATAAGTAGTCTCAGAGTATACAATCCCATAAAATATTTTAATTCTTTGTAAAATACTATCAGTCAATAGCGTTCTTTTTTTTTATTATTTAAAAAAAGAAGACTTCAGCTCTGACTAGGGCACTCTTGTGTGAGTCTGCTAGCTGATTTCTGGTGGATAGGCCTAAATAGTGAAAAGTTCGAGATAATGAAGCAAAAAAGAAGAAAATATCACCTGAGACCTGAGCAATGACTCGAGAATTACTTGAGTACCTACAGTTCAAGAACTGTGTGGTTCTAGACAACTCAAGTGATTCCTCAATTCAAGACCATCCGGAATGATGGACCCCCTGGTCTGAGCTCACTCGGGTGATTCTGAATCAGCTTGCAGATTTGTTCACCGCTGCTCTTATTATTATACCCGGAAAGCATTAAGCATCGAAACTACAATTATTGTAATAATTTTGCACCCATCGTCCACCCAAAAAGAACCATAGCTTAAGAACATATGTTGCTTAGGTTTGTAAATTGTGATGGATGACTTAGGTAGGTAATGCATCGACTGATTGCACAATCACAAAAACATCTACCCCTAAAATCATGCCATTTCTTTCTTCACAAACTGATGCATCAGGCCATGGCTCTCTCTCACTCACACACACAACGCACACATTTGCATAAAGAAGAGAGAAAGAAAGAGAACGCCTTGTAAAATACAGGAAAAGCTTTGCTTTCCCTAACAAATATATAGTAGTACATATTCCAACATATTGATAATTTCCTAAATGATTTATAATGTTTTTTTTATTAGAATTCTCAAAGTAGAGTCCTACCACCTAGGCTGAACTTTGTACTTCTTCCTCCTCCATGGTTCCAAATAATCCCCCACCCCATATGCTACAAAAGAGGACAACCTTCGCCCTCATCTTTAGAAGAAGAGGTGATAAGGATGCGTCCAACAAGCATACATACCCAATGCTATGGGGAAGAGAGGTAGAAGCTTTCCTAGACATTTAGGGATCAACTTCTCTTTTAGTAGATTTGAGAGGCCCCTCCTTGATATAATGCTCTTATCACTCTGATCTTTACTGTCTTTCGTAGTATCGAACTCATGTCTCTCATTCCTTCTCTTCTTCCAATACCTGACCTTGGAGGAATGGCCATCAGTTGCGGATGCGGGCGTGAGTTCCTCTCCGAAGGACATCCTTGACATTATCACTGCCATGATTCCCAAGAATATTTTGATTCTTTGGAAAACCGGGCCACACTTTTTCCTGGGTTTAATGACAATTGGGTCTTCAGGTTGTGGAGGCCTTGAGGTGGTGAGAATTGCAGCTGTATCTTTAGTAGATGAAAGAAAATTCATGTAGCAATCTCTAGCTATTACCTTATGGCTTGTTGCCATTGGTTCCATGCTCACAACCTCTAGCTCTATCCATTGGTATGCATCACAAGGGCTTCTCAAAGATGTAAAGCTCTTTAATTCTGGTGCTCTTTTATCCTCCATGCTTGTAAGCCACCATCCTTTACTATGCTGAAACTCATTCAGAATTTCGCTTCTATCTGAGACTACAGATTTCATGTTAGGGCTACATAGGAAGCCCTGAGTAGCTTCCAACCCTTCTCTCTCGAAATCTGTAGGACCAAGCTCATTTATGTGCACAGTTAACAACCTCGAGGGCTCAACCCTTTGAAAGAATGTGGTAGCATGCTGACAATTTGAAATGGAGAACCCATGACTAACTTCAACTTGCTCAAGAATGTCAAAATCTGATTTGTTAGTGGTATCACGATCATTTTCCCCATGAAAAGATTGAGTGGTCACTTTCTGTTCTTTTGCCACAACCATCTTCATGTTATCTGCAACATATCCATTTGTATAGTTTGACAAAATACTAGTCATATGCTCGGAGTCATTGAAGCCTTTAAGTTGGTCATAATGCGCCTCACCTCCTGCAGTTAAGGAAATGAAGTCAGTTGTGGGTATTCAAAATATACTACAGTTGAATTTTAGGGATTGATAATAATGCTTAAATTGAAAGCATGATCGACTTACCTGTGCAATCTACTTTATCACCAGATATGGCTTCTACCAGGAGAGTTCTGTACTGGTATTCCTAAAATAAGAAGATGAAATAATTCATATAAAAACATGGTTATTTTCATTGACATTGTTTTCAAACGTTTGTAGCATTGTGCTTAATATGTACATGTGGTGATTCCTCAACGTAATTTGATATTCACCATGGATGACAGAGTTATAAAGGAATACAATTGAAATTAATCAAGAATAAGGGAAAATGAATGTATTGGTGGTGTTCTCACCTCAGATTGTTTGCTTCTAATTAGTGGCTCCTCCATGATATTCTTTAGTTTACTCCTATCTTCTCTAGCATCTTGAGGAAGCCCATTCTTTCTAGGCTGCACTCTACAACTTGAAATTCGATCAGTGTTGCGAACCTCTATCGACCTTGACTCACCTACCAAGCCATAGGATTTCCCATGAACTGTTGATGCTTCCATTGCATTACAAAGTTCTTGAGATTCAATCTTTGCATGAACATCCTCGCTACCATGACCATGGTAATTAACATTGTGCGATAAGTTATCTTCTAGATTAGGAAAGCTTCCTAACCAAATATCAGTGTAGTCCGATGGTGTTCCAGCAATCGGGTTTACAGCAATGGCATTATTTTCCTGAGAAGCAGAAGCTATGTTCAATATTTCTTCTAGGATGTCCACTTCATTCTTATAATCCTTGTTTTCCTCCTCCACTGTGTAGGTTTCGAAGACCCCAGGTTCAAGGAACATTGTGTTTGATGTACCAACTTGCGGAAACTCTTCGATCTCCATAGGAGGCCATGATAGTCTATTTTGAAGCAGTGCACACTCCATGGCAACTTCAGCCTAAAATGGAAAAAGCATTCTTCATTTCTCAGTGTAGTTACCCAAGGCATTAACCTTATCCATTAAAAAAGAAAGATAATATAGGAAATATTAGTTTATTGTTAACATTACCTTTGATGGTACAAATGAAGAGTTCATGGAGTTTGGGAACTGGCACATTGAACTAACAACCTCATCTGAGAGAAATTGTGTCCATCTCCCATCTCTAGTGGCTCTGTCGACTTGGGCACATTGTATGATTTCAGAGGAAGAATTGTCTGATGGGAACCGATAATCATTATTATCATAATCATCTCCCTTTCCTTCTGAGAGTTCCATGCCAGATGCATAGTCATTTTGCACCCATTGGTTTTGATTTTGGGCACCGCCACCGTATTGTTCTCCAATCTTGGGGATGGTTCCACTCTTCTTGAATATGCGGCATAATGCATAAGCATCCTAACAGGACACAAGACACCATTATCAGTTCTCCTCCTACCTTCAAGTGTAACCACTGTAATTTCTGTTCATGAATTTATAAATTTGAAAGTATATATTATGCTCCTTGTGACAATGGAAGATCCATAGTGATCGAGAGAGAGGGGGACCTAAAAGACCATGACATAATGCAAATGGTGGATCTCACCATCTCACCATCACCATCCAATATTGGATTGGATAGCTATGAATTTTCCATGGTTATAAGGATTTTAGATACCATTCCTTTCACTAATTAATCATGCAATATTTCAATGAAATAATTAGAAACATGAAACATTGATATGTTTGGCATGAAGCCTTCTCAAGCCAAACATACACAAATGGGATTCCTTTTTTCCAATTATTGAAGACCCTAAACATGACATATATATTAGAAAGTACAGTGCTCCAGTGAAAATGAATCGTGAAATCATCCTAGAAAACATGACTAAATGAAATTTTAAAGAGATTAATTGTGGTGTACATACTTGCAATCCTGACACTGCCACACATTCCTTCTCGTCAAGGCGATACTCATGCATGACCCAATTGGTTCGTAAACCATGGGGTGCTCGGCCTCGGTAATAAACAAGCGTCTTTTTCATGCCCACTGAACGCTTCTGTGAGTTAATTTTGCGATCTTTCCCTGTTGCCTTCCAATAACCAGCCTGGGTTGCTCGATTTGTTCTCGATCCATTCGGATACTTGCGATCTCTAGGGCTGAAAAAGTACCACTCGAGATCTTTGCTTGGCAAGAAGGATTTATCTGAAACCATGAAAGGTTGAATAAATATAGCTATGTAAAGTAAATTATAATCAAATTCAAAACGATAAAAAGATATGTTATTGTAAAAAATTAAAAGCTTGTAATTTATACCAAAGTTACAAAAGCTGATATTGGACAATAGCACATCAAGTGCACTTTTCCCATAATCGAACAATATTAACAACACCACCATTATAATGATATTATTATGATTACAATTATCATTATTACTGAAAACCTCATTCATTACTAAAAGCTAAACTTGTACACATAGTACACATAACTAAAGTTCCATTAGTTTCTATTATGATTCATTAGGAGGTTTGTGTGCACTTGAATTTAAAACTAAAAGATTTGGAAATTAGGGTTAAAAGTCTCAAGTTTCAAGGAGTCATCTCATCATTTACATTACCAAATAAAGAAACCAAGTAAATATCTCTGGTAGGCTTCCACCTTCTTAAATTCAGAAAATTTACACTATATGATGGAATCAATATTATAGTCTCAGTGCTTTATCGAGTTTGAATAGTATTGTTAAGAAGGAAGTAGAAGGTCCCTTCCCACTCAAGAACCTTTCATAAAATTGAAAGAAAAGCTCTATAAAGGTTGGGGAGCGAGTGGTGAGGGTTCAACCCTTTAAAGTTGTCCTAAAAGACCTGTGACTAGGGGGGATTGTCTACTATAAGATTGTTTATTTTTAATACAAGAGGATT
This sequence comes from Amborella trichopoda, assembly GCF_054954075.1. Lineage (NCBI taxonomy): Eukaryota > Viridiplantae > Streptophyta > Magnoliopsida > Amborellales > Amborellaceae > Amborella > Amborella trichopoda. The sequence continues at coordinate 4,478,520 of NC_142344.1, forward strand.
GCAATTACCCTAGCCTTCAGACATGAAATCCCACCACTAGGGCCATATTATAAACTTAAAGAAAATCTCTGGATTGTGATTGTGACCATCTTTTACCTGGCAAATGGTCTTATTGTATACTTTCTCCTATTCTTTTTTTGAGATAATTACACATAGAAAATTGTACCAAAGTGGGGGCTCAAGATGCTGCTAAATTAGCCCAAAAAAAAAAAAAAAAAAAGTAAGTTTGATAGACAAACAATAACACATAACACACCTCACAAAGTGCAGAAGTATGAGAAAAAGAATTAGAGGAAGATGGAAAAGAGAGTGGTAGTGGTGGTGATTGAAAGTATATGTGCGTTAATAGTACCTGGTAAATCCCATGGCTCACATTTATAGAGATCAACCTCAGGGATTATCTCAAGATCAATCTTCCAGCCATGAATCTTTCTCTTGAGATAATAGGCCACCAATTCCTCATCAGTGGGGTGAAACCTAAAACCAGGTGGAAGTGTCACAGGAGCCATCTCCAATCCAACTGATCAAACTTCTCAACAATTCCACTAACACCCTCTACAATGGCCTGTAACTAAGAATATGAATAAGAACTGTTAACTAGAGAGAGAGAGAGAGAGAGGTCTCAAAGTTGATGAAGAATGGAGAAGCTCTCAAAGAAATGATGGGGAAGAAGACTGTGGCCCAATGGGTCTATTATGGGGCGATATTTGTTCTTCCTTTTTTTTTTTTTTTTTTTTTTTTTTTTTTTTTGTATTCTTTCCATTTTTTTATATCTTTTTTTGAGCGGTAAAGACAAAAAGAGAGGGGGGCTTGCCAACCCTCGACTTTATCCCTTTTTTCGGTGGATTCTCGGTCTCGTTTCATTGAAGCCCCCTCCCCTCCCCTTGTTGTTTTCTTTCATGCGCACACGTTGCAGTGCCCCATTTGTTAACAGTGATATCGCATCACGTGCTAGCCGGCACACTGCGATTAACCCTTTTTTTTATTTAAAAAGAAAGATTAACTCAATAAATATGAAATCCTTTATTGTTATCATCATTAAGTTATTATGAGGATGTGGTTTATATAAGGTCTTGAGTAAGGAGCACCTGCAAACCTTATTAAAAGATATAAATTTTTGTGTCAAAAACTTGAATATTGACCTGAAAATCCATTTCACTTCTAATTGTAAAATTTAAAATTAAAAAGGTAGTGCTGAAAAACCAAATCTACAAACACTTAAAAAACTTCGAAAATCATCGGTTTAGATAATATATTACGAGATGCACTAGCTTTTGGACTCGAATTTATTTTTGTATTTACACATCACGAGATCAAGATTATCAATTGAAAAGTTTTTTAACATTGGCACAACCTTTTCTGATTAATTTTTAAGGTGGGCCAGTAATGTTCATTTCTACCTAATCAAAACTCCGTGAGTCGGATGCAGACTCAATGTAACCCAAGTTAATTGAATTGCACAGTCCGCTGAGTTTGGAACCAAACCTATAGGAACATGCCGATTACAAATATTTTATTATTATTTTTAAGACTTGATCGAGTCTTTGACCGACTTGACAGAGTTTATCAGACTGGACTTGAGCTTGCGACTTCCGGCCCGAGACCCTAGCGAATCCCTGCCGGAATCTTGGTTGTAAACCACCTCTCCTTACAAGTGTTATGTTTAATCACAGCTAATTATTAGTGTTAGTGTGTTCTAAACCACCGCGAAGTATCAGTGTTAGTGATTATATGGGTAAGGAATTGCTTTTAAGATGATAGGTTCGGATTTGTACTTGAAAGAAGTAAAGGAGGCTTTAGACGTCAACATAATGAGCTTTTCTTAATTTGGGAACCTTTTTGAAGGCATGCATTCACACTCTTCAATTTCATTTCCTTTGACGAAATTTATCGACAAAAGATAAAAACATAAAATGTTTGATCCACGCGGCAACCTTCAAGAATGGATATGTGCAACAAACTGCCACGTGGCGGATGGGGGGGAAGGGGGGGAGGATTCGGCTTAATCTGGCCCTACAAACCCTACCTCCCACTCTTTTCTTCTTTCCGTCATCTTCAGGTGCTTTTCTCCTTTTTGAGTTTATCCTTTTCTTTCTTACTAATAAATAATAATAATAATAAATTTTATTATTATTATTATTATTATTAGTATCATTATTATTATTATTAAACAAAAATTTTATTTTTAGGAATTAAAAATAGCCTACGGATTTTACATCAGGATCTTTTTATCTCAGTATTTTGTTTTATCCAAAATCTCCCAAATTAAGTATTTGAGTCGGAGCACATAATTTTTTTTTTTTTGAAGCCATTCCTTTTGCTTGAAGTACTAGACCACCTTCTCTAAAATAATACATGTTCAATACTTTAAGTGCCGAACCAACTTCTCAAATTTTGACATAGAAAATGATTGCGATGTGGCACTTCAAGTACCAGAGGAGGCTATTTTGGATAAAAATTTAAAAACTGACGATCAAAGAAACCCGGCCTAAAAAATGAAAATATTATGATTATTCAGAAAATAAAATTCACTTTAATTTCCCCGAATAACAAAAATCCCTTAGTAAGCAAGAAGGCTTGACGAATAATTGAAAACTCTTGCAGCTTTAGAAGTGCATTGCTTGAATCTCTAGGCTTCATTCTTCCACGTGGGATTATACGTTTTCCCGATTGTTATTTATTAATATAATAAGTATTATCGTAGTTATTCGTTACTCTTGGCATTGTGCTTGGAGTGCCAACATTTGATATGGGCTGGCTTCGATTCACAGCAAACGAAATTCTTTTCCTAATTTTTAATACAATTTTAAGTATTGGGATGAATTCATTTTTATTGAAAAAAAAAAAAAAGCATTTGGATTTTATGTCTTAATAATTTGCATGAAGAATCTGTGACCGAAAGGTCCCCACTCACCGTCCCCAAAGGGTCCTACAACTGGTATCTCCATGCAAATATGTAATCAACCCCATATTTCAAGTCGAATATGAATTTCCCACCACTAATACCTTAAAAAAAAAACTAACCCTTAATTTACTTGAAAAAACGGGTAGAACTTGTTTTTTTCACTGAATTACTTCAAAAAAAAAAAAAAAAAGTGAAAATACCTCTTTAGCCAAATATGATTTTTATCACAAAAAAAAGGATTCTCTCTCTCTTTATGCATGCGTAAACATAAAAAACACTTGATTGAGCTAATCACCCATTCACTCATCCATTTACCATGGCGTGCATGCGACTATTTATGCATTTATATTTTCAAATCGTAGCAAAAAATATGTAAAACGTTGATTGTGTATTTTTTTTGGTGTAAATTTGGATTATACACTGAGAGACCATTTTTTTTTTTTTTTATACAAAGAGGTGACAATCACCTCTAAACACCTAATTTCACATCCAATTGTTCAGAATAATTATAACCCATCTTATAGTACACTTTTTCATCCAATTGTTCAGAATAATTATAACCCATCTTATAGTACACTTTTTCATGTAAATTTTGAACGTGCACTCACGCATATAAACCAAGTATGCAAAAAAAAAAGTGTGCATGTAATGCATGTCATAAGTTAAGAAGCTCAATTAGTAATAAGCCTATATATGGGTAAAGTACAGGTGCATTTGGCGATGCACAATGTTACATTGAGTCCGCCCTCCTAAATTTCATTCTAGACATAGATTTGGGATCCAAAATTTTACGTCTTATCACCTAGATCACTATGATCATGAATATGGAAAAAAATAATTTTTTGAGTCTCATAAACGGTCTATCTCGTACTTTTAAGGACCATTCATTTTAATCCTTCAAATATGTCCACCATTTTTTTAACTCAAAATCTATAGATCTTGGCTACACATGTCTCATAAAATTTAAAATATGTTTTGGATCTCAAGTCCCTCAAAAACCAAGTCCAACATATGAGTCGGCTGACTCAACAAATACTTTCATCATAGTCAAACTTTTTTCTAACTAATTGGGATCAGTTACACGAATCCTAGTCTATCATACTGCTCTATTAATGGCTATATCATCAGTGAGAAATAAGTCCCCATATTCCTCACTACTTCCAAATATGTCCTTTTGGACCAACCCTTTACTTTTTTTGAGTTTTCCACTTGAACTAACTCGTACCTTTTAACAAGAGTTGTATTGGGTCTTCGTCACACATGGCCAAGCCTCCTAAATCTACTCACCAAATACTTTATTGTACATAAACATGGATGTCACTGCAGTAGCTGCTATGAAAAGCCTAATCATCTACCCAAAGAAAAAGCTAAACCTCCTCCTCCTTCTTCTTCTTCTTCTCCTTCTCCTTCTCCTTCTTCTTTATTTTTTTGGATATTGATAAGCTTTTTGTATAAAAAAACTGATATTCTATTAGAACCTAGACTTTTTTTAACACCACTAGACTTTTTTTAACACCACTGGGCTATAATGTCTTTACAAAATGTGCAGATAGCCACGTCTAAAGTTTCTCTCTAAAAATTATGTTATAGACCAACCCAAAAATATTTATGTAGGGACCATACAACGACCATGCACTTTGTACTGCACCTCGTAACCTTTATTATAACAGGTTTTATCTCACTCCAAAACCCTGTGATTTAGGTACAAGGGTATGCCTAGCTTTTAAGAGGGTTTCCTTATCTTTCCTCTCTTTTTTCTTTGTCATCTTGAGGAATCATGGCTATTTGAAGAGGAAAAGCTTTTCCACCAGTTCTATGGTTTTCTCGTCTTTCCACACATTTTTGTCTCTCATCTTGAGAAATCATGGCTTTGTGAAGAGGAAAAGCTTTTCCACCTGTTCCGAATAAAGGTCACCTCTTGTGTGAGACGTTTTAACCTTAACTCTTCGGCTTCAATTTTAGTTTTGGGAAAAGATTTTGTGCTCTCACTGGAACAGATTGGGTACATGCCCCAGCATGTAAAACGCTAGCTTATGAGGACTCGTTTGACCGCTGAAATTTCCGAATTATTGTTTTTGGAACTTTGTGTCTATTCAGTGACACTTTTACTACCACCCATTTTGAAATATAATGAATAAAAATGATTGTGACCTCCATGTACAAATATATATATTATCTTTGCAAACAATCCTTTAAAATAAACATTGATTTCATATCCTCAAATGGATCCAAATGAACAATGTATTAAAATCTGGTGAACCCCCCAATTTTATTTTTGTATTCATAAACCAGCCAATTTTTTTTAAAAAAAATTGTGCAGTTGGTAGATGATCCAAAACTCGATTCTAGGTTTTAAAATACTGGACTTTTTAAGAATGACCTTAAGTTGTTTATTTGACATATAGTCCGATAAAAGTTTTCAAGAGCTCTATTTCATGATTATATTTCTTTTATATTGTTCAAAATGCTTAGCAAGCTTCAAGACTAAGATGCCTTGGTGTTTTTCGCATCAGAGTTGGTGCATAATTTGCTTCCAAGGGAGCATGTTGTATGCAATTCTCATTTAGCATACACATCATACTATTACTAACTTCATTACTCATAATTTTTTTTAGGTAGATACTATAAAGGATTATTATCATCAGCATCAAAGTCTTTTTCCAATTAGTTGGGATCGGCTACATAAATTCTAGTCCGTCATTTGGCTCTATCAAGGTTACTCCCTCAGTGAGGCCATAACTCCCCATATTTTTTCTAATTACTTCCAACCATATCATTTTGGGCCTATCCCTTGCCTTTTTTTAGTGTTCCACTTGAACTAACTCGGTGATGTATTAGGTCAACACCACACATGACTAGCCTACCTAAGTCTATGCTTTATCATCTTATCGCCTATTGCCTATTAGTACCATACCTAAATTTTTCCGAATACATTCATTTCGAATTCTATCCCTTCTTGTCTTGCCACTCATCCATCTCAACATCCTCATCGCAATATATATATATATATATATATATATATATATATATATATATATATATATATACGGGTGCGATTTATATAGAGCTTAGGCTCTAAATAATCAAATTAGAGCCTACCTTCAAAAAAGTGGTTGAGAAATGTGGTTTCAATATTGTAAATATTTGTGATAAACTTAAAATATATTTTTATATTTATTTATAAAGTTTAAAGCTTTAAAAATAGTGGAGATCGATAGATCTATGAAAACTTGAAAATTGACGGTCCAAAAATGCATTACAAAATACACTATTTCCAAAACTTGAAATCCATTTTTTTTCATGTGCATATATCTTGATGTCGAGATGATCAATTTGAAGATATTTGGGCATCAAAACATCCTCTTCTAGTGAAGTTTTTGTGGTAGGCTCAAATTTGATCGTTTAGAGCCTCGGCTGTATAAAAACCTTTTCATATATATATATATATATATATATGGAAAATGACCTTGTGAGACCCTCCCACACCTGTGTGTAGGACCCCAAAAGATCACCATTAAATTTGACACAAATCTCTAGAAAAGTCAAGTCTCACACCCATGTTATAACTTTTCTAAAGATCTACGCCAAATTTAATGGTGATCATTTGAGGTCTTACACAAATGGGTGTGGGGGAGTCTCATAAGATCATTACTATATATATATATATATATATATATATATATATATATATATATATATATATATATATATATATATATATATGTGTGTGTGTGTGTGTGTGTGTGTGTGTGAGCGTGTGTGTGTGTGGGAAAAGATGGGATTAGCCCACTAGATCATATGAACATATGATCCGAACGGTCCAAATTGAATCTGGGCCGATCTGACAATCACGGATGTTTGGTAGTTTTTGAATTTTAGTTTTTGTTTTTACAAATCTAAATTATTTGAAATTTTAGGCGTGTGTTCATAAAAAATAGATGACCCTTCAAAAAATATCAAAAAAATATTTTACATGAAATAAATTGACTAAAATACTTCTGAAAAGCTTCAAGAGGTATTTTAGTCATTTTTTTTTTACGGATAATTTTTTTAATATTTTTATTAGGTGCGCCTTGATGACAAAAACATACACTTAAAATTTCAAATGATTTGGATATGTAGAAAAAAAACTAAAATTCAAGTACTATTGGGCATCTGTGATCGTCAAATCGACCCAGATTCAATATAGACCGTTGGACTCATATGTTCATATGAACTAGTGGGCTAATCCCATCTTTTCCATATATATATATATATATATATATATATATATATAATATACAAATCTTGGTGACTATGCTTTCTAATCTAACAAATACACACCATACTCCAAAAATGCCTCAGTGTTCAAATAATCTTATGACCTCATGAGATTTACGTTTGCATGGTCGATTTGAAGTTTCTTTTCTTTTGCGAATTCATGTCATGTTAGCACGAGCATAAGGCCTTTATTTGTTTCACTTTTAGTTGTTTCGTTTTTAGCACGTGCCATGTACATGTTCCCTTGTCATGGATGTTACCTTAAGACCCTTTATCATCATGTGTGCATATAACCATTCCATGACCCCAAAATATCTTTTAAGAATGGGATTTAGAGAAACTAATTTTTAAGATTTTATTACACTAACTTGTCTTTCTATTTTTTTAGTAATGTTCTATATAAATTTTACAAAAATACTTATATGAATATGTTTGACCTTAATTGTTTTTAAAGCTAGAGTTCTAGACAACTGAGACACACATTAGACACAACACTAATATCTAAATTACATATCACCGACTACACCTGATGATACTCACTCGTACTTAGTGCCCAGGGAATATCTATTCTATTCCAAGCCAAGGGACCAAGTCAGGTGGCCATCAAAGGTTTAAAAATTTGTAAAAGATCATTTAAAATCTATTATATTTTACTTTTTGAAAAATGACCTACAAAAGCAATGGGTTGCTTTCAAAGTATCTATACTCTCATATTCCAGGAATCAACTGTACACTTAAACCCTTGAGTTAAAGACACTCATCGGAAGATCTTTTTGATATTGAATTTGGATTTTATTGTAAAAAAAAAAAAAAAGAAGAAGGAAAAAGGCCCTAGATCTAATTAGTGTAGAAAAATACAAATGCTTGGTTTAGGACTAGTAGGATTCGAATCAGATTGGGAATCCAGCCAATCCATTCACCTCGAAGCCACCTAAACTACATGAGTTTCAAGTTTGAGTTTTTTTTTTTTCTTGTTTAAAATTATCAGTCCAGCTCAAGATCTACTGCAAGTTAGACTAGAGGGGAGTCAAGCTCAAACCGTGTCATTACGACATTTTAGACTCTGTACGGAACCCACTGGACAGCATTGCTGAGTATAGCAAGGTTTATGGTGTGAATAGAATAGGGGATGTGTAACCAACTTATGGTAAGGGGATTTTTGTAAATTTCCTAATTTTCTTCACATAGATTCTCTTAAAAACTAGATATGATAATTTCGGACAAATATCAAAAAAATATTAAAACCCCCTCTAATATCACTAAAGGGTGAAAGATCTATAAATTAAAATTACACTTACGCAATAGTTATAAATTTCTATATTAATGAGGTGCGTCCTCGTAAAAATATAGAAAATTTCAAAATTGTTTCTATTCAGTATTGAGAAACTAGGATAATTAAATATATTTTGGTAATTATATCATGAAAGGTCCTTAACCGAATAAAAAAAAGTACTTCTTTGGGGTAAAATTTTCAAAATACCATGAATTCTTTGGGATAAAATTATAAAACCATGCCAAATAGTTTGGCTCCCCAAACCACCACAAAAGCCAGAAAATTGTTTTCAAAGAACTACCTAGTTGATATAGAATTCCAACGTATATCCTCATATTTAATTTGTAATCTTTACGCCGTGGTTTGATTTTTGAACCCCTTTCTTGATATTTTTCCCCATAAATATATAAACCTTCATTAGGATCGTCCTCGTCAAAACCCTAGAGAGATCGTCGCCCATCAGGTCAGTTTCCAAACTCGAAACCACCCCCTTTACTGATTTTTTCTTAGGGTTTGGCTTTGGTATTGATTTTTCAGTAAGCTCATTTCTTCAGGATTCATTAAGGTTTGTTTTTTTCTAGGGTTTTGATTTAAGATTGTTTTTCTTTTGGATACCAACATATGGTTAGGGTTTCCACGCGGATTGTATTTGTTGGATTGTGCGATCGTTTAGTACTTCTTTTAATTATTTGATGTGAACTTCGGGAAGATGTGGAATGCATTGTATTGGACCTGGTTTTGATTGATTTCTGTAGAAATCTTGAACATAAAGTTACTTTACTATGTGTAGAGAAGTTGTTGATTTGTTCATGGCTATTGTTGCTGGAAATTTAAAATTTTGAAGTATAAAAAGCATCATGGGTCGAAAAGGAAGATGGAGGTTTGTTTAAGAAATGCAGTTACTGATGTTGAGAGCTTTACTTTCATGACTTCATAGATACTTCATAGTTTCCATTTTGAAGCTTTAGTATGGATTTAAGAATGCGGGAGTTGTAATTGTGCAGTTTGTGTACTTGTAACTTTTTATTATTCGGTTTCCTGAGGGATTCCGTATTAAGATGTCTATGAAAATATCAAGATTTACTGATAACTTGTTAGGCTCCCTGGTTCTTCTCATACATTTCTCAAAGTTACAAGTTTCTGGTCTGATAATTTCAAAGCATGCAGTAAAGTTTGGTGAATAAGTTGGGGTAGTTTTTTTGTTTTCTTTTTTAATAGTAGTGGTAGATTGCATCGATAGACATTTGATATATTCTTCTCAGTGTTTTCAAACTCGCCTCGGGTCAGGTACTTGGCCCCGGCCTGAGCGGAGTTATTTGGGTGTGTCCACCCCCTGAGGTTTGTTCAAGGCCCAAGGGCCCCTGAAGAATTAAAAAATAAATATTATGAAAATATTAAAAAATAAAATAAAAATTGTATAGGCCAAATAAGACCAAAAACAACCTAAAAGGTCCAAATATGCTCAAAAAAATATATAAAACTTGGATTTTTAAAAAAATTATTTATAGTTGGGGGCATTTTAAAATTTCCAAAACCATGAAAAATATAAAAATAAGGCATATTGCAAAAAAAAAAAAATCACCAATCTTTTCCAAAAACATCCATATTTCATATAAAAATTTATACATCAATCCCATTCTTTATATATTTTTAGGGTTTTTCTATTTTTCTAATATATCCTGAGTTTCATTTACGGCTCGTCAAGGGGGCGAGTGGTGAGTCTTGGTAACTGGGCCAAGTTCGAGTGGAATCAACCAAGTCTGAAAACACTGATTTTTCTGATTGTGGTCGGCTTATACTTCTTATCTCCTGAAACAAGGTGCTAATGAGAAGGGCTCAGGGTCTTGAGTTGGTTTGTTGCTGTAGGGGATAAACATGATGAAATGCTAATCCATTAGTTGTATTTTGTGAATATTGTTCTCACTCATGTGCCTCCAGAGGTGTCATGATATCGAAATGTTGGAATCAACTGATGTACCGTTTGATTGCTTAGTATAATTCTCGAGTTGTACAGTGAAAGTTGAGAATGAAGAAAAAAAAAAAATAGTAGTTCAAAGTTGATAATGGACAGTTACAATAAGAAAAGTTATACGGCTACCTTGTTGAAAAGGGCCAAGTATATAGCTATTAGCTGGAGAAGTTGTTCAATTAAAGTGCTAAGAGTGCTCATGCATTCTTACACGGTTTTGGTGTATCTTCTCCTTCTTCTAATATTACTCCTTGCCTCCTTGGACACAAGTCATATGTTTGCTTTCATCATTCTATGCACTTTTTTTAAGCTTCATTTTTTATGTGTGGTGGCATGGTTGACTTTCATGACCATGGCATTTGGAAATAGGGCTGTTACATTCACCGGACAATGGCTAGGGAGCTCATCTTCCCAAGGATATGACCTCCAAAAGGGAATACTAGCCATGGTCCTTCTTTTACACCCTTTATTGTTACAAATTTATTGCGCATTGGGTTGAGTTCTCTAATTATCATTATTTTCATTCAACTGCCCTCTTTTTAGCCTTTCATCTTACATTTTCTTGATATAAGATATAACTATTACTAATCCACGTCTGATCATTTGTAACAATCCATAATATTTCTGCAAATTAGAACCTTTCATTTAGGATCCTCATCATCATAACCCTAGAGAGACCATCACCATGAGTTTAGTTGTCAAACCTGAATCACCCACCTCTTTCTAATAGTTTGATCTGTCCTAGGGTTTCTAAAAGTAATTCTTCAGGGATTCATTAAGGTTTTGTTCTTCCAGCATTTTGATTTGGGGTGGCTTAGGTTTTTGATTTAGGATTGCTTATCTCTTGGTTACCATTATATAAATTGGGTTTTCCAGGTGGATATCGTTGGTGGACTGTGTGATTCTGGGGGATGTTATGTTTTTATTGAAATTTTTTCTTTGATATTAGCTTTGGGAGGATGTGGAATTCATTGTGTTGCTGTTATCTTGGGTAGAAATTATGCTCAAAATGTTATTCTACTATGTGCAGAGAATTTAATTAATTTGGTCGTCACTATTGTTGCTGGAATTGTTTGTAATCTGCAGTTAAAAAAGCATCAAGGTCCAAAAGGAAGATGATGTTTTTTTTAGGGCATTTAGTTATTGGGTTTGAGTTCCTTTTTTCATTTTTTAAATGTTAGGTGTTGGTTTCTTTCATAGACATCAGACATTTTTTATTATGGTTATCCTTTATTGCTAAAACTTCTTGCCTCCTGAAACAAGAATTTAATGAGTTGAGCTTGGAGTCATGAGTTGGTTCATTGCTATAGGGGTTAAAGATGGTCAAGTGATATGCAGCCAATAGCTAGCTGTATTTTATGAATTTTGTTGCCACTTCAATGCCCGACTGAGGTCATGATTCCAAAATGTTGAAATCAATTGAAATACCATTTGGTATTTACTATTTTATTGAAGGTTTTTTTTTGTGGTTGAAATTTGATAATGAAGAGTGCAATAAGAAAAGCCATGTGTTGCTTGTTGAAAAGGGACTAGGAGAAATATCTGGAAGAGCTTCTCAGTTAAAGTGTTAAGAGTGCTTATCATGCATGCTGTTTATTATTTTCTTTGGACACGAGTCATGTTTGCTTTCATTGTTCTATGCAATTGTTCGAAGTGTCAATACTTTATGTGATGCATTGCTATGCTATATTGGTGCCATGGTGGACCTTACTGCCATGGCATCTGAAACCTGACAATCGCTAGAGAGTTCATTTTTCAAATGATATGACTCTAAATGGGAATCCCCGCTATGGTTCCATCCAATTGACATCTCCCATACTAGACCAAATGTCTATACACAATCGAGCAGAGAGATCTTGCGAAGTATAAGGCGGTGATTAATAGTAATAACTTTATCCAACAAGCAATTTAGCATCTGAAAGATCTTAACCTTGACCTAGTAAGAGTACTCTAATCCACCCTGGCTGATGAGGGGTACATATCCTATGTAGTGAGAGCTCTAAATAAAGATTTATGTTTCTTTGGACATGAGTCATGTTTGCTTTCATTGTTCTATGCAATTGTTTCGAAGTTTCAATTCTTTATGTGATGCATTGCTATGCTATATTGGTGCCATGGTGGACCTTCCTGCCATGACATCTGAAACCTGACAATAGCTAGAGAGTTCATCTTTCAAATGATATGACCTCTAAATGGGAATCCCCATTATGGTTCCATCCAGTTGACAACTCCCATACTAGACCAAATGTCTATAGACGATAGAGCGGAAAGATCTTGCGAAGTATGAGGCGGTGATTAATAGTTAAAACTTTATCCAACAAGCAATTTAGCATCTGAAAGATTTTAACCTTGACCTAGTAAGAGTATTCTAATCCACCCTTGCTGAGGAGGGATACATATCCTATTTAGTGACTAGTGAGAGCTCTAAATAAAGATTTATGATGCCTCTTCAATAAATGTAAGTAAAATAGCTGGTGAAGGTTTGTCTTTTCCCTTGTTATGGTCTGAACTCACTTTGGTCCTCTTTTCATGACATTTAACTTATGATTTATCTTCTATTTTCATTTTCTTCGTGACATTATGGTTATGTTTGCTATTTATACTGACCTACTGGATCTTAGAAAAATGTTTATTGCACCCTGAGGTTCTCATGTTATGACAGCTTGACCAATGCAAAACATGCGCAGTAACATACTCATTTGTTGATATCTATGTAGGTATATTTGCATTGTTTTGGTGTTCTTTTTTTTATTTGGTTGAATCAGTAACGGAGTTTTCATCATAAGTATCAGATGAACAGTTTAAATTAAGTTGAACTAAGTGCATCATTTCTGCAACATCTATTCTAACAATGAGTGGCATTGTACAACTTTCTAAGTGATGGTGGTGTACCATTCATTTATCATGAGAGTGTATCTACTTGGACCTAATGCCGAGCTCTCTCTCTCTCTCTGTCTCTCTCTCTCTACAGGGACCAAAATGGACACGCAGGTAAAACTTGCTGTTGTGGTTAAAGTGATGGGTCGCACTGGCTCAAGGGGTCAAGTGACCCAGGTTCGTGTCAAGTTTCTGGACGACCAGAACCGATTTATCATGCGAAATGTAAAAGGGCCTGTCAGGGAGGGGGACATCCTCACCTTGCTGGAGTCTGAGAGAGAAGCCCGAAGGTTGCGCTGACTCTCTCTCTCTTGCTCTCTCTCTCTGTCCAAGCTTTTTCTCTTTATACTTTTTTACATGCCTTGTTATGCATCAAAAGATTGTTAGTTAAACAGTTCTTATGAGTGACTTACTGTTGTGGCCTTGATCCTTTGGGTCTATTTTCAATTGACACTACTTGTTTAATAGGGTGATTTTGGGAATGCAATTTTGTTTGTGTTGAGTGTTGATGTTCCATTGAACTCTAGTGCTGATTTTGAACTTACGATTTGTGATCACTAAACAATGTGTAGCGTTATGATAGCAGTTAAAGGCTCCTACTGAATCTTGGACTTTATATTGTTCACAGTTCACACAAGGGAAATTTAACAAAATACCCATGAGAGCTATTATTTGACAATTTACAGATTTGTAACAATTTCAATGGTTATTTTGAAATTAAAATCGAACAATGTGCGTGATAATGTTGAATTGTTGATCTCTTATAATTATATTGATAATTGCACTTCACACAATCGAGTGATCAGTGTAACTGACCTGTGTACAAAGTTTAGTTCGTGCAATTTACTTTGGAAAAATGCAGAATATTTTGACTTGTTTTGATGAACAAATAATATGCAAAACTGCGGTAGTATTCTAAAGCCAAGCATCTAGGTCTATTTTAACCCCGTTCCCGAGTTCTGAGGTAGGTGGAAAACTGAAATCCATATGGATCTGCAATTTTATGATTTTAAAATAATCTATTCTTGATTTGAATGTTTGGAAGGTGTTTGAGGTTGCAACTTTGTACTTTGGAAGTAATGTGCATCAAAAAAATCTAGTAAAAAAGAGTATTTTGAAGTTGAAAAACATTCCAATTGATCATTTCGACATTAGATATGTGAATAAAATTAGAAGTAACAAGTTTTAAAAATAAAAAAATATATACAATGAGATCATTTATTTTTTATATAAGGAGGTCACAATTATGATTTAATGGTTGGATTGGAAATCCGGTGGATGAGGATGTGTTATTGTTTAATCATAAAGTCTAAAATAAAAAAAATTTAATGTTGTGGTACACTTTTGTTATTTTGATTTCATATCCAATAGTTAAAAGTGATTGTGATATTATAAAAAAATAAATAGTATAATCTTTAAAAATAATACAAGTGATTGTGATCTTATGCAAAAAATAAATGGTACTATCTATAAAAATAATATAAGTGATTGTGATCTTATACAAAAAATAAAAGGTACAATCTTTAAAAATAATACATCGTAGTAAATCAGTTGGATTGTCCATTGTCAAGACATTTTTTTGATGAAACATTTCCACCAAAACTATGTTGGGCATTTCGTCAATTGATTTTCTTATGGTGATCAATTTGTAATCTATAGCCAAGTTGATGAATATGTACCAAATCCACCAATGGCTCGATGAGAAATCAAGAGGGAAGAGCATTTTGAGAGCAACCAACCCGAAAAATAAGGAAACCTTTCTATGCTGTGCCACCCACACATTTACAAAAAAAATATAAAATTGCTAAAAAATTCCGAAAGAATAAAAAATATATTAGGTAAAATCAATAAAGAGTTGGTTAAAAAAAACCAATGCAAATTTACTCATGTTCCTTTCTCTCTCTCTTTTTTTCTTTCTTTTTTTTTTTTTGAGTTAAATGCACTTGTTACTCGGTGGCGATGCAACCTGAAGTACTCTAGAGGCTCGTGGCAAACCTGGAATATGGTTCCGCAGACTCCACATTCCAGGTGCGTCCCGGACATAGGAGCCATGAGGCAAGGCAAACCTGGAATATGGTTCCGCAGACTCCACATTCCAGGTGCGTCCCGTACATAGGAGCCATGAGGCAAACATAGGTGACTTGACCCGAGTTTCAAGTTGGGTAGGCCTTTGGAGTGTTGGGCCGTCTCTGAACCTTGTGACCATTCCATTTGGCAACTTGACTTAAACTTGAGGTTGGGTCTGCACTCGGGGTGTTGAACCAACGCAGAAAAAATTAACAAAAGGCACAAAGGTATAAAGTATAAAAATTATCAGGCATTAAAGATTGCAAAAATGGGTTATTTACAATAGTTTTGTTAGAAATAAATTATGTTCCTAAAATTATGTAGAGATTTGATAACTCGTCATTAAAAAAAAAAGGAAAATACCTACTAAAATTTTAATAAACTGTCAAAATGAATAAATATATAAAAATACAGATAAGGCCAAAATTTTGACAATTTTGGTATTTTTATTTTTTGAAAAATGGAAAGCAAGATATTGTTTCTTTTTAATCACAATATCTAAGTACAATATTTAGCAATAAAATGTCCCCATGCTATAAAAAATGAAAGACATAAAGGTGCTTCCATTCGGCTAGACAAGTTTCTATTTGCCAATTCTTGTAGTCAGGCCGCCAGTCCAGTTAGACTTTAATAACTTTGTTTGTAAGCTTTTGAGCGTCTAATCTTTGATCAAATGGTTCAATGTTTTACGCATTTTTAAAAAATAAACAAAAATTATGAATCATTTTGAAATGAATTATACCATCGGTTGGGCCAAAAGACTCTACTTCTCTTATCACTGCTTCCAACATATCCTTATAGGTCTATCTCTTGTCTTTTTTTAGTCTTCTATAGTTCTATTTGAACCAACTCATACCTCCTTACAAGTGTTGTATTGGGTTTAGTTGCATATTACGCAAAATGATAAAAATACTAACAAGCACGTAAACAAATTTAAAAAATATCTCTCATTTTAGAATAGTTAAATAATGAAAATCTCTGGCTCTTTCTCATCATAATTTTGGCCACAAGGTTAAATATAGCAACAAATAAGAGGGAAAGAAACCGTAGTAGATTCTTTCTTAGCGAGTGCAAGTCCCATTTTATTTCCTTCTTTGTTATCTTTAGCATGCCATCCATGCACCAACGTCAATTTTGAAACCCATATTACAGATTCACAGAAAAATATTTCCACAATAGAGAAGTTTCCAATTTCTTCACTATACATGCCTTTTAAGACAAACCCATTTTACCAAATAATATTAGATGTTTATTTTATTTTCTATAAAGGCAAGTGCCCATACAGTAGGGCAAAGTCATATATCTTCTCTGAAGGCAATATATAATTGAGCACTCAATCTTAATAAGAGAGAGAGAGAGAGAGAGAGAGAGAGAGAGATGTCTCAAAAACACAGGCTCTCGTTGCTTGTATTTATTGTTTTGGGGGCTGCAGGCTTCTCCCATTCGATTTTGGACGGCAGTTGGTACCCAGCCAAGGCCACTTACTTCCCCTTTACCGATCCTTCAGAAGGCGTAGGTGTGTCTTCCCAACTTTACTCTTTTACTTTTTCAAACTTTGGATTTTTAATTTTTAATTTTTTTTTGTTTTTTTCTTTTGACAGAAAACAAGCTTTGGATTTTGGTTTTTTTATTTTGCTACCCTGTTTGAATGACACTCTTATGCCAAAGAATGTGATGTACAAGATACTTTGACACTTGATAACACGGATTTAGAGATGTGCTTCACTATTCATATAGAAACCAATGTCAAAATTTTCACTTTGGAGATTCCTCTGGTCAGGTATTTGAGTTTGGACTTGGGGATTTTTTGAATATTTCTTGAGAGATAAAAAGGAAAAAAGAAAAGAGTAATGATCCTATAAGACCCTCCCACACCCATGTAGGATTCCAACGGATCACCATTAAATTTGAGGTCCTACATACATGAGTGTGAGAGGGTCTTACAAAGTCATTTCCCAAAAAAAATATATAAATATTGGGTTTTTCAATGATGAAGCCGCCCAGGGATGCACATACTTTGTAGCACCCAACCCGGATCTGGGTATGGCCCCTCTTATTTTTGCCAAGTGTCTATATAAACATTTCCCTTTTGTCTTTCATTTTAATTATGTAAATTTTTTTTATTCCTATTTTGACTTCACTCTCATATTTATTACCATATTTACTCTCTCTATCCCTCTTAAGAGATGCTCTCCTATCTTTCTCTCATATACTAAATGAATATTTACTGTCTTCCCATACATACTATCTTTTTCCCTCTCTCTGCATCTTTTCTCTCTCAATAGATTCTCTCTCATCCTTATCTCTCCTACACTAAAAGAATGTTTACTTATCTCAATGTATTGTCTCTTTCCCCTCTATATAATATTAATTATTAATACGAAATAAATTTATTATGTTTAATAATTTTGATTATGATAATTATTGTTAGCTGGGGCCATTACAATATTAAAATGTACAACATATATATAGATCATTAACAATAATATTATTGTAATTATAACATTATAATGACTATTATGATTACAAATAAAAAATTAAAACAATGATCAAATATTATTAACAGGTTTTACTCATATAAAAATAACTAAATATAATTACATGTGATAATTACAAATAATAATAATTTAATACATATATTTGCTAAGGGATTATATGTTATAGAAATTATATTATCACTATAAATAGAACTTATTAATAAGATTTGTTTAATAAGTGACATAATACCTAAGAACAAATTATTAACAAACACTTTTTTTTTGTGATTCTTATATTTACTAAGAATTATGTTTAATATCAAAAAGTTATAAATATAATTATAGTCATATCTGGAAGTTTTTATGACATGATTTGGAAATTACAATTACTTGAAAGAAAACTAATATTTTATTTTTCTTTTCTTTCTTATATTGTAATTTTTTGAAATTTTCATGATTAGTTTACACTAGTAAATAACATATTTACTAGCCAAAAAATATAAAACATTAATGAAATGATATATAAAAAAAAAAGAAATATAAGTAACCAAGAATGCAAATTATTTTCCCTAATTTTTAAGAATAATATCTACTTATAAGTAAGTTATATATTTACCAATATAAATTTATTTTCCATTAACTGAAATATAAAAAAGATAAAGTACAAGAACAATTAACCAAAAAAATAAATTATATAAGTTAACAATGTATTGCTATAAAAAAGCAAAAGGTTAATATTTATATTGGTAAATGTAAAAGTAAAATAAAGAATAATTCCTTCTCTATTTTTCTATTTTATGTTTTTGGTTTTTTAAAAATTTTGGAATAGAACTTACTTATAGGCAAATAATATATTTACTAGTATAAGTAAAATTAACTTTATTTATATTAGTAAATGATAAAATTGAAAATGTAAAAAGGGGAAAAACAAAAGTGTACTTGTAAATTATAAAGATGCATAATATAACTGAAATTCATCATCATCCAGCCTTATCCCAACTATTTGGTTGGCCACACGAATCTCGCTCCGCTATTCCTCTCAATCAAGGGCCACGCTTTCAATCAGCCCATTGGTCACCATACTTCTTCTCACTACTTCCATCCAAACAATATAATTAAAATCATTTTTAAAAACATGCTACTTCAAAATGCAAGTTATAAATATACTTATATTGTGATATATTTTTGCTTTTTTATTTTAAATTTTGATAATAATATTTACTTAGAATTTAATTATATACTTACTTATATAATTAAATATAATTTTAAAGTGGGTTAGAAAATAATATAATTAAAAATATAATAAATAATGATTATCTAGAAGCCATATGTGAAGATGGATCAATCAAAATCTCTCTCTTTCTATTGACTCTCTTTGTAATCGAATATGTCTTTTGAATATTTTATTTTAGTATTAGCATTTCATTTTAGTATTTAGGACACGAACAATGCACATGCATATCACTAGTTTAAAAAATGAATATATATATATATATATATTTTAACAAATTTATAAACTATATAGATATCTTGATTTTTGGGTATGGTTCTGGTCTTGGTCCCTGTCTCACATTATATTTTTTGAGTACAATGACTTCGGGTCCGGGTCCCATAATATTTTTCAGGTTCGGTTATAGGTCCGACTGGACCCGGACCCCGACCCAACTTGTGGCCACCCATAATACTTTGGTTTTTGAAATTAAAGAATTGGATACTTTGATACCCTAGATTCTCCCCGAGTCTATTTTTTGTAATGGAAAATTTATGAAAATATACCAACATTTTCAATCATTTAACATTTTACCATTGTCAAGTTTCAACTACTCCAATCATGTGTATTCTGATATTTTTAAATTCAAAACAAAAAAAGTGAATAAAATGTTAAATAATTGAAGTCGCCCCCAATTTGGATCGGGTGATTTAACGTCAAGATCGTGGGACTAAAACCCATGTATTTGAGGTTAACGCAAGCTTCACTTTGTTACAAGTGGAAACAGATTTTTTGGGCGAAAATGAATTGAAACTCCTTCAATCACTTAAACAAAATAAAAGTGTGGGGGTTTGAATTAATTCTATTTTGTACAAGATTTCATGTTGTGGCAACAGAACATCTCACTCTAAAACTGAACCTTTTGCACGGGGATAATTAAGGGGGTGCTTGCGGTTACGGGGACCTTGTGCAGACCGGGTACGGGAAGACGAATGTGGTGGCCATAAGTGATGCTCTCTTCAACAAGGGAGCCGGTTGTGGTGGATGTTATGAGGTAAAGTGCGTTGATAATCCCCAATATTGCAAAGCAGGAACCTCTGTAAACCTCACTGCCACCAATTTCTGCCCACCAAACTATGCCTTGCCTGGAAGTGATCCAGGCGGCCTCTGCAACTCCCCCAACAAACACTTTGTCCTGCCTTTCATGGCCTTTACCAAGATTGCAATTTGGAAGGCAGATATCATGTCTCTTCAATACAGAAGGTGGGTAAGCGAAATGGAAACAGAATTGGCTTTGGCTTTGAATTCTTCTCTCTACAGTAGTTTGCATAGTTTTATTGGTATGATTCTGTCTCCCTCTCTATCTTATAATTTATGTTAGGATTTATAACGACAACAATAGTCGGTTATGGAGTAGTCTTTTGGTCGGCTTTCCCGTTCTTGAGGACTTTCTGACCCGTAGGCTTTATAGCAGACCTGCCTTGCTGACAGGGAGGTTATGAGGTAGATAGTTACGCCTGCCTTCACTTAGAAACTCTAGGCCACTGTCATGCTTTTGAAACTAGATTCACTCATTCTTGTCTCCAATTGCTCTTCCATATCTTATGATCTATGTTAATTGCTATTCAGGCATCGACGTAGTGGTAGGTATTTTAGTTTGGGTCATAGTTTGAGTGAGGGATGGATGTCAATGGATCAAGTATTTGAAGTTTGCTTAAAATGCATAAACATTTTATTTTATTTTATTTTTTTTCTTTTGATAGTGCATTACTCTAAGAGAAGCCAAATGAGATTCACCTGATCTTACCTTATGTTTAAAAACTTTGTTTAGGTAATATTAATTAAGTACAATTAGGTCACAATCATTTTTGGTCATTAGATGTAACTTACCCCAAGCCACCCACTCTCTCAAAGGAAAATTTGATAAAATTTTTTTTTTCGATTCTTGTATAGAAAAATAACCTTCCCCTAGCCACTAATTTTGGGTCAAACAGCTAAGGCTGACTATATGCCTTTTCAAAGAAGAAAAAGAACTAGTTTGACACCTATTGGTTTTAGTTATCACATTAAAAACATCAAATAACCTGCCCTAGATTGATGTTTTCTCTACTAACCAAACCCATCGGACATGCATCAATTGATGGTTTACATGGCATCACTAAAATGAGACGGTCTCAAAAATATGCCTTAAAAAGAAATTATGTGCTCATCTTTCCTTTTGACCTTATCTGCATCTTCCCATGAAGAAAATTGATTGTTCTCTCAACTCTCCACAATGCCATCGATCATCACTTCAATTTTCCCTCATTTATCATGAAATTCACCTCCAATTTCAACTGAAATTTCCTTTTTCGGCCCAAAAAGTGGCCTATTTTCTCTATTCACTACAAATTTCCCACTAAATGTAGTTAGACTTTTAATGCAAACTGTCTCATTGCCTAATTCCTGCTGAATTCTGGACAAATTTTACAGAGTCAAATGTATCAGACAAGGCGGAATGCGTTTCAGACTGACCGGCCAAGGCTACGTGATCATGGTTTTGTTAAGCAATGTGGGTGGATCAGGTGAGGTTACAAATGTGAATATAAGAGGAACACAAGATGGTTGGATCCCTATGGGAAGGAACTGGGGCTCTATTTGGCGTGTTAATGCTGATCTCAAGAACCAGTCTCTCTCTTTTGAGGTGAGGGCAAGTGATGGACCTATTGTTACATCTTATAATGTTGCTCCTCCAACTTGGCAGTTTGGCCAGACCTTTGAAGGCAAGCAGTTTCCTTGATGAAACATTTCCTCCAATTTCTTTGATTTTTATTTTTATGTTGTGGTATGGGCAAAGTCCTTGTTTGGGTTTGATCTATTTTTTTTGACTAATGTTCAAAACTTTATTGATATTCTAAAAAGAGATTATATTAGAAGAGATAATAAGAGAGTTTAGGTCAACACCTCCTTTAGCCAAAGCATCAGCAATCCCATTAGCCTCCCAAAAAATATGGGAGAAAAAAATGTGTAAGTAAGCTAAAATATCCCCAGACTTGTTTGGGTTTGACCTGTTGATTTGAGTTATTATTCAATGCATGGTAAATGCTCTTGTTTAGATCAGAGGGTTTTCATTTAAATGGTAAGATTATTAAGATAATTGATAATTCTCTAATAACAGAAGAAAAAGGGCAAACAAAAATAGAAGAATGCTGAGCTTTGTGAGTAATATTGGCAGGAAACAGAGCCATTTTATAGCACATTATATGTGTACCATAAGTAAATATTTTTTGAAAAGAAAGGGTATTGTGTTTGTTACTTTTGTCAAAAAGATGTTATATTTCCTCAAGAGTATACTGTGCGACCTCAGCTTTAACTTTAGGACCCAAAATGTTGTGGATATAACCTCTTTAACTTGTACATTAACTTCAATAAAAAACAAGTTCTAATGGCATACTCCCACATTCAGACCGATAACTTTAGGATTCAAAAATTTGAAAATATAACTTCTTTAACGTTAGATTAACCTCAATAAAAAAAATTTCCTAAATTGCACATTCCCACATTCGAGGAAGTAAATGTAAACCATACACCTGAGGGAGTATAATATGCGTCCCCTTGACTTTTTTCCCACGGTTCAATTCCATCATGTGAAAAACTGAAAATCAGGGTTCTTTCGCTTTTCTTCTAATGTGATGTCGAATCTATCGTTTGTTCTGGCTCAAATTCTAACCCAAATAACTCTATTTTCAGTCCTTATTTTTATGTTTTTTTTGGTAATTCAGTGGTAATGACGAGCCCCTACCTGTTTTTTAAATTGTTAGTGATTTTTGAATGCATTAGCTGAGAATGGAAGCTTACAATCTTTATTTCTATATTGTTTTGTTGTTAGTGCATGTCATTGATTAGTGTTAGAGCCCGGCTTAATTGGTTAGTGCTTGACAATTTGTAACGCTACGTCCTAGGCTCAATTCTTACCAAGGGTAGGGGCCCGTTCCCCACTGACTTTATTAGTATTATAATCAATATTTATGTGAATAAATAAGGTTAATCTAGAATTCACCACCTTAAAAGTTAGAGTAATGATCCTATAAGACCTGCCCACACTCATATGTGTAGGACCCGAAAGCATCACCATTAAATATGGTACAGATCTCTAGAAAAATTAACACTAGAAAAATTAACACATGGGTATGAGACTTGACTTTTTTAAAAATATGTGTCATATTTAATGGTGATCCTGTGGGGTCCAACACACATGGGTGTGGAAGGGTCTCAAAGGATCATTACTCCTAAAAGTTAATCTAGAAAATCTTACTCCAATATTTTTTATATGGTGCCTTTACATTAATGAAAATTACTTTTGTTTCATTCCTTTTATCAATAAAAAGAAGGATCATCATTATCGGAGACTTTTCCAAATTATTTGGGTTGGTTACACAAATTCTAGGCTATTCTAGTTTATTAAAGGTCATACCCTCAGTGAGGCTATAAGTTCATATATATTTTCTCACTACTTCCAATCACGTATTTTTTGGCCTACCCTTTTTTTAAAAAAACCTCCAACTTGAAGCAACTAATATATATCATATTTGTTGGAAAATTGGTGGGTGAAATGGGGGCAAAATATGATATGATTTTGAAACATTAGAAGCTCGAATTTTTCATGTTTTTAGGCACGTAGTAGCGCTATCTTAAGATGATATTTTTCCACTTTTAATATTATATTTGATGCGTATGAGAAGGGCAATTCGCCATCGGGATACAGGAAAGCAAAGAGGTCTTTTTGATGTTTCTAAGCTCTATGTATCCGAGCTTGGAACCCATACACTATCAAAGTCTTGATAATTTAGAGTACATGGACATAATAAAAAGTGATACTTTTTGCTTATGCACCCAACTTTTATTGAGATTATATATAAGGAGATCATTTATTTTTTATACAAGGTGATCACAATTACTTATAATCATTTGATGTGAAATCTTATAGCTTGGATGTGTTACAAAGTTCGAGAAAATTCTTCTTGAAGTTTGAGCTTGGTTAATAGTGCCACCCAATTTCATATCCAGTGTTTAATATTAATTATGATTACCTTGTACCAAAATTAAATAGTCTCGTATAAAACGGGCAAATTTGGGTGCATCCTTATTGGAATATGTCGTCTTCCAAAAATTAATTTTAGATATGGATTTAAGATCATGATCATATCCTAGAAGTAGTGAGAAAAGATATAGGGACTTATTGCCTCAAAGTATGGTATTTGATAGAGCTTAATGATAGACTAGGAATTATATAGCTAACCCCAAATAGTTGGAAAAAGACTCTAATGATGATGATTTTTAATATATACACTCTGCAACTTAAAAAATGATATAGGTCTTGTAATAAAAATGAGTGGTCAGAAGCAAAGTTTTTATGGCCTATTTCTTAAGGTTCAAAACTTGGTTTTTTCTTTTTCAAATTCATAATGTTGATGGTCAAGAAGATTATATGCCCCTAGAATTTTAAATCCAAAATCCATCTCTAAGATGTACCTTTTTAGAAAGGAGATTGTATTTAAATAGATGTGCCTTAAAACTCCATCCTTTCGAAGTAAATAATCTGCTCCAATCCAAAGGTCAGTCCGCATGGGAGAATCCCAATGTACACTAATCCTCATTCACACTATCCATTCAATGTCTAAAAGCGATGGTTGGGATGATGTGAACTACTATAGGAAATTTCATTACAATCGTTGAATGCATAACTTAATCGTTGCATTACAATGAAATTATTTACCTTTGATATAAGGAGGTCATAATTATATGTGACCATCTGATGTGAAATTTGAAAGCTTGAGTATATCATAAAATTCAAAAAATTTTCTTTTGAACTTTGAGCATGATCATTAGAATAAATGCAACCACCCAATTTCTCATCCAATATTCAATATTAATTGTGACCACCTTATAATAAAGACAAATGGACTCATAGTATACTTTCCCCATCAAAAAAAAACTTTCTTCGAAGTAGAGGATGCACTCTAAGGTAAAAAGGCTATTTGATTGTCTTGTGCTTACTGTGAAAAGGCTATCCTCACTTTTGTCAATAAATATTAAATGAGGAATACTTTCTATTTGTGAATGATGTTCTTAAAGAACAAGAGACAAGAATTTACGAAACTCTCTTCCTCTCTTCCAAGAGGAAGAGAGAATAAATTAACGTGGAAAGAGAGAGGATAAAGTTGAGATATGAGAGGAAAATGTACTACACCATACGTAGCAAGATTAGATTAGACCTCTCACTTTGGATGATCAGATAACCAACCGATCTTGCTCAAAGGAAAATTTGGGTTTGGTAAACAACCCTAAATTTTGAGTAAACAGCTATTTAAAAATGGTTGGATTATTCTATTTGGGCAATGAGAAATTATCCAATGCAACAGTTGTATAGAAGTATAATGCAACCACACCTCTAGAAAACTATATTTTTGGTATTTGTAAGATTCTAAAGTTTGCACACACATTCTCTTCATCCTCATAATCAATCCTACCAAAAAAGAATTTCAATTTACACCCTAGATATGGTCAAAATTAGTACCTATCCAACAATGAATCTCGACCATCCATTTGGTAAATTTCAAGATCTAGACCTTAAGAAATTCAAAATCATTTTTTTTCTTAGCATTATTAATTTAATGATAATAATTCTATATAAAAAATTTGGGAATAAAAAAATCGTTCTGAGGCCTATATCTAACCGTCTCAATAAAATAGACGGCTTATATTAATTGGGCTAGAATGAAAACTGTCTATAGCATTTTTTCAAAAAAAAAAAAAAAATTGTGATTGTTCTTTAGAATGAAAAGGGTGTCCATTTAAAAATTTGTATCAAGCAATCGTCTCTTACATGGTTTTTTAAGATGGCTGCATTATACTACTATACAACTGTTGCATGAAATCATTTGCTGTTCTAGAATATACCACACTCATTGTGAAATTAGAATTTACTACATTAAAAAAAAATTACCACAAAATACCCTTATGTGTTAAAAAATAACTATATAAATAGTCTATATATTTCAAGAAAGGTTTAATCTTTTTAAAATCCATTCAGATCTCAAATTCAAATTGAAAAATATTTCATTGGCTTTTTAAATGACAAGTGGATCTTTAAAGGGATCAAAATTACAAATATGTTTTTCTCAAAAAATTTAAGCGACCTATTGTTTATGCAATTTGAATTTTTGAAAGGGCATCTAGCTGTAAAAAATTTCAAAGTAAAAAAATTCTAACTTCATCATTAGTACAGTATATTCTAGAATTTATTTTATATTTTAAAATGCTTTTTATTTTTTTTTATATATAAAAATCTAGTCTACCCAGTCTTGCTTTGAACTAATATTTTAATGAAAACGGTTTCTATGAGTCCATGTAGAAATGAGCCATCTCTTAAAAATCTATTTTTGAGATGGATTTTTAGACTTAATTTTTAAGGACATGTAATCTCTAATACGGAGATCATGAATATGAAAAAATAAATCAATTTTAAAAATTAAAAATAATAATTCTATTAAAAAACATTTTTTTCAATTATTTTTTTGGACAGGCCACCTATTTGCATCCATCTTTAAAATATATGTTTTATACTTTAGGATCACATATTATAAAATAAAGTGTCTAACATTCAAATAATTTTACATATGTAACTAGACCACTTCACACTAGTCGGCAATTAATACAATCCACATATTTAACTAGACCAAGCTTGAAATAGATGAACAAACCGTTTTCCTTCCAAGGAGGTAAAGGCGAAAGGGACCTTTTTTATTTACTTTCAAAATAAAACCATAATGAGAAGAAAGAAAAAGGTGGACATGATATTAAACCCGTGATATATTGTTATCACTTAATACCAACTCGCCACACGCCACGTGCCACCCGAATCGAATACTTTTTATACCACTTTTATTAATTTCCCAATACTTTTTATACCACCTCTATTAATTCCAAAACCGCTTAATTTTGCATCCACCTTCAAAATTTTACAAATAATAATAATAATTCAAAATATTGTACAATCTCTCCCAAAAATGCGATGCTCAAACACGACGGGCTTTTGATCTTCAAATATCGGGCTAACTTTTTATGAAATGTAACACATTTTATGTGCCAAATCGGCATTTGAAATTAAAACTATGTTTGTGTAGTACAAAACAAGCTTACATTGAAATTGTATCTGCCAGTGCGACGCATTCTCAAGTTGTGCCGGTCAATAACATTTTGTGTTGGATCGGTTTAGAGAGAGAATAGGAGTTGTGCCGGTCAATAACATTTTGTGTTGGATCGGTTTAGAGAGAGAATAGGAGTGCGATAAGAAAAAAAGAAATATGAGTTCAAACAAGCGGTAATTTTAATATAAAAAATCTATTTTTTTACATGATAGTTGTAAAAATAAACAAGATTAGAGTTAATAATGTGATATAAAAATATTGGGGGATTGACTGCTACGACGCGCATAAAAAAATACAATGTAAGAGATATCTATAATTTTTCCAATATGGAACTCTACAATGGACATTTAGGGTGCGGCGTGCTTTTCTCCAATTTTGTCCATGGAGAGTGCTTAAATAGGGTTTTCTCCAATTTTGTCCATGGAGAGTGCTTAAATAGGTACTGCATGCGTTTTTTTTTTTACAATTTCCAAAGTTACAAAATTACCCATCCCTCGTGTCGGCGCCTTCTTAGATCCGGTTTTTTGTAAAGAGGAACGTGTTCCCGTGGGAGCATGATGCCTTATTTCATCCACAAAAGAGTTGTTTAAGAGTTTTTTTTTTTTTAAAAAAAATATATATATATGATAGTATTATTTATTTTTTATCCAAAGAGGTTACAATCAATATTGACTATTAGATATGAAATTAGATAGATAAGGTTGTATCATTGATTGTGTACAAATTCCAAAATAATTTTTTTTGAATATTATGACACTAATATATTGGATTTGATATCAAAGTAATTGTAGCTTCATTGTATTAAAGATAAACATTCTCATAGTATATAATCCCTACATCTGAAATTTCAGGATGTACTTGATATTTGAAAAAGGAAAATTCACAAATTGTAAATTTAAAAACAATATTGTATTTCATATTCTGCACTCAAATCGAAATTTTTTAGAGCATAAAGTGTACTTAATTTTAACATTTTTCTATATATTAGATTAAACTTAAATTTGGTATCTTCATATTTCATCATATATATAAGAAAAATAAAATAATAAATAATCAAAATACCCCCATGTTACAAGGGTACTGTAATAATTTTATTTATTTTGGATTATTTTAACATATCAAATTTGTGCTTAATCTAATTAATTTAAAAATAGATAAAATTAAAATACACTATATGCTTTCAAAAAGTGAGACTCGAGTGTAAAATATGTAACATATGGAATTATTTTTAAATTTCTAAAATAAAACAAGTTTTCTATAAATTTCCTATGTAAATTTTTTTTTTTTTACACATCGTTCAATCTTGTAACGTTATTGTTATTTTTTTCAGGCACATAAGAAGCGTGATTGAATTCTTTCTAAGTTGTTAGCTATGCTCAAGAAGCTTCAGTCCCTAAAATTTTCCTGAAAATTTTAAAGTAAATTTTCAATCAATTTGAAATTTAACGTTTCAAATTGACAGCATGCTCCCGCGGCAGCAGAAATTGATGTCACCCCTTCCCTTTCAAAAGTGTATGGTCCCCTTTCGGGGTCCCACAACTATTTAGTCCAGATTCCGGAAATCATGCTAAAATGGAGTTTTATTTGTGTTACTGTCCTTGTCGTGTAAGCAGGTGTCAAAAGCCAACAACGCTAAGGCGTTTAGGTTTCTCTCTGCAAAAGAAAAAGTTAAGAGCACTTGCTTAAGTAGCATTTGCTGCTAAGCTGAACCAGAAAAATGCTTCTAGAGAGAGAGAGTTCAAAACTCCTTCATGGAGAGAGAAGCTTGAGAGATTTGAGACGTTGCTCTAATTTGTAGAGAGAGAGAGAGAGTTGGTTGTAAGAGGGAAAGATCCAGGAGCAGGACCCAAATCACAGATAGGCCTGGATACAGATCTGGAAGCAGTTTCCCTATCCTTCTGAGAGAGAGAGAGAGAGAGAGAG
Organism: Amborella trichopoda; assembly: GCF_054954075.1. Classification (NCBI taxonomy): domain Eukaryota; kingdom Viridiplantae; phylum Streptophyta; class Magnoliopsida; order Amborellales; family Amborellaceae; genus Amborella; species Amborella trichopoda. Next base: position 4,507,670 of record NC_142344.1, read on the forward strand.
AGAGAGAGAGAGAGAGAGAGAGTAATTATCAAGAGAGAGACAGAACAATGTGTGGAAATAAGCTCTGTTTACTTCATCTTCTTATTTTGTGGGGTGCCCCTTTCTCATTTTCAGCTTTCGACAATAGTTGGCATCCGGCTCGGGCCTCTTACTATGCCCTCAAAGACCCCACAGAAGCCACAGGTAACACATCCTCTTTCTTTGGCATTTAAAGCCGAAAGCCATTCTTGCCGAAATATCGGCTGATTGCTTTTTTTGTGTGATTAACAGTGAGACTGTTTTAGGGTAGGTACATCAGTATTTTTTGGCTAATTTTTAGGGAAATTTGGTGATTTCAGGTCTATTTTGGGAACATTGAAGAGAAAATAATAAAAATAATAGAACTTGTTTGCTTAGGAGAATTGCATAAATGATACGTATCAATTCCTTTTTCATGGTTTTGATTTGTGTTTTTCCTTTCTTGATGGTTAGGGATGGGTTTTGTGGGTTTGCTTGCATGAGAAACAGAGGAGAAGGTGGCGGGATGTATTAATGAAAGAGAAAATTACTTGCAACAAATGATGTGCATGAACTTCTAGAGTGATAAAATATGTTGTGACCTGTGACTATGGAAAAATGATGCTGTTACTATTAATTGAGAGAGGAAATAAGGCTTTTGTTATGAGCAGCTATGTCTTAATCCTATGCTGCAAGTTAATAATGGCTATGTTAAGTGGAGCTTGGAGATCGTCTTCACCCATGGATGTAGTGATATTAGATCTTGGTGTTTTCTGAGCTGTTTATTTTCATTTTGTCTGTTTTGTGCTATTTGTTGTTGGTTTCACCTATTTTCTTCCTTGTGATCGAGCACATCTGGTTAGGCTTTGGCACAATAATTTTGAGTATTTGATAATCAGATGATTGATCTGTTTACCTATTTTTCTTTATATGTTTATGTTAGAATTAATATACTAGCAGAGGTTCTCCCCATACACAGTTTACCTGCCACAGACTCAAAGAGAGATATTTAGTATTGTACTCTGCAATTGAGGGAGAAGAACTGATCAGTGTATGTGTGTGTGTGGGTGGGTGGGTGTGTTTTGTACTCTATTCTTCCTACTGTTTCACCCAGTGTTTTAAAAACTGAACAGGTGGATCGAACTGGTTACCCACCTGTTCCACGTTAGCTCGGAAGTGCCCAAGCTAGCTTTCTGGTTCTCTAGGGGTTTTTTGTATTGACATAAAAAACAAACTGGTGGGAACTGATTGCAACAGGGCGAAACTGGGGTTTCTTAGACTCAGACAGCCCACCCACCCGTTCTGAGCCTGCTCACCTGTTTTTAAAACACTGGTTTCACTATATAGATGTGAGATGCATTCATATTTTCCTGTTGTCTTCTTTTCTACCATACACACTTTTTGAGAGAGAGACTTCTATTTCTTTAAGTGAGAGACATAACCTTTGCTTGAACTCATTCTTCTTTGTTGGGCTTGTTCAGCGGGTGCTTGTGGGTATGGGAACCTAATGAAGAGGGGTTATGGAATGAGCACCGTGGCTTTGAGTGATGCCCTCTTCAACAAGGGAGCCAGTTGTGGGGGTTGCTATGAAGTAAGGTGTGTTGAGGAGCTGAGGTATTGCATTCCGGGCACCTCAATCATCGTCACTGCAACCAATTACTGTGCGGCAAATTATGGGTTGCCAGGAGATGCAGGGGGCCTCTGTAACCCGCCGAACAAGCACTTTGTGATGCCCATTGCTGCATTTGAAAAGATAGGGATTTGGAAGGCTGGTGTCATGCCAGTTCAGTACAGAAGGTAATTGAGGATCTCTCTCTCTCTTCATATCTATTTTAATTATAATTGTATTGGTTGTTTTGATGAGACTCTTATCATGCTCTAATTGCACTTGTTTTCAACTTGCATCATTTCTATGAAACCAATTGCTGGAGAGTAAATTATACAACCAACAACGATCAACTTTTCTAATAATCAAAATAACATAAAGAAAGTAGTGGTGAGATACGATCACATACACTACGCCATCCAGATCGAATGATTAAAGGAAGTGGAATATCCCCTGGCAATTATGACCTATCCTAGATAAAATTAGAGATATTACTAAGGGATAACTATTTTTTTCCGGTCACATCTACAGGGAAAAGGACCCTTCACAGAATATCTGGCCAATGAGATTATCTCCAAGACACAACTGCTGGTGATTAACTTAATAGTTTTATATAGTCCTTACTTCTTAGTGATATTTTTGACGTGATATGTATGTAGATTAATTTTGTGCAATGAATAAATACTTACTCTTAATTTTGCACAATTAATAAATACTAAGTAAGTATTGAAGAAGACATACTATGGTGTATGCACACTTGATATGGTTGGTACTGCATCACGCCCAATTTGAGAACAACTCTAAATTGACCGAGTAGAGACTAACTATGACTCCACCACAACCAAACCTTTCTGAGGGTAAATCCATGGAACAAAGCCTAATCCAGTAATTAGGTTTTCTAGTGGAGGTAAAACATTCCATAGAAATCAAGTTTAATTTCTAGCATTTAGTAACTTTTTGTGAACGTGCATGTATAACATTAACACAATGCAAAAGCTGGTTTTATCTCTTCTTCCCTCCCTCCCCTCTATTTCTCTCTCTAGTTCTTCTTATTTCTGATGAATCATGATATTAACCCCCAAATGCGGGCAGGATACAGTGATCATCAATCCTAAATAGACTTCCATTCTCTGTCGCATCCCACTGAAACTTCCCACCCAACTTTGGCAAATTTATGCTGAAACCTGTCGAGTTTTGAAGAAATTTCAATCTAAACCTGCTAAATCGGTGGAACTCTGATGGAATTGAAGTCTGTTGTAAACTCTTCTACTGTGGCTGAGATCCATCTAAATTTTGGTTCTTTATCTCACTAAAGTAGTGGCTATCTTTAGTTATCTTCTAATTCATCCTGGTTATGGTGATCTTCAGGATCAAATGTATCAGAGAAGGGGGAATCCGGTTCACAGTGACTGGCCTTGGCATCTTTCACTCAGTTTTGATAAGTAATGCGGCAGGACCAGGCGAGGTTTCAGCTGTGAAAATGAAGGGTTCGAGAACAGGGTGGCTACCAATGGGCCGGAATTGGGGCTCAATTTGGCACATTAGTGCCGACTTTAAGAATCAACCTCTCTCTTTTGAGGTGACTGGAAGTGATGGAATTACAGTGACTTCTTATAATGTAGCTCCCCAAAATTGGCAATTTGGTCAAACTTTTGAAGGCAAGCAGTTCCCTTCATGAAACCCCTCCTGGACTTTGTTTGGTGTTCCTTCGTTTTGGTGCTCTAGCTGCTGGCCGTTGTTTGGCTTTGGTTATTGAGTTATTATTTATTGCATGTCTGATGCCTGATAGCAAAGTGTTGGTCTCACTCTTGCTCTCTTTGGAATGCGATTGTATCTTTCTCACCAATGCACAGGGATTTGTCTCCCCTGCTGGAAAGAACTATGATATATTGGTGATGGCATCTTTTGGAATGAACCGGTTCTAGGTGGGCAAGGTGGGCCGCCTGGACGGTGGTTCCACAATATGGCGTCTAGAGTTTCATTCTCACCAGGTCCTAATTTAACATGGAAAAATGAATTAGGTGCCTTTGAGTTGACAAGACTTCAAAATATGTCTCACATAACTCATTGACAATGTGATTTCCAGGACATAAAATCAAACAGATGGGTGATAAGTATCGCTATGATGTGTACCTTATGTTTTTAATAACCAATAATTTGAAGAGTAACATACTGCGTTATGTCGGTACTTAATGTAGCTGAGATATTCTAAGGGAGAAAAGCCTTCCTCAAAAGTTATTTATAGCTCGAACATCACAAAGTGAAGTTACCTTGCATTATTAACTGTATGATTATTAACTGCATATGGAAAGTCTTACGTCCCATCAAATTACCCTGCTTCATAGAAATGCTCTGTAGCCCATTTCAATATACACCTTTCTAGTGGATTCATCATTTCAATGGATCGACGATTAAAAAATCATTGAAGGACCCAATTTTACTCGAGAAAAATGGACCTGAAGTTCTCAAAGTGGTGCAAATATGACTATTCTGGGTTAATTGGAATAGACTATTTAGTTCCGATGTTGAGATGATATTAAAGATGGAAATCTATATAATCAAATTATCGGGATCATGGATGTTTTTTTTTTTAAAACCAGAGGTTTGTGGATGATAAATTCTTAGGTTTTCGAGTCCTGAAATCATAAACAGAATGGATAAATGAGGGTGTGCCACGCTTTTTGGCTGAGACTAAGACCTCATCGAATGCTTTTCTTTCAAAAGTTTAGGAATACCATTAATAATTAAATCTTGGACATAACAGAAAGAAGAACATAGAGATATTTTCTTTTCGAAAACTATAAATATGGGTGTTTTTAACAGAGAAGGGCCTTCAACAAGGGGAAGCACTTTTAGAAGAGAGGGATGTAAAGGTGAGCTTGTAGAGCACATGGGGGGTACTCAAGGCATCACAAGAGCAGCAGTGACTTGAAAAGAAACCAAAATGTTGGCTTTATCTTTCTCTTTTTATGGATGGGTTTGCTTGGATTGCAAGAGATGCATTCTTGAAGAATCAACAAAACCTTGATCATTCCACCAAAGACAATTGGACCAGCTATTCAATTCTTTGACGTGATGCCCTATTACCAGTTTATTAACAAAACTTTATCATCAAAAGTTTGTAGGTCATGGTAGTCATGGGACCAGCATTGAAATGGGCGGATGACGGTAGTCATGGGACCATGTCAGCTACATTTTTCATTTTTATATTGGATTATTTCAATCAATGAAATGTGCGCAGGTTGTAGCAGTCATTGAACCCTTGTAATAAAGTTTAAAAATATATATTCCTAGATCTATAACGAAATGACGAGATGGCCGAGTTGGTCTAAGGCGCCAGATTAAGGTTATGGTCCGAAAGTTTATGTTTTTTTAGCCTTATCTTTAGCCTTGTCATATCTCTATCGATTCACTTATGATCTATCCTCCTTTTACCATCCAGTCCAATTTTGATCAAGAGAACCACTTACGGTTTGATTTTAGATTCGACATCTAAAAGTAGTGTAGACACATAACATTGTGATTGGGGCAATCTTAGCTCTCTATTCAGAATGAACGGTTGGATAAGGGGAGGGTAAATGACATTGTGATTGGGGCAATCTTAGCCCTTCATTTAAAATGGACAGTTGGATAAGGGGAGGGTAAAGCATATAAAGCTTGCCCTTATCATTTTTATGTTGGAGTTTGGTAGTGTTTTTTTATGTTTTAGCCTTATTATTTTTATGTTACCGTTTCCCGGTGGCCTTGTCCAATCTTTATCGATTCACCGAAAACTATGTTTTAGCCTTATCATTTTTATGTTAGTGTTTCCTAGTGCCCTTGTCCAATCTTTTATCGATTCACTTAAAACTAGCAGATTTGTGAGCTATTCGGATGCCATTAAATTTTTTGAATCGACATTTATAAGGGAAAGGTTTCTATACTTTCCCTACAGTATAGAAGATCTATGCTTCCCTTACCATCTAGCCGTCCAATCTTGATCAAGAGAGTCACTCACCGTTTGATCTTAGATCCGACATCTCAAAGTATTTTATTTTTAGTTTTTTTATACAAATTGTATAAATATGAAATTTGGTATGTGTCATCTTCTCATTGGGGTGCACCTATAAAAAATATTAAAATAATTTATCGATAAAATATAATGGCCAAAATACCCCTTGAAACTTTCAGGGACATTTTGGTCATTCAATTTTATTGAAAATATTATTTTTATATTTTTCACTAGTGCGAGTTTAATAGAAGATTGGAAGTCCAAAGTTTAGTGTCAAAATAGTTTATAGAAAAAAATTAAAAATAAAATAGTGTAGAGACTTGACATTGTGATTGGAGCAATTTTAGGCCTCCATTTAGAATGAATGGTTGGATAAGGGAAAGTATATAAATTTTATGTTGTAGGGGATAGAAAGTTTGCCCATCTTTTAAAAGCATCTTTATGAATGCACCTAATACTAGATTTGCTATCTTTTCAAAAGCAAAAAGAGGCACTAAAAATTTCAAATTTATACTTTAATTTAATGTTATTATCAAAGTTCCCTATATTCATACCTAATTTTTACAATTGTGAAAAAAAAAAAAGGGGGGATTTATGGCCACAGTGAGGGTGCGGTCCTTGATAGAGTAGAATGGCAGATTATGATTCGTTGTAGATGACTCAATTAGTTGGTGAGAAAAGATATGGAGATTTATGGTCGCGATTAGGATTTGGCTCTTGATAAAGTAGAATGACAAATTAGGATTCGTTGTAGGCGACTCAATTAGTTGAAAAAAAACTCTAATGATGATGATCACCCAATTTCTATAATTGTTGCTTTTCCCTTAACTTTTCAACTTAGTTTCCTTTTACAACATTTTTGCCTCTTACATGAGATTTGTGAGTTGTTTGGATGACACTAAATATTTTGAATTGCAATTTAAAAAGCCAACTTTTCAAACAAAAAAGTGGCAGAAAAAAATATTCGATTGATACCTTTAATTTACATTATTATCCAAAGGAAAAAATTTACATTATTATCCAAAAGGAAAAAATTTATATAAAGTTGCAACCTTAAAATGTGGAATTAAGGTGCATCTCAAAAATGCATCATAGAAGGTTATTTTGATGTTAGAAAAACCCTCTATTAACCATCTCGACATCGAGATATATGAATATGAAAAGAAAAAATAATTTTGAATCTTAAAAATAATGTATCTTGGAATAATTTATCTACACCATCTATTTTCAAGTTTTTCAAGCATTTATAGATCTACTTAATTTGAACTATTTTTGAAGTTTAAGATTTTATATTTAGAGATGAAAATAGATTCTCAAGCCACCCAAGAGTTTTGGCCACCAAAATTATATTTATGATAAAATTTAAAGGTGCACATTAATTTGGTTTTTTTAAAGTTGCACCTTGTACAAATGCACCCTTATCACAATGCTCCGTAATGTAGAAATGCTTTTTTCATACCCAAATTTCAAAATTGCTCTAATTTGAATTATGAGAATCTCAACATTTCAACTTAATTTCCCTTTATCACATTTTCACCTCTTTCATGAGATTTGTGAGGCATATATATATATATATATATATATATATCCGAACTTGTATTTTTTTTTATTAAGTGAAAAAATTTATATTTTGATAATCCGAAGTTTTAAATTTATTTGAGGCATATAAGGGGTGAAAGTGTTGTAAAAGGAAATTAGGTTGAGGACTTTGTATTCTAAAAAGGGAAAGGTTTCTATACTTTCCCTACAGTATAGAAGATATAAGTTTTCCCTACCATCCAGCTGTCCAATTTTGATCAAGAGAGCCACTCACCGTTTGATCTTATATCCGATGTCTCAAGGTATTTTATTTTTTAGTTTTTTTATACAAATTGTACGAATATAAAATTTGGTACGTGTTATCTTCTCATTGGGGCGCAACTACAAAAATTATTAAAAATAATGTTTCGATAAAAATAATCTTTCTGGGGTATTTTAATCATCTTATTTTATTGAAAATATTTTTTTATATTTTTCTCTAGTGCGAGTTTAATAGAGGATTGGATGTCCAAAATTTGGTGTCAAAATAGTTTATAGAAAAAAAATTAAAAATAAAATAGTGTAGAGACGTGACATTGTGATTGGGACAATCTTAACCCTCCATTCAAAATGGACATTTGGATGAGGGGAAGTATATAAGTTTTATGCTATAGAAAAAGTGTAGAAAGATTGTAAAAAAAAAAAAAAAAAGGAAACTTTGGAAAAAAGAATTGCACAACTTGGGTATAAACTCAATATTTTTACCTTATGGGGGATTTTGGTAAGTATGAGTTGAAATTTTTTTATGCTGACATTTTTACTTTGAAAAAAAGGATGGAAAAGTTTATATAGATTTAAGCCTCTAAACAATCAAATTAGAGTCCACCTCAAAAATTTCACTAGAAGTGGTTGTTTTGATGTCCAAATATCCTCAAATTGATCATCTCGACATCAAGATGCATAGACATAGAAAAAAATGGATTTCAAATTTTAGAAATAGTGCATCTTGAAATGCATTGTTGGACCGTCACTTTTCAAGATTTTCAAGTTTCCATTGTCTTGCTTGATCTACACTACTTTTAAAGCTTTCAATTTTATAATTAAAGATGAAAGTATATTTTAAGACTATCACAAAGATTTTTAGTATTGAAAGTGCATTTCTTGTCACTATTTGAAGGTGCGCTTTATCTTGATTGTTTAGAGCCTCGGCTCTACACAAACCACACCAAAAAAAGGATGGACCATTATTTTTGGTATAGAAATATGATAATCAACCATAGCCATTAGATTTGAAATTTAGATACCAAGCACAAGTCACAAAGTTAGGAGACTATTTTTTTAAAAAAACCATGCATAATTTTTCTTAAAAATTTATGGCCGGAAGATTAAAGTTCACTCGACGATTTTCCGGAGTCGCTAACGAGTTTACGATTTTCCGGAGTCGCTAACGAGTTTATGAATTTCGACCGAATTCGAGTTATCGCCTTTGGACACGAATACCAGTCATAGTCATAACGGAAGGAATCTTCAAATTTAGGCGACAACGGTGCGGAAGAGATGACAAATGAACATTGCAAACTCTCCAATAAGAGGATGGACGGATTAAACCAGGTCTCTCTTTGTGGATGGATGGAATAAACATGGTCTCTCTTTCTCTCTCTCACATACGCACTCTTCAAGTGTGCAAAAAATGGATACCCGTCTTTTGCTTCTGTTCTTCCTCTCGCTCCTCTTTTTCTCCATTGCAGACTCCTCCTCCTTGCCCAGAGTTGCAATGCAAGGCTTTCAGAAGGTATAACTTATGAGCTTCCCCTCTCTGTTTCTACTTCCTACACTTTTCTCTTCCTTATCGGTATTAGGTTTTCATTCATTGTTTTGTGTCAATTGGCTGGACCTCGAGCTTGCTGTGTTACTTTTGCTGATGGACTATGGGATTTTCTTTTTTCTTATCATTCTGTTCACTTCATTTTTTCAAGTTATGTTTAGCGTTTTTGATGGGAGTTCTATCGGGTTTGTTAAATAGTTTTACTGAGCTCAGGTGTTTGATGGGAATGTTTGATGATATGCTTGTGGAAATTAATTAGTCTAGCTTTTTTTTTCCCAGAAAGAAAATGCTGTGAACAGGATCATCAATTTGATATTATAATTTAGATCTCTTCCCTTACTTTGGAGAACCCGGTGTGTAGGAGTTTTTTAAAGAGACTGATACTTCGTTCTTGTTTTTGTAAAACCATTTGTACCTTGGAACATGGGTCCCTAGGGTGCTGAGTCCAAGCCAACCCGGCTGAGTTTTAAAACCATGGTTTCTGTTTTGTATCGTTGAAAAACTTTAATGATAATATGTTGCCTAAATAGACATGGTTAGAAGTAGTGAGAAAAGATATGAGGATTTATGGCCTCACTGAACGTATGACTCTTAAGATAGCATAATGGCAGACCACGATTTGTATAGAATGGCGGACCACGATTTGTATAGCTGATCCCAACTAATTGAAAAAAGGATTTGAAGATGAAGATGATGATAACAAGATGAAAGCTGCATCAATTTACCCCTCTTGCAGTTCCCAAGCTTTGTTTGGAATAAAATGAATTGGATTATTGTTTATGGTATTCTTGAGCAATGCTTTATGCCTTTAAAATTCATTGGAAGCATTCAACTGATTATTGAGCTATCATGGCATGGCCTTGTGGAGTTGGAAAAATGCCTTTGTGCTTTCTCCAATACAAATCTAAATGGACCTGTTCTGTTGAGGAAAAATAAATATTTGGGTTAAGTTTGTGTGAGATCTTGATAAGTTGTGCATTTGCAATTGGGATTTGAATCGCAATTTTGTTCGTTACAGTGACAGCACTAAAATTGAAAAAAACGTTAGGCAGTGCAACTATGTATTTGACTGATTAATCAGTGTCTATCTTTGCTAAACTTTCATGTGGATAAAGTTTCCGAGTAAAGCATTCCTTTCTTTCCTTGAAAGTAAACACATTATATGTTCATTGCTCAAAGATTTGATCTTGTGTTTTTGGTTCCCCCAGTGGAACAATAAGCTTGATTTCCTTGCAGGGCTTGTCACTGATGTCATTCAAGTAGATCTTCAGTGAGTAAAATGGTTTGGTGAACTGTTTGTTTTTTGTAACCATTTATAATGAAGTTGGTGGTTTAATGATAATGCTCCAATGTGCTATGTTAGTTGCTAGCTCAAGTCATATTTTGGTTTTGGATTTTTGTGTATTGACTACAAGGATGTACTGGATAGACTTTGTGGTTTGAAAGTTTTAAGAGATCTCAATTGCTTGTGTTGCTTGTGTGATCAATCCATGCAGCATGGGGCTTCACAATTTCTTTCTTTCTTTTGTTTTTTTATTTTATTTTTTGTTTTAGATATGTGATAATATTAATTAATGAAAATAATATTTTAAAATATGAGAGACAATTGAATGCACCTCTACCTAAGTTCCATAATAAACCTTCCTAAGGTTTACTAATTTATCCACCTGTATGTTAAGCATCTTCGGTACATGGCATATCTCTGTCACACAGACTTGTTTAAATTCAGTATCCCTGCAAATACCCCGCTAGTTTCTCTTTGAATCAAAACATAGTTTTAACATAATTCCATGCAATTTAGGAATAGTTGATGCATCTTCTTGTGATGAGCCAGATCTTAAAATCAGCTAATAAAGCTTTGGATTCATCTCAAATCGAGTGTGCCCCTGCCACTACAAGGCATTTGCTTCTCTGCCCTACATCAACTTCAAATTACACCCTTAAAAGCAGCCACACTTGGGGCCTTTTGCTCTGCCATTACAGTTTGGATTTCAGAGCTCCTTTAGGCAAAGGAAGCCTATCAATCTCATGACAGGGCTTAGGTATAATCCTGTGTGTGCGTGAGTATGTATGTGAGCATATATGTATCGTTGTGCGTATGGGTTTATATATATATTCCTTTTCCAATATCTTGAATCTATAATCCAGGAAAATGGAGAGATTGAAGAAGATGTCACACATAGAATTAGAGCTGGATGGGCGAAGTGGAGATGTGCAACTAGAGTTTTATGTGATTACCGCATACCAATAAAGCTGAACGGGAAGTTCCATGGGACAGCTGTGAGACCAATTTTGCTTTATGGGGTGGAATGTTATGCGGTCAAGAAACAACATACCCATTGGATGAGTGTAGCTTAGATGAGGATATTGAGATAGATGAGTAGCAAGACAAGAAGTGATAGAATTCGAAATGAATACATTTGGGAGAACTTCGATGTAGCTTCAATAGGTCATAAAATGAGAGCTCCAATAGGTCATAAGATGAGTGACAATCGACTTAGGTGGCCTGGTCATGTGCAGCACAGATCCAGTACAACACCTATTAGGAGGTGCAAGTTGGTTCAAGTGGAAGGCTAAAAAAATGCAAGAGATAGGCCCAAAAGGGCATGGTTGGAAGTAGTAAGAAAACATATGGGGATTTATGGCCTCACAATGGTATGACTCTTGGTAGAGCAGAATGGTAGACCAGGATTTGTATAGCTAACCCTAAATAATTGAAAAAATGCTCTAATGACAATCATGATGATATATATTCCTCTTGAAAATTATGTGTCTTTCAATTGGGCATAAAAAGGACCTTTTCTGCAAAGAAGCAACAAGCAAAAGTTGGTAACCATATCCTTACAAAATAAATTAAAAATATTTTACTTAGAGAATTTTTTTTACTACAAATGAATTAGGAAACCATTTTGCTGTGAAAAATCTTCATTAAAGTCCTGTTTCTGAAAGCTACGTACTTGGAAAGCAAATACTCTAGCAATGGCTTTGTTCTTAACACTCCAAAGGAAAATATTGTTTGATACTTCTGATCATTGGCTTTTCATAAATTCACAGATATTTTCCTGATGCCCCTCTTATGCAATTGTTTTAACATGAGGAGCAATCCTCGGATGAATCGAGGCACTGGAAATCTGAGTTTTCTTCTTTTTATCTGGATACGCTAGTAGTTTTTAATTAGAATAGAGGAGGAAAAGATGCATGTAAATCTTATTATTAGGTTCATTCATTTTATTTTATTTTGTTAGTTCGGTCAAAGTATTAGGATTTTCTTCCATATGATATTTGTGTTGTTTGTTTGTCATTCATTTTGTCTTTGCAGTTTTGATATGTTAAGTGATCAGGGTATCCATCCTGGAATGTTTTGGTTGGAAACTTCACCACTTTTTTTGTGACATAATGCTTCCGGTAACATAGAGATGCACCTCATATTCTGGCTGTATAGCGAAATTTTTATGAACGTTGTCCTTCTTTATTTTGAATGCCTTGTTTATCGGTGCAGGGTGATCTTCTTCAAGTAAGAGTAACCAATCTATCATCAAGAAAGACACGACTTCCATATGATTATTATTTCCTGAATTACTGCAAACCTGATCTGAATATGAACAACAATGAGAACTCTGTTTATACTGTGAGTCTCACATTCCTTCCTCACAAATTTCCATGGGCTTATGTTAGTTTAATAGTTTGGCTTGGCTGAACCTAAACGTGCATTGATTTACTGGTTCTGAAAGCATGGATTCTCACTCAGTTTTGAATGAGAGAAGACGAATCATGCAAAATCTCTTGCCGGGTAAAGCTTGATCGTGAATCCACAGAAAATTTCAAGGAGATGATTCAAAATGAATAAAGGGTGAATATGTGAGTTGTTAATATTTCCTCAATTGCTCTTGAACAGTCTTTCTGTTTTTATACTGTTTGTCATGCCTTCATTTCTTGTGGTTTGTTTTTGTGGCCATGACTCTAAGTAGATAGTTACCATGGGGAGCTTTTTAAACACACGGAAATAATAGGGTTAGCCATTCTTCTGAATGGATTACACAGGATGTTAGATAATGTTCCTGTTTCAGTTCACCATCGAGGTAGAGATGGAATTCAAACTGCAATATGCATGCATGGTTTTCATGTTGGATTCATGGGCAGCTATTTTGGGGTGAGTCCAATTGGGCTTATTTTGCTTTTTCCATGTTATTGACGTGTTTGATATTTAATTCATTTCATTCACCTCCCATACAGAGCAACTATGAGAAGTACTTTATCAATAACCACTTGCATTTCAAAGTCATTTATCACAAAGATGTCAAGACCAATGCTGAGCATATTGTTGGTTTCGAGGTTATCCCGTACAGGTGCTTTGCCATATCATTTGTTCCATTTTCTTGTTTTTTCTTTTATTCTGTGGATTTCCATTCTACCATTTTAGAACAAAGGAATATGATTTTATACAATTTTGTTTGCCTACACAACTCCTGGAATCAACTCAGCTAACCTCAGAGTTGACAGGCGAGATCAAGAGCTTTGTTACAAATTAACAAGAAAATCCAAGCATCATCCTTTTCTTTGTAATCTTGTTTTATCTTCATTTGTGTTTGAGATATATTCCGTTGTTAACACTTCTACAACCAGTGTGACACCTATAATTATACATGAAACTTGTTCTTGATTTCTAAAATAGCATGAAAACTTGGCTTGTTATTTGCATTACTACTATTTTTTCTGTATAGTCATTTCTTGCTTCCATATCTGCACAAGCTTGTCTTTGGCTCTATTGTCTTGTAATCCCATCTTCATCCAAACAGTGTGAATCATGAGTACCTGCTGCCTTGGGAAGAAGGCAAGAGCTTGATTACATGCAATTCGAGAACCAAACAAATTGACCTAGCCAGCTCTATACCTCAGAATTTGGCAGAAGATAAGAAGGTTATATTCACCTATGATGATACCTTCCAGGTATTTGCTTGAATCTTCTCACCTAAGCACTTCCATTAGTTTCCCATTTTGTTTCTCCATCATCTTTTAACTATATCTTTAATATGTGAATATGTATGTATATTTTCAAGATATTATTTTTATTTCTGAATTGTCATGTTCCCATTCTTAATATTTTGGCTATGCTCTTTTCCAGGAAGCCGATGCTACCCAGGCATTGACACTCATGTCAGTATTGAGCTTGTATAGGGGAGCATCAGATACGGCATTAATCGGGACATAGACCTGGAACACTTGTGCAATCTTTTAGTAAGTAATTAATAACTAAGAAAAATAGATATAGAAAAGTACAAGGAATGAAGGACAGATGTAAAAAGTTATAAAATTTAATAACAGACAAAAAATTTCAGAGCTACTTTGACTTTATATTCATTCTAGATCTTTACCAGACTATTTCTTTTGTCTGTTCATTGTTAGATCTTGTAGGTTGTGATGGAAGATTGGATCCAAATGTTAGAGACGAACTACTTATGAGATAGGAATGGAATTGTTTTTTGCAAGTGTCTGTCTTGGCTTAATTTTTGAGAGGGTTTTCAGAGATCCTTGAATGTTAAAAAGTGTTTGGCTTAACAAATATCTGTAGAATCTCTCCTTTTGTTTTGTTCCAATTGTTATCTTGAATCTAGATGCAAACTATTTATTTCAAATCAAATAATGATAAGTTAGATAACCAAATAATATATAATAAAAAATCCATTCTCCCTGTCAAATGCTCACCGATCTGAATCGAATTAGATAAGGAGCGGAACTGGTTCCAGAAAGAAATCGGCCTTGATCTCTCATATTCACCTTGTTTTGCATGTTCTCTTTATTTCTTTATTATTTGAACTCAAAATCATCATTTTACGAGATCTTTTTTTTTTTTTTTTTTTTTATTTTTACGATTTGAAAAATCAAACCCATCTATTTCCTACCTTTTTCCCTATGGATCTAGCCAACTTGTTTTTTCCTTTGTTTTTTACATTTAATTTTCTATTCTGAATTGGATTTGCTAATTCAGCCAGTCGAAATCAGTCTAGTTTTAAAACCCTACTCAATCAAATGCTGGCCAGTGCGAGCACCTGCATTTTGTGCATGTATTTCTCATGGGGAGCAAGATTAGAATCCATAACAGAATAGAAAAGACCGACTTGCCGGTGCAAAAAAAACATAAAACCACACTAGCTGGTTTACGATTGCACACGTAAGTTCTCTGCGATTACGCACGTTTTAACTCTCTCTTTCTCTGTCTCTGTCTCTCTCTTTCTTGCATGGAATGCTAGGGCATCCATCATGTTACATACTAGAGCAAAGCTTGCTCCAGCTAATCTGTAGATTTAATCGGTGCAATAACTCAATTTAAGAGAACTTCCTCTCTCAATTAATCAATACGAGCACACTCAAAACCAATTTGGACCAATTCACTAATTATTATTGTCTAGCCTTTCTTCATCTACAAAGAAAAATCAAGCATGTCCATGCAAGTAAAGAAATTGCACTAAATATAATCATCTTATTTATGAACAGTGACTATATGTAACACAATTATAAAAAACACCATAGGAAGAAATAACCATATGGAAGACAAGGCCAATAAAACTTTGAAGTCTTCAAACCAGTGCTTAAAAACACAATCTAGGGCTGAGACACAACATGGTTGCAAGCTTGGGACACCCAGTCCAACTCAAGTGAGTCCTAAATCAAACCAAGCAAAAAAAGGAAATACCAAATTACTTCAGAAAAATGCTGACTTGGAGCGAGTTCCAAAATTTAGTGTTAGGACTCACAGCACATCCAACCCAATCTAACTCCCATGCTCAGTTGGGTATTCTTTAAACATGACTTCAAACACGCACGCATACGCACACAGTCTCTCGCATGAATTATGGCTTCCACACGATGGTTGTCTCCGCTATCATGGACATGACCACATAAGGATCCATGTTGGATGCAGACCTTCTATCCTCAAAACACCCTGCCAAACAGAAAATGCAAACACATTACACAAAATTCCAAAGAAAAGATCAAAGAAAAAAGTATTATAAAGGGGTAAGAGTGGAAAGACGAGAGAGGATTCAGATTCACATATATGATTGCTCTGCAGTCCCCAGGTTGATCTGGTGAACAGATTTGGGTAAATACAAATGGGATTATTTCTATAAATTTGTGTTACTAGATCACCAGTGTATCAATAGATTTATATAGAATTTTATGTTGTTCATGATGGTTTGTAAATTTGTCTTATTATATACTCAATTTTCTAGTTTCCTTTTTCTAGATTTTCTTAATTGCTTTGAGCTATAAATCAATTTCTTTCATATTCATCTTCCCCTACTATTTTCATATTTTATATACTTTTATTCCTTTTTATACCTCTCTTTACTTTGGGTGAGGTTTGTATAAGGTTCCCTCCTTATGCTGTAGAATTCAGGTGCACTTATCAAATTTACTTAGAGATGTCGTTTCGGAGTCGAAAATCTTATGATGGTTTCAAAATCTCTTTTTATCTTCAGTTAGAAAATTTAAAATTTAAAAAATGGTACAAATCTAGCAGATCAATAAACACTTGAAAATCTTGAAAAGAAACGGTCCAAATGACTTTTTACCGGATGTACCATTTTTTGAACTTGGAATTCTTTTTTTTCTTCATGTCCATTCATCTCAAGGTCGAGATGATCAGTTGGAGGGTTCTCCTATGTGGGAACACTCTCCACTGTAGGATATTTGAGATGCACCTTTTCTCAACAGTTTAAGGTTGCAACCTCATACAAACTTTTTCCCTTTACTTTTTACTTATTTTTTGTTTTAGCAAATAAAAGCTAATTTCAGAGGTGATGTTAGGACATAAAAGAGAGGTTTGAGAGAGAAAGCACTGACTTCCAACTCTCGATAAGATTTGACAAAGAAAATGTTCATTTTACTTTCCCAAAACCTCAAAAACCATCATGCCTTATTCAAACAGTCACATGATCGAGTTGGGAACACCAACTTTTCATGTAATTCCTGGAAATATTGGTAAACCTTCAAAGAAGGCAGAATAAACTATGAAGAGAGGTACATTTCACAAATTCTAGAGTGTCAAATTTGTTCCTCAAAAACAAGCAAAACAAAATAATCAGAACCTTTGCCATTCTTCTGAGTGTCACGACTGACACGAATCGAAGCACCACAGTCGGCAACGCCCTGCAATTCAAATGATAAACAACGAAAAAACAAAAAAACAACTAACAATTAATTGGTAATCGACAAACGAATAAAAAGCATTAAAGATCATTGCTCACATAAAAGATCAATAAATAAGCAAATGCTGGTTGAGAAAATAAAACTTAGTCCAAACAAATGTCATATCGCTGTAATTCTTTCTTTTAAAGAGGAAAAAGAAATACCCAAGAGAAAGTGTTGATGTCTGCTGTCTCATGCTGACCAGTCAAGCGCCTCTCATTGCCTTCACCGTATGCATCAATGTGCTGTGTGTCGCAGGCCCAACTTCTCAATTGCTTTCTTTATCACATTGGTACCACCATCCTTCCTCATAGACTTGGTACGTACTGCAGAGAGAGAGAGTAAACATCTGGCAAAAGTATTAATCAGAAACAGGGAATCCAACTGTTGGGTATTAGCTTCCAAAAGAAAAGGATATTATGATATGTTTAGTTGTAGTAGTCAAAATCTTTCAGCAATTATGAAAATTTGGATTAGATTTTCACTTTGAAAAAATATAAAAAAAGTCAGGATCAGTGGATTTTGGCTTTCAGGCTTCAGTGGTTCAACGACGGATACAAATTACTCCGGTCCTCTGAAAAACCTTTGTATCATATCTGGAAAATTGCGTATTTAGTAGTGAACATGGCATCTAAACAACCAAATATAATTCATCAAAATTAGAACTTTCTAATATTTTAAATGTTTGGCTTGGGTGGTGGGCATGTGCATGTAATCTACAATTATGAGATTTCAGGAAGAGGCTGGGTAAAGTGCCTAAAAGCTCTATTTTTTGGGGGTTTTAAGCAATTTTTCTTATAAAATATTTGTACATTTATTTTGTAATTTAACATAGTTTTCACATTTTTTATGTTTTAATTACCCTGAGTTTTACCCCAGTATTTGGCTCGGCAAAGGGTCGTGGACTTGGCTGAGTTTTCGATCACCTTGATAAATAACAATGTACTCAAGAAAATGGTGAAGCAAATAATTTAGTAAATAAAACCAATTATTGAAACATAATAGAACAAATATCCTAATATTCCATATATATATATCTAAGCCATACAAGCAACAGTTAAGGGGTGACATGTCATTAGAGTAAAGAAAAGTTTTAGGTGAGTCAGCAGATGCAAGTGCCTGCTAACCTACAAATGTTGATCTTTAAGATGTTAAGTGCACCAGACATAATAACATATGAATGGTGCAAAAAAAAACCTAAAAAATAATTTAAACTTTATGTTTTTATATTCATGATCACCTTGACCTAGATCATGAATCCCTAAATAAAAAATCCATCTTCAACATAGATTTTAGAGGGGGGCTGCATATGCACACATGAGTCGGCTGACTCATCCTTAAAACCTAAAACGGTTCCCTCCTCTCTACTTTACTCGTTTCTCTCGATTGTCATTCATGGTAAGTGGACCTTCTTCATAAAAACGTATAGAGAGAAACTCTAAGATAAAAAGTCCATTGAAGGGTTAATTAAATGGGCAAGCTTTTTATGTTCCCCCTTATTCAACCGTCTATTTTGAATGGAGGGCTAGATTGTCCCAATCACAACGTCATGTCTCTACATTATTTTATTTTTAATTTTTTTTATAAACTATTTTGACACTAAATTTTGGACGTCTATTCCTCTATTAAACTCACACTAGTGAAAAAGATAAAAAAAATATTTTCAATAAAATAAAATAACCAAAAGGTCATTATATTTTATCGAAAAAATTATTTTTAATATTTTTTATAGGTGCGCCCCAATGAGAAGATGGCATGTACTAAATTTTATATTCATATAATTTGTATAAAAAAAAACTAAAAATAAAATACTTTGAGACATCGGATCTAAGATCAAATGGTGAGTGGCTCTCTCGATCAAAATTGGACGGCTAGATGGTAAGGGGAGGATAAGAACTTCTATGTCGTAAAGGAAGCACATAAACCTTTCACTTTTGTAATTTTCCCCAAAGATATTTGCTTCTCTAAAGTAATTGCCTTTTGTAATTTTCCCCCAAAGATATGTGCTTCTCTAAAGTAATTGAATGAAAACGTAATGAAATTTAATAATTTTGGAGTCCCAGTATACAATACATTTGTTTGTGATTTACATATTTTTAGATTGAGGAAAATTTAAAGTTTTCATCTTAGTGACAAGCTTTTAAAAATTTAAACACAGCACATAACACTAAACCAAAATATTGTTCCCCCTTCTGAGTGGATCCTTGAATATAGCCTGAGGGCTGTCATGGAAAAGATAAAGATAAGAGTATAATTAAATATAAAAAATATTTATATAAGGTGTTAATCTTATATTATAGAAGTGAGACGTTGTTCAAACCCATCAAAAAGGTGAAGTTATTTATAAAGTTTAAAACTTTAAAAATAGTATAGATTTCTGTCCAAAAATGTGTTACAAATACACTATTTTCAAAACTTAAAATGTATTTTTTTCTCATGTCCATACATATCGATGTCGTGATGATCGATTTGGAGATATTTAAGGGTCAAAACACCCCTTTTTAGTGAAATTTTTATGTAGGCTCCAATTTGATTGTTTAAAGCTTCGGCTTTGTATAAATTTTCGCACAACGATATACTCTAACAATGCGGACCTAAGATTCCAACGTAGTTCAGAGCCATGTTCTCTCACAAGTGTCATGCACCTAGAGGACACTGTGGCTATTTTTATTTAAAAATACCAATACCAAACGATTGTCCATCCCTCAAATAAAATCCAATTTATGAGTAATATTATCCAATTTATGAGTAATATTAAGTCTTAAATTTTAGGATCTAACCTCTTCAATTTATATTAAAAAAGATTTCCAAATTTCACTTTCTGTGTCCTCAATGAAAAAATAAGAGAAAATTGTTAAAAACCCCCTAAAATATACTTTCTAGCCCGACTCTAAACTTTCCTCACTTCTTTTTCTCAAAAACCATCTTTTCCAACTAATACCCCCCAAACCTAAAAAAATAGAAATAAAGACATAATTAACCCCCCTTCTTAACTTCTACGTTAAAAAGGGCATTTGCGTAAGCAGTCTGGCGTTTTCGTAGGCAGTCTGGCGTTTGCGTAGGCAGTCCGGCATTTTGTGACCATTGATTCGACGATTGCGTAGGCAGTCTGGCATTTTGTGGGCGCGGTCCAGCGTTTTGCATACTGTAATAAAATCACTCTGGCGTTTTGATGCAGTTGTCCGAGAGTATATGTGCACAGTCCGGCAATATGTCTACTGTAATGTGGGTAGTCCGGTGATTTGAAGTAGTGCTTTGGCAATTTACTTACTGGAATGGGGTCAATCCGGCATTTGCAATGTGCGGTCCAGCACGTGTTTCTGGAATGATGTTAAGTCCGGCATTTCACAGCTTCGCTCCGATGTTATGGTCGATCTATCCGGCACTGGGAGGATGCAGTCTGTCAATATCTTACTCGCGGTCCGGCGTTACAGAACTTCGCTCTGGTAATTTTACTACAGGAGACGTAAGTCCAGCATTTCATGGTCTCGGTCGGGCGTTTTAGGTATATGAGTAGGGTGGTCCGGCGTTAGCAGTCTACGGTCCGGTGTATCACTGTCTAAATAAGTAGTCCGGTATTGTAGAGATGCAGTTCGGCATATGTCGTAAGTCCAGTAAATAACAACCGTGGTCCGACGAAAGTATTATTGGGGTCGGTCCAAATGATTTGTTTGTATGGTAAAGGTACGGGAAGGGGTATTTTCTTCAAAAAAGATTTCACTTTTTGAGTTGGGGGTATTAGTTAGAAAAGATGGTTTTTGAATTGGGGGTATTAGTTAAAAAAGATGGTTTCTGAGAAAAAGAAGTAAAGAAAGTTTAAGATAGGGGTAGAGTGTCTACGAAGTATATTTTAGAGGGTTTTTAGTAATATTTCCAAAAAATAATGTATCAAGAACGAACAAAAACCGTCTAATTTTTGGAAGGTGAGGTCTTTATGATTCCAAATTTTAGGAATGTGTTGAAGGCTAAGTAGCCAGAGAAGCCAAGCGCCACGGCATAACGTTTTACATCTTAATCCTACCACACGTACCTGACCACTTTCCCACAGAAGTACACAAAAAGTACGATCCCAAGTTATAGGAACATAACTACTTCAAACCCATAGAGTACACAAACTCTACGCATTTGAAAAAGTTAATATCTCAAACTTCAACAAAAACTGTCCAATTCTTTTAGGGTGAATCAAAGTATTAGAAAATTAAAATCCAAAGTTTTTCTTTTAAAAAGTAATCATTTAGTGCCTATGCATGTTCAAGCATGATGAACACAGTGGTTGTACCCACTCTGCATGATGCAGCAATGAGATCGATCTTTGCATTCCCGGGTGGAGGACCTCTACGAGGACTTAAAATCAATCATCCTGTCTCAAGAAGTGACATCTATTAAAGGAGCTGATACCAATATTGGAATCCCATTGACTGAATTCAAATATTAGTGATCTTATAAAGATTACATGCCTCTCACTTTCCGATCTCCTTTTTGTGAATCTTATTCCTTTTATATGTAAGTTTACTGGTCTAACTCAGCCATTAGAGTCGATGGACTCTAAGAAGATCTAAGAACCATTTTATTCGAATTCACCGAGAAAAAGAGTTAGTGAGGATAACCAGAAATGTTTTGTGGTGAATTCGATTTTAAAAATATGTATCTCTCTCCCCTTTTTCTGTTGATTCATTTCAATTAGATACTACAGCCTTAGAGCATATTCGTTCTCTTTCTAGAGAGAGGGAAATGGATTTGGCACTTCTCGGGTTTGAGAACTTGGGTTATTGAGATGGCAGGTTATTCACTTGGTTTCTCTTTATGGACAAAGAAAATGGAAGTCATATAGAGCCTTTCAGCCTTTATGAAGCCTGACTTCATTGTCCTTGTTTGGCACCAGAATCGGACCGAATTCTTTTTTTTTTTGTTTAGTTCAAAGGGAAAGCGATCCCCTCGGTGGAATGGATCTTCAAGCATCACGTTATGAAGCCCAACGACCCTGGCCACCTAGCCATGAGCCCGATCCTAATCTTTTCACCAAAAATCAATTGGGGAAAAAAGTGTTGCAATTTTCGTTACCAGAAAACTCATTTTTAGTTACCTGGAAATGAATGTAGAAATAGGCTCTTAAGGAGAAAGAGCCGCTTTTGTAATTTAGTTACCTGGAAATGAATATACAAAGTTGGCTTTCACCAACAGCTTCACAACGGTGAAGATATGGGTTTGAAATGAACCACTTAAATGAGCCGATTCAGAGCAACTCCAACAGGTTCAACTGGTTTTTGGTCCTTTTATTTATATGAAAAATTTGACAGAATACGCAAAAGAGATGAACTATTTAACCATCAAAAGACACATGAAAAAGACACATTATCATGGTTTGAAATAGTCGCAAAATAACATCTTGATAAGTTTCCCCATTTATATTTGTTCTCTTCACAGATAACATGCATGAATCCTAAATGCCACAATTTGGCACCCCAAAACAGCACCTAGAGATGATAATCAACAGCTTGTTCAAAAAGTACAATGAAATGCCCTTCAAGAATGAATAACCAAGAACCAATGCCAGTTCCTGTTCCTATTTTTACACTCACTTCCTCAGAATCCCATAAAGGAAGCATCTAATCAAACCTGGGCATCACATATGATACAACTTTGCAGTTGTCACAAATGTATTTCTTTTTCGGACTAATGTCACCAACTTTGCAGTCGTTATGGAAGGCCAATTCAAAATATAAAAATCCAACTGAATGTTATAAAAACGGCATGTTTATTCATTATTGTAATATTTATGGAAGTCAGTAGACAAAACCAAGCAGTTTGAAGTTCGGAGCCACCTGCCATATGGAAGCACCTGGGGTTCCAAAGAGAAGAAACAATTGTTCACTTGAAGAAGCTGAACATGTTTTTTCTTTTTTTTCGGCTAAGTAAGAAGCTGAACATGTTTCAAAAGTCAATCTAGAGAAAACAAGTCAAACATTTTTTTTTTTTTGGGTAACATATAATATTATGGTGATCAGACACAGATTCTACATTCTATTGAAAAATGGGTTGATATGAAAGCTTTTCTATGCACCACAAGCATTTTTCAGATTAAAGAAAAGGATGCTTCCACAAAATAACAGTCATTTCGTTAAAGCCATGGTCACGAAATTATAAATGAAGATATGACATCATACTAGATGATTAGAATGACACTTGGTCTAAAGTTAAAAAACACAAGATGGAAGCATAGAAAGATGCTAGGAGGTTTCCTTGTGATGCATGGGCAGGCATGTAAGGGAAGCAGAGATTCAAAAAGTAACCATATGCAGGCTTCAAGCATGTGAAAATAGAGGAGAGCTACTGAGCTACAGAAAGACCCAAAAACCTAAATGGAGGACAACAAACCAAAAAATCCAAGCATTTCCTGAGGAAAAATTTATCTAGCAAAAATACAGTAAAGCTGGTCCTCTTAGAAACCCTCATGTATAAGTAGAAAGAGAAGCAATCCAGACTACCTGAGTACCCTCTATATAAGAAAAAGTCTTGAATACTAATCATTATAAAACCCAGAAAGAAGTATAGGTATAAGAAAAAAACAGCCGTGATTAAGTACTCACATTTTGCTCATTGATGACAGACATACAGGCATCCTCGTAAAATTATTGTATTAGTATAGAATACTGATAGGGAAAACGTTTGTATAAAGCATCAACCTTATCCTATAGAAGTAACGCACACATCAAAAATCCATCATAAAATGTTTCTCTGATGCTCGAAAACCTTTCAGTTGATCATCTCGACCATGAAACGCATGGATATGAAAGGAAAAAAAAAAGATTTTCAAGTCCTAAAAAAGTACATTGTAACACATTATCTAGATCAACCATTTTCAAGATTTTCAATTGTTTTTAGATCTGCTCATTCTACACCTTTTGGGAGCTTTAAATTTCATAATTAGTGATGGAGATTTTCAAACAATTACAGGGATTTCCAGGACCAGAACTGCATGTTCCAATAGAGTTTGGAGGTGCACCTTACTGTGATTGTTAAAGGTTGACACCTTATACAAAACAGACCCTACAGATAAAGGACAACTCACTGTAAAGGTTATAGCAGCAATCCGGACCTGGCTATGCTGAAACTCTTAATCCAGTTGTTAAATTGGGCATAATCCCAGTTATGTTATATGATTCATATTCATGTGTCTGAATGCGCAATAAAATAAAATGAACATATTTTATGGAGTAAACACAAAGACATGGATGAGGAGCCATAAAAAACCCCCCACCTGCCCCCTTCCAAGAAAAAATAAAAATAAAACAAAAACAAAAAAAAAAACCAACAACAATTTCACCCAAAAGGATCTTTTCTGTAGCTGATTTTGCCACTCACAGCCTCAGCCCCTCCTAAACAAGGGACTGGCATTCATTGAAATATTTAAACTAGACTATTTGTGATACTCTTTATCTTTGTTGTTCTCTTAACTTGTAAGAAGATTGAGGAGGTGCAGGTTTATAACTCCAAGAGCATGTACATGCCACCTTATAAACCGAGAAATTCATGAAGGCCACCATCAAGAAATTCTAGGTTTATTGAAATGACAGGTATAGGCATGCCCATAAAATTCCTGTCCTCGATTTACAGAACTTACATATGACTCTGTGAGCATGCCTAGCAGATGCATCACTTAGAAACTGAAGAAGCATAAAATAAGAAAAAACAGGATATTAATAGAGTGATGGAATGTTCATTGAATAACACAATGCATGTTTAGATTATAGAGCATCAAAAATAAATTATCCACAAGGTCTGGCCTCAGCCTCACAAAAGTTAAGAGGAGGCTCATGTCTTCTAATGTGAGAACTAACCCACACATGACTCTAAGTCCTGCATCTCTTATTGAATCACAGGATCACAGGTCCCCCAGCCCCATCACTGATTTTTCTTTTTATTCGTATTTTTCTTTCTTCTCTGGTTTATGCCACTCAAATCCTTAAAAACAATATTTTTGGGCAGAGGAACACATTAAACCCATTGGACATCCTGATTTTTTGTATTTTAAAAGGAAATACTTTTGAAATTACAAACCTACCTTCTGTAAGATTTGTTCAAGCCGATAGTTTGATGCTCACAGAACCAATATTCACATCATCACTTATGTGAGTCTCATACCCTTATGGACTTTATAGTCACAGTATTGTAAGCTAAATTATTTTGCTCCTTTGGTGCAAAAGAGCAGTTAAATAATTCGTATACACCAACATTCAAAAACTCAAACTCAGCAGCAAACTCAGTCACTGCCAAAACCATGTTAACCAGCTGAGTTGAATAATTAACTTGGAATAACTTAGATGAGTTTTCCAAATTTGTGAGAAATGTTTTAGAATATAAATTGTGAAGCCAACTTGTCACCAAATCAAAATTACGTTCTTACCACATTAGAAAATGCCTTTATTGTGTTGGAACTTGGAACAACACAAGGACAAAAACCAAAAATGTACAGATAACAAAAGCTTGGGTACATCTGAGGCTTCATTTATAAACCAAGTGGGACATTAGAGTCGACTCAACCAGTTTTTCCGGGTTGAAAGCATGTTTTTAATCACTGGTAAATACTCATTCAATTTTATCTTAAGTAATTAAAGGATTTTACTCCTCTCATATTCTCTCTAACTTTACAATTTGGGAGGCTTGTACCAGGCGGCTTACTGAAGAACGCATCAAGTTTACAATCCTGAATGGAGAACTCTCAACAAAGAAAACCGGAATGCTAACTACTTTATTCGAGAACATTTCATGGACCAACTTATAAGCAACTAGACAAAGGCTCCATATGCAATTGGAAGTGACCAAATTTTTGGATTTTAGAATGTGTTTCCAGATCTGCTTCAATGTACATATTAGTTGTTTCATAATCCCAAAGACTGAATAACAGATTTTCTGTTTTTTCGATTAGAAGCAGCCGCGAACCCAAAATGAAATGAAAAGCATCTTATTTCGTCGACATTGAGACAATAAGTTCATCTGCACAATCCATGGTGTGCAACAGACTCATGCCACCCACAAATATGCCAAATAGTAAGACAAAACGATGATGAAGAATTCATAAAGAACAAAAATTGGACATTAACTCTAGAGTTATGGTGAGGATTTCATACATTTTGATCTAAAGGAGAAGCTAGCCAGCTCAAAGCCTTAAGGGATACTTTTGTATTTGTCATGCAAATTGCAAAATAAATCAATTTTACAATAGCAGAACCAGAACCAGAACCAGAACCAGAACCAGAACCATGAGGCCTGCTAAGCTCAAAAAAAAAAAAAGAGAAAAAAAAAGAATTAGGAAGGTAACACCCAGACAATTTTCGGAAGTGCCGTGGCGATCGCATGGCAAGTAATAGATGGCAGCATGATGAATTGAAAAGTTAAGGAAGGATGTCCTGTATTGTTGAATAGAGCACCTACCTTGCATAGATTAGGCATACAGATATTCCAACCTATTCTAGTGGAGGGATGATCTATTCATTTACATCCATTAGTTCGTAGGGGAGTCAATTGAGACTTCGATGGGGATCAGATGGCTGTTCATGTACCTTTGTCTTTGGAAGCTCAAACAAAAGCACGTTTGCTTATGTTTTCTCATATGAATCTCTTGCCTCAGGCATTTGGGGAACCTATTTCTGTACCAACTCAAGATATGCTTATTGGCCTCTATGTAATAACGATGGGAATCTTAGAGGTATTTGTACAAATAGTTATAAATATAATCAATGTACCCACAGATTCCATCAAAATGAAAGAGTTGACAAAAGCACTGACTCTCCAAAACACATGCATCTTAATAAAGTTTAATGAGATCTGCAGACAGCATTTATTGTAATACAAAGCTAGGTTAGATTCAGTATAGATAAAATTGATAGCAGACTCACAAAGTTAGGAATTAAGAGTCAAGTTCACTCAGGCTAGGGCAATTTGGCCCGGAAAATAATGTGATACCGTGATTTTGTGGCAAAACATAAATACTATAACCAATCAAACAAACAGGACCCCAAATGAAAATCCCATGTACATGAAAAGCTTCTCATGCGTTGCTATAGAAGGAAAAAAAACATAAAAAGCTTCTCATGGGTTCCTATAGAAGGAAAAAAAACATAAAAAGCATTCATATCAGTGTCAAATTCCAACCAAGATGAAGATCCCACAATCTAAATAAAATGATTGTAACTTGAAATTAACTTTCGTAGGCATCTTATAAAATCGTGAAAATATTTCCTAAAGTTTCAGACAGGAAGAACATAATTTCCCTTTGTGTAATCAAACGTTAAAACACTGACTGATTTAGTCGGTGAAGACTAAATATGTGGAATATCATTACATCCCAAAAATTATTTCTTGGAAGGATCAGTATGTAGTCAATGCAAAACAAAAACAATCAAATTGCTTTTCTCATACAAGTAGGTCGAACTAGTTTCGAACTCTATGGAATCAAAAAAGGAATCCCCACAGCCGCGAACTTGGAATTGGAAGAGTCTGTACCTCATTAATGTCGAATGCAGCATGCAAGCCAAATCCATGTATAAAACAGGCAGCCATCAAGATCCCAAATAGAGCAAGTAAAAAAACCAAAGGTCAACTACTCAACTCAAATTCTCTGATGAGATTCAATCAACAAAGCGTTTAGCATGATGTGAACAGCCGCATCATATATCAACACATCATAATGCATTCCATCCTCTGTACAATGCGAACCACAACCAAGGCTTAAAGACCTAATATCAAGAAGCACAAGAGGCCCACCAGATCTGCGCAAGAGCCTACTCCTATAGAGTTCACTCTCATAGGCATCACACATCTTCTCAGTCATCTTCTCCTTCTTGGCCTCAGTATTGAGCATTGAATTAATAAGCAAAGGCATCCCAAGCCAAAACATATGTGGGGATTGAATTGAAACCGACCCTGCAACTGGCCCATCAATGCCAAATTCAGGTGAAAATGGCAACAAAGAAACCACTGATTTCCTTATTGACCCCAACAACTCCCCATAGTTCGAAGCATTTGTGAAATGAAGCATATGCCATAGACCAGAACCCATCACTAAGACATCGGGATACTTGTGTTCTTTCTCAAATTTCTTCAAAATATCTGTGAGATTGATAGGGAAAGGCGCCCATATGAAGTCCACTTTTGCACCATTTTCTTCCACCAAAGTCTCATAGTTGCTATGCCTTTTGAAGAGATCATTTTCTATAGATTCCGTTGTGCCTAGCATGAGTCCTAGTAGAGAGAGAACAAACAAACGAGCTTCTGAATCACCAGAGACCACAATCCATGATCCATTGAGAAGATCCAAAACATGGGTTCTCCCCAATTTTTGAAATTCACAAGAAAGGACATGGCTAGATTGAGACCAAGTCCAAGATTGCTTTGAACTTGAGGAATTCATGGATAACTCACCGAGCATAGAATCATTTTTCCAGTCCATATCATGCAAAAATGAAATACAAGAATCTCTGTTTTCTACAACAACCACAGATGAGAAAGTGGATACAATGCTAGAGAGAGAAGGGAAATATGGCATGAGATGAACACCAACAGCCAGAGTAATGAAGAGGGCACCACTGAAGAACAGCATCTTGTTGCGACTGAGGTGCCATCCTGCCATGCCCATGGGTACAAAGAGAACGATGCAGGCTGCCAGGACCCCTATTTGAACGGCCCCAAGCATCCTTGTTAAAGATCAACTAACCAAGGCTTTCACCATAGTAAATGCTCAACCTGTGAATTCAGGGTGAGAAAGACCCAATTCTCAGTTCTCAGCAGTGGAATTAAAGAAAGAAAAACCCCGTTTCTCAATGGTCGGCCTGAATTTTGAGAAAAATTCAATTGCTCAATGCACTGGTAGTGACACCACTAGATTAGATAGGGAATGCGTCACAATAACATCCCAAACAGTGGAATGAAGCTAAACTAAGCAACAGGGATGAAAATCTTTGTTTAAGAACTTGAATCATCTGACCCATATTAGAATTTTAATTAAAACTATGAAATTACAAGTTCCTAATGGCGCAGAGAAAGAGGCCTCAACATCAAAGCTTATTTTATGAAGTTGGTTGCAAAATCGCGCCGCCCAAAATCAGTGAAAACAAAGACAAATCAGTCCGAAACAAACCCTATTTCTGAGATGCCAAGCAGTTTAAGAATAATCCCTGAAACAGAGAGAATCAAGATGCCTGAATTCACAGAGGAAAACCCTCGTCCTCCGTCTCATATCTCAATATAATCATCAAAACCATCGTTGAATAGTGATTCAGCTCTGAAACCACAGATTCCTGATACAATTCCCTGAAATAACAAAAACCCCACTTGAATTTCACCTCAAAGAAGCACCTCTGATTCAAAAATATGAAGAACCAATTCGACCATAACGAGCTATCATAGATAAATCTCCATGAGCTCAATTAGAATTGCACAGAGAACATAGCAAGATGCATATCACATGGAATACACCAAAAACCAATAGAAGGGCAGTGGCCTAGAGAGAGAAAGTGAGATGTGACAATTGTTTGGTAGTTCTATTCACTCGGGTGCAAATAGCAAATCCAACTAGAGAGAGAAAGAAGAGGGGCAATCGAATTGACAAAAGGAGTCCATCTAGAGAGAGAATCCATGGCAAAACAAGTATTTCGAGAGAGACGAAACCTAGAGAGAGAGAGTATGGTGAGATTGGCTTTAGTTTGAAGTGAGGTATTGCGGGTGATGGAACAGGGCAACTGAAAGTGCTCCAAACAAATGGTTCTCTTTCTCTCTCTACCACGGTCCCATGACCTGCTCCGCTAAATCTCTGATAATTTACAGAGAAACTTACAATGATTGTTGACATAAATACGATCAACTGTTTCCAAATATTGCATTACGCGCGAATAGAGAGAGAAAACTACACAGACGATGCTCCAACATTAATAAAGCAACTGTAATACGGCTTCTTCACAAATACGAAGGAGGCGGTTCTCTCTCACTTTCTCTTTCTATCTCACTTTCTCTCTCTAAGTTTATGACTAAAGATGGAGGGGAAAGATTGGATGAATTTGTGCATAAGTATATTGTGCTAATTAATGATGAATTTTTCAATTATTTGGATCGGTTATATCACTCGGTTCGTACTTTTAATGAGGCTATAAATCACTATATATATTTTTTCACAAGCCTTACTTTTTTTTAACTTTCGGAAAATAAATCAAATGATATGAGAAAATATTAAAAAGTTTATCTTAAATAAATTTTAATATTTTTTTTTAAAATCATTATCTTTGGAACAAGAAGGTCCAACTAACCCCTTTGGAGTAAGATGTGAAATTGTGTTATTTCATTACTCAAAGCTCTAAGATAATCTTTTCTAATTTTAAGTTCTATAAATAGTAATCTTAAACCACCTACTATAGCTAAGAAGATCGTGACATTTTTATATTGACTTGTGGTATACTTTTCTTTAATGGGATTGTATGCTACCCTGAAAATTGGGCGGTAATAGGCATGTCATATCTTTACATAAAGCCAAGAAAAACTTTTTCAAAAAATTTGAAGAAAAGGAATTAGCTAAAATTGTCGAAGGACCTAAAAATATTGTGAAGATTAACAAACTAACCACTTTTATCAACACGGTAGTTATTTAATATAATCACTCTCACATACCTCCACAGCTTTTCTATTGAAAATATTTGAAGAGCTTGTTAAAGGTTTGAAAACATGAACAAGAAAGGGAATTTGCTTATTTAGCCCGTAATGCAGGTGGGTGAAATTATCATAATGCCCCCTACTTGTTCCCGTTTTTAAATCCGGAATTTAGATGAAAAGGCCATTGTTCTAAAAGTTGGGTCAAGAGGTTGTCTCGGTCACCTGCGAGTCCGAATTCAACTTAGTGAACCAACCGACTTGGACCAGTTTAATCATCGTATACGGAGCTTATAAAGAAACATTGGAAAAAATGTTCAAAAAATCTTAAAATTTACATTAGGTGGATGTTTTTTTTTTGTGACAAAATTAATGAATGTATAGAGAATTTGACAAAATTATAAACAATGCACGAATACCGAGAGTCTGATTCCTATCTGAGTGACACAAAGTCACCCATTCCACAGTCTAAAATGTAGTAAATCTCAAAACTATATTCAAATGAGTAAAAATGTACAATCTAATACTAAAAGGAATGACAGATGACTCATATGAATCTCAATCATTGTATCCTACCATCTCACCTTTGGTTGAGCAACAAGTCTAGGAATTCAAGGTAATTGGGAATCAGGTTGATGATACAATGCCATGGTAACCCTCATGCTAGCCCCCACCCTGTTCAGATTTGGACTCATGTCCTTGGTATATATATTGGGTTAGGGTTAGGTGACATTAGAATCAGTACCACCACCATTTCCTCCCCTATCATCCTCCATTGACGCTTGACATACATCTCTTTCAAATTGCTCAAACTGTGGCCTTTCATTTGGTTGGTTCCCATGTCTGCCTTCCTACCAGCTATCGTCTTTCTCTTCGACTCCCTATTATTTCAAGAAATGTCATCTTGTCAAGTTTCTCTACCACCACCAACCGTTCTTTAGTTGGATCCTCCATAAATATGTAATCTAAATCAATCGGGGTTGCAGTTCTTAGTTGCCATCTCCAAATGCCACCTTCTCAAGTTCAAATTACAGTAGATGTACGCCAAGCTTCTAAAGTTTGAGAGAAGTCAACTTGTTTCTTATAGAGATGTGTAACCACTAAAATATACTCTAATGTCTCACACACCCTGTAGTACAACATCCTTGACTAAGCATATCAATCGTTATTCTCTGTAAACTCTCTATCTTAGTGCCCTGTAGAGCTCAACATGGAGCTGAAAAGAACAGGCATAAAAAATAATCAATGCCCCAATTAGTATCAAAACTAGTTGGTAAGAAATGACTGACAAGAGAGCTAATCTGAATAAATCTTAGATCATGACATATTTGCAAGGTTGAATCCCAATAGCCCTTGTGCATTTCTATACATAACAAGCTGAGAAGGAGAGCATGGTTCTGTTCAACATTTTAAACTCCACAAATGCACTAAGTTGAGAAAATTTCTTTACGAGAAAAGTAACTCTTTTCAACCTCGAAGCATTAACTTGCTTTGAAATATCGCTTTAAAACCTCGATGTGCAGTATTCATCCTTCGGGGGAAATAGCAGGATGTGAATGGTAGCATGGAGGGTTGAAAAAATGCCCTAAAGACTGCAGACAACAAGAGAATAGAACATGAACGTTAATTACATGCATCATCTCTAGTAAATCAAAGTTCGATATTCAAATATTTGATGACATGCATAATGAATCAAGTGGGCCATCTGTGTTTGTAGTTCCCGCTGTATTTATTAGTAACAATCTGAAGCATGTGCATCTTTCTTGCCATCAACTTCTTACTCATACGTATACACGCTTTGGCGTTATTAGTAATAATCTGAAGCACATGCTCCTCTCTAAGCTCCTGCACCACTCTTTCCAACAAAGCATACAATAGGTTCAAATCCTTCCCGAACTTTGTTATCTTTTCTAGTGTGTACACCGCAAAGTTTAGCTAATCATTTTGATTTATTATTATTATTATTATTGTTATTATTCATAATTTTGAGGGAAAAAACTGCAAACTTTTGATCATGGATCTCCTCAATGTTTGATTTGATCTAATGCATGCCGCTTTGTTAAGGGCTCAATCACGATCAACTTGAAACAAAATTAAAGTCTTCTCATTGCGAATTGAGGGAGAACTTGAAAGATTGGTGGATCAGTAGTTTGGAGTTCAATAAATATTGATCTATGTTGGATCGATCCGTGCACTTAAAGGAGTTGCTTTTCCATATGAAGTGTTAGCATATTGGTGTCTGAACGGATACATATCTGTTTGGGTGTATGGGTATATATCTCTTGGGTACATAATTATCGTGTATATCAATACACAACATTATGGATACCTATGGGTATAGGTGTCTAGTTAGTAATTATCAGTAATGATTATTGGTATCTATCCAAAGTTGTTATTAGCCATATATTTAGATGGGTCTTGTACATTCTTAATTATTATTGAATGTAGAGTTTTCGCAATATTATGAGTTTTTCATATGGTATAGAGCCATTGATTCCTCGGCTCAAATCTGAGCAAGCCAAGCCAACCTCAGATCATATTTGGAAGGCTTATATTCGTTCCAGAAATTTCATATGCATCCTCTTCTCTCTCTTTCAAAGCCCGAAGTCTCTTTCTCTCTCTGCTAACAAATATGGTTTTCTATCTCTTACAGATCGCCCTCTTACTGATCGCCCCCTTGCCATGTCCAAAGTTTCCCCCTTTCTCTCCCTACATTACTTTCTGTTTATTGGCAAGCTTTCCCTTCTCTCTGTCTCCAAATTCCATAGCTTTGCCAAAGTGAAGTCCCCAAAAAGCAGCAGCTCAGCAAAACCCAATTCCTACAGAGATCATTCACTCAATGTCAGTATCATTATATACACCCACTTTTTAACCTCTTCCCTAACCCGCATTCAATCGCTATTTAGACAGCTTGAAACACACTAAAAACAGGCTTATATCACTACCTCTAGAGGGTGAAACACTTCTCTCTCTCTCTCAAATCGATCTGCTTTCTCTCTCTCTCTCTCTCTCTCTCTCTCTCTCTCTCTCTTTAAAGTCCAAAGAAGACGATGCCTACAGCTCACCATGAGGGGATCTGATTAAGCGTTGCAATATAATCTCGGGTTGTACACAGTGAATTAAGTGCCCTCGAAACCTTCCCATTTTCCATGATTTTCTCTCTCTGCGTTCTCTCTCTACACTAATATTACCATGAGTTTCTCACATGAGTTAATGCCTATAGGACTCACGTTCCTTTGTTTTTCCCAGCAAAAAGTTTCTACTTTTCACCATTCTGTCTTCTTCTCACCCGCTTTTTTTCCCACAAATATATATCTGTAAAATGTCTCTCTCTATGTAGAGAGATATCCATAACAAGTTCATATTTTGATATTCATTTACTATCTCTGAAATTACTATTTGTAAAATCCTGATTCAGTGTAACCATTCTTTCTTTCTTTACGCCCCACTTTCCATTTCTCTCTCCATTCTCATCCTCAAAAATCACGATATATTTGTTTCTCTTTCTCTCTCTAACTGATCTAGCACATCTCATCATGGTTTTCCCATCTCTCGATGGATCTTTCCTCTATTCTCTCTCTCGGTCTTCCTCTAATCTCTCTGCCCCCAAATCTCTCTTTGCTTTCTCAGTCTTATGGTCTCTCTACTTTCACGGTCTCTCTACTTTGTCTCACTTATCTCTCATCATTTTACTCATGCATATGGATGGTAATGATGACGATCCTAAATGTGCTCCCCTCTTATGACATACCCTTGTTGATTCGGATCTAAAACCCTCCTCTAAATCCACTTCGAAAATGGCCTATGAAAACGGCTGATCTGCACCATCTAGCCATTGAGTCGTGTTTTCGACTCTCAGATTTCTCTCCACCGAGTCGTGTTTTCGACACTCAGATTTCTCTCCACCGAGTCGTGTTTTCGACTATTTGATTTTTCTCCACCGAGTCGTGTTTTCGACTCTTTGATTTTTTTCCACCGAGTCGTGTTTCGACTCTCTAATATATGTTGGATTTTACTGTACTCTCAGATTTCTCTCCACCGAGTCGTGTTTCAACTCTCTAATATATGTTGGATTTTACTGTACTCTCAGATTTCTCTCCACCGAGTCGTGTTTTCGACTCTTTGATTTTTCTCCACCGAGTCGTGTTTCGACTCTCTAATGTATGTTGGATTTTACTGTTTTCAACACGACTCTCTGATGTATTTTGTATTTTACTGTTCTTAACTCCAAACCTAATGTCCTATTGTTGATCCCTCTTCCACGGGCCTCCTATTTGATGATCACATTTCTCAATTCCGAATGTTCCGAATGCCTGTTTTTCTGATGTTGATCGAGTTTTTCGTTATTCGATCCTCCAAATCTAATGTCCAAATGTTGATCCCTCTTCCATGGGCTTCCTGTTTGGTAATCGTATTTCTCAATACCGAATGTTTCGAATGCCTGTTTGTCTGATGTTGATCGAGTTTTTCGTTACTCGATCCCTATTGTGCGGCTGCTCCTGAGGCCGTTTGTTCCTGACATCTGCAGCTATCTGTGCTTGTTGTTCAAGCAATTTAAGCATGGAGACCAGTACTTCTATTTGTCACGCCTTGCACCTGAAGACCTGACAATCGAACTCAGTTCTTTTATGCAACTTATTGTTCAAACTCAAGTTGTTTTGTGTCACAGCATCTTGAGTTTGAGGGGGAGTGTTAGCGTATTGATATATATCAGTGTCTGTACGGATACATATCTGTTTGGGTGTATGGGTATATATCTCTTGGGTACATATTATCGTATATATCAATACACAATATTATGGATACCTATGGGTATAGGTGTCTAGTAAGTAATTATTAGTAACGATTATTGGTATCTATCTAGAGTTGTTATTAACCATATATATACAGGTCTTGTACATTCTTAATTATTATTGATACAGAGTTTTCGCAATATTATGAATTTCTCACATGAAGAAGCTCAGAAAATGGTTACCATGCCAACTAACCCTAGTTCGGGTGAGAACTGCCAGTTAGCCCTACTTGTAAAGTTTGACTGAGTCAGTTCCGACATGAACCAGTGTTTTCGAATCACTGCATCTAGAGCTTGTAAAAACTTACACTAGTTTCTAAGTTAAAAGAAAGAACAGCTCGTGCTCTTGTAACACTGTATTGTACTCTTACTTCCTCAGGTAAAAACGACTGATTTAAGATCATTTTGTTGAACTAGAATTTTGTAATCCACTTGAGAATCATGACCGGGAAAAAATTGGAGGGTTGCAATTCAATCCTAAGACATTCTTTTTTTAAGCATTGTCAAGAAGCATTCAAGAGATGAAATATTTCACATCACTCATTTATTCTTAGATTTATAAAAAATTAAAAAGATACATAATTATGAATTATTAGAGTTGATATTTTAGGTGAATTGTGATAAATGGATGAAATATTAAAGAGTTGATATTTAGGATGTAGTTTGATAAATTATATATATATATATATATATATATATATATATATATATATATATATAGAAAAGTTCATATAGAGCCCAGGCTCTAAACAATCACAATCGAACCTACCTCACAAATTTTACTATGCCCACCAGCTGCCATCTACAGTAAACGTCAATGGCCCAGATTGAATCTGGGTTGATCTGATGATCACGACCACTTTTCGTGTTTTAATTTTAATTTTTTTTAATAAATCCAAATCACTTGAAATTTTAAGTGTATGTTATTCTCATCAAGGCGCACCTAATAAAAATATAAAAAAAATAATCCAATTTTTTTACGAAAATACCCCCAAAATTTTATAGGGGTATTTTTGTCAATTTTTTCATGTAAAATATTTTTTTTATATTTTTTGAAGATTTATCTATTTTTTATGTATACACACTCTAAAGTTTAGATCATTCCGATCTGTAAAAACAAATTAAAATTTAAATACTATTGGACATCCATGATCATCAGATCGGTCTAGATTCATTATGGACCGTTGGCGTTTACTGTAGCATTATGCCATTGGGCTGACATAATATTTTCCA
Source organism: Amborella trichopoda (assembly GCF_054954075.1). Classification (NCBI taxonomy): domain Eukaryota; kingdom Viridiplantae; phylum Streptophyta; class Magnoliopsida; order Amborellales; family Amborellaceae; genus Amborella; species Amborella trichopoda. The sequence continues at coordinate 4,544,454 of NC_142344.1, forward strand.
GATATAGTTAGCCTTTAGATTGACTACTATAGTGTGAGCCAGTGACCCAGATTGAATCTAGGCTGATCTGACGATTATGACCTCATTTCATACTTAAATTTTTTTTTTGGTTGAAATTGAAGTTACATCCTAAAAATCAGGGTCTTAAATATACAACTAATAGTCTTTGATAGGATTTTAGAACATGTACAATAAAGCTCTTGTTCTTTCTTTGCTTATTTAAAAGAGTCCAAAGATTCTATGCTCCCGAGGGAGTATTTCCACCATTCACTCCCATTGGTAAACTCAATATAAGAGTTATTTTAGGACTCTAACCATTTGGGAATGTCATCTATTCAACCTAGTACCAAGCTTAAAAAAAAAAAATTGAAATCCATTCTATTTGTGCCAAGAAAACAAGGTCCTAATATTGAACATGGATCATCTAATATTTTAATAATGGGATCTAAGTATTTAAGAATTAAAAATGAGTTTTATTTTTTAATAAAACTCATAAACTGAATTTTATTCTAAAAATTTTGATCAAAAGGATCGTTCAGCCTGGCCCTTTCACCCGAGGGAGCAAATCTACAATATGACCTATTGGGAGCATGTTGCACGCGCTCAGAAAAGATTGTTCCCTCTTGTAGCGTTGACTGCGCCTCTCAAAAATGAAATATTTCACTAACGCAATACTGTTTCGAAAATTTTGATCCAATTTGCCTCTTCAATTGGTAACCACCTCTTCTTTAACCTAAATTCTCTTATTATTTGAATAAATTTTCTCTTATTTGAAGTTTTGAACCACTGTTTATTTTTACCCCATCTCTTCCCTTCCTCACTAGTTCATGCTCAAGTTGTTGAATCTAGCCATTGAGGCGGTAGGTTTAAACTCCAACCAGTTAAGGGCATGTTTGGTTCAAAATAAACAGATGGGTAAAGGCGTTAAGAAAGCAGGAGTTCTTTACCACTACCCTTGCCCTGATGGAGCTTTTGCAGCTCTTGCTGCTTACCTTTATTTCTCTTCCACCTCTCAATCTGCCCTTTTCTTTCCCAATCGTGTTTATGATCCCATTAGGTGATCTCTCTCTCTCTAAAGTGCAATACCTATGAAAATCTCTCTCTCTCTCTCTCTCTCTCTCTCTCTGCAGATTTCATATTACGGTTTCTTAATTGTGATTTTATTATTATGCGAAATAATTTCTTCTCCTATGGATTGAGTTGGAGCCATAAGTTTATTTGGTTGATTTTCTATTGTTATGGACAATTCAATTTGTATTTATAAAATCTATGTTCCCTTCGTAGATTTTTGTTTTTTGGCAAGGATAGAGAGGAATGGAACTTGAGACGTAGTGCCCAACTCCTACCGCCTTGGCCCAAGCCCAATTCCTGTTCCTTCATAGATTATTGATTATGAATTAATTTTTTTTTTTTCAAAAATCTAGAATTTTTTTGAGATTGGAAAATTTACTAGAATTCTTGGACTTAGTTTCTTACTTTATAAATAAAAATAGGGTTCCAACTATATCGCCTTATGCAATTAAAATTTTGAATTTCCTACTTGTTGTGCTATGTGGAAAAAGACATTTGTAAATCAAAAGTTTTTTAACATTTTCTGTCACTGCAAAGTTGCAATAATACCTGATTTTTTCTCTAGCTGAGTTATTTGGGATATATTATTTTAAAAAAAATTAATAACTGAGATAATTTTATTTGGGATAATGTTGCTATAATTTTACTAAAGATGTGAACTTTGGTTGTCAGGGTTGAAGATCTTCCATTGGAGGACCTTGATGATATTTACCTTCTGGATTTTGTGGGTCCTGCCGGATTTGTTAAGGACATCTTCTCAAAAGTAAAAAGGTTTTAATTTTCTTATCAATTATTATTTTTTCCTCTTTTTTTTATTTTTATAATTTATGTTGTTATTTATATTCTTTGTTCTATTTATTGCCTTGTCGGTTTTGAAGGTTAGCTTTGCTTTAGAGTTTATTATTGTGTGGCATGTTTTTGGTTGCTTGGTTATCTTCTATGCTGCTTATCAAAATTAATATATTTTTCATAATAGATGGTCAATTATCTCATTCTATTAGCTCCGTTCCGTTGGTCTTTAGAATATTGGTTTGCCTACCCTCCTTGTTTTTGTTCAGCTAATTTTTTTATGGGTTCATAAACTTAATTATAGACATTGTTTCAATGAATATTGGGACTTAATGGACCTGACTACTTTCATATTTGCAGTGTCATTATCTTAGACCATCACAAGACTGCACTTGAAATGTTCTCTGAGAGTAATTTTGTCGCGAATAATCTTACCAAGATCATAGATATGAAGAGGAGTGGTGCTACTATTGCTTATGATTTCTTTGAGAAGAAGATTTTGTCCGAATCCAACATTGAAAGTACTGTTTTGTGGAGAGAAATCGACAGTAGAGATGCATTGGTATCCAAAAGTGAAGTAGAAAGAGTTAAACAACTATTTAAATACATTGAAGATGCAGACTTATGGAGGTGGGCTCTTCCTGATAGCAAAGAATTCAGCAGCGGGCTCAAAGATATCATCAGAGAGTTTAGTGTTGACTTGAACCCATCCTTATTCGAACAGGTTATCCATCTTTATCAGCTTTTCATGTTGGTGTGGTAATGAGAGATTCACTTGTTTATATTGTTATTTGTTGTTCTCATGACTTCTACATTGTACCTTCATGTTTTTGAACAGTTATTGGCTCTAGAACCTCATCATGTGATTAGTCAAGGTCGGATGAGCTTAGCAAGTAAGCAAAAATTAATAGATGAAATTCTTCTAACATCCTATGAGATTGCACTTGGGGGTGGAAAATTTGGACAGTGTCTGGTGAGTTCTACCATCTTTCCATGGATTTAACCTAGTTCTTGGCCTTTATTGCTCTTGAAATTTCATGAATGTTTATACAATAAAATATAATTAGCATTGTTTAGGTATCACCATGCAAGCATATCTTTAGTTTCACTGTAATTCCAAAAAGTTTGGCTTACATCCTATTAACCACTATGTCTTTTATTATGGGAAGATTGTTAAGTCAGCTGAAACTTAACCCATGCAGAGTGAGTATATTTGGTGAACTTTCATTATATCTGTCTAGCTAAATAGAACTTATCATTTTTCAGTCATACTTTGCTCTTCCCTCTATTAGACATATGCACAAGTATATTTATGATATATATAAATTTGTTGTCCCCTAGCTCAACATCTGATATGGTATTATCAGAGCAGTAGCATGTGACCCATGGTTTCATGTCTCCTTGTTCATCACAGGTTCCATCATTATAGCTTCAATTCCTCTTTCTCCAAGTCACAATCTCTTCATGTTCCCTTTCTTGTGTTACTACAAACTCATGATATGAGCTTGATTGTTTGATTTCATGGCCTAGTTTCCTGCAAAGCTGCAAAACCATCTTCTATTTTTGTTAGATTTATGTAGTGTGATATTCATCAGAAAAGGCTTAGCTGTCCTGGAGTTAGTCTTCTCTTGGTGTCGTAAAAATTGTGTCACTTAAGGGGAAAAGGATGCGGTTGTTTTAATCTACCTATCATCTAGGTTATGGAGTTCTGGCATGGCTCATCTTGTTCATTCCAAATCCTGAACAATCCAAACTGGTCCAAACAGTCAGTCAAACCAAGAATAAATTTAGCATAAAAATAAAGGAAACCATAAAAATAAAGAATGCCAAAAGAATATGAAAACATGTTTTAGAAAATGAGAAATTCATTCTGTGTGTGTGTGTGTGTGTGTGTGTGTGTGTGTGTGTGTGTGTGTTTTTTTTTTTTGGTTTTGGGTGCTCCAATGGACAGGACCAATGGATCCTTTACTCTAGGGGACTTCACTGCCTCAAATATGATATTTTAGCCTTCATCATTTATCCTCGCTAAATTAAATCCTTGATGCTCTCTGCTTTATATGCTTCCCTTATATTTTCCCAAGATATGATACTCATTTTGATTAGCTCTTCCCAATTTATCTCCTTGAAAAAGCGAAAAAAATTCTAATACCACAACCTTGAAAAAATTGCCCATGGATATTCCTCTATACAGAACAACTCTGCTTTATAAAGGTGTCCAAAGACGGGTGAAAATAAATACCTCATGCCCTTGGTATCCATGAGATATCGAAAGTTGCTACTAGGAAGGCCCAAACACCATTGATAAGTAGGTGCTCCATCATCTCATCTTCACTCTTCTTGAGTTTGAGCTTTTCCCATCCATCCCCACATGCTTGCACAATATATATATATATATATATATATATATATATATATATATATTTGTGTGTGTGTGTGTATGTGTTCCTAAACAATAAAATTAAGGCGCACCTCAAAAGTTCACTAGAAGGGGTTGTTTCGATGTTGAAAAACCCTCAATTCGATCATCTCGACCTCAAGTTATATTGAAATGAGAAAAAATAGATTTCAAGTATTGGAAATAGTGCTTCTTGTAGCCTATTATATAGGCTGTCAATTTTCAAGATTTTCAGGTGTTCATAGATCTTCTCGATCAACACTATTTTTGAATCTTTGAATTTTATAATTAGAAATGAAATAAATTTTCAGGCCATCATAAAGATTTCTGTACTGAAACAACATATCTAAGGACTATTTAAAGGTGCGCTTTACTTTGATTGTTTAGGGCCTCAGCCTTATACAAACCACACCCTAAATCTTTGTATGTATGTATGCATGTATGTCTATGTATATATGTATGTATGTATGTATGTATGGATGTATGTATGTATGGATGTGTGTATGTATTTATTTGTTTGTTTTTCCCCCTTTCCATGTAGGAAATAATATGCTAGGTTTGAAAGTGTCAACTTGGTATTCAAGTTGGCCTAACAAGTAAGAGTAAGAGGCACACTAAATAAATGACATGTATTTCTCCTCTATGATGCCTTGTTATACTGGCAATTTCTGTGTCCGAAGGGGGAGCGGCATCTTATGATTTTTTGTATGCAAGTGTTACTGTATTGCATGTGTCTTCCATAAGATTTTTACTCTTATCTTAAATGCCATTTAGATTTTTGCTTGTGAGATTGACTGCATTGAAATGAATCAATGAACATATGAATGGCATTACTAGCATGGTTGATCTTATGCATTGACTTAGTTATGGTTGAAAGAAATTTTTCATTTTGCGGATGCTAATTTTGCTTTTTTTCTTTGAGGCTGTGGATGCTGATTCCATTTCAGACCTTAGGAGTGAGCTGGGTCACCAATTGGCTATCAAGAGCCATCACTTTAACTTGAGGTAATGTATCATCACTTCACTTCTATCATACCTAATTAAATTTCATTGCATTCACAATTTGCTCTTTTGTTTTGATTTTTTTTTTATTGATATTCCTGTAGTCTTTATGTTCATTGTATGGACTTTGATAGAACTCTGTAACTGATCTCCACGAAGAGTTGAATTGATGGTAGAAGTGCCAAGATTTTGAATGATTTACTCTACCATCATTTGCATAATTACGTATGGTTTACGTCTATTCGAACGAAAGTTTGCACGAGAGAATCATGAGGGTGTTGGGCTGGATCTCAACTTCTCATTAACCTGATCTTCAGGGCTATATAGATAGAATGTTACAAATTATATTGTGCTTGGCTTGGCATAAATTCCCCTCACTAATGGACTCGATAAAAAAAATGATAAAAAGAAGGAAATCCTAGACGTACCATACATAACACAACTTTTACATACACACGATTATTTCACAGCTTGTTATTTGGCTTCAGAATTCATGGTTTGCCACTCTGTGGGACCTCTAAGAACGAAACCTTAAAACCCTAAATCCTGAATCATATGCCTCTTTATAATTTGTAATTGCTAAATCTGGAGGTTAGAAATTGAAAGGCATTCTTTTTATTATAGAAAATCATCCAAGAGAATTTGATTTGCATTTATGTATTTATGATGTTTATTTCAACTGTGTGAATGCCCATCACTCATTTCTGTTGTGAAAGTATCATTGCATTTCTTGTTTTGGATTTTTGTAAACAGAGGCATTGGAGCTGTGGTATATAGAGTTCAAGAACTTGAAAATGAGCATGTAGTGAAGATAAGCCTCCGAAGTGTGGCCTCAGAAGATAGTACAATCATCTCACAGGTTACCTCGTTGATCCATATAATTGATCCATCCACCTCAATAAGATAAATATAGTTATTTAATAATTATGTTAAAATACCCCTTGGTTCAATAAGAGAGGTATTGGAAAGTTTGCAAAAATATGTAAAAATTAATTTGAAGGGAATTTGGTAGAGGAAGGTGTCCCATGTCTCCTTACTTCTCTATTTTTTCCCAACTCTTCCTTTTTCCTCATCCTTTTTTAAAAAAAGAAAAATTTTTATTTATTTTTCGCCCTTTTGAGAGAGAGAGTGGAGGCTTGAGGAAATAAAGCAAGATTCTCTTAATTGCATTTCCAATGTTTCCTCTAACCATGCCTTTTGATTCTCTTCAAGAAATGATTATATTCCCATATTTTTCATGGGAGGGTCTACTTCTTTATGATGTTATAAAATTATGCAAAAATATCATTAAAATGAACAAACAACCTTACAAAATCACTGAGGTGCTCAAATCAACCGGTTTTATTAATATAGTGGTTACTTAATGAAGAAGACCAGTTCACTTGAGTACTTTCTCATCTTTTTTAACAAAAATGACTGAAATACCGCTATTTTAGGTTTGGAATCCTAGAAAGGCGGGCATATCTTGGAAATTTAGCTCCATCGAAGTGGTCAGAACTACATGATATTGGTGGTTGGAACCCTACTTCTTCAGGGTTCAAAACCTTGAAACTTTTTTTTCTCTTTCATTGAACTCATGTTCCATGACGAGAAATGGGAACAAGCAAGGGTATTTGTATCTTTTGGCTAAACTTAGCTGTTGGAGCCAAACGAGAAAACTACCCCTCCGTATTGGGTCCCAAACCTGGAACATGTGTTTTGTGTTTGAAATCTCTTCTTCTGGGTTTGGAATAGGGAACCGAGGAAGGTGGCACATTGGTAATTTGACCTATTAAAATTATCATAATACCCTTGTCTGTTCAAGATTCCTAACCCAATTGTTAGGGGCATTTTTTTGACATAATGCTTTAGGAGGTATTAATGAAATATTGTAATTAAAGCAAGAACTTTATTGATAAATTGGTTGATTTGACCACCTTAGTAATTTTTGAGGTTTTTTGACCAACAAACTTCTGCAAAGGACTTTAGTACCATACTTGGCCTCCATTTATTTGATGACTTAGTATCTAAGCTTTATCATGATCAAATTATATATATATATATATATATATATATATATATATATATATATATATTTTGGTGATTGACAAACATAAGTCTCTAGTTGGGTCTTTGGGTAGAGGCACCATACAATTATTATTGTTGTTATTTGACCAGCCATTTCTACTATATTTTTCTCTGATTTTGTTATCCACTTTCATCCAACTGGCATGCCTTCTGCTCTATATCAATTTGTTTAGAAAATAATTTAAAAGTAAAATGGAATGAAAGTATAGGGCCTGTACAATCAGGTTAGTAGCATCCCTTCTCCTCTCTCTCTCTCTCTCTCTCTCTATCTCTCTCTCCAACTCCAAAATTTCATATATTTATAATGTCATTTGATCTGTGAGCTCCTATATTTTGAAATTGCAGGAATATGGTGGGGGAGGGCACAAAAATGCCAGTTCCTTTATGTTGGATGTTGCAGAATTTGAGAAATGGAAGGTTCAAGTTAGATGATTATTTGGGCAGGTGACTTATGTGCAACAGCAGAGAGAGAGAGAGAGAGAGAGAGAGAGAGAGATGCCCATTCAATCATGGGCGTGCTGTTAAATTGAGATGTGCGGAGAACATGTATATAATAATTTAAGAAGAGGAATAAGATTTCTTTTCTTTTTTTTTTTAAAAAAAGAGGATTAGTATTAACTTAGTGGACTATTATGTCTACTTTCCTTTATGAGATAACATGAATATCACTTCATAAAATTATAGAAATGTATATGAGAAGATCATTTACTTTTGATGCAAGGATGTTATAATCACTATTGACTATTGTATGTGAAATCGGTTCAGGATGTATTATTGATTGAATACAAAGTCTAAAATAAAATATATCGAATGTTGATAAATTTTTATCTAATGGTTAAAAATAATTGTGATATCTTTATATCAAAAAAAAAATGGTCTCATCGTATTGTTGGGTACCCTCATGCAATACATAATTTCGTGAATTACCTCTTGATGTGATGGTAATGTTTCGTTCCCAAGCTTCAAGTACGGTTTTAGATTCACATGCTTCAGATGGCTCATGTCACTTGTAATACCAAACAATTGGCATAATAATGAAAAAGAAGAGCAGTGGACCACCATATAAAAAGTGAATCTTAAAATGTAAATATTAGCAAGTGAGATGTTTTCTATTAAGGGTGCAGTTGGCATATGCATCCGTAGCTGTAGAGGTAGGGTGCATCTTCAAATTTTATCTTGATATATAATTTTGATGTAAGATGTTCTAAGGCTTATCTCAAAATCTATTTTTATATTTAATTATCAAATTTTAAATTTAAAAAGTGGTTAAAATCGAGTAGATCTATAAACATATGAAAATCTTGAAAATGGACGGTGTAGATAATATATTGTAATATGTATTATTTTTGAGATTTAAAATCTTTTTATTTTTCATGGTCATATATCTCAAGATGACCAATCAAAGGGTTTTTCAACATTAAAACTACCTTTTTCGACGGACTTTTGAGGTGCATTCGTAGTTCTAAATTATAAAGTTGCATCCTTATATAAACTTTTTCCTTCTATTAATTGCCAAAATTTTAAACAAAATTGGACTGCCCTCGGATGGGCTAGGTCCAATACGAAGTGTTTTTAAACCTCGGATAGGCTAGGTCCAATACGAAGTGTTTAAACCTCGGATAGGCTAGGTCCAATACGAAGTGTTTAAAGGGGAAGTTAGAGTTTAGTCAAAGACACTTACAACCACAACCACGCAATTTAAAATCCGAGGGAGGAGAGTGATCGTGACATAAAGTCGAGTGCATGTATATTGTGCTCACGCGGGAGCATATTATGTATCCATTCCATCACTCAAAACACCTACTTAGAAAACTTTTTGTCTAATGTTTTGGGAACTACATAAGAATTAAGAATTACTAGATGATCACTTTTAGATGAAAATTTGAATTTTGAAATTGTGACACTCAAATCTAACCCTTAAAAAATTGGACAAGTCTCTATTCAATCTTGAGTCATTATTTTTTTTTTTTCAATCTTGAGTCTTTCTTATTTTTTTTCTAGTACATAGAATGTTTATTTCAAAAAATTTTATGGTGAAATCAGTCCATAGGATTTAAGGATTACATCTCCAGAATTTGAGATCTAATAAATACCCCAAGCAGAGTAAATGATATAATTTATTCCCGCGCGAGCACGAATAGTATCTTTCTATTGTCAAGAACTCCAGATAGTTTCCGCAACACTTTGAATTGCCGATCCCCAAACCGAAATTTCCATGAGTTTGGACTTTGGACCCTCCCGCTATTCGTTTTCTGCATTTTAAATTACCAGTTATTTTGCAAACATTAAAAAAAGTGACTCCTTAATCCTTAGGTCTAGAGAGCTGCACTGAAGTAAAACTCAGGGTCTCTCTGCAATTTGGTGTAGAGTTTCATAAACGTTCTTATGTATTTTGGAAAAGGTTTCTATACTTTTTATATTTTTTCTACATTATAGAAGGTTTATGCTTTCCCTACTATCCATCCGTTTAATTTTGATCAAGAAAGTCATTTATCGTTTGATCTTAGATTCGACGTCTCAAAATATTTTATTTTTAGTTTTTTTATGTATGAATAAGAAATTTGATACGTGCCATCATCTCATTGAGGTGCATTTATAAAACATATTAAAAATAATTTTTTAATAAAATATAATAATCAAAATATTTTTTAAAACTTTTAAAGGTATTTTGATCATTTTATTTTTTAAAAGTATTTTGATCATTTTATTTTATTGAAAATATTTTAACGAGTTTAATAGAAGATTTGATGTACAAAATTTGGTGTCTAAATAGTTTATAAAAAAATAATTAAAAATAAAATAATATAGAAATGTGACAATGTAATTGAGATAATTTTAACCCTCCATTCGAAATGGAGGGTTGGATAAAGGGAGAGAGGTAAATATTATGTTGTAGTGGAAGCGTAAAAAGCTTTGCCATGTATTTTACGACTGAAAAAAATTAGGCGTTTTCTCTCGAACGATAAAAGCCGAAGTTATTTCTGCCTAAAACCTTTGATTGAACAGCAGATGTGATTTTCTCTCACCACACTGAAGCAAAAGGAAGCGATCTCTCGGATATTATCATTTTCTACATAAAAAAAAAAGGCATTGCGGTTTTCTCTCTCTGTAGATTGCAAAATTAGAGGGATCTCGTGATGAAATAATTCTTTTGGCGGGTCAGGGGGATGTAATTTTCTCTCTCCAGAGATAAACTGCAAATGGATGGTTCAGAAGCCAAGAAGTATGTTTGGGAGGGGGCCATCCCTTTGCAGATCCACCTCCATGAATCTGAAGTCACCACTCTTCCTGCTCCTCCTCCTGCTTTGGTATCTCTCTCTACCTTCTTCCTGTTCATCTCTGTCTCTCTACTCTATTCTATTTAGTTTCCGTAGTCTATTGACTCAAAGCATCTTCGGACAGTCTTTTCTTTCTCACTCTAGATTTTACCGTGCTATTTTAGCAGACTCTTTTTCTTCTGTATTTTACAGTGATATTTCATCTGTGATTATTGATTATTCTCATAATGGTTTTCAACTTTGATTTGTATCATAAATTTTTAGTCAGCTTTTCGGTTTTACTCAGGCCCTTTGTGTTCTGTGCTAGGTCATCTATGCTCTTCATTCTCTTTGAGTATGTGCTTTTAGATATTTATGGTGTTGGGAAATGGAATTTCAGGTTTTAGGTCCTCGTAATGGGTACTTGCCTCTATTAATACCTCTAATAAAGCCTCATTTTAGTAGCACACTTCCTCCTGGATTGGACACTGTTTGGTTTGATTACAAAGGCTTGCCATTAAAATGGTATGTTTTTCTTGAATCATTTTTGATAATTGTTGTTTATCATTTATTCATTTGTATATGTCCGTTTCTAAAGAAGTTTCTCTCTTTTGAAAGTGGTTTGCTAATGTACTGTTTTCCTGGAATGTGAATGAGAGCAGCATAAATGTATGAATAATCTTGATTTGTTCTTCGCGAATATGAATAATCTTGATGTGTTCTTCGCGAAGATGGAGTTGCTGTTAGTGATGTAACTTATTCTGAAGGTTTTTGTTTTTGTTTTTTGAGGTAAATAACTAGTTGAAATTATTTCATTTGTATCGTTTGTCTTTCTTATACATTTGTATATGGAGCTGTCTTTTGGCCTTGTTTAAAATTGTTTTGTTCATTGTGATGACCTTTGTCATTTTGTATGCACTTATTATTTTTTTGGATTATGAGAATCATCTATTTCACCATGATTTACTCTTAGTATTTGGTTGACAGATCATTCACAAACATAATGGATGAGAAGGGGTACTATCATTCTCTGCCAATATATCTCTAGTGGTTCCTCCTTAGTGCATTATTTTCTATGGTCACAAGTTCACAATCATTAGAAGATTTTTATCAATTGCCTTTTCCTTTTTTTGGTAGTTCAGCTTTAGGATTTGAACTTGGGCTTTATTCTAGCAGCAACACCTTTGTGAATCAAACCCAAGCCCAAGCCCAAGCCCAAATCCGATCTGTTAATAGTTTCTGCAAGTCTGTTTCAGTGTCCTTTGTATCTTCTTTCTTGAGGAAAACCATAATTGCAATTGTCCATGAAGCATCATTGCAATTTTTTTTTGTTGCTTATTCAACTTGGCGCTCTCAATGGTATTGATTGATCCAAGGTATTTTTTGCATCATCAGGTTCTTATTTTTACTTTTTGAGTTCTGATTGGCATGCCAGTATCCCTTCACTGTTTGTTGCGTAAAAGTTCCATTATCATTAGATTGACATTGTGCCATGCCTTGTCTCCTGTGCTTTTGATGGACATTGTTGATTCTCGAAAGCACCTTTTGGCCTTCATCAATGTCTCTGATCCCTATTCCATTACATGCAATATGCATTTTGACTTGAATCAGAGAAAGAGAGGCATGGGATATAATGAATGGAAAAAAGACATATCTAAAAAATACTAGATTATAAGGGAAAATGAGGACCCACTAGTTGGGTGACTTGGGTCTCCTTGGACTCGGACCCAAACCAGCCAGCTGCCATGTCCAGGGTCTTGGACCTAGACTGTAATTGGTGGGTCCATTTTTAAGCACCTAGAGTTGGATCTAACTTGGATCAACCTGGTGTCTCTCTGGGCTCACCCAACCTGATTACCACCCTGAGCTTGGGTATTGATCCCAATCTCATTAGCAGTTATGGCCTGTTTTTACCTCTCACTTTGGTGATTCACAATCCTTTGTTGTATTTCATACATGCATGGGCAGGCACCTTAGGGCATTTGATCACATTGCCGTTGTTGTGAGCCAAATGCTCCTTGACCAGGTGAATGCCCCCTACCTTTATGGTTTTGTTTGATAGATACACATGTTTTTTTTGAAGTGTTTCGATAGATACACATGTTATCATTTTTATCCCCATTAATAACTCTATTTACATGCCCCCATTCTGGGTCAGATTTCACTTTGTTAGATCTAAATCATCATCATCATCATCATCATCTGAGCCTTATCCCAACTATTTGGGGTTGGCTACTTTGTTAGATCCACAATTTTTATTTGGGTAATCAACATCACTCAAATTATCACATAAACTCCTACCAAAATCAATACCAAATACAGCACCCTAACCACATCGTTCTGTACTCAAATCACCAATTCACATTTCACTATTCACCAACCAAAAAATAAAAATAATTTTCAAGAGTCCTAACATCAAAAACAAAAATTGTACAAAAATCCTCTGTAAATTTTTTAAAAAAGGATACATATAAAAATTGAATTATAGATTCATAGGGTAAGTGAATAACTAAAATAGGAAAGCCAACACCCTAAATATTGATTCCCGTTCATAACAAGCACAGAACGCATACTAGGACCTCAAGTTTTCCGCCCAAAATACCAATAGAATGACCACATTAGGGCCTATTAGGATGATAGTTAATATTATCTGGAGTATTATCTCAAACTTATGTGCTCTTGACAATTTTATCTTGTTAGCAGTTTGTTACGTATCTTGCATTATGTATAATATTATTGATTTATTTAACTTTTTCGGCAAGTTTCTATTATTTTTAGCTATTTCTGGCAAAAAAAAATGTGATTTTCAGTAAATTATTGCACATAAAGTAAAATTTAATTTCCAAAAAGATAGGCTTTTGGAACACAGCCTGTAAGCTAATCTCAGATAAGTTTATAGTGGACACTGCCAAAAGACATAATTTATTATCTGGTTAATTTTGTTGAAGTAATGAATTATTAGTGATAACGAGTACATCCAGACAAGCCCTAAACTTATTGCAATTTTCATAACTTATAAAAAATCGAAAACAATATCCAATGCTTAGAACACTGACTCTCATATCATAACAAGCACATATGCAGCCCAAAACCTCTAATCTTCCAAAAAGATAGGCTTTTGGAACACAGCCTGTAAGCTAATCTCAGATAAGTTTATAATGGACACTGCCAAAAGACATAATTTATTATCTGGTTAATTTTGTTGAAGTAATGAATTATTAATGATAACGAGTACATCCAGACAAGCCCTAAACTTATTGCAATTTTCATAAATTATAAAAAATAAAAAACAATATCCAATGCTTAGAACACTGACTCTCATATCATAACAAGCACATATGCAGCCCAAAACCTCTAATCTTCCACCCCAAAAACCAAAACAATCACCAATAGCAACTTCCATTAAGAAAAGCCCCAAAACAATAAACAACACCCAAAACACAGATTCCCATATCATAGCAGGTACAAAGAGCGCTCTAAAACCTAAAATCCTTCACCTTTGAAACCAAAATAGTCACTACATTAAACACCTCAAAACTTCCATAATCGAGAAAGACATAATAGAAAGCCCTAAACAATACCCAATTCCCAAAACACCATTTCCTATATATTACAAGTACAAAATCCACCCCAATAATCTCAAATGTTCCAAGCTAAAAGACCATAACAATCAGTACATTAAACCCACGTTAATATCCATTTATTAACCTATGAAAAAATTTGCCAAAAACATCAACATAGAATCCTCTTTCTAAAACCTTTTAAAATCTTTTTTTTTTCCCTTATTTTTATTCAAAGTTATAAATCTAGAAGAAGAAAAATAGAACTCATGAGCTTACTAGTTTGCTGGGATCGCCCGGAAACTTGAGTGATAGAGGGCCGATTCGCTGGAGAATCTGCAGAGAGAAGTTGGGCATGCTTAGGTTTTTGGTTTAGAGAAAAGGGTGGTAGAAAAATCCCTTTCTTTGTTTTATTTTTAGGAATCTCGTGGGTCTTTAGCAAAATGTTTTAGGGTAAATAATGACTAGACAATATTAAAAAAGGCCAATCTTTCTTTCCATTTTGACCAGAAAATAGCCGCCATACATTGTTCAAAAAAGCAGATTGCCTAGCGCCTAGGCGGTCCAGAAGGCCTAGGAACATTGCCCAAGCCTAGGCGGCGAAATTAGGCGAATATCCCTTGGGGCCTGCCTATGCGCCCAAGAACCCGCCTGGGCGACACCTTAACGCGCCTAGGTGTACGCCCTCCCAAGGGCGGAAATGCGGTTCCTTGAGGGTATTTTTAGGTCATTTTTTTAATACTGAAGGGGAAAAATTGTGGGTTTTAGGTTTATTTGAAACGTAAAACTCATTAGAGGCTATTTTAGATTGAGAAACCCCAAATTGTTTTTTTGTCTTCTGGGCCACCTAGGTTCTGGGGGCGACCGCCTAGGTGCCGCCTAGCGCTTTTTGAAGCATTGCCCCCATAAATATTCCATCTCCGTAGATTAAGAAGACCAGGATCGGCTGGTTTGACCTGGACCAGTGGAACTGGCTGGTCCAACAGATCGACTTGGTTCCATGTCGCACCAGTTTGGGATCTCACATCTGACTGGTGTGGACACCGGTTTTGGCTCCCGCCTGGCCTGTCCGATTCTGATATCAGTAGTGTTACATTCCCTTATTTTACTAATGAAGTTCGAAACATAGAATTTGGAGAAGAAATTGTTGATTTTGCTATTGTATTATGCCAGAATTACCTTCCCTTCTTGTATCGAGCCATCAGACAACATTCTAAGAATTGCCTTCATTAAAATAAAAAAATATAAAAACATTCTAATATTGAGACTCAAGAGTGCCACAACAAAGGCCTTTCCTTTCATCAATGAGCTTGATGACGATAATTTATCTGCTTCAGATAATCAAAACGAAAACAAAGTACCCTTTGATCAATGAGCTTGAAGATGATAATTTATCTGCTGCAGATAATTAAAACAAAAACAAAGTACTGCCAAAAAAAGAAAGTTTTTTAAGGGTTTGTATACTGCACGAACATTTGGAATTTTTTTTTTAAAATATAAATGGGAACCTAAAAGCATATGCAACCGTCATTATTCATGATTGAATAATATACATTTTGAAATGCTAGAAGTCTCATAAACATAATTAACAAGCATGCTCGATGACGTATGCTTACTTCATTGTATTCCTTTATGTTATTTCTGTTCCCTAGAAGAGTTGTGCTTGTTCTGTGCTTATTTTCAGGTATATACCAACAGGGGTTCTTTTTGATCTTCTATGTGCTGAACCAGAAAGGCCTTGGAATTTAACGGTAGGAGACTGGGCTTATTGTGAGAATTTCATCAGAGATTGTCTAATGTTTATTTTATTATATTCTAATTGGTTGTTCTGTTGTAAAATTGCTGTGGATTGAAATTATTTAAGCTTCTGATCTAAAATGCTCCAGTCAAAGATGGTACCATGGCTTTAAGATCGTACTGTAGATTGTGACATTTTCTATATTAATTCGCCGCATTTCAAATTGTTTCCCTCTGTGCTTATATTCAGGGAACCCTTGACATTAAATAGTATTTAAAGGGTATCTCATGCACTACACAATGTCTTTACCAAACTTCTAAAAATATTTGCTTGTGAGGTTTATTATGTTATGTGAAGGTACATATTCTGTGTGATATTTTACTGCAGAAATCTGAAATGGTTGTCGATAGGAGGATGAAGTCTTTATAAACCAATCATATCTTTTGGTATTAAAGTACCAATTAAGAAAATAATTTTCCCCTTCATGCCAATTACCTACAAACCTTAGTCTCCAGGTCTTTGTTTTATGCTAGGTAGGTTAACTGGGAACTATTCCCAAGGGAACTCATTGGGCCAAACTGCATTCTTTAGCTTCTAGGATTTATTTATAGGATTGTTTGGCTTCAACCTTTAATCAACTTGAGGTTTGCGAATATTCATTCTCGTCTTACTATTGTTGGGTGGTGTGCATGTCAGAGTTTGTTCACCTTATTAAACATTGAATGTTGTTAATAGCAGAACAATATATTTCAGAGATTCTCTATGTTCACGTGGGTATCTGTGTCAACTTTTTCCCCTCCATGTAGATCTTGCTGAAATCATATGACTTGCAAGGAGCCTAAATGAGCCGAATTGATCTGTGCTTATGGATGAGTTTCCATGGACCACTTAATCATTGATTATATATCACATGATTACCTTAGACTGCTTTATGCACAACGCATGGGCCAATGTGTCAATAGAGTTACTTTGTATATGCAATGGTTGGCATAGTCTTGACTTAAATGCCAATTTACTATTTCTTGGAATTATGGATCACATGGTTCACAACCCTGACTTGGGGTGAACCCATTTATGAAAATTGTGCCCTTTATCTGAAACTCAAAGTATGTGGCACTGTACTTGGCTTGAAATGAATGCTACATTGACACCTTTATTTATGTGTGTCAAGCTATGTAATATCCTGCCACAAAAACTTATTAATGAGTTACAGTTTGTAGGTCCATTTCAGAGCGTATCCTTCAGAGACTTTGAGTCCCTATGAGGGCGAGGACAGTGTAAAGTGGAGCTTCATTAACTCATTGAAAGAGGTAAAATTAACTTGATTTAGAGCTCATATATTTTGTAGTATAGGTTTAAATGTAGATGTGCATTCCCAGTCTTACCCTAGGCATCTAAGATTTGTATTGAGTGGGTTAAATTTGTGTATTGTTGCAAATGAAATGTCCTTTGGATATGTTTCGAAATGGGAATTTTGTGGTAATCATTCAGACATGTGTTTCACTGAAGTGATTTGTGCCAAAATTTGTAAACTCTTTTTATTGATATGCAGGCAGCATATATAATGAATGGGAACTGCAAGTGTGTCATGAACATGTCACAGCCTGACCAGCTAATGCTTTGGCAGAGCGTGGTGAAAGGTTTGAACTGCTCGCTATTACTTTACCTATCATTGCAAATGCAGTAAATCTGCGTGATATTGTCTCAGAAATGATGATGACTACCTGCTGAGGCAAATTATGTCAACTTACTTGACTTAAGAATTGTAAATTATTAAAAATATTTCAGGGGGTTTTGCTAGAAAATTTCTTTGGCTCCTCATCTCCCACTCTTAATTCGCAATTCATTTGGAGCGGAAACTGGAAATAACTCTATCCCATATTAAACCATGGAACTGTTCTTACTGAGTATAGAATGGTTTGGAAAAAGTCTATGGTTGTACATAACCTCATTGACTAGTTGGGTTCATACTTTTCGTTTTTTGGTTGATTGCAAAAATGTATATTTGACATCGTTTTGCCCATCGTTCAAGTTATACCTGTGATGTGCGAATCGATGAATGTATATATTGACATATTGTATAGCATTTTACTTTTTTTATTTTTATTTGTTATTTTTTTATTTTTTTTAAGAATGATGTAACGACATTAGTGCCATTGGTAGGTACTGATTTATGTTGTGAAAAATCTGGATCAGATGGTCATTGAAGCTCTCAGGGAACATTGGCTGAATCTATTAACAGTCAAGTTCCATGAGGAGCAAATGTGAAACTCAAAAAGGACGGTATAGCAACCCTTAGGGGAACCTTGGAAGGAAATTAATAACATTATTATCTGATGATCCTTATAATGGATTTTCTCAATTTCTAACTTTTCCTTTTCATTCCAATAATCTTATCAGCGTCATTTCTTTGACCTTTTATATCAACAATATATGCCTACGAGCATTAGTTAAATCAATATTATATTAGGAAAAACTTTATATAAGGTTGCAACCTTAAAATGTAGAATTAAAGATGCACTTCAAAAATCCATCTGAAAAAGGTTGTTTTAATGTTGAAAAACACTGTAATTAATAATCTCGATATCAAGATGTATCAAAATAATAATATTAAAAAAGATTGAATCCCAGAAATAGTGCATCTTGCAACACATTATCTAGACCGTCCATTTTAAATGTTTTCATATGTTTATAGATCTACTTGATTTTAACCATTTTTGTAGTTCAAAATTTTATAGTTATATATGAAAATAGATTTTCAGATAGCTCTAAGAAATTTTCACACCAAAACTACATGTCATGATACAAATTGGAGGTGCACCTTAATTAGATTGTTTAAGGTTGCAACCTTATAGAAACCATACGCATTACATTATGGTCTATGACAAGTTTGATCGAGCAATCCTGTGAAATTTCACTTTGAAGACTTTTCAGCTTTTATATTGTTATGATGCTCTTTCACATCATTTAATCTCAGTCAAGAGTCAAGACTGCTTGTTAGCAACAAATATCTTGTGTCTTACCCCAATCTACCTCTTAAATTGGTAGCACATGCGAATTTCATATTGGGCTTGGTGTTAAAATACTTAGGAATTTGTATATCTCTGGGATGTTTATTTTTTTATCTTGGCTCCAAACCCAAGATACTTTTTTCAAGTCTAATGTAGAGTATATGTGGATTTTTGCATTATGCTGTTAATTGTGGGGTTTAGATTTTATGACCTACCTTGCTTCATGGAGATGCACTGTTGACTAGATAATGTGCTTTAAAGGTCATTTTCATTTTTTTTGTTAAATACTATTATTAAGATGAGTTGGACTTTTAGATAAGTGATCTTTAAAGTGGGGGCATATCTGTTTAGATACTCAGTAATAGATATGATTACTTGTATTGTTGTCCATTGATTCAAAAAGCCGACTGCCCAGCACCTGGGCGGATTTCCCTGGGCAGCCGCCTGAACCGGCCTAGGCGGCCCCCCAGGGCCTGCGCCCCACTAGGGGAAAAATTGCGGCTCATTGAGGGTATTTTTTGGTCATTTTTTTAATACTAAAGAGGCAAAATGGTAGGTTTTGGGTTCATTTGAAACCTAAAACCCATTAGAGGCTATTTTAAAGAGAGAAAACCCAAAAAAAATATTTCTACTAGGCCACCCAGGTTTTGGGCGCCTGCCTAGGCGTTGGATGGCCTGGACCCCCCCGACCGCCTAGGAGCCGCCTAGCGCTTTTTGAAACACTGTTGTTGTCACTTATAAGAAGTTTGTACTCCAGTTTCAAGGTGCATTGGTTTTCCTATAGCATATCTGTAAATCATATCACGATAAGGCTATACTTATTTTTCTATAAATAGTTCTTCCCCCCCCCCTTGTTATTTTCACCATATGACATATGGATCACATGATAGGAGGTTATGGTCACATGTGATGATATGAGCTTATCACCACGCATTTTCTTCTGATTTGCTTTGGTTTGACAACAATAAAGCTCGTAATATTTGGTTTTCTGATTATTTTTAGGTGATCTGGAATGCTACACACGTATATTTTCGAGGCTCAAGTTTGGGACCATTGGAGAAGGTACATACAAACCATCTCCAGTCTCTATGTATGGTCAACATAGCTTTAGTGAAACTGATTTACTGGACCAAATCAAACAGGTCGATTTTAATTGAACTTCCAAATTCAATTTGTCATGCTGGTATAACGTGTGGAATTGAGTTTGAGATATCTTGCATATTTAAGCACATTCTGTTTGTGAGCCTGAACACCTAATCTCGACCTACTTATTCCATGGAACTGCATAGCATTCTTTTGTATTAAAATTTCCATTATATGAGAGCACTAGAAAAAATTGAACATACTACGAGATTACACTCTGAAATGAGAGCATACCCGAGTTATACCATTGAATTGGAGCTCCATATGGATGTTATGTGCTTGTATTAATGTGCACGTATGTGCAGGTAGAATTCAGTGGTACTGGGGACTATTCCACTAGGCATGCATGGCATGAGAGACAAAACGAGTGTTATTAACACTGGTCCAGATTGGCTGCTCCAACCGGTTGGCCTGCCAGCTGTTGCCTTAGCCGGTTTGGTTTTCAAGTAGAGATTTGGTTTGGTCCAAAACTGGTTGAAATCAATATTTCACTAGTTTTGTCGGACCAGCCTATTCCTACCGTTTGAACCACCTAAACAAGGTTGGATGACTTTTTGTAATATTTTATATATTTAAGCTATTATTCCTAATTTTATTTTTATTTTTTGAAAATCTGGTCCTATAGGTTCAACTAGCGGAGTAGCAATTAAGACAGTTTTGATTGGACTAAATCCCTAACTAGTGTAGCTGCCGGTCTGATTATGATAACATTGGAGAATAACACATGGGATCTGAGTCGTGATATTGAAAATTGCATATATCAAAATATTAGTGGGAGAATATTGAAATGACATGGCACATTTTCCATAATATTGAATGACAATTGGCACATTTTCATGCCTCTAGGATCCATTATGTTAGCATGTATGTACAAAATATATTTCAGAAACAACTTCTCTTAAATTAATGAGTGGATTGTAAAGTATATCCTAGTGATTAAGACAGTTTTATGAAAATGACCATTATAAAGTGTTGGATTCTTATCAAGACTACTTGCGTATTAATAATGTACCTGAAGGCTTGTTGATATAAACCATAACCACCTAAAGAGTTTCATGCATAATGATGGGGGGCATGACACTTGAACTTGTAATGGTTCTCAACATCAATGGACCACTTGTTTTCAAGAGGAAATCCATAAGATGAGACTACAAACAAAGGTGGAAACCCTCTGTCCTTATGCCTAAAGAGAAGAGTGCCTCTTTTGTTTCCTCTGTTGACTGCAATGTTTCTTCATTGAAATTACAAAGAGATGATAGCAACATTTTCTATGCTTCATGCCACCTGCTTACTTGTTTCCTTCAAAATTACATAATAAAAGTAAAGTACGAAACCGTCTAAGAAGATTTGAAAGTTAGCTATTTGATAATCATTCTGCAACAGTATGTTGAAGGTATTTCATGCCATCGGTTAATGAACGGACACATACAGGGTACCAGGTGAAAAAGTTTTCTTAGTGTGAGAATTTGGGGCTTTATATTAACATGCCTTGTATTAATTCTGGCCAGGCAGGATTCCTGTTCGCTTGTACTTAAGGATTGTCAGTGAGAAACTGAATGACTTGGAAGATTTACCTCCAATCAGTAGTTGGGACGAAATCCGCTACATAAACAGACCGGTTGAACTCCAAAAATATGGTGTGCTTTCATATTTTTGTCTTTCAAGTTCTCTGATGAATTGATAGTAATACATCTTAGACTTTCTTGAGAAGCATAACATTGTCATTGAATGGAATCAGTTAATGAACTCATACTTGATTGATGTGCTTCAGATTCGCTAACCAATTAATGATTCTGAGAATCATTTTCAGTGATCGAGGAATGATTTGATTAGGTCTGGATTAGTAGTTGAAAATATCACCTGTCCATACTATATTCTAAGTAAATATAAAATGATCAATGTGGTCATAGTAGCAATAATGACTCTGGTTTATCACCATTCAATCCATGGGTTGGATGGTGATGGAGAAAATGTAGGTATATGGGTGTCATTCTTGAATTTGTACAGTACGAAGCACTCCCCTCCATCACCGTTCAACTCATTAATGGTACAGTGATAACCTCATGGTTGTGGGGTTTTGGTGAGCATATGGTCGGTTGCAGGATGATTCTCTCTCTCTCTATTTTGCATTGTTACTACAGCGATTAGTACCTACATTATTGTGGATCTGCGATGTTGTAGGGCATATTGAAAATTTTCTTTGTAATTGACATCCAATTGGTGGTCCTGGTCGTTCATAATTGAAGACGTGGGATTGATATTATTGGAATTGGCAGTACATCATTTTCTAACCTCTCTCTCTCGCCCTCTCACACACTCAAACAAAAGGAGCCTATTAAAAAGCTTAAAATATTGCAGGTGTCTGCTCTCTACGAGACGCATTGGAAAGTCTACTGCCTGAGTTGTTCATGCCCAAATCTTCAATGAGAGATCTAAGGATGAGAGAAAAAGAGTCAGGTGGTGGGCCTTCAGGAATTAAATCTGCCCTAGGGCCTGATGACTTTGAAGTAATAAAGAATACTGGGGATGAAGCTGAACAAACACACAACATTGCATCAACAGAAGTGGACTCAGTCGAGAGCTCTTGTCTCAAGCTTATTCGTATTCAAGGGATTGAACCCAATCTGGACCTGCCTTTCTCTTGGGCTGCTAACCATTTGAAAAACCCTGAACACATTCTTCATATATGTCTGTATATCTTAAACAATGAAAGCCAAATCTGATGCATTACTACGCGTGCGGGTTTTGATTTGTTTTTATTTTCCTTTTGGTAATGAGGCTGGGTTTGGCGGTTTCCACATGTATAGATTCTTTGATCCA
Organism: Amborella trichopoda; assembly: GCF_054954075.1. Lineage (NCBI taxonomy): Eukaryota > Viridiplantae > Streptophyta > Magnoliopsida > Amborellales > Amborellaceae > Amborella > Amborella trichopoda. The sequence continues at coordinate 4,567,307 of NC_142344.1, forward strand.
TTTATAACTGAACTCATTTGTTTTTTTTTTGAGGAATGTTGACATATAACTGAACTGAACTCGTTTGTTTTGAATGAATATTTCATATATGCAAAATTCCATAGGAGTTCTCCATAGTTAAAGTGAATGTTACCTTTTTTCCAATTTCTGAGGATAGGGCTTTGGTGTATCGTCCAATGCACCTATTGTAGTGTGTCCACCTTCCAAAATTCATCCTGAAGATGGATTATGGATCTGAAACCTACACGAGTAAATCAACTTTACCACCATGATTATGAATATGAAAAATATGAATTTTGAGCCTTAAAAATGGTCTATTTTGTACTTTTTCTGGGACTATATTTCATTTCTTCAAAGATCATTAGGTTCGCAATAGGTTTTGAGATGGAAGTTCGTAGATCTCGGGCGGAAATAGCTTTGCAGCGATTTAAGATGTTTTCAGGTATTAAAACTCTTTAAAATAAAAAACGGACATGTATTATTAGCATAATTATCAAGAACTTTTCGATTTCTTGGAAACTATTTACGTCACAAAAAATAAAATAAAATGAAATTAGTAAATTCGTTCCCTCTCAACATTTCCTTAAATTTTTGGCGGGATCTGGCCAAATAGGATGGTAAAATATAAGCTCATGGTTATCTCCATGAGTATGTGGTACCCCCAACAAAGAGACAAATCATCAGAAACTTATAAACATAATTGAAAAAAATCATTCGAAAGAGACAGGAATAAACGGAGAGAGAGAGAGAGATTCACATTGTAAATTCAGAGAGAGAGAGAGAGATTTGTAATAGGGGTGGCAATGGGCCAGGTTGGCCTGGCCTGGCTCGGCTCTAGAAGGAGGGTCTGGGCCAAAAATTGTAGCTCGAGGGCCAGGACATCAGGGCCGAGGGACAGGGCTGGCCCAGGCCTCTCTTTTTTTCTGTGTTTTATTTGAATTTTTTTTTATCCAGCGTGGCCCACCTTGATAGGGTTAGGGCCTAGCCTGGGCCAGGGTTTCTGTGGCCCGGTCAGGGCCAGGCCAGCCTGGTCCTTTGCCAGCCCTACGAAACTGAATCAACCCATGTCCATTTTCTGTTGAACTTGTGAGCTTTAACAAGTCGGTCCGGCATTTAGAGGCACATCATCTCCAATAAAACCCACTCTGCAACCTGGATGGAGAAAGCTGGCTAGTCAAGCTAAGTGAAACACTAACATAGAGTCCTCGACCCATCAATTCATCCGTTTTAACTCCAACAAATACAAATTAACCTATAACACTAATCTCCACCTTCTTCTCTGCTATAGATAAACCATCTCTTTCTAATACCCACCAATAAGGATTTTAGAGGAAGGCAAAACGACAAAAGTGACTCTGCTGGACTTCTGGGTGAGCCCCTTTGGCATGAGGGTGCGGAGAAGGGAGTCGAATTTGAGATACAAGAAGAGAAATGTTTAGAGGGAAAGAGTGATCTACTCCTATCATCAAACCCACTATACAAGAAGGTGCCGGTCCTTCTACATGATGGTAAGCCTGTCTGTGAATCTCTTATAATCCAAGCCTGTCTGTGAATCTCTTATAATCCTCAACTACATTGAAGACGCATGGCCAGAGAATCCACTGCGCCCTCAGTGCCCCTTTGAGCGAGCACAAGCCCTAAGGACTATACTAATTGATAAGTCATTGTATACGATGAGGCCATTTACAATGATGTCACAACTGTTTATAACTGAAATTTAATAGCTTAAATTTTGTTACAAAGGTCGATAAATTTTTTTTAAAACTTTGAGCTTAGTCAATACAACAAATATAACCATCCAATTTCACATTTAATGGTAGTTGTGACCACCGTGTACCGAAGATAATAGTTTCATTCTATACTTTTCTTTAATTTATTTGGTCTTTTTTTCCTTTTATCTTTTCGCCGAATGTGGCGCTTGGCGGACCCATTTACCCAAGGGAGTGGACCTAAGGTAAGAGCATGTAACCTTTTGCATTCTTTTACGACTTTTGAAATGCGTTGGGTGCAGATTTATGAAACCGGAAGCAGCATATGGAGGAGCAAAGGGCAAGCTCTAGAGAGGGAAAAGAAAGAATTCATTGATTCTATCAAACTCCTACAAGGGACCTCAGGAGAGAAGTTCGGATTTGTGGACATCGCCCCGCTATCGGTGTTGCATCATGGTTCTATGCTTATGAGAGCTGTGGGGGCCTCAAGTTGGCACGTGAATGCCCCAAATTTGTTGCATGGATGAAGAGATGTGCGGAGAGAGAATGTGCATCTACTGTTCTTCTTGAACCAATGAAGAAGAAAATATATGGGATTGAGTAGTGTGGTTGCGTTTATCGAGAGGCTAATATTGTAATAGATATAGTTTTTAAAAAGATTTCAATTTTTTCACATGTCATTATTTATCGATCTAGGCTTCTCGATTTTATCTCCCGATATTGCCCAATTTCTCTATCATAGGATTGTAAAATACTGAGCTGTAATTTGTTTTATTTATATTAATGGAAAACAAGTACGGGCATTTTCCCTACGATTTACCCCAAAAAACTTTTGAGTAATGTGGTGTTGGAGGTTTTGGTTGTTGTAGAGCTCAAAGCTCTACCTCTCTCTCTCTCATACTTCCAAATGCTAGCATGTGGAATTGAGATTTGAGATATATTGGATATCTGAACTCGCAATGTGAGCCTGAACACCTAATCTGACCTACTTTTTTCATGGGAATGCATGTCATATCTGATGGCGTTCTGTTATATAAATAAAATGGAAAATGTTTTCGATAGGACTGCACTCCTATTAAAATAAGTAAGGGTGTGGTTTGTATAGAGCCTAGGCTCTAAACAATCAAATTAGAGCCTACCTTTAAATAGTGTCGAGAAATGCGATTTCAATGCTGAAAATCTTTTTGATATCCTCAAAAAATATTTTTATCTCTATTATAAGGTTTAAATCTTCAAGAATAGTGTATATTGAGATATCTATTAAAACTTGAAAATCTTGAAAATTGACGGTCCAAAAATGTGTTACAAAATACACTATTTTCAAAACTTGAAATCCATTTTTTCTCATGTCTATGCATCTTGATATCGAGATGATTAATTTGAGGATATTTGGACATCAAAACAACCTCTTCTAGTGAAATTTTTGAGGTAAGCTCTAATTTGATTGTTTAGAGCTTCGGCTCTATATAAACTTTTCCCAATAAGTAAAGCCCCACCTCAAAACTAACCAGAAATTGTAGTTCTAACATTTAAATAACTTTTAAATCAATCATCTCGGCCTTGAACATTATGGTTGTGAAAAAATTAAGATTTCAAGCTCTAAAAATAGTGCATATTTATAATACAATATCTAGATTGGCCGTTTCGCCCTAAAAAAGTGTTCACGGATCTATAAAATATGTACCACTTTTTAAGCTTTAAGCTTCAAATTTCATGATAGATGCTAAAAATTGGTTTAGAATCATCGTGGAGATTTTCGATACCCTAATGAGAATTCGAGATGAAGCCTTTATTTTATTAGGCCTTATAGGAACTGCATCTTTCTTTTATATAAAAATGTTCCAATTAATAAGAGCACTACAAAAATCTGAAATGGGATAATACGCAAATTTTACCGCTGAATTGGAGTGCCATGTCGATGTGCATTGCTTCCTTTGAGTTACAAAAGTCCCATGGGTGCTATTATGTGCTTTTTCTTTTAACGACCCGGTTTCTCCTAGTCCATGCAGAAATGCGGCTCCTCTTAAAAATTTATTCTTGAGATGGATTTTTGGACTTAATTTTTAAATACATATAATCTTTAACATGAAGATTATGAATATGAATAAATAAATAAATTTTAAAAATTAAAAATAACAATTCTACTAAAAAAACATTTGAATTGTTAGTTTCAATTGTTTTTAGATGGGGCATCCATCTTTAATATGCATGCTTTATACATCTTAACCGTTGTAGACACCCCATTTCTAAAACTGATAAATTTCATGATTTTCTTAAATCTTTAGAATCGTACTATTCTAGAGAATATTTGAACCACAAAAAACCATAATCCAGAGTGCTCATCTTTTGATCTAATATCCTGCAAACTCATTGATTTTGGGAATAATCAAGGAAAAATAGCAAAACATCTTATTTTAACCTGATTTTTTGAAGGTAATCACTCAAAAGCGCGGATGTCACCCCGAAACTGAAAAATTCTCGATTTGGGCCTGATCTAAGTGGGGAGACACAAAGTGTATCGCCCAGATATGGGGGTGACACAGGCTGTGTTGCCCAGTTCAGATCAACCCAATATCCTACTTTTCAGCATCCAGCTAAATATTGGCCAGATTCAATGAATCTAGGCTGGGCGACACACTTTGTGCTGGTGTGTTGCCCAAATTCGAGTATGCTCTGACCCTCAAAATTTGATTCGAGGCTGACAAACCTGCTTGTTTTTTGTAATTATCTATTCCATGCGGTTTTCAATCTATAAAAGTACATATTTGTGACTCTTTTAGGGTTAGAGCACATTGGCCAAGAAAGGAAGTGAGCAAACCTTAGATCTAGACAAACCCTAAAATCCTAACCCATGAAACTCACTTTCAACCTACAACCTTTAGTTTTAGATCAGAAAAACTCTAATTCAACCAAATCAAAGCTTGATCAATTTTGAAGAGAGACACACGAATGACTTATAGTATAATCATAGCTACAGTCTTGATACGGGTGAGGTCTCAAAGCCTTGCGTGTTCCGGGCCAACTGGCCCGGCCACATAACTTTTTCTTTCTATTTTTAAGTCATTTTATAATTATTTTATTAAATTTAAATAGACTTTATTGTTTTATTTCAATATTTCGTGCATAAGATTGATGCCGGCTCTGCCGCTGATATGAGAGTAGATCTGTTCAATTCTAGATTTAGAGTGGAATTTGATTGATCCCACTTTCTATCAATTTTTAAAAATAAATTTGTAGCAAATAACTCTTACATGTAGAAATGTGGTCCAACCCGCATGAAACAATTTTCGTTTCTTTGATGTGTGTTTTTTTCCAGTTAGGAACACGTACCTAGATTTTTAGGGCAGTGGCGACTACTCCAAAGGAGGTGTATGTTGTGTGTGTTAAGTGTCATGAGAGACCACTAGTGTTATCGATATTGGTCCAAATTAGTCGGTCCAATTGGATTGATTGCTGGAGCTTTTCTTGATTTAGTTTCACGTAAAAATGGGGTTTGGTTGTAAACAAGTTGAAATCAATATCTCTAATTTTGGTTGTTTGGAATCATGGATGAGGTGACAGCTTTGATAAGATTATGATAACATTCAACAACCACACCAAGTCATTTGATTGAAGCCCCTTCGGAAATCAGACTGAATCTATTAAAATATTGTTGGGAGAATATTGAAATAAAATGTGGCACATTTCTGTATTGAAGTGACATTTGGCCCATTTCTACGCCTCTAGGATTGATTATGTATGTATTTGCAAAATATATTTCAAAAACAACTTTCCTTAAATCTATGACTGGATTGTAATGCGTATCCCCCAATGGTTTTAACCAATGGTTTAAAAAAAAGATCGGTGATCCGGATCGGGCATCCAAAAAACCGATCCGGATCGACGAATCGGCGATCCGGATCAGGAATCGGGTGAATCGGTCAGAATAAAGCTTAAAAAAAATCCAAAAAAATTATTAAAATTCATTATAAATATTATTTTTTAGGAATTCATTAAGAAATGAGGGTACTCCATTAAGAATTTTCATGTTTTTGAATGAATATACGAATATTGATATGTTCTTTCCCTGCATGAACCGCCATTCAGCATTTAATTTACATCACATAAAAAGATAAACATAGAATTATCATGGAATAAGTATATACATGGACTACAATAAAGCATAAAATTAGTAACATATGATCTAAAAAGAAAATGATAGACGACGTTATTGTTCTTCTTGGTCACGCTGGTGTCATTGATTGAATTCGTTTAACAATTCATTGATTCGATCTAAAAACGAATCATCGATATTAGCAGGCGTCTGACTATTCCCAAATCCCTGAGTGTTAGTGTTTTGTTGTGTTCCCAATCTAAAATCCCAGAAGCTTGTCCATCCTTCATACTCACCTGCACTTTCGTGCTCATCCGTACACTGTTGCTGTTGGGACTCGATATGTGAATAATATGGCTGAGATAGGGTGGCCTCAGAATCATCATCTCTCGTATTTTCTCTTTGAATAATATGGATTAAAAAAAAAATTTAACAAATTTTCAAAAAAATCGATCATGGATTAAAAAAAAAAAATCACAAATTTTCAAAAAATTCTATCATGGATTACAAAAAAAAATTCGATCATGGATTAAAAAAAAAAAAACACAAATTTTCAAAAAATTCTATCATGGATTATAAAAAAAAATTCGATCATGGATTAAAAAAAAAAATCACAAATTTTCAAAAAATTCAATCATGGATTACGAAAAATTCGATCATGGATTACAAAAAATTCGATCATGGATTACAAAAAATTCGATCATGGATTACATAAAATTCGATCATGGATTACATACAGTTCGATCATGGATTACAAAAAAAAAAAAACATAAAAAAACAAAAAATTCCATCGTGGATTACAAAAAAGGAAAAAAACAATTCGATCATGGATTACAAAAAATTCAATCATGGATTACAAAAAATTCTATCATGGGTTACAAAAAAAAAAAAAAAGCAAAAAATTCGATCATGGATTACAAGAAAAAAAAACAAACATTTCGATCATGGATTATAAAAAATTCGATCATGGATTACAAAAAATTCTATCGTGGATTACAAAAAATTCGATCATGGATTACAAAAAATTCTATCATGGATTACAAAAAATTCGATCATGGATTACATAAAATTTGATCATGAATTACATAAAATTCGATCATGGATTACAAAAAAAAACAAACAAAAAAAAACAAAAAATTCGATCGTGGATTACAAAAAAAGAAAAAAACAATTCGATCATGGATTACAAAAAATTCAATCATGGATTACAAAAAACTCTATCATGGGTTACAAAAAAAACAAAAAACAAAAAATTCAATCATGGATTACAAAAAAAAAAAAAAACATTTCGATCATGGATTACAAAAAAAAAACAAACATTTTGATCATGGATTACAAAACATTCGATCATGGATTACAAAAAATTCTATCATGGGTTACAAAAAAAAAAAAATTCGATCATGGATTACAAGAAAAAAAAACAAACATTTCGATCATGGATTACGAAAAATTCGATCATGGATTACAAAGAATTCTATCATGGGTTCCAAAAACAAAAAAAAAAACAAAAAATTCGATCATGGATTACAAAAAAAAAAAAAAACAATTCGATCATGGATTACAAAAAAAACGATCAAGTATTACAAAAAAATCTATCATGGATTACAAAAAAAAAAAAAAAAAAATTCCGTACGGGACTCTCCGATTCCGTACAGTGAAATCGGCGAGTCACTGTGCAGAATCGTCCGGTTCTCTCTAGAACAGGACAATTCCCATTTTGTTCGCCGAATCGATCCGTCCATGGCGATTCCCGAATCGAACCGGGCGAGTCCGGTTCGACTCGACGTTTTTTTAAACAATGGTTTTAACAATCATAAGGAATAACCCTTTTGGATTCTTATTCGGAACACATGGGGATTTAATAATAAGGCTCCCTAATATAATCCATAACCACAAAAAGTTGGGAATGTACACCGTAAGACCATTTATCTTAAGAATAAGGAGGTAATAATTCCTCCAAGCCATTAAATTAGATGTCAAATTAAATGGTTTGGGATTGTCTCGAATTTTTTTTTTTTTTAACTTTAAGTTTAGTCAATAACGTGCTCACAATTGCGGGTTTTGAAATCTAGACGATAAAAATGATTGTGCCCCCTTGTGCTAAAAGCAAGAGACCTTTGTATACTTTTCCTTCTTGGGATTAAACATCTGTTAAATTAATGTTGGCATGCTGCTCTCTTGAACTTCATAAAGATGAGGCGCTTTCATATTTTTGTCTTCTGGTTTTCTTATGACTTAGAAATAATACATCTTATTTTTTTTTGAGAAATAGAACATTATTGTTAAATGGAATCAGTTAGTCCTATGCGGTGAACCTCTCATTCTTGATTTATGTTCATCATATTCACTAATCAACTAATGATTCTAGGCGATTATTTTTTATGATTGTGAAATGATTTGATTAGATCTGGATATCTAGTTAGAAATATCACATGTCCATACTTTTTTAAGGTAAATATAGAATGATTGATATGGGCATGGTAACAACGACTGCTTTATCAACATCCAATTTATGGGTTGTATGGTGATGGAGAAAATGCAGGTATGTCATCATCGTCGTTATTATCATAGTATTTTTTCAATTAATTGAGGTCGGCTGCACGAATCCTTTTTTCATTACGCTATTTTAAAAGCCCAATTGTCACTGAGGCCATAAGTCCCTATATCTCTTCGGACTACTTCCAACCATATCATTTTGGGCCTATTCTTTTCGATCCTTCCACTTGAACTAACTCACACATCATATCAGATGTTGTATTAGGTTTGCGCCACACATGGCCAGCCCACCTAAGTCTACTTTAATTTATCTTATCGCCTATTGATGCCATACCTAAAATTTTATGAATAGATTCATTTCAAATTCTATCCCTTCTTGTCTTGCCACTCATCCATCTCAACATTCTCATTTCCGATACACTCATTCTATGGATATATTATTTTTTGTCAGTCTAACATTCTGCCCCATACAACAAAACTAGTCTCACAACTGTTCTACCAAACTTATCCGCTACCTTCATTGGTATCCAAATATACCTATTATTGTATACTGTTTTATGGATATTCATTTCAATTCTTCAAAGATCATCAGGTTTGTATTCTGTTTTGAGATACGAGTTGTCATATTTGAGGCGGAGATAGATTCGAATGATTTAGATGTGTTCATGTCTCAAAACTATTTAAAATCAAAAGGGACATATGAATCACCATAATCACCAAGAACTTTTGGATTTGTTAGAATCTATGTCTTACTAACACAGAAAAGAACGAGAACATTCATCCCCTCGTATTATTTTCCAAATTTTGTGGTGAGTTCTGGCCAAATGGGATGGTAAAATGCAGAGTTATTGGTTATCTCCGAACATGTAGTGCCCAAAGAAAGAGACGTATCATTAAAAAGTTCTAAACACAATTGGACAGAAATCTATGAGTAAACTTACAAACATCTATGAGTAAACTTTTATAATACTTGACTTGTTACTATCCAAAGTCTATTAGATAACTGGTATTTAAATTGTGATTACTTTTTTAGAAATCTAATTCATCTGAAATTTGGGACGTGTATACATCTAACCATCTCGCACGTAAATGAAACGTTTAAAAACAATTATCAAAATATAATCTGACAAAAATTACCCCTATAATTTTCATAGGGGTAATTTTATTTGAATTATTTTTTAATAATTTATTTAGGTTCACCTCACTAAGGAATACAACCCACAAAATTTGAGGTTAAAAAGATTTTGTATCAAAACCTAAACAATCGTTATCTTTTGATAGATTTTGTATGGTGATAAGCTATAAGTTAATTACTCTAGAACTTCACTCACAAGTGTGTTAAAGTGTTTTCCATATATATACGAATAATACTTACTAATAAGTGAATTTCTATAATACCTCCCTCATAGCTCATCACCATCCAAGTCTATTAGAAAACCACGATTATCTAGAAGTACTTGAATTTTAGTATCTTTTTCCAGAAATCTGATTTATCTGAAATTTGAGGCCAGTATACATCTAATCGTCTCACACCAAAATAAAATATTAAAAAAAATTATAAAAATGAAAAAAGCACCCCTAAAATATGCCTAGAGTAATTTAGTCATTTTCATTAATCTAATTATTATTCTTATATTTTATTTAGGTACATCTCAATAAGACTTATACCCCCATAAAATTTGAGGTTAATCATATGTATAAAAGAATTATTAAAATTTAAACACTATCAAACGATCATGACCATTTGACGGACTTTGGATGGTAATGAACCATGAGTGAAATACTGTACAAATTCATTCACGAGCATTTTGAGTTTTTTTCATATATACCACTGCAAATACGTATAAGTCACTCATGACTCATCACTATCCAAAGTCTATTAGACAACCAAGATTATTTAATAGTATTTAATTTAATTTAATTTTTTCAAAAACTCATACTATCCGAAATTTGGGGCACGTGTCCATCTAACCATTTCACATGTAAATAAAGTATAAAAAAATAATTATCAGAGAAATAAAATGATGAAAATACACTTACAATCATAAGATAATTTGGTTTTTTTTTTTTTTAATGATAATTTTTATTATTTGAATTAGCCGTGTTCCTTGTGTGGGTGAATCCGTAAGCTGAGGGAAGTTGATAGTGTGATTAGAGGCACAACATCTCCAATAAAACCCGAAGTTAGGGCAGAATGGCATCGTTTTTCCTTGGGAGAAAGCTGGCGGCTACTCGGCTTAGTGAAACACGAACATAGTGTCCTCCACCCATCATCCGTTAACTCCAACAAGCACAAATTAATTAAACACTAATCTCCACCCTGTATATAAACCATCTCTCTGTAACACACACCCACAACCATCATTTTGCGAGGAATACAAAATGAGCAAAGTGAGCCTGCTTGACTTTTGGGTGAGTCCCTTTGGCATGAGGGCGCGGATCGCCCTCGCCGAAAAGGGAGTTGAATTCGAGAGACAAGAAGAGGATTTATTTGGGGGAAAGAGTGATCTACTCCTCTCTTCAAACCCTGTATACAAGAAGGTGCCAGTCCTTCTGCATGATGCCAAGCCTGTCTGTGAATCTCTTATAATCCTCAATTACATTGATGATGCATGGCCCGAGAAACCATTGCTCCCCCAGTGCCCCTACGAGCGTGCGCAAGCCCGATTTTGGGCCGATTTCACTGATAAGGTACGAAGGAAATCATACCAATCTTCTTTAGAAATGTGATTCTGTATGTCAACACTGAAAGGATGTGTGATGCAAATCACATTAATCTTTTCTAGAAATGTGATTTTCCAACCTATGCCATCATTTTGTTCTAAGCTATTTGAGTAGTTTACTGCAAAACAGTTTTCCGACCGGGCATGCTTCATCATTTGTCAGTGACATGAAAAAAAGAAGAAAAGAGCATGCAATAAGACTATTTATCTTATCTTAGACGTTATAATTACTTTTAGCCATTAAATTTGAAATTGGATGGCTGGGGGTATGTCATTGATTGATTGAGCTTGAAGGTCAAACTTTGCGCTTTTATATTTTCTAACTAAAGATGATGGTGACCTCCTTGTACTAAAGATAAATGATTTAATAATATAAGATACCATGTGAAAATACTATGATGAAGCAATAAGCACAAGGTACATAATCCTAAGTACTAGGAAAAAGATTAGTACTACGGTTCATCACCATCCAATGAAATGGTGGACGAAAATGGAGAGACACTGGAAAAAGCAATATGAAAATACGAGGTAGAGTTTGGAGTTTGTGTTGAATTGATGATATCATATTTGGGCAGGTCAGAAATGGGTTTTACCCGCTCTTCACAAAAATTGAGAATATTTTATTTCTTGTTTTGCCTCCAAAATTTGGTACCTGAACATGGTTATAGACGTAGGCCAAACACAAAAAGTAACTAAAAATAAATATAAAAGAAATACTTAAGCATCAATAAAAAAACTACAGAATAGCGATATCTTCCCTTCAAATCCAAGGAATTCCTTTTTTTGTTTTCGTTTGTCTAATTGTTCAACGAGTGCGTATGGTGTGTTATTGAGGGAGTGGAATATGCATATTTAAGACCTGCTTAGAAGGATTTTTAGATATAAAATTCTTAATCCACTTTGTAATCACTAGAGATTATTTTTAAAAATAGAAATATCAAAAAAATTGAGTTATGAAATGCCTTGATTTGAATATCCAAAAATTGGATGATTTATTCGACCTTGGTTTGGTATTTTTTAAGGGAAAATGCATAGGCCATATAATTTTTTTTTTTTTTTAATTTCTTTTTTGAAGTTAGTCGCTAGGATGTGGTGTTCACATTTCATAATTTGGAATCCTAAAAATACTCTTATTCTGTGTCTTACCTGAGGGAGTGAACTTAAGATATGCTGCTGCTAGCATATAATCTTTTGCCTTCTTTTATGTGTTTCCATATACAATGGGTGCAGATTTTCGAAACGGGAAGCAACGTATGGAGGAGCAAAGGGCAAGCTCAAGAGGAGGCCAAGAAAGAATTCATTGATTCTATCAAACTCTTGGAAGGGGCCTTAGGAGAGAAGAAATACTTTGGGGGAGAGACGTTTGGATTTGCCGATATTGCGACTATCGCTATTGCATCATGGTTTTATGCTTATGAGACCTGTGGGGGCTTCAAGTTGGCAGATGAGTGCCCCAAATTTGCTGCATGGATGAAGAGATGTGGGGAGAGAGAAAGTGTTTCTACTGTTCTTCCTGAACCATCCAAGGTTTATGAGTTTGTCTGCATGATGAAGAAGATGCATGGGCTTGAGTAGTGTACTGTTGGTGGTTGTGGTTGTTGTAGAGCTCAATGCGCTCTCTCTCTCTCTCTCTCTCTCTCTCTCTCTTTCTCTCTCTCAATGTTTGCAGTCACTTTCTCTCTTAGGTGAGAAAAAAAAAAAAAGATGTTTAAGTGAATCTTCAATGACATGGTTGCTTTGCTTTGGTCCTTCGTAACTGTGTAAAAATGTGTTTTCCTTTTGCAGACCCTCTCACATGCGGAAATAGGTACCCGAAATATCGAGATCCCACCAGGATCATGTATTTAATGGGGTTGGGGTCGTGGTGGTCTAAGGTCTAATCTTCTATTCTCAGCTAATGCATTAAAAAATCCCTAACAATTTCAGAAAACGGGTAGAGGCACGTCATCGCCACTGAATTACAAAAAAAGAAAGAAAGTGTGAACCATAAAACAAGCATAAAAAACACATACACAATAGGAATATAAAAATTTATGCAGATCATCTCAAAGGGGCTACATCCATGGGCATTGGCAAACACAATCCACTAAATTAGTGAGAGTTACATTATTGATATGAGCCGAATAGTTACCTCTCTAACCCCTGATAACACCCTAGTTAAACAATTCTTTTAAACGACCTCTCCTAACTGACCACGCCCATCAATCACCCTTCTATTTTTCACAGACTAACTACTATCTAGAAAGGAAAAGTTGAGAGTAACCAAAATTATCTCTCATTAAAAAGGGATATTATCCAAAATCTCAATTTAACCATTTTTTTTTATAAAAAACTAGCCTCTCTTTCTGCAGAGGCACCATCGCAGACTTTCTCCCTAAGAAGTTAGCTTCTCTCCTTTTGGAGGCCCTGCCTCTCTCCAAAGTAAGCCCTTCCACTTATCCCAGTCGGTGACCCCGAACTAGGGCACACCTAGTTCTTCTCTCTTTAAGTTATATATAATAGGAATCTCATTGGTTATATATAATTTAATCTCATTGGTTACACACCAAGAGTCATAATCTAGTTAGGTTTTTCATTTGGTTTACATAATCTTTTTTCAAACAATGGACTTTGAAGGGGTTTTGCCGGCAACGGGCTAACAAACTATTAAAGTGCGGTCTCCTTCAAAAATATTTATTAAGGACACGGTTTCTATCTATTTTTGAGATGGATTTTCAGACCCAATTTTTAAGGACATATAATTTTATACATGGAGATCATGAATATAAATAAATAAATAAATAAATAAATTTTAAGAAATTAAAATAATGATTTTAGAAAGAAAACATTTGGGCCGTTAATTTCAATTGTTTTTAGATGGACTACCAATTTGCATCCACCGCGTATTATAGAAATGCGGTCCAGCCCGCATAAAACAATTTTCCCCTTCTTAAAGGTGGAATTTAGATCTAAAATTCAATAGGTTGATAATCTCAACTGACACAATCATGAATTTGAGAAAAGTTGTTTTAAACTTTAAAAACAAAGTTGCTTTAAAATTTTCATAGACCACTCATTTGAGTTCTTCTAAAATAATATATCTTAAATTTTAAATCTAAATTCTATTCTTTTAGATCCATATTCAAAGTGGTTGAGCCTATAAAAGTTTAGTTTAAAATTCATCTCTAAGAGAGATTTTTGGAAGAGGACCACACTACCAACACAAACTTTCCCTTTGTTTTTCTTTAAAAACATATGGCATAAATCATGAAGTTTCAGCATGGTTTGATTTTGTTAGAATTTTAATGTTAAAACCAATTTACTTCCATGGTTTAAGGAAAATGTATATTGTCTATAGAGTTATTATGAAGAGTGCATATTGTAATCAATATGTATGGAATTGGGTAGGTGCAATATCATGTATTTTATGATAAGTGTTAGTATAGTATATGTGTTTATGATTTCTTTCCATTCTTATTATTCATTAGATTTATATATAGAGTGGTTGTATAGTCCTGAGATAATCAATGAATAATGGACACGAAGAGTTCTCTTTAGAAAAACTTGGGAACTCTTTAGAGAAGTTTTGGAACTTTAATATGGTAATAGAGCTTGAGATCATCTTCGCCTTACTCCTCTCTGCTCGAGTCTTTTGTTGCTCGATATTGTCTATTGCTGTCAGCTAGCAGTTCTTTGATCACTTGTTTTCTTGGACGATTAGGATCTATCGTCTGCTTCAAGCCTCCTTGTTCTTTCAGCAATCCCGACTGGTTTTCTATCCCCAATGAACACCTCAAGTTTCAACTATTTTCATCTCTCATATTTGTTTTGTAGTGGCACAACTTTCTTACTCTACCTTTTGTTTGTTTGAAAGATTGAGTAGCTAATCTCCTCGCAAAGGCTCACCCCATTACTCTTTTTTATTACGTATTATCCAAATTGTAGTTGCTCTCTCTTAAAGTGTCTTGAGTTTGAGGCAAGGTGTAAAGGAAAATGTATATTGCCTACAAGGTTACTGCAGAAAATTTATACCCTAATCACTATGTATGGGTAGAGTAGGTGCAATGTCCTGCATTTTATGGTAAGTACTAGTATAGTATAAGTGTTTATGATTACTTTTTATTCCTACTGTTTATTAGATGTATATACATAGAGGTTGTATATTTCAGAGAATCAATGTATAATGGACACCGAGAGTTCTCTTCAGAGACTCTTGGGGCTCTAACAAATATGATGAAATTTCCAAGTATTCCCCATAAATTGGCCATTACTTGTTGACCAACACTTCGCAAAAAGTTAATTCTCAGGTTGGTGCTGACGGTTTTTTCCATACAAGGAGGGTTTTTAACATAAAATTGTTTATATCTTCTTTGTCCTTTCTTTTGTTTAATTTTTATTTTATAGGGAAATTTATCAAAACCCTTTAACAGTTAGCCCATTTCATATAAATTCAAAACCCATCAAAATGCAATACTTGGAATATTTAAAAATGGAAAAAATATTTTAAAATTGATAAATTAGTTATATCTTGATAAATTTTAGTTTTTCTAATGTGGATGATTTGTGTTCGCTTGTTTATTTTTCTCTATTTTGTGATTGGTTTTCATTCATGCCCTTGAGGTGACGGAGTGTTGCTTCCAAATAGTTACCCATGGTTTCATTCATGCCCATAGAGCTGGAGTGTTGCTTCCAAATAATTACCCAAGATGTGGGGGATACGTACTTCTTAGCAACGTGCATGCAGGAGGAGGTAAGACAGGAAAAATAGTGAAGAAGTTGGTGAGAGAGATCATCTTTTGAGTAGTTTCATCCATTTACACAAGGTTGTGCACACGTTTGTTACCGGTAATGATTATTATTATTATTATTCAAACTTTATCATAATTATTTGAGATTGGCTACACGAATTTTGTTTTGTTATTATTCTCTATCAACGGTCATATCATCAGTCAAATTCTAAGTCATCATATATAATCTCACAACTTTTATCCATGTCTTTGGGGGCCTTCCCCTGCCTTTATATAGCTTTCCACTTGAACCAAATATCCTTTCCAAACCAAAGGTTTTTTAGGTCAATACTGCACATGACCAAACCATTTAAGTCTACTTTCCCTCATTTTATCGCCTGTTAGGTACATCCTTAAGTTCCCTTTAATGTATTCATGTTGAATTCTATTATTTATTGTCATGCCACTCATCCATCTCATGAATATCAAAAGACAAAAGACAAACGATTGCGGCTCATCATGAGTATAAAAAATAAAGGACCAAAAGTTATCGATTCAAGTTTAAATAATAGAAGCATATTTTTTTTTACTTCAATGTTTAATGTTAGATATGGAGTTACAAATATTTTATACTTCAGCACTGTTGGAACATAGTGACAACAACGATATTGCTACAAGTAAATAGAAAAAGCTTCAAACAAATTTTTATAGAAACAATACTGGAGCTTAAAACAATGTTTTTATAGAAGCAACACGTGTTACTGAGTCGAAGCTTTCTTTCAAATGACCACCCTCACTAGCATATTTAACTATTGGTTGTATACATGGCTAATACATGCCCTATTCTTTTGCCACTAATAATTTGTTTTGCCTTGGAAAAGTAAAATGGTATTCATTCCTTAATTATGTTTCTATAATTTGAATTAGACAAGACCCTTTATTCTATCACCACCTTCTTCCTTACAATAAAGGTTCGTAATATAATACTCCATGACTGGTTTTCTTCCGCATCCACGATATAAATAACATTAGGACCGAACTTCTTCCTTGCATAGGCACTTAAGAATCATCACCTATAAAGACGTTATTGGTTAGTTTTTCATTATGCCAAATAATTAATAAATAATATAAGTAAATTTCATTATTAATTATTTGTGTGGCTTAGTTTGTAACTTGAGGTAAGTCTTAGTTTGTTCGAGAAGTTACGTTCAATTACTTCAACATACATATGCTTTTTATTCTTTCTTTTATTTATTTGCTATCCAAATTCTTCTACTTCGTATTGGATATGTGCATGTCAAGCACGTGCCTGATATTTTTATCCCCAATAATTATTTTTCTTTCTAAATATAACTTTCCCAAAGTAAACTTTGTAACCGTCGTTTTTTTATGTTTCTATAAATTGCATCTCGCAAGGCTCTCTACTCCATCACAGTCTTCTTTTTTGTATACTAAGTTCGAATCAAAGTGTCATAATTGTTGGTTTCTTTTGTTACCCAATTATGAAAGAACTCTATGATTTACCTTCTTCTTTCCATGGACAAACTCCATGAAATATCAACAACCTTTTTGCAGGCCTCTCTCCTCTCTCTCTCTCTCTTTTCATGCCGCTTTATAAACAAAATCCAAAATCACAAACATCTCTTAATACGATTTCAAAAAGTTAGAAATCTGAGATTTATATCCTGAAAGTCATTTCCGTTTTCTGTATTTCTTTTTTGGAATTAATATTTCTTATTCTATCTTTTATTTTATTTTTAATTTTATTTTGTATCATAATTTAGACTTTTTATTATTGTCTAATTTGGAACAATATGAACATTCTTTTCTTGTTTGTATAAAATTCAAATAGTAATTCTCTTGAATTTTTTTGAGATTGGATGTGTACTTTTCAAAGGCAAAATCACATAGATATGTATAATCATCGCTACTTTTTAAAAGTTGTGATGATTACATCATGTGATTTGGAAATATTGCTTATAATCAAACTTTGTTCCCTTTGGTGCCATAAAAAAATTGCATTCTAAATGATTATGCCACTAAAGGGATTTATGATAATCATTTGTTCCCTCCTCTAAATCAAAGGATTTACCCAATATTTGTATTCTAAATCGTTGTTCCCTTTGGTTTCTAAATGCACCAAAGGGATTGCCTTCGTTTGTGATTGCATAGAATTCAAATAGAGAAGATTTACGTAAATCCTTTCTAAAGTGATTTAAATTCAAATAGAATTCTATTTTATTTACGTAAACACTTTGATTTAAGCACCAAATAGAATTCTATCAAATAGAATTCAAAGTGATTTATTTGATTACGTAAAGTGATTTATGTAAATCATTATCAAATAGTGACTTACGTAAATCATTATGATTTACGTAATCAAATAGAATTCAAATATTTTACTTAAATTATTTGAATTCTATTTATATTACATAATGATTTACAAAAATTGAATTACATAATTTTATATTACGTAATTATGTAATATATAATTCTTAACATTATGTAATATTACGCAATATATAATTCTTAACGTTACGTAATATTATGTAATATATTACGTAATATATAAATACAATTATATACTATATAATATATAATTTTATTTATATATTACGTAATATTACATAATATATTTATATTATGTAATATATTACGTAATTTTATATTACATAATATATTACGTAATCATTTATATTACGTAAAATATAAATAGAAATAATTATGTAAGTATTAAATAGAATTCTATTTACGTAATCATAAATAGAATTTAAATGATTTACATAAATAGACCAAATAATTTACATAATAAATTCTATTTAGGTAATCAAATAGAATTCAAATCATTATCAAATAGAATTCTATTGGTCCGTAAACACTTTAGAATTCAAATAGAATTCAAAGTGATTTATGTAATGCATAGAATTCTAAACACCTCTCTCTTTGATTGAATTCTAAACACAATCAAATAGAATTCAAATAGAGAGGCATCAAATGGAATTCTAACGTAAGAGATTTCTAAACCAACGCGAATTAGAATGCAATCAAAAAGTTAGAATGCACCAAAGGATTTTCATGGCACTAAATGATTATGCAAATATTGCGTACCCTTAAACTTGCATTCTAAATGATTATGCAAATAGAAAAAAGGAACAACGGTTGCATTCTAAATGATTATGTATAATCACTATGTTATCTCTTTTCTCCCTCCTCTCTAGTTGTGCACTGCGATGCCCATCGTCGGGAGTAACACTCTCATGCTTCCCTTATCCTTTGGAAACATGCACAGAGAGCCGGGCCTTAATCCGGGTGGCGGCCCAAGCCTCTGTCCAAGTTTACCATTTCCCAAGTTGTGCACGTCGATGCTCATCGCTGCGCATAATATTCATTTTCATTCTTTGGCAATGACATTGAACCGGGCGTTTCTCAAGTGGCGGGTCAGGTTGTGTCTGAGTCATTTACTACACGAGTGGCGATGCCAAGTGCCACGCGTGTCCTTTCTCTTTTTTTTTTCTCTCTTATTTTTCTCTCTTATTTTCTCTCTCTTCTCTTCTCTCTCTCCTTTCTCTTTCTTCCCTTCTCTCTCCTTTCCCTCTCTTTTCTTCTCTTTCATTTTTCTCTTTTTCAACTTCTCTCCCATTTCTTCTCCTTTCCTTCTCTTCTCTCCCATTTTTCTCTTCTTCTCTCTCTCTTTCTCTCTTTGCTTTTCTTATCCCTTATCTCCTTCTTTCTTCTTCTTCTTCTTCCTCTCTCATTTGACTAAGGGACAAGTCTAACACTGTCACGGTAGTCTTGTCATTGAGCAGTACTGCCGTCGTGCCGGTCTAAGTTACCGTGTTTGTCTTGCTACCACGTCTAAGTTACCGTGCTCATCTTGCTACCACGTCGTCGAGCAGTACTGCCTCTGTACCGGTCCGCGTTACCATGCCCGTCTTGCTACCACGTCAAATCAATCATCATACCAATCTAGCCACTATGCTAGGCTAGTCACCTGGTCCAATGTCTCTTTATTTTCTTCTTCTTCTCTCTTCTTCATTCTCCCAACCCTCATCTCATCATTTCTTCTCTTTTCTCCTTTGAATGTGCATGCCTTGCATACATTCACCTAAAGACAAGGTAGGGTCCTTCGGCCCACTTGTCTCGTAAAATTAATCATGTGCGTGTAATTGCAGAAACATGAGTATACATGTCAAGGGAGGTGATTCCGAACCAGTTGTAGGACTTGGGGGCTTTCTTTGTGATCTAAGAGGATGCCCATGCGAGCCAGCTCGAGTAAGTCCCAAACCTACCTTAAATTCCTCTCTCATCAATTGGTATATCTGCCCTTGCTCTCAAGCAAGATTCTCGAGAGACGAGACGCGTGCTGCAAGATCATCCAGATTTGGAGGGCGAGATCGAGGGCCTAACTAAGGACGTCTTGCTAAGTGGGCATTATTGCTGATGGAATTCGACATCACATATGTACTACAAAAGGCCATCAAGGGTCAAGCCCTGGCTAATTTTCTCATAGCACATCCTGTACCGGCAGAGAATCTCCCTTATCAAGTGACCTCCCGATGAAGAAGTCTTATATGCAGAAATTTCTCAAGCATGGGAGATGTACTTTGATGGAGCCTTCCAATCTGGTCGTGGAGGCATTGAGGTGGTATTCATGACCCCGAAAGGAGAAGTGCTTCCTCTATCCTTCTCTCTCACCGAAGCCGGTTCCCATAGCGAGGCAGAATATCAGGCCCTTATAATTGGGTTGGAGATAGCCTCTGATCTAGACTTGGAGTAGCTCAATATCTATGACGATTCTGAGTTGGTTATTTGACAACTTAAAGGGATCTATGACATGAGAAAGGATACTCTCAAGCCCTATTATGATATTGTAAAGTCGTATAGGGCTCAGCTTGAGGATTTTTCTCTAAGTTATATCCCCAGGAGATTAAACTCGCACGTTGATGCACTCGCAAAGCTCGACCCTACAATTCAACTGTCTTCACCAGGGCCTACACTTGTTTGGGTCGTAAAGTGGAGACACATTGAACTGAGAACCGAAGTGGACGTAGATGATGAGAGACTTATCTTTCTCGAATGTCTGCCTTATCCATTTAGGGCACTTCTGGTAGCCAAAGATGTCATTAAAGCTAAACAGAAAATGGCACGGAGTCAAAGTTATAGAGCCGAAAGGCCAGAACCAAAGTTCTTCGAATGTGTGCAGAAATTGAACAAGTAGAAGATTGGAGAGAGCTCATCATCAATTTCATAAAGTACAAAAGGCTGCCTGAGGATCGTACCGAGCGTAATAATGTACGCAGAATGTCTACCAAGTACACCTCCTCGAAGGGGGTACTCTTTTCTGCCGATCTTTTTGATGGAATTCTCCTTAGATGTGTAAATGCGCAAAAAGCAAATAAGGTGTTAGCAGAAGTGCATTCAGGTGTCTGTGGACTGCATCAGTTCGGTGCTAAGCTTTATGAGCGGTTACGCAGGCTGAGGTATCATTGGCCTTCAATGATTGCTGACTCCCTAAACTATGCCAAAAGATGCCAGGTATGCCAGATGCGTTCAAGTCTTATTCATCAACCTCCTGAGCCCTTACACCCCACAGTGCCATCATAGCTCTTTTCACAATGGGTTATGGACATTGTAGAACCTATTGATCCTCCTTCAGCAATCGGTCTTCATTCTGGTAGCTACGGATTATTTTTCCAAGTGGGCTGAAGCGGTCCCCCTCAAGCAAGCTCGGGGGCTGCAGTGGCCAACTTTGTGCGACATCATATCATATACCAATTTGGAGTGCCTAATTGAATTATATCAGACAATGGCCCTCAATTTAGAAGTCATCATATTGATCGCTTGGTTAATCAGTTCGGTTTCGATTAGAAGTACTGAACTATGTACCACCCTCGAGCGAACGCCGTAGTTGAGGCCTTCAATAAAACTCTATGTGGTTTTTTAAGGAAGTCAGTATCAAAAACAAGGAAAAATTGGCATGAGAAGCTTTCGGAAGCCTTGTGGGCCTATCGCACTACCATAAGAAATGTCATCAATTCCACTCCTTATTCATTGGTCTATGCGGGTGAAGCAGTCTTACCCCTCGAGATTCAACTGCCCTCGCTTCGTATCGCCATACATCAAGGACTGGCTGAAGATGAGAGGGTCAAGCTTCATTACCAAGAGTTGGATACACTTGATGAAAAGAGATTGGAAGCTCAACATAATCTTGATCTCAACTAGGGGAGAATGAAGAGGGCATTTGACAAGTCAGTCAAGGTCCTCTCATTCATCAGTGGAGATCTGGTTCTAGCTGTCAAAAGGCCAATTGTTATGCATGGACGACATAAAGGAAAGTTTGAACCTAAGTGGCAAGGCCTTTTGATAGTAAAAAATGTCTCACCAAATGGTGCTTACATACTGGCACATCACGATGGAGAGGAGGCGATGCCCCACATCAATGGGCGATATCTAAAGAAGTATTATACCTGATACGTGTTTAAAAGATAACGTGCGAAGGAGTTAAGGATAGAAGAAAGAAACGACGATAAAAAAGAAAATGAGCTAGTCAATTCAATAAAGCTTAATTCTTTTATTGAAGAAATTACAAGCTACAATCAGAAACACATTATTAGGGAAGTTACATGGATATATTATCAAGTTTACTCTTGCATCTGAGGAAAAAAGAGCGGCTGTTCCCAGCATTGCTCCTACATCCGAAGAAAGGAGAACGGCTAACCCTAGCATTGGCCTTGCATCTGAGGGGAGGACGGTTACAGGCCAAAAATTGCTCTTGCATCAGAAGCGTTGCTCTTGTATCTGAGGAAAGGAAGGTTACAGGCCAAAAATTGCTCTAGCATCGGAAGTGTTGCTCTTGCATCTGAGGAAAAGAGGATGGTTGTAAGCCAAAAGTTGCTCTCACATTAGGAAAAGGTGGAAGCGCTTTGATCGAGAATATCAAACATACAAAGCAAACTTCTTTGGCAAGGAACTGACCTATGATGGAGAGTATACCCTGTTCACGGTGAGGGGCCTTCCACAGAACAACATGGAGTTCACAATTATGCTGGAGGACTTGGCTTCCAACAGGCTTCATCATTGGTTACCACCCGTTGCTAACCCAAGTCGTCACCGTGCACGAACACAGCTGAACACGATTCACCGACGTCCATGGAAGGATCGTTGAGGGAGCAGCTATTGCCATGCACGACTAATGCCATGTGCGTCATGTTGATGATCGTGTGTGACTAAGGCACTGACTAGTGCTTTGCGAGACTAATGTTGGGTGTCTTGAAAAGGACCAATACCGGTTGCGTTTCCAAAGGCTAACCTCGGTTGTGTTTTCAAAATACTAACAACGGCTATAGCTTCAATGAGTAAACGCCGGTTGTGTCTAACAAAGGGCTAACGCCAGCTGCATTCTCTATCGGCTCGTGTGCTCGCTCGTGACGCTTCTATTCCCAGCAATAGTGACTATTCAGCTTCCTTAAGACCCTCTATCTCCCCGCGACTGTTTGGTTCCTGCGACTGTTCAATTCTCGCAACCGTTCGGTTCCCACGACTCTTCAGTTCTTGAGGCCCTTCAGTTCCCAAGACCCTTCAGCTGCTTGTGCCCCTTCGTCTCCCTAGCAACCATCCACCTTCCAGCAGTTGTTCACCGTCCTACGACCTCACGGCTACTCACCGGGAAACCCCTTCCACTCATCGGAAAACTCACTAGTAGACCTTTCCCTCTTCTTCCTGACAGGGGAAAACCACTAGAAAACTCTCGAAAACCAGCAGAAGTTCACCGGCAGCTCCCTGCTGCAACTTGGAACCACTACCGAAATCCCAGCAAACTCCTGGAAACCCCTGCTTCCCACAAACTCTCGCCATGTTGCTCAAGATGTAATCATTTAGAATGCGAGTAGTTTGATTATGCATACCTTTGTTCCCGTGCATTCCTTCACTTTCCTTTAAGTTTTTCATTCTAAATCCCTTTGGTTGCATAAATCCCTTTGGTGCCATGCCATGAATGATTGCCTCTCTAAATGCATATTTGCATTCTAATCATTTCTAAACCAAAGGGATTTAGAATTCAAATATTGCGTAAATGTTTCAAATAGATTGTAGACCAAATAAGAATTCAAATAGAATTCTAATCACTTTGCTTTACGTAATAATTTACGTAAACCATTTTTCGTAATAGAATTTACGTAAATAGAATTCATAATGATTTACATAAAATTATGTAATATAATTATGTAAATCAGTTACGTAATAGAATTACGTAATTTAATAGAATTACGTAATATAAATAATTACATAATATATTACGGAATATATGATGCAATAATATATATTACGCAATATCACGTAATAATATATTTCTTGTACGTAATGATCGCATATATTACGTGATAATATCTATTACGTATTACATAATAATATATTTTATATTACATAATAATATCTTTCCTAATAATATGTATTACGAAATATATTATTACGTATTATGAAATTTGTATTTCTAATATATTTTGTAATAATATGTATTTCTAATATATTCCGTAATAATATATTCCGTAATTTTTATAAAATAATTTTATATTACGTAATTTTTATAAGATAATTTTATGAAATAATTTTATATTACGTAATTATATAGAATTATATTTTATATTATGTAATCATTACATAAATAAAATTATATTATGTAATCATAAATATGAAATTACGTAATCATTTTATATTACGTAAAATGATTTACATAAAATTACGTAAATCATTTGAATTCGTAAGTAGAATTTATGAATCCTATTTACGCAATAATAATTTGAATTCTATTTACGTAAATAGAATTCAAATCAATTTTTATTTGATTACTAAATAAATATTAGGTAAATAGTGATTTACATAATACTGATTTACGTAAATCAAATAGTGATATACGTAATCAAATAGAATTCTATTTGAATTCAAAGTGATTTACGTAATGAATTCAAATATGAATTCTATTTGAATTCAAATATGAATTCTATTTGATGCATAGAATTCAAAGAAAGAGGGTGCGTAAATGAATTCTATTTGATGCAATCACTTTGCTATGCAAACAAACGCAGCATTTGGTGCCTCTCTATTTGAATTCTAAACAAAGTGATTGCGTAAAGGATTGTAGACCAAAGGGATTGTAGAAATCTCTCTCTACAATCCCTTTGGCGCCTATCTAAATATGCACTAAATCAAAGGGATTACGTAATATTTGCATAATCATTTAGAATGCAAGTTTAATAATAATAATAATAAGAAGGCAAATTTAATAATATAGGAGAAGAAATAAAGAAGTAATTAAGATTGATGACCAAAAAATACTTAAAAAGTGACATATTTTTTTATGCCTTGGGTCAATAATCTCAGAGAATGGAGAGATTGATACATACTCACTCTTAAAACATGGTTATTTCAAAGCTTTGGTTGGATTTATTTTAATGCCTAAAGATGAATATGATAGATTTACAATGGGTTACAAATGAATACAAGTCGACAGCACTTGAGTAAAATGTATCTGTCAAATATACTCAACCGTATATATATATATCTATGCAACCCAATTTCCATTCCTACAAAACCCACATGTTTTTGCTCTACATGTCTCTCTAGGGCGGCACCCGGCCCTTCTCGCCATGCGTTAATCGCTCGACTTGGTGTGAGTCCCACTCTCTGTCTTTTCCCATATCCCTTCACTCGTCTCATTAAAATTGCATGTGCCCGCCCCACTCCCTCTTCTCCACTCCTCTTTCATACATCTCTCTCCCTTGGGCCGGGCCGCATTTCGCCCCTTATCCCTTCCGGGAAAGAGTTGGGTTTGTATATGGCATTGCAAGAAACCACGACTCGTGAACGAAACTTGGCTACGGGTCCTCAGTAACTTGGATTGAGTTCGGAGTTGTAACTTGGGTTGAGTTCGGAGTTATTTGGCCCTTTTGCCAGGTCAAAATTTGTTAAAAAGTAAAAAATACAAAAAATTTAAAAATACAATTATAAATTTAAGAGAAATTATCTTAAATATATCTTAATTTATGCTTAATTGAAAGAAAAAACCCAAACTTTCATTTACCTCGTCTATACCTTTTTTTCCTCATTTTCGATTTTTTTTAACCAAAATGACCTTCACTCTTTCTACTGTCATACATATCATTTTATACGGTATTTTAAATACCGTAGTAACTTCAAGTAATATTACAGTACTTTAAGTATTATTAAAGCTCTAGCCATGACCGTGAAGCCGATTATCGTAAAAACTAAAGCCCATTATACAACATTTTATTCCTCATTTTTGTTTTTTTCTTTTTTTACCAAAATGACCTTCACTCTTTGTACTATAATACATATCATTTTATACAGTATTTTAAATACCGTAGTAACTTCAAGTAATATTACCCTAAAAACTAAACACATTCATTATACAACATTTTAAGTACCGTAAACATGAACCCATGTTATACGGTACTTAAAATGCCTTAAACCCTTTCTCGTTATCTTTTTCATCTCTAATTCTTTTTATGTTTATCTCTTTTTCTCCCTCTAATTCTTTTCAATATTTATCTCTTATTTCTCTCTCTAATTCTTTTTTATCTCTTATTTCTCCCTACAATCTCATCATCGTTTCCTTAAATAGATCACGTCTTCTGTTTTGCATAGCCAAAGTCAATGTTTGATTACCCTCTCTACCGAAATGATGATGAAATTGTAGAGAGAGAAAGAAGAGATAAAAAAGAATTAGAGAGAGAAAGAAGAGATATATATTAAAAAGAATTAGAGAGAGAAATAATAGATAAACATAAAAAGAATTAAAGATGAAAGAGATATTTTGCTGTTCTAAGAGATGTTTTGCTGTTCTTTCTCTCTCTAATTCTTTTTAATATTTATCTCTTCTTTCTCTCTCTAATTCAATGTTTGATTACTCTCTCTAAGGAAACGATGACTCTAAGGAAACGATGATGAGATTGTAAAGAGATAAAGAAGAGATAAGTATTAAAAAGAATTAGATAAAGAAAAAATAAATAAATATAAAAAAAAATTAGAGATGAAAGAGATAAACATAATGAAAAAAGGGTTTACAGCATTAAAAAAAAAATACAAAATTTTGAAAAATACAAATATATATTTAAGGGAAATTATCGTAAATATATATTAATTTATGCTTAATTGAAAAAAACAAAAAAATCCCAAACTTTCTTTTACATCATCTACACCTTGTTTCCTCAGTTTTGTTTGAACCAAAATGACCTTTACTTCCTCAATTTGTTTTTAACCAAAATAAACTTCACTTTTTCTTTTGTTTACATCGTTTACACCCTTTTTTCTCAGTTTTTTTTTAACCAAAATGACCTTCACTTTTTCTACTGTAATATTACTATTTCTACCGTAATACATATCATTTTTCCTCAGTTTTTTTTGGACCAAAATGACATTCACTTTTTCTACTGTAATATTACTTTTTCTACTTTAATACATATCAATATTACAGTATATTACATTTTTTACTATAATACATATCAATATTACGGTACGTTAACTATCGTTAAACTCTAGCCATGACCTTGAAGCCAATTACCGTAAAAACTAAAACCCATTATACCGCATCGTAAACACGAACACATGTTATACAATACTTAAAATACCGTAAACCCATATTCTCGTTTATCTTTTTAATCTTTAATTCTTTTAATGTTTATTTCTTCTTTCTCTCTCAAATTCTTTTGTAATATTTATCTCTTCTTTCTCTATTTAATTCTTTTTTATCTCTTATTTCTCTCTACAATCTCATCATCATTTCCTTAGATAGATCTTGTCCTCTATTTTTAGATAGCCGAAGTCAGTGTTTGATTATCTTCTCTAATGAAGCAATGATGAGATTGTAGAGAGAGAAAGAAGAGCTAAAAAAGAATTAGAGAGAGAAAGAATAGATAAACATAACCCTCTGTAAGGAAACAATGATGAGATTGTAGAGAGAGAAAAAAGAGATAAAAATGAATTAGAGAGAGAAAGAATAGATAAACATAAACCTCTCTAAGGAAACAAGATTGTAGAGAGAAAAAAGATTGTAGAGAGAAAACAAGATCGTAGAGGAAACAAGATTGTAGAGAGAAAAAAGAGATAAAAAGAATTAGAGAGATAAAGTATAGATAAACATAAAAAGAATTAGAGATGAAAGAGATGTCTATCTCTTCTTTCTCTCTCTAATTCTTTTTAATATTTATCTCTTCTTTCTTTCTCTATTTTTTTTTATATCTTATTTCTCTCTACAATCTCATCATCGTTTCTTTAGATAGATCATGTTCTCTGTTTTGTATAGTCAAAGTCAATGTTTGATTACTCTCATTAGAGAAGTTAGAGAGAGAAATAAGAGATAAATATTAAACAAAATTAGAGAGAAATAATAGATAAATATAAAAAGAATTAGAGATGAAAGAGATAAACAATGAAAAAAGAGTTTACTGCATTTTAAGTGTTGTAGAGAAAAAGAAAAGACAACTATTGGCATTTTAAGTGCCATATAACACGGGTAATGATGATGAGATTGTAGAGAAATAGAAGAGATAATTATTAAAAAGATGAGATGGTAGAGAAAAACAAGAGATAACGATTAAAAAAAATTAGAGAGAGAAAGAATAGAAAGATGAATAACTATTAAAAAGAATTAGAAAGATGAAAGAGATAAGCATAATGAGAAAAGATGGATAACTATTAAAAAAGAAGTAGAAAGATGAAAAAGATATGCATAATGAGAAAAGAATGATGATATTGTAGAGAAAAAGATGAGATAACTATTAAAAAGAATTAGACTGAGAAAGAATAAAAAGATGAAAGAGATAGAGATACGCATAATGAGAAAAGGGTTTACGACATTTTAAGAAAAGAATGAAGAGATTGTAGAGAAAAAGAAGAGATAACTATTAAAAAGAATTAAAGAGAGAGAATAGAAAGATGAAAGAGATAAGCATAAAAGGGTTTACGGTATTTCAAAAGAGAAAAGTGAGATAAATATTAAAAAGAATTAGAGAGAGAAAGAATAGATAAACACATAATAGATAAACAAATTAGAGATGAAAGAGATAAATATAATAAGAAAAGAAATTAGAGATGAAAGAGATAGACCTTTTCTGGTAAAGGTAATAATAAAAGGAATTAGAGATGAAAGAGATGAACCTAATCAGAAAAGGGTTTACAGCATTTTACGTGATGTATAATAAGGGTTAGTGTTTTGGGTACTTAAAATGCCGTATAAGGGTTAGTGTAAGTTTACAGACTTCAAGTACCGTATAAAATGCCCTCAGTATTACGATATTGTACCTTAATAAAAATTCATATTACGGTAGTTAAAGTACAGCGCACTAACTATTAGTGTAATACGACTATAGCGAAAGTCAATTTGGTAAAAAAAAAATGAAAATGAAAAAAAAGAGTGTAGACGAGATAAACGAAAGTTTGGGGTTTTTTTTTTCAATTAAGCTTAAATTAAGGTATATTTGCGATAATTTCCCTATATTTAAAGCAAAACGAACAAAATATATCTAAATGAGATTTAAAAAGTAGTCCAAAAATGATTTTTGAAAACTTAATTTTTGACCACCAGTGTTTTATAAATATCCAAAAAGAAGGGAAAACACAAAAAATAAATATTCATGGTTGAAACAGTTTCAAATCTTACTCAAAATGATGGAAAATATATGACAAATAAATATCTGTTTTTTAGATTTTATATTTTTTTTGAAATTTCTTTTTTAATATCCTTTAGCTTGGATACTTGTTTCGCTGAGGTGGTAAGCCCGAGCTACTTAGGCGAGTCCATGTTGGCTCGCCTAAGCAGTTGAACAAGGGTATAAAGTGTTCGGCTGATGCTATACAAGATACATCTCTAAATTTTACCCAAAATAGTGCTTTTAGTATGAAAATATCTTATGATGCTAAAAAATCGATGTTCAACTATAATTCATGATCTTTTAAATTCGTGCAAATTGAGTAGATTCCCCACTCGAAACAATCTTTCCAGGTGGATTTTTGCTCTTTCTCTCTCTAATTCTTTTTAATATTTATCTATTCTTTCTCTCTTTATTTTTTATTTTTATATCTTATTTTTCTCTACAATCTCATTATTGTTTCTTTAGATAGATCATGTTCTCTGCTATATATAGTCGAAGTCAATGTTCGATTACTCTCTCTAAAGAAACGATGATGAGATTATAGAGAGTGAAATAAGAGATGAATATTAAACATAATTAGAGAAGTCCGTATTCGATTACTCCCTCTAAAGAAATGATGATGAGATTGTAGAGAGAGAAATAAGAGATAAATATTAAACAGAAATAGAGAGAGAAAGAATAGATAAATATGAACAGAATTAGAGATGAAAGAGATAAACAGTGAGAAAAGGGTTTACGGCATTTTAAGTGTCATATAACATGGATAACGATGATGAGATTGTAGAGAAAAATAAAAGATAACTATCAAAATTAGAGAGAGAAAGAATAGAAAGATGAAAGAGATAAGCATAATGAGAAAAGGGTTTACGACAGTTTAAGAGAGCAAGATGAGATAAATATTAAAACGAATTAGAGAGAGAAAGAATAGATAAACTAAGAATAGATAAACATGAAAAGAATTAGAGATGAAAAAAATAAACATAATAAGAAAAGGAATTAGAGATGAAAGAGATAAACCTAATCAGAAAAGGGTTTACAGCATTTTATATGATGTATAACATGGGTTAGTGTTTTGGGTACTTAAAATGCCGTATACATGATGTATAACATGGGTTAGTGTTTTGGGTACTTAAAATGTTGTATAAGGGTTAGTGTAAGTTTACAGACTTAAAGTACCACATAAAATGCCTTCAGTATTACGGTATTGTACCATAATAAAAATTCATATTACGGTAGTTGAAGTACCGCACACTAACTATTACGGTAATACGACTATCGTGAAAGTCATTTTGGTAAAATAAAAAAATAAAAAATAAAAAAAAAGAATGTAGACGAGATAAACGAAAGTTTGGGGTTTTTTTTTCCAATTAAGCTTACATTAAGGTATATTTGCGATAATTTCCCTATATTTAAAGCAAACGAAACAAAATATATCTAAATGAGATTAAAAAAGTAGTTCAAAAATAATTTTTGAAAAATTAATTTTTGACCACCAGTATTTTATAAATATCCAAAAAAAAAGGGAAAACATAAAAAAAAAAAATATTCATGGTTGAAACACTTTCAAATCTCACTCAAAATGATCGAAAATATAAAACAAATAAATATCTGTTTTTTAGATTTTTATAATTTGTTTGAATTTTCTTTTTTAATATCCTTTAGCTTGGATACTCGTGTTCACTAAGGTGCTGACCCCGAGTTACTTAGGCGAGTCCATGTTGGCTCGCCCTAAGCAGTCGAACGGCTAGTATAAAGTATTCGGCTGATGCTATACAAGATATGTCTCTAAATTTTGCCCAAAATAGTACTTCTAGTATGAAAAAATCTTATGATGCTTAAAAATCAATGTTCAACTATAATTCATGATCTTTCAAATTCGTACAAATTGAGTAGAGATCCCCCACTCGAAACACTCTTTCCAGGTGGATTTTTTAGAAGCACCGTAGTGCAAATCGAGTAGATCCCCCACTCGGAACACTCTTTCCAAGTGGATTTTTGAGATTGAGCATTGTGCATATCCCCCACTCGGAACACTCTTTCCAAGTGGATCTCTCGCTCTTCCGGTAAAAAATAAGACCGGTCTAAACTAGGATTTACGATGACAAAGTCAAAGGACATAAATAAATAAAAAATACATTGGGAAAGTACCGATTCAATGCGTCTGCCGGGAGTCGAACCCGGGTCTATTGCTTGGAAGGCAATTATCCTAACCGTTGGACTACAAACGCTTCACATGTTCACAATTTTCCACAAAATCTAATTTATAGGCTATTCAAATCACTTGATGCATAAGATCCTGATCTTTCTTTTAAAATCAATCATGGAATTCTGATTTTTTACAGGAGATGGGCAATGGAAATAGTACACTAAATATCCATTTTTAAAAAATTAAGAAAAAATTGTCAGAGTACTTCCTAGAACCATTTGATATTTTTTTTATAATTTGGAAAAGCTCATAAAAAAACACATGATCTTATAGTTGAAAATGGGTAAAGGATTAAATAGCTGACATATTGTGTTTATTTTGATAAATTTAATAAAAAATACTGTAGACTCTGCTGAGGGAGGTGACTGTGAGAGATAAACAGCCTATGTTTAAAGACTCGGGCATGGGACTCAACCCCTTACCCAAGGGTAGTTGAGTTATTTATATTTTTTTTTTTTTTTTTTCCGGTGAGTAACTAGGGAGAGGGCCTTTACTTTTGATAGGAATTGAGTCTAAGAGGCAGTATTGCAAATCGTATGACCAATTACTCAGGCTCTTGTACTATAAATAGCACAACATTTATAGTTCTGCTATGGGCAAATACGATATTCCCCTGTATATTCCTTTGGCAATCACCTAAGAATCACTCCATAATTATTTTTAGAGTAATGATAGAGATATAAAGAAACTTAAATTTTGAGTTATTTAATTATATAACTTGATAATTATCCTTAGATAAATTATCTTTCCTTATTTTTAAAAAGAAACTTAAATTTTGAGTTATTTAATGCTTCTACACTCCAAAAGTGCGAGATATAACATTTTTTCTTGTGTTTTTTTGGAGGTTTGTCCACAAGTTAGAGAGATTATATCTCCGAAATTTGGTGTGTTAATAATATTTCCAGAATGAACGCTGGCCAAGGGAGTAACCAACCGAATGATCCTGCAGGAGCACAAAAGCAAATGACATACGGGCTCCCGTAATGCAGGACAATGATTATTCTGATCGAAACCAGAAGGCAGAGCTTCTCGTTGTAAATGTCAGAAAATATACAGATTGCAAAACCCTAGAATTCATCACACTTCAGAGAAAACCAGGTTTCTATTCCGTAAAGTTCGTTAGAACACTGAGGAGATCAGCTGTAAAAGCCCTGGCGTTTATTTGAAAAGTTTAGAGATCGTGTCTAAAACCCTATAAGTCACGCTACTGATACGAAATTAGGTATGTTAATCATGGAGTTCATCTGGTTCGCGCTAGAGTCAGGTATCTGAATGTGGGCTCTTACCAGAGCAACGGAGGCGTGTAAACCCTGGAAATCGGTGGATTGTAGAGATTAAAATGTGCTCTATAAAGGAAATGCTCATTACCTCAAGCTACAGTCGTTGAAATCCTTGAAGGAGTATATTGGACGGGGTTTTATGTTGTGTATTGCTTCTCTTGTTAGTTCGTGGATGCCCGAGAGGAAATAATTAGGGGTTTATATGCATTTTCCTGAAAGGCTTGTGCTTGAGTTTGAAATGGAGCATTCATCACTATTAATGCATGATCCTGAAACGTCTGGAGGCGGAACCAATGATCTTTCTAGGGTTTATGCTGATTCTCAATGGTCTGCTAAAGAAATCCCAGACTTTTCTAGGGTTTCTTCAATGAACAGTAGATCCTTTAATGATACGACTATCCAACCACAATTTCAGCACTCTATTGATGGTGGAAGCGACAGGAGGTTGGCTTTCTCTCGCAATTCGTCTTTTCGAAAGCCCGATATTACAGTATTTACACCTCGACCTTTAGTCCTTCGGAGCGTTTCCAATGTTCAAAATAGTTCTTCAGAACAGGGAAACGCCTGGAGAGGGGACTTAGTTGATATGTTTCCATATGATAAATCCTCGTTCAAAGAGGAGAGCAGCTTTGACGTGAAGAATTCCCTTTTGAGGGATATACTGACTGTTATTCCTGTTATGAGATCGGGAAGCCGGCCTATGAAGCGGCTCTCTGTGATGATTTTGCTGAACGTGGCTTATTCCACTACAGAATTGCTTATTGGCCTTTTCACTGGGCGTGTGGGTAAGAATAGTAACGTTCCTTTTTGTTGGTTTTTTATGTTATAGATGTGATGGAATTGAATGTTAACCAAAAACTAGAGTTTTTTGTTTTTCTTGCTTGTGATTCTCAGTGATATTTAGTGCAATAATTTTGTATAACTAAGAGAAAAAGTGTCCATAGATGCATTAATCATGGAGAATGTAGCATGTGGTTTGGAAATAACATCTGCTAAATTGATGCATACCTTAGGTTAAGATAAAAATACTGCTACATCTGTTCATTTTATTTTGTTGCGGATATTTGTATAATAGCAATTGTAACTCCAGTAAGTGATTTGTTCGTGTGCATATTTTTTTTTTTAAAATGTTTCAACATAGATTCCTAGTGAGTAGTGAAAGACCTGTATGACATAAACATAATACTTTCTTGTATATTAATATTTGTAACCTTCCCTCAAAGAAAGTATTTTTGTGTGAGGAGTGGTTCCCAAGGGTGCTGGTTCAGCCTCTATATTGGATTCAAATTCAATTCACTGCCTTGTACATCTGGGTTTACCTTCTTGTCCCCCCCTACATTTACGATAGCATAGCATAAAAATGACCTGCATACAACTTTTCATGAACTTTGTGCAGGGCGTTGGATTTATACTTACTATTTAAGTAGTGTATTTCATTTGCTTTTTTTTTTTTTTTTTTCTCTCCCTTTTGTATTCCTCATGGATCCTCATTGGACTCACCCGAGTTACTTGGACCTGCCCGTACAGAAACCTCAGGAATCGGCATGGTCCCACAGGTCCTGAGGTTTCCATGTCAATTTTTAATGGGTCGTGTGAGTGTGGTTGAGACTCAGCTGAGCCAGACTTGTTCACACAGGCTTGTACGTTGCCTTCCATGCCCAGTCCTAGTTTATAAACATTGTAACACTTTATTAGGAGTTCTTTTAGATGTATTATGATGTATTACATGGAATCCTCTTTCTCCTATACTTCCTCAAATGCCTAGATGACTTTAAAGACGTGTACTGTTATGTAGATTGTCTATGTTCTATTATGTCAGATATATCTGCATAATGTTACAAGAAAAAATGTGATATATAACTTTCCTAAAAAGACAGAAAACGTAAATCACTTTATTGAGCTCTTATTTATAATCTGGAGTCTTATCTATACCTACATAGAATGCATTCTCTTCTACTATAGTTCATCACTTATTTGTCATTGTTGCTGTTGCAGGTTTGGTGTCAGATGCTTTTCATTTGACATTTGGTTGTGGCCTTTTAACTTTTTCATTATTTGCCATGGCTGCTTCCAGGAAGAAACCTGATGAAATTTACACCTATGGGTCAGTTTAGTTCTCTTCTTAAATCTCTCCTAGTCCTTTGATTGCTATATGTAGGAATTTTGGTTTTTTAAATTATTAACTGCAACTGCTTTTTCTGGCGCTAAAAACTTGTTCTTGAAAAGACAAACTGACATGAATACATGTCGATGATGCTGGAAACATTTTCTAATCATGTGGTTACATAAAGGGGAAAATTGAGATTCATGCATGTTACTAAGCTGATGACAACTAGGTTTACGCCCACTCATAGAAGCTAGAATACTGTTACTAATTTATGATTTTTGCATAGAGTGATGTCTAAGGTGAAGTTGTAACTTCAACTATCTGTATCGACATTTATGCCCAACTTATTGCTTTCATATCCCCGCATGGCTAATTCCTAAATGTGTGGGAAACCATCTTATGTTTTCATAATGATATAAAAAAAACCCTCTTATGTTTACATGAGCACAGTTATAATTTATAAAAAAGAAAAACAGTTATGTCTTGATCAAAGTACAAAATGTTTGCAAAGATATTACTTTTTGAAACAGAGTAAAATTAACCATTGGTGATCATCACCTTCCAGTGGCGTTTAAGAAGGGACAAATTGGTGGACTGAAGGGATAATAGGTGGAGGGCCCAAAAACACAGTGGGCTTAAAAGTTGGGGAACATAGACTATACAGCTGAATAGAAGTCTAATGTTTGTAAAGATATTACTTTTTGAAACAGACCAAAATTAACCATGGTGATCATCACCTGCCTGTGGGGTTTAAGAAGGACAAATTGGTGGACTGAAGGGATAATAGGTGGAGGCCCCAAAAACACAGTGGGCCCAAAAGTTGGGGAGCATAGACTATACAGCTGAATAGAAGTTTTTATTTCTTAGAAATTCTTGCATAAGCACTAGAAATCTGAAGTAGTCATTAAAAACACTTGCTCAGGACAAATAAGTGGATGGAGCCCTAGATTATTGTTATTATTATTTTATGATGAACCCTATATTAGTCTTGGTATGCTAGGAGTCTGAGAACTTTTGGTAGAGGTTTAAGCATTGACATTGATAAATGAGAAACATGGAATTCAAAATGAGGAATGACAAAGTGGTACCTGTTTTACTTCTACCTGAATCACCATCTCATCGATAGATAGACAGTGTTGGCGACATTATGCCATGTATCGCTTAGTCATGCTTGTTATGTTGGACCCCATAATTCTTCAAAACTGTAGTGCCACCAACTGGTTAGCGTCAGGCTTGTCTGTCATACTTGAAGTAGAGCAGGATATACCTGTTCATTGGTTTCATTACCCATTCAAAATAGTCTAAGAGAATTGAATGCATTGTTAATGACTTAAAATGAGTGAGGGTGTGAGGAAAGTGGGCTGGTAGCCCATAATATTGTAGAAACGCTGTGGTGTTTCCAATTGTGACGTGGAGCGACCTTTGTAAAGAAAGCAGGAGACCTCGCTTAGGGCTTTTGCAGAGTTTGTGTTGTTTCTAAATTATTCAAATTGGAATTTTAACACTAGGTGTTTCTAGGAATTCAAACTGCCTGAAAAATGCAGTTTCGAACTAGTTGAGGGGTTCACAGTGCCTGGGAAATGTTGTAGAGCTGGACTGCTACCCGAGAAAGATGTCAGGCCCTTCGAGTTACTCTTTTTTTCTTGTGCCGAGTTGATATTTCTCCATATTGCAAAAAATGTTTCAGTAAATTGCAGTTCTTTCTTGTATTGCATTTTGATGCTGCCTCAACAAACAATAGTGATATTCTATTTTCTTATTTCAGGTACAGAAGGCTTGAAGTCCTTTCTGCTTTCACCAATGCTGTAAGTATTTGTGCACATCACCATTGCCTTCATTTTTATATTTACCTGCCATTTATCTTGTATGCCTTACGCTAGCATCATTTTTGGTGCAATTTCATACTACGGTCTAACATATGAATGATCTTTGTTGCATATGTAGACAGCTGTTTCTTTTGTTTATGTCATTTTCCCTTGCTATAGAAGCGCTTCATGCATTCATACAAGATGAGTCTGAGCACAAGTAAGTTCTGTTTCTCTTGATTTTGACCAATGCTATGATTGATATATTTCTTCTTTTTGGTGTAGCAGCTGTCATGTGTTAATATTAATTCGTTTCTTTTTAATTTTATCTCATGCATATGATCAGGTAGTGTCTCACTTGAGGTAACTAGTTACATGGAGGGTGTAGCATGAAACGTGTCGCCGTGAGTAGTGGGGTACAAGGTTATGTCTGGGGGGTTGATCAAAGTCTTATAAGTTGACTTATTGAAACTTTTTATCCATCCAACTGTGTGACCTTGGATGCCTTCCCCTCTTACCCTGGGTATGGGATTGGTTCTGAATCTTGTAGTAAAAGTGATGTGCGTTGGATGGCATGCTGTGTTCTTGGAGACGGGTTGGTCTTGGTGGTGGGTGGGTGGAATGCCCCTTCTGAGAGGTGGTTAGTGAGGGACACAACCATCATGAATGACCTTACCATGGGTTCTTGCAATTTTCTTCTCATCATATTGTGGCACTATTTGTATCTTCCTCTGCATGACCATATGGTTGAGGGCGGGTTACCATTCATGTTATGACTGAGATTAACATGTATATGCTATTAATATGTACCAGTTGTATTGCATATGTTGTGAACGTATTCCCTAAAAATGGATGAACACCTTTAGAGACCTATCAAACTAGATTATTTGAAATAATTAAAAGACAACTAAAGGCAAAAGATGTTGACTTATCTCGAGTGTTTTTCCAATAGAATTTCAACACGACAAATGCCAATAACATGCTTTCCATCTTGTTATGAGGAAACCGATGAAAGGATCATAGATAGCAAAACCCTGCTTAGAACGAAGTTTTTCCAAAATACTCCATTTGTTAAAGTGTTTTTCAAAAAGAGTTAAAAAAATCAATTTGTAAAAGAAAACAAATGATTACCCTATCTTCTTGAAAAAAATTTCAAAAATTGCCTTAGGTTTATTCTTCTGTATTATTGATGTCAAATGAGTTGTGGCTTATGATAATACTTGGTATTAATATTCGTTTATTAGTTGATTACATATATAGTGAACTAAAATTCTTTGATTTTTCTCAAGAGTTAATACAATTACCTGGCATATGTATTACACAGATACGTATATATACCCTCATTTTTTAAGTCCATTTTTTGAATCAAATCCAAGCCAATCATGTTTTTTCACTCGGTGATTGTTCATCGCTCTGTTTTGTTTGGGCTGCATTTTTTGGCTGTCTATTCGGAGCAAAACTGAATTGATGCTCACTTTTTGGCTTACTGATATTGCCGTAACACGTATTGCTAACTGTGTATAAGGTAGACAAACCCATTAAAAGCAGGGTGATTTGGGTTGCATTGCTGGTTTGAGAGGGGTTTTGTAGTCAATGAGATGTCAACTTGCCATGTCCTCTACATTTGCTATTTATGCTTCTTGCTTAAAAGCTTTAGTTAACAATAAAAAGGACAAATACCAATAGAGGAAGAAAGAGATATCCTCAATTCAATTAAACTCATATTACGGTCATAGAAGAAGAGTATAGACACTTCATATCAATGTCTATAATTTTTTGGGCAATTATGCATAAATGTCTATATTTGAACTCAATATATTTTTTTTTGTTTTTTTCTGGGATGATTATAAGGACATGGTTGTTAATTAATGATAATTAGATCATTAATAATATTTTGAGATTCATGAGAAAGATATTCGTCTTCAAGTTTGAGGAAGGCCTTTCGGATTGTTTGATTGCAAATTTTTGTCAAATGGTATAATTTTTTTTTTTCAATTTGTAGTTGACCAAATGGTAAGTTGGTCAATTGTCATTTGCTCTTTATGGTTGTTGGATTATCTTTATTTGAACTATAAATGATTATTATGTCGTATTGGGTGGTGGTAAGTTTTGCAATGGTGGTTGTGGTTGTCATCGTTGTCGTGCGGTAGTGGTGGTGGCGGCTGATAGCCAGTGGTGGGGCTGGTTGTAGAATGGTAATGAGGTATGGTGGTGGTGGCGGGAGAGATGTAGTGGTGTTGGCAGAGTGGTGGTGGTGACGTAGTGGTGGGGGTGGTGCCAATGTGGTGATGACGTAGTGGTGGTGGTGGTGGTGGTGGACAGATGGAGTGGTTTGGTCGTGGTGGCGGCGGAGTGGTGGTGGTGATGTAGCATCGCGGTGGTGGTAGAGTGGTTTTGTGGCAGTACCGTAGTAGACTGGTGTTGGTGGTGGTGGTGGAGTGGTAGACTGGTGGTAGACTGGTGGTGGTGGTGGTAGACTGGCGGTGGTGGTGGTGGTAGACTGGCGGTGGTGGTGGTGGGTAAGTGGTGGTGGTGGAGTGGTTTTGTGGTGGTAGACTGGTGGTGGTGGTGGTGATGGATAGGTGGAAGTGATAGAATGGTGGTAGCGGTGGTGGTGGTATAGCGATATAGTAGTAGTGGCCGCTGGTAGGAGGTGGTGGTAGTGCCAGTGGTGATGTGGGGAGAGAGAGAGAGAGAGAACCAAATTGATTTTTTGTAAAACTACCTGGAGTAGTTATGCAAAAAACTCAAATTGAAAGCCAAATTGCAGTTGGGAATTAATTCTGATTCAAACAGCTCTTTAGGTTAAAATTTCTTGTGACAATTTTGAATTAGCCAAAATTGCAATTTGGTCTGGCAATCAAACAGTGCCTTCAATTTTCAGAGTCTGCAGCATCATAACATCAGAGTAGCAAATTAAACTATCATATTGCCTTGCCAGCTGAAAACGAGTGGCTTGTTGCATCATTTCTAAGTTGGCTCATATTGTGAAACTATGATGATGTGTCATTCATTGAGTTATATTGCAATTTGGACATCATAAATTTATTATTGCAGGTGTTATGCTCCCTTTTATTTCTTTGAGCCCGTCCATGAGCCTACTCCTGCTATGAGTCAGCACTGAGGGTCCGCTAGGTGTGCTCTAAATCAATTTGTAGTGTATTTTAGCATGGTCCAAGATACTGCTTTCTGCTGGTTCTGTTTTTTAAAACTAGTTTGGCTGCTGGATTTCTTTTTTCATTCTATATTTTAAAGTAGTACCTGGAAAATTTAGTAGAAAAAATTTCTGAACTTGTTTGGGCTAATGACCTTAGCAAATCTTACAGTGTACTACGTTCTCTCTTATTTTTCATTGTATTTTGTTGTTTTGCAGCTTGTACTTCTTCATAGGTTCCTTCATTAATTTTCTAATCCGTTGGAACATAATGCAATTGTGTGCGGATGTTCTAGCTTCTTCTTCCTCCCTCCCCCCTCCCTCTTCCCGCTTCTTTTTCATATTGTTTGACGCTGTGGATATGATTAATGTGTTGCAATTCTTGCAGTATCATGCTCTGTTCATGTTCTTTAATAATAAAATTTTTTGATATGCAAATAATTCTTTCTTCTCAGGCATTACTTGATTGTTTCGGCTGTGACAAATTTATTGGTGAACCTGCTTGGCGTCTGGTTCTTTCGGAGCTATGCACGGATAAATATAGGTAGAGTTCTTATCTATGTCATTTGAGGTTGTTTGCTTTACTTCTCTTTTGTCAATTAGGAGTATTGCTTAAGGAGTTAATAGTTTCCGGACTTCACCTGATCACTGAATTGGCCCAAATATGTCTTCAAGGATATATCATGATGTGTTTTCTTTTACTCTTCCTCTAAAATGATTTTGGTGAATAAGATTCGACCTTGTTTTGGGCCTGTTGGCAAACATTGGTTTGGCACTTTTGAAGTTATTTTTTTCTTTGTTTCTTTCTCTGTGGAGGGCACCTGAGTTTTGATGGAGGATACAGTTCAAGGTTTCTATGCTTGACCTTCTTATTGAACTGGTGGTTGGATCAAAGACTACAGGATAGTGGAGATGCTTTATTTTATTTGCTTCAGATAAGAGAGTGCTCAGTTTATTTGGAAATTGGACTAATTATTCCATGACTATGAAAATCTATGAAAAGCAAAATTATTTCCTTCTCTATCAGTTGTAAGAGACAGAAAAGTTTGCAGTTTATGCTTGTTTAATGAGATGGATATAAATGTTGAAATTGTCCCTTGGGCTTCAGCTTATTAGTCATATCAGTTTGGATGAAGGTCTCCAACCCTTGAAGTTTATCCCAAAAACATCCAAGATAGTTTTGAGATAATTTTGGCACTTTTGGTGTCTGTTTTGTGTTTACTTGTGAAGCACTGGTATATTTCATCTAGTTAATTTATGTTGTCATGAACTAATCAATGAAAATTTTTCTGCACACAGGAAGTGTACTAATGCTTATTCTGTTCTTAATTTAGTTACAAAGTTTGTCACTTTGTCGCATAGACTAGATCAGTGAAATTAAGACTGGACCAGACTGGCCAATTCAGACTGGGAGCCGATGAAACAGTGCCCCAACCAGTCTGTTCGGGATTCCCAAACCGGGTGGAGTGCTGAACTAGAATCGAACGTGGGATATCTGGTCACTGCCTGTACCAGCCTACACCTGTTCAAAAGCTGATTGAACAGGGCTGAATCAGTGTGAACTGGCTGGTTCAGACTGTTGTGACCATTTTTTTTTTTGAAGAATTTTTTGTTTGTATTTTCAGATGGTCGACCTGTGAACTGACTGGTTTGTACTGGTGTCCTCACTGCTCCTGTTCTGATAACAGTGGGCTGGATAATTGGCTGTTCTTGGTATAGTTGCTATGACCTTGATTGCTGATTCCATTTTCTACAGTTTACAGGAAACCTGAAGATATGAACTATCACTCTGTCTGCTTACACGTCCTTGCTGATTCTATCAGAAGGTCAGTGTCCACCTAGTGAGATGTTTACTTCATATTCTCTCTTTGATGTTTATTGCTTTGTAATTAGATAGACGAGCCTCATTTGATCTTTAATTTTTGTTCTTCAGTGCGGGCCTGATCCTTGCGTCATGGTTTTTGACCCTTGGGTATTCTCATTTGCACTCAGAAATTTCCTCGATATCTTATTCATGTACACTAGTGAAATTATGCTCACTTTTAGCATATTTTTGTGCAGGGTAGAGAATGCAGAAGTCATATGCCTGGGGCTGGTTTCAATTGCAGTTTTCATTGTTGTTATGCCACTATTTAAAGCAACGGGCAGTGTTTTGCTACAGACAGCACCATCCAGTATACCATCTTCAGCTCTTGCTAAATGCTGGCGGCAGGTAATCTCTCTCTCTCTCTCTCTCTCTCTCTGCACTAAATAAAGAGATGAAAACCACTTGGAACTACCAGCATGCCATCTTTGGGTTTCGCACGCACTTGCGTGTGCCATAATGATGACTTACGTCATAAGATTTGTGCAGATTAGTGCTCTTGAGGATGTATCGGAGGTCTCC
Source organism: Amborella trichopoda (assembly GCF_054954075.1). Lineage (NCBI taxonomy): Eukaryota > Viridiplantae > Streptophyta > Magnoliopsida > Amborellales > Amborellaceae > Amborella > Amborella trichopoda. The sequence continues at coordinate 4,609,636 of NC_142344.1, forward strand.
CAAACTCGGTTTTGGGAGTTGGTTCCTGGTTATGTGGTTGGGACGCTATCGATACAGGTAAGTTTTCTCTATGTGTTGGAAATTATTTGCGAATGGTAGGAAAATGTATCTTATCTGTTTCTCTTTCAACATGTGAAATGGTTAAGTGTGTTCTCATTCCATCTGCCTCCTCTCATCACGGAAGCAGGTGAAGAATGGAGCGGATGATCACCAGATACTTCGACATGTGCATAGCTTGTACCATGATATAGGAATCCAAGATGTGACTGTTCAAACTGAGTATGTATAAATATTTCTTTTTAGGCATTCAAACGCCTTCTTATGATGAATTATAATTTTTTAATGAAATTTCTAATAAAATGTAAGTTATCAATTTTCGGTAGTTGCTTTCTGTTTGTAATAGCTTGATATGGCATTATCTCTAGCTTTATAGACATTTGCAGGCCTTTGTTATAAGTATCATTCTCAAAAGCTTGTGAAAGAGCTAGTTTATTGGGAGATTTTTGTTTCCATGGAAATATCTTAGTAAAAATAATAATAATTAACAGTTGTAATATACAAATATTCAATAAATTAGTAAAATGGAGATTAAGGGTACCTGTAATTTCTTTTATGGAAGTTTCGTTACAGTTTTTCTTTGGACTTATTTTTGCATTCCAGCATAATTTTTATATCCCAAAAGAATCAAAGAAAAATTATTAAAAAGTTGCAGGAAAAAACTCAAGGGAGAAAATTTCATGATAACAAGGATTTTTTATTATTATCTGAAATTGGATATTATATGAGAAAAATTTATATAGAGCCGATGCTCGAAACAATCAAATTAGAGCCTACCTCAAAAAGTTCACTAGATGAGGTTGTTTTGATACCCAAATAACCCCAAATTGATCATCTCGACATCCATGAACATGAGAAAAAAAAATGGATGGAGTATTTTGTAACGCATTTTTGGACTATCAATTTTCAAGATTTTCGAGTTTTCCTATGTCTGTCGATCTATACTATTTTTTGAAGCTTCAAACTGTATAAATAAATATGAAAATATATTTTAAGGCTATCACAAAGATTTTACTATTTGAAGGTAGTTTTGATTGTTTAGAGCCTAGGCTCTATACAAACCGCACCCTAAGAATAATTATAATATAATTTCCATTAAATGAAACGAAGGGCCTTACTCTGGTCACTTCAACAGAATTTGCGTGGCTGAGAGTTTTGTTACCTTATAGTATCATTCTCTAAGTTTCCATCAAAAAAAAATATCATTCTTTTAAGGGAAAATGTTTATATAAGGATGCAACCTTATAATGTAGAATGTAGAACTACGGATGCACCTCAAAAATCCATCGGAAAAAGTAATTTTAATGTTAAAAAATTGTTTGATTGAGACTTAAAAATAAAAAGATTTTAAGTCTTAGAAATAGTGCATTTTACAACATATTATCGACAATGCCCATTTTCAAGATTTTCATATGGTAATAGATCTACTTGATTTTAACTATTTTTTAAATTTAAAATTTTATATTTAGATATAAAAATAGATTTTAAAATAATCCTAATAACATTTTACATCAAAATTATATAACATGATAAAATTATTTGAAGATACACCCTACCTCTACAGTTACGAATGCGTCCGTATGGCAAATGCACCCTTCTTTAAGTGGCTCGTCTCTTTGTTTTGATGATATCGAAAGGGTTTAAAGGAGATTCTCAAAGGACTACACTCGGTAGGGGTGTATGACAAGGTGATACACGTATCAGCAGTGTTTAAAACCGTGTTAGCATGATTTCCGAACCAGATCGCCAATCTGGATGTGAAATCTATGAGACCAAACTGCTTCAGGGATAATATAGGTCCTCGCCCAGTTCCCCAGCTTCAAGGTTAATATTGGTTTTGAACCGCACATTGCAAAAACAAGAAAAGGTTTGGGACCTTAAAAGGCCTGAAGCTAAGAATTCACAAAAAAGAAAAAAAAAGGATCTTTAAGGATCTAGAAATTTTCTTTCATTCTTTTGAACCTGATTTGATCTAAAATATCCGCCTGTAAACCTCTTTTTTCACCTTTTTGATTGAAGACAACAGATTTATAAAAAGAAAAAATTCTTGGATTCGTGAGATTTTGATTTTCAACCAAAGGTTTGGCTGAAGTTGAGTTTTTGGTGAAAATTTTGCAACACTAGCATGATCTACCCTGAAATTTCATCCCTTCGCCTATTTTTAGAATACCTATTGAATCCAAGGCTGAGTTTCCACACACACCCGCAAACAAAAAAAGAAAAGAAAAGAAAAGAAAAGAAAAAGAAAAATCAAAACTTGGCTGAAAAACTGCAAGAGCTTGGATCAATTAATTCGTAACTCAAATGTCAAATCTAGTTTGTGAGTTTCGATCCGGTACAGTTGAGGACCATCCATTTGACAATGATTGAATGCATCCATTTGCACCGGAATCGAAGATTGGAGCATCTGCTTTGAATTCTATAATAGATTATTATGTATATTTCATTTGAGTGTATGCGCCAGTAAAATCAACTTTGCATTCTTTTTCTTAAGTTTCATAAATTTTTATAATTTTCCTTTCTTTTTTGAGGTTTCTTTTATGGCTGGTTGCCCAACTTGGACTGTTCGAGTTCTGGTATTTATAAATCTCAAATTGTAATTTATATGTTTATTTATTTTTTCAGATTCTTGCTCTGGGTAGTCGAGATTATCTACTTGCAAAACATTAGATCCAAAATCCATTTCTAAGATGATTTTAGAAGACAACACTTAATCAAGAACCCACCAAAACTTTAAAAAATGGTAATATTTTGTGATTAATTGCCAAAACCTCCCAATGTAGATTAAAATATTTAATATAATCATCAATGGGTGTTTGAGTTCATACCTACATTTTCTTTTTATTGGAATGTACGGCAGTGTATTATCTATTTATAGGAATATACGTTTAGTATTCAATTATGGGTTGTGTTGTATTATTCACTTGTCTTTTACAAACCCAAACAAAATAGGCTTTGTTTGTGCCACAATGTGAATGAAGGTATGACTCTTTGGCTTTTCATATATGGAGCTTTCAGTGGAATCCTGCTTACGACTGCTATATATTGAATATAGTGTACGCACACTATATACTTACTCCTTCAAAGAGCTACTTAAGGAAGACCTTTTGATCGGGATCTAGTTTAGCAGGGTGAGGTTTGTATAAGTTGTCAACCTTATACTATTCGAAGTAAGGTGTACATCAAAACTATGCCGAAAATGCAGCTTTGGTGCCACAAAGTCTTGTGATGATGTGAAAATCTATTGTTGCCCCCAATTATGAAATTTAAAGTTCTAGAAATGATGATGATCAAGTATATCTATAAACACTTGAAAATCTTGAAAATGAACGGTCCAGATAATGTGTTAGAAGATGAACTATTTTTAAGACCGCAAATCCCCTTATTTTCTTGTCTATGAATCTCGAGGTCGAGATGATCTATTTGAGGGTTTTCCAGTATATTAACAATATTCTGCAATGGGTACCTTACTTGTATGGTATAAGGTTGACAACTTATATAGATATTTTTCATTTTAGAATCACCATGCCCCCAAAAAAGGGATTAAAAATGGATTGTCTATCAAGAGACCATTTATCTTTGGGTGTGGTTTCTATAAGGTTGCAACCTTAAACAATCCAATTAAGGCGTACCTGTTTATTTTCATATCTAATTATAAAATTTAAAACTCCAAAAATGATTAAAATGAAGTAGATCTGTAAACATATGAAACCTTGGACGGTTTAAGATAATGTGTTGCAAGATGCACTATTTTTAGGACTCAAAATTTTGGTTCTTTTATATTCATACATCTCGATGATCAATTAGAGGGTTTTTCAATCTTAAAACAACCTTTTCGATGGATTTTTGAGGTGTATCTTTAATTCTACATTTTAAGGTTGCAACCTTATATAAATTTTTTTCATTATCTTTTGTACATGTAGATTACAATCATTCATACTTATTAGATGTCAAATTGGATGGCTTAAAGTGAGTCACAAAGTCTGGAGGATTTTTTTTTTGAAACTTTATGTCTATTCAATAACACTCGTATAACCGCCTAATTTGAAATTTAAGGGACAAGAATGTGACTTTTATATACAAAAGATAAATGGTCTTTTTGTTGAAAGGGTTAGACTTCCAGTCCTGAAACACTTGGATCTGATTGTCCAAAAATTGGATCATCCCCTTGGAGATTATTTTTCACCATATTTTTTTGTAGTCCCAAATACTTTCTAGATAGGCATCACGGGTGGGAGGATATTAAACATGAAGAGGGTCATTGTTAGAGTGACAAGGCATGGAGCATGGGATATATAAAGTATAGCGATTTTAACAAAGTTGGAGATATACATTTGTCAGGTTTTGTAGATTCTTCCAAAATCTTTTATGGAAATTATTGGGACTTTTCTGCGTGTTCACGCCTCCATTCACACTGACCTATTCTATCGTAGACAATACACCACCCGTGTGTGGTAAAGGGAGTTCTATTTGAGTTATTTAACCTTTTGGTTGGTGGGGATGGAATGCGATGAGATATGTTGCCCCTCAGTAACCAGGTCGTGTATGTTTGTTTCCATAGTAAATGACAAACATGGGGTATGGCTATATTTCTTCCTATTCTTATGTGCCAGATAGGACCCTTACCTTATTCCAAAACAATAGAAGACAATTTCAATCACTCTCTCGATATATATATATATATATAAATAAAGGGGAAATAATTTCATGCAACATTTTTTTTTTAAGTATGATTATGCAACGGTTCTATTATAATATAATAAAATGATGTTCAAAAGTCATGTTAGGGATATTTGTTCAATTTTGGTTTTTAAATATACACTCTTTTTATTCTAATGAATAATTACAAAAATATAAATTTTGAAAACACACCCAATAACATATTTGTTTAGCCCAACTAATATAGGCTGCTCATTTTAGTGAGATGTTTAGATCTACGACTTAAAAGGATTTTTTTTTCTCTAAAATTTTTGGATAGCTTTATTATCATTAGATCAACAATGTTCAAAAAGAAAAAAATTGAAAAAAAAAAAATTTATTTCATAAAGGCCTAGATCTTAAAATTTACAAAATTGATCGTCTAGATTTATAATTGGAGGTACTCATTTTTACTCTATCTAGATCACAAATTGAATTTTATTTTTTTAAGAATAGATTATTCAGATGAAGAGAGTGTATGCGTAAAATTTGGAGTCATGCGAATGCTTTAAACATGATTTTGTAGAAGTGTGGTTTCATTATAAGGAAAATATCATCGTACCCTTTATTTTTTGTTTTCATATATCAATTGACCCAAAAATTTAAAATATATCTCTTAACTCCCCGTCTAACTTTACCCATTTTTTAACTATTTTTTTTAACCCTAACAAATATAAAAAAGATTTGCTCATTCTAAACCTTTTGTCTCTTTACATGATATATTCTATAGAGAGACATGGGGAGAGAGAGTGAGAAAATAATTAGAGAGAGATTTAGGGGAAAATTACTTGAAGAGAGAGAAAATATGGTGTTTAGAAAGAATATGTTTTTCTTATATTTGTTTGGGGCAAAAAAATAAGTTTTAAGGAAATAAAGTTGGCTTATGGGAAAAGATTTAAAACTTATAAATTTTATGACTCAAGATATGTTTTGAAAAGTTGGATCTATTTACATATAAAATTTAAAAATGGGGGGTATGAAGATATTTTACCTTCATTATATTACAATGACACAATAACATGAAATCATTTTATGTATAAAGATTGCCACCCCAAGAGTTGATGCAATATTGTACAAAGGTACAACCAATGACCAATATTTAGTTTGAATTTTGTATAATTGTGTTTTATCTTTAAATTTTTATTTTTATATAAATTCAAATTACTTAAGATTTAAAGTGTGTACTCTTGAAAAATACATGCATCTATTAAAGATATTTGAAAAAAATTATAATTTTTTTATACATGGGATCATTACACAAATACCTTGTTATTGTTTTTCTTTGCATTGATCATAGGTGAATTTATTGAGCCATTTTGAACAAACAAAAAAAAAAAAACCTGATAATTAATTTTAAAAAAAAAAAAAAAAAAACCTGATAATTTTTTACGAAGTAAGGCCGCTTTGGCATTGACATCGATAAAAAATGTGAAACCCAAAACCAAACCAGAAAATTTCATAATTCCACCCAGAAATTACATAGTTTTAAAAGCAACCCACTCCTAGTAGAACCTCCTTCCTCCCACTAAAACCCCAAACCAATCTCCATCCTTGCAATTTGACTCCCATAACAAATCATTCTTCTTCCTCGAATACACTAAAACCACAGAATCCCTCTCTTTTGCTTCGAGTTCATCAACCATAAGCCATTCCTCTGAAAACCACAAAATCCCTCTCTTTTGCTTTCAGTTCATCAAACACAAGCCGTTTCTTTGAAACTTGAGCATACTAAACCTTGTTTTTTTTAAAAAAAAAAAAGTCACGTGCGCTACAATGGCTCCAACAATGGGGAGGGTGAACTTTGAAACCACCATTACACACTTCAGCCACCACCACCAGCTCCTGATCTGCGATCTCAGCCACCAACCGACGCCGTGCTCGTGCTGCGGCCTCTCGTGCACCGCCTGGGCGTACAGGTGCACCCCCTGCGCCTTCGCCCTTCACATGACCTGCGCCCAGCTCCCCCAACGCATCACCCACCCCTCCCACCCCCCTCACCCTCTCAGCCTCGTGTCTGCCCCGCCCTACGGAGAGGGCCTCTTCAACTGCGACGGTTGCTCGCGCCCGGGCACCTGTTTCTCCTACCACTGCAGCAATTGCCACTTCGACCTCCACACTCTCTGCGCGGTGAAGCCGCTTACTCGAGGACACGATTCCCACATGCACCCCCTCTACCTTGCCTTTGCTCCCCCACCTCACTATAGGGGGGCCTTTGAATGTGACTTGTGCGGGGGCCTCGGGGGCCACCACTGGCTGTACCGTTGCGACGGGTGCGGCTTTGACGTGCACCTCGACTGTGCATCTCTCGAGCCTGGCGCCCAAATCCAGCCAAGGACGCAGCCCCTCGTGACCCAAGAGCAAAAAGTCGTGTGCACCCCCCCCATCAACTACGGGCGAGGAGCCGTGGGGCATGGTGGGGGCGGGAGGGTGGGTGGTGGTGGTGGTGGTGGTGGTGGTGGTGGTGGTGGTGGGTTGATAGGGAGCGCGGTGAATGGGCTTGTGGAAGGAGTGTTTCAGCAGTTTGGGCAGAATATTGCGCAGGGGTTGATAGCGGACACTGGTGCTTCTGCAACTCTTACTGCTTTGGGTGGGGATGGTGGGGTTAGTGACTGGCTTTAGGGTGTGCAGATGACATGGGTTTGTGAGCTTCTCTCTCTCTCTCTCTTTATTTCGTTTTAGTGTTATGATGCCTTTTCCCTGTGCAATCTATGGAATCCTGAATTTGTGATGCAGGTATTCTCTTTCTATTTTTTTTTTATTTTAAAATTACATATGGATCTAAAGTAAAATTAAAAAAAGAAATATTTAGCAAACGGCCTTTTGACTACGGTGAGGTTTGTATAGAGGGAAGGGTTTTTATGCTTCCCTTAAAACGTAGAAGCTCTATCCTCCCCAGTCACCCAGCGGTCCGAATTTGATCAAGAGAGCCGCTTACCATTTGATTTTAGATCCGATGTCTTAAAGTATTTTATTTTGATTTTATTTTATATAAATTATATGAATATGAAATTTAGTACGTGTCTTCTTCTCATTTGATTTTAGATCCGATGTCTCAAAGTATTTTATTTTGATTTTATTTTATATAAATTATATGAATATGAAATTTAGTACGTGCTTTCTTCTCATTGGGGCGCATCTATAAAAAATATTAAAAATAAATTTTTGATAAAATATAATGACCAAAATACCCCTTAAAACTTTCAAGGGTATTTTGATCATTTTATTTTATTGAAAATAATTTTTTTATATATTTTTTTTTTGCCCGTGCGAGTTTAATATTTTATAGAAAAAAATAGTTTTTTTTTGTGTCAAAATAGTTTATAAAAAAAAAATTAAAATTAAAATAGTGTAGAGACGTGACATTGTGATTGGGGCAATCTTAGCCCTCCATTCATAATGGACGGTTGGATAAAGGAGACGATAGAACCCCTATGATGTAGGGGAAGCATAGAAAGTTTGCCCTTGTATAGAGCCAAGGCTATAAACAATCAAAATAAAGCGCCCCTTCAAATAGTGTTGAGAAATGTGGTTTGAATACTGGAAATCTTTATGATAGCCTTAAAATATATTTTCATCTTTAATTATAAAATTTAAGGCTTAAAAAATAGTGTAGATCGAGTAGATCATTGAAAACTTGAAATCTTGAAAATTGATGGTCGAAAATACGTTACTAGATGCCCTATTTTCAAAACTTGAAATCCATTTTTTTTCCTCATGTTCATGCATATTAATGTCAAGATGGTCAATTTAAGGATATTTGAGCATCTAAACAATCTCGATTATGGGTTGAAGCAGCTGTAACTGAATAATATTTAGAATAATTAATCTGTTATTGGTATTCTGATCGCTTGCCTCATAAAAAATGGTCCATCGGATATTTTATGCTGAGGTCTAAATTTTTGAGATTTTTAGTTTCAACCTCATTTTAGCCCCTATTCAAAGGTTCAATTCTCCGACGGCCACCACACCTTGTAATGGGCAAAGTCCAAACTGTTCCAAGGTGAAACTACCTGATGAAGAGCTTATTGTTAATAAAAAGGTTTAGGAGCGTGAGTATTTTTTAAATAGTATTTTTAAGCGAAAGAATTTTTTTTATTAGGTGTGTGAATATTTTCACGCTCGTGCATTCTTTCAAATGAATTGAAAATTAATTAATGTGAATATATCCTCACATCCACACCTAACCATATAAATGAATTACTTGACGTAAAATATTTTCATGCGAACCAAACAAGCGCAACAAGTTTGAAATTTAGACCTTCTCTAAACCTCAAAGGAGGGTGGTTCGAATAGGTGACCTTCGAAGCGGTTTCTGAGTATGGAAGACAGTTGGAAAGTTCAACATTTCGAACCGATTAGGCGGTTCAAAATTTGCCAATTTGGGAACTTCGAAATCGCCCCTTTCGCACAATAAAAAGTTTGGTTCAAAGGGTTGCATCTTTGAACCGGTTTTTACTTTGGAAGAAAAAACAACCAGTTTGAGATTTTAACTCTCGGAATGGGATAAAGTGTGACTAAAACAAAAGACTCGAACATATAGAATGTCATAGTAAAATGTCCCAAATGTACAATTTGGTCTTGAAGACAACCAAACTTTTTTTTCCTAATAATTATAGTAATACTAGTACTTTTCAGTGGATAATGATGATAATAAAAACTTAAAAAAATAAAAAAAATAAAAATAAAAATAAAAAAAGAAGAAGAAGTATGCCTAGTTGTTTTAATACAAGATATCTAGGATTTTAGATTTAGGTGTGGGTTGTATAAGGCTAAGGCTCAAAACAGTCAAAATAAGGTGCACCTTCAAATAGTATTGTAATATATTGTTTCAATACAATAGCGAATTGCCGTCAAAATTCAAACTTGATACTACCCTCCAATGGCGATTTGTTTCTTTGTTATGCAAGACCGTGTGGAGAGACTACTGCAAACCATGCGGAAATGGAAGCAGTTCTACAAGGCCTTCACATTCTTCATCAGAGTTTTGCCTTATTCCTTGTTCCATGGAGGGTAATTCGCTTAATGCTATCAAATGGTGTAATAGGATTTCTCGATTACCAAATAGATGGAGGTCATGGATATTAGTAATCAATTGCAAGTATCGTTTCAACATGTTTATCAGGAGGCTAATGAGACCGCATATGGTTTAACAAAGTGGGGTGTTCAATTGGGTGGTTTGATTATTTCAGTGTCTGTAGAGTTTTAATTTCTGTTGTAATTTTGCAATGTTCTCTATTACAAATTAATGAAATCCAAGTAACATTATCAAAATAAAAAAAAAGATATTGCTTTAGTACTAAAAGTCTTTATGATAGCCAGATAATTTATTTTCATCTCTAATACGAAATTTAAAACTTCAGTTGCGGTCATGGCCATGGTTTTCATCCCCACCACTAATACCACCACATTGATACCTTCAAAAAGCTAACTCCTAATCTACTTCGAAAAACAGATGGAAGCATGTCTTCCCCATTGAATTACCAAACAAAAAAAAAAAAAAAGAGCGAAAGTGTAGATCGAGCATATTTATAAACACTAGAAAATCTTGAAAATTAACGGTCTAAAAAATGCATCACAAGATGGCCTATTTCAAGACCTAAAATCTATTTTTTTCTTATGTCCCTACATCTAGAAGTTGAGATGATCGATTTGAGGATTTTTTAACATCAAAACCACCGCTTTTAGTAAATTTTTTAGGTGTGTCTTAATTTAATTGTTCAGGGCCTCACCCTTATATAAAAGTTTTCGTTTATATTTATGTTGACATTAGTTGTGTGCCCAAGGTTATTCTTTTAGTGGGAAATGGACCATATTTACTCTCTTCCGAATATTGGCTACCAAAAAAGCCCAATTTTACCTCATTTTTTGTGTTTTGAAACATCGATATGCGTGATAAACGTCTTGTGTGCAATTCATATGGGATTGTTTCACGAGAACAAATAAAATAAATAAATAAATGGAAATTTACATCCCACTCCCAGGCAACCCTTTCCGTGCTAATAAATAAGGATGAAGTTTCTGTAGGGCCTAGGCCTTATGAAAACAAAATAAAGTCTCGCCTCAAATACACATCTAAAAAGCACTTTCGGCATCAGAAATCTTCATGATGGCTCTAAAATTAATTTCTAACACCGACAAGAAAATTAGAAACTAAAAAAATGGTATAGATCTTGCAGATCTATGAACACTTATTTTTAGGAAGAAATGGATGGTTTAGATGATTTGTTGCAATATATACTATTTTTAAAATATTGAATCTTAATATTTTTGTACAATCATAATGTTCAAGCTGAGATGATTGATTTAAAGGTTTTTCAACACTTGATTTATAATTTTTGATGAGTTATGAGGGTAGCGGCCCTATCAAACCAAATTCCAATAAAGAAAGCCCTATATATTATTTTATTTTATTTTCTTCTAAACAAACCCCCCAGCATGCCTTTTCAAGTTTTTTTTTTTTTTCATTCCAAAGTCCCCTTGTATATTGAAAATAAAAGTAAAAAGAAATCCACACAATATCCCCTGCATAATTTATAGTTTTTAAGGCAAAATTATATAAACCTCCTGCATTTCAGTTCTACAAGTGGGCCCCTCACTAGTTTTGTCATTACACCCAAGCCTTGTTACGCTTTTCTTTTGTATACCGTAAGAAGATGCAATTTCGGCCCAAAAATGCAATTTGTGTCTCATAAACCCAAAAATGTTTTTTTAACTTTTAATTATAAATTTAAAACTTCAAAATGATGTTGATCAAGCATATAAATAAGCAGTTGTCATCTTGAAAATGGATGGTCTATATAATATGTTACAAAATACACTATTTTTTAATTTTTAATTTTTTATTTATTTTTCATCTCTATACATCTTGGGATCAAGATCGTCAATTGAATGATTTTCCAAAATGAGGACAATCTTGTTAATATTATCTCGCATTGGTATAAACAAGACCCCTCATGTCAACAAAGAATGATTGGGAAGCATCATTCCTCCTCCCTAAGTTCATAAAATAAATAAATAAATAAAAATGTCCCTCTACCCCTTGTTGTTGACGTCAATGGTGAAGGGAATTGTTTACATTCCGTATGGATATGAATAGGTCCATTAGTGTAAACAATACTCTACATAAAAAAAGAAAAAAAAAAAAAAAACTCTCCATAAATATCAGTTACTTACCAAATCAAAATCAATAAATTTCGAGTCAAGATTCCTTGGCGTTATTGTCAACAAATGCGTAGAGCTAATCCAAAACCTACAGTCTGTGTACGGAAAAAGCTTACCTAAGGTTACAACGTTATATTAAAAATTTATATTAGAGAAGTAAGGAGCATCTCAAAATTTTTTATAAAAAAAGCTTTTGGAAGTTAGAAAACCCCTTTCTAATTAATCATCTTGACCTTGAATTGTATGGATATAAAAAAAAATTATAAGTTTAACTCTTAAAAATTACGCATATTGTAATGTGATCTAGTCTATCTAGTTTCAAAATTTTCAAGTGTTTATAGATCTATTTGATCTACACTATTTTTTGAAATTTTAAATATCATAATTAGAGTTTTTTTGGGTAAGTTTAGTTGTAGGAATCAAACTTGAGATGTAATGTTGGTTGATGTCAACCGCTAATCACTCAAACCCAAGCCCGATTCCTAATTTCATAATTAGAATTAAACACATTTCAAGCTGCCATAAGATTTTTGACACCGAAACTACATCTTCTGACAAACTTTATAAGTGTGCCTTGTATAATATAAGATGGACACCTTATATAAATCCCACCCTTTAAGAAAACATAAATGGGTTTTTAATTCAATAGTATTTTGATAGGTGCGGTGTTTTATACTAATTCTTTAGTTGGGTTACACATGTACCATGGACACATTAATCTCTTACTTGTATAATATAAGATGGACACCTTATATAAATCACACCCTTTAAGAAAACATCAATGGGTTTTTAATTCAATAGTATTTTGATAGGTGTAGTGTTTTATACTAATTCTTTAGTTGGGTTACACATGTACCATGGACACATTAATCTCTTAGGTTTTAATTTTAATAGGTTCAAGTGGAAATTTAGATTGCAAAATGCTTAAAATGCATATAATAATTTTCTAAATTGAGGAAATTGCTGTTTTCGATGGTTTAAATTGAGCAAATTTTTACGAAACTATAGAAGTAATTGTTACTTTTGCTTGGCAAAAACAAAAAAAAAAAACTTCAAAGCAATTGATGAATAAGAGTTTTTTTTTTTTTGCTAATATATCGGTTGGAAAAGCGAGCACTTTGTCTGTCTTATTTTTTAGTGCATATACAATACTCCCGCGGGAGTTTACCCTGCATCTACTCCACTCCTAAGACCTACACAGAAGGATTTTTTCAATATGGATTTTTGAAGGAAATGTATACAAAGAGACCATTCATTTTTAATTCAAGGAGGTTACAATCACTTGTTTTTGTCAGATTTCAAATCGGGTAGTTGTGACTTAAGAGTATATCATTGACTAGATCTAAAGTTTTAAAAAAATATCTTGAACTTTGTTTCACACTCAAGCCATCCAATTTGACATCTAATCGCTAGTGACAATTGTCTTATAGTATACAATCCTAATTTCGGGAACCATCCAAGAATTAGTAGATAATTATTTCCAAAAGAAAACTTTTAATTTTGAGTTTTTTGACACTTAAGATCTAGCTCTTCAAAAATAGGACGATCTCTGTTCAACCTTGAGGCTTTTTTTTTTTGTCACATAGAGAGTTAAAATTAGAATTTCTTTTAGAAATTAGTCTATGCGTCGAAGAGGTTACAACCCCAAAATTTGGGTTCGTATCCTATATGGGTTTTACCTAAGGGATTAAATGGATAGTATTATACTTTATGTACGTGTACTATATTTTTACTTCTTTTTCGTGGTTTGTATAAAGCCTAGGCTTTCATCAAACAAAGTAAAGCCTCATCTCGAAGCATCATCTAGAAAGCACTTCGGGCTTTGAAAATCTCTATGTTGGTTGTAAAATCAATATCCAACACCAACTATGAATGTTGAAGCTCAAAAAATGGTACAGATCTTTCGAATATGTGAACACTTATTTTTAAGATAAAATGGACAATCTAGATTATATTTTCTGATGTGCAATATTTTTAGGGTTTGAAATCCTAATTTTTTTTTCAACCGTAACGGTCAAGGCCAAGATAATCGATTCAAAGGTTTTCCTATATGAAAACTACAATTTTTGGTAAGCTTTGTAGCGAGGCTTGTTTTGATTGGACTGCAATCGTATCAAAGCATTTTTCTGTTTTTTTTGTTTGGTCATTTTCGGATGGATGCAGTTTCTACAAGACTTAGGCCTCATGAAAGAAAAGTGAAGTCTAACTTTGAAATCTTAACTGGCGTGAGAAACTTAAAGATATCTTTAAAAATCCATTTCCACCACCAATTGTAGTTCAAAAAACAATATAGAGGTTTAAATAATGCGTTATAATATTCACCATTTTTAAAGCATAAAGTCTTATTCACTATTTTTAAAGCTTAAAGTCTTACTTTTATTTTTCACAACCATAATTATCAACGTCCCGGGACGGTAGAGTTGAAGATTTTCCAACACCAGAACATTTAACTGTAGGTAAAATTTGAGGTGAGGCTTTTCTTTTTGGAAAATTGTTTTGTGTGGGCTGGACTGCATTTCTACACGTACAGTCTAGAAAACATGCATTTTAAAGATGGATGCAAATAGTTGTTCTATCTAAAAACAATGGAAACTAACCGTCCAAATGTTTTTTTTGACTAGAATTATTATTTTTAATTGTTAAAATTAATTTATTTTTTCATATTCATGATCTCTATATTAGAGATTACATGCCTTTAAAAATTAAGTCTTAAAATCTATCTAATCCGCATTTTTTTTTTTTTTTTTTTCTCCCGGCCTTATCTTAACCTTTTACTTGTCTGAGGAAATAGGTGGGGCTTCAAGTGGGCAATTTCGGCCGCTTGTTGTGGTAATGTCAAGAAATTGGAACACGGAAGCATACGCGTAATTGAGCAAGTTCAAAAGACGACCATCATAATTACCTCAACTCAAACTCTACTCTACTCTACGCTCATTTCTCTCTTTGTACTTTCGTTGACTTCACATCCATAACAAGAATTCCCACTCACTCCTCCCCCCCCAAAACTCAAAGTCCACTGATTCTGAATTCCACAAAATTGAGAAATGGCCACTTGTTCCAATGGCTGCTACAAACACATCTTCTTCCTCTAATTCCTTCTCTGCACCTTCATCTCAGAAAAGAAAAGAAAAGAAAAGAAAATCAGTACCTTGTGCAATTTCATCACAAAATAGCCCATCTCCTTGCCCCTCCAACTTCATTATGAAAATGCTCATACTTTCTTATTGTAGTTCCATCCGAGAACCAACCCAACCTTTTATTTCTTAGTCTACAATTCCACTGAGAAAATCAAACTCTCCTGCGCAATTCAATCGAGCAAAAGAAAGAAAACCACCTTCTATCTTCTCAGCCGACCTGAAAAAAGCTGTCATCTCCAGATTTGCAGCTCCATTGACGGAAATCCTAAGTAGCTTCTCCAGTCCAAAAAAACCCAATATATTACATTCCTTCTTTTAATCTAACCTCAAAACCCATCTCCTCTCTTTGGTGCCACCTTGAATTTCTGCAATCAAACTTGAGAGAAAAGCTGCAATTCAACCCCAAACACGTCTTCTCTGTTCTTCTAACCCAACCCCAAAAACCATCTCATTTCAAGATTAGATCGCTGAGTCAATGGGGAAGCTAAATGTGGAGTCCATCATCATGCACTTCAGCCACCTCCACCAGCTCCAGCTCACCAACCTCGCCGCCGCTGATTGCTACCCACCAAGCCTGTGCTCAGGTTGCGGCCTTGCCTGCACCGCCTGGGCCTATAGATGCAACCCCTGCGCATTTTCTATGCACATAACATGCGCCCAGCTCCCCCAGAGCGTCACCCACCCCTCGCACCCGCCTCATCCCCTCTCTCTCCTCCCCTTCCCCGCCTACAAAGAAGGCTTCTTCCACTGCAACGCCTGCTCTCGCCAAGGCAGCAATTTCTCGTACCATTGCTCCATATGCGAGGTCGATCTCCACACTTTCTGCGCTTCTATGCCCCTCTCTTTGACAAATGTGACCCATGTTCACCCGCTGACCCTGGCCTTTGCACCGCCATATGTGAGCAGAGGATTCAGCTGCGATGTATGCAGTGGCGTCGGGGGTGACCACTGGCTCTACCGGTGTGCCGCATGCTGTTTCGACGCACACCTCCATTGTGCCACTGCCAATAGGCCTGCAAGCCAAACCCCGCCAAATGCACAACTTCCTAGGCTACAGACCCGTCCCCAAGCTCAGCCGGTGGTGGGTTTTCCTAGCGTGTATAGCCAACCAGGTGGGTCAAGCCAAGTGGTGGGTCAGGTCAATGTGGCAAGGCCAGTGGCCTGGCAAGGCTACGATGCAGGGGTACCAGGGGTTGTTGGGGTACAGGGCTATGGGGCGATGGCGCCCGGAGTGGTGAGGGCGCCTCAGGGCTCTGGGCCTGGTGCCATGGGCGCACCACAGGGCTATGTAGCCCGGCCGCCTGGTGCGGTGGCTGGGCAGGGGAATAATGGGCTGATGGAGACTCTTGTTCAGGCGTTTGTGGGGGGGATGGCGGACCAAATGGGGCAGAGTCTTTTGGGGGGGGTGTTGGGTGGTGGTAGGAATGGTGGTGGAAATGGTGGCGGCGGTGGCGATGGTGGGGATGGTGGCGGAGGAGTGGATGTTTCTGGCGGAGATGGAGGTGGGGTTGTGGATTTGGGGTCCACTGAGTACTGATCAACTTCTTTTCCCTCTCTCTCTCTCTCTCACTCACACACACACATAATGCTGTGTGCGTGTCCTCTCTCTCTCTCTCTCACTCACACACACACATAATGCTGTGTGCGTGTCCTCTCTCTCTCTCTATGGGGTGCAAGTTGCAGTTGTGCTTCTGCATCTTTACTTGTGTCATGTTCTCTCTCTCTCTCTCTCTCTCTGTCTATTTGGACATTCTCTGATCGTCTTCACAGCAAAATGTAAGGACTGCTCTCACTCTCTCCTCCCTGCCTTTGGCTTTCTGTCTGAACTTTTAGCTTCTTTGTAACTTAAACAGGCCACTGTTTGGATGGACGCAATGCGTCTTATATCGTGGCAAATAATAGCAAGATTTGCTTGTTTTATTTCACGCCTTTTTTTCTTTTTTATTTATGATGTCGCTTTTATTTTTATGAAAATTATTTATGAGACCCGTTGCTCTATTTCATGTTTGATTTGAATGACGAGGACTCTCAAACATCAATTTGCCATGGCCCCAGAACTGCAACTTCAACTCTTTGTGAGTGTCCAACATTGACCTGACCTTTCTCTTGTGGTTTGGTCAAGGGAGCCGATGCCTCAACATAACGTCCCACCCTCGTTCCCACCATTAACGTATTCAAAAAATAAAAAAATGGTTTATTTGACGTGTTGTGTCAAATATCGAAAGTTATTTCCCTTGATGTTCGAAAAATGAGAGTTTTAAAAAAGGGGTTAGGGTTGCGGTGATAGCACCCCTACACCCTAATCACTACATTATGGTATTCATGTTTCTTTATACCACCCCACCAGCGCCTTCAAAAAAAAAGCTAACTCTTAAATTATTTGAAAAAATGGGTACGGTCTGCCTTCTCTATTGAATTATCCCAAAAAATAAAAAGATGCAGGGCATTTTTTTTCTTGATTTGCAAGAGCCTGTCTCATAAAATGACTCTTTTTTGCGGTTTTTCTGAGAGTGGCTTTTGATAATTATTGAATGCATCCTAAGTCACACTAGAAACACTAGATGCATTTCTGCTTTAGATTCATAATTATCGTAGATTTCATGATCTAGGAAAGTTAAAAATGAATGGTCCCAAAGAAAACTCCAGTTATACATTATTTTTTATATTTCAAAATTTATCGTGATCTTGTTTGAAATTATGGACCTCTAAAATTATGATATTTGACTTACCTTTAGCTTTCTTTTGAATTGGTCAAGCAAGGATTACCATGTAAACATATTTCACCTTGAAAATAAAAGGTGAAAACAAATTACGAAGAGGATATACAAATTTCAACGGTTTTACCATAGCAATGAAGTGCACAATGAGATTTTACACAAGTATGTTACTATGTTCGTAACAGTATTATCATAATCGAACTGGCAACCAAATTGGTAAAAGTTTTGATGTATTGTTCAATACTGATTTGTCCGATCTGTCAAAATCAGTCAAATATTAATTTTGATCGGTGTTCAACCAAATTCAACTTTTATCTTGAACTAGAATGACCAAAGCACTGATCGGTTGTCCAACCAGCAGGACCACCGGTCTTGATAATTATGGTTTGTAATGTGTTCACATGCTCAAAAGCCATCATCTAGCAAATCCTATACCTGTCTACTGTTTTTCTATTAAGTAAAAAGAATTAGTCTCACTAAAATAACACCTCTACAGCCTTGTCATTTTGAAGAAACAAATTCTTGAAAACAGTATTTGATGAGTGGGGTGAGTTGTACATCTGCCCTGTTTTTTTAGGGATTTAGGACTCGAAACAAATCTTGAATTAGTGCAAACCTCTTTCCACTAAAGATCCAGGAATTCGGTTAGTGGATATCCGTAGACAGTCAAGAACTAATGATCTTTGAAAAGCTAAAATAAATTATCCAAAGATATACTATGGAACTAATTTTCTATACTCAAATTTCATTTCGTTTTGCCATTTTTTCAGGTTCAAGATGGTGGTGCCCTATATTTTAAACTGCAAACTTTTTGGGCCAAAATCTACCTCCAGGATATTTACCCTAGGAAAAAGTTTATATAAGGATGCTACCTTATAATGTAGAACTACGGATGCCCCTAAAAAGTCCATCGGAAAATGTAGTTTTAATGTTGAAAAACCCTTTGATTGATCATCTCGACATCAAGATGTATGACTATGAAAAATAACAAGATTTTAAGTCTATAAAATAATGCATTTTACAACATATTATCTACACCGTCCATTTTCAAGATTTTCATATGTTTATGAATCTACTTGATTTTAACCATTTTTGAAATTTATAATTTTATAATTAGATATAAAATTAGATTTTGAGATAATCCTAAGAACATTTTACCTCAAAAATTATATAAATTTGCAGGTACACCTTACCTCTACACCTACGGATGCATCTGTATGCAAACGGCACCCTTTACCCTATGCCTTATGATGAAGAACATCTATTCTATTTATTGATAATTAAAATCAGGTACATTAATCTCCACCATCGGTCATTCACTTCATTTCTGAGTTACTAACCTCGAAAGAATTCCCATTCTAGGATTGGCATGGCCGGGCCAGCCCTGGCTCTAGTCCCCATTAGATCGGCCTAGGCCCGGTCCTGTCCAGATTGGGCCAAAGAGGCCCCAGCCCGCCCTGGACATATAGGACTCGGCTGGGCCAAATAAAATTAAAAAATATAAAGAAAAGAAAAGCGGGCCTACCCTGAGCTGTGGTTGCTCGGTTCTCATGCTACATTATGCGGCCCGAGTCCTCGTTTTTTGGGGTCCTGGGGGTCCATTACCATCCCTATTCCGTTCACAATGTTCGATATCTGTAGTCATGTGAATGATTGATTAGGATGGTGGTCCACATCTCTCTCAATCGCCATCCAATTAGTGCGGTGCCGAGCCTCGTGACTTTTAACATTCCACGA
Organism: Amborella trichopoda; assembly: GCF_054954075.1. NCBI lineage: Eukaryota > Viridiplantae > Streptophyta > Magnoliopsida > Amborellales > Amborellaceae > Amborella > Amborella trichopoda. The sequence continues at coordinate 4,629,143 of NC_142344.1, forward strand.
GGTCAAGACCATTTTCCATTCTGTGAATCTTAAAACGTACTTCCGTTCTTAATATCGTCTCTCTCTATTCCGTATCCATCACAGCAATCTCCTGGATGAAATTACATATGCACTGGATATATTTTACGGAATTAAAAATGGTCTTTTGATATATTTACTTTGAGGTTAACAATTTTCAAGATTTTCTACTTCCCAATTTACCCTATCCAATTCTTTTTTGATTAAAAATCAGTTCAAAGACTCAACCTTCAAATGGAACTTTTCTTAAAATGGCCGATCAAAGATCCAAATTTCCAACGGCCCTAAATGCATAGGAGTTTCGAGGTTCGAAACCGCCTTGCATACTCTACAATAAAGTGTGCTAAGCAGTTCAAAGGTTCGATTTTCAACATGCATAAATATATGTTCCACATGCAGTTTAGAGTAGTTAAAAAGTCCAATCTTTGAACTGCCTACTTTAATGTTTTTTTTTTATAGCAATAAGCAGTAGTTAGAGCGGATGGATTGGCTATTTTTTACCAAAATAAATAAATAAATATATAAATACAATGAAACTATTTACTTTAAAAACAAGGTGGGCAAGGTTGGCACAGTTAATTTTGACCATTGAATGTAAAATTAAGTAATTGTATTTATTGCATTGACCAAACACAAAGTTCAAAATAATTTTTTTTCCAAATTTGTAACACACCCAAACTAATCATATTTGATACATGACAATTATAAGTAAGGGTGTGGTTTCCATAAAGTTGCAACCTTAAACAATCCAATCAAGACACACCTTCAAATTTGATCATAACATATTAAACATATGATCACATAGATCAAATAGATCTATAAATAGATCAAACATTGATCAAATAGATCTATAAACATATGAAAATTTTAAAAATGGATGGTCTAGATAATGTGTTGTAAGACGCACTATTTCTAAGACTCAAAATCTTTTTTTCTTTCATAATCATTCATCCTGATGTCGAGATGCTCAATTAGAAGGTTTTTCAACATTCAAATAATATTTTCCAATATATTTTTGAGGTGCATCCGTAGTTCTACATTTTACATTTTAAGGTTGCAACTTTATACAAACTTTTTCCTATAAGTAATTGTGACCTACCAAACGTGAATAGTCGTATTCAATTCCATTTTTTTATTCCATAAATTATTTTTGGGTCCGTAAATTTCCTTCGTGAATGCTTATTAATGGAGGGGAGACTTTCCTTTTAAGACAAGCAAAAATACCATACTATTTATTACGTTGATTAGGGGTGAGCACCATACAAACCAAAATTCAGCTACATCTGAGGGAAAAGAGAGAGGATATCCTCGAAATTCTTCATCACATAGCAATTAATTATATTCATTCATCCACAATCGGAGCGAGAAAGAGAAACCCTTATATATCCTCGAAACTCTTAATCACCTGCAAGTCACAAGAAACCCTCATAAATGCATAACATTGTCAAAATTTAAATTAAGATAAAATAAAATTAAAAAAAAAAATAAAAAAGAAGGAAAAGACAGGGATCTAACTCCTCTGAAGTCACCCATATATTTTTTGGAAAAAAAGAAGAATAATACCCAAACAGACCCCATTATAGAGGAATTCAACTAGAACCATTTCTGTTCTAGTCTAATCCCAAAGCATTACAATCTCTTACCATATTAAAAAGCACATTAAGTTAGAAAATTTGCATCTGATAACCAAGAGCACATGAGACCATAGTTACCAAGTTAGGAAATAATAAATTATCGACATACCAAAACATGAGTAATAAATCGGTTTACTTCAAAACATCGGAGGAAAAAATCAGGTAAAAAATACGGATCGCCAAAAAGTAAGAGAAGTTATAAAATCGTGAATATTTCGGATTTGGTTCAAAAAAAAGTAGTGAAAAAATCAGATATGTAAGGATGACAAAATATAGGATTATGATTAGTAGTTGTTGCATATATATACATTAAAGCCATTTAAATAATATTTTTATAGCCTTACTAGTGTCATGAGAGTTGATACTTGACAATTTTTTGTTGAAACTTTCAAAAAATCCAGCAACAATGCTTACTCTGTTATCACAGCACAAAACAAATCATAGATTTATTGGAAGCATAACATGAAACAACAACAATACTAAACATAAGAACTAATTAGCAAATAACAAGAACACTGACCCAAGGTATAGGATTATTTCTCAAAGGAAATAAACAAAAACCACCCTCAATATAGGATTGCATTAATTAAAAGAAAACAAAAAAGCCCAAATATGTGAAATAGTGGTCCATCTAAAATGCTATGTTAATAAAAAAATAAAAAATGAAACTAATCAAACTTCTCTATGCATAAAAAAAGCTCTATGCATAAAAAAAAACAGCAAATTACTTAAGCAAATTCGAATCTCGTACTGATTTCCTAGCTACCTAAATCTTTAATATCATTGAATCTCTCTCTTGCTCTCTATAAGGACGCTATGGGTTCAAAGAAAACGATTTTTCATTAGGTTACTCTTCTTCTAGCTATTATTTTGAGATATACAATTGTTTGATTACTTTTTTTTGGGGGAATATATTGCTTGTATTTTTCGTACACTTTTTCCAAAGGAACTCATTGATGAAATTTTTAATGGAAATTTTTGTTAAATCAAGATTCTTAATTTACTCCCCCTTTTAATGTATTTATCTTTAAACCAAAATTCAATAATATTAAATTAATGAAGAAATAAAGTGATAGGGAAAAGGTTTTTTAGTTTTTTTGAAAAAATTTCAAATAGAGACTTATATTGGTTCCATTAAAAAAATACGATTTTTTGACGATCTTTTGAAAACTCAAAAGTTCTTCACGGATCTCAAAAAATTGAAGAGTTTTTGAAAAAATCGTGTTTTAAACGGAGACTTACTAATCTTGAGACCGAAAGATATATGGCAGTGAAAAACAATAGAACTTTGAAACTAAATGGAAGATGTAGCTACCTTGTTCTCAATGACGGCTCCATCAGGAATTTCCAGTTTCTCTCCCGGTTTAGCAGCAATGGTCACTTGTCCCTTCAACAGTATCAGATCACAGTCAGATTGTGATAGAAATCTCTAGTAGAACAAGTGAATGAGAACACGATCATGTTATAGTCCTCAATAGCCGTCAAACAATCGAGAATGGCAAGTGTCTTTTTGAGAGAGAGAGAGAGAGAGATTTGCAATCCTTTTGAGAATCTTACAAGGGGAACAGTAAATATGTAACTGTAAAACAAAATCACCTATAAACTACAAAAGATAGGCACATAATGCATCTGAGTATGAAAAATGATAGGGCAAGGGACAGTATGAGCAGATTACTATGTATCGATGAGCTCCATTCAGTGAAAATACTGAATTCCTAGTCGATCAGCACTCCTTCCAGTGGATCTAGCTAAGCGATTCGAAAAAGAGCAAGAAAGGCCAGTTATAACCACACCAGCAATAAACAATGTTTTCTGGATTCCATTTACATGGAAGATCAAGAGAAAGCTTATAACCACACCAGCAATAAACAAGGTTTTCTAGATACCATTTACATGGTGGATCAAGAGAAAGCTGGTGACAACAGTTAGGATGTATTCACACTTCATGTTCCGTGCGACTCGGATCGCAGGATGAGCTTATTGTATCTAAAGCTAAATGTGAGAGGTACATTTGCAATGTATTTTAAACAATAAGGCATCCTATTGAATCTTGTTTGTGTGTTACTCAAGACTGGTTACATTTCTAGAGAGTGGTTATTTATCATTCTACACCTATAGCTCCCTCAAAAAAAAAAGGAGTTCCGTTACCCAGCGAAAGACTACTCTGGGTACTAACGTGGGGTGGACTTCTTACTCAAGCAAGTAATACTGAGCAAGTTCTTTCTTTCTTTTGGGTAGTTTGTAGCAGGAATCGAACTTGAAATGTAGTCTTGTTAGGGTCAATTGCTAACCATAAGCCAGATTCTTACTGAGAAATCATTTCCTCCTCTAAGAAAAGCAATCCTTGTAGAGTTTAGACTCACTTTCTGGATTGCTATTCCTTTCTTGAGTTTATCAGAAAAAAGGAAAGATAAATTCATCAAAATACACCTCATATTAACTATTTTACATTTTACCCATGTGTTTTGATTTAATTTCAAATTGCCCAACAAAATACATATGATTTTGAGTTGGAATAGTAGGAAAAGAGTAAGATGTTAAGTAGTTTATAAGTGAAGTATATTTTGATAAAGTTCGCAGAAGAAATTATAGCCAGGTCAATAGAAAACTGGTTGCAAAAACCAAGACAATTACTGAATATCTAGCAACAAGAAGCATAAAACAGACATGTCTGAGAATGGAAGGAAATGGATTAATAAGGCAGCAGCTTAACCTATAATACGTGGGCAAAAATGGAAAAATGCGAAAAATGCAGACTAATGGTCAGACTCTAGGGAATAAAGAACTACTCAAAATTAGATAAGGAATGCAAATAATAATAATCATTTAACAGGGATGTGAACTATAAGCCAGTGCAACATGAAAAACCTATCATGGTACATTGGGGTTATTACCGTTAAATGAGATGATGGGTGATGATGGAGAGACAGTGGAACCCACTAGAATCAGTTCATGTTACCAAATGGTGATCCCACCCTCCATCATTATCCAGCATATCAACAGATGGTGAAACCAAAAAGGACTCTGATTTTGCTTTACTTTCCTACATTCCGTCCAACTGTAATTTTCTCCTATTATTCATAAGGGATAAAAAGCAACTGCCTTACAAAGATATTCAAATATAACAGCATCACAAATCATACCTTGAGGGCAACACCAGCACCAAACCAAACATCACCCGAGACCTTTAAACTATCAAGTTCAATGATGCTAGGTATCGACTTGAAGCGACTAAGAAAGTTGCCAACCTGCATAGAAGTAAAAGGTTGAGACAAAATCACACTGTATCTATTTCATCAAACTGTCTCTATTCTCATGACTATCCATCCCTAAGCAGGCAGATGCACCTTTTTGAATTCAGGCCCCAACTCGATGGAGGGATTTGCAGGGTTTGCTCTGGTTTTACTTCGAATTACAAAGCCATCGACCAACGTATAAAGATCCGACTGAAAAAAACCAAAATCAGAATAAAACGACTAAGCCAAAGCCACCAACAAGGATCGATGTCTTACTTTTTGATTTTTTCAAGTTTCAACTATAGAGCAAAGGAAGGATCGTGTTAAGCTACAAACTATCACCAAACCTGGACAAGAAGTAAGTCGGATGTTGCCTTCACTGGAAGGAATCTTGAACGTGGAACATTAATACCAATGGCTTGATCAAAGAACTGGATACCAAACAGTTGGACAGTGTTGATATAAGAATTCTCAACTGATAAAGCTCAGAAAAGAGAGAGATTTCATATTGCATGTACCCTTATAGCTGCACCAGCTGCTGTTTCCAGCTGAAGAACTTTGAAACCATCGACTTCCTGCATATGTATTGAACCTTTTTTAAACTATATGCACATATATTCTATCAATATAAACATTTATTTTTTAACAAAGGACATAAACAATTACTTAGAAGATTAATTGTAACTGTAATGCAGATAACAAGAAAATGCTTGGACCTTAGGATTTGGAATTATCTCCATCTTCAGTGCATCAGATTCCACAAGCCGTTTAATGGCCTTCAAATTTACCCATCTGCACAAATAGAAATTCATTTCCCAAATGTTCCATAAATTACTGTGGGAGAGAAATCAGGTTAATTAGTTCACGTACAAGTTGTTGGTATTGAAAATCTTGAACTTCTCTATTGACTTGAACTCGTTAACCTGAATGGGACATAAACGACAGTTTGCATCAAATGCCCATAACCATAACCATAACCAAATGGGTATTCAAGGAAGACCACAAAACTTACATGTTCATCGGGAACTTGTGCTATTTCCAGGAGCTGCATCCAATAGAGGAAGCAATATGTCATGGCAAATACATTCAATAACATAAGGGCAAGCTTTCTATGCTTCCCCTACAGCATAAAACTTATATAATTCCCTTTATCCAACCGTCCATTCTAAATGGAAGGCTAAGATTGCCCCAATCACAATGTCACGTCTCTACACTATTTTATTTTTAATTTTTTTTTCTATAAACTATTTTGACACCAAATTTTGGACGTCCAATCCTCTATTAAACTTGCGAAAAATATAAAAAAATATTTCCAATAAAATAAAATGACCAAAATACCCCTGAAAATTTCAAAAGGGTATTTTGGTCATTATATTTTATCAAAAAAATATTTTTAATTTTTTTATAGGTACGCCCCAATGAGAATATGGCACGTACCAAATTTCATATTCATAAAATTTGTATTAAAAAAATTAAAAATAAAATACTTTGAGACGTTGGATCTAAGATCAAACAGTGAGTTGCTCTCTTGATCAAAATTGGATGGCTGGATGGTAGGGGAAGCATATATCTTCTATGCTGTAGGGGAAGTATAGAAACCTTTCCCCTAACATAAAGCTGGTTCCAAAGATAAACTACAATACTAACATGCAGATAAAGTAAATTTCCTGAAAAAAACATAAAAATAGAAACCAAGAAGACAGCAAAGGAGAATACAGAAGGAAGTTTTGTGCGGGATCTAGGTTCTGACGATAGGAGCTGCTACAACCAGCAATGTAAAGATTTGCGGACAGCTCATGGACCTATTCTTAGCTATGTATGAATGAAGACTATTCACAATATCGAGTCAACACAAACAATTCCTTTCAACAGCTCCTTGGTTGTTGCTAAAACTAGCTTTTAACCACATAAATTATCCTCTATATATCACCTCTCCAACACTGATCAAAGTTGGCAAGACCAAAATATGGATTGCATCCAACACAAGCAAGCAACTGGACAGCAAGCTTCTCGTCAAGATGCTGAAACTTTAAACTACCAAATTATTTTTTATTTTTCAAATATGAGGAACCTTTAATTTTATAAATTGGTGTTTTTCGCCACAAGCTAGGCACAGTTAGACAAGGAAGATTCAAGCTTTTTTTTGTTCAGGTGGATCAGCTTGGTTTGCAAGAGAAAGGTTCAAACCCAATACCTCTCTTCCTACACCCCAGGTGTCTCATTATCAAGCCCAAGGCTTGGTTGACGGTGCAGTTTCTGAACCTTAGCTGCCCAATGCATACTCCTTTTTACAGAGTTCTGATATACTTTGTAACTTCTTTAGCAGTCTTAATTTTTCATATTCTATTTAAATCCCTTTTTTTTTCAGGGTTATAGCCCTATGTAACGAATCTATCTCACTTGATCCACAAAATCTAAGGTTGGATGAGTAATAGAACCATGCATTCGAGAAAACATTTTTAGAAAGTGAATATTATTATTATTCTGAAGAGTTAAAAGAAGGCTTAAAATGTAATATTAAGACAAATAAATGCAATTGTCTTAGATGAACAGGAAGCTTTTTGGTCACGAACCTGGACCCGTCCTTCATATGAGATAAGAGTGCCACCCTTCACATCTGCAAGAGTCTTTGGTGTCACCTATAGAAACCCCAAAATGTTAGAAGGGAACAAGCTTGAACAAGTTGCCAAATAAAGTTTCACTTCATGTACCTCCATACAGTATTCATTCTGATTCTGGATCAAGTGGTTTAGAATTTCTGTTCAAGTCAACTAAGGAAAACTCATAAGAATATATTTAGTCATAGATTGAATGGTTGACTAACTAGAGCTAATCACACAACAGTAGAAATATATCAGAAAGGGATCCCATATGAGGATACTTAGGTCGACAATAGCCCCAAGGTTGTCAGAGTTGGCAATAAAAACATACTCCTTTCCCTGTAAGCATAAAAGGAAATTTGTAAGTAAGCAAATCTGAAAGTAAGAAAAAATGTAGTTAAGTTTCTCGACATGCAAGTGTGCCGCCTAACAGTATGGACACAAACCTGTGACAATAGTGCATCAAGCTTGCCACTGTTCAATAAGGAGGGGAAGACATCACCATGGCCGGGAGGATACCTTCACACGAGAAGTGCATGCATGAGCGCAACCTTTGACAGGCTTACCTGACTGACTACATAGATGAAACCCCTAGTTGCACTCTCAGGAAGAAAGGAAACAGATTCTATAGAAACATTCTAAAGCATGTATGAAATTTACATTGCCTAATGCTAAGCTCATTAATAAAGCTACTACTTTGAAATTGATAAAGCCCCCCCAGGACCATGATATTATATACGTAGGGAAAGAAAAGAAGTAATTAACAGAAGCAGCCTATGCATCAGCTTGTTACTATAAGCTAACTAATTATCACTACTACTATTTATTGTGAAATCCTAATAATCCTAATCCATTACTCACTAAAGAAACAACACAATCGAAAATTCCCATATATATAAGATGCCTTCTTATTTTACCAACAATTAAAGAGAAATGGAGATCATACTCTTCTGACATTTTTCCAGTAATGTTCCAGAATGACAACATCTTATTGCACTCTCTAGAGAATTTTGCAGATTTTTCAATAATATCAAGTAAATTATAATAGCCTTCTACAATCCAGCAAACTGAAAATCATAACTAGCAAGTCCCTAATTTGAAAATGACTTACCAACCATCCTTTCCCGCATTTCCCTTGCAAGGTAATGGCATAAAATCCTCAACAACAAGACGAGGGTATTGACTCTAATAAGGCAGTCCAAACCAAAGGAAATGTCAGTTCCAGGATAAACATCCATATTGCCATCATACTAAAAAAAACTTAAGCAGCACATGTTTCCTGACCTGATTAAAGGTGTGAATAATGATGTTTGAGTTGGAGTATTTCTCCACGATCTGCAAAACATGGTCAACCAATGGTGAAGTAAGAACAGCCCTCAAGATAATTCACATGAGATATCAAATAAGATAAGTAGCAGCACCCACCTTCAAGGTGTCATCGTGCGTATTGAATGAATTCATCAGGAGCAAAGGTACATTGCACCCGTATTTTGTGTTTAAATTCTGCAAAAAATAAATAGAGGAGTAGAGGTTATTACCAAAATAGGTTTGCAAACAGGACCAAACAGGACCGACTTGATTAGTATACAACTAATATGGCCACAACTTATTGAATGAGATAGTAATGAAAAAAATAAAGAGAAATTTATGCTCATGTCCCTCTAAATTTGCATGAATACATAAACCCCCCAAAATGTTGTATTTTATGTTCATACTCTTTTTGACCTTCAAGATCCCAAGTAATAAGTTAAGGGATGATTTCGGGTCATGAAGATCCAAAGCAATTTTCCTTTTTTTTTGCCCTTTTAAGTTATCACTTTCGGATCTTCAAGATCCGAAGTCATTTCATAGCTTTGGACCTTGAAAGTCCGAAGCCAATATCTCAAAAAATACATTTAGACCAAATTATAGCCATGGCTATTGCCTTGGAGAAAATGGGTATGATGTCCAAAAGCCCACAAGGCGAGGACGTTATAGCCATGGCCTTTGCTATAGACCTCACCTCACAAAATACATTGTGAGGCCGTGACGTTATATAACAATTTGAAATGCCTCTCTCGTCGATGGTATACAGTCATGGCCTCAAGGGCTCCATGGCCTCCCCACATGTTTGTGAGCTGAAGCGATTCCCTTAAAGCCAATAATACTTCACCACGGGTTTTGTACGAGATGAGAACTTCAAGGTTCCAAGAAGAAGCTCCAAAGCCAACAAATGACTTCAGATCTTGAAGATCCGAAGTGGGGCATTTTGGGAAAAAAAATAGAAGAAAAGGTATGAACGTAAAATACAACATTTGGGGAATTTTTATAATAGCAAAAGTTATGGGGAACAAGAGCATAAATTTCTCAAAAATAAAAGGTCACAAAAAGAAAGAAAAGACAAAGGAATAAAGAAAAAGGTAAAGATAGAAAAGAAAAGGAATAAAATAAAGAATATTCAGCATCACAAACAGACAATATGGTAATCACTGACCTCAATCTGGATCACAATTAGATCAAGAAAGGTCAAGCCATTCCGCACTTCAATGACAGATCTGCAAATAATTAAAGAAATATTAAAAAAATCCAATGACAATTTATATGGTAAAATCGCAAGGAAGACATAATCAGGCATTAGAAGCAATTTCCATCCCCAATGGGTATGAAAAAGGTTCACCTTTAGAAACTTGCATACATAAGAATGTCAAACATTAATGGAAAATCAAAGGATCCCAAGAAACTTTGGAAATGACAGAAAAGAAATGCACTAGTGAGCTTCTTAAAAAACTGGGCGAAGAATGTAAGTATAAAATACAGGAGATCATTTGCTAAGAATCGTTTACATCACAACATACAATGCCAAAAAGATCAGATTTTAGCCAAAATATTCAAGTCAAGGAATAATATGCACAATTACCTAGCTTTTTAAGGATGCAATTAAGGAAATTAGATACAGGTTAGTCAATGTTGAGTGATATACAGAAACTCTACTGCAAACTAACCATAATTGCAATTCTAACAAATGTTGCCACAAAAGTCTAAACAATTTTAACAAATGATTAACAAGAAGTAACTCTCTTAGAAAGATGTTCCCCTTATCTTCTCCCATCTACAGTTTTGATTGCAGTTTCTTATCCCATTTGCTGTTGTATGGAATTATAAAACAGGAGACATGGCGAACTTTCTATGAATAAAATATTTTTTTGCCCATAAAAATAACTCAAAATATATAGGAAATTGCTTGAGAAAGGAACACTAAATGGTAAATAACCTTAATGAATTGAAGTGCAATGAAACTTTTGTGAAATGGCAAAGAACTGAAAGAACATTAACATAAGGACACAAAATGAATAAATTTCAATACATACTGCGAAACATCATTCATGAGAGCATGGAAAACAGTATGTTGTATCTTTTGATTAGGTTTAAAAAATTAATGATCAAATAATTCAAATATCCAATAGATGCTGAACCATAGACTATTTAAGAACGACATATAAACTACTCATTAAGAAAAGAAGGATGATACAAATAAGAAAAAAATAAAATATTCAATGAAGAAGACATACAAAATACAGTTTATTTTATCATCTCACATTACGATAAGACTACAACGTTTATGAAATTGATAAATTAAAAAATACAATGCCATTTGGAATAACACTTACTTGGGACCAGTACACCCCATAGTTGTTCCCAGTCCCCCATTAAGCTTCAAAACCACAAGCTTGTCCAGAAGCTTTTTAATCTCTGATAAGTCTGAAATTTTCAGAAGTCACTAGTGAGAATCAGCTGTCAATAGTTAAACATGAATTCTCCACCCATATTGCTATTCTAATCAAATAAAATTAAATCATACCATCAGAAGGAGGTGCTAAAGTCTCATAGGGAACCACAACTTTATCAGTTGGAGTCTTAATCTTTGCCCATTCAATCTGCTGTGCATCGCCACTGCCACAACAAAATGATTTACATCTCAATATTAACCAAAAAATTTCAAATACATATAAAAACTATAACAATAGATAAATACAGGAAATTAGTCAACAAGAAGGCCGAAATGTGAAAACATATAAAAGGAAACGTACGCATCTGAGAATCGACCGGAAACAAAAAGGGATTTTTGGCATGGATATTGAAATCAAAGGTTTTGAAAATGAACAAAATATAACAGAGAAATGGCACTTGACAAGACTGAGATCAAAGCAACATAGCCAAAATTTGTATTTACTTGTTTATGTGGGAAGGTCATATTGGTTTGCATGAGGGCCGAATTTCCTTACTAGTGTCGAGGAAACAATGTGAAATTACATCATAGAGTAGATCATAAAACAGTCAGTATTTCCAAGTAGAAGACTAGCAATAATAGAAAAATGCGAAAATGAACAAAGAAAATGTCAATAAAACAACTGAAGTTTTGGAATAAAAAGAATTAAGGAAAAACGTTAACAATTATCTCAAAACAAAAGATCAAAGATCAGCTGCAGTTTCCAAATCAGAATGTTCATGATGACCATTGTGAAAATTGGAATAAAAATCACACAAAACAGATCATAAATCAGCTGGAACTATTAAAACAGACGTCATTATCTGATCAGGAGGACCAGAATTGACGCATGGGAAGATAAATAACCCCTACAAATGGACCAAAAAACAGGGGAACTATCAGAAAATTTTGAAAATGCAAAATTTGTGAAAATGAGCAGATTTTAAAAAGGCAGAATTTTCTAATCAGAATACCAACAGCTTAAATGCATGCTAAAATTTGTTCTCGATAACCAAAAACTCGATCAAATAACATCGGGGGTAAACTAATCCCAAAGCTGGATGATAAGAATATTTGAATCCCAAAGCTAGATGATCAGAATATTTGAAATAACAATTTCGTGAAATCTATCAGAATGCATTCCGAATTTTTCCAAAATTCTTGTGTCCTTTACATGCGAAAATGGACAAATCATCAGATGAAAAGGATTATAAATGAGCCAGCACATACCTGAGATAGCGAGAAACAAGATTAATGCAGCCAAATTTCTCACTTTCACTGCAATAGATAAAACACACAAATAATAGATAAATGAGAATCCCAAAGAACAAACTGGCACCAAAATGAATAGAAAACGGGAAATTCATAGGGATCTAAAACTGCTTCAATTCTTGCCTGATCTGATTGAGGCCTGCAACAGCCGATTGGAGTTTCAAGATCTTCTCAGACTCAGAACTCGCAGGTTTTGTAGCAACTGCCGCCATTAGAGAGACCTTAAAGCCGAAGAAGATGAAATGCTTCAAAATTTAATGGCAGAGAGTGTATTGAAAGGCGAACCGGAAGCAACAGAAGGAGTGAGGGCCTGGCTTTATAGGCGAAAAATAACCTAAACTACCTCAGCCTTTTGTCTCAATTCCAATATGCCCCAAACTCTGCATTGCAACTCAAAGTTCCCCGCTAATTTAAGCGTGGTTTTGATATTTCCATAGGATACTGTAATTTGGCGCGCAATCCCAATGTCATAAATGACTATTTTAGCCCTGCTTAGTCAAAATTAGGGCATACTCCTCAATGCGCGGCAATTGGGGAGAAAATGCCACGGCTTTGGACCTTTCCTAACCGGAAATAGGCATTTATGACATTTGCAAGACTTACGATGCGTCCCTATTCAAATGCGTCACTTACGACCAAAGTGTTTTAAAACTATTTGATTCGGATAAGGAATTTTTTGTTTTTTAAACCAATTTGTATCAACAATCACCTTCCAGATCGCGAGTCTGCTCAGACCGAATTAGCTTTTAGACGGTAGTGATAGCTCATTTGCCTATTATTTTTTTTTTAAGTTTATCTAATATATTTTTTAAACCTTCCTTAAATCCACCTTAAACCCTTATTTTATTTTTCCTAGATCACTTATTTGGACCAATCCGCATTGACGAGCTGACAAGGTTTTGTGGAGTAAACAATTCACCCCACGTCTTCCAAATTTTAATGTTTGTGGTTACTTAGGATACAACACATAATTAAGTCACTTTGGACATATTTTTTAAAAAAATTTGTAATCTTGCAACTCAAAAAAAATAGTATAGATATGGTGATATGTAAAGAGCTAAATTGAACAGTGAAAAAAATGAGATTTAAATAATTTATTTAAAAAATTAATTTTGTTTTTATATTTATGAATGTAATGGTAGAGATTATTGAATTGTGAAATTTTAGTTCTAGGATCCATCTCTCTGATATGGTTTTTGGATGGGGACTGCATTTTAATGGAGAGGCATCTAAATCCCAAGCTTCTTTTACAACGGAATAAGGAACATCCCGGGTATACGTGACACGTCATCGTGGAGCACGGTAGCGCAAAGGCCACGCAAACCTCAAGCATTCGCCACGTGTTAAAGGTCAGTGGGCCCGACGTGTCCTCAAAATCAAGTTCAAGGATGCGGTGGGTCCGTCCACCCATGGACGCTTTAGCCGCAGGTTTTAGCTCCCCGATACGAAAACTTCGGCGAAATTTGGGTTGCACCAAGGACTGCCCAAATTGGCTCCGAATTTCGCCGAAATATTATCGAGTCTGCCGGGGAACGATATTTCGGAGGCTAAATTTCGTTTTAAGGCGAACTTTGATCCGGAATATCGAAGTCTAATGTCAGTTTAATGCGAAACTTTGAGTAAAATTAAAGATGAAATTTGTGGAGGCATGGTTTGGAACTTGGCTTGAATACATGGGACTCGGTTTTTTCAAATGGAAGATTTTTTATCGTTTAATAATGTAGGATCGAGAATGATAGAAGTAAATGGTCCGAGTCCAGACAAGTAGTAGAAGTACAAAACATTTGATTTTGGCTCTAGCTACACCTGGTGCCTGCAAAAACACTCAAGTTTTGGCCCATTGTTTGTTTAATTTGAGATACGCTTCGGCCACACCATGCACGAAACCAATGAGGCAGCTGATGCATTTGTTAAACATGGTGTTTTTCTTTTTTTTTTGTAAGTTTCTAATGATTTGATCCAATCTTTATAATCTTATGCTCTTGAAGCATTGCTTTAATAAAAATTCATAACATTTGTCAAGAAAAAAAAAATTTTCGAATCCTGACAAGTACAAAACATTTGATTCTGGCTCTAGCTACATCAAGTGCCTGCAGAAAGACTCAAGTTTTGGGCCATTGTCTCTATATGTAGATAGAGAGAGGAGGTTTCACATGTATGTATTCTCAATTATGAATTAGTTAGATTTATTGCCAAAATTATGCGTTTTGGGGTATATACTAGCCAAGGTGCAGTAAGACTATACGTCTTAGAACGGTGATCTCAGATTCGGATCATTGATTTATATAAGAACTTATCCAGACTGAAATAGTTTCTAGATGGTATGGATCCCGGCTTAATGGGAACCTCTACAGTGTGAGCACCCTATTTAGACGCCTGCTCGAGTCACCAAGTCAATAATGCGACACAAATCTGTAGGCCAACAATATGGCTTCACCATTAGGGGTCTTGAAACACTGTGTACGTCAATGAGAGTTTGGGCTTTTGAGTGACGAATACCGCAGGGCGTAGCGCAATGTTTAAGTTCCTGATACAAAAACAAAGAAAGCTATTTCTTCATGTAAAAAGCAATGTCTCTTCAAGCACCAATGTCCATTGCGAGAAGGAGAGAGATGATTAAGTCTTAACGGTTTTACCAGGTCTTTCGTATCTATAAAATGACGGCTCATACATGGTAACGGCCTTATTATATAGAAGTAAAATTCGCCTTAAAAACTTATTGGAAAATATTGCTCAAACTCATTGGAAAAGGTCGTTGGGACGCTAGCAGACCCTCTATTGACCATCTCGACTTTGAGGAGCCTAAAAATGATAAAAAAGAATTTCAGATCCTAAAAATAATACATCTTATAACACATTATTTGAAGATTCAGAAAGCATTTACCCAACTACAGCAACTCCCGCTTTCTTAGGAAACAAAACTCACAATAAACCCATGAAATTCCACAAAATGGCCACAAATCATGCCTACGATCAATTCCCAAAGCAGTATAATACCCTACACGTGTGGATACCCAACTTGAAATGGAGTGTGGCAATTTGGAAGATTATAGAAGTGTGGATGTCTTCTATCCCATGAGGATACATTACTTATCAAATGGGAACTTTGTTGTTTTCATACAAATTTATCAAAATACACATAATAGATCAGCTTTTTTTATCATCGTCGGAGCTTTTTTTTTAACTAATTGGAGTTAGCTGCACAAATTTTGGAATATCATTCTGATGTATTAAGGGTCATACCCTTCACATTGAGGTCATAAGTCTCTATATCTTTTTTCATACACGTAAGATATCAACTATTCAATATGTTATTCATATATTTTGACTTAATTTCAAAATACCCATAAAAATACACATATCCATGAGTTAAAACGGTTGAAACAAAGGTAAATTGTTAAATTGTTGAAAATTAAGGTGCATTTTGATAAATTTCCCTATTTTCGTTAGTGTGTATGATGATCTCTATGTGTACATTTGAAAGAGAGATTCAGTTTATTCACATATACACGGAAGCAAACCTGAAAGCAAATACACAAGATCTAATCTTGCTTCTCAATGAATTTTGTAAATACTGATACGGTTGAGGACTGCTTTGTATCGTGCATTCATAAGTAAAGAAAAGTTACAAGTTAAAAAGACCAAAAAGAAGAAGAAAAAACACGAGAAATTTATCAAAGTACACCTAAGAGATGAATTATTTAACATTTTATCTATTTATTTTGATTTAATTTCAAAATGGCCATCAAAGTATACAATTATCACGAGTTGGAATAGCTAAAAATGGTAAAAGAAAAGCTAAATAGTCTATATCTTAAATGTATTTTAATAAATTCCCCAACTCAAAAACGAAAGTTATCGTACTTTCAAGACTAAAAAAGAACAAGAAAAAAACAAAGAAATATATCGAAGTACACCTAAGAGATGAGTTATTTGAGTTATTTAACATTTTATCTATTTATTAGATTTAATTTCAAAATGGCCATCAAAGTATACAATTATAATGAGTTTGAATAGTTAAAAATGATAGAAAAGTTAAATAGGTAATATCTTAAATGTATTTTAATAAATTCCCCAACTCAAAAACGAAAGTTGTCGTACTTTCATGAGATGGAACTTACTCGAGTAGTATTAGTCGAAGATTGTATAAAACTCCAAAAAAAAAAATTATATATATATATATATATATATATAAATTAAAATTTTTTTTTTTTGAGGGGTCATCCGTAATAAATGAGTCTTTAACACTTTTATCCTTCAAGGTGTTGACAACCTGTGACGAATATGTGACACTTCTTGGCACAAAAAATGGATCTTTACGATATAAAATACTTTTTACTAAACTGATATTCAAAATATTTAAGAACATTTTTTCTTCCTATATGTTGTAAACTATTTAAGGGCCCGTTTGGATATCTGAATTTTTCAATTATGGTAATAGTCAATCTTTGAATTGAGATTTCTTCGAAATATCAATTCCTTGTTTGGATCGCTTCTGATACAAATCAAGAAAATGCAAATTCCTTGTTTGGATTATCTAGAATATCTTTTTCTTGGAAATGCAAATTCTCTCTCTCTCTCTAAATTTTGAGATAGTTTATCTCTCTAAAATTTTTTTTAAAATTTTAATACACTCTTTCAAAAACTTAAAATTGGAAAAATTTTTGAGATAGTTTATCCCTCTAAAACTTTGTAGATAGTTTATCTCTCTAAAATTTTATCTACTTTCTCTCTCTAAAATTTGATATAATTTTCTCTCTAAAATTTTGCAATACTTTCTCCCTCTAAACTTAAAATTTGAGATACTTTACGTTTATAAAATTTTTGAGATAGTTTCTCTATCTAAACAATTTTAGATAGTTTCTCTTTTAAAACCATTTTAGATAGTTTATCTCCCTGAAATATGATATAGTTACTCTCTCTCAAATTTTAAGATACTTTCTCTATCTAAAACTTAAAATTTGCGACAGTTTATTTCTAAAACTTTTAAGATCGTTTATCTCTCTAAAGAAAATTTTGATACTTTTTCATTCTAAAATCTGATATAGTTACTCTCTCTAAAATTTTAATATGCTTTCTCTCTCTAAAACTTAATTTTTAAGATAGTTTATCTCTCTAAAAATTTTAAGTAATTTCTCTCTCTAAATTTTAAGATATTTTTTTCTCTCTAAAACTTAAAATTTGAGATAGTTTTTCTATCTAAAATTTTTCAAATGGTTTCACTCTCTAAAACTTTTAGGTACCTTCTCTATCTAAAATTTGATATAGTTTCTCTATCTAAATTTTAAGATATTTTCTCTCTCTAAAACTTAAAATGTGAGATAGTTTCTCTCTCTAAAAGTTTCAAATAGTTTTTTACTTTAAAATTTTAATATATTTTCTCTCTCTAAAACTTAAAATTTGAAATAGTTTTTTCTATCTAATTTTTTTTTAATAGTTTTTCTCTTTAAAAATTTTAAGTACTCTCTATCTAAAATTTAATATAGTTTCTCTCTCTAAAGTTTTAAGATATTTTCTCTCTCTAAAACTTAAAATTTGAGATAGTTTCACCATCTAAAAAGTTTCTAGTAGTTTCTCTATCTAAAATTTGATATAGTTTCTAATCTCTAAAATTTTAATATGCTCTCTCTCTCTCTCTCTCTCTCTCTCTCTCTCTAACTTAAAATTTGATATAAATTTTTTCTAAATGTTTTGAGATATTTCTTTGCAAAAAAAATTTAAGTAGTTCATCTCTCTAAAATTTAATGTAGTTTCTCTCTCTAAAATTTTAAGATGCTTTCTCTCTCTAAAATTTACGATTTGAGATAGTTTCTCACTCTAAAATTTTAATATGGTATCTCTAAAACTTTAAATTTGAGATAGCTTCTCTCACTAAAAACTTGTTTATTTTCTCTATCTAAAAAATTTCATATACTTTCTCTCTCTAAAATTTGATGTAGTTTTTTTTTTTTTGAAAGAAGTTCTGTGATTTTATTGAGAATCAAAATGAGGTTCCAGAGTCAGAGCAAATAGCCAAAGACAGGGAAGTCCCCCTTTTAACGAGAGAGTCGGCTGAAACATTTGCCTCACGAAAGACATGCACAAAAGAAATAACAAGAAACTTAGAAAGGTCCCAAATCTGCAACAGGGAAGACCTAAGCTCCCAAAGTGGCTTAAGAACCCCATTATACCAGCTGATAAAATTGAGAGAGTCCTCCTCCACAATACAAGACTGACCAATATCCCGTTCAATGAACAATTTCAGGCCATTGAGGAGAGCCAGCATCTCCGCGTGGTTGGTTGTAGAGATCCCTAACGGCCTTGCACAGGAAAAACTAACCCGTCCACTTGAGTCTCTCACCACACCCCCCTAGGCAGCCCTGCTTGGATTGCCAAGAGAGCTCCCATCAAAGTTAAGTTTGAAGGTGCCTTCCAAAGGAGGCACTTATCTACCATGCAGTCTACACTTTTGGGATCTCAAAAAGAAAAGAATAGGAAAATTTCTCTTCACATCATCTTCTAAAATATCAACCCCCTCCTTAGTGATAGAACAACAGTGTCAGAGATCGTAAAGAATTTTGTGCAATAACCTCTCAAAAGGGAGACTACAGCCATTAAACACTCTTCTATTCCTTTCTTTCCACACTTCCCACAGGATCAGGCCACGCGCAATCTGCCACAGGGACATCCCAAACTTGAGAAGCAGCGCAGACAAGTTTTAGATGATACCAATAACCTCAACAGGTATGATAATGGGAAACCCCATTTTATCAAAAAAACCAATGCCATAATTAAAGGGTAAAAGGGCAGTGAAGAAATAAATGCGGACCAGTTTCAACGTCCGACTTGCAAAGCAAGCAAACATTCGGCAATACTTTATCTCTCTTGATCAGGTTGTCGGTGGTAAGAACCTTATTTTGGACAACCAACCATAAGAAGGCTATCTCTAGCATCAACCACCTCCACCGGGCATGGAATAGAAAGTCATACATGGATTTGACAACGATCTGACCATCAGCTCAAATCTCCCAAAAACAGTATATGAAGCATTCAAAGTCATATAGACATCATGAAGAAGAGATTGCAGCCCCACAAATTCCTAAAAAACGACATCAAGAACCCCACAATAAGGGAGATGGATATCTCAGGTAACTCGAGAACCCCTACGAGCAAACATCTCAGCAACCGTGGCATTAGGGTTTGCCATATATTGGAAGATGGCTGGAAAGAGGTATTTCAAAGGCATCAAACCCGACCACTTATAGTGCCGGCCCTTGTGACCCATTTCTTGCTTCCACCCACATCTGAAATCTGTCCACACCATACTTTGCCACCACCACCTGATACCACAACAAATCTTTAAGGACTAGGCTCCTCCACCACCACTTGGAAAGGAGAGATTGATATAGTTTCCCTCTCTAAAATTTTAAGATGTTTTCTCTCTTTAAAATTTTATACAGTTTCTCTCTCTAAATTTTAGTTTTCTTTTTGTTCTTCAGCAGCAAAATGGATCACTTCCATGAAATGTGAATTCCACCTATATTAGTACAATTCAAATTTCTAAAATTTAGGCTTAAAATGAGCATTCAAGAATCCCAAAAAAATCTCAATTCGAACGTAAATGTCAATTCTAAGCGAACCAAACACAATTGGCCCAGCTTTTCCAGGAAAGGTGAGTTCTGGAAATCGGAATCCAATGAGGCAATCGGGCCCTAAGAATATCTCATTGATCGGAAAAACATTGTCTTCAAATTGAGGAGGATCTCCACTACGATCGAACTCAAGAAAATTAAAAAAAATATATATATAAGAAGTTAAGCACAATAGGTAATTTTCCAGTGCATAATAAGTTGTAAAAATTGTGCATTAGAGAAGTGAAAAAGATGTATAGAAACATAATAATTTTGTCACATTCACGAAGGCAACAAAGGGATTGAATTGAGTCGGGGAATTGTGTTTTCTATAAAGCTTTTGAAAAGGCTATGTGATACTTTTCTATAGAAATATGTATAACTATAGATAACTAAAATCCTTGAATGATTCATTTAACTAGAACTTTTCATCGATATTATGAAGTTTATGGATTTTCGAAGGGATCATCTAAGTCACCTTCGAAACAAACAATAACACTCTACTTCATTGGTTAAGTCCACTCAGACTCGGCCCCGAGCCAAGTTGAGTATCTGGGTTTATAAAAAAATAAAAATATAAAAATATAAAAAATATAAACTTGGCCCCGAGCCAAGTTGAGTAGCTGGGTTTATAAAAAAAAATAAGAATATGGAAATACAAAAAATGTAAACTTGTAGGATAAAAATATACAAGTTATACATGCATTTTGGATATACTTTACAATGGTCGGTTTTAATGATCAAGTACCATATTTTTGTATTTTCTTTTGACCAATTACTTTTGTATTTTTCCTGAAATATGTCCAACTGGAAATTAAACTTTTCTATATCTATTTATATATCTTTCAGCTTATTTAGATTCCTTATGCTAGTATTTAGTTTTGATTTACTTTTCAAGTTTTTATTTCGTTTTTAACATTTTTTTATTTTTATTTTAAAAATAAGGGTCTTCCGGGCCCAGTATATTACTAGGCTCGTGCCATGGCCACGAGTCTAAAAACATTGCACCACTCCCTATAACGAAATCATAAAA
The DNA here is from genome assembly GCF_054954075.1 of Amborella trichopoda. Classification (NCBI taxonomy): domain Eukaryota; kingdom Viridiplantae; phylum Streptophyta; class Magnoliopsida; order Amborellales; family Amborellaceae; genus Amborella; species Amborella trichopoda. The sequence continues at coordinate 4,650,291 of NC_142344.1, forward strand.
TAGAATGTAACGAGCTTGTAGTGATCATGTAGTCCTATCAATAATAGGTCCAATTTGTGAAAAAAAAACTACCGAGCTAGTTTGGAACCACCCTAGTCGGCTCGGAATTGCCCTAGTATGCATCTAAGTCCCTTGTTTTATGTATGTTAACTTAGGGTCTACCTCCTTAATTTATTGAATATGTGGATGTTAATCCTATCCAAGGGACTTCCCCTTATGGTGGTTTCGGCATTCCCGAACTGATCCCACTCCCGAATCCGCTCCTACCGCCAACAACCATGTATTGACCCATATTATTCAAATCATAAATCAAAATTTGGTGGTTCTTGAACCATTTGAAAGATTATTGGATTCATATGATTTGAGAAAGAAATTAACCTAGTTTGGGTGAGTTTTGAATGGTTAAGGTAAACGAGCTCTAAAGAGTCATTTTTAGGGTTTTTCAATCTTTGGATTGGGGTTAAGCAAATTCAAAGGGATAAATTGAAAGCATGACCTACAGTTGTAGCTTGCAAGAGTAAAGCGTTAGGTGTTATAGCGCTGAGACACAGATTATGTTATAGTAGTTTGAATTGCATAACTTTGTATCCAATTTATTGAGATGGACAAATCAGATGACATGCTCATTTCAATCACTCAAGGAAAATTTGTCCCTAGCTACAAAGTAGAATTTGATTGATGTTGTTCAAAATAATAATTTTGAAAGGGACTTAGATGTGTTCATGTGAATGTTAAGCCTTTTTGGCTTTTGATATATATCAAAGTAACTTCAAATAGTTCAGATAAGACTTAGATGTTGTTGATGATTATTATTTGTCAAAGCAACCTGACAAATTGGAAAATGAATTTGGATCCAAAATAGGATCGCCATTATCTTGAACTAAAAAAAAAAAAAATTTTGAACATTCTTCTTCTTCCTTTTTTCTTCGCTTTACCATTTATTTCAATTCTTCAAAGATTGCGAAATTTGCTTCTTCGTCTTTTTTTGAATGTTAACCACGAGATTCATTAACTAAAAATCATCATGAATTTTAGCTCAGAATTTATGAACATCAGGTAAAAATAAATTTGTAGTAATTTACGATGTGTTTTAGGTTCAAAACCCCTGAAAACCGTGCAGATCCAAGAGTTGGCAGAAGTCAATAAAAACTCCTCCTATTTTGTAACGTATGAAGGGGGTTCCCTTGGGAATTTATAACCAGAATTCCAAGCCTCCTAGATTACCAAGTTGAACCCCACTATATATATATATATATATATATACTAAATGAATTTTCCATGCTATAAAGCACTACGAATAGTTCCAACATTCAGCCAAATCCACGTACCCTCAAGGGAAAACATAAAAGAAGTTTAACCTATGAGCTTTGGAGCATGTGTTTTGTAGTGTTAACACGTATTAAGTGTTGGATCGCTTGATCAATGATCTGGATCGGTCTGAATTGGTTATGTAGAAAATATTAAAAAATAAATGAAATAAAATATAATTTACAATAGAGGTTTATGGGGTGGGGATTTAAAAAGGACCTAAAAAAAACAATACGAGAGAAGCTTTAAAAATGAAAAATAAAAAAAATATATAAGAGGGTTTTAGGGGGGAACCGGACCCATACCTTGGAACTAGTCCGGTCCCATCCGATTCCTATCTGAATCGGCGATCTAGATTAAAAATCGTCAGATTTAAAAAAAAAAAGGGCAAAACTTGAACCTATGATTAGTAAAGGCAAGAAAAGCATTCGCTAGCTATAAGGTCATATGGTGGCCATAGTGGCAAGGTGTTGATGCCTAGAGTTTCATTCACACTGAAATCCTAAATGTTTAAAAATAAAAATATTTACAAGCTATGGCAGGCCATTTATTATGTCGACAAAACCAGGAGAGTATCAAATGTGGGGCGATGGCTAACATGCTTTGTTAGTACATAGTAAACCACCATGTATTCTCGGTATTTTGTAAATGATGGAAATTATTTCAACCTAAAAAAGTTTTGTTAGAGATTTAGTGCAAAAGTTCTTGGAGCAACTGTACATAGCTAAATACTGTACACAAAAAATGCAAATACAACAATGTGCTTGCTACCCTTCAGGCATGGAAGGCCTGAATGCATTTACCAATAATCTCCACAAGAACACGAACCCTCTCTAAAGTGGTGGAATCGACTGCGATCCCTAACGACAATTTCTCGATCAAATATTTTGGAAATGAGCTTCGTTGCAGTATGGCAATCACCACAAACCCTTAGATTTTTCACTATCCGAATGGTAGCCCCACTATCAGTGTGAATCAAGCCATACGCAATAGCTAGTTTCTCACTATGATAACACAATGCCAGCTCTTTCTCCTCCTCTTGTACATCAAAGAACACCTCAGATGTCTTGGCAACATAACCAACCATTTTCAATCTCCTCGAAATCTCTTCAAGCATCTTACACAACTCCTTGGATCGAAGGTGAGCTTTATCTCTCACTCCGAATTCATGAACCTCGCCATTTATCTCGATGGAGCTACAACCAGGCTCCTTATAGATCATTCTTTCTCTCATCATCTCCCTCACCCTCGCAAAATCACCCCACCGACCCGCATTGGCATATATATTAGATAGGATGGCAGAGTATCCTCCATCTCTCTGGTCCAATTCAAGCAATCGCTCAAATGATAACTCAGCTAATTCTACATTGCCATGAATTTTGCAGGCACCAAGCAAAGCACCCCAAACTCCAACATGAGGCTCAATTGGCATCCCTTTTATCAATTCATAGGCCTCGTGCAACAAGCCAGCACGACCCAAGAGGTCGACCATGCACCCATAGTGCTCAAGCCGAGGCTTAAGCCCCAATGTAGAGCCCATTGAGCGAAAGATCCTTTGCCCTTCAGTTACCAACCCTGCATGGCTACATGCGCATAGAGCTCCAAGCACTGTAACCTCATTTGGTCTCACTGATTCTCCCTCCATTTGATCAAAAAATTCTAAAGCCTCCTTACTTTTTCCGTGCATAGCAAGACCCAAAATCATCGCATTCCACAAGGCCACATCTTTGTCCGAGAGCACCTCGAACACCTGTCGAGCTACTTTGAGGGCTCCACACTTGGAATACATATCCACTAAGGCAGTTCCTATCAGAACACTCACTCTAAACCCCATCCTATCAATATAACTGTGAACCCATCTACCCAAGTCTAGGGCACCCATTTGGGCACATGCAGATAGAACGCTGACTATGGTCACCTCATTAAGTTCAATACCCTCCTTCATCATCCGACGAAACAAGCTTATCGCTTCATTGAAAAGCCCACCTTGAACTAATCCACTAATCAAAGTGTTCCAAGAAACGACATCTCTTCGAGGCATTTCATCAAACACTTTGTAAGCCGCCTCAAAATCCCCAACCCTGACAAATCCAGCCATAATTGTATTGCACATGAGCAAATCTTTGATGGGAGCATTACAAAAAAGTTCACTAGCCTTACCCATATCACCAATTTTGATGAACCCACTAATCACAATATTCCAACAAACAACATCTTTATCCGGCATCTCCTCAAACAATTGACATGCAACCCCCATATCCCTGCACTTGTTCACATAACCAGATATGATCGCTGTCCAAGCCACCACATCTCTCTTGGGCATCTCATCAAACACTTGTCTCGCTTCTGGTACACACTCGCAACCCATATACAGCTCAATGAGGCTCGTTTGAACAAAGACATCGGCGTCCAATCCAAGCCTCGCAGCCTGACCATGCACCACTTGGCCGAGACCCAGGTTCGACAACTCCACGCACGCTCGAGCCATAAAGGGAAGCGTAAAGTGGTCGAACTGCACATTCTCGTCATGCATTCTGCGAAAGATGGATAGGGCTTGTTGGGGTTCGCCACTAGTTTGAAGAATTCGGATAATCGTGTTGAATTCGAATGAATTTGGGGTGGGGATTTGGGTGAAGAATGAGGAGGCGTAACTTGGGTTTATTAGTAGCTTGGAGCAGTGTAAGAGAAACTTGGAGTGGAGGTGGTGGAGTTGGGCTTTGAGGAGGTAGACATGGAGTTGTTTGAGAGTAAAGAGTGTGGTGACGGTTTGATTGGAAGAGTACAGGAGGTGGAGGGCAATGTGGTGCATGCGATTGAAGGTGGCGGACAGCGCCCTTGGTCCGCCATTCATTGGAGGATGGTCTGTGCATGCTTAGGATTTGTAATTGGGCAAGCCTACGAGAGAGAGAGAGAGGTATAAAAATTTGCTAAAAGTTGTATGTCAAAAGTCATAAGCTCTAACGGGTCCCTTGAGTAAAAATAGAGGTGGCAAAGGACCGGGACCGGGACCGGGACCGGACCTGCGACCTGCTGGGTATACTCAGCATGGATTTGGGTATGGGTCCAATATTTGGACCCGATGGTTGAGTCTAGGTCTAAAACTTGGATATGAATACTATTTGGATTTAGGTTTGGGTTTGGTTGGACCGACCAACACAAGTAAACTATTGGAGATAAAATAGTTTAAGCTCTATTTGTTTGGGTGTATTAAATATCATATACATTAAAAACTCGATATCATTTTATGCTATAACACAACAAATCAGACGGCTTAAAATCTAGTAGCAGATGATTGTGTCCTTGCTACTAATAATATAAGTATATGTTAGTAAAAAAAAGACCAAAAAAAAAAAGAGCTCATAGTGAGGGTGGCAATAGGCCCGGGACCCGACATATATGAGTATGAGTCCAACTTTTAGACCCGACGGATCGGGTCTAAGTAGAAAACCTGGACCCGAATACTATTCAAGTTTTGGTCCACGTTCATCCCGTTTCCACCCCGAGTAAAAGAAAAACCCTACTTGTAACATATTTAGGAACCAACTTGAGGGATGTAAACTGGAATTAGCGATCAACCTAAAACATAGGGAGTTGATAGTGTGCCTGAAAAAATAACATTTGAAAACGGGTACTGTATTCCCCAGTTATCTACAAAAAATAAAATAAAAAAATTGAAAACAACTTGTTCGATTTTTGAAAAGATGGTCAGATTTGGGTGTTAGGAACACTAAAGTACTCATGATTCGAGGGCATAAAAAAGTTTGTGCACCTATATCATGCTCTTCCCTCCAGTATGAAGAATTAATGGATTCTAAATTTCTTAACACCCAAATCTGACCATCTTTTCAAAAATCGAACAAGTTGTCTTCAATTTTTTTTTTCGTAGACAGGTGGGGAACACTGGCCCACTTAGCGTGATCATATCTCCATAAAACCCTCCATCAACAATGATTGCCATTGAGCTCTGAACCTCACATAGTGGCACCAAATTTGTGCCTCACTTGGTTAAAATACCATGGCTTTTTACGTACACTGAAATGCATATCCCTAACTTCAACAAAGTATTAATGAAAATAAAAAAGGAAATAGTTTATATAGAGCTGAGCCTCTAAACGATCAAATTAGAGCCCACCTCAAAAATTTTACTAGAAGAAGTTCTTTTTTATGCCCAAATATCCTTAAATTAATCATCTTAATATCAAGATGCATAGATATGAGAAAAAAAATGGATTTCGAGTTTTGGAAGTAATGCATCTTGTAATACATTTTTTTACCGTCAAGATTTTGAAGTTTTCATAGATATGCTCAATCTGCACTATTTTTTAAACTTTAAATTTTATAATTTCAGATAAAAATATATTTTAAGGCTATCACAAAGATTTTCAATATTAAAACTACATTTATCGATACTATTAGAAAAAAGGTTTTACTTTGATTATTTAGAGCATCGATACAAACCGCACCCCAAAAAAAAAGAGGTTACAATTATTTAAGGGTCTTTTGTTCTACTCAAATGAAGCTCGTTGGTTAAAAAGTAGCTCGTGTATGGGTTGTTTGCCGACTCACATCACAAATACTCTTACTCACATATTTTAAATAAGTGTTGGGAGAGAATCATTGGCTAATTTCAAGTTCTACAAAAAAAATTTCGAACTTCAAATTGACATTTAATGATTAGAAATAATTGTTACCTGCTTATAACTATGATAAATGGTTTTATAGAATAAAATCACAGACAAAAAAAGGGTCGTCATCCCAAATATCTCCATCCGACAACAAAATAAAGCTACGCTCTTTAGCTTTTTGTACTTGTAACTTTAGTGGCCTTCTATTTAGAGAGAGAAAAGGAGACCATTAGTATTCCGGAGAAAGAGAGAGAGGGAAGGCAGGGGAAAGAAAAATTGTTTGCATGAGATAATAAGGAATAGAGAAGGAGCGAGGGGAGCACGTTACGGTAAAAAATAAGCGGCACGTATAGTCTTCGACTACTCGGGGCTCCGGCTAGACCCGGATCTGGACCCAGACCCTAATAGTATTTAGTCTAAAATTTGGATCCATACTCACATTAGTCGGGTTACAAGTCTACTTATCTAGTCCCAAGTCTGGTCGGATTTTTTACCACCCTATGATTATGAGCTTTTTTTATCTTTTTTCTTGTGCTTTTTTTTAACCATCATATACACTATGATTATGAGCTCCTTTTTTTTTTTTTTTTTCCAAAAATGTTGTATATATTATCAATATTGTGACAATATGAACACCTAGCTCGCGCTTAAAGACACATGATTGCCATCATATAACCTATTACTAGGGGTATGGTTTGGGTACAGTTGGACCCAGACTCGAATAGTATTATTTGGGTCCAAAATTTGGTCCCATACCTGGGCCTATGGTCGAGTATACCCGTTGGATCCTGGGTTAGGTCGGGTCCATTGCCACCCCTAATACTCACCCAAGTAACACGGGCATGTATAGTGTTCAACTACTAGGGCGTGCCAACTCGTACTAACTCGAGCTCGCTGTATCAAGTTTGGGATCTTAAAAAAAATTAGAATGAAAAGAAAAAAAAACTCTAAAAAATAAGATATTTATTTATTTATTTTTGTGTTTTCTATTAGTTTGTAAAGATTAAAAAGTGTTTGGCAATGAATACTTAGTTTTACAATTTTCCTTCTTTTTTAATTATTTCTAAAATACTTTGAATTATTTCTAAAATACCCCCGACCACAAATTGATTTTTTCAAAATCCATTTTTTCACTAGTTTTTCAACCTCAGTGTTGTTTAATTTTATTTTAAACATATTGTTTGAGCTTTTTATATATTTTAATTTTTTTAACACTTTTTGGTATGCTCAGCACCTACCTAATGGGGCTGAGCTACACGAACTTGGTCCAGGCTAGGGCCGGGTTACGGGGCCGAGTCGTGCTTTCTTAGAGCCGGGTTACGGAGTCACACAAACTTGGTCCAGCCTGGGGTCGGGTTAGAGAGCCAACTTGCAAGAGCATTGCTTTGTATGTACTCGCTCAATCAAAATACGTACTGGGGGCAATATTTTTTTTTTGAGTAATGATCCTAAGAGACCATCTCATACCCATTTGTGTAAGATCTCAAAAGATCACTTTTATATTTGGCACAAATCTCTAGAAAACTCAAGTCTCACACCTATGTGATAACTTTTCTAGAGATCTGTGCTAAATTGAATGATGATCATTTTGGGGTCCTACACACATGGGTGTGAGAGGTTTCATAGAATCATTACTCTTTTTTTTTTTTTTTTTCAGTTTGAAATTTTGATAACCACTAAAAAAATCACTTGATCATTATCTTCAAAAGACAAATTTTGAATTTTAAGTTTTTTGACATTTCGATCATGCCCTTTAAAAATTGGATCGGTTCGATATTGAGACATTATTATTTTTAGTACACAGAAGGTTTAATTCAAAATTTTACTGAGGCTAAGCTATGGGTTGAAGATATTACATCCATAAAAAAATTAGAGCCCGAAAATTATTCTTATGTTGAATATTACTCGAGGAAGTAAATAAATAGTATGCCCCTATATGAGAAATACAAAAACACCGTAGGGAGAGAGAGGGGCGTCAAGGGTAAACTTAAAAAAAAATAGATGAACATAAAAAGTAATGCAGTGAAGTGAAGCTGAAAAGGTGGCCCTCCCTTCTCGAAGGTTCTCGCTAATGCAGGATAAGATTTGGTGTATCAAGGGTCGCAGTTCTAATTAAATAGATTAATACGCAATTACCACTTTTAATTTAAAAAACAAAGATATATAATCCTGAGAGAGTGAAGGTGAACACGAGAAATCAGGCAGTCAAGAAAAGATGCCCCTCCCTTCACGATGGTTATCGCTAATATATGCTAAGATTTGGTGTATCAAAGGGTGTCATAGTTCTAATCAAGTCGACTAGTATACAATTACCACTTTGGATTAAAAAACAGAGATATAATCCTCTTAAGTGATAATCACTTATTTTTTTAAAAAATTGTTTCATGCGGGCTGGCCTGCATTTCTATATATGGGGTCCAGACAGTGTAAAGCATGCATCTTAAAGGTGGATACAAGTTGGTGTCTCATCTAAAAACAATGGGGTCTAAATATTTTCTCACTAGAATTATTATTTTTAGTTTTTAAAATTTTTTTATTTATTCATATTCATGATCTTCATGTTAAAGATTACATGTATTTAAAACTTAACTCTTAAAATCCATCTCAAAAAATAGATTTAGTAAGAGGCTCGGACTCCTACATATGCAGCCTTGGCCACATAGAAACTGGTCTTTTAATTTTTGTGTTAGAATGTTTACCGAATGGCGGCTAAATGTGTTATTATTAGTGCTTCCTAACTTAAAAATATTTAACAAATAAAGGCGCAGCAAAGTAAGGCGCACCTCACAATCAATAGTATTGAAATATGTTGTTTCGATACTAAAAATATTTTTGATGATTTGAAACTTTATTTTTATATCTAATTATAAAATTTAAAAGTTTCAAAAAATAATATAGATCCAACATATTTATAAATATAAGATGGATTATTTTCAAGACTTGAAATCTATTTTTTCTCATTTCCGTTTATTTTGAGGTCAAAATGACCGATGTGAGTATTCTTGAACAACAAAATAACCGGTTTTTGTGAATTTTTGAGGTGGATCTTAATTTGATTGTTTAGATCCTCATATCCTTAAAAGAATAAACAGGAATTAAGCAAATAAACAAGTGAGTTAAGACTTAAACTATGTTGGCTTTTTGTCAAAGACATCAAAACCAGGGCGTGGCACTTTAACACGTGTTCTCTTTTGGCAGTTTTCTACCCGTTTCTTTCATCCTGTCATCACTGACCGTACTCGCTTTTCCAAAACGGTGAGGGTCCTTAAGCTATTCGATTTCACGAAATTTCGCCAAAATTTCAGTTGGGAGTTTGAAGATCCATTTTGGTGCGGTATTTTGGAGGGGGGCTCATGCTACGTGCTCCCGCAGGAACATGCTGCACAATTACTCGTCTGTGCCAAAGAGCTACTCAAGGGGGTTTCTTGTATTTATTTTTGCTATGGAATTTTGGGATCCAATGTAAGAATCACCAATTAAGTATTCTTAAAAGAAATTGAGTTTTAGGGCGTGTAAACACTGGTGTTCAACGTTGAGAAGTATTGAGTTCACTCTATTGGTCTGAAAAATTAATACAGCTATAAGTCTCTTCTCATAAATAAGATATGGTTTGAATAGTATACTAAATATAATATAGAGTTTACCCTTTCTAATCCATCTACTAGCGGAGTGCAGAGGCATAAGCTTGCGCATGCGCATGCGCATTACATCATCAATACTGGCTGAGATCGAGCACTCGTTAATATGCGCAACATGTGTCAACATATCACACAAGGCTATGAACCATGTCATCATAACACCAACACTTATATCTGCCCAACTAGATAGAGGTGTAGTTTGTGTAATGTACCAATCTCGAACAATTAAAATACGTTGCACTCATAAATATTAGTAAAAGTATATATAAATATGAGTTTTACCCCAAATATTAAGGGTCGGCTGCATAAATCTTATTTTGGTATTATGCTATGTGAAGAATCATGTTTTAATCGACCATCAATCACCATATCTCTTCTTGACCATCAATCACTATATCTCTTCTTACTACTTCCCTTAATGTACTTTTAAGTCATCTTTTATCTTTATAGAACTTTCACTTGAATCAAATCGCCACTATTTACTTGTATTGTTTTAAGTCAATGTTGTCTATGACTAGACCACCTAAGTCTATTTTCCCTCGTTTTTTCTCAGCTGCTCGTAAGTTTTGTCCAACGTATTTTGTATATTTAGGATTTTAATTGTTTGGCTTTCTCTTCTTTTTTGGCTCTCTTCTTTCTTGTTTTGCATTAAAGACCTAAAAATACACTAACCAGTCAAATATGCTCCCGCGGGAGCAAACAACTTTTTAAAACCGAGCCCGGCATATGTACTCCTCGTAGCTTTTAAATCGAAACTTCGGCAGTCAAACAGAATTTCTCGTAGTTTTCGTTCAATTTCGTGAAACCATCGTTTTTATCATAGCTGTCCTCCCTCATCTGAAAAGACGGAACACGTGTACACATACGCAGCCACAAGGCACCGACCGTAAAATATTAAACACAGTGGGACCCACCGCGTCGCCATCTTCCCCAATTTAAATTTAGAATAATCATATTTGTTTCCTAAATTGGGTGGACATGAAGCATCCATATCCACAAGCTGAAGCGCCCCAAAAAAACACTAAAAAAAGAAATAGGGCTTACGTGGCAGTTTATTTTGGGTGTGGCGGTGGTGGTGCTGACGTGACGAAAAGCGCAAAGGCCACCCGGGTCACTCGTACCCTTTTGATCCACATCTCCTGGCTCTCATTGGTTCCACCATATTAGAGGCCCTAGATATTTTGAGAATTTTTGCTCTTTTTTTTTTTATTTCTTCTATTTTATAAAAAATAAATATATTTACTTTTTTTTTTTATGGTGGTGATTTTTTAAGGGAGGAAACTGATAGATTGAACTTTTTTGCTTTTTTTTTATTCTTCTATTTTATTAAAAATAAATGTCTTTTTTTTATGGTGGTGATTTTTAAAGGGAAGATATTGATAGATTGCCCTTTACTTTTGTCATTATTGCCCATTCATTTTTTTCCTCCTTTTTGCTCTTTTGTAGAAATATATATATTTTTTCTGGCCGGGATTTTTAAAAAAGAAAAAAATTGCTGCATGGGCCCCATTTCCTTTTTTATCCGTTTGGTCTTTTATCAAAAATATCTTCTTTGTTTTTCAGATCAAGATTTTTAAGGAGGAAATCGGCACTTTTGCCCCAGCTCACTTTGGTAAAAACAGATATTTTTGGTAACTTGAAAAATGGAAATTTTGTTATTGGCTTTATTTTATTTATTTTTGTGGTAAAATGAAGCTAATTTCTAGCAAAAACCACAAAAAAATAGAAAAAACTTAAATTAAAATTACAACGTTGCCCCATCCATAGATACCCAATTTTCTAATTTCCAATTTGGGGGCATATTTCTTATCTAATTTAGGCAAAATTTTGTCTAAAGTTAAGCTCTTTGAACCACCTAAAGCAACTACAATCCACGAAAAAAATAAAATAAAATAAAAATGTATTGTTGATTATCCATTCATTTTATAAGGAAGAAAAAGAAGAGGGTGAGATATTTTTATTTTTAATTTTGAAGATAATTTTGTGAGTGCATTTTTTTCGCTTTTGTTGGCTCCTCTCCTCCATTCGCTTTGTGGCCCACAAATAAGAAAGACCCCAAATGGGCGACACGGACACGCCACGCGTCTTGGCCTTGGAGCATCGTCGGCCACAAGACTCCTCCGAATATTTCGACATTTTTCTCGAAGCCTCGCGTCGTGTCACTCCCCAATTTTAGTCATTTCTCCTGATTCGAAATGACAAAACTACCCTTCAACTTTGTTGCCAATGACAAAACCCATCCCCAATTAGCTTGCCATGTGGGGTTCTCGAAATGCCCTGCACTATACGAAATGTCAAATTGTGTCCAATGCCTTTCTAGTAGATATATATATATATGCACGCCTGAGCTGCTCTGTTCTCCCTAGTGTGGAGTAAGTATACACCATAGTGTATGCACTGCCTATCCATCAGGGCCGGGTCGCCATCCCGGGCCAAGACCCTTTTTCCATGGCCCGGATTTCGAAAAAGAAAACATATACCCTCAGCCGAGCCCCATGGACACAGGCCCATGTTTGAATCTCTAGCCAAATTATGTTTTGCTAGTGCTAGGCCACCTGACTCATTGCTAGTGTACAACAGTATGGGCATATAGTGCATGCAAGGTGGAGATTTGATTTGATGGTGCATATACATCATGAGCATCTAATTAGAAATAGAGGATAGATGTCACTATGACACACCGGTTCGTGCATTGTGGTATATAGTTTAGTATAGATAAGTGATTTAATAGTCGCTTGTTCGACTCAATAATCAATAGATCTGACGCAGTCAAAATGCTGCAATTCATTGCAAACAAATCCATAATCATCCGAGTCACCTAGTTTTCTCATTTTATGATTACTTTTTGGTTAGATATAAGATTGTTTGCCATGGGAATTTCTCGATGAATCGGAATCTATATTGTCATGTATGTATGATACACCATGTGAAGCATCCATCGTTTGTCCTGATTGTGAATAAAAGAGACTAACTGTCCATTCTCATGGGAGGACGGTACATGGTCTTGTGATATGTGCACCATGGACCATCGTATAAGATAAAAAAGATACAAAGAAAGAGGTATTTTTCAGAATAGATTCAGATGTAATCGTCATTAGGAATAATATTGGGGCATTTTCGGTCATTTTCCCCAACGCCTAAGAATCTGCTTGTTTGGATTATGACGACTTTGCCCTCCAGCTCGATCCAAGCGGAACCACCCAAATCAACATCAGCCCCAATTTCTCAGGGCAAAACCGCCACAGAGAAAACGGCGGCTTACTTTAGAATTTAATAAATGTAGTTTAGGGGTGGCCCCGTCATTTCAAAAGATGAGAAGGCCATTTTGGTCAGTTTTTCTGTCTCAAAAGCAGCCTGATGCAGCCTCTCCCCTTATTCCTTCTTCGCTTCTTCACCCAAACTTGCCTTCCAACTTCGCTGCAATTTCTCTCCTCGCCGGAATCTCACACTTTTCAGGCGAAATTTCTTTTTCCGGAAAATTTAAGACTGGGTTTTTTTCTGGCGATTTTTCGCTATCTGTAGGGCTCAGCAATGAGGTATTTCGCCCTTGTTTTGTAATTCCTGAGCATTGGTTTCTTGTATTATCTTTGAATTCTCTCTTTTAACTGTTCCTTGAAAATCTGAAACTTTGTCTTCACGATCCTTGGATATAGTTATTCTGTGGTAGATTTTGTTCAGATTGGGTTCTTGTACTGTAAATTTTTGGACTGGGTTCATGCTTTTGAAGAAAATAAGGATATAATTCTTGGTAGAAAGAACCCTTGTAGATCGAGGTTTTTCGCCGGAAAAAGTTAGTTAAAACTAGAAAAAAAAATGGAACTCGAATAGGTGGGGTTTTACTGTGTGGATGCGAAGTTGCTAGTTTTGGATTTTGTTTTCATTTGGTGAAGTTGTGTTTTGGAGATACAGGAAGGAGTTGAATGTTTTCGTTAATGATTTTTTAGTTCCTTTACTTGGTTTTGGTTTGCAAGATAGTGAAGATCTGTCCTGTAATTGTACATGTTGGAGGTCGAAATATCATTTTCAGTGTGGGTGTGAACTTGTGATTATGGGGGAAAAATTCTCAGGGAGCAGTGAGGAGATGAGATAAAGAGACAAGGATTGCGAAAAGAAAGAACTTGGAGTTATATAAGTGAACAGAGGGAAGTTATAATCTTCATATTCTTATCTTGAAGGAAAACCAGATAACAGCAATTCAGTCAAGGCTGAACTTCTAATAGTTTTAGATTTCAGATTTACCGATTTTGTGGTTATGGAGGTTTAGTGAGCAGCAACTATTAAAAGGGAAAGAATTTTACTGTTAGGACATAGTTTTGGTGTATTCGGCATCAAAAAGGATAGATAGAGGGTGTCTTGAAGTAAGTTTATACTTCTGAAAAATTAGGGAGGAGCAAAGAAGTAACACGTTTTTCTCCGATCAATAGAGTTCTGAAAGTTTTCACAGAATTTATGCAAAATCTGACCTAAAGACTTCGGTGGATATGTCAGTCCAGGTACGAAACCTTTACAAGACAGTTCCTGTCTATACATCTTTCTTGTGTAATATGTATATCTGATGGGAAACATCAAAACCATAATGCATTTTGTGTGTGATTGCTCTTTATTGTGCTTGTTTGAATCAACACTGCTTATTCTCTCTCTCTCTCTCTCACGTGCGGTGTAGAGCTTTAGGTGCTTCTTTTAACCTGAAACTATTGACTGACCAGTGTCGAATTTGTGGCCAGGCTAAAAGCATAGGCGCAAGTGCAACTTCAGCCTCAAGTAGCATTCCTAGCTACCATGTATATTCTGAAATCAGTTGGGCATGCACAGTGAAGGTTCCGATTGGGGAGATGCATCTTTCAGGGGATGAGCAGGCAGCCAAGGTTGGTTCGGTTGTTAAGTTAATTTTGATTCCTATTGGTCATCTTCTCGGTTATTAAAGCAGCAAAAGACAATGAACATATGAAATTTTCATGATAGTAGACCAAATCGACTGAACTTCAAAACCTTTTCTGTTATTAATAGGTCAGGAAGCCTTACACAATCACAAAACAGAGAGAGCGATGGACAGAGGAAGAACACAAGAAGTTCTTGGAAGCCCTAAAATTGTATGGGCGAGCCTGGCGTCGCATCGAAGGTATTCTTAGTTATTATTATCCCTTGTTGTTGAATGGGTATCTGAATTTAGGTTTGTTATTATTGTCTACCCAGGCTTGTTTCTCTCTCTTAAATAATATTTCTGTGTATGCAGAGCATGTTGGGACCAAGACTGCTGTTCAAATCCGAAGCCATGCTCAAAAGTTCTTCTCTAAGGTTCCACTGCTTAATACTTCCCACTTTACTCATAATTCCGAATGCTTCATGTTTCCATATCTTATACATGGGTGGGCTTCCTTGATACTCCACTGCGAGTAAGTTTCATTCTTTACAAGATGAAACAGGGTGGGATCATTTACACCAGAATGAGTAACTATATGGCTATAGGCTTCCTTTTTCTAATTTCCTTTTGGGTTTCTCCAACTTTAGGTAGCTCGAGATTCGAACAACGGTGGTTGTTCAAAGGCTATTGAGATTCCTCCGCCAAGGCCTAAGAGGAAGCCTCTCCATCCATATCCGAGAAAATCAGCTAACCGTTCTAAGTTGGATGTCATAATACCAGATAAAGATGGATCCATTTTGCCAAATTTATCTGGGGTTGGTTCGAGCCTAATGATACCTTCACTATCTGAGCAAGGTAACAGGTCTCCGTCACCAAATTCATCAGGGACTGGTTCAAGCCTTTTGATATCTTCCCTGTGTGAGCAAGGAGAGGGATCTCCTACGTCAGTTTTATCAGCTGCGCGTTTGGAAATGGCATCGTTGGATTCCAACCTGGAGGAAAGGTCTCCATCTCCTGCTTCCTCTGCTTCTGATTCAAATCCTGTGGCTTTCAGAGAGTTGGAGTATGAAAATGGTGGCCCTATTGATTCGGAACCTAGTGGATTGGAGCATGACAGCGCATCTGATGCACCGCGTTTACTGGCTTCTGGGTTGAGTCATCAAGAGAAGCCTGCCATGGTATATTCTATGCTTCTAACTCTGGATGACTTCTTACATTCTCTTATCAGAAACTCTTTACTATTTTAATAATTTAATGATTTCTTCTTTTGGCGGTTTTCTTCTGAAATTGGTTAATACATTGTAAACTGGAATTGTTTTAGTAGATTGTGAACTTGATTATTCACTTTAAACAAGAGAAAAGCTTCAGGAACTGCATTGGTTTCTTCTCTCTCAAATATTGTTATTTAAATTGCTATATTATAATATAAAGTTAGATTATTTCATTTGTACATTTATTGTGTGATAGAATTACCTCCGTATATTCATTTTGTCTTCGTAAGTAGGTTCTCCTTTCTTACTGGTTCCTTGTGTTTTCTATTGCACGATACACTGAGAGGAGGAGAAACCTTCTCTGGTTAATCTCAGCCTCGTCATGTTTTTCCTTCAATTATTTTTGTGTTCTTTTTGCTTCTACATATTTTACGATACTGATCTTGTGAAGCCTTTCTCTATTCTGTTGTCCAATTTGACCTTGTTTCCCCTTACTGATCTGTATCTTTCCCATTTTGATTCTGTAGAAATCTGAATCGAGCCTCTCTAATGCAAGGAATAACCCTGACCAAGGAGTGCTCAATTCCGAATGCAACAAGAATGAATCACCAGCTGAAACATCAACACTGAGCCTCAAGCTATTTGGTAGGACTGTTTTTGTTACTGGTTCTCATAGACCATCTCACAAAACCGAAGAGAACGATTCTTCCCAGAAAATTCCCTTCACGGCAGCCGAAATTCCTTCTGAGAACCAAATCCATACTCCATCAGAGGGAGCTTCACCAAGTGATGTCTCAGACCCTTCGTTTAATGCCTCTTGGAAGGGTGGCCTTAATACTGAAATGCCCAATGTGATCTATTCTAATGCAATGCCCTATTGGGCACTGTATAAAGCTTCTCCTTTGCCTTTTATAAATATGGCCTCTGAATTCAAGGTTCAGGCTAAAACTGTAAATTGTACAGCTTCTGATACCTGTATAGAAGGTTTGGATGATAAACAAAGGGCTCAAAAGGAAGGGTCATGGACTGGTTCGAATACGGGCTCGGCTAATGAGATGTGTGGTGGAGATAAGAATGGTGATGTTGTGAACTCTTCTGAAAAACATGGGTTGTTTTTTTATGGGGAGCTTCATTCTAAAGAGAGAGTGGAATCGGGTTCTGGAATTTGCTTAAAGGGTGGTAGTAACGAGTGTTTGAACACTAGTCAAGTGAGTTTTAGGAGTTGTGGAAAGGGGTTTGTGCCTTATAGGAGGCAGTCATGGAGTGAGGATGATATGAGAGAAGGGAAGAGAATTAGGCTTTGCTTGTGATGTTGGGGTGGAAGAGAAACAGAAGGAAAAGGAAAAGAGAGAATGGAGAGAGAAGATTTAGGGATGGAGTTTTCTGATGATAATTTTAAGTTCAGTTTTTGAGCCTCTCTTCTCAGCTTATATCTCAGAGGGTGCTTTCCTCTGATCCAAAGGTATAAAATAGTCCTTTTTCTTCCCTCTTCTTTATTTTGTAATTCTTTCTGTTCAGATTTTTCCCGTCTGTATGCCTTTGTAAAACCTTGGATCTCTTTTCCTCTGTAAGCTTTTTGTAACCATGGAACTTCTCTTATAAATTGTTTTTGCGAAGGCATGTTTCATGCTTTCGTTGTCCAAATATAGAAGGCTGAACAGCCTTTATCTCAGCTGTTGTGCACTGAATTATTCCTTGGAAGCTCTCTCTCTCACACACACAAACTCACTGCTCTGACATACACACTTGCACACGCATGCACACAATTTTTTATTGCATTGTTCTATGCGAGAACTGCATGCAATGGGAATAACTTGGATACGAAATCGTAAAGCTGTCCTAAGATTTTGGGTGTGAAATCCGACTGATGTTTATGCATGAGATTCCTTGTACTTTTGAAGGCAACAATCAGTGACAGATCTCATCGTTTTCTCGTCTAGCAGCTTGGGATAATAGATCTTTTTCTCTTTTACCAATCTAACAGCTTGGAGTGATTTTTGACATTTTTGTCGCAAATGTAGGTCTCATTTTATACTTTCCCTTCTCTCTCTGTTTCTCTGTTGGAATTTGTTTAGTAGGATATTCTTTTATGAAAAAATGCTCACTTGTTATTGTTATGGCTTAATTCATATATTTTTTCGACGGATATTTTGTGATTTGTGGGAATAATTGGTTATTTTTTCGAAGTCAATGGATGTTTCAAAAAGGTGTTGTAATATTTGATTATTATTATTATTTAATTTTTGTATGTTTTAAGGGACATTTCATGATTTTCGGAATAGTTAGTTGATTATATTTAGAGATGCATGGGTGTTTTAGTGTGATAATATTTGATTAATATAACTGCATTCTTTTTTTGGTGAGAATCGAAAGAAGAAAAATCCCTTGAGGTTGCAACCTCGTAGAGAAGGAAGACCTCAAAATCCAGGAATAGGAGTATTTTCAACTCACAAAACTTTCCAATTGATCATCTCGACATGGATATAGAGATTAAAAAAAATAATGTTTTGTCCTAAAGAGAGTGCATCTGGACTGTTAATTTCAAAGTTCTCGAGTATTTATACATTTTTCTTGATTTGTATTTTTTTAATTTTAAATGACTAGAACTTAATATGGATTTTCAAGATACCATTACTGGTTGAGGGTGTCGGAAGGGGTATATGGCTTGCTGAATAATGTACCTAATAGCACCATGTAATTTGATGTAAAAGGGTATCTCGTTTGTTGAATAGCAGTGGGTTTCGAGGTAAGCGAAGGTTTACATAATGCTTGGCTTTTGCGCCTTGATTCTTGAAAGGTGTGCTTTATTGCAAGAGAACTCTCCAATTTATCATCTTAGTTTTGAATTACAGCTATGAATAAAATGAATTTCAAAGCCCATATATAATGATATCTTGCAGTACTATCAGGCCATTTCATATTTGGTCTAATTCATCTTTTGAGATTGTTGAAGTCCAAAATACTCAAATGGTGCCTAATATGCATAACAAAAGGAGCTTCAGTGGACCTAGTAAGTTTGGAAATCTGAAAAGTCTTTACCGGTTTATTATGTCCAACAACGAGGGTATTTTGGGTAAAAAATAAAAAATAGAAACATGCGCTATAAATAAGAAAAATTAGAAAGTTCTAAATTTTTTAAAAGGGCTGGTATACCATAAAGGGTGCAGAGCCTAGGCTTTAAACAATCAAATTAGAGCCTAACTTCGAATAGTATTGAGAAATATGGTTGCCTAACTTCAAATGGTATTGAGAAAGGTTTCAATACTGGAAGTCTTTGTGATATCTTCAAAATATATTTTCATCTTTATTTATAAAGTTTTAAGGCTTAAAAAATTGTGTTGATCGACATATCTATGAAAATTTGAAAATCTTGACAATTGATGGTCAAAAAATATGTTATAAAATGCACTGTTTCTAAAACTTGAAATCCATTTTTTTTTCATATCCATGCATCTTGATGTCGAGATGATCAATTTAGGGATATTTATGGATTAAAACAACCTCTTATAGTAAAATTTTTGATGTAGGTTCTAATTTGATTGTTTAGAGCCTCGGCTCTGTATAAACCTTTTCCTACTATAAAAGAGAAAAGTTTTTATAGGGCTGAGGCTCTAAATAATAAATTAGAGCTTACATCAAAAGTTTCACTAGAAGAGGTTGTTTTGATGCTCAAATATACTCAAATTGATCATCTCGACAATAAGATACATGGACATGAGAAAAAGAATGGATTTCAAGTTTTCGAAATAGTGCATCTTGTAACGTATATTTGGACAATCAATTTTCAAGATTTTTAAGTTTTTATGGATTTGCTCGATCTAGACTATTTTTGAAGCTTTAAATCTTATAATTAAAGATAAAAATAGTTTTTAAGGCTTTCATAAAGATTTTCAGTATTGAAACTACATTTCTCGTTACTATTTGAAGGTGAGCTCTAACTTGATTGTTTAGAGCCTCGGCTTTATGCAAACCGCACCCATTATAAAATCATTCATTCTTGTTGTATGGAGTTCACAATTACTCTTGGCTATTTAGATGTCAATTTGATAGCTTGTGTATGTCACATTGTTTGAGATTTTTTTTTGCATTTTGAGTTTGGTTAGTGGCATTCTTACAACCACCTGATTTGAAATTTGATGGACAAAAGTGTTTATGATATCTTTGTACCAATCTCTTATGGCGGGTTTGTTTTTTTGAAAGATATCTTCTGAAAAGTTGAATGTTTTGTTTTGGAAGGTTTAAATAAATTCTGGGTACTGTGTTCGATAAACTACTCAAACGTTTTGAGTATTGCGTTTGGCAACATATACATATTAACTATATAAATATAAATATATAACATAATATAATATATAATATAATATATTTTATTAATGTATATTTATTATATATAACATATAATATAATATAATATATTTTATATGTTATATTAATATGTATTTATTATATATAACATATAATATAATATTTATTATTTTATATATTTTATTGATGTATATTTATTATATATAACATATAATATAATATTTATTATAATATAATAAAAGATATGTATATATTATATATAATATATACTATAGTATAAGATATTTGTATATTATGTATATAATATTTATATTATTATATATTATATTGTATATAATATTTATTTAATATAATATAGAATTGTAATATATAATTCTTATGTTTATATATAATGTAAATATTATATAAGATACATTTATATTATACTAAATATTAATATATAATATTTATATATTATATAATTAATATATATTATATATAATGTAATATTATATATAATATAAATATATAGTAATATTATATATTACATATAATATATAACCAATATATACTATACAATATAAATTATATTAATAAAATAAATATGAATATATAATAGAATATTATAAATTATAATATTATATTATTTAATATTATAGTATAATAATATTATATTATATTATATCATATTAATATTATGTATTTATATTATGCATAGTGAATAGTGATCAACAAATAAGTTTTGAAAAGATTAAGTTCTTACCCCTCATAGGAATTTAATCTTTCATTTTTTAACAAAGAAATGAGAATTTTTGTTGAAAAATTAGTTTCTAAATTTTTATTGGAAAGTGTAAAATAAATGCGAAGCTTTTTCAAAATATAAAAAAATACTTTATAAAAGAATACTTTCAGAATTTCAAAATCTTAAAGAATACTTCATGAATACTTTCAGAAAAACCATCACACTCTGTACTTTTCATTTTGAAAATTGAAGAATGACCCCAGCAATCAACACCCAATCCTGCGCTCGTGATACATCCGTGGAGCTCACCGATCACGGTGAGGTTGGATGGGAAGCATCCAATCCAATGGAAAATTCTTTTTCTCCATTGTAAAGTGAACCGGAATTATTTGCACCATGCAACACTACTAATAATTTGTTCCTTAAACTTTTAGATAAAATACGAATACTTGGATCTCTATACTAGGGATCACAAACCA
Organism: Amborella trichopoda; assembly: GCF_054954075.1. Classification (NCBI taxonomy): domain Eukaryota; kingdom Viridiplantae; phylum Streptophyta; class Magnoliopsida; order Amborellales; family Amborellaceae; genus Amborella; species Amborella trichopoda. Next base: position 4,671,439 of record NC_142344.1, read on the forward strand.
TGGATTCCGATTGAAATTTGTCGATTTGGATTGGAATCGATAGCTGCCTGACCGGATTCTTTTATGAAATTGGGTTTGTCCACGAGTTAAGCAAATTATTTTAGAGAATAGGTTTTCATTTCCCAGCAAGCATCCTACTGTTCCCACCTATTCTATTGTCTAGAAATCTTATTTTTTGATTTTTGAAAATTTATCAGAACTATATCCTTATTTTCACCTAATTGAAAAAAAACCTCAATTTTTATAAATCTCTTCCACGCCATTTTTTTTCCAATTTTGATATATATTTTTTTTATCAAAATAACCTTCATGGTAATCGTATTATTATGAAGCCCTAGCATTACAGTACTTTAATTACTATAAGGACTACCCCATTTTATACGGCATTTTAAATGCCGCGATAACTCAAAAGTATTTTAAATGCCAAAAATAAGGAAAAAAAGTGTGAACAAAGTTTAAGAATGTTTCGGGGTTTTTTTTTTTTTTTTTACTAATTTGTAAAAAATTAAAGTATATTTATGATAATTTCTCTTGATTTTTTTTATTCCAAAATTTAAAATTGTATTCAACTCTCTTGGACCAATTCCCATATTGGAGAATCATTCTATTCTTCATGTATCCCATCCAGTTCGGTTCTGGTTCAGCTGGTGACCAATCCGGCCAACCCATCCTGGATTTGAAATTCTGCTCCATAGTTAGCCATCGTCTTTTATCCTCTTGTGCAACCGTCTTACTGGTGTTTGTGTGGGTGCTTCCGCTTTTTACAAACAATGGTACGCATGAGAACATAAAATATGCCATTGCAAAAGTAATCACCATCCAATCACTAGGTTGGACGGTGATGAAAAGAGAATATGACCTTCTAACGCATTGCTTGGGTATCAATAATCCTTATGAGCGCATATGTCCGGTGATCGTGTGGATCATGGTAATTTGCCCCTTCTTAACATGACATACATCAAATTTAAAACAAAGGATCACAATGCTCTCATAGCTCTAGAGAGCTTCTCAACTGCACCAACAACTATAAAACACATTCTCTCTCTCTCTCTGATACAAGTATAAAATAAAGCCATCCTGCAATGTAGAAATTACTGTTCATAATCTATATGAAGCAAAAGTCCTACTAAAACATTAACTGTCTAAAACTTTAAATGCTTCACTGTTTCAACTGGAGATAAATAATTTGAAGTGAAGAAAATTTTCACCAATAATGGAGCGACGCAAGTCACATTACAGATGCATATGTATCGACATCCTCAATATTGCGGTGGAAAGCGGTTGAAGCTCTTCTGGAGCTCGGACTTTGATTTTGCAACTTCCACAAATATGACTCTTCCATCCAAAAACTGAAACCAACACCCAAATGGTAGATTCAACACATATAAATTCATCTCACATGCATACTCACGAAAAAATACATGCAAGGAATGCTCTTTGAAAATAATAAAATGTAAGATGAAAATAGAACCAAAAAAAGGCCATTAATAATCATTAAAAATGAAAAGCAGATAATAAGCTCCAGATTGATTGTAAGCATGCAAATCATGCACACAACCAGATAAAATGATTACAATTTTTTTTTTTGGGTGAATAAAATGATTACAAACTTCAAATCAAGGTTTTAATTGAAGAGTTTTCAAGAAGTTTCAAAATTTTATCAAAAGCCATTACTCAATTAAAAAAAAAGAAGGGAAAATAGTCAAATTTTGAAAGCAAAGGGTGATTAGTGAATTTTTGAAACCTAAGGAGATCAAGCTGTTCAAGTGGTATATTCATCTTTTCTGAAAACCCGAGATGCTTATTCCAAATTTATATAGAGAAGAGTCTGTTACGTCCAATCGTATTTCGACATAAGCACTTAAGGTTTATCTATTAAAAATTTAAATTATAAGAAAGAACTGCAATGTTATTTAACTGAGATATATGGGATGAATAAATATAAGAAAGAACTGCAATGTTTTCAACTGAGATATATGGGAGGAATAAATATAAGAAAGAACTGCAATGTTATTCAACTGAGATATATGGGATGAATAAATTTTGAAATGTGGGCATACCTTCCCATGCATTCCCTCTATGGCTTGTCTTGATTCTTCCTCAGTTGCATACTCCAGAAAAGCAAAGCCTCTGGGTCTATTAGCTCTTTTGTCCATTACAAGTTTAACTGCAATAGCTATGCAAAATATCAGGAAAAAAAGGGTAGAGGAATAACGACACTTAACCCAGCTGATGGAAACATTTAGGCACCATGTGTGTGTGTGTGCGTCTGTGAGAGAGAGAGAGAGAGAGAGAGAGAGGATTATTTATTAGGTAACAACAATTTTAGAAGAAAGAAAAGTATATATAGATCTAAGGAAAGGAGAAGTGCAAAAGAGCAACACAATTTCATTTGGATAATGAATGAGGAAATCTAGGCCTCATTTGCTTGCCACCCAGAAACATCCTTTGTGCTGATCAGGAAGCCTTTTAGGTGAGGAACCCTTTGTGGTTCAGGTGGTCCTTTGGATGCCAATTAAAAACCCAAGTAGCAGTCAGAGCATTTTCTGAGTGAGATGAAAACTGGAAATACCAGTTTTCATCCAACTTGAAAAATTGTATGTTTTAAGGGTCAATTACCACTTGATCAAAACATGTATCACTATCCAAACTGGGTAAGTGTGTGTTTGTGGTCTATGTTTTAATTACTCTGATGTGCTCATTTTATTCTTCTGAGAGAGCTCACTCCAACAAGATGTAAGTTTTCTTACATTTTCACACTGAACGACAAGGTCTCTTCATGAATTTGAGGGAAATTCTGTGTCAATTTCAAATCTGGCTTCTTGGTTTTCCTTTACTAAAATAAATTTTCTTTATCATCAATTAGTTTCAGTCATTTGATCTTAAAATATTGTGGTTCAGTTGTTTTCCCTTCACTCATCTATACACTAACCTGGAAATGCTCTGCACCAGAAAAAAAAAAAAAAGTAAGGATGATAACAGTACCATGATACTCACATGCTTGAATGTTTAAGTTTGGTTTTGACTTTTGGGAGATAATTCTAGCAGAATTGGCATAGCCATACTAAATGGCACAAAAATAAAACACGAAAGTTGAATGGAAACTCACTCACTATTTTCGTACCAATAGTAACTCACTGAAATGGCCATATAAAGATATATAAGTAACCAAATTAACGGTCATTAGTTTTGTACGAAAAAATACTGCATCTTTGCATGACTTGAAGAAGAGAAATAATAGTATAAAAGCAGGAGTTCAAGAACTACACCTTCAACAAGTTGGCCAAAGTTCTTAAATGCATTTCTCAGACTTTCTTCAGTTGTACGGAATGAAAGACCTGTAAGCAGATCAATGCATGCTATTTAATAAAAAATTGAGCCAAAATTGCGACAAAGTATAGGAAGACATCTTTCCTTTGTGACAAGTACTCCTCACATTGATCTCAACAATTTTTTTAATCAATTGCGTCAATCTCAACATCTGGACTCAATATTCTCAATGAGCCACATGAGTTCATAATTTCACATGAGATCATTATCCAAAAATTAGAATATCGATTTCTCACAAGCCAAATATTTCAAAATTTGGTACCATTCCAACCTTTCCATCAACCCCCACCCCAAAAAGAAAGAAAAGGAAACAAGGAAAAGAGAAAAGGGCAAAAGAAAAAAAAAGAAAAAGAAAAAGAAAAAGAAATATTTCCTTCCAATAGATATGATGTTCGAACCATAGGTGCAGTATAAATCAGGAAATGAGAGAAGCGGGTTCCCTACTTACATTGATAATTCCCCACTAAATCCTATTTGACTCTTGAACCCCGTGCTCCTCCTTCATTACTTTGAACCTCCTTTCCCAACCCCATTGCTTTTCATCCCTATACTAGAACTCCCTTGTTAGTTGTTTCAACTAACTTGCAATGGCGCAATAGTAAGATACTTGACAATGTGGACTTTCTCAGGGTAATCTTACAACAAAGATATGCAGTCATTTTCCAGTAGAACCATTTCTGCTCAAGGTCTATTACTGAGCCTGACAGGCTTTTCCGAAGCTTACCTCCATAGAAGTGGACATACAGTGAAATGTTGAACAAAGGAACCTACCTTCACCTTAGCTTGTCAGATATTTCTTCCCATGACTTCCTTATACTCCACTCTAATGACCAGTTTCTTCCTTTTATTGAATGAATGAAGTTGAAAATATTATGACCAGCTTCTCAATGAATGCATTTTCTTGCTCAAAATAACCCCAAAACATTGAAGTGTTACTCTTAAATTTTTCAAATGAGAAATCAAGGAATCATGAATATGAGGGTAGCATAGAGAATTGCTATTTACAGTTATAGAGGACGACCAAAATCAGATGGTATTATGGGAACAAGAAAAGGGAGAGAGGGTCTCCCTACCTTAACGTTAGAGCTACCGAATAAACCATAATGCACCCTGTTGGCCATAATGCAGAAAGACTTAGATGATAAACAAGCCAACGTCTACCTTGTTATTGATCACTGAAACTCACCACCCCAAATAGTCACAAACTTTCTCAAATAGTCATGAAGCATCCCAAATAGTCATGAACTCCGTGAAACTCACCTTGTCATTTATCACTAACTCCCCATCCCAAATAATCATAAACTCACCAAGTAGCCACTCAAGCGATCCCAAATGGTATCAACTTTCCTTATTCTCTACCAAAAGTAACATCCTTGGCCTTCTTCCTATATGTCACAAGATTAGACATGAATGGGCCATCGATGACCATCTAAATCAGCCTACTCTCTCTTCATTAAAAGAAAAAAAAAGAAAAAAAAGAACGTTTTTGTCGTAAGATATAGCTGACGGCCTCATGAAGAATGAAGACCTACACAAAAGCTTTAATCATGTAAACCTTGACAACCCACAAATAAGTCAAAACTCCCAAAAGTCCTCTGCATTCAGGCAATGAATGCATACAAATCATCATAAGGACATAAACTAATGCTTCATTTTTAAGGAGGAAGAAAGAGTGAAAAAAATTACACATTGAAGCCCTATTTTCTAGATGACTATGTCATGAACAAGACAGTGATCGGATTATAGTTGATCGAACACAAAAAGATGAAAACCTTGATATCATCAAGACTATGTTTCAAGGAAAACAGAGGGAACGCTAGTATGATGCCATGGAACTGAGGTGGCTAATTTATAGATGGACCTTTTCTAAAATTAAAATTACTTTTATATACACTTGGAGGAATTCCTTTCCAAGTTGATCAGAAGTCAAAATACAAATCAGATATCATTGCCTAGAAACTGTAAATTTGCAACACAAATTTCTTTTAGGGAATTAGTATGAGCTTCGTCAAACGTTACACAGTCAAAATACATAAAAACCACTATCATGGTAAAACGAGAACATCTCCTCGCATAGCTTTGGTTGATTAGTTCCAATCCCCTCAAATATGCAACTGTTTTAACACCATTCATATAAATCTATTACCAGAGCTACACGTAATATTGAAGTAAAAAGCTCCAAAATTTGTTTTCGGTTATCATCGAAGAAAGTAATCTACAACATAGACAACCTAAGCCTCTGAGAAAGAAGCATAAAAGACTCTTCAAACCAAATTTCAATGAGAGAACAGAATCCTGAGAGATAAAACTAGAACAGTTGAACAAGAAGAAAACCATTTCTACGCAATTGAAGGTTAGAGAGAGAGAGTTACCACTGACGTAGAGCTTCTTGGTAGCAGCCTTTGGATAAGAAGGAAGGCAAGCAACTGTGCAGGGTTGGCGCAAGAGAGAAGAGGAATGGTTATGTGAAACCTTAAGCCCCATTAATTCGGTTCTTCTTCTTACAATGAGAGACGAATTCCTCGTGAAAAAGGGAAAGAAAGGTGCAGAAGATGAACAGGAAGGAGAATCTGTTCTACTAAAGGGTACAGAGGTTGCAGGCACTGATATTACCGCCATTTTCAATTCACAGCAAGAGTGAGAGATTTAGGGACGAGAAAAGATCGGTTTTAGAGAGAGAGAGAGAGAGAGAGAGGGCGGGAAGATTGGTTTAGAGAGAGAAAAGGGGAAAATGGAGGAAAAGGCGAAGCAGGTGGATTGCGTTCCGTCCCGCTTGTGAAAAAAATCTGCGAGCTCTCACGAGTTAATAACTAAAGACGGCGAGAAATTTAGCAACCCATTGAATTTCGGACAAAAGGCGATAAATTCGGCAAACAATTAAATTTCGGTGAATTTCGCCCGAGAATCCGGTTGCCGATATGTTGCTCTCTCAGCTACCACTAGAATGAATAGATGAACTTTGGGCTGGCACCTGTATCGCTGTTAAGGCCGGCCAGGCTAGATAGAAATCAAAGAAATCAAAAGACAAAAAGAAATGAGGCCGGGCCAGACTTAGATAGAAATAATAAAAAAATCAAAAGAAAAAAAAAAAGCAGGGCCAACTCTATTATGCTGATGGCCCAAGTCCAGCCCGGCCTGGCTTGAGCCTCATTTTCTGGCTCAGACCTTAGTTTTTTCAGAGCTAAGCCAACCAGTCCATTTCCACCGTTTTCTCTGGAACAAAGTAACAATCCACCTCAATGAGCTTCATATGTTTATACCTCCTATTGTCAAAGGAATTTTGGGTGGTTCTCACTTCCTTCACTCTCTTAAATTGGTTCGGTTATTTGGCAAATTGTTAGGAGGATAATTCTTGAAGAGATTTAGAAAGAAAGAAATAAACGAGTCTTTGATGGAAATAATCCGCCTTAGAATAAAGTATTGGAGAAAATTTTACACTCTATTTAAGAGTTTTTATCAATATCCAAAATAGAGAAGGATATAGTGGAAGTGAACTTTAGGTATACCCTTTGCAACACTTTCCAATTGGGTGTCCGAAAGTGCAGGTCTAGGAACAGGTGGTCTCGATCACCGATTGGGGTATTTAAATTGAATTTTGATGAAAGTTATTTAGAAAATCTTGGGCTTGCAGGGTATGGTGGAGTTATGAGGGATCGTGATGAGATTATTTTGTTTACTTACGCATGTCCTTTGGGAGAGAATTAAACAAATCATGTTGAAATCATTGCCTTCCTTCAAGGACTAAAGATTCTTAATGCCAGACTCTTAGGAGCTAGTTGTATTGTTGAAAGATACTCATTGAATATCATTAATTGGTGCAACAAAGAAAAAAAGGTTTTTTGGGAGCTACGATCATTTTTGCTATAAATTTTAGATCTCTAAAATTCTTTTTCAATTTCCTTTGTTCATATGTATCGGGAGGCAAATAGTTTGGCAGCTAGTCTTACAAAAGAGGGTATTGCGATGGCATAGATGGTTGACTCTAATGGTGTTGTTTCTTAAGTTGTGATGTTCTAATAATACTTTTGAATTTTTCTCAAAAAAAAAAAATGGGGTTGGGTTTGCGGCAAACTTAACGTTACTTTAGAAAGGGGGAAACTACACTTTTCCACCCATGCACATTTTTTCTGCATCTCCTATTTCTCAGCCATCTAATTTAAATGTTTCTAATTTTTTCTACATAACATTTTGAGATCAAAATTTAGAGGTCAACTCCTCTCTTAAACTCGTACCTATAAAAATAAAAATAAAAAAATTATTTTTAATAAAATAAAAGGACCAAAATGCCTTTAAAAGTTTTAGGGTATTTTTGCTATTTTATTTTTTTAAAAAATATTTTTTAAATAGTTTTTAAGTGCGCCCCATTGATGATGACTCGTAACAAATTTGATCTTCATATGATTTACAAAAAAAATTAAAAATAAAACACTCTGATACATCAAATTAAGATCATGCTGTTAGTGCCTTGCTTTCAAATCGGATGGCTGCCTTACTTTCAAATCGGATGGCTGGGTGATGGAGGAGGTAGGAAAAGTATTTGAGTGGGGAAGTACCGTGACTTTTTCCTTTAGAAAATATTTGTCATATTTTATATTTACGCTCAAATCTTTTTTCTTTTTCTAAAATATCCCCATTCAAGGCCATTAATCCCGGACCACTTTCCAATAAGTAGTTCCATAGTATTAGTATGAGATTGCTTTAATGCCCTACAGTAAACTATTGGTTTTGGATTGCTTTCATTTTCCACAATGAACGATTCCAAACTATTAGTTCTGGTCACTTTAATTCCTTACAATGAGCGATTCGCAACTATTAGTTGGAATCGTTTCCGCAAAAAAATCGGCGAAAATCGAATCTCGGTTTTTTACCGGATCCAAGACGGTCATAGTGATTCCCGATCCATATCGGGTCACCAATTTTTCAAACACTGCTCCGAACTAAAGGTTATTTAGAAAAAATAATAAAAAGGGCCGTGTAAATTTACAGCTAATTATAAGGAACATTAGTGTAAATTCTCTAAATAATTTAAATAAAATATGCTGTAAATTAAGAATAAATGTCTATTATGTGTCGATTCTCTTTCCCAAAAATAATAAAATAAAGATTGTTCGGTTCCCTTTTCAAATTATGTTTAGATAATAGCCCTAGCAATAAACAAATTTGCTTGCTCTTAAATAATAAATTTTGTAAATAATCTCCCCGCTATATAATCCTTTACTGCGTGTTTAAAGTCTGCATTCTTATATATATATTAGCAAAAACTTGATGAATTCAGTGATATTTTTTTATTCTTTTAAGCTTCAAATACTAGTACCTTCAGTGAAGCAATCTCCATTCTCTTCATTTCTCATTGTTTCCATCCACTATGAATTACCATTTACAACAGCCTCTGAATTTCTGGGATGCAATTTTGACCTACACTTCCAAAAATCACACCAATGATGTTGATTCCCACTCTTGATGTTTCCATGATTGAGCAACTACACAGTAAAGCATTGAACAACCAATAAATAGAGAGAGAGATTCATTATCAACTATACAAGGGAAGTGGTTACAATATTCAAATTCCAAAAAGCCTGGTTGGCTTGGATGTGTGGGTGTATATATACTTGGGATCAGTGTGTTTGTCGACAATCTTTGCTTCGGCACTGATGCAGATGCAAGTCAGCCTTTCCATTCATCTTCTTATCCATGACAAAGGAAGAACCTTGAACTTGGATAAACACTGGCTGGCTAATCATAGATTGGTAATGGATGGGCCTTTCTCATTGCTCCTGATTTCGTATTATTTGAGATCGCTCTTCTTGTTCTTGTGCATGGCTAACTTCAATCAACCGCAGCATTGTCTATGCCTGTTTTGAGCTCTGCAATGCTAAAGAAGAACTCTTCTATTTGCTGTATTATTCTTTTCTTTCAAAAATCTTAGGAAGAGTTCTCTCTTCGGTTCTCTTTGACAGCTAGAGAGAAGAAACTTTATATGGTCCTCATGCTGTTCGTGCCTGAGCCTATACTGTCAATATTGTATTTTCGATGGACTCTCGAGCGATTCTCTGACCACCACCGCTCTGCTTCCTTCTCAGTGAACTTCTTTCGGCTGAAAATATACATTTTGAACAAGAAATTTGTCGCATCAATATAGATCTATTAATCTACTAACAAACAACTGCAGAAATCTTTACTTTCTTTTTGTTATCCAATAGGTAAATTCAATAAGTGCTTCAGCTGTAAGAATTACCTGAATCTTACACGCTTGAGTTCCTTTTGGCCACTCGGCAAAGACCTCAATGTAATATATACACCTGGTTCATCTTGTTCTACCCACTCCGATAAGCACCCATTCTCTGGTTTCTTACAGTTTTCTCTTGTACCTTCACTTGAAGGTTGGTCATCCCCATCGGCAAATTTAGCTAGGGTTTGAGAGTGAAATCTTCCATTGGAGTTCGTCAACATATCATGAGATGGAAGAACTGAGCTGCATAAACCGTTAGTCTGCTTATCTTTAATAGCACGGACAGAGGGAGTATCCTTATATGTGTTATCATCCATTGATTTGAGGTCCTCTAAATCTTGTGGCACCACTTTGGTCGATACTTTCAAAGTTTGAGGTCCATTAACAATATCCAATAAACGTGGTGTTCCTACTTTAGTTGATTCCCTCTCTGTCTGAGGTCTATAAACAATGCTTAGCAAACGTGGGGTGGCCACCTCGGTTGATTCTTTTTCTGATGATAATTTCTCTGACATTTCCCTTAGCTGCAAAAAAGGAAAGGGCGCTGATGTTATGCGAATCCCACAATAAATATCAGTTACAAATATGAATTTCTTAAAACTTTTAGCAACAGTTGTAGTCAGATGGTAGATTATTTCCTAATATATTCAGAATTACAATTAGCTTTTACTGGAAAATTATGAGTTCTGGCATTTATTTGAGTTTTCACAGCAGTTTAAGATCTGTGCCCAAAGGCATTAGTTTTGTTCTTTGGGATCGGGAAGGGGGATTGGAGTGGGATTGGGATTGGGAGCCAGGGACTAAGCTAGAAGATCTCCACGATTGGGTCTACCATCCATACTTGGAGATCTCCATCCCAGCCTTTTGGGGATCTTGATTACGACCTTTTGAGAAGAATCCCAACCTTTAGGGAATCTTGCTCCCAACCTTAAAAAACTACATATAATCTAAGACTATGTAAACTTTTTAAAGTAGAGATCTATTTATTTAGGGTGCAGTTTGTATAAGGTGTCAGCCTGATACTATTAGAAGGAAAGTGCACCTAAAATCTATGTAAAAAATGCAGTTTTGGTGCCGCTAAGTATTTCAATGATACGAAAATCTATTATTTACCCCAATTATGAAATTTAAAGTTCCAAACAATGGTGACGATCAAGCAGATATATAAATACTTGAAAACCTTGAAAATGGAAGGTCCAGATAATATGTTAGAAGATGAACTAATTTTAGGACTAGAAATCCCTTTTTTTCGTTTATGAATCCCGAGGTCAAGATGATAGATTTGAGGGTTTTCTAGCATAGGAACAACCTTCTCTAGTGGGTTTTTTTAGGTGCACGTTACTCATTCAGTATAAGGTTGATGCCATATATAAAATTTTTCCCTTTATTTATAGCCAGCAAGCAATGAAACTATAAAATGTTTTAAAAGTATAGTTTTAGTTGTATTGCTAATTGTCTATAAATAAAAAAAATCATCAATTTAGTAATCTTGGTTTTTAAGATTGGGATCGAGGTTCTTAACAGTGGGGATTGAGATCCCAAACAATGGGGATCGCGATCACAAAATTTAACAATCGAGATCCCTTGAAGATCCCTTTTTCAGAGTGCCAGAAGAAGACTCGAGAGTTGGATCATCACTTAGGTTGAGAGATCCCAGCAACTATAATCTAGATCATCATTTTAACTCTCAACACATTCTCTATGATGTCTAGAATCCTCCACGGAAACATACCCAATCATTGATTCTACTCTATACATCCTTGGGTCCCTCCAAAGCCATAAAGCCACACTACTCTGACAGAGACCGTTCAAAGCAGTCCATTGCCCTACCTATGGGCCAGAGCTCTAAGAAGCCGTATACAACAGACCCAATGGAGCAGGCGTCCATAGAGGGATAATATATAATTTCGGAAAGTGGGACACCTCTCAGGGGTGTACATAGGGATGTGGGCTCCATTTGGTGCTTGCATATAAATTGGAAAAAGTTGAAAGAGAAAGATTGATTGGCAAGTAATCCTATTGGATTTGGGAATGTTTGTAGTTTCTGAAGAGATAGTCAATCCAGGATTAGTAGAAATGAGGCTGGGCTTTCTAATCCTGTCCTAATCTAGATGAAGACCCGATCCAAATTTATCTTGGAAAGGGGAGGAAGAGAACTCTCTAGGGATGGGGCATGCCTCCCAAGGTCTATGAATGAAATGACAACCCAATCTAGAGAGAAAAGAGAGGCACAGTGTGTGAGTGAGAACCCACAAGCCCAGAGAGAGAGAGAGAGAGAAAGCACCATAGATGAAATTTTATCCAGGACTTAGTAGCTTCCACGTTCACCTTTGAAAAGTTCCTATTCCTCTCTGAGTTTGAGAGGAAGAAAGTTAGAGGATACCACCTGTGTTAATGTATGCGACTCAATTCCCAGTTTGCTTAATTTGTTTACTGCATAGTTGGACCCTGACCAACATAAAATATGGCAAAGACATTCCAATAAAGCTTTTCATATGGGAAAGACATTCCAATAAAGCTTTTCAATAAATAAAATCTCTCTAAAAGTTAAGCTTGTTCAAAGGAGCTATCTTCTAATTCTGTCCACATTTTGAACCATTACTTATGTGCCATTCAAAATCTGCGCTCATTAATGCACCTTCTGTCTATGTAGATATAATGTGGCTGAAGATCATAGAGAAACTCCAATGCACTACCTGCCAGGCAAATTCCTAAACTCACTAATGTTTTCCGCTCCTTGAACTTTCAGTACTATAGTTGGTTAGATCCATATGTCTAACTTAACCATTTATGAATTGGCTGCTCCCTATTGTGGAATCATGGACTACCTCTGACTCCAAAACCTCAATCTTCAGGATACACTGACTGTCCAGGAAGAAGGCCATCATCAAACTACACAGCCCTGGGCCTTTATGACAGGCCAATGGAAGGACTTCAAAAATTTGAAAGTTTACCAGTAGGTCAGTGAGAAAAAGAAGGAAATATAAATATATAAAAGGGACTTTTTTTTATTGAAAGGCAAGATCACGGTTCTTTGTATTTCTAGTTCATATTTCTTGGGGCTTCTTTTTATCTAAAGGAAAGATCAAAGTTCTTTGTATTTTTAGTTCATATTTCTTTCTTTATCTCTCTATTTATTAGATAAACAATCATTGGTTCGTATATCTTTCTTTATCTCTTAATTTATTCGAAAAACAGACATGCTTCTTTTCATTAGTGCAACAAACTTGAAAATAGTCCTTTGGTGCTCTATGTATTTGAAAGCATACCCGTAATGTCAATGCTTTTATGACCTCTTTTGCTGCTTTACACCTAGCAGCTTCCTCACTGGCAAGTGACCAAGTTTCTTCAATGCGTTTCTTGTAGTGTTGGATTTTTTCATCTTTCAATTGACACTGTTTCTGAAGATTTGTAGCCTATATTACAAGAGCAGATAGGTTAGTGAGGAAACCAATGAAGCTCAACTTAGAAAAAACAGAAGAACTAGAAATCAAAGCCAATACTTTTAAAAAATGAGGTAGCCCATCAATCTGTTGGGCTAGGCCATTAAAATATAGAAGAGCATAGAGGACCAATCGTAATTTTGGAAATATTGTATTCTGTAAAGCTTGCATCCTGGAAACATGCATATGGTTACAAGGACAATATCTCAAATAGCTAATGCTATCACAATAGTTGAAAGTTGCGACAATCACATGTTTCATACAAAGTTGTGACAATCACATGTTTCATATGTGAACATATATTTAGAGAACTCAAACGCTTCTAATTTCTGGTAGAGGGAGTCTGAGAAAGGCTTCCATATTTTCAAAGATTAATTAGGATATCACGCAGACGTAAATCTAGAATCATATTGATAATGAAATATCTAGATTTAAGAAACATCCTTAACAATCTTAATAAGTACGGGTTACGTAAGATGCATGGAATGCGAGGAAGTCAAGGCATTCATGACTGATAACTCAATCTTCCACCAGGATCGTGGTTGTTAAGTCCAGAATATTGCGGTATTACAAGTCATAAGCCAAATAATGGCTTCATTGATAAGATACCCAGTCTGTATGAGGCAGGTCGAGGGTTGGAACCCTTGAAGTTGTGTGTGTTCAAGGGAGCAATTTATATGAATAAACGCTGTCCACTCTAAAGCTATGGAGTTCCTGAGTTGAAAACATCTCAGCAAATGAAAATATGTCACTACCTTTTAAAGCTATGATGCTAAGAGATAAATATGTTCTGTATGTGTAAAAGAAGAACTATAAATGGCCACCATAATTAAGTTCGTAAAACATCAACCTTTTGTAATCTTAAACCCAGTTATTTACCTGGTTTTATAATCTAGTATCAGTCACAACTAAACATTTGAGAGTGTCAATCATAGAACATCTATGTCCAACATCAATACACCAACACTATATGTCTGACAATTTCCGTTATAAAGACATTGTTTACACTTTATGAACATCTATCGAGCAAAAACTAGTAAGCATTCAAATGAGAAGAATACTGTGACTCTCAAAAACCTTATCCTCAAATGCTAGAAAATGTAAAAATTCATTTCTTTCATAGCTCAATTTCTTTTCAGCTACTTGTTTCTTTGTATTTCTCATCTTTATTTTTAAAATAAAATAAGGGTCTACGACATGCACTTAGAACTCTAAAGTTTATTGTACCTTCAAACAGTTGAAAAGAATTTAATACTTCAAATTGTAGAGAACTAAGAACCACATGTTTCTTTGAGTCAAAACAACAAAGATTGAATGCTTGAAAGATGAAAGACAATCGAGTAAACATCAAGGGCAAGCACCTGGTTGGCCCATAGCAACAAATAAAGAGTTTTACCTGAGCATGTAGCCGCTGCAATTCTTCAGCAAGAACTTTATTTGATTCTTTTGAATCCTTGGAATCAAAATTGGGGATACTTGAGTTGGCAGAATGAGAAATTCCAACCACTGCTTTTGGGTGGCTTTGCTCCTTTGGAAAAGAAGAAACTCCTTGTGGCATATTTTTTGCCGGAATGATGGCTAGTGAAAGGCTGTTCTCTTTATTATATAAGCTAAATTGTGGGGGGCATGCTACCTGTCCCCATCGTGGTCCCCCACATAACAAAGATGGATCAGGAGCATTTCTTCCCTGTTTGTTCAATGTTTCTCTCTCTAAACACTCATTTCTCTCATAACCGTATAGCTTTGGTGACAATAATTGGGGCTTAACAAATGTCGTATCTGTCTTCTCCAGTTTCAGACTGGGAACTGTCACCTTCTGCATCATTGACAGTTTCCGAGAACTGGGTGTCTCCGAATTTAGGCTGGAATCCACAAATCTTTTTAAGTGAGAGAAACAAGGATCACATACACGATAGGGCTTTCTCTTACTTGGTGCCAGAGATGCATGCATGGCCTTTTTGCTACTGCAAGCATGACAGAACACAAATCCACAGTTATAACAGTTGTGCCTCTTCCTAGTGAACCCAAAAACCATTCTACAACCAGTGCAAACTGATTGATCAATGCTTGAAATGGGTTTGTGAGAACAAATCACTGCCGTGAAATTTGACCCACAAGCCACACTTTTTACCTTCCTATCTCTCAAGGCCTCCACTAAAGTTGCAGAATTCCTATCCTCCACATCACCATGCCCAAGTTGTCCATTTACTCCCCTTCCCCATGTATAAACCTCCCCTTCTGATGTCAAAACTGCAACATGATAAGAGCCACATGAAATCATTTTCACAAACTCTTCGTTCAACTTACCCTCCACAACTGAGGCAGATTTGCCTTCTGCCAGAGCAAAGGCTCCCATGGTACATACCTTACCCAAACTCGTCAATGAAATTGTCAGAGCCTCCCCACATGCCACTTGAACAAAATCATGCTCCACTAGAGAAGCAACACAAGTGGGAAGGAGCTTCCTTTCCTTATCCTGATGCCCGAGTCTTCCTTTATCACTATCTCCCCAAGTAAATAATTTCCCACAATGAGTACCAGGGTTAAGATTATCTCTTGAATGGTCAGCTATAATGTCTACTATAGCAGCAGTGTGCCAAGAGCCACAAGCCACCCACTTCACCCTTAAACCCTTCAAAGATTCAACTTCTCGCGGTTGAAAATAATTCTTGAGATCTCCATGACCAAGGGTCCCAAAGGATCCATCCCCATATGTAAATAATTGACCAGAGGTGGACACAACAGCAGTATGCCAGGCTCCACATGAGATTCCTGAGATGGAGATACCCTCTACCGGACCCAAAACTTTTCTAGTAAACCACTGGCTTTTGTTTCCTGAAAGTTCTTCACAAGGAGAGCTTCCACCCCACGTATAAAGCTCACCAGAATCGGTCAAAGCACAAGTGTGGTATTCACCACAGGCAACAGATTCTATGTCTAAACTAGAAAGAGATTCCACTACTTTTGGGTGAGAAACGTCCATATCAATCTTATGGCCTAGCCTTCCATTGCGCTCCTCTCCCCAACAGAAGACTTCCCCATGTTTAGTAATTAGAGCAGCATGCTTTCTACCACATGAAATACTCCTAACGTCAAGCATTCCTGTTGAATCTAGTAATTTGGGTATTAATGCATCAAATTTTATTCCAGAAGTACTGGTAGATCTGTGAATTCCACCCCCTAAAGTTGCCCCTTCTATTCCTTCTCCCCACATTAATACATCGCTCAAGGAATCTCTCTCTTCCATAGAAGAAGAGCTCATTCCACTTGGCAAATTTATCTTGAACTCTTCACTAAGGGCTGTCTCGCCCATCTGTTTACTGAAATGGTCTGATTCTTCATGTAGGGTCAGCATGGCATCTAATAATCTTCTTGGTTCAGAGAAGGATGCCATATCCAATGAGTATAAAGAATACTCTAAATCTGACTTCTCTTTGGAGGAACCAGAGGGGCTCCCATACAAGCTGGGCACCTTCACAGGGCGAATAGTATCCTGTGATTACCATCAAACGAAGCATTTGGTGGATGAGATAGAGATCCACTCTGTTCTACCATGAAATCTAGAAAGAACTCAAGAATGAAAGGCATAATTTTATTAAATGATCACATGAAAAACGGCAAGTATAGTAGTACAATCCAATAGACCATGCACAGTCATAGCCCATTGGGGTCATCACCATCTGAAGAGATGATTGACAGCAAAGGAGATAGTGTGAGACCCACTAGTGCATGATATCAGCGGCCTAGTGCATGACATCAATGGTGGGTCCCAAACAGAAAAGATTAAAGAAGTATATACATTGTTGAGACAATGTGATCCAGTAACAAACCTGCGAGTGCTTTGCTGAATCCTCTTGAAATCCAGAGTTCTGTTTCCTTCGTACATGACTAGCCGGGCTGTTTGAATAGGAATGTACCCCGCCATCACTGCATGATTTGGTAGAGATTTTGAAATGCCGAGATCTGGAAACCAAGGCTTGCAACCCCACGAACCAAGCTTCTGCTTGCTCTTTGTCCTTGCATATCTGAGTAAATGGCATTGCAAATACTTATTAGATTACGGTAAGATACAGAAGCAGAACCCAGAGAAAGTTTGATGCAATCCAATTGATCATGGAAAATGATAACTCAATAGGACCATTACCATTCGATGAAAATGATGGATCATGATGGAGAGAGAGTTAGACAGCTGTTGAGGTCATTCCATGTTCGCAAGGTACACTCACGCTCCATCACCATCCATCATTTCATTGAACATTGATGATCCCAACACACTAGCAGTGTACAATGGTCCATTGGACTGTATTATACTTTGACTACTTCCCGCAGCGTGTAACCGTGGTTACACTCAAAAGCACGGTTTCCTTGATCATCAATGTGGATTTAGACATGTGTTTGTCATAACCTATGAGCACAAAAACTATTTCTAAAAATATGAAATTAACAAAAGTTTCTAGTTGAAATGAAGGATTAATCATTGATAAATGGAGACATGGATTTATTGAACCCTGATGCATCGAAAGGAAAACAGTTGAAGCATCTGGCCAACGTTCTGCTGTGCACCTCCATAGATCCTTTTTTTTTTTTTTTCATTTGCACCTTAATATATTCTTTTTCTCTCTTGATAGTTACATATTTATATGTTATTTAAATCACATTAGCCGAACTCAAAAATTTGGGAAAAGGCTTTGATGATGATGATGATCATCATGATATTCTTTAAATTACACAAAATAAACTTCTGTTGATTATTAGAAAGAAGGATAGGAAAATCAAGTTAAAATCCTCTACATTCTTAATGATAGTATGCATATACATGCTATACACACACACAGACACGTGCATGTACAATTCCTACACTCTTAATGATAGTATATACATACATGCACATATACATGTATCTGTATGAATGTATATACACTAGTGTACGTATGTATCTGTAAAGTATGAATGCATCATTTGAAACAAGTGTAACATATAATAGGTAAATAGATACCAGATCAAGTGACTGTCCATTTCCATAAATAAGAGAACAAGAACGATATTCCTTTTCTGGTTGAGGTTGGCGCTGAAATCTTTCCTGCAAGAAGACATGGGGTATGCTTAGTAGAGCCAGACTTCTAAAACTTTGATCTGAATAACTTGTTATAAAAAATATTACTCATAACCAATAAATCACAAGAAAATTATGCTAGAGTCATCATCAATTCAAAAACTTACAGTTCTCTGTCCTGGTATGATCTTTGAAATCGAACTTAATTTTAACTGTTTTTCCTCCTTCCCAGAAAACCAAATCAAAACCTTTTCATCCTGAAAGAAAGTGACATTTCTGGTCATGATTTTCATGTTATTGATACTTCCACTTATATATAAACACAAGTAATACCACTCAAAGCCACAGTTTTTTTTTTTAATTCTAAGTATGACCCAAAAAGAGGAACTGTATAATTTTACAAGGCACTAAAGTATATGAGAAATAATTGGCTCATTATGATTAATCTGACTTTTTCTCACCTGATTTCAACTCAACTTTGTCTGATTTTCAGCCAATTTTAAAACATCCTTTAGAAAAAAAAAACTGATTATTTTCTTTTTTCTTTTTTCTTTTTAGATTACTTAGAAAATGGACCACAACAAATTGGCTGGGTTGTCAATCCAATTTGTTAATGAATTAGATTGTGACAAAATCAAGTACTATTAAAACATTATTACGATTAATAGAGTCTAAGGTAGTATGTTAGTGCCGAAACTCTAATTTGTAGAAAGTGATAACAGCCCTATCAATAAATAGAAAAAGTCTCAAAGTACTCATCTCACATGGTTCAGCAGTCAGACCAGTGGAAATAAGGAGTTCATTTGGCTCCTACCGTGGAAAGCCTAAATGGGTAGAATTTGGGTCTAGAAAGTGATAACAGCCCTATCAATAAATAGAAAAACTCTCTAAGTACTCATCCCGCATGGTTCAGCAAGCAGACCAGTGGAAATAAGGAGTTCATTTGGCTCCTACCGTGGAAAGCCTAAATGGGCAGAATTTGGGTCTTCCTCTGCTTCCATACTTCAATAGATGTGCCCCCTTCTTCAAAGATATGATCGCCTACACAAGTTGCAAAATGTTCATCCAAATCCAGAAGTCAATTAAAATACAAAGGGAATGACCTAATAAAATTCATAATAATTTGTTTCTCAGAGTATTTCTTTTTATCATCCCTGTTCTTATTTGAGTTTCTTATCCCATCAAAAGCAAAGGTTCATTTTAAACCTTGTTACCCAAAAAGTAAGTAAGAAAAAGAATAGAAAAATAATGCCCACCAAAAAGTCCTATATTCTACAAGTATAGAAAGCGAGATATACTCATATAATTTTCTCATATGGAATGCTACATTGCAGCTTCGTAATTCTGACAATCTAGGTTTTGTATAATTTAAGAAATTAACATGAAAATATATTTTTTATTCATAATATTAGAACTGGCTGCTAGATCAAAGCTATCAGTATCAAGGCAGATGACATGAGTATTGAACAGCGCAAAAACACAATAACTATTTCACAAATTGCTTTGTAGGACAGCATAATATTTTTTCTTGAATAGAATTTACGAGTACATACAGACAAATCACACATAATGTAATATAATGCAATAAGCATGGAGTTTGCATGTTTTAATTACATATTGCAGTCTATTTTTCTAGTGATCATAATCGCAGAATGACGGGACAGAAATTGATCAGCACCATCCTGAAATAGATTTCAAATTTAAAAGTTTAAACCAAATAAAGACTCCATCGACTATAATTACTAAATAAAATAAAATAAAATAAAATAAAATAAATCACAGAATGTGAATTGGACATTCATTTTCCTGGGGAAAAAAAGAGAAAAAAGGCTGTTTAAACCATGAAAATTTCCTGTTTGCCTTCTCAGAAGAGAATGAAAAAAATGTAAAATCCTGGAAAAAGGATTTTTAAAATTCCAACAAGTGTGACACTGACCATACGCTTTCTTAAATATCCAGAGCCAAGTTCAAAAGATTCATATACTTCTGGTTCAGGACATAGCCAGGAAAGTTTCAGTGTCAGCAACAACATTGACACCCAACTGTATCAAGATCTCCACTGTAAACCCACAAACAATCAGAACTTCCTTAGACTAAATCTTCAGTAATTTGACATACCTGTTTCTCTCTCTTCACACCCTCAGTGGCCTCTGCTAAGAAAAATAAACCACCCCATTTCTCACACTAAAGATTTTAAACTTGGACCCAGCCTCTCCCATGACTCTTACAATAAACACCAGAAATCATAAAAAAACAGGAACCCATGTGGCCAACACAGAACAAAACAATGCTGACCATTAAAAAAAGCACCAATTTTTTTTAAAAAATGGGAGAACCAAACTGCTTGTCTAAAACTCTAAATATTTCCATAAATGGATAAACCTTCACGGAAAGCAGACCTGCTCAATGTCGCGGTCCACAGGTGTTGTCCTCCCTGATTCACCCATTTCTTTCCCTTCATATCCCACTTGGGTCTCTCTCTTTCTCTCTCTCTCTCTCTCTCTCTCTCTCTCTCTCTCTCTCTCTCTCTCTCTCACTTGGGTTTCACCCTTTCTCTCTCTTCTGGCCTCTTTATCCCTCTTGGCTCTCTCTCTCTCTTGATCACTCACTTGGGTCTCTCACTCTCTCACTTGGGTCACTGTCTTTCTCTCTCTTAGATCTCTCCGTTCCTCCTGGGCGTCTCTTTCCTCCCCGTCTCTCTACAGAGACCGACAGGAAGTGCAGAAGAGAATGACTAGGGTTTCCCAAAATGGAAAGATGGGAATGTGGATTGTTGCAGGGCGGTATGGTTCCCTCTCTAAGCTGCAGAGGACGTTCACCGCACGTGTCTGAGAAGGGAGCAAAGAGATGCAGAGCGCTGAGCTCTAAGCAATGGCTTCTGTTCCTTCTGATACATTGCGTATTATAATTTACTTTGTGTTTCGTGCACACCCTATAAAACTTTTAAACTTGGAGCTTCCGCACGTGTAAACAACGTGGGTCTCGGATGGGCTCGGCTCTGTAGCCCACTCTTTTAAGCCGGCTGCTCCATTTTTCGGTTCGAGGTACCGAAATTTAAGTTTCGCCAACGAAATTTCGTTTGAAATGGCACACTCTCATAAACGGTTAATTTAGCGTATTAATATGGATTTCATAAAGGAAAAATTTTATATAAGGTGTTGTTATAAGGAAATTAACACAGAAATTCCTTTATTTTTTTGGAATTAAAAAAAAATCCGTATTTTTTATGTTTTACAAGTGGGACTTCTTTTTGTTATTTTGTGGCCGAATTAACTCAAGCACCTTTGTTTTTTCATAGTTTCAATATGGGTGTGGTTTGTATATGGCCAAGGCCCTAAATAATCAAAGTAAGACCTACCTTCAAATGGCATCAAAAGTTGTTGTTTCAGTACTGAAAATCTTTATGATGGCTTGAATATTTATTTTTATATTTAATTATAAAATTAAAAGATTAAAAGTAAAATAGATTGAACATATCTATGAACACTTAAAAATCTTGAAAATTGACGGTCCAGAAAATGTATTATTTTCAAGACTTGAAATCAATTTTTTTCATGTACATACATCTTGAGATCGAGATGATCAATTAGAGGATTTTTAAGATCAAAACAACCTCTTGTAGTGAATTTTTGAGGTGTGTCTTAATTTGGTTGTTTAGGGCCTCACCCTTATATAAACTTTTGCCTCCACAATATTTTTGAAGCTTTAGATTCATAACTCAATGTGGAAATCAACTTTTAGTGAAGGTAGACGGGCTTGAAATCGTGACCGTACATACTATTGATCACGTAAGATTCATGCATAATATAAGCTGCACCCTTTAATAATCAACACGTATTGCATGCTCCAGCAAGGGTGTACAACAACTTCCTCGAGCAAAATAGTTATTTGGAAAGAATTTTTCTAATTCAAAATTTTGGGATCCATCTAAGTACTCTACTAGATGATCGTTTTCAAATAAAACCAATGGTTTAAAAACCGGATCGGTGACCCGGATCGGGCTTTTCAAAAACCGATCCGGATCGGCGAATCGGCGATCCGGATCGGCGAATCGGCGATCCGGATCGGAATCGGATGAATCGGTCATAATAAAGCTTCAAAAAAATCCGAAAAAATTATTAAAATTCATTATAAATATTGGTTTTTAGGAATTCAATAAAAAATGAGGGTACTCCATTAAGAATTTTCATGTTTTTGAATGAATATGCAAATATTGATATGTTCTTTCCCTGCATGAACCGCCGTTCAGCATTTAATTTACAGTATTTCGTGCTCATCCCTACACTGTTGCTGTTGGGACTCGATATGTGAATAATATGGTTGGGATAGGGTGGCCTCGGAATCATCATCTCTCTCGTTTTCTCTTTGAATAATATGGATTAAAAAAAAAAAAAAACAAATTTTCAAAAAAATCTATCATGGATTAAAAAAAAAATCACAAATTTTCAAAAAATTCTATCATGGATTACAAAAAAAAATTCGATCATGGATTAAACAAAAAAAATCACAAATTTTCAAAAAATTCAATCATGGATTACATAAAATTCGATCATGGATTACATAAAATTCGATCATGGATTACAAAAAAAAACAAACAAAAAAAACAAAAAATTCAATCGTGGATTACAAAAAAAGAAAAAAATAGTTTGATCATGGATTACAAAAAATTCAATCATGGATTACAAAAAACTCTATCATGGGTTACAAAAAAAGCAAAAAACAAAAAATTCAATCATGGATTAAAAAAAAACAAACAAACATTTCAATCATGGATTACAAAAAAAAAACAAACATTTCGATCATATATTACAAAACATTCGATCATGGATTACAAAAAATTCTATCATGGGTTACAAAAAAAAAAAAAAAAACAAAAAAATCGATCATGGATTACAAGAAAAGAAAACAAGCATTTCGATCATGGATTACAAAAAATTCTATTATGGGTTACAAAAAACCAAAAAATTCGATCATGGATTACAAAAAAAATCTATCATGGATTACCAAAAAAAAAAAAAAAAAAAAAAAAAAAAAAAAAAAAAAAAAAAAAAAAAAAAAAAAAAATCCGTACGGAATCGCCGATTCACTGTTCGGACTCGCCGATTCCGTACAGTGAATCGGCTATTCACTGTACAGAATCGTCCGGTTCTCTCTAGAACCGGACGATTTCCGATTTTCGGGGCGATCCGGTTCCTTTTTCACTATTTCCGAGTCGAACCGGGCGAGTCCGGTTCGACTCGGCGTTTTTTAAAACGCTGAATAAAACAATTTGGATTTTGGGTTCTTTTAATATCTAGATCTTTGTTTACAAATAAATTGGACCGTACTTGAGTACGACATTATTTTTTTAGGCACTTTGACGTTTTTTGTTTTTCTTTTGTTTTTGTTTTTGAGATTGGTCAGAGTTACATAGATTATATCTCATAAATTTGGGATTCAAAAATATTTCTAAAATTAAATTTACCCAACGGAATAGATCGAGGGAGTAGGAAATAGGGTTGCCAATGGACATAGGACCCGATGGGTAGACCCGACCTCGGGTCTAAGCATGGGTCCATATTTTGGACCTGAAAGGTCAAGTTCGTATCCAGTCAGACCTGACCTGGATCTGACCCGAATAATATAAGTGTATTTGGGTATTTGTAAATGTTACCAATACGCTTGTTTCTTAGAAATTTCTAGTTATTACGTAAAATAGTATGGAACGTGGATATATGTGGGTATTCATAAATATTATGCAATACTAGGGTAGCAATGGAGGGTAAAAAAACGAGGCAAAAGACAAAAAACAAACAGACGCTCATTGTCATAGCCCACATGTCTCATGTAAACATTAAGTAGCAATGGACGCGACCTGACACGTAGGCCCGACCTCAGGTATGGGTCCAAATTCTAGACACAAAAGGTCGGGTGCGGGTCCATACTATAAGGGTCCGGGTCTGCGGGAGCCAACCTGTGGCCACCCCTAGATATCTTTAGGCTTTAAGAGTTATGTGTGGTTGTTATTGTTGAAAAGTTTCATTAAATTTCTTAAAGGAGCCGAAACTTAATGAATATTTTGACGAGATTTAAGCAAAGTTTCGCTAAAAAATGCAGGGGAAACAAGATGTGAAAAGGTGTGTCGGTTGTCAGTTTAGGGGATGCATATTTGTCTATGGAAGACACGGCTCATCAAAGTCAGCTAACCCTGGGGAGTGAGTGAGTGAGGGACCCCACTCTCCATTAATTTTTTCAGAAAATGTTAGAATATAGCTGAGGCCTTGTACAATTGGAACTCCTACTTCTGATGGAACAGCTCCATGAAAAGGAGCTTTTTCAAATATTACATTCTATAGATATTCTTTTTATGTTTTATTAAAGCAGTTCATCACTAATGATTCTTAGAATACAGATACTGGAGCCACATCTCAAAACCCCAGATTTAAATTTTTTTAAAAGTGAGATTACATACTTTAAGATATTCTTTTGCAGTTTGATTAAAGCAGCTCTTGACTAATGATTCTTAGATAAAGATACTGGACCCACATCTCAAAAGCCTGATTATGAAATTTAAATTTTTGAAAATGGAGCAAATCCATATTTGTAAGCACTAAGATA
This sequence comes from Amborella trichopoda, assembly GCF_054954075.1. NCBI lineage: Eukaryota > Viridiplantae > Streptophyta > Magnoliopsida > Amborellales > Amborellaceae > Amborella > Amborella trichopoda. The sequence goes on from NC_142344.1 coordinate 4,696,091, forward strand.
TAGATGGTATGGGAAATGGTTCGTCAAATTATATTTTTTTGGAGCAATTTAGCTGTAGGAATCAAAGTTGAGATGTAGCATGGTTTGATATCAGCTGCTAACCTCTCAAGCCCAAAACCAATTCTTATAAGATAACTATTTTTAGAGTTTAAAATTCATTGTTTTCCAGTCCATGTATTGATGCGTTGGTTAATAAATTTGAATGTTTTTCAACATTGAACTATATTCTCTAAGGGGGCTTAAAGATATAGTTTCCATGTTTATTGAGTGAACAAATACATATTAAATGAAACAATGCTATTAAGGGTACTCTTGTTAGGGGAAAAACTAGTATTAGCATGTGGGGTGAGGTGATGAAAATAGTGTAAGCTGGATAGCTCAAATTCAATCTTGATGAATCTTAGGGCTAATATGTAGGGGAAGTAATCAATTTTTAGTTTTTTTTATATAGTAGTTGGACATAACATTTGGAGGGCATATTCACTTGACTTAGGCGCATTAGATTTATAAAAAATAATACAACAAATTAACTAAAGCACTCTTTCTAGTCTCAATGAATGCTAGCTGTCAAGGTCGGCTTTGGTGGTTCAATATGGGATTGTAAGCTGATATTGGTCCAGGTCCATTACCACATGCTACCAATGTGGCTCTCTTGGTTAGGTTTGGACTTGGGCTTCATTGGTTAAGGTGTCGACAATTGCAACTATACGTTCCAATTTAACTCCCACGGCCAAAATAGTCTATTATTTTCTTTTAAAAATGAAGAAAAAGAAAAAAGAAAACCTCAAATTATCAGTTTAAAGCAAGCACAATAGAAAGACTTCCAAGTAGAAAAATATCAATTTCCAGTGCTAGAACTGGGCTGGCACCTTTTTTCATAATTTCTCTTTGTGGCTAATATTTGTTTAAACATAAATTGGAATTATTCAATGTCTTCAATCTTTTAGGAAGTTTTCTGGGCTACTTTTTTGGGGATTTTGTTCTCCAACTTGAGGGTTTTTTCTTACGTTCAACGAAGCCTATTCCCTAACCGCAATTTGCTGGTTGATGTAGAAGCCGTTTAATGTTTATTCGTTGCTTCTTTTTTGTTGAGAAGCACTCAATGTGCAATGAAAACAAAACCTGCTTGAGAAGGTTAACACCACCATAATCATGAATTTGGGGTATGGGGGTTCTTTAATTTTTGTCAACCTCAACTGCCCATTTTTTGGTATTTTGGAAATAATTTTTGATGGAGTATTTTCAGTTTTTCTTTTCTATATTATGTTTGTCAACCTTAATTATATACAAGGGTATGTCTGAATGCATTCATTAGCTCTAATAATTCACTTTTGTAATAAAATTAAAATTGATAATTAATTATCTGTTGTTTGGCAGCATTGATTTAGAAAATGCATCGGTCACCCCGTTTCGATTTTACTTATATATAGGAAAATGACCAAGACTAGAAGGGAAACGACGGTTCCACATAGTAAAACGTCGATTCTCTATAGTAAATCGGAGATCCGAACTGTCGATTCACTGATTTGGACCCGTTTTTTGGCCGGTTCACTATTTTTTCACGTGTTTTTTGCTGGTACACTACTTTTTTCATAAAGTAAAGGCGCAATCCGGACCGTCCATTTACCGATCCGGACTGGTTTTTGGGGTGCTCGATCTGGGTACCGATTTGTGTTTTAAATCACTATTTGGAAGTGTTCATTGTTGTAAAAAAAAAAGTAAACTTGATACTAAATTATCTATAAGGATATGCGAGTTAGTTCAAGTGGGTTGGCTATATGTGATGTACACCCAGTATAACATATGTTAGGAGGTACTAGTTCAAGTGGAAGGCTAAAAAATGGCAAAAGGTATGCCCAAAAGGATAGAGTTGGAAGTAGTGAGAAAATGTATTGAGACTTATGGCCTCATTGAGGGTATGACCAGAATGGAAGGTTAAGATTTGTGTATCCAACCCCAGTTAGTTGGAAAAAGGTTTTGACGACAATGATGATGATAATGAATTGTTAAAGTTTATCTTTTTGAAAAGTAATTTTTACTTTATTTACAATGATTTGTTGAAAATAACATTTTTTTGGCAGAAATAACTAAAAATAGCTTGAACTTCTTGAAAAAATTTAACAATTAAATGATATTACATACAATACAAGATATGTACCAAATAATTAACAAGAAAATATTATCCAAGGTAATTAATTTTAGTTAAGATAATCTATTCCAGATAAAATTAATGGTCATCTAACCATGGCCTATTTGTATTCATAGTGCTCTAGCTAGGACTAGTTATTTCATATCTCAACTGAGAAAAATTATCTAAATACCACTATTAAAAGGAAAAACTTTATATAACGTTGCAACCGTAGAATTACAAATGCACCTAAAAAATCCATCAGAAAATGTTGTTTTAATGTCGAAGGACCCTCTAATTAATCATTTCAACATCGAGATGTATGAATATGAAAATAATAATAATTTTAAGTCCCAAAAATAGTACATCTTGCAACACATTATCTAGACAGTCTATTTTCAAGATTTCCATATATTTACATATCTACTTGATTTTAAGCATTTTTAGAGTTTAAAATTTTATAATTGGATGTGAAAATAGATTTTGAGACAATCCTAAAAAAAATTTATACTAAACCTACATGTTACGATAAAATTTGAAAGTGCACCTTAATTGAGATTGTTTAAAGTTGCAACCTCACAGAAACCGCACCCTTCATGAAATGATATCTTTTGCATTTTGGACCAACTTTTTATATCTTTATTTATTTCTTTTGGAAACTGCGTATGAACTGATAAATTTGAGCGGACGTCGACACAAAACAACTATACCGTGCTAAACACAATGATAAGCACTACTACAAGATACGGGCCAAACAGCGATTTAAGTGGACACTGTCATAAGTGAGGTAGTACCTCTTTCACCATTTTTGCATCGCAAGTGATGCAACGCTTGTATAATTTATAATGGAAAAATGCTTGAATTTATGGATTTGAGCAGACATCGACATGGAACAACTTTACTGTGCAAAACATAATGCTAAGTTCTACTCCGACATATGGAGGCTACTTCTACGGAGAATATATTTAATGCAATGTTGTTAGCATTTCGGTAGGAAAATTTCGGATTTTTTAAATGTAATATAAATAAATAAAATATTTTTATATAAAAAATATACAAAAATAATGAAAATTTTGAAATAAAAAAAAATAAAAATACTTTTATACAGATATCTTTGGCCAGAGCTTCAACTGAATCTGCCCGAAGTAGACCCAAATCTGATTGAAGTGGCTCGAATCTGACCGAAGTGGCAAAACCAATATATAAAAATAACAAAAAAATTTAAAGTAAAAATTTCAAAAGAATAAAAAACAAAAAAATAATTTTATACAAATATTTTTTTGCTTGGGCCGGAGAGGCTAAAGCTTCGGCTGAATTTGCCCAAAGCACACCCAAATCTGACTAAAGCAGCAATACTATGCTTTGCTTATCTTCGATCTAGGCCTAAAATCTGAAGGCTTCGACTTCTTTGGCAGAAGCAAAGCGAACTTGACAACACCAACTTAATGTACTCAACATTTTTAGCCACTTGATACCCTTATCCTATAATGTAATAAATTTTTTTCAGGAGTATTTTAATTAATTAGTTAATAGTAAAGTAGAAACTCTTAATATAAACAAAAACATTTTGTTAGCTATAATGGACAATGACATCACCAACATAATGTGTGAACATCATTGTCTTTAATTGGTTTTTTACCACTAATAGAATGTTATTAGTTTCTTATAGAAATATCCATTCTATCCCTTCTAATGACCAAAAAAAACTTTTGTTTGAAAACCTTTGCATCACAAATCAAGAGTCTCTAAGTGTCCAAAAATGTTGAATATTATCCCTAGGAAGCCTAACAAAACCCTAAATTATAATACAAGATACGCCCCAAATGGCGATTTAATGTGGACACTTGCATAAGACGATGGATTGGAATAGTACCAATCTCCCCATTTTTCATCGCAAGTGATTGTGATAATTTATGAGGGAAAAGTATCTGGTGAGTAGGTCTGCTCACCATTTTACATGTGACCCCCCCTCTAAAATCTCTTTAAAAGATAGATTTTGAATCCAAAATTTCAGGGTTCGTTAATCTCGACTCTGATGATCATAAATATAGATTTAAAAATTAAAAATAAAACTAATATTTTAATTTTTTCATAAAATTCATTTTGGTTTTTAGTGGAGGTGCCATTTTTTGGCATCTATTTTAAAGATAGATGTTTGATACATAGAGAGACACAAAAATAAGTGAGTGGGGTAGCTGACTCACCAAAACCATGCCTATTTGTTATTCATTCCATGCATGGGACTATGTGTACCACCCCACCTAAACATTCCTCAAATGAATCAATGGATATAATCACAAGACAATGTAGAAGATCAATCTATACATGCTGCTCCACCATAACCTGGCACATTGTACACCACCTCAGCCTTGCTTCAATAATATTAGATGGCATTCGAGGTTCTTATAGAGCAGTGTGTCAAAAACGTGTCCGAGACAAGAGAGTCCCTTGTCTTAGACCAGACAACAATTCAAGACTAGAAAGCCTAGGAATTGCTCGGGGTTCCCTGTTTGTAAATATAGATCGTTCCAACTTGGAAATTGCCCGAACCAGACAGGGTGAATCAAAATTGGGTTCCTACCGATTAGAAGTCCGATTTCGATTTTTGAAACACCTACAGTAACTCATATTTCGATTTAAAAATCCAAATCTGAGCTACTGTAGGTGTTTTCAAAAATACAATTTTTGAGAGTGTACAATAGATTTCAATTTAATTTTTCTCTACACATATGAGTAAGCTCATATTCGGGTGTGCATACTTCTCACCACATACATATGTAAAATGATATTTTACTAATAAAGTAACCAAAATACCTCCACAAAAATTGACTCTTTTTGTAATTTTATTTATTTAAATTATCGTTCCGTTAGTTATAGTTGCATGATGTCCAGAAATATGCACACTCTGAAAAGTCAAAATAAAATACACCACACTATCGAAAAGTAGGACTTGAGCGTAAGACTATTTTTAAATTCTAAAAATAAAACAATTTTTTATAATTTTCCTAAAATAAAATTGGCTCTCTCATCTTTGCAAAGTTCCCTAGAAAAAAAAACGTCTTTCTCATCTTTGCCATGAAAAGTCATACAGTGTAATAAACCAAAGACTTCAGACTACATAGATTTGAAAGGCGACAAAGTTGGTTGAGTGTTGAAAACCCTATTTTCTACAAAAGGAGGAGCAGGGCTCTGAGCATCGCCGCCAGGCTTTGTTTGTATTGAGTACATTATTGTAGCATCTCACATGGCTAGCCATTTGCTCTATTCCCCATAACAATGGAAAATTATACAAATACACATTCATTTTATGTTCATTTGCGTGATTGTCGGATGTCCATGCATCTCTTCCTCTCTCCACACATACTAGGTGCTTGGACATGCATGCATCCCAATGCATTGAGGAGGTAACATGCATGAATACATGTAAGAGCTTGTTTAGATGCATGTATACATATGATTGTATGCACAAGTTAATTAAAGCTTTTTGAGCTCACTTAGAATTGCCTGAGTCGGCTTGAGATTTACAGCTCGATGATTTTGGTTTGAAAAATTAGGGTTCACAATAAGCCACGTGGCTTGGTCCTAGAAAACCATTGTCTGGGTCACAAAATTTGGCCCTAGAAAACTAGGGTTAGAGCCGTGCCACCATGGCTTGAGGGCCAGGATGGCTTGGACTTGGGTCGTGACAGGAGTAGCCCGTCCCGTTCTGACATTTTCCTATGTTACTATTTCAAAATGTGGAAATATTTTGGAATCTACCATATTCAAGCTTTTCCATCTTTTTTTTCTAATTTTTTTGTCAAATATAAGGCATATTGGGGAATTGGAGTGAGATCTTGCTGATTTGGGGTCTAGTTACTATTTTTGAATAGATTGCATACTATAAAGCCATTTTCCTTCGTCCTAGTCAACGCTAGCCATCATGTCAAATCTGGCAACTTGATATATGTTATAAATTTGAAAAATTAACTTTTAAACTTTGAACCTGATCAATAACACATCTTTAACCACTTTCATTATAAACCTAACAATTATAAACCTAACAATCAAAAGTGATTGCAACCTCTTTGTATAACAAATAAATATTCTTATTATGTACTTTTTCATATTAGTTGTGCACCTCTTTTTATAATATATAATGTACATCATATTAGTTATGCACCTATTTTTATAATATATATAGTGTACATGCGACACGAACAAACAATCAACACACGGATATATTTTTGTACATGTGTTCATGTTGTATGTGCCTTTCCAACACATGGTTATGTATGTGTATGTGTGTACATGTGCACGTAATGTGTACATGAACATGTTATTTATGCACGTATGCGGCAATTAAGTGGATAATTACCTGTGATTTCGAGATGTATACCATGGGAAGCACATATAAAAAAAGCTTTGTCATATTGCACACGTGTTTGAGGCGTGATATAAAAAATTGTGACCAACACTGAAAAGTTAGGATTAGTTTATATGTTGTGTTAATGTACTTTTTCACTTTAATCTGTTTAGCTTAATCGCATGCCTCAAGGAATCAACCCTTTCCTTTCAATTATTTAGCATATAATTGTGGGCTACGATGTAGGTTGATTAGGGTTTTAATTATTGCTCTAGTGTACTTCCTCACTTTTTTAAAGCATTCTGAAAGAGGAAGCAAATGACTTGAACGTATTGCAAAGTCTTTGAAAAGTGGATGGGAGTGGGGCATGTTGTTAGGTTTGACTCTTAAATTACAAAAAAGCATTCAAGAATCGTTTGCTAGACTGTGGGAGGGTGGAATCATTAACTTTAGAATAGGAGGAGACCATGAATGGTAGGGCTGCGAATGGGTTGGGTCCGGTCCGGTCGGGTTCCGGTCCACTTAAACCCTATTTGGACCTAGGCATAACTGGGTCTAGGTACTTGGACCTTGGACGGGTTGAGGCTAGCTCTCGATAAAAAAATAAGCTTTATTATAAAATTTATAAATAGAAAAAGTCTATATAAGGTCGCAACCTTAAAATATAGAATTAAAGGTGTACGTCAAAAATCAATCATAAAAGGTTGTTTTGATGTGGAAAACCCTCTAATTAATCATCTCGACATCAAAATGTATGCATATAGAAAGAAAAAAAAGATTTCGAGTTTGAAAAATATTGTATCTTACAACACATTATTTGGATGGTCAATTTTCAAAATTTTCATGTGTTTATACTCGATTTGAACCATTTATAGAATTTAGAGATGAAAATAGATTGTCAAGCCATAATAAGAATTTTTGATATTAAAATTATATTTAAGATAAAATTTAGAGGTGCGCCTTAATTGGATTGTTTAAAATTGCAACCTTGAAGCCACACCCTTTATAATTTTTTATTGATTAAAATATATAATTTTTAAAAATGTAGATAAGTTGGATAAACCGGCCCCCTGAGAAACTAGTTAGGATCGGCCGATCTAGCTGAGAGAATTGGCTCATAAAAAAATTGAAGACAAAAAAATTTAAAAAATGACAAAATTGGTCAATTTTGTCGAAGAATCAGCTAGTTGTGGAAAATAAGCCGATTCCCAGTTTGGACTGGGAACTTAGACCATATGGTGATGATTGTATAAGGTGCCCACCTGATACTCTGCAAGTAAAGCACACTTCTAAATTTGGCTCGAAGATGTGATTCCACTGTCGAAGATGTGATTCCACTGTCAGAAACCTTACACGGGCTTGAAAATCTATGTTCAACACTAATTATGAAATTTAAAATTTCAAAAAATGGTCCAAATAACTTATTACAATCTCGAGGTTGAGCTTATCAATTGAAGTTTCTCCAACTTCGAATCTCGAGGTTGAGCTTATCAATTGAAGTTTCTCCAACTTCGAACCGCTCTTTTTAAGGTTGAAACCTAATATAAGTTTTTTTCCTTATATATATTTGATACAAAATTTTGGGAACCTCCCAAAAATCACTGGATGATTATATTGAAAAAAGAAAAATTGAATTTGGGGTTTTTTAATATTAAGATCTCATTCTTAAAAAAATTGGATGGTTTCTATTCAATCTCGAAGCATTGCTTTTTCAAGCCCGGTTGAAGAGGTACAACCCCAATATTTGGGGTACTAAAAATACGCTTAGATTAGGTTTTTACTGAGGGAGTAAGTTAATGATATTCTCCCTCAGGACCTTGAAGTCTTTTGACCCGCACACACATGCACACAAACACACACATATTCAAGTTGGTGAGCGTCGGGTTAATTGAATCCTGAACAACCGCACTAGATAAGGTCCAGATATACTCTGGCCCCGACATTGGTCAGTCCAGGTCAAATGGATCCTAGGTATAATCCCAGGTCCAGACCCAAAATGGGACAGCTTCAAGTGAAATGGATCGTGAATGGGCCTATGGGATCCGATCCAGTCTATTAGTTGGGCCGGTGGGTCAACCCGACCTGATTACCATCCCACCCTCTAGGTCAAGAGAGAATTTTTCTTTTTTGATCATTGAGAGAAATTTTGAACTTTAAGAAAAAAAGAGAGAATTTTGCATGGCGTGGAGAGACTCTTGTATGGGGTGAAGAGAGAGAGAGAGAAATTTGTATGGGCTGAAGAGAGAGAGATCCACCCCCCTTTGCTTTTGCAGTTAGATGAGGCATCTACCTCCACAGAGAGAGAGAGAGAGAGAGAGAGAGAGAGAGAGTTGCAGAAGGCATCAAGGCCCTGTGCTTTTGGAGAATATTGGTCACTTCCCCAAAAGGGATAATGGTTTCTTTGCATGTCTTCCAACTTTGAAACAGCTCATTAAGGTGTATGGGTATAGAAAATAATAATAGCTATGTCACTCTACATGAGGAAGACAAACGAAAAGATAATAATTTATAGGATTGCTTAAGGTGACAAGAAAAGAGAGCACATGCAATTTGAAGCGGTCCAAACAACTCCCTTAGATTGATGGGGGCCAATGATGACCCACTCGCTAAAAAGGATGCACACATATACACGTGCACGCGCGTGGAAAGAAAGAGTGTGTGTTTTTTTTAATGTCTTTCTTAATTTTTTTTTTAAAAAAGAAGTATATAATGAGATTAATTACCTTGGTATAAGGTGATGCATTAATCTTGACCATCGGATGTGAAATTGAGTGGCTGCAATTATTCTATTGACCAAATTTAAACTTCAAATTTTTTTTTTTCGAACTTTATGACACATCCAAGCTATCAAACTTCACATCGGATGGCTGTAAGTAATTGTGAATATTTTGTATCAAAGGTAAATGGTCTCGTTATATACAATCCCAATTAAAAAAAAGAAAAGTTTATATAGAGCCGAAGCTCGAAACAATCAAATTAGAGCATACCTCAAAAATCTCACTAGATGAGATTGTTTTGATGTCCAAATAACTTCAAATTAATCATCTCGACATCAAGATGCATGAACATGAGAAAAAAAATGGATTTTAGGTTTTGGAAATAATCTATTTTATAATGCATTTTTGGACCATCAATTTTCAAGATTTTCAAGTTTTCATAGATCTGTCGATCTACACTAGTTTTAAAACTTTTAACTCTACAAATAAAGATAAAAATATATTTTAAGGCTGTCACAAAGATTTTCAGTAGTGAAACCACATTTCTCGATACTATTTGAAGGTAGGCTCTAATTTTATTGTTTAGAGCCTAGGCTCTATACAAACCGTACCCATTAAAAAAAAAGGTGCTTTTTTGAATGTCTTGTCAAAAAAAAGAAAAGAAGAGTTTCTTTATGGAAAAACTTTATAGGAAAAATTACATGTGGGCAATGTTTCCCATGTGGATCTACTTCCTCAGTCAAAACACCTAGCTAAATTTGATATTTTTAGTTTAAAATTTTGTGAACCATGTAGCAATTACTAGATGATTATTTTAAAAGGAAAAATTGCATTTTTGAGTTTTATGGCACTTAAAAAGAAAAATTGCATTTTGGTGTAACAGGGTGGTCATGGTGATTTACGCAAAAACTGTATTCATTTGGTAATAAATAGGTGGAAATAGTATCCGTATGTATTTTTTCAAATTTAGATAAGGTTGACACGTTAAAATGTAGAATTAAGGTGAACCTCTATAATCTTTCGAAAATAGTTGTTTTGATTTTGGAAAAATATCTAAGTAAGCATCTTGACATTGAGATGTATAGGTATGAAGAAAAACGAGATTTCAAGTCCTAAAAATAGTTACATCTTGCGACATATAATCTAGACCGTCTATTTTCAAGTTTTTCATATATTTATAGATCTGCTTGATTTGAACCATTTTTGAAGTTTAAAATTATACAATTAGAGATAAAAATATATTCTTACATTATCCTTAGAATTTTCGGCATCAAGATTGCACCTCATTATAAGATTTGGAGGTGTACCTTACTTTGATTGTTTAAGGTTGCAACCTCATACAAACCGCAACCTTTTTTGAATGCAGGTTAATGGAGAATTGCCCGTTACTAGCTAAAGGGAGAGAGAGAGAAATGATCTTTAATTAAAGGAAAAGTATATAAAGAGGCTATTTACTTTTGATACATGAAGATCATATTCACTTTTGTTTGTCACATTTCAGTTTAGGTAATTGTAAGAGTGTCATTGACGAAACTCATAGCTAAACACAAAAATTATCAAACATAGTGACACACTCCAAGTCATCTAATTTAACATCTAATGACTAGAAGTAATTGAAGCATTCTTGTAATAATAATAAATAGTCTCACAATATACATTCCTTTAATTAAAACCCATTGAATTCAGTGAAATTTCACAAACCAACTCGTTTTAAATAAAAAAAAATATAGTGATGATTTTTGTTTGTGAGGAAATGTCAATTTAACTGATTTGAGAAAACTAAAGGTATCGATGCGATCTTAGGGGTGGAAACGGGCCGAGTTAGGTCCACATAAACCCAGACCCAAATAGTATTAGGGCCCAATATTTGAACCCTGACCCATTGGGTTCAGAACATGGACCCAAGCCTGGATCGGGCCCGGTCGTCGGGTTGGGTCCTGGTCCATTGCGACCCTTCGTCATCTAGAGATGGAGAGACATGCAACAATGGACTTTTCACGAACTTGATTAACATGAAAAGTTGAAACAATCTCGATATCTGGTTGCAATTTACTCTTGTGGAAAAATGATTATAAAGCAATAACCTTACCTTTTAACCGTGATTCCAAATAATTCAGATAGGGACAATAGGTCTGCCTTCACCTAGACAAGTGGTCACACCTAACACTATGTTGTCCAAATCAATGCCAACGCCCCACTATATTCACATACACCAAATAACACTTCACTCAAGAGACATTGATGAGACTTATGTCAACACAAGGAGGGGCGGGGGAGAGAGATTTGTGTGGAAGATGTGTGTGAGAGAGATTGATCGGGAAGATAGTGGTTAGAACTGAGTGAGTGAGAGATTGATGGGGACCATACTGGTTAAAGCTGAAAAAAAGTACGTGGAAAATGAAAGGATGTGTAATCACCCCCTCATCATCTAAATAAAAATCCTTTCATGCTCTCGAGAGAGCATTAGGTCATTTTGCTCTCTCAGGGAAAACTCAAGCTAGGTGTAGTTTTAGAAGCGTGGATGCAACCTATCGAACTTAGCGACAATCATGAGACAAAATACAAAAAAGAAAAGAAAACTTTCAATAGGACTATGTAAGAGCTTTAAAAAATGGAAGTGTGTATAAAGAGACTATTTATCTTTTGTAGGAATAGGTCACAATTATTCTTGTCTTTTAAATTCCAAAATGGGTGGTTGCAAGGGTGCTATTAAATAGACACGGAGTTCAAAAAAAAAAAAAAATTTATCGAACTTTGTGACACACTCTAAACCATCAAATTTGACATCTAATGAATCCAATTTGGCATTCAACATAAAAGGAAAAGTTTGTATAGAGAGCCGAGGCTCTAAACAATCAAATTAGAGCCTACTTCAAAAATTTCACTAAAAGAGGTTGTTTTGATGCTCAAATACCCTCAAATTGATCATTTCGACATCAAGATACATAGATATGAGAAAAAAAAATAGATTTCAAGTTTTGGAAATAGCGTATTTTGTAATGCATTTTTGGACCGTCAATTTTCAAGATTTTTAAGTTTTCATAGATCTGTCGATCTTTACACTATTTTTGAAGCTTTAAACTTTATAAATAAATATGAAAATCTATTTTAAAGCTATCACAAAGATTTCCCAGTATTGAAACCACATTTCTCGATACCATTTGAAAGTAGGCTCTAATTTGATTGCTTAGAGCCTAGGCTTTATACAAATCTCACCCATAGATAAATAGTATCTTTACGGACAATCCCTTAAAAAATTAATAATCAAACATTGAGTACGGGTCAAGCAGTCTAATTTTGCAAAGTTTGAACTAGGTGTTTAAAGGTACCTCTCAAGTAAATGAACAATATGCTCTAGCATAAGCACAACATACATGCCCCAAATCAAAAGCAGACATGCATTGTGCAACTTGTGTTCCCTATCATTACCCCAAAAAAAAAGGCTTGTGTTCCCTACATAAAGGACGGAATTTGTTTCTTAGTGCATGGAATTTGCATGGAGACGCAGAAATATTTTGAGTGATCCTACTGGACAATAAAATGTTTCTACAACAAAATCGATTGGACAAATGGATTCGAGATTTGACGAGGTTGGGACAATGGAATGCTTCCGTAGTGAGTGTGACTCATTGGAGAGAAATGAGGAGAATCAATATGTTGTGACAAAAAGAAAAAGGCAAAAGAGAAGAAAAGAGGATAAAGAGACATGGTCTTTTTCTTTCACATGAAGGGATGAAACATTTGAGAACCTGTGTCATGTAGCAACAAAGAGAATCTACAATTTTGAGGTTGCTTCCAATGGTTGTAAGTTGTATAGTGAGGAAGTAATCAAAACTAGGCATGCTTACTGTTGTGAAAAAATCACGTGTCGGTGATATCGCGGAAAACGAGCTAAGCTAGCAATGATATAAAGCAAACATAAAAGAAAATATTGAATTTTACGTGGTTCGTCACAAATATAGCTATGTCCACTGATGAAGATGATCGATAGCTTTATGATCGCACCCCTCCAAGATACAAGACTACTTTCACTTGAGAAATTTCAATTATTGAGCCAAATGCACATAAGGTCTGTTGAACCCCAACATAAACCTTAAGGACCGTATACATATGCTTAAAACACCTTAACTTGCACAAGCCATTTATTAGGGTGTGTGGTTCGCATAAGGTTGCAAACTTAAAACAATCACAATAAGGAACACCTCTTAATTTTATCATAAACATAATTTTGGTGTAAAACATTCTTAGGACGACTTGAGAATCTATTTTTATCTCTAATTATAAAATTTTAAACTCAAAAAATGGTTCAAATCGAATAGATCTACAAACATTTGAAAATATTGAAAATGGACAGTTCAGATATTGTGGTGCAAGATACATTATTTTTGGAATTCGAATTTTTTTTCTATATTCATATATCTTGATGATTTTCCAATATACAAAAGAGCCTTTTGTGATGGATTTTTGAAATTCACTTTAATTCTACATTTTAAGATTGCACGCTTATATAAAGTCTTTCCTTATTTAAAAATGTGCCTATAATATTCACATGGCTAATAAGAAACTTAGCAAGATATACCATGTTCAAACTTCGGTCTAGAAACATTCTCAAGCATCAACGAATATGTATCTTAAGGAAGGGAGAGCATTAACAAAAGAGCATGCTGGAAAAAAGGAACTATAAATTTTATCGCGTACTTGTAATATTACATGGACGCTGTTAGCATGCGGCCAAGCCCACAAATGTAGAGAATACATAATTTTCTCTTAATTTGATCTTAATTTTTAGAGAATATATAATCTTCAACATGAAGATCATGAATATGAAAAAATGAATAAATTTTTAAAATTAAAAATAATAATTATATTAAAAAAAATATTCAGATAGTTAGTTACAATTATTTTTGAATGGACCACCTATTTGCATCCATCTTAAAGAGAGATGCTTTATACCTCTAGACCACATATTGAACAAATTCGGTCCAGCCCAAGAAACAATTGTTCAATTGTTCATATTGTATATCTACTCCTGAAGTACTTGAGAGATCTTTTTTTTTTTAATATTTTATCTCAAATTTTGGGATTCCACTTGAGAATCAGCAAATTAATATTTAAAATAAGAAAAAATAATTCTAAGATCTTAGACACTTAGCTCGTCCAAAACTAGTATAATCTCCATTCAAATATTTGAATTTTAAATTTCAAAGACTGAATGGATGATATGCTCATGTGGGAGCTCATAATCATTTGGCTTCTAAATAAGAGCCTTGCGGCAAGTTTGGTTGTATTTGTAATCATTAATAATTCACTATTTTTATAATAATCATGACAATAAATTATCTATTGTTTGGTAGTATCTATTGTGAAGTTATCTAAGATTAATTTATATATAAAATTTAAAGCCGATTTTATATATAAACTTTTTTTTTTTGAAAATCACTTTCTATTTTATTTACAATAATTTGTTGAAAATCACATATTTTTAGCAATAAAAAAAAGCTAAAAAAAAATTCAAACTCACTGGAAAAAAATAAATAATTAAATAATATTATACATAATACAAATTACATACAAAGAACTAACAAAATTATATATTCGTTTCAGATAAGACACTTTATTCTAGAAAAAATTGATTACCATCCAAATATGTCCTACGGAGAATTGTTTTGTTAAGAAAATATTCACCCGAGGTTACTTAGATATGAGCTTTTCAATTAACCCTTTTACACATGGCAATGTATTACGATACCCGCAGCATACTGTTCAATTTGCTACCGATGAATCAGCCGTTTAAGTTTTTGATAGTGAATAACTCCTTCAATTTTCCTATGCTCAAGCGACTTGGTGATTTGAGTAGAGGCACAGCTCAACAGCTTATGCTCGATGTTCACAGTAGAGAGAGAGAGAACTTTCAAAGGGGGGAGAGAGAGAGAGAGAAAACTATCAAAAGGGGGAGAGAGAGAGAGAGAGAGAGAGAGAGAGAGAGAGAGAGCTCTGCCCAGTTGAGCTGTACTCAAAGTCATAAAAGGCAAACTTTGAAAGGAGAAGAAAGTATGGTGCTCCTGTCTAATGAAATAATGAGTAATAATAGAGTGTGTGTGACCCACCATTAGCCTTGTGTCTTGGTCTAGTGGGCCCAACCACCCCATCCTTCATTAAGGCCCTTTTCACTGAACGCTAATGACCCAATTGACTATGGTTTTTCCTTAGTTATCTCATTGAACTTTAAAGATCCCATGGACTATAATTTTTTTGGTTTCCTTAGTTATTGAAGCATCCAACACTTGCCCACTTTGAAACCCAAGTCTTAAAAACAAAGTAGACTCACTCCATGACTTTAATTTCATTTGGGGCCTCAATACTTCTTAAAGGAAGGAACAAATTGAACTCCAAATAGTTAATTTTTTATTTGTTCCCATGTTAAACCTTTTAAGGATTTCTGTTGTGCAACTTAACTAATGACGCATATCAAGATCTAGTTGCTCTAAAATTTTACTTTTATTAATTTTATTTTTAGAGATGTGGGTAGACTTTTTATGTTTTTTATTGGAGTCAATTTTTTGAAATAGGATTAATATGAATTTTTTTTAAGTTGCTTTGATAAAGTCTATTTTCTTAAAGTGAGTCCTTTCTATTAGAAAGGGTTGCTTACTTATAAAAGAGTCTTTTGTAGAGAGAGGGCCTTTTGTAGTTTTTTTTTTTTGCTCTGGTGGTACGTGGTGGAGGCTTCAGACTCCTATATTTGTGCTTTCTTCTTGATCTTTTCTTAGTTTTTTATTTCTCTCTAAAACGTGATTATTTTGCCGGTTGTTGGCTATCAGTAATTTATACTACGTCAACCAGCCACCTTCAATTGTTTTCCCTCTACTCTAACACCCCATGAACCCTGTCATATTTAGGGTACCTATCATGCATAATTCCATTCAAATCAATCAAACTTCTCAAATGAGTCTTTCTCCTCTCTCTCCCATTAAATTTCGCACTCTCAATTTTTAATTTTTCTTTTTTTTAAGTCCCATCTCCCTCCTACTTACAATTGCCAAGAAGTTCTTGTCTCCCACAATTCCTGAGGTCCAACTTCAAAAGAACCTCCCCATCTCTGTCGAGCTGTATCCACATGTATATAAGTTCTACATGCACTGAGCAATGCATCATGACATCTTGCATAGCCCTAGGATTGTTCTATATGATTATAATCATTTTAGCTTCTTTTAGATGGGTGGCCTTAGACCATTATGAATCCATAGCAAGAAGTAGTGGATGGGTCATGGAGAATTGTTGGTTTAAGGTTGATATTAATGGTATTGCAAAAATTGTGGTGTCTCATTTACAGTATGCTCAGGAAATTAAGACTAAAGAGATTTTTGAAGTACTTTGAGTTAATAACAAGTCAGAAAGTGAACCTACATAAGACTAACATCTATGGTGTGGCTTGTGATGACAATAAAGTAAAGGAGTATGCAGAGCTTGTGGATTGTGGGCTTGGAAGTTTTCCTCTTAAATACCTTGGAATGCCTCTCACTACTAGTAACAAAATTTCAGCTTTATGGGACCCTTTAATTCAGAGAATGCAATATAAATTAGGCCCTTGGATATTCAAATTGCTGTCTCTGGGGGGTAGACTTACCCTTATAAAGTCTGCTCTAGCAAATTTATTTTGTCTTTGTTCAAGCTGCCTTCTAAGGTGGTAAAAAAAATTGGAGAGCATTATGAGAAACTTCGTGAATTTGAGAATAAAAAATATTTTCATTCGGTAAAATGGGAAGAGGTTTGTGCACCTATATCGGATGGAGGAATGGGGATTGGAAGATTGAAACCTATGAACAGTGAACTATTGACAAAGTGGTGGTGGAGATGTGCTAATGAAAAAGAGCAGCTTTGGAGGATCATTTGTGAAAAGTATAGTGTGGACAAGGAACTTGGTATTATTGCAAAGGGTAAAAGTAAAAGGGAATTATATCTCTTTGGAAAGGGATTGTTGCTCATCGTACATTCTTCTTGAGTAATGTAAGAATGGTGGTGGGAAAAGGAGAAAATACTAGATTTTGGCAACAATCTTGGATCGGTAATGGTCCTTTAAAGTCTCAATTTCCTAATCTTTTTGCTAAGGTAAACTCAAAAAGTAAGATGGCAAGTGAGATGGTGAGTGGAAGAGGATATGTTGCAGTTTGGGATGTACAATGTCCTTATAGGAGAGTAAACAATGTTGTGGAAGAGGAGATAGTACAATGTTTGATATTATTAGAACAATATTTTTACTGTCCTGATGAAAATGATAAGTTTGTTTGGATCCCAAATAATTCAGGCGTTTTTTTGTAAAATCTGCATATAAACTGATGTACTATGATATGCTTAGATGGATGGATAAAAGTTTAATCAAAATTTGGAAATGGCCAATCCCTTTTAAAGTTCGTGCCTTTGTTTGGTTACTTACACAAAAGAAGTTGTTAACTTTTGATATGCTGAGAATAAGAGGGAAAGTATTGCTAACTGTGTGTGTTATGTAAAAATGATGAAGAATCAGTTAATCATCTATTTTTTAATGGAAAATTGTTTCATGCAGGCTAGACTGCATATGCGGTCCAGAAAGTGTAAAGCATCCATCTTAAAGTTGGATGTAAGTAGTTGTTCCATCTGAAAACAATAGAAACTAACGGTCTAACTGTTTTCGTACTAAAATTATTATTTTTAGTTTTAAAAATTTATTTATTTTTTCATATTCATGATCTCATGTCCTTAAAAATTAAGTTTTAAAATCCATCTCAAAAATATATTTATTAAGAGGCCCGCATTTCTACGTATGTGGGCTTGGCTGCATAGAAACCGGGTCCTTTTTTAGTTGTATCTTTGTGAGAAGTATTTGGACTTGGGTCTCATTTTGGCTGGGCATGCAAGTGGATATTATTTCAGAAGCAAATAGATTCATAGATGATTACAGATGTGGGGAAAAAGGTTAAAGAGATTTGGTCAGTTGTAAAAGCTGTGATTATTTGGGAGATATGGAAGGAAAGATATAGAAGGTGTTTCAAAAATCAAAGTAAATGAGTAAATGATATACAACAAAAGATCAGAGTTACTCCTGCAGAATGGTTATATGTTGTAAAAGAATGGTGGGGAGTTCCTCGAGTGGATCTGAATAATTTGGTTAAAGAAAAAAGTACTAGAGAAGTTCGAATTGGGATTTGAAAAAAACCAGAATCAGGGTGGATAAAAGTAAATTTTGATAGGAGTTCAATAGGAAACCTTGGTCCTGCAGGGATATGAGGTATTGTTTGTGATTGTGGAGGAAATGTTATGTTAAAATATTAAGGACTTGTTGGGTTTATCAATGCAAATGAAGCAAAAATGAGATCGTGCTTACAAGGTATTAAATTGGCCAAGCAATTTAATAAACCCATGGTGATGGAAGGCGACTCACTAAATGTGATAAAGTGGATAAAAAAAGAAGCTGAATTTCCTTGGATGTTACATGGTTTGGTGAGAGAAGTAAGTTTCGAATTCAGGGGTTTGCTTGTTAATTTTGTTCATGTATTCAGAGAAGCTAACAAGGAGGCCGATGAACTGGCTAAAGATGGTGTATCCTTAGCAAATTTAAGTGTGATTCTGTAAGTTAATTTTCTTGCAGTAGTTTTGTTGATTTTTATCTGTTTTGGTTGTAATCTTTTTGGGCCTTCATGGTTCTGTTTTCGGGGCCTATGTTCCTCTGTAAAACTGTTTAGCCTGTATAGCTTCGTTATGAATGAATGAATGAATGGTGATTAATTCTAAAAAACAATTGGTGTTGGTTGAGCTTCTGGCAAGAAATCTTTGCAAATGGAGTGCACTGTTGAATTTTATCAATGATTGGAAAATTAAATTTTCACGACTAGTTTTAAGGGGAACTTGATGACATCATGCTCAAGGATAAACTATGGAAGTGCATCGCAGGGCTGAAAATCGGCTAAGCAGCCCAACTCGGCCTGGCTTTGAAAATTTTGAGCCTAGGCCACAAATTTTGACCCAGGGGACCGGTTTGGCTGGCCTTGGGCCAGGGACTAATTCAAAAATAAATTTTAGTAGAAAGAGATAAAGAGGTGCGTGAATTAAAAGAGAGAAAAAGTATTTTACAAGATTTTTTTGAAACATCCTAACATCTCTCACTCTCATTCTCACTTCCAATAAGAGGTCTCTCTCTAATAAGTTCTATTTATTCTATTTTAGATGAAACTCATTCAATAGAATGAATCCATTCACTTTGGTAAAGTGAATAATGACTTGTATTTCTTTTTCACGCCAAACTAAAAGGCGGATTTGATTTTAAAAGTGAACTATGCCCTGCTCTATTTTCATTAGGCCACACTCTCTCTCTCTCCTTCCTGCAAAGCTTCGCAATAAATCTAACAAAAGCAATTTAATGAGTTTGCATGCATGATGTAAACTTTTCCATGAACATAAAAGAGATTAGAATACTTTTTCCTAAATTGAATGCATAACTTCATTGTTTCACAGGTCTTCATTATTTTTCTGGTTTTCCTTGTGCAATGTGCATGTTTAGAGAGACTAATTGCATAAACGAATACCCACTAGATATTATGGATGGTTTTATTTTGTTAGTTTCTTTTGGTGCCATAGGGTATGTTTTGATATACTCATTAATTCAGCATTTTAATAAAATTAATGAGTTACCGGTTGTTTGATAGTGTGAGGCATAAAATTATCTGCGATGAATTTATAGATAGCATACAATAGGAAAATCTTGTCATAAGTAAATTAATTAAGAAAAAGTACGACCATTCTTTTGGAACAAGGTGATCACAATTGTTGTTGTTACCCGTTAGATATGAAATCAGATGGCTATGAGCATTCTATTGACTTGGTCCAAAGTCTATAAAAGTTTTTCTCGAAATTTCTAACAAACTTCAATGTCTAAATTCACATCTGACGATTAATAATGGTTACGCCTACCTTATACCAAATATAAATGGTCTTCTAATATACAATCCCACTAATTAATGTTCATACTTCCGCTTTTGGCCATGGGGCCAATCCTTTCCCTCCCCACACAAACAAAGGAGAATTTCATGTCCATCTTACTTACAGGACACACTTCTCAACAATCATTGCAATAGCTAGGATAAAAATGTTATGAATTAGTTATATACAAAGAATTATGTTTATGAATAACTGGAGTGTCTCAATATGTAAGTTGAGTTAACGCCTAGTTTTTCTACAACGAAATTACAATTAATTTTACAATTATTCCAATGGATTTTTTTTACAAAGAGACCATTTATGTTTTGAACATGGAGGTTATAATCTTTCCCATTCATTAGATATCAAATTGGATAGATTGGAGTGAATCACAAAGTTTGAGATTTATTTTTTGTGGCACTTTGCATCTATTTGTGACACTCTTACAACCATCCATTTTTAAATTTAACAGACAAGTATGATTGTGACCACTATGAAAAAATTAAATAAATGGTCTCTTTGTAGACAATCCCTATTTTAATTTATTTCAAATACCCAATCATGAAAACGTTAGTTAACTATTGGTTATATACATGGCTAACCCATACGCTGTTATTTATTCCCAAATAATGTATTTGACATAAATGTTGCATCCTTGGATAATAAAATGTTAACTATCCTTTTGTTACGTTTCTATAACTTGAATTATACAAGACCCACTAGCTCACCACTACCATCATCCTTACAATTAAAATTCAAAAGTCAATATCCCCACAATTGATTTTCTTCCTCATCCAAAATATGAAAAATTTCATTATTGGCTTTCTTCTTTATGACACACTCTTCAAGAATCATCACAAATTGAGCATTTGTTACTTTTACTTTATGTGTAATTTTAGATGAATAAAATTTATAAATTAATTAAAAATAAATAATTATAGGGATATATATCAAAAGAAAAAATATACAATGAGACTATTTATCTTTGGTCCAAGGTGGTCACAATTAATCTTGATCATGAGATGTGAAATTAGATGGCTACATTTATTCCATTGATCAAACTCAAACTTCAAAATAAATTTTCTCGAATTTTATGACGCACCCAAGCTATTAGATTTTACATTGGATGGTAGTAAGTAATTGTGACCTCTTTGTATCAGAGGTAAATGGTCTCATTATAAAAGTATACAACGACACCATTTATGTTTGGTATAAGGTGGTCACAATTAATCTTGACCATTGGATGTGAAATTAGATGGATACATTTATTCCATTGACCAAGCTCAAACTTCAAAACAAATTTTTTCAAATATCGTGAGACGCCCAAGCTATCATATTTCATATTGGATGGTTGTAAGTAATTGTGACCTTTTTGTATCAAAAGTAAATAGTCTCATTGTATACAATCCCTAATAAAAACTTGGTATAAAGGGATTCACAATAAGAGGATTCATGTAGTACCGGAGAATGGGGAGCCATAAAAGGTGGTTAAAAGCGATGATAAATGAGGGACAAAAATCTTAAAACTTAAGAATCTCAAATTTTTGCTTTCCTTTAGATAAGTATATGGGCACCACTTGAGCTTGAAGCCATGAATCAAGGGTATTGTGGTTTTTTTTTGAGTAATTTAGTGGGGAAGACAGGCCGTATCCGTTTTTTCAAATAGATTAGGAGTTAGCTTTTGGAAAGTATTAGTAGGATGTGGGGTGTACCACCACCAGCCCCATTCTCAGGTATTGTGATTGAAGGCATGGGTTTAAGATAAGGTAAGCATACTAAACCCAATAACTTAAAAGAAAAAAACCAAAATGCATCAAGCCCTTAAATGGCCATTGAGGTGGTTGGAGCCCACCAAGCCAAGGCATGTCTCTCTCTTCAAAATTTGCCTCTCACCCTTAAGCACATAATGCCTTTTGTTTTTATTATAATGATCTCATATTTGAGATTAATGGATACAAAATTGGGATTTCTTGGACCTGACTCATCCAAAAAAAATGCAAAAAAAGAAAAAGAAAACAAAAATAGGATTGTCATCCTTGCTTTGTGTAATAGTTTGAGCCTAGTCAAAAGAGATCTAATCCTCTTGTTGTTGCACTGACGAACCAGATTCTCCAATTCGCTGTCAAAGTAGTTTCCATGCCAACCAGACAAGATCATATGTTATTAGCATTTTCTGAAATAAATTAACCTAAGGAAAAAAGAGCATGTGAGAATTCAAATGCTTTAGGTTAGACTAGTTATACAAGCGGTAATAGTGACCAACTTTTTTTCACAAGAAGGTCAGGTCACAATTACTCTTAGCCGTCAAATGTAAAATCGAAAGACTAGTATGCCATTGATAAGCCTCAATGACCTATTTTTTTTTCCAATTCTTTTTTTTTTCAAACTTTGTCTCAAATAATGTCACACCATCTTATACCATAGATAAATGGTCTTAATGGTATAAGATCTACAATGAAAAAGATAGGCATAGCCAAAATTTAAAATATTAGTTTTATTAAACAGATGGAAGTTGATCAATGGAAACTACCTACATTCTGCTACCTTTATTTATACATTACTTTATATTTATGCCAAGTGCTGCCAACGGGCCATGCTAGCCCTCAGACTAGCCCTGGTGTTGGTTCCAATAGGGCTGGCCCTTGCTGAAAAGCCCTTGGCCAGGCCCAGCCCTAGCGATGTTTGGAACGGACCGGGCCACGCAGCACATTACGAGTCCTACTTGTGCCTGCGTGAGCATAAATTGTTTTGAATATTTACTCTCTTGTCTTCTTTCTATTTACTAAATTTAAAAGTTCATTCAAGGTATTATTCTATAAATTGCAAAGAAGTTTTCTATCTCATTCTAAAAGCAATGTTGGAAACCACTATTTAGGCTGAGTACTTGGCCCATGCTTGATTCGAGTACTCGGACTGAGTCCAAGCAACTCAGCCAGAGTAGTGCCAACCACTGTAGCAATAAAAAATGGTTAAAAAACTATAAAAAATACAAAAAAATTAAAACAAATAGGAAATGTATGTTCAAAGTAAGATTAAGCAAAACACATGAGGTTAAAAAAGTAGTAAAAAACTACATTTTAAAAATAAGTTGTGACTGGGGTATTTTTAAAATAATCCAAAAAAGATATGAAAAATATAAAAATAAGTATTTATGGCCAAAACACTTTCCAATCTTTGCCAAAATAATAAGAAACATAAAAAAATATCCCAAATAAATTTGTTATTTTTGAGATTTTTATATGATTTGTTTTGAATTTTTTTAATATGGACTTTGGACACCCTACTCGGGCTTAGCCAGGGCTTGAGCCCGATTAACTCGGTACTCAGCCGACTTTGCAAATGCTGTCTAAAAGTCTTAACTAGCCCAAGAAAAACAAACTACTACATACAAACATGTGAATTGCATGGATTGAAAGGCCATACCGCATTCACTGTATTTTGGCTTCAGATTGCCAAAGGGTGAATCGTAGATGTTCCGGTGGTGTAAGTTTCAGGCCCCTGAAATGTTGCAGTCTCAATTGGAGCAAGCACTTCATTTGTCTCCACGCGATTGCTCTTATCGTTCAAACCAACTTGATCAGTAAGGTTCAATGCATTATCGTTTATTATTAAAGAACTCGCGGATGAATTGGGTAAGCAATCTGGATTTGATTGTGGATGTTCCCTGTAAATCAAAATTTTCTAAGTACTAGAGTCTGGAAGAACATTATTTGGGCCTACTTTCTTTTTGGTACATTTATTCATTCATCATCAAGAGATGTGTCTATGAATTTGTTCTTTTCTTTTGTTCAATGTTGTTTAGCTAGTTATTTATTTCTCAACTAATTATGAAAAATACCGTATGGAGTGCTGAGAATTGAATTCTAAGAAAATTTGAAGTGGGGAGCGTGTTTCCCTTGGTGGGAACCAATCCGGAATTTGAGCCGAATTGAACCCACCAGCATTTGAATTCTCTCCATGATAATATGTCTGCATATATATTTTTTATCATACAAAGGTCAATCAAGTCAGCCCAATCTCAGAAGAAAAAGTTTCTGTTTTGAGAAATTTTGCTTTCGAGGAAATCTTTTATAGGTAAATTTCCCACTGCTTCCAAATCACGCTGCACCACACAAACAAATAGACTTTAGAATATATATATATATATATATATATATAACTTTGAAAACAACAAATTTCACTCAGCATAAAAAGAACAAAACATGATTGCATAATTTGCTATGTGCATTGAGATCTAACTTTGCGATTGTTTAGTTGACTGAGTGTATCTTGAAGGATATGTTCATAGTATTCTGCTTCTGATAGTGATGCGATCCTTATGGGTTCACCTTCGAATATCCTAGAATGAAGATAAAGATGTGAAATATTCATTTGCTTTGTTTTCTACTTAAATATAGTTTGGAAATGAGTTATTTTCCCATAAGTGCGAAAGGGGTACCTTAGTTTTCTCTCAGCATCCTCCAATTCATGCTGGACCCTAATAATTTATTGTTGAAGCTCTTAAAATTTCCAGAGTAGTTGGATCTCATGAGAAAAAAAAAAAAAAGATGGATAAAACAAGAATCACAAGATCGTAAAGGAAGGAAAATGAAAGATCAATTATGAGGGGATTGCATATTATAAGACTGCTTATCTTTGTATACAGTGGACACTAGATAATTTATAAAAAGATCTCAAACAAATATGTGATTGAAAATAATGGTCGCACATCAAGCCAAGCTTCTTAGCTCTCTAATTTTACCATGATTCTCCAAAGGAACAATATTCAACTCTGCATTAAAATCCTACAATGGCCACTATTTATATCTAAAACCTTAACTCTTAAGAAATACTAATTCTAGTATGACTAGAACTTCTAGTTATAACACAAATTCCTAATGACATTTTTAGCCTTGAGAAAATAAATAAAATTTTCCAAAACTTTGAACTATTTAACATCTTAACTTTGATGTATTTTCATAAATTTTAAAACTCATCTTCATGTATTGTATGATGTCTAATTGAAATTTGACAAAAAAAAAAAAGAAGAAGATGGGCTATTTGAAATTAGATTAAAAAATTACGGGTAAGTTGTTAAATAGTTCAAATTATAGCTTTAATTTTGCTTAATTTTCTTAAAATAAATAATTCCATAGAGATGCAAATTATAATTTTTATAAAATGCCACTAATACACCTAAAAAAATCTTATAATCCCTAAAAAAATTCAAAACCCCAAAAATAAAACTTAAAAAGTACAAAATATAACCCTAAAATTTAATAATATTAGGCATCCTTACTTGCATCACTTGGGTGCAAAAATATTGGAATGACCCCTAGCCATTTCATTTGAAATCAGGTGGCTAAGGATGTATCACAAAGTTCAAGAAAGGTTTTTTTGGACCTTGTACAAAGTCAATAACATATTCCTAATCCGATTTAACATCTAATGATTAATAGTGATTGTAGTCTTGTTATAACAAAAATAAACAGTTATTGTTTTCTATATAAATAAGTTGTGGGCGTACCTCAATGCGTGGGTCCGGGTTGGTTGAGATTCTTTAAGACAGTAAACAAAGAACCCACCATTAGAAATAAAACAAAACAATCAAGAGAGGTTAGCACAAATGAAGCCCTTCATTTATAAACACGAATGAAGCCCTTCATTTATAAACACGAATTTTGCATATGTGCGTGAGAGAGAAAGTGAGGTACCCGCTCAATTGAGAGACCAAATCTTCTTTCGACCTCAGCTTCACAGGTCTTCTCGGACATGATGTTTTGCAAAGTTGATAACAATAGTTTCCCTCAAGTTTGAGTAGGGTTAGAAATTTGAGTACGCATACACATGCACAAGAGAGAGTTACCTCTTCATTTTGAAATCTTTTGAAGTTGTAGGCAAAGCATAAATGAGAGAGCAAATGAACCTAATTACTAATAAAGGAAAAAAGAAATGTGAGGGTATGATAAAAGGCACCATGGATAAACAAATGGAACCTGTTAAATAATGAGAAAATTATAAATACCCCTGAACAAATTTTCTATGCATCTTGGGGCATCTGTAATTTTCCCTTCAATTTTAAACTCGTACCTCTCTCGTATATGCACAGGAAGGTCTACATAGCGAGCAAAAACTTCTTCAATCCTGCAAAAGAATACTCAAAAGAGAAAAAAAAACAAAAAAAACAGGCGATATAGTCATGATCAAGCTGAATATTCAAAAATAGGAAAGACAAAGAAAAGGAGAAAAAATGGTCAATTTCTTGACCTCTTTTTTCAAGAGAAAACACCGAGCTTTCTAGTTTTGGAGAACATCATAAGAGCAATATCCACATCACAGAGAACATATAGCTCATAAGCCTTCTGGAGAAGGCCATTTTTTCTCTTTGAATAAGTCACTCTCCTATTTGGTTCGTTCTCTATCATCTTCCTTTCAAGCTTTCCTCGCCCCATTTTCTCCTTGCTACCACTGTTAGACCAAAAAATAACAATACTTCTCTTTGAGTGAAATTGAGAGAGCCACTTCTCTTCGAGTAACAAAATGAGATAGCAATTCAGGCCATTTTATTGGCAAAAATGAATAATACTTCTCTTTGAGTAAAAATGAGAGAGCAAAGTGATGGCTCAAAATAGCTGAATTCTCTATGAGGTCCTGCCTCCATTGTAGACAAGTATAGAAAATGGAATCGAGAGTAAAAGAAAATGGAATCAATGGTATGTTGGTGCATTTTAGAGAGAGAGAGAGAGAGATCGGGTGTGTAACTTGGGTTTATTGCATGTTTTGTCTTTGTTTGGGTCACAAGTTTAACCAATATATTTTAAATCTTCCAAGGGAGGTGCTACTCTTACTCAACTCTAGCATAAAATATGCCCCTAACGACGATTTAAATGGTCTTTTTTAGTGCATTACCCATACAACTAAAAAAGATTGAAACATAGTTCCATGAACAGTATGGTCCTATCCTTCACTTAGTTAAGATGCACCAAGATTCAATTGAACTACATCTTCAATAGATATCAAGCAATTGTGAAATGACTTTATGTTCCTGCTTAGAGGAATTTTGAATCCCTATTGAACTTGTAAAGCCTTGTTTCATCTTGCACAAACAAAAATATCATTGCACAATATCCTACTTTTTGTAAGCATGCCAATAAAGCAAATAAGTTACCATAATGCTTTTCACCTCTCATTATTCTTTTCGATATCATAATTAATATCCTGAACAGAAGAGCCGAGTTTTCATTTGAGGAAAGTAGTCCATATATGTGTTGTTTAGGACATTCATGGTACGTCGCCATGAAACTTACTCTCGGTAACTAATGAGATGCTAATTTCGAACAATGCGGATTATGTTTCGCTTACAGTATGGTAGATGCCTAGTTGTGCATTACACACCATTTACTGGAGTTTTTATAGAGTAAGGCATAAAGCATAAGGTTTAAGGTTTGAATTTAAGCCAAATACTAAAAAGTATTGGTTATTGTTAAAAATATTCATTATAATTTCAAAGGTACAACATAAGGCTATGGTATAGTACTATATGGTTAGGAGTAGTGGTCCTTTGGAATTAGGAAAAAGTTCGTACCCTTCCTACATCCAAAAATGTAACTTAATGAGCTAGAGCATGGCAATACGTTCATTTTTCAAGTGGGAGTACCACTTCATGGAACTTGAATAGAAACCTAGGGGTGCTTATGATATTTCATGTCTAATCTCTGGCCTTGTCTGTCATGAGAATAGTGAAGTGAAGCCCACAGTTGTTAAAACCCTAAAAAAAGACTAGTGGGATAGTGTTATAGTTTTTAAGAATGAAGATTTTCCCCCCCTAGAATCCAGGCCCTCTCTTCTCTCTATGCACCCATGGGAAAAAATAGGAGGAAAAGATAAACCTTGCCATTAATTAGAACATATTATCTCGCTCTAAGCATGCATAGGAAAACATAGAAAGAAAATATATGCTTTTCCATTACTCCCTAACAGAAATTTTATTTTATTGTTCTAAACCTAGATTCAAATCCTCTTTCTCAAAAATATTCAAACTCTCTTCCTCTCTCTATATTTTTTTAATTGAGTAGCTATATATGACAATATCTGTGACAATATCTACAATTAATTTTTGCTGCTTTTCCTGGTTTTCACTGATGATTACGTTGAGAGAGAGAATCTCAACCCTCACGGTCAACCCTGGTGGGATTTGATATTTGATGGCTCCAATTAATATCCTCTCTCTAAAAAACATTCAAACTCTCTCTCTCCATGTCTTTAATTGAGTAACCATATATAACAATATCTACAATTCATTTTTTTTTTACTGCTTTCCTTAGTTTTCAATGATGATTGTGTTTAGAGAGAGAATCTCAACTGTCAAGGTCGACGTTGATGGTATTCGAAGGCTCCAATTAATATGTCTAGAGAGAGAAAATTGCATAGGTACAGTGAAAAGAGACATACCATTCTTTACGAAGTTGGGAGCCATGGTCCCATTTTGCTATCAGCTTTAATGTAGTTTTGGTACTTCTGACCTCCAAATGGAATTATGAATTCCAAGCCCTTTTTCAATGGGCCTTTTTGTTTTACTCTTGGGAGGGATCTTGCTCATT
Source organism: Amborella trichopoda (assembly GCF_054954075.1). NCBI lineage: Eukaryota > Viridiplantae > Streptophyta > Magnoliopsida > Amborellales > Amborellaceae > Amborella > Amborella trichopoda. Next base: position 4,724,810 of record NC_142344.1, read on the forward strand.
TCTTCTTATATTTTGCTTCTACAAAATTAGTTTAAAAGTCACATCACGATAGTATATGATATTAAAATCTACAATCTACATTGATATAGAGTTATATTAATGTTCATAAATTTTTTAGGGAGTGTTAAGTTAGCATGGGAAAATAAATTAGAAATTGAAGTAGTGTTTCAAAAAATGGATGAGTCAAAATTAGTGAGCGGTCTTGTCCAGTTAAAGCCAGCTTAACATTGGTCGAACTGCTTGGAGTGGATTTTAAAAAACGTATAAAACTAATATTTGAAAACCTAAAAGATAAGAGGCACTATAGAGTAAAAGTCCCCTTGTTTATGAACGAGTTTCTTTCCCAAGACCCTAAAGGTCCAGCTTGGTCGGGACCAGGCCAAAGTGACCCTTACCTAAGCCCAACCCAGCTGTTGAGTAGATGGCAGCCCTGACCAGGTTAATGCTATTGGATGGGAAGAGCCTGGCTTGCTACAAATTAAATTTCCTTCACATACATACCATGTATATCACATATTTTCTAGAAGAATGGAATGTAAATAGCAATGTTTTAGTGTTCAGATTTTTGCCACTATACAGATCGTACCATTATTTAAATCTTGTTTTAAACATTTTTTTTTATTTTTTATTTTTGCTAGGAAAAATTGGGTGTCAAATTAACATACGAGTGGTTTATAGGAAACTTACCTAAGCGATAACTAAAAGCTTGCAAAAGAATATGCGATGTTCTCATTTAAAAGAATACACTGAAAATACTTGGACGAGTTTCTAGTATCTGGATTTATAAGTAAGGCATAGGAGCACCATGCCACGGCATTATGTGTGGGAACCCCAACTAACCTACACAAAAAAAAAAAGATCTTAATGAAGCAATAATAAAAATGAATAGAAATAAAATAATCTTTCATTGTGATATAGGATTCGTTTGTCATTATAATATGTTGTAAAATCCAATGAGAATAGCATCAATACCAATTTATCTGCACACATATCCAATAACTACTTTCAAAAGATATAACAACAGATTCTAACTAAAAAAGAAGTCGTATAGTTTTCTACATAAAAGTGGAATGCTAGGATTCTATTAAAAAAAATGAAACATCAAATATAGGTAATGTAGCATAAACATATGACTAAAGAACGATTTGGTAAAATTGATATTTCAAATATGAATTGGAGAGACTTTCTTTTATTCAAAAGTTATTATTTCTATGATTTTGAAAAAACAATATGTAAGGCATGGGATTAAAAACGCACAGTGATGAAAGAGATGTAGATTGAAAGACTTAGAATAAAACAGAGGGAACAAATAAAAAACTAATGAGGATCCAGGTGAATTGAAGAGGAAAAGATCCTAAATAAAAAATCAGTTAAATACACTAAAAATCTTTGATAGCTAAACATATTGATTTTAACTTTGAAAAGAAAAATTCCAATCTAAAAAATGTTCGAGTTGGATTACTAGTTTGATTTATACATTTAGGGAATGAATGTTCTGATGTTCTATATACAATAACAAGAAGTCTAAAATATGATTCAAATAAAAGTCCAAAGGTGATATTAAACATGAGAAAAAAAAATTAATTCCAAAAATGAAATACATAAAAGGTATTAAATTTAGGTTATAAATCTCGTGTCTTTAATTTTATAAAATTGTACTAAGAGATATTTTTTGGGACTTCAGATCTTCTTTATAATTAGATGTGATATATATATATATATATATATATATATATAGAGAGAGAGAGAGAGAGAGAGAGAGAGAGAGAGAGACCTGCAAGAAATTTGGTGGTATTTTTTTTTGAAGAGTGCATCCATGGAAAGAAGAAGGTAAATAATGAAATTCCTCGTAATTGGGTAATGAAGGAAATCAACAACTGAGATATTGTGGTTCGAACTAAGAATAAAATGAAGAAGATGTGATGGAGTAGAGAGTCCTGTGAGTTGTAATTTATAGAAACATAAGAAAGGGACGGTTACAATGTTTATTTTGGAAGGATGAAATATTTAGAAAAAAACCAATTATTAAGGGAAAAAAATCGGGGTACGTGTATGGCATGCAAATAGACAATAACTGAAATATATTAGAAAGACTTGAATTTAAAAAAGTAAAGAAAAAAAATATACGTGCATTGAAGTAATTGAAATTAAGTCCTAAGAAAAATTATTTCTAAGACAAATTAAGATAAATACAAGTGTTTTTATATTTAGTTAACTCTTGCCTTTTCATTATCTATAATTCCATAAGGTTAGGGAATAACTAGTAAGTATTGCTGGTGATGATTATTGAGTAAGTGTGCCCATATAATGAAGAAGATGATAAAATTCATTATAGTTTAGGTGAAGAAGGAAACCAACCACAGGCATACTGCACTTATAAGTTCATGTAATGCAGATGGTCATGATTGTTTAGAGAGTTTTGCATAATGATGACTTTTAAAACATATCAAAGGGGTGCTTAAACACCATATTTGTTTTTGAATAAAGTAATATTTAGGCAAAATTAATTACTTAGGAGTCGCAATGTACATAACCAATATTCAAATGATGTTAGCAAGTTGGTGTTTTTTTTTAAAAAAAATGAAATGTAGCTTTGTGAAAATAATTGTATGAGAGTAGTAAAACTCAAACTAGCGCTCTACATAGCATCCTAAGCCCCTCAAGTCATTAGACATATTTATTTATGTAGCTGACTTATTCATAAACAATCATCCTCAAAGACTTTTAATAGTTAATAAAAATCCTAAAAATAATCTAAAGACAGAGCATTGCAACCCATCATGAATATTTTAAAAGATGACAAAAAATTAATAACTTAAAGTTCTATAAGAAAATGAGATAGGTTATAGGCCTTAAACAATCAAATAAAGCTGCACCTCAAAATTTCACTAGAAAAGGTTGTTTCGATGTTGAAAAACCCTCAAACTGATCATCTTGAGATTTATAGGTGTGAAATTTGGGAAATAGAGCATCTTGTAAGTGTATTATTTGGACCATCCATTTTCTAGATTTTCAAGTATCTATAGATTTGTTCAATCTATTTGAAGCTTTAAATTTTATAATTAGAGATAAAATAAAATTTCAAGCCATCACAAATATTTTTGTTACTGAAAAATCATTTTTTGAAATTATTTAGAGGGGTACGCTTTACTATTATTATTTAGGGCCTCAATCTTATACAAACCATGCCCATAAGAAAAACATTTTTTTTTTTTACTTTAATATTTAAGTTTAGATACAGACTAGTCCATAGGTGACTGATATTGGAACACACGTGCAACGATGGTAATATTAGTACAAGTAGTTGGAAAAAGCTTCCATAATATTGGTATGACAACAGTTTTACATAAGTTGAAAAAACCTTCTATATTTTTTCTATATGAACAATACTTTTTAATTAGTTGGTGTGGTCTATGGAAGAAGGGTAGTGTTTATTTGGGCCTTCTAAAACACCACAGGTATGAATAGTTGGGTGTAGGATGGCGAATAGTATTTACTATTTACTTTACAATTGATGGTGCAACGTTAGAATATCGAACCATGTTATAAGGATACGGTTAGCATGCCACCCAGCCCGCACATGTAGAAATGTGGGTTTGGCAACAAATATATATTTTAAATTAAGTTAATCCTAATTTTTAGGAGTACATAATCTTTAACATGGAGATCATGAATGTGAAAAAAGAAAAGCAAAAAAAAAAATTGACGCTTAGAAATAATAATTATATTAAAAGAACATTGAGCCGTTAGTTACAATTGTTTTTAAATGGACAGCCTATTTGCATCTATCTTTAAACTGAATGGCTTGATCAAGCGAGACACTCGCCGTTTGATCTTAGACCCGACGACTCAAAGTATTTTATTTTTAATTTTTTTTATACGAATTGTATGAATATGAAATTTGGTATGTGACATCTTATCATTAGGACGCACCTATAAAAAATATTCAAAATAATTTTTCGATAAAATATAATAACCAATCTACCCCTTGAAGATTTAAGGGGTATTTTGGTCATTTATTTTATTGAAAATATTTTTTTTATATATTTTTTGCTAGTGCGAGTTTAATAGAGGAATGGACGTCCAAAATTTGGTATCAATATAATTTATAGAAAAAATTAAAAATAAAATAACGCAGAGACATGACATTGTGATTGGGGCAATCTTGGCCCTCCATTCAAAATGGACGGTTGGATAAAAGGACGATAGAATTTCTATGCTGTAAGAGGAGCATAGAAAGCTTGCCCTTTGCATCAACCATATTGTTTCTATACCAAATTTTTATGAAGCCACTAGATTCGGACTACCTATTTCTATTTTTGGGGCAAATGGAGAACCACACCTTTGAATTGCCCTTAGCACAGAAATTTCCCAATCATGGAGTGAATCGATAGTGCGACGTTCGGATCACTTTATATTTGGAATTCTTTTATAAGAAGCAAACCGCTTTGAAAATACATCACTAAGCCGTACAAAACTCGTAACTTCAAACCATACCATACTTTACATTTGTTTTGTATATGGGCCGGTTTGACGTTGGGACTTTTGAACTTCCTCACTCTACTTTTTCTTTGTTTGCTTTATGCTATTCGAAAATGCTCTTTCAAATCGCATAATTCGTATTTCAGGGTTTAAAACTCCCGTCGCTCTTATGCTAGTGGTCAAATTCTTCTCGACTCTTTGCTCATGAAGTAGGTATTGGATCTTACAAGATGTTTGACTGTGAGCATAATAGCGAATGGGGCTTCTAAACCATGGAATATGGAATATGTAATCCGGAAATGGCATTCTTGAACCGCATAAACTCGCAACTTCAAACGGGTCCCTAAGCAAAAACAAATGTAAAATATAGAGCAGTTTGAAGAACCAAATTTCGAATTGCTTACTGCTGTATGTTTTTAAATTTCAATAAGTGGTTCAAGAGAAGCAAGTTCGAAGTGCTCCATACTTAAAAAGATTTTCAAGCATGGAGTGATCCGAAGGTTGTACTTTCCATATTTGGGAAATTATTACACCCGGGGCAGTTCGAAAGTGCGACTTTTAAATAACACATAAATACATGACGATTGGGTAGTTCGAATTGTGCGACTTCTGAATAACGCATAAATACGTGACTGAGTGTAGTAGTTTCATGCTTCCCAATTCATACACAAAATTGAAAATCTTGAAAAAATTGATTGACTCTAAGTTAGTCCTTTCAAACTTCGCGTAAATTTGAACTAAAATAAGACAAAATCACCCCCTCCCCTGTAGGGGTGGCAATGGACCCGACCAGTCTTGTGACCCAACGGTTGGACTCGACCTTGGTCGGGTATGGATCTAATTTTTGGATCTGACGGACCAAGTCCAGATCCAAAACCTGGACTTGAACACTATTTGGCTTCGGGTCCGGGTCCAGCCAAACCCGACCCGTACCTGTAAACTGTTGGAGATAAAATACTCTACTTTAAGCCCTATTCATTTGGGTTCATTAAGGATCGTATACAATAAGAATTTGTAGTAATCTTTAGCTATTAAACGGCAAATCAGATGACTTGAAATCTAATGGTGGGTGATTGTGTCCTTGTTGCCAATAATATGGGTATATGATAGTAAAAAAAAAGGACAAAAAAAAAGAAAAAAAAATAAAAAGCCATAGTTGTAGGGTGGCGATGGACCCGACCAAACACGAGACCCAATGAGTAGACCCGGGACGTGATGGGCATAGGTATGGGTCCAATTTTTGGATTCGACAGGTCAATTTTGAGTAAAACACCTGGATCCGAATACTACTTGGGTATGAGTCCGAGTCTAGTCGAACCTGACCCGTACCCGACCCGTTGCCACCCCTACTCCCTTAACACTCTCTCTTTTCGCCGTGTCTTAACGGCTAAGGTCTTCACTGCTTTCATGCCGGAAAGGCCCATAGATATGGCATAAATTATCATAAGCACCCTTAGGTTTTCACTCTTGGCATTCCCACTAAGGAAAATAGCGAGATTACCCATGTTCTAGCTAATTGTGGCTTTTTGGGCCTGGATCAGGGTCTGGCCGAACGTTGACCCAACCCGACACATTGCCACCCTTATAATTGCCATACCTATTTCTCAGGTTAAAGGGGTATGAATTTTCTTCTAATTCCAAACTGGACCACTACATTTAACTCAATTCGGAAGGAAGTAATGCCATGGCCTTAAGCTGAAACTTTGAAACTATAGTGACAACGTTGAGAATAACCACCATAGGTGGTAATGTTTTAAAGTATGTGGGCGAACATGCAAAGCTAAAACAAGGTGCTCTTGCCTTACCATGAGACAAAAACTTTAGAAACCTGCACATAAAATTTTATGGTGCACAATGGGGCATCCTCTGTAGTTACTGTTGATTACAAAACTGAATACAACTGATCTGTGTTGTTTGTCATTAACATATCATTAATAACCGATAAGCAGCGCCGTGGCTACCTGTTATGAATACACAAATATATGGAGTCCATTCCTTTGAACCAAAACTCAGCACTTGTGTTTGCGGTGGTGCTTTTTTCGAACAGGTGTTTTAAAAATCAACGACCCGATTTGGAATCGGGCGATTCGAATTGAGTATCGTCCAACCTGTGCCAGATCCAACGAAAAGACGGGATCGGCCGGCCAAATCTCGGTATTAAACCGAGTGTTGCTTACGTCATGGAGTACTTATGTTTCATTTTTGGAGTCTCCCGCTTACGTCATGGACTACCACGTTCGTACTTCTTTTTCATTTTTCTTCTTCTGTTTCATTTGTGGAGTCTCCTACTTACGTCATGGACTGTCACGTTCGTACTTCTGTTTCATTTTTGAAGTGTCCGGCTTACATCATGGACTTCTGTTTCATTTTTGGAGTCTCATGCTTATGTCATGGACTGCCACGTTCGTACTTTTGTTTCATTTTTGGAGTCTCCTGCTTACGTCATGGACTTATGTTTCATTTTTGGAGTCTCTTGCTTACGTCATGGACTGCCACGTTCGTACTTCTGTTTCATTTTTGGAGTCTCCTGCTTACGTTTGGACTTCTGTTTCATTTTTGGAGTCTCCTGCTTACGTTTGGACTTCTGTTTCATTTTTGGAGTCTCCTGCTTACGTTTGGACTTCTGTTTCATTTTTGGAGTCTCCTGCTTACGTCATGGACTGCCACGTTCGTACTTCTGTTTCATTTTTGGAGTCTCCTGCTTACGTCTGGACTTCTGTTTCATTTTTGGAGTCTCTTGCTTACGTCTGGACTTCTGTTTCATTTTTGGAGTCTCCTGCTTATGTCATGGACTACCACGTTCACACTTATGTTTCATTTTTGGAGTCTCCTGCTTACATCATGGACTGCCATGTTCGTAGGTCTGTTTCATTTTTTTTATGTTCGTACTTATGTTTCATTTTTGGAGTCTTATGATTATGTCATGGACTGCCACGTTCGTACTTCTGTTTCACTTTTTTTACGTTCGTACTTCTGTTTCATTTTTGGAGTCTCCTACTTACGTCATGGACAGCCACGTTCATACTTATGTTTCATTTTTTTGTAGTCTCTTGTCTCTTGTTTCATTTTTGGAGTCTCCTGCTTTACGTCATGGACGTCTGTTTCATTTTTTTTTGTAGTCTCTTGTTTCTTCTGTTTCATTTTTGGAGTCTCTGCTTTACGTCATGGACTGCCACATTTTTGGAGTCTCCTGTTTCATCTGTTTCATTTTTGGAGTCTCCTGCTTTACGTCATGGACTTCTATTTCATTTTTTTTTTTGTAGTCTCCTTATTCTTCTGTTTCATCTTTGGAGTCTCCTGCTTACGTCATGGACCTATTTCATTTTCACATTTTTTGAGTCTTCTGCTTTATGTCATGGACTGCCACGTTCGTACTTCTGTTTTTGGAGTCTCCTGTTTCTTCTGTTTCATTTTTGGAGTCTCCTGCTTTACGTCTGACTGCCACGTTCGTACTTCTGCTTTTGGAGTCTCATGTTTCTTCTATTTCATTTTTGGAGTCTCCTGCTTTACGTCTAACTACCACGTTCATACTTCTATTTTTGGAGTCTCCTGTTTTTTCTGTTTCATTTTTGGAGTCCCCTGCTTTACGTCATGGACTTTTGTTTCATTTTTGTTTGTAGTCTCCTGTTTCTTCTATTTCATTTTTGGAGTCTCCTGCTTACGTCATGGACTGCCACATTCGTACTTCTGTTTCATTTTTTTGTAGGCTCCTGTTTCTTCTGTTTCATTTTTGGAGTCTCCTGCTTTACGTCATGGACTTCTGTTTCATTTTTTTTTGTAGTCTCGTATCTTCTGTTTCATTTTTGGAGTCTCCTGCTTTACGTCATGGACTGCCACGTTCGTACTTCTCTTTTTGGAGTCTCTTGTTTCCTCTGTTTCATTTTTGGAGTCTCCTGCTTTACGTCATGGACTTCTATTTCATTTTTTTTTGTAGTCTCCTGTTTCATTTTTGGAGTCTCCTGCTTTACGTCATGGACTTCTATTTCATTTTTTTTTGTAGTTTCATTTTCACATTTTTGGTTCGTACTTTTGTTTTTGGAGTCTCCTGTTTCTTCTGTTTCATTTTTGGAGTCTCCTATTTTACGTCTGACTTTTGGAGTCTCCTGTTTTACGTCTGACTGCCACGTTCGTACTTCTGTTTTTGGAGTCTCCTGTTTCTTTTGCGTCATTTTTGGAGTCTCCTGCTTTACGTCATGGACTGCCACGTTCGTACTTCTATTTCATTTTTTTTCTTCTGTTTCATTTTTGGAGTCTTTGGAGTCTCCTGTTTTACGTCTGACTTTTGGAGTCTCCAGTTTTACGTCTGACTGCCACGTTCGTACTTTTGTTTTTGGAGTCTCTTGTTTTTTCTGTTTCATTTTTGGAGTCTCCTGCTTTACGTCATGGACTGTTTCATTTTTTTTTATGTCTGTTTCATTTTTCTTCTTTTGTTTTACTTTTGTTTCATTTTTTTTACTTCTGTTTCATTTTTTTTCTTCTGTTTCATTTTTTTTCTTCTGTTTCATTTTTGGAGTCTCCTGCTTACGTCATGGACTGCCACGTTCGTACTTATGTTTCTTTTTTTTTTTTCTTTTTTTCAAAATTACAAGAACCTCATCTTTTTGTTGGGAAAGTACAATTGGCGAGCCTTCATCAAAGGCCACGTGGCACCACGCATCTGCAACAGGTTTTCTCAGCACGCGTTGCATATGACAACCAACCATGCAAGCCCAAGGCTTTTATTAAGCCTTGCTCTTCCTAAATTCCCCCAATGTGAGACTTGCTCCATCCCTTAGCGCTCCAAAATAACGCGTAGTTTTCACCAGGTGATGTTGCATAATTATAAATATTTTTAATACTATAAATAAACAAATTCTATTTAATTATTTAATGATATTTATTCCTTTTTTTTTTTTTATAATGTACAAAAAATAAAAGTACATAGAGTGAAGTTTTAATTGCATATAATTACATAAAGAAATTCTATTTAATTCATTCACAAAAATTAGTGTAATTATATTAAAAGTTGTATTGTTTATTTATCTTAATAACTTGTTAAACTTATGTCAGTATAATCATATGAATATGATCACATTAAAATTTACAAGGAAATTTATTTTGTTTTTAATCATATGATATGGAAGCATTTTCTCATAATTTTTTATCGTGTTTATTATTATATTACAATTATACATTGATAATCAAATCTTGTATTTTATTTATTAATTTATTTATATTCTAAATTTTGTAATACATTATTTTTTCTTATAATTATAAATAAGATTTTTTAAATTAGATGATTTATAAGACATTGTAGATTATTTTTTATTTGTATAATAAAATAATTATGAATATAAAGTTATAAACCAACACCTTCAATTTCAATATATACTATTATACTTAGTTAGGTTGTAATAATTTTGGATGAGTAAAACGAAATAATAAATGTTTGATACTAATTTCACTTTATTTGTATAGTAAAATGATGATAAAATAATAAAATACAAACCAATAATTCTAATTTTACTGTATAATATTGTATTTCGTTATGTTTTAATAAATGTTTGATGAAATCTTCATACAGGGAAAAAACATCTCAATATTAACTTATTAATATAAAAAACTAAAAGTTATTAATATAGTACCCTCATTTCTTATTGGATTTCTAGAAAACAGTATTTATAATGATTTTTAATAATTTTTTGGAATTTTTTTAAGGCCGAATCCAACCGATTTGGCCGATTCCCGACCCGAAACGCCGATTCATCAAACCGAATGGGTTTTTGGGGTGCCCGATCCGTGGCACCGATCCATTTTTTAAACCACTACTTCGAACAAAAACTTGGCCCTGTTGTCGGGATTTTAATTATGATAACAAAAAAGAGTAATGGGAGGTGAAATCATTATGGTATTTGCATGCTTATATAGTAATATGTTTTGTAATGAAATTTTCGAATGTGAATGCTCGGCGAAATATATCTCATCTGTCTATTTCGAGTTTTTTTCTTTTTTTGATTGATTAACGGTGGGAATGGAGGGCAGGACATTATGTTGGAGCACCCGCCCCCTTAACCACCAGTGCTGCGCTGCCATTCCCTCGTTTTATCATCCATTGGTTAAGATGAAAGGAGACTCTTGAGGATTTCTACGGGTGAGAAAATGTAAAAATCATCCATGCTTGCTACCCCTTGAAAATGTAACTCAATTGAATGTTGTGCATCATGACTTGAGAGACGGATAAGATGCATCTGGGCACACTGTTCTTACAAGTATGTTTCATGTTTGATAAAATCGTTACCAATTACAGGTTTGCTTACTGTGAATCGCTACATTTTTGGCTGTGATGCTCTCAATGAATAGTGCAAATATATTACGGACGGGGGAAATGTCATTTTGAATTTTGTTGGGGGCATTTATTAGTATTTTAGTTTAGTAGAAGTTTGTTCAAGGTTAAGTACACGCACGCTGGTAAAACCATGACAGGCAAAACCAACGCATACATTAAAACTCCTCTCTCTTAGATGATACATGCAATAAAACACGCACTCTCTCTCCCCTATGGATTCCCCTCGATTTGGTTCTTTGTATTTGTCAACCATACCTCATAATAACTCTGATTTTCCAGCCCTTGATTCTCTCTCTCTCTCTACCTTTTTTTAAACATGAAGCTCTTAAGCCTATAAAATACCTTGAATTTGCTTATGTTTTGAATCAGAACTGTGTTAGCAAGAAGACAATGGGGCGAGTAAAGCTTCAAATGAAAAAGATAGAGAACACCACAAACAGGCAAGTAACCTACTCAAAGAGAAGGAGCGGCCTCATCAAGAAGGCCTACGAGCTCTCTGTTCTATGTGACATTGATATCGCTCTCGTCCTGTTCTCACAACTTGGAAAGCTCAGTGTTTTTTCCGGGAAAAACAGGTTACAAAACAAACCCTTCTCTGTCTGTGTTAACTCTTAACATTTAGCGTGATCAGGACTCGATCTAGTGTCCTTGTTCTTTTTTGTGAGTGTGCCAGCATTTTTTTTCAGGATTGAAGAAGTTTTTGCTCGATATATGAGACATCCTGCACATGAACGAGGGAGGTAAGTGTTTAGGAATTGATGATGAGTTCTCTTTGTTTCTAATTTCCATCTCTTATTTGGTTCTCATGTTTCCTGTTCTCTTTATTCTGAATTGGTTTTATTTGTTGTGCCTTTGTATTTCCTCTGCAACTTCAAAAGCCTTCAACAGGAACAAGTAAGTAGCTGCATGTTGTGTTGGATATGTGTATTGAAACTGGTAGTTTTCTTTTAAGCCTTGAGTCACACTGTAACTTTAATGATTTGACCGACTCTCTAAAACAGCGTATCCTAGAAGACCTCAAGAAGTTGAGGTCTAAAGATGATCTAGCCTATCCGCAAAGCGGGTAACTTTCTTTCTATCCCTCTTTATATTTAATGAAATACACATCATTGTAGTATAAGGAAACCATATATATATATATATATATATATATATATATATGTGGATGTGGTTTGTATAGAGCCTAGGCCTTAAACAATCAAATTAGAGCCTACCTTCAAAATAGTGTCGAGAAATGTGGTTTCACTACTAGAAATCTTTGCGATAGCCTTAAAACATATCTTTATATTTATTTATAAAGTTTAAAACTAACAGATCTTTAAAAACTTAAAATCTTGAAAATCGACACTCAAAAAATGCGTTACAAAATGCACTATTCAAAACTTGAATCCAACGTTTTCTCATATCCATTCATCTTGATGCCGAGATAATCAATTTAAAGATATTTAAGCATCAAAACAATATTTTCTAATGAAAATTTTGAGGTAGGTTCAAATTTGATTGTTTAGAGCCTCGGCTCTATATAAACTTTTCTTTCTCTCTCTCTCTCTCTCTCTCTCTCTATATATATATATATATATATATATATATATATATATATATATATATATATATATATATATATATGAGAAATGTTTCTATACTTCTCCTATTGCATAGAAGATATATACTTCCCCCCATCCGGCCGTCCAATTTAGATCAAGTGAGCCACTAACTGTTTGATCGAAATCCGACACCTTAGAGTATTTTATTTTTAATTTATTTTTTACAAATTATATGAATATAAAATTTGGTATGTGCCATCATATCAATGGAGTACACCTAAAAAAATATTAAAAATAATTTTTCGATAAATATAATAATCAAAATAACTCTTGAAACTTTCAAAGGTATTTTGATAGTTTTATTTTATTGATAGAATTTTTAATTTTAATTTTTATAGGTCTGAGTTTAAGAGAGGAGTGGACGCTCAAAATTTGATGTCAAAATATTTTGTAAAAAAATTAAAAATAAAATAGTTTATAGAATGTGAGATTCTAATTGGGACCATCTCAGCCTTTCATTCAGAATGGACGATTAGATAGGGGGAAGTATATACATTTGATGCAGTAGGGGAGACATAGAAAGCTTACCATATATATAGGCAACCCCAATTAGGTGGGGAAAGGATTTGACGACGATGATGATGTTTGTGGTATTTGTATCACCCAATAATTGCATATACTCTTTATTCTAATAATCAATTCCAAATAAAGAAAAATTCAATTTACACCCTAGATATGGTCAAAATGAGTCTTTTTCAACAATGAATCTAAACCATCCATTTGGTTAATTTTAAGATCCAGGCCATTACGAACTCAAAATCATTTTCTTTTTATTTTTTAACATTGTTTATCTAATGATAGTAAAGATATCTAAAATACTTGGAACGGGAAAAAAAATCATTCTAAACTTCTTCTCAAAATGGATGGCCTAGGTTAATTGGGCTAAAAAATATTTTCTAGATTGTATTTTCATTTTTTTTCTTTTTTATTGGAATGATAAGAGTGTATATTTAAAACTTGGGGTCTAGCAGAGTTTTTGAAGATTGCATATATATATATATATATATATATATATATATATATATATATATATATATATATATATGAAGGCCTTCATTGGTGCTTACCTCTTTTGAATAATTTTCTTTTGTTTCCCCATGTTGGGCTCTTGTGGATTGCGTTAAAGCATCTCAAGCAGTCCTAATCCACATATTGAGGTACTCACAAACTTATTTCCACTGGATACTTCATTTCCTTTATAATCTATGGTTCTTGTTCTATCCTTATTTCTTTTGAGAACCAAATATAATGGAAATTTCAGGAGCTTCAGGATGAGATAAATAGACTCCAGGATCAATTGGTTGATTCTAAGAGAAAATTGAGGTACCTATTCCTCAGAACAAATAGTTAAGCAATCTATATTTGAACGACAACCCTAGCATAAACAAGTTTCATTTCTTTATCTTTGCTTTTAGGATTTTTGAAGGAGAACCTGTCGCGATAACATCACAAACAGAGGCAGACCACTATGAACATATGCTTCAAGATGTGCTCGATCGAGTGAACAATCGCAAAGTATGATCCTAATACATATAGCAAATTAATCTAACATTCTTTGTTCTATGTTGCATGAATTTTTCTTTGTTTTTAGTTATATTATTCACAAAGAGAATCTACTCTAAGTCATATTTGTTCATTTTATGCAGCGGGAATTGGAAAAGAGTCAACTTGGACCTTTAGACCCAACTAACTTCAATGTAATTTTTCGTTTTTTACAAGCAGTAACTCAAAATCCTAAAATAAAAACATGTTATTTGATTGCGCTGATTTGCTTGATTTTTGTGGTTAAAAAGATGCAGAAGTTTTTTCATGGAGAGAGTTCAAATGCTCATGGGTTTCCAACAACTGATTCGACGGATTGGTTCTCGCAAAGGGAAACACACATCCCATTTCAGAATTTCGTGGATTCCATCTCGCTGCTCTCCTTGAGGTACTTTTCATAAATCCTTCAGAAAACAATTGACTGGTTAAACAATATCGAACAAAAGAAAAGAACAAGATAAAAGATAAACAGAACCTGCTCTTGTTGGGATAATTTTCGTAATAAATCCATAAAATATTTATTAAATAAAGCAAACGAGAAAGGAAAAGGCCCAAATAATCCTTTGCCATGCTTTGAAAATTTGGATTTACAGGAACAATCCACAATCAGTTGCTGAATACATAGCCGATTCATCAGTGTATTCTTCTCTGCTGAATGTCAATGAATTGAGACTTGCTGATCAAGTTGGGTTGAACAATGAGAGCAATAAGGTGGATGGGGATGAAGAGTCTAATCAAAATTATACAACATCTCAGTTGCTTGAAACTTATACTGCTGCAACACCAGCAATTCATGCTCAAGCTATCTCAGACCCATATACAATGAATCAGGTACGGTCTCTCATTCCATGAAATTCACCTAAAGCAGTGGTTAGGTTTCTCTTGGGCCAGTTAATACTTATAGGTCATGATATATAGGGTTTCTTGGCAATTTTCCAGAAGAATACCTTGAAATGATTATCCATACTTGTAGAAAGAAGGTAACAAGGTAAATATTAAGGGCGTAAACGGATCTGGATTGATGCCATTCTAGACCCAACCCTATCCTGGGTCGCGGTTTGGGTCTGTGTAAGTATTTATATATTTGTATGGTTTATACCATCTATACAGTATATAAATGTATGTATTATATGTAATATATTTGGTCGGATAGGATTGGGTCGACCCCAGCTGGACCTAACTCAACCCATTTTGGTTGGAGATGGATTTGGACTTAAATCTGACCCGGTTTGTATCCAAGTCAAATGGACTGCAACTTTACACGTCTAGGTCCAATTTCCAGGTCCATATTGGGACTGGGGTCAGATAGAAACGCTGGGTTGGTGGGTGGACTTTACTTGATTGCCTACCCCAGTCGAAATACTAAAAATGATCAAAATGATGCAAGATGCACAAACAGGGATAGATCACGACCTCTAGTCCCAATATTAACAACAATGCAGGATCTAGTCGAAATTATCAAAACGACGCAGGATACGCACGTGCACACAGAGAGAGAGAGGCTGGGTCGTGGTGACAGCACCCCCATATTTAGTTAGCACGCTATGGTATCCATTCTCATTGATACCTTAAAAAAGCTAACTTTTAATCTATTTAAAAAAATGGATAGGAGTTATCGTCCCCCACATAATTATTCAAAAAATACAAAAAAAAAAAAAAAAAAAAAAAAAAAGAGAGAGAGAGAGAGAGAGGCATAAGCACCGAA
The DNA here is from genome assembly GCF_054954075.1 of Amborella trichopoda. Classification (NCBI taxonomy): domain Eukaryota; kingdom Viridiplantae; phylum Streptophyta; class Magnoliopsida; order Amborellales; family Amborellaceae; genus Amborella; species Amborella trichopoda. The sequence continues at coordinate 4,740,468 of NC_142344.1, forward strand.
TCTATATTGAGGCATTTGAATTCTCGTGAATTGTTTTTTCCATTTTGTAATTAATTCCTAATAACCTGAAATTTTATTTGGATGATCCACCAAAACTACTTTGACAGGGAATTGAAGAATCAAGCGTTGGTTCGTTTGTCCAAAAATCAAGAGAATGAGATCTCTTCGAACAGAGCTTATATTAAGTACTCAGAGCAATGATGTGATGCCACCCCTTCTTATTTTTGTTTCATGATTTGCTTGGATGGGTCTGTTATAGAGAGACCAACAAATAATTTCCTCATTTTCCATTGACATTAATCACTTTTATGAGTTCAATATGTGTTTAATCACTTCTATATGGAAATATTCTTGGCACTACCTCCTCACTTAGAGAGAGAGAAAGGGAGATTTAAAAGGTTAAGGTACATTGTATATTGTTTAATGCAATATTTAGCCTATTACCAAAGGACATGGTATACTGTCCATTGTCTAAACAAATATTTAGCAATGATGGAGGCAAAGTAGACAATGGTGTCCAGGCAAAGGTGCTCTGGGTGGCGGGTGTAACAATGTACTATCTAGAGCCGTACTGGAAAAAATCAAGCCGGCCTTGGAAACCGGCTAAGGGTCGGTTCTTGCTAACCGGTAAACCGACATGTTCAACTGGCCCTACCAGACATGTCTCGGACGGTATAAAAAGTACTAAAAATATAAGACATAAAACAAATTTAAAAAAAATATAAAAACTATATTTAAAGAATGATTAAACAAAGAACATCCAAATTAAGTGGAAAATTAGTGAAAAAATAGATTTTAAAAAATCGATTTATACCCAAGGGTAATTTTGAATTTTTTTTTTATAAAAAGATGGAAAAAATGTAAAATTAAGTATTCAAGGCCAAAATACTTTTCAATCTTTGCCAAAGTGATAAAAAACATTAAAAACATATTACAAACAAATCCCTTATTTTTTTAGAATTTTATATGAATTTTTTTTATTTTGTTTTTTAAATTACTCGGTTGGACTTCCAAAACTAGTCAAAACCGGATCGGCCAATGACTGGTATTGGTCTGACTGACCGGTTTCGAGTTGGACCTACCGAGTTTGCGAACACTGATGTAGAGTTTTATTATCTTAACAAGGTCCCAAGCTAAAATTTAGAAAAAAAAATATTTCAAGAAATTGTGGCCCACCAATGTGGAAAAATGGTTGGAGAAATTGTGGTGCTCCAACGGGGTCATATCGTGGTCCAGGAGACTCCATCAACCTCAAGAGATGTCTTAAATTCCATTTCTACCCTGAGTAGGAGGCCCCTTCCCGCTACTATGTTTCTTTCTTAGTACTTGTAATACGCTCCCCGTCTTTATTACTTATTTCTTCAAATTAATCCACTAATCAGAGCTCAAGTGGGCAATTATAATTCTAAAAAAGAAGGCAAAAATTAAATTCTAAGTAGTAATAAATGTTTTCTCCCTTATTCAGGCTCTAACATGTGTCTTAAGCAACACAACCAACCTTCTTCAATTGCTCCTCCATTCTCCAACACCCTGTGTATTCTTTCATTTTCAGAGTCTTTACATCATTTTCCAACCTACTCATAACCAACCCTATTCAAATTGACCATTCTTCATAAAGGAATCTTTTTCAAACTTCTCATTCTGGAGTTTTATTAAGTCCTAAAAAGAAAATGTTAAGTCAGTGTGGATCTAGGCCCCTATCATTTGGTGAGAATGGAGTCCGAAATTTTATCATAAAGCTCGATAATACTACTGCCAAGGCCCCGACCCATCCCATATTGCAATACCATATTAAGCCACAATTAAGAGCTGGGCACATGTCTCAAATAAAAGAGGACCCCATTTCTTGAGATAATGCAGGACATGCCCCAAAATATAGAGGAGTTTAAGGCTAACTATGTAAGTTATTTTTCTATCTTATATATATTCTATATTTTTAAGATTGAGAGAGATGAAGAGAAGAGGGAGAGATAGAGGCATGTGGATAGAATATTAAAAAAGAAGAAGAAAGAGATACGTGGAGAGAAAGAAAGGAAGAAAGAGAGGGCCTAATGAAAATAGAGCGGGGCATAATTCACTTTTAAAATCAATCAGCCTTTTAGTTTGGTATGAAAATGAGATACAAATCAATATTCACATTATCAAAGTAATTTGATTCATTTTAGTGGAGGAGTTTCATCTAAATAGACTAAATAGAACATATTAGAGAGAGACAACTTATTGGAAGTGAGAATGACAGATGTTAGGATATTTCGAAAAATCATGAAAATAGTTGTATGTGTGTGTGCAAAGCTTGGCAACAGACGTAACGCAAGCAATTTAATGAGTTTTCATACATGAGGTAAACTCCTCCTTGAACACAAAAGAGATTAGAATACTTTTTCTTCAATTGAATGCATATACCTTCATCGTTTCATAGTCTTTATCATTTTTCTAGTTTTCCTTTATGGGTTTTGTGAAATGTGCATGTTTAGAGAGACTAATTGCAAAAAAAGAACACCCACTGGACATTATGAATTAATCAGCAACATAAATAGTTTTATTTTATTACTTACTTTAGTGCCATAGGGTATGTTTTGATATACTCGCAAATTCAACATTTTAATAAAAATTAATCATGATAACGAGTTATCACTTGTTTGATAGTGTCCAACATAAAATTATTAGTGATAAACATATAGATAATAGTTTCACATATAAATTTATTTTTTTGAAAAGTCATTTTTACTTTACTCGGTGTATTCCTGTCCAATGTTATTTGTCTAGCGTTGAGAGTAACTGAAAAGTGCTCCCTCTCACACAACAATAACTAATATTTTATAATATGGGATATGTGTTAACAATTAACGAAATAATATTATGCAAACTAAACTAATTTTAGATAAGATAATCTATTTTAACTGTCATCTAAATAAGCCCTTAATATGTAACTTGAGCTAACAACTATAGAATTTCTATTTAATTAATTAGGTACACCTGTTTCATTTATTTTATTTATTTAAAAAATCCAATCCTACTCAAACCTTTTATTATTGGCTTTGTACATGTCGAACGCGTGCCTGCATATTTCTTCTCGAACAACACGCTAATTTTTATTCCTTCCAAATAAACACTGTAACTTCTCCATTCTTATGTTTCTATATGTTTCTATAAATTGCATCGCGAAACTCTTCACTCCAATGGTTTAAAAAGCGGATCGGTGACCCGGATCGGGCATCTAAAAAATCGATTCAGATAGGCGAATCGACGATCCAGATCGAAAATCGGTTAAATCGGTCGGATTAAAGCTTTAAAAAAATCCGAAAAAATTATTAAAATTCATTATAAATATTGTTTTTAGGAATCCAATAAGAAATGAAGGTACTACATTATTAACATTCATTTTTTTCATCAATTTATGAATATTGAGATGCTCTTTCCTTGTATAAACTTATGTTAACCATTATATTTGCATCACATAAAAGAAAAATCATAGATAAAATATATAATTATACATGGACTATTATAAAGAGTAGACTAATCAATGAAAGAATGGCCATTAAAATCTCGTTTTGGCGAAAAACCCTAATCCGCTAAAAAAATCCAAATTATTACAACCTAACTGACTATAATCTAAAATTATTAAAACCTAACTAATTATAATATTATATACTGAAATTATAATTATTAGTTTACATTGTATAATTATTTTATTAGACAAATAATAACAAATTAAAAATATTTTATAATATTATCTAATTTAAAATGTATTATTGACAACTGTAAGAAAAATAGTACATTACATGATTTATAATGTAAAAATTAATAAATAAAATAAAATATTTGGTTATCAATGAAAAAATTAATAAAATACGTACAAATTTTGGAAATAACACTTCAATTTTTCAAAAATTTATTTTTTTAGGTTTCTATAATAAATTTAGTGAAAGAGATTGTTAGTAAAAAGATAGAGATTTCAAATAGAATAAACTTTTTATGTTTTATTTTTTTCTGCCTTTCATATTATTTAAAAAAATAATTATACCACTATATACAACAAAAATTAACTGCTATACAAAAAAATAACTTTTTTATTTTTCATTTTTTTATGCTTTTTATATTATTTACAAAAATATTTATACAATATATACAACACAAAAAAATAACACTCACAAGGGGACTCAACCTTAAGAGGTCACATGAAGAAGCAAAGGTCTTAACCATCACGCCACCTCACCACATGTGATTATAACTTGATGATTAATAGAATATATTTAAATTACTTTTTCATTTAATGATGTTTGGGAATTATCTCACATCGAAAGATGGGTATTCCACTTTGGTATATAAATACCTATGTAATATAAATTAAAATGTTTGTGTAGAAATATTGGGGTAATATATAAATACCTATATAATATAAATTAAAATATTTGTGTAGAAATATTGAGGTAACCTCACACGTGTCGCACGTGCGTGTCGCACGAGTCCGGTTCGACTCGCCTCACATCCTTTTTCCCCTAATATGTTGAACTTAAACAAAAGGAACCTCATTGTTGGTTTCTTATCCGCACATTCCTCAAGAAACATCTACAACCATCTTATCTTTTCTTTTTTTGGATAAAAAGCTAAGGTAACATCTACAACTATCTTAGAGGTCTCTCTCTCATCACAAAAAAGATATGTAGCACCAACTTTCCGTATAATTTTAGGAAGTTTAAAATCCTAGCTTTTGATCCTTGTAATTAATTGCATTTTTTACATTCAAATTTTTTTGTACTAATCTTTCTTTTTAATATTTAATATTTCCTCTATTCTCTTATGTCAAATAATGATCAGATTTATTTTTTATCATCTAATTTGGAACAATTTCAATGTTCTTTGCTTGATTATTGAAAATCTAACTAATAACCTAGTGCAAATGTTTTTGAGATTCGATTTAAAAAGATAAAATCATATAAATATGTGTAATAGTTATATTTTGTTTTATTTATATTTAAACCAAAATTTTCCATTAATGATGTCTTCGTCTAGGACTCCCTTTGCCGCTTCCAAAATGTTCATTACTACCTTTGTTTTTACCTAAATATTTAGTTTTATCTTTTATTTATCCCATATATCTACCATCTCATTCTTTTCAATGAGTTTATTCTTTCCATTTATGTGTAAAAACACTATATAGAATCTTTTTTGCTCGAATATTTCTTTTTTTGGGCCATTAAAAAGAAAAACAAAACACCGTCTTTAGTTATATCTTATGAATATAGTAATCACGAATGCATGAGCAAGTATACGCCTGTTAGTTCGTACAGATGTTATTTTACAAATTTTATTACATTTCAGAGTGAGAAAAGAATCCCATATTGAAGTACCAAACTATTTTTTTTTTCTTTTTATTTTGATTATTGCTCGACTATAATTCTTTTTCTTGGCACAGGTTAGTTGGGTTCGTACGTAGGATGTTGTGGTACGGTCCCGTTATGCCTTATCAGTCTAGACCAATGGTTTAAAAAACGGATCGGTGATCCGGATCGGGCTTCCAAAAAACCGATTCGAATCGGCGAATCGGCAATTCGGATCGGGAATCGGGTGAATCAATCGTAATAAAGCTTAAAAAAAATCCGAAACAATTATTAAAATTCATTATAAATATTGCTTTTTAGGAATTCAATAAGAAATGAGGGTACTCCATTAAGAATTTTCGTGTTTTTGAATGAATATGCGAATATTGATATGTTCTTTCCCTGCATGAACCGCCATTCAACATTTAATTTACATCACACAAAAGGATAAACATATAATTAGCATGAAATAAGTATATCAACATACATGAACTACAATAAAACATAAAATTAGTAACATATGATCTAAAAATAAAATGATAGACGACGTTATTGTTCTTCTTGATCGCGCTGGTGCCATTGATTGAATTCGTTTAACAATTCATTGATTCGATCTAAAAACGAATCATAGATATTAGCAGGCGTCTGACTATTCCCAAATCCCTGAGTGTTAGTGTTTTGTTGTGTTCCCAATCTAAAACCCCCGAAGATTGTCCATCCTTCATGCTCACCTGCACTGTCGTGCTCATCCCTACACTGTTGCTGAATAATATGGCTGGGATAGGGTCGCCTCAGAATCATCATCTCTCTCATTTTCTCTTTTAATAATATGGATTAAAAAAAAAATTTAACAAATTTTCAAAAAAATCGATCATGGATTAAAAAACAAAATCATAAATTTTCAAAAAATTCTATCATGGATTACAAAAAAAAATTCGATCATGGATTAAAAAAAAAAAAATCACAAATTTTCAAAAAATTCTACCATGGATTACAAAAAAAAATTCGATCATGGATTACAAAAAAAAACAAAAAAAAAATTCAATCGTGGATTACAAAAAAAGAAAAAAACAATTCGATCATGGGTTACAAAAAATTCAATCATGGATTACAAAAAACTCTATCATGAGTTACAAAAGAAACAAAAAACAAAAAATTCGATCATGGATTACAAAAAAAAAAACAAACATTTCAATCATGGATTACAAAAAAAAAACAAACATTTCGATCATGGATTACAAAACATTCAATCATGGATTACAAAAAATTCTATCATGGGTTACAAAAAAAAAAAAAAAACAAAAAATTCGATCATAGATTACAAGAAAAAAAAACAAACATTTCGATCATGGATTACAAAAATTTGATCATGGATTACAAAAAATTCTATCATGGGTTACAAAAAAAAAACAAACAAAAAATTCGATCATGGATTACAAAAAAAAAAAAACAATTCGATCATGGATTACAAAAAAAAAAAACAATTCGATCATGGATTACAAAAAAATCGATCAAGTATTACAAAAAAATCTATCATAGATTACAAAAAAAAAAAAAAAAAAAAAAAAAAAAAAAAAAAAAAAAAAAAAAAAAAAAAAAAAAAAAAAAAAAAAAAAAAAAAAAAAAATTCCGTACTTGACACGCCGATTCCGTACAGTGAATCGGCTAGTCACTGTACAGAATCATCCGGTTCTCTCTAGAACAGGACGATTCCCGTTTTTTTCGCCAATTCGATCCGTCCATGGCGATTCCCTAGTCGAACCGGACGAATCCGGTTCGACTCGGCGTTTTTTTAAACATTGGTCCAGACCTTTGAAATTTATCACGGTAATTTGGATATTTTGTTTTAATTGGGAACCTCAGGCATTTTATTACAAATTTAGGTTACCGTTTGAATAAATTTTATATGAACAACTGCAATGTTTGTACGACGAAAAATTAAGTACTATAAAATCCATCTAAAAAAAGTTGTTTACAACAAATTGATAAATAATTGTATAGAATGCTGCTTATAATGTAAGTCAATTTTAGCAACAAAACATTGTTATTTACATTTTAGTGCTCAGAATGAAGAAGATAGTCATTCTCAGGTATCATTTACTTGATGCGCAACTTGTAAATTTTATAATCTCTAAAGAGAGAAAACAAAAGAGAGCTAGGTCGGGCCGAACCGAACCGGAACTAGACCGACACAGTCCTTGGGCCATAGTTTGTGGCCCAAACCCTACTTTTTTTAAAGGGCAGGCCAACTAAGCCAAGCCGGGCCTTCCAGTCCATTGCCAACCCTAATAAGGATATTTCGAACCCGCATGTATGCTCTGCCGTGTATGTTCCCCTTTACCAAATGGGAGAGAGAGAAAGCAAAGAAACTACCAGCTTTATAGATTTTCCTGGAATGGGTATTAACATAATTTTGGTACTTCTGGGTGATGACCCCAAATGAACTTTACACTTTTAAAGCCTTTTCATTAGCCTTATCCGTCTCAACTCAATTTGAGAAGAGGTCTTCCTTTCTATTTTTTCCATTCTCGGTTCCCACAAATGATAGGTATTAAAATCCATAATCACCATTAATTAATTAATTAATTATTTATTGAAGTAGTTGAGCGGTAAAAATTAAACATGAGATCAACTGCTCACACATTAAGCCTAAACACAACTCCTAAATCCACAATCATCACTAGGTATAGAAAGGAATGAGTTAAGTATGCTCGAGCTTTTCCAAATTTAATTTACCCCTAGTAGTCTGTATCTGGGTTGATTTTAAACTTACTATTATAATTATGTCAGACATGAAATTTTATGGGGTTAGTTCCTAAGCTAGGCGTATCAAAACAATTATGCAAAAAATAGAAAAAAATGTCCATTTTATTTTTATGTAGTGTATGATTATTTTTCCTTAAATTTGTTTAAGCGCACATCTTTTTTTATAGAACACTAGAGTATTTTGGTCAGTTTTTATTATCTTTTTGGTTTAGGCACGGATCTTTTTGTTAATGCATTTTTTTTTTTTGGTGTATCTAAGTCAAAAGGTAATGCCTCCCATATTTACATCCACTGGGTTAATTCTATCAACTTGCTTCTTTCTAGAAATCAGGTACATGATAATTCGAATTTCAAAATAAGTTTACAAGAACTGAATTACCTTCTAGATATTGTAGATATTATGTCATAAGATAATTTAAATTTCAAACTGAATTTACAAGAACCGAACATGTGAAGCAACGAGAGAAAGAGACCTCGAAGTAAAATAGATGGGAGTAAGGAAAAGATTTGATGATAGTGTCATTTGGAGGCTATCACCCAAAGTACCAAAATTAAGTTGATGATCATTTTAGGGAAATCTTTGGAGAGGGTAGCAAAAGGAAGGAGTCAGTAGGATCATTCAACGAATATGATGGCCCTTATAGACAATGGAACATCCTAAAAGCATGGTATCTCTCTCTAACTACTTGCATCTCTCTCAAAAAATCAGCAGCCAGAATATGAGAAAAGAAACAGTTGAAATGCAGAATTACAGTCTCTCTCTCTCTCTCTTTCTCTCTCTCTCTCTCTCTCGCTTATATAGTGTCACTGGACTCGCGTCAGGCAAGTAACTCGGTTTCGCCATGTGGGTGAGGTCATGTAACCCCAAATTGCGTGCATAGATTGGGGAACATAATTTTTAAAAAATTATAAAGAAATATTATATAATTGTTTTGTATATGATTTTCTTTTTGCCATAATCTCTATTTTTATACTTTTATTGACTTTTTAAAATGTTCCCAAGTATAAAGTAAATTTTATCCATTTTTTTAAAAAAATTAAGTTTATTTGGACTTTTAGAAGTTTTTTTTTAGTCTTATTTTAATTTTTCTACCTTTTTTTTATTTTATTTTTAATTTTCGTGTTCTTAATTTAATTACGACTTCCTGACCCTATTCAGGACTCGACCAAGTTCACTTAGACGTGGACAAAGTGAACGAGTTGGCCAAGAGACGAGTCCATTAGCCGACGTGAGTTCCATGACATTGGGTCTATGCATGCTGTTCCAAATACAATTCTATTACCTACCCCAGAAATATATATAATTATGTTAGAGAGAGAGAGGGCATAAGTGGTTTATATAACCATACTTTTTGAAAGAATTGAATTTTGGTGAAGGGTCTCTTCTAGTAAGTATTTGGGTTTGTCCATTTTCAATGGCAGTCTAAAGCAATATTACTGTTATATTCTAGTGGGTAAGGTTTTTGGCAAGATTGGAACGTGGAATGCTCTTTTACTTTTTCATGTAGGTCGACTTCAGCTGTTGAAATCTGTTCTGAGCACCTCAGCTGTCTTTTGAATTCTCTCTTTTATACTCCCTAAGCGTACATGTCATAAGGTAGAGAAGCTGCAACACAATTTCTTTTGAACAGGTACTGTTGGTAATAAAGGAATACATTTGGTAAAGTGGAAGGTTGTTTATCAACTTACAGATAAGGGTGAACTGGGAGTTCGTAATATCTCAAAGCTTAATACTGCATGTATGATAAAATTGGCATGGAAACCTATTTCAAATCCCTCCTCTCTCTCTCAGTGCATATTTTTTCAGGGACAAATAGTTCAAAAGTTGGTCTATCTGGGACACAAAGAAGAGAAGTTGCTCTTATGCTTGGCAGGGGATCCAATTGGGTCTTTCTCATCTCTAACACAACGTCAAATGGAACATAGGTGCTGAATGCTTGGTACATGTTGTGCGGACCCATGGTTATCAGAAATATCAATATGGGAATCTTATGGAAATCAGATCTATAAGGACGTGGGTGTTATGGCCAAGCCTAAATGTTTTTGACTATTTGAATGGCCCTACTCAAGAATGGACTCTCCCCACCCTCACATCCGGTCCGTTGATCAGAGCTTGAGGTTAAGGCTTATTGGCTTCCCCTTAAAGCTAAGAAAGATTTTCTTATTTGGACTCGATCTAAGAATGGTGTTTTTCAGTTAAGCATGTATAGGAATTTCTTCGACATAGAGGTTTCTCACATGCTGTCTTTAGGGTGCTTTGGTCTTCACACTATCATTCAAGAGCGAAATGGTTTTCCTGGATGGCCCTCTATCAACGACTCCCCATTATTCTTTATTATAGCAAAGAGGGATTGTTATAAATCCCATTTGCCATTTTGCCATATAAATGATGACAATATTTCACATATTTTATTCCATTATTCTTTCTCGCAATCGGCTGCATGGCAATGTGGTAAGAGGTTCCAATTTGACTCTTCAATGGCGGGTATATTATGGATATGGATGTCTTATAGGTTCAAGTTAGATGGTTTCCTCAATGTGGCTCTCTCTTTTTCACCATTACGTGGTTGTTATGGGATGAACGCAACCAGCGTCTCTTTAAGGAGAAATTGTCCAAAGGTGAGTATCTTGTCAGGAAAATAATTTCCCATGTTAGCGAGCTTGCAAATACTAAAGCTTGGTCCTTCCATTTATTTGAAAAGGCCATGACGGATAACTTTATGGCATCAGCAACATATCAAAATCCCCATTCCAATCACATGGTCTTTCCCTTATCATCAACATTTTAAACTTACTATCAATGGTGCTTCTTTCCACAATCCAGGGATGACATGTGGAGGCGGAGTGATTGGGGTGATGATGGGTCTTTTGTTATGGTTTTTGCACATCCTTGAGGTCTGACATCTAATAACTATGTTGGATTCTATGCTCTACAAGCAGGTATGGCATTAGCCATACAACTTGATTGTTTTTCACTACAGATCGAGAGTGACTCGTCCCAGCTAGTTGAAGTTATTCATGGCCACTACAAAGCGCCATAGTCACTCTATATTATAGCTGCCAACTACCGTCATAAGCTCACTAACCGGGCATGGTCCTTTTCACACATCTTCTACAAGGCCAACATGGTGGCCAATACTCTTGCTAAGAAAGCCACGACTTTCTCTAATACCACCATTTGGCGTTCGAGGCTGTCTAATTTTATTATTTCTCCTCTACTTCTGGATGATGCACAAATTTCCTACAATAGGGTTTTTAAGCTTTGAGATGTACTTTCTTTTCTACTTATTAGTGAAAATCGGGTAGGAAGCCTTCCCCACTAATTTACCCTCAAAAAAAAGATACGAAAAAAAAAAAGTATCATGCTTTTTGAGAAGAAGAAAGGTGAAACACTTGGCCGTTGAAGAGTATCGGCCAAGCGTCACTTTTACCTTTTTATAGAGAGAGAGGACATGAATAAACGTCTAAGGATGCTGAAAACCAAATCACCACCCTTCCCTCCTCCTTCATTTCTCAACTCAACGGCTGATGGCTTCGCTGCTCTCATACTTACCGGAAGAGGACATAGATATGCCATCAATTATCGTAGACGCCCCTAACTTTTCAGTCAAAATCTATGAAAGGGGACTTGAACGTGGTGAAAATAGGCAGATTTGCTAAGTCAACTGCATTAAGCTTTTTGTGGCTCCAAGGGGTACACTTTCTCTTAATTCCAAACTGGACCAATATAGTTAATCAGTTGGTACATATGACTTGAGCTTTGAAATTATGTGACATGAACAAAAATCAGCACATAAGGCCATCCTTTTCGGTATGAAGGCTAGAATAAGCCTTAAACACTGTGCTCTATGCCTGACCATGTGCCACAAACTCCAGTAGAGCTGTACATAAAATGGTAAACCATACACTGCTAAGCATCCGTGGTAGCTACCATCGACAAAAATATCACATAAATCTTAACGGCATTATTCGCAATTAACATCCCATTAATAGCCGACAATCAGCATTGAATAGAAAATATATGGAGTACTTTTCTCGAGCGAAAACTTGGCCCTTGTGTTCGGAATACTAATTATGATAATAAAAAGAGTAATGAGAGCCGAAAAAAATCACGGTAATCGCTCTTTGCTTTCTTTGGCGTGCTTACAGAAATGGAAGTCGTGTGGTGTAATTTTCTTATGTGAATATTGGGTGATAATGCACTTTATACCTCTATCTGTTTAAATAAACAAAGGCTTTACAAGTTCAATGTGAATTGAAGATTCTTATGAGTGAGAACACTTCTTATTATCAATTTGCTTGCTACCCGATGAAAATGTAACTCAATTGAATCTTTGTGCATCTTAACATAAGGGACGATATGAAGCATCATCGCACACTGTTCATGAAAGAATGTAATGGCTAACTTTTTTTTTTTTTTGGTATATTGTTATCTATGATGCTCAATAAAGGACTAAAAATGCAACATGAAAAGGAGATGTCATTTTTATGGTTGTTGAGGGCATTTTTGTTGCTTCAGTTGAATAGAAGTAGAGCCGAGATAAAAACTGTAAGGGTAAAATTGACTGATATAAACACAAAATATGAAACATCTCTCTCACTTTCTCTCTCTCCAAAATGCACTTGCACACAAATGAAAATTTCATTGTGCCCTCTGTTCCATTCTCTGTATTTGCCAACCCATGCCTGCATAACCTCATAATGATGAATTCAGTTTTTACCGGCCATTCTCTCTCTCTCTCTAACCTTTTTTAGTCAAAGAGTGGAAGCACCGTCCTCTTAAGCTTATAAAATGACATGAATTGCTCATTTCTTTTCTGAAAACTGAGTCTGCATAGAGAAAATGGGGCGAGCAAAGCTTGAAATTAAGAAATTAGAGGAGAAAACAAGAAGGCAAGTAACCTACTCAAAGAGAAGTAATGGCCTCCTCAAGAAGGCCTACGAGCTCTCTGTTCTGTGCGATATCGACATCGCTCTCATCATGTTCTCTCAGAATGGAAAACTCTCCCTTTTCTCAGGGGAAAAGAGGTCACGTAACCAATCCTTTCCTCTCTCTCTCTTTTTGTTTGCTATGTATGCTCATCTAGATCATGACTTAGTCTCTTAACTTTTTTTTTTCTTTTTGTCTGTGTTCATTTGCAGGATTGAAGAAGTTCTTGCGCGCTACATGAATCTACCTTTGCATGAAAGAGAGAGGTAAGAGTTTAAGGTTTAATGGTTTATGTGAGTTTCTCATCCTTTTTTTAAGACCGTGTTTCCTTTAATGTGTATTCTTAATTGGGTTTGTTTGCTGTGTCATTTATGTTTGATATTCAACTTCAAAAGGCTTAAGGAAGAAGACGTAAGTACCTGCTCTCTCTCTTGTTCTGTGTTCAAATTTGTGGTTTTTTGTTAAGCACTGGATCAGACTGTAACTTAAATGATATGGTCGGCCTCCCAAAACAGCGTGTCTTAGAAGACCTCATGAAGCTGAGCTCTGAAGTCGATCTGGCCTCACAGCTATACGGGTATCTCTCTCTCTATATGTAGGGTGCAGTTGGCATACGGATGCATTCGTAGGTGTAGAGGTAAGGTGCACCTTCAAATTTTATTATGGTATATAATTTTGATGTAAAATGTTCATATGATTATCAAAATCTATTTTTATATTTAATTATAAAATTTTAAATTTCAAAAATGGTTAAAATCAAGTAGATCTATAAACATATGAAAATCTTGAAAATGGACGGTGTAGATCATATGTTGCAAAATGCACTATTTTTTAGACTTAAAATCTTTTTATTTTTCATAATCATACATCTCGATGTCGAGATGATCAATCAAAGGGTTTTTCAACAATAAAACTACCTTTTCCGATGGATTTTTGAGGAGCATCTGTAGTTCTACATTATAAGGTAGCATCCTTATATATAAACTTTTACAATATATATATATATATATATATATATATATATATATATATATATATATATATATATATATAGCTATAGCTATAATTAATAGTATAAGTTAGTAGCTCACGGCTGTCAGATCTTTCATTGCGTGGTTCAAAATTCATATCACTATTTTACTTTTTATCTTTTTTCTATAAATAAGATTAATACGAAATTTTGGGTTTATATATCTAACTCTATTGTGCACCATATAAAAATATAAGACAATTACTTTGAATAATTTAAAAGGATCAAATTACCCCAATAATTTTTCAGGGGTATTTCGATCCGTTTATATTTTAGAAAATATTTTTTTGTTGTGCGCCCTATTTTTTTTTAATACACACATCCAAAATTTTGTCACGATCTGATTTCTAAAAAAAAGATTAAAATTCATATAGTAATATGAAAATTGAACCACACAATGAAGATATGATGGCTTTGAGCTATTAGTAATTTACCGTTTGTACAAAGAGGTAATAATCATTTTTGTTCCTTAAATTTCAAAAAGGGTGGTTATAAGAGTGTCATTAATTAGACACAAATGGTAAAGTTTATATAAAGTCAAGGCTCTAAACAATCAGATTAGAGCCCACGTCAAAAATTTCACTAGAAGAGGTTGTTTTAATGCTTAAATGTCTTTAAATTGATCATCTCGACATCAAGATGCATGGACATGAAATCGATCATCTCGACATCAAGATGCATGGACATGAAATCGATCATCTCGACATCAAGATGCATGGACATGAAATCGACGATCCGAATTGGGTATCGCTTAAGCTGTTCTAGATCCTAGAAAAACACGAGATTATCATTTTATTATGCAACATAACATCACGGTTCATTGGCCTTGTTGAGGTCACATAATTTATTGCATACGTCACCCCACTCCCCAACAACCATTTGATATTAATGTTGTTGCAACTTATTTTTATATGGCTTTTGCGTCTCACAAATGTGGGACAATTCTCATAGCCCAATTGTAACATTGAATGAGCATATAGATTAATACTTAGGTAGGGATGGTTGGGCCCTCAATAAGAGGGGTATGCACCCTACATTAAATTACATGATAAAAAAATAAATAAAATTATTAAAAATAATAATTGGGTGATAGGACCCTCCACCCTTATCTTTTACCAAAAAAATTTAAATTTACTTGCCGAAAAATCGAAATAAAGAGACTAATACTATTAGGCTATTATCTCATGGGATATTTTATTATATGATTAATATTAGACTATTAGCAAATTAGAATTAAAAAAATAGTACTAGCTTTTAGGATATTAATAAAACAAAAAATAATACTAATATTAGTTTATTAGATATTTAAAAAAATATTAGTTTATGGGATATTTTAAGAGAGAAAAATAACACTAACTTATACCACTTAAGAATTTATTTTTAAGTTACTTTATAAACTACCCCACATTGTAAGTATGAATTTATTTTTAAATTTTTATTAAAATATGATTGTAGATTTATATTTTAAAATTCTATATTTTGATCCACACTAATTATTATATATTGATTTGTTTATCTGTGAGAGTCATACCCATGTTTTTTCAATCACATTTATTATAATATTGTACTTAATAATTATACTAATTACAATGATAACCAAGTCTAATATTTTATTTATTAATTTATTTACATTATAAATTATACAATCTATTATTTTTTGTTATAGTTGTAAATTAGATTTTGTAAATTAGATGATATTATAAAACAAATTTCAAATTTATTCTTATTTATATAGTAAAATGATGATAAAATTAAAAACTACAAACCAATAATAAAAACTACAAACCAATAATTCTAATTTCAATGTATAATATTGTATTTAGTTAGGTTTTAATAAATGTTTGATAAGAATCTTCATACAGAGAAAGAACATCTTAATATTTACATATTGATGCAAAAAAAAAAATTTATTAATTTAGTACCCTCATTTATAATTGGATTTTTAAAAAACAACATTTATAATTATTTTTAATAAATTTTTTGAATTTTTTTAAGGTCGAATTCGACCAATTCCTGATCTGAAACGCCGATTCACCGATCTGGATGGGTTTTTGAAGTGCCCGATCCTGGGTACCGATCCGTTTTTTAAACCACTGGTATAATACCAATAGCCCATATTGAATATGAGCCTATCAGAAGGTCACGACTGCATTCATATTTGAATTTTAATGTTTTTTCTGCGAATCTAAATCACATAAAATTTAGGATGTCTACTATTTTCATCAAGGCATACATAATACAAATATTAAAGAAATTATTCACAAAAAATTAAAATGATTAAAGTACCCTAAAAAGTTTAAGGGTACTTTAGTATATTTAATTTTTGTGAATTATTTTTTTGATATTTTTATTTGATTCGCCTATTTTTTAATAATAGATCACAATCATTCCTTAAATTTTAAACTGGGTAGTTGTAAGAGTGTCTTAATAGAAACAAAGTTGCAAAAAAACTTCTTACACTTCGTGACTCACCCCAGGTCATCCAATTTGATATCTAATGAGTGGAAATGATTGTAACCTCAATGTGCAAAAGATAAATGGCCTCTATGTAGATAATCCCATATATATATATATATATATGAAGCATATATGCAATACCTATAGAAAAAAATGAACAGTATTTTTGCCCATAGGTGCATCGCCATCCGAAAAAATCGGGCGGCATGCTTTTTTCATTCTTCACGGATCTAATTGGTCCATGACAGTACCGTCACGGACATACTAGGTTCGTGGCGGTAAAAAAAATATGCAGAATCACAATGGGTCCGTTCAATGGACTGTCACGAACATATCAAGTCTGTGATGGCAGCGAAACGCTATTGCACTTCGCCTATAGGTGTATGGATATGGAAAAAAACAGATTTTAAATCCAAAAAATAGTACATCTTGCAACACGTTATCAAGAATTCATTTTCAAGATTTTTATGTGTTTTTAGATATGCTTGATTTGAACTATTTTTGGATATTAAAATGTTATAATTAAAGATGAAAATAGATTCTTGCGCCATCTGAAAAATTTTCAATACTAAAATTATATCTTATGACAAAGTTTAGAGGTGCACACTACTTTGATTGTATAACATGAAAATTTATTTTTGCATACGAAGTTTTTATTGTACTTACCTCGTTTGAATGCTTTGTTTCCATTTGTTGGGTTCCTTGTGCCTGTCTTAAAGCAGCTCAAATAGTATGAACTCACAGATCGAGGTATTATTTACACTATTGATCCTTTATTTCCTTGCCTTTACAATCTTTTAATTCTTGTTCCATCCTACTTATTTTTCTTACGAGAATCAATTAATATGGAAATTTCAGGAGCTTCAGCAGGAGATTAATAGAGCCCAATGTCAATTGGAGGATGCACAAAAAAAATTAAGGTACCCCTAACTGATAGATAACCAAATTATTAACCAAACTTTAATTGAATAGTAGTTATAGCAAAAAGCTTTTTACATCTTTATCTTTTTATTTTCAGCATTTTTCAGGGCGAACCCATCAATATAACTTCACAAGCAGAGGCAGAATACCATGAGCATATGCTTCTAGAAGCACTCGGTCGAGTGAACAATCGCAGAGTAAGATCTCAATATACATGACAAATTCATCAACCATTATTTGTTCCTTTTAGGCTGCTGAAAAAGGAATCTATTCTAAATTATATTTGTTCAAATTATGCAGAGAAATTCATCAACCATTATTTGTTCCTTTTAGGCTGCTGAAAAAGGAATCTATTCTAAATTATATTTGTTCAAATTATGCAGAGAGATTTGGAAGGAGTTCGGCTTGGACCACCAAACAACCCAACCAATTTACATGTAAATGTTTCTAAAGCAATAAATCTAAATAATAGAATAGCTGCCTTTTCTTTTATTTTCTTTTGCGTGTTATAAAATAGTAGCCTTTTATTCTATAATTGGGCTGATTTGCTTGATTCTTGAGGAAAAAAGAAAACGCGGACGTATTTTCATGGAGAGAGTTCAAATGCTAATGCGTACTTAGCAACTGATTCGAACAACACTTCAGATCAGTTTACACAGAGGTAAACAAACTCCCCACCTCAAAATGCCATGGATTTCAATTCCCTCCTCTCCCTGAGGGATTTTTTATAAATAATTGAGAAATAAATGTCTTGTTAAATAATAGAATTAGGAAAAACTTATGGCAAAGTACCGGTTCAAGATTGTTATTTAAAACGTCCATCTATTCTATATTGCCAAAAAAGATGTTCTACTCTCGAAGTAGAGTATCTTTTTACTCTCTCAAATAAAACCCCACCTAGAATTAACTTTTTGGACTTCAAATTTTAGAGATGTAGCCCTTCAACCGATAGATTAACAACCTCATTAGAAAAATAATAATTCTATTCGTACCTTTTGTGTGCTTGGAAAAAAAAAGTATCGAGATTGATTAGAGAGCATCCAATTTTTAGATGGTGAGAACTAAGTGTTAGAAAACACAAATTTCAATCTTTTTCTTTTATAATAACATCTAGTAATTTTTTAGTAGTTTCCAAAATCTCAGATTGCAAATATCCCCCCAAGTGGCTATTCTGACCTGAGAGTAGAAGCTTAAGTGCTCTTCTATATGCTATGTTGAAGTTTTGTATTATTCTTATTTATTTCGAAACTACCTCCTGTTTGGAACTTCAAGTGTAGAGCTGAAATATACTCTCAATATTTTTTTATATCAAAGCGATCCGGTTTCAAGTACCCGAAACCATTTTTCATGTCAAAGCTGGGTTAGATTGTGCTTAGAAAATGTGTGCCGGATCTAGAGATTGGACTTCCAAACCTAGCACACTTGCAAATTCTTTTTTGAAACATGATGGGTAAATAATGAACCGATCGCCATTCAATTTTTTTTGGTGAAATCATTGGTTCAAAGCTTGGAGTTCAAAAACCTACTATACTTTCAATTTTTGAAGAAATGGTGGCTTTACAACTTGAAGTTCCAAAACCAGCATTTCACGTCAAAAAAATTTGTATGCCCAGTTTGAAACTCCAATGTCTAGACCAACGCAATTTTTGTTTTGGGTGAGGAAGTTCCAGTATTAAAACTAGATTTCACTTGAAAAGTGGGTTCGGAACATGAGCTTTCGAATCTTTTTTCTAAAAAAAAAACATATAAAAGAAAACATTTTACAAAAAAACCCCAAGACTACACTTTCTAAACTTACCCCAATCTAACTTTTTTTCTCACATTTTCCCCCAAAATACAAATACCCCCAACCAAACAAAAAATCCTAAACTACCCTCCCTTAATTTTACCTTCCCCGGTCTCTCTTATTTATCCCACCAAAATAGGGGCTCCGACACTATGTACGTGTGGTCCAGCAGTAGGGCTCTGGCATTGTGTAAAGTACAGTCCGGCAGTAGGCTTCGACACTGTGTAAACTGCGGTCTGGCAGCATGGGTCCGGTACTATGTAAAATGCAGTGTCGCAGTTGCAAAGGGCGGTTCGACAGTAGATGTTATTGGATTCTAAGACTCCTGTACTATGTAAATGCTGGTCAGGTAGTACCCAATTTCGGTCCTGTAGTTGTCTTATGGCGGTCCGACAGTACTCAGTTTCGGTCCAGTAGTTATCACATGGCGGTCCGGCACTTGCGCGCTCTGACAATGTGATAGTGCGCTTCGGCAATATGCTTCTGGGTCTAAAAGTCAATGTCAAATCCAGCCAAAATGATTTTTATGTACGGGAAGCGCATTGCTGTCTAAAAAATTGAATTTTTTCCCTTGGGGGATATTTGCATAGAAAGTTTGTTTTGAGGAAAAAAGTGTGAAAAATAATTAAGTTGGGGTAAGTTGCATAGAAAGTGTGGTCTTGCGGGTTTTTTGTCATTCCGTAAAATAAAATCACTTCGAACTTGAAGGTCCAGATAGGGATATTTTTAGAAAAAATAAAAAAATCCAAAAAAAGTGAGACTTCAATGTAGAATATAAAATGAGAGTCGTTTTCTAAAATGTCAATCTTTTGCTATGACTTACTTATTATTTCCCTTAGAATAAAACATGAAGAACATAATAATGAGCACACAAAAAAAAGCGCTGCTCTTTTTTTTCTTTTTCATTTTTTCTTTTTTTTTTTTTTTGACAAGAGAATGGTATAAAATTTTCCGTGCAGGGATAATAAAGATGCCCAAAAAAAAAAAAAAAAAAAGCATGCATGGTCTAGATAATCTTCTTCTAGTAACTGAAAAAATTTATTTACAGGAACCATCCACAATCAACTTCACACGGCTCATCTGTGTATTCTAATATGATGAATATTATTAGAATGAACCTGGCTGATCAGGTTCGGTTGAACAATGCGAACAATGCTGAAGCCGGTGAAAATTTTGCTGAAGTTGATAATGCAACATCTCGCCGCCCTGAAACTTATACTGCTGCAACACCTGCTATTCATCCTCCAGAGACATCAAGCCCAAATAAAATGAAGGGGGTAGGGTCTTTTATTGGACGCAATTCACCTGTTTCTATATACGGGTGGGAATGGCTCGAGTCGGTCCTGGTCGACGCCGACCCCACCTGACCTAACTAGTTATAAGTTGAACTTAGGCCTGACACGGCCCGGATTGGGTCGATTGGATCGGTTGTCCAGGTCTATAAATAAGAAAAATATAAAAATATTATATAAATATGTTTTATAAAACACCCTTTATTTTAAGGAAAAAGTTTATATATAGCCGAGGCTCTAAACAATCAAATTAGAGCGCACCGCATAATTTTCATTAAAAAAAGTTGTTTTGATGCCCAAAATCCTCAAATTGATCAATCAAGATGTATGGGTATGAGAAAAAAAATAGATTTCAAGATTTGGAAATAGTGCACCTTGCAATGCATTGTTTTGACCGTCAATTTTAAGATTTTTCTAGTTTTCGTAGATCCGCTCGATCTATACAATTTTTAAGCTTGAACTTTTATAGTTAGAGATTAAAATATATTTTAAGGCTTTAACAAAGATTTCCAGCAATGCAACCTTGTCGACACTATTTGAAGGTGCGCTTCACTCTCATTGTTTAGAGCAAACCACATCCTTATTTTATTATGTATTTATAGTAGTATACACTTAGCCAGGCCAGCTCGTTAACCGCAAACCATACCTAACCTGACTTGATAAGTTCTAAACTAGACCTGGTCTCTCAAGGTCAAATGGACCCAGACCTGACCCATTGGGTCCAAAAAAATTTAGGTCCAGACTCGGACCTTGTCAGGTTGACCCGTCGAGTCCAAAATTAAGATCCCGACTCAGATCCTAACCTAGTCAAGTCAATCCGTCGCCACAAGTCGCATACAAATGGATAAACTGGGGTACCATATGTTAACTTTGTTCATTCAATAAAACTAGGAAAATTTAGAAAAATGATATTGGAAATAAATTACTTAGTATTTTAACTATATCATTTAATCTAATTTCAAAGATATGACAAAAATACATATGCCTAGTTGAGAATGAGTAAAATGTTTAATAGTTGATAAGTTAATTTTTTTTTATAAATTTGAAATGGGAAAATGTGGACAAGTTATTTTATTCATTGGGGATTGTGTAAGCTACGACTATTTATATATAGTACAAGAAGGTTACAACCATACCTAGTTGTCAGATGTGGAATCGAGTGAGTGTGTGTTGGCCACTTTTTTCATGAGGTCAAATATTTCTCAAATAATTGAGGGTGGTCCATTGCGCACTCTTTGCCTCTGACATTTGACAACTAAGAGTATGATTGTGCCACTTCTTGCACAAAAAGTAAATAATCTTATTCTATACCATCCCTATTCACTGTTATATTCTTGTAGTATTCTATCTTGAAAGATTTGAATTCTCACAAACTATGTTTTTCCTTTTTATGGTTAATTAATTCCACAAAGTGCTGGTTACATGATTTCTTGTTTGGATGACATGAAAACTACTTTGACAGGTATTTGGAGATTATAACGCTGGTTCATCAATCAAAAATCGAGAGGATTAGATCTCACAGATGTGCTTATGTTAGTAAGCAAAGTCATATTGGCATCCGTATTTTGTTTTTATTCATGATTTTGGATGAGTTACATCCAAGAAAGACCAGCAAGTTTTCTTCCTTTCTATTATCATCAATTACTAGTATGAGTTTAGTATCGGCCCATTTGAATGCAATAATTATCGTTTACAATTCACTATTTCAATAAAATTAATCCGGATAATGAATCATCTATTGTTTTTTAGTGTTTATCATAAAATTATCTGAGTTAAAGTTACGGACACAAAAAGATGTTATTTGGGGAAGTTACGGCTTCTATACTAATTCATGGAAGCCACAGCTTCCAAAGAGCAACGGGCTTTCGCACCCTCCTATTCCCATAAAACACATGCTACATTTTTGTTATTAAAAAGCTAGTTTAAAAGAATCAAAATATAGTGTTTTAGTTGGAGAGAACGTAGTACATTATTTGCCTCAAGGAATAGAGAATAACAAGTCATGCTTAAATATGAGAATGCACTCATTCTTGCTATCCTAATAACCAATGCATATACAAAACACACAAAAGGTGTGCAACGACACAATGGTACATGTGGAATCAATTGAAGTGTGAACTATGCCTACAATATGATGCCCCTCTCTCTCTCTTTAGATCTATTGCGTGGACAGCTTAATAACAAAATCCAAACTCAAACATAAGCAAGTGCATTAGTTTGCATCAATCTTAAAAAAAATAAATCCGTGATCCCGGATCGTCCATCCCGAGAACCAGTCTAGAGCAGTGGATCAGCTGAATCCACCCTCTCTAGCCTTATAAATAACTTTCAAAGAGGAATTGAAAATCATCATCATGATGTTTTTCGGGTTTTTATGAAAAATGGGTGTACTGCACTATGAATTTTTTATCTTTTAAAAATATGTGAATATTGATATGTTGTTTCTTGTTTTGAAAGTCTATCTACAATTGAATATTTTATACAAATTCCCATTGAAGATAAGGTAGCCAGTAATCGTAGGACATCTCTCACACACACACAAAAACATCTCTCTTAGACCATGCAAATACATATGAACATCTCTCTTTCTCTCTCTCACACATACACAACACATTGGATCTTTCTCTCTCTTACACATTGGATCTCTCTCTCATATATGCACAAAAAAATATTGGACATCTATTTCTCTTTCACAAACATATTGGACCACTCTTTCTCTCTCACACACAAACAAAAAGAAATTAAAAAGAAATTTCCCGATCCGGAAAGAAGATCCTAAGCAAACTGGACATGCCAACTCTTACTTGAAGAAAAAACAAACAGTTGAGAAGAACTTCTAATCATATCCTAAAACCATGACTTCAATTTCAATTGTAGGTGTTGATTTTTTTTTACCTTAAATATTTTCTTCTTTAGTTGTTGACCATTAGATCAATTCATCATATGAATCCTGACTAAAATAGTGTATGAAAACTGGTTTAAGGACGGTCAATACCTTTGTCTTTCTAATAAATTTGGAACAATTTTAGCCGGTTTTTTGTCTTTTTATTTTAAAAAGTTATTTATTACTCCTAGTTTTTTTAGATCGAAACAGACCATTTTTTTAAAAAAAAATTCTTTGTCGACTATCTCTCTTTCTTTTTCTTTTTCTTTTTTTTTTTAACTATTGGTTTATTTGAATTACTTATGGGTTGCACAAAAATTCTACAGAGGAATCATTTTCATGGCCCAACATTTCAGTGATTTTTTTCGGATAGAGTGGTTTAAAAAGCTGAAATAAACCAAAAATTATTAATAAGTTCTCATTAAACTCGTTAAAACATGATTTTCTCTTATCAATTTTCTCTCTCTACATCTCTGATTTTTTACCAACTTTTTTTTTGTTTTTTCAAATATTTGGGCACGAATACAGGGCCCTACCCGTTTTAAAAATAGTGAGTTATTGTCAAATGCGTCCCTGACATGTAGCAGAGGCTCATGTAGTGCTACCACCTTGACCTCAACCCCATTCCCAAGACTCATGAATGATAGATTTTCCATAGGGGTGGAGAGGTTGGCCACCCCTCTTCAATTAAAATGTTTTAAGAAGTCTTCTATCTCTTCATGAAAGCAATATCAGAAACCACTACTCAAGGCCGAGTAATACTTGGATCGAGTCCGAGTAACTCGGGCCAAGTAGTGCGGAGTACTGTAGTAACAAATAAATGGTTAAAAATTATAAAAAGTACAAAAAAATCCAAAAAAAAAAGAAGAAAATAAGTGTTTAAAGTAAGATTAAGTAAAATACATCATAATGAGGTTAACTTGCCCAAAAGGAAATCATAATGAGGTTAAAAAACTAGCAAAATAAATAAATTTAAAAAAATCATCTTGTGACTGGGTAATTTAGAAAAAATCTAAAAAGATAGGAAAAATGTAAACATAAGTATTTATGGCTAAACACTTTCCAATCTTTGCCATAATGATAGAAAACATTAAAAAATATATATCCAAATAAATTCCTTATTTTTAAGATTTTTTAGGATTTTTTTTTTTTTTTTTAATATCCCCAACTAGAGTAACTCGGTACTCGGTCGACTTTGCGAACATTGTCAAAAAGTATTAACTAGCCCAAGAGAAACAAAGTACTATATGCAAATTGGTGAATTGCTTGGATTGAGAGATCATACTGTGTTCACTGTATTTTGGCTTGAGATTGCTGGAGGGTGAATCGTAGATGCTCCAGTGGTGTAAGCTACAATTTTTTTTTGGGTAAGTGAGTGGGGGAGAAGGCCCCCGACCCACTTTTCATTAATAAAATAAGATGGATTATAGCTCACTATTTTACAACCTTAGGACAGTGTGCAACATCAAGAAGTAAAAAAAGAGAAAGACAATTAGGAGGTCTAGAATATCAAATTGTTCATCTAAAAAAATTGTAGCCTTTTTAGCAAGTACATCAACCACCATGTTAGCCTCTCAAAAAATATAACAACTCGAAGTTGGTGAGTTTATATTGGTAAATAACAGCTATTATGTGAATGGCCCTTGAGATGTTGCAGTTTCAACTTTAACAAACTCTTCATTTGTCGCCACTCAATTGCTCTCATCATTCAAACTAACTTGATCAGTAAGGTTCAATGCATTAGCGTTCATCATTAAAGAACTCACGGATGAATCGGATAAGCAATCTGCATTTGATTGTGGATGTTCCCTGTGAATCAAAATTTTCTAATTATTGGAAAGCTCCTACTTTCTTTTTGGTACATTTATTCATTCATCATCTAGAGATGGCCATAGTTATGCCTACCCAATAATTTGTTCTTTTCTTTTTTCAATGTTGTTTTGCTAGTCATTTATTTCTCAACTAATTATGAAAAATAACTTATGAAGATCTGGGAGGTGGAATCCATGAAAATTTGAAGTAGGGAGCGTGTTTTCCTCTGTGAGAGCCAATCCGAAATTTGAACCGAATCGCACTCACCAGAATTTGAACTCTCTCCATGATAATATCTGCATAATTTTTTTATAACACAAAGGTCAATCAAGTCAAGCCAATCTTAGAAGAAAAGGTTTCTATTTTGAGAAAATTTGCTTGAGAAGAAATCTTTTATATGTAAATTCGTTGGGTTGTAAAGTCCAATCCCACTTTCTTCCAATTCATGCTGCATCAGACAAACAAATAGAGCTTAGAATATATATATATTGAAATGATATAACTTTGAAGGCAACAAATTTCATCCAGCATAAAAAGAACAAAAAATGATTGAATAATTTGCTATGTATATTGAGATCTTACTTTGCGATTGTTTAGTTGACTGAGTGTATCTTGAAGGATATGTTCATAGTATTCTGCTTCTGACAGTGATGTGATCCTTATGGGTTCACCTTCGAAAATCCTGATAGTGATGATAAAGATGTGAAATATTCATTTGCTTTAGTTGCTATTTAAATATAGTTTGGAAATAAGTTATCTTTCCACCAGTGAGAAAGGGGTACCTTAGTTTTCTCTCAGCATCCTCCAATTCATGTTGGACCCTAATAATCTCTTGTTAAATCTTCTAAAATTTCCAGAGGAGTTGAATCTCATAAGAAAAAAAAAGATGGATGGAACAAGAATCACAAGATTGTAAAAGAAGGAAAATGAAATATCAATTGTGAGGGGCTTGCATGTAATAAGATTGTTTGTCTTTGTATACAGTGGAGACCGCAGAATTTACAAAAAGATCTCAATCAAATATTTGATTGAAAATAATGGTCGCACATCAAGCCAAGCTTCATAGCTCTCTAATTTTACCATGATTCTCCAAAGAAACAATATTCAACTCTGCTTTAAAATCCTACAATGCCCTCTATTTTATACCTAAAAACTTAACTCTCAATGAATACTAATTCTAGCATTGAGAAAACAAATAAAAATTTACAAAATTTACCAAAAGTTTGAACTATTTAACACCTTAACTTTGGTTTATTTCCATAAATTTTAAAACTCATCTTAGATGTGTTTGTTTGATGTCTATATGAAATTTGACAAAAAGAATAATGGGCTATTTGAAATTAGATTAAAAACCTATGGGTAAGTTGTTAAATAATTCTAATTATAGGTTTAGTTTTACCAAATTTTCTTAAAATATGTAATTCCATGGAGACATAAATTATAATTTTCGAAACTGCCACTAATAAGAAAAATCTTATAATCCCTAAAAATTTCAAAGCTACTAAAATAAAACTTAAAAAATACAAAATATAACCCTAAAATTTAATTTAAAATTTAATAATATCATGCATTGTTTCATGCATCATTTTGGTGCAAAAAATATTGGAATGACCCCTAGCCATTACATTCGAAATCAGGTGAATAAGGATGTATCACAAAGTTCAATAAAAGTTTTTTTTGGACATTGTACAAAGTGAATAAGACATCCCTAATCCGATTTAACATCTAATGATTAAGAGTAATTGTAGCATTGTTACACAAAAATAAGCAACCAAGTTCTTCTATGTAAATAAGTTGTGAGCGTACATCGATGCATTGGTCCGGATTAATTGAGATTCTTTAAGAAAATCAACAAGGAAGCCACTATGGGAAATACAACAAAACAATAGGCATAAGGACAATACCTCGATGAGTTTGTAGTACCTGGATTTATATGTAAGGCATAAGGACACCGTGCCACAGCATTGTGTGTGGGAACCCCAACTAACCTACACCAAGTAAAAATGATCTTAGTGAAGGAATCATAAAATAAATAGAAATAAAATAGTCTGCCATTGTGATATAGATTTCATTTATCATTCTAATATGATGTAAATCCAAAAAAAATAGCACATGTACCAATTTATCCACACACATATACAATAATTATTTTCAAAATATATAACAAAATATTCTTACTAAAAAGGGACTAATATAGTTTTCTACATATAAGTGGAATGCCTTGATTCTACTGAAAGAAATTGAAATATTAAACATAGGTAATGTAGCACAGATATAAGACTAGAACGATTGGGATAAAATTGATATTTCAAATATGAATTTTAGAGACTTTCTTTTATTCGAAAGTTATTATTTCTATAATTTTGAAAAAAAACAATATGTAAGGCATGGGATTAAAAACACAGTGATGGAAGAGACAGATTGAAAGATTTAGAATGAAACAGAGGGAACAAAAAAAAAAGTTAATGAGGATCCAAGTGAGTTGACGAGTAAAATATCATAAATGAAAAAATCAGTTAAATACATTCGGAAAGGTCGAGAGAGAAACAAAGGAAGTTGAAGAAGGTGAAGAAGAGGGAGGTGTGTTTCAATTTCCATATGATTATGCTGCCATTCAACTTGCGATTGATGTTGTGGTGAAGGTTTTCACTGTTTCCAATAGCCCCAATTACTTCTTTCCATGGCAAAACAAGTCTCGAAGAGAAACCTAGATAAGGACTGTCGAACATGAACGAGTCTCAGATCTGCTCAACCAAACGCACCTCTCTCTCACAAATGCACATCAAAAAAATTTTTGGGTGCATTTGTTTGAGAGATATCGAACGTGTTGTCCTCTGTATCATCTTCATTAGGGCATTGTTTCATGCGGACTGCAAAGGTTATCTCTCTCTAAACCATAGCTCTGCCAAAGGTTTTATTTTTCGCTTTTCTCTACTCTGGCCCCCTCTAGATCGAGCAACAGTGCTCACCTGGCTTGCCACTATACACGCACAGAAGGACTCAATACTCGGTTGTTTTTTATTTATGATAGGAGATTTGAGAGAGAGAGATATGGTGATTAGAGAAAGATGGAGTTTGGATATGGTGTTATTTTAGTGTTTGTTTGGGTCAAAATTTTATGGCCAAAGGGGTCGAGAGGTTATAAGATAGAAAAGACAATAAGTTTTTGCTTATAAATAATATTTTCAATTCTTGGTCTCGTAAGATATAAAAGTTAAAAACAAGAGATAAAAGGGTATTTTCCCTTAGTTAATTCATGATCTTTTTGTCATCTATAATTCGATGAGGTTAGGGAATAACTAATAAGTGTTGTTGGTGATGATTACTGAGTAAATGTGACCCCATAAAGAAGAAGATAATAAAATTCATTATAGTTTAAGTGAAGAAAGAAACCAACCGTAGGCATACTGCAACTGGAAGTTATCATGTAATGCAGAAGGTATGATTATTTAGAGAACTTTGCATAATGAATATTTTTAAACATACAAAAGGGGTGCTTAAACACCATGTTTGTTTTTGAAGAAGTAATATTTAGGCAAAACTAATTACTTGGGAGCAAATAATAATGCAGATGTTTGTGATGTTCATAATCAATATTTAAATGATGTTAGCAAGTTGGGGATCTTAAAAAAAAATTAAATTAAATTAAATGTAGCTTTGTGAAAATAACTGTATGACAGTAATAAAACTCAAACTAAAGCTCTACATAGCATCCTAAACCCCTCAAGTCATTAGACATATTTATTTCTGCAGTTGACTTATTCATAAACAATCATCCTTGAAGACTTTTAATAGTTAATAAAAATCCTTAAAATAATCTAAATTACAACCCATCATGAATATTTAAGAAAAGGACAAAAAATTAATAAATTCAAGTTAAATAAAAAAAAGAAATAGCTTATAGGCCTTAAACAATCAAATAGAGTTGATTTCACTAGAAGAGGTGATTTCGATGTCGAAAACCCCTCAAATTGATCATCTTGAGAATTATAGGTGTAAAAAAAATGGATTTACGTTTCGGAAAATAGTATATCTTGTAAATACATTATTTGGGCTGCCCATTTTTTAATATTTTCAAATATCTATAGATCTATTCAATCTACATTATTTTTTAAGCTTTAAATTTTATAATTAGAGATAAAAATAAATTTTTAGGCCATCACAAATATTTTTATTCTAACATTTTGAGCTCAATCTAAGTATTAGATTTCAAAGACATCATCACTAATTAGCAACCCACGGCAACCAACTGTGGCTTCTCATTAGACAGGCTTGTTTCAACTTGTATGAAATTTTTTCACTGCTAAGATAATGGTAAGTTATACTATATGTTTGTTTACTTAGCCATCTTATACCATCTTAGAGAAACACTCGCTCGAGTGAGAAATCGCAAAGTAAATCCAAATACCAAATTCATTAAACATTATTTGTTTTCTCATGCAGCAGGAATTTGTTGTTTTCTAAGTTACATTTAATCCCAAAATGAATCTATCTAACGATATTTATTTGTTTTATGCAGCAAGAATTGGAAAGAATTCGGTTTACAGGCAACAACCCAATTAATTTACAGGTAAAAAGTTGTTTTTCAAGCAATAATTTGTAAAATAAAATAATATCTTTACTTCTATGATTGGCCTAACTTATTTCTAGGTAAAATAGAAGAAAAAAATGCAGACGCATTCTCATGTATAGAGCTCAAATGCTGGTGGGTCACTTGCAAATGATGCAACTCACAATACAGATCGGTTCTTGTTGAGGTAATCACAGGCCCCACTTTATCTACACCCTCAAGCATAAGACCTATTTGGGAGGATTTTTTTAATTTAAAATTTTTGGAATCACTTAGATCTCACTCTTAAAAAAATAGGTTGGTCTCAGACATACAGTGAGCAATCTGGCATCTAGAACGGAAGACTGCCAAGGCTATGAAAGTTTTAAGTGGGCCTAACCGTCCGATATTCTAAACATCAGACAACCATATAGAATAGTTTGATGTTTTGAACATCAAACCAATTGGTCTACAAAAATTTTAAGCTTGCCTAGCAATCCGATGTTACAAATATCAAGCCACTTAAAACTTTAATAAATTTTGAAACCTGAAGTGGTCCAATATTAGCTACATCAAACAATGTCAAAGTGAAGTTTAGGGCAGCCCGATGTTCAACTAATATACCACCAAACCATCAGACAGCCTTACATCTCACAAAAATGAAAAAATTTAAAATGAAAAAGAAGTCTAATGTTGCCAACATCGATTTTTTTTTATTCGGTGAGGAGGTGGTAGGGGTAGAATTAGAAAAATAAAAATTAAAAAGGGCGCAGTGCTAAACCTCAGCATAAAATACTTAAAAATATAGAGAGCATATGCAAATAAAAGAGAAGTTTGAGCTCGACGAGTCATTAAATTGACAAAACTAACCTATTTTATACTTCCCACCCCGTAGAATACATACACAAGAGAGAGACCACTAACCCTAATACAGACGATCTCATAAACCTTTCGTAGTTGAGGAAGCATACTAATGTAGGAAAAAGGGCAAAAAGAAAATAAATTAAACCACAAAAATAAATATAAAAATGGTGTGGCTTGTATAAGGTTGAGACCTTAAACAATCTAAGTCAGGTGCACCTTTAAATTTTTTCATAAAATGTAATTTTTGATAAAAAAAATCTTAGAATAGCCTTATCATCTATTTTCATCTCCAATTATGAATTTTTAAACTCCAAAATCATTCAAATCAAGTAGATCTATAAAAACATGAAAATCTTGAAAATGGACAGTCTAAAAAAATTGTTGCAAGATGTCCTATTTTTAGACATAAAATCTTTATTTTTTCGCATATTCACACATCTCGAAATCAAGATGATAAATTAGAGCGTTTTCTAACACCAAAAACAACCTTTCCAAAAGATTTTTGAGGTGCACCTTAATTCTACATTTTAAGGTTGTGACCTTATGTAAACTTTTTCCATATACATAAGGTCAGAGTGTATGCTTTTTCTCTAAATTTAAAGGTATCTATTCAAAAATATATCTTTTCACAATAGCCAAAAATCAAGTTTTCTTTCTTCGATATCGTGTTGTGGTCCAATACATATTTAGGAAAGCTCTCAATCTTGACTTCCTATAAGGAACCCTTCCTTTTCTAATGTGAAC
Source organism: Amborella trichopoda (assembly GCF_054954075.1). Classification (NCBI taxonomy): domain Eukaryota; kingdom Viridiplantae; phylum Streptophyta; class Magnoliopsida; order Amborellales; family Amborellaceae; genus Amborella; species Amborella trichopoda. The sequence goes on from NC_142344.1 coordinate 4,771,824, forward strand.
TTAAAACACAGATTGCTTTGTAATCAGAAATAACATAGAGGCGTAAGGAAGAGACTTATTGTAACACTATTCTCTATTGCCAGTAAAGAAACTATCATCTCTCGTGGATGTAGGCACGTTGCCGAACAACATATATCTTTGCGTTATGGTTGGTTGCCTCTTTCTTTTGTGTATGTTTCTTCCTTTTTATTTTCGCAGATTGTTTTTCATTTCTACATGTATTCCCCACTGAATTACCCAAAAAAAAAAGAGATCGCGATTTGGATCTTAAGCTTTACATGTTGATAATCGCAACCACTACAATCATAAATTTAAGAAAGAACAAATTCTAAAATTCAAAATCAGATATTTCTAAACTTTACTTTTGGACCACTCATTCTGGTTCTTTTAAAATAATATATTCTATATTTAAGTTCAATTTTTTTTCTTTTCAATTTTACGATCATCGTGGTTGAGTTTAGTGGAAGGCGATCAAATTCGCCTGGAAGTACATTTTAAATTATTCACTTGTTTTTCTTCGAAGAAAAAGGGTACAATGTGAAGTTCAAAAAAGATTTGAGTTTGTTAGGACTTCAAAAGTTAAAATTGACGTACATCTTTGGCTACCGTCAAACATGAAGCCTCTTTCAAGTTCTCCATAAAAATGGTTGTTGAGTGTTATAATGAGCTATCAATCTTTTAATTTTTGATTTATTGTTTAACTAATTTCTTCTTGTAGGGAGTGTGGGGTTCTCGGGAACCTTTCGCTTGTGGAACCGGGAATCTGAAATGCCAAGATCCTACTCAAGATCGTATAAATTATTGGTTAAATGCAAATTAGACAAATATAACTATAAATCCAGTGCGAAAAATAAAAAAAATATAAAAAAGCACCCCACCACAACACACAATTTACATGGTTCACCCTGTAGGGTTACATCCACGATCTCGGCAAGTAGAAGTCATTTATCTCAATGGAGATCACAATTTTGAGTTACAATAGATAATACCTCTATTTAAACATCGGTAAAAAAACCCTCACTAAAATTTCCTTTTAAACTCGTACTCCTGACCGAGCAACACCATCGAACAACATCTTTCCCACTGTTATACCACTATCGGAAAGAGTACCTTATGAGCAACCAAGAGACTTTCTCTCTCTAGTAGTAAAAACTTAACTAACCCAAAATCCCATGACAAATTTAAGGGATAAGAATGACTGTGACCATATCTCTTGAAGGTCATGTCTATCTCTTTTGTAGAACCATCTCCATCTTGGAGATCCCTTCTCATGACCCCAAAAGAGGTGACTTTCAAAAGGATGTGTATTATGTCTTCATTAGCCCTCTTTTATAGAGACCATTTGGGCTTCTTACTTGTTCACCAAGGAATCCGCTCTTTTTTTCTATAATACCTTAATATTTTTAATAATATATAGGTGTGATGATTTTGACTATCACAAACTCTAACAAGGTGGGCTTTTTATATAAAAATTGGTGTTCTCTTCTTTACCCTTTCCTTTTTCTACTTATATTTGTTTGTTTTGGATGAATTGTGTTTGCTTGTTTGTTTCTGTCTATTTTATGGTTAGACCTCATTCGAGCACATAGAGGGAAGGAGTATTGCTTCCCAATAGTTAGACCCAAGAATTGTGAGAGAACCACTCAGCAAAAGTTAGAGAGAGAGTTGATAACAGAGATAGAGTTGGAAAGCCCCTCTTTCGGCATCTTCATTGATATGAGTGGGTTGTAATGAGTTGGAAAGCCCTCCCTCTCTCTCTCTATCTCAGAGCTGGAGCCAAGCAACTTTGTTTTTCTTGCATAATGGATTAATATTTGTAATTAATGTATACAGAAAAGGGGAAATTTTGTTGGGCTTCCTTGGACCCGATTCATTGAAAAAATATATATACAACAAAAGAAACGTCGTCATTTTTTTTTTTTTGTAGCTAATACAAGCATAGTTGCTAGTGATCTAATCCTCCTTGTTTTGATTCGACAAAGAGACTCTCCAATTCCTTCTAATTTTGAGCCGACGAACTAGAGCCTCCAATTCCCTGTCCCCATGCCATCCAAATAAGATCAAATATTAATGGTATTTTTTAAAATAAATTAACCAAACCGGAGAACACGATATGTGAGAAGTCAAATGTTTCAGGAGTGACTAGATGTGTAGGTGTTAAAATGAATTACCTTTAGCACAAGAAATCACAATTACTCTTAGTCATTAAACGTTAAAGGGGAGGTTGAGGAGTGTGTCATTCATCACCCTCAATGATTAATTTTTTTTAAAACTTTATGTAAAACAATGGCACACTCATGCCTGCCCGGTTCCACTTTTGACTGCTAGGGGAGCTGTGACCTTTTTTATGCCACAGTGTATGTGTATGCATGTACCGTAAATCATTTAAAATAAAATATTTTAATATTTAATTTCAATTTTTTTCCCCTGAATTCACTATCATAGTGGTTGAGATTTTTTTCAAAATATAATTTGAAAAAACTGTAAAGAAATCCTCTATGTGAACCTAAAAATATTGACTGACCCAAGGGAAGCTAACTACCGCATAGAAATACATGAATTTCATGGAATGAAAGGCCATACCGGGTTCATTTTATTTGGGCTTCACATTGTGAGAGGATGAATAGCAAGTGTTGTGGCAGTGCAAGTTTCAGGCTCCTGAGATGTTGTAGTCTCAACTTGAGCAAACTCATCGTCCACTTCCACTCGATTGCTCTCATTGTTTAACCCAACTTGATCAGCAAGGTTCAATGCATTTACATTTATAATTAAAGAATCCACAGATAAATTGGGTAAGCATTCAACCATTGGATGTGGATGATCCCTGTAAATTCAAATTTTCTAAGTAGTGGAAGAAAATTATTAGGGTAATACTTTTTTTTGGTATGTTTATTCATTCATCATGGAGAGATGGCCATGGTGGTGATTACCCATTAATTCGTTCTATATTTTTTAGCCAATCATTTATTTCTCAACTATCTATGAAAATTACCTCAAGGAGAGCCGGGAGTTGGAATCCATAAAATTCTGAAGTGGGGAGAGTATTTCTCTTGGCGATAACCAATCCGTAATATGAGTTGAATCAGTTTCTAGGAGTGCATGAGCATTTGAACTCTCTCCATGAAAATATGTCTGCAGTTTTTTTTAATACCACAAGGGTCAAGAAAATCAGCCCAAAATAGAAGAAAATGTCTCTATTTGATTTTTGACAATTTTTGTTCGAGAAAAAAAAGTACATGTGAATTTGTTGGGTTGTGAGGTCCAACGCTAGGTCCTTCCAATTCATGCTGCATAAGGCAAACAAATATAGCTTAGATTTTATTCTTTGTAAAATAATATTACTTGAAGGCAACAACATAAAAAGAACAAAGAATGGTAGAATAAGTTTCTATGTTTTTAAAGATCTTACTTTGCGATTGATTAACCTCTCGAATGTATCTTCAAGGATACGTTCATAGTGTTCTGCCTCTGCTAGTGATGTGATCCTAATAGGTTCGCCTTCAAAAATCCTAAAAGCAAAGATAAAGATGTGAAAATATTATTTACTTTGGTTGCTATTCAAATATAATTTGGTTAATGATCAATTTACTCATTAGTAAGAAACGGGTACCTTAATTTTCTCTCTGCATCCAACAGTTGATATTGGACCCTATTAATCTCTTCTTGAAGCTCCTGAGATTTCAGAATTAATTCTACTATAACCGGAACTTCTAATTAAACAATATTCGCGATAACAATTTTACCCTTAAGAAATTAAGTACAATTTATCAAAACACACCTAAAGTTTGAAGTATTTAACATTTACCTTATGTGTATTTTCAAAAAAATTGAAATTCATTTTGATGTGTGATTTGATGGACTATTTCAGAGATAATAAAAACAGTGAGGAGCTAGTTGAAATTAGATAAAAAAAAATATGGGCAAGACACTAATCAGTTCAAAATTATAAGTGCATTTTGATTAAATTTCCTTAGTATAAATAACTCCATAAAGATGCATCACTGTTCTGCAAGAATATCAGCATCACTGCTAACCATTAGATTTGAAACCAAAAGGCTACGGATGTCTCGCAAAGTTTACAAAAAAAAAAAAAAATCTTTGAATTTGTGCTAGACCAATGCCACACCCCTCGTCCGATTCAACATCTAGTGATTCGGAGTAATCATGACCTTCTTATATCAAAAATAGACAATCTTATTATATATTTTCCAATAAATAAGTTGTGAGCATACCTTGATGCGTGGGTCAAAACTGTTTGAGATGTTCCAAGACAATCCATAAAGAACCCAACATAGGAAAACAAAACAAAAGATTTAAAAGAGAGAAGCACAAATAAAGCCTTTCATATACAAACGTGAATTCGCATGCATGTGTGTAAGAGAGAGATACCCGCTTAATTGAGAGGCTAAATCGTCTTCAGACCTCAACTTCATGAGATCTTCTATGAAACTCTGTTTTGTAAAGACAATCATATCATAAAAATTATAGTAAGTCTGAATCAAAACGTGAATAGAATCACAAATTTGAATACACATAAGCACAAGAGAGAGCAGGCACTTACTTCTTCATTTTGAAGCCTTTAGACGTTGCATATCAAACATAAATGGCAGAGCAAAGGTACTCAATTAAGAATAAACCACAAAATAAACATAAAAACTTAATACAAGGGGAAAAACGAAAACCATTAAATTTTAAACTTTTACCTTCCTCGTACATGCACAGGAAGGTTTATATATTGTTCAAAAACTTGCTCAATCCTGTAAAAAAACACAAATAACACAGACAAAAACAACAAAATATAAGACAGCTGATCAAGCTAGATGAATACCTCAAAGTAAACAAGGTAAGTTTAGTAACCTCTTTTTCCCAGAGAAAAAGCACGGCTTGTTATTTTCAGAGAATATGATAATAGCGATATTGATATCACAGAGAACAGAGAGCTCATATGCCTTCTTGAGGAGGCCATTCCTCCTCTTAGAATAGCTCACTTGCCTGTTAGTCTTGTTCTCTATCTTTTCAATTGGAAGCTTTCTTCGCCCCATATTCTCCTTGCTGATACAAGTTGTATCAAAGAAATGAGAAATTCAGGCTATAGGCTATAGAGCTGGGTGTTTCTTCTCTTTGAGTAAAAAAAATAAGGTAGAAAAGAGAGAGAGAGAAACAAGAGAAAGAAGAAGCTGAGCTTATTATCAAACGTTGCCGACATGGCTGGCATATATAGTGAAAAGGAATCAAGTGTAAAAATGAAATTTTCTTAGGTTTATTTGTCCACTTTGGAAAAAAAGAGGTTGGATGGTGTTAGTCAGGTTCAATGCATGTTTTATCTTTGTCTAGGTCATTAGTTAACTGTGTTTTTAAGCTTCAAAGAGGTGATGCTTCCTCTCAAATGAAAAAAAGAAAATGGCCATAACAACTCCTAAAATGACACATTTTCATAATGCCCTTTTGGTTGTTCATTGAGCATCATAGGCATCAGTATAGTAAAATAAATTAAAGAATTAATATAATTAATAAAGATTGAAAATGTAATTTGATGACATTAAGTTGAGACACATCCTATCTGTCCATTCAGTTAGGATGCGTGGAGATTCAATTGAGCTACATTTTTTATGGATACCGAGCAATCGTCAACTCGATAACTTTACATGTTCCCACTCGTAAAAATCTTGAATCTCCAGTGAACATGTAGATCCTTGTTTCATCTTAACAAAAATATGGATAATATGCATTTTGGAGCAGCATTCTCATACAAAAATTCCATTACAAAACATCCTACTTTGTAAGCTTGCCAAGAGAGCAAAGTAGTTAGCATAATGTTTTTTTCCGCTCATTGATCTTTCCGTTATCATAATTATTATCCGAACACAAGGGCTGAGTTCTCGTTCGAGCAAAGCACTCCACGTAGTTGCTATCCGAGACGCTCCTAGTATGGGCACAACACTCATTGTCGGTTATTAATGAGATGTTAATGACAAACAATGCAATTTAGTTGTTTCTGGTTTTGTTAGTTGACAGTAACTAACTACGGTAGATGCTCTAGTTTTGAATCGCTTACTATTTTATGTAGAGTTTCGGAGTTTTTTAATATTATGATAAGGCATGGCCTATCCCGAATAGTTGGGATAAGAGTCAGATGATTATGATCATCTCATGGTAAGCCACAAAAGCAGCACGTTTAAGATTTGAATTTTAGCCTATGTACTACAATAAAAGTTTAGCATCCATATATTTCAATGCTACCGTTATAATTTCAAAGTTAGAGCATAAGACTTTGGCAAAAGCACATTCTAATTGATTATGAGCACTAACTGATTAATAGTGAACCAGTTTGGAATTAGGAGAAAGTCAGTACCCCTTAACCTCCAAAAACGTAAAATAGCTAGGGCATAGATGCCCACAGTTCTTGAGACCCTAAAAAAGAAAGAGTCTTTCACAGGGGAGATTTATCCACCTGGAATCCAGGTCCTCTCTTTCTGTCTCTACACACGCACGTACAAAATAGGAAAAAAAAAAGATAAGCCTTGTCATTAAACATGTTTTCTCCCTCTAAGTAGGCATGGAAAAAAATAGGAGGAAAAAGATAAGTTTGCCATTACTCTCTTAAACATGTTTTCTCTCTCTAAGAAGGCGTGGGAAAAAATAGGAGGAAAAAGATAAGTATTGCAATTACTCTCTTGCTAAAACATGTTTTACCTCTCTAAGCACCCATGGGAAAAAAATAGGAGGAAAAATATAACTTTGTCAGTACTCTTCTAACTAAAACATGCATTCTCTTGTGCTAATCTAAAAATATTTGAATCCTCCTTCCAAACTATTCAAATCCCCACTCTCTCTCTCTAACTATATATGGTAGTATTTACAGTTCATTTCCTGGTGTTTAATGATGCTTATGTTTAGAGAGAGAATCTCAACTCTCGAGGTCCCACCCTGGTGGATTCAATTGCTCCAATTAATATGTTTACAGAGAGAAAAATGAATGGGTACAATGAAGAGAGACATACCGTGCTTGAAGGAGTTGGGAGCCATGGCCTCATTTTTATGGCAGCTTAATGTAGTTTTGGTACTTCTGGGTGGTGACCTCCAAACATAAATATCAATTCCAAACCTTTTCATTTCCTTTTTTTTAAGTGTCTCTCCTCCTTTTCGGCTCATGTAAAAAGGATTATTTTGAAAATCATATTACCACATTATGTGATATTGAAATACACTTTCTACATTAATATAGTATTGAATTTATGTTCCTCAATTCTTCGGGGTATGTTAACTTGGCAAAAGTGTGGAAAATAAAGTAGAGTTCTAAAAAACAGATATTGCGATGGGTCTAGTCCAAACAAAACACGTTTAACATCGGTCGAACTCCCTAGAGTGGATCTTAACAAATTATACAAAACTAAGATCGGAAACCTAAAAGAAAGGAGGCCTTATATAATAGACATTTCTTGTTTATTAACGAGTTTTATCACTAGCAATGGGTTGGGCCTAGGACCCTAAATGCCACGTCAGGACCATGCTAAAACGGCCCTTGCCCAAGCCCAACCTAGCCCTTGAGTAGGTTGGCTAACCTAGCCTAATTAATGTTATAGGACGTAGGGCTGAGATTGGGTTAGATCGGATCCAGATTTATCAGGATCCAGATTTGGATCTAAAAAATTTATATGGGATATGGATTCGGATCCAAAATATTCATATTCAGAACCAGATTCAAAAAGTATACATGGGATCCGGATCCAAATCTGGACTCGATCGGATCCAAAAAGTTATTTCATATCTACAAAACAATATACAACAAAAAATACTATATAACATTTATGTATGTATAAAATAATATATAATACTTTAATAGCTAGGTCGGATTCTGATCGGATCTACATGTACCCATAACTGATATGAATTACTATCGAATCCAAAGTTTTGATCCGGATCCGACCCATCGGATCCAAATCCTGAATCCATACCCAGATCCGGATAGGATCTAAACCAGGTAAATTCTCAACCCTAATAGGACGGCCAAGCTGTTTACGTATTAAAATTCATTCACATGCATAAAACAAGGGAAGGGCACAGCCGGCCAAGGCACCTAGGCCCAAGCTCCGCCCTGCAAAGCCATCAAGCTGATAGGCTCAGTCCTCGGGTCGAATGTAGTTGCTTGGGTCCAGGTTATTTTTGGTTGGACCGCCTAGCACATTACTACCCATGCTACTATACTACTAATTATCATTGAAAGTTGAAACAGTACACTATTATTGAAACAATAAACTAAATATCCTGATTGTCGTGTGGTAACCCCCGAATCTTTTGATGACAAAATAGTTTATCATGCTAACATGAAAATTATTTGTGAAATTTTTTTTCCTGAAGCAACTATCTATAGTTAAAAACAATCATGACCCATTTTTATTATATAAACATGTGCTTCATGCATTCTTCATAAACTGCCTGTCATATTACCAATGAAAAGAGTAAGGATGTAAAATACAAAGTTGCTTGTCAAGTAGATAATACCACAGACAAGTCTTTCGCTCTGATGGTGGAGATGGCTAATTATATTGTTTATGGTTCCCACGGTGAATGGCCCGTTAAGCATTGCAAAATTATACAACATATACCATAATTTCCTATGAGAAAAAGAAAATATAAATATGGATGTTTTATTATTTAGATTTTTTTTATATTGTTTTTTGGATAGTTTAGTGGTAGGAATCGAATTTGAGATGTAGCGTTGCTCAAATGCACTTATTAGATTTTCGAGTATTGTTGCCACTATAGATATTGTGACACTACTTAAAAGCTTGTTTTACATACTCTTTTCATTCTGCTGGGATAAATTGGGTGTCAAATTAACATACCAGCGATTCATACAAAACTTATCCAAGCAATAACTAAAATTTGCAGTAGGATGTGTGAGGTTCTCGTTCCAAAAAAGACATCCAAAATACCACGATGAGTTTCTAGTACCTAGATTTATAAGGCATCGTACTTCAACATTTTACACACGAACCCTCGCTAATCTATGCCAAGAAAAAAATATTTATAATGAAGCAATAATCAAAATAAACTGAAACAAAATAGTCTACCATTGCAATATAGGATTCTTTTGTCATTCTAAAATTTTGTAAAATCCAATAAAATAATATAATTATAAATTTAACCACATGTTGACACATATACAATAATTACTTTCAAAAAATATAGGAACAGATTCTAAGAAGAACTTGTATAGTTTATTTTAACGATAATGGAATAACTTGATCCTATTGAAAACAATTAAGATAGTAGAAATAAGAAATGTGTCAAAGACATAGGACTATGGGTCAAATAGAGATTTCAGATATAAATTCAAATACTTCCCATTATTTGAAATTCATCATTTCCATGATTTGAAGAAAACGATATGTAGTCCTTGTGATGCCTGGGTTAAGAAAGCTAGGGATAGTGATAGGAGAAACATAAATTTATTAAAGATTTAGAGAAAAATGGAGGAAACAAAAAAATAATGTTAAGGATCGAAGTGAGTTGAAAAGAAATAAATCATAAATGGAAATGTTTGGTATATTATGTAAATCATTATTAAGTAATCATTAATGATTTACATATATTACATAATAATGGTTTATATTTCGTAATAAATATATTACATAAATATATTATGTAATATATTTCTTTTGCGTGATATAGTACATAATATATTATTATGTAATATATGTAAATCATTACGTAAGAAATATATTACATAATATATTACGTAATATATTATGTAAATATTAGGTAATGATTTACATATATTACTTAATCATTATTACATAATACCGATTTACATATATTATGGAAATATGATGTAATATATTACGTAAATCATTATGTAAATTATGCAAAGATTTACGTAAATCATTTGAATTCATTATGTAAATTATTACGTAAATAAAATAATTATTACATAAATCATAATAATTATCAAATAGAATTCTATTTACGTAATGAATTGAATTCTAAAGTGATTTACGTAAATCATTTTGAATTCAAATAGAGAGGGTGTTTAGAATTCTATGCATTAAATAGAATGCATAGAAATCACTTTGAGTTGGTTTAGAATTCAAATAGAATTCTATTATTAAGTATTACGTAATAGAATTACGTAATAATATATTATTACGTAATAATTTATTACGTATAATGTATTTCGTAATATTACATATTAATAAATTATTACGTAATACGTAGGTAATAATATACTTCTTGTACAAATAGAATTCCATTCTTACGTATTCAAATAGAATTTCTTGGACGTAATGATTGCATCATCGTTTCTATACGCAATACAAAGATCATTCTAACGCACCAAAGAAGAGAAAAGAAACTTGCAATGTAAATGCATAATCATTTAGTGCAATATGGCACCAAAGAGAGCAAAGGTGCCATGAAAAACTGGAGAGGAGGGAGAGGTTGCTCATGTCCATGTTGATTATGCACCCATTTGATCCGGAGTATGTCGAGATTTTGCGTCTCTTCGGTGATTCTGAGGCATCTGCGCTCTCCATACACAATCTACTTAAATATGGGAACGGATATGGTTTGGCTGCTGGTTCTTGGTTAGGAGTTAGGACCGTATGCTATGTGTCGTACCTGGGAAACTCTTGCCCGTATATGAAGGGAGCAGATCCATCTTGGACATCGAAACGTATCCTTGCCCATGGCCCTGTATGTTGTCTCTGGAGATGAAGATGGAGAAAGGGGAGGAGCTCCAGTTCTCTGCATTGAGGATTTGCGCTAGCTTCTGTGGGGGTCAAGAGAGTTGGGGACCTCTTCTTCTGTTGGTTCCGCTGGTTCTTGGAGTTTAATCCCAGGTTGGTGTTTGTCCTACATATCCTGCCTAATTAAGTAAAATTTTGTGGTTCTCTCAATTTTCTGCTACTTCTTGGAATGGAATGTAGAAGTCAAAAGTCAAAATTATGATCATACTTTATGAAGTATATCTTTTCTAATGTATCATAGCAGTCTCTTAACTTAAATATTAATCTAAATACATGTTTCTCTGTAAAATTGTGATTCCAAGTTGAGATTGCTGTGTTTGAATTCATAGCAGTCACCTACCAAAAATAAAAAACAAAGATGTTTGCTAGATATATTCCTCATGGTCCAAGTGGTTGATATTGCTTGAATTAAGATAAAGTTGTATATGATTGTGATCAATCTATCTTTGTCTATTTCTAATTGTTGACTTGCTTTCTTGAGAAGGATGTGGATATTTCACTTCTTCATCGTGACAAAAAAAAATATAGCTCATTGTGTTCTTGTGCATACAATGATGTGTATGCAACAATGGTTTAAAAAACGGATCGGTGACTTGGATCGGACTTCCAAAAAATCAATTCGGATCGGGAATCGGGTGAATAGGTCAGAATAAAGCTTAAAAAAAATCCAAAAAAATTATTAAAATTCATTATAAATATTTTTTTTTAGGAATTCAATAAGAAATGAGGGTACTTCATTAAGAATTTTCATGTTTTTGAATGAATATGCGAATATTAATATGTTCTTTCCCTGCATGAACTGCCATTCAGCATTTAATTTACATCACACAAAAGGATAAACATAGAATTATCATGGAATAAGTATATCAACATACATGGACTACAATAAAGCATAAAATTAGTAACATATGATCTAAAAATAAAATGATAGACGACGTTATTGTTCTTCTTGGTCACGCTGGTGCCATTGATTGAATTCGTTTAACAATTCATTGATTCGATCTAAAAATGAATCATTGATATTAGCAGGCGTCTGACTATTCCCAAATCCCTGAGTGTTAGTGTTTTGTTGTATTCCCAATCCAAAATCCCCGAAGCTTGTCCATCCTTCATGCTCACCTGCACTGTCGTGCTCATCCCTACACTGTTGCTGTTGGGACTCGATATGTGAATAATATGGCTGGGATAGGGTGGGTTCAGAATCATCATCTCTCTCATTTTCTCTTTGAATAATATGAATTAAAAAAAAAATTAACAAATTTTCAAAAAAATTGATCATGGATTAAAAAAAAAAATCACAAATTTTCAAAAAATTCTATCATGGATTACAAAAAAAAATTCGATTATGGATTAAAAAAAAAAATCACAAATTTTCAAACAATTCTATCATAGATTACAAACAAAAATTCGATCATGGATTAAAAAAAAAAAATCACAAATTTTCAAAAAATTCAATCATGGATTATAAAAAATTCGATCATGGATTACAAAAAATTCGATCATGGATTACATAAAATTCGATCATGGATTACAAAAAAAAAGACAAACATTTCGATCATGGATTACAAAAAAAAAACAAACATTTCGATCATGGATTACAAAACATTCGATCATAGATTACAAAAAATTCTATCATGGGTTACAAAAAACAAAAAAAAAAAACAAAAAATTCGATCATGGATTACAAGAAAAAAAAACAAACATTTCGTTCATGGATTACAAAAAATTCGATCATGGATTACAAAAAATTCGATCATGGATTAAAAAAAATTCTATCATGGGTTACAAAAAAAAAACAAAAAACAAAAAATTCGATCATGGATTACAAAAAAAAAAAAAAAACAATTCGATCATGGATTACAAAAAAATCGATCAAGTATTACAAAAAAATCTATCATGGATTACAAAAAAAAATAAAAAAATAAAAATAAAAATAAAAAATTAAAAATAAAAATAAAAATTAAAATTAAAATTAAAAATTAAAAATTAAAAATTAAAAATTAAAAATTAAAAATTAAAAATTAAAAAATAAAAAATAAAAAAATTTCTGTTCTTCTGTACGAGACTCGCCGATTCACTGTACGGGACTCGAATCAAACCGGGCGAGTCCGGTTCGACTCGGCATTTTTTTAAACACTGGTATGCAATGATAATGCTGATCAGTAAGTTCTAATGCTCGAGAATCTAGTACTTGTAGATGTATTTGTCCAAAGACATGTAATTTCTATATCCCCAATAACCATATTGATAGCTACACACATGCACATGTAATACTAGAGGAGACCTCTAGGGAAACCTCCGTCTTCCAACCCAAATGGGCTGGAGTGAAGTGCCATGAGTACGTACCATTATCTGTGTCTCAAATGAGAAAATGCCGGAAGATTCATTATTCCAGACAAATCTGTCCTTATCCAACAAGCTGCCCTAGAATATCAAGTTATTGACACTACTTCCATTATCCGCATCAGCTCTTCCATTTCGTCTACCTGAGAATCTCTCTATAAAGAAGGCATCCAGCTGAATCTTTCCCTGACCCACAAAGAGCAAGTATTTACATTTTTGTCTGGAGCTGCTCTGCAAATCCTTAACTATTCTGTGTCTAGAGTGTTTTGTCATTACTCATAGAAACCTTGAACCTTCCTTGAACTTCCTTGTCCAGTCTTGATGCCAACCCATGCCTTAGAACTTAACCAAGACTGCGCAGCTCTTGTGTCCATCCTTAACATATTTGATCTGAAATCTCTTTTCTGTTAATGGGAAAACTATCATCCATTTAGTAAGAAAGTATTCATTAACCAGTCAGACCTTAAATCCAAGAGCAAGGAGAGAGTTTTGTATTTAAAATAACAATACCCTGTAAAGGTGAAGTAGATGGCATCCCTGTTAAATGTTAGTATGGATGTTCAGCGACTGTCTGATCCACTATTTGGCCTTTCAGAAAAACGTCTTGGTAATTTTCCTTTCAGAAAAACGTCTTGGTAATTTTCGTATAGTTTGATAGGAAAGATGGAATTGCTTTGCAATTTGGTTGGAATTTCTGTTGCACATCAACTAAAATTGTTTTGGTGCCCTGACTGCGCTCTCTATTAATTTTTTTAACTTTTGAAATATAAATTGATTTAAAATTGGAAGCATCAATTCTGCAGTACACTACACTTGACCTACAGTGTCAAAATTTCTTGCTTATGCAGTACTTTCCGTTTTAATTCTTTAACTACGTATATCCCATCATTGTGGGCAACCTTCACCTTTCCTCAAAGCACTGGCATCTTGGGTGGAAAACCAGGGGCCTCAACATATATAGTTGGTGTGCAAGATGATCAAGCTTTATATTTGGATCCTCATGAAGTTCAATCGGTATACTCTTGTTCTTATCATTCTAAACTTGATCATTTATTGGTTCTCTGGTGTAAAAGATATTTATCTATTCTTCATGTAGAATCACATGAAGTTCAATCAGCATTGTCTTTTAGAACTCTAAGGGTGGTTGGTTACATGAGTCAAAATATCAAGTATGTTCTGATAACCTTAACATCCAAGCATCATGAATAGAGTTTTCTATTATAAGTTACAGATGGATTCATTATCAGAATAAAGAAGAAATTTAGCAATGAACTGATAATGGATTATTTGGATGAGCTAGCATGATGCCAACATTGCCAACCTAGTGTTGCATCTACTATTCTGGATGATATATGTTTTAGTCCTAATAGTGGAGTTCTTGTGCTTGTTTATGTAATATTATTGTGAATGCTACATGTAAGCTCTCACAAAAGGCTTGCTCCATGGTGGCATTATGGTGGGGGCTATTCTATATGGCCCCCAAATTTATTTATTTTTTCTGTCTCTTTTGTAAAATGTTAAGGAGTTCCAGGTCCATAGGAACTCATGTTGTGGCATCTGCCACCCTGCCCACCTTGCCCAGATCTTGTTGATATCATTGTTGGAGGTCGAAGGTCTTGGGCTTGGGGCTTCTAACAAAGCAAAGCGAATCCTGATGTTTTAAAAATATCGGGAAAATATTGCTGATATTTTGAAAATATGGGAGATGTTTTAAAAAAAAACAGATAGTTTTTAGAAAAGCACCATGTTAATAGGCTGAAGTGCCAAAGGTCTTCTCTTCCCTAGCCAATACAAAGAGATCTCCAAAGAAAATTTAGCAAGATCGCTTGATTAAACAACACATCCATATTGTACTCGATACTTGGCGTCTGATACATTTGTAAGTTCATAGGTCTTGATGCTGTTTATGAAGTCTTTGGCACTTTCAGGGAGTTAGCTATTGCACATCTTGATATTTTCTGAGAAACTGTCGACCTTTGAGAAAGAATTGGCAACTTGTCTGAAACTTCCAGTGAAGTATTTGACACCTATTAGTATCGTGACATTGCCTTGAAGTGCCACTTCTAGGTGATGCTTTGTGTTGGAACTTAGAAGTGATGCTACCTGTGGTCATCCCCTTGAAGGCCAAGAGAATTCCCCAAAACCTGCAACCCTGTGTCAGCTTCTCAGACCTAAAACCTTGATCCTAAACCTACCAATACCCCAAATTAGTCATCAGACTAATAAACATAGAAAACTAACCCAAACACATATCCAACAGCTACAAACCTGAAAACCGAGACCCTGAAGTCTTAGCCTTGTGGACTCCTTAGAACTCACTCAAAATGGATCAAACTTTATTCAAAATTATTGAGGAGGTCGCAAGCTTTCCAAAGGTTCAATAATCGCTCAAATCTGACTTAGGGAAAGTTATAGCCCAAACAAATTTGTTCGCGGAAATTCCAATTAGTCCCTGCACGACATAGGTCATGTCGGGCGGCACTAGTCGCAACGAATTGCACAAATTTTTAGACCTGAAAATATTCAGAAAATATCAGAGCCTTCTAGAACTTTCTAAAGGTCTGTGCTTAAAGGTTTTATGTGTGAAACCCCTAAGATGCCTAGAACCCAAGCCCATATAAGCCTCTCTTACTGTCCATAGAAAAATCCTCCAAAAAAATTCTTAGAAAATCCCAAACTCCATAAAAGATTTGGAAAAACTTTAGAAAATTAGGGAAAATTCCTAGAAAATCCTAGCAAGTTCCCATTTGCTAGAGGAAACTCTAGATCTAGAAAAACCTAGGCTAGAAACCCTAGGCCAAAATCCCTCAAAAAAATCTCCAAAAATCAAAACCCTAGGATTAAGATCTCCTAGGTCCAAACAGTTTACAGCATCAAAAAAAAAATCTCCTAGGTCCAAAAACATTTTAAGCCAATTCTTCAAGAAAGAAAGAGAAGGCATCATAGGTGTATATCAACCCGTAGTGCTGATATGGGCCCCAACTCTGGGTTCCTCAAGTAAGAGATCTCTTCTTTTCCTAATTTGTTTCTGATTCTCTAGCTTAGTTTAGATTTTTAGCCGTCTTTATTGATCGATACATATTTTGACCGTTTGACATGAATTTGAGATCTCATTCCGAGTTCTCCCCAGATTTGCACATAAACACTATCATACTATAAGAATCCATAATCTTGGGGGTGTAAGGTGTTGGTTCAGTGGCTTGCTGATTTTCCAATTCTTCCCATATCCCAAGTGTTGTTTTTTCCTGCTTGCTTGTTTTAGCTTTAATTTAAGATATAATTTTCTAGCGCAGTCTTAACTTAGAATATCAGATATACGTAAGACTAAAACATGTTTCTGCATACATGCGATTACTTTTTGTAACACAAAAGAGTGCTTAAATGCAGTTCACTTAGTTTACTACCCTTCTTGTATGGGCACCCACAACTTTTTTCAGAAGAATAGAAAGACCCAGCTAGTAGTGAGTAGAATAGGTTCAACACAGGTAAAACATATTGGTAAAGTTGACTTTCAATGACACTTGTTAAAATTCTGAAATAACTTGGTGGTGGATATTTAGTTATTGTAGCTGCACTATCTTATCCAATGGAATATATATGTTCATGAATAAGACAATAAGCAACTTAATACACAAGATAATTTGTACGTATTTAAGAATTTTTGTAGTTGAGGTAGTGAGCATCCTACATTGTGGTTATGTGTATTGAAATTGGTGGAGTTCTGGCCATGGCATTTATTGTAATAGGCATATTTACATGATCCTCCTAATAAGGTATTGTTAGTTGTATCCTCACCTACTACTATTCTTATTGACGTTTTTAGGAGTTCACTGCAAGTAACGTATTTGAGAGACTTGTTCTGGTAAAAATTTAGAAAGTTAATTTTGCGAAAGTCGAAACTTCTTCGCTTGGAGAACAAAAAGAATAACAGGTTAGGGAATTTTAGATTTTAAGGCCTTGGCATGCTTCATAGTACTGGGCTACAGATAAGAACCTCTTTTGCAGGAACTTTGTGTTAAAGGTAGCGCTCTCTCTTTGACATGCACTTCCAAATCTGATTTGCGACATTCCCTTTCTTAGTGCAACTACCTTTCTAGTTCTGTGCATCTAGAGGAATTTTGTTTGAGAGGTGTCAAACCTCCTTGCAACTGTTAAAATAAGTCGGTCTCTTCCATTTTATTGACTAAAATGGTGAGATTTGGGTCATGATCAATGTCTATCCTGTCAGCAAAGCTTGCAGCAGCCACCAAAGCATTTGAAGGAGGAAAGTGTTTATATAAGGGTAAGACCCTAAACAATCAAATTAAGGCGCACCACAAAAATTCACTGGAAGAGGTTGTTTTGATGCTGCGACACCCTGGATTTGATCATCTCGACCTCAAGACGTATGGCCACGAGAAAAAAACAGATTTCAAGTCTTGGAAATAGTGCATGTTGTAATTTATTATTTAGATCGTCAATTTTCGAGATTCTCAGATGTTCATAAATCCACTCCTTCTAAACTATTTTTTAATATTTAAATTTTATAGTTAGAGATGAAAATAAAACTTTCGGGCCATCATAAAGATTTATGAAACTGAAACAACATATTTTGACACTATTTGAAGGTGGGCCTAACTTTGATTGTTTACGGCCTCAGCCTTATACAAACCACACCCTTTGAAGAACGGCATTAAAATGCACATGTATTCTGTCTCCTTGCCTGCAATATTATAGATTTTAATTAGAAATTTTAGACAGTCCCAAGGCATTTTCCTTTTATTCTGGGATGGATTAGAAACTAATATTGGCCATTTCACATGGCAGATGGCCAGGAAATAAATTTAGAATATTGGAGTATATTGTTATCTGCATAATTTGCTTCATTTGTTGAAATTATTAATTATGGGAAGGAAATAAGGTGTTTGGTTAGCCGTTGCACTGTTCACTAATAATTTAGACATATTTATGGTCCTACACAGGTTGTAAATATTGAGGCAGGCAATTTGGAGGCCGAAACGTCTTCCTATCACTGCAAGTAGGTCAAATTGGGCATATGGGCATTATATTTGCTTATTTATCGTATTAGACTGGTTGTTGTATTTCTAATATTTTTCTCCCTTTTCTGCTTGGTTCCAGTGTTATAAAACAGATGCCTTTTGACACGATTGATCCCCCATTGGCAATCGGATTCTATTGCCGTGATAACGGTATGCTTTGCTGCTGCTTACTTGATTTCTTGCAAATTTGGCCAATCCATCCTTTTCATTTCCAAATGGTGAAATGGTTATTTGCTAACCACCGATAAGCTGATCAATAGTTTCATGTCAAATATTTTGTTGCTATGTATTTGCGTTGAAATATCAGAACTTTCTGAGTAGGTTGACGAGTTTTCAGAACCAATTTGTACCTCATTCTCTATCAATGTGGTCATTCTTTTTATTTCTCTTCCTTTTTAGGTTCTTTACCAGTAAAACCAGAGTAGGTTAAAACATAAGCACAGTTAATCCTTTGAATAGCAGTTTGTTTGGGTTGTGTGCCCCTTCCTGGGGTAGAATTCCCATATTTTCAAAGCAGTTCCCCTTTCAAAAATATTTGAGAGGTTCTCATTGGCATCCCTGCTAAGTGTTTCACTATTTCTCTGGCTCTGTTTTTTTTTTTTTTTGATGTTTTTGTTCACAGCCATTGAGACCTAATTTGTTCCGGTTTTCATTTTTGTATTGACGTGTTCCGAGACTGAAAGTAAAGGGATTTCCACTTTCCATTTGTGAGCAGATGATTTTAAGGATTTTTGCACTCGGGCTGCTGAGATTGCGAGCAATTCAAATGGAGCACCATTGTTTACTGTTACAAATTCGAAACCAGTGAAGAAGGACGCATTGGCAAGCGGGTCTAGTGTTTGTGAAGATGAAGTCAGCAACAGAAAACTGGTTTTGGAGGCCGATTCTTTGCAGCTTCTCTGAGTGGACTTTTCAAGTTATGGAATCACAACAAGGGCTTGGGAAAGCAGTGGCTTGCGTGTTATCGATGAATGTTCATCAGGGTCTCATTCCCCTTCAATTTCTTTGTACATTTAGATGCAAAGCACAAACCTGAACTGGTATATAGACCCTTTCCAATTGATATGGGTATCGGTTACCTTTTATAAATTATTGGTTTGAGCTGGGGCTCTTGATTTAGGGATGCTTCTTTTAGGGTTCTGAATCCCTGAACTAATGGGAAACTGCCAAATCTTAGGTGCTTTATCTAGGAATGTGCTTTCTGTAGCTAGGCCTGCAAAAACATTAATTTACTCTCCTGTAGGGGTGTGACTTCTTGTGGTGCAAGATGATCCTGACCCTAGTAAATCCTTGTATTTCTTGTAAGTTTGAGTTTAAATGCTTGATCCATGCTCAACGTGAATAGCTTGTATAATACTTGTGTAGCTTTAATTTATTGGGACTTTACAATGAGACTTTTTTACTTTTGATATAAGGAGGTCACAATTACTTACAACCATTCAATGTGAAATTTGATAGATTGGGTGTGTTATAATGTTCGAGAAAAAAAAATTTTAAGTTTTGAGCTTGGTTAATAGAATAAATGCAGCAACCGAATTTCACATCCAATAGTCAAGATTAATTGTGACCATTTTGTATCAAAGATAAATGGTCTTTTCTTAATTTATGCTTTTGATGCTAAACTTCTAATCGTATTTGATACTACAGCATAAAGTTGTCCTTTTACTATTATGGGCAAAGCAGTTGGGGGATTTTTTTATCCAAAAATTTTCCAAAGTACACCTTTGATTCACTAGAACATAAAAAGATTCTTGGCTCTCAAAACCGGTATATCATCCTTAAAATGGATGGTGTACATGCATTTTTTTATGTGGACATTCATTTGGATCATTTTTAGGGCACAACAATGAATTTTTTTAGATTGATCATGGGGATGAAAGATCTGGGGTGAAACAATAAGTAAATAGGTGTTTTGTAGTTGGGAACAAGTGTGTAATTTGCTCCATGGGAGCACATAATAGTTTAACCTTTTCTTGAATTTGGGTGATTTTCGTATGTGCCATTTCATGATGAGTACATAACTATTGTGCAGTTTTGAATGTGGACAAGGGACTTATTTACAACGGAAATGATCAAAGCCTCATGAAAGATCCCCAAATTCACTGCAATGTTGTGGAGTCTCTCAACGAATTCTTATCTAAATGAATTCTATCTTTTATTATTTCTTCTGGCAATGGATTAAGTGGTCCGACTAGAAAAAATGGGCTGGCCTACAAGTTTTAGTCCTGAGGTTGGACCTGGGCTTGGCCTATCTTGTTGGCAGCCCTGAGACCTAAGATGTGTGGTTCGTCCTAATATTTTCCAAATTTTTATATTAAGAGAAGAGCTATAATATGAGCTGTAGGGGATTGTAGACAATGAGACCATATATATTTATTACAAGAAGGTCACAATCATCATCAACCATTAGATTTGAAATTAGGCGGTTGAAGATATATCGATATATGGGCATAAAGTTCAATGAAATTTCTCAAATGTTGTGACTTTCATCTATTGAATTTTACATCTAATAGCTATGACCTCCTTGTATAAAAAATGAATGGTCTCATAGTATACGTTTTCGAATTGTGGCATAATTGGTGTGAATTTTTTTTTTATGTTGAAACAGGTTTTTTTTTTTCTTTTTCTCTCCAAGCTCGTTAAGTTCTTTTGGATGTGGAGTTACATTCATTGCAAAAGATGGCAACTGTTTGGTTATTTAACAGTTTGGACCAAAGTTCAAATGGATCTGGAGTCTACTTGAGCCTCTCTCTCTCTATCTCATTTCCAGAAAGAGAAACATAAGAGGTAGCTAACCTTTTAAATTTGCTTACATGCATTGAATTGGCCACTGACCAATGGAGACTTCATCTTCTGTAAGTGTTATTCATGCTTGGTAATACAAATAGATCCCCAACCATAAAGGTAATACAAATAGATCCCCAACCATAATGCTATTATGGCAGATAGTGGTGGATAAGAAGGTTAGATTCATCTATTCCTAGTCCAACAGGGATTTTACCAAGAGAGAGGCATCCATCCCATGCTGTTTCAGCTTCTCCCCAAGGTGTAAAGAAGATAAAGGCTTGAGGATACCTGGGTGGTGAGGCTATGGCCCCCCACTAGCCAACCTATTTACAAGTGCCAAAGCATTGCTAGTCAAGTGCTCCACATTCGTAACTGTAGAGCTAAGTGGAGGCCAAATCGTCGATGACACGCCGCGAAATCCATCCAAGCATGTGTCCTCATTTGTGAGGGCCGCGCTAACCCATGTCTGCACATTGCTCATTTGAAGCTCAAAGTCTACAGCTGAAAGCTTCCTCAAAACTCGAAGAGACCTATGTAGCAAGTCTAGCACATCATCAAAGTTCTCTCTGCAATCGGAAAGAGCAGCCACTTCGATCCTCTTCATTGTCTTGCCTTGGGCCAAGCTTGAGATATACGAAGAGGCATCCTTTGCCTTAGCTAAACATACAGATATTGCAGCTCTAGCAACCCCTCTGGAACTCCTGGTGTGTGAATTGGGACAGAGTGTGCGTATGCACAGTGAGGGGTACAGAGTAGCTCTGCACGCATGCCTAAGATAATAATTGCTTGGCCCAGCGCAACACCTGCACGCGAATGTGGCTGTGAGAACCATGACTAGTATGAGAGAGAAGCTTGGGGGGTTCATTTTGGCTTGTTAGGTTGGAATTAGTAGAAACCTTGGCGCCGAGAGGTTAAGGTGGCTTGTGAGAGATTGGAGTGGGGAGAGGGGCCCCTTGGGGTGGTCACTTGTTTGGTTGGGTACAGGCCTTGGGAGATACAAAGGGGTATTTAACCCTAAAATTAGGTTGGTTTCATGGATTCATGTGATAGTTGGGTGAGGTGGGGGTTGCCAAATTGCATGAGTCAGGCTTTGAGGATGCCTTTTGCTTTATCACATGGGAAGAGAGAAAATGCGCACCTTTTCGACTGTTTGTACCTTGGTGTTAATGGTGACTTATATAGTGAGCTTGAGTTGGAAATTTATCAGAGAGAATGTCGCATGCGGGCGCAAGCCCGGCCTGGGAACTTACAGAACCAACCTGGGCCTGGCTTGTCAAGGGCCCTGGTCCAGACCCAGCTCTACTCTTGGATTAGGTGTCCTTGCCTGGCCCTAGTGGATTGGGCCAAACAGGGCTAGTAGACATTAATTCCATCATATAGGGTCAGGCCTGTCCAGCCCAAAAACCAGACCTGAGGCTCAGGCCGGCCCTAAGGCCAAATTTAGTGCCCCAAGCCTGCGCTGCTTTGGGCTGGGGAGGGGGCAGCCCAGCCCATCACTCCCTCAACCTTTTTGAATATCGTGGTGCTAATAAAGACCTTGCTTTTAGGATGGGTAGGATTCAATTTTTTTGAAGAATTGGTCCTTTAGGATCGTGGTTGTTGGTTTGGTGACTTACACAGCGTTCTTATGGCGTAATAGAAGAGGTAAAGTTGGTTGGGATAAGGAGGGGGTGGTTTTCTTTCTTTTCGGTAGTAGCAGTTAGTGAGGTTAACACAGAAAAATAATTTGAATCACATGCTCTCTCTCTCTCTCTCTCTCAAAGTTCGAGAAATGGACTACTTTTGACTCACCACGCTTTCTTTTGGCAACTTCTCTACGTGCTCATCTTCTATCTTTAATCATCCTCAGGGTGTGGCTCCCCTCACCCTTCCAGACCATTCTCTCCGCTATCTTTAATCGTCCTCAGGGTGTGGCCTCCCTCACCCTTCCAGACAATTCTGTCCCCCGCCCCCCTCTCTCTCTCTCTCTTAAAATATATATATATATGATAAAAGTTTATATAAAGTTGAAGTTTTAAACAATCACACTAAGGTGCACCTCAAAAATTCACTAGAAAAAGATGTTTCTATTGAGACAATAGGCGTTTAAAAAAAAAAAAAATCAAATCTTAAAAATAATGCATCTTGTAATGCATTATTTAGACCGTCATTTTTCAATATTTTCACGTGTTCATAAATCTCTACATTATTTTTTAAGCTTTAAATTCTATAGTTACCAATGGAAATAAAATTTCAGGCCATCAAAAAGATTTTTAGTACTAAAACAACATCTTTCGATAATATTTGAAGGTGCGTCTTATTTTGATTGTTTAGGGTTTCAAGACTATACAAACCGTACTCTTTATCTTTTGTATAAGGAAGTCACAATCACTTTTTACTGTTAGATATGAAATCGGAAGGTTGAGAGTATATTGTTGACTTTGCTCAAATTTCAAAAGAAATCTCAAACTTTGTGATATACTCTTAAGCTATTTGATTTGATATTTGATTTGATATTTAATGGCTATGATTTGTTATGACATCATTGTTGTAAAGATAAATGGCTTTATAGTTTATACAATTCCAATCTCTATTGGAGGTACCATAGTTTAAGAAGTCGGATCAATGGATTGAACAGTATTGAGTTGGCTGACCTCAAGAGTCAGATTGGTGGTCTCACTTCTTTAAAAATAAAAAATAAAAAAAAATAAGAAATAAGAAAGATAACACGAGGGATGAAGAATGGTCAAATATATATATATATATATATATATATATATATATATATATATATATATATATATATATATATATATATATATATATATATATAAAAACTAAAATCAAATTGTATATTTCTTCTAAAAAGGGATATGGGGCACTTAATCAAATTGAAAAGCAAGTTCAAAGCTACAAAGAAACCCAATTGTTCATTTTTCAATTTGATTTTATGAGAGTTATTGATCTAAAATTATGATATAAAGATTATAGAGTGGTTGAAAAATGATTGTAATCATGTTTTCTTAAGCAAAAAATATATAAATAGAGGAGAATAAAAGAGGATAAATATCAAAAAGGGGTTGAAACCCCTTACAATATCACTGAATTGGTTAAAAAATTATAAATTACGGTATGTTTTAAGAGTTCAATATCACTCCAGTACTTCCTCAAATAAATATTAAAATTTCTCAAATTACCTTGTTCTTTAGAAACCATAATTATTAGGGGTAGACGTTATAATGAAACTTCGTAAGAAGGTTTCTCAAGAAATCTATGAGGATAGAATCGCGTCCCAAAAGGAAGATCGATATTTTACTACCAATCACAAGTTTTAGATTACGTGCAGTATTCATACTAAAAATTATGATCAAGAGTTACTCTACCAATCGCCATCTACTTCAGAGATACTTTCTGAAACACTTTTCAAATACAAGAGTGCACTATCTTCTCAAGAATTAGTGAAGTATAATGTTTTTGTGTAGAATAACAAAGACAAAAGTAGATCGATCTTGATAAATTTTATCGTATCGTAAATGTAAAATACTCATATAAATGCAAATGTGGGAGAAATCAAGAAGATGCTAGTCAAACATGAACCAGTTCATAGATCTTTGATAAGTTTCCCTAAAAAGGCCTCTAGGACTCCAAAATATCAAAGTACCCATAATTATTCTAACTTCTCATCACCCAAGTGGGGTAATTTGAGGATTATGCAACATTTATTTAATGAAGTATTTCCTTGATATAGAAATTTAGAAGTACATCTTTTGACCCCTTTGATTATATTGCATAGGTTTCAACTCTTTTTTTATATATTTTTTCAAAAAATAATAGAGAAAAACCCAAAATTGGATCCAAGAGATTTTGTGTTTTGATTGAAAAAAATTATTCGGGCTTTTAAAGGTCATTGTTATAGGGACATATTTAACAAAATTTGGTGAAGTCATGAGAGATAAATCGAATATTTTCAATTTGGATTTCAAAAAACTAGAAATTTGATATCTTCTAACTAGGTTTGTAATTGGAAAAAAATTATATACAGCAAAGAGGGCTCAAAAACCAACATTTTGATATTAATTTCGTGATTTTTTATTGAAAAAGAGGGAAAACACTTGAAAATGACGCATATGGGTTTCATGAACAATAAAACACTTCCTTTTTAGCCACCCCATTTCTAGGGTGACTTAGACGCCCATCTTGAGCGAACTCAAGCGGTTACAAATCGCCCAGGCAATTTTTGGACAGCTTTGAAGTGCCAGGAAGTCATTAAACAGTTAGATGAAAAAATTGGATCATCAATTTGGCTCATATTGAATTTGGACTGTTGGGCTTATACTATTTCATTAGTTAATGGACGGAAATATTATTTTTTCATATATATATATATATATATATATATATATATATATATATATAGTTTATATAGAGCCTAGGCTCTAAACAATCAAATTAAAACGTACTTTCAAATAGTATCAAGAAATATGGTTTCAATATTGGAAATCATTGAGATAGCTTTAAAATATATTTTCATTTTTATTTATAAAGTTTGAAGCTTAAAAAATTAGTGTAGATCGACATATCTATGAAAACTTGAAAATTAACAGTCCAAAAATGCATTATAAAATACACTATTTCCAAACCTTGAAATGTATTTTTTTTATCATGTCCATGCATCTTGATGTCAAGATGATCAATTTGAGGATCTTTGGGCATTAAAACAACCTCTTCTAATAAAATTTTTGGGGTCGGTTGATTGTTTAGAGCCTTGGCTCTATATAAACGTTTCTATATATATATATATATATATATATATATATATATATAAAGTTATTGTACGTCAATGTGCATATTGCTACAGTAAATTCCCAACGGGTTAGATCAAATCTTGACCGATCTGACGATCACAGTTATCCAAGAGTGTTTGAATTTTAATTTTTTTTCTACAAATTGGAATGATCTGAAATTTGGAGCATGTGTACGTATTAGTGATGATCACCTAATAAAAATATATAAAAAAAATAAACTACAAAAAAAATGACCAAAATACGCACATAATTTTATAGGGGTATTTTGGTCAATTTTTTCATATAAATATTTTTTTGATATTTTTCGTAGATTCACCTATTTTTTATGAACACGCGCTTCAAATTTCAGATCAATCTGATTTGTAGAAAAAAGTAAAAAATAAAACACTGCAGGACATCTGTGATAGTCAGATCAGCCCAAATTCGATCTGGGCATTTCGGCATTTACTGTTGCGGTACACGAATCAACGGACTGTAGCATCTTCGATATATATATATATATATATATATATATATATATATATATATATATATATATATATATATATATATATATATATATATATATATGGAAAACTCTTCTCAACGCCTATAGGCGGAAATAAACAATGATTTCACCTACCCCTCATCACCATCCAAATTTCATCGCACGATCACAGTTGTCTGGTATTGTTTCAATTTTTATTTTTTTTACAAATACATATTACTTGAAATTTGGAGAGTGTGTAAATATTAGTGAGTCGCACCTAATAAAAATATGAAAAAAATAATTCGTAAAACATAAATTGATCAAAATACCCCCAAAAGTTTATAGAGGTATTTTGGTTGATTTATATTTGTGAATTATTTTTTTCATGTTTTTATTAGGTACGCCTCACTAAGATGTACGCATTCTCCAAATTTCAGATTATTCCAAATCGTAAAAGAAAAATGAAAAATGAAATACTACCAGACAAATGTGACCGCACGATGAAGTTTGGATGGTGATGAGGCTAGGCGAAATCACTGTCGTTTTGTAGTATATTCCTATATATATAACATGGTTTCTTTTCGGCCAACCCACAAAATGCATTTTTAAATATAATTTGATCCTAAAATTTTAGAGAATATATAATCATTAATATGGAGATCATGAATATGAAAAAAAAAATGAAAACTAAAAATAATAATTATATTAATAAAAATATTTGAAACCTTAGTTACACTTGTTTGTAGATTGACCACCTATTTGCATCCATCTTTAAAGATGGATGCGTTATACCTCTCTGGACCGCATATTGTAGAAATGTGGTCCAGCCCACATGCATGCAACGGTTCTACAGTAATATAATGAATCAATATTTAAAAATTATGTAAGGGATATTTATTTGATTTCAATCTTTGCTCTTCTAATTCCAATAAACAATTAAAATACAATATTTGAAAACACGTCTTGGAAGGTGTTTTTTAGTCCAATTAATGTAGGCCGTTTATTTTAATGAGATGCTTGGAGCTAGGCTTTATAATAATTTTTTCCTTTCTAGATTTTTTCGATAGTTTTCTTATCGTTAGATTAACAATGTTAAAAAGAAAAAAATTATTTTGAATAGGTAAAGGCCTAAATCTTGAAATTCATCAATTGGATGATATAGATTCATTGTTGGAGGGAATTAATTTTTACCACATCTAAAGTCCAAATTGAATTTTATTTTTGTTGAAATTGAATATTAAGATGAAGAGAGTGTACAAAATTTGAGGTCAAATAAATGCCATAAATATAATTTTTTAGAAGTGTTTTGTCATTATATTATAATAGCACGATGGCATGATATTATATATATATATATATATATATATATATATATATATATATATATATATATATATATATATATATATATATATATATATATATATATATATATATATATATATATATATATATATATATATATATATATAGGAAAAGATGAGATTAGCCCACTAGCTCATGTGAATATGTGAGCCTAACATCCCAGATTGAATCTGGGCCGATCTAATGATTACTAATATCCGGTAGTATTTGAATTTTAGTTTTTTTTCTACAAATCCAAATCACTTGAAATTTTAGGCGTGTGTTCATAAAAAATAGATGAATCTTCGAAAAATATCAAAAAAATATTTTTACATGAAATATGTTGACCAAAATACCTCCGAAAAGTTTCGGGGGTATTTTGGTCAATTTTTTAACAGATAATTTTTTTTATATATTTTTATTAGGTGCACCTTGATGAGAATAACACAACTAAAATTTCAAGTGATTTGGATTTGTAGAAAAAATAAAATAAAATTCAAGTATTATTGGACATCCGTGATCGTCAGATCAACCCAGAATCAATCTGGACCATTGGGATCATATGTTCATATGCGCTAGTGGGCAAATGGGCTAATCCCATCTTTTCTCATATATATATCACAGATGAAAATTCTATAAACCCTATGCTTTATGAAACAAAATAAAGCCTAACCTCAAATCCTTGTTTGAAAATCACTTTCGGAAACAAAATCTTCATGATTGCTCTAAAATTAATTTTCAACACCCACAAAAAAACTTAGAACTCAAAAAATGTATAGACCTTGTGGATTTATCAACATTTAATTTACGGCAAAATAGAGGGTCTAGATAATTAGTTACGATATACGCTATTTTAGAGCTTGAAATCCTAATTTTCTTCACAACCATAACGTTCAAGTCGAGATGATTGATGTAAAGGTTTTCCAAAACTTGAATTGCAATTTTTGATGAGGGCTACAGCCCTATCAAACCATTTTCCAATAGAACAAGGATTTATTAGAGGGATTTTAGGATGACTTAAAAAAAATTAAATAAGTTAAAAAATATAAATAAAATGGAAATTTTTTGTTGTGGGGAGGGAAGCCAATATTAGTACCTTCCTGGAGCTAGCTGAAAAATAAGGGAAAATTGGGGGGCTTTAAAACACTGTTTTAATACTGCCTTTGAATTTCGTGTGAGGACAAGCAAGCTGAAAAATAAGGGAAAATTGGAAAAGCATCGCACCACCAAATTGGACTTCAATCCTCGTACGAAAATGCAATTTTAGGGGAATTTACATGAAAAGTTTATGTACAAAATGATTAGAGCCGAGGTTCTAATCAATCAAAGTAGAGCCCACTCAAAAATTTCATTAGAAGAGGTTGTTTTGATAGCCAAATATCCTCAAATTGATAATCTCACATCAAGATGCATTGATATGAGAAAAAAATGGATTTCAAGTTTTGGAAATCATGTATTTTGTAATGCGTTTTTGGGCAGTCAATTTTCAAAATTTTCAAGTTTTTATAATGTATTTTGTAATGCATTTTTGGGAAGTCAATTTTCAAAATTTTCAAGTTTTTATAGATCTTTTGATCTACATTATTTTTTAAGCTTTAAACTTTCTAAATAAAGATGCAAACATATTTTAGGGCTATCAAAAAGATTTACAGCACCTTTGATAAAAAAAAAAAAAAAAAAAAGGAAAAGAAAAGAAATTAAAAGAGGGGGAATTTTAGGGGTAATGGGCTGGGACCTCTTCCATACGAGTCTGGCTCGGTAATCTTAGGGTTCTAAAACACTGGCCCTTCCTTATGCTACAAGATTCTCCTCGTAACGCTTTATTGGGCTCTTCTCCAAGAATATACTTCTTACATAAATATGCTTAACTTTGCTTCATAGGACGCCGGGTCTATTTGGGTATTTGAGAAAAGTTTTGAGGAAGTATCTCCCTACGCAGGACAGGGCTTCCCGCCTATTATCAAGGTTGAAATTGCCCGCTGCAAAAACATCCCATAAAAGGGAGGAAAAAGGGAGAATTAGGGTTTTACAGTTCATCGAGGAAGAAGTAAAATTTTCCAATCCTAATGAGGGAAACTGGAAAAGAAGGACTTGTAGTTTTCAAAACTTCCTGATAAGTATGCAATTTTTCGTCGACCAAGAGCAAAGTTTTCAACTTCTATTTGCAATTTTTCTTTCTTCCATTTTTCATTTCTAATGACTCGTTGTGTCTACAAAAATTTATAGAGTTTTCATAATCCGTATCAATCGAGCTTTTGTTAATTTCATAATTCTTCAAAATCAATTTGGTGTCATATTTTTCGAAGGCTTCTGTCATAGAAAATGTTGAGTAAGCTCAAAGTCGAGGAGCTTCGAGCTCAGCTGTCTAAAAGAGGCCTCGATACTTCTGGTACCAAACAAATCCTAGTAAGTCTTATCTTATTCCCTTTGTTTTCTCTTGTTTCCATAGGTTTTTTGGAATAAAGTTTGTTCTTATAGTTTCATTTCTTAGAATTTTCAGGAGCCTGCTAAAATGCCAAATGTGAAATTCCATTGATCAATTTTTCTTTTCTCTTTTTTTTTTTTTGAAAATGAATTCTATAATGGCACCACGAGTGATACTGATTGTTATTTTAGCCTTCATATATGTCAAAAGTCTTTTTCAGTAGTGTTTCTCTATATTGTAGGTGAGAAATCTGGTCTCATGTGTTATCCCCAAATATATATATATATATACACGGCTGGATAGTGAATACCTTATTTTTTACATGACAAATGGACACATTACCTCATTACAAGGATAAACACATTAAGCATTTCAGATTGATTTTGTTCACAAGCATGTTAAGTCTTCGAGTCTGTATATTTCCCGTTTAGACTTATTGTTTCTGTTTTTGTTTTTACTTTTTCTCTGAAAATCAACCTAAATTTTATTTCACTAGATTATTTGTTGACCAATTAAGCAGAGCAAAACTGTTTGCTCAGCGGACTAGACATTCATTTGAAATGTCGATTGTGAGAAACGTTCTACATTTATCTGCTTTTTTGTTTAGTACACAGAGTATTCGAATATCTTAATGGATTCACAATTATGCTTTTTCTCAGCTTCGTAGGCTTGACAATGCCATAATGGAGGAAAAAACTTCTCCTCCAAAGAAAAGAAAAAGGGAAGACAAGTTAACCGATCATGGTGATGAAAATGAAGTAGAGAGCAAAAATGGTAACTCTTTGCCCTCAAAATCTGAAATTATTAAATCCCCTAGCAACATGAATGTTCGTGAACTACGAAAGGAGCTGGAAGTTTGCCGTTTATTGACCTCTGGTTTGAAAAAGGAACTCATAGAGAGGCTCACAACTAGTGTGGAGATGGATGGAGATCTTACCAAAGAAGATGCTACAAGTAAGCAAATTCCTCCTTTGTTGTAAACTTGGTTTTTATGTCATGGGATTGATTTTTGGTCTATTTTCTTAGCCTCGTTTAAGTAGGTTTTAACAACTAGGTTCTTGGAACAAGATTGAGTTAAAGTTTTTTCAAAACCTTCATATTCGCACATTGTCAAATATAGACTACTGTTCTCCTCATGTTCAGTTGGAGAAATTCTCACATTCAGACTAGAAAGCCCTCTTGATACACCCTATTAGTATATACCCATACAACATGCTTGATGACTAGTTAAAGAAACATGGGAGAACAATGAGTTCAACACGGATGATGAATTTTTGCAAGCAAGGATCCTGCTTTTAACTCTTTCTGGACTTGAGGTCCTTGGACTTGGGGTTCCTTTTTAACTTTGTTTGGACTGTATCTATTAACTTAGAGAACCAGCAGTATGCGTTGTGGGAGATGGAATGCAGCTGTCTTTTGACATTCAACATACCTTTTCGGCTTACTTTTCCGAATTTTTTATTAGGTTGGGATTCTTCCTCTTCTTGGATCAACATTCTTGAACTTATTTGTGGGAAGGGGCTGATTTGAGTTGGTTCTTAATTACATGTAAACTACAGAGATGTTCATGCATGTCACATAGACAAATCAGGGCCATTGAGTTTGAACAGCACAATTACTAGAAAAACTTGAGATTCTTTGAACTTTTTGAATTTATTGGGTGGCGTGTTACAGTTTTGCTTATAGGGAATGTGCTATGTACCTTAAGACATGTTTCTTCAGTACTTCGGGTGGGAACCATATTGAAACTTTTGTGCCTTTAGCTTATGCACATGGACCATGATGGGAATCACTTCAACCTATTTGGGAATTATGCAAAGAACAGAAAGTAGTGGGCCCTATGACCTCTGAGTTCTGGAGTGCTGTGTTCAGCGCCTTTTCCAAACTTCTTGGACTGTTGAAATTTAAAATATTATCCCCTAGGCTTGCGCTGGAACATAATTGAGTATGCTATGTGGGTTGTTCACTTTCTGGTTGAACTTAACTAGATAATCCCAGATGACGGTTTATCTAAAAGAAAATAATGTTGAACTGCCCTGCAGTGCTAAAGCCTAAAACATCAATGCCACATAAATGACACCTTGATATGGAAAAGTCCTCTAGTTAACTTTCTTGTAGAATCAAATTTCATTGAACTCGAGTCCTTTCTTTTGTTAGATTTAGGCCTAGTGATGATGCCATGCGAATACATTATACATAGCTAGGGGCTGTTGCCCTCATAAGTTACTTGTTATTATCATTTTGAAAAGTACTATATTGATCAATGCCTAAACTCAAGAAACACCCCCCCCCCCCCCCCCCCCCCCCCCCCCCCCCCCCCAAAAAAAATAAAAAATAAAAAAAAGAAAAAGAAAAAGAAAAAAAGAAATTAACAAAAAAGAAAGAAAAGAAAAAAATAAGAACACTTTGGGTTTGACGCACAATAAATTTTGTGAATATTTGCATTGAATTAACTTGTTTTTAATGTATTTCCTCACCTAGCTGCTCAACTGGCATAAGGAAGCCTTTAAAGATTCCAATCATTGCTCCACTTTTCTCCCAATCTCCAAATGGAGTTTCAACTTTCATTTTATGAATTGACATGCCTTTAAGGACTCTTTAATCCACAATACACTGTATGCTGATGATACACTACATTCTTCTTGCACTCTTTTAAATTCTTTGATATCACAGTTTTGTTTCTCCCATTTTGTAATTCACATGACTGCATTGCTTATTATCTAGCAAAACCTTAATAATCCATGTTATGAATGTTTAACTTAAATGATCACAGTTCACGACGTTGATGAATGTAAGAAGGAGAAATTGGTCAAAGCAACTAAGAAGGGTGGTTCAATCTTGCATCAATGGCTTTCAGATGACATAAAGTTAGGCTACCATGTATTGCAAATAGTAAGTGGATCCTTTCTTGCAAATTGTACTGTACAAAATTTTTTATATTATAATGCTGATTTGTGCGTTACCTTTTTTTTTGCCTTCTTTGACTATGATCGTTGAAGTTTCCCAGCCATCTGATACTTGGATTTCTAGGTCATGCTTCTGTTTGTGGTATGGTTGGTTTCTGATGTTTTAGCTATGGTTGATTTACATTTGGGTTTACTTCTTAATATTTTCTTTACCCTTGACAGGGGGATGAAATCTATGATGCCGTATTGAATCAAACAAATGTTGGACAGAACAACAACAAGTTCTATGTGATTCAAGCTCTTGGTAGATTCTCCAGTCTTTCAAATGTATT